>NC_079881.1:20267500-22794950 GCF_029227915.1 Hydractinia symbiolongicarpus
AATTTCTTTAAAAAAGGCGCGAATAATTAAAACTTTCCAATGAAATAGACAACGCACCCAGTAAACATAAAGACGTCTTAAAGACGTATTTTCTCGTCCCCAGCTCGTTCGGACGTCTTTCGACCAGAAAAAGACGTCTTAAAGACGTCTTTATTTGGTCTTCGTTAGACCAGTCAAATCTCGTTCGAAAGAAACGTCTTAAAGACGTCTTTATTTGGTCTCCGTAAGACCAGTTAAATCTCGTTCAAAAGAAACCGTTTTAAAGACGTCTTTATTTGGTCTCCGTAAGACGAGTTACATCTCGTTCGAAAGAAACGTCTTAAAGACGTCTTTATTTGGTCTCCGTAAGACGAGTTATATCTCGTTCGAAAAAAACGTCTTAAAGACGTCTTTATTTGGTCTCCGTAAGACGAGTTATATCTCGTTCGAAAGAAACGTCTTGAAGACGTCTTTATTTGATCTCCGTAAGACCAGTTAAAATCTCGTTCGAAAGAAGCGACTCAAAGACGTCTTTGTTTGTTGGAGAACAAATCAAGCTGAACAATGATTAACATTTAGAATAATAACACATGATACTAAAAACTTTTCTGAAAAAAGCGTGTGTTCATTGAAAAGAGAAATTTAGTTCTTATAAATTTGCAAAACTGCAACCCTGTTTCTCCGAGACGAGTGCGAGACATCTATTGTGAAACTCGTATCACCGAGACGAGTTAAAGCCCACTCTACACTATGGCCTGGAACTAGTTAGAGTTATATGTAAGGGGGTAGCACAGATAGTAGTTTACATTATTAAATCATAGTCTTTACAGAATTAGTTATAATGACAAAATAAATAAATAGGTGTGTTATAAGAAATTTTTGTACTTCTTTATGTTTTGGGTTACTTGGAATGTGTGTAATATTTCTGCTGACATCTCTACATTCATACCCCCGTACCGTGAAAGTTCGCGCCTTTTTCAAAATATTTTTTCGGCGGATTTTTTTCAAGATTTTCTGAAACACATAAGGCCGAGCTCTTTGGGAAACAATAGAAATATCATAAAGGTAAGTCTACACTTTTATTTTTCTTCATATACACAAACATAAAAATGGTAGGCAGATGCTTTTCTGATGAATGGATGCTATTCTGAAACGAACGTTCGTTGTCTGGCACTTTGGTTAAATATAATGGTTAAATATAAGTAAATAATGATAAAAATTACCAAGGAAATTAAAAAGCACAACGATAAAGCTAGCTTAGCTGGCTACCGTTTGTGTGGTGGTGTGGCTGCCACCAACAAGGTTTTTCCAGCCCACTAAAGTCATTCTTCGAATTTGCTTGTCTTGGTTGTGTGGTAAGAATCGTTTGTGTTGTCATTTTCTTTCTACTTTTCTGACCACTTTACAGCAGGTATTAAGAAGTTAAAATCCCATGCAGTGCAGGTAGCTATTAAGCTACTAAATTTAGTAGCTTAATAAAGTGAGGGAAAAACTTGCAATTATATAATAGTAACCAATGCTTAGGTAAAGCTAGCCGTACCTAACAGCCGTACCTAAGCCGTACCTTAGCCGTACGTAACTACACTTTTCTTTTTAAGGTGAGGTAATGTATTTTAATGGAAAAAACTGAGCTAATCGTAGTGGTAAATTTGTTGTGTCACTGAATTTCTGTTTCTCAATCGCCAATGAACCCGCAAAATACGAAAAATGTTAACGAAACATCTTGCTCTTATAGAAACCAAACGGGGGAGAGCGCGGGAAGGTGATTCCCAAATCGACAAATTAAGTACGGCGGGCAATAAAAAGGTGGTTAGTACGAGCGGTGAACTTCAATGCGACTTATCAAGTAAAGTAAAATAAAGGGGATAGGTAAGGAAAAGAGAGGAAAAATATGAAAATTATAAGACAACATATATTTTACGGTTGGGTCCTATCATATAAGAAACAACTTTAAAGGCTAAAATATGTACAATAAAAACGAAATTAAGTTAGGTACGGCTAGCTAAAATAAGGTACGGCTGGAAAATATTAAGGTACGGCTGGGTCCTATCGTATAAGAAACATCTTCAAATGCTACAAATGTTCCAAAAAAACGAAATTAGGTTAGGTACGGCTAGCTAAAATAAGGTACGGCTGGAAAATATTAAGGTACGGCTAGGTCCTATCGTATAAGAAACATCTTCAAATGCTAAAATATGTACAATAAAAACGAAATTAAGTTAGGTACGGCTAGCTAAAATAAGGTACGGCTGGAAAATATTAAGGTACGGCTAGGTCCTATCGTATAAGAAACATCTTCAAATGCTACAAATGTTCCATAAAAACGAAATTAGGTTAGGTACGGCTACCATTGATCAAAATTAAAGTACGGCTGCACATCTATTTAAAGTAAAATAAATTGTATAGCTGAAAATATAAAAAATATTACCTAAGAAACAAAATACGAACACGATAATATATAATTATATTTTAATAAATATCACTATCAGTGTCAGATTGATTGCTTACATTCTCTAACGTTTCCATTTCTAGAACCAAATCTGTAACAGATCTATCCGATCTTGATGCAATATATCGAAACGCTAACAACTGTAAAAGAAAGATGTCGATAAAATCAAAGGTCGTAAAGAGTGATTTAGAGGTAGCTGGGATAGATACAGGCCAGTTCTGTTTAAAGTCAGTCAGTGTGACTCTTAACCCAATTGCCAAACAATTCAAAATCGTTTTTATTGAACGTTTTTAGCATTTGAAGTTGTTTCTTATATGATAGGTCCCAGCCGTACCTTAATATTGTCCAGCCGTACCTTATTTTGGTTAGCCGTACCTAACTTAATTTTGTTTTTATTGAACGTTTTTAGCTTTTGAAGTTGTTTCTTATATGATAGGACCCAGCCGTACCCTAATATGGTCCAGCCGTACCTTATTTTGGCTAGCCGTACCTAACATAATTTCGTTTTTATTGAACATTTGTAGCATTTGAAGTTGTTTCTTATATGATAGGACCCAGCTGTACCTTAATATTTTCCAGCCGTACCTTATTTTGGCTAGCCGTACCTAACTTAATTTTGTTTTTATTGAACGTTTTTAGCTTTTGAAGTTGTTTCTTATATGATAGGACCCAGCCGTACCCTAATATGGTCCAGCCGTACCTTATTTTGGCTAGCCGTACCTAACATAATTTCGTTTTTATTGAACATTTGTAGCATTTGAAGTTGTTTCTTATATGATAGGACCCAGCCGTACCTTAATATTTTCCAGCCGTACCTTATTTTGGCTAGCCGTACCTAACATAATTTCGTTTTTATTGAACGTTTTTAGCATTTGAAATTGTTTCTTATATGATAAGACCCAGCTGTACCTTAATATTATCTAGCCGTACCTTATTTTGGCAACCGTATTTGAATTTAGCCAGCTGTAGTCACTTTTAGCGCTAGCTCTAATATTGTCCGCAGCGTAATAATGTTCAATCTTACTTTACTAATGTTTTTCATACATTCAATTTTAAAAATCTCTTTTGTATTTGTATTAAAATCATTTTATAAAAATTATAATACATGTAAGATATATTATTATCGGTATTTCATCATTGAGGATTCCCTGGGGGTTACTGGGGCTCGACGATGGAGTGCTCCATTTTGCATCATTTTTATCGGCATAGATATTCACCTAAAAGACGAAATAAAAGTTAGACAATTTAACTTTGATATACATTAACGAATAATTTTAAGCTTAGAAGCAAGTGGTCTTACACAGAGCTGCTAATTACGAATTTTCTTAAGTACGGCTAAGGTACGGCTAAGGTGCGGCTGTTAGGTACGGCTAGCTTTACTTAACCGTAACCAATTGATGTAGCTACAGACAAGCTTAAAAATTTTTTTTCACACTTTTCAAGCTTTTTATGCCTATAAAGGAAATATAGGTGAATTCCAACGTAGCGTTATTTGTTTACATGCTTTTCGTTTGAGGTTATAAACTATTATCAAGTGCAGATTTATGTCTTCTGATTTATTTGAATTCATTTAGCTAGCTAAAGTCCTAGAAGTGCCTTCATGTGAAGAAATTGACTGATAATTACTTTGCTTCACCTAGAACCCCTATCTTTTTTCCTACCAGAGCCGAAGGAGCTTACTACTGAGAATGTAAACAACAGAATTCATCTATATTATAGCAATTACTTACCATACACTACAAAAAAGCAACCGTAATTAGTAATTAAATTAGTATATATATGATTAGTGTGTTCATACCTTGTGCACACCCTGTAGCTAGCTAGTCTGTATCTTATATATTAATTCCCTTGCGTGACTAAAACTGTGAGTCCACGACACGGAAATCACGGGTCACTTTCTTATGACGTGGTTGTACGCTAAAATTTAACTAAAAAGATTAGGGATGTACTTCATAGAAATCGCACATAAGCTGTAAATATATATACCCTTATGCCAAAAAACTCTATGTTAGCATATATATATAGGTATCGCTACATATGAAACGGTATTAGATATTTACAAAGCATACGGACTGTTAAATGAAGTTCCCAGCATAAAACGGAAGTTGTGTTTACGAAAAAGATGGCTGTTCTTTTTGAGTATTCTCTACTCTTTCATTCAAAATAAATCTTTAAAAAAACATTTAAAGAAGAGCATGGTTTTATAAATTAATCATAGCAATGTTCTGTAAGGTTTTTTCATGTTTTATTTTCAGTTTTGATTATATTATTGTTGCCAGACATGTTTTATAGCTAGCATCATAAAAAGCCAACCACCACCAACAACTAGCTAGCTAGGAATATATATATATATGTAGCCATGTTCTTTATACCTAGCTAAGTCTCCAATTTATATTTAAGTGACTAGCTATTAGCTGCTGTAGCTAGCTAATGCTAGCTTTAAACTAAAGATTCCCAGTATATATATTCCCACAAAACACATCAAACGTTATTAACCCTGAAAATTTTAAACATTTTCCTGGTTTTTTTTGGTTTGCGAAGTTCTTTTCCTCCAAATATTCTGAAAATAAAGTTCAGAAATTACTTATTTTTAAAATGTAAATTTAATTTGTTTCAAATTGTGGGCAAAAACCTTAATCAGCATGCTAAAAAAACTGACTTTTCTTAATTTAGAATTACTAAACACAACCATTTTCTTACATTTAGTGTAAACTTTTGTGCGTATGGCTTATATTTAATACACCAAAAGAGCTACTTTGTTGATTTCAATTTTATACTCTTTGTAAGCTATTTTTTTCTTCTTTTTGACATTTCTGTTTTACCACTCAATTTTTACATTTTATAAGTTATTTGGAACAGAATGGTATGAAATAGACCAAAATACCCGATCTTAGTTGTTTTTAATTTACAGGCTGTGTCTGTGAAACTTTAAGGGGAACATTTGGTGGAAGACAATGGCATGACATATAGAACTGATTTTTGTTGTGTTAGATGTTATATCTGAACCTTTTTGACATTTTATGTTAATTTTGCGAGGAAGGACCATATATATATACACAGAAGAAGAATTCAATTTTACACCTTGCAAGCTTGTAATTAATTAGTTACCAAAACAAGTTTTTTCCCACTGCCAGGCTATATATATTTGTTCAAATTTACTTCGTTTTAACTAGAACCATGGCTGATCGAGCTTGAAAGTGGAGGAAAAGAAAAAAAAAAGTACTTGCTTATATTGACGAAGATACCTCATCAACAGATGAAATATCTTGTAATTCCTCGAGATTTCAGTCACTAAAAGCTATTTGTGGTGGTAATGGTGACGATGCGTACAACGCTGATATAAATGAATTAATATCAGGTTACACAATTATGGGGAATGCAATAAGGAGCCAAGTTTAACTCAATCATTGGCAAAATGTGCACTTGACAATAGCTGGACACATCAGTCAGTGGACCAACTTTTATCTGCTTTAAGATTGCATGGACATGAGGATCTCCCAAAAACTGCAAGAACTCTGCTGCATACTCCAACATCAATTCAAGTTGAAAAGAAATGTGGTGGTGACTATGTGTATGTCGGTTTAGAAAGTAACATTCGAAGAATTTTGCTTTCTAATCCAGGAGAATGTGACTTAATCCAACTTTCCTTGAACATTGATGGTTTGCCACTTTACAATTCAAGCCCAAAGTCTGTTTGGCCCATTCTGTGTGCTTTTAATAACGGTGAAATATTTACTGTTGGTCTCTATTTCGGTGCTAAGAAACCTGAACCTGTTGGTGATTTCTTGGAAGACTTCCTTACTGAATGGGAGATTTTAAAAAAAAGTGGTATTGAAGTTAATTCTACAGTACATCATCTCACTCTGAATGCAATAATGTGCGATGCTCCTGCTCGTGCTTTTTTAAAAGGGATAGCTTACCACAGTGGGTACTACTCTTGTGAGAGATGTACAATAAAAGGTTCTTATGAAGGTAGAGTTGTGTTTAATGACTTTCCTCCAGAACTAAACATGCGCTCGGAGGATGTATTTAATGATTTTGGATACTACCCAAGTCATCAAAAACAAATTTCTCCACTTATAAATGCAGGGTTTTCATGCATTCATGGTTTTGTCTTGGATTATATGCATTTAGTTACACTTGGGGTTGTGAAAAGATTATTGAAGGCCCTTACCCAATCGTCCTTTGGTTCCAAGGCAAGGCTTTCTGTTAATTTGAAACAACAGTTTTCAACAAACATGATCACTTTAAAAGGATGTCTTCCTTCGGAGTTTTCAAGGCAGCCACGTTCAATTGTTGAGCTGGATTACTGGAAAGCAACAGAGTTCCGCCAGTTTTTGTTGTATACTGGTCCTGTTGTATTGCGTGACCTTTTACCAGAAAAAAGTTATGAACATTTTTTGTTATTGAGTGTAGCAGTATCAATACTTTTAAATTCAGATGCAGAATTCCGTCAAAACAATCTGTCACTTGCTAAAGATCTTCTTCATTGCTTTGTATCCAATTGTCTTAGCATATATGGTAGTACATTTTGTGTTTATAATGTTCATGGTCTGTTACATATACATGAAGATGTTGTTTTCCACAAATGTTCTTTGAATGAAATATCATGCTTCCCATTTGAAAATTTTATGCAGCACATCAAAAGAGCAGTAAGATCGGGAAAAAGTCCATTGGTTCAAATTTGTAAGCGGCAAGCTGAAAAGTTTTTATTACCTTCAAAGAAGAAGGAAAAATATTCAAAAGTTGGGTGCAACGATAAGGATGGTTGGTTCATAAACAGAAACAATGTTGTGTCAGTGGAGGAGATAAAGGCTAATCGATACTTGTGTAACATTTACAAATATTATCAATTTGATGATGTTTTCAGTAAACCATGTCCTTCAAAGAGATTTAACATATTTCTGCTTCGCCCTAATTGCAAGGCAATTGGTCAAAAATGGCTTGATGGTATTGACTTCGATAGAAAGCTTGTTTGCATACCAGATAGAAGAGGGAAATGCTTGTTTCCACTTCTTCATGAAATTGAACGAAATTAAATTTTATAGATATTAATTTTAATGCGATTAGTTATAAAATATGAGAGTATGTATGAGGTATAAAATGATGTTGTACTTATATTATAGAGCTTAAAAAGTTGGTTAACAAATCATTTTAAATTTTTTTAAAAGCTTTTTTTGTTCTCAAGATGTTTTCATTTATAGAATTTCAGATTTGATTACGTTGCATAAATTATGATGTCATATTTAAGTAATAGCAAATTTTGACATTTTCTGTCATCAGTAATTTTCTGTTAATGGATGTGTATTTTATCAATGCATAGATATTATAAAGGTGAATTGATTAACATAATTTTTTTCTTTATATTAATCAATTCACTTTTATATTATCTATGCATTGATAAAGTTTAAATGCACATCCCTTAACAGGTCTAAAATTACTGATGACATAAACTGTCAAAATTTGCTAATACTTAAATATGACATCATAATTTATGCAACATAATTAAATCTGAGATTCCTTGTAAATATCTTAGAACAAAAAAAGACTTGTTAACCAACTTTTTAGGCTCTATAGCATAAGTGCAACATCATTTTATACCTTGGGCTCCATTTAAGGATATAAGTACTGTACAGAAACAGTTTATTAGTAGCTTTCTTTTTACCAGAAGATTTTCTATTTTCCTGTTTGTATGACAGCTCCTTTGTATGATATTTTATTTTTATTTTAATTTTATGCCATGTTATTGAGCCATCCTGTATTACTTCATCGAAATATTATTATAAAACTGTGTTCAAAATAATTTTAATGTAGATTTTATTTCCACCTTCTCTTCCATTATTTATTGATTTGAAATACTTTTTAGGTTAAAAATGGCATACACGAAATGCGTGTGGGTAGAAAAATTAAACGGTATGGAGCAAGAGGCAACAATACCATCATCGTGGGTATTTGCGGCAGAAGGCGTAATTAGGTGGCCGGTAAAAGTAAATGCCCTGAGAGCAATGCAGGAGCAGAGGTTGCCCCAGGAAAACTGGAAAACCTTCAACCTAGTTAAAGTAAAACTAGCTGATGGTATGTGAAATATTTTTATACTGATTGTGAACATTTTTGCACTGACTTTTATTCAAATCTTTTCTTTTTTTCACAAGATGATATAAGATTATGTGATGCATTCAATGTTACATCTGCATCAAATGAAAGTGATGTATCAGGTAAAAATGTCTAAGTTTTATCATAACATTGCTTACACTATTCATAATACACTAACCATTTAAAATAATACTAAAAAATTAATACTATTATAAAGTAATAAAACGATAAAGGATTGCCTCTTTTTAGATACCGAGACACTGAGCCGGTCAATCAATAATTCGCAATCTACAGACTGCAAAAATATACATTGTAAGTAATGCTGCTATTTTAATATTTTGACTACAAATAGGACGATATATACCTTCAGAACACAGACACATTTTTTTTCAGTTAAGAAATCCACACCTACAAGTTTAAAATCTTTGAATTGTAAGTATGTACAAGCTTTATGAAACAAAGTTACTCAGATTAGAACGTATACTTTTTGGTAATTTTAATAGAAACTGTTTGTGCGAATCTAAATATTTAAAAAAAAAATCGAGACAGTTGTTGCTCCTGAATACATGCACACATTTATAAGTTTTAGCTAATTATAACTTCTTATTCAGTTCAAAATCAAGCTCTACCAGAAGTCGTCCCTGCAACTCTCCAAGCTGCGGCGCATAACACATATTGTAAGTATATATCAAGCTATTTCTTTGAAGAAACTCATTTTTTTCCATATATACATCTTAAGTTTCGTAGACCTTGTTTCCGTTCCTGTGTTATTAAATATGTCAATACAGAATTATGTAACCAACGAAATTATTTTACTTTTTTTATAGTTCAAAATCCAAATACCTCTCCTGTTATTGCGATGAACAGTAAGGAGATAGATGGTGAGCGTATTTAATATAGTTGTTTATAAAGTTGTCTGTTTGAGTTTTTAGTATTTTTTTAACGATCATGCATTTACTTTACCTATAGTTCCTTCGAAAGTCAGATCTGAAGAGAGAAGTAGTGGTACTCCAATTAGCAGTGCCAGCAAACGTAATGCATAGACATTGAAGATGATGCTGCTTGTTCTCGCTTTCCTTTGTCCGAAAAAAGTGAGACAATGCGATAATTTTTAAATTTTATATTTTTAAGGAGTAAAAGTGTTAACTTGTTGAAATGAAAAAGACATGCTTAATCTTTTAAACGTGCACAAAGAGTAAGCTAGATTTTTATTTCTATCTATTTGATCTCTATAGAATTCCAATACAAGACTCTTTCCATCCTAACTGAGATGCGAGACATGCTCAAGAAGTTAGTGGGGGAGCAGGAAATAGATATAGAAGAAGAATACAGAATATGCGACACACACGAGGAGCTGTCGTCGCTAGAGGTGAAGCTGGGAGATGCTTCCTCGAACAAGAGCATGGTAATGTTGTTGTCATTTATAGTTGTATGTTCAATTGTTCTAAATACAAAAAATGAATAAAAATATATTGTTTAGACAGTATTTTGAATAAAAAAGAATGAAATGATAGTTATTAAAGATAAATTGAATGAATTTCCTTGCAATCATATCCATATAGACTGATTATGTGTGTATTTTTTGCTCTATAGCTTCAACAGTTATCAAGAATTGGCGGTATCAATTATAAAGACAACACGCGTAATGTAATGAGAAGGTGGGTAAACTTTTCCTGAAATGTCAGATTCATTGGCAAAGTCGAGTTATGAACATTATTCTCTAGTTTTTTAGACTAATTTAAGTGTCGTGTCTGTATCGCCCTTTCGTCTTCTTTTTGCTTATGTAAGTGTGATGTCTTGTAAATGTTCTCGTATGTTTACAATAATTAAGGCTTTGTTTTCTGATTTTAGAGTTATGACTAACGGGTGTATGTCCCAATATAACATGAATGGGCAAAGGGGAAAGAAGAAGTTTAAGGATTTTTCAAATCTTCTTCTATTAATTGAAAGTGAGTATATAATCTTATTTTAAAACTTCCTCCTTAGAATTATTTTAACCCATTTTTATTTGATATGAAGTTTAGTGAAATTACTTTTGAGTATGTTAACAAGTTGGTTTCTTTTAGTTTCATTCTAATTAGAGAAAAAGCAATTTTTTTTAATCCCGCCCTGAAGTTTTACTAAGTATGTACGCAAATAGCTTCAGCGGTGTACTGAAATTCATTCTACTATTTTAGAAGCTGTTTTGAACAACTTCAAAAATGCCACCGCATCAGATGTGCAAACCACCATGTCTGTTGCATTTAAACAGGCCCCCGACAGGTCTGGTGGTGGTGGACGCAAAGAAAATGACAGTGTTCCTAACAACGTTGAAGTGTTGCCGGAGACACATAATTAATTAGTAATAAAGACAGCAAAACCTTTTTATTCCAATTAGGAAAAATAAAAACCGTAAATATCAATCAAAACCATAAAAATCTTTTCTGTCTATGAAACATTGCGTTGTAGTAAGACGAACGAATATTTATCTTTCCAACGGTCGAAATGTTCATCACTGTCATTCTGTGTTTTTAA
This sequence comes from Hydractinia symbiolongicarpus, assembly GCF_029227915.1. Lineage (NCBI taxonomy): Eukaryota > Metazoa > Cnidaria > Hydrozoa > Anthoathecata > Hydractiniidae > Hydractinia > Hydractinia symbiolongicarpus. The sequence goes on from NC_079881.1 coordinate 20,278,536, forward strand.
TTATATTTTTTACATATGTTATTTCCATGCGTTGTATATTTGCTGTTATATTACATTTTTAATATCAAATTGTTCATAAATGTTCATAGAAATATAAATTGTAGAAATGTTCATGTAAATTATAAATTTGTATATAAATATAAATTTTCTAACAAATTTTTTAACCATGTTTTCATTAAACCCTTTCTTTGTTCATTTTTAATGCCCTTGTCCAGAATAAAAATTTACTAAAGATCACAAAATTGTAAGGTCTACTAGCAGTATAACATTTGAAAGAGGAAAACTTAAATATGTTATGGCAAGGACGTCTTTAAGACGTCTTAAAAACGTTTTGGAAGCTACGACGACGTGTTTGAGACGTCTTTAAAACGTCTTAAAAACGTTTTGGTAGCTACGAGGACGTATTTGAGACGTCTTTAAGACGTTTTAAAAACGTTTTGGTAGCTACCAAGACGTCTTAAAGACGTCTTTAAGACGTCTTTAAAATACGTCTTTGTCCTGTCTTTTAAAGACGTCTTTCGGCGTTACGTTTTTAGACGAGTAGGAGACGTCTTAGAGACGTCTCTACTGGTCTCTAAAGGACGTCTTAAAGACGTCTTTAAGACGTCTTGTGTTTACTGGGCAATGTTAATTGTCCGTAACTAAAGGCTAAAATACACGGTAAGTTTAATCGGACCGTTTAAATGTAAGAAAAAAAAACTTACCGTGTAAACAGCAAAGATGTACAACTTTTCTCGGTTTTTAAGTTTTTTTAAAAGTTGGACATGTTCAACTTTTGCTAAGTTTTTTCTATTGAAATTAACAGAATAATTAATGAGCTATTGTTAAACTAAAGATTTGAGCATATATTTTCGGTTTCTAACCAGTAGTCCGCTTTTTTTCTTCTACGATTATCCCTTCTGCTGCTATAGCAATAACCGCAATGAAAGATAATACATTTTAACTTAACGTATAGACAGGTGTAGTACCTGCAAACGAACTTATAAGTTTTTTCTTACAACTAAACGGTCCGTTTAAACTTACCGTGTATATTAGCCTTTAGAAAATGCACGTATTTATAACAAGGAAAATGCATCGGGGGAATAACAAAAGTTAACTACCCATCGATTTGGTATAAAAAAAATTAAATTAAAGCTTTTATGAAAATAAATCGAAAAAAAGTCGCGCTAAGGAAACACAAATGAGATATGTTATCTCATAGCTACAACTTATGTGCGCCTATGTAATTTTAGGTCAAGAAACTGTTTCGCTTTTTATGAGAGCAATAGATAATGCCATACCACCATCTTTCTTAAAAAAAATCATAGAATTAGTTCCGAGAGAAACAAGGATTAAAATTATTTCTGACAAGCTTAAGGAAAACAATGTTTCATTAAAATTTTTTTAAACAGATGCAAATTATTAATTACGTGTAACAATATTTTTGCGTTTTGAGTAGGATTTTAATTTAATAGCCTATTTATATGTATAGTAATAATTGTCAGTCATATTCAGAGAGATTAGAGGCAGTTCAATAATTAGGTCACGCTATATTTGCCTTTTTAGAACCACCCATTTCCCCATTCCATCACGTTTTTATATAAGACCCCTTTGCGTCACGTCACTCTCGGTTAAGAAACCCACCAGTTCCAGTATAAAATTAGACAGAAAATTTAGATAAATGTAAGTTTCCTTCATACGTTTAACAAATAAACAAATATGTAAATGCAAATATAATGATCATATTAACAAGATAATCAATCGCTCGCCCAAATTGGATCGAAGTTATTCAACACGGGGATTCCACTTCGGGGAACAATATCTGAAATATAGGATTTATTGTCGTCAAAATTACCGTTATCAATTGCATGCCATTAAAGCTCCTGAGACGCCGTTGCACATAGCAATTCTTCTTGGCTGCGATGCTGCAACTCTTTGTGGTCGGACTTTTCTTGTTTTAAAGCCACTGTGTACGCGATGTCTTTGTTCGGCTATATAATAAGCGGTTTTTACATTGATTTTTGAATTATTTTCTCATGTTTTGTCATATTGGAGAACACTTTACAATAGCAACGTGTTAAGATAAGAAAACTTTATTAAGAGCCGATATAATATACAATGTTGTATAAGTTATTTTAATAAAATAAAATTTACACTGTATTATTTTCCTGCCAGAAAGGATTCATCAACTTTATCGAAAAAATAATTCCTGGAAGGGAAGGTGGTCAGCCTACTAAGGCTAATCAAGATTGATTAGTTTTCACAAACAAATCTCTCTTTGCGCTATGACCAAGTCTTGATGCAGCACCAAAACTTTCTGGCCGAACTCGTGTGATGAAGTCGCTATTTTTCACTGCTAGGAAAACAGCATGTTCAAATCCAAAACTAAACTGAAATGTATTTTTCGTAAGACAACTTCTCTATTTTAACAAATTAAAAATAGTTTATCAAACTTTTAAACTCTGACGTTACGGATTTGAACTAGGTACTCTCCCCCATATTCATCGTTACGCTGCGTCACGAAAAACGAGAAACCCACCTATTTTCCTCATTTTTTCTCTTAAACCTCGTCCGCAGAGCTTTTTAGCCGTCTTAATATAAACAGAAAAAGGCTTGGGGACGAGGTTGTTTAAAAATTGCCAAAAATATCAAATGCATGTCTTTCAAATCCATCAACAGGTGCAGATGGCCGTGCTTGTGGGACAGCATCACGTGGAACAATATACACTTTTTTTTATAAGCAACTGGTTGCTACAAAACTGAGGCTGAAATATGGTCAAAAATTCAGCAACTGCTAAGCAACTGCCTAGGCTGAGTTTTGGAACAGTGGTAAGCAACTTCGGCTGAATTCTACTACACACTTAGCAACCACTTAGATCAGTCTTCCACAAGAAGAATCTGTACAAAAAATTCCGAAAACATCATCGGTTACTCACCATAACCCTCCTCTGTCCTTGATATTTACTAAATCAGATTTTTTTCTCCACATTTTCATTTGAGTGAAATAAAAAATAGTTGTAATGTTGATTTACCCTACCCTCTTGGGCTACAAGACCCTTAGGACGAGGTTGGCTACACCCCATAGTTTAAGTGTGTAAATACTTGTAAGAAAATGCCAACCCAGACGAATTTATTAGGTTACTTTGGTAAGTAGAAGCCAGCATATCAAACCAGAAGAAAAGAAAATATAGTCCCCTTCAGCTCACAAAAAAAACAGAACGCAAAAAAGAAATACTTTCTACATACGTCAACGTGAAAGTCTTCTATGTACGTCCACGTGAAAGTCTTTTATGTACGTCCACGTGAAAGTCTTTTATTTATGTCCACGTGAAAGTCTTTTATTTATGTCCACGTGAAAGTCTTCTATGTACGTCCACGTGAAAGTCTTTTATTTACGTCCACGTGAAAGTCTTTTAGTTACGTCCACGTAAAAGTCTTTTAGTTACGTCCACGTAAAAGTCTTTTACATACGTCCACGTAAAAGTCTTCTAAGTACGTCCACGTGAAAGTCTTCTAAGTACGTCAACGTGAAAGTCTTCTATGTACGTCCACGTGAAAGTCTTTTATGTACGTCCACGTGAAAGTCTTTTATGTACGTCCACGTGAAAGTCTTTTATGTACGTCCACGTGAAAGTCTTTTATGTACGTCCACGTGAAAGTCTTTTATTTACGTCCACGTAAAAGTCTTTTATTTACGTCCACGTGAAAGTCTTTTAGTTACGTCCACGTAAAAGTCTTTTACATACGTCCACGTAAAAGTCTTCTAAGTACGTCCACGTGAAAGTCTTCTATGTACGTCCACGTGAAAGTCTTCTAAGTACGTCCACGTGAAAGTCTTCTATGTACGTCCACGTGAAAGTCTTCTAAGTACGTCCACGTGGAAGTCTTTCGTAAAATCTCAAAAGTGAAAATGACAATGAAGAGATAATTTGATGTCCGGTAATAAAGAAAAGTGGATATATTGCCTCCAAAACATTGAATGTTTATTTATTTATTTTTTGAGGCGCCAACTGACTATAAAAACAAAAGAAAAACCGACCCACAAGAATATTAAAACGAAACATGATAAATAAATTGCTGGAAGAGTTTAAAAAACATTCTGTGATGGTTACAAACGTTTACCTCAATAAAAACAGAGGGAATATGATGCCGATATTAAATGTGTAGCTGTGGTGTAAACACATTCCATACTTCTGTTATGTATTTTTTTAGTCAAAGAATGATAAGAAGTTCAGTAAAAAAGTGCTGCAGTTGATTCAGCGTTTTATACTACATAAAATATCAAAAAATTATGCTCTCATTATGGTTATTTAAGTGCACACAACATCATGCACAGAAAATGAGACAGTGAGTTTTTATGGCACTGTTCTGATACTGCCAAAAAGGGTTAAAAGACCTATAATACACTTTTTCAAATACATAGAGACAATCCAATCACTCGACGAAAATTTGTGAGAATTAAAAAACAAACAAGTTATGTACATCGTGATGTATTTACGTGAGTTATCGTAACTCTGTAAATATAAAACTATTATTTAATAGAAAATATTGTAACATAACATATGATATTTAACGTAAAAATACACATCTTGGCGGCCGTTTCTTTTTTCTTTCCGTAACACGGCGATTTATCAGCTGGGTTTTTTATCTCTAAATGCAATTTTTAACATTTCATTAAATGAAGTGATTTTTTCTCTGGGTTTTTTATTTTCCTTTCCACGTAACATTTCTTCATTGTCGATATTTTGATAATCTTCGAATGTAACATAATTGATACCTGAACGAAAAAGAGCAGTACTTGTTACGTCATCGATGAGAGGTGTCAATAAAATTGAGAGGTGTTTACGTGCTTGAAATATTCAATATTAGAACAATATCGGAAGAAGAACGTGGATCACAAAATCTCACATTAAGTGGAAAAAAGTCCAAGTCGGTCTAAAACAGGTCGAGCACAGAATTGATTTTCGAACAGACGTAATCGACATACCTCGTTTACTCATCAATGCTTGCATGTCTGCCGCAGACATTTTTTCTTTTGAATATCCAAGCACACCTAAAGGTGAAGAAAACACTTTTAAAAGTATTTCCGACCGGTGAAGATTACATCTTTTCAATACTGTCTAACGCGACTAGAGAAGTTTCAGAAAGCGATAAAAACAAATGTTTTTTGCAATTTAATAAAGAAAAGAATTGCTTTGTTGTAAGAAGATCCAGCTATCAACACAGTGTTAGACACGTAGATGATAAAACACCTTCGTTTAAATCAGTCACGATGCGTTGACCAGTCGCAAATGCTTCGTTCATTGTCGTGACGATCACACCAACTGGTCCGTGTTTTACCCACCCACTACAATATAAACCTAAAAAATAAAAAAGCTTCCTATTTTTTTCGAACACCTATTGTTAAAACTTAAGATATTGCGTGAATAAAATACAGAAGACAAAAATATCTTCTGTTACATCAACACCAAACTGAAAGAAAAAGTGTTGCCCAAACCTTTCAATATTTTCTTCGAATTAGGAGCATCGACGACTCTCCCGTCGAAATTCGGTATCACACCAAGTCGTACATCAAACGGAATACCCTCTTCCACCTTGATGCTTTTGTAGCCAACGCTTCTCAGCACCTTAACAATAGTATTTTACAGAAAATGAAAATTTCACATCGCCTCCAGAGGGTTTTAAGAAAAGACTCCTCCTACCATTCCACATGAAAATTCTTCACATTTCCCAGTTCCTTCAGGTGTATAGACGCCATCTTTATTCTATAACAATTCAACAGATTGTTACTTACATGTAAGTTTTTAAACTTGCTTTACATACTTTATGAGCAATTCTTTAACGCCCGATAGTATTGTTAACGCACAACATAACTCTCAATCTCAGATGTAACTGTCAATGACACGAGGAAAAAAAAACTAAACTGGAAGACCTACCCCAAACATTTTTTATTTCTAAGTTTGTCAGTAAAATGTAAGTAATGTCCCTACGGTCCATTTATGCCTCTAGCTAAATCGAACACCAATGTTAAATCGAACACCGATGTATAACCAAACACTCGGTTAAAATCGAACACTCGCTTTAAATCGAACATTCACCTTAAATGGAACACTCACTTTAAATCGAACATTCACCTTAAATCGAACCCTCGCTTTAAATCGAACATTCACCTCAAATGGAACACTCGCTTTAAATCGAACTATCAACTTAAATCGAACTCTCGCTTTAAATAGAACATTCACCTTAAATCGAACATTCACCTGAAATCGAACACTCTTGCTGAACTCTTACCTTTACTAATCGATTTTTCTCCAATCGAATTCCACACACGTTGTTGTCGTCGTCCGTGAGAATTTCATGTGGAGTTCTTAAAAAGTTTAGTTCCCACTCACGTGTGCACTCACCTCGTCTTGCTTCTTCGTTCGGTGTAACGGGATCACTAAAGTATAAGTTGAATCATCACAGCTCATGCAAAACTCAAGAGTGCGTACCCGAGGCATACACCTTCAAAATGCAACAGGAAAGAACATTTGTTTATATCAACATAAGACGTTGTGTAAATTAATATGTCAATTTAGTTTTGATAGGACATTTGGTCGGAAAATTTACGGGTAGCTTTTACTTTTACATGAAATGTGTTGTTTAAGTAACACGCGAGGCTGGTTGGAAGAAATAATCAAAATGATGAATATTAACACTAATAATGCGAGAAGAGACTTCTGTTTAACAAATGCCACTAATTTATTATTGGTAGCTAATGTTCCTAGGTGTGACTCCTCACAATTAGAAACATTCCACAACTATTAAAAATTATCACTCACAGAGCTGTTTTACACATTAGCTCAATCAAACGTTTTCTTTGACGGGGTAGTTCTGAAAGAAAAAAGAGATTTTTACAAATATGTTTTTAGGTTTATAAAACCTTACGTCAAAACGCTGTAAAAATCCATGCCAGCCAAGAACATCAATCAAATAACAAATATCAAACATAAAAAAATAATTGACAAAGTAGAGGCTAACCATCACAATTTAAAGGGCTACGAAACGGTTGTTGATTTTCGATTTTAGTGACTTACACAAAAGTCGAGCTAATGACAGTGGAAATTTTTATGATCACTGAGGGCAAAAACAACAACTTAAATTATCTTAAATATCATATTGGGCATCCAAATATAACTGAAAATGACAGAAAACTTTCCTACATGTATTGAATATCCGTGATTTATTAGATATAAATACTTGCTTTGAACTCAAAATTTTAAAAAAAATAAACTTCAAGCATGTTGAACTTGGTAGCTGGTTATATCCTTTAAAATTTTGCATAGAAACATACAAGTTTAATTGTACATAAAGCCAGCCAAGCAACAACAATGATTTTAAATAATTTTTTTAACAAATACAGCTCCTCGTGTTGTCTCTGTTCCCTCGTCAAAACAAACTTTCGATTTATTGATATTTAATATAATTTGCAGACCGTATCTTACCGCCAAAAAGAATACTAAAGGAAACTTTTTCTTTTTTAAAAAATAAAAATAAAAAAGTAGCAAATTCATCATAAAAAATTAATTATTCATAAATAAGTTGTTTACACGTCTACACGGCTCTAAAATGTGTATAATTTCTTGCACCTCAACCTTGGTCTGTTTGTTACACACTATTCTTCAAAAATTGTGGTGATTGAGCTTATTTAATCGTTTCGTAGCCCCTTTACGAACACTCTAACTTCATCAACAACAACAGGGTAAGGTAAAAGGCACAGGATAATTTGCAAAAAACAAAAAAATGCTCCAGTAAAACTACCCAACACGTAAATTGTAATCAAGCTAATTCACTCTAACAAAGAAAACTGGGAAAACGACTGGACATTTAGAAACGGTGACAATAACACAATGCATACAAATTTGTAAGTAGATATTATCAATTTCAGTTTGGAGTTCAGCTGAGTAAGCTTATAAAGTTAAATACAAACCTGAAACTTTTGGTCTAACATCAACAAAGTCTTCTCTATGAAATATCAGCTTTGTTCCATCAAGACGAATCATTTCTCGCAGTTCCTTGGTAGTGAATGAAACCTAGAATTCAAACATATCAGTCAACGGCGCAAATATTTCCAATATTTCCATGTTCTCAACGTGGTAAATCCAGAATTCGTTGTAGAAATTGAAAACAGTTTGTATCAAAAATTAAGAACAGAGAATGAACAAATTTTTTCGTTTTCTCCAAACTTGAAAACAATGCTAAACACAAGATTTCTACCTCGATGGGTCCTCGTCTACCAATGATATGAACTTTCTTTATCCTACTCGTTTCTAATTTCGCTAAAGCATGTGAACAAATATCCGTATGCTAGAACAGAAGTGAGATGTATATTTGTAATGGTGCAAAAACAGAAATAAGAATTTCCACTACCATGACAAATTTCAAAAAAAAAACAAAAAAACCGGACTACCTTCAGCAGAGAAGTTGGAGAGAGTAGCAATCTTGCAACGTCCAGCGCTACATTGCCCTGCCCAATAATGACAGCTGTTTCGCAATTCAAGTTGGGGGCGAGCTAAATAAAACGTCACAATGAGCGGAGTAGACATATCCAGGAAGAACAACTACTGTGCTCATCAAACAGACTACCTGGCAGTGAGCGGGATTCCATCCGCGGTTTCCAGAACTGAAAGCCGCAGAAAAACCCACTACACTACGTGCAGCGATATGTCAGTGATGGAATGAGATTGTTTATTCGGATTGTATGTATATATAGGTAAATCTTTATCATGACACATCGGTATTTTTCATTCTCATCAGAGAATGTTTCACTCCGACCAGACCTCCGATCATGACGGCCGAGTCTGGTCCGTGTAAGTGATATTGAAAAAGAACCACTTTGCCATCCAATAACATACTGCCTGGCAGTGAGCGGGATTAGATCCGCGGTCCGCAGAACTGGGAGCCGCAGACGGAATAGAGGAGCAGCAAAGCATGGAAGTTAAAAGAGAAAAAAACTTACATCAGCGTGAGCAGGTAAGCCATTGTACCATCCAACAAATGAACGCGCAGCATACACTCCATTTGCATCCTAAATAAATAAGAGATAAACAAAGTTGATTTTTTTACGAAGGACCTTGATGGTTATAATATATAAATCAGATAAAAAGAAAAACAGAAAATAAATATAGGTTTCTTGTCTCGCTTAACTTTAACCCTTTTATTAAGTTCAACATCTGCAACGTTACTGGTGGAGACGATGTTTATTAACCGTGTGATCACCACCAATAACCTTTTACTTATTTTGTTTGTGGAATAAAATACTAATTTTTTCCAAGTTTTCTGAATATCTTTTAGGCATGGCTAGTGGTGCAAAAATATAACATGTTTGAAACCAACAGCAGCATACTGGCTATTAAAAATATTATTTTTGAACAATACACGTACCTCACCTGGGATATTAAGTCTTTTATCATCATCTGCACCATAAGCCTAAAAACAACCAAAAAATATGCAGATTGTGCACCAAATCCAGCACTGCGTTGATACTTTTCGTAAAATAGGTAACTTGGAAATTAAATAGGAAATGAATGAATATAATGAATTAAGAGAGTATTGAAGCATTCACACATTAGCAACTCATGAGCGCTAATTGCCACTTTTGTTCCATTACGAACTTCATATTTTCTAAGAAAAACGGTGTCTTATAATTGCACTGAGTTTTCTTAACTACTTCCTGTAGGGCAGGTGAAACATGTTTCACAGAAACAGGGAAGATACAATATCTGCTCCTGATGACGACCGTTTGGACAAACTGATCATTCTCGTTATTTTAACAGTCTACACCATCGTTTTCCTTCAGTTCTGTTTCATTTCATTTGGAGTTAAAACACTCTTTTCTTAATTGCGTAACATTAAGGGGCCCTAATTGTTATCAATTTGCGAACGTTGACAATTTTCGTTTCTTCAACAAACTGCTGAACCAAATAAAGCACAACTCGTTTACCAACAGACACTATTTTCAAAACTTTATATTAAGAACTAGTCCGTAAACTGTGGATAAATCCACCTGTTTTCCCTCCTTTATATATCACATTTGTTGTTTTCATAGCACAAGTTTTTTTGCGCACAAATAGACAGACAGACGACAAATTAGAGACAAGGCGGTAGCCTGTGGAAAATCAACGGGTTTACTCGTCCTTAAATAACGCTTTTCGTGTTTCTGTAGCACGACGGATTCTTGTGGACAGATAGACAGAATATGGCTATTTATGACATAGCAAAGTCGGTATCTCCTGGATAAATCCACGGGTTCACTTGTCCTTTATATATCGCATTTCGTGTTTCTCGTTCACATGAGCCTTTTCTTGCGCATAAACAGACCGACGGAATACGGCTATTATCAAAGAGATATCATGTTAGGCGAATAAGTAAATAATATATAGCAAAAAAATAGCTTACAAACACAACAGCATCATAAAATTGTCTCAGTTCATTCGCTTTTATATCATGACCAACATTAACATTGCCAAAAAATGAACACCGCCTGCTTTCAGCTACTTCTTCAAACGTACTACTTGCATTCTTAAAAAAAAAAAGATCAGAAAAATTATTTCTTTCTTTTTCAGCTTTTGAAATACGAATATTAAAATGTAAGTAACTTCGATTGTTTCTTATTATCTATAGCATTGTGCAATGCAGGACTTACCTTGACCTCGGGATGGTCTGGTGCGACACCATATCGAACCAATCCGAATGGTACAGGAAGTTTTTCAAATATGTCCACTTCAGCTTTTTTATGATGCTTGAAATAAAAAAAACGAAAATGATCGAAACAAGATTGTAGAAGTTTACCAGTAGTTAAAATTGAAAGATGTGTTTTTTTGTCCGCTATAGAGAGTTAAACTGGTTCTGCATGCAACAAAACAGGTCAGACCTTGTTTATCCTTCGTAATTTTTCCTTCCTTTTTTAAAACTGAACCGTGATAGCGATATTAAGAAATCAAAATAAATAAACGTTTCACTTGTAGGAAATGCGTCAGATCTTACCTTTAATACATATTGTGCAGTATAAAAGCCAGCTGGACCACTTCCAATAATACACACTCTTGGTGCAGTTGTCATTGACCGAAATACATTACGGGTAATTTTTCCCTTGATACTAAATGTCCTGATGGAATTTTGAAGGGCCATATTTTCACAAGATATTGTTGATCAAATACGCGTGTTCTGTTTGACATATTAGCAGCACATCATCACAGTTTTTTATATACTGAACAATACTAAAAAGAAGGTGAATCTAAGTGAAACAGGGATTACATGAGGGATGTATTGGTGTAATGTTACATGAGGGATGTATTGGTGTAATGTCACATGAGGGATGTATTGGTGTAATGTCACATCAAGGATGTATTGGTGTAATGTCACATCAAGGATGTATTGGTGTAATGTCACATCAGGAATATATTGGTGTAATGTCACATCAAGGATGTAATGGTGTAATGTCACATCAGGAATATATTGGTGTAATGTCACATCAAGGATGCATTGGTGTAATATTACATCAGGAATGTATTGGTGTAATGTCACATCAAGGATGTATTGGTGTAATGTCACATCAGGAATGTATTGGTGTAATGTCACATCAAGGATGTATTGGTGTAATGTCACATCAAGGATGTATTGGTGTAATGTCACATCAGGGATGTATTGGTGTAATGTCACATCAAGGATGTATTGGTGTAATGTCACATCAAGGATGCATTGGTGTAATGTCACATCAGGAATGTATTGGTGTAATGTCACATCAAGGATGTATTGATGTAATGTCACATCAGGGATGTATTGGTGTAATGTCACATCAAGGATGTATTGGTGTAATGTCACATCAGGAATATATTGGTGTAATGTCACATCAGGAATATATTGGTGTAATGTCACATCAAGGATGTATTGGTATAATGTCATATCAGGGATGTATTGGTGTAATGTCACAAAAAAGTCTATGACGGCTAAAAAATTGGTCAGACATTTTGCATTCACTACATCAATTATTCAGTTTCAGTGATATATTTGCTACGTAAAAAAAACATTAATATTACAAGGATGAAAAACTTATTTCTTTAAAATTTATTTACAAATTTCGAATTATTCGACTACTTTTTTGACCTAGCAATATTTTACGTGGCAGCACCCACAGTCGTGACATTAAATAACTTGATGCACGACAGAACGCAAACTGTGAAAAGTAATTAGTTGTGGCACTGATGAAGTCTCTAGAAAAAATAAGTTAAGGTATACAAACATAAATTTTAAAGTTCAAAACTAGACTATTTGAAATAAATCTTGCTATGTTTTTTTAACTTACACTAAAGAAATATATATATATAAAGAACATAGAAAACATTACACAAAACTGTATAATTTTCCAGAAAAAATCAAGCTCGTACAAAACTTCTCTACATTGAAACTTTTCCTACTAGTCTGGCAACAAAAGAAATGCTACTTAGGATCTAACCTTGCATTGTTGTATCTAGACTCTGTTTCTAAGCAGAGTTGATTCAATCATAGTATTGTTACAATTAACTCTGCTAACCATATTGAAAAAGATACAAAGTGGTCCAAGGAGGACAACCACCATTAGCATAAATTACGTAACAATAACCATCCATTCTTGTACCTTGGATTGCATAATACAATGGCAAGTGTTTATGCCTTAGAAACTGATGCCGTTCATACAACAGAACAGCTCCAGCATTTGTCGACAACACATGAAGGTAAACAGCTTTACAACAATGATTCTCAGTGTCATTGACGTGTGACAGAAATGCCTTTAACAAAATTGAAGCTAAAAAAATGTGATGAAATCTACTAAAGAAAAGATCATAACTGTGTTTTCCTCCCTTTTTGTTTTGTTATATGATTGGACATAAAATAAAACATGCAAGCAACCTACCAATACCCTTTCTTCTATATTCTTTGGACGTACCTAATACCAAAATGTACCCAACTTTAGTGTCAGAAGGATACCAATAACCAAGAATATCTTCATCCTAAAGAAACAAAAAAACGATTAAAAAAGATTAAAGTAAAAACACTGGTAATCTTCTATATTATAATACCTGTATACATCTGTTTGTTACACAAACCAGTACTGCAAGTAACCAGACACATACAATACGATATAAAAAGGATGAGCGAACTTATTGTTTTTTCTATGGGCCACCGACTAGTATTTTGCATCTTAATTCGTGAAATTTTTCATTAACTTGAACATGCAGAACATAAAATAAAAAAGAAGTTCAAAAACACACACTTCTTTTGCTCTGTTTCTGATCTCAGCAACGATGACACCAATGATCACATTGTTGTAAATAGCTGCAAGAGAGAAAAACTTCGGGTTTTTTGTAACAGCTTTATACCAACCATCTGGATATCTGTTAAGAAAGGGAAAGAATTATTGAAAAAAAACAAAAAAACATATCACTCTTTTTATATACAGTGTGGTTACTGAACAGATAAGATGCTAAAAACCTTTTTCCTGAATTTTGGACTTAGCGAATAGAAAAAGTTTTTTTACCAAGTTTTCTCGCCAGTCGATATTGTTTCTGGGTAAGGCCTATGTGGTTCTTATGTGTGTACACTATCCAAATTGCAATATGTTTACTAATACATGCCTAGCTCACTTTTTCTCATTCAAATTTGCAGATGTGAAAAATTACTTGCATCTTTAAAAAAAATAAAAGCAAAATTTTTGCAAAGTCAGGTTACATCCAAGTCAAATAAAAAACAAGGCAGCAAACATTTGCTAACAAAGGTGAATCAAGAATTTTTATTAACACATTGGCATTTGCCGAGGCCAATATGAATTTTGAATTTTATAGCTCTTCTCAACTCTAATTATATAAGTATAATATATTTTAATAATTGAGCTTTTTTAATATACTATAATTTTGTGTAATTTTTTTTAATACTGCTAAATTTAATATTTTACACAGCCTTCTAAATGACACCAAATATTAATTTGAAGCAGAAGAGCAGTAAGTACAAAAGTATGCTTTAGCTTTAAATTAACTAATTTAAGCGTTTTCATGGATGCTCTTAATCTTTGTTACGGTAAAATTGGAAACTATTTTAACTAAACTGCCTTGTAATAAGGAAGCACGAGATAGCTATGCTTAAGATATGTATGAGAGGTGATAATCTCACGTTTTACTACGAGAATATGTATAAGACGGGAGATGAACCAGTGGATTTGTCCATGGTAAAGAACTTTTAAAAAAATAAATTTGTATTATTATCAGAAGACAAAGGTTGCCCCAGATTTGAAATTTAGGAGAATTTAGGTTTTAAGGTAAAGCTAGGAGAAAATTCTAAAGAGCACATAAAAAACATTTCATATTTTAGGAGAAGTTTAGGAGTAAATAAAGTTACTATTACTTAAGCCTTTCCTTATTTAAATGTCAGAATCTCAGAGAGGCTGGTCATGGGCTTTCAGTAATTCATCAGCCAGTGCTGTTTTAAGGTGAACAAATGCTCGATTTGTTTTTGCACTAAATATATAATACCACAAAGTTTACCATTTAAAAACAAATGAACAAAATGAATAAACTTTTTTAGAAGATTTTAGGAGAAACAAATATTTGGGTCCAAATTTTAGGTTATTATGACACCAGGAATTAAACAAGATATACATGAGAACTAGGCTGACTTTTAATGAAGCAATCATTTAGTGAAATTAATTTTTTCTTAGGGAATTTTGATATACGAACTGTTGAAGTCAAAAACCTTTTTTCAAAATGAAAAAGATTTTTCAAAAATATAAAAAGATTCATAGACAACTTTTCAAGCTCTGTTAAATGACGCCCACTTGTTTTTTAACAGGACGTATAAGTATTTGTTATTGCTCACAATTAAAATGTTAGCTTCAAAACAGTGCCTCTTTTTGCAATAAAATGAATTATTTTGACATTACCAACCATGTTATAAAAGAGCAAAAAAAGGCACACAACAACAAAACTTGATTTAAGGCCACCTATATTTGAAATTATGTTCATCTTCATAGCCTTATTAAATCTTCAGTTGATACATTAATAGTTTAAAAAGCGTTTTTTACTGCCATAAACACACAAAGCTTTTGTGTAAGTGGCACTTAGAAAACAATTTTAAAAATTTTAAAAAGACTTTTTATCTAAAACATGGCGGTATCACTGGCAAAATCCTAAACACAGTGCTTGACAACAGACAAACTTTTAAATATAAAAACGTAACTTATATTTTAAATTATCCACCACTAAAAACAAATTTATTTTCATTCACCTTTCCACAAATCCAACTTACGTTATTGGAAACCAATCTGTGCATAATTTTTTAAGTTGTTCCACATCATTGTGATCAAGAAATCTTAATTTCACATGATCAATGAAAGATGAAGTGAATTCTAAATTGGTCATAAGTTCTTTTCTGCATAATATCCAACAACAAGAAGTACTAAATTCTAGATTTAATTTGATCTAAAACTATTCGAAAAATATTAATATGTTATATAACAAACCTGCATTTAACAATTTTTTTTATCAGCCTGAAAGTTTTCTTCTGAGAATACTAGCCCTTAGGCTCCAAAGAACAACAATTGGTGTCAAACTGACATATATTAGCTATGATATGTGATCAATCAGCTTTGAGGAAACAAAATGCAGACCAATATATATAAAAAAAAGAATTTAATTTTCCATCTGGTAGGGCTTAAGTTCATTATCATTAAGGTAGCGGGGGGAGGGTAGAAATTACGTAAAGTGTGATTGTCAATAAAAAACAATTTCTGTTTTTTAAGAAAATAAATTTTGCACTTCTTAATCCTTCATTTAATTAGTCCATATCTAAAACCCTAGACATAATATTTGGGAAATTGTCTGTTTTTAAGTTTTTTTCAAAATATAGACAAACAGCATCATTCTGCCATTGCTCTGCAGTGGATTGGCTACAAAAGTAATCAACATCGAAAATTCACTAGCGTATACCATCCTAACATTGCCACATTATGCATTAGTTTTAAAATCTGCTTCTCAATCAGGACTTCTTTTTATCATCACTCTTTTAAAAAACAAAATTAAAAAAAAAAAAAAAAATTGAAGAATTGAGAATTTCTCGATACCTTCCACTGCTGAGAATAATTATGATCTACAACTGAAGGAGAGTTTATTAATCCATAGGAATAAACCTGCTTTGAATAGAAATATTGCAATTGTTCCGTTATTCCTATTTGCTGATTAATATATCGTATGATAATTGTATCGTTTTAGGTGAAGGGTCTCTTTAAGAGACAAGAGAGGAGTTGAACCATACCTTAGTTTAAAGGGGCAATTGTGGAAGTCCCATGAAATGCCACATAGTGATGGTGTCACTTTAAAAAACACCCAGTCCGGTCTGTGAACAGGTCTCGCTAGGAAAGGCATCCAGCTGTAAAACTATGCCAAAACTCTTTATTAATGGCCGTAAGAATACTTGATCAGACAAACTGCGTAAATGGGGCTGGAACTCTAAGGAGTGAAGGTGTCACGCACAGTAGGACAGGTGTCAGGTGTGAGCATCGTCAGACCGTTACCCAGCTATCCCATCACAAGGTAGATAACACTAGGATGAGGATAGCTAGTGTAAATGTTGGTACTCTGAGAGGAAGAGCAGGTGAAGTAGTTGAAATGTTAGAACGTAAATCTGTTGATATGTGTTGTGTTCAGGAAGTCAGGTGGAGAGGAGCTTCAGTGAGATTGGTGGAAAGTAGGAGGGCAAGGTATAAGCTTTTTTGGATTGGTAATAGTGATGGATATGGAGGAGTTGGCGTATTCGTTGCAGAGAAGTGGGTAGAAAAAGTAATAGATGTTATGCATGTTAATAGTCGTATTATAGTGATAAAGTTTTAGATGGGTAATAGGATTGTCACTTTTCTGTCAGTTTATGCTCCACAGTGTGGACTCAGTGAGGAAGATAAAGATAAATTTTATGATGAGTTAATAGCAGTCACATCAAAGTTTGGAGACACTGAACTTGTCATGGTGGGCGGCGACTTTAATGGTCATGTTGGGAAGTCATCTGAAGGTTATAGAGGTGTGCATAGAGGCTATGGATTTGGGAGCAGAAATAAGGAAGGGGAGAGATTGCTTGAGTTTGGAAGGGGAGAGATTGCTTGAGTTTGGAATGGCAACGGACATGGTGGTTTGCAACACATCATTCAGTAAGAGACAGAGTAGGCTGATAACATATGAGTCAGGTGGTTGTAAGACAGATAGATTACTTCCTGGTTAGAAAGTCAGACAAGAAAGTGGTGAAGGACGTGAAAGTTATATCGGGGCAAGAGTGTGTTTCCCAGTATAGGCTGCTGGTTTGTGATATTATCTTGAAGAGTGTTAAAGAAGCCAAGGGAAAGTACAGGCCCCGTCGAAAAGTCTGGAAGCTGAAGGAAGAGATTGTAGCAAGACAATTTAGTGCAAAAGTTCAACAGTTAGCCCACAATGGTCAATGTGATAGTGACAATGTTGAAAGTACTTGGACTACTTTGAAGAATTGTCTTCTAGAAGCTTCTGATGATACCTGTGGGTGGACGAAAGGACCAGCTAGACATAGACAGACCTGGTGGTGGAATAATGAGGTTGACCAGTGTATAAAGGAAAAGAGGAAACTCTGGAAAGAGTGGAAGTCAGGTGGTAGTAAAAATATTTACTTAGAAGCTAAGCGTCGTGCTCGTACAGCAGTGTATAAGGCAAAATCAGAAGCAGAGAGAAACAGATTTGCAGATGTGTTAAGAAGGGAAGACCAGCGCAATGAGGTATTCAAGATAGCAAAGCAAATGAAGAAGACTAATACAGATGTTGTAGGTGAGAAGTGTGTACGTAATGATGAAGGTGTTTTGGCTAGCACAGAGGAGGAGAAAAGGGTAGCTTGGAAGAATTATTATCAGAGGTTGCTTAACACTGAGTTTGATTGGGATGAGGATAATTTGTCTGATGATGTTCTGATGATGATGTTATAGAAGGGCCAGCTATGCAGATCAAGACAGAATGGGTAGTGGAGGCTATTAGGAAATTGAAGATTGGCAAGGCTGCAGGAGTATCAGGTATTGTTGCAGAGATGGTAAAAGCATCTGGATATATTGGAGTTGAGCTTATTACAAGTCTTGCTAACCAGATTATAAAGGATGGTGCTATTCTGAGTGAGTGGCAGTCGAATGTAATAGTGAATTGTTTCAGGGGCAAGGGTGATGCATTAGAAAGGGGTAATTAGAGTTTTGAAGTTGGTTGATCAAGTAATGAAAGTTATTGAAAGAGTGATTGATAAGTTACTTAGAGAAAGAATTGATATAGATAAGATGCAATTTGGTTTTGTTCCAGGGCGTGGCACTACAGATGCAATATTTTTACTCAGACAGCTTCAGGAAAAGTATTTAGGAAAGAGAAAGAATCTCTATTTTGCCTTTGTAGATTTAGAGAAAGCTTTTGATAGAGTGCCACGTAAAGTTATTTGGTGGGCTATGAGAAAATTAGGTGTGGATGAGTGGCTAGTTACGATGAGCTAAGAAGCAGGTCTCCGTCTCCGTAGAATTAAAGATGTTATCCAGATAAGAAGATCTATCTATCTAAGAGGGTCATTAATATACCCCGTCCAACCCATGCTAGCATGGAAAACGGACGTTAAGCAGAGAATGATGATGATGATCGTACAATGGTAATGTTTAAATAATCTTTGACGAAATAGTATTTGTAAATGACTTGATAATGGCCCTATACGGCGGAAACGTCATCAATATATATTTAATTGATGAAACTGGTGATGTTTTCTTTTACACTCAATTGTATCTACACACACCAATATCTGCATTTCACCACTAATTTCGATCAACAATACATTTTCATAATCTTGCACACTGTACAAGACTTGAGCTATTTTAAAAGGTAGGAGGACGAAAAATGTGGTGAACCCCAACACAACGTCGCATAGTAAACACTTGATGGTATATCATCTAGTGATAATAGCGTTTATAGTGAGGGAGGGTAATTATTACGCCGGAGGGTTGTCAGGTTAAATATTATGCCCTTAATTTATAAAAAATAGAAGTAGAATTCAGCTGTAGCTAGCTCTAAGCACATTTATACTTCCACAATTGGTAACTAAATATATAATACAAACCCAAGTATTCAACTGATACTGAAAATTATGCTCCAAATTATTATTACATTTTTTCCACTGATACCAAGTTTCTAACGTGCCTGAGCAACTTTTGCGATTATTCCGATGACAATACCCTTCTTGCTTAATGTTGACACATTTTGTTCTTTAACATTCTTAAACAGTTCTTTAGCTTTTAGAGTCTGTTATTTTTTTTGATTGGGTACTTATGTATATTTTACAGAATAGCAGCATAATAAATATCAGCGTCATGTTGATATGGCTGGAAAGTTTTACGCTCTGATGTCAAGGTTCAATCCAAGTTACCAAGTGACCTAGACAATTTAATAAGGACAAGTTGTATGGTTAAACTTATTTCAGTGTGCTTTATACTTGCTTACATGTTTTTTACTTTTTAGATATAAACAATGTAAATAACATCTTCTGAATACTTGTGTTACAAAAATCATTCAGGCTACAGAAATAATGTGGTGCCGTTCAATTCATAATAATAATTGAAAAAATTGTATATTGTATTAAAAAGAAGTCCAGAAGTTTTTTCTCCCACACGACACAGCAGGCAATAAGTCAGCCCTGCCCTCGGTTTTGTGAGGAGAGATGTTCAAAGACTCCAACAATTGAGTTTCCTGTATAGTTTTGCTTCATGTTAAACTGTGCCTGTGACAAGCATTTTCGAAGCATGTCATCGGCCACTTCTGCGATATGTTTGAACCTGTAGATAGTGTTATTAACTGCACTTTTTATTTGCTTGTGGTTTTAAACATTCCAAAATTATAGTTCAATTTTTTTAATTAATTATTCATAATTTACAGGTAAAACATTTTCTTTTATTCTTTAAAAAAATTTTAAACCATAGAAAGGCAAAATAAATATTTCGAAAACAATAAATTTATGAAAATGACAATATAGTCATATATTTCGGACATGTAGAAAAGGAACTTAAGATTGAGAGAGTCGCTATACGTAGATGCTCGATCATTGTGTTAGGAGTTCACGATTTAAAATGTCCACCACTTCTCTACCGCAAAATGAATGCTCAACAAAGATTAATATCCTTTGCGCATGCGTTTTACGTTGCCTGCTTTACTTGGTTTACACGTGCGAATCATGGCACACCTACTCAAATATTCCTGAAAAAGACAGCAAACCTTCACTGCAAAAAAAATTATATACATTCAGGATCCAAGATGGCAACCAGCACAAAGCATTTTCCCTAGCTAATATTTTGCAACTTTAATGAGAAATATGTTTAAACAAATCAAAACAAGTTATATATAAAAGCATATTGTTTTCGTAATAGGTGCAATACTTTGAGTTGATTTTCAAGTGCGAGGTAAGCTTTGTTTCACCCGTATTCACTGTTTTTGACAGGCAAGTATTTTCACTGTAAATCATAGACGCAGAGCTATTCTTTTGTGTATTACTAACATACATACTACCTGCCAGTGAATAGGATTTGATATGTGGCCCTTAAAACTAGAAGTCGCAGACGAATGGCACATCATACTTTTGGCACATGATACTTTTAAACCAATAACAGGTCCGCAATCTTTGTTAATTTCAAATCTGTCTTATTGTGTAGTTTTAGGTAAGCTTTTGCTAGTTTAACGTTAGTTCAATTTAGAGACTTGTAGTTATTGTTTAATCAAAGCTGTGAGAATTTGACCTTGAAACGTCCGTGTTTTCCCTTAGTTGTTCCCTAAGTTGACCGCATAGATATTCCAACTTGAAGATTGCAGCATATGTCAGTGACATATGCAGATATTTTATTATAACACAACAGAAAACAGTATAAAACAATGCTGACCTAATTATACAGGAATGTAATTCAAAAAATAACAAAAAAATAATAACCAGGGAATAGTTTCCAAAGAAATGAGAGCATTTAAGGAAGAACAACATGTGTTTTATTTTATTTACGGAGGCATGAAAAGAGGGAAGATGCTTTATCCAAAATGCGATTCCGTGGTTTTAAATTTAAATTATTATTAGATATACGTCATTCAAATATGACGTGTTGTTGCGTAATACCGAAATGCATTGGGTGCGCATTTAGCCAGGGGAGTTCGCGGAAAAAGCCTGGACGCACACGCACGTGTTTTTGAGATTTTGTATCCGTTAAAGTTTTCAACTAAAATAAAACCTTTCGAACTGTAATTATCGTTCAATAATCGAAATAAATAAAACGAATAATGAAAATCTAGATGGTAAGTTGTCAAAGTTTTTTATTATTATTCTTGGATATTATAAAGAAAAAGTAAAAGCTAGAAATAAATCAAAATCGAAAATTTTTTTCCACTGGATACTTTGTAGATTGTAAAAAGAAGAACAGAAATATATATTTGAATCAATGGAAGATGTCGATGTAGCAGTTAGAAATCTCCGAGATAAAATCATTATCATTTCTCTCTGTTTATCAAAAAGATAAATCATTCGGAGTTGCTGGTGAGTTTTAAGTTATAATAAAAAAAATTGATCTTTTGACCAAGAGAAACAAAAAGCAGTAGTCTTCTTTAAAAAAGAAAATCTTTGTGTGTGTTACCAACTTAATTTTTTAGATATTAATTTAAAAAATCACAAGATTCTCTTCCAAGATATCAAGAACAAGGAGTCACCCCAACAAATCCTTGTTGCCCTGTAACCACATCCTATCCGTCATTAGTGACAATGTCGCAGATGTATCCTGGAAATCTTTATCGTCGCGATACACTTTATCTCCTTTTTTCATCTTGGATCATGAAGTTATTAGCAAGGAGGTTACTTTAGAAGATAACCAAATGTAGAACGATTTTATTGACATTAATTATGTCGAAACCGAGTCCATTTTAATAGATTATATTCCTAAAATATGTTTCCCAAATAGGTTTAAGGCCTCGTGTTGCAGAGAAATTTAAACCAAATCAAGAGCTTGTCATTCAGTGTATGATAATGATGTACTAGACCATCTTCATGAAACCTTGACTCGGCCTTTAAATGATCTATCATTTCATGCTCCCAAGGAAGACAATTTGGTTTTGGAAAGACCAAAAGTTATAGAGGAACAACATATTTAAGTAAAAAATTCCAACCCCTCCCAAAACCAACACCAAAAAAATCGGCGTTTTCGGGAAGAGTCGGTTTGGCTGATGAAAAAAAAGTTTTCATCCATAATCAACATTGTCTCCAGCCTCGTCCCCAGGGCATCTTGTATTTTTTCTGACCCCGGGACGGCGATACATGTTCGTATCGCCGTCCCGGGGTCAGAAAAGATACAAGATGCCCTGGTGACGAGGTTGCATTGTCTCTAAGAAAGAAGAAAATCATGCGACGTCTGTGGTTGAAGAGTTCCCTGAATACGGTCCATCTGTCATTTATGATGTACCAACGGAGCAGGAGCAGTTTAATGACACTGCTGCTCAATTACCAATAAAATCTGGGTAAATCGGGGATCTGGGTAATAAGTGGAAGCCATATTTGATGCCGAAGTATTTTAAAAAAGAGTTAATTTTAAAATTTAAAACCACGGAATGGCATTTTGGATAAAGCATCTTCCTGAAAAGAGCCTTGTGTGTTTCATTTATTTATGTTTTGTCAGGCAAGTGAGGCAAGTAATCTATGTAAAATACAGAACCGCAAGTATATAACCGCAACTGGCATTAAACACATTCTTTGAATTCTTTTTCGTTCCCCAACGTTCAGACGGCATTTATCATTTTTTTAAACTGGTATCCCCGCCAACCTCGTTTCAAAGTCATTTTGCATTTCTGATTAATTTGACAGTGGCGTAATCGAAGCCCCAAGAGGGAGGCTTTTTTCATATTTTGATATATCATATCAAAAGCGACCTCGATCCCAGGGCTCTCGACTAAAAAGTAAAAAAGAGCCCTAGGGGACAAGGTTGGCGTAATACTGGATTGGCTAAGAGAACCTTGGAATAGAAGGTGGGGCTATCTATTTTAGCGGAGAAAGCAATTCCAGCATCTCAAAAGTTTGTAGTATATCAACCTTGTACCGAAGGTTTACGGTTTATGGATTTGCTGGTAATATGTTCTTTTAATTTGATGAGAGAATTGTACCATGGCATCATCGCCATCGTCAAAGTTGAAAGATACCCTGTCTTAAGCATGTATATACGTTGTGTTTATATTTTAGCCAATAGTATGACAAGTGATGACTAAAAGAAAACGTTTTGTTTCTAAAATTCTAAAATTAGGAGTTACTAATTTAGGTAAAATCCAACATCCTCCTATACTTGTGAACACGTTCTTTTATTACAATCCATAAGAGCCTTGCAATACAGTGTATCACTTTTGTACAGATTCGTTTTGTTACCGAATACTTGGGAGGAACCTCGTCTCCAGGGCATCTTGTATCTTACTGATATACAAGATGGTGATACAAACATGGCCCAGGGTCATATTCGTGTCGCCGTCCCGGATATCGGAAAGATAGAAGATGCCCTGCTGGAGATGAGGTTAACCGGGAAGTTTATGCTAACAAAAGACGAAAAGGAGCATGTTTGTCATACATGTTACATCCGCTATCCCTATGCATAGCTTCACTCTCTCTCTTTCTTCGACTTTCGTGTAATGCCCATCCGAACAAAACTTGATCGGGAAAGCTAGCGGCATTTTTTAGGATAGCGCGCAAAACAAATTATCCAAGTATAAGTTTCAAATATGTTCTGCTGTTTTTAACATTGTACACCTTATTCTCGACCCTGAACTTTTTTGAGACAAACAGGTCTTAATCTGAAAGGGCTCTGAGGACGAGAACGCATTGTACCTGTTTTTTTTTTTTTGTTTTGTTTTTTGCGCGGAAACGTTATGTATGATGTCAATCTGATATTAAGGTTCAATTATTTAGTCTGAAGGCGCTATCGCCAAAAGAGATCATTTCGGTTCTTTAGTGGACAAACTTTTTAAACTGAAAGTACTAAGCACCATTGATTCGTTGGGAAAATCGTTTGACCCTGAGCTTACAAAAACAGAATGTGTTTTTGATTTAATAAATTAATTTTTGTTGTTTAAGATAACTTGTGCTTAAGAATTTGTTTTCTTTACTTTACGGCAAAATAACTCTGAGTACACATTTTTTATTATTGGAAGGCGGACTTTTCGCACTTTTCACATTCAAAGTCCTATTTAGTCCTAAAAGTTTGCTCTATTTCATCTAGAGTTTTTGTTTATATAAGAAAATTTATTGTTGCTAATGCAGCTTCATAACTCTCTTCATTTAACAATCACGCCAATAGGCCTTTTCATCGATAGCGACAACATTTTGAATTTACCGCTTTCGCAATGCATCTCCGGACGACGGAGGTATTTGAGAAATCAAAACATTACAAGATTAAAGCCATTTTGGAGCTTGTTTATGGTTGGATTTTTTGTGAAATGGGAATTAATGATCGCTGTGCTGTTGGAGCTTGTAATAATGCTTGAAAATATAAGAATAAATATGTAATTAAGCCACATAGTAAAGCAGTAAAAACCATGATTAAAACAAATACAATTCAACCCAATCCAACAAATTCTTCTGTTGACACTTCTCATTAGGTAATAGAGATAGGGGTACAGAATTATACAGAAGGAAGAACTCAATATATGATTGTGGACTGTAAAGCGGAGTCTCCACCGGACTATATTTGCGACGATTTTTGTGACAAAAAGTAGAAACCAATTCAACTTTTCGTCATGACGAAAATTGTGATCAATTAAATTCGAGTATTGGTGACGATCGTCGGTAAATATCGTCTCGTGGAGATTCGCCTTAAGTGAGGGACATTCTTTATGGGAAGAACGCATCGCCATCCCCAGGGTTTGTTGCCTGATGTCAAAGCCGCTAGCCTCAATGTCGAAAATGCAAATGGGACGATCGCAAACTAAAAACCTTTATTGGTAGGTATGCTTACGAGAGTATTATGATAAGAATTCATATCCAAGATTGTTTTTTTTTCATGTCAAAGTTTAGACTAGCGTTGTTTTTAATTTAAAAACTGGCGATTTCAGCTACAGCAGGCTATTGTAATTTTATCTTGTCCACAGGACCACTTTCTTGTGAAACGGAGCTGCTCTTTTTGGTAGACTACTTTTGTTTGAGTAAAAACATCCTCTGTATAATGGTTGTACGTCTTCTATCGGAGAAAGAGACAAAAAATCCCGAGAATGTTTTAAACGCTTAATCGAAACAGCTAAGGGGCGAGGGTTCGCCGCCGTTTTGGGGGGTCTCTACTCTTTTTTTGTACCGACCCTAAATGTGTTCTGTAAAATACACATAAGTGCTACAATCGTTTTATGAGGCGGAGTCCCTCAAACCTGGGGTTGATTGGTGGCAAGGAAATGAATTTTTGTAGAACTTATCTAAATGCGGATCAATTTCAAAGTTTTAGCATGTAATTAAGTAGGCTTACGAAAATTATTTTTTGTTAGGATTACTTATGTTTTTACTGCACTAATTCTGTTACTAGCTACTTCTGTAACGCATGACAAGGTAGACATTTTGGGGTGCTGGTTTTTTCGCGCTTAGTGTTCTTTCGACGTAAATGTTGGAACCTTCCCCACTGTTCTACTTAGCCTAAAATTGATCCCGAAGTAGAAAATCCTTCAAATGTAGTACTCCCTCATCATTTAGGTATCATAAGTAGTCAATTAAATTACTAAATTTCCAGATAAAAAGCAAAAATGTGGAGGTAAAATTTTCCCAAATGAATTGTGAGTTATAAAACTGCTTAAAATTCTGAATTACAAAGGCTGCTGATACCAACATGCTCAAAATGACCAACATATTTAAAATTAGCATTATACACTAAGTACAACTGCCTCTCTTTAACTTTTGATGTTTTATCATTTTATTATTTTATCACGCAAATCAATAAATATTATAGCGTCAAGTCTTATAAATTCGCCAGGCTGGTAAGTTCGCCAGCTTCAAACTTTTCTGAACCACAACTCCTCAACAAACCAAACTTCATATCTGGCGATTTTGTTGTGACCGGTGACGGTACGGCGACCCTGTAAGGTATTTTTGACTCTGTATATATTCCCACATGAAGCGGAATGGGCCATTTCTGCTAACTGCATTTTTACTACTTTTGAGAAGTTGCACGACGGTCTCATAAGTTCGCCAGGGATGTTTTTTATTGTGAGGCCTTATATTTCACCTAAAAGTGTTATTTTATATTTTTAACAGTCTACTTTACTGCCATTCAAAACATTCTTATTGATAGCTATCATTATTTAATCAGCTCCTGAAGTAATGAGAATTTTCCACTCTATTACCCTCTTTTTCACCAACCTAGTTTTAAAAACTTTTAGACCTGTTTGGTGTTTGTTTGCTAAGAGTTTGGTTACAAAAATTTAGGATAAGCTTACGATACAAGCAATGGTATAGTAGATAGTTGATGGTTGGTTGGAGCAAAGATAAATGACACAAAAAATTTCACTTTAAGACTTCTATGTTTTAAAAAGAACAAACTTTACAAATATAATACTAACTCTCTGGTAAGTTTTTTACGGACACACCTTTGCAAACATTGTGCATCCAACAACTGCATTTAGCGCAAAGTATCCAGGTGACAGTTTGTTTCTTCAAACTTTTAGGGAAACCGCGCTTGCAAACGTTACAAACATCAGATTCATCTTCCGAACTTTCCAACACAATACTTTCGCTGCTTGTACTGATATTACCATCATCACTGTTGTTACCATCGTCATCTTCATCATCATTGAACCCTTGCCGGAGTTGCTTCAATAGATCAGCATAATCGACTTTTTTTGTTCGACTACTTTTCTGTGTTGGCAATTCATCAGGAGAAGCCTTGATTGGGGAAGTTTTGCTTTTTTTCGCATTTCTTCTTTTTTGCTTTTTTTTGTTGTTTCTCTCTCCTTTATTTTTTCTTTCCCTCTCCAATTTACGTTTCTCTTTAGCCTCTGCAAAAGAGTAAGGGAACTTGAAAAAAGATGCGGTATGTCAGAACAGTATTCCAGGGCGTGAATGTTTGGAGTTAGTGGGTATTCCGGAATCTGTTTCCCATGATTTACTTAAAGATAAAGTTTTAGACATTTTCAGTTCAATAAATGTAAATATTCAAAGTGTGAACGTAGAAGCCTGTCACCGCATCAAACTAGGTCGTACAAATTTTGCTATCAGACTAATGACTTTTGAATCTCGAAGAACATCATCTAGTATCATCTATGGCAACCTGGAAATCCTCAAATTCAATGATATTGTCCAGTGTCAGAACATTCTGTTTTTGCATAAGCTCTTTCATGATAAAATGCCTGCTACTATCCAGAATACTTTTGCGGTTGACTTCAACCATGCCCAGAGCACTCGTGCAGAAAAGGCTGGCTTGATCAATCTTCCTACTGTCAATACCGTTTGTTTTGGTAAAAATTCTATTAGATTTAACACCATTAAATCCTGGAATAAGATACAGACATCAATGACTAAAAAATTTGTTTCCATAGATTACTTTGGTCTGAAAAGTGATCTAAAGAAGTATTTTATTGCCTCTTATTAATTTGTAACAAATTTTCCCTTTGTTCTCACACGGTTCATTTATCTGGTGATTATATATGTTCGTGCCGTCTTGCGTGTCCTGTGCCGTCTATTGTACTCGTCCAAGGGTGGCCTTATCCTCGTCTTAGCTTCTGCTATTAGGTAAGGTCTCCCTTCTTGTTTTTTCTCTTCATATTAAAATTTATTTAATTATTTGAACTGTACAGCTATTTTTGATTAATAAAATTATCTTATCTATCTTATCTTATCTTCAAGTTCTCTTTTCAATCTGCTTTTTTCTTCCAGTTTTGCACGATGCTTGTCGGAAGTGATGATTCTTTCTGTAGTTCTTTTTTTTTCATGCTCCAGAATCGGCGTGATAAACAGATCAATTATGTTTAGGTCCATATTTTTGAAAGCAGCAGGTAGTCGGTTATTTGTTGCTGTTGATATACCCCGTCCAACCCATGCTAGCATGGAAAATGGACGTTAAGCCGAGAATGATGATGATGATGATGTTAATGGCATTGGAGATATTGATCCACCAGGAAGACAGTTCAAAGTTCCTGGGAAAGATGCAGCTGTTGGTGACGACGATGTTGATGGTACATTTGATGATGCAGTTGGTGGTAGAGTTGACAATGCAATTGACGGTACAGGTGGCAGAAGAGTCGATGAAGGAATTGACGATAAAGGTGGCGGTAGAGTTGACAATGCAGTTGGCAGTACAGGTAGCGGTAGAGTTGACGATGCCATTGACGGTACAGGTGGCAGTAGAGTTGACGATGCAGTTGGTGGTACAGTTGACGAAGGCTTAAAAGTAGATGGCATTAAATGTTTTAAATTTATGGCCAGTGGGTTGAACGGGTATATGCCACATGACCGAAATGATGAAAGGATGCGAGCGTAGCTAAAGGTTTCCTCGTACGCCAGCTTAAAAACAGCAGAAAATTCAGTTAAATTGTAACATTTCTGTGATGCCCAACCTTGCAATATGAATCTTGTCAGTAATTCTGCTGAAGTATGTCTTGAGTGGACCATACAATCCAACATCCAATGGCTGAAGCACATGAGTTGTGTGAGGGGGGAGGCAATACAAGATAACTTGGTTCTCCATAGCAGCATCTATCAAATTGAGGTTGATGTGGGATCCGTGGCCATCAATTATCAAGATTCTTTTCCCCAAATGTTTAGTTTTTGGAACAAATAAACGAGTAAACCACTTGAAGAACAGGTCTTCGTCCATATATCCATTGTCGGATTTGCCATATACAGCATCAGTGGGGCCACTGGCAGAGTAGTTTCCGCTTGGAAAAGACTTCTCAAAAATAATAAAAGGTGGAACCATCAGTCCGCCTGGAGAAGCACTCTAAATTCAACTCTAAATTCATCCCCGATTCATCCACATTAAATATTGTTCCAGGCTTGTCTGTTAAATTCTCACTTTTCAAAAGGTTTCCCAAAGTCAAAAAGTGTCTATTTATAACAACAGGATTTGCCATCCTCGCCCTTCCTCTGTCCAGCAAATCTGACTTTCTGATTGCTACATCACTTAAATGACGTTTGCGGAACTAGTTCCACGACGTTTTCCCAGGCCCATTCTCAACATTGAATCTACTTTCCCTTCCTGACCTCTTTACAATGTTTAATGCGAATGACTTTATCATAGGAATGGTCAGGGGAAAGCATGATTCGACATGTATTTAATGTACGCCACCAAGCTTTTTTCCTCATCTGCCATTAGCTCAGTTTGCTTTCCTGATTTTAAAGGATGGTTGTTATGGACTTTGTCCGATAACGTTTTTCGTGGGATATCAAAAAATCTTGATGCCTCAGAAATTGACATGCCGTCATCTAACACTGCACTCACAGAATTCACCATCTCTTCTTCAGACCATTTCATATACTTTGGAGCCATGTCTAAAAATTGGCAGACAATGATATACAAATACAAATTTTAAAAAAAATAATAATAATAATTTAGTAAAAAAAATTATATCGCACAAATATTGTACTTCTTTTTTCCCTTTCGTAGACATGTCGGCATAAGTTTTCTAGAAGAACAAAAAGAAGACAGAAGAACAAATTTGCCGCGAAATAGATATTCGAATATTCTACTTACCGAAATTGTTTGATTATATATATATATATATATATATATATATATATATATATATATATATATATATATATATATATATATATATATATATATATATATATATATATATATATATATATATATATATATATATATATATATATATATATATCACGCGTGGTACTTTTAAGTTCGCCACCCACAAAAAATTGCTAATAATGATTTAAATACATCATGGAGCTCACGAGAACATAAAATAAGTCTATTATTTATGGAATATGTCGATTTTTAATCAGACTTTACATAAAAATAATATGGCGAACTTACACGTCATATGGCTAACTTATAAGTCAGAGGTTAGCGTTGTACTTCATAAAATGGGCGGAGGGCGGTTCAGACGGGGCGTAAAAATAAGATTCAATTGGCGTGCGATGAATTTTGCTTTCAATTCAAACAAGAACCGGAGCCATAATAACGAGGCATGGATTACTATGGTAGGTTTTCTGAAATTCTGGCGAACTTATACGACTTTTTTCTTTCCTTTTTTTAAACTTTATATATATAATGATGTTACCTGGGATCCAAGAATACACCTTTACAATAATTCGGAAAAACTAACACTCCATCGCAGCTTATTTTGCGATCGAAGGAGGTAAACATCACACTTTTATAAGAGTCTATTAAGGAGAAAACTGGAGAAAACACGCTTTCGTCTCTAACAAACTCTCATAAAAACACGATTTTTACCTCCTTTTTTCTGATGTTGTAAAACGATGGAGAGCCGTAGGAACGCATGCACAATGTAAAGGTGTATTGCCATAAAACAAGAAGTGTTTTTCCTTTGTCGACAACAAAGAATGTATTAAAAACTTTACAGTAATTTATTTTCTTTCTTTTGTAAGGTATGAGCACATTTTGTTTTAAAATAAAAAGCTCTCTTAGACTTTCCTTCTGTGAGTTTTTTAAATTGTGACATTTTTGTTTCAGTATATATAATTTGTTTTATCATTAGCAGGTGGCATGTTTATTTTTTAAAAAGGCATAATTACAGGAAGTTTGTGTACCATACTAACCTATGGGTTACATTATACAGACCACTTGTTCTTAAATCAATGTAGCTCGGCTTTCAGGTCAGCAATGTGAAATTCCAACCTGAATTTACAGGACTGGTCTAGACATATTGTTCTTTTTCGTAATGAGTTAGTTTCTTCAAATATATTAAAGAAAGTCACACCAGTGTTTGCTTATTATTTGCTAAAAGAAGACATCAGTCAATTTTCCTTCAATTTTGCCATATGTTTCTGTTTCCGTATTTATGAATATAATTTAAGTTAGATTTGGGTAACCACTTTCTATTAATCAAATGATCCTCTAGATTTTCTTTTTTAAGTTGGGCTTGACAATTTTAATATAGTCATATAAATGAAGAGAAAGCAAAAAATCTATCAGTTGTGAACGAAGTGCAGTCCACACTGCAAAATAAAACCCTGCAAACCGTATATGCACTCTTTGTTTCCTACTTCCAGTTTTTCGCTGCACTCTATTTCAGCACATCTTCTTTTTTTTGTTATCAAGCAGAAATTACATGCCCATCCTTTCAATGAATAACCTAACATTTCATAAGCTGCATTCGAAGGGAATGTGGTCTTACCTATAGTGGATGTATATCTGATATTCAACAAGAATGCACATGCTGTATCTGTTGTGTTATACATATGCTCAAATTGATTCTCGTTAATAAAATTTGTTTTATGTGTTTGTAAATGTTCACAACATTGGCCTCAATTATTCAAAATTATTTTAGAACAATTTTGAAACCAATCAGATAGTAATTAATTTAATAACAAAATAAGTCAATACTGTGACAATTTGAATGATTGAACCAACCAAAAATGAAACCAAAACTTAATTGCGTAAAATTTAGACCTTTGAATATCAGGGTTGAATTATCATGAATTATTTAATGTGTGTATTCTACATCATTATGTAGATTTTACTAGTGTAAAAATAATAAAAATGGCAGAGGATGCAGAAATTAAGCCAATTGACAATACTGAGCCTGAAGAAACCCCTGGATATGTTCCCCCTGCAGAAAAAACAATCGATGAAATCACCAAACTTGACCAAGATGATGAATCCTTGGTAAAATACAAACAAGCTCTGTTGGGTGCTGCTAGCGGCGATGCTGGTATTTCATATTTTCATCATACAATCTAATCTGGTGCAATATTTTAAAAAATCTTGCACTCCCAATCTGGCCGGGTAGTTAACGTTGTTTTTATTGTAGTCTTTATTTTATAGCACCAGCTGATGATCCAAGAAAAGTTGTTGTTCAGAAAATGATGCTTGTCAGTGAAGATCGTACAGACATAGTGCTTGATTTAACAGGTAAAAATATTTTTTAACAGATGTGGTGGCTTCCAAGTTTTCGTTTTTTTTTTGAAGTTTATCTGTTTTGAATCTACTGCAAGCCCTTAATTTAGATAATGTTGGTTTTATAAGGACCAATTATAACTGCTTTATTTTTTAGGTGATTTGTCAAAACTACCACCCATGACTGTAAAAGAAGGCGTCGAGTATAAAATTAAAATTGAATTTAAGGTAATTACTATGTTTGGGTATTCATATTTTAATTTTTTAAAATTTAACTGTTTTTAGGCCTAATATACCATAACGAAGCATGCGCAAAAGTGAAGTAATGGTATTAGGTCCAAAGTGAAGAGCAGAATGTGAAACAAGTACTTCATATTTGCTCAAGTAAAGTGAAGTGAAGTTAATTTAGGGACAATTTTAGGATTAACTAAGAAGAAATTATGCTATATTTTAGTTTTATCTTTTTAAAACGCAGAACACCTCGACAAAGAGAAATAAAAGAATACTAGCAATTTCAACATGCAAATAATTTCTTTAACCAAAAAACGTATGTGCCTGCTTCTATTTTCGCTCCTACTTCATAGATGTGAACCAAGCATTAGTTATACGCTTCTATTTAGATATGAACCAGGCATTAGTGATACGCTTTTCTTAGATGTGAACCAGGCATTAGTGATACGTTTTTCTTAGATGTGAACCAGGCATTAGTTATACATTTTATTCAGTTGTGAACCAGGTATCAGTTATAAACATTTTCTAAATGTGATCCAGGTATCAGTTATATGCATTTTTCAGATGTGGACCAGGCATTGGTTATACGCTGTTTTAGATGTGAACCAGGCATTAGTTATGTGCTTTTTTAGATGTGAGCAAGGCATTAGTTATGTGCTTTTTTCAGATGTAGACCAGGCATTAGTTTTACGCTTATTTAAATTTGAACCAGGCACTATTTATACGATTTTGTTAGATGTGAAAACCAGGTATTAGTTACACGCTTTTCCCACATTTATGTGTCTTTCTGTCGTTTGCTGTATTCCCTTGTAGCGATTATTTTCCATTGCTTTTCGCGTCGTGAAAATTATAAAATGACAATTGATTTGATCGTTTTAGATTCAACATGAAATCGTGTCTGGTCTGCGCTACCACCATACTGTATCTAGAAAGTCTATGAACGGTACGTCTCGAAGTCGATAATGGTTGATGAATGAGTATATCTGTAATAATAAATAAAATTCTGACATTTTTTTTTTGTATAGTTGACAAACAAACGTACATGGTTGGTAGTTACGGCCCAAGAGCTGAACCACATTTGTGGACTTCTCCATCAGATGAAGCACCGAAAGGTTTAATAGCTAGAGGTCACTACAAAATCAAAAGTAAATTTATCGATGATGACAAAAACGTGCACTTGCAGTGGGAGTGGTCGATGGATATCAAAAAGGACTGGTAACGAGTTTGGCCCCGTTGTTGTTCTTATTTCGTGACAGTAATTTAATATTTTTTATTTCTTTTTATTGAATTCGAAAAATCCTGATAATTAAAAAAATTTTTATTAGGAAATAAAAGTTAGGTTTTTAAATTCTAACGAGACCTTAACGTTTTGTTATTCCTTCAAAGTACTTGCTTGTGGGTTGTTTTTTTTTATATCAGAACTTTGATTATTTAAGAAATATGCTTATATATATATTATAAAACGATTCCTGTCTATCTGTCTTTCATTGCAAACGCAGTCTTCACTTTTTTGTATCAACTGATTTTGTATATGTCAAAATAAACAACCCACGTACATTAATACCTGTTTCGTTTTTGTCATTTAGGGTTTTTGCACTCATACCTTCATCGTAACTCGCACGGTATAACTTGTCGCGTATATAGACGATTTTTACTTGAGTTTCTAATGTTTACACGAGTTTCCAATGTTTAGACAAAATTTCAATGTTTACACGAGCTTTCAATGCTACAAAAATTCTTATCAGTACCACATATGGATAATAACCTTAATTTATGAAAATTCAGGACTAATTGTAGAAAAAAAAAATTAAGGTACAAATCGAAAGGTTAAAATCTTTATTCTCTTATCTGGTCTCTTTCAAGAAGTTACAAAAATGTCAGTGTAAATTTCTTTTTCACTGGTTTTTTCGATCACTATGCGCAAAATTTGTTCGCGAAAATAAAGACTAAGTGTTTTATTTTTTATGAAATTTGCCGAGTTTTTTTTATCGAATTTTCATTTTTCTTTTATTCGTTTAAAGTAAAATATAGAAAAATGTGTCATCGAAATGGCCTTACCTAAAAATTAATACACATTAAATTGCACTTTTTCGAATTTTTCACCCCTAAACAGTGTTAGTTTATTTATAGTTAGTCGTTTTATCTCCCCCCATTTTACAGAAAATTTCGTAATACCCCCTTAGGTCATTATATCACCCCTGCACTTTAAGAAATCCCGGAGTACCCAACCCCCCCTTTTAAATTGCCGTCCTGGTATCATAGAGTCACTTTAACGAAATTAAATACCGCGAAAACGTTCCATAACTTTTGATTCTAAACACCCTGCAAGTAACCTTTAGGCCTGCCAAATCAAATCACTGCACTGCTTTTGGTCACTGTTAGGAGTGAATTTTTTGTATGACCCATTGATGGGCGTGTCCGCCATTCGTTTTAGGGAGTAATGTAAATAGGGTTTAAGAGAGGCGACATGTTCACGCAAAGTTGACTTCTTTCTCTTTTGATTTTAGAAGGTTCCAGTACCTGCAAAGGACAAGAAACTATTGGGGATGTTGTCTAAATGAAATTAAAACTGAGTTAATAACTTGATTTTAAATATATTAATACTACTATTCTTTTTATATACAAATAAATTCATGGAAAAAAACTCAAAAATATGATTCAGGAACATTTTCGGAACTATAAAAAACAGCGGTCTATATTTACACAATAATATTGCGGATAAATACAAAAGTGACTAATTTTTTTCTGCAAGCTGGGGGAGATTCTTAGGGCTCTTTTTCTTAACGACAGTCAATTTTATATATACAACAATTCTAATAAATAAACAACATAAAAGTTAAGCACTCAGCAGCAAGGCGACGCCGGCTAAAACCCACTTGGCCGGGTTTTCTTTTGTCTTTAAAAAGAAGTTCCATACATAAGTTGGACCACGTTGCCGTGTTTTGTACACAGGACATTCGTACGAATTTTTTTTGTCTTGCTTATCGACAGGTATAGCTCTTACAAATATGACAGGCATGCCCGGAGTGAGCTCTTTTAATCTTGACTCAGCTATCATCCCTGTTTGGACATCCCACCTAGCGCCTTCCATGAATAAACCATGTATATATGCCCCTTCCCTGGGTGGAGCGTTGAAATCGTCTCGATTCTTTTTCGTAACATCGACCTGCAAGGTCATTCTGTCAAGCGGCCACTCGTTTTTACGAGCCATTGACTGCATAACAGCGGTAACGAAAGATTGCGGATTAAACAATCCTGGAAGCCACACAACGTTGGGCAGATTGAAATCAGTCGTCCATTGTTCCAACTCTTTAATACGTTGAAGCAAATCAACAAACCAAGCGGCTAAACCTTGCATGGAAGGATAAGCCTTTTTATTCCACGACTCAGGAACTTCATCAAAGTACAAAGCATTTCCCAATTCCTCCATTGCATTCGTGATCGTGAGTTCACCCTAATAAATAAAAAAGTGTGTTGCATGTATGTAAGTATTAGGCTTGTTATGAGCAATTCATTTAATTTATTTCACTACCATTCTTCCTCAAATAGAAATGACGGGGCTAATGCATTTTACCTTCAGGCCAAGGTCCAGTTCTTTGAGAGTTAACTTCATTTCGTTCGTCAGCGAGTTCATGCGATCAGCTTCTTGTAAAGCCACGACAGTATATGGGGTTCGCTCCTCAGTTTTGCCCATCAATTCTATCATATTGAACTCTTCCGGTAATTTTTCTAAGATTTCGTCTAGAACCTAAGGATTGAAAGTAAAATTTAAAAAGTTCTTTTTAAACAGCATGATGCTTATGGAGACAAAACAGTAAGCCAGATATTTACTTGTTTTACTCTCTCTTCGCGAGTTTGACCACCACCTCCAGCACCACCCGATTCACGCGGTTGCAACTCTAAAATTGTCTTGAACAGATTCTCTGACGTAGCTGTTAAAAATCCGATTTCTGCATTGGGATGTAATCCGTAGAGATTCGGACTTTCTGGTGGCAAGTTCTCATCCAAGTAACTGTGATAACCTTTGTAGTCCATATTTGGCGGAAGTAAAAAGTTGGGCGCCAAATATAACTCAGAATCCAACTAAACCAAATTAACACATCAACATCGTAATCATATTATAATTTTTACACACAAGACGCATACAAAGTTTAACGTACGTAAATAAAAGAGAAAAGTCTGCACCTACCATATCAGGTTTCATGTATTCTTCTAGATAGGTGCGACACAAACGTCGATCCCAGTCGTCTGTGATATGTCCACCGTACATGATTTCACCGAACAAATATCGCAAATCCTCCCATGGTACCTGCACAATAATTACAATACAAAAATAACTTAATAGCGTTTATATTAAACTAAACGTTTTTGCTGTAGCAAAAAACTACAGATCGCACTGCACAAAATAATTTTTCAACTCCTGGTTATCTTGGTTAGTTTTGAATGCCCCACTCTTGAGTTTTGTACGCCCCGTTCTCGAGTATTGTACGCCCCACTCTTGAGTTTTGTACGTACAGTTCGAAGTTGTTCACGCCTTACCTTTGAGTTGGCTTCCAAATAGTTATACAACACATAGACACTGATGGTTAAGTCTCCTGTGTTGAAAGGGTAACTTCGATTCCAACCCTGAGGACCAAACTTTCTCCGCTCTGCAACCACAGCATGGAAATAACACAATGAAAATAAAATACTCTTGAACTCGTTTTCACGCGCACACATTTCTAAAGTTTCCTGAACAAAAAGAGAAGCACATTACACACAGTAAGATATAAAGTCACATTACAAATTACATGCCGTTGCGACATTTTATACCGTGATTGCAACTATATACACGTTATGCATGTTTTTTTTTCAAGTCAGCCTTTATTAACATTATGAATTCTTTTTTTAATTGTGGCAAATATGTTTTGAACTTTGCGTGTGACTGGTACAGCTAAAACTCGAGTTTTAATGAAAACCAGTTTAAATTAAAACTAGTTTAAATTAAACCAGTTTTATTATATTTGAAAAGGTCATAAGCATAAACCAAACCTGTGTAAAATTATCCAGAGACTTGTGCACATTTGCCATCATTCCAGTGGGGGGCTCATTAGTGATTTTAATTGACACCTCTAGAATACCCTGCGGTATAATATGGCCCTCTCTTGTCGGCGATGGTTCAGCAGACATGTACAGGCGGTAGTTTTCGTTGCTACCTGTGCTGTAAGCTTCCATCTTCTTCTCTAGTGTGGAGAGCCATTTCTTCACAAGATGAATATTCTACACATAAAAAGATGCGTTGTTTTTTTTAACATTGGCAGGAAGTAATAAACAACAGGTTTGTAAATGTACGTTACATGTTACCACAAGACGAAATATCTTACAAGAGCTTAAACACAGCTTCTATAGAATAAATTTGATTAGTTATGAAATCTTAACCTGTATCAATTCTTGCTGACGTCGCATTGATTTCTCCGTAAAGCGGAAATGGCATGAACTACCAGTAGCGTATTTTTATTGCTATTTACCTGGTCTGCACTTCTGCAAAAGCAAAGCTTGCGTACTTTTTTAAAAAGGTGTTATTTGTTTGATCATTCTGAGAAATAGCCAAAAATCGATCTCTTGCAATAATATTATAACTTGTGCCGTTCACAAAGGTAAGAAATAATAACGCAATAAAAATGAAATGAGACAAATCGATACAAACTATCAATATATCATACCTGTAAAACCACCCAATGTCCTTCTTTCGACGCCAGATCTAACGCTCTTTCTGCCACAATTTCTTGTCCCTGTCCAAGCGACACGCTGTGTAGATTCTTGTTATCTGTTGTAAATCCCAGCTTTCGACCAAGAGCTTCGACGTCTTTCAGAGGATCCACACCAGGAGAAAGAATAAAGAAGATGGGCGTAGCGGGTCCACTTTCTTCATACGACACAGCGAACTCAATAGATCTTCCTTCCACGTATTTCGTTCCCATTTTCTCTTCAACAAAGTTTCTACAGGAGACGTAAAACGACTTTACTTACATCAACAGGATTAAAACACAACAGCGACTAACTCTAAAACCGTTTGAATCGTAAGACTTTGAACAAGCGCCATAATGCAATCATCAACGCCTGTATCAGTGCCCATATTAAAGAAAGATAATAACAATAATCACTTCCCTGATCACCTCTGTAAAGTTATGATCAAATAGGCGTTAAAAAAATCCACAATTTGTAAAATTAAATAAACATTCTGGTCTTTGCATTTAATACGATATTTAGACTTTCTTACTTGATCGCATAAGTCATTCTGTCCGGTCTAAATGCGCGCAGCATGCAGAGTTTTTGTAGCGAAGTTTTATTCTTCCATTCCTGCGGGAACTTTTCTTTTTCTGGACATTCACTTTCAATGAACTTTTTCCAACGTTTTGCCGACCCTTCAATATCGCGATCCAAATTGCGAAACTCTTCCATTGTACTCAATGCCTATATTAACATTCACTGGCAGTTAGAAAAATATTAAACAAATCAATAGTTCTTAACACCTAATTTGGACAGCTTCCATACACCTGATATACTAAAATATAGCCACTTAACTTTTTGTCCATTTTAAAAGTTTGATGCCGGTTAAGACATATTGTTTTATATGTATGTATGTATTATATACAGCCAACATGAAATTCTGTTGACAGGAATAAAATTCTGCAACATTACCTTTACTCCTCCCCATGACAAATTTGAAAGGAAATCCACAGGACTGCTTAAATTCATTACAGCTGGAAAACGTAGAAGAAAATCGAGCTCTGCAGGATCGATTTCTTTCTTCATTAGGAGAATTTGAAAAGCCACTTGCGCCATAAAAATCAGTTTGTCTTTCTCGAACAAACCTCGAGTGGTGTAAACAAATACACTAAATGTGATACAGTCGATAAGGTTGATAACGCGCTGCTTTACTTCATCTGACACTTCAGCTTTTTCGATAGCTTTCTCAAACACCACACTAAATGCCTGATAAAGAAAATGAACACAAAGAGGGTAATAACTCGATGATTGTAAAACTAAAACATGAGTAGAGGTAATTTCTGGCTTGTCCATGCTAGTTGCTACATAAAGTCTAAAAAGACGGAACCTTTTGAGATACCA
This sequence comes from Hydractinia symbiolongicarpus, assembly GCF_029227915.1. Lineage (NCBI taxonomy): Eukaryota > Metazoa > Cnidaria > Hydrozoa > Anthoathecata > Hydractiniidae > Hydractinia > Hydractinia symbiolongicarpus. Next base: position 20,317,963 of record NC_079881.1, read on the forward strand.
ACCTTTAGTGAAAATTGGTAGATTAAATTAATTTTGTTCAGATCGTTCAGAATAAAGTAGAGTAACGAGGCTCTAGCGGCTGCTGGTCTGTACATCTCACGAGCTTCGTTGATTTCAATTTCTGTAACTTTAGCCTCTTTTGATTTCAACTCAATTTCGGCAGCCGTACGTTTTGTGGTTTCTAAGTTTTCCACCAATTCGTAATCGCCTAAGAAGTTACCACCTGCCGCTGATAAACGGGCTAGGAGTGAATCTTCTAGTTCTTTTAATGTAATAGTAAATTGATTTTGCTGCTGTGTTAGTTGAGCCTAAAAAAAGAAAGAATGATTTATAAGGTTTAACTTAGGATGTTTTTGTGGAGAGATAAAAGAAACTTCATGATAAGTAAATGTGATAGATAGCCTTTAATGCAATATCCGGAATTTGGATTTTGAATTGGTATTTTGTTTGTGTTATAATGGTTTGTAATGAGCTGCAAATCTTCGTCTGATTGTTTCAGCAAGATTTTTTAATGGTGTTCTCGTTACCTTATTTTCTTCCAAATCAGGTCTTTCCTTTGCTACAACATTTGCCAGAAGTTGGTCTTCCAAACCCTCCCGAGTGACAGTGAAGTTTATAAGAGTCGTCTGGGCTTGCATCTCTGGTTTGTAATGGGGGTTGGCAAGTTTAGTTTGAAGGATCAGACGAAAGTTCGGATGATATTCAATTTCTTTATCACCAAGCTTGATATATCTAAAGAATGCAAGTAAACACTTCTTAGGAAGGAGTCAATACTTAAATATTTTTTAGTTTAAAACAGAAACTGAAGGTGTGTTTAGGAGGCAAGCTGACCCGTTTGACCGGCCTGGCTTGGCTTAGCCAAAATCATAGCTACTGTGTTAAACCTAAAAAAGACGTGTTTTTTTAAGAACCGACCCAACCTGAATTTTCCACGTAAAAACATTACACTGATCCAGCCAGTCTAGGCGTGATGGGTTTTTATTCTCGCTTAAGCAGTCTTGCTCTGCATTGTTTAACATTTTCACTGTTAACAGCAATTCGCGTAACAGGGATAGTTTTTTGTGTGCTTATAAATACAAAGCAAAAACAGACCGTGTTAGTTCGGTTTGCATATCCATATAAACAACCGCTGAGGCAGAAATTAAATCTTAAAAGAGATTCTCTGACAGCTTACCGCACCTTTATTGGGTTTGGTCAACAAATTCCTCACTAAAGGTACAACTGCAGCAAGAAAAACTCTTAAGCCACATACCTGCCTTTCTTGATTGTATTTCTGCCGAGTATAGGGTCTAGCACTGGATCCAGGGTCTCACCAATACTTTCTATCAACACACAATCTCCGTTGCTTACAGCAGACTCTATCATCTCCAGATAACTAAACGTAAATGTCTCGTTATGTCATGCCGTAGTCACTCAACCAGCTAGATCACAGTGAATAGAACTCACCCTTTTTGTCCAAGTCTAACAATTTTTAATGAGTCTCCTTCTTTTGTTTTGATCCATTTAATACCTTGTAACTGAGGATCAATCATCAAGGGCCAGCGCTCCGCATTAAGCAGAATAGTGGCATTTTCGGTTGACATTCTGTCACTAGGAAGATTTTCATTGTTCCATTGCGCAATCATAGCATTATCAGTCAGGAGTGATAACGGGTCCAAACCTTCAGTGATTGGGATTGGGACCTGAAAAAAAACAAAATGCGACTGGTAAAAACGCTTTACATTTTAGCAGTCCACAAACAACGCAAATTTCTGGGTTTTTCTTTACTTAAATATGCAAACAGGGCAACGATAACTCGCAAGACGGAATAAGCAAAAAAGCAGCTAAAATTGACTTAAACTAAAGATAAAGCATACCTTTTGTTGTTTAAGAAATTCCAATAACTTATTTCCGATCAAATCTTCCCGATATACTTTCGAGAAACTTCCGACGTAAGAAATAAACGCCGTAATCAGTAACACGTCACCAGGGAGTGTTAACGCCTGTTCTTTAAATTTCGCAACAGAGTCTGCCCAACGAATATTCTCAGAGGCTAGCCCGCCGACTAAGCGATTCGCCAGCTCAATTGTTTTAGCGGTTCGGTCAGCTTCCTGTTGACATCTTAACTTAGCACTTGTGGCTTCTTCAAACGATGCTGTCAGTTCGGCTAAATTATCATCCAGTTCCTATAAAATATAAAATGGCATAATCGCCAAACCACGTTATCTTTAAGACTAACCCAACCACCTAATACAAATAAATTTCAACTGCTATATAAGATACAGAATTTGTCGGTGCACACTCACTGGTAAGATGTAACGTACACATAACTTTATTTTTTTTTTTAATAAAAAAGGAAGTTGAGCTGGCATATACCTGTATTTTCGCTTTAATTTTGGCTAGCTTCTCCATAGCAGCAGCTAGCTCAGCATTAGCCGCAGCTAAAGCTTTTCGTTTCGGTTCCACATCGCAGAATACATTATAAAACATAACAATATTGATAACCCATGCGCATAAACCAGCAGCTGCTCCAGATTTGGCCTTGATAAACTCCGCGTTAAACTCTGGATCATCCAAGTAAGGCTGCACAGCTTTCAAGCAAGTATCCGGAATGTTCTCTTTGTCGTAATGAACCAGCTGATCTAAAAACTGATCAACTTTGGCCATCATTACTTTAGCAGCCTTCCAACTTCTGTCTTTAGGTACTTTACCGCCTGGAGCAAGCAAGCACATAACTGCAGCAGTGACGTTTACACAAGCTGTTGGCGGACTACCGAAAGATTTCAATTCAGTTAGATTGTTTTTGTTCAAAGTGTTTAAAGCCTCCTCAGCTGCCTTAAGAGCCGGTTCAGCTTTAGCTAAATCAGTTTCACAATCCACTTGCTTCTTTCCGACTTCTTCAGCAATGACAGCTACTTTTTTCTCTTCATCGTCGGCAATTTCTTTCTCCTTACTGACTTTCTCGGTTTCTACGCCCACTTTTTCAATCAAAGCGTCTGCATCTTCGTTCTTTTGAGCCAGTTCGATTTCTTGCGAGGCCAACTTAGACTTTAAATCATCAACTTGAGACGCCGTGCTCTGCAATTTAGTCAAGCCGTTTTCCAACCGCTCCATATTCTGGTGTAACTCCTTGCTCTTTTTCTTCACAAGATTCTGATAGAGTTTAATCTGCTCAAGAAAACTCTTGGGCGTTGTATAGTTGTACCTTCGTTCGTTATTCAGGTACTTTTGACTCATCTCGTTGACGCTTGTATGCACGAACGCAAGAAATTCTGCAACCGAATTCTTCTGGTCTGGCTAAAACAAAAGATCAATAAAATATAAGGCGGTGTTTAAGTGCAACACCGCCATAAAGTTACTTCGTGTTTTTTGTTTTGTTTCGTGTTTATTCCACGAGATTTCTTTCTGCTTACATTCGTTATCAAGAGCTCGCCAAAAAATACAGCTGTGCCAAAAGCAGATGTTAGAGATAGAACAGAACAACAGATACAATAACAACCTTAGTAAGTTTGTAGAGCAAAAACGTATTTAAACACACTTACCAAAACTTGTTCTGTTTCCTCTAAAAAGCGCCTGCTAACAGACACCAACGCTTCTTCCGGCCACTCGTGGAACCAGTCAATAGCAGTGCAATTAGTGACAGCAGGGAATTTACGACTTCTGACACGAAGAGTGTTTCCGACAGGCGAAAAGCAGAGGACAACTTTTAGTTGGCGACGCACGCGTTCAATAAAGAACTTCCAGCAGTTCTCGCGGGTGTCTTGTAATCCAGAACCTGATTTAAGAAATAACAAATAAAAAAACCGATAGTAATTCTTTCTAAGAGCTTACGAATAAACAGTCAAGTTAATCTTTTTTAAGAAGTACGTCTTCTCTAAAAGATCATCACCACGATGCAGTAACATAAAATAGACTTCGCATGCGTATAATTATTTACCTAGCTGTTGTTTTAATTAAACAACAACTGCTGCAAATTATTTTTTAGAAGTATAAACTTTATGAAAGAACATTAATTTGGGAGGTGGATTTAGAACAAAAAAAACAAACAAAAAAAAAACGATTTTACCTTTCACTTCGTTTCGTACAGCACTGATAATGTTCTCTATCTCATCGTCAGCAAACAAGCCTGGCACTTCACCAGAAGCCAGCAGATCGTTAATTAAGACGAGAAAGTGCTCCTCTGGGACTTGAGCATCCGTTAAAAGAAAAACAGTCCCAATGTTTTTCACGCCAGCTTTTTGACATAACATGCCCAAATCAATCTAAATAGATACAGTATTGTTTGATTCTAAAGAATGGGTGACAGGAATATATAAACTTTTAAACATTAAATTTATTTTCACTTTCATTTGATTTTCTAAGATTACAATTATACTTTTTAAAATACACTCTTCTGGAAGTCCTAGGATAAAATGATAAAATATCATTTAAGAGATGAGACATACAAATAAAGAATTAGCACATCATGACAACAAGACTCTTTTTTCTTTTGCAGCTAGACATACCTTCAAATCCGCTATACTGTAACCTTTCCTCAGCGTGATCTGGAATACCTCAAGGGCGCTGATATAAGCAGCAAGACGGGCTAAACTTTGTTTGCCGCTCCCACCAACACCGACTAACAATGCATTGCCACGTGGCGACTCGAGAATGCGATTAATACGACAGCTATACGAAAGATAAACAAAGAGAATTAAAACTGAACTTTTATGTTGCTGAAGGTATCAAGCGTTTGAAGTTATCAACAACCGAAACAAAAAGTTAAATCAGTTTTTAATCAAAATTCATTGGATAAAACTCAATCGGAGTGACCATCGACACGTTTTTGGTAGGAAGAGTTGCCAAGGATAGCAAAAATAAAGAAAAACAGTCAACAAAATAATAGAAATAGATCTCACATGTGGCACATAGCATCTTCAAATAGCACTAAATTCATAATCGCATTAATTTCATTGTGACTATCAAGTGCTTCAGTGAGAAGCTTTGACAGTTCATCCCAACCAGACACAGGTAAATACTTCGGTTCTCCAATACCACCAGCAAAATGCGAGAAGAGAAGGGGCTTCTTGTTCAAAGCTTCCTCATCCATGTCCTGTATATGAAATAAGAAATATTGACAAGTGTCAAACAGACAATGCTCCGCAGCCGGCACTTGCGCACATGTAGGCCAGGCAGAAAGTTTTGAAAAGTTGCTAGTCACATTCTCTAGTACGTCTGCACACTAAAATAATCCACATCGGGGCCCACTAGAGCCCCGAAAATTTGTGAAAAATGGCTATGCTGACGTCAGCAACAATTAGCACATCTTAAGAATTTGGAATATACCAAATAACCTAAGTCCTAATTCCACTTTGAACATTGACAAGTTCGAAATGCGTGAATCTAATATAGAAATAGCCTACGCAATACTTGTGTTGGCGAACTTCGCATCTAGCTGTCTTGTTTCAACATATTTTAACCAAGATTGTACGCCTTAAAATTCCCTACCGCAACATTTGACTACAATCTATGAAAGACAGATTATAATAAATTATTGCTTACATCAAACAATTTTTTGTTGAAGTCGGATTGTAACTTGTCGTAGAGTTCTATATCTTTGATGTCAAGAAATTTGTCACAGTAAACCCGGTCACATTCGTGATTCCATATTCGAACCAAATCAACAGGAGACTTGATACATTCTTTTGTTGAAAATAAAATACCCTATGAAAGTATTAAAAGGTAGAGAATGGAAAATCACTGGATATTGACTTTCTTTTAGTTCTGTTTCTAGGCAGCTTGATTTCCAGATTTTTCTTATTTTACTGTGGTTCGCGTGTTTTTGCACACGATTTAAAGTTACCACGGTTCTAGGTGGAATAGTTAACGATCCTTGACATAGTATTTTACGTGTTTTTAATTTATTAATTGGTGAATGAAGTAAACATATACATGGGGATATCATGCAAGTAATAATTTGAGAGGAAAATACATCTCAATGAAAGCGCTTGTGATGAATAGAATGAGCATAAGAATCTGTTGAGTCACGAGATTAGATCCGTCCGAAAAGACACGTTTATTTTAGTAAGTCAAACATCATAAACTTCGTGCCCTCTCACCTTTATCATTACCTATACGTAAAACTTACTTAGTTATTCATTTTTAGCATATCGAACTGCCAAAACAACATGCGAATATAACATGTATGTATAAATCTACCTGAAATATATTTGATAAATCTCGCAAATTAAAAATGTAATGAAACTTTACTGCCGTAGGTAAAAATGAACTTGTAATCTATAAAAAGAAAAGAAAAACACCATTGCTTCGACGATAATTACTTTAAACAGGGCAACTAAAAAATACACATAAAAAGATGTTACCTTTGTATTAAAAGCGACTGCGGCTTCAACGAGGCGTTCTCCTACTTTTGAGACAGCTGGTGGAAATTCAGACGATGCCATGTGTCCATTTAAAATGTTTAAGTAAATTGTCTTTAAAGCGTCAGCACCAGGAAAACTGATGGCAAACACACAGAAGTGACGCTGCAAAAAAAAGGTGCTAATAAAATATCAGTACAATTTGCTAACTTTGTTGCTAAACGCCGACCTTTGTAAAGGTTGTCGCGCAATTTGTTTTGTCGACCTAAACCTCCTATGAACAGCAAAAATAGAAAGCCGAAAAAGAATTACTTTTGACAATTAGTACTCATGAAAATTAATAGTTTTCTGTAAAAACTTTTTCCTTTGCTTTGTTTCCACAAAAAAATCTTAAGTTTGCTTTTTTTTCCAAAAAATTATCCTTTACTCTTATATACCTTGCATTTAACTTATAATTGAAGTTGTATATTGTATTGGTCAATGGGATTTTTTCCTTAATATGAAAAAAATAATGTCAGGAGTACCTGTAAGCGAGGATTTATTGTGAAACTACCAGAAGTAGGATTCATACAGGCAACATATTGACAATTATGAACTTCTTTCAATGTAATTTTTTGTCTGTCGTACCAATGGCTGTAATCTAAATGTTGTCTGATCAACGTATGAGGTTGGACAGTTCCGTACGTGTCGACCTAAAGTCAAATACATACATATTTTAATGATTTTGATGAGTATGCCTAATATTTAGACATATAGGAACCGTTACATCACTCACTTCTGGCATGTTCATGTCATCGATGAAGTAGACCAAACGTTTAGCACCAGGTGGACCATAATTTCGTCCTGCCTTTTTCTCCAAAGGTTTTTCCAGCACTTGCTGCAACATGGCAGATGTTGTGTAATAATTAAACGGTACGTTGGTCACTAACATTTTATCAGGATCTAAAGAGGAAAATTTCTCTCCTGCTAAGACTGTCTTGCCACAGCCAGCATTACCAACGAGCATGATGGGACGCTTCGTTTCCATTAATAGATCCATGAAGTAACGGATTCGTATTGTCTCTGCAGTGTGCACCAAAACAGCCTACAGAGGGGAAAAATAATTACATTACGTCTCAACTACATGTAAGGCATGCTGTATAACTTACAAATATGAACAAAGCTCCATCAAGAAAAAAAAATACGAAGGAAAATGAAGAATGAGAACTTCAAAATGTAAACATCCCTCACCTGTAAGGGCATTTCAGGATCGAACATAAACTCTGGCACTTTTTCCAACCACGGGACAAATTTATGCGTTTCTGGATCGATACAATAATCAAACACAGTACCAGCGGAAGGAAACTTGATAGTTTTGAATTCAGTAGTCCACCATTTCGAAAACTCCACACGATAATCTGTCAACTAAATAAAACGCACTGTTACAGACAAAACTGCAGTGTCAAGATTGCAATATTAATTTATTCAATACCATACGAAAGCTGCATGCTTTTTGAAACAAAAATATATTAACCTGGTCTTGAAACATGCTTCCACCAAATGCCCAAATTGCAGCAAAAATGAAATACAGCTCATATAATTCCTTGCTGGAATCCGGAGGGGTGTTTTCAGGTGTCAAAAGCACTTCTAACAGATAACACAACATCTGAATCATGCTGATGTCCACGATAGGTGTTATCTTTTTGAAGCGAACACGCAGTGTATCCAAACAAGATGGAACATATTTGTCAAAAAGAATTTGCAAGTTTGCTTTTTCAGACTGCACCTCTCTTCTATCAATCCAGCTTTGCACATACCTGAAATAAATATCCCGTAATAACTTCATCATGTCATTTGCAGCATTTGAATATAAAAAAACAGGACTAAGCATAGTATCAGTCTATAATTATACTCTGTATAGCCAACTTTATATTCGTATACCAGCAAATATATACTACTTCAACAAATAATCCGATAAAAATTCGATAAAAGCTGCAGGGTGAGATAGCACTTCCTAATCTTTGCTTGCAATACTACTGACATAAGCCTTGCCTAAAAAAACCTGCTTTCTGTTTTTCAATTTTTTTTGGTCGTTTAAAAGAAAAGAGAATGCTAATGAAAGACGATTTCCGTTTAACGTTTTCACTTACGGATTCCATCCAACATCAGCGTAATTTAAAAACAGGATACCAGCACGAGATACAGTAGCGGGCGTGGCTGTCTTTAAATCCCCAATCTCAAAAATCAATCTCATAGATGGTGAAAGCGGTATACGTTCATTGCTGGCCAATGTCAACACCTAGAAAAAAAGAAAAAAATGGAACAAAATGATATTCTGAATTATGCTTACTTCCAACTGGGAGTTCTTTTGCGATATGATTTAAAAATCAGAATAAATTTTGTAAAAAATTGCATTGATTTATAAACGGTTTTTAGTTCAGTTACCGGCAAATTAGATAATGCACAATACACTTTCACACAGTAAGTCAAAATATCATACACATTCATTTTATTTTAACTCCGTCAAATTCTTCCATTCATAAAACATAAAGAATGTTGACGACAAACCTTGTTATCATCCATGACAGTATTCAAAGATTCGATCCACATGGGGTCGATGTCTCCATCAAGAACAATCCATTTCGGTGAATTGCTTGATATATTAGCGAGATCTCTCATAGCCACAGAAAACAAACCTGCAAGGAGCAATATATTTTAAAAGTGAACTGATATTTGCTAGCAAGCTGCAATAAGAGATAATAAATAAGAATAGTCGGTGGCACGTAAAAAAAAACCCCACGGGTTTGCCCGTCCTATTTATACCGCATTTGCGGTGCCATTCTGCGTGACAGACGTATACGGGTATTATAATATAACTTATTTCAAATGTTTCCCTTTGCATACTTAATTTCAAATGGTAGAGGAAACCAACTAGTCTTCATTAAATAACGTGTTACTCATTCTACGTGAGAGTCTTACCATCTTTCCACTCTCGTGTTGCTGGATTTATATAGCCAAACAATTCATCAGCTGTGACAGCCTTTGGATTCATATCCATCAAATGAGGTTTCTTTTTCTGATTCTGGTATGTCTTGTTTAGCGTTTTAATCACCTGAAAATTACAACAACTCCAAACCGAAATTACAAAATATATTTTATTCTAAATATAGGTACTTAATTTAATCCCTCAGGTACAAAAAAGTTATATTTCAAATGAAAATATTTTCATTAAACAAATGTTTGGCCTAAACACATTATTCAGCAGTAATTGTGGTAAGCAAGAGCTTTTTTGACAAAAGACATTTTATGCTCTTTAGTAAGAAATTCGAAATTTTAGACATTGGAAAGAGACGATGCTACTTTTTAGCATACCTGCGACTTTCCGGTACCAGCAGCTCCAATGACGAACACTGAGTGGCGTACTTCAAGTAGTTCTTGAAGTTGGACAACTTTTAAAACGAAGCTGTCTTCTTGCTGCAGTTTAAGATCCTACATAGAGAAAAACGATGAGTTAAGGTAAGCGTAATAAGTTTGTTAATTTTTTTTCTTTGTTTATTATTTTACTTTCTAAAACGTAAAAAACATAAATCATTAAAAACAGACACAAAGTGGTCACAACACAAAACAAATAATTTTGTCATACCACCACGGCTTGTCTGATTTCTGCTTCAAAATCCATATCTCTTTTCCTTGGCACATCCATTGCTGGAAACAAATCACCAATTAATCCCATGAACACAGGCAGATCGTCAGTTACAATTTTGGGAATGTTAAAGTCACGCAATGCTCTCATTAGCACTTGATCTTCTGGTCTACCTTTGTCACTTCTTTTTAACGCACCAGCAACTACCAAGACTGACTTGATAGCACGAAGACCCCAATCATAGTGGTCCTAAACAGGTAGATAGACATTTACTTAATCGATCCATCATTCACTTACACTAAGTTCTATTGTAGCAGTTGATGCTTCCACTCAGACGTTTGCAACTAACCAAACACTTTCTCTAGTCCACTAGCCATTTTTATTTTTATAAATAAGCCAATCGAGTTTCAACTGCTAATGGTATTGAGATTTGGACTTCTGTTAGAAATCTTTTACGTTAAAACTGCTAAACCGAGTAGGGTAATACCCAACAGGTCGCACTAGTCAGTTTATGACAAACCTGCTTTGATAACAATTCCTTGCAAAGAGTGTATAACGTGATAAATTTTCGAGCAAGTAGTCTTGCTTCCACAAAACCTTCTGCCACCAGCATAATTTCGCAAATAAGCTCGAAATCAGGAACAACCATAGCACAAGGTCTAAGGAAGCAATAAAGTTAAAGTGAGGAAGGAGATGTCTGTGTTAGTTCAATACACGAGAGTCTTGCTATTAAGATTGTTAGTGGTTTTTTAAAAAAAATATTAGTTTTAAAAGACAAGAGAAAACAGTGTTTTTTGAGTTACCACCACTGGTTACTTCTTTGCAATTTATTAGAAAAATAATATTTGATAAAACATGGGTTACTTCATAAACAATTATATACCTGAAAAGTGATTTAAGATTCTCTGGAAGCTCTGTTCGTCCGGCATAACCAGGATTCATTGTAATCCATATACCAACAGTTGGAATCAATGAAATCTCTTCTCCTTGGAAGATAAATCTCTTCTTTTTATCACGAATAGCGTCTTGTATTGATTTCACTTGTACTGCAATCACGGAGAGCACTTCAATAGAAATTCGATTGAACTCATCAAAACAACCCCAAGCTCCTGTTTGAGCAAGACCTTTGTAGATATTTCCACAACTCTATAGACAAAAAAGCATTTTATATACAGACAGACACAAAGCAATCTATACAATCTATAAACTTGTACAGGGAAAGTAAATGTAAATAAATAACACATTTAAATTTATTATTTGTAGAGTTACATTCAATGATCGTAGTTTCAGCAGGATGAGTTACCATAAACGAAAAACCAATTAGTAAAAACTAAAAAAAAAATTAAAGAAAAAATTACAAGCAAACAAAATTACCTTATAGTCCATCTGTTCAGAGCAATTAAAGACATAGACCATGATACCAAGTGCACGACCTAAATCCTTGGTTGTTTCAGTTTTGCCAGTACCAGCTGGACCTGCGGGGGCGCCACTCATGTTTAAATGAAGTGACTGAGTCAACGTGATGTAACATCTAAAAAAAGATTACGCTGTTGTTATGAAGGTGAAAAGTATGGCATCTCAGGTATACCATTTCCAAATAAAGTCAACATTTTTACATAGACGATCTCAGAACATTTTGGCAGACATATATTTCTTAAAATCCCATACCGAGACCACTCGGTACTCCATAAAAACATTAGTTTAGACTAAAACAAACTTTTAAAGCTTAAAAACGTACCTATCAGTCAATGGTGTAATGACGAGTCGAGGAGTGTTTCCAAGATATTCATAAGAATAGGTGAATTGTGCATCACAAATATTAACATAACAATGTCCACTATTGTCATCCCATCTATGCCGCAATTGACTTAACCATAAAAATGCTTGGGAATTGTCGATTTTTTGCGAAATTAATTTTGCCACAACATCTCGAGCATGTACATCAATTGTACATATGGTCATAATTTTCTGCCGATCACCTGGCGTCAGGTCACCAATTAAATGTGTGATTAAAGTATTGAGTTGATGAATCTAAATAAATAACAGAAGAATGTGAATAATTTTCTATTTATATTTCAGACTATTTATTCTCCTTAAGTACACTTTTATGTGCTAACCACATGAGGTATAGAACGGATTTAAGGAGCTGAATAAAATTTCAGATAATTCAGGAAGTTTCAAGGTTCTTGTTTATTGCATAGGTTAGGCTGTACAATAATAATCAAAGTCATGTATCAGATCAAGAGTGTATAGTGTTAGGTATGTTGCCCTAGTTATCTCACACTTTAATTTCCTGTGCCACAAAGATGGGAATTTTGAATTCAATTTACAACCTTCAAGACCTTTGTTCATCACTTTTGTAACGCTTGGTAAACAATGTGAGAAAATCCGCAAAACCATCTGTCACACCAACAACATACCTGTTTTTTGTTATAATCCTTCATAGCATTTTCATAACCTTCTTCTAGTCTGCTGAAAGAAATACCAACTTCAGTTGTCCACCAGATTTGAGTGCCACAAAGAGAAACCTTGAAAAGTATAACACGTTAAAAAGTATAATTACCTTAATGAAATAACACATCATTAACCTTATGCGAAAAAATTATAATTGGCAAAAACACCTGAATTTTTTTGTTTCATATCTGATTGCAGAAATAACCCCTACGAACATAATTCAGTACTTGGATATGTACCAATTATGCAAACTATATTTTACTTGTAAGCCTGCTCTTAACATATTAGTTTTAGTTTAAAGAAGACAATCATACTTGTGCTGGATAGTCAAACAACCACTGATCTCTGGGCTTTTCTTCATACGACACAACACCTTCTGACAACTCATGCCGGATCGTGGATTGCATGCACTTAAGCAATGTCATTAGCCACACTTCAACCTGTAAAAGAGGCAAAGAGCAAACAAAAATATACAATAGGATAACTACAAACGACATTTACTTTTTTCTTTAACTGCTATCATAAGATTTTTGAGCAAATATCCAAATTCTATGGTATTTTCAGGTTGCAGAGCCTTCTTTACTGCCTTCGTGACGGTTTTAACATACATCAAAACTTATTTCGCATTTGCGTCATTTTAAAAACTCTGGTTGTTAGTAAAAGGGTTTTTTTTTTAAGAATTCTTTTCTTTTAATTGAAAAATGATAAACAGTATTATATTGAAACGATAGTTTGTCGGATAAACGAACATTTTTGTCTGCCATTTTTCAAGTATGTTTTCAACTATAATTTTTTGCGAGATCTTAACGTTCTCCCAAAAATGACAATATGCTGAAAATTTGAAACCATTAAAGGATTTGACAAAGAAAAATTAACAAACAGAGCGACAACACTAGGCAAGTTATTTCAAGTTTTCAAGATTTTTCTTCAGAGAATTATGGATTTTCTTGCATTACAAGGTTATCTAGTCTGATTTTAAAGGTTTTAAGGCTTGGTAGACACTCTGACATACTATAAGGCCTAAATTTAACTTTATTATTTAACTTTTCAACTTGTTTTACAGTAGTTGAAAAACATCTTTGTTGAAAAACATTTCTACATTCTTTTCACATCTTTTTTTCTTGGGTTTTTTATCTCTTTAAATAACCAGAACATATTTACGAAGGACTTGTTATCATTATTTTATTGGCAAACAATATTGTTGCGTGTACGGTTAGTACTATCTATAAATTTATTGAAGATGGCTGTTTGAGTTATTTAAAAAAAAAAAATTTTCAACTCAATAACAGAAATCGTACCTGTCCCGTACACATAAAAGGTTTGCTAAACTGTACATATTCTCCTTCTTTACTATACATGCCAATCGCTTCTTTGGTACAAGAACCATCATCTTTTTTGGTGAACTCCAATGATGCCATGTTGTCAAATAGCTTGGCTAGATGATTGCAAACCTATAAAGCGCAACTCAAACTTGTAATACGATGTTACTACTGCATCTTGCCAGTAGCTTGGATGCACACAGAGTACACCTCAATAACTAATGAATCATATTTTGTAAACCATACAGTGTACAACAGTAAAAGGACGCTAAAATTCAGTAGAAATACAAAAGAAATGCTTTTGTAGTAAACTGTGATGTAGTACTAATGTCAATTCTTAAAAGCATGTCTCTTTTATACACACTGAAGTATGAGAATACTGTACTTGTTATAAGAATCATGATATGTGACACACTGTCGAGCTAAAAGAGCCATTTTATTTGTTGGAAAAAAGATGTTGTAAAGTATTATTTTGCAAAAAAACTGAATAGAACCAACCCATAAAGAAAATACACACTAAACTCCTGGAAACCAAAAGACTCTGGGCAACATACCTCAAGAGGTTGGTTTCCTTTTGAAAGAATGTCAAGCAAATCAGCAGGTGAAACAAAGTAGAATCTAGGAAATGCTAGTCTTTTTGTTTCAAGATATTCGGCTAATGCTTTTTCGCATTTACTTAATCTAAAAAAATAGATTTAATAATAATGAATTAGAAAAAAGATGTTCTATGGTGTATATAAATTGTACACATATGCATTTAAGAAATAGCAGTTCCAAATGGGATTAGTATGTATTTTTTTACAACTAACAAGAAGTGCTTTAATATGCACAAATATCAGAGGTATATAGGCACTCAATTTTCTGACGTCATGACAAACTAATTCTTAATAGCTAACGCTTACCTCGCTTGTATATCTTCAAGTTTCTCATAAAGACCAGCTTTGGTGCAGCATGTAACAACATTCGGTGTTCTCGCTGCATCAATAGCAAGTTCCTAAAATTGTTTTAATTATGCAATGAAAACAAAAACGCAATCAATGGTAAAACAATATTTTTTTACAAAAGAAACCTTAAAGTCGGCGTCTACTCCATCAAATCTTGCAGAATCTTCTGGCAACTGTGACCTGATGTCATCAGAGCCAATGAAAATACTTTCTAAATGTGACCATGCACGCTGTACTTCCATCCAAATTGTGATAACAACATCAACAGTGGATAACTGTTTTTGCCAGGTGGAGACTTCTTTTAAAAAATGGGCAATATACTTGGACGTCATTAAATTTTGAAGTTGAACCTAAGCAAAAAAAACTGATATTAAGTTACTTGATTGATAGCTTTCATACATAAGACAAGGGACAGTGTTTTTTAATTAGAACAAAACAAGCAGTATATAACAACACTATACCTTCGACTACAGAATTAAAAAAAAAGAAATACATAATTGCCAACAGTGTTAACAAGTGAGTGTGGTGGTATTAGGCAATGTGAATATCTTTATTTTTCTTTGATATAGGTAATTGTCTTTCCATAAAAGCTTGATTAAGCACCAACTTCAAATAAGTGACCACCCGTTTTAGTAATTTTTATTAAGTGCCTCTCTTGAAGAAGCGCTTTTTCGAATATTTTGGAAAATAGAAAAAATAATCTCTTACTCAAAACAGCTTTCTTCTTAAAATCATTTACAACATGAAATTTCATGTCAAAATGTTTATACCGTGATTTCTCTTTTTAGCCCCTGGGGGCTTATTAAATTCTGGAGGTTTTAGACGGGGAGCTCAATAGAAGGGGAGCTAAATAAAGGAAGGGGGGCTAAATAAATAATAGAATTTTAAACAAAATCTCTTTTTCAAATTAATACATAATGTTAACTTCATCTGTTTCATTATCATATGGTCAGAGACAATTGGAAGGTGAGCTTGTAGTGCTTGGAACATACCACAGATATTTTGCAAACAAAACTTTGAGAAGAAAAAATTTAAAACTGCAGCATATGGATATCGTTGTATGCGACGTTAAATCAACGAATAATATCGAATTTCTTTGACTACTATAACTTTTTTTATTTTATTTTATTTTTTTGGGGGTGGGGGCTTAATAAAGGGGGGGGGGTAAATAAAGAGAGGGGGCTAAAAAGAGGAATTACGGTATCTATCTTCCATTTTAAGAAGTTCATTAAAAAGAAAGCTCTAGCACAAAAAATTAGATTTATTTTGTAACCCCCTCTTGAGTAAGCACCCACACCAAAAGTCAAAATTTTAAATAAGCACCTCGAGTATTTACAGTATTTGTCAACATTTTCAACGTTACAGCACAACATCAGTGGATTAGACCTTACACTTTAAATAAAATTACACTTTTAAGTTTGAGGCCAAATTACATTGAAACAAGTGGAAATAACTGGCATCGATATCCGCCTGAGTATCTAGGGGCCATCTGAGACCATATCTCAGACAACTTATCTGTAGAGCTGGAACAATCTATCCGTTTTAGAAGCAATAAGTAGTTGTTACCTTATCAGTGTTTTACTCACTACACAATGGAAGATATTGGTCAAAATATAATTAGTTTTTTCATCCTAATTCCTTTCCTAAGCTGCCTTTATAATTCTGTACTTTCTGAAAGAGCTTACATAAAATCAATCCTTCTTCGTGTTCAAAGAAATAGGTCTTAGAATTTAGCTAACATTATGAAGGATTATGACATTGTATGTTACATGCTAAGGAAAATTGCTGATTCTTTGTAAAACAAATATAAGTATGGCGTTGATTGGTGATGTGTGATGTGTGATGTTTGTTATTGATTCCAGTTGGTCAATGCAGGAAGACATGAAAACAATAACGACAGCAGTATCTTGAGAAACTCCAGAAGGGGAAGGTTTTGCAATTGTCAAATGAATGTTCCTGAATTAAAAATAATTGCTTGGAAATTAAATTTTTATCTTGTTTGAGACGAAATTTTTTCTTCTCCAAACATGGCATTATGATACCTATTTAGGAAAAGGCTATTATCAAGGAGACACAAAAATGCAGTTTTATTGAGAAGGAAGATTAATTAAAATTACACGAGCTTTCCTTGAGCCAAATTTTTTGTTTGAAAAAAACCATACATAAAAGCTTACGAACAGACTAAAGGTGAAAAGGAAAGTATCAACACTGACATAACATTTCAGTAAACGTCAGAGAATGAATAGACATTAGTTTGCCGTAAGCTCGAATCTAAAAAAACTACGTAAATGAATATGCGACTTTTTAACGACACAATTTGAGACAGAAAAATATGAGTAGCTTATCGCTGACGTCATTAAAATTTATTTCTATAAATGCTTGCCTCTTTAATTAATTGGGTATTTCCACAAGTTAATCAAAGAGTCTAAGTACAGTGAGCCTGTGTGTGTGGTCTAAGCAATTTTTAATTCATGGAAGACAATACACAACGTCAATTAGTTAGACGTTACTAATATTGCAATTAAATTCACAAAAGCCATTGTATTGCATCTTTGAGGCTAATTAACTTAGAAATGAGTGGCAAATCCACTTATTTTGTCCCTGCGTGGACCATTGGCAACGCGAGACGAATTTTAGATTTGCTAAAGCTGCCCACCCAGTTCAGGATCAATAGCACGTCATTAAAAACATTTAAACCTCGATATCCCTGTAACTGTCTGTCAAAAGCGCACCTTCCTATACATGCTTCACAAGATAATACAAACCAACTAATAACAAACCCAATTTTGGTTTTGCATAGGTTATTGCTTACACCATTAAAACTTAATTTTTTAATGTTTGTATTCCTGAATGAAGTAGATTTCCCCCCAAGTCATTTAAATCATCCAAAATACTAGAAAACATGGCAGAATACACCTGCAATAAATGCTTACCTTATTTTAGTACTTCCTAAAAATTCTATTTTAATCATTTAGCTACTTGTATTAGCATCTCAGAGGAAAAAAAAGCGAAAAAATCAAAGTATAACAGTATAATGTAAAAAAATTAGCATAATATCAAACCTGGTTATCTTCAAGAGTTTCAATCAGTTCTTCACTAGGTTTTAACAGAGATATTTTTGTACGATAGTGCTGTTCATACTCGATTTCCATCACCGACCACGTGTTATTTAATTCAGCCAACACTTTTTCCATGCTTAACTCTTTCGTAGCTTTGTCTACAATATTTCGAACTTCTTCTTCAAAATTATGAAGATTTAATGCCAGTAGGTCTGCAAGACAAGTGTCTTCATCCATTAAAAATTGGACCTTAAAAATTTAAGATCATATAATTTGACCAGCAATAAAAAAATATGTGAACAGTAAGACAATGTATCCAAATATAATTTAGTTAAGCTGTTTTTACACTAAGGTCACTTTAAAAACCCTTTTTTTGAAGCCTTAAATCTTACTTCAGATAAGTTTTCCCAAATGGACTCAAACTTGGCATAGTGTTGTAGTATGTCATAAAAAAAAATGTCAAGATTCTCTGTGGTGTAACCAGAAGCTTGAATATTGTCCAAAATACTACTATCTGCTTAAAATTAATTTCACAAAAAAAATTCACGTCGGAAACAGCCAAATAAATTTTATAACTAGTTGTGACCTACTTCATAAGATGAAATCTGTTTTTTCTTAATTTTCAGGTAAAAATAAAAATAGGAAAAAATCAGATTCGTCATATGTTAAAACTTAATTCAACGAGTCTCTAGATACAGTAGTATTATGGTGTCAATTTTTAAATTCCATCTCAATTCTAACATAAATTATCATATTTTCCAGATACATTTATGAAAATTTAAGGCGTAGTTTAGATGAAATAGCCAGTAAATTTTGGCACCCTTGTGTCTAACAGTTAATAAAGAATTCATTATCATAGGTATGCAATGTAGGGAAAAAGAATAACGTGAATCTCCCTAGGGTTATGCTTATTCATTAACTTAAGAAAACTAGCTTGTCCTTTTGTAAATTTAGAGTTGAGAAATTCTTATCATCCACACAAAACATCCTAACAGGACGTTTTCACATCTGGTCCCTTTTTTTAAACAAAACAAATTTGCACAATTCTTCATGTCTTACTTTGCAACCATTTTCTTCTTGTTTTTCAACTTTAAGTTATACCATTATTTTTACATTCAGATCTGACTTTCAAGGTATAAATATTGCTTTAAATTGCTTTTAAAAAACATTGTTTTAAGTGGCAGTAATAATCTTTATGCTAAATTAGTAGCTTCAGGATAAAAACGTGCAAATTACAGAGCAAAGGGTAGGTATGCATGTAGATATATGAGCCCTCTAGTAGTTGAAATTTATTCTTATTTATCCAATTTAATGGGTTGCAGTGCTATTTCTAGGAAAACTTACTAAAAATACTATCTGCAAAAGTAAAAACTTTGTTATGTAAAAAAACTTCAGGTGTAAAAACCTGGAAGTGGAAGGTTACATTTTCATTTATTTTTAAAAGCTACAGCAAAATAATTATAAAATTCTGCGAATAAAAAGATTTTCCTTGATAAAATAAAGTTAAATCTCTTTTGATATGTTAGATATTATATTTGGATCAAAAGTATAATAAAGACAATATACAATTATTTGACTGAATATTATAGGTTGTAGTTCGTAAATAAGCCCTCATATGTTCATCCTTACTTTAGAAAAATCACTTGGATAAATGGTGAAAATTTTTGAAGTATTTTTCAACTCTAATTTTTGTTTGATTTGCATCAAGAAAAGCTTTCCTTTTTTAACTGTAAGCTTAGAAAACTAACATGAAGTTTATTTCACACGACCATGTCTTACTTACCTTAGTTGCTTGCATGAGCTGTTCCCAATGCCTTTCTCGTATAGCTGGATTTTGCAGTTCACCAACAGCTCGCAGAGAGGTCATCATATTCTTAACAGTGGAATCCAAACCATTGAAAGCATCCCATGCCCTCATTTCTTTGTCAAGTGAACGGATGTCTTTCACAAATTTCTTACAATCCATTTCCATATTTTCAACGTCAATGTCAAACCTGAAAAATACAAGCGAAAGTATGGCAGACTTGAGGTGGGGCTCAACACAAAATCAATAAGAATAGAATGAAATATAACACTGCAAAAAATACTTGGATAAAATATACACACCATAAAGTTTTTTTCCAGTCATGAATACTGCTTAAAACAAGTCCAATCATATCCCAAAGCATTTTGAGCATGATCACCTCTCTACGACATGCTTTCAGTTGTTTAAAATCAGGTATGTTTACTTCAAACAGGCCGGCTGATTCAGAAAGTGCGGCCATTTCATTTTCGAGTTCAGCTGTTCTTGCATGCCACTAAAGGATTAATTAGATTAATATATTAAAATAAAGATTAATCTGCTTTCCAGAAAAATCAAGCTTTACGAAAATTACAACATTACCATATCAATACGATTGTACACATCATCGGAAGCGAAAGATAATGGAGCTGTCTTACGAAACTCTTCTCTAAATTCATGTTGTCGAACCTAAAGAAATAGGGCCAGATTCATATTATATATGGCTGAAGAACGTCTGTTATTTTAGAAGTGCTAGTTATTTTTGCAGCTACAAAAACAATCTTAAACTGAAAAAAATATTTTTTCTTTGGTTACCTGCATTGTTTTGGAAATACAAGTTTTTAAGAACAAACAATAGATAAAGAAATTTGTGGCTTTCATATGCCAATTAAATTAACCAAGTTAATGACTTTGAATTAAGCTTATAGCGGTTTTGTCAAATCCAATTTTACCCTTTTTTCCATGATTATTACGAAATAATTGTTCTTTATTTGTGTCTGAATAACATAAAACAGATGCTCACTCATTTTTAACACTTTAGAAACGGTTTTTTTTAAAAAGACATAAAACGGCTTTTAAGAGGTTTTAAGAGGAGGCCCTTGTAGCTTTAAATCTGTTTTGTTACTCAAACACAAAACCATTTCATGTGGTCATAATGTGAATGTAAAAAAAGACTCATACATCAAAAGCAGTACACTTTCTCCTGATAATAGATACTTCTGTTGCTTGTAAGGGGGCAACATGCTGTTTAACTGTCTGTCCAATCTTTTTAGTGTTATTCCATTTCTCAGGTAGTTCCTGCAAATAAATATATAATGCCGTAAAGAAAAAGTATTTCCTTTCATAAAAGCTGGCATAATTAAGTGTAAAAAAATCAAATAAAATACCTGGAGAAGGGAGTGAGTTTCTTCACTGAGCTCTTGATCATATAATTTCAGCAATTCAATGGATTGCTTGAGTGGTTCAAATAAAGCATCGGTTGATGCTGACCTGTCTTTAACAGCCATTAAGTGTCCCATACATTCAACAAGACCATCGTAGTCTCCTTCTTCAACTGGTTTCGTTAGACCAGCATCTGCTGTTTTAATGAAGCCTGCTAAATCTTGTAAACTAGATCATAGATGACAAGACATTAATTTACCTTTACTCTTTATGTACCTTGATAACTTCCAAGCACGTTTAAGATGTAACAAAGTATAAATATTGCAAGCAACACCAATAATCAGTAGAAGAAAAAGGTGCATTTACAATTTTCACTCCTCTGACAAATAGAACAAAAGTTTAAATTTATAAAGTTCATATAAAGTTTCTTTGACTTTTATCAATACAGAAACAACTGCCACCTAAATCACCTCAGACTGTCAATATATAACTCAAAACACCTCCTGAAAAGCTTTTAACTTCCTATACATATAATGGCTAACGGTGATTCTTTTTTCAACTTTATTTCATAACAAGTATAATCTTATTCCATCCAGCATAAAGACATTTATCGGCAAATCTTGGTGCAGCGAGAAACTGATGTAAATAAATTATTGGTAAAACAAAATTACCTGTTGGTAACATGATCAATAAGATGCTGCTTAAACATAAAACTCCATCGTTTAACAATGTTAAGCAGTGCTTGCTTAAAAGGTTTGGCATCCACTCTAAACCAGCAATCAAACACGCAGACAGCATTAATTTCCTCCACTTGAGCGTAAATTTTTTCATAAGTATCAATCTAAATAAAAAAGTCTCTTTCTTATTAAAAATAAATTTGGGATGTACAAAAGGTATTGTAATTTCATTTCTTTGATGTCATTGGACAATTTATTAAAAGGATAAAAAAATTATCAAGAGAGGGACAAATTTTTCTACCTGTTCCTTAAACTGTTCTAAAGTTGGAGCACATTCAGGAACACTTTCTTCAGCGTGTTGCTCAATTTCTTCAGGAGTAAGTACATGGCCATACAAAAGAAATTGTTGCATAAACTCGTGTCGATCGTCAACCCAAAGGTATTCGTAAACATTAAAAGAATTTCTATATTCTGATGCTTTGTTCATGACATTAGAAACACGATCTAAAATTTCCTGACGCATTTCTGACAATTCATCAACTTCTTCCATATCAGGCTGCAAAAAATTAAGTAATACTCAAGTACAACTACTTTTTAAAGAGTCGCAAACAGTGTCCTAATTAGGGTAGTAACCTTAATCCATAGTGTGCAAAGGGGTTAATTCTACATATAAATGTTTCTTTCTCCATACACCACAATACCACATATATACCAGAAAAAACACTTTTTATAAAGGAGTGCACAAGATAATAAGTCAAATAAATGATATTTATAAAATTCCAATACCTATAGAATACATGCGTTTTACATTCAGTTATTTATTTTTACCTATATTGTCAATTTCCACCTAAAGTTTCAATAAGTCTCTGCAATACACACTGCTTCAAAAGATGATAATCACAGAAGAAGAAAAGTAGTTGCAAATGCACTTTACAGGTCTTTTCACCATATATATATAATTTAGTTAAGTAGGACCATTATTTGCCAAATTAATCTTAAGGATGTGGAAAAAATATAAATGATTATAAAAAATTTTAGGGTGTGCCAAAAAGTATATTTTAGTTAATTGCCAAATAAAATCAGAAGCAAATTTTGAACTTTAAGACCTCACCATATCTTATCATAGTCAATTTACACATAGCAAAAAATCCAAATTTCTTGTATATATAGGGCTACAAAGAAATGCAGAAATTGTTAAATAAAGAAATATAAAACAGAGGGAAACAATTACAGCAAATAGATGAGAGAGAAAAAACATACCAGGTAATTTTCATGATCATAGTGATAAGCAAGACGCTTCACTAACACTGACTGTTGGTATACGTCACTTAGTAAATCTTCAATTAGATCAAAAAATCCACCATTTGAATTAAAATCTAATGATGGCACAAACACCATGTCAGGTGCTTGAAGTTCAAGTCTAGCTTCAAAAAGTGGAAATAGACATTGTTTTACATCAGTGCTGTTGAGAAAATATGTCAATGAGCAGAGTATGCATTGAAAAAAACCCTCCACAACCATTTCATCAAGGTATTCTATGTATGCTTTCCAATTATTTGTTTCAACATTAGCTCCAAAGAAGGTGGCATTTTCAGAGACAAGCGCTGAGATTTTTTCGCCACCTTCTGTGACAACAGCATATCGTCTTTTCATTGTACTTTCTTTCTCCTAAAAGTTGAGGTAAATAAAGCCACAAAACATTAGGTAGACATTAACTGACTAATCACAGTATCAGTACAAGTTAGGTGATAATAATTGTAATTTTTAAATTAAAAAAAACTAATTTGATAAGTTACCTCAATGTTAAGCAGTGTATCTTTTTTTCCATCTTTTCTATCATACAAAGCTGATAAACTCCATTTAGCCATTAAAGCATTCATCATTTCCACATTAGTTTTGGCAGATTGAACATTTTTTTCTAACACATGGACCATATCACGAGTCTGTTCAACATACTCCCATATACCTTTATAATAAAAAATAGAAGTTTTGTGAAAGATACATACCTCCAAGGTGAGAAACTTTTACAGAAAAAGATTTAGAGTAAAAACTTAGATTTCTCTGACAGTTTCTTCTTTAAAACAAACCAAAGTTTTTGAAGAAGAAATACAAAATTCTTCATTCCGCAGAAAGCTTTTTCTGCAAAAAATGAGAAAGTCAATTTCCAAAACACCAGAGAGTGTCTTCTATAACAAAGCTATGGTGAAATTTCTTTTCTCAGAGTCTAAATAAGTTTATTGGTAATACATAATAAAAGATATCTAAAAAACAGTATTTGTTTCAGATTAAAATTTTTTCAAGTCAAAGACAAAAATGTTATTTTACCGTCACTGTTCCAATTTAAGTCATTCTCAGCACGTTTCAACTGTTCATCAATATTCATTAATTGGCACTCTATTAAAGGATACTCAACATCAAGAACTGTACTACGAATCTTGTTGTACCATGCAACAATAAGATCAAGATTGGCACAGTATCTATGAAACTCTTCATTTCGAGAAAACACTTTAGTTGCACTGTCTGGAATGGATTCTAGAGATTCATTTTCAGCCATTTGTAAGTATTTAACTTCTCGCAAAACAGCTACCAACTAAAAAGATTTCATCAATACACATCAAAATATGAAAAGTGTGACAATTTTAAAAATCCAGCAAGTCAGATTATGAGAAATTAATGTAAACGGTTACACAGTTTTGAACTACACCTAAGCATGCTGGAAATGCCAACCCTTGGTCAGAGTTTTGTATTGCAAGTCTTAATGGAACTATTTGTCCTTCAACATTTACAACTAATACAATAGTATACCATAACTGAAAATAATGTTTTTGCACTGCTGGTGTAACCACCAAAATAACATAGTAACAAATTAAAAAAGGTTCTTGTTAAAACTAGCTTACAACTAGCTTAAAACTTGCTTAGGCAGTTATTAGTCAAAATGATAGAAGGGACAACTCACAAAATTAGGAAGAACAAAATCATAAAACATTATCTTGGTAGATCATAAAAATGAAAATGTTCCTGTAGTTTGTTTTAAAACAAAAAAAATTTTTACTAAAAAATTATTAAGTCAATTGAAGTCATTATTTATAATATACAATGAATTATTTAAGTAACAAAAAGTGGTCTTACATCGGGCTCAAAGTTGACTGTAATCAACTTAGATTTTTCATCACGAACTATTAACGGTTTATCCAAGTTTTGCTTTGATACATCGTCAACACCAGAAGTCCAAGATGCATATATTTTTTCTTCATAGCTGATAGAAAAAAATAGCTATACACAAACAAACTTATTTAATCTGATGGTGGTATATTGATAAAAAAATGCAACAGCAAAATTATTCATATAGGCATAGGTACTTATATGTATACACACCATCCGGATAAACTATCTGAGTTCATCACTAACATATTACCGCATGTAGTGTAGCGGGTTCGTCTGCGGCTCTCAGTTCTGAGGACTGCGGATTGAATCCCGCTCACTGCTTGTCAGTATGTTAGTGATGAACTAGTTCTTCTTCAATATAGCAAAATTATTTATAGACAAAAATCAAGTAAAAAGTTAAATTAAAGTATCTGAAAAAATCTTGAACAAAATACCTATTTAACAAGTTGTTCATTTCTTCATATTTGCTAAAAATTACTTTTGCACCAGGAGTTTCAAGTATCCTAAGAATTTAAGAAAGTTATATTATTTCTTTGGAATAGTCGTCATCCTGTGAAAAAGTCTGTAGGTTCGTCACTCAGCAAAAAGATACTCTGTGCACGGCCACTTTGAAAAGATAAATGGCAGCTTCTCTTATTGATGCAAAGAAGAACTATTTTCTTAGTAATACCCAAGCCTATCAATAAAAAAATAACACCTGAACAATAAATCGCTTGCCCAACGTTATAAAAATTTAGACTGGGCGAGCAATCTGAATAAATAGAATAATTTTATAAATGCAAATTATATTACATAATCATTTTTATTTGTTTTTTTTTATATATATTTGAGGTGGTTTTAATGTAAATAATAAGAAAGATAACATTGGTTTCCATGTGAGATGAATTGATATTGGTCAGCCAAACAAAATTTTTGTGGA
This sequence comes from Hydractinia symbiolongicarpus, assembly GCF_029227915.1. Taxonomy (NCBI): domain Eukaryota; kingdom Metazoa; phylum Cnidaria; class Hydrozoa; order Anthoathecata; family Hydractiniidae; genus Hydractinia; species Hydractinia symbiolongicarpus. Next base: position 20,343,623 of record NC_079881.1, read on the forward strand.
ATAGGGAGAGCAATTAATGGCTCAGCTATTTTCTCATTTCTTACAATTAGGCAGTGTCTGCGTAACCAAGAACGATTGCTCTCTCCTTATTGACAGGTTTGAGTACCTAACCTAAATAACGTCACCAACATTCAAATAGAGTACATACAGTACTAAAGTTTAACAAAGCAAAGCAGAAGAATGTACCATATGAAAAAGCGATAACTTTTCACATTAGCTACATAAATCACTGAAATGATATATGTTTTTAAAAATTACCTTGGACTAACAGACATTTTTAAATTATTAACTGGAGTTTGGTATCGCAGTCGCAATTGTTGTGCCCAACGCAATGTACCGGCTACAACAGGCATATTTTTTCCAGAAGCTAATTGGTCATTATTCTCAACCTCCAGTGCCATTTTATTATCAAATACAATCTTTGCTTTATCAAGTTCCACTTCCACCATTTTTAACAGCACAGGGTATTTAGTCTCAAAATCACAATTAATCATAGGACGATCCAACAAGGAACCAAATATATCAATGAGCTTAAAAATAGATTAAAGAGATATGTGACAAGGTTGAATATGACATCCAGAATTATTCAGTTAGGCTTGTAATATTTGATGATATGCAGTGGAGTTAAACATTAACAAAACATAAATAATTTTAACGTTTAATTTCAGCCTTTCAAACTTGTCCTTATCAACATCCCACTCTACTTTCAAGCAAAGAAATAGAATTATTTATGTTTCATACATTATTATAGTAATGTTTTATGTTTTGCAAACAAAGAGGTTAATACCTTGTGAATGGGATATATGTAATTCAAGTTCTTCGAGGGCAAACAAATTATTGTAAAACAGAAGTAAACAATTTCATTTTTCAATTTCTTTTAACAAACCTTAAAAGAAGCTTCTACACCAGAGCAATCATCAAATGCTTTGTTGATAATGGCTGCTAAACGACTGTCTAAATCATTAATATGATGACGGAAGTCAACATAATCTTTTATAAATGCCTAAAAAAAGAAGTGAAAGAGGTATAATTTCAGAATAATTTGTCAAAATTTCACATGTAATCTACAACACACTGATTAAAAAGCACCTATCTATACATTTAAAATGATCCAGAACAAAATAATTATACCCTCTATAAGTTTATTTTATTGGAATCAGACTCTAATTAAGTTGAAGGTCAAATTATGACTTTGTTTAAAAAACATAAGATTTTCGCCAATTATTACTATACAAAATTTCTATACTCACAGTATGGAACACTATGAGATCTTTAGAAACTCCAGAAAGATGAATGAAGAAAATGAGTATTTTGATAAGAAACTTTACATGTTTAAAAAATCCATTGCTATGGATTCAAAATTAATACATGCATAGCTTCATTAGATATAAGTTAAAAAATCAGATGGTTTGATATTAAAACAGGCATAAATGATAAATCTGTATTTAAGTCGCTGGTGTTTTGTCCACAAGATGTAAATTTTCAGTTTTTCACCTGAGACATATTGTAAGAAGGTTGATTAGGTTTAAATAAAAAGCTTAGTCATGTAAATTTATAAAACGTGACCTTAAAGGCACTCTCATTTACACCACACCATTACTTTTTTGTATTTTTATTCAAAAATGGTAATTAAAACTTTCTTCAAGTAACCGTTTGGTGCAAAATAATACCCTTCAATCAAACCCTTGTTTAAACATTCAAGAGTCTGAACACCAGCTTAGAATCCAGAAAATCAACACAATTAAACTAAATTAGCACACCTTGTTTTGGGCATCAAGAGAATCATATGTGCTGTTAGCAAACAAAGTAAAATATTCTTGAAATTCATCAAATATTTGAACAACATCATGACTAAGTATTCTGCCTTTCATGCCACCAATCTCAACTTTCTCTAGTTTACTGAATTCTATCGCAGTTGCAAAAACATCCTTAAAAAACAAATAAAAGCATATCATAAAGGCCTCAGCATATCAGACAACAATACACTTTTTTACAATACAGATCCTTTTTAGAAAACTGTTTCCGAGATTACTTTCCTTAAAAAAATTGAGAAATGCCCTCTGGCAAACTCAAAACAAAAAAAGGTTTTAAACTCAAATTTTAGGAGAATTCCTGAAGAAACTTCCAAATAATGCTACTTTTGGAGGTGATTGGCGGAGTTTCACAAAATGGCAAGAAATAAAAGCGTATCTTTCTTCAAATGAAAATAGGGTAAAAATTTCTTATATACTTATATTACGCACCTGAACTAAGTTAAGCCTCTTAATAAATTGGTCATATCTTGTGAAAACCAGATCACTTGAAAACTCCCACTTCTTAAACGAAATATCAGGCTTAAAAAACGTTTGAATTTGGTTACGTGTGTTTTCAAACTGATCTTTGTATTCTTTAAGAGCACGAATAGTTATTTCAACTTTCTCCATGCTTTCTTCAGACTCACCCTTGAATATTTCTGCAGGGTCCAAGTAATTCCTAGCCTAAGATAAAGAAAATAAGAAAAACTTGTAATGTCAATTCAGCCATAACATTTCTAGAATCAATATAAGAACGGTATACTTGAATGTAATTTAATTGTAATTTTTAGAGATTTCCGACATGGTTTATAGAAATAATTGCTTTTAAAAAGAGCTGATCAGTTCTTAAAAAATAAGAATCCAGCAAGAATTTTTTTTACAAATATATACAAAACTTTTTGTGCATCATGGTCAACTTGAATACACTTTAAACAGTTAAAAAATCCTGCTAATATAGTTTTTTATCGAAGGAAGAAATATTAAGAAATGCTGAAGAGATTGTTAGCTGTTTCACAGAATCAATAAACAATTTGACTACTGTGTAAATGAATGTTCATAAGAAAGAATCTCAAGAAAGAATCTCAAGAAAGAACTCTGATTATGATAATACACCTACCAATTCTATCAACATATTTCCAATCTCCTGTAAAAGAACTACAATTCTACCAGGCTTACAATAATGTTTTGAATTTCCCCACAGCAAACCAATATTATGCAGAAGTGGAGGTAAAAACATATGCATCTCGGGGACTTCAGCTTGCTCAAGATCCTCAATATGTCTTCTTACAGGCTTTAAATGCATGTTGATATCTCTGGCTTCATCAAGTGCTAAAAAATAAACAATATGAACAATATGATTCAACTACAACTTCATATATATAAAAACAGGTTGTCAACCGGTGGAAAAATCCATGGGGGTTGCCTGTGCTTTATATATCGCATTTCGACAGATGGCGGTTATTGTTATAGAGACTCTTGTCCTTGTTGTATAATACTAATCATTCTCCTTCTACAAGTTTTGTGTTCCAAAATAAGTTTTCATGTGCTTAACTGATAGCTTTGCATATGCATTGTTATCAAATTAGGGATCGTCTCCATGATTGTTTCAAAAATAATCGTTTCAATTCATATAATACTAATAGTAATACAACTAAATTTGATCATACAAAAAATGTGTTGTTGTATACTTACATTCTCATATTACACTATAAGAAAGTATCACATTAATAAATCATGTTCTGTTTAATCTAAATTGCGTACATATTTGCCAGATACGGTGGCATATTTGTGCCGCCTCAACTTACGTTAAAATTTATTTTGTTTTCACGTTATAACTCAAGTTTTAAGTATAACTTAAGTTATGAGTTAAAACTCAAGTTATAATCTAAAAACATCTTTAAAGTTGTATAAAAATGCCACCATAGCCAGATGTATTGCTTTGTAAAATAGTAAAATTTTTTGTTTGCATAAACATTTTGTTTCGTATGCATGTATCTACTGAACAGCGGTTTTGGTGCACGAGAAGCTTAAAATTCAAAATTTATTATCAAAATACAATGCAAATGCAATCGGGCAAGACTTTTTATGCTATTTTATTATCAAAGATAAAAAATGCATGTAAAGTGTTTAAACACTAAATCGAATACCTAATAATTCTATGCCTTATAAAAATTGTTAAATACAACACCTCACTAGAAACTACTTTATGATGTCATGCAAAATGGGAATTTATGGTTTAAAATCTTTCACAGATTTTTAAAAAATTATATATAAATTCCTGCAAAACCTTCCCAGTTATTTCATAATAAAACTAACTTGTTAAAGAGACACAAACAACCCAAATCCTTAATTTCATCAACTTTTTTTGATTTTTATATCATTTGAAAGCTTAAATTTTATAGAATATTCTATTTTAAACAAACAAATGTATATACTTTTCAACAGAAACAATAATAAACGCCAAAATATAAAATAACAAACATTTTCTTCTCAATTCTTTTTATTAAAGTTTTAATGTTAAGAACAGACACAATTTTTGCTTGATGCACCATACATTTTAGGCTAACAGGTATTATGACTATGAAAATAAAACAAAACTATTTATGTTCTGCTTATACTGAGCTGTGAAACAGTTTCTTTGTTTTTTTCTTAAAAATAAATTGTTAAGATTTTATGGGGGTAAAAAAGTACAACAGAGAAGCACAAAAAGCAAGTTTGTGATATAACTTCAGAACTAGACCTTAATGCAAAACAGAGACATCTTAGTATTCAACAGGCGTTTTATTATTTCAGTGTAGTAGTTCAAATGGTGTGATTCTTATGTGATAAGTTTTATATGCATGTACCTTGTAGGCTCAAGATAAAAATGGTGTTCAAAATTTTTTACATCTACAAAGTTTATTATTTTACTAGTGGATAAGCCTGTTGAAAAATTCACTTAGGCAGACGGACAATAAAAAATATATAGGATGTTTTAGCAATTTAATGCTTTTAGGAATGAATAACAAAATTTATTTTCAGGACATCTCTTTTTCCATTGCCTGTGTATTGTGTTTGTACAGGATCATGTACTTTCATTGAATGGTTAAGAAGATAGAGGTGTTTAGAAATTAGTTTAGCCGGTGCCTTTATTGTGTAGAACTTAAACAGCTGATGAAAATACTGTATAGGATCATACATTTTTGAGAAAACAGTGAAAGAAATATTTAGGTTTGATTTTTTTTGATTTTGATAATGTCAGCAAAGATCTGGTGCATTTACAAAATTAATTAGAATTTATTTAGAAAGTAATGCTTTCATATTGCAGTTTAGAAAACAACAACAGCACTCGCAACATGGATAATAGGTGTTTTATGTATCCACAAGCTGTTTTGAGATGCAATTTCAGACAAATTAAAAAAAAAAATTTATATTAGATTATACATATACTAGTAGAATAATTCATGGATAGAAAAAAATTAAAAAATAATAGTTACAGAAAAATAGTATTTACAGAATTAAAATTTTGATGATGTCATCAAAATCCAGTTCTTATGAAACAGAAAACTTATTAAAAAAAGTTGCTAGTCTGTTGGGACTATTGGGTACATCTTAAAATGCTGATCAAGATAATTATAACATCATGTGGTTTAGATAAACAGCTAAAAGTTAACAAGGTTTAACGATTTTTAAAACATTAGCAAAGACCTGATGTGTAAAATGTACCCTCATTACCTAATACAGCTTCTTTATACATCTTAACAAAAGCTATGTAGTAGCTGCTGTCAGTTCGTCTCAACAATTCAGCCATTTTTTGAACTTTTACATGGCGAAGCTAAGAATAGAAAATCAGCATTTTAAATAAAAATTATGCACATTCTAAAAAAGGTTAGCCATTTTTAATCTTTTACATCGATATGTTTAGAATAGAAAAAAACAATATATTTCATTTTTAACGGAATGCACAAGTCGTTTTTAACATTTTTCACTACATTGAAACGTGTTTACAATATAGATATGGGCTTTTAAACCAATATAGATATGGGCTTTTAAACCTCTTACTAGGTTTTCACAACTATTAAAAAATTTTTACCTGATCAAAAATGCTTTCCAAATTTACAACTCGAGCTTTCCAGAAATCTAACTCCACCAACGGGTTTGGATTTAACCCTTCCAAAAGTGGTTGTGCTGAACTTTGTTTCAAAACCTTTGAGATTTGATGAGTCCAATCAATTACTACCGATTCAATGCTATGAATTAGGTTGCGATCCACTCCCTCGTATTCAAAACTAAAATAAAAATCCATTACATGAAGCACATGAAAAAGAGTGTGAAAGAAAACACATTTTAACAATTTTACTTACACAGCTTAACCAATTAGTTATCGTTTCTGTATTTAAAACTATTGAGGCTAAAATCACATATCTAAAAATAATGTGATTTTAGCCTCAATTTTCAAAGTCAATACAAAAATGTAAATTAGCACTGGTATTGGTCCACAATAAGGCAAAAGGCGTAACGCCTTTAGGCATTTTAAAAAAGAGGAAGGAAAAAAGTTAACACAATGAAAATAAATATTAGTTATAGGTAATGTAAGTTCCAATGATTAGGATATAGTTAGATCATTGTTACATTTGTAATGCATAGTTTTTGACAAATCACTTTGTCAAATCAAAGCACAATTGTGCACAAAATGATGGATGAATTAATTGCAGACAACAATCATTTTGCATGAATATTGTTTCAACAAAAAAAAACATGGTGTCAGGTGAGAAAGTGACAACTGTCTAAGAATTTTATGTCTTACACATATGTCTTACCAACATTGAATCTGACTTAAAGGGACTAAGTCTAACACTTATAATAAAAAATCACTATTAGATAATGATTTTGATGATGGCAAGAAAAAAAATCCTTAGTTGTGAGTTCATAATCATCTCTTTCAGTAGTGACTAATAACAAGTTGGGCTTGAAAATGTTAGGTGAGCATTTTTTTTGAAACAATGTTGCAATAAACAGTGTCTATTATTTCAACTGGTTTGTACGGAAGTTTCTTTTTTTATAATAATTTAACAGATATGCATATCTTATATGCATAACAATGTTCCAGATATCCTGTATTTTAGTTTCATGCATTTTTTACAATTAACAGCTTTCACTGTAAACCAATGCTCTTTTTACCAGATTGTGTAACTTAATGACGAACAACTGCTTAAAGGTGCTTATGAGTTTGTTGAGCAAATGCTAATAAAATACTATTAAATTGGTAAAAATGCTTCTTGTGTGCATACTCAGGATTTACATTAAAAAAGCAAAATCCATGCTAAGGAATCTTTAAAAGAAAAAAAAATGGAATTATCAAATCCACCAGTCATCATCATCATTAGCAGCATTTTGTCCATTTTCTATGCTGGCATGGATTAAACGGGGTATATTAATGGCCTTCTTCCAATGATCCAGAATGTGTTTTAAACTCAAATTCTTCTACATCAAGTCTGTCCTCAACACCTTCTGCCAAGTCTTTTTCTTGGTCTCTGGGCTTTGTCCCAGAAACTATGAAGCCTTGACACTTTATCAAATTATCTTTCTCTGTTCTTTTCAAGTGCCCCAACCAACTTAAGGTGACGGTATACCCTTTGAGCATGGTTTTTTTAAATCGTGATTTTTTCAGTGATAGTTAATCAAAGTTTTTTCATTCATACATCACCAAAAAGCATTTTTAAACACCTATCAAATGGTATAAAAATAATTTGAAACTTTTTAACTCGTGAAAAGTACAGAGACATTTTTGAAACATACCCTGCCTTCAAAAAAGTGACTTCATTTACAAAACTACTTCGTTTCCAAATCTCATTCGATGTTCTTTAGAATTGTGATAGATGTATGTAAAAACAATTTTTTAATTATTTTCCACAAAGTCCCCGTTTTTTTATTTATTTTACTTTTTCTTAAAAGAACATTTTTTAACTTAAACTTTCGTTTTTAAGATGTAATATCTAGAGATTCGTTGATTTTTTGAAAATAAAAAAGAAATCGCTTTTAGATAAACACATTGGCTTCAGCACAGTAGCACACTCCCTTGTAGACCTTCTGTAGTTTTGTAAAAGAGATTTAAAATGAAATATATATGGTATAAAAAAAAAAAACACTGCGAAAAAGTGTTAAAGTTTTTTTAAAATATCTCACCTTTCAAGCATACTCATGATGATGGTGATACTCTCAAACTTCGAGGCAATGAATATTCAGAAGGTTGTCTTTTTAAATTTTATTATTCGCAAAGAGGTGACTGAGAATACCATAGAAATAGAACTTTCTAAGTCGTTTAACATTTTTCTGTGACTTGCAGAAACAGAACAAGACGGCATACGTTTTTAGAACTGAAAGATTTGAGGTGATATTTTTTTCAGATAGTCATTTCTTTTCGGAAAGGCAATAAAATTTATTTCTAAAAATAAATACACAAGAGGATGATAAGTGTTAAAAACATTCACTCTTAACTCTATTTGAGATGTGGAAGACCAATCAGAAAAAAAAGTAGTTATTTGGATAAAGTCAATATTCCTTTTCGAAAAATAAATAAATAGTTTCACCATTGGAAAGATCATAGTTCTTTAGTGGAAATGGCTAATAAAAAAAATTGATTTTTTGATACAATAAAGGTATATATATCGTGACCTTAACCATCTTATCTGGATAACATCTCTAATACTATGAATACTTCATCATAATCTTAGGTCATCCTGACTCTTTTTATCTTTTAAACTGGTGTTACTATTCTAATATTATTGCTGCTTCACTGTCTCATTAACATACAACGTTAAACTTTTTTTACAAGCCTCATACAACCTACCTTTTCCCTCGACAAAACCCTGCTAGTCAACAAAGGAAGTAAATCACTAAACTTTTCCCTAGCAGAATCGACCCTGCATATCACATCGCATATTGTTGTGTATAATCTCACATTTGCAACTCTTACATACAAACAAGAAGCTAGGTTATTCGCAATCCTGCCAACTTTGCAAGACTACTATTTAACTACAAGGTCACACAGGATCATGAGTCTAGATTTTAAGCACTGCTGGTGGTCAATAAATCAAAGGTGCTTTTGTAAACAACTGTACAAATTTTAGTTGAAAGTTTATATGAGTAAAAATATTCATTTAGGGCCGCATTTCACAAGTTTTTTTTACAACTGTACCTGCCAAGATTCACGATTTATTTGAGAAAGACATTTGATATACTGCGTATTGTTCACTCTAAACTCATCATCATCATCAACATTCTTGGCTTAACATCCGTTTTCCATGCTAGCATGGGTTAGACGGGGTATATTAATGACCCTCTTCCAATCTAATCTAAACTGTGTTAGATCTAAATTCAACTTCCTCTTCATCAAGTCTGTCCTTATAACCTCCTGCCAAAGTCTCTACACTTTCTTACCCAATTATACCCCTCCATTCTTTCCATAAACTCTTAACTTTGAACGAAAATTTAGAAAGGTATTATAAAGGTATAATGGCAGAAGTGGCTCAAATTTCATCCTATAATTATAATGGAACCCAGAATCTTTTACACTTGAAAAAGAAAAGCTAAAAAGAAACTGTCGCTTTATTTTTGACTAATATATAGGGAAAGAATTAATCAGTTAAAAAGATGAAAGCAAGAATTTAAAGGGTACCTATGCTGTTTTTTGGTTTAGGATAAATTTTTCTTGTTGTGTGCTGGCTTTCTTAAAAATGATGCTGTCTTTTTCATTGTTTCTTTGAAATTACATAGATTATTCATTGATTCGTCTCAGGATAGATTTACCTGTCACATTGTCAGAGCAACAACAATTACACTGATTACAAGAAGTTTATTTAAGTTGGATGTTAAAAACTTATAATAGTCTTTTTTAAGGACCTTAAACCTTAATATGTTTTTGCGCCAATAAAAAGAGGCAAATGAAATGGCTATTTTGATATGTCTAAACAGATTTCTACAATATACTTTATAGAACATATACCATTGTGTATAATCAGCCAATGAATACAATGGTGGAAAATTAGTATTAGGTAAAGACACATTTTATATTTTTGCTACGAAATAACAAGAAAATGTCCAACACGTATTTTTCTCCACCTATGTCACAGGTCGTTTTTTTGGCTTTTATTATTTTGCATGAAATTTTGCACTGAAAGTAAAGCAAGTAAAATGGTACAGCAAATTACTGTAGCCTATGCAACATTTTAAAATTTCTGCTGCATGGTGTAAAGTTAAACCTAGAAAACATGGCCAATCTGGGGACTTAAAAAAGTAGTTGTCTTATAAAACACCTCTGTAACATAGCCACCCTCTGCAGTGGCTGTCTTAGCTTTCTTTCCATTAAGCCTATACTAGAACTTTCCATGCAAGAAACCGTTTCAAATTATGCAAGCAGTGGGATCTTAAAGTTATGCAAAAATGTAATGTAAATGTAAATGCTTTACTACACATTCGTTTTGTAGGAGAACAGTTAGAGACGATTGTTACCAGGAACTCCAAACATGATGACTAAATGTTTACATACAGTGACTCTCCCCATCTGAACTTACTTTTTTACATTTCTAAAATAATAGCGTGGCAATATTTATTTTTCAGCTGATCATGTACAGATGTTATACACTATGATTTGGAATAAAGGAACAGGCTTGAAAAAAACTTAATTTTATTGGTGTTTCAACATCAAAGATGCTGTTTTTCGCTGATTCGAGCCCTAGGTCAAAAAAAATTTCTTAAGTTTGAAAGAAAATTATAATTGTTTTAGGAAAAAAACACTCTAATCGCCACATGTGCTCAAAAATATCCCAAACAAAGCTTACTTTTTGTCTTCAAAATATTTTGCGTTTGCCACCATATGTTTTTTCAAAATTAACAGTTTCTTCTGGAAATGATTGTTCTTTTCATGGCACTTGTATACAGTTCCAAGATGGCTGCTAATGAAGACGCTTATATGGTTCTGTTGAACTTAACAGTGTTGATGAAATGGTGGAATATTCTTCTAACATTGATTATCATGATGTTCATTAAAACGTTAAAAATGGCTGAATGAATATTTGAAAGAAGACTCAATAAAAAAAAAAGGAAATAGACAGGGTGGAAAATGAGGATAAGTTAGCGAATAGCAACGATGATAGCAAAAGATAATACAACAATCTGCAATCTGGTGTAGTTGCAACAACTGTTCTGTTATACCGTTGGTAATAGAATTAAAATACTGTATTAAATGTGATAATAAGATAGATAGTAAGTTAAACAGCATTACTTGTATTGCATAATATGAGTAATTTAAAACACTGTGCTTGAAAAAAATTGTTTTCAATCTTAACACTACTTTTATATCATCCCGAAAGAAAAATTGGTTAAATAAAGTTAAAAAATACAAAACAATAGTTACACAAATGCTTTTCAAAAGAAATGCATATTTTTGCTAGAATTTTAATATCTCGAACAAGTAAGCTACCTTCTAAAGGAGACAGGCTTTGCTGTTGAACCTTACTTACTTAGTTTACACCCTAGATAAAACGAGAAAACTTTTACCTATTCTAGGTAAATACATCAAAAAGCAAAAAAAATACATAAGATCGCCAAAATTCTACTACTTAAATAAAACTGTGTTATACATTATAAAGTCAAAAGTTACAAGGCAAAACATATAAAAAATTTAAAGTAATTCATAATACTAGTTATAATTTTTTTTTTACATCGAATTGTAAATAGTTTTGCTATCAAACTGCCTTTCTATAGTATAGGGTGAGAATACTGCTTACAGCCCTGTGAATTCATGTCAGGATTACGCATTGACAACCTTAAAGAAAACTTATTATAAAAACTTATTTATAATCTAGGCAAAGCTGATCTTGTTTTAAAGGATGTGGAAAAAATATTTTGATAAAGAGGTGAGAAAAAATACATTGTTTGTCGTAGACAATTCACTTTATTTTAATTTGTCACGTAGAATCCGCATCTTAAATTATTTCAAACTTTGAAAAATTGACTCTGCTGCTCTAAGGGCAACAAAGTCAAAGTTGTTTAATGAATAGAAAGAATAATAGGTATGCAAAACATATTAGTTAAAGTAATTTTTTAATTTAAATCTCCAGAGTAAGGTAGAATATAACTTGCAGACTACAGTGCCTTTAAATCGGCTTCAACAACTTCATTTTCGTTGTAAATGGCAAAAATTTTGCTGGCCTTGGAGTTTCAGAACTTTAAATACACAGAGTTGGCTTAAATAAAGCAAAATAAATAAGATGAAGTAAACACATAATACATTCACTGCAAGTCGATCTATATCATTCAAATTCCTACCATGGTAGCACTTACCATATCAAAACATTCTTGCAAGATTAGATGGTTGGTACAATTATTTTATTTATAAAAAAATCAAGACATACTCATTATTATTATGATCGCTTTCTTGTTGTATTTTTTCTGAACCAACTGGAAGTGGTAGAAGTGTACGTCCTTTAACTTGTCCAGCAATAACAAACACATTATTTTTTAGCTGATGTACATGTCGTAAGACATCTTGAGACACCACTGCAGGCCAGCTTTCGTGATTTTTCTCATTGGATAAAAGAGGAACCAGTATCTATAATAAAATAACAAGTTGTGTGAAATATACAAGACACTCTTTTCATAAAATTCATTAATATAGAAATTATTTCCTGACTCAATTAAAGGTATTGAAGATACACTAGATTTTGATGTTTTAGTTACAGGCAATTGAAAATGTATTTTCAAAAAAACTTAAGCAAAGGTGGGAACAATATAAAATGCCAAATTAAATATTACAACAATAAAGTGTTAAAGATTGTTGTCCGTATCGAAAAATATCAAACCAAACATAGGAACAGTTACACACTCTTAATTATTTTTGTGGGTTATAATCATAATTTATATAAATTGACTTTATAGAGGTACACTGCTCTATACAGAAAGCATGTAAAGAAATCTCAGAATAATTTAGGAGTAAAATTTTATTATTATTATTATTATTATTTTATTATCATTATTAGTTGATAAAGACCTGTGGAAAAATCCACTTCGGCAATAGGACATTGAAAAAGTTGGTTGTTTAAGACGTTTTGCTGACGTCAGCATTGCAAATCCAAAAAAAATTGGTGAAATTTAGTTTATTTGTTGCCTGTAACATGTAGAGGTTGAAACATTGATCAAAATAATGTATAGGATCATATCTTTTCTACGAACGACTAAGAACATAATAAATCCCGCTCACTGCTTGGCAGCGTGCTCACTGCTTGACAGTGTGTTAGTGATGAACAAAGTAGTTCTTCTTCAATATGACTTACACGCATTATACTCGCCCGTCATGATCAGAGGTCTGATCGGGATGAAGCATTCTCTGTTGAGAATGAAATACGGATGTGTTATGATAAATATTCACCTATATGTATACACACCATCCGGATAAACTATCTGAGTTCATCACTAACATATTGCCGCACGTAGTGTAGTGGGTTCGTCTGCGGCTCCCAGTTCTGGGGACCGCGGATCGAATCCAGCTCACTGCTTGGCAGTGTGTTAGTGATGAACAAAGTAGTTCTTCTTCAATATAACATAATAAGGGTTTAAAAATTTTGCTGACGTCAGCAATGGCTTGTTAAAACGCGAAAAGTTTGTTTCAGAAATTTATATCCCTGTTACCTTCATAGTATAGACCTTGAAAGGATGATCAAAAAAATGTATAGGATCATGTACTTTTGACAAACGGTTGCAGAGATATTGGGCTTTAAAGGTTTTTTGATGACGTCATCAACCCGTCCTTTCCGAAACGGATTGGGGAACCAGGTTTTGGAAAATTGCCTAAATTGGTCCTAGGTGCTCCCTAGTTACCTACGCGGTGAAAAATCATTGACGTCACCACCTAGTTTCCAAGTTATTTGGCCTCAAAGTTGTAAGTGCACTGTAATGACTTCATTAATTTAATATAGGATATTGACGTTAAAGTAGCGTTATTGACGTCGCACCGTAACGTCAGAAAATTTAACATATTAGACATAAGTTTTTCGGCGACATCAAAGGAAAATGACGATATCCACTTTGCCTGTTACAAACAGACAGACACAGTCTCTGTATTATTATAAGAGATACTACAGTTCACGTTATGATCTTTTAGTTCAACAAGCAAATTTTTAGATCATTTTCCCACTGCTAAGCAAAGTAAAATGACATCTAAATATAAATGCAGAGGATCGAACGTTTGTAAGAATTAACCAAGCAGAACTAAGATGTTTGTTAATGGTATAGCACTAAACATCTCCTGGAATTATATAACAGTTGCTCCCCTACCCATTAAATCTAGGGAAGTCAATACAACAATTTGTTTAAATGCTTGTCACATTCTGCACTGGTATAATTGGATTCTTCTGTTTGTGACTTTTAGAATCTAGGTGGTGATCTGTTGTAAGGTTTCAGTCTGTTTTTATTGAAATATTCTATTTTCTTCAACAAATAGTAACTTATCTTAGGTCTTTTTCAAGAAGCTTAGAAGGCCTGTTGATGTGTTCATAACTAGTCTGGCTTGCTGATATTCAACATGTCTCTTTTGCTAAAGTTGACTGCTGAAAGGATTTGCAATTTATTAGCTTTTCTGGTAGTTTCTTATGTCATTGTCATTTTGGTGAACATTTCAAGATGCATTTATTTTGATTCCTTTTCACAATTTTTGCATATTTTAACAAAAATTACTGATACACGCCAAGGGCTCAAACAAGGGCCCTGTGTGTTTAAAAGAAAAATCCACAGCAATTCACTGAAAGGGAAAATCCACTTTCCATCTTTGGTTTACAGATGGAAAGTTTGTATCATATTATAGTTTATCCAAATAAAGAACTTCTACAATGGCATTTGATGTATCATTGCATGAATTCTTTTTTGTACATGAAAGGCAACATTGGTTTAATGGACATCAGTTCTTCTCCTAATTAAAAAGCCTTTAATAATAGAAACACTGTACAAAACCTCTCAATCTCAATTCACAAAAAAATTAAAGTTACAGAAAAATTAAAAAAGTTGCTTTGGATTTTCTTTGCAACAGCTGTCTTTTATGGAGTAAAAGGAGTGAATTAACTACGTTGTGTTGCTTTTATGTAAAGGCTTCTAGTATATTATGAATCTTTTAAGATTAAGTTTTATAAAACTATTAATTTTTCTCAAGTCAATCCATTCCTTGCTAAAGCGCACCCATTTTGCATTGAGAGTTTCATCACTTACTCCAACATGTTTTTTGTTTAAATTTATGTATCAGTTTATCAAATTTATAAGTCTCAGACCCCATCTCCATGCTACAATTTCAGGAACTATTAAAAACACAAATCATGCCATCTGTAATCTTCATGATCGTGACACAGGACAAGGTCTGGAGGTTAAAAATCCGATATTGATACATACCTGTAAACAAACACTTGCCAAATTAAGCGATAAACACCTAAACATTAGAACTGATTAACTCATTGAAACAACGACTGGTTGGTGGCTCGTGGAACACTCCACAGGTTCACTCGTCTTTTTTAGACAACATTGCATGCGTCTCACTACTTGCGGTACCATTGTGCATGACAGGCAGATGTATACAGGTAATACAATATAGATATTAACATGTAACTTTAACTTAATTTTTTTTTCAACTTTAAAATGGGTAATCACATTGACTTAAATAAAATTAAAATAAATGTTCTTGCTTATGATTGTAACTTTCTTTAGATTTATAGTAGATATAACATTTATAACATTTATAATCAGCGACTGATTTAACAGGAACCACATGATGTCTGACCCTTAAACCCCCTATACAATCAACTGCTGTGTGACATACTGATGAAGAGGTGCATGATTCACTTGATATTTAGTGTTATAAACACACTTGGATGGGAGCCATCCACATTTTTATAAATTGTGCCTTAAAATTCTCTTTTCTTTATGGAGAATGTCAGTTTGCATTTTTACAGCTCCACTGTTAGCAATTACATTGCAGTGTTGAGAGATTCTGTTAGAATGTACCCTTTAGGAGATGAGGATGATCATAATTGGACTGATCAGGGTATCTAGCGAATTTAGTAGTAGAAACATGACAGTGGCAATTCTAACTGGAGCATCAATGACAGAAACACATTCGATGCATTTGAAACTAGAACTTGTTTGTTTTTGTTCTACGGCTTTAACCGTTGTAACTTTAGAGTGGGCTTCTTTTTTTGTTGCTACTTTTACTACTGAGACTAGTGAAACACGACAGAATACCAATCTAGTGCAGTGGTATGGGAATTCTTAGTTTTTAACAGACTACTCTGTTGCACAAGGTATAAAAACCTATTATTTTTACCAATTAATCATCTTACATTATTATTTTATGTTCAGTTGGTTTTGCAAGTACCACGCTGCAACGGTTGTTTGTTATCTTTTAAGCGATCTAGAATTTACTAAATCTAGATCTGTATTTCGCACAACAAGTTTCAAAAGGCTAAAATTCCTTTTAAAAAATGAAATAAATCAAAAATAGTTGTTTTTACTGCTTTTTACGTTTCATTTAGGTTTCATAAAGGCAGTGTTTACAAACTGGAACTCATTTTTCTACTAATTTCATATTTTTCATCCTCTTTTGCTGTGACAATAATTATGACAGTTGAATTAATAGGTGATATGTGATCATTTTTTTCTGCACAATTAACTAAAGCAAATACTTAAACAGTAATACGGTGAGAACTTCCTGCCGAAACAGCTGGTTTATTTATACTTACTTACACTTGTGTACATATTTTCTTGAAAAAAGTGTGAAATAATACAGTTCATTTTTCGTTATACTCACGAATTCAGCACACATTCACAAAATTTTCTCAAAAAATTCAAAATTAATTAAAGTGTTTTAGCTGCTTTTTTCCCACTTAAATATCATTTTAATAAAATATTCTGCTTTCAATAATTAACATGGTGTCCTGGCAAGTAATGATGAAAATTCTAACTACTACTAAAAATACAACGTTTTGTAAAAATTTTGGCT
This sequence comes from Hydractinia symbiolongicarpus, assembly GCF_029227915.1. Lineage (NCBI taxonomy): Eukaryota > Metazoa > Cnidaria > Hydrozoa > Anthoathecata > Hydractiniidae > Hydractinia > Hydractinia symbiolongicarpus. Next base: position 20,360,432 of record NC_079881.1, read on the forward strand.
TGTTTGTTTTGTTCATGAAACTCTGTACTTATTCTTTACTTTTCGGCATAAACACTGAGTAAGCAGTTTAATTTCTGAACTTCAACGTATGTTATAGCATTACGCTTTTTTATGCTTAAAAATGTCATGCCTAAAAAAAGAGAGTGCATTGGTGAAACTTTTTATGGAGCTCACTTGTAAAACTTGTTGTGTTTTTAGAAAAAACTAAAAAAAATTTGTTGCTTATTAGGTTTGCATGTTTACACATGCTTTAAAATTCACGTGTAAAACAAACTTTAAAAAATAAATTTATAACTTTTACTTCAGATCAATAATTTATTTCTTTAGCTACATTTAAAAGCACATACTCATTTAAGAACCGACGTTTTGGAAAAGCTTAATATACTCACGAATGTAGAAGCAAGCTTTAACTGAACTTTAGATGCCTACAGGCTCTCTTGACTAACAAGTAAAGTTGACAATAGAAGTGTAAAGTTGATGATTTTCTATTAGTTTATTCTCTAATGTACATGCATGCTTTTTTTTGCCTGTAAAAGTAAACCGAAGAGGGTATGGCAGGACGCTTTTGTTTTTGCATTTGAGAAAAAAATTAAGTTGTTTATTGTGAAATACGACTAACTTTCTGGTATTCGTATTCCACATATTCCACTTCTGGATGGAAACATCAAATTGTTTTATGTTGCACAAATGTTCAATATGGAATTTTTCTTCTTTAACATTTCTACAGGCAGGAAAAACATTCTATAACAAATATCCAAAAGCTAAAACAATAACTGCAAGATTATGTGCAACATTTTCCTGAAAAATTATCCAATTTATTCCTTTCTTTAAGGTAATTTCCATTTGAATGTATATTTACCTTACTTTCAGGGAGAAAGTTTAAGGAAAGAAATTTGTATTTTGAAAGTACCTGCAAAAAGGCCTAACATGTGGATTCTAAAAAGTCCCACACACAAAATAGCCTAAGAAGTTAATCCGCAAAGTTAAATTGAAGAAAAAACTCAAATTTCATATGTTTTTCATGTGTATTTTTCTTATGACAACACAAGTACTATCTTAGCTCTGGTATGAAGCGGATGGTTGGTGTTCCACCACAGCCCCGTCTTCCTATTACCATAAATTTGCTTCTTGGTATCCGGTCTCGTTTAAATCTCAAATCCAGTAAGCATGCCTTTTGGGCTATTTGCCTTGTATCCTTTTTGGCCTTTTTCGCAAGTCTCACCTACTACCTACATTGTCAGCTGCCTTTAATGCTCGCATCAACTTTACTAGGTCTGATTTTGTTTTATCCCATTCACAGTTTTTGATACTAGTTTGCTGGAGTAAAACCATCCAGTTGGGACAGCGTACTATTACTGTTCCGCTGGTGGCTATTCCATCATTTATGTACCTAAATGTTGGAAGACTAAAAGGGTCTCGCCTATTTTTAAAAGTGGCAATAAAACAGATCCTACTAATTATCGGCCTATCTCCATTTTGCCAATTCCTATGAAAATTTTTGAAAAGTTAGTGCATGAGCAAATGTCTCATTTTATTTCTGAGCACAACTTCCTGAATGACAGACAGTCCGGATTTCGAAAACTCTTTTCCACAGAAACTGCAGTAGTCGATGTCTCTGATTTTATTCTTACTGAGCTCGACCAACATAACTTTGTTTGTGCTGTGCTCATTGACCTTAAAAAAGCTTTTGACACTGTTGATCATAAAATTTTGTTAAAAAAACTATGGTGTTTTGGCATCAGAGATGCTGCCTTTGACTGGTTCGAGTCCTACTTAACGGACCGAATGCAGCTGACTCTTGTAAACGACACAGGATCAGATCTGCTTCATGAAGACGCTTTTGGGGTGCCGCAGGGATCTGTGTTGGGGCCCCTGCTCTTTCTTTTGTATATTGATGACTTAAAATCTGTCATCAATTCAAACTACCACCATCTATATGCGGATGATACAATAATTATTTCGTCTCATAAAAACTTGGATACCCTTGTCTCCCAGGTCGAGTTAGAACTTTCGCAAGTCGACCTCTGGCTGAATAATAACAAAATGACTATTAATACGGACAAAACTGAAACAATCTTTTTCGGCAACCACAGCCAGTTAAAAAAAGTTGAGAACAAAACTATCAACTATATGGGTATTCCTTTGAAGAGGAGCGAAAAAGTTAAATATCTTGGGGTAACATTTGATCAAAAAATGCAATGGGAAAAGCACATTAATGACATAAATAGAAAAATACTAATTAAATATTCTAAAATTAGAACCATTGCATCCTGTTTAACACCTCACACAAAAAACCTTTTAATTAATGCACTTGTCATGCCATATTTCAACTACTGCTCCTCGGCATGGGCTTGTGCCACCCAAGGTAGATTGGGAAAACTAGAAAAACGATTAAAATGTGTCCGTACCTTTCTTGGGAAAGAGAGGGAATATTCAATGAATAATTTACTCATCAAAAACGATGCCATATTAGTTTTCAAAGCCATGAATCACATTGCTCCTGATTACATGCGCTCAAAATTCCTTTTGACAAAAAACTGTCATAATCATCAAACAAGAGGAGCTTCAAAAAACAGGTTCACACTTCCCTTGGTCAACACGGAATTTGGCAAAAAAGCCTTCCCATTTAGAGCTGCAAAAGTGTGGAATAATCTTCCAGACCAAGTGACCTGTGATGGAAGTCTGCTTTCGTTTAAGACTTCCATCTCTAATGTATTTGGCAAATTCTAATGGAGATCACTTTTGAATTTTTTAATTTTTGTTTTTTATTCTTTTTCTTTTCAATTTTCACAGATTATAAATGTTACTATGTTTGATTGAGCTGAGGCAGTCTAAGGTTTATCATTTTTTGTTTCTTTTTTGTTCTAGTGGCCCCCAGTGGAAACAATCCACTAACTATAGGTTTTTGTGATTTTCTGGGCTAGCCACTTTAAATATTTATTATTATTATTATTATTATTATTATCATCACCTTTGTGCCCAGTTGTTGCTGTTGCTCACACGTTTTCTCTTACGCCTGATGTACCAGCTAACTTTCAAGCATTATGCTGGCATGACACTAGTACTTTTACCTATTGATCTTTTATGGCCTGTATTAAGAAAGTTTTGACAGAGCTTGGGGTTCCTGCCCACCTATATGGAACTCACTCATTTCGACAGGGTGGTGCCACATATGCACTGGAAGTGGAGGTTCCACTGGATTCCATCTCCATTCTTGGAGACTGGAAGTCAGATTCTATGTTTCTCTACCTACACATGCCACTATCTCAGTGCCTGTCTGCCCAGTGTATCGTGGCATTGCACCTTACCACACATTCCTAATTTACAATTTAACATACATTTGAATTTGGATATTCGCATTACCTACTATGTATATATTTGTAATATAGACTCAGCTTTATATTAGCTACTTTGTCTTTATATAGTAGTATGCTTACTCATTTATTGTTGTATATATTTAGTTGTTTTTGTGTATGCTCGCTGCTCTTTGTATTTATTTGTTGTTGTTTTTAGTATTCTTGCTAATAGAACTGTTTACTGCATACTTGCGTTTTTCCTGTGTGAGTTTAACTGAAAAATTATCTAATTATTCCTTTTTTAAGGTAATTTCCATTTGAATATATATTTGCCTTACTTTCAGGGAGAAAGTTTAAGGAAAGAAATTTGTGTTTTCGGCTTTATTGGCCATTTTGGCGAATGAAAGTACCCGCAAAAAGGCCTTACATGTAGATTCGTAAAAGTCCCACACACAAAATAGCCTAAGAAGTTAATTCGCAAAGTTAAATTGAAGAAAAAACTCAAATTTCATATGTTTTTCACGTGTATTCTTCTTTTGACAACACAAGTACTATCTTAGCTTAAATCTCGGATGTTTTTTCTACCTAAATAATTTTTTAACGAGAAATAAAAATTGATGTTTGGTATAACAACCCTTTTAATTAGGAATTTTTTACGACGGCAAAATCATGCCGACGTGATTTGATACTTTTGCCAGACACGTCGGCAAATACCTATTTCACTAGGGACCAATGACTTCATTAATTTAATATAGGATAACGTTAAATTGGTGTTATTGACGTCGCAGTAACGTCATAAAAAATAAACATTTGAGGCGACATCAAAGGAAAATGACGATATCCACTATGACAGTCACAAACACTCCATATTATTGTGTAAGACTAGTCGATAAAATCCATGGAGTAATCCACTTAGGCAGAAGGACAATGGAAAAATAGGTTATTTGGATTTTTTGCTGACGTCAGCAGTGCAAATACAAAAAAAAAAATTGTGAAATTTGTTTTCATGTTTCCTCCATTGTATAGAGCTTACACTGCTGATCAAGAAAATGTTCATGATCGTGTATATACTTCCCTTTGACGTTAATACTATTTTAACGTTAAAGTTTGGTAAACTACAGAACAATTTTACAGACTTTATAAAAGAAAATAGTGAAGAATAAAATCCACTTTGCAAAGGTCACAGACAGACAGAACTGTCATATTATTATATAAGGTTAAACATATGTAGCTATAACCTGCATAACTTTTTGACTAAAATTTGTACCACACTTTCACATTTCCACAACACTATAATGAGCAATACAAGGTTTTTGTTTTTAAACACAAAAAATTGTAGCATTTATCCTAACCAATATATCATCATAGTATAATGGCAACTGTAGTATCTTATGAATCAAAGCAAATGCTATGTTGAATATGTTTTTTACAGGTGTCATGATATCAGTCAGGAACAACCGCTAACTATGGGATCCCCTAATTAGCGTTGTTCCTGAGCTGGCTGGATATCGCTCCCACCTAATTATATGACTGGAAAGTATATACAATCAACAACCATTATTAAGAAGATAAGTAAGCTATGATACCTCATCTACCAGAGCAGAAAGTTGTTCCAGTGGTGTATATGACAAATCTCCAAATAACAAAGAACCTTTGTAGCTATCTTTCCCTATTGGATCTTTTTTCTCTCTCTTTACAAAGTATAGGGATTTGCTTTTTCCAACAACTGGAAATACGTAGCATGGAGTCAGTGAGCCAGATCCAGACAAAGATATTATAAGTTGAGAATTATCAGTCTTTTCAAAAAAATCTAAAATTATTTGTTTGTATTCCTCATTTCCAACGAGTTTAGACCACTTTTCTGGCTTTAATTTAAATGTCTTTAAAACATATTCTGATATATATTCAAATCTTGGGTCCTCAAAATCCATTGTTTAAACTGCATTAATAACAACAATGGCTTCGGGCTCTAATATTTAAAAACATGGATAACTTTTAGCAAACTCTAAAACAAAACAGCTTCACCACAGCTTTATAGCTATTCCTCCTGATCTTTTGATTTCTTTTAAAAATGGTGCGTCGTCTTGACCACCGTTTGCTGAGATTTCTCTTCCCGCGCGAACGTCACAAAACTAGTCCCCAGATTCCAGATACAGGGCACTTTTTTAATTTTCCGCCCCCGCCCCCGGGTGTAGTATAAGAAAACAGTCAACCTCGTTCCCAGGGCATTTTCTCCGTATCAACGGCTCAGCGGCCACAAACCCTGGGCACGAGGTTGCAGTCTGATGTAACGGCAAAACGCATGTCAACGAGATTTTTTGTTCTTGTAGACAACCATAAAAGACAATAAAAAAATTTGTTATGATTATTGCATATTTTACGACGAGGGAACACGTGATATGAAGATTCTCGACAAGGTTTTATGGAGACGGATAGTGCAAGAGGTTTTGGGTTAAACCCTGGCCGATTCATGCCAGAGACTATAACAGTGTGAATCGATCCTTTCTGCTTAGCGTTCAGCATAAGAATAGAATTGATATCTTAGGCGGTTGTCTAGTTAAGCGATCGTTGTGCTTGCACGACTTTTGTAGGTCAAATGGAAAATTTAAAACACTAGGACCCCTTTCGTAGCACCCTCGTTGATAGCGGTACTAATAGGAACGGAAGAGGCTATCCTGCTGGGTAAAGAATTTCAATAACGTGTGAAAAACAACAACGAAGCATTGTAAATCTTCCATTAACAGTTTTACCCTAAAAGCTTCTTCTTTTTATTATTTCTGTTTTCTCATTTCAACTCTCTCGATAAATTTCTTCAACGAATGAAGTTTTTGAAAGAAAAAGATTTCTGCGTGAAAAAATTTCACGAAGATTTTTTCTACTTTTTCAGAACAAAACATGCACCTTTACGAACCTGGATGTAAAGCGCGTTACATTGACAGACGTGTGTGCCGTGTTGCTAAATGTCTAAATCTTATCAATAACCTTATTTAAATTAATGTCATTATGTACACTTATAACTTAAAGTCCGAATATCCTGAAAACATTATTTGTCACCGCGTGGGTTACTACAGACCACCTAAAGCCAAAATTGGTCAAATTCCCTAAAACCAGGCAAATTTACTCGATTTGGTACGAACCAACCACGTTCCGAGCGCCTGTTGTCTCTTTATTTCTCTCGGGGGGGGGGGGGGGGGGGGGGGGGGCGAGACGACCATGTATTGTATCGCCGTCCGATGTAAGAAAAGATACAAGATGCCCTGGGGACGAGGTTGGGAACAAACGGGTTCATGACATCATTGAAAATCTTTAAACCCTAATATCATTTTTAAAAGAATTTTTTTTAATATATGGACACGTGATAACTGACGTCATCATAATTCAAATAACGTTCCCTTTCCATTTTTCTTATGCCTAAGTGGATTTTTCACTTTTAAATTTACTTACAGAATTGAAGATTTCTCAGCTTGATTTTGACATAAAATATGCAAAAAATATTATTAGGTGATACATATAGAGAAATAAGTTCGTATAACCTAAGCAGTTCTTAATGGTATGACCTCTCCTCGACTTCCTCCCTGACAGCAGTGACAACACCCAATCTCTTTGAAATACGATACAATAGATGCTATTAAACAAACTGTTTGTATGAAGTACACCACAGTGATATAGACAACTATTCCATACTCCAAACGAATGCTATCCTCGTCTGCTGATGAATCAGCACCAATTATACCAGCATTCGATCCGAAACAACGTGGTCGTAACCAAAAACGATGACCATCGCTACTTTCATCTTGAATATGCATGTTACCAAAACATTCGCGATATTGCGGCCCGAGCTGCGCGTAAACTATTGTACCAACTATCCACCAAATCAGTTGCCAGATATCGAAAGCAAACTTAACGTGAAAAAAAGTACGAACGCCTGTACATTTTCCAATCAGTCCTAGAATTGGGTTTACTGCTAGTAAAATTGGAGCCCAAATGGGCGCGTATAAATTTTTTAGTAATGTCACATTATCATCTGAGTGTTCAGGGGCGTATATGTATGCTATACCGCCCCCTAGTGTCGCTGCACATAACACCAAATGGACGATGTTGAGAATGAAATGTGCTTCAACCATTTCTCTTTTTAAATGGAATAATAATATCTAAAAACAAAAACAAGATTTTAACGACACACGAAATGCACTGCCTCCTATGTTTTGTGGTCAGAAGCAACTTTCCGAAAAAGAATCGTAGAACTCAGGATTTAAAATGTTTCTGGCAGGCAGCATTTATTTGTTGTTGGTTTAAATAGCCCACCCTCGTTCCCAAGACTCCTTGCCTTTTAATACAAAAGAAGACGCTAAATATATTTTTTGCCGTCCTTTCTCATATCAAACAGGCAAAAAATCTGAAACCGAGGGTGTTTAGTGGCGGTAGAAAGTATATCAAAAAAGTACTTCAATATAAAAATAAAATAAACAGGAGCTGTCTTACCTTTTTCTGTTTAACGTGTTGACTAACTTGTTTTTTTGTTATCGCAGCTCTTTAATAAATACATAACCAATCACTCTCCTCCGCTGACAATTTAATAGGGACGAAATAACTAATTATTTCTTGCCGCACAACTCAACTGAAATTGATAACCTTTTGACATAAGTATAATGGCGTCATGAGTGGGTTTACTTTTGTGTAAAGCATTTTTAGTTTCGAACGATAACAACTTACGAAGATGGCTAACAACAACGATGAAAATAATATTTTTTCAATACGCATGTGCAGACTAAGGTAAGCCCACCAAAACAAATTTCCATTTTCTCTGCGATTAGAAAAAGGCATTTCGAGGTTGTGGGTAGAACATTGAATATTTTCGCGAAGTAAAAATGTTACATAGAAATACTACTGATAAAAGCACGTAAAAAAGCGAATATAAGTTTTTTTTCTCTCTCTAAATTTATTGTGTTTGAGGGCTTGGTGTTAGTCAACCGCGACCCTCTAAGGCCCAGGGATTGCATAAATTAAAAAATTATGAAAAAACAAAAATGAAGATAAACTAAATATATATTACATATGTTATATTATTTACGAAAACAAAAATAAAATCCTAAAATGCGTCGCGGAAAGGTCAAAGAAAACTTTGTCAAAAAACATTTTATCCAAAAACGTACACCGGTACAATGCATTTTTTTTTTGCACAACTAAGAATTTCAATATTCAAAAAAATAAAATTTTAGCAATATATTTTTTTTAGTTTTTTTGCCGAGAATGTGATCATCAACTCCACTTAAACGTACTTTAGAGATAGATATTAAAGCTCACGACTTTGTAGTTTCCACGACCAGCCTGGTAGATATATCAGCAGATGTTACAGCCTGTAAAAATGGAGACATAAAAACTATGACGTTTGATATCTGACATTGCATAGTTAAATAATAATTCCGAATTATGCATTAGCTAATGCATTTTTAAAATTCTTAACCTCTTTATTATGATGCTGATTGTGACGTAGATAACACAACATACCTTCTAAATAAATAAATGAATTAATAAATTATCTTGATGACAAGCATATATACACACACGCAAAATATGCGCTTCGCCTGAACAACCTAAATAATTTAAACGCCCCGTTATGTGTATACGCCCTCCTGTAAGTAAACGCTATCTTTCAATTCACTAAAAAAGGAAAGATATTGCGAGTCTTGAGATGCCTTTCAACTTTACACGAGTCTTTAATCAAAGAAAATTCCGGAGAGAATTAGGCAATAAAGGCGACATACCTTTAGCCAAAAAATTTATTTGTTATTGCTAAAAAATTGACCTTAATCCAATAAACAACGCCCATGGCGTTTTTCTGAGCTTAAGTGCCGCAAATGATGGGTTAAGCGCCCGGGACTCAATTAATCGGCCTAATCGGTCATTTACGGTATGCGTAGGTGATGAAAGGTTAATTAAGGTCCTTACTACTTTGTAGTTTAAATGGACATCATAACTTTATGTGTAACCAGCATAGCCTTAAATTTTCCAAAGATCTGAAGACGTGTAAGAAAAATGTTATAAAGAAAGAAAGATTAAAAAAAAATTAAAGAATTTTATACCTTACCTCTTGAGTTTTTATCTTTGATTCATTTACAATAGTTTATAAAGCAAAAAATTGTAGGAGCAGAAAAAATGTCCTGTATTATTATATTCAAGGCCTTTATGAACCAATAATAACACAAATAAAGAATAATAAACAAACAATTCACGGAGTTGCCACAAAAATAAATAAATAAATAAATAATAAATAAAACGTGCTTTATTAAAGCGTGCCAGAAAAATTACCATAACAAAATTAGATTTTTCAAACAAGTTAGAATGAAAAATTCTGATGATGTGCTTAGAGACATACTAACTAGGAAGTAGAAATAGACCTTGAGGAAAGTAAAATCGAGCTAAAAAACCAGCGAAAATTATCTCCCGCTAAAATTAACTAATCCGTTTTTTAAATTTGCGTTCAACCTAAATATGAAAATTGGAAATCAGTTTAAATTCAACTTTTTTTTCGTTTTTTAATTGATTAATATGTGAAAAGGTAACAAATCATGTGACCAATCATATGACAATTCTAACCAACGAGAGCATTGTTTAGTATTCAGCAAAATAGTGTTGACTTACAACAGAGAAATGGATCGAATTTTTGCCCATTTCTCTCAAAAAAATAAATAAAGAAGAAATGATACGTCTGTACTAGCGTGATTATATATACGGCAGCAATTCGTATAAGATAATCTAGTTTTTATATAACAAGCTGTCTCGCTTTTAGTGCTGTCCTTTTGATTGAAATCAGTTTAGATATTTTTGAGAAGAAACGCGCAAACAAACAACACACGCAAACAAACAACACGCGCAAACAAACAACACGCGCAAACGAACGGCGTATATATCGATGGAAAATCTATTAGCGAGAAATATTTTTGAGTGAAAATTTTCTCCACCAATCAAAAAATACGTCACTATACAAAATGTTTCGGGCGGGATTCTAAGAGAAAACATTATTTTTAGCAGTATCATAGATATAGTTTTAGGTACCTTTACCTTTTGTCATAGTGCATCCATTATCCATGTCTGTACAACCTATCGAGAGTTTGCGCTGCCGTGTAGTATCGAGAGTTTGCGCTGCCGTGCAGTATCGAGAGTTTGCGCTGTTGTGTAGTATCGAGAGTTTGCGCTGTTGTGTAGTAGTCCTGTAGTCAACCTAGTTTCAAATTTTTAAGATTACTTCTAAGTGGTCACGTCCTCAGCACGGCTCCTCCGACTTTTTGATTTTCGCTATTAACAAATTTCACATTACGTCACCCGGGGCACAGTGGTCCTCTCAACCACTCAATATCTTACTTCCACAGGTGCAATTAGTTTTATAGACAAAACATTAACTCTGACAACACAGGTAATAAACTATTAGCAAATTACAGCTTTTCCGTCAGTTTGAAATTATAAATGAACTGCTCTTAATCTATTTTAAGCATTTCAAGCATTGCAATGTGGTCCAAGCCTCGCGTAGACGTCGCGAAGACTGGCTTTGAAGGATTTGGGTGGATTTAATTTCACCAAGGCAGAGGGTTGTTTCACAAAAACTTTATTACACAATCTTTATCATGTCAAAAACATTGCGTTCCTTTAAAAAACAAACTCCTCGCGATATTCACTGTCTAAAAAGGCGAAAATCTTTGATAATTTATCGTTAGTTGTTTGTTCGAAGAAATCTCTCTACAATGGGGTCGGAGAGACTCTGTGTGCTAACCATGCACTGCAATACTTTTCTCCCGATGAAATGTGAGATCGATTGTATAAATGACCATACTTATAACTCTCACACAGAAATACCATAAATGCAATAAAAAATAGCGAAAAAAAATATTTTTTTGAATTTAGGTCGTTAAATTAAACATTTTAAACTACTGACAGTGATATTTTACAAAACGTTCTTCGTTTCATTCGTTTCGTCAGTGAGCTACATCGTCATCTCTTGTTGCTTGTCCACCCTAGTAAAAAGAAATTAAACTTTAACAAGCAATACGTTTCTGCGCATGATTGTAGTCTAGCCTTTTAATGTAGCAGCTATGTGTGATCAGCCAATCAATAACATACGAGTACGCACGCATGCGCAATTAAAATTATAAATATCAATTACAAGCTGCATGGGTAGTTGGGAAGAAGTTGTTTATTTGTTTGTGCCTCTATTGAAAGATCTCTCAACTGATTAGTTCTATTATGGTTAACTTATGGCTGAGCTCGTGTGTCATAGCAATGACTTTTATCATTGAGATATCTCATTAAAAGAAAGAAAAAAGTTCGCGTCTTTGCGAATTGGATATAACAGAAACTTTCGCGATGCAAATCGTGCGGGTATATATTATTTTTCTAAAAAATAAATCTTGAAAAAAAGAGAAAGACAATCAACCTTATCTTACTGCATTACAACAATAACAGCTTTTTTAATAGAACAGATTACGGTTTAGCTATTTTACGGACTGAAGGTTATTTAGGTACGGGTCACAAACAGGAAAAGAGAAGTCAATTTAAAGACCATAAAATAGAACAGGCCGCAAAATTTGATCTTTGTGCTTCATCGTCAGACCGGGCAAACAGTCCACACTGGACAAATAGTTCATACCAGACAAAAATAGTCCACACTGGACAAATAGTTCATACCAGACAAAAATAGTTCACACCGGACAAACAGTTCATACCAGACAAAAATAGTTCACACCGGACAAATAGTTCAGACCAGACAAAAATATTTCACACCGGACAAATAGTCCAGGATCAAAGGTGTTTGTACAGGATAGCGCGCGTATTCCAAATAACGATAATCAACTGTATTTACATCATATCAACTTTTTTTTAGGTTCGTTTTTAAATTTATTTTGTAAGACATCCACTAAGATGTCGTTAAAATTTAACAAGCATGTTATGTCTCCAAAAGCGCAAGTTTTGTTTATTTAAACAACTTGGCTAGTTTATTTACAATTTCTGTGTGGACATGGCATCGCTTTTAGGAAATATCTGGGAAACTATCGCCACCTTTATAATTCCTGTTTTTGCCCTTTTTGTATTTAATGACCAGTGCAGGCTCCACCATGATCAGCACGTCAGCACAGCACGTAAAATTTACGAATAATGCTCCGATGCACACAAATAAAACGAAAGAAGACTATCTTCACATACAGCCACGTCTCAAATGTGAGTAAAGAGAACGCTGAGAATAAAAAAAAAGGTTAATACAAAAATCACTTACAAAATTTACACGGAGTTGTATTTGATGTTGCAAAACCACAGTGCGAAGAATCAGGGACTAAAGAATTTAAATTCGGAATAGAAATCATTTACACTGTATGAAACAGGCATAATATAGTGAATTAAAAGTATACATATATAAACAATGTACAAAATACACCAAGTGGTAAGAGTTATTACAAATATTTGCTCAGAATAGCGTCTTCTACTCAACTGAACATTCCCTTGAAATATCAATCAAATTTTCATGCTGAATGCTAAGCAGGATTGATTCATACTCTTAGTCCCTGACACGACTCGGATGAATGAATCAACGACCTTCCCTCCTGGAAACGAACGCTCTACTACAACAGTGTTAAAAATGCAATACAACGCCAGGGTGTAATTCAGCATTCACAGTAGCTGTTAAACGGCTATTTCCTAATTGAAATTTATCACAAATTTCCCAATTTATTAGAGGAGCTAATTACATTCACTACAAAATATGGGACTACAGCCCATTTAATTTCAGACTTCAATTATACCTAAGAACACCTTCATAAAACGCCTATTTGGGGATTTAATGGTTCTTATTTTACATTTCTGGATTACACCCTAAACGCATGATAGGCGTGTTTGCGTACCTTTGTTCGACGTTCATATTCGCGACCTACTTCCAAAGCTTTCTCGAACGTGCAGCATCGGTGGTCGACGTCACGAGCGTAGAGAACCTAAATGATTACAAGCCGTGGTAGAAATAAACGAAACATGAACAAACACCAATATACAACAACATGCTCATACACCAACAACAAACGCATGCTTATTTTGAGAACTTATTTGAAAAGCAGTGGTCAATATAGGATAATTCAAACTTTGTTTTTTAACTGACGAAAGATTTTTACTTAACCTTAACCCCCTCCCTTACCTTCAAACATTTCTCTGTACAGACTGACGTTTTAAAAATCCTTACCTTTTTTCTTGAATCTATTCTCGCAGATATTTGTCCATCTAAGATCAGCTGAGTCAATTCGTTTTCTAGCAAGCCAACAGACGTGTTGAAAGAAGCAGCCATTTTGCTCAAGTCTGCAGACACGTACGGACTGAAATACTGCAGAGAAAAAAAAGATTTTTTGCATATTTCTTATTGCTCTGGTTTTTTTCAAATGTGTAATAAAAACGTCAGAAAAAACTTGAAGAAACCAAAATACAGTTCCAGTGAAATATATCTGACCTGTATTAACGCTCTATTGCGTATTTGTGAATATAATTTATCGACATGCGGTGAGAGATAAACATCTAACAGCAAATTATCCTAAGCATAAAAATAAAAAATGTTATAAGTATCACCCAAACAGATTAGAAGTAAATCGAATATTCATGTAGTATACAAACATTGCATGCAGCTGTTCGACGCATATTTTATACTGCGCGAAACGAGTTAAATTCTCGCGAGTACGGTCCACAAAACTTAAAATTACAACAAGAGCCAGCAGGATTTCACTTGTAGAATTCGTTTGGATTACTTACCTTCATACCAGCAAGAAGGTCCAAACATGTAGCATATTGCGAAGCGTAAAATTTGTGTAAGATATCCCGCAGCTGTGGTTGTAGTTCAAGGAATTGTTTGAAAGAGCTTATAAAGGAAAAAGCAAAATAAATATTGGATTGAAATGTAAATATCGAACTCTAAGAGATTAGAGGTCTATATTTCCGTTTAATACATAATACATGAAATGGAAACACGAAAGCATGTTATACCTGCTTGAGAGAACTTTTTTCTGTAAGTCAACCCTATCAAACGTGGCTAGCGCACACAACCCGCCATAAATGGCCACATCGTGAGCAGACAGCACCTAAAACAAAACACAAATCAAATATTCCAGCTTATTTTTTTCCAACTTCTACGGATGACTTTAACAAACATTTCAGGCTAATTTTGCTAAGTCCGAAATTTCAGGGTTTTTTTATGCCTGCTCTAATATTCAGTTGACGGATGCATTCACTTATACTTATCTTAAATTCTTTTTATGACATATCATATTAAATTATTTTAAACTTTATAAACATTACGAGAAAGAGGACTCAAAACGTAAAATTAAAAATTGTTGCATTTGTAAATTCAACTCTTCTATGTCTAAGAAATAATCCTTGCAATGGAGAACATTGCAACATAAAATTCAAACCTGAGGGTAGTCCAAATGATCGAATGAAACCTGTAAAAACAACTTCGCTGCAGCTTTGTACTGTTTCTCCGAAAGTTCTGACAATCCTATACATTGAAAACAAAATATTTACACCTGCTTTCTTCCATACTTTGTGCCGTGTTGTTTAAAGGCCATATTTACAAGTACAGTGTATGATAAAACAAGTTTACTTTAAATAAATTTCTTTACAAAGTATATCTCAGTTTATTCAAAAAACACTTTTCACTTAAACTGAATTCTAACCTGTTCGGTCACGTGTTACTTTTAATAGTCAATCAAATCATGAATTTCCTGTGTGAAAATTAGTGTTGCTTACCTGCAGCGCATTTTAATCTTGCCAATATGCCAGCATTGATGTTTTTATTTTTTTCCTGAAATGACAACGAGAACAACAAGATTATTTGCACCACTAATTTTCCCAGATTCCACAAATTCCACAAATTTTGCGAAAATTAATTCCTGCAAAATTAATAGAAAACTTGCTAAACTTAGCATTTACATAATATATGCGAATTTCCCTAAGGTGGTGACTTTTTCAAATTGAATTTTAATTTCAACAGTCTTTATTTTATGTCTCTCAAATAAAAAAATTAATTTTTGCAAATTATTACGACTTGCTGAGCTAGGGTAAGCTTTTCTCTGTAATTGTCTGTTTATTCCTATGTTTGTACAGAAAGGGATTGTTCAAATAGTGTTATGAGAACTCCTTTAAACATCATGCCTTCTAAAGTCTTTGCTAGAAAAGCTGAATTATTTGAAGAAGATATTTAATGAAATATAAACATATCCTTCATCATATTCTACTGAAAATTTTTCTCAGGAAGGGGTGGTTTTTGAGAAACATTTCATGTGGGATGTTAATAAATTGTAATAGGTTGTATATTTCCTGGAATCGGTATTGTCCCTCTCCCTCCACAATTAGGTTCAAGTACTTAAAATTTTAAAAAAAATAATGTCAATGTTTCAAACTTCTTTTTGCTCAATTCAAACTTAATTTCCAAACATTCAAAAGTACGTAAATTGACTTCTGTTTTATTTTTCACCCTCACCATGCTGTACTTTATGCAAGAAGATAGTAAGCACATGATAACAAACATATGCCACGTAATTACTATCAAAAAAACACTTACGTTAGAACTAGATGCTGATGACGTACTTTCAAATAAATCTGGAACTGCTTCGGCTTTGTGAACATACGTCTGAACATGAGACCAATTTTGCATGTATATACTTACCTAAACAAACAGGAAGCCATAGAAAAAAAATAATTCTCCAAGCAAACCAACTTTCAAGAAATCAATCAGAGTTAAATACATACATACATTTATCACATTCATACACATGTTGACAATGTGTTGCGCACATATGCAGTAATCACGAGCTCTTGAATAACATTTCAAGGCGTTGCTGCAAAAAAAGAAAAAGCGTTATTACAACATGTTTACACATCATTTGAAATAGTTAAATTAAAATTATTACAAAAAAACCCACCTGAAATCTCCCATGTCTAGATAATGATCACCTAAATCATCGTGACCACGCCTATGGAAAAATATCAGTAACAACATACACAGAGAATGGCATAACCTAAAGTTTCCTGTCGTAAAACATGCTTATGCACAGAAAGATTCTAAATGTGGATATAGATCTGGAGTCAATAATATCTTTAACACATCCTATCAAACTTAATCAACAATAAAAAGGACATAAAGGAGTATAATAACCATCTTTAAAAAAAAAGAGAAAAAACATTAAGAAAAAGATTTTTTCGCGATGTACCTGATACTTTCTTTAATGGAGTTATGTTTATAAGTTTTTAAGTCTTGGTCTAATTTTTCAAGCTAAATAGAATGGACATGTTTAATAGTTATAGTATCTAAAAGAGATAAAGGCTAGTGTTATTTTAATATTGTTTCTCCTGTACCTTAAGTTCAGCTTTTTTATTTGTTGTTTCGACCCAGTGAGTATCAAAATCTGATGCTGAGTTTCCATCCTCGTTATTTCTAAATTTTAGAGTTAAAATAATGTCTATCTTGTCAAAAGATATGGTTTTGTCAGTGGGCTTACAACATACTGAAAAGATACATGAAAAATGGTCCCATACAATTCACTGACTGATTTTTTTTAAAATAAAGTGAACATATATTGTACCAACCTTTAAAAAGCAAAGACAAAGCACCTGCACACATAGCTAGTGTTTGTCACTGCAATTTACGTCAAATTTTCAACACAACCGTATCACTTTTAAACTACCAGTGATTACCACCAACACAATTCACAGAAACATTAAAAATAGTTTTTGTGGCAGGGAGCCATAGGGCTAGCAGAACACACATTGTCACTCAAGAAGTTAATGTTAAAATTGAAGCTTATTCTGACTTGAGGTTTAGGGCTGCGTGTGTTAGCTGAAGATAATTTCACCTCCATGAATACTTTTAGGGGCCTGTTCACATAGTCAAGGTGAATTTCACCCCAGTGTAAAACTTTGCCCAAGGTGAAATTACATGTAGAACTGAACAGGGTGAGAAAGTAAACACATTATACCCAAGGACGAAAAGAAAAAATGCTTATGCGATAATTGTTTTTCATGTTGTTTTTTGTGGTCTTGGTCTTGTGTTGTTCAATTTTCTGCAACAAAAATTAAAGATTTAATTGTTTAATAAAACTCTTCCAACAAATCAATGAACATAAGGAACAATATTTTTACTTGTTTTATTATATTACCATCAGTAATATTATTTGTTTACAGTGTTATAGAAAGAATGAAAAAAATTGTGCAGAGAAAATATTTTAGCAAGAAATATTTATTTATTTAATTCAATTCTTTAAAAAAACATGTTAAAATAATAGTCAACTGGACCTAGGGGGACCTTGGGCAAAAGCAGGGTCAATTCACTTTAGGGTAACAATTTATGTTTTCATTCCATGGAGATTTTTGCCAATACTATATGTGTAACAAGCCTTTAGGTTTTTTTTCTATTTTCCTTTTAAAGTTAAGTTTATGTTCCTTATTAACGACCTCAAATTTTATGCCCATTCTAATTTTCAATTTCCACAAGCTATGTGTTTGGTAAAAAAGGGCCTTTTTGCAAATGGCTTACTGCCAAATACGTCTCCCCATCCCCACCCTCAAAATAAAATATTGTTACAAAGAAGTACGCTTTAGTGATGATCTTATGCTTAATTAGAAATAACTCAATGAAAACACAACCAGCCTTACGCAGCGTCAGCAAGTTTAGTCATGATATCTCGATACATCTCAGTGTTGTAAGTACTTTTAACTGCAGAAATTGACATTCTAAAAAAAAAAAAAAAAAAAAAAACATTTGTATATGTAAAACAAACAAAAATCCTCATTTACCTATTTGCAATAAATAGATGCTCATTAGTGTCGGTCTATTACAAGTTCTTTGTAACATTTTTTATAGACAAAATCTTAATTGGAACCCAATGTATAAAATTATGTTAAACGTCTATATTATAGAGCTTAAAAAGTTGGTTAATAAGTCTTTTTTAATTTTTTAAAAAGCTCTTTCCGTTTTCAAGATATTCACATGTAAAGAATTTCAGATTCAATTATGCTGCATAAATTATGATGTCAAATTTCGCATTACACATGGCTAACCGCCTAAAAAAAAGCCTGTAATTCCTGTGTAGCTATTAAGTTGCAGGAAATAAATTATATCTATAGGATAAAAAAAGAAAAAAAGGATTACACAAGAGAAAATTCAATTACATCTAGCCACTTACCGTAGAGCATCCACAGCATAACTTGGGCAATGTTTTGCAACAAAAAGAAGTCTTTGTAATTTTGCCAGGCCTTTGTACATGGAAGCATAAACATCTAAATCCTGAAAAAGAGACATTTAATACAGCTCATTCAAATTAACATCTGGTTGGTCAAATATTAATATAATAATTCTGCAACAACAAAAAAATACCAATGTTGGAGCATCCACAACAAATACTTCCTCTCTGTGTTCATTCTCAGGAAGATCAACTTGCATTGGCTCAACGTTTACTCTTGGTAAAGGCATGCTTGCACACTTAATTTTGGCTAACAAGCATTCTAAATCTTGTTTATTGATCTAAATAAAAGATTGATCATCTGGGTCATTATTTACCAAGACAAAAATTAGTAAGAAAGAAAAAAAATTGAGTTGGTGAAAAAAAACTTCTGCAAATTCAAGGAAATAAAGATATATTACATAAAAAAATATAAAAGCACAAATAAAATATATATTTGTGCTTTTATCACTCGTCATAATCCTGTGATTTTTTTAAAAAAGAAATTTATCATCTATGTAATAATCGAAAACTGTGTCTGTATGTAACAGGCAAGTGGATGTCCACTCATTTTCCTTCCAAGCCACTGGAAAAGTTATGTCTGAAATGGTTATTGACAAATTAAAAGTCATGTCACCAAATATAAAAACTTAAATTTAAATTAATGAAACATTACAATGCATCTATGAGGAAAAATTAACTTGAAAACAAGTGGTGACGCCAGTAATAACCAAAACAGGTAACTTCTAGCCTCCGCAGAACCACCACAGAACGAGCAGAGAACCACCAGTCTCTGTAGAATGAGCAGAGAACCAGCAGTGAACCAGTACAATCACAGAACGAGTATTCTTGGTTGAGAACCACCAGAAAATGTTGACAAGACAAAACAATATTTTATAATACATGAAAACAAGATTAGTTATGAGCAAAATTTTAGTTTGTAGCAAAGTAGTGCAGATATCGTTTGTTTACTTCTAATATTCGGAAAATTAATTTGTCATACAGATTGTTATTAACATTTGGTGATAATATGGGATAACAAGATGTATCGTTGGGCCATTTTAATGCTTTTTTTATTATTCTTGGTGTTAAATGAGCTAGCTTTAAATATGATATTAGATATAGCTAAGATGCCTGGCGGATTAGTTCCAAACAAACGTTAAATTTCTGTTTACCAAAATTGGTGATGTTGCTGCTATATATCCTGTGTCTCCATTTACTGATTGTACCTTATTTTTTAAACAATATCTGTGAAAATAACATTAGCCAGGCTTACCGACTGTGATTTTAAAATAGTAGTTGAGTTGATCTTGCCTTAAATTCGTATTTTTTTTTTCAAGTGAGGATAGTTTTGGAAGTATTTATAACTCACATTTTACACATTTGTGATTTTAGAATTAGGATACTAATTTGACTTTGTGGGAAAAGTTGGACTATAAACCTTTTTTGGAATGTTCTTGCTTGTTTGTGGTAAATTTTAAGCCTCTATCATAGATTGAATTTGGCAAAAAAATTATCTAAAATGTCAAACTATAAGGGTGCTAAAAGGATGATATCCTAATTCTTAAATTTTGTATTCACAGAGTTACCATCTCAGTATTTTTTCAGGCAAATGAAATTGTCCAGTGATCAGTCAGAAACAAATATTTCCTGAAGGATCACTTCAAAAAATAATTAAAAAATTGTTGTTCAAAAAAAACACAAAGCATTTTACTGACATACTGTGTAGAATTAAAGAAATTTCTTTAAAATTTTGTCCACAAAATGCTTGTCATGTCATACTTTAATAAGTGAAAACAATTAACTTTAATAAGTGAAAACAATGGGAAATGTTTTTGTTATGTTAAAAACAAAATATTTGGTTTTGTATTTTCACTTTAGAAATATTTTATTGAGATTATTTTCTGTAAAATAAACAATTCTGCAAGATTAATTTTCATTTTTTTTTTTAAAAGCAAGAAAACAAAAAACAAAAAGAACATTGAGACTGAGATTTTGATACGTTTATAGCTGAAATCCTGAAATTCTTATATAATATTTAAACCTTAATACTTACACACTGTAAGTATTAAGGTTAACCACCACAATGCTTGATACAAATGTATGATTATTGCCAGTCAGTAAGAGAGGAAGTGCATCAATTGCCAGTACCGAAAATATTAATTTTAAATATCAGTTTACGCAACAAATGTTGATAAATGATTTGTTGGTAACTCATGCAGCTAAGCTATAGCTACAACCCTGGAAAAATACTTCTGAAAATGCTGAAAATCCAGCCTTCAAAATCTCTTTACTGTGCCATCCCCTTTCCCCTGAAGTCAATTTTTTTTAGGTTTCTGGACTGTTAGCATCAGTCAAGCATATTCAATATTGATTTTTTGGGGAATGGGGAGCTTAAAATGATATTAACAATATGTTTTATGTTTTCCAGGGTTTTAGCTTAGGTGCTGGCTAGTTTTTGGCTTAGGTATACTGGCAAGCTAATTTTAATTTTTTTAACTGACCAGAAGTAATATGAAGTATCACTGAGCGTTAGCAAACTGTATATTGAGTTTTAGTTCTAAATTTACTTGAAAACAGTAAATAAAAATGTATTCACATCATTCTAAAAACGGGGCTAGGTTTAATGTGGCCAGGAGGTTTAAGAGGTTTAGTTAGCTAGCTAGCTACTAGCTATCTAACATATACCATAAGATACACACTTAAAATCTGCAATATTTTAAATTTTTTTTGTCACACTACCATTACCAAAACTTTCTTTATAACTGTGTTAACTACGATTATGTGAAACTGCCAGTGAAAAGCTGCAAAACCCAACATTTTGTTGATACATTCTTCAAACTTGCATGTAAACAACCAGCATCGCCAAAATTCTGCGGAACCAAATGCGTATGGAAATAGGTCTATTTGCTATTACTTAAATATGACATTATAATTCATGCATCATAATTAAATCCGAAATTCTTTAAATGTAAATAACTTGAGAACGAAAAGAGCTTTTCCAAAAATTTAAAAAGACTTGTTAGGGTTTCCTTTAAGTTCGCCAAATATTTCCGAAGGAGGTATGAGATTTTCCTATTTGAAAAACATAAAATCGATTTCGTGCTAGAACTGATGAGAAGATTTAGTCTTGGATAGAAAAGTAGTGATCAATACCGAAGTGATTCAGAGGAAAAAGAAAAGTAACAGTGCCCTGAGAAGTCTCTTCAAGAGTTCATGGGGAAATAAAAGATCATGTGATCCCTCAAGGATGACATTTTGAATTTAACTTTGACATAAAAAGAGCCACGTTTTAATAGATTTTGTTCAGTAGTTTTACCTTGAATCATTAACGTCAAAAATAGCCATTTTTGTTGGGAATTTTAGTCAATTTATTCTTAGGAAGTTACAGTGAGTGAAGTGTTATAGCTGGACTACATTTACCTTACTTTTTCCTGTAAAACCCACCAAAATAATTTATCCTCTCCTGGAGGATTAGTCTTCACAACAACACAGCAGGCCTTACCAATAACTACATAGACATAATCTCTTTTGCCCCGCCCCTTCGTCGTTGGTAACCAGGTCTTACACAAGAAATCCAGCCATGCAGTTCTTAACTAATGCGGAGGTGAACACAGACGCAGCATGGATGAATCAAGTCTGCAAAACTGCACTTACAGGCGGAACAGAAAATTTATCATGGATTTAATTGTATATAGATAATTTTTTCATTTGACGAAACAATTGGAAACCATAGCAGGTCCAAATTTAATGGATTATTTTCATTGTGCCGCAACTGTTATTCAAACAATTTTAAAAACGAAACCAACGTGCGGTATAATTTTTATTCTGTATAAATTGTATGTACCTGACATATACCTTTTAAAAAGAGATTTTATTTATTAGTTTTATTTGAACCACCCAGAAAAAGAATTTTATAATGAAATTTCCTATTTGCTTGTGATGACCTGAAAAATAAACATTAAAGTTATGAAAATGACAGTATAGTGATGCATAAAAAGGATTGTAGCCAACATCTGCAAACATAGAAATCAGGCTTTTTCAGACAAATTTGAGTATTGTAGAAGTGCGATAATTTGCACATGCAAATCAATTATATAACACGTGCGATACAGGCTCTGAGGTTAATCATTGTTGCGCATTCATTTTGCAATAGAAAAGTGGGGGACCTTTTGAATTGTGAACTCCAAACACCATGATCAAGCATCTACATATAGCGACTCTCTCAATCTTAACTTCCTTTTCTACATGTCTGATATAGTATCCATGACTTACTGTGATTTTCATAAATTTACTTGGGTTTTGTTTTTACAATTGTTTGAATAAAAATAACACTTGCAGCATAAAAAGAAAACTCAATTAAATTTGGTTTTAAATATGGTTTTCAATTGTTTTATCAAATGAGGAAATTATCTACAATTAAATCCATGATAAAATGTCTGTTTGGCTGCAAGTGCAGTTTTGCAGACTTGCTTTCCCTGTGCTTCGTCGGCGTTCACCTCCGCATTAGTTAAGAACCGCATGGTTGGATTTCTTGTGTAAGACCTGGTTACCAACGACGAAGGGGCCAGGCAAAAAGAGAATTAGGTCTATGTAGTTCTTTTAACTGAGTCAGGAGTCAATGAATTAGCTAGGATGGTCAAGTTGGCTATGAATAGGCTTGCTCGTGGATTTAAAGAATCAGGACCGTTCAATAATTCTGAGATCTAAAAGTGTCAGACCAAGACAAAAATCTATCAAACGTTTTAACCGACGAAAGCTCGAAACAAGCTAAGGACATGTTCGACCAACTAGAAATGTGGCAGGCATTTTGTCTGACAAGTCTCCAAAAATTATTTCAAAGGCTGCCATCGCACACTCTACAAAATGGATTTATAGGTTGATTTTCAAAACTCTATATTTATTGTATTGAAAATATATAAGAAAGGCCTTATGCGTCTGATAAAGCCCTACTTTCACCTATTCACCCACACAACATCTATTCTCTAGTGCATATCATACTCTGAATCCTTCACAGGAGAGTAAAGACACCCAATCTAAAAACAAAATTATGTTTCCCTCCAACTTTGGTCACTTCTTCTCCGCCATATTACAATTCTAGAAACAGGATTCTCTCTGTTCGTGCTCGCCCCTCTCCCCCTGTGATTTTTTAACCTATTACGATTCCCGTCCGCACGTTCTCAAACATTTTTCGAATTTAATCTGATATTTAAGTCAATCTTTTTCTTAATCTACATCTACTGCAGCGTTACAACTACAGTGGATAGGATTACATAGGATTACAGTGCGACGTGCGACGGTATTAGATCACCTAAAATGTTAGTGGAAATCGCGTTAAATCATTATATCTATATATAGTAGAATGGAGTACACAGTAAAATTTATATAAAAACTTGTTTAGTCTACTTGTAGAGTTTTTGATAATACATTAAAGATCTCCATGTCTGCTAGATCATAGACGTTATTCTTGTCTAAATAAAGTTTGTTACTGCTGCGAAAGAGTTATCAAGTCATTTTTCGTCGACAGTTGTTCTTTATTAGTTCTAACGTTTCACCAATTCCTGACCTTCTCATTATGTGGTTAGGTAACCTTTTCGTCAAATGCATCGAGCTTAAGTATTCTGGTAAAGCTATTTCTGTATTAACGGAGATGATGTAGTGGTAGCGCATTCGACTTGTAATCATACGGTTTCAGGTTCGAGTCTCCAATCCCGTGCACCTTAAATGCAGTGTTGTTAGCCCATTTGGTGCAATCTACTGACTGCTAACCGGCTTTTGTGGCAGGCAACCAAGTTAGAGCAATGTAAGTATCTCTGGCGGTAATGTAACATAGTTACAGTTGGAGGGGAGGAAAAACCAATTGTTAGGATGGAATTCCCAAGGACATTAGAACTTTCCATTTCTTTAAGACCACCAAGTCTTAATGGTGAAAACACCAGTGTTCTTTCATTGTCGTTTACCAAATTTACCAAGCGATGTATGCTGCATTCGTTAAAACTGTTTAAAACCTGGTATAGTTCTTCGGTAGTATGAAAGTTTGTGCTTACATCCGTTGTTATGGCAATCGTAGGCTGATTGTCATTGAGCCATAACAACAATAAGAGGAAGGTAATCTCATATACTTTAGGGGCAAAAATTTCCGCAATTTGCGCCTTTTTTGCGAAAATTTTAGCCCAATAAAAATTTAACCTGAAATTCGCGAAAGTTATTTTCGCGAAAAATCAACTTTTTCTAAAAATCGCGAAAGTTTTTTCCAAGTTTTAAAAGGGCTCGAGGGCTCCGAGGACAAGGGTAGAAATAATAGAATCACGACGAAAAATATAATCAGCCCAAAAAATGACTCATATTGCTCATATTGTCATATTGCTTCTCCTCCATGATACAAGCAGACCATGACATTTAATATCCCATCAATCAAGAATGCCTTATATCTTGAACAAATACCATTAATTTTGGAAAAATCGGCATTAAAAATATTCTTCAGCGGATAGCGCGACAAGAGTGTTACTAAAATGGTTGTTTCCGCTCATGCAGCCGTCATCTCACCGCTCACTTATTTCTCTCCACCCAACAAAGACTTGAACGATCACCAAATCTAAAAATGAAAAAACATGAAATATTTTATCTAGTGTAAAAAAAGCTTTATTTACTATAAGTGTCATATTGCTTCTCTTCCATGATACAAGCAGACCATGACATTAAATATCCCATCAATCAAGAATGTCTTATGTCTTGAACAAATACCATTAATTTTGGAAAAATATTATAACATGCCTTTGTTATGGGTCATCATGTATACAAAGACATATAACTCCTTCACTTTATGAATTATGAATGAAGGTTCCATGTCCATTTGACTTTTGCTAGAGTATAGAAGCACGTCCTTTTTGAATAGCCCCGAAAAAATAAATAAACATATAATTCAATATAATTTATATCTTTCTTTATGCATTATGTTTGTTTATGTTATTTTGCATTTTTATAGTTTACTGCAATAAAATTACCATTGCACATGCATATTACTCGCGTTTGCGCTTGGTTTGCAAATGTAAATTAGGCCTTATTATTAAATACATGTATGTTGGTTACCAGCTGGTTACCAAGGTGTTATATATAAGACCTTGGTAACCAGTGAGAAATAGCTGAGATATATAAATCCTAGTTATGAACTGCATACAAGTAACATCGATCCAGCAAATCAGATCAAAATAACTCATTTTCATTTTTTTTCCTTACCTTTATATTTCCTTACCCTTATCATTAAATCCAATCTTAAATAACTCTTTTGTTTCCCTTTCTGAGCCGAAGCTAATTAATGGCGGTACCAGTAAGAACAAGGAAACCAGACGGCTAAAGAACTGTGGGACAACGGATAAACTCTGATACGTATAGGAACATACAGCAGCAAAAAGTATTGGTAGTTTCATTTCGCTTTATTCTGAATATAAAAGTAAGGCAATAAAATGTGAAAAATAAAATATAAAATATATGACAGATAAACTATGTTGAACAAAACAACAAAGCCCACTTTCCATTTTTAGAACTTCGATGATGAAATTTATTCTAATAAGATCATATTATTAATTATTAGATTAAGTGTTTTAATTCGATGAGTATAAAATGGATAAGGAATATACAGAACAGAAAAACGTGTCACATGCGTTACTTGTTGCAAATAGTAGCAGCAATTTCAATAAATATAATACAATGTAAAAAGTAGTTAGCTCTACATGGTAACATAAGAGCTAAATAATGTTTAACTTGGCCACTTCTATGATATACAACATAAAAGCTGAATAAGGAACAAAAATATAGGCAACCAAAGATAGACAGGTGCTCGAACAGTCTATTTCATACTTGAACTAATTTCAAACAAAGTTTAGGTTCAGAACAAAAAGGCTGAATAGAATAACGGAAAAAAACATAGGCTTAATGCATTCAAGACTCTATCAGGAGGGTAATTCTCATCTATATATTGTCGCTATCAGAATTTTCATGTTGTTCATGTTCAGCATTATTTTGTGTGTTAACTTGTTCTTTTTGCTCATCAACAACTTCTTTGTTGGCGTGCGAAGTCATTTCCTCAATGCTATTGCCAACAGGTTCAAAGGTAATGTTCACCTTGCTGCGTAGCGTCGCTATAGCCAGCTGCATTCTGGTATATTAAAGCAATTTTCAATGACATTGTGAAAAGCATTTTGATGGCTATTTTGATGGAATCATCTGCTGAAAACATATTACAACAAGAATCGCATGTTGCAAATTCATCTGAGATTTGCAGTTTGTCTGCGGATACATCCAAGAGTTCTAGATCAACTTTTATTTTCGTTTCTCTTTCTTCAGTTGTTGAGAAATCGGTAGTTTTGAGCCGTCTATGTGACATGTACTTTGATATTCTTGCATTTGTAATCGAATAGCATTGCTTTACTTTCACTTCTTTTGTCAGGTTGCTAAAAATCTTGATAGGTATGGTATCAGTGTTGTCATGTAACACAGCTTTAACAAAATTTGATGTCTTTCCATTCCTTTCCACACGTTCCTCGGGGTGGACCTTCGTTAAGACCCGCATTAATAACCGCATTAACAATCACGAACAATGAAAATGCATTAGGAATTTCTGTTATTTATTTATATGACGTTCTATGTTAAGGTGAATCAAAACAGAAGTTTTGTTTTTTTCACTGAAGGGGACCAATATATCATTTTGTATATTTCTTTTGAATGACCAAATTTTACATTTAGTTTTTTCGATGGTAATTGTATTGATCAGCTTATGTTTTTCTGGAGTGAAACAAACCGATCTCTCTTGTCATTCCTCAGTTGAAAGAGTAAAATCAAAGCATTTTCTCTTATTGTCTCGAGATGACGTTATTGGAAGAACAATGGATATGTAGCCACGTATAGTTGAATTTGAAGGTGAAGCTAAAAAATGTTGTGAGCAGTGAGATATCATCTCTTCTAAAAACAATAGAAACTTATAGTCTAAATGTATTGGCTAAAGTGTTAAAAAATATCAGACTAACCGGAATTTTTTTGAGGTGTGAAAGATTTGCTAAGACTTGTCATTGTGGTATAAGATTGACTAAAAATATAAATGTTTGAAAGATCTGCACATACATAACTTTAACTTAGTTTCACATAACAATACAATTAAAATTACAGAATTCAATAGAATTTACAATAAGGATAACAAAACAGCATTATGGTGAGAATAATACAGAGGGACGACATTAGTAACGGGGTTATTGAAGTAGTTTTTCACCACATAAATATGGTCAATAATACCGTCTGTTATATGAGTTGGGTCCTGTACAAGTTGTATGTAGCCACATTGTTCTATCATAGAAATAACACTTGAGGCAGGCTCATCTAAATAATTGAGGTTGGAGTCACCAAGAATTACATGTGGTGATAATTCAGTAAACCCATGTGTTGCTACTCTCTGACAATAACATTTTTAGAGGTTGACCAACATTGATTTCTGTAAAGGATATAGCATCATAATGTCCTATTATTTTTAATTCAGTTACATCACTGTTCATAATAACTATACTCTTGTACTTATCCTGGTTATTGGTGACGGATAGTTTGTAGGAAGGAAATGTTCTTTCTAATTTAGCAATGTTGGAATAACCAGGCACTTTAGTTTCTGTTAAGCAAATTATACTTGACTGCATTAAAGTGAATGCTCCAGTAAATCCAATTTGTGTTTAGCAAACGACCTGATAATAACTAAAGTAGCAAGAACAGGTGGAGAACTTCTATTTTGCACAATAGTATTTAACCTTATTCTGCTATATTCCACCGATACTTTCTCGTTGCAAGTGACAGCTTTAGGAGTTATTTCACCAGTGATAAAAAGATTATCAAGACATTTAACTCTACTCAAAGCTACATAAATTTCACCATCATTAAATGGCCGTTGCAGTTTATTCAAACGATATGCGTTTGGAAGTGTCAGTCCTTGTAACTTGTGCATTGTGCAGGCCCAGGCAAACATCAATGGAAACTGTGCGCGTATAATGGATAGTGGCGAAAGAGTATTACTTAAAGGAATATCAGCTTCCATCATCTGGATAGGCACAAGAACATTTTCTAAAGCATATTTATCAGTTCTTCTCATTTTGACACGTGCAGTAGTATCAGCAAATTTTACATAAATAATTTGTACAGAATAATTTTGATCATATTTAACACAGAAAACTGTACCCAACTGACCATTTATCAAACGATCATCTGTATGTATATTAATAGTCAACATCACCTTTGCATCCTTTTTAATGATCAAAGTCAGTAAGGTCAGCTATTTCGTCTAATTTACTTTGTGGAACACCAGGAGGATTACTGTCAATAGCAAATATTCTAATTTCAGAGTTCGATATCAAGTATCGGAGTATGCAATTTATCTTTCAATGAATTATCAGTAAAGATAAATACAGTATCAGGTGGAAGTTCATGTTTATTATACTGCCGTGTTACTCAAGTAACACCAAACCATCTTCAGTTAAAGTTTCAACTCTTATATTGTTTAGTAACCTTATAAACTGATTGTCACCTTGTTGACGCATAGTTTCAGTTAATTCATAAAAGGTAAAATATTTTCAAGGATGGCAGAAGTTAAGCAAATCATTTTTGAAGGAACTGAAAACAGTGCATTGCCGAATAGGTGAGGGTTGATATAAATACCCTACAACAATGACAGACAGGCCAGCAAACAATTTTTCAAGGGATACGCCAAATATGTCACACAGACGCTTGTGAATGTGATATAGTCTATTATTTGATACCATAGATATTTCGTTATTGATAATAACAGAGAGCTCTGTATCTTAACTGTCACTAAGTTTATTGATATCTGGTGAAGTAGCGCAAAAAGGAATTCCCAATGCTGTATTAATAGTAGCGCCATCAATATTAATGGCTGCTATACCAGTAAGGGTAACATTCAAAATTTGGATTTCAGCTGTTGAACTAGTATGGAAGCAGACCATTTGGAAACAGACACATAAATAGCATTAATTAAATATGATTTGCCAACACCAGTGCCACGGAACAATATTTTCTTATTTTACTACAGGCAAATTTAATAGAATTTTTGGCCTGGCTATGTCAAATATTTCTCGTTGTTGTTTATCCAAACTATGAATGAATGTTGCTGATTTTACCACCTGCTAGAAAAGTTATTGAAGTTTGACTATAACCATCAAAGAGTATTGGCTGTTGGTCAACGTCTTCATCATGTTTCTGGTGACGTTATCTGTGAATGCTCAGACTGATTGTTTCCATTGGTTAGAACTTGGTTAGAAGCAAAGGCAGCGTTTAACCCCTCAGCATGAGGTTCAAAATTTTCACAGTTCACCCTTACAATATCCAAAACATGGCTTGACTGAAGTTTCTCACAATAGCTGGCATTTATCAATAAATCTGTTTCGTTACGAAAGGGATAAAACAAAATTAACAAAATAGTGGACATATTTCTCTGGATAAATTCTTTTATATTGAATGTAATATCTAAAAGCTTGTTGGACACAACGACATCCATTTTTCACAGGAATTTATAAGAGGTAATGTCTTCAGAACGCTATGAATATCATGATGAAGTGAACTCACGTCACCAGGTAACAACTCTAGTTGAGTATCATTGTTTTCCATGCAGTAACAAACACAATAATACGAAGCAAACATGGCAAGACACATATTATCAACAACAGCATAGGCACCTTTCTTAAAAGTTACATTAGGCCTATCTATGTACCTGTCAATAATATTACGTTTAATTATGTCAGTGCTATTAATATCTAGTACATCTATTTGATCGGGTGACTTATGCCTTCTTATTTGTTCAGAGGGTATATTACTATTGATATGTATAACCTCAGGAAAACACTTGCAAAGCTCTGGTAAGCTATAGTAAACAGCTTCTTGCACAGATTCTAGACGTGAAGTTGCAAAAGCAGATGCAATTTTGTACATGGATTTTCTTGCACCCAAATTTAGTGAGTTGGCCTCCTTTGCTGCCTGTTTAAGAGCTTGAGATGACTCAGTTTCTGGCTTAGCAAAGTATGCTGTCATATAGCAAGCAGCTTTATACTTAACAGATACAGACAGGTTTTGATGTTGTACTGTAAAATACAAAGCCCGAGGTCAAAAGTACAGACCGAGCTTGTATCTGGTCTGCAAATAAGTATTTCTTTGTAAACAAAACAAACAAAGCTGTATTTAAGTTGCTATTTCCAAGGCACCAAGGGAGAAAGAATGCATGTTTGATATTAATTCGATTTTGAAATTTTGTAAGTACACAAAACAAATTCAATTATTATTTATGTGGACTCAAACGAAAAGATGGTTTTAAGTGAGCCACTTTTATATTTCTGTGTGCTATGAAAATGTTTTTTATTTGTTTACGTCTTTATGTTACCATTATAATAATGGCTTTTCAAAACCGGTTAGTATGGCTTCATACAAAGACCTGGTTAAATCGATTTCTAACACAACAGGTCCTCCGGAACTTAATTAGGCAATCTTTGACGAAATTCAATGATGGTTTTTCAAGTTTAGTTGCAAAGTTTTCGAACGGATCATTTTGATCATTATTAGCCGTTTTAAATACCTCCGCATTTGTGAAAATGTTAATAAATTTTAAATCGCACTTAAGGTAATTACGTAGTTTGAATGAATTCATGTTTTTTGCTGTATTGCTGTAATATTTTCAAGGATGGCAGAAGTTAAGCAAATCATTTTTGAAGGAACTGAAAACAGTGCATTGCCGAATAGGTGAGGGTTGATATAAATACCCTACAACAATGACAGACAGGCCAGCAAACAATTTTTCAAGGGATACGCCAAATATGTCACACAGACGCTTGTGAATGTGATATAGTCTATTATTTGATACCATAGATATTTCGTTATTGATAATAACAGAGAGCTCTGTATCTTAACTGTCACTAAGTTTATTGATATCTGGTGAAGTAGCGCAAAAAGGAATTCCCAATGCTGTATTAATAGTAGCGCCATCAATATTAATGGCTGCTATACCAGTAAGGGTAACATTCAAAATTTGGATTTCAGCTGTTGAACTAGTATGGAAGCAGACCATTTGGAAACAGACACATAAATAGCATTAATTAAATATGATTTGCCAACACCAGTGCCACGGAACAATATTTTCTTATTTTACTACAGGCAAATTTAATAGAATTTTTGGCCTGGCTATGTCAAATATTTCTCGTTGTTGTTTATCCAAACTATGAATGAATGTTGCTGATTTTACCACCTGCTAGAAAAGTTATTGAAGTTTGACTATAACCATCAAAGAGTATTGGCTGTTGGTCAACGTCTTCATCATGTTTCTGGTGACGTTATCTGTGAATGCTCAGACTGATTGTTTCCATTGGTTAGAACTTGGTTAGAAGCAAAGGCAGCGTTTAACCCCTCAGCATGAGGTTCAAAATTTTCACAGTTCACCCTTACAATATCCAAAACATGGCTTGACTGAATTTTCTCACAATAGCTGGCATTTATCAATAAATCTGTTTCGTTACGAAAGGGATAAAACAAAATTAACAAAATAGTGGACATATTTCTCTGGATAAATTCTTTTATATTGAATGTAATATCTAAAAGCTTGTTGGACACAACGACATTCATTTTTCACAGGAATTTATAAGAGGTAATGTCTTCAGAACGCTATGAATATCATGATGAAGTGAACTCACGTCACCAGGTAACAACTCTAGTTGAGTATCATTGTTTTCCATGCAGTAACAAACACAATAATACGAAGCAAACATGGCAAGACACATATTATCAACAACAGCATAGGCACCTTTCTTAAAAGTTACATTAGGCCTATCTATGTACCTGTCAATAATATTACGTTTAATTATGTCAGTGCTATTAATATCTAGTACATCTATTTGATCGGGTGACTTATGCCTTCTTATTTGTTCAGAGGGTATATTACTATTGATATGTATAACCTCAGGAAAACACTTGCAAAGCTCTGGTAAGCTATAGTAAACAGCTTCTTGCACAGATTCTAGACGTGAAGTTGCAAAAGCAGATGCAATTTTGTACATGGATTTTCTTGCACCCAAATTTAGTGAGTTGGCCTCCTTTGCTGCCTGTTTAAGAGCTTGAGATGACTCAGTTTCTGGCTTAGCAAAGTATGCTGTCATATAGCAAGCAGCTTTATACTTAACAGATACAGACAGGTTTTGATGTTGTACTGTAAAATACAAAGCCCGAGGTCAAAAGTACAGACCGAGCTTGTATCTGGTCTGCAAATAAGTATTTCTTTGTAAACAAAACAAACAAAGCTGTATTTAAGTTGCTATTTCCAAGGCACCAAGGGAGAAAGAATGCATGTTTGATATTAATTCGATTTTGAAATTTTGTAAGTACACAAAACAAATTCAATTATTATTTATGTGGACTCAAACGAAAAGATGGTTTTAAGTGAGCCACTTTTATATTTCTGTGTGCTATGAAAATGTTTTTTATTTGTTTACGTCTTTATGTTACCATTATAATAATGGCTTTTCAAAACCGGTTAGTATGGCTTCATACAAAGACCTGGTTAAATCGATTTCTAACACAACAGGTCCTCCGGAACTTAATTAGGCAATCTTTGACGAAATTCAATGATGGTTTTTCAAGTTTAGTTGCAAAGTTTTCGAACGGATCATTTTGATCATTATTAGCCGTTTTAAATACCTCCGCATTTGTGAAAATGTTAATAAATTTTAAATCGCACTTAAGGTAATTACGTAGTTTGAATGAATTCATGTTTTTTGCTGTAAATGGTTTTTTCAGGCGTACACAATTTTTAACCAATTTCACTGAATATTGTTTTTAGGTGTAAATAGGTTTTTCAGGCGTGGATATAGTACGTGGACCTATTTTATAAGTGAATCAACATTTACATTAATTACACGTATTTGTAGTAGGTGTAATTACTGTATCATAGTGGCTTCTAATTTTATAGATTGCTCCCATACTTTTAGTGGTCGAATTTAAAAACAATGACCGCTTCCGGTTCTCTCTAACAAATTTTTTTGAGAAAGCACAAAATCCAAAAAGGAAAAGGAAAAAGAAAGGAAAAAATCCATTATTTGGTTATCATTTTTCTAACCAACGGAACTAATGAACCGTTTTAAAACAAGACGTTACAATTACTTTATTCATTCGTCACCACTTTATTTTTATTTTTGATAGGTCAGTTTTTGTTCTCAAAACTAATTTTAAGGCACAAAAAGACAACAATGAATAATTGTTTTCGCAACAAGAGTTAAAAAATGTAAGTCTAGTCAATCATTCATATTTTTAATACCTTTAATACCTGTTTACAATATTGTTTAAAACAACAGACGAACAGACTAGGATTACATACGTTTTCATAGCAAAGCCAACAACAGTTACATTAGGCATATCAGTCAACACCCCATACACAACTCAATTGTTCGCGACTTTATTACCTACCATATAAAAAGATGTGGCACAGTCGCAAACTATAAAAGAACCCTATAGGAGCGTTAGGAATAGCTGATGCTTGTTTACTTAAAGATGTAGATTTCATTGTGTATACTGATTGTGATGAGTTTGAAAGGTAAGCGTAACTATTTAGTATCAATTAGAGGTTGAGCAGCTGATATCATCATAGCGCTCGTAAAAATATATTATACTAGTCGATAAATCCCGTGGCAAAATCCACTTAGGCAGGATAAAAATGAAAAAGAGCGGTCATTAGAATTTTGATGACGTGAGCAACCAATCCACAAAAAAAAAATAATTCAGAACCTTGTTTTTACGTTGCCTCTATTGTATAAAGCTTATAGAGGTGATCAAGAGAACGTATATAATCATGTACTTTTAAAGAAGGGTTAGGGAGATATAAGGATTTAAAAAACTTACTGACGTCAGCAAAGGCCTGTTAAAACACAAAAGAATGATTTTAGAAATTTGTATACCTGTTGCCTTCATCGTATAGATCTTAAAATATTTGGGGTTAAAGTTTTTTTGCTGATGTAATCAACCCGTCCATTCCGAAACTGATTCGGGACCCAGGTTTGGGAAACTTCCCTAATTTGGTCCCAGCTGTTCCCTACTTACCCACGCGGTGAAAAATCAGTGACGGCACCACCTCTGTTTCAAGTTATTTATCCTCAAAGTTTTAAGTGCACTGCAATGGCTTCATTAATTTAAAGTAAGATATTGACGTTAAAGAAGTGATTTTATTTTCAGTTTTAGTATTCAATCGAGAGATATTTTAAATAAAGGTTATGACGTTTCTTGTTAATTATTCATGATACTTTCTATCAGTCTCGGTATTTTTTTATATGCAGCACTTTCTCAGTATATTTTCATACAGCACTTCTTTTTATTTTCATTATTACTTATTGTATTATTATGAAGTCTTTTTATTTCATGACGTCATCAAAGAACGTTTAAATTTCTTTAACCCCAAACCCGTTCGTAAAAGCATATGATCTTGTGAATGATTTTAACAGCTTTTTTTCAGCTGTACGCAATGAGAGTAAGTAAGTATATAAGTAAGTAACGAGAAGTTTTGACGTCCTTGGGTGTTTCATCTAACGCTTGGCTCTTCCTCCCCTCCGACAGTACCTCTGTTGTATTATCCCCTTGAGATACGTTTAGCATTGCTCTAACTTGCACACAAACCCGTTGACGGTCAGTAGATGGGACCAAATGGGCTGACAACACTACATTTAAAGCGCACAGGAGTTGGGACTTGAACCTGAAACCTAATAAGTACAAGGCGAATGCGCTACCACTACACTACATCCGCAGGAATACATAAAATTGCTCAACACATTTAAGATTTGCTATCGGAGAAAATTAATAGTCGGGTAGTTGGGTCTCGAGTAAAGAAAAAAACATCCAAATTTTTTTGCATAACTTTTTTTATTTTACTGTAATACTACATCAACATCATTATCATTATCAATAGTGATCTGTTTTTCGTTGCTAGGAAAATCAATATAGAAAGTGTTGCGGAGAGGTTGCCAAGGCAAAGGCATTAAGCACGGCAAGGAAAGGGCAAAGGCAGGCAAGGAAATAGGAAGAGGAATCAGGAAGGCAGGGGTAGGCAAGGCATGGGAGCCACAGGCAAGGACATAGTAGGCAGGCACCAGAAAAGGCATAGGAAGGGTAGGCAAAGAAAGGCACGGTCAGTGCTGGCAAGGCAATGGAACGGCAAGGCAGGGGTGCATGACTTTAGTAGAAAATCTCCACCTTACAACTCAAAGATTGCGTATATTCAATATGTCTAAGTGAAGTATCATATTAGTCCAGGAGTATAGAAAATATTGAGGTGCAAATGTTTCAAATTCAATATCTCAAAAAAAAAGTCTCAAATTTATCTCAGGTCAATACACAGTGAATCATAGCAGAATTATGTGCCATTACAAGTATTTAAACAATCGGTCATAACGACATATCATTTTTTCATAAATCTGAGATTAACTTGGTTCCAATGACAACAACATTAAAAAGTCAAGATATAGAAATAATCAGAGAAGTCTTACTCAAAGATTACCTATTATATAAAAACCTGGTTGTTGTAGGTGCAAGATAATTATGTTTTTCCTAGCCCTGTCCAGGATTTGAACCTGGATCTCTCATTTGCATGAGTGTCATAGCCATTAGACCAGCAGGGCATAAACATAAATATATATACAAAACTTTACAGGTGAGTATTATATACACTTAGGAATTTACGCTGGTTAAGCCACAAGCAACTGTGTTACCTGGCGTTAAATGCTTGATGAAACAATACAAATTTTAAACTGTACCACACATTCAGGTGGCTCGCTTTAGTACAGGTGTGCAGTATATCATAAATCGAGTGAAACACACAACATTAAAGGTGTGTCGGGTGTGTAATTATATTTTTCAGATTCACAAAATATATATTTCCTTCAACTTTAGCTTGAATAGAAACACAATTTACATATTGTGCCATGTCATAGCGAAAACTGTTTCACAAAATGTTCCCGGTAAAACTTAAAATATATATGTACTTTAATCTGTGGTGCGCCGTTAGTATAGGTAAACAAACCCTTTCAAAAAAACTTTAGCACAACTTCTGTTAAATAGAAACACAGGTATTAGCTTGTCGTTAACACTAGGCTGAGTGATTAGTACAAATATACTGTGGCGCACATCCGACAAAACTTTGGTTCAAATAAACAGACAGTAAACACCCTGTTGTTATCCAACACAGCTAAAACAATCATTCAGCAATTTTATTTTGCGGAAAAGTTTTTGTAACATTTAAAAATAAAAACACTGTTCAAAACCTGTTTCTACGCTCCTAAAGAATCCTGCAATATTTTATAGGAAAAGTTTCTGTGCTAGATCAAAAATATCATAAAATCGGACAGCCGTAATACATTTTTAAAAAAACCTTTACTGCAACTTCGGTTTACAAAAACACAGCAGAAACAGCCTGTTGTTAGCCTGTGCAGCTAAAAATCAAATAGCACTATATGTTTTGTTTGCAAACAAGTCTTCATGACAATAGGATAAAAATATCTTATTTCAGACTGAACAAAAACATCATTAGAGCCACATGTGTAAGGATCGGGTCAAGTTACAAAAACAGAAATTATTGGGACATTATTTGTATACATATCGTGAAATTAGGTGAGAAATAATGAATACACTTGGAGATTTTCAATACATGTTGACGATTGAACGAGTATTGAAATAATTTTCCCTTCTGTAACTTCAGCCGCACTGGTGTATGCAGCGGCAGGGTTAAAAAAGTTTATTTCCTGACGTGTGTACAATATATATAGCTAGCTACAATTGTCCATGAAAATATGGCTCTCTATTCCCCCTTAATGTAGTTTTATCCCAGTTATGTAGTTAATTTTATGCTAGCTTTGTAGCTAGATTTATGCTATAGCCCTATTTTATAGCTAGCTAAACGGTTAAAGTAAGCTAGCTATATGTTATCTAAGTTCTGTTATTATGCCAGCTAAGTGGGCAGTTTTATACTAGCTAGCTTTAGGTGGCAGTAAGGATAAGAAGGGGTTCATCAATGTAAAGAAATAGTGATCTACTAGCTGTACATACCCTTTCTTCGTTTTCCTCAAAATACCCTTCTATCCTATCCAAGCTATCATCAACTAAATTTTCGTTTCAAGCGCTCTGTATCTAAGGAAATGTCATGTGATATTAGTAAGAGTAACTTATGAATCACGTGGCTAATGCTGTATGCCGACCTGATCTTAACTGAAAACGGCGTGTCTCGACCAACCGGATTTTCACGGAAGAAATGACCATAAAAAATATTTGGGTAAGTGGGTCAAAAGTCGGACGTTTTCATCAAAATTTCACGTACTAGGGGGAAACGCGGAAATTTGTCACGCTCTAATATATTTATGGGAACGAGGAAAATAGCTCCGTTCGAGCAATGGCTCTCTCTCCGCAAATAGCTTCGCTGCGCTCGGCTCGCTGGCGCTCCTCTTCACTACGCTCCGCAATCAATATAGAAAGTGTTGCGGAGAGGTTGCCAAGGCAAAGGCATTAAGCACGGCAAGGAAAGGGCAAAGGCAGGCAAGGAAATAGGAAGAGGAATCAGGAAGGCAGGGGTAGGCAAGGCATGGGAGCCACAGGCAAGGACATAGTGGGCAGGCACCAGAAAAGGCATAGGAAGGGTAGGCAAAGAAAGGCACGGTCAGTGCTGGCAAGGCAATGGAACGGCAAGGCAGGGGTGCATGACTTTAATAGAAAATCTCCACCTTACAACTCAAAGATTGCGTATACTCAATATTATCAAATTTATCTCAGGTCAATATACAGTGAATCATAGCCATTACAAGTATTTAAACAATCGGTCATAACGACATATCATTTTTTAAAAAATATGAGATTAACTTGGTTCCAATGACAACAACATTAAAAAGTCAAGATATAGAAATAATCAGAGAAGTCTTACTTAAAGATTACCTATTATATGAAAACCTGGTTGTTGTAGGTGCAAGATAATTATGTTTTTCCTAGCCCTGTCCAGGATTTGAACCTGGATCTCTCATTTGCATGAGTGTCATAGCCATTAGACCAGCAGGGCATAAACATAAATATATATACAAAACTTTACAGGTGAGTATTATATACACTTAGGAATTTACGCTGGTTAAGCCACAAGTAACTGTGTTACCTGGCGTTAAACGCTTGATGGAACAATTAATACAAATTTTAAACTGTACCACACAATCATAAATCGAGTGAAACACACAACATTTAAGGTGTGTCGGGTGTGTAATTATATTTTTCAGATTCACAAAATATATATTTCCTTCAACTTTAGCTTGAATAGAAACACAATTTACATATTGTGCCATGTCATAGCGAAAACTGTTTCACAAAATGTTCCCGGTAAAACTTAAAATATATATGTACTTTAATCTGTGGTGCGCCATTAGTATAGGTAAACAAACCCTTTTAAAAAAACTTTAGCACAACTTCTGTTAAATAGAAACACAGGTAGTAGCTTGTCGTTAACACTAGGCTGAGTGATTAGTACAAATATACTGTGGCGCACATCCGAAAAACTTTGGTTCAAATAAACAGACAGTAAACACCCTGTTGTTATCCTACACAGCTAAAACAATCATGCAGCACTTTTATTTTGTGGAAAAGTTTTTGTAACATTTAAAAATAAAAACACTGCTCAAAACCTGTTTTTATGCTCCTAAAGAATCCTGCAATATTTTATGGGAAAAGTTTGTGCTAGATCAAAAATTAATCATAAAATCGGACAGCCGTAATACATTTTTAAAAAAACCTTTACTGCAACTTCGGTTTAAAAAAACACAGCGGAAACAGCCTGTTGTTAGCCTGTGCAGCTAAAAATCAAATAGCAGTATATGTTTTGTTTGCAAACAAGTTTTCATGACAGTAGGATAAAAATCTCTTATTCCAGACTGAACAAAAACATCATTAGAGCCACATGTGTAAGGATCGGGTCAAGTTACAAAAACAGAAATTATTGGGACATTATTTGTATACATATATTTAGATCTAACACAGTCTAGATCAGATTGGAAGAGGGTCATTAATATACCCCGTCCAACCCATGCTAGCATGGAAAACGGACGTTAAGCCGAGAATGATGATATCGTGAAATTAGGTAAAAAATAATGAATACACTTGGAGATTTTCAATACATGTTGACGATTGAACGAGATATCTATCTACATCTACATCTATCTATCTAACTATATATATATATTGAAATAATTTTCGCTTCTGCAACTTAAGCCGCACTGATGTATGCTCAACGGGAGGGTTAAAAAAGTTTATTTCCTGACGTGTGTACAATATATATAGCTAGCTACAACCGTCCACGAAAATATAGCTCTCTATTCCCCCTTAATGTTAAGAACTGCCCATTTGTGGCTAAGCAACGTAAACAATTGCACGTGACATACCTGTATATAAACATTTACTATCTGCAAAATATCTAGCTGGCTATGTTTGGCCATTTTGTGGACGATTGTAGCTGGAACAAGCTGTATGATGGGACATTCCTACAGAGTAGAATTATCTCACTCACTGTGTAGTATATATGTATAATAGCTAGCTAGATAGAGGATAGGTAGAAAATCAGTCTCAAACAATTTTTCTATGCTAGCTATGTTGCTGATTTTATGCCAGCAAAAATAGCAATTTATTGCTAGCTACATGGGTAGTTCTATCCCAGCTAAATAGTTAATTTTCTGCAAGCTTTGTAGCTAGTTTTATGCTAGCTATATTGCATTGTTTGTTTGTTTTTATGCTAGCTAACTCTTACAGTAGCTAGGTAGCTAAATGCTATCTAAGTTCTATTATTATTCTATGTAAATCTGCAGTTTTAAGCTATCTAGCCTTAAGTGTGAGTGAGAATAAGAAAGAGTTCATTACATGTAAAGGAATAGTGATATACTAGCTAGCTAAAAACATACCCTTTCTTCGTTTTCTTGAACAAGCCCTTCCGTCAGTTGCGATATAGCTTAGATTAACGAAAGTTTGAGTTTGAGGCGCTATGTGTCCGAGAAAAAAGTCATGTGATATTAGTGAAATTAATATGTGTATGTGGCTAAAAATTTTAGGCAAACTTAATCTCAACTGGAAACAGCACTATTTACGCTTGGTTAAAAAACAACAAAAACTCCATCGCCGTGCTAAAAACATATTGTCTCGCTTACTAAAAAATGTAATTAAGAATGACCATATTAAATCACTGTGTAGTATATATATAGCTAGTTAGCTAGCTAGTTAGAAAATATGTTTAAAACAACTTTTCTATGGTGATATGTAGCTGATTTTATGCTAGCAAAAATAGCTAATTTTATGTTAGCTACATTGGTAGTTTTAACCCATGTAAGTAGTTAATTTTATGCTAGCTGTGTAGCTAGTGTATTATGCTAGCTATATGGCACTGTTTGCTCTTTTTTTATGCTAGCTAGTTAGCATAAAAAGAGCAAACAAGAAGTAGCTATAGGTAGTTATATAGTTTGCTATCTAAGTTCTATTATTATTGCAGCTAAGTCTGCAGTTTTATGCTAGCTAGCTTTAGGTGTGAGAAATGCTAAGAAGGGGATCATTACATGTAAAAATATAGTGATATATCAGCTAGCTAAACATACCTTTTCTTCGTTTCTTGAAAATGAACTTCTGTCCATTGCGACCAACAAGCCAATATGGCTATCAACGCAATTTCCGTTTGAAGCGCTAAGTATCTTAGAAAAGGTCACGTGATATTAGTAAAAGTGACCATGGCAAAAGCTCTATGCCGACCTGATCTCAACTGGAAACGGCGTGGTCTCGATTAGCCAGATTTTCACGGAACCTTTTAAAGAAATGACCATAAAAAAAGTGGGGTAAGTGGGTCAAAAACGCCCACGTTTTCATCAAAATTTCACGTACTAGGGGGAAACGCGGAAATTTGTCACGCTCTAATATATTTATGGGAACGAGGAAAATAGCTCCGTTCGAGCAATGGCTCTCTCTCCGCAACTAGTATAGAAAGTGTTGCGGAGCGTGGGACTGAGTCCCCTAGGTTCGCAAGCGAAAAATTTTAGATGGCCCTTTCGGTTGAATTGTATAACGAATCGTATAAAAAACAAAGTTCCCACGTGCTCCATGGTAATCGATCAAACTGTTTCATCTTCGCCTTGATGAAACATTTCCTGGGGTTTCCGCAATATTACTTGCACCAGGGACATATTTTCTTTAGAACCTGATGTATCGAAAATGCTAAAAAAGGTTAAACGGAACAAGAATGGTGTTCGGGTCAAGTTACAAAAACGGAAAATATTTCCTTATCGTGAAATTATTTTCTGGTTTAAAAAATTATGAGATTTCCCGAACAGGAAATTTTTTCATTTTTCTGAAATTTGTTCTGATTGAACCCAAAAAATGAATTATATATATATATATTTGAAGATTTTCAGTAGGCGTTGATGATTGCATGAGAACCGCTTGTCAGAATTTAAAACGCCTCAGTAATAACAAATGTATATACATGTTGAAAAAGTTTCCCCGATACATATTTATTGAAATAATTTCCGTTTCTGTAACTTGAGCCGCACTGGTGTAAGCTCGAGCTAGCTAACTAGTTAGCTAGCTATAGCTATATATGCTATCTAAGTTTTAATATTATCCCAGCTAAGTCGTCAGTTTTATACTAGCTAGCTTTAGGTGTGAGTGAGGCTAGAAAAGGGCTCATTACATGTAAAAAATAGTGATATACTAGCTAACATACCCTTTCTTCGTTTTCTTGAAAATGCTCTTCCGTCCATTACGTCCAACAAGCCAATATGGCCATCAACGCAATTTTCATTTCAAGCGCTATGTATGTGAGACAATGTCACGTGATATTAGTAAGAGTGACCGTGGCTAAAGCCGTATGCCGACCTGATCTCAACTGGAAACGGCATGGTCTCGACGAACCAGATTTTCACGGAAGAAATGACCATAAAAAATATTTGGGTAAGTGGGTCAAAAATCGGACGTTTTGAAATTTGATGTACTAGGAGAAAACGCGGAAATTCGATACGCTCTAATATATTTATGGGAACGAGGAAAATAGCTTCGCTGCGCTCGGCTCGCTGGCGCTCCCCTTCACTACGCTCCGCAATAATACAATGTGGAAACAAAATCGGAACATTTTAATCAAAGATAGAATTGTAGTGAAGTTTTTTTTGTCTTGTTAGAGTTAGGCGGGCAAATTAGTAATCGAGATTTACGCCCTAAAATTAGTTTTTTATTACTAAGGGTACAACATAGTCATAGTTCTTTTATTGACTTCATATGTTACGACATAATGTCCAATCGTTATATTATGTGGCTAATTTAGAGCGTCTGTTTTAGCGGCGGCATCCTTAGACGCAAGACGATGCGAAAAAAATGAAGGGAAGATATGTGAGGACACATATTCCTTTCAATTAAGTAAAAGGTTACTTATCTACGTTAACCCAAGTTACAACCAAACTGTGATGGAAAATGAAGTTCGATATTTGTTACACAAAGCGAGACATCATCCTCAAATTGCTTGCATTAATTTTATTAAACAGATACTTTGTTATCGCTTCTTCCCAGTTTGTTTACGGACTAGCAGCAACAAAATCACAGTGAAGGAAACATGCAGGTAAGATTGCGAGAAAGCTAAAAGTCACATTTGCTATACCGGCATAGAAGACGTACCAGAGCTTTTAGAGAGATTGTTTGAAGCAAGCTGCATGACGCTACCATTTAAAAATTGTGTACATGTAAGAATTTCAAGTAAGTGTCTCAGTTTCACATATCTTAGAAGCACAATTTCAAGGGATGAGCAAATGATAAGAAAATAAGGTGTACAATTTATATCTATTTACCTTGATATGTCGCCAGTTCAGGCGTGGATGTGGCGTTTGCTTTGAAAGATTTGAAATAGTTATTTTTCTAAATGATAAACATTATGTAAGACCATAAACGTTCTCTGCTTTTTTTCTTATTTTAGCCACTACTGAAGTCATTGAAAAATCATGCCGCATAGAGAACTATAGGAAATGTTAAATTTGATTCCCAGAATTTGCATATAAAATAACAGACAAAAAATTGCAGATAGCAATAAAATAATTATTTTGTATGTCTTTATATACAGCAAAAGTTCATATCATCATTGCAATCGTAAAAGAGTATTTCCGATAGTAAATAGGAGAATGACGAACCGTTTAGCTTACTTGATTAGTGATTATACCATTCTCCCAGACCTTAACAAAAATAACTCTAAACAAAGGCCATTCAAACGTTAACTTTTAAATCAAATCATTTCTGTTGAGTGTTTACTAACTGGATTTGTGGTTTTTAATACATGTTTCACTAATCATGTCAGTTTTTCCGAATTTTGATATAAAAGCTTCGAGCTAAACTGACAAATTATTTTAATTACTTCGGAATTGCCGCCCAACTACAATTTTAGTCAGTTTACAAACTTAATTGACACAGGATGTTTTTCCGAATTAAATTGTGTCATTGTTTTTATCTTTGTCTATATTTCAGATGGTGGCACAACCAAAGTAACCATTCTACGACACAGTAACAATAAATCACCCACCGTTATTGTATCTCCACAACCAAGTTTGTTTTCTTAAAATCAGACCACGGATTTTAAACACAACAACCTACGCGAATCATTTCATTTCCTTGTCGAAGATCTTTCAAATTAGTGATCTTAAAACCACAATAGGCATAAATAATTTAAAAATCAAAAATTGCACAAATTTCTAATCGGTTCTATCGCATTAATTTCTTTAACGATTTTACCAAGGACATTATAGCATACCTTGGTAAACTAACGAAATACACCCCGGACGACTATTTAATGTTAAGGAATGTCAACATTTTTATTGAAAAGAGTAACAATGGTATTTACGCAGTTGCTGCAGGAAGACATGATCTCTGTGGTACAATATTTAAGTATTCCATAGTCGCCTAAA
This sequence comes from Hydractinia symbiolongicarpus, assembly GCF_029227915.1. Taxonomy (NCBI): domain Eukaryota; kingdom Metazoa; phylum Cnidaria; class Hydrozoa; order Anthoathecata; family Hydractiniidae; genus Hydractinia; species Hydractinia symbiolongicarpus. Next base: position 20,404,958 of record NC_079881.1, read on the forward strand.
GTAATGATATGGTTATAATGCATGCTACTAGTGCAAATGCCATTTCTATGAAACGAATTAAATTATCTCATCGATTGAGAGCATTTCCAGTAGGTATTGAATACATTTCAAGTAAGAAATTTAAACTGATTCAAACCTTCCGTATCACTGAGCCAACAAAGAGTATCTTGTGGTATGAAGGCAAGAAAATTGCGGCTTTCAAGGGCCAGGGAACAATTGAAGTGAATACTGAAAAGAAAAATGTGAAGGCGGAACTTATGATTGGAGTTGATCTGCGGTTTTGGATCGTTCGATTGAATATGAAGTTAACCTTGCAGGAAATTATTCGCATATTTGTTGGTGATCCGCTCCCTCCATTTCCATTTTCAAATGATATCAATATAGAGGACGTGATGCCACATGATGTAAGTTTATTTTAAAACACTTTAATGAAATTATAATATTTAACGCTTTTCTGAGGTTTGCTGAAACATGTAAGCTGATTAATAAGATTTTGTGCGTAACCAGTTGGACGGTTGTAATTTAATCTAGCATATATTACTTTGTAGTAATTCATACGTGAAAACACTTAATAATATAATAGCTGATCTAAATGACCATAAATATCACCTTGAATATTCTTTTGGTCAAAAATAAGCGTTCAGTTTGATTTTTCCTATTATAATAGATTGAATTCACATTTTCAACATCAGACGTCAAGTTGCCGAAGTCAGAATATTTGGAGAAACAGTATAGTTTGTATAAAGACGCCAATAAAATAAAACCCCGATTGTCAATTAGAGCTACTGGCAGAACAAAACGTTCAAAGGTATCGTTTTCACATTTGTATGGTGAAAGACAATTTAAATTAAGCATCGATACTCAAGAAAATGGAAAAACAACTTTTCTGCTGCGTTTCGAAGTCAATAAGTGCAAGCAGGTAGATCATTTATTATTATTAATAACTAAGACTAGTTGAAGAGGCTGAAAAAAAATCACAGTACAATATCATTCTATCGTTTCCATCTTCTTATGTTTTGTTTTACTTTATTCTCATTTACAGATAGAATGCATTTAATACCATTTTAATTGGGACGGCACAATAAAACAGAAAGTAAAAGTAAATCCCGAAATACATTTCTGATAATTTGGTGGACCACAAGATAAAAGTTGGAAGCGTATAACCAAGAATCCATTAAACCGATAACATACGTACAAAAACCAATTGAATTCGTGTCCATCATATGTTGCAATGAAGATGTTGCCAAACAACTATAATGGCAACGCTTTTAAACAACAAATGAAATGGAGGTACTGAACAATTGGTGAATGGTTGAATGGTGAAACCAAATAAAAAAATAAAAAATAAAAAATAAAAAAAATTAGGAAAAGTATAATTCATTTCACCTTGTCTTTTTTTTAAGAAAGACACTGGAAAATGTTTAAGAAAACGGTTCGCATTCTTCAAAGCAAGACTAACATCAGTGAGAGTGCTCAAATCAAAATGAGATCAAATTGTGATCATTGCTGTGAGTCGAGATATGCAGATCTTGTTTCAATCAAGGGAACGATTTATTGAGAAGTCTTGACCCCTGCATTTACATATCACGGCTGCGTAGCAAAGATGAATTATTACCTAGATTTAGATATCAATGTCGCGAAATTAGAATATCTTTATATTTATCGGTTAAAGAAGTATTTCATTAAGGTCGCGTGATACTTTAACAGACATTTCGTTTCTATTTCCGAACATTCAAGACTTACAATGTATATGGGTTATACTGAAACCGTTGTATGATGTTCTTATATGTAGGTAACATCAGGATTAAACAGTTTTCTATTTCGTTCAGGTAAATACTTATACAATATTAAAAGATACGAGATCCTAACTTGTGTACTTTGTTTATTACAAGAGAATCGATGATGCTTTTTTAACTTATCTATATGAGAACAGAATATAGGTATCAAATGAACATATAAATAATGTACCGAAATTGACTTTATTCTTAATTTTAAATCTCATTGAGGTTAATTTGTTATCCTGGGTGTAGCAGTAGGGGTAGCGGCAGATCATCTAAGTCGCCCACCTCTGCAACACACTTTCCAGCTATTTCCCTGCTGTGTTGAAAATAAGCGAAGAATATGATTGATAATATGAAGGACTAAGAATATAACAGAATAAGGTTGCAATTTTCACCAGGATATATTTTTTTAGTAAAAAATAGCGAAATTAAAATATTAAAATCTAAATTTAATCTTTAAACTAACACATCTCAACATGACAGCTAGTAATGGCTTTTGATTCAAACATTTTAAATTACTTATGGGACCATAATATAACTAAAATTTAATAGATTGCGTCATACTATTGTTGACGTAATTTTAAGCAATGTTTAAATTTATATGACTCGTGATATTTTTTACGCTAAAAAGTTTTCGTATTACATGTGTTTGACATTAACGATATTTTTTACCTATATTATCTATAGCCAGCAAACTCTGCTCACGCCTATCGGAAAATTTGTCACGTTCAAAGAGAACTTAACCTAGAAAGAAACTGTAGCAAACACACTTAACCATACAAAGATTGCTGCAAGAGAAAATCCATTGTGAAAGTCAAATTCAATAAGCTTCTAGTTATGGTGGAAGGATAAAGCAATAACTGACAAATAGGGACAGCTAAATGCTTTTGTGGTAATGAGTTGTTAAAAAAATGATTGCAACTACTAGTTAACTTCTTTGGTGCGTTACTGAAAAACACTTCAATTTTTAAATCCAAAACAGTATTTATAAGTAAATTTATTGGTCTCGAATCTTGCATATCACACTTCTAATTCGTCGATAAGTCAAAGAGGTGTAGCTTAAATATAATACACCCTTTTCTTTCATCAGAATATGCTTAATAAGAGTATAAGGCTGGAATTTATGCTAAAAGCAATAAATCTATTGTTCAGAAATTCAGAAAATGACTAGCCTGGTTACAATTTTGGTGTTCTTTTTAAAAAAGCGTGCAGCCTCTTTGTTTTACGCCTGAATATTTTAAAAACAAAATCGGCTGTCAACTTAGTAACTAAGAGGTGACGCAAAAGTGTGACCTTTAAACTGTAGCGAAGTAAATGATAGAGCGTTTCCTTACTTAATAGTAGCCGTATCTCATGCTGCAAATTCAATTAATTTCAGAATGCTAACATAATAAAAAAGCACATTTCTTGTTATAATTTCCCCTTTGGGACTAACCGGCTAAGCACCCTATTGTTTCAAAATGACATGATTTATTGACGTTGATGTAGGAGCAACCTTTGAAAGTTTAAAAGAAAATTTATTTTTTATGTTTGTTGTTTAATAATAATTTTTTTTTATCTAAAATTGTTTTTAGGATTGTCATCATCAGGGCGTTGTTTTCTTATGAGAAATATAACGCCACACTCATAACTTACTTGTTATTATTTTTTAGAACATTTAAATAACTTCACTGAGTTAAGACTGTTTCTTACCTTCTTAATGGACCATCTTTAATGCTTGAAACTACGCCTAGAAACTCAGGAATTGTAAAAAAGAAAAAAATTCCTTTCAAACTTCGTATTCCTTCAAAAGTTTCAAAACTTTAGTTATCTATTTAATGTCCATTAAAAGTATTAATTGCTTTAAAGTATTCTTGGAGGTCAAAATGATTTTTCTTGCAGAATATTTTTTCTCTATCCAGCATAGTTCTGAAGAAATATATAACATCTGCGATAATACCTGTAGTCTGTATTTTCGCGGGGAAAAAACCTTTGCGTGTTGCTGTTTTGAAATTTCGAAGAAAGGGAGAAAAACGCGAAAAACGCAAAAGTTCCTGTCTTCAAAAGGCCACAAAACAAGTTAGTTATATCCAACCTTGGTCCAAAGACCTTGTTTTCTTTTATATATCCAACGAAGAGGGTTTTAAATACATCAAACTACGATAGATTTCACCATCCATACCTGAATTAGATTTTCGCAGCTTTTTCCTCATATTTTGTAATCTTTCTTACATTCAGATAGAAAACAAAACAACTTTCTACAACGGATTATTAACTCTTTGATTAGTGACCTCTGCTTGAAGACGAGGCTTTTTAGTGAATGAAGTTTAGGAAGGCTGTGACTAAAGAATATACAACCAAAAACCTATTTTGTTAAATTTATTTCAGAAATCGTGATCTGAAAATTTTCATAATGATAAGGAAGATGAAAGCTGCAAGCCAGATTTACCATCATTCAGAGACTTCTATTAAACTGTCTAAACTTACATTAAGCTGGATTAAAAATTGAATCTATAATCATGCGATCATAAGCCCTGCACTGCGTCATTTTCTTCTTATTGCCACTGTTAGATATTTTAATATTTCTCTTGTTACATCTGCTATATTACATAACTACAAGTTGTTAAACTATTTGTTGAACTTGGTGTTTTGATGAAATTGGTGTTTCTTTTTTTAAACTCGATTCAGTCTAGCAGTTTTCCGAGATATTATGACTGGGAAAGGGCGGATTCCGCTACCTTCAGCCCTCACGACCTTTTCAAGTGGCATCAAACATTGTACAGCTATAATATTCTGTAAAGGTAATAAAACGGTGGCTTCGCATATTACGACTTTCTAGTCCTGAGCATAATCCTAACAGATGTAGTTTTACGTAACAGCCAATATCTGAATCTTTTAAGTAGGAAACCTTTAAGTTCAAGAGGAAAATGTTTAACAATAAACAGATATTTGTTTACTCTCCTTTTAAATTAAAAATATAGTATGTATGTTAAATAATATGGTGTTTGATTTTTCATTGGAATTATTTGCGACCATGTTAGCTTTGCTATGAAGACAAGTAATGTTGCTGAGGTGCCATGAAGACAAGTAATGTTGCTGAGGTGCCAAAGGTATTAAACCAGTCGATGACTGTTGGAGAGAAAAAGAAATATTTATTGTTTCTTCTTGCAGGGAACACAACAACTAATCGCCGTCGTCTAAAATTTATTTGAAAGGCACTTGGGAGTTAAATCATTCACCAAGGCATGAAAGTAAAATAAAAGTCAAAGAAAACTTTACCGGAATCTAAAAATAAAACCCACGTGGTTACTAAATGGCAAAAAAATTGTAATAAGGGCTCATTTGCATTGTGGAAGACACAGAATATAAAAACGCGTCATTCCAAAATTGTAGGCATTAGTTAAAACAAGGCTATCATGGTGACGGAAAAGATTTTCTTCATTGTAAATAAATTATGGAAGCTTGTTTTTACAAGATTTGTTTATATTATAATCTTAGTACTTCATATCATCAACCATATCCTATCATTACTTTCAACACAGTATGGAAGTCGCTGAAGAGTGTATTGTTGAGGTTTTTTTAATAGTTTTAGTATGTAGTCACAGAACTTAAATCATCTGCCGCTACACCTATTAAGCTGCTAATAACAATTTAACTTAATGTGATGTAAAATTAGGAATGGCGTAAACATCAGTACACTATTTATATGTTCAAATGACAGCTATATTTTGTACTCGTATAGATAAGTTAAAAAAGCATCATCCATTCTCTTGTAATAAACAAAGTACACCAATTAGAATATCCCGTACTCAATCTCACGCAAGAAAGTTTTTAAATATCGTATAGTTGATACTTGATCTAGGTGGAAGAAATTGTTTAATCCGTTGTTATCTAGATATAACAATATCGGTTAACGGTTGGAGTATGACCGATAAGTATTTGGAATTAAACAAAATTTCTGTTAAAATATCACGCGGCCTTGATGAAATATTTCTTTAACCGATAAATATGAAGATATTCTCTTTTCGCCACATTAATATCTAAATCCAGATAATAATTTATCTTTGGTGAAAAGACGTCAAATGTAGAGGCTTCCCAATAAATCGCCCCCTTGATTGAAACAAGATTTGCATATCTCGATTCACAACAATGATCACAATATGATTTTATTTTGATTTGAGCATTCTCACTGCTGTTAGTCTTGCTTTGAAGAATGCGCAACGTTTTCTCAAACATTTCCCAGTGCCTATCCTGAAAAAAAAAAACACAAAGTAAAATAAATTAAAGTTTTCCTAATTTTTTATTTGGTTACACAATCCGACTGCTTAGAGCACCCATTTCAGTTGTTATTAAAAAGCGTTGCCATTATAGTTAGCTGTTTGGGAGCATCTTTAGGAAATTTATATGATGGATATGAATTGAGTTGCGTTGTTTGTTATCAATTTTGTTATCATTTTCTGTTATCAGAATTTTATTTCAGGATTTACTTTTGCAACTGGTTTTAATATTCTGTTTCAATGAAGTAAAGCAAACCATAACAACATGGGAACACAAACATGATATTTAGCTGTCTATTTTTTCAACCTTTTTTTAACTAGTCTTAGTTACTAATAATAATAATAAATGATCTACCTGCTTGCACATATTGTCATCGAAACGCAGCAGAAACGTTGTTTTTCCATCTTCTTGAGTATCGATGTCTAATTTAAATTTCCTGTCACCATACAAATGTGAAAATGATGCTTTTGATTTTTTTGTTTCGCCAGTAGCTCTAATTGACAATCTGGAGTTTATTTTATTGGCGTCTTTATACAAGCTATACTGTTTCTCCAAATATGTTGACTTCGGCAACTTGACGTCTGATGTTGAAAATGTGAAATCAATCTATTAAAATGGGAAAAATCAAACTGAACGCTTATTTTTTACCAAAAGAATATTCAAGGTGATATTTATGCTCATATAGATCACATATTATATTATTAAGTGTTTTCACGTATGGATTATTACAAAGTAATATATGTTAGTTTAAATTACAACCGTCCAACTGATTACGCACAAAATCTTATCAATCAGCTTACATGTTTCAGCAAACCTCAGAAAAGCGTTAAATATTACATTTTCAATAAAGTTTTTTGAAGTAAACTTACATCATGTGGCATCACGTCCTCTATATTGATATCATTTGAAAATGGAAATGGAGAGAGCGGATCCTCGACAAATATGCGAATAATTTCCTGCAAGGTTAACTTCATATTCAATCGAACGATCCAAAACCGCAGATCAACTCCAATCATAAGTTCCGCCTTCACATTTTTCTTTTCAGCATTCACTTCAATTGTTCCCTGGCCCTTGAAAGCCGCAACTTTCTTGCCTTCATACCATAAGATACTCCACGTTGGTTCAGTGATACGAAGGGTTTGAATAAGTCTAATTTTTTGACTTAAAATGGATTCGATTTCTACTGGAAATGCTCTCAATCGATGAGATAATTCAATTAGTTTCATAGAAATGGCATTTGCACTAGTAGCATGCATTATAACCATATTTTTACTTTCGGCGACTATGGAATACTTAAATATTTTACCACAAAGTCTATGTCTACCTGAAGCAACTACGTAAATAGTATTGTTAATCTTTTCAATAAAAATTTTGACATTCCTTAACGTTAAATAGTCGTCTGGTGTGTACTTCGTTAATTTACCAAGGTATGCTGTGATGTCCTTTGTAAAATCGTCGAAGTAATTAACGCGATAGGAACGGATTAGAAATTTGCGCAATTGTTGAATTTTTAAATTGTTTATACCTAATGTGGTTTTAAGATCACTAATTTGAAAAATCTTTGACAGGGAAATAGATTGTTTCGCGTAGGTTGTTGTGTTTAAAATTTGTGGTCTGATTTTAGAAAGCACAATTGGTTGTGGAAATGTAATATCGGTAGTTGCCTTATTGTTACTGTGTCGTAGAATGCTTACTTTAGTTGTGCCACTATCTGAAATAGAAATAAAGATAAAAACAATGACAATTTTATTTAGAAAGATATCCTATAACAATTAAGTTTGTGATCTGACAAAAATGTAGTTGGCTGGTAATGCCAAAGTAATTAAAATGATTTGTCAGTGTTAGAAAAATATGATTTAGTTAAGAGCTTTTAAATCAAAATTCGGCGTTAAACCGACATGATTAGTAAGTTATGTATTAAAAACTGCAAATCCAGTTACTCAAGAATTACAAAAAAATAATTTCACTTGAAATATACCTGTTAACTTTTGAATGGCCTTTGTTTAAAGTTTTTTTTGTTGAGGTATGGGAATATGGTATAATCACTAATCATGTCAGCTAAACGAATTCGTCATTTTCATATTTACTTACAGAAATACTCGTTAATTTAAGATCACACAACACTAGCAACTAGATATTAATATATGAGACGATTACAACAAGGATATGAAGTTTTGTTGCAAAAGGAGAAATACAAAATAATATTGGTTGTTGCTATTTGCTGATATATGTTGCAATCTATTTTGTCTATAATTTGATCCACAAATTTAAATAAAAATAATTAGAAAAATTGCAATGTTTTACCTTTCCTATAATTGTCTACGCGGCATGACTTTTCAATTACTTCAGTTGTGGCTAAAATAAAAAAGCAGAAAACGTTTACAGTGTTGCATGGTGTTTACCATTTAGGAAAATAACTGTATACATTATTTTCTTAGCATGTTCTCACGATGTTATCAAACTGTAGAGATTCTTTGGAATTGTACTTCTAAAAACTGAGAAACTTACTTGGAATTTTTACATGTTGACAATTTTCAAATGGTAGCGTCATGCAGCTTGCTTCAAGCAATCGCTCCGAAAGCTCTGGTACATCTTCTATTCCAGTATAGCAAATGTGACTTTTAGCTTTCTCGCAATCTTCTCTACATGTTTCTTTCACTGTAATTTTTTTACTGCTAGTCGGTAAACAAACTGGGAAAAAGCGATAACAAAATATCTGTTTGATAAAATCAATGCAAGCAACTTGAGGATGATTTCTCGCTTTGTGTAACAAATATCGGACTTCATTTTCCATCACAGTTTGGTTGTACCTTGGGTTAACGTAAATGAGTAATTCTTCACGTGATTCAAAGGAATATACGTCCTCACATATCTTCCCTTCATATTTTTCACATCGACTTGCGTCTAAAGATGCCGGTGCTAAAACAGACGCTTTATATTAGTCACATAATACAACGATTGGACATTATGTTATAACATTTGCTATCATTAAAGTATTGTAAATATATTGTACCCCTTACCAATAAAAAGTACAACGTAGGACGTAAATCCCATAATAAGAAGAAAAAATAATAAGAAAAATGTGCCGCAAAATTTACTATAACTCTTTTTTTTCATTTTTAATTTTGTTTCCACATCAGATGGTATTATTCTCCTGGCAACAAACAACAAATTACTGTTGATGATAATGAAATTGATGTAGTATTAGAGTGAAATAAAGAAAATAAACAAAAAATTAGGTGTTTTTTTCTTTGACCGATACTGAATTACCCATCATTAATTTTCCCCGACAAACATTTACGCTGGACTGTTTCTGAACACAAAGTTTGATTTTGACAAAATATGTCGTGCATCACCCCTTCAATATATCGACGACACGTCAAAGGGATTAACAAATATAAGTATAAGTATAAGAAAATTGAACATGTCAACTTTGCACTAGATGCTACTAATGCGTTCAACAGTACCAATCATCAAGCAATGTTGTCAATGTTAACACCCTGTGCACGCTATTTTGTCGTAACGTGAACAACTACTACCGACTCTCATTACAGCTTTTCGTCATTAAATGATATAAACGATCTAAATGCTGTGGGTAAACATGAACAAAGACGTAGGTAGCAGGAATTGATGACAAGGTGAAACAACCGTTGACGAAAAATTAATAAAAGTATGAATTAGGAGACGAAAAGTGCGAGTGCACGAACCTAAAACAAATGTGTTTTATAAATCAAAAAATGAAACTTTCACGACCTTGAAATGGAATAAGAGTATAAAATGACTTGAAGACCTAATTTCAGAGAAAAGAGAAATGTCTCTCTCGCAACAGCAGCTAATTTTATTCAAACAAGAATAAAGTTTATGATCTAGCAGACATGGGGATGTCTGCCGTATTATCAAACATTCTACAAGTACACTAAACACGTTTTTATATGAATGAAATATTTCGCTTTATGCTATATTTTACTATATTGGTTGTAGCATGCACGGAGAGCCGGCGCTATTCTTATACTCTCTCATATTCTTATTTCTTATGAAAAAATAAGATTTGAGAAAATGCATCACCTCTTCTTCAGTTCAAATGTTGTTTGTGATTATGACAATAATGTAAAATCATAAAATAAAATAATGTGTTTTAAATTAAAAAAGACAGAGAGTTTGGTGCAACGTTGCAAAAAGCATCAAGTCTTCTGGCTATGGAGGTACTGTCTTGCTAATGTCAGGAAATCATCGCTTAAATTGTGTTAATACGTTTGCTCTACGGAATAAATAACGTCGGTACCATCAAATATTGTTATTTTTTGTTGCAAATTCAGGTCAATATGTTTGTCCAAAGAACAAAAAAGGTCAAAGGTCAAAATATTTGTCTAAAATACAAAATTTTTTATAGAATTAGAAAATCATTGCGTTCATCATAAAGAGCTTAAAAGGCTAACAAAGAAAATGTATAGGCTCGTGTACTTTTGACGAACAAAAAATATTGCGGTTCAAAATTTGTTCAGGTTCAGATTTTTGTGTTCATGTTCAGTATTACATTTAAAGTTCAGTGTTTTTATTGTCTATTTTATTCTTTTTATTAACATATTTGCCTATTTTAAGTCGCTCGGTAATAAAGCCTAACAACTGTGTACTTATGCAAACAAACATCGATCTTGGAAATAAAAAAGACTACACTGTGTGTTTACCCCGCCTTACCTATCCACTTACTTTTTTTGCAACATGTGGCACAAAGATGGTGAAATCAATACTGTTTTATCATTCATGTTTGAATTAATGAATTATTCTTATTTATACAATGTACAACACAATTTAATGTTCTTTTTAGTGATGGCATGTTTATCATAAAAACTCTAAGATAGTACTTCTTTTTGTTTTCGTACTCAAGTACTAAAATCCAATATACTACATAAAATCGTTGTACCCCAACGTCTTGCAAGTTATGGTTTCTAACAGCTATGTGTCACATCACGTTTCATATACATTATCTTTTGCAAAACAAAGAACTAAGCGCCAGAAAGTTTACTCAAGTGGCATAATGAACATTTCTTAATCATCATTGGAATTTAGTTACATTTTGAAGCCTTTTTGTTTGATTGAAGTTCTAAAATTGCTGCCGTAAGAAGTCAATGTTGCATACCCAGGGCAGAGTACGGAAAGAGAGCCTTTCTCCTAGAATTGCAGTATGGCAAAGAAGAAGTGACAAAAGTTTGAAGGAAACACAATTTTGTTTTTAGATTTAATGTCCCTACTCTCCTGTAACGGATTCAGAATATCGTGTGTACTAGGGAATAGATGTTGTGTGGGTAAAGGGATTACCTAAGAAACAAGGGTTTCATCAGACGCATAGCCTTTTGTTCTAGAACTTTTTTTCCACGGTAAGCCCTTAGATAGATATGCATATTTTACATGGATATCCTCACAAAAATGAATAGATATACCCTCTTGTATATTATTTCTTGGAGTGGCCATGGTTTAGATTAGGAGTCATATAGTATTTAATGGATTAGTTGATAGCCCAAATTGCGTCTGTGGTGAAATTCAAACCCCACAACATGTACTGACATGCCAAAGAATTGATATCCGAGGCAATATCGGAACTGTTGATGATGATTTTCGTTCGTGGCTACGTGATAATACTATTTTAGATCTATGATAGGATTTTATCATATGTTTTGGAATGGATATCTAGATTATCAGTGTCATACTCTACTGCTCATACGCATATATATATATATAGTATTTAATGCTCATTTTGAACTACGCAGACACAATTTTGCACCTTACCTTAGCCAATCAGAAAAAAATCAGCTCTTTGCACTATTTGCACTCGTTTCTCGGAGGAAAACAAAAATATAGCATATATTTTGTGTAGATTAGCCAATCACAGTGCAAGAAAAACCTAACCATTTGATAACATGCCCTATGACATGATTGGAATATATTTATACATTAAGTTTCAACAGCGCTTGTCACAGAAAATATTTCTGATTATATTCTAAAACAGTTTTTTTAAAAATATTGCTTACATGAAAATGTCGATACCACCTGCAACAACAGCACCAACAGCAACAGGAACGTTGAATACAACATTGTGGTCTAAAAATAAGTTATTTGGAACATTGAATTAAATGTATTTCTGATAACTAAGTATCATTTATTTACTACTCATGTTTTTAGATTTTATCCACCTGCGCAATTGTGTTCCCATGTAACTATTTAAAAATTCCTTATGCTCTTAAAAATATTTTTCTGAACAAATCTTCCGAAAAGACAAAAAAAAAGATGGATGCGACTCAAGTTATTACGTGAATGTTGTATCCTGCCAAACTTCACAAAAAAGCAGAGAAAAAAAGTACCTTTTGCAGTATCTCTTCTTCTTTAAAATACCAAAGATGAAATGCGAAATTCAACTATAACAGTTAAGTTAGTGACCTATTTCATAGGTCAGTGGTTTATTTATGCAGAATTATTCACGCTCAATTAATTTTGGACAAGTAAAGTGCAAAGGAAATGTGATCATATCTTAGATTAATGCTCATTTTTGCGCATAATTTTATTAAAATGACGTTTAGCCTTTTTTATGGATCAGTGCGCCTTTTTTGTTTTACTGTATTCGAAGTATTAATTCACTTGCAAATCAAAAATGTGCGCTAAACGGTAATCCAATGATACAGGGCAATGTGTCTTTTGAGGTCTACGATAATACAGTAAAAGTTCGTTTGAATACGAAAAAGCATCTTCGTTATTTTGCAATTCCAGAAGCATACAGGTGTTAAAACGAAACGAGAGAATGTTAAGAGTGATGTTTTATAGATGAATAACTCCAGTCGAGTAGATATGCTTCGAGCAGAATAGAAAATGTTGGGGTATGTAGAGAAGTTAAGTCTGAACCCACGAAGTTTGTTCTCTTCTGGGCTCTTTAAAAATTATAGATTTTATCCAACGGCGCAATTGTCTTCACCTTGTAAATATTTAGATATTCCCTATGCACTTAGAGAGAATGGAGTTTTAAATTTTAAAGTTATAAATATATTAAAGCTCTCAAAAATATTTTTCTGAACAAATTTTCTGAAAAGACACAAAAAAGTAAAAAAGAAGTGGATGAAACTAAGTTATCACGCGAATGTCGTATTCTTCCACACCCCCCCCAAAAAAAAAAAAAAACAGAGAAAAAAAGTACCTTTTGCAGTATCTCTTCTTCTTTACAATATCAAAGATGAAATGCGAAATTCAACTATAACAGGTAAATAAATGACCTAAATTCATAGGTCAGTGGTTGATTTATGCAGAGTTATTCACGCTCAATTAAGTTTGGGTAGGTAAAATTAATGGCAACGGTAAAAAACATATCTCATATTATTGTCCATTCTTGCGCATAATTTTTCTAAAAGGAAGTTTAATCTTTTTTATGATTTACGTTTGGAAAAAGAATTTTCACGTTTAGGTGTTTAAAGAACCTAAACCATTCTTACTGTTTTTTTTTAATACTCTCTAGTGGTAGTGCGTAATAAATGATTTACACGGAAGGTTTTTAGGAAGAAACCAGTCCATAGAGTAGCTATTAAAATCTCCGCCAATTTAATCCCATAGTTACGTCAAGTTTGTTTTTCTGTGCAATTTGTTGCGCTAACTTTAACACTGGATAATTCAACCCCCACTCCCTTGACTGAGGAGCACAATCCACTCTAACATTTTCTTGGGGATTTTATTTCTAATTTTTATTAACTAATTTTAATGTGACAATAAATTTATCTTAACAGGTGAAAACATACAGAAAACAAATATTACAAGAATAAAAAAATTTAGAACAAGAACACAGATTTACACCCTAGAACTGGTACGACCACGGCCACTTTCGTAACCGAAATGGCCTTTACTCGAGCGATTTGCGTAATTACGTACGCAAAGAAATAACGAGCATGGATACTCCGTATACTTTCCCATCATTGCTGACAGGTTCAAATTTCATAAACTTTGTGTTTTATGATGAAGATGTTTGGTTTTTGTTGGAGATACTAGATTACAAAGGAGAATCTCATCCACCAGCCTTAGAATAAAAAAGTTAGCTTTAAAAAAAAATGTTTTATTGTAAAGAAACGGGGAAAGAAAGAAAATCAATATTAAACGACAACTTGGGTTCGAAATAGCTATTATATAAACATAATTGTTTCTCCTTTTCTCCTTCTTTAGCTTCCGAGCAATTCTCGTCTATCGAAGCTTAGGAATCACCAGAATATGTGTTCGCCTAACATTTTTTGGGGGATTTTATTTCTAATTTTTTATTAATTAATATTTATGGCTAAAAATTGTGACAATAATTTTATCTTAACATGTGAAAACATACAGAAAACAAATACTACAAAAAGAACAAGAACACAGATTTAAACCCTAGAACTGACCACGACTACGGGCACTTTCGAAACCGAAATGGCCTTGGTCATCATGTTCCTTCGTTAGCATGTCCAGGCCGCGAAAACTTTGTATTGGCTTTTCAAATAATCAGGCGTTTTGATTGGTATGCTACGTGCGAGCGATTAAAACAAAGTAATAAAACTGTGAGTAAAACTGTCCTATTTGTTTTCTCTGGCTACAGAGCGGAATTGGCGATTGAGAATTACGGGGGTAATTATTATTAAAAATGGCGTGATAAAATAATGCATTCATTTTAATAACTTATTTTTATTTTTCTTAAATAAGTTAATAAATTAAAGTAATTGACTTAATCAAAGAAATAATTTTATTTTTAAAATGAAGTTTCCGACTAAACAGCGCTATGGTTTCTAGAAAATCGCGGATAGATCAAAGAAATACCCTTTTAAACAGACAGACAAAATGCAACTATTATTATAGAGACTATTTGGTAACCCGTGAAAAATAGCGGAGTAGCCTTTGTGTTTTGGTAACACCACTATAGATATTTTATATTGCTATAGAAGTAGCTGGATACAAAAATGAATCAATTTGCAAGGGAAAGCATTTTTGCCCATCAAAAAAAATTTAAACAACTATTTTTTTTAATCCAAGTTATTTATGACCACTTTCGAATTGAATTCTTTTCATTTCTACAATTCCTGCTATAACAGAGTTAGTGTCAAACATTTAAGATGAACCTCTAAACTATTTGAATATTCTATAAAAAACAAGCGGATTATGATCACTCAGTCTTCGCTCAGTTTTCGCTCGTCTTCGCTCAGTTTTTTTGCTCAGTCTTCGATCACCCTTTAATCATTCTTCAATAAATCTTCAATCAAACTTCGATTAGTCTTCGATCAGTCTTTGCTCAGACTTTGATAAATTTTCGGTCATTCTTTGTGGAATCTTCACTTAGCCTTTGTCCAATCTTCGATCAGTCTTTGCTTAGTCTTCGCTCAGCCTTTGATCAATTTTCGGTTAGTCTTCGTGCAATCTTCGCTTAGTCTTCGCTCAATCTTCGAGAAGTCTTCGATCGGTCTCCGATCAGTTTTTGATCAATCTTCGATCAGTTTTTGATCAACCTTCGATCAGCCTTCGATCAGTCCTCGATCAGTCATCGATCAGCCTTCTCTCATTCTTCACTCAGTCTTTGCTTAGTCTTTGATCAGTATTTTTTTATTATTTATGGTATCTTGAAATTTTGTGAAATTGCAACGCAAGGTACGGCTACTAGTAAGTAAAAAAATGTTGTTGATTTTGTATTGTTATCTTCAGAACAAATAGGAAACACTCTTTCATGTACCTAGCTACAGTTTTCAGGCCACACTTTTGCGTCAATTCTTAATTTTTAATTAGACAAATGATGTTACTACATGTAACTACACGCTTTTTTTTAAAAAAAATACCAAAGTTCCGACGAGGCTGGTCATTATTTTTATTACTCTAAATTTGTAAACAATATTGCTTTCCAAATAAAATTCTAGACTTATATTCTTATAAAGCATATTCCGCTAATTACCACGAGATACTTGCTCCCTAAATGTATGAGAATGTTTATATCTTTTGCCGATGATCCAATATCTTGAAGGAATTCGAAATCCTAACTTGTATGATAAATTTTGTATTTGTTATCAAATAACAATTTTATGATCAATAATGTTTGTTTATTTCATTATTACCATTATAGATATTTTATGAGTCCCAAGAATTAAATTAACTCTTGCTGGTTAGTTTCATATGAACATCCATTTAGGGTTGTTAATCTCGCTAAATGACTTTTTAACCTGCTGGACGCATAACGGACTTTCTGTTTTACTTCAACTGTGTGTTTAAAATATTAATGAATAATTTAGCCGAAATTAAAAGCTTGTTCAGCTGTTTTGTTTAACCAAATAAATTTGTAGTGCATATTTGTTTTGCTATTAAAATAAAGTGAACACAAGTATTCATTAGAAAATGTGCTCCTACCAAAATAAATAAGAAAATTAGATTTTTACGTATTCTAACGTGATAGAAGTTACATTTCTGCAATAATCATATCTCGGTTTTGTTCGTAAATTTGTTTCTGTTAATATCCTCTTGCAAATTAAAGTCTCGTTAAATAATGTATGAAAAAATCTGTTTTCAGTTGTGTTATGGTCAAGTTAATATTTGCTAATATTCATTTACAACCTAAAATTTTCTTTGATTTACTTATATAATATAAAAAGTCATTATTATTTGAAAAACATGAGCAGCCCATTCATTCGTATATATATATGTATTTTGAATGTTAGAATTAAAAACATGATATGTGGATAGTGGAAAGCATTTCAATACTTATACCTTTGTTGCTACATGTTGTTGGCTTCTACTTATTGTACAAAAGTAGTACAAATATTGGTGAAAGTCAGAAGATCTTTCTCTTGCATTTAAGTGCCACAGAGATATGTATATGCATTTTTTTCCTATTCAGTGTTTTATCATTAAAGTTGTACGGCTTTGTTTTGGCGACAAAAATTGCCTGCATAATGTATTACCCATTTGTGTTGGTCTATTACTTGGTCATGATTGCACTCACAATGGACAGATTCTTTGAAGTGTATTTAAACATTAGATATCATTTATATTGGTCGGGAAAAAAGACTAAAATTACCATGTTTATCTGCTGGATAATATTTCTGCAAATTTTATTCGCATTTTTGTTATATTTTCACTATCACAGTGACGAAGGTTTAAGGAATATTATAGACGTTTACATTAAGTACGTTTCACTGCCGTTAGATATCATATTTCTTGCCATAGCAACAACTACATACATATACATCCTCAACAAGTTAAGAAAAAATAACTCTGTAAGTCCTTATAGCTTTAAATGTCCAAAAGAATGGTCAGAAACAGCGATTACAAATCTGTCTGAACCAATATCAAATGAAAGCAGAAAAAAATCTTTTAATGTTAGTTCAATTTGTCCACAAACTAAAGAACTTACCACATGTGAAGATTGTAAAACAGATGGAACTGATACAAATTCAGGAGAACGTGAAAATCGATTAAGGTTTTTTTGCAAGAATCAAAGAGAGCCTGCTCAGTCAGATACGCAAAACAAATTACCATCACTTCAAACACATACTGAACATCCTCGACATGTTAAAGAAATCAAAGTAGTGTGTTCTGATAAAGGTTGTAGAACCAGAAAAAGGAAGCGATCAAAGAGATTTAGAAACCAGTCCCTCCCAGTTCTACTTATATTAACCTGCGTGATCTTTGTTGTGGTGCCAGACATTATTCACTTCTGCACGTCAGTCGGGGCTTTAGAAGGCATTGATGATTTAAGAAGAGCACTCAATGTAATGTTCTTCATTGGCATGGCTTGTGATGCGTTTATCTACGTTATGTTTGCAACGAAAACAGGGAAAAGCTTTATTAAAAAGACAAACCAAATGTTGAGATTTATGCGAAAAATATAAATTTGTGTCTTGTGTTTTATTTCTTTTGTTTTGAGGATTCTAAAAGAGGTTTATATTTCGAAATAATGTTTGTGTGATAATGTACGCTGACCTCCAACACAAAAAGAAAAAGAAATACAAACATTATTGAATAAACTACAAATATTTTTGACTAAATATTTTCTTTTTGACATGAAATCATGCCAGACGTAAACTGAAATATATTTTTAAAGGAATAAAATTTATCCCATATTTTTCATCATTTTCGGTTTTGGACGTTCACATTTTTTTAAGCTCTAACAATTTGCAATGTGTTCTATCTATCTTTTTATGTAACTAAATTGTTTGATTACCTTAACGGGATCAATTTTCGCGTAAGATAAATTTCTGGGTTTTTGCGAATTTGTCCAATATTTACGTCCACACGAAATATTTCGAAACATGCAATTTGCAATTTACGAAGTTGCTAATTTGTAAAAATACGATCTCGTGACAATCCCCCCCCCCCCAAAAAAAAAAAAAAACATATTTGTTGTTTTAAGAAAGGTTTCGTTATTTAAGAAAGACAATGGAACATTATTTCTTCATGACATTGTTTCTAGAATTATCACGAATCCTTTCTCCTGTTGGAATATTCCTCGTTGTAGGAAAATTTGAGTAGTAGAGTAAGAAGAAGATGCTACATTGTTTTGGTTCTAAACTTAACCACCTGCCTAGAGGGCTGCTTTTGTTTCCTTTTATGAAAATCAAATTTGAATTTTATCTGAGCAATTTTGACTCGCAAAAATTAAGGAAATATTTATTCGCAAAATAAAAACTAAATTTGATTTTTCAGTCTATGCGAAAGTTAATCCCATTGCTAAGGTAGTTTTCATGTGTTTTATGTAAAATACACTGCAACAAAACCTATTAAAATGCGTGAATTGTAATCCACATATTAAACGGATCATTTCTTATTAAACTTCGTTGTTGTTTTTTTTTTTTTAGAGAATTCTAAACCTAATATTTTTTAATATTTTTTTTAATAATTCTTAATTCAAGGTGTTAATGCATTTCCAGACATGTTAAAATTAAAACTTATTTTCACTGATTCGTGTGTTGACATGTGTGTTGGCATAATTGTCAAAAACCTACCAGAAGTTAGAATTCTACTTTTTTAGCTATCACATTTTGCTGAACATTTCATGATTTTTTTAAAAAAAATAGTGAATTGTCTTCCACACAATCTGTGTGGAAAATAAAACGACACATATATTTTAAATAAAGAATAAAAAATCTTTGCAATTAAGAGGGATAGGAAATTCGAAACTACAATTGTGAGAACAATAAAATATACGCATCTTATGATGGAGGATGAAGAAATTCTGCAGTAAAGAAAATTTAGAAATCAACTTGAATTTGACTCGAACTTATTGTAACTGACGTTTCTTTTATAATCAAGTTGCTAGAAGAAAAGCAAAGAATCGATTTGCAAACTTTTCATCCACGTCTTTTCAACATCACATCCACTGAACTTGATGAAAATATTATGTATAGTCACTTGTGGTAAATTTTATATCATTAAAAGTGCTATAAAATTAGATACTTTTATATAGGAAAACTTGTATAGGCTTAAGCCTTGTATCACTATTCAAAAATAATTTATAATATTTTCAAATATAATAAGCTCTCTCGTTGCTTTGTAAAAAGTCGAAGGAAATTAGCTAAGAAAGTCAAACATTCTTATACGCTTTCAAAATTGAGCAAGCAATTTTTGCATCTTTATGTTTCCATATAGATTTTAAACAAACCCTATCTCCTTTCTATTCACACAAATTTGGATTGCTAACTAATTGTTCTGCATCAATTGACGTAAACAAGCATTAATTTACCCATTGTTTGTCTTAAAAAATCAGTTAGAAAAAATCTTCAGCATCCACTTCATTTTGTTTTACTTGTTATATTTATGTTTTAAGGAGTAAAATATCGATCTTTAAACTTAAAGAAGGTCTTCTAGACCAGAGTAGGAATTAGTTTGATGGTTGTTTCAAGTAGGAGAGGTCATAACACTTTTTCAGAAAATATTAAGGAAATAATTTGTTCTTTACTATTAAGTAATCCTTATTATCATTTGTCGTGAAGAGGGATGATAGAAATGACAAATAAAAATTTTCAACTAATATGCAATGCCAATATTTTCTCCTTCTGTTTGAACTTGAAAGTTTGTGTAGGAAATTCGACGCTGATGAGAGTAAAAAACGCTAAATGACAAGAAATTAAATAAATAATAATAAAAATTAAAGACTGAAAAATTGTATAAATGTTATTATTACATACCCGTAAGCAAAAACAGCCATTGAATAAATAATCGTATTCCACCCGCATTATTCAATGCTTGTGACGTAACATTAGTTTTGACAAAACATTCGTAAACGCATGTTTTGATTTTATCCTTTCCGCCTCATTAATTTTTATCGTAATTAACTGTGATTGGTTGTTTCTTAGTGGTCCGTTTTCTGATTGGTCGATTTCCAAACACGTGAAATGGCGGGAACTTTTTTGTCGAGAAAATTCTTTTTACAAAAACATCAAAACAAAGAAATCGAAACAAAAATGGTATATAATAAAACATATATACAATAGGTAAACATAGGTTATTGGATTTATTAACCCTCGGTGATATTATATTCAACTCCGCTGCGCGTCGTTGAATATAAATCACCTCGGGTTAATAAATCTCAATAACCTATGTTTACCTATTGTATATCTACTTAATATTACTTTGCAGTTCTTTTTACTTAAGGACTAATAATTTTTTTTTCAATTTTTTTTCAACTGATGTGCTTGCATTAATGTTGCAAGCAAGTTGTTTTTGGAAAAATTTATTGGAAATTTATTTTAATTTTTGGAAAATTTATAGTACGTCACAAAAAGGAACAAAATAGCAGCAACAAAATGCCACCATCGACTTAAAATTCAATTACTTAAGTTCTAGAGCGACTTTTCACATTCTGTTTGAAGTTTCTGAAAGCTACATAACAGTTTTTTAACATATTTTCCGGTTTTTACATAGATCGCATCATGAAAAGTTGCCAAAAAATTGCCCGAAAATCCGGATTTTTCCGAATTTCGGGTAGAATCAAAAAAAATCAGGAAATTGGATTAATCACGTGTCCAAGACATGGAAAATAATTCTTCTTGATGAAACAAAGTTGTGTTGTAAGTTTCAAGTTCTAAGGATAATACTAACAAGAGTTATTATATTTTCCCCATTATTAGATTTTAATAGAGATTTTTAGGGGTATTTTCGAGTAAAAGCCAGTATGGAAGCCTCTGAAAGGCATGGGACCTAAAATTTGGCATGCAGGTGTCTACTAGATATATATTCAAACTCAGTAAGTATAATAGCCATGCAGCGCAACCTTAAGAAGTTATTAAAAAAAAAAGTCAGGTTGGCAAAATTCCCCCTCCCATCCCCGGACCGAATAGGGTTAAAGCGGTGATAGCTGCACAGTTTGATTAATCAAAAATTTTTAAGCATTATTATTTTATTTTAACTGAACTTTAAATTATACACATGAAAATTATAATTTAAATGAAAACTGCAGCTTAAATACTGACCTACCCATTGTATCCATTGTACTCGCAGCTTTTACACCAAGCATTCCTATTTCCTGTAGGTGCATATCAGCTTGTCTGCGTTACAGCTCTAATATGATAACTAATTTACTGTACAAATTCAAAGGGTGCTCCTTCGTTGTATTTTTTGACAGAACGCCGTCATAATGTAATTTTAACGTCTCGCAGGTATATTAGGCAACTGCTATAATAAGATCTAAAAAGTTCCTTTTTAAAACAATTTTTTTTAAAAATGGCTTTAAAAATAATTTACTTAAGGAGTCTTCTCATTTCTGCTTTTACAATTTGTTGCCTTGACAATCCCAAACAAATTCTACTTCTGTTTTCTTATGATATTCAATGTATTTAATTTATTAACACCCATTCTCATATTAAAAAAATCGTAAAATCCATCTACCCCTATTTATTAGAACAGATAATAAAAACTTGCAGTGGAAATGTTTACACTTGCGAAATATTTTAATACCTCGTTTTTTTTCCCGGGTATATTAAAAATTGATACAATTTAACTGAAAACAATCATTGTTCCTGATATCCTGGATTTAGTCCTTTCTAGAGGCACTGACAAGCTGTTTTGGACAGCATAAAAATCCGATTGCAGTTTTGTGTCTCAACAAAAATAGTTAAAACAATGTCTTGGAATAATTCAAGTAAACACATCATTTATTATAAGCATCATAATTTTATTCTTTAATTATTTCCAAAAAAAAGATGGAAGCTTCCATCCCAAGATCGAAGAAAGCTTTAATCTTCAGCTGGATTATTTGATCTCAAGATAGCTGGTTCGATCTTAAGATGGAAGCTTCGATCTCGAGATACAACATTGATCAATAAAATGTGTAGACATGGCCCATGTAGAGAAAGCCAGCTATAAATGATTGCAACTTCCCGAAGATTAAGAAAAACATCTCTAAGTTTGATCTTTTTGTCCTGTTTTACGAAAAAGACCTAGACGTTGTGTTTGATGAAAAGATATGGAAAAGGTATTACCAACACTATTTGTGCACATACGAGTTCATCTTGTTGACCTTGGTGTTAGTGTTGGCATCTGTTTAATTATTACATGCCTGCTCTTGCTCTTGTGGCTTCTAAATATTGTGGAATTCACCTTTTTTTTTGAGCATGAAACGGAAATGTTCCCTTAGAGGATCCCCGGGGAAATTAAAATGCGTATGCGTTACACGGTAATATACACTTTTTGCTGTTAAGATCTAGCTATCACTTTTGCCAGCGCCTTGTTTGATTTGGTTCATTAGCGCGAAGCACAAAATATTGTATTGTAGGATTTTCTTGTTCGGATGAGTTTTCAAAATATTGTACTTAATTATTAACAGTATACATAAATAACAACCAGTCGTATGTTATATAACTATATTGTTGTGAAATAATAACGTATAAAAATATGAAAATGGAAATTACAACAGTATTTTTAAACATCCCCATTGCTTTTTTAAACTCTTCTTCTTTAAACTACACTTTACTAAAACGCAAAAACTAATCTTATCATCTTGTCGCAGCAACTACAATATAATATAGTGTTTGCACATTACAGAATGGTAAAGGAGAATTCTTAACAAAAAACTTCTACTACATCAAAAACAAAGAGTTAATATAATCTAAAATAATGTTAAAAAAATCGAGTATGCTAATTAGATTTTGCCGTCAAAATGCTTTTTCGCATTTTTTTTAAAAAATTTAATGGCTGTTCGACATTCTTTATATTGCACGCCCATGAATGAAACAGGGTAACCGTCTCCCTGTAACGGGTCAACAATAGACCCATTAATCTCTAATGGTCGCCCAGGTATTTCAGGAATGGTGATGATCACGCCAAGATCTAACATTTCTGGTGTAACACTGTGTGGGATTTCGTCAAGTTTGACAACCTTTTAATAACATAAGAACATTCTTTATATATCATTAAAAAATAACAAAAAGGATTTAAAGTTGTACTACAAATCACATTAAAAGATTATGCTGATGCTATTTTTAAAACTACTTTTATAAGTTGGCAACAATTGGAAAGTTAATATTAAAATAAATTGTTTCAGGCTTTACAATGTTTTCTCTAGGATTCATTACAAAAGTAGTTAATAGAAAATGAAAAATATATACTTAGAAAGATATACAAACCTGATGAAAGTCGGGGAATTTGGTAGGCACATGTGAAATGAATGCTCGCTTTGTATCACCATACAAAAAGTAGGTTTGATGCTCAGGATACTCAATGTGTTTACTGGCTTCCAAACTTTCCAAATGATTGTATCTAAACACTTCATCCACTTGCATGGCTACATCAAATAGCTTTTCTGTGGTATTTTCTGCATCTACGGTTTGATGGATCAAAATAACGTCAACAACACGTGTAACAACAAAAACTACAATAGTGCAACAAAAGTAACAACAATAACACTGCAACAAGAACAACAGCCACGACAACAAGGACAATACACCATCACCACTAACCACAACAACAAAAATGGGGAAAACAAAGAAAAGAAAAGTTCAACTAGAAATAAATACCTTTGTAAACTTCCATTATGAAGGTCATTTTGCCTCTTAGAAACTGTTTCATTGTTGTTTTGCCTTTTGTTTTAAGGAAGAAGGTGGAGTGATCAAGTTTTTGAGCATTTCTATAAATAACATTGGTACCACGAATTTACATAGAAAGTATATTTGCAATGTAATGCGTGAGACATATTTTACATGGTTTGGTCCAAAAATTAATAATAGCCATTATATTTCACTTCTTACCTAAGTCGGTCACGATCTGCATCGGTGGGGGCCAGCATAGACAAAACCACGTGATATTGTTTGCCAGGAACAGAAAAGGATGGTATGTGATCTAAGAAGATCTTTCCATGTTTGTTCATTTTACTAGCACAAGCAAAGGTGATATGAACTTCAGGGTCACCGAAACCTTCCACTTTTAGCTAAATTAAAAGAAGACAGGCAACTTATCAAATCATTTGCATTGGAGAAATGTTTTTAAAACAGGAGGAAATACTGTCGTCATCTCCTTTGGACTACTCATACTGAAAAAGATTGGGATTTTAAACGTGCTGGATAATGTTTCTTTTGGTCTATTTTTGCATCAATTTCTGCTTAATGTTTATGTTACAATTTTTTTCAGCTGTTCATGTATGCAAATATATACAGTTTTATCAACACATCGAAATAATTTTTGGCATCATGTTATGTCGATATTCTTTTAGTTGGCTAAAGCGTGTGACGTAAAAATTTTTTTTGTAAGTTTACTGACATCTAGGAAATTTCTAAGTCACTACTTACACCGCCAATACAATTCATGACAACATTTCTAAAGAGCTTGCCAAATGCTGTTATATTAAGATCATTGGCTTGAAACGGACTAATGCAAGTGTTTCGTAGAAAACCTAGCTCTCCTTCAGCTGATATATTTAATCTTTCTTTTAATTGATCAGCGGCTGCTCCGTACTTAGCAGGATCAATAATTGAAGTGGTTAAGAAAATTGGTACTCTTTTAGCATGTTGGCCAACAGTCACTGAAAAACAAAAACAATGCAAGTAATTTCATGCCATATCGCCATATCAGAACCACAAAGTTTTTTTATCAAATTAACTATAAAATCAAAACTCAGATTGTAAATTTAGCATTTTTTTTATTAAGCATCGCCTAAACTTATACCAGTCACCTGGTCAGTTTCTAATGAAGTTTGTTTCACACCTGTTTTTTAAGCCGTCGATATGTTTGGAGTGACAAAAATATAAAACCTTCAATAACTCATAAATACTATCTTTTCTTTCCAGCTAAACAAACTCTATATTAAGGAGAATGGAAATTCCAGTCATCTTACCGTTTGTTTCGTCAAAAATATCTTTCTGAAGTTGGTTGGTGGCTTCCAAGTTAGTGGAGTTTCCGACCAAATTTACAACAAAGGAATTAATCAATGCGTCTGGACCAACAATAGACAAAAACTTCATCGCTTCTTCGTCCTGTCACGTAAAAAATAATAGTACGTGCGACAGTCTCACATCATCATGTGCAATTAAAAAAATTTCTAAATTCCCTCCAATTACACATGTTTTTGCAAGATTTCAATCTTAAGGACCGTCCTAGATTAACAACAATATACCTTCGCTAATATTTCATTGTCTTTTCCCAATATTCTTTCTCGAATAAATTTCTTTTGCTCGTTTTCTGATTGTGGAAAGCCGTCCGGTAATTTTGGAAGATCGATGAAATTGACACACACCCAATCATCATAATCCTGAGCAACTGTCATCCACATGCAGTAAAATAATTTCGATCCAAGTTGGCATTGTCCCAAAATTCTGCCATACCCATATTGATCGAGTCCAATAACCTTAAAGTGCACAATTAAAGAATCAAAAAAGATTTAAATGAATCTGAATCTCACATATGTCTAGAAGACATAGGTGAGTCATAAAATTTTAAATACATGACGCTTACCCTATGAGACAACAGGACTCCGGCTGCAGCTGCTCCAGGTTTTGATCCTTCTAACCCATAAACACCAACTGTCATGTCGTTCTCTCCATGAAATACTTCAGGAGCTGCCAAGGTGATAAAACCTTTCATTGTTCCATTTCTATAGCAAAGTGCTCCAGCTGGGTATAAACAGAGACCAGCTTTATGTGGATCAATGGTTACTAAAAAAAATATAATTGCTACATCTAATATGAATATTTGGAATTGTAACAATACAACGGCATATATCTAAGGGAAGGACGAATAGCTAGTTGGTCATACTAACATGATAACATTGTTTTTTCTCTGTTTTCATAAAATATTTCTTAATAATGTTCCGCCAAATAATCTATTACGAATCAGAACCATAGCTTACCAACTAATTATGGTAATTAGCTGGCTTTAAACTGCAACGGAGTACTTCTGTACGTCACTTAGCATATGCCCCATTTCCATAGCTTTTTTCTACCGTTTAAAAAAATAACTAGAGAAAAATAAGCATACCTGTGTCTGCATGTTTGATGGCTTGATACTGTTTCTTTGAATGCTCAGACAGAGGTATTATTGGCACGTAAGCCTCTCCACGTTCTTTGCAAGCAGCTCTTCTTTCTGCTGAAGGAGGTTGAATCATAGTTAACAAATATCCTCCCCACGCAGCATCAGCGTGAATGGCGAAGTTCAAACCCTGAAATGCGAAGAATGAAAGTTACGAGCAATGAAACTTGATTTGTAACATGAAAATAGTTTTGACTAGAAAATCTCAAGTTTTATGCCTAAATTTAACAATGTATATTATAATAATAGAATCTCAAAACAACGGGATGCTTTCAAAATTTAGTTTGTTTCTTAAGAAATTGCGACAGCCGAGTTTAAGTGTTTTCAGCTTACCGACGATCGATACGTATTTCTCAACGTTACAATTTCTTCCAGCGGATCAATGGCTCCCTCTTCTGTAGTTCCAATGACAGCAACCACCATAAAGACGGCCTGTTTCTTATCCAAACATTCATCAAGCTTTTTTTCCAATTCTTTTTTTTAGAAACAAAATATAGATAAACGATTATAATTAATATACATTAAAAAAAGCAAAAGAAATATTAATTAGATAGATTTATAGCTAATCAACATGGAAGTATTATAAGATAAGAAGGAAGGAAGACCATCTTTTATAATGATACGCGCATGTGTGGTTGTTGATTATATTTTCATTTAAAGCGCCTATTTTAATTTATCAGAATTACAACAAATCGATTTGATTGGCTGGGAATTGCATTGTATTCTAATTTAAATTTGCTTCAACGCGTTTTAAAACCGCGGAGCGTGTAAATGGTTGGTAAGAAATTGTTGTTTTTCTTCATCTTGATCAAGAAGATTGAACAGGGCTATTGCCTCTTTAATGTCCATTGGGTAATTGAAGTGATTATCTTCAAACCGTTCTTGTGAAATTTTATTGTGTTATAGAAGTCATACGGATTACTTTTGTGTTAGTCGAACAGTTGACGAAGCGAAAGGAACATTATAAAACACTGACAATTTTGCACCAGAAGGAGAATCCATACAGTTTCCTGTATTTTCTTTAAAGAAGGAAAAAAAAGATATGAATGATTTAAGTAAGGAAATAATTAAATAAAATTATTTGTTTTCTCATTGTTCTTATATGTAAATATACACAGCCGAACGTTTAGTAGGGTATCTCTGTCAAACGCCCCTCCAAAGGGCGTTTAAAAGAGGGGCGTTTAAAAGAGAAGGGTTTTAAAGAAAAAAGGTTTTTAAAGCATAATCTTAAAATAAATCTTAGTTTGTAATAAAGAGTTTTAAGTAAGAAGATATTACCTGATATGCTTTGTCTAGCATTTCCATCAACATTCACAGCCAAAACATTTTGATCACCAATTCCAAGTACAGTTGCCGATTTAGGCCAAGAATAATGATTTGTTCCTGGAGAGCACACTACTGGCACCTCTGATATGCCATGCTTTTGTAAAAATTTAGCCATACCTATATTGATAACTGATTCGGTCTAAAGGGAGATAGAACCAAACAGTATGAAAAAAGCATTGGAAAACATTGGTGCAATATATTAGAATGATGGATTACTTTTAACTTCTCATCTAACAATGTGTTATCTGTCAATCCAGCTTCTGCACAAACTTTTCCTGATAAATTACAAACAGTGTCGACATCAAGATTGAGTAGTTGCCACTTTGTGCATTTACTTAGTTTGACATACGAGTCCTCCCCTGGAACATATACAGGAGTATTTGCAGCAGCTAAAAAGATAATTCAGAGTTATTTCAGTATGCCTAAAATAATTATATTTTTCTTTTTTTCAAAGGAATAGTACAAAAAAGTAGGAACGTGTGATTGTTCTAACAAAATGTAATAATTACCGGCAAATGGTCCAGCATTGTCTCCAGTCACAACAGCCTGCACCGCTAATGGATGAAATTTTAAATTTCTAGCTGCCCACAGAGCCTCTAGATTAGCAACAGAACCGCAACCTGTAATATGTCCCCAGGGACTAACTTCCCTATTGTTGTCGAAGTTCATGAGCTGACATAAATGTTGTCCCACATCAATCTCCATTTTGGTTGTAACAGGAGATGCTGTAGAATCTACATTGTTTTGATTCCAAAGCATGCCAGAGAAATAACCAAGCATGGATGGCATTGTGTTTTCCCACGTCATATGTCCCTATAGTTTTAAATTAAAGTTGGAATAGTTAAAAACACGTTGCACAATTTAACCTTAATATGAAACAGATGTGATGTAATTTTATTTGTTTTCAATTCATAGTACAGCTAACATAAAACACTGTCTACGTGCAATAATTAATACGAATAACACTTAAAAAACTTTCATATTAACTAAGAAGGAATACAACACCTGATATCTGGTACTGAAGAAGGGAATTGAATCTGTCAGTTCATCATGCATAACTTTCAGTTGATTTTCTGTGTCCTCAATTTCGCTGCAATAAGCTTTGGAGGCTTTCACGTTGTTATCAATATAGCAAGGATCGCCGGGATAGTATCCCTCACGACAATCCGAATACCAATTGATGATTTGCGTTGTGAGACGAGAGAAAACCTCTCTGTTCTCCGCGCGAGGTCCAAGGAACCAGGCGCCTAATGCTTCCCATGGTTTTTTGTAGCAATCTGAATGCGGCCTACAATGAAAAAATATTTTTTTTTTTACACTGGGAGCACTTACGTTGATAAGGCAATTATATTTCACTGATTTGTGGTGCTTGCTTTAATAACATTTTGGACTCAAAGTTGCTTATTTTTGCTAATGCGAATTCACATTCCAAAACGTTTTTTAACTAAGTCCTCTGATTGTTTATAGCCATAATTTGTATCCGTGTCAAAATTTTTCTTTTTGTAAATAAAATTAGATAAAGTTTTATTCACGGGCGAGCGGGCGAGGGAAGTGGATATGTTGTATAGATAAGAAGATAATATAGCTAGTTAACCAATTCAGTCTCGACATATGAATATACCGAGGGTTCGAGGTTTGTGTTTTACAAAGTATACCTTGCCGCTCTAAAAAAAACATTGAGCGCAATAAGATAGAACGAATTTCCCCAAGATTGCACAAACATAAATTCAACATTAATTGTCTCTTTAGCATGTTATGGGTATGGTTCACGCAAGAGGGGCGAAAACAGTTTAGTTACATGGCTAACTCACCCCGTGGTGAAAAACGAACAAGTTTACCCCGTGGGCTGAAAGTAATATCTATATTATAATACCCGTATACGTCTGTCCGTCACGCAAAATGGTACCGCAATTAGCGACACACAAAATTCGGTAAAAAAAGAACGGACGAACCCGTGGATTTTTTCCACGGGCTACTGACTAGTTTCATATAATCACTTATGTGAAACACGCAAGTAGCACTTCAAGAAATAGTACAATATATAAGCACATGAGCCATAGAAAAACATTCCTTCAGCATTTTTTTTTTGCGCATTTACTCCTAATATGTACGCTCTTCGCCTGGAGCAATGTGGTGACATGCAAAAATCATGAACTTTCGCCCCGGAGTGAAATCTCGCCCCCTATGCTATAATCACCCCGGGGTGAGATTCACCTCATCAAACGCATGTAACTACTAAGTACAGCTTGACCAAGCATGGGGCTGGTTTCACCACGGGGCGAAATTGTGCATGTAACCAGGCCCTATGAATTCCTTTCCGAGTCTTTGCTCTCCGTCGTAAAAAAAAGATATTAACGAAATATTGTTGACAGGAATAAAGTAACCACCTGTATGGTTTAAGAACTATGTGCAGTCAATGCTGTTGTTTGTAACTGTTTACTGGGGTTTGTGTCGGTGTGTAATGTTACTTGATAAAATAAAACGCCTGTCACACTTATAGACATAACAAAAAAACTATCGCGAGAATAAATATTTGTGTCTGTGTTTAAAGAAGTTATGATGTAAGCACAGCCATCTGAAAGATCAATAAATAAAAAATATTTTTTATGTGGTTTCTTCTGATCCACCGTTATATGATTGACAATTTTACTAATAATTGAACGAAGACCGGTGGATTTATTTACCATGGATGTAAACATATTTGCGACAGCTATGAAATCACCAGAGAAAAGAAATGCGAATGACAATTAGTGTACTTTTTTAATAAATGTATCTATGCACATCGACATCCCGACAGAAAATTTGAAATATGAAAGTCTATAAATTAAAAACAGGTTAAATATAGTTCAAGTATTAGCACGTAAATACGACAAGTGACAAAAACGCGAGGGAGGATAGTGAAAATTACTAAATAAACACATCTCACTCTTTATCAGGAATTTTCACTGGTAGCGACAATTGATGAACCCTGTTAGAAAGACCATTGTGTTACAAACCTATTTTGCCTAATTTAATAGCGGCTAAGCGGCCCTGGCACACCTTGGTGATGCGATTCCTTATAATTTAGGAAGATTAGGCTGGCGTAATAATTAGGCACTTCCCAGCAATAATTATATATGCCCGCGCTGTAGTTTATTGTGAACAAGAAGAACAAATATACTGGATGATTTTTTTATAATAAGACAAGCTAAAGATTTGAACATATGCTAGAAAAGAAAGCATTTTTACTTCTACTTGACATTTATTTGGATAGTTAAATCGACTACCATATTCGAGGTGTTTGTATTTCCTCTGCATAATGTAGCTAGCTAGACAATTGTCTATCAAGTATAAAGTGTGTATTTTGCATTAGACTACAAAAATATAAAAGTTTCTTTAACTTCATGTGTTTTCCTCGCACGCCATCTGTAAATTTTGCTTTGAAGCGAACGTCGACTATACATCTCATTAGCTTAAGAATCTGAGTATTTTTGTACCACGTGATCAGTCAGTAAATATTATCCACTCCATAATAAATGTTCACAGTCTAAGAGACCCTGTGGACAAAGATGTTCCGTGGTGTTGTTTTAGGCTGCAATATTTGCATTTATATGTTTGTTTGGACATGTGAGTTATTAAAATTTGAAAGTTTTCGAATTCTGTTTTTTTAAAAAAACAAATAAATTGAGATTAACAGAATTGCTTTTGTTTTCAGGTCCAAGGGTAGTCCTTTCTCCAAAGGCTCTGATATTTAATCATTGACGATAAAAATACTATCTTCGCTCGCGTACATACGCTCATTCTCAGCAAGTTTCTGCCGAAACAAGGATAGAGAATATTGAAAATGCATAACATGTTTTTCCAAACGCAAAAAGAAAGGTGGAGTAGTAAAAAGTAAAAAGTGACATTCAAAAGGTGGAGTCCATAGAGAGATTTTATCGCTTGTGTGTTTTTTTGTATTTAGGTTATATGCTTTTGTGTTTTTAAATGCCGCAAGCGATGTAAAAGGAGATGCAAACATTTAATCTTCAAGTCATCTGGTTATCTATTGCTTAAAAAATCCCTCACAAAGTTCACGAGGAAGTTTTATTCTATCGCTGAATCGTAAAAATTTCTAAACCAGCGGCGTTTTTTGACTATTGCGCATGCACAAGTAAATCGCCCGTGCGATTCACAGTGGCCCAAAATGCTTTTCTATAGAAATTCATTTGAAGTCGAAGTACTCCGTTGTCTGTAAATAAAAACTTATAAAATAAATCATTCCGAAGTTAGTACTTACAATGGATCAAACACAGTCCCTCCTTCGTTACTGCTCATCCCTTTACTTTGTTTTTTTCCTTTATCTGCCATCATCATAGAAATTGTAGTTCCAACAAGAACTTACAGAAAGCGCGAATGTGCGAAAACTAGCCTGAAGGATGATATTTGAAGGCCTGGTTCCGGCTGACTGCGTTTATTTTTATTTTTAGAAGAAAGGATCATAAAAAACAAAATAAAAAATCTATGGTCTTGAATAAACGCCGCCTGTTGATTAGTTATTTTCGAAACTGAACTATATTCCTTCCGCTCGTTCTTTGTCTATCCATTTCCGCTCGTTTTTTCCCTCTAAAATATATTTGAATAAAAGAGAAAGCTGCGCCTAAAGTTTGTTTTACTTATTTAGTCATAAGTCTGATCACAGTGATTAGTTTAGGTAGCCGAACACATGATCTCGAGACCAAATGTAAGATAGCTTTTTTTAATTGTCTGTAACCACAAAAAGATAGTCCTAATGTAAATATTAAAAGTGGTGTCATGTTGAAGATAAGCGAAGTTTGATGGAATAAAAAATATGACCACTTAACTGTTCAGTCTTTGTCATAGAATAATATAGATGTGGCCTCTTGATATAAAGAAGGGGAATTGAAACAAAGCTCGTTATATCTACAGTTCGTTGCATCGAAAGGTGCGAAAAAATCAGGAAATTTTGCCTAAATTGCTTAAAACTCGTGACCCCTTTCCAGCAAGATTGATTTCAATTACTGAAGTGCTTTATATTGATCTGCGATGGAAATATATACTCTTTTTTATCTTGATTCACTGTTCGTATTGCGATGAATGTTTTTTAATTGTTAGTTTTTTCTTTATATTTATATCTTTTTTGTTATTTTCTGTTGCATTTTGTACTTTAAGTTCGTTATCGAGGTTTTTTAAGTTCAGGGGAAGAAAAAAATTGGTTCGTTAAATCAAGAGTTCAATATATCGGGAGTATGTTATATATAAAATATTTGTAAAAGTTTTAAAGGCTAAATCCTAGGGGAATAGACTCTGATTCGTTATATTGAGACGTTCGCCACTGTATTATCATGTCATAAACAAACGAACTTATTCTATCGCAATCGATAGCTATAGCTGTCATCGACGGGCAACGATGAAATAATTAGTGGATAAAAATCAACCAATTAGATCACAGCAATTAAAGTAATTAACTTTTTACGAACCCGGATGAAAACAATAGATTAATTAAAAGCTTTATGATAATATAATTTCTCTGAAAAAAAAAACAAAAAACAATTATCGCAAGCTGTATCTCAAAAAAATAAAAAATAAAAAAAGGTTGATATTATAGTACTTGCTATGTTTTTGTAAAAATATTACGGAAATTGTAGCGCAGATCTATCCAAAGTTCAAAATTGTAAAAATATGTTTTGTCCTGTATACATAATTAAAGATCTGTGATATTCATTGGCTTGTTTTGTCATAGATAATGACGTGTTGAGAGTTAATCTACTGAATGTGCGTTAATCAAGTTTTAATAACAGCGTGACTGTTAAAGTTTCTAATTTTGATGTTTGTACAAATAGACGTAAAAAAGCTGGGCCTTAGTTCCTTGTTGGACAATATCAAATGACATGAATTAAAAAAACAAATATTCAATTAGTGGCAAAAAAAATATGTCACGCGGCGTTGTTAAATTTGGAATAAACGTGATTGCGTAAATAACGTCTTGGTGGAATTAAATTTTGACAGGCGAGAAAAAACTCCGCACGAATGTAAATCGACGTAATGAGTCATGATCTAGATATAGGTTCGAGAAGAGGTTGTTCCATATAGACCTATATCGACATTCGGCAGCTCAAAGTGTATTCCTCAAACACCTGCCGCAGGGAGATTTCTGCAAGATCAACCGGAAGTTCTAAAGCTGTCTCTTTTTTATATTACAGTGAGAACATGGGGTCTTGTCTCTTATGTCAACGAAATTTTTTAAACAAAATTGAATGGAAAAAGAAAAGTTGCGAAGAACTTTTTTTTTAGTTAAACGCCAGTGGCGATGTTGCATGGCTGATTCTTAATCACATTCTTTATATTATCTTGAGAAATCTGATCCACGCAAACAAACTCGGATATGCTTGCCAGCCAAATCTTTTAATGAATGATCTCTTTGGTGTTGAACTAAAGACTTAAATTCACGTGCTCCTTCAACAAAACCTGCCGGCAAAAAGGTGTATCAAGAGGCCACATCTATATTATTCTATGACAAAGACTGAACAGTTAAGTGGTCATATTTTTTAAAGGGATTGTAAAACAGAAATTATCTTTCAAAATTAAAGTCAGTAATACGAGATTTTTATATTAATCGGTGTAAACTAGATGGATAGGAAGAAAGAAATCTCTCTTTTGTCCACCTAGGTCTAAATAGTATTGCTGTTATGATGATGTTGTGAAAAATTTTTGCATAGAGAATAAGCAGCAAGAGCTACGATTTTCAGGAAGTGGCAGAAATGTCGTAGAAAGAAAATTCGTACTTTATTTATCACAGATCAAAATTTAGTCAGACAAAAATTCTATCTGCGAAGAAGAGCGCCAAGTACAAAGCACAATCTCAAAGAGAAGATTGTTAAATAAATATTTTGTCGAACTGTCAAATGTGACTCCTGTAAACAAATGGAATATTTACTAACAAGTATTTTAAAAGCACAACTTCTAACGTGTCTTACGACTTCCTGACTTCAATAGTGGTACCATGTTCTACAGTTTGCAAATACAGTTGACTTTATCTCTAATCCGAATCTCTATTATCCGAATCTTTAATCCGATCAAATTAAAAGTCAACATCAATTTTCCTTAAGAATCTCTTATAATTTACTTTCTAATATCCAAATCTCTGTAATCTAAAAACCTCAAGAATCCGAACTAATTTTCAGGTCCCTGTTCTGCCCGGATAATGAACATCGGCCTGATTAAGTACGGCAGCTTGCACCGGTTAAGAACAGGGCAGAAAATACATAATCAGGGCAACATAATCAGGACAGGCCGGCTTATTACTCAAAAAATATTATTTGGCACTTATAAAAGGGACATATAATCAGGGCAGGCCAGTTTATATACGACAGTGCAATATTATTTCTCATTTATTATAGAACGAACATAATCGGGGCAGGCCAACTTATGTATGACACAGTCAAATATTATTCGAAACTTATAGAACGAACGTAATCGGGGCCGACCGCTTTTATATCATTCGTCATCACTTCTGACAAGCGAATAGCCCTGGTGGCAAAGTTGTTGTTGCTCTCAAATGAAACGAAATTTCGCGGCAAATACTAAATTTTGGGATTCGCAAGTTTAATAACTTTTCAAACTTAATTCCCGCAAAAAGAATAATTTAGGTTCCGTGAAATTTAGTTACTTCAAAGTATATTATGCTGAAATGTATTTACTACAAGATTAGTTTATACTAAGAATTACGTCGAGACTTTTTTCTTCCGCCATGTCTAGTTTTTAGGGGTGTTCTATCTTCCAGAGAATGTTTAATTCACAAAAGTTCGAAGAAAATGCCAATCACAGCCTGCCTGGCCAGCCATCATATCAGCGTTCATAATCCGGTCACCACTACATAACCAGTGCAAAAAAAACATAATCGGATCATGTGTACATAATCCGCCTGTCCCGGTTGTAAACAGGCCGTTTTCGCAATCTGGGCAGAACATCCCTTTGATTAAATTCTCTCTATAATACAAATTTTTAAATGTAAACATACCATTAACACTTTCGAATGTTTTTGTTTTTCGCAATTTGAATCTCTGCCGAATTCGAATGTTTTGATCTTTTTGTATAAGACAAAGAGGAATCGCAAAAAAATTTATTTTTGTTCAAACTTACTTATTCGTTTTTATTTCTCACCTTTTTTTTAATTTTTTTTAAAAAAGTTCGACCCTTGAGATTCGGATTAGGAAGAGTCGACTGTAATTTAAAGCAACATTTAATCAGTTGTTCACTTTATCGACCTGATCAAGGCGACAAAGTCTATTCGCCCTTAACATTTCGGAACATAACATTTTAGTGACTATGTTACTTGCTAGATGCACATTGTGAATATGAAGTACAAAGATGAAATAAATTAATATGTTAAGAAAAATCGTAAATTGGTTTAGCTAGGAATACGAAGTTGTTTTGAAACTTAACTTTAGCACAACAAAAAAGACACCTCACCAATAACTTTTCACTTACTTTATGTGTACAATGTAATCGCGTGCTTTCATATGTTGATTCAATAAATACCATTTACGTGGGTCTTAACTCTAGTCTGTCGTAAGGAAGTTTCGCCGTTAAGCAAGGTTAATTTACTTTCAAGCGGCGGCTTTGATCTTCTCTTTCTTAAATAGAACATTTACTTTCAACAGTTCGTCAAATTGTGATGTTTGCTTTTGCACTTTTTTATTGCGTACCGTGTATTTCACGTTAGATCTGTGTAATATCAGTACCTGCATAATGGCGAAGCAAAATGGTAATTGAATTCTGATTATGTAAACAAAGCATATGTTCTAAATTTTGGAAACTTTAAAGGTGACAAAATACGGGCCTAATTTTCCTCGTTTCTAGATTCTTTGTTTACCTTTTTGTCAGGGTTTTGTTGGTTATTTAAGTTTTTTTTCTTGAACATGACAGTAAAGTATGCTATATCGTAATTCTTTATCTTCTGTTACTTTATTCTCACTCTTCCAAATGCAAAAATAAAAACCATTTCCATAGTCTAAAAAGTCGAATAAAAACATCAAATGACAGGAAAGTACTTCCTACAGCTACAGCTTATTCAACCTCCCCCTTCGAAAGTCCCTTACTCCTCTGCACACCTACCACTCGCGTTAACTTTTGAGAAAAATTGCCGCCCGTTTACTTCAGCTAAGACAATCCCCTGGATAATTCCCCGCAGGAGAGATTTAATTGCGCTACAGCTCCCTTCATTGCAGGACTGTGATTAGCAACAGCACAGAAAGAAATTAAGAACATTATACTGGATAAATAATGTGCATAAAAATTTAAAGGAGGAAAATTGCATCCATGATAATTCTTAAACACTATGCAATTTTGAGAATGTACTATCATTAAACTAATGACGTTAATGACGGGTAAAAGGAAAACTGGATTTAAATAAATAAATGTTTCTAGACACAAGTTTCTCTTGGCGGTTGACGTTTGATAGTTCAAACTGAGCAATGTGACATAAAATCATGCCACATTGTCTCTTTAAAACAATTAACTGACGTGTAATGTTCACTACTACTGTCATTTTGAAATTTAAAAGTTAAACAATGCATACATTTCGTCATAAACACAAAACGTCAACCTCTGCAATTTAGCTAAAATGATAATTAAAAAATGGTCTAAGAAAATGGGGAGCTTATATCATGTGGCAGTTTTTCATAAACGAACAACATAGTGAAAATAATCATCTGCTTATGGCTTAATGAAGACTTTATTTGATAGCATGACTTTCATAGAAATGTAAAGAGGATCCTATATCCTATATCGAATAGAGATAACTACTCTGAAGAGTTTAACCAAGAATATTCTAAACTTTGGAACCAAATTTATCCTAATTCCCAGGATACACATATAAATTGGACATATCTGAGATTGCAAACTGTTGTAAAAGTCACCCTAAAGTACTTTAAACGAAACACGAGAAAAAACATTTTTCATCAATGATAGGAGACAGGTTTATAAGTTTCTTTTTTTCATAAATTCCAAGATGCAAGCAATATGTTAGGAAACTCTTAACTTTTTGTCTAACTTCATACTGAATATTTTCATAACGTATAATCTTATAAAAAAGCGTGTAGTTTGCGATCATCAATGTAGCTATATTTGTGCCCCAGGCTCTTTTCAGATTAGAACTTGCTATAGGTCATTGAAGAATAATTTTCACTAACATAACGGGCACTATCTACCCAGTAACGTTTATTTCGCGAATATAAAGGAAAAGTTGTTGGGCTAAAATATCACTTATCGCCTGCTTGCAATATGGAATTATATATCATCATGGATTTCGCAGGTCAAAATGTAACTGACTGCCCGCTTGCAATATGAAATTATATACCATCATGCATTGCGCGGGCCAAAATATCATTTACGCATAATATTTGCAGTCCACAAAATTATAATTAAAAGAAAATCAAACACCAAGAAATTATTTGATTGTCATTTGACACGCATGGATTTTGATTAATCGCTCTCCAGTTTACACTGGCTCGATAATGGACATAGACAAGGAACTAACGGCCAGGTAAAAACAACAACCTCCTTATTCATCAAAAACACCGCTTGTTGAAAAACAGTAAATATTATTATTTTCTATATATAAACTCAAATGCAGTCAACTGTGACCACTCCTATATATACCCCTTCTTGGGGATAATTTTAACACATCACTAGATGGTTGTTAGAGTTGGAACATCAAGTACAACTCAGTGAAAATGGCCGAGAAGCGAAAAAGACATAGCTTAACACCTGGTAAGGGTAAGCGACCAAGGCAAGGCGAATGCAGTGGAACAGTGTTTGACCCATTGTAAGTAATCACTTCAGCATTATTTTTACCACATTTAATTACAGCTTTTCGTTTTTCTAGCTCACTTTGACTTATTACACGAAAATAACTAGTCAACTAATTAACACGAATTTGATAATTTCGCGTTAATTAAAACCATGTTAATTTCATACCTATTAGATTTCTCCTCCGTTAATTTAAAATTCGCTTAAAAAAACATCTGTATATTTCAACGCATCTTATATAATTTATATGTACCTTTTGCAAAATGCCTTTCAAAAATATAATAATATGATTTCGAGATCTTCCTTTTAATCTAGAAAGCGGTCAACACAACATAAAACGGAGAGATGAAGTGTTCTTTTCTTATTTCTAACAATCAACAAAAGTCGCCAACGAAATTAAAACTTGATTAGTTTAAACCCCTTTACTGTATGGTATGCTATATCAGAACAATAATGATTTCCTATGCATATACCCAATTTCTGTTGTTCTTTTTTTGCTTTAAATTCATCTAATCTCGAGAAAAGAAATATTTTAATGGTTGAAAATTCGCCTTATATAATACCGTTTATAATACCGTTTGTTTTTTTAAATTCGCGTTAATTACCACACACTTAAATACCGGAATTTATAAATTCGCGTTAATTTCATGCATCATAATTAATCCTGCTTTATTAAGTTGACTACTTATTTTCGTGTAATAAGGTATATATGCTGACTCAAACTTTAATGCCAGGAAAGAAGAATAAAACACTTAAATGCGTTACATAGTCCCCCACTTCACCCTGTCGTTATTAATTCGATATTTATAAAACGTACCAAACGCGTTTGGGACTTAAAAAACATTTTTATATATATTAAATGTTACTTCTTTTAATAGATTCTATTTGGATATGGGAGTAAATTATAATGACACAATACAATGTGTATTACACCGCCCTGTTTTAGACTGATAACGCCCTGTCTTGGACTAAGGCCGCTTTTTGTCGGACTGAGACCTCCCTGTCCTGGACTCAAGGGGCCCTGAGAAAAGGAATATTCAGGCTGAAATTAAAATTTAACAATTATTCAACCTAATCTCCCCGCAATCGTGTGAGCGCGAAATATTTGTGTCTCGCATAGAAAAATATGAAAAAGCAACAACAATAGACTTAAAGTAATGTTTTTGTCACTAACCATGAAATCAAATGTCATAAATAATCATACAATTTTGGTTGGTTTAAATATATGATTGCTAAACTTCTGACCGCCAATAACCTATGCAAGACGATCGGTTTAAATAAAAAAAGATAAAATTTATATACTCTGAATTTCGAAAAATCTGCAATATATTTATATGTCCATAAAGCTCAGCCCTAAATGAAACCCACGGCAGAAAACAAAGTTTTTTGGGAAATGTCACGTCCATTCTTTAAAGTTCTATCGGACATTTTATATATAGCTAGTTATATTTACGCACTTGCTACAAACCCCTACTTACACTTTAAGGAGTTATTTAACTTTTTCTTGAAACTGCGCCTATGAACGCCCTCCAATCTTTTCTATTTTATTATTTTTGTATTTTCACCTTTTATAAGGTTTTTGTGGGTTTGGCGCCCTATGAAATTGTATATTTTATCCAAAACAGTAAAAAAGTGTCTTTTCAAACTGCGCCAAATAAAAGGACTTAATAAACACCTAAAAAAAAGCAATTTAATTTCTTTGAACATTTTCCACATTCTTAGAAATTGATAAATTATGGCTTTACAGGTTACAATATTATTTAACAATCCAATAATTAATTTATAATACTTCATTATAATATTATGAGGCATATATCGACATCATATATGCCAAAGAATAGATTTGCGAAAACTTGTATTTAACAAGAAATTGCTTAAAAGTCATCATTTTGAGGCAGGGTTTTTATCTCTCACCTGACAGATATCATCCGTATTGATTAAGTTTTATGACTTACAATCCAACAAACTGAGCGCTTGGCGTAGATTAGGAAATGATGTTTACAAATTATCTACTGCGCATGCGCACTATAACTCATCTATGTACATAACTGTCAATCACATTATCTTACTTAGCAGCTTCATGTGAAGTGTAAATAAAACTCTTTGATTGTTTGACATAAGGCAACTCAGTGGATTATTTTTATTTCACAATTTTTTTAATAATATTTTTTAATTTTAACCAAACATGTTGGCACAGCTGTTTTTAAGACATTAAATTGAGCTTTAAAATAATAATAATGATCATTTATGTGATCTTACAACAACGTACAATGAGAATAAAGATAGAATGAACTAGGTCCATGTTGGGTCAGAATGATGCATATTAAGTCAAGTTCAGGGAAAATTATTTAATCCTAATTCTAAAGATTCGGGTTTTAAAAGTTGTCACCAAAGGTTAGTACAGCCGAAAGTCATTTGAGAACGATGTTTAACTTTCAAATTGTAAAGGATTTTATAGATAAGCTATATATAAGCTTTTATTTAAATTTACTGCATACCTCCAAACACTAAATATTGCTTATCATAAACGACTTTATTTACGTTTTTTAACACTTACTGAGATTAACCAGGCTTTCTTTGGCATTTAAAAATTTGAAGCAACAACTTCATATTCATAAAAATAATATTTCTGATAAAAGCATTTAAATGAGATTAAAAAGGAATTTCATTTTAACCGCAATGGGTAACCTTTAGTGTTCTTGTAGTGTCATTTTCACACTTTAGAGACACTAAAATGACAATATTTAGTGTCATTTCATGCTTAAATAATTTATGTAGAATAAAATAATACCCTGGTCAAGGTCTATAATAGCAATCTTCATTACAATAGCAAACTTTATCGGGGTGAAAACCGTCGGGAAGTATTCACTAGTGCGGTGCTAATTAACATGTAAATTTGCAGGACGCGATTTATTAATTTAAAAAAGCAACCCTACATCACTTTTCATCATGTGGATTTCCAGGCTCATACGAAAAAAAATAATGATTTCGCATCATGACTATACATAAAACAAGTAGCATATCGTAAAATGCCAAAATCAAGCGCAGCGCTTATCAGTGAAGATGGCAAGATTTTAATGCTCTTATCTGAGGGTTATCCACGGGTGCGCTTATAAATGAGTATAAAGAAATGCAAAATTTCAATTATGTATATTCTTTTTTCTGCATCATTTTATCCGTTTTATATTCTTCTTCATCAGTTGTTGAATAATCAGAAGAAATATCTAAACAAACATCACTTCGTTCGTACTCAACACCACAAAAACTATATACGTAACAAAATTAAAGAAGCAGAAAAAAGTCTCGCATTTTAAGTGAAACAAACATTGTATTCTAGATCTTCTTTCCCTATATGCGCTTATCTGAGAGTGCGCTTATAAAAAGGTGCGCTTGATTTCGGCATTTTACGGTACCTATTGCATGATTCAGCAT
The DNA here is from genome assembly GCF_029227915.1 of Hydractinia symbiolongicarpus. NCBI lineage: Eukaryota > Metazoa > Cnidaria > Hydrozoa > Anthoathecata > Hydractiniidae > Hydractinia > Hydractinia symbiolongicarpus. Next base: position 20,447,029 of record NC_079881.1, read on the forward strand.
GATTCTTTAGTACCAGATACATTGACGATATTCTATAATTACAAATCTTTGTGTTATTGCTGCAAACATATGTGGTGAAGGAACAATTAACGGGTAGAATGTCATGAACTTATAGGTTGGATCCACATACAGCAAAGAATATTAGCAAAGTGTTTATTTTATTAGGCCACAGTCAGATTGCTACAAGAAACCATGGGAAGCCTTGGGTGCTTGGTTTCTTGGACCACGTGCAGAAAACAGAGAAGTATTTAGCCGTCTTATATCGAAAGCCATCGAGTGGTATGCAGATTGTCGTGAGGGATACTTTCCCGGCGATCCTTGCTATATTGATAGCAAAGTAAAAGGCTCGAAAGCCTATCAGAGCGAAATTGCAGACACGGAAAATCAACTAAAGATTATGCATGATGAGTTAAGCACATCAACGCCATTTTTTAGCACAAGATATCAGGTGAGATGCTATTTTTTTCTGCATTACTTGCTTCACCAATAATATCACCTAAGTTAAATAAAGTCATAAATAGAGGAAGATAGGAGTGTTCGTTCTTTTAAATTTATCAAACATTTGTAATTTCAGGGACATATGTTATGGGAAAATACAATGCCATCCATGCTTGGTTACTTCTCTGGCATGCTTTGGAATCAGAATAATGTGGATTCTACCATATCTCCAGTCACAACACAATATGAAATTGATGTTGGACAGCATCTGTGTCAACTTATGAACTTCGAAAACGATGAAAAAGTTAGTCCATGGGGTCATATTACAGGATGCGGTTCCATAGCAAACTTAGAGTCTTTATGGGCAGCAAGAAATTTGAAGTTTCATCCATTGGCCGTACAAGCTGTTGTCATGTCGAAGAATGCTGGCAAACTTGCTGGTAAATGATAAATCACTTAATAACTACCTGATTGGTGGTCATCGATAGTATCTTCTTTCTATGATTTGAAACTTGTCTGGACATATTTTAAGCAATAGTTATATGATTTTTTTTAGTCGCTGCAGATACTCCAGTATACATTCCACAAATGGACTCGCACGTAGAACTAAGTAAATGCACAAAGTGGCAACTGCTCAATCTTGATGTCGACACTGTTTGTAATTTATCAGGAGAAGTTTGTGATAGGGCAGGAGTGGATAAAAAAGTGCTAGAGGAGAAGTTAAAAGTAAGACACTTGCTATTTAACTTTACTCCTTAATCTTCTCCTGCATTGCTTATTTAATTTTATTCCTTTAGAGCGAATCAGTTATTAATATTGGAATGACAGATTTTATGCAGAAGCATAAAATATTAAAAACACCAGTGGTGTGTTCTCCAGGAACTTTTCATTACTCGTGGCCAAAGTCTGCGACTGTTCTTGGAATTGGCGATCAATACGTTTTGCCTGTCCATGTCGACGGAAATGCAAGACAAGACATGAAGGGTACTGTTTCCTAATTTATAACTCCAAGATTATAGTTTTGCAGAAAACAAGAAATAATATCCACGTATTCTATTCCATATATTTTTCTTTAAAAATACAAGAACATTACGTAATTAATCTATAACCAATTTTGTTAATGAAATTACTGCAAACACCACTCTATAAATGCTAAAAATATATATTAAACGAACTAAAATTTGTGGAGAAATATATGCAGGTTCATTTATTTAACGTTGTTATGTTACTTTTTTCTTAAGAATTGGACCTAAAACTGGCTGAATGTTTGAAAAGGAAACAGGCTGTCTTTATGGTGGTTGCTGTCATTGGAACTACAGAAGAGGGGGCAGTTGATCCGCTCGACGAGATTGTTGCTATGAGAGATAAGTATCGAGCACAGGTAGGAATTAAATTGAAAAAGGGAACAAGGACTGTTTTATCGCGCTACTTATATTTAAGTAATTCGTTTGTCCCAACATTCGGATTTACAAAATCTTTGAACCTAGAAAATCAACTATAAAAATTGTTTTCGAAGTTACAGTAACATTATTTTGTACAAGTTGACTTCCAATATGATCAAGTTTTGCAAATACATTTTTTAGATATAAAAATAAACAATCATGATGACAATGCTACTAATTAAGAACAAAGTAAGAATGGCAAAGGATAAAATTCTACTGATCTTCTCATTTTCCTAAAAATCAAACAAAATCAAAAAAATGTTAAGAATAAAAACAACTCACACTAAAGGCAATTTCGTGGTTTGCATAAATGTATAGATTATGCTCATGCAGTGAATTTTTCTTCTCATATGATCAAAATATTATTGCTTCTAAATCTATTAAAGTTTGAACTTCGTTTAAACCACTACTCTTTTTTCTTGCATAAAGAATATTTTAACTTATTTTTAATCCTACAAAATTCATAACTTATAATCACGTGTTTTAAAAGCGCCACTGACGCAACCCAGTGCAAGTAGAATTAACTACAAATGAGGTTTGTTGCTGAACTTGAAATTATACTTTAACCGTTACCCTTTTTTAATCCGTTTAGGGACTTAATTATGCCATTCACGCTGATGCTGCGTGGGGTGGATATATGTTAACTATGATTCAACCTCCTTCAGAAGAAAGAAGAGCTACTTGCGAAGAACGCGGAGAGGATTTCGTTCCAGCAATACCTCTTTCTGATTATGCAAAGAAGCAGTATCAAACCATCAAACATGCAGACACAGGTACGCTTATTTTTTTCTCTGATCATGTTTTGTAAACGGTAGAAAAAGCTAATCCAAATGGGGTTTATGTAAAGTAACGTAATAAAGTGTTGTGTAGTAGTTTAAAGCAAGCTAACTATCAAAAATTGAATGTTAAGCTAAGGCTCTGATTCGTAATAGACCGGTGAAACATTAATAAGGAATTTTATTAAAACCGAGAAAAGTCATTTTTATCATCTTAGTATAACCAACTAGCTGTTCGACCTTCCTTAACCCTATTCGGTCCGGGGGGGGGGGCGGGTTCCGCCCCCCCTGACGGTTTTTTTTTAATAACTCCTGATTGCTTTCTTATATGGCTATGATACTTACTGAGTTTCAACATTTATCTATTAGACACCTGCATGCTAAATTTTTAGGTCCCATACCATTCAGAGGCTTTGATATTGGCCATTACTCGAAACTACCCCTAAAATCTCTATGAAATCCTTATAATGGGGAAAATATAATAACTCTTGTTAGGATTATCCTTAGAACTTGAAACTTGCAACACAAGTTTGTTTCGTCAAGAAAAATCATTTTGAATAATTTTGACACGTGACTAATCCGATTTCCCGATTTTGTCGGATTTTACCCGAAAATCGGGAAAAAACGGATTTTCGGTCAATTTTAGGCAATTTTTTATTCGATCCATGTAACAAACGAAAGATATGTTAAAAACATTTTATTTAGCTTTTAGAAACTTCAAACAGAATGCAAAAATTCGCTCTAGAACAAAAGTAATTATATTTTAAGCAGTGGCATTTTTAACAATTTTTAAGCTTCTGATGACGTCACAAAAAATGTGCTGACGCAAGCAAAAATTTATTGCCGCCATTTTGTTCCTTTTATGACGTACTATAAGTGTGCCAAGTTTGATTCAATTTGAACAATCCTATGAAAAGTTATTGAGGGGGGGGGGCGGAATCCGCCCCCCCTCCCGGTCATAATATGTTCGAAAAACCCCGGACCGAATAGGGTTAAGGATATATGCCGTTGTATTGGTGCAATTCCAAATATTCCAAATTATAATTTCTTTTAGTAACCATTGATCCGCATAAAGCTGGTCTCTGTTTATACCCAGCTGGAGCACTTTGCTATAGAAATGGAACAATGAAAGATCTCATCACTTTGGCTGCTACTGAAGTGTTTCATGGTGACAACGATATTTCAGTTGGTGTGTATGGGTTGGAAGGATCAAAACCTGGAGCAGCTGCAGCAGGAGTTTTGTTGTCTCATAGGGTAAATATACTTTGATTCTTGTTTTATGACGCACATTATCAACGCATTTCATTTAATCTTCTGTTGAAACCAAATGGTATATTGAAAGCATGTCATAGGATTTAGTACTTTATTATTATCCGCCCTTTTTTGTACAACAAATAATCTAAAGCTGTATGTGTTCATTTTAAATATTTACATGTCTCTGTTAGTTCCTTCCACTTATAATACCAGGTTATTGGACTCGACCAAATGGGGTATGGCAGAATTTTGGGACAATGTCAACTTTTAAGCAAATTATTTTACTGCATGTGGATGACAGTTGCTCAGGATTATGATGATTGGGTGTGTGTCAATTTCATCGATCTTCCAGAACTACCACCAGAGTTCCCACAAACAGAGGAAGAGCAGAAGGACTATATTCGAACAAGGATATTGGGACGAGATAACGAAGAATTAGCACAAGTATGTTTTTGCACGTCCAAAAATAGTTTAATAGTCTTCAAGTTTTAAAATCAAGGGAATTTAAACCTACAATGAGTAATTTATATTACTGATTTCTCGTAATAGGACGAAGAAGCTATGAGGTTTTTGCGAATCGTCGGTCCAGACGCCTTGATCAATACATGTGCAGTTAACTTGATTGGTAATTCTGATAATTTGGAAGCAATGAATCAACTTCAGAATGACATTTTCGACGAAACAAACGGTACGTTTAACAGTGACTTACTCTATCTAAGAATGTCTTACTTCTTCAAACTGCAGAATAGTTTTGGTTGAAAGAAATAATATTTTCACAATGCAACGTGCAGTAAGTTTGCAGCAAAGGTAAAGTTCAAAGTTACAAAATAACAAAATTAGAAATTCGAAAAATTTATGCCCATAAACAGTTATAGTAAAGAATTGCTGATAATTTAATGTTACGTTAGATAACAACACCGAAAGTAATATTTCTATACTTTAGCGGGTGTTGGTAAGAATCCCAAAAGAGTACCAATCTTTTTAACAACATCTACTTATGAAAGGGAAAAATATGGAGAATCTTTAGACCAGTTCAAACATCGATTGGGCATCTCAGCTGATGGTAACCTGGATTTCCTAAGAAACACTTGCATGAGTCCATTTGAAGCCAATGATCTTAACGTAGTGGTGTATGGAAAACTATTCAGAAATGTTGTACTGAATTGCATCGGCGGAGTAAGTATCTAAGACCCTTTCTGAAATGACAACGAAACAAGGCTACCAACTGGTCTTGTGGTTGCGCGTTCGCCTCCAGTGCGGAAAGTCCTGCGTTCAAACTCTGCAAGAGGCATGCCAGAAACTATAAAAGTGTTAATCGATTCTTCCTGTTTAACGTTCAGGTGAGAATAGGATTGATGTCTTGGGCGGTTGTCTAGTTGAGCGGCTGATGTGCTTGCACGATTTCCTTATGTCAAATGGGAGCTTTAAATGCACCAGAACCCTCTTTGGAGGACCCTCATATATAACAGTTTTATTAGGAACTGGACAGACCATCCTAGGCAAATAATGAAAATAATAATAACGGGTAAAACTAATGAAGGTTGCATCTACCCCATTCGTTAAACTGATGTGGTGCCTAGTCTATCTTTTGTGTGGATAACTTGACACCATTTGGGACCAAAATGAAACAATTTCATAAAGTTGGGTCAACTGTCCATGCTTAGTATTCTTTGCTGTTCATTGTATTATTGAAAACGAGAAAGTGATCCAGAAACCTACACGTTAAAAAAGGAGACCCTCATGTAAATAGTTTATATGAATTAAAGTGACAGGTAACTAGAAAGCTCAACAAGCCTATGGATATTATTCTTTGACACTTAACACACGCTTAGGATTAAGAAGGTGGAGGTAAAAAAGCTAATAACCAAGCATTGTTAGGTTACAAATCCTGACAGTATGATGTAAGAAAAGAGTGAATACAAAGGGTAAAAAATGCACTTTTTCTTCTAATTTAGCTTGAGGTTGGCGGTCTGGGGGATCCCAAAGTTCATCATACTTTTGTGGTTGCTGGTAAAGCGGATGACGAACACGGCCGTGTATTCTTGGATTATATTCCATCCTTTTCTACTGCTGGTAAACAATATCACGTAGTTCTTTCCATGCTTCCCGCCACAGATACAGACCGTGATCGACTAAGGTAAGTTTACGATCTTAACATCGGCTTTAAATTATTCTGAATAACAATGATGTCAAGATGCAGAATATCATTTAACAATATAGGACACAAGAATTGCTTTTAATGAGTGAAAACATCATCATTAAATGTCATTAATAGATGTATCCTCTCTTTGTGCTAACAAACGCATGAAATAATATTAGCGCACGAAATTAGATTTTACATATCAAACGGCTAGCATATATGTAGACGCCAATAACAGTTTGAAATTAATTTAGAAATGCTCAACGAAACCAACTTTCTACTTTCTATCTGAAAACAAAAGGAGCTACAACGATGAAAAACTTTTTGCGAAGTGATAATACTTTCATGATGGAAGTTTACAAAGGTATTATTATTGTTTTTGTTGTTTTTGTTGTTTTTGTTGTTTTTGCTGTTTTTGTTGTTTTTGTTGTTTTTGTTGTTTTTGTTGTTTTTGTTGTTTTTGTTGTTTTTGTTGTTTTTGTTGTTTTTGTTGTTTTTGTTGTTTTTGTTGTTTTTGTTGTTTTTGTTGTTTTTGTTGTTTTTGTTGTTTTTGTTGTTTTCTTTATTGCTGCTGTTTTTACTCTTCATTTATCGCTAATTTAGGTACTAACGCAAACAAGATATGTGATGTGACCATGAAAGTGGATGAAGTGTTCAGATACTTTCATTTGGAGAGTTTGCAAGCCAGTGAACACATTGAGTATCCCGAGCACCAAAAATATTTCTTGTATGGTGATACTAAGCGAGCATTCATTTCACATGTGCCAACTAAATCACCCGACTTTCATCAGGTCTGTAGAAAATCCTGTTATGCGTGCGTTCCACTTTCCTCTTTCTTCTCCTGAATTTTTTCTTAAAGTAATTATGACTTTCTTCTCTTGAGTGTTTAAAGTCGTAAGTTATGCTTAGCAATAGTGTCAAAGGGAAATCATATTGAATAGGTGCGGTATTGTATTTTGTCTTTCAAAGTCAGAACATTTTGAACACTTTTTTCATTTATATATTTGGTTTGGCCAATTAAAGTAGTACGGAAGATGCGTTTAGTCATTTAATTTCTGAACTATTGTCTAATTTTAAGTGTCATTTTCATATTTAGTTGAAGGGTTGATAGATTAAATTAGAATCAAAGCAAACTTTAGATTGTAGCGATATTAACTGTTGGAATGCATTTCCTCTATTATTTACAGGTTATCGAACTTGATGAACTCCCACACAGCGTCACACCAGAAATGTTAGATCTTGGCGTGATTATCACCATTCCTGAAATACCTGGGAGACCATTGGAAATTCGAGGATCCATTGCAGATCCATTGCAACGTGATACTTACACTGTTTCATTCAAGGGCGTGCAATACGCTGATTGCGAAACAACCATTACATTTGCGAATCAAAACGCAAAGAAATATTTTAATGGCAACATCTAGCTTTTTTTAATGAAATGCGAACAAAACACAACGAACTGTGTAATTGGAAGATTTATTGAAATCATAAAAATATTTTCTCATAATTGATTGATTTTTAATAAACAATTTTCTAGTTATATAATAGAGGGTCGAAATCTTATGTGTGTGAAACTGTTGAAAGATATTTCTGTCTGTTTCATATTCATTAGCCTGTTGCATTACACTAAAATAAATGTTGAAATTCATTTCATTAATTTACAATTGCCCGACTTTATATTTACGTATTAGTATAACCATAATTTTTTGTAATTTCTCGTATTTAAATGAATCTTGGAACTGAGATTATGCTGTAGAGAAAGAAAATAGTATATATTTTCAAAAAAGTTATAAAAACAAACATTTCGCCACTTGTTTTTTCTGCATTTCTTACCCTCGCACTTCTTGACCACTATCATCATGCTCTGTTTTGACGCGAAAAAAGAACTAGGCAATTCGCTGAAATTACGGAAAACGGTAATGACGTCACAAAATGTATTGTATACAGTTAAAGTCCTTTTGAGAGGTCAGAAAGGAAATTTTTTTCGACTTGACTTGGTTTTATATTTTCTAAATATATAATATAATTCAGTACAAGAATCCAGACAAAACAGAAACAACCAGAAGACTGCACACGAGTTTGGGTGTACCTTTGACAGAAAGTATGTCTTCATGCCACACCCCAACGATGGTAATGTTTACAAAGTCGAGATTAACCAGCAATTGCAATTTTTGATTTGATGAGGATCGCTGTGGTGTATCCGGATTCTCAATTTAATTAACAAATTCCGCTCTTTACATTGCAACAAAACCTGGCTATAAATAAATTTAACTTGAGATGCTTTATCCAGCTTCTTATTTGGTGAAAGTTGTACTGACAGCTCTTTTGACTACTGCTACCTGATTGTTTTTGTCATCAGATAAATGAATCTAAGCAAATTATCGTATTTCCTTGTATTGACTCCAACGTTCAGTGATTGTGGTTTTGTGCGGGTATTTCTGCCATTCAGCCGCAATATACTGCCAACTCCACACATCTGTTTAAATATTATTGTGAAAAAAATTCGCGGTAAAAATTTTTCAATGATAAACAGAAGTTTAATTTTGCGGAAACTAATTTTTGCGGATGAATAAAAAATTACCAGAAATTTGTCAATAAAGGTGGATTTCATGGTAAAATTTTTCGTAACACAACAAACCTTAATCTCTAACTCTTAACGTAAGCGAAATTTCTGACAATAAAGTACATATTTTGATTTCATCTTATAACTTCATTTCCGAAATTTAGAAATACTTTAGGGATAAAGCTGAGGCTTGATATTTAGACACAAAGTTTGAATACTCCGAATTATTAACTATTGCATTTCTCTCAAAGTAACCTCGTTGCCAGCGCCTGTTGTTTCTTTTTTATATCAGGACGGCGAGACAACAAGTGTTGGGAACGAGGTTGCTCCTAAAAGAAAGCCATAACGCAACAAATATTTTTAAAATGTTATACGTTGGTTCTTATATCCAATCCAGTGTTTTAAATATCTCGCATTTGTTTAACAGATTTTAATAAATCATAAGAATGAAATAAATTGTAAATTGTTCTACAATTATTTAAAAATTACTTTTAATAGTTATTAAGCTGAAAAAACAATTCGGATTTGTTTCGCTCTAATTTCAATACACGATTTAAAAATATTTTTCGTATTTGAAAATATGATTAATTCCAATAGAATTATTTTATATTTGTGTTCCAGGATTCCTCTAATATCTTACAAAAAAGCTTCTAAATGGTTAAGATTTAATTTTTGTAAACTTCATTCAAATTTAAGAACGCTAATTTCAGTTTTGCGAAGTATTTTATTTACAAAGAGTGAGCATTTTTTACTAGATCCTTGAAATTAGTTCAGAATGAACGAACAAGCTTATTAATGTATCATAACGGAGTCACATAATTTGTGACAAAAAACTTTTTACGTTTCTTTTTACTCAATTAGGGGCTGTTTACACGTACCCGACATGAAACTCATGCCGGCATGAAATTTCATGCCGGCATGAAAATTTTTTGGTTCACACAGAGCGTTCCTGCCGGCATGAAATGAGTTTCATTTCATGCCGGCATGAAATGAAAACCATTCTCAAATACATGCTGAATTATGAACTTTCATCCCACAGATTCATTTTAAACATGGCTTCCAACAAGAGACAGCTTGCGCTTTTTTCAGCCTTGAATGCAGTTCTCGTGAGCTGCACGTTGTTACAACTACTAAGTATTTTGGTATTGAAATTTTTACAAGAACAGAGGAGGCTCAACAATTTGAGATATCAAGCAGTTATGGAGAGAAATACAGCATTGTCGAGGTACAGACGTGCAAGGTTGAGGTAAATATTTATATTGTTTTGCTGTGGATTTTTATTGTTCTTTTTCGTTTCCTGCACAACTACTCATTTTTTAGATATGTTAGAAGCAAGAGAAAATGCTGGATTAAACCTGGAAGAACTGATAAATGGTGGGATAACTTGCACATTGTTGGTAACATGTGTGACGATACTTGGTTACAAAACTTCAGAATGACAAAACAACAATTTATGAAACTTGTCGAATTAATTAGACCTTACGCAAAGGAAAGGTCTTCACAAGTCCGCAAAGACGTAATTCCGCTAGAAAAACGACTAGCTATTACGCTTTATTACTTGAAGGACCAAGGTTCTCTTTTGATGATTGGCAATACATTTGGCATAGCAAAAAGTACGACAAGTGTTGTTGTACATGAAATATGTGGCATATTAGCGAAAGATATCGCTTCTTTGTTGATAAAATTCCCAGTGGAAAAGGCTGATGTGGAAAAGATTTCCAGTAACTTCCTAAAACGATTTGGATTCCCTCAGGTGATTGGTTGTGTTGATGGCACACACATCCCAATAAAACAACCCTCAGAAAACTCTCATGATTACTTTTCCTACAAGATGTATTACTCGATCAATTGTCAAGCAATATGCGATGCGAATGGACAATTCCCGAATGTCGAAATTAAATGGCCAGGCAGTGTTCATGATGCTAGAGTTTTTGCTAACTGCACGGTTCAGGAAAAGTATCTTAATGGAGAGTTTAAATTATTTTACAAGGAGATCGTAGAGGATGGTGAATCCGTGCCACAGTTGCTTTTGGGAGATCCTGCATACCCTCTTTTACCACATGTGATGAAGGAGTTCGATCATTGCATATCGAATGAACAAGTCATATTCAATCAAATGTTACGCTCCGCCCGTAACCAAATAGAATGCGCATTTGGAAGGCTTAAAGCTAGGTGGAGAATTTTAAATCGCGCTATGGATCTGCAAGTGAAACATGTTCCAAATGCTATACTAGCTTGTTTTGCATTACACAACTTTTGCGAAATCGAAAAGTCGTTTGTAGACCCGAAGGTCGTAGAGGAATTGGCATTGAAAGAACGCAGCCTTGTAAACACAGTTGATAAACTTAACTCTTACACAACAACTTCAGGAACCAGGGTTAGGGATACTTTAGCAAACTATTTCAAAGAGTTTTTGTAAATTTTTATTTTCTTCAAGGTTACATTATAACTGTTGGTAAACTTTATTTGAACTATCACTACTGCTGCTCGAGGTTTGTGAAGAATACGAGCTTGGAAAGCTTCCTCGAGCAGGTGTAAAACTAGGAGAAGGCAAGGTATTCTGAAAATTACTTCGCAATGGAGTTTCATAAGATGTACCATATGGAGTGTTTGGATGCATTTGCTGTTGAGTAAAGTATTGTGGGTAACTGTTGAGTTCCACTGATGGCTTGGGCAAGTAATGCCAAACCATCACCAATTGATTTACCGACACTAGCTATTGACTCGGATATTTGACCAAATGCTGTATTGGAATCTTTTGTTGCTTGGGTCAATTGGTTTACCATATTCTCCTTGAGACGGAGTTCATCTTTAGCCATGTTTAAATACATTTGATCACGCTGGCTTGAAGAAAGATTTTTTTCCATCATTTTACGTTTGTTATCTACGAATTTGGCTGTGACTTTTTTTGCCATATTATTATCAGCTGTAGCATTAACAGGCAACTTTTCACTACCTTCAGGATTATCAGTTTCTTCTTGGTTTTCATCATCATCATCATTGTCGTCATCAGAGTCCTCGAAAAATCCTTCAACGTTTTCGTCGGCAATCGTACTTTTGGAGTTTGAGATGGAATTTGTGGCTGGTGATCCACCCCAGAGATTCTGCAACAAATCCCAGTTGTCGCATACTATTTTGCCACTGCCACTCCGACGACCTTCGTTGACAGCCTTTCTGTAGTCCTGTCGAACTTCTTTAATTTTTGCTTTTATTCTAACGTAGCCACCTTTAATCGATTTTTTGTCATTCATAGCCTTTGCTTTTTGTACTGCAAGTTCTTCCTTAGGCAGTTCGAGGTCAACTTCAGTCGCCATAACAGGTCCGAAACCACTATTTTCGAAACGCTCTGCCATCATCACACGAACTTTGTTGTAAAGTTCCACCAGATCACTTTCGAAATCTACCCCTTTGTACTCATACTGAGATTTCAATTCATTCATGCAATCAAGAAGTGCCTCAACCATAGTGTTTTGCCATCGGAATCTTGTCGATTTTGTTTTCACTTTCTTTACTTTTTTCTGTGGCGGGGGGTGATTTTCGGATTTATCAGAATCGTCACTTTCACTCATGATTGGTGTTTGGAGTTTTTTTCATTAACGACTTTTGAGGAAGGAATTCTGAAAAAAATATATATTTTCTTTTGTGATGGTTTTATTTCATATTTCTCTCATTTTTTATAAGCAAATAAAACGCTATAAACTGAAGTTGTTGTTATTTCTATAAAAAAAGTTACCTTGCTGCTGCATTGGCCATATTTTTCTTCACAAAGAAATAATATTTGAGTTTTGTATAATTTAAATTCTCTTCTCAGTGACTTCTGTATTATGACTTCTGTATTATAGCTCATTTCATACCGGCATGAAACACGTTTTGCGTTCACACGGTAATATCATGCTCAAAAAGCCTTGACATGAAATTTCATGCCCGTCTTAAGGACGGGCATGAAATCATGCCGGCATGAAATTTCATGTCGGCTTCGACGTGTGAACAGTTATAGGTTTTCCTTAAGACACCGAAATGAACTCATGCCGGCAGGAGTTTCATGCGGCATGAAAAAATGCGTGTAAACGGGGTCTTAGTTTTACGTCTTTTGGGACACGTTTTTTTTTACATCTAGTGTATATTATCGTGATACACTTTCATTTTACCTAATGATGTAGTAATATGCTACGAAAAGCTTCTTAGTCGAATATGATATGTTTTAAAAGGATTTTGTTTCACTTACAATGACGAAAAAGTCATTTTTACAATGAATTTTGTCAAAAAAAAAATACAATTTATTTGATTGGCTATTGGAGTAAGGTTAGCATACTAATTTATTTAAGCCAAGATATTTGCCACAGGAAGTTGTAAGTGCCTATATCTTATGAGGTATGATATAACTGTCAATCCAAAGGCAGGATCACCATAGCATGTTCATTTTGTAGAAGGACATGCAGATTAGGTGGAGCTTTCCAGTTTGAATATGCGACATTTAAGGTGTATTGCAGAAAAGTCGAAAATAAAGAGTTGTTTAGTTCTGGCACCCGTGCATTCGCTTTTATTGGCTAAAGAGAACTATTTAAGAAATGCACATGTGCAGTCAACGTTGTCAATAATTAGTTTGTTTCGTCCTAACCAACAAACAACGGAGGGACGGCTTCACGCTAATCGAAACAGACCATAATGCGAAACGAACAAAAGATCCCGTAGAAAAAGATTCCTTAACCTGTGAGTATTTGCAGCAGCGCTCTGGAACAGATAGGATATATTTCTTTCCATAAGGACATTCATAGCATTTATCATGTTGTTTGGCTTTCATAGCAATGCATTTGATAAAAAGCGTACCCCTTCAAAGAAGGTTTGACAAAACACTTCCCAGTTTCAACAATTGTCCCAAATAGAGTCGGTGTATTTTATATAAAGTAAATTGATCGTTAGTTTATCTTGAAATTCGCAAATTCAAATTCGTTTTCTTTAAGTCATATAAAACCCTGTTACAATAATTACTGACTATCCCAGGCAAAATATCACCCGAGGTTAAAGTTCGGTGCAATGACTCAGAAGACAGTACTGAAAAATGTTTATCCGTCGAATAGAACTTTATGCAAGGTTTTTCTTGACATAATGTTACTCGCAGTTGTTAGTATTTAATCTTGTTGACAGTGTGCTAAGCCTACGTCATGTCTTCCGCATCTTCTTCCTGATAACCAAGCCGTACTGTAAATAAGATGTCTCAATCGCTTTCATTTCAAATTTCTTATTTTTTTAAGTATTATCTATATACAAGTTTATGATAGACTAGTTATTTAAACTCGTGGAAAAATCCACTTAAATAATTGTGCTTCAAAAATGTTTGTTAGAATTTTATTAAGAAGGCTGAAAAACGTTTGAACAAAAAAGCCTGGAGGAATCCACTTAAGAACGTTTAAAATTTCTTCTTAGTTTTATGTCACAAAGTGATTTCCTGTCAATTTTAATAAAAAAAAGTATGAACAATGAATTAAAGCTTTTGAGCAAAAACAACGTTAATTGGTTGTGACTTATCTGCACAATAATTTATAACAAAGTACTCGTCACGGTAAATTATATTAGTATTCAATGAAATTCTTAGCTAATAAAATCATTCTGTTTTCTCACATGATTTGTTTTAGACAAATACAAATGTAATTAAAAAGTTCTTAAAATACAGAACATTTTTTTAGGAGATATACTATAACCGCTTTTTAAGAAAATTGTAAAAAATATAATCCACTTTGCCTGTTGCAAACACACAGACAGACACATTCTTCGCATTATTATATAGATATATAATCACTATTTTTAAATAAACAAAGATATATGAGATTAATATTATTTTAACGCAAACTAATATGTCTGGGCGAGTCAACAAATGAAATATAATATATAAAATATAATTTATAATAACAAAATATTTAAATATATGTGAAAGAATTAGTCAAAAGAAATTGAAACCATCGAAAAGCTTGGCCTAACATCATTTAATTCTTATGTTCACTTCTTTTTTGAAATACTTTAAATATATTTTAATTATCTCTGTTAAATGCACTGAGATTTTCAGTTTGTCATGGTTAAGAAAAAGTTCATGGTTGACTGGGAAGAACCAATGGTTTCTTTGTGTCCATATACTTCAAGATGGCGGTACGGAGCTTGTGACGTAGCTTCTTTATGTCTAAAAAAATATTTTTTATCATTAGTTTTATCATTATTTCAGGAACATTCCCTGAGTAAATATTATCCTAAACAACTGTCTTTTCCTAATACTTCTATCATGATACCATCGTATAAGGCAATGTATAACAATTTGGTTGGTTGCTAGGGTTACTCGTTGCTAGGTAAAATGAAGACTGGTTTTTGTAACTTCGTGCTGGTTATAAAAGGCAAGAAAGAGGTGTGGCTTTAAATGAACTGTCGTGTTTCTTTTCTCAACCCTAAACGCTCTGTGTTCAATTTCTCTAAATAACTTTTATTGTTTTGTTATGTTATGTTTTAGATACCATTCTTCACACAAGTTCAAACATAAACTATTATTTCGAGAAATAGGCAGCGTTGATATTGTGGAAGATCGTGCCACGAGATTGCTTACATCATAGCGCGCAATATCTGGTACTTTCTGGTACCATAACAACTTTGTTTAAAATTTAAATATGGTAGCATGAAATATAAGCAAACACGTAAACACAGAAGTAAATATTGCCTACTGTACAAAAGTTTAAATTGTAATTATCAGTGAATGAAAATATGCAAATATTGACATTATATTCGATTACTCTTTGACTTATTACGAGTTCCTGAATGACATGCTTTTTTTAAAAAATTTTAGAATTTTGATATTTTTGACGTTAAGATCATAGTCAGGATCATTGAATTTGCGTGTGCAAACATTCAACATAAACGTGGTTTGGTGGTAACGCCACGGTCAACGTCACAGTCAACGTCACGATCAACGTCACGGTCAACGTCACGGTCAAAGTTTTCTAAATTTTTAACTTGTACTAGTAAGTTTCTTCAATAAGTAGAAAATTAAATTAAATTAAAAAACAGATTGTTATTTTGCTGTATGAATCTAAAGATTTCACATTTTATAAAGTTTCAGGTGAAGATTTCAAAAATCACATTTATTTTGTTGACAAAGTTAAGAAATAGCAGTGGTACATCAAGGAAAATTAATTCGGGAAAGTTTTATTTAAAACAATTCTGTTCAGTTCTATCGTTCTGTCGCTTAATCGCGATCCCGATTTGCATTACTAACCACTAAGCGCGTTGAATTAATTGGTGTTAACTCTTGAAGATTGCAAACCGCGTTAAATTAATTACGTAAGTGTTTTCACTTGTTTTACTGCGTTAATTTCATTGACAGTTTTTTTTGGAGGATCCTAATTTTTCAAAACTTTATTTTTCTTTAACAAGTTGCTCATACAAAATATTTAAAAACCTAAAGATATGTTAAGCAACTTTCATCTGGCTATATATATCAAGAATTTTAAACAAAATGCTAAGATTCGTTCTTGGCATTTAAGTTGAAGGATTTCCTTAGGTAGATAGAAATATTTTGGAAGTATTTCAAGCTTCTGTCTACAGAAAATATATGTTATGACTATTTTGTTCGTTTTAAGACATTCTAAGTTTGATTCAATTTAAGAAAGCCTATCAAAATATAGGGAAAGGGTGGTGCGCTGCCAAGGTTACTCCTCATACAACACCGTTGGGTCCGCTTCATAACTATTTGTTGCTTAATTTAATTACGCATTTTTTATTACAATGCTATGATAGGTACCACAAAAGAACTGGTGCTGTAGTTTCACATAAACTCAGTCTTTAAACAATATTTCGAATTTTTTTTATTAGCACCTAAAAATCAAATCTGATATTCTACCCGAATGACGATGACGACAATAAGATCCTGTTTAATGTAATTCTCATGGCACTAAATACAATTGCTTTTTGCTTCTTGTTCCGTTTTTTTTATTTCGATAATCATAATTGTTAGCATTCCAAGTGATTGATTAACTACGTTGGAATAAATTTTTGTCGTGCTTCTTTTTTATATTTTTAACGTTAATTTTCTAACCTGCATAATAGAGGGTTTAATAGAAGTATTTAAATGTGCGGTGCCCCATGGAATTTAATCCCAATAATAACATATATATGTCAATTATACAAGGCACATCTCCATTTAAGAATACATTGATATAAAACTCAATTGGAAATAACAGGTCGACATGCTTGTTTTTTCCATTTTCTATCAAGGATTTCCCGCCCAATGATGTTACTATAGTAAAAGGGAATCGATCTAAATGTACTTTTATTACTATTTAAAAGGAGATATTCGACAATTAAGCTTCAACAGTGTTAATTGGTTCAATAAATGCATAGGGAATGTTCCTAAGCGACAGCAAGTTGAAAGGTTTGTTACCGAATAAAGGAGACTATATCCAACAATCTAATATGTTTGATTTTGTACCCTCTTGATATTTTTGATTTTGTACCCTCTGGGGATGTTTGAATTTGTCTGTAATTTAAATTGCTAGTTCTTTTTTTTTGATTAACTATTTTGCTATCTGTCTTTTTACTTGGATGTAACAAAGCTCTCTTAAATAAACATTTTACTCAGACGTTTAAAAATTCGCTAGGATTTGAAGTATATAATTTGCATCTTACCATCTTTATATCTCCGTCTGTCTTTCTTTAAAACAGCAGTTTCTTTATCGTCCAAGCATCCATTCCATCTTCTTCTCACACATCTACGAGGAATGGTGAATGTCATTTCTATGCCACAAAATATAAATAAAATACAAAAAATCATCGAGCTAAGTGTACTAGCTTTCATCTTTAAACAAACAGTTTGGCCTTCTCTTTTCACAATGAGTTCTTTTAATTAAGTTAACCGCTAACTTGGAGAACGTTTTCTATAATTATTTTGCATAATGGCAATAGGAATAAAGCGGAACTTGTAAAAGCCCTTCAACTCAACTGAACCTTTAGATGTTCAAATTTACAACGTTATAAAATGTTGGATTATGCATGTTTAAAAAGAAAAAATAATCTCTATGCACAGTGATTTATTAATTCTAACTTTTATATATTGTACATGCATTAAAAATCATTTATTGAACAGCTGGTTATCACAATTATGTTTGAAATGTGCAAGCGTATATGAAACGATTTCCCAGGCTAATTAATTAAAAAATGTCAGGTGACATAGTTTGAACTGATTAGAGCGATTACAAAGTTTTTGCTTTCCTCTGGAGATGTCAATATGGTAAATTTTAACATCCAAACTTTTCTATCACTGTCGGTATCTGTATAATATCTGTAGTATTAAACCTATACAGGACTGGGACAGAGTTGAGGTTTTAAAACAGCCCCCACTCTGAAATTTTAAAGTTTATGGGTTGTTTTTTCATGATTTCCAACGTATTTTATTCAAAATGTCACCTGGCGTTGTACGTTTTGATCCCTACAACTAAAACAACAGAGCGCAAGAATATCTAAAAATAAACGTGCGATAATACAAACAGGGATAGCATGGTTGAAACAAACACGTGAAAGCTTTCTGCCGGAAACTTTCAATCGCGGCGTTCCAATATTTCATACATAAATACGCATTTATTTAGGTTTGGTGTTAAGCCATAAGTGAATGTGTTACCTTCCGTTGAATGACAGGTTGAGTGCTTTAGTGCAGGTAACACGAATCACACATCCAGGTACAGATTTTAGTAAAAGCATACTGTGTGTCGCAAGTGAAGCCCTTACAGCAATAAAGTCTTTTGGATGTAATGCGTTTTTAAAAATTTCTCTGGAATGGATAAAACATTTGGTCTGAAACGTAGAGCATGTATTATCAGGACCCTGTCTGACTTGTTTCAATCACAGGAATTGCTATTAATGTTTTCCGCGCATGTATCTGTCAAAATTAATATGCTGTCAGAAATTGCTAACCAACGTACTCTAAAATGCATAAATTCAGAAACTGAGGTCAAAAACGTTTTTGCTCTATTTTACTAAATCGGTCAAAACCATAACATGCCAAGTTTTAAGTCATTGTTTCTATTTTTAGGGTATCTTTAAAACTTTTACCTTTAGCGAACACGTATTTAAACCGACAACATCGAAGTTGCTCCTGGGAATAATACACAAGCCCGATATTCCCCGGGACTGTGTGGGACAAAGGGTTCTGGGTGAAAGTTAGTGTACATAAACCTCCAACGCCTTAAGCTAGTTTTTTATCTCAAGCTGCAAAAATTTGTTTTTATTTTATTTCTCAAATTCATTTAAGTTATAAGTTTGCCGTGGATTACGAAATTGTTAATAGAGTGAATGTTGATAAGTTGAAGATATTCATGTGGTTTAAAGGTTTAAGGGTAAACAGCTGAATTGGTAGCTAGATTTTTTGCTGCTGTTAAGATGTTTCACTTGTTAAGACAGATAGGATGTGGAATGTTAACCTCTGAAAGAATATCAAGCTAAACTCCTACATAATTAGGTACTGATCCCAATTCTGTTTGGATTTGTAAAATTGATGGTTTTACTCATTAGCCTCAGATTTTAATCCTAACGACTTTAGCAGTAGGCATGTGAGCGATTATAAGAACTCAAAAGCGTACATTTATTTTAATAGGATAGGGGATGGCTTGAAGATGTTGGTAAGCCACGTCGTTAATTTATCAAGCAGATTGTAGACAGTCTGAGAGTATAAATAACACACCACATAAACTTTGGATATGTGTCAAGAAAAGCACTAAAAAAATTATTTCAGCCTACTGCATGCATGCTTGGCATTTCGAGGACATTTAATCAAAACATAGCCATTTTTGTTGCGTATTGAGGCAGCTGTCAGCCTGGGCTTCAATGTACAGCAAATTAATCTAACGTTTATCATTGTTAATCAAATAGTCACCTGCTCCTGCTGTCCAAAAGCTTCTTTGAAAGTGAAATGTCCTTTAATTGTAATTTTTTGACAACCGAACATCCAAGATTCTCCTTCCCTTACTTAACCAAAGTTCATGGGGAGTTAAAGCTTAAAGAATCAGATAGATAATTCAGTCAACCTCAAATGCAAATGGGTGTTACAGGTTATAAACTCTGTTATTTTTATATCTGGACACCGCATGAATACGTTTTGCTTATATTCCTGTGGTCTAATGTCTAAAGTAATTTCATAGGTGATCCAGGTTCAAACACTGGCAGGATTTTTAAATATTCTTTTACAACATTTACATCGAATTCAAAATTAAACAACTTGTCAAATTTTCGTTTATTATTAAAACATTTGACAACAAGACATTGTAATGGACCAATATTAAATGCAACCACAAAATAATCTAAATTGTGTACACGAAAACCCCTTTTTTACGACACGAATGCCTGTTTAACCCTTCTATTGCACATCAAAACAAATTTTTGTGTACACTAACTCTGCTCTGGATCCCTGACTGCGTATTAAATTCAAAATGGGGCGCGAAAGTTGCATTGGTGTATTGGTTTGGGAGTTAGTTTGAAAAATTTAACAAGTTTACCGCCTTGTACTGACATTAAAGACCTAGGGATAGCGTTTTTTTGTAAATATATTGATGGGTAATATCAGTATTTCTATCAGACAAAATGCATAAAATAAGGAAGGAAGGTAGCTTAAGATTACTATAAAAGCTAAATAGGCACAGCCCACAGTTTTTGTTAAGTCAAAATCAGGTTGGTTAAGATAACAGAAAAATAAATAATCCTGACTAGGATAAAAGGTTTTAATAAAAAACTGAATAATAAACCTAGTTAGATAGTTAAAATGCTTCCTCAAAATCTACCTTTCTAGCCAAAAACTTAAAATTCGTTTGTTAAAGATGGCTAAAAAACGCGTTAAAATGTTAATCTTAACCTATAAAAACATATAAGACTTGAATATTTCCACAAAACAAACCATTTCGAAGGAAAAGAGGTTCAAAGCGGACCTTTCAAAATGGCTAGATACATCGTCTTAGTAGAACCTGCTAAAAACAGCCGGTAAATCTCAGTCAGCTAAACTGGGTTTACCCTGGCGAATTGGGGAAACTTACTAAATTTGATAAATTTTCTTTATGCTGAGATTTCTCCGCTTATAAGTAATAGAACTCTATTTTAACGGAACCAGAAAATGTCCTTACTTTTTCACGTTGGGAAATCGAAGTTGCAGCAATGTCGAAATAACAATGTCGGTCTACATCGAAAAACTATCTTATATAATAAAACGGAGTGTTGCAATTTATACATTATTTTGATCAGCGTTTCACTCTCTACAGATTATAGACAACAAATGACTAAATTTCACCAATTTTCTTTTTGTATATGCACTTCTGACGTCAGCAAAAATCTATAGCAACCTATTTTTCCATTGTTCTTCTGCCTTAGTGGATTTTTCCACGGGCTTTATCGACTAGTCTCTTATAATAATACAGAGACTGTGTCGTTTTGTAACAGGCAAAGTGGATATCGTCATTTTCCTTTGATGTTGCCGAAAAATACATGGCTATTATGTTAAATTTTCTGACGTTGCGGCGCGACGTCAATATCACTAATTTAAAGTCAATATCCCGCATTAAATTAATGAAGCCATTCCATTGCATCTATAATTTTGAGGTCAAATAACATGGAAACGAGGTGGTCATGTCAATGATTTTTAACCGCGTGGGTAAATAGGGACCACCTAGGACCAATTTGGGTAATTTCCACGTGCTTTATCGACTAGTCTATATTATAATACACGTATGCGTCTGTCTGTCACGCAAAGAGGTACTGCGAGTGGCTAGACGCACGCAAAATGATATAAAAAGAACAGGCGAACCCGTGATTTTTCCACGGGATACCGACTAGTTCATAACAATTTTTTTTGTCATCGTCGAACGACGTTGTTGCAATGTTTGTGGGTGAGTTGGTTGAGAATAGAAGCTTAAAGTTCTGCCGAATGTGAGCACAATTTTTCACAATGCGCATAACAATTCTCTTTGGGAAGACTTGATTTATACATTTATATTTATAAGATGTCGGATAAGGAACCAGCATCGGAAAAATTATTAGGTGAAGAAGCAGCCACAAATCCATCTGTTGACAATGATAAAGAAGACGCGGTAAGACTTCCGTCAAATTTCAATTTTTTACTGTTTTTACCCACCTTGAGTTTTACAACAGTGAAAAATGAATAATAAAAATTAGTATTTATGTTCCTTATAAGATCACCAATTGTAATTTCGCCCTGAGTGTCTACCATTGTCGTTTGAAAGCAGTCGACTAATGCTCTCTTCGCAGTAAATTTCTGCATATAAGACATCTTGGCACAGATTTTTATGGCTACTTTATATCATGAGGTTTTTTATGATTGAATTATATCATGCTCAAAATGATACGTAGTTTAAATTGTATATTTACAGAATGTATAAATAGAAAGTTGTACTCATTCAAATGGAACGATTTTACATTTCGACACTGTTTTAAAGAACTGAATTTATTCATGTGAAAAAGGTTGTTTGCAATTTCTTTCTTTTGAGAATTTGAGCATTATTTTTAACCACGTTTTAAATGCTTAAATGTTAGAACATTCCCAGAATTTTTTTGAAGCCATAAGGGGTCAGAATAGACTTTTACCGGTCCCTTAGTCCCCCTGGGGTTTCTTTACCTTAACTCGTAACAATTATAACATCAATAATAAGGGCTTTTTACCTTTTTTACGTAAGAGAGATTTTAAGCACTTGTTGGCCTTGCATTGAAATATGATTTACTGTGACGCTGTACAATATAGGGTTCGGCGCACGTTTCACACAGGCCTCAGTGGTAGATTTTAAAACAACATAAATCACATCATTTCAAAAAAGAGACGTACTAACCGATAATATAGGATAAAAAACGAGATACAAAATCAGCTAATGTGGTAAAACCGAACCTTGCTTTATTTACTTATTGCATACCAGCTACCGGGATAAAAAAATTAGACAAGTAAAATGCACATTACATTTTGTTAAGCTAATCTTTAAACGGCTGATTGTAAACCGAATAAGAATTTTTGTATACATTGGCAGGTTTTTGTAATATTACAATGAAATTGTTCTAATCAGCTAATCTCTGTTGTACATAACTGCAACGCAAGTTTGCTTAAAAGCTAAAAATGTAAGGCATTTTAACAAGGCGCGTGAAAAGACGGCAGTAGTTTATTTCTATATCCTTTAATAGAGTTTATTTTTCCAGAAAAAAATTCCATTGCAACATGACCAAATTTACTTTTATAAACTTATAACCCACAGGTTAAGATCTAAGTAAGTGGGTCGAAGATAAAGGGTGGTGAAAAAAGACCTACCCAGAAAGATAGATACATATGCATATTCTACATGGTTAGCCTTGCAAATATCGAGGAATATAACCTCTCTATTATTTCCAGGAAGGGCCATACATAGATGGGGAGTCCTAAAGTATTCAATGCTTATTTTGGGCAACGCAGAGCCAGTTAGAGTCTGCGCTCTACCAGACAACTCCGTGCCACATCCAACGGCCCACACAGTGTGCCATCTCCCATATTCTCTCAAAAACTAACAAAGATGGTAGCATAAGTTTTCATGTATAGTAGCATAATTAATTCTCCCATAATATCAACAAAAATTTGAAATGTTGCAATACAGACGTACCACAAGGCTTTAAATGCATTCAACATGTTTTGTAACTATACAATAGTATACGAAAATGTTTTAAAACTACATTAAGTATTTTTAATTTGTTATTAGCTACTCGTTGCTAGGCAAGCAAAAAAATGAGCGCGGGTTTAAGCTTGCAGTTGCAGGTCGCGTCCCTGATTTAGGTAGACTGATATTTTCGCAGTTTTCGATACGTTGTCTATGGTGAAATAAAAAGCAAAAATACATTTTTTCCCAAAATAACTCAAAGCTAAAACTCTAACAGAATTGAATTCACTTAAATGATATGCCGTGGTTATCTCTATTACGTAGGGTGCATTCGCAAAAGAAAAACAAAAGAATATGTCGGACAAAAAAAATCTAAAATCTAAAAAATTTAACTTATTTCATTATGGTTTGATACTTGAATTTTCCTCGGTAAATTGTGTTTTTTGGTTAGTATTTCTTTACACCACAGTAAGGATGCTAAGGTTTTATTATTTACCTTTTACAATCATTAGATGTTATGTGTAGTTAAATCTGTAGTTAAATGATTGGAACACCGTCAAATGAAACCCAAAATTGCTTAATTGGAGTTCAATTTTTTAGGAAAATACAGAAAATGCTGAATATAAAAGCAGTGAAAATATGGCAGGTATAAGCTTATTCGTTTTTAATTAAAGGATAAAAGTTTTCTAATTTAATAAAAAAAAGAAAAATTTTCATCTCCATATTAACATAAGTACAAATTAACATAAGTACAAATTAACATAAGTACAAATTTTTTAACTTTTATTTGCTGCTAATTCTGTTTCTGGTAAGACAATAAGTAAGACAATAAGTTCAAGGTTGGAAATAGTTCAGTTTTTGTCAAGATTAATCTTTAGATGCCAATCCACCTAGTTATGATGGTCTATTTGGAAAATACCGTCAATTACGTGATCATCACTCTGACAGAGTTGAATCTATCTGCGGCTTCGTGGTGTTGTTTGCTGCTACTAGTAAGTTTTCTATTACTGTCAACTCACCAATCAGGTCTAACTTTTCCTGTAAAGACTTTAACGTATTCCGCAGTATTTCCGCATCCATGCATCCATAGATGCATTTTAGTGTTTGTAGTCAATAGTTAGGTATTGCGTTGCATGCATTTTACTTCTTGTAATTCTTTGTATCAATGTTCATTTTCTTCTTATTTTTTACAACAAAAGTAAACAATTTACGTTGAAACTGTTTAGGTTATTAAAAATCTTGCTAATGGCTGAATGTCTATTAAATAAAGGATACATGTAAAGTTTCATCCCTTCCAATAATTCCTAATCTGATATTGCTCACATTTGTGATGCCCCACCCTCTGGAGATACTGAAAAATCATCATCCATCATCATTATCTTGATACTTTTTTGTACAATTATGCTGCACATATACGACTTTTAGATGTTGACATACTTTTTGCTTTTTTATGATAGCTGCTATCTTTGTCTGTCTTGGCTTGATGATAATACTTCCAATATCTTCCATTGTCTTAGGTAAGTCAATGACTACATGTATGAGAAAATTACAGTGTGGCTAGCAAGACCCGTCTAATAATAATTATTATTGAAATTTGTGTACTCAGGATAGTCCCTTCAGTTCCTATTGGCACTGCTGTCAACGATGGCCCTAGTACATTTAAAGCTTCTATTTAAAACAGATAAGCCGTGCAATTACAGCAATCGTTCAATTAGACAATTGCCAAAGACATTAATCCTATTTGCATGCTAAATGCTAAGCAAAAAGGATAGATTTACATTTTTTATAGTCTCTAGAACGACTCACTCGGGGTTTAAACCCAAGAACTACTGCACAGGAAGCGAACGCTCTACCACTATGCTACCAGTCAGTCGGTTTTGTTTAAAAGTTGTTAACACACAGCAAAGATTTTTTTGTATTTTGATTTTTGATGAACGTAAAAAGGGAAGGCTTTTGACGCAATGTTTTTATAAGCACAACAAAATTTTAGTTGATGGTCAGTGTTTCGCAAGTTATATTATAAATGCTCACCTGTTGCTTACTTCTTGTTCATCTACTTCATTCACTCACTAGCTTGCCTTAATTGAAATCAAAAGTCCATTTTGATCACTTTTCATCATATAAAATTTTAGAAGAACTAAATCGCGGAAAATTTTTCTGGTATTAAATTTCTGCAGATTTTCATTTTTATTATTTCTTTTAATAACTTTAAACTGGCTGCTGCATAAAAATTTCAGCCTTATGTTAGATATTAACATCAATTTTTATCAGTAAATTCACTTTTCGGAATAAGAGGTTTACTTAAAATTAATAGAAAACTGCAGTGATATAAAATTATATATACAACGTTTTCTCCTTTAATATTAGCTACTTTAGTTACAGTTTTTATTTCAGGCATTATTTATCGTCATCACTGTCCGATTAATGTTAACATTCCCATATATTTGATTGTATTTGGAACAGTTGGTCTTGTTGTCTACATCTTAGAATTATTTTTAAAAAAACCGTCGTCAAGTGTGTCGTCATGTGTAGGAGTGCTGCTACGTGCCTGTCTGCAATGCTTTCTGTTCGGATGGTTTATTGCTGGCAGCGTCTGGATATATTTCGCATATAAACCAGAATATGTGGATAAAAATAGTGCCAGATATTGCCATATCATTTTATACCTGTTCGCATTTTGGACGACTACAGCTGTATGGATCGCACTTAGTGGGGAATTTTGCTGGCTGTGTTTATGTTTGTGCTGCATATCGATGTTTGATTGAGAAATGTAATCTTTTTACCTAGTGGTTAATTGACTTTGCTACTTTTTTTACACGTATCATATCAGGGTGGCAAAAACATTGTCAGAAATAATTAACTTTGATCCTTTTCCAAAATTTTTTAATTCCACAACCACAGTCAAGTGTTACACTCACGAATGAAATCAACACAATGACCAAAACCAGAAAGAGTAGTAAAATAAACAACCACGTAGTAAATGCAACTTAATATATCGCTTCATGATTGCATTTCCTCCAGTTTTTGGCCACCATATGACTTCCGTAAATTGCGGAAAACATAATGATTTATATAATTATTGAAACGAGAAAGTAACGGCATGGTTGCTGTTTTTTCTTGATAAAGTAACCAAGAGAAAATAGCAGTCTCCCTCTGGCGTGTCATTGTTGCTGTAAGTCAAATACGCGATGTATGGAATCATTAATATTGCATGTCAACCAATAATAATTAAAAATCTAGGTACTTCTCTTGCACCAGGAAAATCTTTAAGCTACATGGAACCCATGAAAAAAGTCCAAATAATTACAGAGGCAAAAAATTAAATTTACATGACGTCAACAATTGCCTGTTTATACTACGCTTGTTACCGGAAATTGTTAAGCCGTTCTTTCCATTGGGTTGACTGGTTGGGTAAACACTGGTTATATTATGTATATAAGAGAACAGAGTTGGAAGAATGTGTAATGACGCTGTCAATCCGTTTATATTCGACAAAATTGTTTTTATAAATTCATTAACCCTTTGACTCCATTGTGTAGAACCTAAAATGGTGATTAAAATAATGAAGCAAAGGATGAGTTTTTTTAACAAAGTTGCAAGTATAATAGAAATTCGAAAGTATAAAACAACATCGCTCAGAATGAGGACATAAACGACAACGACAACGATAACGACAATAACAGCTATAGAAAAATATTACATAAAAATCGCTTTGATTTTCTTGGGTGTTGAATTAATAAGCACCAAGTTTTCCAATTTCTTCAGAAGTAGAGAATCATTTTGACTTGACAATTTGTGTTTATAAGCCACCATTTCGGAATGGTAACAATATTACATTGATTGCAAATGTTGCAAACATACTTGAACTTTTTATAACATATAAATTTTTATTTTGTTTTCAGAACATGGCCATTATGAACATGATATAATGGTCATGTTTTGAAAACATAGAGTTTAATTTTAAAATAAAGCAGTTTTCTTCACCGTGCGTTGTTCTTGTTTAAACAACGAAAGGATATATGTCCATTAAAATAGTAAGAGTAATTTCTCTGGTTAGTGGTGAAGAGAATAAGACTTCAAGTGTTTCTCAACCAAAAGGAAGTAAGAAAAAATATTTTTGTAACAAGAACTATGCCACTTCAGTTTTTTATAAGAACAAAACATTTAGTTATGGAAGATATCGTATTTTTATAACGCAAAAACAAAACACCAAACAAAAAGATCAATCTAAACAAGTGTTTAGGCTGTGCATTATGGGAAATTAGCAATTAGCAATAAATTAAAATTGTTAATTCTTTACTTAAATCAACACTTTTTGCTGTGACGTCACAATACGGCACAGCCATGTAACGTCACAAATACGGCACGGACACCAACCAGGAACACCAAACTAGAATATCAATCTAAACAGGTGTTTAGCCTGTGCAGTATGGGCAATTAACAATGAATTAACATTGTTAATTATTTACTCACATCAGCACTTTTGGTGTGACATCATAAAGACGGCACAGACACCAACAGGAGTTGTAATGGAAAAGAAAACATTATTACAAGGTAAAAAAAATGTAATGTGTTTTTATTAATTTCTATTAGCAGTTCTTTAAATTAATTAAATTCCCATGTTTCTAAAGTAAGCTTTTTATTAACATTTCTCGTCTTTAGCAACTAGTTTTATTAACTTAGCATAAAACTTAAATATTTAAACGAGCTTTTTATGATACACCACAAAAACCAAACAGATATTTTTATAAAGAAAAATATTATCTCGTTTTGTTGTTACACGAAAGATGCCTACCAGAACATGCTACACAGACATAACCGTCTAGTTTTACATTTCCGAGGGAAGCTTAGCCTCACACACCTAACGCTCCACCAAATGTGCTCAGAATTTTTTTTATCATCATGAACAATGGTAAATGTTTAACCAGCAATGATAATCGATTATTTAATAGCTGTAATTAAATGATTAGCAAAGGGTAAACTAATGAAGAGAATGGCTGAATTATATCTTGAAGTTCTCGAGATAGTCAACTTTTTCTTATTCTTGAAATTCTTTACTAACGGAAAGTTCTTGCAGCGCGTTGCCTTGTGGTTATGGAGTTCGCTTCGTAATCAAAAGGTCCGTGGTTCGTTCCACAGCGTGGGCATGTTTAGTAAGTGTCTTTACTACAGCTAACCCATGCCATGTGAGGGAAATTGGGTAGGTATTGCCGGTCTATACTTAATGTATACATACCGAACACAGGACTCACATTGATAATAGTGTTTCAAACACTAGAGTGGCTATATCCTGTATAAATATTCGGAATAATAATAACAATAATTGTTTGGTTATTTCACATGGTGCGATTTGAGAGCAAAGCATGATGCTTGAAAATGGTGTTTAATAAGTTCAAAAACCTTCTCATGTGTTCATGAAGACTATGTGCGCTTTGATGCACAGATTTTTCTTGCACTATATTAACAACAAGTTTGTAACACATATGCAGTAAAAAGTCTGGAGGCACTAAAAATATTTGTGTTTTTTTTTTTGTTTAAAAAAAAAGTCAAGGCTAACCCACTTTAAAAGGTCAAAAATAAAGTTTGGAATAGTTATGAAAGCCAATCAAATTCAGCTCGAATTCTTTAATGATCGTTAAAATTTTTGCAACAAGCATTATTCGCTAACTTTGCTGAAAGTGGGGAAAACTTAGAACAATATAATAATCCCATGACATTGAACTAACGCCTAGTAAAGTAATTCTCTAAACGCAGCTAAAGAGTTTGATGTACAAGTTTTTTTATTCTCTACAGCGACATTTAATCTAGTGGAAGCGCTATGACGTCACATAATCAAGTAACTTTGAGTTACTACCCTCCTTTTTAAACACAAGGGGAAATTTTTATTTTATTTTACTTACTAAAAAAAATTAATTACTACATCATAAATATGCATCTTAAATAGTTGAAACACATTATTAAATCTTGAGAAACTCAGGACGATCCTTTTTTACACTCAGAAACTGAATCAATCAAATATAAAAGCTTACGCCTGTTTATGTAAGCAAATCTATTTCCTAATTCGGCAACAGTTACTTAAAGTAGATTAAAGATTTCAACCTTAAGGATACGAAGTTGCTAAGCGTAATATAAAATTGTCAAGATTGCACCCATGAATGTGTAATATGCATCCAATCCGGAGTTAAAACAGCATAATATCATAGTTTACAGGATTTAGGTGTTTTTAAGGAAACCATTCAACCATTAACGTTTTTTCAATGGAAGTCCTAGCGTGAAAAATGCCTTTTTGAATCTTTAGGTCTTCCAAAAGCTTCAAAAAGATGCGATTTTACATCTGAATACAATCCGATTATGTTGCATTGCGTGCGGATGAAAATTGCATCTTGATGCAGGGTAAAATGATGGGTTTTATTTCTAGTAATGCGACTAAATTCGTCAAAGAAAATGCTGCAAGAAATCAAACGATTTGATTCTTATACCATTTTTTTTAAATGTTGTGGACAACATGCAGCAAGATTTCTGGTTATTGCATCGTCTTCCATCGTTTACAACATCTTTTCTTTGCTGCATGATGATAATCTACCAATCAGAATACGCTATTTTCTCCAAATATTTTTTTAATATTGCTGAATGATTAAAACAGAAAGTTCATAGTACCAGAATTGTTGTTGTTGTTGTGTGGAAGAAAAGTTGAAAATGAACGAGCAAGAAAAACAAGAACTGATAAACTCATATCGAGAAAATCAATTACTGTGGAAAAATGACGAGCCAGATCACAACAATAAACAGAAAAGGTCAGCAGTAAAAGACAGTTATATTCTTAGCTTGATGGAAAGCATACAATGGAAGTATTTGAAAACACTTTGCACTCTCTTCGTACGCGCATGGGCAGAGGGATCAAAAAGAAGAATGGAAGTGACTCACCTAAGGAATTTTTGAAGAGGTTATATTTTTGAAAGAGAAATTTCTACGCCGAAAAAAATTTTGAAGCATCAAATATTGACACAGTGAATAACTACTATCAGTTAAATCCTACGTTGTGGAATCAATGGTGTTCTACGAGATGCGCGTCTTCATAAATGTGTAGAAGAATTAGATGACAGATGCAGCGCGGATAAAATTAAACAACATTGAAACAACTTGGTGACAATCTACAAAAGAAAGCATATGAAGCAAGAAGCGTCAAAATCTAGTGGATCTGGAACAAGGAATGTGTATGTTTTTAGTTGGGAGTATTTCAACAACATGACCTTTATTACAGCAATATGTACGGTCGACAAGTTGTTCAAGCGTTACTGCAACGAAAGACGTTGCTACAACGCTTGTGGGTGAGTTGCTTGAGAATGGCAGCTTAAAACTCTGCCGAATATGAGCATATTTGTTCACAATGCTCATAAAACTTTCATTTGGGAAGACTTGATTTAAATATTTTTATTTCTAAGATGTCGGATAAGGATGCTGCATCGGAAAAATTATTAGGTGAAGAAGAAGCCACAAATCCATCTGTTGACAATGATAACGAAGACCCGGTAGGATTTTAGTTTAATCTTAATTTTTTACTGTTGTTACTTACCTTGCGTTTTACCACAAAGAGAAATGAATAAAAGAAATCAGTATTTATGTTCGTTACAAGGTCAGCAAGTAAGAAGCAAAACAAGCATTCTGCCCTGAGTTTTCAGTATTGGCGTTTGAAAGAAGGCTCTGCCCGGTAAATTTGTGCAGATAAAACATCTTAGTACAAATTTTAATGGCTAAATTTTTTCATACGAGTTTTTGTGAATGAATTCCATCATGCTCAAAGTGAGACGTAGTTTAAATTGTATATTTTTAGAATGCATAAATAGAAAGTTTCACTCATTCAAACAGTACAATTTTAGGTTTCGACGTTCTTCAAAGAATTACATTCATTCATGTTTTTACCTTTTTTACATAAAGGAGACTGCAGTTCCTCGTTGACCTTGCGTTGCGATATGAGTTACTGTGTTGCTGTACAAAATGGAGGAGTTCGGCACGTTTTGATTAAAAGAAAAAGAAATGGCGGAAATTGATTGCATCATGAATAAATTTACTTTTATAAATTTATAACCTTCATTTAAGACCTCTGAGCGGGTCGAAGATGAACGGTGGGGTGGTAAAAAAGACCTACCTAGGCAGATAGGTAGATGTGCATATTTTACATGGCTAACCTTAAAAATATCTAGCTAGGGATATGCCCTATCTATTATTGATAGGAAGTGCCATGGCATAGAGCATTTAATGCTCATTTGGAGCTACACAAAGGCAAGTCCACTAGACAGCTCCGTAATACATCCAACGACATGCACAGTGTGCCATCTCCCCAATTTCTCTAACATGGTTTGGGTTAAGCCGGGGTTATGGCTACATTTACTCGCCCATATTAAATGGGCGCAAAGTGGTATCGAACCCCGGTCTTCCTACAAAGTGCCACAATTATAACTACTAAACTACGCCACTGTTTCTTCTAAACAGCTGTCCTATCTTAAAAAGTGGCTACCTAGGAGATATAGTAATTCATCAAAAACTTACAAAGATGGCAGCATAATTTTTTATGTTTGGTCGCATAATTAATTCTCACATACTCTCAACAAAGATTTGAAAAGTTGCAATACAGACGTCCCACAAGGCTTTAAATGCATTCAACATGTTTTGTAACTATACAATTGTATACGACAATGTTTTAAAACTACATTAAATATTTTTAATTGGTTCTTATCTTCTCGTTGCTAGGCAAGCAGAAAAACGTGCGCGGGTTTAAGCGTCCAGGGTGCGTCCAGGTCGCGTCCCTGATTTAAGTGGAATGATGTTTTCGCAATCTACTTTATGAGAACTGATACGTTTTTTATGGTGAAAGAAAAAGGCAAAAATACAATTTTCTTCTCAAAATAACTCAAAGCCAAAACTCTAACAGAATTGATTCCAGTTAAACCATATGGCGTATAAATCTCTATGACGTAGGGTACATTCGCAAAAGAAACAAAACGAATATGTCGGACAGAACAAATCCACTAACTTATTTCAACATGGCTACGATACTTAAATTCTTCTCGGAAAGTCGTATCTTTGGGTTAGTATGCTCAGGTTTCATTGTTTACCTTTTAAAAATCGTCCAGATGGTTTGTGTAGTTAAATCTGCAATTAAGTCTCAGTAGGAACACCGTTAAATTGAACCCAGAATTGTTTAAGTGAAGTTTAATTTTTTAGGAAAATAGAGAAAATCCTGAAAACAAAAGCACTGAAAATGTGGCAGGTATGAGCTCATTCGTCTTGTAATCAAGGAATAAAAGTTTTCTAATTTATTAAAAGAAAGAAAAATTCCATCTCCATATTACGATAAAACTATAAATTGTTTTTGATATTTTATTTGCTTCAACTGGAATGTCAGCAGAGAATTCTGTTTCTGGTAAGACAATTAAACTTTAAAGTTGAATAGAGTTGTGTTATTGTCAAGTTAACTCTTTAGATGCCAGTCCACCTAGTTATGACAGTCTCTTTGGGAAGTACCGTCGATTACATGATGATTGCCCTGGAAGAGCTGAATTCATCAAAACTGTCGTGGAGTCGTTTGTTACAAGTGGTGGGTTTTTTATTACACTCAACTTTAAGGTCATGTTGTCACCAATAAGGTCTAACTACTTTTTGTAAAAACTCATTTTAACGTATTCCTCACATTTGTGATGTGTGGCCCATTTTCTAGAGATTCTGAAAAAATCATGATCACCCGAAGGATCTTGGTACTTGTTGTAACAGCATGTTGCACCTATACGACTTACAGATGTTGACATATTTTTTCCCTTTTTTATGATAGCTGCTTTTCTTATCTGCTTTGGCTTGATGATGATACTTCCAATATCTTCCATTGTTTTAGGTAAGTCACTAACTAAACGTATGAGAAAATGGCAGTGCAAAACCCTGTCTAATAATGGAAAAGGCATTTTAAGACAAAACCATCAAAAATTGCTTAGACGCGAAGGTTGAAATTTTTTTGTGCGTACAAGCTATCCAAACACAACAAAAAATTTGTGTTTGATATTTCGAAGAACGTAAAAAGGGAGGGCTTTTCACGCATACAGACGGTGCTAATGTTTTTTATAAACCCCACAAAATTTTAATAGAAGTCCAATGTTATAATTCACAAGCTCGACTGTAGCTTACTTTTTATTTATCTAGTTGGGAAGGCCAAATTCACTTGTTTGCTTGCGAATCTGTGGTGCTGCTAATCGAAATCGAAATCACATTTTATTCATATAATTTTAGAATAAGCAAATCACGGAAAACGTTTCTGGTATTAAATTTCTGCAGATTTTCATGTTTTATTATTTCTTTTAATAACTTTAAACTGGCTGATGCATACAAATTTTAGCCTTATGTTAGATATCAACATCAATTTTTATCAATAAATGCATTTTCGGAATTCGTCGCGTAGATTTTAACGACATGTTTTGTTACCATTTTAGAAAAAAAAATGTGGAAAAACAGCCGTTTTTCTTACAGTAGAACTATGTAAAACTATATGGTGCACGACACAAAAAAAATGAGCTATCAAATAAAAATACCCTATTTTGACAAATTGACCTCCTAAAAAAATATTTAACCACAAAAAATGCGTTTGACAGCCGTTGAACATTATAATACTATCTTTTGGGAAGTGGAAACACCAAAAATTAAGAAAAAAATAGAGAAACCTTACCCCTGGCAAATTCATTTCCAAGTTGATACACTTCGCAACTTTTTTAAGTAATCAATCAAGTAAATGGAGAATTTCCAAGATAAAAAACGTTGTATTTTTAAGTCGTTATCTTGCAAGACCTATCTTCTTTCTATTAAGTTAAAATTCCAATGTTGATATTTTTTGTTTCTTACGAGAGATGAACCAGATTGCATTCTCATGGCAGACATAGGCATCCAAAAATCTTGTTTTATACTTCTGTTTTGTTTCATACTACGATTATCTACGAATTTCACATTAACAAAGTTATGTTTTCACAGAAGATGATAAGGAAGCAGAGGGTTCATTGCTGCTTTTTTTTAAAAAGATCAGAGTTTTTCAGATTTACACACCCCTGGAACTTAATTAGGATTGTCGCAATGATGCCCGACTAGATAAACTTAAAACATAGTCTTCCAGCCTTGTACAATTAACACAAACAAACAGACTGGTTACTAACTTGCTCATGAAAATTTCCTCCTCGGCGCGAACTTTTAAGGCTCGGGTTTAAAAAAGAAGTGGCCTCAATTGTGAAGAACAGAAAGCGCTAGAAACCTTAACAGCGACAATGCGGCTTATTTTATATCGAAAGCGTAACACATAGTTATATTCCATTATTTTAACGAATCAAAATAGCGCGTATATGCCGTCAGGGGCTTAGGGTATAAATAAACGCGGAAAAAACGAGAGCTCCCTGTGAAAATATTCTACGCCACGTAGAGGTTTACTAAAAACTAATAGAACACTGTGAAGATAAACAATTATATATACAATGTTTTTTCCTTTATTATAAGCTATTTTAATTATTGTTGTTATTTCAGGTGTTATTCATCGTCACCACTGTCCAATTGATGTTAACATTCCCATATATCTGATCGTGTCCGGAACAGTTGGTCTTGTTGTCCACATTTTGGAACTATTTACAAAAATAAAAAATAAAGACACATCGTCAAATGTGTCGTCACCTGTACGAATGCTACGTGGTTGTCTGCAATGCTTTCTTTTTGGATGGTTTATTGGTGGCAACGTGTGGGTATATTCCGCATATAAACCAGAATATGTGGATCAAACTAGTGACAGATATTGCCATGTCGTTTTATACCTGTTCGCATTTTGGACAACTACAGCTGTATGGATTGCACTTTGTTGCGTATGTTGCTGCTTGTGTTTTTGTTTGTGTTGCACAATGATGTTTGATCGAGAATTGTAAACTTTTTACCTAGGAGTTAATCAACTTTGCTACTTTTTTACACGTATCATAACAGGGTGGCAAAAACATTGTCAAAAATAATTAACTTTGATCCTTTTCCACAATTTTTCAATTCCACAACCACAGTCGAGTGTTACACAGACAAATGAAATCAACACAATAACCAAAACCAGAGAGAGTAGTAAAATAAACAACCATGTAATAAATGCAACATAATATATTGCTTCGTGATTGCATTTCCTCCAGTTTTTGGCCACCATATAACTTCCGTAAATTGCAGGAAACGTAATAATAAATATCGTTATTGAAACGAGAAAGGGTAAAATTACCAAGAGAAAACAACAATCGCCCTCTGGCGTGTCTCCGTTGCTATAAGTTAAATAGGTGATGTATGGAATCGTCAATATTGCATGGCAACCAATAATAATTAAAAATATTGGTACTTCCTTTGCACCAGGGCAGTCTTTAAGGTACATGGAACCTAAGGATAAAAAGAATTTTAACACTAACAACAAAAACTAGTTAAAGACCCCTGGAAAAGCTCAATTAATTACAGAGGCAAACAGATATAGGGATATGTTTACATGACGTCACCAATGGTCTGTTTATACTAGAGTTGTTTCCGAAAATTGCTAAGCCGTTCTTTTTATTGCGTAGACTTGAAACACTGGTTATATTATGTATATGACATAACAGGGTTAGAAGAATGTGTAATGACGTTGTCAGCTCGTTCATATGCAAAAATCTTTTTTTACAAAGTTAAAAACCCTTTGACTTCATTGTGTAGAGCATGAATGTATCCAATGCCGCATAATTTGTAAAATAAGACACATTTTACATCGACTAAACAATCACACTTTTACTTCTTTAAATTGTACTAAAATGTATAGAGTATTTTAGATGTTTACCTGAAGCAATCAATGCAATAGATAATGTAAAAAGAATTACTATTCCTAAGTATAAGGATATCCTTTTGATAGTGAATCTTTTACGTGTTGGTTTGGTCTCCGTGTCAGCTGTATAAATGACACAGATTCCAGATGTCTTTGCCTAGATGGAAAGGGCAATAGAAGTTCGTAAATATAAAACAAAATCAACGATAACGACAATTCAACGACAACGACAACGAAAATTCAACGACAACGACAACGACAACGACAATTCAACGACAACGACAACAACGACAATTCAACGACAACGACAGCTATAGAAAATAATATTACATAAAAATCTCCTTCATTGTCTTGGGCAATAAATTTGTAAACACCAACTTTTCCAGTTTCTTCAGACGTAAAAATTACATCATTTCTGCTTGACAATTTGTTTTCATAAGCCATCGCTTTGTATTAGTAGCAATATTAACTTGATTGCAGACGTTGTAAACATACACGAACTTTTTATAACATATAATTTTGTATTTGTGTTCAGCACATGACCATTATTAACATGATATAATATTGATCTCTCGAAATATAAATAATATAATCCTTAAAAACATAGAGTTTAATTTCACAATGAAGTAACCTTCTCTACTGTACAATAAACAAATACAAAAAAGTCCATTAAAAAAGCAAGAGTAATTCCTCTGGTTAGTGGTGAAGATAACAATTATTTGCTTTTTTAAGTGTTCCTCAAGAAAAGAGAAGTAAGAAAAAATGTTTGTAGTAACAGGAACTATGCCACTTTGAATTCAAAATAAGTTTTTGCCAAGTAGGACACGTTATTTTTATAAAAACAAAGCATTTGTCTATAAAGAGTATGGCAACTTCATAATGCAAAAATAAAACACCAAACTAGTATGTCAATCAGCATAGGCTGTGCAGATGCAGAGAGAAGAGGGTGGGGTTTGTTTGTTTGTTTAACTAAAGTTTTGCTTACAAAACTTGACACGAATGAAGTGTGGGAAATTTGCAATGAATTATCATTGTTAATTATTTGCTCACATCAGCACTTTTGCTGTGACGTCCACACAGACAACACAGGCACCAACCAGACATAGTAATGAAAAAGAAAATATTATTAAAAGATAAAAAGATAAAAAAAGAGATAAAACAAGATAAAATAAATGTGATGTGTTTTTATTAATTACTATAAGCGGCTCTTCTTGATCATCATATAAAATTCCAATGTTTCTTCACAACTCTCCTCTTTAGCAACAAGTTCTATTAATATTATAGCGTACAAGGTAAATATTTAAACGCAATTTTAATGACATACCACTAAAGCCGAACTGATATTCTCATAAAGAAAAATATTATCTCGTTTCGTTGTTACACGAAACACGGATACTAAAACATGCAACACATACATAACAATCTAGTTTCAAACTTCCTAGAGTAGCTTAGCCACCAACAGTCACCTCCTCACTCTCCACCAAACGTGCTCAGAACATTTTTAATCATCACGCCCAATGTTAAATTTTCAACCAGCGAAGGAGAGTGACTGAAAAATAAACGATATTTTAAAAGGGACAATTAAAGGATTAACCGAGGGTGAGCAAATGAAAAGAATGGCTGAAGGATATCTTGAAGTTCACAAAATAGCTAATTTCTTGAAATCCTTCACTAACAAAAAATTATTTGGTTAGTTCACGAAATGTGCGATGTGAAAGCAAAGCATCGAGACTAAGAATGATATTAATTAACCGTAACAACTTTCAATAGCCTTAATATCTTCTCTTGTGTCCATTTAAATGTTCGTGACTATCCGTGCTTTGATGCACGATTCCCTCCTGCACATTATCAACATCAAGTTGGCAATCATATATGCAGTATTTTTTAAAAAACATTTTTCAGCTTAGTCTATTCTAAAAGGACGAAAGTAAATATTAAAATAGTTCTGAGAGCTAATTAAATTCAGCTACTTTTCTTTAATCATCGTTTAAATTTGCGCGAGGAAAACTAGTCCCTAGTTTGGCTAAGGGCTTTTAATCGCATAACATTGAAATAACGCAGTAGTAACTTTTACTGTCTCTTTAAACACGAGGAGAAAATGATTATTTTATTTTTCTCGCTCAACAAAATTATTTCAGACTCATGACGCGAAATCAAATTAACAAGCTGTACGCCTGTTTATATAAGCAACTCTATTTTTTACTTCGGCATTGATTACTAAAGGCAAATTTTAGATTTCAGCTTCAAATATGCTAAGTTGCTAAGATTTTCAAGATTGTAGTCATGGAGGTGTAGTTCAGTTTTTACTATTATTTCATTAAGAAGGCTGAAAAAGTTGTTTTAAACGAAATACCGCGGAGGAGTATTTAAATTTATTTTATTTTATCACAAAATAAATTGGTGTCAACTTCATTAAAAAGACACATTCTGTGTGTCTCTTTAATGAATTTAGGAAATTTTTTATCCAGCTATTTGGTCTTTTTAATAAAACTGGATATTAGATCATTGTTTGTTTGTCGACAATGTAGCTAGTTAACTCGCTATATTGAAAAAACCACCAGACAGAATGAATAAGAGTCGAGACAGGATGATTGCCAGGACGGGACATTTGCTGGGATCCCACCTTCATAAATAATTCAACTAAAAATCACTTTGTTTTTATATCGATATTAGTTGTCCCGGGACAACTAAACTATTAGCTATATTGTGGTTCTCGAAAGGCAACGGCCAGATTAAAAAAATTCTGTTGAATCTATCCACACACCTGTGAATACAAAAAACAGACCAACAGACAAACAGACCAGTATGTCCTTCTTTTGATTCTATTTTATCGTTGACTGTCCACGCCTTGAGGGTCAATTTAATTAATATTTCCGACGTACATCTTGTTTTGACACACGCGTCCCGCCTCTCTTGTAAGCAACTCCTCAGTTTAAGCGGGGCAAAATTTTTGGCCGACAAAAATTGTCGATGTAAGCACAAAGTGATTAACATAATTATTGATGATTCATCCCGCAAACACCCCTTTCCAGAAAATATTCCGCTTTGTCTGTTATATATTAATAAAATTAAACGCTGCAGAAGTATACGTACAAACACGTCAGCATGCATATACATATTATTCGTTGCTTTCTCCGATTTGGTATTGTCTTTCTTGAAATGACCTTTTCCAGTTGGATAATCAGGCTATTTATCGCATTTATTCATGCCGGAAAATATGTTTAGCTAATATCTTTTACTTAACTATAAAAATTTGAACAGAAAATTCGCTCTTTAAGCAGATGATGGTGTTTTGGAGAAATTTCAAGCACCTGATGCCGTCACAGAAAAAATGTTGTCATATTGTGTTGGCAATTTGACCTAGCCTATCAAAGTTTATTAAGGGGGTGACAGTTTCTGCATTATGTGCATGTATTCTTGTTGTTGACAACTTATTTATCACGCTGAAGTCCCCGATTCGGTACTGTCTTTCCTGGAATTTTCTTTTCCGGCCAAAATAATCTAAACGAAACAAACCCAGTGCACCTAATGAATACGGATTAACTTAAATTGTTTAGATACATAACATGTAATCTAGTAAAATATACCAATTATTTCTCACCTGTTATTATTTTTTAGGGAAAAGGGATTTTTTAAAAGCCAGTAGGATAGAGATAGGTATAGCTTCTCCCCACTCGGCCAAAGAGAACAAATAATTAGCTCGAAACAGGATAGGTAACCGAACAAGATAATTATATGATGCGCAAGGACATTTAGCCGATCATGCAGATAATTTTACGGTGAATTTCATTTATGATATCGACCTTCGTTTAGCCATGTATCTTCTTTCATATCATTTAAAAACACAACAAGAACGAGCAACGGCTGGACAAGCACGATATTAACTATTGAAATCGGCTGATTAGCACCAAATCAAACTTTACTGTATCGTATAATGAGCTGTACATCTTGTACACAATATTACCCTATGCCGTATAATGAAATAATGATTCACAAGTCTACATAAAAGGCAGACGTGTTATTTCAAGCTCTCGCGTATATAGAGTGAATGGATAAGGATTTTTGAAATTTAGTGATTGGTGTTTATTTTTGAGTTAATTGTTTTCTGTATTGTTACTGAAAAGGAAATCAAAGATTGGAGTATTATTATTCTATCGTTGATAAGTTACAGAAGTTTATTGATATCACCACAAAAATTTAATTCATGTTTTTCCACAACTTTCTCTTATAATTCTAAATCATCTACGGATGAGAACATATGTTTTTGTTTATTTGCTTATTGATTGTCGAATTAGAGTAATCAACAACAAATACGATCATTATTACAATGGTGAATCTTAAAGTAATTACAACACATACATGCTCACATTGTAAAAAGGTTTGTAGAAGTACTCATGGATTGAAACGTCATATGAACTCGTGCACAAAACGACCATTGCAGTTATGTACAGAGGATTCACCCGAAAAAGACACTCCGTCACAACTTACATTGGATTTAGTGAATACCATCAATGAGGCCAATTTACCATCCATCGATATCATTCCAAAAAACATACTTGAGTCCGATAGCGATTTTTGGGTAAATATACATTATGCAGAATTTATAAAAACGATAAATAACATCTATAATGAAATTGTGCATTTTCGAAGAATTATTTGCAACCTTCCTACCGGTAAAGCTGGAAAAATGTACATAAAAGAGTTGACGTATTGGCTGAAACACTTCAAAACATCATGAACAAAAATATTGAGACTAAGGCACGTTTTTACTCATTATCCAAATATGGACAAAACAGTCAAACAGTCAATGCTCTGCAGCCGGCAGGCTGCAAAGTTGCTGCTTGTGCACACAAGTAGACTAGGCAGAGAGCGTTGAAAAGTTGCTAGTCACATTCTTTAGCACGCCCGCACACCGAAATAATTCAAGTCGGGGACCATGAAGGCCCCGAAATTCGTGATTAATGGCCTTTCTGACGTCAGTAACAATTAGCACATTTTAAGAAATTCGTATTTACCAAATAACCTAAGATCCAAGTCGTAAGTTCACTCTGAACATTGGCAAGTGAACGTTGACAAGTTTAAGATGTGTGAATCTAATATAGAATGAGCCTACGCAATTACTTGTGGTGGCGAACTGCGAAATTCGTTGTCTTGTCCCAACATATTGTGACCACGATTGTAGATCTAAGACGAAAGAACACGCTGAATGTATGTTAGGTTAGAAATGTGGCGGAACGGTGACTTGAGTTTATTGTTCAGAGAAATTAAAACTACCAAGCACAAGTTTATTTCATCGAAAAAAGAAAGATCCTTTGAAGATACTTCTAGAATCTTTTCAAAACTTGTAATGGGAGTAAAGCTATCAGCCGCTTTGAAGTTCCTTGAAAAAGAAAGTTCCAGTGCCGTTCTTTTCCTCTCAGAAAACGTGGAAAACGAACTCTTGGAAAAACATCCTAACCCTGCACCGATAGTCGACAACGTGCGCACCTATTGATTATGTACCACCGCACATTTTTAACTCTATCGATAAACAATCTATTTTGAAAGCTAGTCTAACAACTAAGGAATCTGCTGGTCCTTCTGGAATGGATTCTGATATATAAATCGCCGCATCTTATGTTCCAAAAATCTCAGTATTGAAGGAAAGAATTTGAGGAAAGAGATCGCACGAATGGCAAAAAACCTCGCAACATTTTATTATCACCCAGATCTCCTAGAAGCATTTACTTCATCGAGATTAATACCACCCGACAAAAACCCCGGTATACGACCAATAGGAGTTGGAGAGATACTTCGAAGGATTGTTAGAAAGGTAATAGCGTGGACAGTTAACATCGAAATAAAAGCAGCTGCTGGACCACTGCAAACGTGTGCAGGTCATGTCGCAGGTGCAGAGGCGGCAATTCATGC
The DNA here is from genome assembly GCF_029227915.1 of Hydractinia symbiolongicarpus. Taxonomy (NCBI): domain Eukaryota; kingdom Metazoa; phylum Cnidaria; class Hydrozoa; order Anthoathecata; family Hydractiniidae; genus Hydractinia; species Hydractinia symbiolongicarpus. The sequence goes on from NC_079881.1 coordinate 20,489,017, forward strand.
TATGAAGGAAATTTTTGAAAATGAAGCAACCCATGCAGTCCTACTTATGGATGCAAAGAACGCTTTCAATTCAATGAATTGATCAGTAGCTTTAAACAATATCCGAGAAGTCCTTAAGTATTACCCTCGATGGAAAGAGACACTTGGGTGCTGTAATTGGTTCGAAAACTTTCAAGGATACGTACTGTAGTGATAAGGTCGAAAACTGGGCAAAAGCATTAGCTAATTTGTCTAAGATAGCTCAAACTGAACCACATGCAGCTTATACAGCATTCACCAAAACCTACAAATCGAAGTTTACTTACTTTATGAGAACAATACAGGGTCTCGAAAACCATTTGAAACCAATTGAGAATGTATTGAACGATCACTTTCTGCCGACAATCTTTGCACAGGATGAACTGCTACCAGAATACATTAAAGCATTGCTTTCGTTATCACCAAGCAATGATGACTTAGGTATCCCAATTTTAACGCAAGAATCACAAATTCAATTTGCAGGATCAAAGTTAATAACCAAACCACATGTGGAATCGGTAATATCTCAAAGTAATATCATGTTTTCCGGTAGTTGCGATGGTAAAACAACCAAGGAACTGAATAAAGAAAATTGCAATGCTCTATTGAAAGAGAAAATTGACCATGTTGACTCAATTATGCCAGAGGATTTATTACCATTTGTCAAACAAACTCGTGACAAAGGGGCGAGTTCATTGTTGAACGCCATTCCTATTGAACAACAAGGGCTTGATTTGAATAAAGAGGAACTTAGTGATGCTATAAGACTCCGTTACAATTTACCATTGAATGGTTTACCAAGTTTTTGTACATGTGGAGATGCATTTACTGTCAGTCATGCTCTTTCGTACAAGAAAGGTGGATTTGTATCGAAAAGGCATGATAACGTTCGTGACTTACTAACATCGTTACTTAATCGCACATGTCACAACGTAGAAGCTGAACCACACCTTATTCCACTCACAAACGAACATTTTCGTTTGAAATCAGCAAACAGAAGTGACGAATCTTGACTGGATATAAAGGCGAATGATTTTTGGCATGGACAAACGGCATTTTTCGATGTTCGTATCACGCACGTAAACTCCAAAATGCTACAAAAATCAATCCACAACGAAAACCTTTCATGATCAAGAAAGCGAAAAGAAGAGATCATATAATGAAAGGATAATAAATGTTGAACATGGTACTTTCACACTGCTTGTGATGGGTACAAATGAATGTATGGGAAACGAATGTCACGTTTTTCGTCAAGAACTTGTAAAGAAACTCTCTATAAAACAAAACGAAGACAACCCAACAGTGATTACATGGCTCCGAACAAAACTGTCCTTCAAAATTTTGAAGTCAACAATTTTATGCGTAAGAGGTTCTAGAGTGCCATGGAAAATACCAAACAAAACAGACGTTGGTGTAGATATCATGTTGAATTCTTTTAACCCTATTCGGTCCGGGGGGGGGCGGATTCCGCCCCCTGACGGTTTTTTTTTAATAACTCCTGATTGCTTTGTTATATGGCTATGATACTTACTGAGTTTCCACATTTATCTATTAGACACCTGCATGCTAATTTTTTAGGTCCCATACCTTTCAGAGGCTTTGATATTGGCCATTACTCGAAATTACCCCTAAAAATCTCTATGAAATCCTTATAATGGGAAAAATATAATAACTCCTGTTAAGATTATCCTTAGAACTTGAAACTTGCAACACAACTTTGTTTCATCAAGAAAAATCATTTTGAATAATTTGAACACGTGACTAATCCGATTTCCCGATTTTGTCGGATTTTACCCGATAATCGAAAAAAAACGGATTTTCGGGCAATTTTTGGCAATTTTTTATCCGATCCATGTAAAAACCGGAAGATATGTTAAATAACTTTTATTTAGCTTTCAGAAACTTCAAACAGAATGTAAAAATTCGCTGTAGAACAAAAGTGATTATATTTTAAGCAGATAGTGGCATTTTTAACAATTTTCAAGCTTTTAATGACGTCACAGAAAATGTGCTGACGCAAGCAAATTTTTTTTGGCGCCATTTTGTTCCTTTTATGACGTACTATAAGTGTGCCAAGTTTGATTCAATTTGAACAACCCTATGAAAAGTTATTGAGGGGGGGCGGAATCCGCCCCCCCCCCGGTCATAGTATGTTCGAAAAACCCCGGACCGAATAGGGTTAAAGAAACTATGTTTTGAGACTTGAGATAATTTTGACACAAGTGATTGGTATAGTGGTAGTCTCTCCCCTATACTCATCGTCTTGGCTTATTCGATTTTTGTTTTTAACTTGTTTATGATTTGATTCTGTTTTCCTTGTTGTTTGTTTTTGTTTTTAACTTTGTCTTCTTGAAGTTTTCGAGTGTTATTTTTTTCTTTTTAAGTATGTTTCAAATAGCTATACTTGAATATTTTAACGATTTTATATTGTATTTTATATATGTATGCTATGCATTATTTATTGTATTTAATATATACTAAACAATACAGTACTATGTCTTTGTAAAAAAAACTTGCAAAATATATAGCAAGACATGAAGAATATGAAGAAGCCTTTAACTAGCTAGCTACAGCTACTGTATTTCGCATGATGGAATTTAGTCCCAAACTATAGGATATAGTATCATTTATTACTTGTGCATTTTTATGAATTTTGCATTCTTATCGACGCAGCTACTGATTTTAGACCTTTCCCATTTCTTCCTTTCCCTGTTGTTCAACACGGTGCTTTTCTACCAGAGTTCAGGTGTATAAGTAGCTCTAGGTAGCTCCATAGCCAGTTATGCTTTCTTAAACAAAAAATTAGAAAATAAATATAATTTCTGTAAAGATCAAAGACTAAGCATTTAGACTAGCTAGCTTATTACCTTACTACTTAACTAGCTAGCTTACCCTACACATCCCACAATCAAATCAGGTCTTTTCACACTCGAAAACATAAACAGTGCGGCCATGATACTTTTTGCCATGTATGGCTTTTATGTGATGTATTGTTTAATTTTTATAGGAGCGAAATATACTGTTTTTCGGAGTGTAGCTTAAGACCGGTAAGGCGATGAATAAAGTTTCACTTACAGTTAGAGAATTACAGTTTCTTACGCTCACGAACCAGAGTACTCTAGAGTGTTTATGTTGCCAGTAATTCGAAAAGTTGCGAGGTACATTGTTTGTGCAACCCGACACAAAGATTATTTTACATTGTATTTAAAGAAGGTGATGTTAAAAACTACGTATGCTTTTTAACGTCGAAGCAAGAATAATTTTGAAGAATTAACACAAAAGACAAAAAAAACTTTGTTTGAGACTTCGTTTTGTTTTCACAAAGTCCGTTCAAGCGTTTCTTATAAATCGACACATTTCATTGCGTATAATCATTTTACACTCTTTATTAAGTAAAAATAAATAAAAACAGCAAGCTAAAAAAGTAAACAGTTTTCCTTATTTTTTAGCTTGTTGTTTTTATTTAATCCTACCCAATATCACTATGGCGTACAATTATAACACATTTGACCCCTCGTTTTGAAGAAACGTGCCTTGTGGCGCAATTTCTAACACCCGCTAAAGATGTTTTGATACCAAAATGAATCGGGTGATTAACTTACAACTAATATCCATAACAGTGAAATCTAACCAATTACAAAGTATGCTGTTTCCAAGACATATAAAATTGATCTCAGACAATCACAAGAGGTATATTTAAGTATATTCGTTCAGCATTGCCTCGCTTTGTTCAATCAGAATGCGTTTGTTTACATCTCCGCTCTGTACGGAACACAAGTTAGTAATTTACAGAATAAAAAGTTTTCATCGAAACTGTTATGGCGTCGACTGCAGTACTATTTTAGCCTTATATATCTTAAGAAACAAGACTCATAAAAAATTGACACAGTTCTTATTCACACAATAATGAACAATTTAAATTCAACTTGTTATTAATCTTTTATTCTCTTTTAACAGAAAGGTTTGGCGACAGTTACGATCTCTTTTTCGCCCCTCAATCCTGGAAAAAAGTTCCTTACTTTTTATAAGACCTTTCCTTCTTCTTGTGGCAAGTCTGGAAATACGCCACTCTCGCTAGTTGGGTATTAGAATATTTGCAAAAAAGTAAAAGCAAAAAAAGTGACATAATAGCACTTCCTTCTAAAGCTTCTAATCTTTAAAACTCCTCTTCCTGCTCGAACAAACACAAATAAAATATTCAAAAAAATCTCGACTACTTTCAAAACCTGAACAAACTTTTTAACGTTTGTTTTGGTTGTCAAGGAAACCTGAATATTTTTTGGCAAATAAAATTGCTTTATTTCAAACACTTGATTTTATTGGAAAAAATCTTTTTTATTTTGTCACGTGATTGCAAAATGTAAAAAAACAAAACCCGCACCTTTTCTCGATAAAGGGGACATACTGCTTTGGAGAAAATGAACACATCGACTTTGCCTGTGACAGACAGATAGATAGAAGTAGTCTAATAATATGAAGGATTTACAACAGCATATGTATGTTGCCATACATTTTTCTTTTTTTTACTGCGTAGATAATTTATTCCATTTAATACCAGAAATTCTTGCCTGCCTACACGTTTTTATAAGAAACTTTGCGAAGGGTCGTGTTTTAAAAGTTTGTTAAAAATATTTATTCAATGGATGATAGTTTTAAATATTTCTAAATTGAACTTTTTCTCCGCAATGTTTCACTTTTTTTGGTGATTCCATATGTAAACAAAGTCGCTTGCTTCATCTTTAAAAATATTTTGTAGTTTTTTAAACCATTCCTTTTGTTTTAAGGAACAAAACAAACTCTGTCTGCCCACAAAAGCCATGTCCCGAGGCGGAAACAAGAAATTTTTAAAATGCGCACCAATACCAAATGCGATATATTTTTTTCCACTTTGTTGCGACGGGTAAATTTAAAGGATGCGCGACCCCATGGATATTTTCACGGACTAGCGACTAGTTATTTAATAATAGCCGTACTCCGTCTGTCTGTTTGTGCGCGAGAAAAAAGTCGTATTACGGAAACGCAAAAAAACGTTATATAATGGACGGGCGAATCCGCAGATTTATCAACGGTGTACTGGTCTCTATAATAATTGCTGTTTCGGTGCAAAATTGTACCTCTAGTCGTAAGACACACGAAATGCTGTATATAAAGGACGGGCGAATCCGTGGATTTATCCACGGGCCACCGACTAGTCTTAAATTGTTGAGCGTTCTTACGTAGTAAATAATTGGCTAGGCCTCTGAATGGTATTGATAACATACTGATTTTTCTTTTTATCTCTTGATTCTACTGGGTTGTCGTTTGGGGGAAACATTGGCTAAATTTGTCAACTTTATATTACTCTACAAATATTTTTAATATCAAAAATTCTTAGTCTTTGTTAAGGATATTGATAGCTGTTACATACTTTTTACGCAGCAGACCAAGCCAGTCAGTGTGGTCTTCAAAATCAACACAGGCATCATGAACTTTTATTCGGCAGGCGTGTCGCAGCACACAGCTTGTCCATTCTTTAAGTAGAACAAAAAGTTATAAAACCCTAACGACGAATAATATAAAACACCGTGGCGTTTCACTAAATTTGTCCATCAATACACCTTTCCCGAATTTAGATTTTGTAAAATATTGCGTGCATGAAAACGAGGCAAATCTTGGTAAACATTATTCGCGTTCATATAAACATGGAGGAAGACAATACTATGAGAGATATTTTGCTTAAAATAATTGAGGAAAATATAGATTTAGTCTTCGATGAAACTGAAGAAAAAGGGTGAGGGAAAACATGGAGGGAATGCCACCGTTCACGATAAAACAAATTGAAATGCATCGACAAAATAGTTGTAAACAGCACGGTGTGGCAATTATTAAGACTTTGGAGCGTGGCAGAAAGTTTAGGGATGAACTATACATATCTGCTGATAGCATTTTTACATCAACAACTACATTTGCTCCAAGTAAAAACAAAATTTTTTTAAAGACTTAGTTATGATCAGCCCTGTAAAAAGTAATGCTGACAAAAAGGTATCCATCTAACGTTATATGATCCTAGAATTAATGATAGTTTGTGTAACATAAATCCAAGAATATTAAAACTGCAAGAAGATATGCTGATGGTTGACAAACGGGTTGGTTTTGCTCATTGTATTGACAGTACACGAAAAAGAAAAAACAACATTAAATATGCGAACTTTCTTGTTTGATCTACATTGTCACACCAACTAGTACCGTTAGAACATACCATCAAGATTGTTACTAATATTAATATATCAAATACTTCAAATAAATCAAAACATAACGAAACACAACCCTATGAGTTTATTGATGTAAATCCTGTATTAATCCCAAAAGATTGGGGTAAACTAAATCAACATTACACACACAGCTAGCTGTTCAGTAAAGTAGTTTATAGTATCATCAATTAGTTTTTCTTTTAACATTGAATTCCTCAGTTTTGATAGTTTCTAATTCATCAGGAGTAAAAAAACCCAGGTTGTTCTTCAGTGATCTCAGCAGAATCAGATGAAGAACTTTCGTATGTACTTTCAGAATCTGTTTCGACTATTACAGGAAGTGCTCTTTTTTCGGACTTTTCATTTTTTGTGTTGTATTATTTTGTTTGAACGTAAATATATAATGGCACAGAGCCATTAATGTTTTCCGTTCACAACCAAAACCTAGTTTTACATAGTGTACTTCAAAGCATACTTTTGTGTTCTTGTTTACTGTGAACACATCACACCTCCCCTTCTACGATATCTTGAAATGATGCTTACCCATTGTTTTCTCAAACTTGGATCCGCTGGAAATGAAAACATTCCAATGCCTGTTTAACTCTGGGTTTATTAAGAGTAGAACTTTTGCATAACAGTACGCAACAAGAGTTACCAGGTCGAGAGGTCGATATACCTGGATAGATTAAATTATGATAAATTTCTTGCTGACCTTTCTGATTGCTACTCGCCATCACAAATACATATTCTTCTTTTACAAGACAAGTATGTTTTTAAATACATTATAAGTGGTTTCGTTAAGAAAAACCTGCAATCCTTTAGAAAAATACACAATAAAAGATCATTTACAACGCATAAGAGTATCACACTCACCAGCTGTATTTTTAGTGTTTACAAAGTTTACTAAGAAGTGCCTCGTTTTCATGCCGATGATGTAATCGATAATTTAAATTCGGGAAAGGTGTATTTAATAAATTTGTTGGTCAATTACCACCAAATTACATTAACAAGATGAGCTACTACAAGTCGTCTTGTTTTCCAACATTATCTACTTTATAGCGTAATTGACAATGTAATTTGCTCCTTACATTTCCTTATTAAAGAAAATAGCATTGTTTTAAATAAAAGATCTAGTACACATTAGCTTTAAAGCAGATAAAAGAAATTATGCTTTAGCTGCGCTACTTAAATTGGTAATGTTCGAAAGTTTTCTAGCAGCTAGGCGCAAACCTTCCGTGAAATGCCAAAACTAAACAAGTGGAAAAAACCCTTCTTAAAGACGTGACGCTCTTATGACAATAAATCTTTGCATCCGCAGCAAGCAGTAATTTTTTATTAATAAAACAGGGTAGACTTAATTACAATTCATGCTGTGTCATTAAACATTTTTAATTTGTAAACTTAATTAACCAGACGTTACAAATAAGTCTTCAACGGCCTGAATTAATTACAGTTTGACGAAGACCAAGCACGCGAGAAAATGCATTGATAAGAAAATTAATAAAGTTACTAAGTTTTATAATTAGATGCGTATAGAAACAGGAATCAGCGTATAGAAACAGGACAAATACTTAGATGGTCGGTCAAAAAAAGAAACTTCTCCAAACAGGTATGTCTCGACTTATTTGAACAGCAATTTTCAACAATATAATTTTCAACATCTTTGAACTCTAAGAGCGCAAACTTTTTCAACAGAATCTCTAAGAAAGCTCTAAGGGGTTTGGGTGTTTGTGAATGGGTGGATTTGGGATGCGGTGTGTGGGGATATGGGGATGTGTTTGGTATTGTAACTCAGAGGTTACTACCGTATTTTCCGGTATATATACGGCGGGTTATAAGTTGATTTTTACGACTTCCACCGTTGGTGCAGGTTATAATGTGGTGCGGGTTATGTGATGAGTTATATATTTTCTGTCATTCATTGTGAAATTTAAAGTTTATACATTCAATGAAGAAAATAGTACCAACGGGATAAAATGAGTACATTAATATAACTGCATGCACGATCTTATATCTACGTAATCTTACTTCAACTACGTGATTTATTTTTTTTCGCATAGTGAAATTGCTTTAATTTTCTATAGACCTACTTCAATATCGCCTTTTCATGATCAGCCGTAGTTGCAAAAAAACAAAATTTGCATGAAAACGAGGTTAGTTTAGATAAAGTTCAGGACGCCAAGTTGTTAATTAGCTGTTCTGACCTTAGTTATCAAGAAATGTTGGCTTTGTGATTTTCAACTGCCATATGGAAAGGGTCGTAGTGGATACAAGTATATTGAGGGTGTCAGTGGTGGTAGTGTGACAATAATTATGAATATTTATTAAGTGTGTATTTACTGGTTAGTCTCTATAATAATGGCTGTCTTGGTGCAAAATAGTACCTAGCTATCTATAGCTAGCTAGCCAACAAACGTCTTGTTTCTTACTCCTACAAAAAGTTTATATTCTATACTGTAAGTTATAAAATATTTACCTAGTTTACTGAAACTTCATATAACTTATATAAATATAATTTATATATATTATAATTAGCTAGCTATATAGGTTATAATTATTGTCCTAAAGAAGTTACCCAGCTTTTCATAGCCAGAGATTATAGGTTGGATGTTATAGCTAGCATGTACTCAGGGATGATGTGCTGCCCAGCTATGTATCCTTATTATTGTCACACTCCCTGCCAATATGCTTTAACCTTTCCATTTAGTATACATTTATAATAAACATATTTTGACTCAACCCAGTGTACTTAATAATCACAAATTGTTTATTGTTTTGGTTTTTCTGTTCAGATTCATGCTAGTATTGTAGGTTTATCGTTCTTCAAACATGTTCAAGAAATGATAAACCTACAATAGTAATCACAAATTGTTTATTTTTCGGTTCTGCCATAAACCAATTTTTTTCAGAAGGTGAAGAAACAACTGAAAATGCTGCTGTTCTTACGAAAATGTTTTTATCACAGGTCACACATTTACATAAATTTAGTAGGTGTAAATAGATTCAAGGTGTAGCTAAAATTCAGACCAATCAACCTTAGCTAGCCAGCTAAACACTAAAAAATAATATAAGCCAGCAATTTTAATAAGCCCAATGGGTATAAAATAAGTGCGATTCTATTTTTTTACCAAAAGTTCATAATTTGCCCATTTGACAAGTTAATTTGAGAAATAATAAAGGTAAACAAACTATATGTGCATCACTTCGCTAACAAATTAAAATTGTCTTTAAACTAACCTCGTTTTCATGTTAGTATGTTTATTCCGGCTGTGTATTTTGCGGAATGGAAATGGATATTGAAATAGGTCTATTGCTTGCCAGTGCTAATATTACGAGCTCTCTCTGAAACACAATTCTGGAGATCATTTTTCTTTTGTGTTGAATATAATTCTAATCTATTTATATCTTTGCAATCACATTGAGCACATTGAAATGATTTGGTTCTGGTAATAGAGCAGTATAGCAGGTATCATTTTTAGGTTTAATTGACAGGTATTTCACAACCTAGTGCCCAGGACTTAATTATTAATTTCTGTTAAAAATATTGAAAAACGTTAAAATTAAAGTATAGATAATAATTTTCTTTTTTATCTTCGCTACCTTAGAGCAACAGGTGGCCACTAAAAATATCAAAAAAAAATATAAAATACAATTGATAAGACACACGCAACTATCTCCTCCTCACTCCCGCCATTCATTTTATCATGCACACTGTGATTGCTGAGATATAAATAGTTAACAAAATTTTATAAACATTAGAAAAGAACGTTCCGTACATTGCTGTTACAGACAATCTGTGATAATTAATATGTTGTTTATTTTTATCATAAAAAAACTTCAATATACAAACAGAGATTTTACTTTAGGTTTATAACTTGATAGAATGTTTTTTTTTGTTTGTTTGTTTAATCGCAGGGAGCAAGCGTTATTATTGGCTGAAACTAATGTCTACAAATAAAAAGAAAACAGCGTTGTCTGATTTAATACTGTCGGCATTAGCAGAAGATCGACTTCTCAAATTAATTTTAATTCATTATTATTTCGGCAATCGGAGACAAGGAAGTTAAGACTGAGAGAGTCGCTTGTTCAGACACTTAGTTCTCGTGTTTGTGGTTCACGAGTTTAAACGTCCCCAACTTGTCTCCAGCATGAAAAAACAGAACACACGAAACAGGAAACAGCCTGTTGTTAACACTCTACCGAGCGCTAAGTACAGGTAAACCGTGCTGCGCATATAGTATAGGTGTAACACAATCTTTCATAAAGACTTTACCGCAGCTTTGGTTTCAAAAGAAATCAGGAAACAGCCTGGCGTTAACCCAGTTAAGAAAATCGCCCGTTTTTTATATATCGTATTTCGTGTTTCCGTAACAGGACGCGGCTTTCGCGGATACACAGGAAGACGACGGCTATTATTAAAGAGTCGGTTACCCGTTGAAAATTCCACGGTGTCGCCTGTCCTTTATATAATGCATTTCGTGTTTTCGTAACACGATGTATTTCTCGCGGACAGACAGACGGACAACGGCTATTATTAAAGCGATTAAGATTCGAATTAGAGGGAGTCCACTGTAGATTCATTTAGCGTTGCGTATTCTCGAGTATTTTATTGAGATGCCAAATATAAACAAGTTGCAAAAACTTGTGAATTATCCGCAGCTTTAATTGCGGAATTCTATCACAACACAACTACGATCCCAGAGCTTTTTTTTTCGTTTCCTTACAAAAAAAGGCAAATGCCCCGAGGTCAAGTTTGTTTACGACATTAAATGAAAAGTATGTTTTTTATAAGAAAATAGATGTATTCGGGTAGCAATATATATTTGATTTCTTCATATAGAAGAATGATAAGACATTTTTAGTGATGAAACTTTTCATAGAAAGAGGTGTCGCATTTAAAATAATTAATTCACAAGTTATCAAATTTAAAGCGCGGAAGTGATAAGTAATAGAATAAGTTTTATTGTGTCTGAACATTTCGCCAACAGGAAGTTGAATCAGATACTAAAAAATACACAACCAACTAATATCTGTTTTTGTAACTTCCGCGATTATTTGGTATGGGTTTTTTTGACCCTTGTAAGTATGGGAGGGCGGACTGTCATTTTTTTTCAGTTTGGTTTTAAGTGACCAAACTTGGCACAAAGAAGCATCAATATGTTGTGACTTAATTAGTGACAAAATATTAATCGATCAGAATTCAATTCTTCAAGTATTTTCTTTGAAAAATCTATATTTGGGAACCTTAGTGTTAGTAGCTGTCATGGCATAAAACTTGCTATATTTATTAGCACTTATGTCAGTAGCTACTTAATAAAGAGAATTTGGATTAACATGGGAGAAATGACCCATGACGTCATCATATAAGATATGAAATAGAGAAATAGGAAATTAAAAATATTCCAGTCTGTAAACTACCAATATTTTGGTCTGCAAATTACACAGTATGCATGTCAACATTGTATGATGACTTTTCGTCACTGCCACATACATAATCCCATATTCATACAACTGCTTAGTTTAGAAAGCATTTATTTTAAGCTCTACAGTAAAAAAGTTGACATGACCACCTGTCAAACAGGACAAAGTGACATTGACAGGAATATTTTTGGAAATATTTATTTTTATTTTTTGAAATTCCAATAAATGTTAGAAAAAGTCACAAAATTTGAAGTAACTTCATCCAGTATTTACAAAGTTATTAGACTTTGGAAATGCCGTGGGCACTTTAACCCCCCTCCCCCCCCCCCCCCTCAACCCCCACGCCCATACTAAATAGGGTTAAAGGGACTACAAAACGGTTTAAAATTTATTGCCTTTAATTTTTTTACGGGTGCGCCTATTAACCATTTCTATAAAATGTTCTGTGTTTTATAAAATTTATTTTATAAAACACGGAACATAATCTAACTTTTAGTCTAACTATAATTTCATTATGCATAATTCACGAGCAATCAACTTTTTTTTGTTTCCTTTGTCTAGGAAATTCAAATGTTGCCTATTTTATGTAAAGAAATTTTATTTTTTCCGTCTTTGAATAAGATTTATAACAAACTTTTTAATGAAAAGAGCAAGAAAATATGGTGTTTTGGAATAATGTTTGGTGATTTCTTGAACTAAAGACTAGTTATCGCGCTGAAACTGGTACACTATGACATATTTTTTTCTGGTTCTAATAATTTTGTTTTTATTTTCGTCATATGAATGTCCAAGAAAAATCTATTTATATATTAGTTATTAGAACCAAACGGTATTACTTTCTATCTAAACTTAATAATATGTATTCTTGCACAAATTGGAACTGAGGGTAAAAAAAAATCATATCTCAAACTTAATAAAAAAAATGAAACATTGATATGAAATAGAAAAATCTATTTAAACAGATAATTAAATACAATTAAATTTATCAATAAAAACTTTAACTTTATTTGAACGGAGATGTTGTTATTTCTTAGGACTGAAAATACTACTTAGTCGCTATACAGTCAGAGTTTTACTGCATTAAATAAATTGGTTACAAGTACTTTTCTGGATTTAAGCTATACAATGTTTGGGAGAGAAACGGGTTTAACGTAATAATAAATGGTAGATAAAATAATCAAACTTGAGCAATATTTTACTGTGTTACATTTTGTTATATTCATTCGTTTGCCTGGTTCTCATTTAGTATGTTTTTTGGTTTTCTTGTATTAAACTTTTTTCTGTAAGTCAATAATTGTAAATCAACCTTTTCTGCTTACGTATTTTCCATGCTATTGTCTATTTTGAGAATTATATAGGAAACTATTTGTTAACCGGTGGAGAGATCCACGAGGCCGCCCGTCAACTCGGCGGGGACCTAAGCTTAGCGCGCGAAGCAAAATTGTGAAGCACGTTTGCTACGTGAAGTATACCAAGAGAATTACTGAGCTTTTCAAAATTTTGATGCAAAAAAATTACATAAAATCAGCGTCAAGAAATATGACTGACCGTTTGTATCAGCTAGGGTAATTTTTTGTCCACCAAAACAATTAAGTTTAAACCCAGCGGCTAAAGTATAAGTCTAGTAAAAAAGCCAATAATTACAGCTCGTATATTGCTTACCTGGATTCTCCCCCGTCTTTTTTCTCTTCTTTCATGTGTAATTATCAGTCTTAGCCAGGATCAGTCTTAGCAGAGATCAATTTAACACACATAAAGGTAGCTGCACGATCCAATATTTCAATACGTAAAGTTTTTAAATTGTGTTGTAAATTGTGTTGTGTTGTAAATCATTGAAAGTAATTTTTAGAATAAGCATAGAGTAGCTATATATTATTACTGGACTGATAGCGACAGGAGAACCAGTAAATAGTGCAAATATAACATCTGGTGTTAGAGTAATCTGACCGACTAATTTTTTCATCATAATTTTTGCTATAATGAGTCGGTAACCTGTTATTGCCATTATAAGTGAGATGTGCTTAGGTCCCCCTCTAACAATTAGGCCCAGCCAACAAAGCAGGAATACCTTAGTCTAATCGGTTTCCCCGAACCGGGGATATTAAAGTTTTTACCCTTGTCGTCAAACCTGCTTCCAAATCAGAAGTAGCGAGGTACAAATATCGGTTGGTTTCAGTTCTGTCTGAAGCTTGCAAACTACTTTGCAATCAATTTTTTTAAATTTTAGTTGTTGTTTTAAATATACTTTTTATTTAGGTATTAAACCAACGTTTATCTGCACGATGAAAGAATACGAACCGATTTTATTTCAGTATGTGACACCAGTTATCGGTGGTCTAGCCATTCTTGCTAACATGAGTGAAATCATTTCTATAATGTACCATCGCCATAACAATGGAGGGTACGCTTTAGTATATATCTTCAGTTTATCAATGTCCGACTTGCTCATGGGCATCATGATGGTTATACTCAAATCGATGCATCCATTTATGAAAACAACACTAAAAGGAAACACTGGTGCCAAGGAAGCCTACGATTTGATTCGCTTTGGTTGTATACGCTTTGCATTATTAATGTCAATTTTTAACTTGATTGCTTTGTCGATAGATCGAGTAAGGGCAGTAAAAAACCCGATTAAGTACAGACTACGGGACGGGAAGCACACGATTTGGATTCCTGTCGGCTTGTGGTGCATGGCTTTTCTTTGCATATCCCTATACTACTGGATATCAAGAGAACTTTTTCAAAATACTAAGAGGTATATCAATTTGATTTTTCCTGTAGCTATTTTTTCAGCGTTCATTATTTTTATTGGTTGTTATGGAATCATACTTCATGCTTTGGTGAAACATAGAAGAACGTTTGATATTAAAATACAGAAGTTGCCAGATGATAGACGTCTACATCCAAGACCGAATATAGAGGTAGGCTTCTGTTATTTAACGTATCCAACATATTAACAACATAACTCTGAAGTACGAGTCGGACTTGTCAAGTCTATTATTGGTCAAATGGATGTCCATGGACCAACGATTTCAGAGTAACATTAGAACAGTCAGTATCATTTTATCGCATTGTTAAACAATTCATGAACATAATATTAGGTTGATATTCTTTAAGAAAGGGAAACGTTAAAGTTTTGCGACATATTAAATATTCACGTTCCGCCCAACAGAATGAACATTCATTGAACTCCATCTGTTTTTGTTACAGATTTTACTAATAACCCATATATTTAATCGTTAAATAAAAAAAATGGTATCGATGACTTGTTTTTATTAAGCTTAGGCTTGTCGTTTCAGATGAGAAGGTTTTTTTTAACCTCTAATGCCGGACATGTCATAAAACTTTGTCCTTCTACTTTTTATCCTAGTCGAAGTAAATATGTTTATTTTCATTTAAAATAGCCAAAAAAGGTAAATTTTTAAATACGTTATGCTCCTCATCATAAAATAGCATTACATGTACCTCGCATGATTTGGAATCAACTGGTTACTATATGGAATTTACTTTCCCCCCAAATATCTTTTTAACGGTTCACACTATTTGAGCTCCACAAAATGGGAGAAGTCAAGTAGTTTCTGAGAAAAGAATTTGTGTATGTTAATAAGCCATGTATGATGTCCTCGAAACCGATTGCTTCCCAATAAAGTGAACTTTAAAGGTTACAAATAGTATTGTACCCTTTTACATATAAAAAAATTGTACCTGACTTCACATAAAAACGCTTTTTTGTCCACTTAAAAACACTTGAAACTCCAATTGTCTAAAAAAATTTTTGTTTAAAAAAATGAAAACTTATTTTCAGGACTGCGCATTACTACGATTTTGTGCCCCTTTAATAAACGACCACTTGAATACAGATCTTTCCTTAAATTTTATGGAATAGCCAAGTCAATTAAGTTTACAGGGGATATAACATTTTGTATTTAGATTGTATTTAAGGTAACATAAACTCAGTGTTCCTAGAGGACAAAGACTTGGTTATTTGGTTGGATTCAAAAAGTTAAACGGCGCTAATTCTTGCTAAAGTCAGTATGCCCTTACTCCCCAATTGCTTTGGACCTCACCTGGCAGTGGAAGATTTTTCCATAATGTGAATATCGTGGAAAATCTAGCTAGTGGCTTTTAGGCGTTGTTTACTTGGAATTTACCTCTGTTAAGGTAGAAATTTTGCAGCCATTCCAAGAAATAGCTAATTGAATCTTTTTCGTGGTTTCTGAATGAAATTTTAATGAACTGAAACCAAAACACGTTTCAATGTAAAATTTGATACTATTCAGAATTTAAGAGTAAACAAGTTTACGTTGATTCCTAACGTTACAAATATTTCAATGGTTATAATACCAAATGACCACTTTGGCCATTCTCAGATAAATGCTGATAAATTTAACAAACTCGTTCTTGCATTTAACTTGAGCAATATGATAAGTTATCTGTACAGCATATCTCTAAATGCTAAGTTGCTGCTTCGTTAGGTAAGCCATAGCATTGTTGTTCTTGGAGATTAGGTTGATCATCAAAATCCATTTTCAATAATTTTTCCAATAATTTTACTAATTCTAATCATTCTTCTATTTTTGCAATTTTGCCAAATTTAGCGACTTCAAACATACTGTCAGTCGACCAATTTTAGCGATATGACAACTTATTGCATATAAACTTTACAGAGTGACCTAAATTAACAAATATTTGAAAACAAGAAGTTGTTTCTCTTCTTTTATTTTATTTATGTTGCTTCATTTATAAGAAGATCATTTAAAATTTTGTTTTAGTACAAAGTGGTGAAAGTGGCTATCATTAACGTCATGGTATTTCTAACATGCTGGGTACCATTTGCAACAGTCAGCTTAATTCGTGGTTTAGAAACACTTTGTGTATCTCGTGCATTGTTTTCAACATGCTTTACGCTGGCATCATGCTCAACAGTGATCAATCCTTGCATGTACTGGATACGTACTAAAAAGACTTTCGGTCGAGCTTGCATCAAACCTATTCCGGACATTTTGGTAATTCGTCACTCAACAAGTAGCTAGCAGGATTCCTCTTTAATTTTAATTTTTATATGGCTTGCGTCTTTTAGATTGTAATGTATTGTTAACACTAGCTGTTGTATTTTTTTAGTAAATTAGCAAAAAATTTACTTCAAATTTACTGAAAGTTAGATAGACCTGAACAACTCGTTTAGACGAGATCTCGGTTGCTAAGAAAGTCACACAAGTTGAAAATATAATTTCTCTCAAACGTTTAATAGAGAAAAGAAGCTCTGTTTGAAACACTTAATATGTTGCAGTCCTTCAAGGCAGAATTGAGACAGTTGTAGTTGCAGGACGTGGCGTCTCTTCAAAGCTAGTCTACGATTATTTATAAATTAAGGATTTCCTGTAATGGTTTACTAATGTATATATGTAAAAAAAAATTAATTCGTATGTTATTATTTTTTTTATTATTGTAACATTATCATAATGTTTCTCGTCAGGTCCAAATCATTTACCATCAGACCGCTAAAAAGAAAAGTTGCTGGGGAAGTCAATTTATAGAATGTGAATTACTTTGCAAACGTCTTTGTAGACTTAACTAAAGAGGATTTCTACTTATACTGGAAGAATTAACTTGCTTAGCTAAACGAAACCATCAGAATGTGTTGTTGTTGTGTACTTCATAATTATATTGGCGCCTGATGAACTTTCGTTAGGGGCGTGACTTTCTGAATATTTAAGAAAGATTTTCTATTTAATTTTTAAAGCTTTCAAGGATCCTAAAAATTAAATTTAAGGAAAAATATAATCTGCTCAGATTGATTGTTATTGAAATTTAGCGAAGCGAAATTTAAACGACAATAATTTTGTAAAACGATAGAAAATATGCTTTGCAGCTAGAATCTTAACCTGAAGTTCGAAAAAACCATAAATGAGTAAATCTCAAACAATTACGGTGACTGTTTCATGTGTAACATTTTCTCCCTTTCTCTGTTTATTTAAGACTACAACGCCTTATTCAGTTCTTTTTAATGAAAATATCGTATTTTATACTTGTTAGATTTTATTTTACTGAAGAACTTGCCCGATAACCGAAATGCAAAACATTTCAGATGCTTTGGGTTATTGAAGCCCTCGTATTTAAAATGAGGACGAGTGTAAAATGAGGCTTCCTCAAGTATTTCGCCGAACAAAGAGAAAATTGCAACAAACTGCGTCCAAAGAAATTTCTTTCAACGACTCAATCTTAGCGTTAATTTTAATTCAATGATACTTGCGGCTTGTTATGTTGACCTTATCTAGTTTAAATATAATTTTCTCTACATTAATTTGACAAGAGCGTCGTTTGTATAACAACTCATAAATTGATTTATGTCAGCACTTTTCTGAGAAAAACTGTATTTGCAATCCCAAAGCTTTCAAACCTTATTTAAAATATTTAGATACCATGTTCACGAATTGCGAATAGGTATAATTCGGTAGTAGAAATTAAAAGCAAACTTGTAAAAGTAAACTTAAAGAGCTTACTAGTCATCTAGTCCATGAAGTGAAAACTTAAGGGTTTGCTTACCTTTTAATGTCGCCATTTTTTCGATGGTTCTGTTCACAGAAAGTCGTTGCAGGAATAATCATTTCATTTTTGCATCGAATTATTTCATTTTGCATATCGCGTAGGCTCTGTTTAATGTGGATAGACACCCTATTTTTTACTAGATGCGATCTTTATCCGCAACTTGTTAACAATCTCAATTTTCCTTCGCTGATGTTTTTATTGAAATTTTTGAAATTGCCTAAGGAGTAGTTTGTACTGCTACAATATATTGCACACAATATATATATGAAATATTGTGCCACACTATATTGTACTAACCCTATAATAACTGTTTATGAGGGCAATACCGGAGATTATTACCCGAGTAAAAGGGCGGCATCGATATTTTTAAAAATCGCGCTATGTGATTGGTTAGAACTTACGTCATAGCGGGCAATATTCCACGGTATTGCCCGCTACCATATCAACCGTGTTTAAAGTTTAAATATGGTAGAATTAAATGTAAATAAACACGGAAAAAAGTAAACAAAACGCAAAACATAAGTTAACTAACTTTTATTTGTAACCAACTACAAGGTAGCAGCTTCGATAAATAACTACATTTAACATAAACTTTGGTCCAAATCTATTTTTTCCGCCTTTTGGAAGAAGATAGTCAAAAAAAAAGTCAATTTATTTTTTCTTGTTTTAAACGTTATGTCTAACTTTATAAAAAGTATCTTTTAAAGAATGCTTGTAGCTACAATAAAAACCTGTAATGTTTACACGATATTCGATTCAAAAAATATATATATTTTTAGGTTCGAATGTACGTTCCATATGGGAATAGTTTCTGTAACGACATGGTTTCTACTTCCTGCTTATAATGTTATATTTTTTATCGAAAAATGCAGTACCCGGATAATAATCCATATAATAACTGCTTATTTCGGGCAATACCTTCAAATATTGACCTGTCACGTATTGCCCTCACAATCTCGGGCAATGCTTTGACGTCGGTCAATATTAACCATATAATAACTGTTTGTGAGGGCAATACGGTGGAATATTGCCCACTATGACATAAGTTCTAACCAATCACATTGTGCGATTTTCGAAAATATGGATGCCGGGTAATAACACACGATATTGTACACAATTAATGCTATAAAATTGTATGTACTTGTATAATACACTGTACAGACGTAATCAAGCTGCGACTGCGGAGCTCACAATCTTTTTAAATCAAATTAATTTGATTAAAAGAAACTAGTAGCAGGCTCATATTAAATTGATTTGAAAAGAATGCAATTCTTTTTTTTTCTGTGCATTCAGGCATTATTATTTTTAGGGTTCGTCATTGCTATGAAAGTGTTAGTTAATTGTTTAATAGCAATGAAGAAGAAATACTTTAGGCCTAACCATGGTTTCTGGTGCTTAAACTATTTCATTATACAGTAATATTGGAAGTTTTCGAAGTTTGCCTAATTTTAAACTGAGCCGGACAAATATCCAAACAGTTCGCGCATTTTAAAAGTTGATGCGAAAAATGATCAAGCTTAGTAATAATTTTGACATCATTTCTAAAAATGGTTTGTAATTGCCAACAAACAGTTTGATTCTTTTTATCTCAATTTCATCGAATCCAAAATAACGGAAGTTAAAACGTTTCATTTTATTCCACTCAAAAGCATGTAATTAGATCGCATAAATCATTCGTTGGAGTAATTGCCAGATAGGGTCATATGAGGTCGTACTTATGCAAAATCATTTTGCGCCTAATAGATCAAACGGATCAAAAATTGGTTTGGAGGTATTCCATCTACAACGCATGCAAAAAAAATTTCTACCGTGACAGTAAATTTTTTATTGTAGTTTAAAATATTTAACCTCACCCCACATATTTTGGCTCGTATCTACATATTTGTAGATACTTTGATCGATATGCTTAATTTTATTGATTGATTAATTCTGGTGGTGATAATGTCACAAATGTATTCAAAGATAGAAAAGTTTCAAACTGTACCTAGCTGATAATTTTGGTCACATGATCTGAATATTATGTGCTTTTTTCCATCAGAAATAATATATTTATTTAGTTAAGTTATTTGGACGAAAAACAAATGAATAACGCTTTTTTGAAATAGTTTTGTAATTGTCCACATGCAACGATTTCAATCGCGGTATGAGTAGTTGACTTTAACCATTTTTGTTTGTTCATGTTTTTTGGAGGTAGCCATGGTGAATCATTATGGTACCAAATTATAAAAATGACGCAAAAATAAATGAAGTAATAGGAAGGAAGTCAAATGTTTAACACAGTATTTCCAACAGGATCACATATGACAATAATATTATTCAAAACGAAATTTAGAAATTGGTAAATACGTTGGGCCAAATTTGGCTTTAATAATTACGAGCAATATGAACTACAAAAGATATCTACCGAGCTGTAACATTAAAATACTAAACGATGAACTTCAAATAGAAAAACTAAAAAATGTTTTTAGAAGCCTAAGAAAGATGAGCTCTAGGTTAAAATAACATTAGCAGTGCAGTTATACAATTAAACAAATTCCATATTCTTAAGCAATCATTATCACAAGGCATTATTCTAGACGTAGTTAAAACTGCCGACCAATTTCGATATTGCTAATTTTTTTAAAGCTGTTGAAAACAATTATGTATAACTAAGTCTTCAATTCACTAATACACAATATGCCTTTCTCTAAAGTAGCACTCGACAAAACACGTCTCGATATTGCCAATTTTTTTGAAGCTCTGTTGAAAAAAATGATGTATAACTGAGTCTTCAATTACTGCACTAAAACACAATTTTTTGGCTTTCCTTAGCAGCACTCGATAAAACACGCCATTATGTAATTTGTGGAAAATATACACAATTTCTTTCTAAGCGAAAAATATTCCCTATGTGTGTTTATCAACCGTTTAAAAGATTGTAACTGACAAACTACATCTATTTAGTATAGACGGTATTACACCAATGTCGTTTAAAACTTATCTATCGCAAACATTTTGTTGATGTTGGCATTCCCAAGAAAAGAACCAATGAGCTGATGATGAAATGTGGAGTGCCACAAGGCTCTTAACTTGGTCCTCTCTTGTTTTTGATTTACGTTAACAATCATAACTGTTCCACTCAATTTCTACACGTCACTATGTTTGCCAGATGACACCAAACTTTTCTCATAAAAATCTCAAAACTCTTTATAGAACTGTAAACACGGAATTAATAACTTTGACAGATTGGTTAAACTATCTTTAAATGTTAAAGGAGACTAAATTTGCATTATTTTACCAACTTAATAAAAGGAATAGACTACTAACAGATATCACCTGAACTGAAAATCGGAGATATTACAATCTCACGTTAAACAGAAATAAAATTCCTTGGTTTTATACTTGATTAGAACCTTACCTGAAGAAGACAAATTGAAACTGTATGTACGAAAATTCTTAAATCTGTTGGTATCCAGAGCTCGACATCTCTTAAAATTGTTTAATAAATTTATTTTATAATACATAGTCGCATAAATTAAGCAAATATAGTTTGGGGCAGTAGCTACTAGTAAATCTTGAATCAATATAATATCAGAAACATGCCATAAGAACTTTTTTTAAAGATAAATTTTTGCATTGCAAAAATGTTTACTACAATCTAAAAACGCATTAATATTCAGATAAATACTTTTCAGAACGTTTGTTTTATGCATAAATTGAAAGGAAATCTATACTCCAATAATTTCTAGTGTCTTTACACAGGGTAAATATTCAACTAGACCAGCTATCAACCATACAGACTGAGACCTGTCAGTTTCATATCGTGGTCCGCTTATCTGGAAAAGAACATACAATGTTTATAAATTCTTAATAATGAACAATTCTTCAAACGTTTTTTTTAAAAAGAAAACATTTACATTATACAAATTGAGCAATCTCTTTCTCTTTTTCTTGTTTGTAAAGTGGATAAATAAAATTTATTTTTTACGTAGGTTATTTTACTTTATCGTAAATATTTTAACATAAGCACTTTTCAGCATAATCTTCGCGAGTATTATATCATTTCAACAGGTTCTCAACGACGAGACTAGCTTTTTGTGAGTTTCTAAAAGTGTTTAAGTACATAGCGTTATTATATATTTTACTGTTGTACGAATTTTTTTTTTTTTTTTTTAACTTCATGTTATAGCATTCAACTACTGTAATTAACTTTGTTCAAGTAAAAAGATACCTATCTCATCTCTATCTCTATTTAAGTAAACTTTTTTTATGACGTATGGGTTTTTTTTGTTCTGATATATAAAAGAGATAACAGGCGCTGGAAATATGAATCTTCCAATTCTTTAATCGACGTAAAAAGTAACAATTGCACAATTTTATTCCGATGATTCGTTCTAAAAATTGGGCAGGAACTGCGATTTGCTGATCATATATTTGTCCATGATTGTTGATTCAATACACAAAACAAATTAGACATTATAGTGTATCTCTCACTTGTTTATAGAATATTTTGTCGTCTGTACATATGGTTTCGAATAAAAGAAAAGGCATTTTAGGAATTTGGGAACAACATTTGGATATTTCCTAAATCATGATTAGGGATATTTATGAAGACGCATGACGGTATCTTTGTGTTTAAGTGCACACAAAAATATAAAAAAATTCAAATAATTGAATTGAAAACAAGGTTAAGTTTGTAGTTGTATGCGTCTTTGACGTCTTTCATGTTGAAGATAATGCTAAATTTTGGCTTGCAGGACATTTTACTTTGGCGATAGTAAACCGTTGTAATAAGCTATCGCCAGAAAAATAGCTGATTAAGGCAACATTTACTGTAACAAGAAAATTCCTTACGAACAATTAGATCATGGTAGCAATAACATATCATTGCCAAATTTAGCTTAAGATCTTC
This sequence comes from Hydractinia symbiolongicarpus, assembly GCF_029227915.1. Lineage (NCBI taxonomy): Eukaryota > Metazoa > Cnidaria > Hydrozoa > Anthoathecata > Hydractiniidae > Hydractinia > Hydractinia symbiolongicarpus. The sequence continues at coordinate 20,512,129 of NC_079881.1, forward strand.
TCGCTTTAATTTTTATCACCCATTCTCGGGTGACAAGTTCATATAAGAGCACGATAATAAAGAGTGTTTATAGCATCACCAGAAGCCACAGTTTTCGCTCTTCACAGAAAACAATCCAGTTTTTTTGGTGATATTTAAAGCTTTGCGTTCGGTAGATGTTACTTCAGGCCAGTACAGATGATACATTTTAGTTATGAATCTCCCAGGATTTTCACAAGCAGTGAAAAAGTTGTCTGGAGGATAAACAGTCTATAGTATGTGACTGTAAATTTGACTTCAGACTTTAGATATAATGTATTAAAAAATTTTGAAATAGTGCTGTCGCACTCCGTTATTTTATCAGCAAATTTAAACATTTTTGGTATGTATGTCTTGGTTATCTTAAATAAACACTATCCCATTTTTGGGAGGTTTTTACATATTGCGAAAGTGAGCTTTTCCTTCAAAATACCTATGTCTACTTTTTAATTCCTTTCTTTCTTCAATTATTCCGTCATGAAGGGGGACTAAAAATAAAATGATGTTGTAAAAATTAAACAGAGGTACCCCTGCCATTTTTCATTAACAGAAAAGAATTGAGTTGAGTAATCTATGATTTTTTTACCATTTGCTCACTTTCTAAAAGTTTGATTGTTAAAAGAACATTTTTTCATGCCCTTTCTTTTTCAGCATGCTACCAATCATGATTCAGCTAGTTAATCATATTAAAAAAGTTTCTTTAAAATTAGGATGGTTTCCTCCTTATTATTTTAATTTTCTTCAGACACGTCAATTATGAATTTTGAGTTCGCAGTCTATAACCTTGTAACAACATCGTTCCATTTTATTGCTATCAGATAATTTAATGTCATAAACTTTATTTCGTGTTCTTGTCGAACCCATTATGAAAGTACACATGTAATATCTGGTGCTAAGAGAGTTGTTTATGACTAAAAAACAAGAAGTTAAACTGACTTCGCTTTCCCTTCTTTACCTCAAGTCTCGTCTAGTGGACAGCACAGTTTCGTTAGTTTGAAAAGAGATGAAATTTAATGGTTATCTATATTATAATGCCCGTAATGTCTGTTCGTCCGTCTGTCTGTCACTCAAAATGGTAGCTTAGCTGCGCAATAGTGAGAAGCACGCAATGCGGTATAAAAAGCATAGGCGAACCCGTGGATTTTCCACGGGCTAACGACTAGTGTTTCTTAAAACTATATCCTGATTATATCTTATCTTTTTCCACTATATACGCAAGATAGAGAAAGTTTTATCATGTAGAAGAAAGTTTTATTGAAATTTAAATTAGGAATTCTTTGCGTGGTTGTATACATGTCAGGAATGGAGGAATATTATAACAGATAAGATTTATTGAAGTAATTACATTATAAGGTTAAATGAGGCTACATTTTGCACATGATAGATCAATCTGGTTAAAAATTAATTTGGAGCGATTCCATTTCCAACACACGCAAAAATGTAATTAGTTCTGATTTCAGGTGAAAATACTTAACCTATTTCACTGCAAACATGGTTGATCTCTTATCAGCGTACCTATTTTTATCCATTCCAACTTGATCTTTCCATAGTGTGTTTGCTATCTGTCTGTATCACAACCTGGGTTTCTCTGAAGAGAAATCCCAACCTTCTCTTTAAACGTATTTCGCGTTTCGTTCGTTATATTAATAATAATAATAAAAAAAACAGTTCTTAAACAGATATAAAGTACTTAGCCATACAGGAGTCATGATATTCCCTCAGGGATCAGAACTATGGCAGTCAAAAAAAATGAGTCATGATTAGTCCAAAAAATGTTTTGACTCTACATTTATATTTTACTTGGATTTACAAAAGATTTTTGCTGTCAATGACGAGAATTTACCCTGTGCAATCTTGGGATTGTGGGTGATTATGGGCGTGTTATGGGCTTCAACTGTCGCATGGATTTCTTATTCAATTTGGATAGAACCAGCAAATGTATAGTTAGAAAATATTTTATTTTTTCAAGCTCTACTCGCCAGATAAATATTTAAATTTATTTTTTAAATGAGTGCATATGATTGTATACTAATTGTGAAACCCTAACTCGGGCGTTTATTCCGGTATGAGCGATTATTCAGAGGGGAGGCGTTTATTGGTACTTATTAACTGGGTGGCATTTAATACGACTAGGGGCTATTATTTATTCGTAGGCGTCAAGTCGATTATAAACAGTGTATTGGTATATGTAGGTGACGATGCATCTTTCTGATTTTTTTCTTTGTGGTATACCTAACTTTGACCTTACGACAATATGAATGAATAAAAATGATTTTTATAAATTAAAAAGTTACGCTTCCTGAAAAAGAACACGACATTAGAATCTGATGAATAATTGTGGTTTCAACCATCTTAGCAATGAAAAATATAATGGTGCGTAATCACGAATTTCAAATCAAAGGAGCGTCAAAGCTTAGTTTTTTATGATGGTGTATTGGTAGCGCATTCGACTTGTAATCAAAAGGTTTCAGGCTTGAGTCCCCACTTCAACGCACTTTAAAAGTAGTGTTGTCAGCCCATTTAGTGCCATCTAAGGACGTTGAAACAATCGGTTACTTACCTACCTACCTTTTAATGCATTTTATTTTGATAGAAACTTAGTTTGCTTAACTGTATTCATATTATTCGATACATGTACCCTCTATAAGATCTCTAGTTATATCCATCCGTTATACCAATTTAGAGATTTCCTTATAAAATTATCAGTAAATCTAGTCGGTTCTCTTAGCGCCCCAAAACGATGAGGCAAGACGATGCTTATAAGGTATGCAATAGATTGATACCGCTGTAAACAGTGCAATTTATTGAAATAATTGTTTGGGTGTTTATTAAAACTCAGTTTCAAATTCAGAATTTTACACCTTTCAGATTACCACACTCTCATACTAGCACTATTCTGGGGGTAAATGTGTATGTTTAGGTCAAGCAGTTACACATTTTAAATCATCTTGAGAGTATGTAACCCACATTGCTCGAGTTATTCTGTCAAAGGTGATAAAACATTTACTCATCTGTTAAAGGAAAACTTCCATCTTCTAACGATGATTTTGATAAGTTGTAATACCATCCTAAAGTGTATTAGGATTTGGAATTGGTTTCACACGAGTGAAGGGAAAAAACTATGGCTACACATCTAGGATTACTGCCAATAGAGCATTTCAATGAAATGAAAAGGTATTTTTAATATGGAGAATCATATCAGGAGGTATCAAAGTAATAAAGTTTGCTATATATTTTTGGGTAACACGTCAACGATAAGGACTAATATTAGAGTAGTATCAAATAATTTATTTTTTTAATACAACAAAATAAACCATATGACTAACATAAATAAAGGTTAACAGGAAAAAGTATTACCACCAACCAGCTTAAAACCCCATGTAATAAGTTTCATAGGAAGACATAGCAAGAGTCGGTATAATTTAAAACCACAGCCATTGATAAAAGCGTCATAAGTCTAACGTAACGGACATGGTTTTAGCAAAACTCATTGCCTGCACCATTAAATTGAGAAGCTTTAAAGAGAAAGATAATTTTGTCGCCCCTAGTTAAGATGGTTAAGTCGCAGTTAATTGTGTGGTAAGGGCTATCAACTATGTGGGTAGGTGTTTTAATTTTTTGTGGTTAGAAAATATGCTATAATTCATCCATCCTACATGCAACACGTAACTTTTATTGGAACTGAGAAAAAGTATAAATAAGATGGAAGATTTTGATTTTTATCATTGCAAGCAAGAGCAACTCAACAGCGACATCTCTTCAAATCAACCTTATATCAAGGATGAAGGTAAGATTATTTAAATATCAATATTAGTCACCATTGATCAGAAATACAATACAATTAATTTATGTTCTAAATGAGTTATACACTAAGTTGATCTATGATGGTCTTGAGGTGCTTCTTCAAGTTGAACTTAAGGTGCTTCTTCAAGTTAAGCTTAATCCTTCTGGATAATTCACAATTTTTGCTGCCATCGAAATACAAAAGCAATTTTTTACATAAAATATATCCTGTTTTAGATAATCACCTTTCTTTGCCTGATAATGTTGAAGTCAGCGATCGGTATGGTATGGAAGAAGAACAACAAAAATTCAGCAACTGTTGAATACAACTCACTTCCTGCCATCAAATTAAAGAAAGTCAACCCAGAGTCTCTTACTGCAAAAGATTTCAAAGCGATTATGACAAAAAATGCTAAAACAACGTCAATGGTTTCGACAGCGATAAATACAACAACGACGACAAATACAACGACGGCGGCAAAAACAACAACGACGAAAAACAAATCAGGAACAAAAACAACAACAACAAAAGATGCGCAGAAACCGTTTCTAAAAATCAAAAATACCCAAAACAAAGTATCTTCAAGAGAGAATAATGAAAAAGGAAAAGAAAAAAGGGTACAAATACCTCAATCGCTCTTCAAAGCATTCTTACCACTTATGAAATATGTTTTAAAAAAATCCAGACAAGCCATCGAATACAAAACAATGGAAAAGAAAAAAGGCAATATTTTTGCGGTACCTATTTTTCCATCACCTGGCAACGCGTTTTGCAGAGAATTTTGTTATGTGTGCGTGGTTTCATTTGATTTTTTTTGTCACGAATGTGTAATTATTGAGCCAGACTGCAATTGTTGCTAACTTACTCCTCTGGATCATATGTTTATTTTGTTGCCATTATAAAAATTATTTATTTCTGTCACATTAAGATTTGTTTTTTGTTTTTGTTTTTTTATAATATTTGTTAATAGATTTGCACTAAAATATCTTATTTAACTTAAATTTATTTTTATTTAAAACACGAAGCTGGCCTTGGTGAACTATTGTAAATATAAAACTGCTTGGAAATTATATACTGTTGCAGAATAAACGTATTGTTAACACAACATCCAATTGTGTTTATTTTTCAGTTAGCATTTTGTCCTAAACTGACCTTCACAGCACAAAAGGACACCTTGAAATTTTATTTAAAACAAAATAAATAAAAATGATCAAATTATGCGCAAGAAAACAGATTTTTTTACATTGATCAAACACTTGTGTATAATATGACGGCTGTAATCGAAAAAAATGATGAATTGGAAGATAACGATTCAAACTTCTATATCCGGCTATTAACGCTTTATTACTTGTGTAAAATGATTTGCCACGATAATGTTGGATTGTGCAACACACGGTTTTTCATAAACACAAATCGTCTACTTGAATGCCAGAAGTGTTTATTTTTAATTGTCATGTATCAAACGGTGATAGAAAATGGACATGGAGAAGATAAATTGACCTTTTGCTAAAATATGATTTTATAAGCTATATATTCCGAGCCCTGTAAACTTAAATATATTAGCTTGAACAGGATACAGTTTTGAACCTCCCTGAAACGAACATCTTTATGACAACATAAAGTTTTCCGTAACATACCTTACAACAGCTACACAACCTCATGTAGAATAATATTTGATTCTTCCTTTATCCAGTCAATCTAGTTTTCATCCATACTCCAAATTTTGTTAATTATTTTGCTGGTTACATCTGCATTTAAGTATTACCCCTGTAGTCTTAAAAAGATCTTGACGTCTCCGATAGAGCTTACATCCGTTCGGGTGCAACAATGTTTCTGTAGAACAACAACATGTCAAGTGAGTCTATTAATTTTATTCCTTTTCGCTTCACGAAAGACCACTGTAGTTGCATTAATGAATGTATAGAGCGGCATTCCAGGAGAATATTACAGATGTGCTGATTCATATTATCCCCCACCTCTTAACTGAAACCACAGTTCGTAATGGCAATTCAATTTCCTGAATATTAATTAAATTGATTTATGTACAACAAACCTGTTATGTTTACTCTTAATTTTCTTCTAATATCCAACGTTACAGTATCTGTGTTTGTGCGTGTTTTTTTAGCGACGCAAGAATACGCCCACTATTTAAACCCAGTAAATTATTTCTTGCTTGTACATATTTTTCTTAACAAACCTAAGCAGAGCATTTTATACCGGCGTGGTCTGGATTTGAAGGACAATTTTTGCACCCCTTCTACAGAGTTTATGCTTATTTATTGTATCATCTCCTAATCTATCTTTACAAACATTTGTTCTGGCATAGTACAGATATTCACTTAATCTTCTTCAAATCATCCTTCTTTGGCGATGCACCTATGCGACATTTCCGCCCTAGTTTGAATTTGTCTCATGTAAAAGCAACAAGAACTGAAGCGGTTTGAACACTCACACAACACTGTGATGATAAAAAATTAAAATGTATTTATTAAAATATAAAATATACAGTGATAAAATTTGGTATAAAATGTTAAGGCACAAGCTTAGAGAAAGAGATGATGACAAATTGAATCATATTAAAAGTTGTGACTATTTTTCGATAACTGAGATAATTGTCAACATACAGTAAATCAAAATAATCATTTCAAGACAATGAACACCCTCATTTGATGCGAGATTTCTCGAAATTCGAATAGAATATGTATCTACTGATTTCATTTTTTTGGGTATACTATATAAAGTTACAGGATAATAAGAAAACAACAAAAAAACGCTGCTATACGCAAAAAAATAACACATAAACAAAAAACTTTTGGTCAATATAGCGCGCTATTTGTCGTGGCTTTGATTTTGATACTATTCGCGCCCCTTTCAACTTTTCGTTACCACCGTGACAGAACGCAGCCCATACCAAATCACACATTTCTACGAATGTGTAAAACACAAAATGTATAGAAATTAAATGCCCTAAACCAAGTCATGTGACATCACGGACATACAATATTATCTTAATCACCTTCTATATCCTCTCCGTATTTAAATGACGAATCTGATGATTTATATAGTACATTGCATTTTTATTGGTTTTCACAACCATCATTAAGACATGGTGACCAGGTTGTGCATGGCATTATTAAAGCGCACAACATTTTGCGGCACTCGCAATACACGGCAAGAGATGGTAGCCACTAAAACGTCCATGAGTGGCTTTGGCAGGTTTCCAATCAATAGAATAAGATTATTCACAACTACCTTAAAGAAAGACAGTGTTTGCCGAAAAAACGCTTGCTGTTCAACCTTAGAAGAAGAAATTAAATTCTCGCGAATATGGTAATTCAAATAACTTCTGATAATATGTTTCAATGGATGTAACAAAACAGTCTTTCTTCTTGATGCGAAAATACGTAAAAACGGAACCGGATTCTAAATCGTAGCTATCTGTATGAAGTATTATTATATCCAAAGGGCAGTTAACGTAGGAATAATAAAAATGTTTTTTTAAAGATTATTGCCTGTGTCTTTTCGGCAAACAGATGTTCTAGTTTTCTTCAATCTTGTCCGTTTTTTACTCCGTTTTATTTAATACGTTCCAATTCCTTTGTATGCATATATCGATCATAGCATTTTTGATCATCGATTTTGCTGCATTTCAGGGGAGCTATGTTCTCTTTGTCCTGTCGGATTTCTCTAAAAATTAAAACAGACGAAGTTATACTGTTTGTGTCAAAAGAACATTTAAAGATTGTCTTTTTTTGAGGAGTCCTCTTGGAGTATAAATATTCTTGCGTAAAAAATAGCATAGATCTTTTGTGAAATGCATACAGTCGATGTTCGATACCTCGAATACCCGTATGTCGAACTTTTCCCTTATTTTTCGAACAAAAACATTTGATTTTATAAAAAGTTCCAATAATATATAAAACACATTTACAATTTGGATTTCTTGAATCCTCCTCATTTTAAAAATGGCTACCAAGCAGAATTAAATTTAGTAACAAATACATACTTTTAACCATATATTCTATCTATTTTTATGTTCCTCGTTTTCGGCTAAACGATCTAAACAACAGCGCAAACAAACTTGAAAGGTCGGCGAAAAGTTGACTGTCTTTTATCTTGACCTTTCGGTATTTCGAACTTTTTCGTCGGTCCCCTGTCCCCGTAAAACTCGGAAAAAATAAACATGTCAATTTAAAAGTACAAAGATTCAAATTAGAAATACAGTAGACGTCCGTTAATTCAAATGCCGTTTAATTCGAACTTTCCGTTATTTCAAACAAATTGCCAAGTCCCTTGAGTTTGGTTTAATAAAGTCTTATGTTTTGAGCTGCTTAATTCGAACTCCGCTAATTCGAACATTTCGCTAATTCGAACAATCTTTTAGTACCAAGGTTGCATTATGCTCGTTAATTCGAAATTTTGTGTATCGATAAATAAAATCTTATGGGAAAATAAAAAAAACGTTTTCATTTTTATTCATTTTTGTTGCATCAATGGTGGCAAAATTTCTTTCAATTTATCAATTAAATTGCCATTTCCAATAAAATGAAGTTTACATGGAATTTGGAGGCCTTGCCCATCGCCAAGCAAACAACGTTAAAAGATTTTTAAAAAAAGTTGTAGTAAAGTTGTAATAAAGTTGTATTAGCATAAAACCTTTAAACGTTTATTAAAATTCTTGTTTTTTCTGAACTTCCGATAATCCGAACATTCGTTAATTCGAACAAATAATTTAGTCCCTTGCGTGTTCGAATTAACGGACGTCTACTGTACCAAACAGTAGTGAAAATATTTTTTTTTAACCCGTCGTATTTACAATTAAAAATTACCGTCATATTTTCAGAAATAATGAAGGTTTATTTGGTCGAATTAAATGTTTGTTTTTTAAACTTAGAACGAAAATGAGCATGGCCAGTGAGGTGAAATGTATGTAGAGAGAGATCTTTCGGGTATTTAGAATCCCCCCCCCCCCCCCTCCCTCCAAAAAAATGACATTTTTCAGACTTTTTTTGGCTCTCAGCGCCCTGACTATGCACCATTCATAGGTGTTCAAGATCAGAAGTGACGTCATTTTGATAAATTGATATATTTAATCTTGTTCTTATTTTGTTTCTTCTGACCAATATATTTCTATAGTAACATCTAAAATTATTTCTGACATTTCATTTCTAACTTTAGGTTTGTACCATCGGACGACAAAGTTGATTCTCTTTTTCATAAGAACCAAGAAATTTGGGTAAGATGTTTATCATTTTACAGTACGTTACACCTTTTGAGACCTAAAAAGCTCTCGGACGTCGGACGAGATGTTTATTATTTTCACATTTTGTTCCTAAGATTATCAGAGAGAAAAGGGATGTTAGGGACGAAGATGGTTCTCCAAATGTTTTTTTTTCGATACCTTGTTGCGATTATTTTCTATTATTTTCTATCTTTTCATTGTCTACGAAACCCCGTGTAAGGATTGTGATGCTATTTATGTCTGTGAAACAAAACGAATATTTAAACAACGTGTGCAAGAGCACAAAAGAGGCGTACACAGCGCAGATACAGACAAAAATGAGATTGCGGACCATAGCTGGAAAAATGATCATGTTATTGACTTGGACAATAAAAAGATCATAGACCGAGAGTTTGGTTGGACAGCAAGAAAAGTAAAAGAAACCATAAATAGTATAGACAGAAGTACAGTCGACGCTCGTTATCTCGAACTCCCAAGGGACCGAAAGAAAAGTTCGAGATAGCGAGCGTTCGAGATAGCGGAGGTTCGACATAACGAGCGTATTTCATGAAAAGTTCGAGATAACGAGTTTTTCGAAATTTTTTGAAATTTTCAGAAAAGGGCAAGGGTCAGTAGTTCGGTCATAAGTATCTGTGGGCAAGCTTTTAAAATTAAAATTCACCTGAATTAAGGGTACTTGAAGGAACTGTTTGGTCAAGAAAGGGAAATGGATAATAAAGAAAACAGCATTTTGCGTACATGTATACTTATTGTTGATTACATCACGGGCCGAGAGATCAGCAGGAATAATGGTATCGTCAATGGCACGCAGTTGTGTGAGATCTTTCTCCAGTTGTTTAAATGGATCATCAATATCATCAGTTGCATTCTGTTGAGCTTTCTTGGAAAGCTTTGATTTCTTGAATCAATTTACGATGGTTTCTTTCTTCACTTTGTCCCACGACGAAACAAGTATTTGAAGAGCACGCAGAATTGAAACTTTTGGAAGATCTTTGCCTTTTTCTAGGTTTTGAATCATCATGTTGACCAATTTTTGGCGATAAAGAGACTTAAGACATCTTATGACACCTTGGTCCATCGGTTGTGACACAGAAGTTGTATTTGGAGGTAAGAAAATCAATTTAATGTTGGACAGTCCACCGACATCAGGGTGAGCGGGACAATTATCGATGATCAAGACTATCTTTCGACCTTCTTTTAGAAACATTGCATTGATTTCTCGCACCCACTCTTCAAAAAGAGAGCTGTCCATCCAACTCTTCTTCTGCGCTCTGTACCTGCAGGGTAGGGATGTTACATTTTTGAAGCACCTTGCTTTCTTCGATTTACCAATCACAAACCATTGGTAGTTTATCTCCGACAGCATTGGCAGCTGCAAGCCCGGTAATTCGGACTTTGCTATTTTTACCCCCAGAGCATTTTTCGGATTTGTAGTGATACGTTTTATTTGGCAAGCATTGGTAGAAGAGACCGAATTCGTCGGCATTGTAAATATCTTCTAGTTTGTAGTTAGTTAATAATGTTGGTAAAGTGGTTTCAAACCAAGATGCTATCATATCAGGTTGAACAGAATTGCTTTCACCAACGACCGTCTTGAACGTTACATTGTGCCTGAAATAGAAAATAAAACAAATACCGACTTGTATAAAAGATTTATTGTTAACCTGTTCGTGCATTTTTGCGAATACGAATGTTCGAATTTCAATTCGAATGTTTTTAAAAATTCTTGTGTGAACACCCTGTGAACATTATCATTATTACTTGTGCATGGCAACAAGGAAAAGCAAACCAGGAGAAAAAGGAGAAGATGGATCTTGCAAAAATGATAATTGATCAAAATTAATCAATGTTTTAATGATAAAAGAATTTGAATTGGCTTCACATGTTAAGGGCTTCCACGTTTATAAAGCATTGTGGACTCCAAAAAATGGGGAGACTTTACAATGCGAAGGAGAGCCTAATAATCCCGTTGACAAATATGCTGTGTGTGTCAAGAAAGAAAACAAGATAGTTGGACATTTACCACTTGGAAAATCTGGAAAATTTGCTAAAACAATATTTTATTTCCTCAGAGCTGATGAATTAGGCTCGTGCAAAGTAACTGTGACTGGAAAACCAGTTAATTTGGGAGATGGTGAAGGCATGCAAGTGCCATGCAATTTGACATTTATTGGAACGGAAAAGTGCATCGAGATACTCAAGAAACATATTTAGTTTATGTTAGTCTTTTTAAGATTTTAATATCAAAATAAAACCAATTCGAAAAAAAGAGATTTAATATTCTTACCTTTTTTTCCATTTACCAAGCCAACCGTCTGAAGCTTTGAAATCTTCTACTCCAAGCTCCTGTGCATAGCTTTTAGCTTTCTCCTTTAGTATTGTCCCATCGATTGGTATGTTTTTGCTTCGTTGTGAAACAAACCATTTGAACACGACAAGATCTACTTCTGAGAATTTACCATCTCTGATCTTTCTTTTCTTGCTCGAAGATTTTTCGAGAGCAGAAAAAAGTTTTTCCTTATTGGCTAGCCAAGTTGATATCGTGTTTTTAGGCACCCCGTACTTTTTAGCGATATCTTTATTTGGAATACCTTTTTCCAATTCTTTTAATGCTTGGCATTTTTCTGCCAAAGTTTTTACAACGAGCTTTCTTTTCGGTGGCATTCTGACAAATCACAAAAAAAACATTGCAAAATCTACCTGTTTTACAATGGAATGTCTTCTTTTTATTGCAACATTTTGTGACTTTAAAACAAGCAGTGCAAGGTCTTCTTTTTTCAAAATTCCTCTTCAAGAGTTCGAGATAACGAGCGTAAATCAGTCCAAGGGACTGAGAAAAAAGTTCGAGATAGTGAAAGTTCGAGATAACGGAGGTTCGAGATACCGAACGTTTTTTTTCCTACTATTGCTTACAGAACTCAAGGGACCGAAGAAAAAGTTCGAGATAGAGAAAGTTCGAGATAACGGAGGTTCGAGATAATGAGCGTCGACTGTACTCATATCAATAGTATTTCCTATCAACTTTCAGAAATATGGTTACCCTCACTTCGGAAAGCGAACATTTAAAAAAAAGCGCAAAAAATGGTTCGTAACAAAAAGCGAACTTTTAGAAAAAGGAAAGATTTTAATTAATCTATTGCTTCCATCTGGATTCGTGAAAAAAGTTAATTACTTTAATTGCTGTGATCTGATTGGTTAATTTCGATCTTCTAATTATCTCTTCAAATAATAAATAACCAAAGATGATTACGATCATTGCCCTTGGATTACAGCTGTAGCTGTCGAAACGTAGCCTAGATAAAACTCGCTTGTTCATGACATGTTAATACAGTACATACCCAATAACTCGAACCCCTAATAACTCGAACTTCAAGTAACTCGAACCGTTTTTGGATATGGTCTTTTTTCAGTGATGTATAACTTTGACTGTATACCTTTCTTCTTAGAATAGAAATGAAAAAAACTTTTAATAACTCCAACTATTTTCACTTATTGGCCAAAGTTCCAGTTATCCAAAGGTCCGGTAAGTCGAGCATTCGATAACTCGAACTATTTTTTTGGTCCCTTGGAGGTTCGAGTTATCGGGAGTGTACTGTATTTATATTATTCATTGCTAACGTAGTTTGTATAAAATGATGTTACCATGGCTTAAGAAAAGCCGGAAGCTTATCGTATGTCTTTTTACTTTCAAATGTTATATAAGTTCCTCAAAATCGAAATAATTGATTTTGCAAAAATTAAAAAGATCATGCCTTTTCGTCATTTTTTTTATAATTTTCATAGAAAAATGATTTTTTTTGATTTCAAAAATTCTGTCGTTTATATTTCCACCTTTTCAAAAAGTTTCTCAAAACATATTTACTAATCATTTAAACATTGGCGAAGAAGGTGTTTGAACATGCGCGAAAAGGGTTTTTAAACTAAACAAAAAATGTCTTCTTCATATATGCTTTTTTTAACATATTCATTTAGGTATTTTTATTTTTTATTATATATACCTAAAACACAAAAGAACAAAAAAGTCACGTAAGATAAAAGTATACTATCGAGTCGAACATTAAAAGGCTAAAATTTGTCCCTACAAGCGCTTTACTAGTGCCCAGACTGCGCTGTATGAAAACCAGTAAGTGCTAGAGAAAGTGGACACGAAAAGTACAGCAGCCACGAAAGCACTACTACACTGGATAAATTATAACACAAGGGCACGTAAGACACGTAGGCACAAAACACGTGAGGCACAAAGCACTAACGCATGAAGGCACGTAAGCACACAGGGCACATAATTTAGCTGACTCACCCCGGTCATAACGCCCCCAGCATTTAAATAGTATTTTTGTCAAATTGATCACGTCACGTCAGTAGAAAGTGATAACATCAGCATTAATTTTTTTGATGTTAAATCAGTTCTATTTTTGTTAGGTACTGTATTAATTTTAACAGTTGTAGCATTTCGCCTTCCTTAAAATCCATTGGGGTGGTAAAATTTATAACATTACCTTTCGTCTATAAAACAAAAATGCAACAACACTACATGTTACTGTATCCAAGATAATTCTATTTTACCGTTTGTCTGTAACTTGATAGTTTTGTGATTCCATAACGCTGACACTAGCTTTCTAAAAAAACATTAACCTCAGCTGATTTGGCACAGGTAAAAGGATAATTTCCATGACAGCTGCTAATGTTATTCAAATCAATGTTAATTAAAACAAATTTCATATTTAATATGAATATAAAGTTCAAATGTTCTGAAGAAAGTATTTAAGATATGCTGCTTTTAGATTGACTATAAATAATTAATCTATGACTTACACAAAGTAGAATGTAAATTGCAGCCACTGCAATTTTCTTTAAAAAATATTCTGAGGTTAACACATTTTTCATGCATTCATATTCATTACATCAGCGAGTTTCGTAATGTGCTTAGAGAATACTTATTTCCACCAACCAAATGACTTTTCTTCATTAGTAAAAACACACAACAGCACAGTGGGTACGTACAATTTTTGCATTTGTAATTATAACAGAGAGAAAAAAATATTTTGTGCATGGTGACTCTAGTTTTAAAATTGGCTTGGAGGGCTTTCCGTTCTAAAAAAAAGTCTTAAGGGTAGAGTCCTTAAGGTGGCATATAAAAAGGCAAGGATTTTTTTTAGTAGAATTGTATTAAATGTATGTATGTGATATTCTCTTAACTTTTACGTGTGGCATAACATAATTTTCTCCCATCTGGGTAAATTCTATTTAATCTAGGCTTTATCGTAGAGCGGGGCAATTTTCATCAACAGCTCCCGAGCCTTTGATGCTTTCAAATAAAGAGGGTCTTGGTACACTTTTTTATTTGCAAATGATTCGTTAATAATACTTTTCAATTATTGTCAGTACATAGATGACATCACGTGAATTAATCCCGAAATTTTTGCGGGGTTAATAGCTTTGGTAAAACAGTCAAAAATAAAGGCAAGATACAAAATCAAAATAGGTATTCACCAACTCTCACTTCGCACCAGTGAGACTTGTTTATACATTGGTCACTTGCATTTCGTATCACGACAATCTAGCCCTTTACTCTTTCCACTGTCAAATCGCGATGATTTGTTTCCTCTTTTGAAAGGACGACAATCCTTTACCAGTTTTTTGTTTGTTTTTCATCCACTTTTTGTGCGCACAAAAAAATTCCTTTCTCCAACGGACCCCAAAACTCGTTGGCGAGGTCCTGTACCTTTCTCACTCCGTTCCCAGAGATTTTGCCTTATCTTGATATGACAGAAGAAAAAAACGCTGGGGGTACCTTTCTCTACTGTTCCCAACAGTGAAGCCCGGTTACCATTATGAGTTAACGCGAGTTAATTTTGGTTAGTTAATTTTCTTCTTCCGTAGAAACCGTTCACATAGATATTCGGTCGAAAATCAGGAAAAACAGAATCACAGCTGGAGCACCTTGCCGGCTAGATTGTTGTGAGGATTGCTTCTGTTGTTTAAGAAAGAGGATAAAAGCTATCCAACGGTACAGTGTCCATTCTAAGGGTTAATACTAATTCTAGCCAATGTGACAGAAACTTAAAGAAATTAATCTCCTTTAACTCACGTTAATTAATCAACAAAAACAAAGCACTAATTAAAGGCTACTGTTTGAGATTCTAATTCTGTTTGTCTATGCTATTGTAAATGCAAAGGCGAAGTGCAGGGAGAAGGAACGCGAGGTTGTAACTGATCCTCGTCCCCAGCTTCTCTTGGCCCCTGAGCCGTCATTACGGAGCGGCTAATAACAAAATTAATATAAAATTAATCAAAAAGGTAAAATCCCTGGAAACGAAGTTGTTTATACTTTTCACAAACTTGCTTGCTTCGAAGGTGTGCTAAATCATATGTCGTATTTGGACAAGATATTCTTTAATTTTGACAGAGTTTGATTCGTAAATCAATATGGTCGTTATAATGATTGTTCGTAATATTAAAATTTTACTGTATTTTTTGTTTTTTTAAAGTTTGAGATTTCTTTACGTCTCCTTCGGTCTTGGAATTGTCCCGGGATAATCAATTCCTTCTCAAGTTACACTTGGATGAGCAAAGTAAGTTCTTGCGAAAATTGCAAAAAATAAATGTTCCCGTGGTGGTTCCTGCGAAATGCGGGGAAATGCGGGGAAAGTATACGGGCAAGGAAAAATGTAAACACGGGAGACAGAGCACACATGGGAAAACAAAGGCAACACAAGACAAGAATGTTGATGGCAAAAGTAAAAGCAGGAAAATGACTAACGTCTGTTTAAGTGCAACTTTAACAGCATTCAATTCATCCCAATCAGGGAAATCACCAAATTGGGGCTAGAGTCTCCTGTCTATGAGAAGGGTTCCTAGCCCTTCGCTAGCTAGCTAGCTTTATAGCTGAATGGCTATAAATAATGCACTTCTTCACGTGCATACGTATTTTTTTTTATTTCACGAATTTTTTTTGTAGTGCTCTTTTAACTTTGGTACTTGAGTCAAAGTAAATTGAAGATGGACCTTTATTGTATATAGATTTTCTCTCATCATAGAAACATTGTCCAGCCAGGTTTTAAACGTTTATATATAATGAATGTTTGCAAAGTTCCATAAATGTGTGTGCTGCATCCTGACAGGTAAGAAAAGAAGGAACACATGAACCAAATTACTAATTTATAGCCATATGTTGATTTAGGGTTTTCAGGAGTACAAGGTTGAAAATGCACCAAAATTGTTTATATGAAGTATTGTCTCTGTTTAAGAACAAACTTTACCTATTTTAGCGTCAGTCTTTTTTTACGTAATATAGCTACACTTTTGATTTTTTTGGTCTGTTGTTTATATTTTTTGCCTGTTTGCATGTCCATTCTTTTGAAAAACCAAAATCTTACGTCATGCCCAAGCGTTCTAGCTAGCATTAGCTCTTTAATAGTTAACTAGCTACCGTCAAGTCGGGTAACTTTGATAGGGAGGGTAACTTTGATAATGACTTTCCTGTTGTATTTCAAAGCAAAAGGAACTGTTTGTAAAGTTGCTCTTTGTCGCAAACAAGAATAAACAAACCCGTTGATGAATAGCGCCATATTTTATTAAAAGTTGTGATATTTTGCCGGTAGCCGAGTGCACATTTCGTTCCCAGTTCTCTATTTTTTGTTTTACGCAATATGTAGTAACAGAATCATTTAGTTTTGCAGCAGGCGATTTTGTCAATTATATAATCACAATGATCGCAATCTTCCCATTGAACTTCTTCGTCATCGGAGCTATCGTCGTTGGATTGCGGATCAACATGGTGACAAATTTTGCACACGTCCTCTTCCTCTTCTTCTGAAAACTCGTCGCCCTCCACGTGACGGGCCAGCAACCGGTTGTTTCAAACTGGACGATGTCACAGGTTTTCCTGGTGCAACCTTGGGCCCACGTTTGCGTTTTTGGGGATTTTTGTTGCAACCAATATGCTCCTTCAGCAATTCTGCGACACTTTCTCCAAACGCTTCGGAGATACTCCGTTCGCTTTGAGCTTGCGGAAGACGTTTTAATACTTCTCCTGGATTTAATGGCCATAATCCAGTGCCCCTAAATCCTGCTATTACGTTTTCTTTTTTTTCCTGCATCCCATTGAACCATCGGCGAAGAAGGAGAGGAAAGACTTCTTTCAGGATTGAGCCTTTCTTTCGACTTTCCTTCCGCCATTCCTCCAAAACGGTTCGCCACAAATGTTTTGACGGTCCAAATACAGCTACATCGAGTGGCTGCAACAGATGCGTAGCATTTGGCACAAGACAATAAATACTACATTATTTTCTTCACATGCCTGGATAACATCAGCGCTGAAGTGGGAACTTAAATTGTCACCAATTAAGATCTTTTTTCCTTTTTTAGTGACAGCGTGAGGGAGGAAAACTTCGAAAAACCACCTCTCGAATGTTCGTTGGTCGAACCACCCACTCTTTGAACAATCATATTTTGTACCAATAGGTCCATTTGCCGTCCAACCTTCGTAAACATTTTGCGATTTGTAAACGACAAAGGGAGGCAAGAGAGTTCCGTCTGCGGAGCAAGTGAACATGATACTGACAGCAGATTTCGAATGGTCAATTTTCCGCTCAACCCGTCTCAAACCTCTGGGTACAATGACAGCTTTGTTGTGTGGTTCGTCTGTTACATTGGTTTCGTCATAGTTGAATAGGCAGTCTGGTGTAAGATTTTCGTCGTAGAGTTCTTCCAAATTATTGAAGAAATCTATAATTATTTCACGTGTAATTTCCGCTCGTGCTGGTTTGACGTTGTCGGAGACCCATTTGGTCAGGTTGTGACGTTTCATAAAAGCCGCCAACCAATCTTTACCAGGCCAGTTATCCTTAAATTGCTTCACTGTAATGTTCTTTTTCATTAAGTATGAGTGTACTATCTGTTTTATGTTGAAAGAATCAATCGGAAACTTCCAAGACGTAAGGTGACTAGTCAACTCAACTAAAGTGTTCTCCTCTTCTTCAGATAAGGCAGGTTTTCTTCCCGGTCGTCCTTTTTCGTGAATTGGATTTTCTTTAGAATAATTGTATAACGTACCATACAGTATTTTAAATTCTTTTGATGCAGCGAACATACTTTTACCATTTCTCACCTCCTTCAAGGCGGCCTCTAGCGTTTCTTGACTGTACTGCGTGCGGTAAGCTCGAGAGCCAGGCTTACGCTTATAAACTGACGGCATTCTAAGTAAGAGGAAAACGAAAGAGTCAGTGAGTTTTTCACAGTGCAAAAGAAAATGAAATAATAATAATACAAATAAAAACACTCACCTTTTTTTTAAAAATAAAATTTATTCGCCTACTTGCCTTGAGTCAGCGTGTTTTTAATCGAACGTGATAACGAAGATACGGCCTCGTATGTTCTATTTTCATCGTTATTGCCTTATAAGGTAATAGAATCATCATGAGCATTCTGAAATTGGGAAATTCCCAGCCTAAAGGTGCTTTCTGTATGGTTATCAAAGTAACCCGACACCTGCGGCTAACTTTGATAGCGCAGAAGATTACGAAATACAGTAGGCCGACCGCGGGTTAACATTAGAAATTGACGAACCAAAGTAACTATTTGTATGTGACCATACTTGAATGTATATATATATATATATATATATATATATATATATATATATATATATATATATATATATATATATATATATATATATATATATATATATATATATATATATATATATATATATATATATATATATATATATATATATATATATATATATATATATATATATATATATATATATATATATATATATATATATATATATATATATATATATATATATATATATATATATATATATATATATATATATATATATATATATATATATATATATAACAAGCGTACTAAGTACCTTTATTTCTTTTTCATTAAAGAGTGCTCAATAAGATAATAGAGCAAATACAGTGTGTAAAATGAAAAAAACAACTTTGTTTGGAACTCAAATTTTATATATATATATATATATATATATATATATATATATATATATATATATATATATATATATATATATATATATATATATATATATATATATATATATATATATATATATATATATATATATATATAACAAGCGTACTAAGTACCTTTATTTCTTTTTCATTAAAGAGTGCTCAATAAGATAATAGAGCAAATACAGTGTGTAAAATGAAAAAAACAACTTTGTTTGGAACTCAAATTTTCATGCGTTCTTTGAACAGAATCTTCAGCCAACGCTTGGCTGTTGATTTTTTTGTTGGCTGAAGATTGTGCATGAAAATTTGAGTTCCAAACGAAGTTGTTTTTTTCATTTTACACACTATATATATGTATATATATATATATACAGTCTTCTAATTTCCTTATTTTTTCTTTGTAGAATTAAGTTACAATATTGATGCATGACAAATTTACTGTGGACAAATCAAATAATTACATAGGTGTACAGAATACAAGCAAAATGGGGCTGTTTATGCGACAATTATATTACATGTTGTACAAAAACTTTTTATTCAAAATACGCAATAAAAGACAGACTGTCATGGAAATATTAATTGTTTTGTATTTTGTGATGTTACTTGTTATCGTTAAAAAGACTACGCCTCACGATACTGAGAAAGCAGTTACAGAGTCTGAGCAAATATTATTTAAGGTGAATGATAAAGCAATGAAGATTGGCTTTGTCAAAAAAACAGGTATATATTTTTATCACATTATTTCCATATTTTTCTTTTTTTCTTTTCTGCTTATGCTCAACTTCATGTGCTTTAAATACCTATATGAGCCACTGGTCTAATGGTGATGTGATATTGTTTGTCAAATTGGTGTGTGTGTGTAGCAGTTCTTTGATTAATGAATAAGTAAAAACAAGAAGACCAGTGTGAGTAAGAAAAAAATAAAATGTGAACATTTTGTAGTGCACTGTTATTATTATTATTATTATTTTCTATGAATCCTAATGATTTATATAACTTGTTTTTAGGTGGTAAGTTTGTGGATGATTTGGTCAGGAGTGTGCAGTCAGAAACTAACCTTACCTTTTATGAATTTGATTCTGAGGATAAAATGGATGATTTTTACAAACATGACAAAGATAAAAAGAATTTCTCAACTGGAATTCTATTTGAATACAACACCAGTTCCCATGAATTAAGTTATACAATTAAAACACCATTTAATTTGATGCCAGATGCGTCAGTAAAAGATACTGATGAAGGTCAGTTATCTTAGATTCGAGATATCAGTTATACCCAGGTTTTTTTGGCTACTATATTTATATGTGGGCAAAAAACAAATTTTATTCTATGTACTATATGACATATTTTGAGAACTTTGCCTACTTGATTTGATACCGTGTAATAAAGATATCGTCGCAGATGTGTTTTCATTAACTTAAAATATATATATCTATATATATATATAAACTTCGAATTCGAAAGCATGTCACTTTTTCCATTTACATGGTTTTTTTCATGCCCAATGTATAAATTATTTTTTAAATCAGCATTAAATGACAACATCATTAAATACTTAATAATAATATACAACAATTTTAGGAAAATGTCGAAAACCTGGGGATATTCATTCACCTACAGTTTGCCCAGCTGGATCCTATGTCAATACTGGTTTTTCGTCACTACAAGCAATAATTGATGTACATTTTATTCAGGTATGTTCAAAATTGCCTCCTTTTTCTTTTTTTGAACCCAAATTATCCACATTTTTCCCCTGTGTTGTAAAAAATGTTGTAAATATAAATTTGTCTGCAAATACATTTTGTAACAAGAAAGTTGAGTTCCTTTTTTGGCCATTTTTAAATATATATCTTTTGGCTTTCTATGACATATCCTAATATTTTTTAATCAGATACAATAAATTTTATCAAGATGGTTGTCTTTTGTGATAATGACAATTTAGGTACACAGATAAAAATATGCAGTGTTTAAACGTCCCCTACTTGTCTGCAACATAAAAAATAATAAATTCTCATCGAGAAACAAGTAGCTACTAATGAACAAGCCAATGGTAATTGATCTACGGTGTTCCCAGGCCAAATCTAGAAATTTTTGCTAACCAACTGTACTTTTCTAATTTGAACCCTAATTATGCATTGTGGTGTCCAGCTAACAAATCAGAAAAATGTTTACCATTGAAGATATTTTTGATTTTTCTGAAATTTAGAAATTTTGAAGGTCCTTAAAATGTCACACAATGATTCCTTCATACTCTCTTCCTAAACTAAAAAAAAGCAACATGGAGTATCCCATTTAAGTGTAACTTGATGTAAATTAATAATTATTTACAAATGAGACTTGCTTTAAAGGCATCTAAAAGGTAATCCACTGTTTTAACATACTAGATTGTTACGAATCAATCCATATCTTCTCCCATTAACATTGGTATGAAGATGTTCCCTAAAAGGAAATACGATCCACCTCAGGACTACTTGAAAAATGTTGTGATGATATATATGAACATTGCATTTGCTCCATACATTCTTTTTCTCTTAACCAACATTGTAACCGAGAAGGTAGAATACATTGATTTCTTTATCATTTTTATTTATTATATCTTTTTTTGTCTTTTTTAATATCACGAAAAGACACGTTAAAACACTTTAGGTGATTCTTTTATTTGTCTCCTATATATTTTGCAGGAAAATAAAATTAAGGAGTCAATGAAAATCATGGGGCTCAACATGACAACATTTTGGCTATCGTGGTTCATAACCTATGCTGTTGTTATCTTAATTGGTTGCATACTGACCACCATTATTTCTGCAGGTTACTTATACATATTTTCATTTCACCTTGTGGGAATTGTACAAATTTTAAATTTAATGCAGTGTATGTCTTTTATTTTCATATTAATTCATAAATTCTGTGGTCTTGCAGTAGTTAAATGTAAAATTTACGGGAAACACATATATATTTTGTTTCAATGTCATCCACACTACCACAGTAGCATTTTGGTATATCTTTTAAAAAATGTGTCTTTGCTTATCTTTTAAGTCATTTTCATTATCTTTTTTTTATCCAGGTGCGAAGATATATGGAGACAGCCAATACGTCATCATCTTTTTGATTTTGTTTTTGTTTGGACTATCAATCATTACCCTATCTTTTCTGTTCACCATCTTCTTCAAGAAAGCAAAAACTGCAGGGATGGCTGGCTCACTTGGTACAATATTGTTAAGTTTGTTATCGTTGTTACATATCTATCTCGACACATCAAATGCTGTAAAATGGTTGACTTGTCTCCTTTCACCAGTCGCTTTGAGCTTGGGTCTAACCGCAGTGAGTTTTTCATTATTTCATTCTTTTTATTTTAGCATTTTTTATGCAGGCAGGGTGTGTAACATCTATTAACAAAGCTGGTTTTTGTACAGTCTAAAAGATAACAGATTAAAATAAAACCTTTAAAAAGAAGTAATTAATATTTCCAAAAAAATTCTATCTTGTGTATTTCCTGTCATTAAAAAAATGTGGTTGTTTTAGCTATCTGTTTTTGTGATTTTGCGACGCACTTCTCATAGCAGAGTCGATGGAAGAATTAGTTGAAAAGTTTGAGAAGTGGAAGAAAGGACTAGAAGAGAAAGGGCTAAAGGTAAACACAGCAAAGTCTAAAGTCATGATTAGTAGCATTGCAGCCAAGTGTGACCTTGTAGTTGGAAAGTGGCCTTGTGGAGTTTGTAGGAAAGGGGTTGGTAGTAACTCAATTTTTTGTCAGACTTGCAAGCATTGGGTACATAAGAAGTGCAGTAGTATTAGTGGAAGGTTAAGTGTGACATACAGTTTGTATGCAAGCGTTGCAAAGGTGAGATTATAGAGAATGAAGTATTTCCAGCTTTAATGATGTACAACAGTGCCTCGTTAGAGATAGTTGAGAACTTCTGTTACTTAGGTGATATGTTGGGCAGTGAAGGAGGTGTTGGAAGAAGTGTTACTTGCAGGATAGGTTCTGCTTGGAAAAAGTTCAGAGAGTTACTTCCTTAGTTGACTAGCAGAGTCTTGTCAATTGAGGTAAAAGGTAGGTTGTATAAGGCCTGTGTAAGAAGTGTTATGTTGTACGGTAGTGAAACATGGGCGGTAAACCAGGAAGATCTTGACCGTTTAGAAAGAAATGATATGAGAATGGTTAGTTGGATGTGTAACGCCAGTCTGAAAGATAGAAGGAGTTCAGATGAGCTAAGAAGCAGGCTAAGTATCCATAGAATTAAAGATGTTATCCGAATAAGAAGATTGAACTAGATGGGGCACTTGGAAAGAATGGAGGATGATAATTGGGTAAGAAAGTGTAGAGACTTGATAGTTCCTGGGGCAAAGCCCAGAGGCAGACCGAGAAAGACTTGGCAGGAGGTTATATGGACAGACTTGATACAGAGGAAGTTGAGTTTAGATCTAACACAGTCTAGATCAGATTGGAAGAGGGTCATTAATATACCCCGTCCAATCCATGCTAGCATGGAAAACGGACGTTAAGCCGAGAATGATGATGATGATGATGACTGAATTGGAAAAAGATTTCTGATGTCAAATTTTAATGTTTCACATCACTTTCACAATGTCTCTTTTTCACAGTATGTTGTATGCAACTGGTATAGTAAACTTCTTTAGTACACAAGATTCGGATTTTGATCTTGTGAATGCTCCATTTGCCTTTTTTTAATCTGGGACAGTCAGAATCGAATTTACTTGAAGCATTAACAGCAGGCAGAATTAATGAATGAATTACTACGGTTAAAACTTCTTGTTCCGAAAACCTATTTCTGCAGTCACATCTTTTGTTTGTTGATAAAACCTTTGTAGTAAGAATCCATTTTACAATTTGCATTTAATAAAAAAAACACAGGAAATGCAAACCTTTTATGCAAAAAACAACTGAATTTAGTACTTGCAAATGGAACTAAATTTAATACTTTGCAGAACAGAAGTTAAATCTACTTTGGTTTTATAAATATGCAAAAAAGCTAAGCATATATCTTAAATTGTGCAACAAATTTTGGAGCACATTGATTTGCATCCATGTTGGTTTTTAGCCACATGGTGAAGCAGTTGGAGCAGATTTAAGTCTTGATACAAAAAAGGCCTAAATTGTTTAAATTATAGGTACTGGAACTGTATCATTAATCTATTAATTACAATGACAATTTTTTTTGGTTATGCATGATTGGTATCTCCCTCTAATATGTTTTACAATGGTTTTTTTTATTAGGGCCTTGATAGTAAAAACCCATTGACCTTTTCCAATCTTGCATCGAAAGGTGACTTTCCAGCTAGTAATGCAATCATAATGATATTTATCGACATATTTTTATACCTCTTTCTGGCAATGTATTTGGATGCTGTTTTTCCTGGTGAATATGGCAAAGCAAAACATCCATTATTTCCCTTTTTACCGTCATACTGGAAAAATATATTTGGTAAAAAAGATCACACTGTTAAAAGACAGACTTCCTTGATACGTTCTGGCTCTTTAAAGGAAAGTTCAATACAGGAAGATATTGAAGAAATTCCTGAAGAACTACTTGGAGACAAAGTTATCAGGTAATTTTTAACACGAGACTTGTGTGATATTTATTATTACCTAACATTTTGAGTTTTCATTAAATTCTACATTTCTTTAATTTATTTTTTTGTATTTTCTAGTATAAAAAATCTTCGAAAAGTTTTTAAACAAGGCAAGAAGAAACCGGATGTGCGAGCCCTTAATGGAGTAACACTTGATGTTTTTGAAGGGCAGATAACTGCTCTACTTGGTCATAACGGCGCTGGAAAAAGTACTTTGATATCTACTTTGACTGGTATGTTAGTACCAACAGAAGGTAATGCAGAGATGTATGGATTAAGCATACGTCAGTCAGAAGAGATGGATGACATTCGACAAATAATTGGTAATATTTGTTCTATAGGACGTTTAATGTAATGTTATTTCACAATAAAAAGTACTTGGCAATATATAATAATCTTTGGAACAATCCAGTTCGTAATTTTTCAAGCTTTTCTTGTTTGTTGTTGTTAGAGAGAGTTGTTAGTTTATAGAAATTCAGAGATGTTTTGTTTCTCCTTATTAAATTATATTGAAATATAATCTTTATAAGGCTTGCACAAGATTAACATTGATGTTGAATTTTAACAGCTGTGAAAGTAAATGGAGCAGTGGAATAAATAAAAAATTGAATTCTTAAAGTAGCACAAAACTTTTATTTTATACTAACATTACACAGCATACTTACCATACATTATTGTCTATTCACTACGCCATATCACGTACTAGTAGAACTAGTTTTGCATCAATATGTTTCAAACGTCTATCACAAAATCGTAATATAAACACATTTACTGGTTTTTAGGATTATGTCCTCAACAAAATATCATATTTGAGCAACTAAATGCAAGAGAGCACTTAAAAATATATGCTGGCATCAAAGGACTCCCTCCTAACGAAATTGACCAAATTGTAAGTTTTATTGTGCGCTCATTCCTATGTTTGTGTTTTTGTCAGAATCCATACACAATCACACAGTTTGTTTGAATTTGACACAAAGATTCAGCTAAGAATGTGTTTTATAAAAACTCTGTTGCAAAACCTAAATGTGCTTATATACGTCCCCACTCCCGGGCTCTTTAAATGCAATGTTATCAGCCCATTTGGTGCCATCTACTGACCGCTAACCAGCTTGTGTGGCAGGCAAGAAAGTTAGAGCAATGCTATACGTATTTCTGGCAGTAATGTAACATGGTTTCAGTCAGAGGGAAGGAAGAGGCAACCGTTAGGAAGGAATCCCCAGGGACGTCAAAACTTCCTGTTACTTTATTAATTGTCAAATTATCTTGAAATTTGCAATATGAGGGTTCAAATATGACATAAAATCTTGTAAATAAGATAAAATTAAAATACTTCACCTGTCAAGTCTGTTAATTAGTTTTTAAGCTTTTTACAATGTTAAGTGTTTAACATCCTTTAGGTTGACTCTTTGCTAAAAGATATTGATTTGCATGGGCACGCTACAACTCTCTCAAAAGATTTAAGTGGTGGACAAAAACGAAAATTGTGTGTTGGTATTGCTTTGATTGGTAATCCAAAGGTAAAGTTTAGCATTACGCATGTGTTTCATCAATATGGAATAATAATTTAAATTATTTATGAAATTAAGGCTGCAGTGTTAAAAAAAGGTTTAGAAGTTTACAGAATGGGGTGAAGGAATTATTTCAATTAGAAAAAATACAACAATGTAACGTTGTAATGTGTAAACAATCTGTTGTTTTAAAACTTCACTTTTGTATGTCACTACCTTCATTAAATACTGCAAGTGTAAAACTGTAATGCAGTATTTCAATATTGAATTTGTTGGAGGAGAGCTTGTATCAATGGGCGACGCTTATTAGAGGATATATATACATTTCATTTACTTACTGTTTGCGTGCTTAATACACTAAACCCTTATTTCCTTGATGTATCTCAAATAAGGTCTACAAAGGTGTATAAAAACTGTGGTTTATTGGTGTGATGTCTAGATTGTGTTTTTGGATGAACCAACCAGTGGAATGGATCCGTCTTCTCGGCGTCAGATTTGGTCTTTGCTGCAATCAAGAAGAAATGGCAGGGTTATATTTTTGACAACACATTTTATGGATGAGGCTGATATTTTAGCAGGTAGCATACATTAAAAAGTTAATTTTGTAATCAAAATATGTGATGATTCCAAGAAACAAGCTATTATTATAATAATCATAATATAATTATGTTTATATATAAAAACATTAAAATTATCACTAAATAAAAGTAGGCGATAAACGATGCTAAGCTATACTTATTATTATTTGTTTTCTCTACCAATATTGATAATAGCATAATATGGCTGACGCATAATAGTTTTAAACCTAATTATGCAGAAATCAAGTGGAAAATATTATTTTTTTAAAAATAGCTTGCATATCAACAAAAATGTTTTGTTTCATGTTTTTTATAAATTGTATATGTGAATATATTTTGTTTGATCGATGTAAAAGATGAATCACTAATTACTCTCTTTTAATTTCTTCACAATGTGGAATGTTGTAAACATACAGCCCTTACCTGTAGTTATAAATAAAGACAAAATACATGGTTATATATGCTTTTAGTATGTTGTATTTTTAGGAAGGAGAAATTCTTTTGGTGACCTTAGTTTAGTTTTTTATATAATACTTTGATGGAGTTTTATAATTTCTTTTCAGATTACAAAGCCATAATGACAAAAGGTAAAATCCGCTGTGCGGGAACCTCTCTTTTCCTTAAATCAAGATTTGGTGTAGGCTATCATTTGGGGTGAGTGTTAATGAAGTATAAACAAAACTTTGTTTTAAAAAATCAACTGTTATAAATATTTGTTTTCTTTTAAAGCATGGTTCTTGAAAAGAATGCAGACATTCTAGCCATACAAAACACTGTTAAAGGAGTTATCCCCACTGCTGAAATATCACGTCATCATGGAAAAGAACTGGCTTTCCGACTTCCATTAGCAGAAGTCAATAAATTTCCTGGTATGTGTACTAATATTTTATTTACACCTACATTTTACAGCTGATAAATTGTACCCATATTAAATCTAAATATTTCCAAACGTATCGGTATAATTATAAATAGTATTCAATAAATTTTTTTATGCAAAAAATCTTTTTTGGCTGCAAATTATAATTTTATATGTAATCGGTATGTGATTATGCTTGACAACATTTTTTCAGTCAGTTGTGTGGCAATGGTCTAACTTAATGTATTGGGAAAACAAAACAAATCAGGACAGCCCAGAAAAAAATATGATATTTTCTGATACGCTTTTAAACAATTATATTTCCTGATTTAATTTTACAGAGCATTTACAGAGCAAGCTACAAGAAGTCATTATTGTTGTGCTCTGATGATTCCCTATATTTCCAAGCCCTTGATAAGACATGCTACCATTGTAAAAACTATTTTTATTCTTTAATGTGTAATAATGTTTTTGGAATTTAATAAATTTGAAAAATCAGGATGAATTCAGTAGTTGTTAAATGACTAAACAGCTACTGAAAAGGATGGATTACACTTTGTATATAGTGCTGTATTCTCTGAAAACAATAAATGTAAAAATTTGAATCTTGGCTATTACATGCATTCAATGCGTTTAAAGTTATTGTGAGCCAAAGTATACCACTTTTTTTCTGAAAACAGGCAGGTGCACCTATCACCACAGTAAAAGCCACTGTTCAGGTTTTTAAGGACTATAGGGGCGTGAAAATATATCAGAAATGTTACGCCATGCTTTAGTATTATTGCTGTTCAGGGACATGCCATGCGACCTTTGTAGCTTTTGGATATCTCTAAATTAAATTTGGGGAATCAAGTTTTGGATATGGCTACAGAATCTTTTATCTGGGAATTTTTTATATCTGTATGGCGACCATTTTGAAGGTCCCTTTTTTAACTTTTTTATCTTTTAAATGCTTTGAGTTTGCAAAGGATCTGTTTTTTATATGTTTGTACTTTTTTATGGAATAATTAATGACGTTTTATAGCCTGTAAAAAATCTTTAACAAACTAATACCCAGGCTACCAACATACATTGTTGTTAGGAGCTAGCTAATTTTAGCAAGGGAAGCTACAAGTTTTTTATACCCCTTTCACAGATCTTTCTGCTTCTTCTTTGCTTTTTTGTAATATTTTTACATATTTTGGAATTTTTTTGGAGCTTTACCTTTTTTGGCTAATGTACAAGTGTGAAATACACTTATTTTGATGTTTTTAGCTGCATAGGGACCAAGGAGGTTTTTTATTCATAAAACATCCAGCTCGTTCATAACGTCAAAAACCTGGCTTACACTTTTTTATAGCTACCATAATTTTACCACTCATAGTCCTATTCTACCATAATTTGTGTAATGGTAATTGAGTGTATTCTGAATTTAACATAGCAGTTTATGGGTAGTATGGGTACGCATTGGGAAAATAGCAGCACATATGTCCAGATGAACATCCTGCATTTTTATTCGAAAGCAGTTTGCAGTCTTACAATTCTTTTTCAACTAACAAATTTATTAAATATCTAGTGAAAAATAATATCGCCAAACTTTTAGCTCCAATATCCTTTAAAAAGTAATAAAACTAATAGCCACAATGATTCTTAATGGGGGTTTTAGTATGTGTGGCACCCTCTCCAAGCTCTTTTAGAGTGAATATTTTTATACTGATGTAAAAATAACCCATAGAATGTCACAAGATGGGCTCAAAGATAGAGTAGACGATATGACCACTGCAATTTAGTTGATGGAGTTTTTGTCTGTTTTTTATTATTTACGTCAACCGCTTGGTTTATGCTTGAGAGAAGATAATATTCCCATTCATATGCAACTGGTTTTAGTTGTGGTTTAATAAAGTTTTTTGGTGAAAAGTCTCTTGTTAGTCCTACCTGTTGTATTTTAAGTCCCCAACACCTTACTCATGAAACACCTTACTCATGAAAGGGTTTATCTTTGCAACTGTTTTAATCATTATTCTCTAATTTCAGATTTATTTAATCATTTCGAGGAGTCAAAGGAAGCCAACAACCTTTTCTCAGTTACAAAGTTAGGAATTACTAGTTACGGTGTGTCAATTACCACGTTAGAGGAAGTATTCTTGAAGCTAGAAGAACCCAGCGAAGAAGAAGAGGAAGCAAATACAATTGAAAATCCACA
Source organism: Hydractinia symbiolongicarpus (assembly GCF_029227915.1). Classification (NCBI taxonomy): domain Eukaryota; kingdom Metazoa; phylum Cnidaria; class Hydrozoa; order Anthoathecata; family Hydractiniidae; genus Hydractinia; species Hydractinia symbiolongicarpus. Next base: position 20,541,887 of record NC_079881.1, read on the forward strand.
GGCCTACCCAATAGCAATGAACGAACAGACGCATTTAACAGTCAATAATGGGCTTAAAGTTTCGGAAAGTGTTGGTGATTTGTATAGCTCAAACCTAGAATTAAATCCAGCCACCCTTGATAGTACCTCTAAAAGAACAGATGTATCTTTGTGGATACAATTTATGGCACTGCTTGAGGTAGCCCACCTTTACATGAAAATTACTTTACATGAAAAATATTTTTTTGTGTTTGGAACTTGGCGAACTGTTGTTTTTACCATTTGACTGTGTTACTGTGTGTTTTTATATCTAAAATGCGACACTCTTGTTATTATATCCTATCTTAAAGTTGTAAGCTGGGACAAAATTTTATTTGTTTAACCCTTAATGGAAATCTGCTAACATTGTTTTAATCATAACAATTTATATGCAAAAAGGGTAGAAGTAAAATATATAATAGCTAAACGTATGTCCAGCCATATAAAGGATTTTTTTGAAGAAAAAATGGGCTTTAGTCATGGAGTCAGATTAAGTTTAGGTAAATGAAATGTATACAAGTTCTAGTTGAGGAAAATGTATACACTAGTTCATTGGCTAGCTTTGGTTAAAGTCTTAATGTCAATATTGTTTTGACTTGCACACACTTTTCATTACAATGTGGTATCTGTACTTTCATAGATTCGCTGGAAATTGTCAATACGAAGCCCAATGAAGATTGTGTTTCAAGCTATTATTCCTCCTATCCTTCTGGTTGTTGGTTTAGTACTTTTTCGAAATGTCACCAAAGGAGCGATTGATGATGTCAGCTCTGTGAAGTTACCCCCTTCTATGTATTTGAAACAGGGCTCCAACCCTCCACGAGATGCATCAGAATTACTCTGGAAGTTAAAAATACGCAATAACACAAGTAGGTTTTGAATATCCTTAAGTTCATGATGAAAGCTCTTCCTAGTAGAATTGTTTTAGGAATACAACCAGTTCATAGTGAATTAAGCATGTATTAGCCGTCAACCTGTGGAAATTTAACGGGGTCGCCCGTCCTTTATATGTTACATTTCGTGTTTCCTTTTTTTAATTAACACCAAAATTTGAAGCATTGGCAAAATTAGTTTATTACACACAAAAGGTATTGATCATGCACTGGAAATTGCGCACATTCTAAAATTACTATGTCTTTTTTGTATTTTCAAAATAAAGCAAATAGATTGACAATACATCTGAACTGATACATAGAAGGTCTGTTGATGATGTCTCTGTAGCTTTTAATCATATTTGCATCATTCGTTATTTCGAGAATAACATTTCCAGGGTATATTTTCTGCAAACACAAGCCACTATATTCTTCTAATTTTCCTGATTTTTCTAGTTTCTGAAATACTGAATAAATCATTCTCTGAAATTGATGTGCAGAATAAAAACATGTCAGCGTGGGATCTGATAAAGTTAGCTCCTCATGCCATTGCCATTGATGTACTGAATGTCGGAAACACTGGACAGGTGTGTTGTGTGTGTATAACTTAGTTTTTGTGTGAAACCTAACTTTAAGCAAAAAAGTGTCTTGTTAAAAATCAAAGCAGAAATGACCTTAAACTTTTCACTGTTTTTCTAATTCAAAATCAAAGGAGAAATGACCTTAAACGTTTCACTGTCTTTCTAATTCAAAATCAAAGGAGAAATGACCTTAAACTTTTCACTGTTTTTCTAATTCAAAATCAAAGGAGAAATGACCTTAAACGTTTCACTGTCTTTCTAATTCAAAATCAAAGGAGAAATGACCTTAAACTTTACACTGTTTTTTAATTCAAAATCAAAGGAGAAATGACCTTAAACATTTCAATGTTTTTTCTAATTTAAATGAAACTGATGTTGTAGCTATAAGTACATGTATTTTAAAACCCTAATGTTATGATATAAGTTTTTTGTATCATCATACACAATGCTGTGAAAAGACCTATGTTTTACCATGACTTCAAAAAATCATTTCACCTAAACTGACTTCCACATTCAGATTGATTACATTGTGAATTTCAATGACACACATGTCAATTCACTTCCTGTTGGTATCAACACAATCAGCAATTCAATGTATCATTTAATGGCAAACAAAAAAGGTATCACAGTTGATCAGAAAATATTAATATCTGTCTACAACAAGCGTTTTAAATCTCGAGAGGCTCGCTGGGTATACGATGGAGCTGGTCAAGCTGCAGTGATGCTGATTGGTTTGTGCTTTGTTACAATGTTGGGTGGCTTCACTGTGTACGTAGTCATGACACGTCAGGTTAGACATTTAAAGCGATTTTCGATTAAAACATTCTTCTGTTATTTACCGTATATAATGGTAAGTTATGGTGGCATAGTTTGTGTTACTTTCTCTATGGTGAATCAGTTGTTACTCTATGGTGATACCACATATATTGCATTTGGCTGTCTAGTGTCGATCTGATCTGTTACAAAATCCTACCTTTATCGATAAATCTAAATTTTATTTAAAAATCAGGGAATTCTAATTTCAACTTTAAAATCATTTTTTTAGGGTGGCAATTACCCTTTCAAAAATCAAAAAAATTTTTTTGCATAATTAGTTACAAAAGGGTTTTTTTTTCGGACTATATATTCATATTTTTTCTGTTTTTACACACTTGTCACGATTTTCTAGTGATGCTACTAAATTAAAAATTTTATCTGGTTGAAAGACTAGAAAAGAGTTACTGTGTCACCTTAAACCTCTTTTTATAAATTTGTGGCTGATCATGATGATGATCAGGTTGGCGAGAAGAAATTTTCGCCGGTTTCACAACGTGCATGCTGCTATATTATTTAGAGTTTCAGCAATGTTTTTTTAGCTCGGTATACGCCATCAATTGCGTGTTTCTGGCACAAGTCGTTTAATGTATTGGTTACAAATCCTGGCAGGAGATTTGCTGTTTTACGTTATTCCCATCGTCATACTGTTTATTGTAATACCAGCTATGAACATACATTCATTGAACATGGGAAATGCAATGGGCGCCATTTTTCTTCTACTGTTGCTTTACATCCCTGCAAACTTGTTCTTCTCCTACACCTTGTCATTCATGTTCACAAAATGGGAAACAACTCAAAATGCAATGCCAACGATAATTAATATGGTATGTAAAAAAGAATCTTTCTTTTAACACACTGTAATGTTAGGAGATAATCCCTTTAGACCGTTTTTATAAAATATTAATATGCACAACATAATATTTAAACCGTTCGTTGCATATGAAAATTTCTGAATTAACTGGGCGATACACCTTTCTCAAATATATTTTTCTTTAATATGTTTGAACTTAGTTTTAGAATCGAGGTAGTACTTTCTAAGGTTTGAGTTAAGAATTACCACACCAACTATTTTATCCTCATTCTAAGTCAAAAAACTAAAAAAGTATTTGATCTATTTTCTCAATATCTGTATGATTTTGAGGGTGATATTTTACACTCTTGCAATTCTATTTTAGATTGCAATTATTCCATATTACGTCATAACAACTATTGATATGGTATCTGGTACAATAGATGGGAAACCATTGCATGCTGTTATTGCCATGATCGTGTCGGCACTCGATCCACCTTCCACACTGTTGACTGGACTGTATTACATTGCTAGGGTAGGTGTGGAACCGATTCTTCTTTTTATTCTTATTTTGTAGCGCAGGCTGTCTATGTTGACAGAATTGCCACGCCTCCTCAAAGTATCTCAATTGTCCTCAATTTTGATAAAACTCCTTAAGACACCCCAAATCCCCTCCGCAGGTCGCTTGCTCAACACTTTTCTGCTCAAACCCTTGCAATTGTCGTTTTGCAAAACTATTTGGTTTTTATTTTTAACATGCATAAAAATGCTTCATGAGTACAGCAAAAATATTTTTCCGTCGTGACATTGCCTTGAAATGCCCATAAATATTCTCGCTTTTTTTTAGAAAAGTATCAATTTTTTACAAATTTAAATGCATGGTTTCCATCTTTTCTCTTTAAATGGGACGCCGTGTGTAGAATTTTTCAAAGACAAGTTGTTTCTGGGAAGACCACAGAAGACTTGGAGATTAAAACTATTTTATACTAAAATTTAGAGATTTTTGCAGAGGAAGTTAGCAAACTCTACTTCTTAAGTCTTATTTTGCAGTGCACTGTACACGATTATTTTGTCGGATAAGAACTTTGTGGCTGTAATTTCTTAGAGTATACAGATTATTTATAGGTTTTGTACTGTAGAATTAAAAAATAAGTAAAAATTGCACTCGTTTCTCGATAGAAAACAAAAATATAGCAAATATTTCGTGTAGATTAGCCAATCACAGTGCGAGAAAAACTCTAACCGCATTATGTTTTGATGTATAGGTATATCGTGTCGAATCAATCTTGCAACAAAAAACCGAAATCGATAATATTCCAGCATCCAAGTATTTTGATTGGTATTCCAACAACGCCCTTCCGGCTGTGTATTTATTTGTAAGTGATTTTCACCTATGCTGATCAGTGAAACATTTTGCATGGTTGCATTTATGACTTTTATTTCATTTTCCCACGTAGACGTTTATCCATCTTATTGTGTTTTCGTGGGCTGCTTATGCGATAGATTGTTACAAATCTGGTGGCATATTGATATTTCCGCTCTCATTGTTTCCGAAGTCGACTTGCCGGTAAGTATTTATGGCGTGTTATTTTCGTTGAATGGCGGGTTATTTTCGTTGAATATCGTGTTATTTCGTTGAATGCTGTGTTATTTTCGTTGAATAGCGTGTTATTTTCGTTGAATGGTGTGTTATTTTCGTTGAATGGTGTGTTATTTTCGTTGAATGGTGTGTTATTTTCGTTGAATGTCGTGTTATTTTCGTTGAATGGCGTGTTATTTTCGTTGAATGGCGTGTTATTTTCGTTAAGTGCGTGTTATTTTCGTTGAATGTCGTGTTATTTTCGTTGAATGGTGTGTTATTTTCGTTGAATGGTGTATTATTTTCGTTGAATGGTGTGTTATTTTCGTTGAATGGTGTGTTATTTTCGTTGAATGGCGTGTTATTTTCGTTGAATGGTGTGTTATTTTCGTTCAATGTCGTGTTATTTTCGTGATTCCTTAAATATAAAATGTCTTTTACTATAAAATACTCCAACCATTGTTTAAGAAGCTACAGACATTTAGAATCTATAGATATTTAATTGCAAGTTATGTGAAATTTATTGTCCATAAATCCCCTTGCTTTCTACCAATAAATTAAACGTGGTTCTTTGAAAAATACATTCTAGAAAGAAGAGAGTAAATTATGTTAAAGTAAATTCTCTTTCATTGGTACGCCACCCTAAGTTTCTTAAATTTTAATCTGCTTAATAAAGGCCGACAATCCAACGGAGTGTAAAAAGAGAGGATTTGTTTACCATTTATTAATTGTTTGAATGAAGCTTGTATTAAGAAATAAAACTTACCTTCTTAGCGTTCTAAAATGTAAAAAAAAGAAGTCGACACCCCGCGCCACGAAGCACTCCAACGCAGAGGTGAACGAAGATGTGAAAGAGGAAAAGGAGAAAGTGATAAACAGTATTTTGGAAAGTCAAATGAATGAAACGTCTGTTATTGCGCAGGTAAGAAAATGTGTGTTTGTTAGATCGCTGAAGACGCCGTACTAGGGAAGTGCCGTGATTCGTGCTTATTAACCATCCTCGGCGAATTTTACTGAGAGGCATTGGCTGTAAAAAAAACATTTATGTCTTTTTTGGCTGTCTCTTAAAAATCCTTGATTCCACAACTTACATGTCTAAGTTTGAATCAGCCGTATTGAAATATCTCATGGATCCCAACAAATTTCAGTGTTAGATTCCTAGAATATAAGCTTCTGTGTTTTCGAGCCACGTGCTTCTTACAGTAATATATCTCACGAGAAAACGATGTGCTCCTCACGCGGTGCTGCGTCACCTTTCAGTAGTATATAAAATAGAGAGCCACCCCCCTATAATCTTATGAAATCATCGTAAATTTGTTTACTCTGACATGAATTTCTTTATTAGAAGTACTACAATTTATATTCAATTAAAGAGATCAATCAATGTGTCAGAAAATCAGAATAGTTGTGGTGGAAAAAAATACGCTGATTTTTCTCACCGCGCTTTTTGATTAGTTAATTCTATTGTTCTTTTCTTACGTGGTTAATATCGGCAAAAATTTTGTTGGTGTCGAGAATGGCTTTACTTATCTGAACAAATAATTAATTCTTGTGTTATTTAAGAGGGTAACGTGTGACCACGCCGGCTTTGTGCTTGTTTATTGTTTGATTGTATTCAGGGTTTGCTATGGATTTAAATTTAGGGATTTGCTCTGACATTTGTTTGCTTCTAAGAATTTGATATCCTCGAATAAAGCTATAATTAATCTTCAGTTGTCCAAATGTCACATAGGGCTTAAAGAAAAAGTTTGGTGATAAACAAGTTGTAAATGACATCAATATACTGGTAAATCGTGGTGAGATTTTTGGCCTACTTGGACCAAACGGGGCTGGCAAAACGACTACATTGAACATGATCACAGCGGATTTACATCCTGATAATGGACAAGTAAGAATGAGTCAGGACTACATTGTTCTGCTTATTTTGGTTTTTTGGTTTCTTTTACGTGTCTTTTTACCTAATTCTCATTGTTAATGTTGCTTCACTTCAAACATAATTTTTCTAAAACTTCCTTGATCGTTGTTTTAAGAAGTGCGTGTGCGTGCAGCAATATTGTATGGTGATAAATTTCTGCTTATTCATATCGAAATTTAGTTTCTTTTTAGTTCTAATCTTTTCTCCAAATTTTGTGTTATAATCTTGTACTAAGTTTTTTTCTTATCATTTGCGATGCTCGGAACTTAGGCTTGAAAATCATATTGAAAATTTTTTCAAACTAATTCTGAAACGGCAAAAGTCACAAAATCTTTCATTTAAGCTACAATGGTCTGCTTATGTAAGTAAGTAAGTAACGGGAAGTTTTAAGGTCGTTGGGGATTCCATCCTGACGGTTGGGTCTTCCTTCTCTACGATTGTAACCATGTTACATTACCGCTAGAGATACACATAGCATTGCTTTCACTCGCTTGCCTGCCGGTTAGCGGTCAGTAGATGGCACTAAATGGGAAGACAACACTAGATTTAAAGTGAGCTGGAGTGGGGCTCGAAGCTGTAACTTTATGATTACAAGCCGGATGTGCTACCACTACACCATCTCTGCTTAGACATGTATTTTAAAAAATACAAATGTGTAGAACGTCATAAACCTTTTTTATAACCTCTTTTTATTTTTTACAGATTTTTGTAGACGGTAACAATATAGAAACTGATTTGAAAAAAGCATTCCAAAGTCTTGGTTATTGTCCGCAATTTGATGCATTGTGGGAAGAAATCACAATTCGAGAACATCTTAAGTGCTATGGTCTAATCAAGGGTGTTTTACCAAAAGACATCAATACGTTAGTGACAAAGTAAGGACTATTTGTAACTATACCTTTCCAAACTTTATCTAATTAATTGTTTTTTGTTGACTGGCAGATACCAGAGGGCAATAGAATGTAATTATGAGTTATGAATACTACCTCGTGTACTCTCCTGTTTTATTGTAACCTTGTGCGTGATACACAATTATCATCAATAAAGAAGTGACATCTTGTCTGAGTAACTGAGATGTGTCTTGCTCACCTCTTATAAAATGTTCTAGACACAACTTCAGATAAAATAGATAAGTAAACATATAAATCATGTGTAGTTCTATTATAAGTATTTACAACAATGCCTCCATTTCTCAGGTACGCACAAGTGTTAAAGATCACTGAACATATGGATAAACGAGCAAAGGAGCTATCTGGCGGCACGAAGCGGAAGTTGAGTTTTTTGATGAGCATGATTGGAGATGCGAATGTGATAATAATGGACGAACCCAGTTGTGGTATGGATCCTTCAGCAAGAAGATTTTTATGGTAAGTGAGGCCACTACTTATTCTATACGTCTGTGTACATTCGTTTGTTGAAGGACGAGTGCGCGAACTATAATACAGTGAATGGGTGCAAGAAATAGTTGAGCAATTTCTTTATGGTTTTTATGACGATTGTCATAATTATGACAGCTGTGCTGAAGGGAAAAAAAGTCATAGTAGCTATAGCTAAAATAACCGGCGTAATTAAAAGTGCGGATGTGTTTAGCTTTTTGTCATGCTAATGACGTCATATTATTCAGCAATAAGTAATTATTAACTTTCCGAAATTAACAAATTCGGATGACGGATGACATTCACGATATGTTATACGTTTTGCTCAGTACGTTAATAGTCAATTATTTTAATGTTTTGGATTCGTCAATTTTTGGATATTGATTTGATATGACAGCATAGAAGTTAAAAATTTCTAGGAGCAATGAAAAAAAAAATTTGTTGATTCTGGGCTGTGTTTTAATTTCAAGATCGTGGATAAAATAGCGTCATGGAAATCGCTCATTTTGTCGTAAAAATCGTAAAAATCGCATAATTTATGGCGATCGTCGTAAAAATGATAGAAAAGATGTACGACTTAATACTTGCCTAAATATTTATGATTGTTAAAATAAAGAATTATTCTAAGCCATAGCCGTCGAAGGTAAAATTGTTCTTCTTTGCAGTCAATCGAAATTAAGTATGGGGAGAATTATTTTACTTCAATTACATATACGGAGAGCATTAAACACATGAGTGGAAATTATTCAAAATGTTTTTTCGGTACCAGTAATAATTAAAATGACCAAAAAGTTAGTGTGAATCGTACGCTGAACGTGTTTCTGTGGATTTGCTAAATTTTTTAGCACGATTACCGAGCTTGGTAAAAAGGCGGGAAGTATTTTAGTTTTATTGCGTGTCGTATGTTTTGAACTCTTATACAACTTTTTTCATTTTTTTACACAGGACAGCGATTAGTTCCAACACAACGGGTGAGAGAGGAGTTATTTTAACGACGCACTCCATGGAGGAGGCCGACGCGCTCTGTGGTCGATTAGCAATAGTTGTGAAAGGTGAAGTAAAGTAAGTTTGTGCTGGTTCTGTGTAACAGCACACCAATGTACTCTTAGCAAAGATTAAGTTTGCAGTTTGCGTTTTTTGTGACAAACATTTATTTTATGTTTTTATTTTAATTAGTTCGTGTGGTTGGTAAATAGGCGATATTTTTATGTCTAATGGTTGGTACCCTAAAATAGTTACCCCACCCCTTGCTATATTACAAAAATTTTTAGGAAAATAATATCCTCGCAGTCATTACTAACTAGAATATCTCTCTAACGAAATAATGTCTTCTGTAAAAATATGTCACACTAAGTTTGGGTCAATCTACTTCTTTACCATGGGAAATTTTGAATTCCTGGTCTGTAAGAGAAAAGAACACTTGATTTTCCAACCAATATAAAGGACCGGTATTATTAAATAAAATTCTAATTCCTTATGAGCTAATTAAAACTTTACCAGACCTACAAAACTACATAAATGGATTTATTTCACCTAAAAGTGAAGCCTAATAAACATTTTTCTTAAAGTATACTATTTTTTTATTTTTTTAGTCGTTTTAAACAAACATTTTTAGCAGTAGATCACAAAAAAAGTACAGAGAGATATTTCTTTAGGCACGGAAAGACGTTGCATATTTCGTGCGTTACACTAATTTTGTGGAGGCTCGGGATTATAAAGCATATGTTCGATGAAGATTTTCTGAACCTATTTTTTCTCACTCTAGATGTGTTGGTACAACTCAGGAATTAAAATCCACCTACGGTGGAGGGTACCAACTTGAAATCAAATTTAAAACGAAGCATGAGGAACATGTCGACAGAAAACAGAGGTAAAATAATTTGTAATTGTTTCTATCGACCGCCTTAGGGGGTACCGTCATCAGTGGGTTAGGGTGCGATATTTTCCCTGCTATTATTCTGGTTTTGTATGGAATTGAATTTTGGTGCGCAGCTACAGGGTGCCATTTTATCTATTGCTTTCGCAAAAAACGACAGTAGTCTTTAGATAAGAGAGATCATTTTCACTTACCCGAACAGTATGTTCGAAATTACTATCTCCATCAATCGTAGGAACGAGTTCTCAAAGGTGGTAACTAGTTTGTATCGGCGAAAGTAACACAGTAGGGCAGATCCACGCGCGTAGATATCTCATTCTGTTTAAACAAAGGGAAAGTTGCCTGGTCGTCTCAACAGTGTGTCACCGTACTAGTATATTATGGCAGTCTTATTTGAGTGTCAAGGAAAACTTAACATTGAGTAAATACTTGGCGCTTCATTCTTTCGTTATAATTTGTTATTAAGTAGTGCCTTGTGCCTCAGCTGATGCTACGATGTAATAGATTACATCGCATCTCTTTCGTCAGCAACCAATATATGCAGTGCACACAGTAGGTTTCCATGGGACAAAACCCAATAAATTTGTTTACAACTAATCGCTACCTTTACTTTTGACAGCTATTAAGGCAAAATACCGATTTTTTTTCTCTAAACTTACTGAATTTTAAGCAACTTTAAAAGTATGTGTTGCAAAATGAAGCATTTTAGGAAATGCAAAAATTAGTTCTGTCAAATTTTTCTTGGAAATAATTTGTCCCCCTAGGTACGTATAAAATGTATATGTCCTTAGCAGTGGTTAGGGGTTGAAATTAAACAGCATGAGGGTTGACTTCACAAGACTTGAAATCACGGCTATCTGTGTATACCTCGCAAATTTTAAGCTTTTCGCCACCATCTTGAAAATTTAACAAATTTCGTCGTCATCTCGCAAATTTTACAAATTTTGTCACCATCTCGCAAATTAAACACAGTTCGCCATTATCTCGCAAATTATACACATTTCGTCACTATTTCGCAAATTTTCCAAATTTCATCAGCATCTCGCAAGTTATACACATTTCGTTACAATCCCGCAAATTATACACAGTTCGCATTATCTCACAAATTATTCACTTTTCGCCACAATCCCGCAAATTATACACATTTCGCCACCTCGCAAATTATACAAGGTTATCAATACAACTCTTGTTATGAATGTAAGAAACTAAGCGTAGGCATTGCGTAACAGGTCCACTTTACACGCCACAGTATGACAAGTATCTGTGGTGATGTCACTTGGAAAAAGCCTGCTTTGTTTAAAAGCCAGTGTTGTGACTATTCCACAAGTTTATGAAGCTCCAAAGCCACAAAGGCCAGAGCCCTAGTACGAACCAACATTAGCAGCAAATTCTTTTTTAAATTTGCTATTTAGGATCACAGATTTTGTGTTCTCCCAGTTTCCACACGCACAAGAAGTGGAGTACTTCGGTTCAAGAATAACATACAAAATCCCAAAAGACGAAGTTCAAAGCTTAGCAAGTGTATTTCAAAGTCTTGAAGCAGGTATGAGACTGACAGCACTATTTTTGGATGTGTTAATTATCGGGTGAATTATTTTACGTTGTTATTATTTGGATTTATTGATGTAAATTGATAATTTTTGATAGGTAAAAATGACATCGGCATAGAAGAGTATAGCTTCAGCCAGTCGACTTTGGAGCAGGTAGGATTTATAAATTCGTTTTCGTGTCACACATTGCCGTAAAGAAGTAACTCAATTTGTTTACGTCGTTGTGACTCGTCGTAAATGAGTGAAAATCCGATCAACTTTTATGCAAGGAAGAATTTATTTTAAATTTTGTTTTTTCGTCAGGTAACTCACTATAATTGATAGAGAAAAAACAAAAACCTGTCTTCTATACACAAACCTCTTTTCACAATTGGTAGATTCGTTGAACTGTTGAACTGTAGAATTCGTAGAGATTTGAAACACTCTTGTACTGGATGTTTTCTTTCTGTTTGCAGGTATTTTTGGAGTTCGCAAAAGAACAAGACGATGATCACACTGGTGTCTCTGCTACCCCAACTGAAAGTATGGAAGTGTGACTCCAGATTGGTTATTAGTCAAATATTTTATTAGTCGCTATTTTTTTAATTTGTAAGATAAACATAACGAGATAGTGTCAAATCGTTCAACAGCCACCTTTCATTCTGCAACACTGAAACTGTTTTGAAGATATGCTTTTAAAAGAAATTTACACTTTTAAAAACTGTTTATAGTTTTAAATGCGTTAAAAAAAAAACTTTTACGATTTCGCTATGTTTGTCCTCAATCTGAGAAAATTTTTAGAAAACGCTAGATCCCAAAAGTTTATTACCAGAATATATGTTGAAATATAATTTTTGAGAATTTCTATTTATTTTGTCACTTTTATCTTTAAGTTTCTCATTAATTAATATTTTTGAATCAGTTTTTATCGTTGTTGGCATTTTTTGGTAAATTCACACATTTTAATTCACACTTGAACAATTATTAATGTGTGCCTGTCACTAAAGTTAATTCTTGCGAAAGTTTTTATAAGAGTATTTATTGAAATTTCTTTGATTTTGCGATTTTTTGACTCGCGAAAGTTTCTTCCTTTATGAAAATTTAAATTAGTGCGGGTCATAATAATATGTAAATTATTTAATTATGATAATTATGTATTTACGTTTTTGGCGCGGCTCAAATAGAACAGCATTTTAATCTTCGCGAGTTTAATTCTTCACTTCTATAGCTTTTTTATTCTACAACTTTGTTAAAACAGTCTGAAGCATGCGCTTTCAGGATTTCTAATGGTTGTGTATTGTTTTGTATACAGATGTATATTGAATCAAAAAATTGTTCTGTTTGAATTAAGCAATCAATCTATATAAAAGTTCTTTTCCTTTCGTAATAGAAAACCATCGTATAACGAGCAGTGTGTTCGTGAAACGAGCAGTGTTTTCTGGAAATAAGTTCACTCTTTGCATGTTGTGTTGACGTGTTAAAACGCCGGACTGTGGTCTGTTATTGACTCTTCCGATATACCGACAACTCAGTCGGTGGAGTACTCACCATTTTTTATAAAAAAATTAAGCTATACAGTTCTATCCTACTATTTTCTAGATTTTTTTACTATAAATTTGGCGATATTATAAGGCGCCGAAGTATACGGATATAAAAATACCGGGCACAGAAATAACGTAAAAAATATCCGGCATAATGACCGTTTACATCGATGGAAAGTCAATTATTTAAACCAGAGAAACACTTATTGAAGATCAATATTGAAATAAAATGAATATTGAAATATTCATCTTCAGACAATGATGGATATAAAAGAAATTTCAGGTTCTCAAGGAGCAGCGGTATGAGAGTTACGGACTTACTTTGTTACATTTTAAATTATTTTATTATTGTTTTCTCATCCTCTGTGTATTATGTAGTTGTTGAAAATTATATTTAAAAAACTTGTAAGATAAATGTAACAATTTACATTGATAATAATAAACAAAACATCAATCAAACTTCTCGTACTTATTTTTATTGTGAAGTCATATGCCCGAATTAAAATAAAGAAATAAAAATAAGGACCAGGTTAGTTAGAATTTTGGCGTTGCTATAAAAAAAAGCCCCGAAAATGAGTTCCTTAAAATTTATTTAATAAAAACTTGACTTCATAAAAACCTGGTATTGTTGTTGCCATGGGTAACGCGCGTACATATTTCGGAAAAGAAAAGCCATGTCATCTTTTTGTTCATAGTTCGCATATTATTTTTAATTATCAAAACGACAATGAGATTTTGTGACACAAACTTGCATGGTTTCGCAAAATTTTCTACCCAATCGGGCGAAATTGTCTCAGGACTCTTTTTTTTAACCTTAAATATTGGAATTGATATTGGTAAAAAAGAAGGGGTGGGGACGAGCATCATTTCTAGGCAACTTAAGTGTAAAGAATATTGAAAGAATTAGACAAGAACAGAATTTGCAAGTAAGTGAAACGAATAATATATCAGCAAAGAAAATCCATTAGAATAATTTGCGGATTACTTTTATCTTAAGAAACGACCAGAATAAAAACGTGACAGTCACCCATAGTGTATCCACGTACCGAGAGAGAGATATTTCGCCGGGTAAATAAGAATTCATTTAAAATGCTAATAAAAGTTAAAAATACATTTGCCGGAGCAAGTAGAAGACGCAAATTGTCTTATTATCAAGCCTGCCTTTTGATGATCCCATAGTTTGGAAATGTGAATTCAATAAACTTGATACAGTAGCCCAACTGTTATAATGAGGTCATAATCTGCACCAAAAACTAATTTTTACTAACGAGACGCACTTTTAACATGAACGCTGTTAAAGCAATTGTTTAACAACTTAGGTACCAGAGGAAGTTAACTTTTTAATGAAAAGAAAACGTGTGTACATGGGCTCAAATGTTTTCGATAACTTTATCAAGCCGACCATTCCCGAGACAAAAACAAAATTAAAAAACCCTTGGGCTCAAATCACTGTTTTTAAATCTAATTTTCCTATAAAATAAGAACAATCCAGGACGGAAATTATTTTCAAGTTTTCTCTTCTGGCCCGATTGTTTATGCAGCAAAAAATTCATATAAGAACATAATAATAAAGAATGTTAAAAAAAGCTCACAAAAAGAACAAATATATAGCTATAAAGGCTAGAAAAATAAGAACAGCGAGCCGTAGGTCAGAAATTTACTGAGTATAAAGAGTATAACCGCATAAATTAAAATTTTCCATTTCACAACCTGGAGTTTGCGATGGCGGTAAAATGAGGTCACATGAAAACGACTAAGTACAGTAGACTCCCGGTTATTCAAACCTGCACTTATTCGAAATTCTCGGTTATTAAGCGATTTTCATTCGCCTTAAATTTTCTAACTCGTTTTAGAGTAAATCTCTCTCAGTTATTCAAACTTCAGTTATTCGAAAATTCGTTTATTCGAAGTGGTTTTTTAAAAGTTGAATGCTTTCACCATTTCCAGAAAATCCAAGCAAACAAGGGATTCGCATTCCTTTGTCATCACCTATATTTATCGCCTTACCTGTGACTTTCACAAAACAACTATTTAATGGATCTGATCTTAGGAAGTAAAACACGCGATAACCAACAAATGTAACCAGCACTTTACCGAGGGCAAAAAGCAAACTTTTATTGAAATCTATTTCACAAATACTTCATAAGAATATAGATATGAAGAATGGTTATTGTCGATATTTGTTTTAAGTAAACATTATATTCGTATATTTTAACGTTTGAAACACTCGTTGCGTTTAAAACTGTAGAGTAGAAACTTGATATGACTACCTTTTTATTCAAATCCCTCCAAAAATTCCATCAGAGTGAAAATTGGACCAAAATAAGAAAATTTTCTGTTATTCGAAATTTCGGTTATTCGAAGTAAATTCCTATCCCCCGTGGACCTTCGAATAACCGGGGGTCTACTGTATTTGAAAATATATGTGAAAGCACACGTATATAATAGTAACTGGCGTAACGCGTACAAACGATAACGACGGATCACCTGTCGTTATTTTCCACATCCTTGTCTTTTCAACATATGAACAAAAAAATATACATGGACAGGGGGTTCTGTTTTTTCGATTTAATCCCCTGGAGTCTGAAAACTTGCGTAAAATTAAAAGAATACAAGCTATAAATTTTAACCCGTGAAAAAATCGGGGTCGCCTGTACTTCAACAGGACGCCATTTTTTCTCCTCCACAAACAGACAGAAAGTGGGTATTTTTAATATGATGTTTATATGAGATATGATGGAAAAACTCTCCAGATGATATAGACTTGATTAATTAGGAAGTCGATAATCAATCTGACTAAATAAGGCCAGACAAACAACAAGGAGCCTTGGGCTAGATTGTTTTGTTTTTTTGTTATTTATACTTAACAAGGTGTGTAGCAAAGCAGATATTTGTGAATTAAAAAAGAATAAAGTATAAAAAGCATGTCACCAACTACAAATCTCTCCACCTCCAAAAGAAACATCCTTTGAACTAATATTATGCGACCATACATCAGGTTTCTGTTTTCTAGATAATTGCTTGACAGTCTTCACAGCAACAACACCTGAACGTTGTTTTTTCATTTTTTTAGTTCCAATCTCTCCTTTCTTACCCTTCTTCATTTTCTTTTCTTTCTTGCGCGCACTCGCATCTTCTACTTCATCAGTTAGAACATCTTTTTTACTTTCTTTACAAAAAATCCTCCTACTTACAATGTCATCATTTTCATCACTCTCCATTTTTTCTCCACCATCGGAGGAGAGTTTATTAAAAACACTCCCCTTTTTTGCTTTTTCTTCTGATTTGTCAGAATGATCGATAATTGTATTTTCTTCGTCGTCTATTTGTTTTCTGCTTGTTTTTCTCTTATTTGATTTAACTGCTTCCTGAATGTCATTCCTTCTCTTTTTCTTCCGAACTTTATTTTCCCGCCCTTTAACAGCGTTGCTGACATCATCGCCAACATCTTGCTTAAATTTCTCCGACTTAAAACCACGATTAGTCAAGGGGGTTGCTTTAACCTCCTTTTTATTAGACTCTCCTTCGTCGGTGTTTTTATTACACTCCTTCTTTGATTCACTTTTATAATTGGCTTTTTTCTTTGCTTTTGCATCGATAGCTTTGAAATAGAGATCTAAAATGAGAAGGCATTCAAATACTTCAACCTCAACACCAAAACTTTTTGTTTAATTATTTGACAATTCAGTTGGTGCTTTCTATTCTCTAAAAAATTGACGTTTTATGGTATGAAATATTTGAACGTCAAAGGATTTACCACTTCCACCCAAATAACGTTGTGACTTATCCCTGAATAATAATTAAAAGTCCTTCTTTGATCATAAGAGGGATTTTCATGAAGCGAATTGTGAATGGCGAATTCAGCAGCGAATTAGCTACGAAATATCTTTTTAAATTTCACGTAAAAACATGTGAATGAAAAACTCTTTTTGGGTATTAAAAACCACACAGTTATTTTGAATCCTTTCCAGTAATAAGTTTTCTTGAGAAAAAAACACTGAATATTGCGTTCTGATTGGTTAAAAGTTTACAGCGAAATATTTTGCTGCTAAAAAGTAGGAACTGTTTCTACTTTTTGGCGAGGCGAACTTTTTGAAACAAAATGAAAACAAATGAAATGCGCATGCTCAGATACATTTCGCCGGCAAATTCGCTTTGTATCCCCTTTTACGTTGTTTTGCATTTCGAACGAACCTTTAAAACATATAATATATAAATATATATATAAACAAACACTTTTTTCTTGGATAAGTTTTTTACTACAACGTATTTACTACAATTTAGCTGGATGACTTATCGTTTTTGTTGTTTTTCACATTCAGTCAGCGTGAATAGCAGGTCGACAAAAATTTATGACTAACTGCTTATTTTGTAATTAGTAGATGCTTCAAGTCGCAAGTATCATCCCGACTTTCAAACTAACCTAACTAACACTACCTGGTATAAACAGTTACAATGAACTGAGTAAAAATAATAACAATAAATTATAATATAAAAATAACAAGGAAATCTTTTCTCTTTCATTGTTTTTGTTACAAAGAAATGCATGTAATTACCGGACAGTTTCTTATAATCCAACAACTTCAAATTTGGAAATAACTCTTTCATCTAAAAAAATATAAAATATATTATAAGAACAGATTAGGATGGGGTATATATTGATTTATGTACAAACGAACATGTTCACACTGTCGAAACAGGAAGACAACATTAGTCTAGTCAAAACTAAAACCAGTCTAGTCAACAACACATACCTTAATATGATATTCTTCTTTTTCACACAGCGGATTACCTTTCAAGTTCAAATTCTCCAGTAAAGGTAACTTTCGAAGGACATCTATAGATCTAAAACAATAGCAAGAACCATTGTACAATTTTCACTCATTCTTCCCTCTTTTCGCTTTAAACATAAACTGGATTTTCTTTTGTGCTTTTTTTGTGCTGGTGAAAACTCTTATTTGAGAATCGAAATACGATTAAGAATGTTGGCCAGCCTTGCTTATATTCGTAACAGATAGCAACAGGGTATGCAAAACTTTGAATATTCGAATACCTCAAACAAAGCAAAAAGGCTTTCAAATAATGTGTTAGCACTAGAGAATAGTCACATTCTGAAACTCTTTTTTTAACTTTTGAAAAAGTTTAAGAAAACCCATTGATGCAGCAAAATCAGGTTGTCCACTTCATATCAACTCATTGTTTTCTGACAACCCCGACATTTTCCTGACAAATTTTGGTTTAAAAATCTAAATTTAAAAAAGTATATTGACAAAACAAACTGTTAAAAATGAATGTTAATTCTTTAACTTTGAAAAATGAAAAATAGTTCCGATGGATCATTTAAACCTAAAACAGGTAATGTTACTGACATTTTAACAAGATTGGGAACGTCTACACAATATTTACTGACGTTCCTGAAAAATTGGAGAGCCTGAAAGTGATGGGTTTCTTCTTAAAACATCATTCTTCTCTGTTTTTTAAGAGGTTTCTTTCTGGACATCGGGCTTTAATTTCTCAGCTCCCAAAGTTTAAATTTGTTGAGGGTAATAATGCTTAAAAGGATGTAACAAACATTAAACGAGAGTAAAAGTAACCTACTGAAAATCTGCCAGCTTGTTGTTACCAATATCCAATACTTTTATTCTAAGTAGAGAAAATGACACGATGCTTATGTGTTAACCTATGTTTTTAGCTTTTAAGATAATAGAGGAAAGACATTTTCAAAACGTTACATATATACCCTTCTTTTGTGCAGGTAAGTTAGGGCTAGCATGTTTGCTAAAAAATAGATCTGGTTTTTAAAAACCCGTCAAAGAACGCGAATGGAAAATCCACCTTTCATCAAAATGCTACTGGAAAAATATTATTCCATTTTAGTATTCCATTTCAGTATTCCATTTTAATCCAAGAGCTAACTGAAGAATTTTAATTTATTAAAGCAAACCCACATTTTAATTTTAGAAATTTCCCAGTTCGATATTCTTGCAATTTGCTTAACAAGAATAAGTTTCTTACAAAAATACCAGGCCATAACTCGCGATCACTCAATTTTAAACTATCAAAATAAGAACTTTCGGAGTTAAGGCTTAATTTAGTGATTTATATAGAATGATGTTTTTAACACAGTGAATTTAAATCAACATTTTACACTGATAAACAGCAACAAACCACTTAACATATTAATACAATTTAAGTTGGCAAAATACGAAAACAAGCATACCTTTTACAGTTTGCTAGCCAATCCGGGATTAGTTTTATTTTGTTGTTGTTTAACTTTAAGTCTTTGACATCTTTTAAAAACTAAAGAAAAAGAAAAGTTTACAACAACTGGAAAAAATTTCTGTGAAAATAAAGTGGAAATTAAAGACATTTTTCCCTTTTTCTGCGAGCCTGCAGAATAACAACGGAATCTCTAATTTTCTCTGTTTAAATAAGGCAAAGTTCCCGAAATAATAGCGGCAACCTTATTTCTTCACTAATAGTCACTTTTGACATCGTTCTGTGTTTATTAAGCAAAAATTTTAAAATTCAACAAACATGGAATGTTGTTAAACTGCGAGTGGGAAATAATACACTACAATTAAAAGTTCACAAAAATGAAAAGCCATGGCATTTTAGTGTTTCTCGGTTTGTTTTGGTGAAGACCAAACTCAAAGATGTCAACATAGACATAGCTGATTACTTCATCACTTAATATACTGCCTTAATATTTTAAAATTGGCAACCACAAAAACCACTTAGCGAGATGGTCCAAAGTCTGTAACCGTA
Source organism: Hydractinia symbiolongicarpus (assembly GCF_029227915.1). Lineage (NCBI taxonomy): Eukaryota > Metazoa > Cnidaria > Hydrozoa > Anthoathecata > Hydractiniidae > Hydractinia > Hydractinia symbiolongicarpus. The sequence continues at coordinate 20,561,548 of NC_079881.1, forward strand.
AGATTGGCTTCATTTATGATTATTTTTCTTTTGAAAGAGGGTGAAGCATTTTCTTGTGTTATGAGCATTAAATTTTTCCTTATCATAACACAAAACAAAATGGAAACAATTTCTTTTTATTAGCTCCTTTCTTAACTTTTCCACATGATTAAAGCTAAGTGAAACAATATTCGCACACTTAGAATAACAAGAAGCATATAACAAAGCCAAAGCATTAGACACGTACCTGTAAATTTGGAAACTCCTCCAAATTGTTATGAGAAGCTGATAATTTTTGAAGTTTGCTTAATGATGAAATATCAAGTGTGTCCAGCTGATTTCCAGAGACCACTAAAACAACAAAAAGCATACATTAACAAGTATTTTATTGGTACCAGTTTATCTCAATGGTCAAACATACCTAAAGTGTTTAGTTCCTTTAACATGTTCAAACCTTCTAGCTTTTCCAACTTATTGTTGTTAACAATCAATGCTTTGAGTTCTAAATAGGAGAAATAGAGTGTTTAAAAACAACAGATTTGTGTATTTATATGTAGTGTATATATTCAACTTGTTATGTTTTGGAAAAAAAATCTCCTGTTTCTTTCCTATACTTTTCCTATACTTTGGTATGTTTTACTTAAAAGTTCTTAATAGAAAAAGGTATAATTCAACACCCAGACTTTAATATGGTCATGGTCAAGTTAACCCTATTCCAACTGGGCTTTTAATGGCTCTGAAACACAGGGTTCAAAAGATTTTGATTGGGAAATGATATTGACTTCAAATTTGGTTCATTTCAGAAAAAAAAATCATGATGAAGTCATTATTTTTATGTGACGTCATCAAAACTCTCCAATTTAGTCTCTTAGACTTGATGAGAATACGAAATCAGTTTTATTAGTTACAACATCAATTTTTATTTGTATTGTCATTTTTAGTTCAAATAATTCAAAAATAATTTTTTTTTGGTAATGTCACTTATATTATGACGCCATCGTCATCGTAAAAAAGGGGCGTTTCCCTTTACAGCACATCACTATAATTAAAATAGTATCGAAGGTTTTGATTTGAATTTTCTGTTTCACTAAAGGGGGATTTTCTCGAAGCGAATTGGACGGCAAATTCGCTTTTTAATTTTCACGACAAAATAAATTAGGCGCCAAAGTCATTGTTTACATTAGTTAACCGCGTTCTGATTGGTCAAAAACTAGCAGCGAAACCTTTAGTAGCGAAAAAGTAGGAACTGTTTTTACTTTTCAGCTAAGCGAATATTTTGACGCAAAATCAAAATAAACAAAACTGTGCATGCTCAGATACAATTCGCCGTCAAATTCTCCGTTCAATTCGCTTCGTGAAAACCCCCCTTAAGAGTAAAGTGATATATAACACTATGTAATGAAACAAATGAAGTTAACATTATGTATTAACATCATGTATTAATTTGAAAAATAAAATTTTGTTTAAAATTCTATTATTTATTTAGCCCCTCTTCAATTAAGCCCCGTCTAAAACCATAAAAATATCAGGGCCACACCATAATCGGAAAAAAAGTTATGCAAAATAATCTCATAGGGCACCATTTGGTCCCCCCTCCCCTCTGTTGGAATAGGATTAGGAATACGCAATTTGTTTTGTGCCTTTGAGTAAAACTAAGTATTTCCTTGATACACTATCAAGGAAATACTCTCGATCCCTAAAATGTCTTCCAAGGGTGTAATCCAGCATCAACATTATTCATTTATTGCTCATTTCCAATTAGCTTTCATTCTTATTTTCTAATTTTTTAGGGGCTAATGAAACTTATGGCATATGGTACGGCCTTTAGAGAATCCTTCAAAAATTCTAAATTATAATTTTTAACATTCAAAACATTAACAACATTTTTTCTCCGTGGAAACATAAAAGCTGCCTAGATAACCTAAATAACTTATCCGCTGCTATTTCCATACAAAAACAAATTTTACTGTTCCTATACATAAACCATGTTTTTTTATTCCGAAAATTTAAAAGAAACTTGTGAAGTCTAAGTTGGATCCACAAACCTCTGAGTTTCTTTAAATGATTCGTACTATGAATCTTATTGTAGCCAAGATTCAACACTAAAGAATGGTGACATTACAATTACAATTGTGTCAGTTTGAGCATAACAAAAGTTCAGCATATATTTAGTATATAAGTAGTAGAATATTAGCTTAACCATGACTTACAAATTTTAAAAACCTATTTATACAATTGCATAGCCTAAAAAGGCAAAAAATAGTCCCTTGCATATGAATCACTTTTTTTAAAAGAATAGGGAGGATTTCTTGGAGTCTAGCAGGTGCCAAAAATCTTACCTCTATTATTTATGCCATAGATCAGCTTAAGTATAATATTCTTTAGTCAAAAAGGGTAGTTTATTAGAGTTTTCCTTATTCAAACAATTTTTCGAATTTATGATAAATACGTGAATGTCACTTAAAAATCTTAAAAATTATCAGCATTTATGGTACATAAAAATCTTGTGCCTATTTTCAGAGAGAGACATCAATAACCACATCACCAGTATAGATTTGTTTTTGCATATTGCCAAGTTTACCTAACTACAAGACTCTCTATCAAGGGTAATTTCCTGCCACGTCTCACCTTAACTATCAGACACAAGACTTTGACACAACTTAATAAAGATGGACTTGCACTTACCATTCAATTTTGTGCATACTTTTAGATGTTTTATACTTTCAAGTTGATTATGTGATGCGTTTAGCCAAGAAAGTTTCTCCTGGCAAGACTCTATAAAGTAGTAAAACACGTAATAGACAGTTTTGCGTCTATTGTCAACAACTGCATTTCTATTTTACTTTAGCAATTTTTTTTAACAACCAAGCTTAATTTGTTATTCATTGCAGTATTTGGAAGTTAAAAAAAAAAAGTTTGCCACGTTTATATCACAACATCATTACCTACATCGTTTGATTTATAGCTAGTATATTGGGATGTATTGATATTTTTCATTTAACAAATTACATTTAACGACTACATTTATAACTTCGTTTCTAAATAAAATTAGTACTTTGGGTAAAAAAGTCAATAAAAAATCAACTAACAACAATCATTTTAATATATATATACAATCAAGATTCAATTAAGCCCCCCCCCCTCCCACCTTATTAAGCACTCCCCTGAATAAGCGAGTTAGTTGAGAACATGGGGTAACCTAATTGGGATAGTATTCGGGGCAGTAGTTTTATTTTACAGACCACCAAACGGATGGTGGTTTTGTATTTATTTTTAGGATTTCAGCAATAAATATATATTGAAAAGAATTTTTATTTTTATGCACTAATGTATATATTTTTTGTCCAGGCAGTTAAAACATATTTTTATAATAATTGTGTACACAATCAAATACCTATTCCATTGAGATCTTTCAACAGGTTATTGGAAACATCGATCTTCTCATTATTAGGGCTAAATAAAATGTTGGGATGGTAAAAAAATTTATTCAAACTGGAAAACAGTATGTAATAATAATAAGTTATCATGAGAAAATTCTAGGATATTTTTATAATACTATACTACGTACTAAATGCAGAATTTTGAGTATTCATACTAGGGAATTCTACCAAATGTGAACACTTTTCAGCATTCGTAAACAGAAAAAGATTTACACGTCTTAAAAGAAGAATGGAATACAGACACAAGCTTCTAGTATACCTCACATCTGTAAAAGTGCTCAGTTCTTTTCCTTTTAACATTAACATCTAAACAAGAATTATTTTAAAACATCATGCCAAGAAAACTTTATGTATAATAAAAAAATAAAAATGCATTGAAATCATATTATTATTAGTGGGATGATCTTGTTAATTAATATTTATTTATTTTCTATTTCTACTTTGTTAGAATAAGTATTGTGATCTCTTTAAAAGCATTAGCAAATTTATGTAAATTAAGTATGTCATTTTCAATGTACAGAAAAAAAAATAAAGTTAACAATAATGGTTGCAAAGCTTTCTCAAAATATTTTCTGACTTTATAATTGTTTTTTTGTAAATTTCAATAAATTAGGAAATTTTTAACAGACATAGGAAAACAAAGATTTGCATGTGTAATTTATCGCATACCTAAACAAATATGTGTTGGGTGTGTGCATATGTGGTGGCACATGTCTCGAAAAAATTGTGATGATGCACTCAGAATAAGTTGTGTTTCTTATCAATGGAAAACCTGTCCTTGACAGGCAAAACTAGAGTTGGATGTTTTAAACAGCTTCTCCCCAATACTGACCACCTGTCTTAAGGTTACTGTAAAGAAAAAAACTCACTTGATGAGTAGTCTAAGAAAAACCCTTATAATTTATCAATACTTTTACATTTTTTAATTTTTTGTTTTGTTTCTGAATGCTTGATGAAAGACTTTTTTGATGGTGTTATTTTCGTGAGATGTTAATTTTCACACACCATTTTTTTTTTTACTGTACGTTTTAAAATGACTTCTTTTTCCGAACGCGTGGTCGCAGACGTCTTGTTTTTGCACTATTACATCCAGCATAAATTAAATTCAAAAAGGTTCCCGGTTTTTTTTTTGTAACAACGTCGTTATGAAATTATTTGTAATTATATATAATCATTCAAAAAAATGCATATTTTTTTCTTTCTGTCATCATAATACGCTAATCAGTATTTTATACAAAAAAATCCGGGAACCTTTTGTGCATAATTTATTCAGCTTTCCATTACCGAAAATTTCAATGAGCCAATAGGAAGCTTTCGGAAAAAGAGACCACAAACGTAAAGGCATGTATGCGAAAATTTACTAACGAGATATTTGTTTTTAAAGATTTTTGTAGGTGTTATGAAAATGTGTGAACTGAGTATGCAGAAAGATGAAAGTGTGAACTTTTTCTTTATGCTGAATATGCATGCACTCGTTTAGAATTATTAACAGACAGAAGTCAGGGTTACAAGAGAAAGCTGATATGCATACTCCCTAACTTTGATTTTTTTAATGATTCTTTATATGACAACATTTATGTATATATCGATGGTGAAAGTCATCATTCTCGGCTTAACGTCCGTTTTCCATGCTAGCATGGGTTGGACAGGGTATATTAATGACTCTCTTCCAATCTGATCTAGACTGTGTTAGATCTAAACTCAACTTCCTCTCTATAGAGACAGATTTGACTGTATATACGATAAATCATTCAGCAGTCATTTTCATTATCTTAACCCAACAAAACACTTTACATGACCCAACAAGTGAGTGAACAAGTGAAGACCATTTAACTTAACGAGAGTATAAGCTAGCGAAATGTCCAGAATACCCAGAATCTGGTTTTATCTCCATCATTATTTGCAGAAGCAAACACCTTTGTAGCCAAGAGACACAGCATAATGTTTCTGATCACCGGAAAATCCTTTGTTTTGAGCGCTAATGGCCTCACTCACCCAATGAAATATAATTGAATCTTGTACTATTTAACAGGGTAAGATGTGACCAGCTTTGTACTCATTGATTGATTTTAATATGAAGTTTGCTGTGAGCTGAGTTTGAATTTAATTTTAGGGATTTACTCAAGCTTTCGTATAAAAGAAACTTATTTTATTAACCTTGAAGAAAGCTTAGTTAAATAGGCTCACACCCTTGGGATGAGGTTGAGGGTTTATTTTTTGCGTATTCATGCACTAAACTTCCTGAACCTTATGCTGTGCACTGATTTGGTCAACCAAATGTTGCATGGTACACAAGTTAACAGTTTTAGCTAAAACTAAATCTTTTAAATAAATCTTTTTTTTTTGTTACAAAACTCTTGACTTTTGAATCTTGAAGAGCATCATCTAGTATATCTATGGCAATCTAAAAATCCTTAAATTCAATGATATTGTCCAGTGTCAGAACATTCTGTTTTTGCATAAACTCTTTCATGATAAAATGCGTGCTACTATCCAGAATACTTTTGCGGTTGACTTCAACCATGCTCGTGCAGAAAAAGGCTGGTTTGATCAATCTTCCTACAGTCAATACCGTTTGTTTTGGTAAAGATTCTATAGATTTAACACCATTTAATCCTGGAATAAGATGGAGACATCAATGTCTAAAAAATTTGTTTCCATAGATTACTTTGGTCTTAAAAGTTATCTAAAGAATTATTTTATTGCCTCTTATTAATTTGTAACAAATTTTCCCTTTGTTCTCACACGTTTCATTTATCTGTTGATTATATATGTTTGTGCTGTTTTGTGTGTCCTGTGCCGTCTACTGTACTTGTCCAAGGGTGGCCTTATCCTTGTCTTAGCTTCTGCTATTAGGTAAGGTCTCCCTTAAAAAATAATTTGTTTTCTTTTCTGTTCATATTACCAACTTAATATATTTAATTATTTGAACTGTACAGCTATTTTTGATTAATAAAAATATCTTACCTTATCTATCTTATCTTATTGAGAATTGACAAACGGAAGCAAATTGTTAAGATTTAAGAAGGCTTTGACCACAAAAAAGTGAAATATTTTTTGTGAAAATTTTTGAAAAAAAAATTAAAATTCCTTCACATATATGTTTTAAGTAGGAGTACGGCCAATACCATACTACATTCTCATGCCATTACTACCACTATATACTAATTTATTCCGTAAAGCAGGTTAAAATACAAAGGCATCTAAAAGCTGATGTGGAAGCTATACCTCGTTTAACTAGCTAACTTCTTCCATCAAAACAGCCAATTAACGATGTTTATTTCCTTTTTTCCATACAGAAAATGAGGGGAAATTAAACTGTGAAGATGTGTATTAACTTTATTTTCGGGCTGCAAGAAAATGTGCTGTACCTCCTTGACCTTCCCTTAACCAGTCAGGGAAATCCTCTTAATTAAGCTGTATAGCTTAATTTGGAGATCTCCTAAATAAGCTGTATCATACAGCTTAATTAGGTGACATACATCTAAATTAGGAGGTAGAAAAAGTTTTTCCCCCATTTCTCGAAAAATGTAAATTTTAGCAGAAACACCACTGCAGGTCTCGTCAGTTTGACCACTATATTATAAAAGAAGAACGGTATTTCCAGCACTCAGGGTTCAAAAGATATGGACTATAAACAATGGTTCATGTTAGCGATAGCCTATTTAAGCTGTACTGCATCCTAGTTAGGATGTCACGTCACGTGATACATCCTATTTAAGCGGATATTTTTAAAACTTAGCTAAATTTAGCGGATCTCCGGGGCGCTACGAAAAAACTAATGTATTGGAGATGTTTATATGCACGTAAATATTGGATTTATTCAGTTTGATAGATGCTAAAAATCAGTTAAATGTGTGTTTTAAACGATAAAAGTTTTGTACATCTTAACTAAGCTGTAAAACGCCTAATTAGACTGTATCATTACATCCTAATTAAGCTGACATTTAAATTAAGCTGTACAGCTTAATTAAGAGGATTTCCCTGACTGTTAACGATAGAAAATAAAGCAATTTAGTTCACAATATGAAATGTTTGAAAAATTTATATATAAAAATAAATTTATATATATATAGCTAGCTCGCAATATAGCTAGCTAGCTAGTGGCTAGCTAAAGATATAATAAAAATCAAATCAAGGTAAACACAGCAACACTCTCAAAAGCCTCTAGCTGGTTGGTTAGCTATAGCTAAAAAAGCAATTTCATGGCACTAAACATGAAATTAAATCACAAGTGCAGCAGTCCGCTATAACTTTACAATTGTGTAAATAAGAATAAAGTAAAGAAAAATATAGCTAAAAACAAAAACAACGACAACACAACACTACAAACACAAACACTGCAACCCAGTGTAGACACATGTTGTTCTTTGAGGCTATAAATTCTAGTTTAGACAAAATCACAGTAAATTAATCGCATTTTACTGACTTGATCTAATGTCTATCTTGCTCAATGGACCTCTAATTACTAATAGTCATAACCACAGGGTACAAAGGAAACTTGCTTGCCACTATAATTGGTATTTGAACTTTCTGTAATTTTACTGATAAAGGTAAACATGTACGTGCTGTTTTGTTGATCTCACAAGGCATTTAACACTGTAGACCACACCAATTGAAAAAGCTATCTACCTAAATATGTAGATTAGCTTATCCATATCAATGGCTGCTGTTTCTCATGATGTTCTTCTTTTAAATCTCCTAAAGTTCTATCCCTTGTGCTTGTTCTTAGTTATATTAATGCAGTTACATCACTGTTATTAGGGACAAGGGACTTACATAACAGTTTCTTGTCCTAAACAAATTCACAAACACATGCAGAAAAATGTCAGCTAGCCACAGCTGTTTCGAAGCGGACAAAAATGTTACGAAAAAATAATTCGAATTACCCTCTCAGTTAAAACAAGATATCTCAAGAACGAAATAAAATTTTTATATTCTGTAAAAAGAATAATAATCTCAGATAAATTGTCCATATTATTAAAAGAAAAAAATTTTTGGACACCTGTCCGAAATTGGTATATTTAGGCCAAAATGTCTAAAAATGACTTAAAAATTATCATTTAGATGAATGTCTTCCACAATATCTCTAGAATAAAGTTAAGGAAACATGTTTTTTATGGTCCACAGGTTAGGTTAAATATCTGGAATAAAAATTAATTAATTTTATTACTGTCCGAAATTGTCCAAAGGGTTATTTTTGGGCCAAATGTGAGACCTATGTGAAAAACGGCATTAAACCTCAATGTATGCTTAAAGTTTGTTTATTAACTGAATAAAAAACATTACTTTGGATTCTAAGGCCATTAAAGATGATGTAGATGACATATTAGTCTGTCCGAAATTGTCCAAAGGGTTATTTTTGGGCCAAATGTGAGAAATTATGTGAAAAACGGCCTTTAGAGCCTGAATGTATGCTTAAAATTTGTTTATTAACTGAATAAAAAACATTACTTTGGATTCTGAGGCCATTAAAGATGATGTAGATGTAATATTTATCTGTCCAAAATTGTCCAAAGGGTCACTTTTGGTCCTAAGGGTTTTCGGGCCAAATATGTGACATCATACATTTAATAAAACGTCATTCAGAGTCGACAGTTTAAACATTCTAGTTTATCATGTTAGTAGAAAATATCTCAAGTTGTGCATAAATAGTTTATTTATTATATACATTAAATATATACAAAGCAATCATTTTGTGTTTCTTTATAAATTGTATAAAATAGCACCCAATCTTGTGATAAAGCCAAGATAAGCTAGCTAGCTAGCCATAAACATCTTTGATTTCATCAATTTTATCTTGAAAGAGCCCACCAAAGTCTTAACTAAATATAAAAAAGAAGTATTAAGTGATTTAGCTACAAAACACGATGCAAAATGCAAAACTGTAGGACCAAAAAATAGCTACTCTTTACAGAAAAATACAAAACAGAAGAAAAAAGATTAAAAAAGATAACAATTAGCCACGTTTAAAGTTTTACAAGCTATAAAACAATTTCTTAAAACCAAGGGTGATATTATAGCAAAAAATAATATTAAAATCCCTACAAAATAAAGTAGTTTACTGTTTTTCCCTTACCTCGTGCTCTGCCAAACTTTAGCTAGCTTCAAAATTGCTGAGACACTGTTGTCTCGCTTATTCCAACATTTTTAAAAAATCCCGGTTTCGGATTAGAATTCCCGGGTCGAGCAATCAAGTCAAAAGTAAACACCGGGTTGCCGTAATTTTGCTGGGAAAAACCATACCTACTAAAACATTAAACGCCATCACTGTGACTTGCTTAGAAGTTTAGATAATTATTTAATTAAACAGAAAAGGGATCACACTACATCAAATTGCTGTGCACCACTTTGGCAACTTTTTCTCCTCTTTTTTAGCGCCTAAAGAAGACTTTAACTTAAAATTTAAGTAGTTTATAGTTTGCGAGACGAACGGTGCACGGTACCGGCCAATAGAACCATGTTTCCAGGCCCCCCATACCAATTTTCAAGTCCGTAGCTAGTAGCGCGGTGTTGGCACAAGGTTGGAAAGATGGTATACTTTCGCCAAAAATAATGTTTTTTTTAGTTTTGTGTGTTTTGTTCGACGAAATAACTCGAAATTTATAACACACATGTATAACATATTTATATATTTAAAAAGGGGAAAAGTAGAACGTTTTAATACTTTTTAATTCAGTAAAATTAAAACAACACAAAAAAAGTTTCAATAACTTAAAAAATGATAAAAACACAAAATTTCCAAAAAAATTGTGGAAGCCATCTTAATTTTGTCCGCGATTTGACCGTAGCGAAACAGCCGTGTAGCTAGCTAGCTAGGTAATTTATTATTTATTTTTGCAACCAAAATTTGTTCAATCAGGTGGAGAAATTATACCTGTAGCTATATTATTGCATGTCTTTTGCATAGTTAGTTTGAATCAATGTGCAGCACAAAAATTTATTAGCTCCCCATACAAGGGTGCCGACTTCGCTGGAAACACTGCAATAAGCACAGGGGCTGTGCTGTGTGATGACTTCCAGAGTTTTAAAGAAACCTAAAATTCAGCCCAGAGAAGTCCGAAAAAACATTTTTTTAAACATTCATTCCATAAACAACTGACTAAAACCCCACAAATAATAAACTGAGAGTACAACGACAAAATAGCACTTTCCTTCAAGAGGGTACTAATGAGCCGCAAACGCTCGCATATATACGAGCAAGTTTGAGTGACTTTTTGAATTAAATTGCGGTTGTCCGCCAAAGCCGCTTGCATTTTCCCGAAATGCAACACCTTGTAACATAAATATGGCGGACGACAGTTGCAAGAATACGTTTGAAGAGAAAGGAGTTCATAAAGTTTTTATATAAGTTATTTATCAATTAAGTCTTATCAAAACTCATAAAAAACAGTTCTTTAAAGAACTTCGCTACCACATATATAGTTAGTTCATTTTAATTTTTATATATATATACTTTTTCAAATAATTCTTCAAGAGTCATTTTTGGTGAATCTTTTTTTTAGGGGACATTGTTCGGGACTATCCGGGGTTTTTCGGGCAAATATATACCTGAATTTTTTTTAAAACGTCGAACTCGTCTAAAAACCCTCGTCTTCCTTCTTCTTGACAAAATTTAAATTACGGAGTTTCATACCGCGCAGGTCTGGGCGCTAGCGAAGGGCTTTGTAGGGACAAATTTTTGGCTTGTTTTCATTTGTCTCGATATCCCAAATAACTTTCATGGTCAGTTTTTCACAACTATTCAGGTTAATGCTGCGGAAAGAGGCAGAGATGCAAAATCCTGCCTGATGTTTCTTCAACTAATTTTTTGCTTTAACTGACGTTTTGCTTTTTAATAACGCATTTAAATGGTGTTGCTTACCCTCTTTGTGGTATATTGACATGGGTAAGATATTGGAATCGAAGAAAACTTAAATTACTGACTTTTATAGAGAGGCAAGAGGAGACATATTGTTGATGTTGGTTTTAGGGGTCAGCTTCCTGTTGCAAGCTAGCTACATATACCATACATTTTGTGTTGTGAGGAAGAAAGTAATGGTTAAAAAGGAACACTATTCTATCATTATCAGTGCACTTTGGCAAGAAGACATGAAAATTACAGCTAGCTATAGAAAGACTTAGGAAATTTTTTACAGTAAGCTAGCTAGCTATATATGGATCTGCAAGTTTGACATGGATTAACGTGGAAGAGCATTTAATAAAGGATTTATTTGCAAATTATAGCTAACTAGTTATGTAAAAAAGGGCACAGATGAAATCGAATAAAAATAAAATACACACTTCAATGACATAATCACTGGCTTTGACTTTTCGTTAGAAATTATTGTATATAAATATTACGTAACTAGGTAGGAAGAGATATATAATAAGGGATAATATATATAATAGCATGTTACACTGTATTACTGTGTTCTTAATTTTGGTAAAATGCAAGAATAAATTTAGGCAAGGTCCACTTTTACAATTTTGTGATATCTATAGTAATTTTGGTACATTGACATAAGAAAAAATTGGCAACCGTAAATATTTGACGAAAACAGTTAAAGTCACAAGTTTGTTTAAAAAGTTATTTTCCATTAAATTTGTTTATTTTAACCACAGTATAACTTTGTACTTTACAGATTAAAATTATTCCAATGCAAAATTGAGGCGTAGCAATTTTTAAGGCTAAGTTGGTGTTCGAACTGCACTGTTTGATGTTTTTTGAAGTTAAGTGAGTGATATTAGAAATGAGTTTTTATGATCCTATTTTTAGCATATGGGCACTTGCCCACCTATATATCTGATTACTGTATGAATAAGGCTACAATATATATGAGTGACCCAGTGTGACCCCCAGCTAACAAAAACTACAAGACAGATACAGCCAGCTTTTTGACATTTTTTAATTTGGTTTATAAAAAATGCAGGTAACTCCGCCTTGGTTAGTTAAATAAAGTTTCTAGCAAACACAAAATAAGAAATTTTGGAATCGTTTTTTAATATTATAGCTAGCTAGGTATCTGTTTAATGAGCATGAAACTATTAGTTTAGAAAAAAACCCATTGTCTTCTTTACTTGTGTTTAAGGAGCTACATTATTTTGGCTGATCTAGTAGCTATATAAATCTTGAATGACATAATAGCAATTCCTCTTTGATCAGCACTGTCATATTATTAAGACAATATAAAACTTGTGATGTAACTAGCTACCAAAATAAGATTTCTTTCTCTTTTGACTGCCAACTTTTCATGATGAGTGTACCCCACAACTTGAAGCAATTAAATTAATAACCAAGTTTAGGTCTTGAACTTTCATAATATACAATCTTATGTCAATACTGAGTATCCTTCCTTTAAATAATTGTAAAATCAATATATCGCACCAGTTTAAAAAGTGAAAATACAAAGGAAAAAGTGAATAATTCAATAATGCCTTACGCTCTGCGGGGGATATAAAAATTTGTCCCTACAAGCGCTTCGCTAGTACCCACACCTGCGCGGTATGAAACTCCGTAATGACAACAATATCAGCTCGCACATGTTGCATTTCGGGGGCAATTCGGGCAATGAAAATATATATAGTGAATTTTATGCAATGGTTAAACGCATGCAGGCAGTGGACAAGGAACTGTTGGCCCAGGAGTATTGTTTTGGTACAAGAAACGTCAATTCGGGCATTTGGGTTGTATTTTAAGTTAGATGTTTCTAATTTTTTCTGTTAAGATCCAGATTAAAAATATTCTTCTAATCAGTATCTCTAGCGGCACATAATTCCTGAACGGCCCAACACCATATTATTTAACTTTGTTTGTGATTTATGTAAAGTGAAGTAATATATATATTTTATAGATATAAAAATCAAAATGGAGTTTCCAGATTTAGGTAGTCAATGTGCATTCTTGGATTGCAAGCAACTGGATTTTTTGCCTGTCGAATGCAATAAATGTAAGTTGTTGTTTTGTACAAACCATTCCGTTGATTACCAACATAACTGTAGCCAACTTAACAAAGTATCACACATAGTTGAATGGAACGAAGCCTCTGGTTCACCGAAATCTTATAAGTGTTTTCTTTCGAATTGTAGAGGAAGAGAATTGACTCCAGTTGTTTGTGAAAAATGTGTCAAACAATTTTGTTTAAAACACCGCCTTCCGCATGATCATTCTTGTCCAAGTGTGCAAAAAGTTTTAACTAACAGCCTGACTCCAAAGGAGAAGGTTGCTAAGATTATTGGTAAAGAACTCAGTAAAGAAAAACCCAGTGGAAGGACTGGTAGAAGATCAACTAATACATCTTCCAAAGTTGTTGAAATGAAGCTGAAAATGAAAGCAAAAGGCGAGAGCAAAGTACCAGTCATCGAAAGAACTTATGTAAACGTTCATGTCGCTGACGAGACAATCCCAATGTTTTTTAGTCATGAACACACCATAGGTAAAATTATTGATTTACTTGCAAAAGAATGCAGTTTAAAAAATGAAAACCATGTGACGAAATCGCCAAAAATTCGGATATTTGATGGTAATAACGTCATCATTCCAACAGATTTAAAGCTTTCTGAAGTGCTTAGTAGTAGTGCATATGATGTGATCAAGTTTGGAGATATTTTTGTCAAGTATATTTAGACAAATAAACTGTTATATTTATTTTAAAACTGGTCACTCGCAAAGTGAAAATTAACTTGTTCTAATTATAATATATGGTCATTTTCGTAACTTTGTGTTTATTACATTATTGAGTCATCTTTAGTTAATTTAAAAATATGTACAAGTCTATTTTATAAGCTGATGTAATATCAAATGGCATTAAAAAAGTTGCTATAGCAAAAATTAAAATAATTACAATATAAAATAAAAAGATTATTTATATAAAATAAGGGTAAAATTAAAATGCCTACGTGAGCATATGATTATAATAAATTAGCAAAAAAACTGTGAATACTAAAGACTAAAGGAGTGGCCTGAATATGTTATCCTGATATATAAAATTATACTTACCCGTTTACACACAAATGGTAGTAACCAGGCTCCTAACCTGTTTGTGCTTTCTCCCATCTGATGTTTAAAGCTTATTTTACTCGCAAATCATATTTAGATGAAGCGGAATCTAAAATCGAAAAATAGTTTTCATTACATGCTCTTTTACACTCATCTGCAGTCAATAAATGTTTGTGGATATGTGATTGTTTATCACTGCATGTCTTGCAAACTGAAAAAGTTTGTCCTTTTCTTCAAAATAATAATTTCACTGAGTTAATTGCTATTTATATATCCGTGTTTTTAGATAATTTTGTTGGTTCTAGTATTGTGAGTTAACGAATTCAAATGTTTTTTATTTCTAATAAAACGTCAGGTTACCTTTTGACATTTACAATGTGTAGCAAAAATAGATATTTGCTTGAAGTGTTAAATTGCCCTGGTAAGGGCTGGATTAGGATTTAGAGGGTGTTTTGTCAAAAAATAAAGTTTTCAACTATATGTTGAAGATATTTTGGCGTAGAGAAAATGCAGCGAGATTGGCCAGTAGTGTCAAAATTCGCTAAATTTAATTCACATTAAATTTCAATTATTTAAAAGTTCGTCAAATTAAATCCACAATAAAAGTAAGAATAAAATAAAGATCAAATAAACTTCAATCAAGTTAAATATGATTGCATGTATTTCGAAAATATAATTTTATGGTTACAAACACGATTTATAGTGTGATTAAAAGATTTTTTCCGGCACCAAGAATGACCTGATTTTCAAAAAAAAATGATACCATTTGTCAATACTCGCTAAATTTGACTAATTTCCGCGGTTCAACAAAAAATCTACTTCGTGCTTGCTAGTTTTCGCACAAGTTCAAATTTTCTCGCAAATTACAAGAAAACATGCCAGAATTCAGGATTTTAGACAAAATATAGATTCCCTGAAATAAAGGACTTGTTTAAGGTTATTTTTTGCATAATCTCTACTAAATGTTGCGCATTTAACGAATTATTTTGCGTGATTACGCAATGGGAATAAAGACAATCCACATTAAATTCAGCAGTATTTTTAATTAACCAAATACACTTCACGCCTATAATCCCCTTTTGTTATTAATTTGATGCAAAATTCTCTAATTTTGAGGTTACCCAACAAAACAGACCTCGGAGAGTCACAATGGAGATTCGAAATATCGTACAAAAGTATTGTCTATAGCAGAAGGGGGATTGCCAATTGGAACTAAACAAGGTAATTAGGCCGTCGTTCTGTCGTCAATCCCTTTTCTGTTTGTGTGTACCTTAATTCATAAAATTTTTGCATGAGTTTAAATTTCGAGTATTTTTTTTCGCGCATTTAATTATCTCGCACCTAGGCTTTGCGCACTACTACGGCGAGATATTCTCCATAAATAGCTTTGTGTATCCTGAATATATTGCACTATATATTGCAATATATTGCGTGGCTTTTTTTGCATGTGCGCGAAAATTTCATAAAGTGAACTCAGTTCTTAGTCGCTGGATTTCTTTTCACATACAAAATGGAAAACTAAATATAGAAAATATATTAGCACGTGATTTGCTTTAGTAATTTTTTTGACGCCACCTGATTCGATATCTTTTGAAGCCATTTGAGATCCTGCGACAAAAAGCACCAAGTGTGAGAAAAGAAAGAAGGTTACTAAAAAAGCATTTCTTTATGCAACTAAACTTTGCGGATTTGAGATAGCCTCGTAAATTTACATTTTAAAGCCTCTTGAAGTCACTAACGACTGATTCATTGTCTTCCACCCCCCCCCCCCCCCCCCCCCCCCATGGTCATAATATGTTCAAAGATCAAATAGAAGTGTAGTTTTGCTAGCTAGCTAAAAGGCCACATGATTTACAGGCTTTGTAATTAACTCATTTTTACTGCGTGGTGGCTGGTTATGAATTTGACATAGCAGTTAAAGACTTTTTGATTACACATAGACAACATAAAACTGCACGAAGGTTCATACTGGTGTGGAGTAATGTGCTGACATATACTTTTTATTTTTTATCAATTTATATTTCGGTAAGATAATGTATTCAGCTATTTTAATTTGTCGTTGGGCAGAGCTAAGAGCTAAGGGTGTGCCCTAATACAATCGTTTATAGAAGAGCCCCTGTTTAAAATTTGCAGAAATAACAATAAGCAAAGGTTACTTTATAATTTAGGCGCGAGATTTTAAAAATTTCGTTTACAAAATTGAATTTGAAAAAAATGCAGCAACCTACAGATCGACAACGGATGATTTCAATAAAAACTACTCAAATGTCTCTCCTTTTCTCTTTAGAACTGCTTGGTTAGGGTTAATAAAATGTCACGTGAGGATTTAAATGCCCTAAGCAGAGTTAAATTAGTTGGAAAGAATCTAGAAAAGAGGGCAGAAGCGGTTATAGGCGTTGTTATGTTACGTGTGTATTTCTGTATTTGTATATTTGTATATTGTGTATTTCTGTATTAGGTATTTCTTATTTTTTTTTTACCTTAAGTAAAAAAAACAGGCATAATAAAACCAGATCCTTTATCATCAGATTTATTATCAGATCCAGTCAAGAATAATAAACTTCCAGCAGAAAGCAAATTTTCAACTATTTTTTAGTTATATTATGGTGGTAAAAAGTGTCACGTTTGAACACTTAAACTGAATATATCTCAGTATGCGTTTTACAACATGCAAGTTTTAATTTTGATGAAATTTACCTTTTATCTAAACCTTTTTTAGTTTTATCGCAAAAGGAAGAAAATTTTGACAAACAGGCATATCAAAATACTTTAGGAATTGCCTGTTTCATCAAAGTTTTGGGTATTTTCAAGATCAATAACGTTAAATGTCCGTCTTCCTACTTGTACAATCACAGGGAAGATACCATCAGTTCCCTTGTTCAATTAGTAGATTACACCCCTTTCGATAACACTCGTTTCTAAATGGACATATGAATTCACTATACAATATTCTAATCAGGATACATGAAAAATATTGTTGTTGTACATAATGCATCTGAACTCATTAAAGTAACACAGTTTTTTTGGGTAGTTAATGTTGCAAAAATATTTTAACACATTACAAGTAACACAAGATATATATGACAACAACGTAGGTATCAGGCACAAAATTTAGAAATCAAGAAAAAAATAAAAACAATAGCAAGAGCATCATCATGGTGATCTTGAAAAAAAAGAAAAGAAAGGAAATGATCGTGTTAATTTTGAAAAGAAGGAAATTAAAAACTTAAAAGGAATTCACCTAATCAAGATCATCAAGATTGCGGGTATTTCCAACACTTTTACATGTCCTTCTTCGTGTGCATAAAAGACATTTTTTAATTTACTATCAACAAAAAAAATTTTTTTGCTCAAGAAAGTCATATCGACGAAAGGATACCTTGCTCAAGAAAATCATCTAAGCGAAACAATATTTTGATCAAGAAAATCATCTAAGCGAAACAATATTTTGATCAAGAAAAGCATCGCAACAGAACCGCGTGGCCTCGCACTTTTCATGTAGGTATATATCTTGCTGAGGCAAAGCGAGTAATAATTTTTTTCTGCGAATTTCAAACGAGTGTTAACGATCAATTATTTTTAGCGTTCCTACCTTAAAATGATCATCACGTATTACAATACCCCACTGATGCTTATGTTAATTTATGTTATATATAATATTCAATATTTATTAATATACACTTAGGATCTGGTCGACTGTTAGGGAGCATTCAATTTGATCCAAGTAAAGAAAACAATTTATCAAATGCTTTTTTATTTTAGATTTGTGACTTGTTGTTTCCTACTGCACTGAAACGACCATGGGTGGATGTTTATCTACAGGCTCTGGCAGAGGTGGGGGTAAGGTTTTCGTTTCAGTTTCATAATGACTCTATTGTTTGATCCAAGAAAATCAATAACGAGGTTGTTAAATTTTTCATCGACTAAAATTATTATTTCATTGTAGGGTATGGAGGTGGAGGTGGCGGTGGAGGCGGAGGCGGAGGTGGAGGTGGTTGTGGTGGTGGTGGTGGTGGTGGGTGTGGAGGAGGCGGCTTTTATGCGCGATTATTTGACGGTGGATGCGAAAGACGTGGCTGGAGAATTCTTTGACGATTATAAAAATTTTTGTAAATAATCTTGTATGAAGTGATAACGTTTTGCAATTTTTTTGTAAATTCGAGAATAAAGTGTGCTCTTGTAAAGAGCGTATTTAAAAATATTTGAAAAACAGTGGCACTTACTGGAATGTAGAAAATTAATTATTGATACACATGTTGATTTACATTATCTATATTATAATACCCGTATACGTCTGTCCGTCCGTCCGCCTGCCTGTCACGCAAAATGGTACATTAGCTGCGCAGGTGGCGAGACGCACGCAATGCGGTATAAAAAGGACTGGCGACCCGTGGATTTTTTCACGGGCTAACGACTAATGTGCATAAAATTTTCATGCAACTAAGAAACATAACTTTCTGCATTCATTACATAAACATTATAACTACGAAACCTTCGTTGGTCGTTTGAAAATTTTATTATTCTCTTTTTCTGTGTAACCAAACCACGTTTCATAATAGTAGCTCGATAACATTAGATGTGCCATTTATTTTTTGCATGGCTTACAATAAAAGAAATGTCACAAAAGAAATGTCTTTCTTTTTTGATATGTTTTTTGGTTATAAAGCTACGTTTTGTCATCCGCTACCACGCCGCCATTTTTAATACTTGTGCCTTGATTATCTGCCTTTCATGGTCACATTTGCTTAAATTAAAAAGCCAACTTGCATTTTATCTACAACATCTTGCGTTCAGCCACTAATCGCAAGTAAGAAATGATAAACAACAAAATTTTGCTAAAACCAAACACTCATTTGGCCACTTACAAACATTCCCAAGCATTAGTGTTAAAAAAAGATTTTTATCTTCGTAATGTTTCGTTTTTATGTTCCCCAAAAACTTTTTTGTTAATGGGGCTACGGAATGGTTCTTGGTTTTCGACTTCACAGACTTACACGAAAGTTGAGCTAATAGGGTTGGATAAGTTTATAATCACTGGGGACAAAAACAACAACTTAAATCATCTTAACTATCATATTGAGCCACCAAGTATAACTGAAAATGACAAAAAAATTCCCTACTTATATTGGATGTCCATACGATATAAGTACTTACAATGTTCAAATTTTCTAATAAAATAAACTTCAAACCTTTTGAACTAGTTAGCTAGCCATATACTTTTAAATTTTTCATAGAAAACAAAAACATATAAGTTTATTGTATATAAAGCCAGTCTAAGCAAAAAAAAATGACCTTAAAATCTGTTGGGATGCATCTTATATATTAATTCCCTGGCGTGAGTAAAACTGTGAGTCCACGACACGGAAATCACGGGTCACTTTCTTATGACGTGGCTGTACACTAAAATTTAACTAAAAAGATTAGGGATGTACTTCATAGAAATCGCACATAAGGTGTAAATATATAACCCGCTGCTAATAACGATATAAATATATATATACCCTTATGCCAAAAAACTCTATGTTAGCATATATATATATAGGTATCGCTACATATGAAACGGTATTAGATATTCACAAAGCATACGGACTGTTAAATGAAGTTCCTAGCATAAAACGGAAAATGTGTTTACGAAAAAGATGGCTGTTCTTTTTGAGTATTCTCTACTCTTTCATTTAAAATAAATCTTTAAAAAAACATTTGAAGAAGAGCATGGTTTTATAAATTAATCATAGCAAGGTTCTGTAAGGTTTTTTCATGTTTTATGTTCAGTTTTGATTATATTATTGTTGCCAGACATGTTTTATAGCTAGCATCATAAAAAGCCAACCACCACCAACAACTAGCTAGCTAGCTAGGAATATATATATATATATATGTAGCCATGTTCTTTATACCTAGCTAAGTCTCCAGTTTATATTTAAGTGGCTAGCTATTAGCTGCTGTAGCTAGCTAATGCTAGCTTTAAACTAAAGATTCCCAGTATATATATTCCCACAAAACCCATCAAACGTTATTAACCCTGAAAATTTTAAACATTTTCCTGGTTTTTTTTTGGTTTGCGAAGTTCTTTTCCTCCAAATATTCTGAAAATAAAGTTCAGAAATTACTTATTTTTAAAATGTAAATTTAATTTGTTTCAAATTGTGGTTTTGACATTTTCATGTAAGAATTTGTGGGCAAAAACCTTAATCAGCATGCTAAAAGAACTGAATTTAGAATTACTAAACACAACCATTTTCTTACATTTAGTGTAAACTTTTGTGCATATGGCTTATATTTAATACACCAAAAAGCTACTTTGTTGATTTCAATTTTATACTCTTTGTAAGCTATTTTTTTCTTCTTTTTGACATTTTGAATTAACTTATTGTTGTAGAAGGCATATAATATACATGCATATAAAAAAATTGAATTTTGCAAATTTCTGTTTTACCACTCAATTTTTACATTTTATAAGTTATTTGGAACAGAATGGTATGAAATAGACCAAAATACCTGATCTTAGTTGTTTTTAATTTACAGGCTGTGTCTGTGAAACTTTAAGGGGAACATTTGGTGGAAGACAATGGCATGACATATACTGATAGAACTGATTTTTGTTGTGTTAGATGTTATATCTGAACCTTTTTGACATTTTATGTTAATTTTGCGAGGAAGGACCATATATATATATACACAGAAGAAGAATTCAATTTTTCACCTTGCAAGCTTTGTTTTTCTATATTTTGTATAAATTCTTACTGGGGAGGACTCCGTGCAATATATCGAAATGACTGATCCTTCTCGATTTAAATTTGATGTGTTCTAAATCGTATATAGTTTTGGAAATTTTGTGTAAGATTTAATGGGTAAGGGCTAGATGCAATA
Organism: Hydractinia symbiolongicarpus; assembly: GCF_029227915.1. Taxonomy (NCBI): domain Eukaryota; kingdom Metazoa; phylum Cnidaria; class Hydrozoa; order Anthoathecata; family Hydractiniidae; genus Hydractinia; species Hydractinia symbiolongicarpus. The sequence continues at coordinate 20,582,815 of NC_079881.1, forward strand.
TGTCAAAAAAACTTTTTTTGTTGAATCAGAAGCACTCCCTACAACCATTCTTTTTTTTACAGTTTGTGAAGCTTTTGTGAGGAAAGAGTGTATGCAATATTATCGAAATAACTGATTTTTGTTGCAAACTGTTTTTCTTTGGCATTTTGGATTAAAATATTGTTTTAGAGTATATGTACCGAAATAATTAAATTTTGCAAACTTTGATTTTGTTGTTACCTCTCATTTTTTACATTTTGATTAAACTTTTGTGGGAGACCGTCGGTATGCGAAGGACCAAAATAAGAGATTTTAGTATTATTTAGAATTTGTATTTTGTGTTGCAAAATTGGTGCAAAAATTGACATAAAATGAACTTATATACAGATTGATTGCTGTTGTTTAACATGACTCATTATGACTTATATATATATTTTATGAAAATTTGTGACAGAATACTATGTGAGATTTGAAATTTTGTTTACTTTATTGATGGTAAAACAGCATGCAAATTGCTAAAAGGACTTTATTAATTTTAGATTTAAACACCGTTATTTTGTTGGCATTTTGTCTAAAGTTTGGTGAGGAAGGACCGTATGCAATATATCAAATAATGTTTTATTGCATTATAATTTATCCTTGCAAATCCCTTTTTAACACCTTAGATAAAAATTTCTACTTAGGCAAAATTTATTGTTTATTTTTCACATTTTGTGTCAACCTTTGGCAGGGTTTGCAATAAACTAACTGATTTTAACATATACAATGAGAGAGATTTGTGTTTGACATTGATCAGCTTTTTTGTATATATGTGGCGTTTTGAGTGATTTAAATTTTATGGGTGAGATGTATGTTGAAATGCTTTTAAAAACTTTTTTCCGAATAATTTTCGCATTTGTCAGATGGTCAGAGCAGTAATTTTAGTAGATTTAGATTTTAAATGTCACATATATACTGCAGTTGTTGAAAACCTTTAATTTTTTTGGTCATTTATATAATAATGCAGATGTAAGATGCGCACTGCTGTATTGTTTGTTTTTTGATGGACATATATCTGCTACATAAATTAAATGGAATACAGTGGATTCTTCCACGGGAAACAGCTAGTCTATATTATAATGCCCGTATCTGTCTGTCTGTCTGTCACGCAAAATGGTAGCTTAGCTGCGACAGGCGAACCCGTGGATTTTCCACGGGCTAACGACTAGTAACTACCTAATTACCTTCCTTAAGCTATAAACACAGCAATTTTAACAAATACAGCTCCTTCTTTTGTCTTTTTCCCTCTTTAAAACAAACTTTTGATTTACTGATGTTTAATGTAGTATTACATACCGTAGCTTATTTTACCGCTAATAAGAATACTGAAGGAGAATTCTTTTCTTAGAAAATAAAAACTAAAACGCAGCAAATTAATTATAAAGAATTCATTATTCATAAATATGTTTTTCTAGGCGTCTATGTCGTTCTAATGTATCTATAACTTCTTACACTGCAACCTTTTGAGTGGCCCGTTTATTACACGCCATTTTTTGCAAGCTCGGTCTATGCTCGGGTAATATCTCTCGGTATAGATAGACAAAACAGTTTACATTGTAGCTATTATTAGTATGCAGATCAACAAAATCAAGACAAGCAAAGTAATAAGTGGCGGGAAACTTTGATATTAACCCTGATTTATACATAATAAATTGATAATATTCAAATAACAGTAGGAAGAAGAAAAGACGCAGCATCTCAGTTTCAATATCATATTTGATTTCATTAAAACAACACTGCCGATACGCTTATATCACGTCAAAAAATGGCTTATAAACTTGCTAAATATACATTATTCTTTTTATGCGATAAGTTGTTCTCTGTCTCTGAAAAATTCAATAAATGTTTTTAATCCATCGTTCCCTTAATCTAATTTTTAAACAACTCAATTTTTATTTCTTCGTCTTCCTGTACACTTTATTCTCTGTATGGCAGAATATGTGGAAAATTTCTCGATATTATGCCGTACAACAAGGGTATGTCGTAACTTATTGTAACCGTTGTGTAAATCTCCTGCTTTTCAGTAAGGATATGCAATTCAATTTTCAAACTGCCTTGAAATAATCCACTCTCCTGTTTGATCGCCATTGTTACCAGATGACGTAAACCTTTGCAACACTCCCTGCAGGATTTCTTTATCTTTTTTGTTTCCACTTTTTCTTTCTTTACGATATCTTTCAACATCTGATTGAATGCTTTCCAATGTTTTTTTTGTTCCTAAAATATTATTTTTAACCTTTTTACACAACATTTTCAGAGCGTTCTGTGTTGCTTTTACTTAAACAAGCTGTCACCATCTATTTTGTTAGAATGTTTAAATCAGTTTTTAACACTTAACATGAGAAATTTCAACTGCGTTTCCCCCTTTAGTGAAAAAAGGGCCACGAGCTGTCATAGCATAGCTAAAAGGCAAGTCTCTGGACATAAACTAACATATCAATACCTTTTTTCTTACTTTCTTCCTTTCGAATATTTTAGTTGGACAAACCTCATTTTTACCAAAGGTTTTTATTTATACGAAACCAATTGCTTTTTTTCGACATTTTAGTTGAAATAATAGATTTATTAGAGAATAGGCGACTGACTTTTTAGTACTAATTTTTGCAAGAGAAATTGCCAATCTAAAAAAACGACAGAATTTGTACCTTTCTCTTCTTTTGACAGTCCAAGTCAGCAGGTACAGTAAACTGAAGCAAAATCTGTGTACTTCCAGAACGGGTGGTTAAAGTAAACGTAAACGGGGCGTTATTAAAAATGAAAATATCCATTACACCAGACATCTCACCAAATGCTTTTATGTATAGTCCTTTTTCGAATTCATCTATTGGCATCGTCTTCTTCTTTTTCAGCCATTGAACGGACTTATATTCATTACACTTGTTAAGAAATAATAGTTCTGGAATATCGATATCACCAGTTGAAAACGGTATCTTCATCGAAAAGATAAAAATAATTTCTTGAAGAATTTCGTTGTTCAGACGAAAACGATGATGGAAAACGAAAATATAGACTTGTCAAATGAAATCAAAAACCATATTCTATAAGCTACTTTAATTCCGAAAACAACAAACAATACAATAACAGTGAAAGATAACAGCAAAAACATTCCATATACTGTTTCGAAAAAAAACTAAAACCGGGAAGCAAAAACGAAATAGACAGAAAGACAACATTTAACCTTACTCGGTCCAGGGGAGGGGGTAATTCCACCAATTCTACCCCCCCTGACGGTTTTTTTTATTAACTTCTTTATTCTATGCTGTATGGCTATTACTAAGTTTTAATATTTCTCTATTAGACACGTGCATGGCAATTTTTAGTCCCGATACGTCCCAGAGGTATTGATATTGGCTATTACTTGAAACTACATGTAAGAATCTCTATGAAATCTTTATAATCAGGAAAATATATTAGGATGTTAGGATTGTCCTTTGAACTTGAAATTAACAACACAAATTTGTTTTATAAGGTAGAATTATTTTGTATGTTTTTAACACGTGATTCACCGATTTTTCGATTATGTTTGGGAAAAACCGGATTTTCGGTCAATTTTTATGCGAACTATGTAAAAAGCAGAAAAAATGTTTAATTACTTTTATTTGGCTTTTAAAAAATTCAAACAGAATGTAACTAGAACTAAATAAATTGAATTTTTTAAGCAGATAGTGGAATTATGAACTTTTGATAACGTCATGGAAAAATTGCTGACGTAAGCAAAAAAATATTGCTGCCATTTTTGCCATGTTTGATTCAATTTGGACAAGCCTAGGGTGAGCAGAACCCACCCCCTTCTTTTCCGGTAATTACATGTTTGGAAAAACCCGGACCAGATAGGGTTACAGCAGAATTTTGCTGCGTATTTTAAAAAAAATTTAATCTTACTTCTCGGACGTTAAAGTTGGTAAGGCTAAGTCTTGGTATTAGATAGGATATTTTAGAAAGTAGAATATCCAATATAACATAAACTTTATGCATGTGTGGCGAGTCAAGTTTGGTCCAAAACACTGTAACTCTTTGCTTGTCGCCAATAATTATTTCCCATTTACTACTATCAAATATATCATACGGAAAGGACGATGTCCCTATTCCTTGAAACATAGTAATTTTTTTAGAATCACTAAACCAAAACATATCCATATTTGGAGCTATCATTACATTCTTAAACTCATTGTTTAAAAAATGGTCCTTGACTAGTAAAGAGGCTGACATATCCTCCTTGGGCATCTTTCTCATGTTTTCATGAAGACGAATAGCTAAAAATGAGATGTTTTAATCAGAGGAACCATGGAAATGAATTGTTGGAGTGGTCGCAACTACAGGCACAATTTCATAAACAAACTTTGTTCCACATATATCATAAAAACCGTTTGCTTGAGTATACACAGTCTGAGATTTTTGTATTATGCTGAAAATGACATCATTTAGCACCATTGATTTATCAAGTGTGTAATAACTCATACGGCCAATAGGCGATGACAATTTCTTTATGTCTTGACCCTGTTGATACCCACAGACATATTTCAAAGTTCTACATGGTTTTAGATTGATTGACTTCAAATGTGGCAACAGATGTTTATAAACTGGCCTTTTAAAAAACTGGCGATAAGATTTTGATACATTATCACACTTGTAATATTTCATAGAAGGAAAGGCCAATCGTGTAGCTTTCTCGATAATCTTTTCATCGCCATCAAGTCTATGAACAGTGAACTTGTTCAGTTTGTTTGTCTCGATGTCTACAATAAATGGATGGATATATGGATTAGTCAAATTATGCATACTAGGGACGCAATTCTTAATATTTTCCCGGTAAAGTACTTATTTTCGCTAAGTTTTCGTCATTGTTGCAAGCACTCACAAGATACAATGTTTAACAATAGAATAACATGAATACATACTTTCGTAATTTAACCTAATTTTCGACTTATTGATGTTTTAAGTTTTTGTAGGAACAAATTCGGACAGAACTTGTTAGCAATAGCCCATCGTTTGCAAACTAGCGCCACAAAGCAATTGAACACGAATTTTTGAATATTTCTTAATTTTTTTGCTTTTGAAAAATAATCAAAATTCAACGCCTTCTTTAAACGTTTATATATCTATTTTTTTTATAAAAAGCGTATATTTCTAAGGATAATGCTCTGTAGCTACGAACAGTGTGAATCCTGAAAACTAGTGAACAGGCTCAGAAGTAGTTTTTTTTATGTAAATAAAAGCTTATAAACATTTGTTTCAAGTTAAATACTGCACAAAAAAAAAAGAATTTATATATTTTAAATTCCGCAAATTGTTATAAATTAATCTGGAACATAAAACAACACATTTTTTTACTTTCAAAGGAAAGTAATTTAAGCTAGTGTAAAAGCCACAAGAAACAGCGAATACTTAATAGCATTTTTACAATGTGAACTTGATTCAAAAAAATTGTTTGAGTAAAATAGGTTCTTTACCTCCTATCTTATGTCTTACGTAACTGACGAGTTCACATTTTAGGACACACCCTGGTTGCGAATTTTTCTATACGAAAATAAATTTTATGTCAAAAACAGGCAAAAGACAATTTTTAAATTTTCATCATATTTTTGAGGGGAGGACCGCTTCCCTACAAGGTTATTTACTATTACTAGTCGTTAGCCCGTGGAAAAATCCACGGGGTCGCCCGTCCTTTTTATACTTGTGCAGCTAAGCTACCATTTTGCGTGACAGATGAACAGACGTATACGGGTATTATAATATAGACTAGTCGTTAGCCCGTGGAAAAATTCACGGGGTCCCCCGTCCTTTAAATTTACTCTACGCAACAAAGTGCACAAAAATATATCGCATTTGGTATTGGTGCGCATTATAAAAATTTCGTGTTTCTATTACGGGACGCGGTTTTCGCAGACAGACAGACAAAATACGGCTATTATTAAGGATATACAGTTTGTGATAGCTCAAGAAATCGGCAGTTACCTTTTGGCTTCACTGGCGTTGTACATTGAAGTTTGAATAAAGACTTTTCAGCTATGAAAAAGATAAAAAGATCGCAACAAAAAAAATTGAAAAAAAAAAGCCAGTCTTGAAGTCTTACTTTATTTAATTTGTTTGTCTTATTTTTTAGAGTTTTAGTTAAAAAAACAACAACAGCGACATAAATTGTAAAAAGTGATCATCCAGCTCTTCCTGTCTCTTCCTACGAACGAAATTGATATAAAAGTAAGCAAAATGTGCTTAACATTTACTTCTGAGTAGAGCGCATTATAGAAGAAAGAACCTTATAAATGTTAAAATAAATAAAAAGGCTAAACTGGCTTAAACAAATAAAAAAGCTTTTCGAAGCGAGATTGAATTAAGTAAATGATTACTAGGTGATTTTTCTCTGTTGCAGTAATCATATTCCAGGCTTTCACATTTTGTGTCTTTGACAAACTTTCTGATATCGGTGACATGATCATAGAGTTTGTAGCATGTTGAAGTTCTCATCTTTTGGCATGCATCTTTGCATAGTTCTTAAACACGAACAGATTTGCCAAATCTTACACATTCAGGCAATTGAGTTATTCCCAGTAGAGAGAAAAAATAAATGTGACTGGATATTTCAGGTATTTGGCCAGAAACCTTGTAGATGTAATTCTCTCGTACAGTTTTATTTCTTGATGCAACGTAATTTTTAACACAATATGTTGACTGCGGGTTGGTTATCGCTAAAAAGAATACACCAATACTTAATCAAAACAAACTTATACTGAGCTAAACAAATATTGCACCAGTAAAATTATATGAAAGAAACCCTATCACTATGTGAAGACCTCGATTTATATTTTCCCGTAATAACTTGCGATATCCCTAAGTGGTAGCACATTCTGACATTAAGGAGACGAATAGTTTGGCCATAATGAGGGCTGTTGCAGCCACCACCTGTAAACTGGTAAACAAGGCAAGAGCGCTAGTGCTTAGGTATACGATCTTTAAACTAAAAAAAACTACAAAGCCTGCAAGTACAACTAAACAGAAAACGAAGAGAACGATCAAGTAGCTTATTAAGAAAAAAATCAACACAAAACTTGTATTTGTCGAAAGACGTTTCAAAAAACAGCGCTGCATTCTTCCCCTTTTGTAAATAATGTAATATGAAAAAAATATATATAATATGTAATATATAAGTTTTTGATATACTTCATATATATAAAAGATATACTTCTTAAGTGACTTTCGTGGAATATCATGCGCTATTGCATGATTAAAATATTTTTAGTATTGCTTACCTGAAAATGTCGAATGCACTTGAAACAGCAACAGGAAGTAGTACAGCATTGTGATATGGGACAAGTTATATAGAACAAAAAATTGAAAGTATATTTCAGAGACACGTATCTGGAAATTCATTTATTGCTAATGTTTTTTGACACCTTCTGGAGGCTGGCGTTTTCGTATGTATAGACAGTACCCAGCCTTCTTTGAACAAAATAGAAAATATTGGAACATGTTGAGAAGTTAAGCTGGAATCAGAAGTTTTTTGTTAACGTTTGCGCTCTAAAAAAATTATAGAATTTATCCTACTGCACACGTGTGTTACCCTTAAAACTATGTAGATAGCTTTTATGACTGCTTGGGGAGTGGACACTTCTTTTTGAATCAATATATAAAAACTCTCAAAAGTTTTATCCTAAACCGATATTTTGAAAATACAAAAAAGTAAATAGAAGCGGATTCGACTCAACTTTTTATGTGAATGTTGTATCCATTCAAACATCATAAAAAGCAGAGCAAATTTACCAGTTTCTGTGAAATCCTTTTAATCTCTTGTTTTTCACCATGTTTAAGGGCAAATGCTCCATTTAACTACAGCAGTTCATGCTCATAGGTCAGTGGTTTATTTATTCAGAATTATTCACGCTCAATTGATTACAACGTGCTTCATCTTATTATCCTTTCTTGTGCACTCTATTTTTTAAAAGGACGTTAATATGGGGTTAAGTAGCAGATAAATTCATCTTGTCGAATTAGCAAGACTCCTATAAATTGGATAAGTCAACTTTACAAATCGATATGTCAATTGGTCAGTCATGTTATTAAACTGATGAGTCAATTGTCAAATCAATTAAGTCGAATCAGCAAATTGATATATCAAATTGTTAAATCGAATGTTTAATCCAAAATATTACGAATTGGTCAAATTTACTATCAAAGTCATGCGTACCTTCGTTCAAGGGTAATAGTCTTAGTAATATTGATAACACAACCAATGAATATTCCAGTCTGGTAAATTAATACTACCCACATAATGCACTTCCTCCTTGTTATTGAACCTTATTTACAATGGCGAAAACAGAATCAACAACTTCTGCTGGAAGTAGAACATTTTATCGAAGATTTTTATGCTTTAATACAAAGAGCCAGAGAGAAATCAACTGGCACACCCGAAGATGGACAAAGAAGATCAGAGCTAAGAGAGCAGGACGAGATTGTTTAAGAGCATTTCCTTGTCCATTTGATACAAACTCAGGAGAAACGTTGCAAAATTATATGCCAAAAACTGCTAGAATGCTGCAGGAGCAAAAAGAAATCCACAAAATAACAAAGTCCCATATTCCAAAAATCGTCCATCAAAGTTTCCACAACAGGCTTGGACGCACGACCTTATCTGCCTTTAAATGCATAATATACTCCTAAACAGACCCAGATAGGATTATTGCGTATGTCAGGACTTAGAAAGGAAACACCGTTTTTAAAACAAGTATGGCAAGCATAAGGAAACTTTAGAAGGTCACTTTCCAAGATTGAGTTTGTTTTCGTTTGAAAAATGTTTCTAGCAAGTTAGGGGTGATATCCTGAACAAAAATTCCACTCTTATCGGATATAAGTCAAAAGTATCAAGAAGGAAATATCACAGGATTTAAATTGTGCGTTAAAAATATTTACTTATCTGTTTAGTCATTGTCATTGAATAATATAAATATTATCATGTCATGGATTTTGCAGTTGGGGTAAATATAGGCTATGTTTTGCGCTTCACTATTTTTTCAAAGTTTAATTAATTAATTAATTAATTAATTAATTAATTAATTAATTAATTTTGATAAAAATAGAATGCTTTTTGTTTAAATCTCTAGCGTATTAACTAATGCTTGTCATTTTAGGAGCTAAAGTACTAAGGAACCAGGTCCATTATACACCATTGTACATTATGTGTTGAATGATGAGATTGTGCAACGATTGATTAAGAATTCGTCAACACACCACAAAGCATTTTGGAAACAGCCAATGTCTCCCCGATGTTAACAGCAAATAAATCACATTTTATTTTTGTTATATCAGCATTGAAAAAACGGGATATTTGTTCGGCCACAATTGCATGTAGTGCGTCATCTGTTATATTTCTTGTTCCTGCATACCTCTGGACACAGTTTTATCACTTAACTCAAGATGGCAACTATGTCTTTTTGTGTAAACTCTAATTCGAATCATTGTTCTAACCAGACCTTTTTAATTACGTAATTAGGTCTTCCTGAAAAGTAAAGTCTTTAAATCGTTAGTATAAAAGAATTTGTATAAATAAAGTTGACGATAGCATTGTCTGATTTATTGTTGACATTTTAATTGATTGTCTATCAAATTTATTTATTAATTTGATAAATAAACATACTGATACGCCAATTTGACATTTAATTTGCTAATTTCACTCATCAATTTGACCAATCGACTCATCAATTTGACTAAATTGACTGCCAATTTGACGTATCAAATTCCAGATTTGACTTGCATGGTAAAGAGCTGATTTTATCCGCTATCAAGCCTGAAATCTTTAATCTTTTTTTATGGATCATTGCGCCTGTTTTGTTTTGCTGTACTAGCAGAGTTTATTTACTTTTAAATCCAAAATGTACGCTAAACGATAATCCAATGATTCAAGGCGATGCGTTTTTTGAGGTTTAAAATAATTAATGGAATAAAAATTCGTTTTAGAATACAAAATGTATCCTCATCTAATTTGAAATTCCAGAAGCATATAGGTGTCAGGATGGTATAAGTGAATAACATAACATAAATCAAATCGAGGGGAAAAAGTAAGCAGAAGTTTCAGGACAAATGGTTTTTTTAAGCTAGGTTTTGAGAGGGGCTACGGATACTGCTTCCTACTGTCAATTAATAACAGTCTCTATTCAAGCGCATTTTTAATAATATTGCGTGACAAATGATCTACACAAAAGGAAACGTTTGTTCAGAGCAGTAACTCTCATGGACACACATTTCAGTCACTTAGAAGCATCTACTATTTTAGAATTATTTTTTCGATAAAATGCAAATTAATCTAGGGAATTGTAGATAAAGCTTATTAGCAATTATTTTTGATCATGCGTTTCTAAGGAGATTCTACCTATTATCATTATGCTTGAAAAACCAAACCTCCACCAAATTACGATCACGGGTACTTGAGTTTTGCTTTTCGACTGATTTGTCGTACGAAATCCCGGGTAATTTTACATTAATTCACAGCAATTTTAATGTTGTGATTTTTTTATTAAATCTTAGGTGATCTGAGTGGAGTATAATATTTCTTTTAGCTTCTATCGTAAAGTGTGTTAGTTTAAGTGTAAAATTTCCGTCATTTCATTTCATCATTTTTGTTATAGAATCAACAAGATTTATCCATCATCTTTCAGTACACCTCAAGCTGCTGAAGTGGACCAGACCACTGGAGAAAACTCTTTAAAAAAGCAAGCGGAAGAAATGGATGTTAGCCCCTTCTCAAAGAGAAAGTACGCCTCCGACAGCAAGAAACTCGTTCACAACCCAGTGTAATTTCTCCTAGCCTAACTATTCCGGTAAAAAAATATTATGCAGGATCCCTGGTTAGATATTGACATACGTTCCAAAACACCTCTAAATAATACTCATAATACGCGTGAGGGTTTTTTATGCATAAAAAAGTGTCCTGAGATGATGATTTTTGCACAAAATTAATTAGGTATACTCTTAATAAAATGAAAAAACACCATTCTTTTAAAGAAAAACAGCATAAACATTTTTTACTACAGAGCTATATTTTGTGTAGAATTTATTTCTTACATTACATAAAATTGAAGTTTAAACAACCCGATTTTCCTTGTCCTCCGCATACTTTATCCACTGAATTGCAGAAAATGTGGAAAATATTTTCTTACTAAATAGTACAAATACCGTTTGCTGTATTTCATTTTAATCTTTATGTTAATCTTCTCCTCTTTAGTTAGGATACGCGCCCTAATTTCTAAATTATCTACTAGTAATCCATTCTTTCTCTTGAACCTCATTGTTACCAGATGACGTAGACCTTCACAGCAATCCCAGCAGGATTGCTTTTTCTTCTTTGTTTCCACCTTTGTATTCTTCCCAATATCTTTCAACATCTCATCGAATGCTTTCCAATGTTTTTCTTGTTCCTACAATTATATTTTTAACCTTTTAATACAACATTCAAACTAGTTGTCACTATGCATTTTGTTAGAATATTTACATCAGTTTTCATCACTTGGCATTAGAAAATTAAACTGCGTATTCTACTTTAGTGAAAAACAAATCAAGAGCTCTTTTTGCTAACAAAGTGCATTAGTATAATCAACAACAAGAAAGTCAGTCATAGCATAGCTAAAAAGCAATCACCACCATTTTCTTATTTTCTTCCTTTCGCGTATATTAGTGGAAGTAAACTTTTTCTTACCAAAGTTTTTTATTTATCCGAAACCAATTGCTCTTTTATCATTTTTGTTGAAATATTAATTTTATTACAAAATGGGTGACTGAGTTTTGCGTACTAATTTTCGCGAGAAAAAATGTTAAGTCAATAAAACGACCGAATTTGTACCTTTCTCTTCTTTTGACAGTCCATGTCAGCAGGTACAGTAAACTGAAGCAAAATCTGTGTACTTCCAGACCGGGTGTTTAAGGTAAACGTAAACGGCGCGTTATCAAAAATGAAAATATCCATTACGCCCGACATCTCACCAAATGCTTTTATGTAGAGTCCTTTTTCGAATTCATCTATATGCATTGTCTTCTTCTTTTTCAGCCATTGAACGGACTTATATTCATAACTCTTGCTAAGAAACGACAGTTCTGGAATATCGATATCACCAGTAGAAAACAGTATCTCCATCTAAAAGATAAAAATATTTTCTTGAAGAAATTTGTTGATGTAAGGTTCAGTTGGAAAGAAGGATAGAAAACAACCGCCTGACATATATAATCGAAAAAGATGTATTTTGAGATATATTCTTAGTATTTTTAGAAGTAATAAAATATGTTTTTCAATTATGTCTGCCAGGCATCAAAAACATTTTATATCTTAAAACAGAAAAACTTGCTACAGAAAGACAACATTTAAAGAAGGATTTTGCAGATAGGATTTTGTTAGAACATAGTAATTTGATTCTCTCGTTATTATTATCACAACAAAATTTTAACTTACCTGTTCGACATTGGAATTGGTGAGATGAACTGTTGGTATTAGAGACGATATTGCATACAGTAGAGTATTTAGTATTTTCTTAACCTTACGAATATGTGGCGAGTCAAGTTTGGCCCAAAGCACTGTGAATCTTTGCTTGTCGCCAATGATTATTTCCCATTCACTACTGTCAAATAAATCAATTGTTGTATACGATGTCCCTATTCCTTGAAACATAGTAATTTTTTTAGAATCACCAAACCAAAACACATCAATATTGGGAGTTATTATTCCTTTTCTATACTCGTTTGTAAAAAAAAAGGTGTACTTAAGTAAATAGGATGACAAATCTTCCTTGGGCATCTCTCTCATTTCTTCATAAAGACCAATTGCAAGGACTGAAATGTTTTGACAAGAAGAACCATGGAAATGAATTGTTGGAGTGGTTGCAACAACAGGCACAATTTCATAAACAAATTTTGTTCCACATATATCATATACACCGTTTGCTTGAGTATACACAGTCTGAGATTTTTGCATTATGCTGAAAATGACATCATTTAACACCATTGAATCATCAAGTTTGTAATAACTCATTCGGCCAATAGGCGATGACAACTTCTTAATGTCTGGACCCGATTCATACCCACAGACATATTTCAAAGTTCTACATGGTTTTATATTAATCGGCTTCAAATGTGGCAACAGCTGTTTATAAACTGGCCTTTTAAAAAACTCGCGATAGGATTTTGATACATTATCACACTTGTAATTTTTCATAGAAGGGAAAGTCAATCGTGTTGCTTTTTCGATAATCTCTGCATCGCCGTCAACACTATTGACAGTGAACTTGTTCAGTTTGTTTGTCGCGATTTCTACAATAAACGAATGGACATATAGATTAGCCAGATTGTGCATACGCGCAATTGTTATTTATTTTGTTATTAAATCTCTTAATTGCTTGTCTTTGATGCAACCACTCAAAAGCCGAAATATTTATTAATAAAGTAAACCTGAATATATATTTTATTAATTTAGGCTACTTTTTGACTGTTTGATGTTTTAAAATTTTCAAATTTTAACTTAACAGTCAAACTCACAAATTTGGGTTTCATACAAAATAATTAAAATTCAATTCCATTAAAATTATATGCTTAAAAAGCGTACATTTTTTCTCATTTTCAGGAACACCGTGGAGTACGCTTTGTAGCTTAATTTAATTTGAGATTCCTGAGCATACATTTTTGAAGTAATACTTGTGGAAATACCATTTGTGGAAATCCAATGTATGATTTGAAACGCGTTTCCGATTTTCGATTAAACGGGTTAAAAAGTTAATAAAAGTTGCTAAAAGAATCGCTTTAGCAACTTTTATTAACTTTTGGGTGTTATGAATTCCTCATTACTTGTCGTCGTATTTTAAAATAAATTTAGTGTCTGAAAACAGGCAAAAAATAATTCTTAAAATTTGTTGTTGTTTTTTTCTTAGGTAATTACCTCTCAAGCAAGGTTAATAACTATTAAAATGCTTTATTAAAAATAAAATGATCCTGTAACTCGATATTTTAACGAGTTACAGGATCTGTGAAGGCTAAAGCAATCTGAAGTTACCTTTTGGCTTTACTTGCTTCGCACATTGATGTTTGAATAAAAACGCTTTTGCTAAAAGAAAAAAAAAGAAGAAAACACCTTTATTAATTGTTTCTTTACACTTTATTTAATTGTTTGTCTTATTTTTATATATTTTAGTTGAAAAATCAACAACAACATGAATTGTAAACGGTTAACGAACGAAAATTGATATAAAAATAACCGAAAACATTTATTTCTGAGTAGGGCGCATTCTTAATAGTGATGAAAAAGGATCAATTACAAATATGGAAATAAATAAAACGGCTAAGCTGGCTTAAGCAAATGAAAAAAACTTCCCCAACGAAAATAAAGAAAGTGAGTGATTACAAGGTGATTCAGGTTTTTGGCAGTAGTCATTTTGAAGGCCTTCGCACTTTGTGTCTTCGACAAACTTCCTGAGATCGGTGACATGTCCATAGAGCTGGTAGCACAATGAAGTTCTTATCCTTTCGCAGTCATCTTTGCAAAGTTCTTTAACACGAACAGTTCTATTGGTTATCTCACATTCAGGCAATTGAGTTATTTCCAGTAAAGAGAAATAATATTTGTGACATGATGTTCCACGTACTTTATCAGAAACCTTGTAGATGTAACTCTCTCGTATAACTTTATGACTCGATGGGCCCACGTATACTTTATAAGCCAACATCTGCACTGCTGTATCATCGTAAATATCAACACAATATTTTGGCTGCGGGTTGGTTATCGCTAAAAAGAATACACAACACTGGTTAATCAAAACATCGCAAATTAATTTATTGCATGGACATTTGTCATATATTCAATAACTTATACTAGGCACCTGTTTGCTTTGCTGCTCAATTTAAGAAAAATAGGCCAAGTTAATATTGATAATAATGTGTTAAAAAACTCTGACACAGCGTTTAGTGCATACGTGAGTACGTCAATCTATATTTTCATGTGAAGATCAGCGAAACGGTTACTAAGCCATTAAAGTTTTTATTACTGGTGAGACGCAAGCTGTGTCTTTTTGGTGAAAAGGCTATGTCTCAAAAACTTAAAAAAAAGCCATTAAATAAAACATAAATAAAAAAAATACATGTGCAGAAATTAAAGCCCCGCTTTCAAACATGAACAGACGCAGAAAAAAACGAATAACTATCAATCTGGAATGAGGGTAAATTTAGATGGTGTTTTTAGATAGTGTAATATATAAAATTTTGGATTCGCATAATTCACAAAAAAAAATGGTATTAACAATGGTACGGAAAAAGCAATTACTACTAATTAACTTTCGTGGAATGTCATGCACTACAGCATCATTGAAATTGTAAAGTTGTGTTGTATGTCTCGATTTGACTCGATTTGTTTACAGATTGTTCGGTACTTTATTAATCCCGCATTAATTGTATGCTTATATAATATGGTTAACGATCTATTTTTGTCTCACATTTGAATTCAACGTTTGACACAAGTGAGAAGTCAGAGTGAGCTCTTAAAAACAACAACAATATATTCAATATTTAAATAAAAAAATCAAGGCGTTGACGTCAGGAGATTTTGTTCAATTTTCAACCTTCAAGTTTTTTCAATCACATGTTCAAGTTGTTACACGCTGTTTATTTTGCTGTAGCAAGCTGGTATGTTTATATAATTTATTACACTTGAATCTCAATCTATAAATTTCATTCTAAATTGTAAATATTTACTCGTTTAGTTTGAGCAACATCATTCGTGTTACAACATTTGCAGCAGAATTTGTGTTTAACTTGTGCGTAAGGTCCTAGGTACCCGTGAAACCTATCAGGAATGTATATATACCAAATAGGTTTCAACAGCGGTTTTCACAAGAGAAATTTTTCCTAATAATTTATTTCGCTATTTACTTAAAAAAAGTATTCCGTACCTGAAAATGTCGATACCACCTGCAACAACAACAGTAAGCAATACAACATTGCGATTAATTAACAAAATAATGGAAGTAATTTTTAAAGATGCATATCCGGAAATTTACTTGTTGCTCATGTTTCTTGATATCTTCTGGAGGCTGGTGTGTTCGTATGGGATAGATAGTACCCAGGATGCTTGAAACAAAATAGAAAAAGTTAAGTCTGAACGCACGAGTTTATTGTTAGCGTTTGCACTCTAAAAAAATTATAGAATTTATCCCACTGCGCACGTGTGTTACCCTGGAAACTCCTTTTGGTATTATAATATAAAAACTCTCAAAAGTATTATTCTTAACAAATAATCTGAAAAGACAAAAAAAGTCAATGCGACTCAAGTTAATACGTAAATGTCGAATCTTTTCAAACCTCACAAAAAAGCAGAAAAAAGTACCTTTTCCTGTATCTGTATTTTTGCAATATCAAAGAGGAAATGGTTTATTTATGCAGAATTATTCACGCTTAATTGAGTTTCGGCAGGAAATGTTAATAGCAAAGGAAAAACAACAACATACTTTATATGATTACGCTTTCTTGCGCACATTTTTTTAAAAGGACGTTTAATCTTTTTTATGGATTAATGCACCTGTTTTGTTTTACTGTACTTGATTTATTTACTTCAAAATTAAAAACGTGCACTAAACGGTAATCCAATGACACAGGTCAATGTGTTTTTGAAGTTTACAATGATTATTGCAGTGAAGGAGCATCTTTATCTATTTGTAATTCCAGAAACATTTAGGTGTTGGAACAGGATAAGTGAACATCAAGCGTGATATCTTATAGATCAATAACTCAAGTTGAGTAGATATTGCAAGTAGTATTTTCACGTTTAGGTGTTTAAAGGGGTACTAAAGGAGCCTACTGGCTATTTCTATTACTCTTTGATAATAGTGTGTCATAAAAGATCTACACAAAAGGATTTTACGAAGAAACCAGTTCATAGATAGATTTTCGGTCACCTACAAACACCTTTTGAACCTATTTTTCCTATAAAATTCATTTTATGTAGGCACTTGATTTTTAGGCTCGTAGCAACCATTTTCTACATGCGTAGCCAGCGAAATTTCTCTCATTAGCATTGCCCTTGAGCAACCAATTTTTTTGTCAACACCGTTATGTAATCAACTAGATCTATCACTCAACAGAAACAGCAGATCCTGGTCCATCTCCCAATACAGCACAAGCTGTTGAAATGGACCAGAAGACTTGAGAAAAACTCTTGTTATTCTTCAGTTTCTCCGGGCAAGGATTTCTCGGAAGCCGAATAAAAAAGTGCTGAAGAAAACACAAGATTTAAAGTTGTCCCCACAGAGGAGTAACATTTATAGAAAAAATCGACTAAACTATAGATATTTTGAACAATATATTTCCGTACTCGGTCATCAAAAAATGCCTGTGTCTCGAATATTGTGGTAAAAGTCTTAGATGATTTTCAGAATACCCCATTTTTCCAAAATACTGTCTTCTTGTCTTGCCTTGAAGTTTTCTTTTGAAAAAAACTAGCACAAGCTTCTTTTAAATGAGATTTTATGAAAAAGTCAAAAAAAATTAGTGAGAGAAGTAAAAAAAAAGAATTCAGTCAGAGGGACAGCGTGTGCAGCGATGATTTTTGCAATTGCTAGCAAAAAATATATTAATAAAAAAAGTTTGGTATGTAAACATGGAATTATATAAAAAATTCGCTTGACCCCATCTGTACGATGTAGGCGCCGAATCTCGTAAACAATGAAAATCCTTAATGAAAGATTAAATACGTGCGTAATTGCAGAAACCAGAGTACTTGTCCCGGAGTCTTCTTCACTTTTGATCAATGTTACACATACTGATTATAACAAAAGAAGAAAGAGCTTTCATAACAACAAGAATGAAAAAAAACTTTCCCTAAAGAGCAAAGCAAACCAAAATAAAATATATGATATATACACGCGCCAATATAATTGATTATAAATAGTTTGAAAAATGACCAACGAATAAAAATTAGAATATAGGTTTAAAAATAAATGCTATCCAATCATATTGCGATGAAAAAGATGAGTGTTTGGTTTAGGTAGGTTAGGTACTAACGATTACTGGCCATCTGCACAATATAGATGATAAAATGTAACTTAGCTTTTTAATTAGAACAGGTGTGACTACGATGAGGTAGATAAAGAAGGTAGCTACGAATGTCAAAGAACGATAGTGCATTAACAATAAGTAAAAGTTGGTTTATAAAGTGTTATAAAAATGCTTGAGGCGCATGCAATGTTAACTTTGCTTTCTGTAATCTTCGGTTACAAAAAACGAAAAAAAGAAGAAGAGAAATTGGATAATAATTAACCGACGTATTGGATAGCGTATATCAAATTTCTCTCTGCCATTTGGTTTGTGCAAGAAGTAAATCTTTTGCATACTCAAAACCAACAGGCTATATAACATAAACATAGCTAGCAAAAACATTGAAAAAACAAATTCCCGCTAGGCGGAAAAAAAGTCTGATCCTTTTTTTTGTTGGCAATAATTGAGCAGAAAAATTTCCTTATCCATTATACCGTCCTCCTTTTGATGCTGACGTTTGATGAATTAATTTAAAGTTAGTATTGTGAGGTTCCGTTCATGTGACTGCTTCTAAGCGTAGTTCTTTGTTCAAATTCATATCGTCAACCTGTGTAAAAATCCACGGGGTCGTCCGTCTTTTATATATCGCATATCGTGTTTCCGTAACAGACAGACAAACAGACAGACGACGGCTAATATTATAGAGACAACCAACAGTATTAGTTAATTTTTGAAAATTTTCAGTTCTTCTTATTGCTACAACATTACCTCAGTTAGGCATGAAGTTTTACATTAAAAGATTTAAGATTTAGGAAAAGAAAAAAATTGTGTATGGTGGCCTAAAACACATGAAAATACAAATTACTTCAGTTTTGATATATATTATGTGAGAAACAGAAAAGCTTGGTAAGCATTCATACACAATCATTTTGATTGCAACAAGAAGCCCGGGAGGCTTGTCAATTTCCGCGAGATAGATAGATGTATATAGCGCAACCTCGTTTCCGAAGGCAAAGTTTGAGACAAGATTGAGGGATGTTCGTTAGGAAGAGATGGTAATGGAATAAGCAAAAGTAACTTTCACGTTTAGAAAAATAAAAAAAATAAAAATACTTCAGGCGGAAACCTCTATAACAAGCAGATATCCGGCACATATGATGCTGATAAATCACGTGCGAACCCCTAAAATTTCACTTGTTTAAGCTCTTTTTGTGAAAGTGTTGCTAGCAACCATTTCAGCGTGAATGATCTCAGACGTAAATTTTCATACTTGAAATGAACCCAAATGCCTAAATAATGAACTTAGGCGCCCGTGACCCTGTGGTACTGAGGGGCGGAAATTGGACTAAAGGGGTTTGGAAAAACATAAAATGTTGCTTCCTATAGCTGTCACCTGTTTTTTGATAACCAATGAAATGCTGAGGTTACAGTTTTTTTGAAATTTGACCAATGAAAAAGAAGAAAAAATAGTTTCGTAAAGAAAGTGCAGGTGGTTCGATTTTATACCTAACTCGATTCTCGTGCAAGGAAGAAGTGTTAGCACTGCGTTCCTGCTGTTCCGTCTGTGTATTAAAAAACGAGGTGAAGTTTTTCTTTTTTTCATTTGCTCTGTAGGTAATTAGGATATGCCATTGATCCTTTTGAGAAACACTCACTATGAGGTCGGGGGAGGATGGGGGCTTGAAATGTATCAATTTCAGCTTTTTGGTAACCGTTTGAATCGTGAAACTGTGCTTACAACTATATAGATATGTTAAAAAAAGCGTGCTCCTCAACCCCGATCTCCTCTTCTTCCCTCCCCCCTTAAAGTATTAAAAATCCGTAAATCCGAAACGGTTTGCTGTTGGACGGATTTATTTTCATTTCACCATTTTGTTGTAGTGTCTCGTTTTTGTCTCGATCATTTGTGTTGAGTTATAAACCACCTCGAAAGTTATTTCAGTCATATTCTGGTTCTTTTATCACCATTACCTTATACCATGTTTCTATTCTTTCATTTCCGTGTTTCAAAATGTCTGAGGCAGCCGGTTGACAATGTGTTCACATTTTCCCCCTTCTGCTAGTCCAGCAGAAAATTTGTACTTGATTATGCAAGTTCTGACTCAAGAATATTTCAACACGTCTGAAGTTGTTAAAGTTTTTAGCTGTCTCAAAACTTATTCTGATAGATCCTGGTGTTTTTCATCTTTTTTTTGTGTGTGTGATTGTTGTGCCCGCCTAAAAAATATTGATTTATCTTATATTTATCTATAGCTAAGTTTTCTGAATTTCATGGCTTCATGTTTAGGAATGTCAAAACGACGAAATACAGATGTCAGTGGCTTTGTACATATGGTGTCACCTCAGAAAAAGAACAAATCTTCCCACTTCAAAATTCAAATGGACGGAAACGGTTCTGTCAAAAAGGGGATATGTTTCGATTCGGAAAAGTTTGGTGTGTTCAAAAACAAAACATGGTGAACCAATGAAAATAAGCACTGCAATTATTCAACAACATACTAGCAGTCATTTGGCGGAATATATCAGTTATCTCCAATAGATCCTGTGCAATTAACATTTTCGTCAACAGAACAAGAGCCTGAATTCAGCAGCCTAGACAGCGATTTCAAGGTTGGCGATGTTGTTAATGTAAAAGCAAAAGTTGATATAAAGCACGCTGTTGAAAAATCTGTTTTCTATCGAAACAAATCTGTCAAAGTAGCTAATAACGTTTTTTTAATTGACGATGGGGGCCAGAAGGAATTAACGTTATAGGATGAATGGATCCCTTATCTGAAAAAAGAAGTGAGGACATCACAATTTTCACTTTTATGAATTTGCTGGTGAAAAAATTCAATGGACAAGTGAGTTTAAGTACATGTTCTGATACTATTTGTTCCAGATTAGAAGATCAGGTTTTTAATAGCGCTTTAACTGTGTTGGAGAGTCATCCTAAAACATTCAACGTCAGTGAATTTGACTCTGTGATGATGTACTGCACCAATTAGTATGCAAATCGTGTTTTAAAGGTACAGATGTGGTAGATGATTGTAACCACGTTAAATGCAAATACTGTCTGCAGACGCAAAGTTAGGGCATCAGCAGTAGATGACAATCTTCATTTTTTGAATGCCGACGAGTTGACTCCTTACAACTTCGAAAAGATAAAGTTACCAAGTTTTCAAACCGATAAAGTTGTATTGATTGCCATGGTCATGAGTATGAAAGATGTGTACATATCAATATGTAATAAAGATAACATCACATTGTTTTCGCCTCAAGCAAGCAAAAATGACTCTGGTGACAAGATATCTACCAAATGCGACTCTGATGGAGCATCCTTAGTTTTAACTCCTCAAGTTGAAGGTGATTAAAATGACACGTTAGTTTCTACTGTTCCCACTGAAGAGGAATTACTGGACAGTGGTGATGAGAAGGAAATGGGTGTAAGGTATGTGTGAGTGAACACACCTATATGCTATTTTGTTGTAAAGAAGATGCTATTTTTTCTCTTCTATTATCTTAACAAGCCTATTGAATATCATTTTTGGTTGCGCAGAGTTCCATTTTCAGGACTGGTTTTGAAGCAAGGTGTCAAGGTTGTTCAGTATGGCAATAGTTTTTGTCTGGCAGCAGGCTAAGGTTAGACTTATTTTTTGATAAAATGCATTTTAATCTGGGTAATTCATTAGCAATCATTTTAATCATGCGTTTTTAAGGAATTTTTTTCCTATTATCATTGTGTTGTGAAATATTTCCATCTTCTAATTTTATTAACACCGTTATAGAATCAACACGATTTATCATCAAACCTGGTCTATCTTACAGTACACTTCGATTTGCTGAAGTGGACAAGACCACTGGAGAAAACTCTTTAGAAAAGCAAGCAGCAGAAGTAAAAGTTAGACCCTCCCCAAAGAAGACGTCTACACCCCCCGACCTAAGAAATTCGTTCGTTCCAAAACACTTCTAAATAATATTCATAGTACGCGTGAGTTTTTTTGTGCATGAAACGATGATTTTTGCACAAAATTAAGGGTATTCATGTTAAAACGAAAAAACAACATTATTTTAAAGAAAAGGGTGTAAAAGAAAAACATAAAAAAGATTCTTTACTATAGAGCTACATTTTGTGAAGAATATATTTCTTACAATACATAAATTTTAGTTTTAAACGACTCGATTTTTACTTCCTCGTCTTTCTCCATTCTTTACCCACTGAATTGCAGAAAATGTGGAAAATTCTTTGATACCAAGCCGTACAAAAACAGTGTGTTGTAACTCATTTTAATCTTTATGTCAATCTTCTCCTCTTTAGTAAGGATACGCGCCCGAATTTCTAAACTATCCAGAATAAACTCACTCTCCCGTTCGAACCTCAATGATACCAGATGACGTAGACCTTCACAGCAATCCCTGCAGGATTGCTTTTTCTTCTTTGTTTTCACTTTTGCATTCTTCTCAATATCTTTCAACATCTCATCGAATGCTTTCCAATGCACTTCTTGTTCCTACAAATTTTATTTCTAACCTTTTTATACAACATTTTCAGAGGGTTTTTTGTAGCTTTTACTTAAACCAGTTGTCACATTACATTTTGTTAGAATGTTCACATCAGTTTTTATCAGTTAGCATTAGAAAATCAAACTAAAAAAAGTCACGAGCTCTTTTGTTAACCAAAGAGCGCAAGTTGTAACCAACATTGGGACATTTTTTTCATTTTAACGTAAACAAGAATGTGAGTCATAGTATAGCTGAAATCCAAGTCTCTGGACATTACTAACATATCACTACTTTTTTACTTTCTTCTTCCTTTTGCATATTTTCGTGGGACAAAACTTATTGTTACCAAAGGTTTTTATTTACCCAAAATTGCTTTTTTAACATTTTGGTTGAAATAATAAATATATATAAATAATAAATATATATTAGAGAATAGGTGACTGACTTATTGGTACTATTTCGCTAGAGAAAATGACAACTTAATAAAACGACAAAATTTGTACCTTTCTTTTCTTTTGACAGTCCATGTCAGTAGGTACAGTAAACTGAAGCAAAATTTTTGTATTTCCAGATCGAGTGTTTAAAGTAAACGTAAACGCTGTGTTATCAAAAATAAAAGTATCCATTACGCCAGACATCTCACCAAATGCTTTTATGTACAGTCCTCTTTCGAATTCATCTATATGCATGGTCTTCTTCTTTTTCAGCCATTGAACGGACTTATACTCATTACACTTGTTAAGAAACGACAGTTCTGGAATATCGATATCACCAGTGGAAAAAATTATCTCCATCTAAAAGATAAAAACTTGGAGAATGTTTTTGGAGAAATTTGTTGATGTTAGGTTCAGGTCGAAACGGTGATAGAAAACAAACAAAGCGGACCGGCAGATATAATCGAAAAGATATTTTATTACGGCTATAATTAATAAAAATAAAAAATAATAGCAAAAACATTTTATATACTAAAACAGAAAAACTTGCTACGGAAAAACAACACTTAAAGAAGGATATTGCAGTATATGTTAGAAAATAGAACATTGATATAACAACAAAATTTTAAAACTTACATCATCGACATTAAAATTGGTAAGGCTAACTTCTGGTACTAGGTAGGATATTGCAAAAAGTAGGTTATTCAATATTTTCTCAACTTTATACATATGTGGCGAGTCAAGTTTGACCCAAAGCACTGTGAATCTTTGCTTGTCGCCAATGATTATTTCCCATTCACTACTGTCAAATAAGTCAATTGTGGAATGCGATGTCCCTATTCCTTGAAACATAGTAATTTTTTTAGAATCACCAAACCAGAACACATCCATATTGGGAGCTATCATTACATTCCTAAACTCCTTGTTTAAAAAATTGTATTTGAGTAAATAAGCTGACATATCCTGCTTGGGCATCTTTCTCATGTTTTCATAAAGAGCGATTGCTAGGGCTGAGATGTTTTGATCAGAAGAACCATGGAAATGAATTGTTGGAGTGGTCGCAACAACAGGCACAATTTCATAAACAAACTTTGTTCCACATATATCATAAACACCGTTTGCTTGAGTATACACAGTCAGGGATTTTTGCATTATGCTGAAAATGACATCATTTAGCACCATTGAATCATCAAGTTTGTAATAACGCATACGGCCAATAGGCGATGACAACTTCTTTATGTCTCGACCAAGTTGATACCCACAGACATATTTCAAAGTTCTACATGGTTTTATATTAATCGGCTTCAAATGTGGCAACAGCTGTTTATAAACTGGCCTTTTAAAAAACTGGCGATAAGATTTTGATACATTATCACATTTGTAATTTTTCATAGAAGGGAAAGTCAATCGTGTTGCTTTTTCGATAATCTCTGCATCGCCGTCAACACTATTGACAGTAAACTTGTTCAGTTTGTTTGTCTCGATGTCTACAATAAATGAATGGACATATAGATTAGCCAGATTGTGCATACACGCAATTGTTGAATATATATTTTTGTAATTTAGGCTACTTTTCGACTGTTTGATGTTTTAAAAACTTTCAAATTTAGTATTAACAAATTTCGACAGAACTTGTAAGTAATAACCCAGCGTTGTCACGCTTGCGACACAGAACAGTCAAACTCACGAATTTGGACTTCGTACAAAAGAATCAAAATTCAATTTTATTAAAATTATTTGCTTTTTATAAAAAAGCGTATATTTTTTCTTATTTCAGGGCACACCGTGGAGTACGCTTTGTAGCTTAATTTGAAACGTGTTTTCGGTTTTCGATTAAACGTGTTAAAAAGCTACTCAAATTTGCTAAAAATGATTGCTATGGGCGTTGTCTTGCAGTTTATGAATTTATCAATACTTGTCATCGTATTTTATAAGCAAGGTTGAAAATTATTATAATCCCTTGTAATTATTTTAACGACTTACAGGAACCATGAAGGCTAAAACAATCTAAAGTTACCTTTTGGTTTTACTTGCTTCGCACATTGATGTTTGAATAAAAACGCTTTTGCTAAAAAAGATAAACAAATTGATTGTAACCGACAATTCAAGATGTTGCTATATGAAAGCTGCAAAAAATCTCGCCAGTCTTCACCTCTTACTTTATTTTGTTTGCCTTATTTTGTATATAATTCACTTAAAAAACAACAACAACATGAATTATAAAAAGTTAACGAACGAAATTGATATAAATGTAAGCGCAAAAAAAAAAAGGATCAAATGTTAAAATAAATAAAAAGGCTGAGCTGGCTTAAGCAAATGAAAAAAACTTCTCCAACGAAAATAAAGAAAGTGAGTGATTACAAGGTGATTCAGGTTTTTGGCAATAATCATTTTGAAGGCCTTCGCACTTTGTGTCTTCGACAAACTTCCTGAGATCGGTGACATGCTTGTAGAAGGTGTAGCATGGTGAAGTTTTCATCTCTTCGCAGTCATCTTTGCATAGTTCTTTAACACGAACACTTCCATTGGTTATCTCACATTCAGGCAATTGAGTTATTCCCAGTAAAGAGACGTAATATCTGTAACATGATATTTCAGATACTGTCCGTGAAACTTTGTAGACGTAATTCTCTCGTACAGTTTTATTTCTCAATGCATCCACGTATACGTTATAAACATCTTGCCGAACACCTGTATCAACGTAATTCTTAACACAATATTTTGGCTGCGGGTTGGTTATCGCTAAAAAGAATACACAACACTAGTTAATCAAAACATCGCAAATTAATTTATTGCATGGACATTTATTATATTTTCAATAACTCATACTAGGCACCTGTTTGCTCCGCCGGGTATGTTAAGGAAAATAGGTTAGTTGATATTGAAAATATTGTAGTAAATGAACTCTGACACTGCCTTCGGTACACACGTGATTACGTCGATCTATATTTTCCATAAAGATCGACGAAACGGTTACTAAGTCATTAAAGTTTTTAACACTAGTGACACAGAACCACATCATCTTGATGAAAAGGCTAAATCTCGAAATCTCGTCACTTTTGGACTTCAGATCCTAGCAGGTCAAGGGGTTTCAGGCTGCTCTGTCCAGACGACGACGTAAGACTGGTAAATTACATTTTTTTTCCCGAAAAATCACTTATTGTACTGAAAGGGTTATGTGAAATGTTAAAAGTTGGAACAAATTAGTGGGAGTAGTTCTTCAAAGTTTTTTGTGTTCGTAAGTATTGATCAAAGCGATAAATGCGTTTAATGATTATTAAACGTAAGAATAAAATAAGCACGGTAAAAATAAACTGCATGAATGAAAAGAACACATGTAAAGAACCCGGAATTTCTCAGACATAAAAAAGACGCAGAAAGAAGCAAATAACTATTAATCGGAAGAGAGGGTAAATAAGTGCTTAAACTAACCGGTGCTTAGTACCTTATAAACTTTAAAACCGTTCGTGTCAAAAAATTGGCTAAATGCTTGTCAAAATACGAACTAAACCCAAATTGGAAAACAAACAGATAGTGTAGCTAAGCCATGCCAAACGTATTTCCAGAAATGCAAGTTTTTTTTTATTTTGTGGCTTCCGTGCACTATAATCACATACAATAGGTTTACCTAAAAATAACATGTCAATTTATATAAAAATTGCATATCAGGAAGAATAGAAAATGTCATGCTGGAATAGTGCTAAAGACAGTGATGTAATAGTTTTATCGAGGGGGAGGTTTATCTCGATTAAATAGTAGGCTCTCCTGCAAGGTTAACTAAAATCATTACTGTCAATGCGTAACACGGCAAAATTACAAAACGGTGGAGCATAATTACATTTATATCTATGATCATAAACAACAGAGGGAACGCGATATCCCTAACTGCTTATACATTGTGACCTTAAAGAGGCAAAGAAAATTTCCATAATATGTGGTGTTGCAGCCACCACATTAAAAATGGTAAACAAGGCAAGAGCGCAAGTGCTTTGGAATACGATCTTTAAACTGAAAAAACCTACGAAGCCTGCAAGTAGAACTAAAAACAAAACGAAAGAATAATGCAACAGCTTATTAGGGAAAAATTCCTTACAGACTTGTTTTTGTTGAAAAACGTCTGTATTCAAGGAATCTACGAAACATTTTTCACCGTTTGTTGATAGTGAAATATATAAATATTTGAATTTCCCTAATTTTTTAAAAAATAATGGTATTAACAGTGAATATGTAGTAGTTATTAAACAGTGCCGAGAAAATTATTGGATATATTTTTTAAGTTTTTTATGTTTTTTTTCCTACTTCACGAGAATTAAATCGTTTGTCACGCAATAATATTTACGCATGTTTAACCCTATTCAGGGGGTGTAGTCCTGGGGTGTGGGAGGGGGGGGGGCAAAAATGCCCTACCCCCATAACTTTCCTTGTATTAGGTTATAACTTATAAAACTTGTTACGGGTGATGTTTGTCACATGGCAATTAAAAAGCATGCTTCAAATGCTGACTGTCAGCAATTTTTTTCTTCTGACTTCTTTTATTGAATTTGTGTAGCTTCATAATAGATTTTTACTTCTTTTATGTAAATATTGAAAATAATGTTAATTATATGCAATTACATCGTGTAAAATATGTAAAAACATATTTTCACACATACCTTTGGAGTAATTACATGACCATAAAAAGTGAAATATGTATGCACAACTGGTCAGAGACATTAGATTGATTCCATACATTTTTTATTGAGAAATGCTTACAATCAAATGAGGAAAGCATATAAAAGTTATTGAAAAGCAACGCAGGTACCAAGGTTTTGGTGAAAAAAAAGCGTAAGTAAAAATAGAAAATAACGCCCACGAGCGTCAAAGGGTAGTAAAAGCGGAGGGCGCAAGTTATTTGAACATCTTTAGATATAAAAACCTAAATGTTACCATTGTAAGTCCATTATAATATCCATATACCAAAATGCTAAAAATAATTGAAACAGTGCCTTTCAAAATGGGCGTGACGCACCACTTACTGTAAATTTTTAAAAAGCTATCAAGAGTTTCAGGGTAATACCATTTATGGTTGCAGATTTATTAACGAAAGCATGCCAGGTAGGGCTTTTGCCCCTCCCCTCGACCTGAATATGTTTAATAAGTACCCTGATGTATAATAAGTTAAGTTGAACTACCGAATTAAACACAAATCTCT
Source organism: Hydractinia symbiolongicarpus (assembly GCF_029227915.1). Taxonomy (NCBI): domain Eukaryota; kingdom Metazoa; phylum Cnidaria; class Hydrozoa; order Anthoathecata; family Hydractiniidae; genus Hydractinia; species Hydractinia symbiolongicarpus. The sequence goes on from NC_079881.1 coordinate 20,610,928, forward strand.
TTCAATGCGCTATAGATACTACCTCACTAACCTAAAGTCACAGTTCAACGCATAATCTCTACGGTTGAGAGCACCGGGACCTCCCTTTAATTACTATGTTGAAACAAAATAATAATTGAACTGTAAATATGATTTATTGTTAATTTGTTTCGTAAAAAATATAGTATGACATGATTGGAATATATTTAAAAACTACGTGTTAACAGAGCTTTTCACAAACAAATATTTTTTGGTATGTTCTAAAGAGTTTCCTTAAAAAAGTTTTGCTTACCTGAAAATGTCGATATCACCTGCAACAGCAACACCAGCAGGAAATAATACAACATTGTGATCTAAAAAAGTTATCTGGAACATTAAATTGACAGTAATTTTAATAGATACGTATCTGGATATTCATTTAATGCACATGATTCTTAAATTGTTCTGGAGGCTGGCGTGTGCGTATGGGATAGAAAGTACCCAGCATGCTGTGGCCAAAATAGAAAATGCTGTGGTATGTTAAGAAGTCAAGTCTTAACCCACGAATTTTTTGTTAACGTGTGCGCTCTAAAAAAATTATAGATTTTATCCAATTGTGTTACTCTTGAAACTTTGCCGATGCCGATATGACTGTTTAGAGAACAGAGATCCCTTTTTGTATCAATATATAAAAACTCTCAAAAATTTTATTCTGAACAAATATTTTGAAAAGACAAAAAGAAGTTGATGCGACTCGAATTATTACGTGAATGTCGTATCCTTTCAAATCCCACAAAAAACAAAGAAAAAAGTACCTTTTCCTGTATCTCCTTTCCTTTACATTATCAAAGAGGAAATGCAGAATTCAACTATAGCAGTTAACCACTGACCTAAATTCATAGGTGAGTGGTTTCTTTATGCAGAATTATTCACGCTCAATTGATTTTCGGCAGGAAATGTTAATAGCAAAGGAAAAACAACAACATACTTTATATGATTACGCTTTCTTGCGCACATTCTTTTTAAAAAACGTTCAATCTTTTTGATGTATCAATGAGCATGTTATGAACTTTACTCGCAAAATTCATTCACTTTCAAGTCGAAAAAAATACGATATGGTAATCCAATGATACAGGGCAATATGTTCCTTGAGATTTTCAATGATTACTACAGGAAAAATTCGTCTGAGTAAAAAAAAGTATCTTCGTCTAATTTTTATTTTATATAGGCGTTAGAACGATTTTTTATAGATAAATAACTCAAGCCGAGAGGATGTTGGAAGCAAAAATTTCACGTTTTGGTATTTAGAGGGCTACTATTGGCTATTTATAATACTCTCCAACAATAGTCCGTAATAAATGATTTACACAAATTGTGTTTAGGACAAAACCTGCCCATAGAGTAGCTTTTAACTGCAAAATTTCAAAAAAAAAGGTTTTCAAAAACATTGTTTTTTGTTTATTACAAGAGTATACCTCATAGGTGCACATTTCGGTCACTTACAAGCATTTATTATATTATACTTATTTCTTCTACAAAATGAATTTTATATTCACACTTGTTATTAAGGCTCCGTAATTGTAGCAATCATTAAATAAATGCGTCGCTGGGGAAATTTTCCCCATTAGCATTAAACTTGGGCAACCGAATTCCCGCCAAATTGCGCCCACGGTTACGTCTAGTTTGCTTTACTGGCAACTTGTCGCGCGAAATTTTGTGTAGTTTTACACCAATTCACGGAAATTCTAGTGTTATGAATTAATCTTATTAACTCTCTGCCTGTCTAATACTGGATAACTCAACTCCAACTCGGTTTACTGGGTGCAGCACAAAACTTTTATCGTAAAACACAGCGACGTCTTTTGATTTTAGTGAAAATTTCTGATCTTCTACTTTCGTCAACATTGTTATGAAATCAACTACATCTATAACCGAACAGAAATATTAGATCCTGCTTCATCTTCCAATACAATACAGGCTGCTGAAATGGGCCATAACACTTAAAAACACTTTTTAGAAGAGCCAGTGCCAGCAGATCCTCTTAAAAGAAAACGCTTACGCCTAAAAAAGTATCCATGAAAAAGTTAGGCGAACATCAACATCTGGATTACTCTTAAGCTTCTCCTGACAAGAATTGCTCGGAAGCTGAAGAAAAAAGTGCTGCAAAATACACAAGACGCCCCATTTATGGGAACTACCGACTGATCTGGCGAAGTAAGCCAATAGATATTTCGAACAATATATTCCGGACTCTCACATTACAGAAAAATTGCTAGAAGAAAATCCTGTGCCTTCAAATATTGTGGTGAAAGACCTTGTTGTTCAATAATACGGCTTGTCTTGCCTGGAACTCTTCCGTTAAAAGAATATAGCAGAAAGGTAACTAGGTATGGAGCCTTTCTACCGACTGTAGAAAGGCCCTGGAGATATTTGACAGGCGGTAAATTCAGCTTAAATAACGTTGCAAATCATTTAATTGTTTAACTGCTGCCAAAATACAAAACTCTCTTGCGTAAACAAGATCCGGCTGGCAGTAGCTGAGTCTATATGTCATTTAACAAGGCATATAGTCTCAGCTTAGTCGTTAACTAAAACTTAAATACCTGGAGAATTGGTGCAGGAAGACACCTGATATTTCAGCAAAAGTTTCTTGCATCTGGAGTTATTTAATGTATATTTGATTTCATACTTTCAATAGTCTTTGAACTTATAGTTTTAGAAAAGGAACGTTGTTAAAAATTTTACCCCCTGAGAATAGTTTTTAGGGTATGATACAGGATTTGTGTATCAACTTTAATACAATAATAACAGATTATCCCGGGCTGTACTACAAAATATCGCCCGAGGTCTAAGTCCCGACCGAGCTTGCGAGCTCGGTGCAACGACTGGCTGACTGCAATGACTTATTTGTTAACAGTCTAAGTTATATAAAAACAAAAAAAAATAATTTCGGTTTAGTGTTCTTATCTCTATATTAATAGCCTTCGTCTGTCTGTCTCTGCGCAAGATGGCACCTCAAGTAGCGAGACATACGAAATGCGGTATATATAAAGGACGGGCACCCCGTGGATTTTTCCACGGGTTAACGACTAGTAATAATATAATTTACTAGCACTACTTTCGTTAACACTTGAGGTCTAAATTTCGAAACAGTTCTCTCTAAAAACAAACATTCTATACCGAATTCGAGAGTCCCTATAGAATAAATCTTTGTAAACAAAACATAACGAAATAAGATTTTTTGGTAAACCTTTTAGACACAAATCAATAAAGTTTAGGAAAATTTAAGGCTTCTAAATTTAAAACTCCAGGTCATTTTTATGAAAACGTGCATACACATTTGATAGTTATGTAGAGGAATTTGCTATTACTTTGTTACTAAATTAGTCAACAAACAGCGAAAAAGTGTTTGTAAATTTTTACTAAAGTTTGTGGGATTGACTAATATTTTTACCGGCTAAAACTTTTGTTGTTACCGACTTTGTTATTCCAAGTAATTATACTACTAATAAGGTAAACAAAAGCCTAAATCAATATAGAAATAGTCGCAGGGCTGGGGAAAGGGCCCCTGAAGTTCGCGAGCGAAAAATTGTGGCTGCCACTTTAGGTCTACAACTATGCAAGTCAACTTTAACAAGTTAAAATATCGTGAGTTTGTGAAAATTGTATTCGAATTTAGCTCTCTTTTCCACTATACTACGTCCGAAAAGATTGTCAGATGCAGCAAATTTGAGAGGGTGCAACAGCTGTCAGCCCATACTGGTAGCACACACGCCTAATAGCAAATAACAAAAAAGGACTCGCTAACGTAGATTTGTTAACAAAATAATATTGAGAAGAAAACAAGTTGTCTGCAGTTTTTTTCTTTTTAAAATTATTTAATATTATAATGATGTTTCTTCAAGCCAATCCAAAAATTAGATTATAGCTACAAAATGTATCGTGTATCATCCACTTCAAGCATATTTTTAAAAAAAAACTAATCGCCACTTCACATCGCATTGAAAAACACTCCCAAGACTGTCGCTGCCATTGTACATACGGGCAGGTAAAAGTTGCTTTATGTCAAAAATTTAAACTGAGATAAAGTGATTTTTTTTAGTGTATTGCGAAACAAAGTTAAAATAAAATCATTCAGAATGTTTATATCGCCATGGTGACTTTTTGTGGAATAAAGAAAGATATTTCACGTACTTCTTTCGAAAGTGCATTGCAACAGTGACACACATACTTTATGTCAATTATTTCGATTATGCGAATTGGTCCTCCAGAACTTCGACAATAGTGGAAAATGTTTTTGCCTCAATTTGATCAAAGCAAAAATACCAAAAGAAGTTTCGAGCCGTTATCTCAATTTTACTAAAGTTCTATGAGTTTATTAATGCAAAACCTCGGTTTTAAACTAAAATTACTTTTTTAAAGCCGCTGAATTAGTTTGGCAATTGTAGCTTAGGTCACTTTTTTGTGTGTTAAAACTGTACAAGATTTGTTTTTTTAGGTCAAGTAGTTTCCAAGATATTGACACCATCGGGTTGAATGCCACCCTAAAATGCAAGGCCTTAAATTTCCCGGCATGAATCGGATTAAAAAACAAGCCACAGCCTGTCGTTACACGACAGTAGCTAAAACAATCAGCTCTTTTTATTTCACAGTATAAGTTCGTAATTAATCTTAAATTATAAGTAGAAACCTCAGCTGGAAAACTTCTAGGATTTTTTCGCAAACTACACGCCCCGGATTTTCATTTCATAATTACCCAGCCATAGCTGAAAAAGCTAGTCATCTTCCAATGCATGTGTGTAAAGCTACAATCGTTGCAAAAAGTAATGAGATGCACAAAATAACCATAAGAGGCAAAAAAGTCAACAAATACAAAATTATAGTTCTTTTTATCTCCTCCCTCCTTTACACACTCATAACAACAAAGTTCTGTTTCTAAAAAACCTGAATGCAACATTGTCTGAGGAGTGCAAGGGTAAAAATATGTGAATAAATGGAATTTTGAAGTGTGTTAATATTTTTGGCAAAGATTGTAGCTACATTTTAACGTCTATATTTTATACAGGTTAACTTTAGCTAGGTAATCATAACAGTGTCTACCTAAAACACTATCGGTAGAAAACAATGACACAATACTAACATATGCCAGAGCTGATAAAACATAATGTTGTGGGTAACTATTTAGTAGTAAGATTCTTGCGTAAGTAATGGCTATAATAGGTAATTAAATAGTGCATAACTTTAAAAAACGTATTCTGCATTTATATAGATTAAAGCATTATAAAGTTTGGAATAACATCTATACAAAAATCAAAATCAGACTTCAAAATCTGTTCTGCCACGCCATGACGTAAATATCTTACGCTTCGGCTATGGTTATAGGGGGTAATAATGTCAAACACGGCTAGAAGAAATAAATAAAATAAATTTAGAATATATCTAAAATCATCTAAGAAATAAAATAAACTAATTAAAGTACAGAACATCCTGTCTCGTTTTGACGTATTACACAGCTTTTCCAATATTGTTGCTAGGTAACGCTCGATTATTAGCACTAGATATAGTTGGGGTATCCATAGGGGTTACAATGTTGTTCTTTGAAAACAAACAGACGAACACACGTGACCAAAACAACCTGTGGACGTTCCTCAACTCTGTCATTGTGAGTATGAACAAGTACGGATTTAACATCATGTAGATAAACGAAATTATTCCATTCAGCTTGTAAAATGATTGGTCGACATAGAGTCTCAGAATACTTGAGAGAACATGAAGACCTGTGAAAATGACTGTGATAATGTATATACGTATCAAATCCTTTAATGATTGCTTTAGCCTTCTCAATATTGTCAACTGTTGAGCATTGTGTCCCGTGTTAACTTTTTTGCTTTTTATTACCTTAATATTTCTTTGTCTCATACTGTTAGTATGAATTGCTATAGAAAACACTGTCACCATAGAAATCAGCATCAAACACCAAGAAACAACATGGTTCTTGTAACTTCTTGAAGTTATAGCAGATACCAGTTTTGGTTGTTTGCCGAATGGTATAACGGTAGTGAGAGTAGCAGCTATAGAAATTCCCATAACAGAGCAAAACACTTTGCATGACGTAACAACTTGGTAGTAAGCGAGACAATATTTTATTGCGATGAATCTATCTATAGCTAATAGAACTGTGCAAAATATAGATATCAAGAAAGTCGTTTTGGTCGCAACATGAAAAATAATGGTAAGATTCGCCTGCTTACTCTTGATTTGGTCATTACAAGTCATGCACATCGAGCTGTTGGTTACATCTGTCGAAATTTGCAAGATGATAGATGTTGAAGCACTTACTGCAAAGATGGTATCTGTAACTGCGATAGCAATGACAATATAGTATATCGGTATATGCAGTCTTTCTTTAGTTAATATAAATATCACATTTAGAATGTTTCCTGGCAGTGGCAGGAAGGCAAAGACAAGTATAAACAAATCCAATCCTGAAATATTTGCCATTATTCTTTAAATTTCTAAAAAAAACATAAAAAAAATAAAAAAAACCAGGAGACTTTATTTACTACGTGTAGTGAGAATACAAGGACTTGACAATACTGTTATATTGTACAAATGGACACATAATTCTAAATCCATATAAAATCCCAGAAATATTTCACCAATTTAAGACAAATTACGAAAATATTTAGTGCATAAAAACTTCACAATAAGTATTCCAGGAACTATTAAAGTTTAATATCTTATTGATTGAATAATACAGAGCAAATCACTTCTATGCTAATTAGATTCCTTTATAATATTACGAAGTAAAGTACATTAGCAAGGAAGATGATGTTGCATCCATTTCAGTCGCTAAAACAAAGAATATTGATTGCAGTGGTTATTAAGGCTGGCCACATAATATAAATTTATATGTCTAGATGAAAAAGGAAAGAGCCCACGACGAAGTTGTATGTGGCAGGCTTTAAATATACATTACAAAAGCAAATTTAAAATGTGATTCATTTTGTACAGAGTATTGTTGGGTGGATTGGTGCTATTTCACGAGAAATGATTAACTATCTGTTTTGTTGTTACCATACATGTGTTACTGTTAGAGTGAACCATAAACATGAGCATCAAAGCACAGGCGAGTTATTTATCGATAGTTGCTGCCAACAAATGAAAAATAACTCGCCTGTTGCAACTAGCTCTCCCATCTCCTACCTAATCCATATGAGAAATAAATGCAAAACGCAACCCATCAAATTATTTTGAAATTTAAAATGACATAAAAAGCAAGAAAATCCCACAGAAAGATGTAAAACACTCAAAAATGCCCTTACAAATTAGCATCTCAAGACTAAGAATAAGTGGTTCAAAGTCCAACTGACATCACTACGATAAATCGTGCAAGATGGTATCCCGGTTCTGTGTGTAAAATACGACTTTAATTTGGAATCTTGAAAAAACAGACCGGTTAATATATGATACATTAATGCAATAATTCAACTATCATCTTACAAGCAATATGAATAATATTAAGCCAAGTCAATTTTTTTTTTACAGATGTTTTTTGAAACATAAGGTACATTCAATAACTGGAGAGAGACACAGGATATATACCAGCAATACTTTTGGTAAACAGCTTGAAATTTCAAATTAGCCTTATTGGCAAATTAAGCGCTGCCTATACATTTAAAATTAGTACTATTGATACTATTTGCCAACTTTGTAAAATGGCGAAAAAAGTTCCTTTCTTTTAATATTTTTTGTGAGGGTTCACCTATGTAGTTTACCACAAAGAAAAAATAAACCAACCACCAACTATATACAACGGCCTACATGCTATTATCTCATGTTGTTATCACACTAATCGTTAGCCAGTGGAAGAATCCACGGGCCCGTCGGTCCGTAAATTTTCGCTAAACGTACGCTTTCCCTGCATCGCTATTCGTGCATCCGTAGCATAAAGTTGCGATCGGGTACCATTTTGAAAAATGCGGATATTGTTAAATACACTAGTCGTGGCCGGGGCAAAATCCACGGGTTCTCCCGTGCTTTATATACCGCATTGTGTATCTCTCACTGTAAATGTTGATAATTAGGATTGTATGACAAAACTAACTTTGCAATGCAAGTAAACAAACCATTTATACTTCGCTGCAAACTAAAGACAAACTCATAATAAACATAACTTTTTTTTTCATATTAAGCATTCACGTATATTCTTCGTGGAACAAAAAAGTGTGTATGAAAATAGGATAATTTAGAACATGCAAGAATTGGACACTTGTAAATTTGTGCTCATACTTTGTATGATACGGTGAAAAATACTACAGTCCAACCTGGCTATACCGGTCATGCCATATAGCGGACTTTTCCAGGAACCAGCCTCATGGTTAGAATTCCATAGAAAAACATTTACATAGCGGATACTTGATATAGCGGACACAAAATTTCCTTAAAAAATCATCTCTCTATTGCAAGGTCATCATTTTTTTCAAGGAAATTTTTTTCAGTAAAAAAGACGAAAAATAAATAACTTGTATTTATGTAACACATTTGCCTACTTTCCCATTAATACATTAATCAAGTTTATCACTGGCTTTTTAACAGTTTAAAACCCGTACACACTTTTCGTTTCTTGAAGTAAAAAGAGCGCTGAGTATAAGTTAGATAAGGTGACGACGCATAGCTTATGACGCAAAGAATATTCAGAGTGCCTCTATAAGTGTCTTTTCCCCGCAAAATTCTAAACCTTGATATAGCGTACACCTTGTTATAGTACCGTAGTTGTACGCTGTATACACAGTTGACAGATGTACTCACAAACACTAGAATAATTTTTCGCCTACCGTGATTCTCTTCACCCATACAACATTCAAGTAAGACGGATTAAAGTTTATGATGTAGAAGATGTCTTAATTAATCAAACTATTAATTAATTCCCATGGTGATTTGTTGTAAATATTTTGCCACCATGTTAGATGGACGACTAAACTCCGATAACTTTTTTGTGAATCTTTTTTTAAAGTTTAAGGAAGAATTGAAAAAGTTTAAATCTATTTTTTACGTAGTCTCTTGCAGATTCTTTGTTAATTAAAATTATTTTCGTGTTTTCAAATTTTGTTTACCAAGATAGTAACGTTGGTTACCGTTTTTTTTAGCCTCGTTAGCTAACGTTGGTTACCGTTTTTTTTAGCCTCGTTGACTACCATCTTTTCAACATCGTGCCTAGTTAACTATTTCCTAGCTAACTATCATTTAAATAAACCAACTCCTTGTATTTTGATCGCTTGTAAATTTATTGTAAAGACTTAAAACTCAAAACCTGCTAAAACTTTCCTAACAAAACATATAATTCTTTTTTTAGACTGCATCCCAGGATTTCTTCGCGGCAATCCTATTCCTAAAAATTTTTTTAAGAAGAAACTCATGTGGCATGTGTTATTTACAAGATGGGAATAATGAGTAGCTAAAAAAAATTCTAATGAAAACATCCTGGAGATAAGATCATATGCAATTGTAATGGTATAAATACAAATTATTGTCCATTGTGTGTCATATTGGGTTCCCATGGAACGTTATAGTTATCTTATCACTAAAGATCTTACTTTACTTCTAAAATAACTCACTTCTTGTGTGTCTTATGTTGATTTTATTAGAATTTTAGTTTTTAGTGCATTTATAGCGAGAAAAAGTATTTATAAGTTAGGCTGCCTTAAGGAGGAACCGACATTTTAATCTACCACTAATGTCCCACCTATCTTTATTCTTTTGCCTAAAATTTAAAAAGCTAAGTTCCCTAAGAGAGTTTCAAAAACTACTGGTCTTTAAAGATCTCCTAAGAATATTTCATGTTGACATCCTTAGGGGATCTTTTATGTAGACGGAACTTTCTTTTCAACCCTGTTCAGACCGGGGGAGAGGGGAACCTCCCCGCTTTTTAGGTTTTTTTTAAAACCTTTTTTCGCTCGGCTGCATGGTTATGATACTTCCTGAGTTTAATACTTATCTATAACACACCTGCATGTCAATTCTTAGGTACCATACCTCTCAGAGCCTTGAGTATTAGCTATTACCTGAAACTACCCCTAAAAATCTTTATGCTTTATAAGTCCTTATAATCGGGAAACTATAATATCGTTCGTTGGGATTATACTAAGAAGTTGAGATTTACAACACAACATTATTTTAATGCAAGAAATCATTTTGTTTATTCTGGATACGCAGATGGTGGAATTTTGAACAAATTTCAAACTTTCTATGACGTCACAGTAACAGTGCTGAAAGAGCCAATAATTAATTTAGAGTAGTCTATCAAAAATTATTGAGGAGCGGGCGGAGGTGGAATCCGCCCACTTGGTCAATATGTTCGAAAAATCCCGGAGCAAATAGAATTATAAGCAAGAATTAAATTGTTTATTTTAAAAACCACGAAAATCTTTTTTAGTGTTATCGGCGTAAAATTTTCAATTGCAATTTATATGATTGGCGTTTCCAATGACATGTAACTTTTTGTCAATAAAAGACACGATAAAAGCAGACCGCTTCTTTTTGTTCACTCTTCTCGTACATTTATACATGCATAAAGAAATACTGAGCGTTATATAACTCGTTTCTAATTACCGATTTTTACCGCACAGGTCTAGATAATGTTAAGTTGTGTCTCGTCGAGAAAGAAACGAGAATAACATCAGATATCGAGGATGTTAATTTCGGACGCATGTTTCAAAATTATGGTACATGTTTTGTTGACAGTCCATATTCTTTAAGAGTCTGCCGTTATAAAAACTAGCGAATTCTCAAATCTTTCTCAAAGAAGCGTTAATAATCTCCTTCGTTGTGTTTTTATTATTTTGAATGCCAGCATTATTCTTATTCCTACTAAGCTTTTGTGTGTTCTACGAATTTAAAGGGGTGGGAGAGCATAACTCCTCCGTTGTCTCTGCAACTTGTGATATAGAATTTTTAGAATCCCATTTAATTGTAATGTACCCTTAATTTAACGAATCTTTCTGTGTGGTGAGATACCTTTTTATTATTTTAGTTCGAACAATTTGACAGGGACCAAATTCACAAAAATTTATAAATGAAAAATATCGAAGAAATTGTAGGGCGTAAATAGGCGTAGCTTCAGGAATATGTTAACGTTGTCGAGGCGTGAATGAGATTCAGTAGCGAAGTGTGTACACTATCTATAAACTTTAACCTACAACAAACGCACAATTACAAAATGTCAATGTATAAAAACACTAACATGTCAAGATATTCACAAAATGATGATGGTTCTGGAAATGATCGTAGTATACAACTGCTGAAAACTTTTCTGGAACGTCCACGTATTATCAACAAGTCTTTGTCAGATCGGGCATTACTTCTCCTTTTCCACGCGACCCGAAAAGGGTTAACATTTTTTAAAAGCTAACAATAACATATATAACAAAGGACCGTAATTATAAAACATGATTTGTGCACAGAGATACCGCAGATACTAGCCTGCTTTAGGCTAGTATCTGCGGACCCTAGCCTATTAAAAATAGGCAGGAATTTTTAAAGAAGGTTCCGTCATGTCAACATTAACGTTTCGTCATATCTAATGGCCTTTAAATGGCCTTTCAATTGTGGAAGAGTCAAATAAATGCATGGCCACGAATTTAAGTGTATTTCTCGCTGTGCCCTTGCTTAATCCAGTCCGCTGAATTTATCATATGTATGAGCGAATGTATGAGCGAATATCCATACTCCTATCGAGATGCGCGACATAGTCTAAGATGGAATCCGCAGTAGTGGGTTGGCACTGGGCGGGAAAACAATCTCGAGTTTAAGCCATGTCTGTATCGCGTGAGATTCAAATTGACAGATGATGACCGGGTAACTAAAGGAAGCTGGGTATTAAACATTGTTCGCTCCATTGAACACGATTGTACGCAGCACAATCGCCTTTTTTATTCCTGTTTTGAATGTGGCAGACCAAGGAACTTCTACGTTAAGTTCTAATGACCAGCCGTCTACGTCATCGTCGTTCATCCGTAGGTGATTAACGACATCTTTTGGTTAAAAGTAAATGCCATATTTTTGTGGTGCATAGGATATAGCTGAGGACTGACAATTTCCATCACCTGTAGGATTATAAGCAGCGTAAAATCCTTGGTGGACAGGCTTTGTAATCAACCTTCCTTCTTGAGAGAAATTTTAAAAGTTTTACGACGCAGGTGCTTTTCTCTCTTTCTTTGATAGTACTTTCATTTTTGGTTTTTAAATGGAAGTTAGCAGTAATATCAACATAGAATTCTTTCACACATGACTTTTTGTGACCAGGTAGAGTTATTAAATGTCATACATTATCGATTCTACTATGGTTTTTGAAAACTCTTTCAGGAATAAAATATGCCGTTTCGGTATCTTATTTGTTTTGTTGCTTCCGATACGTACGTAAACTGAGCATTTGGTTAGTTTTTCTCTAGTTACACTCATGTGCTGTTTCACGGAGATGTCTCATTTTATATTTTCTTCTGTTAATATCTTTTGCGGATGGTGGTATGGAACGTCCTATTGATTGTTAGATCTCCTTCAAAAATATACTTCAAAGACATTTCCCTTCCCAATTCCTTGCGTTTTTCATAAACACTGCATAAAAATAGGTACATTTTTACCCAAATTATACCATTTTAGTTTTGGCTTAAAACCCTGTAACTGATTTTGTTTCGTAGTACTCGATAAGACCGTTCAACTTCTTCCAGCGCATGGGGGTGAAAAGACCGCGATTTTATCATTGTTATCTTTTGACTACGACAATATCTTGCAACTTCTTTCTTGAACTTGCCTCCATTGTCACTCTTAGAACGACTTGGTTCGCCATGGATAGAGTAGATTTTTTGGATCTCTCTTTTTACATGTCGTGATAGTTTTCGTTCCAGTTGAACTCGCCAAAGAAATCTTGATATATATCCATTAGTGAAAGTATGTAGTGAAAAAGGGTTTTCTCTTTATGTTCAATTTTCATTTTGCTCAGATCAACATTAATCTTGTGTTGTTCGCGGACGTCCTTCACACAAACAGATCGAGGGCTTGCTTTGTGTTTGAAGCGAACACTTAACTGTCTATACTTTGAATCATTGCCATTTTTGGAAAAAAACACTGCTTTATAAAAACAAACAAAAAAGGAAAAAGTGTGCAACCAACAACAACACGTCCAAACAACTTTTTTGCACAAATGGTGTACGCAGACTAACCAATTATTTTTCATAAAAGTAAAAAACAAAACAGTGGTTTTCAGCTGAAAAGTCTTCCAACCTCTTTCATTTTATAAATAATGATTCCATACCTCCTTATTGTCATGTAACAAAACATATCCATTTTTATATTTCGTGAATCTTTCCTTCGATCACTAAAATTGCACAACAGCGTTTTTTTAAATCCTTGATCTATCTTTTACAGGCGTGTTGAATCTACTACTTGGAAGTTTGACAATCGCTGCATATTCCTTGTCACCAAGTGGGTATATAATCTTCTTTCGATAATATTATTCACTAACACATCAAACATTGCGCCGCAACCTGTTTTCATGTATTGCGGTCCTGTGTTTTTTCATCAGTATCAGTCGGTTCTAAGTTGAAAAAATAAACTAAAGTCAAAGGAAAAAATTTGAATGTTCATTTTCTGACTGGTCCTATACCAGGGTTTTATAACATATTCCTTTTTTTAGAGAAAAGAATTTATTACAAATTGGGGCAAGGTTTGACACAAATTGGGGCAGCTTTGAGTTATTACCAATTGGGGAATCTCTGTTCTTTTTTTGATGAAACATGGCTGTAAAGCCACATGCTGCTCTCTGACAATCAATTAAAAAACAACTTCACAACAACAGTGAAAGCAACTCTCTTTATCGTTTTCTAGTACCTATTCAACCACATCATCTTCCATTCGACAATGGTAAATTCAATAAAGCAACAAGTATCTACAAAGCAAACTTACGGCATTCCCACATTGGAGAAAAACATGCCAAAAAATCTCTTTCTCGACTTTAATGTCATGTCGGGTCGTGTTGGGTCCTTCAAATAATGTAGCTTAGGTTGAAATAACACACACTGTGAGAATTGATAATTTTCCAAAAAACGGATAGGGAACATGATTCTTGGATTTATTACAAATTATAAATAATTCTGCTGAGAGCAAGGAAAGTTCAGAATATATTTTGCAAGGTTAATGGTCAAGTAAGAACAGAGATAAAGTAGATCTCGTTTAAAAATTATTTAAGTTAGATAATACCTTTATCCCAGCATACTTGATTACTAAGAAACCTAGCATAAATGGGCTTAAAAAAAGTTGTAGTGGTAGTGCATTTCGTATCCGTTGTTACGACTCTTATGTCAACATTTCAGTAGGGAGATACTAAGAACTTAGCGTACAAAACACACACAGGCTTTTTGCGTGTGTATGGCATTCTAAAATCATTTCTAGTGTGTACACAAAAGTGCGAAAATTAAGTTAAATGGAGTTAAATTAAATATTTGGTCCACAAGACTTGGAAAAATAATGCATATTTACATTTATACCTGAATAAATTTATGGCTGATGCAATGATAAACATTTGAATCTCTCTACATTTTTATTGTTGTTTTAATTCTGTGTAAGCTGTCATAAAATAATGCGAAGATGGGGTAGTGACAGCGCATTTGGCTTTTAATCATGTAGTTTTAGGTTCAAGTCCTCCCTCCGGGGCCATTTAAATGTAGTGTTGACAGTTCATGCAGTGCCATCTACTAGCCGCTAATCGACTTGAGTGGCAGACAAGGAAGTCAACGCAATGCTATACGTATCTTTGGCCGTGATGCGACATAGTGATTAGGAGAGGATAAAGAGTCAGCCGTTAAAGTAGAATCCCAAAGGACATTCAAACTTTCTGTTACTTACTTAATCACTTACTAAAATTTGTAAAAGCGAAGAAAAGAAAAACAGTCATGCAATGTAGTTGTGGTAACCCACAAGTATGTTGTTAGCATTTTGAAAAATTAAAACTAATTATTTTGGTTATTAAAAATTTACGTCAATTATAAAAAACACGAATTTTTTTCCTTATTCAATAACTGTTTGGGGCGCGGGTGAGAACTTAGCGTTAAATTTATGTGATCACATGTTGCCATGTACGTTTGGGGTGTATAAGCTTCAAAGTGACACGTCATATCAATGCAAATAATGTAAATATTCTCAACATATAACAATAATTTTTCAATCGTTTTAAGTGGTTGAAGAAAAGTATTTCAAAGCATGACTATATGACTTTATTTTGTTTCCAGTCTAAATACTCACTAAATACTTAATTTTGTACAGGAGAAAGTTTCCATAATCTAAGAAACAAAAAGTTTCTCGTGTGTTTGTTCCTCTTTCACAGTCTGGATACTCATTCTTCATTATCTACAAAGAGGTTTAAGTAACAAAAACTTTTTCATGGGTTTTGGTTTTTAAACGTTAATGAATAAAGATTTCAGGCATCAACACTGTTAATCAGATTCAATTCCTCCGTTCTGATATCATAGTTGGATATTACGGAACATAGAGCAACGCAGAATCGCGATCGAACCTATTTTTAAATATGCATTGTAATGTTCTACGTACGTTCTGTTGTTTAAATCCTACACAGACCTACACTTAATTTTTGGGACAAAACAATTTTAGAGACTCATTTAATTAATTCAATTAAATATTGACATTTCTAATCTTACGAAAGCATGAAAATACATCATTAAACTTCACCACGCATTTTAAATCTTTTTTTAAAGGCTACATAAAGCAAAGGTGAATCTGTTGGTTGAACTAAACTTACTTGACATAAAGTAGGATAGAATCAGAAAAAGCGTCCTTTAAGACAAAATGAAGTTTTTCAACAAATCAGGTATTTATCTGTTTCATTTCCTTTCTTAAGTATAATGCAATAAATTATTCTTTACTCTTCTTAGTATCTCACATATGGTGGGTGCAGTAAGATTACAGAAGTTATCTTTTTCTTCTTCATTTAGTTTTTTATAACACGTCATTTTTAATTTGCATGCTTTGTATCTTTCAGGTTCAACGAAACAAACCAAATCCTGAAAAACCAAACAACAAACAACAGCAACTAAAGTGAGATGCGTCACAATTGTTAATACATCAGGAAAGCAGTTCAAACTGAAATAACGACATCAAGGTTTCGTGCCTTAGTTGCTAAAAAACGCAGAGTTTCTGAAACGAATAAAGAGAAAGTTGAGTTTTTCATTCAAGTAAAGATAAAGTTGCAAAAAAAAAAAAATAATCGTTGGATAAAAGTCGGAGTAGTTGGATTAAGAAGATTGTTGTTGCTTCAAAGCAAAGATAATACTGCAATGACATTGGCTTTAGCTAGTGAAAAGTTATTTTAACAAAATGTAAAATTTAAACGTTTAAGAATAAGATCCCTAAACACAAAAGTTATTTTTTACCCCATTCGTCATGCTGCAGAGTAAAAAAATAAACATGTGTGTAGAGACACACATGTGTATTTTTATGTCTGTTGCAAAAGAAAGAAAACACGCCAGTCTTTACCAATACGTTTTTTACTTTCTAAAATACCTAATCTTGGAATTTTAGCTAACTAATTTTAAAAAATCTGGCTAAATCTTAGTATCCTTATTTTCTCTTTCTCTTTACCTCATTGTCATACTAATAAAACACCACTCTTTGCTTCCCTGCCAGCTTTATAATTTAACAACTTATTTTCACTAAGACATATAGCCACCATATTTGTTGAATTTTATATTTATGTGCCAGTCACGTACCTGCTTAATGCTTAATTCCCATACCTCCCGGGGGCTAAGATGTTATCTTTTAATCAAAGTCACTCCTTTATTTCTATGAAAGCTTTATAATCAAAAAGACTTAACTACCGTTAGGTTTTAAACTGGCAACATGACTTTATTTCTTTACTACTTTCTCTAAGAAGTTAACATGCGATTATCCTTGTGTCTTAAGCATTTGTGATTTTACACTAAGTCGGAAAAATCATTCTTCAATCAGGTCGAATAAATGTCTCTGTAGTAATATTGAAATGGTTATAAACATCACAATGATGTATTCTTTTAAAAGACGGGGTTCCTCGTCAACAACTTTTTAACAGTATACCCAAGAACAACTTTTATAGAGTGTTGACTAATTTTCAAACAGTCCCAATAACAGAAAGCATGCTTTTTTAAGAACGACATGAAGCCAAAAGGCATATAATCAATATTATTCATAACTACCTCTGACTCATCTTTTTTATTAACCAAACTTCAAACAAAGGTTTCAAACCAAACCAAGGTTTGGTTTCATCTGGGAATAATAATCTTTTAGTGCTTTTGAGATACTGAAAGTCAATAGTTAATTATTTCTTCATCAAACCTTGATGTCAACGTAATCGCTTCATCGTCAGCAGAAACGGGTAATTATGAATACTTGCTTAAATTATGCCAGCTAATTATTTTTAAAATAAGAACAATATGAAAATTAGGTGTTTGCGCATGGACACATCCCACGTAGTATAATATATATCTGTGACATCACAAGAATACTTCCCACAAACTCTTACAAAAACAATTATAATTTGCTGAAGCATGATGTCCCATTCTCAAGTTGTAACATCGCTTCCCACGTAATATCACAAAAACAATTATAATGTGCAAAAAAAAGATGTCCTATTTATCAAGTTGTGACATTGTGGTAACGCACATAAGTACGCAAAAAATGCTAGCTACCTTATATTACTGAAGTGAAGAAAAACACAACAAGACTACCTAACAAACCAGGTAACAAATACTATCTAATATTTTCAACTTGTTTATACTAATAAGTAAAAAGGAAGTTTCTTATCCAATGCCTCAAATTGTTCCTGCCTTAAACGTGTACAAACTTTTTCAATGGTTATTAACTCTCAGTAAAGTGTTTAGCTTGTTAATTTTAAAACTTCAATAAGGTTTTTATTTTCAAATTTGATGTACAAATAACGCAGGACATGCAGTGTTCATGGATAATAAACACTCTTACTTTTTCAGTTTACAAGCCAACCCTGTTAAAAACACAACAGCCATAATTAACGAAACACGCAAACAACCTCGTCTCCAGGCCCATTTTTCTCTTTCTGACAATCTCGGACGGCGAGAAGAAATGACCCTGGGCCACACTGGTCAGTTTCGAGATCTGATTGGTTTCTCAAGTTTCCGTTAATTATGAAGATAAATTAATTTTTGCGTAAAAAATTGAATAATAACAGGAAAACAATAATGGCGGCTAAGTTTATGTGCGAAAGGAACGCTGGAATGTTTATGTTCTGCTGGACTGAATTTATTTTTGTAAAAATAAAATATTTGGCATTGTTAGTATAGCTGAACGTGCAAACAAAATTAAATAGCTTTTAGTTGTGTTCAGAGGCTGTTAAAGTAAGCTTCTGTTTTTTTTGAAGTGCAGTTGAGGAGGTAGCTACTAGACTAGAAAGCCAGCTATGCTAGCTTTTGTGCACAGGGTGTAGTAAAAAACACAATAAAGGTTTCTTTGAAGACATGTTTAGCAGCTATCTAGCTAGCTCAAATACAACACAAGGTATATGCAGGTATACACAACTAATCCTATTTTTCCTGAACAGACCTTCTTTTACACTCTAGCTAATATTCTTTCGAGGCAGAACACATAAACAAAAAAAGATCATATGCTGTTGATTTGGTTGAAAAAGATTACTAAATAGTTATACGCTTAATTAAATCGATTTTTCAGATTAAATAACAATTTTCTCTGACTGCATGAAATGCAACATCCTATGTTTTATGACTTTTAATCTCTTACTAAAGCAACAAACATAAATTCATTGAAAAAAGTCAATTGGCTTGACCATAGTGGCCATTTAGTTGTAAATGCGTTTCCAGGTACCCGTTTCGTAAACACCGAAACTGTAATATGATAAAAAAGAAAGATGAAAAAAAAAGATATTGGGTTAAAACTTGTTAGTAGATGCTTTTAGGCTGGTCTGATGGGATTAGCATAAAAAATGATTCTGTAATAGCTATACTTTTTGAATTTAGGCATTAAATGCAGGGCGATAATATTTTTTTAAAGACAATTATAAATTTTGACCTAAGAATTGTAAAATTTTTTAGACAATACAATTTATTTAGGTGTATATGCACGTTACGACAATGGCTTTAAATGCGCTAGGACCCCCTTCGCAGGACCCTTGTTGATAGCAGTACCAACAGGAACTGAAGAGCTATTCTGGGTAAATAATTTCAATAATAAAATAATAATAAGCATCTTCAGTAATTCTAATCACAAAACCCTCTGAAAATTCTGTGGCTTGGAAGCTAGCTATAGCTAGCTAAAAGTACTTTCACTCTTAACTATAATATGAAATAAAGATACCTAAAAATCATAATTAAAAAAGTGTATACCTAGCTTGGTTTGCACAACCTTTGTAGCTACAAAAGTACGTCTTGGACCTTTGCTAGCTAGCTAGCTATAGATGGCTGAAACCTTTAAAATAAATATATATTTAAAATTTGTATGTAGCCAAAAAAAGCGAAGGCAACACTGCAATGATGTTTTCTCGAAGCAAAAACTCAAAACACTTTAACTAACTTCTTTTTGATTAAAAATAAAACTCTATCCATGATTTCAATCCAAGATTGTTTTGCATAAATTATTGCAATACGGTGTGACTAAATTTTGCATAAATTAAAAATCAGCACGAATCGTGCTGATTTTAACCAGCCTGGTCCAGGGTCATTTCTTCGCGCCGTCTCGGATATCAAAAAAGCGGAAAATTGCCCTGGGAACGAGGTTGGAAACGCAAACAGATATTAAAAGTAAATTGTGTAATCATAATTAATTCAAATGGTTTAAAATTCCAGCTAAAGTAATAGTTGCGTACTAAAATCAAAAGAATTTAACAAAGAAAATTGTGGAAGTCGTTTAAAACGAAATGAGATATAATAGCGGTTTATACCACTTGTAAACGCACAATCATGATAATCAAGTTTAATGATAAAATAATTATTATATTCTAAAGTTTGCGTAAACAAGTGAGTGCACAATGAAAGTTTGATGTGAATCTGTCCCAAACGAAAACAAAACTTTTTTTGTCCAAAAACCTTAAAACTAATTAACAAACTAGCTATAGTTTGATAAAGTACAGAATTTCTGTCGTTAGTAATAATTTATGTTTTACTTATAAGCCATGAAGTCACATGATATATGCATGGTGTGTTGGCAAAAGCCACCAAATTTTATGTATAGTTATTTCTTCAATGTTTAAACGCGTTGACTTTAGTTTGAATGTTGTTTCGCTGGTCAATCAAAAAGCGTTTTATTGAACGATATGTTTCGTAGCTTCCTTGTCAAAAAGTTTATTTTGTGACAGGCTTATTATTGATTTTATTGTTTTTACTATGTATTACAAAGTAACGACTTTACTATTACGTCGCTAGAGTTAATTCTTGTTATACGTTAAAACGCAAGTTGTTACTCAAAAAGAGGGAACTTTATCTGCATGATATTCACTTACTATGCACAGTTTATCCATATTAAAAAAGGAAAAAAAATGATTTGGTTATTACCTACATGACATGTCTTCCATGTTTTTCTTTTTGATCATAATGTCAACGAAAAAACGATAGTCAAATTTACAGTAGTATTTTAAAATGACTAATCAGATTTTGTTGGACAGTATTTTTCACTAATTTTAGCATCTTTTTATTTTTCTTCAAATAAATTATGTTAAGTAAGAAATCAAAATTTAATTTTGAACAGTTAACTGCTTTTTTTTTACGGAATGAGAACAATATTTAAAGCTATCATGACTGGTTTCACCGTTGAGTTTAATTTTAATTCAACCTTGCAACGTGTTGTGTTGCTACTTTGCAAAACACACAGACATTTACAAAGAAGATGCAATGCAGGTGAAAGATATAGTGAAGCATCATCTACGCGATGTTAACCTTGTATACAAATATCCTGTCAAATCAGTTTTAAATGTTTTTTGAAGGTTTGAATTATAATGTCATGTCATCCTGGTTCTAAACAATGTTTTTGAAATTTTCTATTTTCATTATACTGTCTCTATAAAGGGAGAGCTTTATCAATGTAGATGTGTTTGCGTCAAACATGGGAGTTGCTCTTCGGTTTGCAATAAAACTTTGTAAGTAAAATTTACCATGAATAAACAGATATACGGATGTGCATATAAGCATAACCCAAACTAATCAATCGTTCAGAAATCGTTACCATTATGAATTAAATTAAAGGTGATTACAAAATAAGGCATATATAAAATTTTACCCCGGCTAATTACGGCTTAATTATCTATTAGCAATGTTTGTACATTCCCGCCTCCTACTGCTTTCGTGTTATAAGTTATAGAAGTATCGTCTTCTTAAAAAACATTTTCATCAAAATTCTACAAAGGTCAGACTGTCGCATTCGGAGTCAACAGAAGCCTAACATCAATTTTATTTTCACAATGAAAATATTTGACAAAACAGGTAACAAATTACTTTGTTACAACCTGCTTAGATTGCTTGAACTATTCCTAAGTGTTTTGATTGAGAAATAACATTATTTATTCTTGTAAAAAGCAGCTATATGAAATTTTTTATTTGTGTCATACTTTCTGTAGGTAAACAGCAAACAAAACCATCCACACAAACATCAATAAAACAAGAAGTAAAAACAACAACTGGGAAAACAAAGGTTAAATGTGTCACTGTTATCAACACATCTGGAAAACATTTTAAATTAAAGTAACAACATAATTGTTGGTACGACTGTCGAAAACAACAAATGCTTGATAATATAAGTGATTAATCACTTTACCAGTCGTGTCAAATGGCATACAGACTTTTACATAAATATTCATTACGAGCGAAACAAAATTATAAGTCCGTTTACTTCGCGAAGTGTACCAAGGAAATGAAAAAATCGTTACGCACCCAATCCGGGCGGTCTTACCTATATTGTCTGATGCGGAAACTTTAGTAACATCAGGTGCAGATGCCTTAAAAGTAAAAATATGACCGTTGTTTTTTTAGTTTTGTGTATTATACAGACCTTTCATTGCAGATATAACAGTCAATTCATTCTTAAGTTACATTAATATGTAAATATTAAAAGAAGTTTTGTTTTGTATTTTCAAATGGAAGTTTAATGATTTACATTCATTATTGTTATTATTTGCTTTTATATATTTTGTTTTTGGTCAAGTTATTTGTAATTCTTGGCAAGTTTATTCTTTTTCACAGAAGCCAACTTTGTTCCAAGGACAAACACAACTGGGGTTGCCATAACTGTTGCATTTAGAAGATTTCCGCGTGAAAGAACGATTGTGGTACGGTTGTGCTTCTTTTTCTGCTTTTTAACGCAGCTTGGAGCTAAAAGGTTAAATGAGTGACACTGGTTTGTTGCCAGAACTATAGCCAAGACTGTGTGGTTATAGCTAGATAAAATTCAAACGCATCTTCCACACACAAAGCACTATCTAGCTAGCTAAAAAAAGAAGCTAAATATCACTGAAACTTTGTAGCTACGTAGACTTGAGAGACTGGCTAATTTTCTAGCTATATGACTAGTTAAATGTCCAGATATGTCAAATTGGCAATACCAATGTTTTAATTTTATTGCAGAGTAAAACATGTAGCTAGAATGCATGGTTTTGCCTTGAAGAAAATGTCAAATTTTCGAAAGTTTAAGACGAATTACGGAGTTTTCACTGTGCCATAAACAGTTCTGAAAACTACATTTCACTAACTTGGTAACGGTACCAGTTCATTTGTGTTTCAATGCTAGCGTGGTTAATGCTTACCAACATGAATTTAGCGGTAATCTACCGATTATACTGAGTTTTGCATCATAGAAATGATTAACGGAGACACCCTTGTAAAACAATTATGATGAGCAAAGTATTTCCACTGACACAAATATCGATCTTCCAAACTTCGTACGATTGCTTAAACTCCGCAACAAGCGCACCCACCGGGATAGGTTTTAATTAAAAAATTAAGACAAATTAGCATACGAAAAATTCATTTTTTGATGAAACGTAGCTAGAATGCCACATGCTACATCTTTCTACGGCCATTTTATAAAATAAGTGCACAGCAGTGGTCATAGCAACTGTATTTATCGTTTTCTAGTACCTAATCAGCCATACTATCGTTCACTCGACAATGTCACAATGAATAAAGCCACAAGTAGTAACAAAGCAAACTTACGGCGTTCTCTCATTTGAGAATAAGCTGGCGAAAAAGGTTGAAATAACGAGCACTGTAAGAATAATTAATTAGCATAAAACAGCTATTTGAAAGTATTGATTACTAAATATATAGCTTTTGCCAAGTTTTAGTCTTTTTTCGGACACCATTTTGAATTATTTTGACAGATATAGTGCGTGTGTAATTTCTAATATGAGAGATGTGCTAACTTGATATCTATAACGTTTAAGCGACCTGTAAATATTCAAACATGAAGCCTTTTGGATTTACTCCGGATTAAAAATCATTCTGTTGATAGCAATGATAGTTCATTGAAGAGTAGGAACATTAGATGGAATTGAAAAATTATTTAAGGTAGATAACACCCTTACCCCAGCATACCTGATTACCAACAAACCTAAATTATATTAGCTTAAAAGAAAAGTTGTGATGGTAAGGCATTTTGTATCCGTTGTTACGAGTCTTATGGGAGCATTTCAGTAGGGATATACTAAAGTGTGTGTCAGGTTACAAAATTATTTCCAGTGCATCAACAGAAGTGTGAAAAATTAAATTGAAATTAAATTCGACAATAATGCTTATCTAAATTCCTACGTGAATTAATTTATAGTTTATCTGAAGATGAACATTTTGTGGTGTTGTTTTTGCTCTGTGTAAACTATCGAAAAATTATGCGGAGATGTAGCTAGTGTAGTGACAGCGCATTCGGCTTTTAATTATATGGTTTTAGGTTCCAGTCCCCTCTCCGGTGACTTTTTAATGAAGTGTTGGCAGCCCATGTAGTGGTATCTACTAGGCGCTAATCGGCATGTGTGGCAGACAAACGAGTCAACATAATGCTACACACTTCCTGGCGGTAATGTTACATTGTTACGGTCAGAAGGAATAAAGAGCCAGCCGTTAGGGTAGAATCCCCAAGGACTTTCAAACTTCCTGTTACCTACTTTCTCAAATTGTTTCAATTTGTTTTATCAGTCGCATAAACAGTCATACAGACTATCATTATTATTATTATTAGAAAATCTTTAAAGAGGATATACAATTCAGTTATTTACAAAATGACTGCTATGCGTCCTCTAGTTGTGGAAAACCACAAATGTGTGACAACATTTTATAAAAGTAAAACAAATTATTTTGATTATAGAACATTTATGCAAATTATAAAGAACACGGAAAATTTTTTTCTTATTGAATGATTGCTGAGGACACTGGTAAAAATTTAATGTTAAATTTATTTAATCACATGTGACCAAGTAAGGGCTTTGTGATGTATATGCTTTGAAGTTACACCTCATATAAATGCGAATAATGCCATTGAATTTCCTCTCCACACGAAAAAATAAATTTTTCGATTGTTTTAAATGGTTGAAGAAAACGTATTTGAAAGCATAATGACTCTAGTATTTTGTCTTGTTCCCAGTCTGGATACTCATTCTTTTTTGTTCACAGAGAAAAAGTTCCCTTAAGCTGAAGAGACAAATCTTAACTTATGTGTGTTTTTTCCTTCCTCACAGTCTAGATGCTCACTCTTATTATCTACAAAAGGAAAGTTTCCTTACGTTTAAGTGACGAAACCATTCTTATGCGTTTTCTTTCCATATCAGTTTCAAATCCTACGTTCCGTTGATATGACGGAACATTGTGGAACGAACAATCGCTATCGAAACTATTTTTAAATATGCATTGTAATGTTCGATGGACGTTCTCTTTTTAAATTGCTTAAAAGACCTACACATAACTTTTGAGACAAAACATTTTTTAGAGACTCATTTAATTAATTCAATTAAATATTGACATTTCTAATCTTACGAAAGGATCAAACTGCGTCATTAAACTTCGCCACGCATTTAATTCTTCTCTGCACGGCTATATAAAGCAAGAGGGGATCTGTTTGTTCAGTTAAACTTACTTAAACTAAAGTTGGATCGAATCAAACACTAATAGTAAAATAAACATTTTTTAAGACAACATGAAGCTCTTCAATAAATCAGGTAAATATCTGTTTATTTTCCATTGTCAAGTACCATCCGATAAATTTTCATTGCTAACATATGGTGAGAGCAGTAAAGATTATATTAGTAATCTTTCTTTTGCTCTATTTAACTTTTTTATTACGTTATTTTTAATTTGCATGTTTTGTATCTTTCAGGTTCAACCAAACAAACAAAATCCTCAAAAACAAAACAACAAACAACAACTAAAGTGAAATGTGTCACAATTGTTAACTCATCGGGAAAACAATTCAAGCTAAAATAAGGAATATGAATATTGTCCATGTAACCAACTAAGTAATTAAGAGATTAATGGAACGCAAAAATATCCAGCTAGACATCAAAAGACATCTGTATAACATTCTTATTGAGTACCAAGAAAAAAGACTCTGGGAAATACGTTACAGTTGAAGATGCAGAGACGAATAGTTGAACAACAGCAAATATGATACTGAAGGGCTAAAGCGCTGAGAATTGTATATATTGTTTATAATAATAATAAAAATTGTAAATACATTTTGATATTTGAAAAAGAAAATTGTTAATTCACATTTATTTAAGTATTTTTGTATGACCCCAGCTCAAAATATTTAAAGTAATATAAGTCTCTTGTAATTTAAACTACCTATTTTATTTACAAGAAAACAAATATACGCCCTCAGAGGTCCTGAACTATAGAAGAATATTAAAGGGTTCGTCAACACAAAGGAGTACTAAAATTTTCCTTTAAACCACAAAGCTGACATAATTAGAGGAAAATATAAGAATAATTTAAGAACATTTTTGATTAAAAAAAATTAAAAAATTTGAAGTTCTCCTTCAAACTGTGGGTTACTATTAAAACATGTATGTACTGTTACGAAACCTCAAATTTCAAAAATCAAACTGCAACTTTCTTAGCCAAGGCGCATATACGATACACAATCAGAATTTATCGTCCTGTCTCTTTTTTTCTACGTCATTGTTAACCTTAAAAAACACCAATCTCTTTCTAGGCGTTTTAAAAACCAAACCCTTTTCGCTCCGCTCCCCTGCAAGTTTTATTTTTTATTACCTTTGTTTTGCTATGTTTTTAGCCATCATATTTGTAAAATTTCTACATTTATATACCAGACACGCGCCTGGTAAATGCTTAGGTCCCACTCTAAGAATTTTTAGGTATTAATCGAAACGACCCCGTAAACTTTTATGAAAACTTTACAATAAAAAAGATTTAACTTCCGTTAGGGTTAAAACTCACAACGTGACATTATTAAGTCCTCAGTCAGCTGTAGGCATAAGCACTGAGAAGTCAAGCTTGACCAATTTAAATTGTGTACGTCTAATATAAAAACAATCGAAATTACTACGGACTTCAAACTTGGTCCAATGACAACATTTTTTTAACTGATTGTAAAGCTAAAGTGATTGCATTTTAGTAGTATTTTGTACAAATCTATAGCTTTTGCTAACGTCACAGAAAAAATGGTGACATAATCAAAATATAGTACTACCATTTTTATATATTTAGAGGATACTATAATTTTACCAAGCTTGGTTGCATTCGGTAGATCACATCAAAAGTTTTAGAGGTGTCATAACAACTTCGTGAAACTGTGGACAGAACAGGGTTAAAGCGGGCAAGGAATAGGGAATAATGTTATTAATCAACGACAAAATACCTTTACATATTCAAATTGGTAAGGTATATTCTAACATATATGTATTTTCCTGTAAAGGAGCCATTAATTGTTTTACGAAACAGGTAAATTTTGTAGCAAAGACATATTTTATAAACTTTTAATTCAATAATCTGCAATATTTTTAATATAATAAAAGTTAATGAGCCTACTAAATAGAAACCTTTTTAGCCATTTAATGATGCAACATATTCTTTCACTTTCCGGATTGTAACCGGAAAGATTTTCACACTGAAACAATAGTGGGGAAATTTTTAAGAAGATCTTTGACTGTATGAATTTCTGATGAGCAACTGAAACGATTTTCCCTTTTATCGTATGTTTTACCAAAATCCGATACCAAGCCAAAAATGCAGGTGCTTGTAAAATAAACAAACAAACAAAAATAAAAATACGATTTAAGTGACATCTGCTGATTATGAAGTGAATAATGCAAACTGATGCGAACACTGCACTGTTTACACCTACAAATTCAAATATTATCAACTTATTCTTAATACGTCTAAAACGTTTAAAAGAGTCACTGTTTTTGTCTGTTCGGAAGTATATTATGACGTAATTTCTGAACTCATTTTGTGCTAACAAATGTTTGTGTCAAGTTTTGTGACAATATGATGTGTGTTTATCACTTTAGGAGGAGGTGTAGAGAAGGTGGGGGAAAAGGGTGAGTGCTTTTTCTAGTCTCCCACAACTTCCGGCTTTTCAAAGCCTCGAAAAGCCCGAAATCAATAAGTTAATGAGCTACGTACATGGCTTCGTTTTCGCAAAACACAATTCTGCACATAGCTGCAATTGCTATTACAATGCGGACCTGTATGTACAAACCCACTTTTAGTTTCTGCATACAGTATGTTTATACCGCTGACAATACTCTTAAGTTATAAATCTTTATTTTATACATGAACATGAATTGCTGCATTATAGCATATCTATGTCTGAAAATTCTTCACAATCAACTGCTGCGTCATTTTTTGCTAAAGGGTCGAAACCAACGCATAACTTTCGAGGCATTTTATATTTTTAATTAAGAAATTACAGGATTAGTTTATTTAATTATTATATTTTCCTGTAGCTATGGACGTCAGAGAAATATTTTCCGTCGCCCACGTGATTTTTTTATAAATACTCTTACGGTTTGCATATTCCACAGTTAAAGACGAACTGACTTAAGGTGATAACAAACGACAAGGAAAAACAGAATTCATAGCTATGAAGTTTTTCAATAAATCAGGTAAATTGGTTATGTTTTTAACTTTTTTTCTGTAATCTAAGTAGTTGCCGTTATAGCGTTGATAAAATCTTATTGTTGTTATCTCAAAAAAATAAAAATTAATGACAGTTCTCATGTTTTCTTTTTTAGGTACAACCAAACAAACAAAGTCTTCAACGAAGACAAAACAGCAAACTGCAACAAAAGTGAAATGTGTCACAATTGTTAATTCGTCTGGAAAACAATTTAAACTAAAATAAGAAAGATGAATATTGTCCATGTAATTAACTAATCAATTAAAATATGATTTAAACACAAAATTATCCAGCTAAATATCAAAAGACATTTGCATAAAGTCCGTATTGAATATCAAGAAAAAAGACTCTGGGAAATACGTTAAAGATGCAGAGAATAATAACAATAGCAAATATAACATTTATAGGCTAAGCTCATATTGTTATTGTATATATATTATATTGTATATATTGTTTATAATAATAATAATTGTAAATACATTTTGATATTTTAAAATGAAAATTGTCATTTTTATTTAAGTTTTATTTATGACCTTATGGAAAAATATTAAAAGTATTATGCGTATCTCGTTATGTACACTACACTTTTGATTTACAAGAATAACCTATAAAAAATATACGTCCTCAGATGTCCAGAATTTTAGAACATTAAAGGCTTCGTGAAGAAGTCCTAAAATTCTCCCTTAAACCACAAAACTAACTATCTTAGAGGAGAATTTAAGAATACCTTAAATAAATTTTTAGGCTTCAGTTTGAAAAGTTAACGTTTTTTTATTTCCTAAATTAACTATTTTATGAATTAAAGCTAAATAATTCCAGATTTTAGTCACATCGAAAGTTTTTTTTATAAAAAATTATTTCCTGGGTGTTTTTCTGTTATCAATAAATCGATCCAATTATGATAACGTGTTAATCCTTTTTCTGGATATTGGAGGAAATCCTTGCATTACGGTACCAACATGAAATATCACAAGAGATAAACTATCGCTTTATAGGGTTTATATAACCTAAGAAACTTTAAAAAGAAACGCCAACTTTCTTAGTCAAGGCATATCTACAATACACAATCGGAATTTATGGACCTGTCTCTTTCTTTCTAAAGAGAGAAAGAGACAGGTACTAGTATCTGTTAATGTTAACATAATCACTTCATCGTCAGCAAAAACGGGTAATTATCATTATTTACATAAGTTATTGTTACTGCGCGTTGTTGTTCGGTTCACATAAAAAGACAGAATTTTGTAAGATTCAACAGTTTCTTTCCAATAATAAAGTACAAATCCTCAAAATCCGTAGTAAACTGTTCTCGCTGTTCACAACGCTAAGCAACTGTTTTACACAGAAATACAACTCTTTTTATACACAAAAGTGACACAAAAACATAACAATTACTGCACAGCTACGATACGCACGACTAACACACACAAATTAGCGCACCACAAGGGACAACTCAAACACACAAACTATAATTGTCTCTAAACGAAATCCCATAGGGGCCATTTCATCTGGCTCCCCTCAAGTTCATCTTGAAAATTGTGGCTCCTCGTCGGGGATTCGATATTCTAACAATTGTATCAATTTCGTGATTGGTCGATCCAATATTGTACCAGCACGGCTACCAAGCTTCACGCTACAACTCCGAACCTTTCCATCTGCACTCGTTTTTACAGCCACCACTCTTGCCAGTGGCCACCGTCCTCTTTCCAGCAAAATTTCGTTCGTTTTTATTCCACTTTGTTCGTGTCTGTAGTGAACACAGATATTCGCATTTCCATCGTCTCCAGAACATATCCAACACATACTGAGCTCTTTTCCACTGTTTCCTGCAATATAACGACGCTTCTTCAAAATTACCAGGAGGCGGTAAAACTACCTTTGATTTCATCGTTAGAAGAGCAAGTGGTGAAATTGGTGTTGCACTGTTTGCATCGCTGATTGCTTCGACGCATAAAGGTCTAGAGTTAACGATACTTTCTGCTTCTGTTAAAATAGTGTGCAGCGATTCTTCACTCAAACGCGAGCCATTATGATTGAAAAGATCTTTTAATATTGCGCGCACAGATCGAATCTGGCGCTCCCATACTCCACCCATGTGCGAAGCAGCAGGTGTATTCCTCTTCCAGAGAATCCAATCACAACCAACACTTTGAAGGAATTGTTTAACTTTCGCATTGTCCATTTGTTTTAATGCCTTTATGAACTCGGTCTCGGTGCCGACAAAGTTAGTGCCGTTGTCGCTTCTCATCGTTCGAATGTTTCCTCTTCTAGCAACAAACCGTCGCAAAGCTAGAATGAAGGAGTCAGTTTCCAAGGTGTTGACAACTTCAATATGGACGGCTCTGCTCGCCAAACAGGTAAAGAGGCAGCCATATCTTTTTACAAACTTTTGATATGGTTTTATGACCAATGGCCCAAAGAGATCCACTGCGCAGTATGTGAAAGGTGGGCATGCGTCTACTCGATCTTTGGGTAAATCTGCCATGACTTGCTGGCCAGCTCTTCCCCTCAATATTCTACATCGTACACAATGATGAATCAACTGTCGTACTGCTGAGTTGATGTGTATGATCCAATATCCACGTTGCCGAATTTCTTGCAATGTTATTCCTCTCCCCGAATGGTGAGTGTTTTCGTGGCACCATCGGAGCACAAGTTTGGAAAACCAACTTTCTTTGGGAAGAATAGCAGGATATTTGAATTGATACGCTTCATCCATGTTGCACAATCTTCCACCAACTCTGAGAATTCCATCATCGTCAATGAAAGGACTCAATTTGTATAATTTGCTGCATTCTTTCAAAGCAGACTTCTTAATTTTGTCGTTTCGTCGATCTTGTCTCCATTCCTTTGAAGCAAGAGCTTTAATTTCAGAGGCAAAGTGTTGTTGTTGTACTAATTTTATTAAACATTTTTCGGCTCGTTGAAGATCTTCAACGCACAGCACTGGGGGACTCGCCTTCTGGCTTCTTCTTGTCATCCCATGACTTGGGGCTTTTATTTTCATCTTCAGAATGTCGATAAATCGACCGACCAAGGCCATGACCCGTATGCATTTCTGTAGCCTGGAAATTCTTCTCTCGAATGTACATAAGATTCCAGAATCAGTTGCTGAAACAAATACTGAAACGCTACGTTTAAATTCGGGATCATCAGTGACACTGTTTTTCGCTGGATCGTAGGCAGCTGGCCATGCTTCCCTTTCTTCCCAGAGAAACTGAGGTCCCTTGAACCATCTACTACTCTTCTCTACATGTTTCAAACGTATGCCTCTCGAGGCATCATCGGCTGGGTTTTCATGGGAAGGAACGTAATTCCATTGATCCAACGAAGTATTTTCTTGAATTTGTTGAATTCTATTTGCCACAAAAATATGAAAACGTCTTGATTCGTTATTAATATAACCCAGTACTACGTTGCTGTCTGTCCAATAACATTCGTAGTCTACGACAGGCATTTCTTGCTTCAACATTACTCCGACCTTTACGGCCACAGTTGCTGCTGTCAACTCCAACCTTGGTATTGAAACCATCTTTATTGGAGCTACTCTCGATTTTCCAAGGAGTAAGCAGCAGTTGACGTTTCCTTCTACATCTCTGATGCGAAGATACGTAGCAGTTCCGTAACCTTCATTGGATGCGTCTGAAAAATGATGGAGGGACGTTGACTCGATCTCTTTGAAATGAAGTGGCTTGACGCATCGGTTAACTTCCAATTTTTCAAGAAGGACGATATCTAATCGCCATCTTTCCCAAGCGCTTCGAAGAGGTTCAGAGATCTTTTCGTCCCATGATGTTTTTTCTTTGCAAAGATTTTGCATAATTTTTCTACCCTTCAACAAGAACGGCGCTGCTAATCCAAGCGGGTCATAAATTGAGCTTATGGTAGCCAACACCCCTCTCTTCGACAGAGGTTTGTCTTGCATGGTTATGCGAAAACCTAGTTTGTCGTCCTCTATCGACCAATGAACACCGAGGGCCCTTTCGATCGGCAGCGATTCGTTTTTTAAGTCCAGGGACTTTATGTTCTTTGCGCGTTCTTCAGTAGGAATGGAATTGATAACCTCTCTGCTATTTGATATGAACTTTGTGAGGCGGAAGCCACCTTTGCTGCAAATTTGTATCGTTGATTTGATGATTTTGATGGCTTCTTCGATACTTTTCACGGATTTCAAAAGATCGTCGACATAAAAATCCTTCATAATAACTTTCACAGCCTCCTCACCAAATTCACTTTCGTTGTCTGTCCCACTTCTTTTCAGGGCATAGTTGGAACAACTTGGGGAGGAATTTCCACCGAATATATGGACAGTCATGCGATGATCTACCAAATCTTTAGAGGTATCCCCATCAGGCCACCAAAGGTATCGCAAATAATCCCGTTGATTCGGCGGCACCTTAACCTGATAGAACATGGACTCGATATCCGCCATAAACGCTACTGGTTCCAACCGGAATCTACACAGAATTCCAACTAGCAGATTTGTCATATCTGGGCCTTGCATGAGTCGTCCGTTCAGGGAGACGCCTTTGTATGTAGCAGTACAATCAAATACTACTCTGATCTTCCCAGGCTTACGCGGATGATAAACTCCATGGTGGGGAATATACCACACATGACCAGGTTCCCCTTCAACTTCCTGCTTTGGAACCATCTCCGCGAAACCTTGGGTCGTCAGGTTGTTCATGAACGTGAGGTAATCCTCTTTGAAGATCGAATTACTTTCAAGCTTCTTCTTGATCCATTTCAGCCTTGCCAAGGCCTGACATTTATTATTTGGAAATGGAAGTTGGTTTATTAAAGGCAGCGGGAGTTGATATTTTCCATTTACAAATTTTACTTCTTTTTCCATTAGTGATAAAAATTTTTGGTCGTGAATGGATACGTAATCACTTTTAATATTCTTGAATGCGTTCATTTCTGAAAAATCAGCATCGTACATTCTTTTCAGCATCCCCTCAATTGTTACATCCCGTAATTCATCTTGTTGAATTAGGTGAAGTGCAGCAACTTTGTCAGTGGAGGAATCTTTCACAGCAATTCTGTTGCATCGAATTTTCTGCTTCTCCCCTTTGCGACGAAGCACAGGTCCGACAAGACTCCATCCCAACCTTGTTTTTAACCCATATGGTCCATTTCCATCGCATGGAATTACCTTTATCGGTTCTAGCGCTTGTGGGCAATTGGCTCCAATAAGCAAACCAATCGGTATTCCAGGATCGTATTTGTGAAAGGAATGCTTTATATGTCGCAAATGAGGTCATTCAGCAACTTTCTCGGGAGTAGGTATTTCCATGGGATCTATTGGAAGATGTCTTCTACTGTAACAACTCTGTATTGTTACTTTGAAATCTCGTGTAATGGGCTCTACCATCAAACCGGTTATTAGACAAGAATCTTCACGACTCTCGCTTGTGAGAGTCTTCACGACGATCGTCGACGAAATACCGGTTAAATTCAAGCGATGAACGATTTCATCGGTTATGAACGTACCCTGACTGCAATTATCCAACATAGCATAGGTGGTGATTGACTCAGCAGACTTTGGATGCGACAACACCACAGGCACTACAGACATGCTGATGATTTCTACGTTGTTATCTGTCTTGCAACAAACAGATTTTTTCGTTCTTGCAAATGCATTTGTGATTTCAGGCTCCTCATCTTCCTTTTTATCATTATTTTCCTTGTCGTTCTTGTTGGTCCTCTTTGGTCGGATGAAACCATGCAAAATGGTTGGGTGCCTCTTTTTGCACGTCTTGCAAGACAATTTGTTTTCGCAATTTCTTGCTTGGTGATTGCTGGTAATTGGTTCCAAACACGCGAAACAAAGCTTCTTCTCCCAAACAAATTTGTTTCTTTCCTCTACGTCTATTTTCATTATTTTTCGACAATCTTCCAATTTATGTTTGTTCGAACAGTAGAGACAATCTCTGGTGACGCCCGTCAGGTTTGTTTTAAGTTTGGGTGGATCTTTCTTGTTTTTCACGTCATTATCCTTTTTATTCTTCATTTCACTGATGGCTTCTCTAGAGTAGAGGGGATCATTTTCAAGCGTTGTCTCTTGCTCCATGAAGTCAACAAAATCCCTCAGCTCCGCTTCGTGATGGGTTTTCCGACGGACGTTGAGAACCGTCCGATTCCATCTTTGTTGCAAGGCTTGTGGGAGCTTTGATTGAAGTTGTCTGAGGACTTCTGGAGAGTTTAGTTCGCTTTTTATTTGTCTCTCCAAACCACCGTAGCATTTTATGAGGAACGTATAGAACTTTCTGAACGCTTCAGAATCACCAGCACGGAGAGTGGGCCATTCTCTGAGCTCCTTTCTGTAGGCATTTGCAATTCTGAATTGATCACCGTAGGTTTTCTTCAGAAGATCCTTTGCTCTTGAGTAGCAATGTTCTGATGTATCATATATACAGCTTTTGATCAATTCTTTTGGCTCACCAGTTGTGTAATTGATCAGGCGAGTCAATCGACCTTTATTACTTTTGATCTTGGTCTCAACAACTGCTTCAAATGTGGTCATGAAGTATTGGAAGTCAAGCACATTTCCATCAAATGGGTCAATTTTGATGTCTGGTGCACTTTGCTGTAGCAGTAATTCGCATAACACCCTTTCTGTGTTATTTCCAAATGGGTTTGGAGATTCCTGCTCATTGGTAATGTTCCAGTCTTTGTTAACATCAACTGAATTATCGACCACTTGCGGTTGCGCGGTGTTTTGTGGCACGTCAGGAAGAAATTTGGGAATTTTCTTTACCAACTTTGGATGACTAGCGCCTTCATAACCGGAGCCAATGACACCTATACAACCATTATTCACCCAAGATTGGCACTTCGCATATGAGCAGATTTGTTCATCATCCGTGTCCAATGGTCTTGAGAAATGACTTTTTTCATCTTCGTCCTTGGCTTCTTCATATATGCTGAGTTTTGCTTCTGCCAAAGCAACCTGCTCTTTAAGCTCCAATCTTTTCATGCTTGCTTCAGCTTCCAGTTTTGCTTCTAAAAATGACGCCTTTGTCTTCAGTTGCGCTAACTCAGCCTTTTGATCCGCAGCACGACTACGCAAGGAAGATACTTGCGAACGACCTGAAGATCTTGTCTCTTTCGAACGTGTCGAGGGCGATCTGTGCGATCTATGCGACTTTCCAACTGACTTCGGGTGAATAATAACATCAGCTTTTAGGCTGGTAGTTGCCCGATCAACAACGGAGAACTTTGATGATTTAGGAGTTGTGAATCCAAGAGCGTCATCTCTCAACAGAGCATTTGTGTTTTCGTCAGCATGAAGCTTTGATTTTTCATACTGGTTCCACGCCCATTCATTTCTTTTTAGCCAATCATTACAATGATGCTGAAAGAGTCGAACCCTATCCTCAAGTCTAGTCAATTCTGCATTTAAATCTTCCTTCAGTTCTTCTGAATTCGCTAATGCCATACATTCATGGCTGTAAGCTTTAAATTCAGACAGTTTTACGCCAAGGATGTCCACGTTGTTAAAGATGAAGGCATAATTTTCATCCGATAAAGCAATATCCATTTCTGCAATCAGTCGATCAATCTCAAGGAGCACCTTTCGCTTGAATGATTCCTTCAAGGAAAATATATATTCCTTTCCCTTGCTAGTCATTTTCTTGGTCCGAGCAAGTGGGAGAGTATCTGAATAAGACATGATATGACGGAGATAACGTCACCAAATCTACAGCAGCTTGAACCAAGCAGAACCAAATAAACGTTGGTTGAAGAACACGAGACAAACAAATTGCCTCACTACAGCACAGGACGACGGGAATAACAAGATTGCAGCACGTCGAAATGTGGATATGACGGAGATAACGTCACCAAGACTACAGCAGCTTGAACCAAGCAGAACCAAATGAACGTTGGTTAAAGAACACGAGACAAACAAATTGCCTCACTACAGCACAGAACGACGGGAATAACAAGATTGCAGCACGTCGAAATGTGGATATGACGGAGATAACGTCACCAAGACTACAACAGCTTGAGCCAAGCAGAACCAAATGAACGTTGGTTGAAGAACACGAGACAAACAAATTGCCTCACTACAGCACAGGACGACGGGAATAACAAGATTGCAGCACGTCGAAATGTGGATATGACGGAGATAACGTCACCAAGACTACAGCAGCTTGAACCAAGCAGAACCAAATGAACGTTGGTTAAAGAACACGAGACAAACAAATTGCCTCACTACAGCACAGGACGACGGGAATAACAAGATTGCAGCACGTCGAAATGTGGATATGACGGAGATAACGTCACCAAGACTACAGCAGCTTGAACCAAGCAGAACCAAATGAACGTTGGTTGGAGAACACGAGACAAACAAATTGCCTCACTACAGCACAGAACGACGGGAATACCAAGATTGCAGCACGTCGAAATGGGGATACAACGGAGATAACGTCACCAAGACTACAGCAGCTTGAACCAATCAGAACCAAATGAACGTTGGTTGGAGAACACGAGACAGACAAATTGTCTCACTACAGCACAGGACGACGGGAATACCAAGATTGCAGCACGTCGAAATGTGGATATGACGGAGAAAACGTCACCAAGACTACAGCAGCTTGAACCAAGCAGAACCAAATGAATGTTGGTTGGAGAACACGAGACAGACAAATTGCCTCACTACAGCACAGGACGACGGGAATAACAAGATTGCAGCACGTCGAAATGTGGATATGACGGAGATAACGTCACCAAGACTACAGCAGCTTCAACCAAGCAGAACCAAATGAACGTTGGTTGGAGAACACGAGACAAACAAATTGCCTCACTACAGCACAGAACGACGGGAATACCAAGATTCCAGCACGTCGAAATGGGGATACAACGGAGATAACGTCACCAAGACTACAGCAGCTTGAACCAATCAGAACCAAATGAACGTTGGTTGGAGAACACGAGACAGACAAATTGTCTCACTACAGCACAGGACGACGGGAATACCAAGATTGCAGCACGTCGAAATGTGGATATGACGGAGATAACGTCACCAAGACTACAGCAGCTTGAACCAAGCAGAACCAAATGAACGTTGGTTGGGGAACACGAGACAAAGAATTGCCTCACTACAGCACAGAACGACGGGAATACCAAGATTGCAGCACGTCGAAATGGGGATACAACGGGATAACGTCACCAAGACTACAGCAGCTTGAACCTATCAGAACCAAATGAACGTTGGTTGGAGAACACGAGACAGACAAATTGTCTCACTACAGCACAGGACGACGGGAATACCAAGATTGCAGCACGTCGAAATGTGGATATGACGGAGAAAACTTCACCAAGACTACAGCAGCTTGAACCAAGCAGAACCAAATGAACGTTGGTTGGAGAACACGAGACAGACAAATTGCCTCACTACAGCACAGGACGACGGGAATACCAAGATTGCAGCACGTCGAAATGTGGATATGACGGAGATAACGTCACCAAGACTACAGCAGCTTGAACCAAGCAGAACCAAATGAACGTTGGTTAAAGAACTCGAGACAAACAAATTGCCTCACTACAGCACAGGACGACGGGAATAACAAGATTGCAGCACGTCGAAATGTGGATATGACGGAGATAACGTCACCAAGACTACAGCAGCTTGAACCAAGCAGAACCAAATGAACGTTGGTTGGAGAACACGAGACAAACAAATTGCCTCACTACAGCACAGGACGACGGGAATAACAAGATTGCAGCACGTCGAAATGTGGATATGACGGAGATAACGTCACCAAGACTACAGCAGCTTGAACCAAGCAGAACCAAATGAACGTTGGTTGGAGAACACGAGACAAACAAATTGCCTCACTACAGCACAGAACGACGGGAATACCAAGATTGCAGCACGTCGAAATGGGGATACAACGGGATAACGTCACCAAGACTACAGCAGCTTGAACCTATCAGAACCAAATGAACGTTGGTTGGAGAACACGAGACAGACAAATTGTCTCACTACAGCACAGGACGACGGGAATACCAAGATTGCAGCACGTCGAAATGTGGATATGACGGAGAAAACGTCACCAAGACTACAGCAGCTTGAACCAAGCAGAACCAAATGAACGTTGGTTGGAGAACACGAGACAGACAAATTGCCTCACTACAGCACAGGACGACGGGAATACCAAGATTGCAGCACGTCGAAAATGTGGATATGACGGAGATAACGTCACCAAGACTACAGCAGCTTGAACCAAGCAGAACCAAATGAACGTTGGTTGGGGAACACGAGACAAAGAATTGCCTCACAACAGCACAGGACGACGGGAATACCAAGATTACAGCACGTCGAAATGTGGATACAACGGAGATAACGTCACCAAGACTACAGCAGCTTGAACCAAGCAGAACAAAAAGAACGTTGGTTGGAGAACACGAGACAAACAAATTGCCTCACTACAGCACAGGACGACGGGAATACCAAGATTACAGCACGTCGAAATGTGGATATGAAGGAGATAAGGTGACGTCAGGGGTTTGGTGACCAGGCGTGAAATAAAAACGAATGATGTTTTAGTCGCTGACTTCTGTTTCGGATAAACTAAAAGAAAATTGTTGTATTTGCTCACCGAAATATCTTTCTGCTTTCTTTGATGATCATCTTTTTGTCGAGAGTAAATTCTTCTTATCACGTCCTGTACCACGTATAAATTTTCTCGAACCACTACTACAGCAAGTTTACTACTTTGTTACTGCGCGTTGTTGTTCGGTTCACATAAAAAGACAGAATTTTGTAAGATTCAACAGTTTCTTTCCAATAATAAAGTACAAATCCTCAAAATCCGTAGTAAACTGTTCTCGCTGTTCACAACGCTAAGCAACTGTTTTACACAGAAATACAACTCTTTTTATACACAAAAGTGACACAAAAACATAACAATTACTGCACAGCTACGATACGCACGACTAACACACACAAATTAGCGCACCACAAGGGACAACTCAAACACACAAACTATAATTGTCTCTAAACGAAATCCCATAGGGGCCATTTCAGTTATGCAAGATAATTATTTTCACAATAAGAACAATATGAAAATTATGTGGTTGCGCCTAAATATATCCCACGTTATATAATATATATCTGTGACATCACAAGAATACTTCCCACATATTCTTACAAAAACAATTATAATTTGCTAAAGAAAATGTCCCATTTCTCAAGTTGTAACATCGTATAAAGACACATAAATACGCAAAAAATGCTAGCCACCTATATTACTGAAGTGATGAATAACACAACAAGACTACCTAACCAGGTAA
Organism: Hydractinia symbiolongicarpus; assembly: GCF_029227915.1. Taxonomy (NCBI): domain Eukaryota; kingdom Metazoa; phylum Cnidaria; class Hydrozoa; order Anthoathecata; family Hydractiniidae; genus Hydractinia; species Hydractinia symbiolongicarpus. The sequence continues at coordinate 20,650,324 of NC_079881.1, forward strand.
CAAATACTATCTAATATTATTAACTTGTTTATACTAACTTTTATCTATAAGTAAAAAGGAAGTTTTTTATCCAATGCCTCAAATTGTTCCTGCCTTGAACGTGTACAAACTTTCCCAGTGGTTACTAACTCTCAGTAAAGTGTTTAGCTTGTTAATTTTAAAACTTCATAAAGGTTTTTATTTTCAAATTTGATGTACAAATAACGCAGGACATGCAGTGTTTATGGATAATAAACACTTTTATTATTTTAGTTTACAAGCCAGCTCTGCCAAAAACACAACAACCATCATTAACGAAGCGCAAATTGAAAGTAAAATGTTTAACCATAATTACTTTAGATGGTTTAATATTTCAGCTAAAGCATGCAGCGTAGTAAAATAGAAGAATTCGAACAAGTAGTTCCGTATTCGTTTGAAACGAACAAATGAGCGGAAATATCTGTTAATACTGATTGTGAACGTACAATCATGTTTCCGACAGTTTTTTTATAAAATAAATTACTGTATTATATTCTAAAATTTGTGCAAAAAAGAAACCTACGTTAGATATTTAACGTCAAATTTCTGTGTTAGATATGAACTTGTCTTCTTTTACTGAAACTTCGACAAAATTAACAAACTGTGATGCATGGAATTTCGCCAGCCATAGTTTGATGAAGTACATTTTTTCCATGTAAGAATTTTCTTTCTTAAAGGCTTTTTACACGTACCTGACATAAAACTCATGCCGGCGTGAAATTTCATGCCGGCATGACATTTTTTCGGTGCACTTAAATCGTTCCTGGCGGCATGAAATGAATTTTTTTCTCAAATGCATGCTGGCCATTGCACTGGCAAAGAAAAAATTTTCTTCAATAAACGAACATATAGCTTTTGATTTCTGTGTCATTTAGCTTCTTTATGCAGTACTTGTGCGTATTATAAGCTGTTTTCATACCGGCATGAAACACATTTTACGTTCAGACGGTAATATCATGTTCAAAAAGCCCCGACATGAAATCATGCCGGCATGGAATATCATGTCGGCTTTGACGTGTGAACAGTAATAGGGTTCCCTGAAGACACGGAAATGAACTCATGGTTGCAGGAGTTTCATGCCGGCAAGAAAAAATGCATGTAAACGGGGTCTTCGTCATAATTTATGTTTCACCTTTAAGCTATGAAGTCGCGTGATATATGGATGGTGTGTTGGCAAACATAACCAACTTTTAGTACAGTTTTTTCCTCAATCTTAACACGCGTTGATTTGAGTTTAAAAGTTGTCCCGTTGGTCATGCAAAAAGTTTTCTGTTTCTTGTCGCGGAATATCCAGCTTACGGAATTCTCGTTGTTAGTCAGTCGTCAACACATATAGCTGTGGTTAAAGCTTAAATTTTGTAGAAAAGCAATTTGGTTCTATACAAGGGAGTTCTAAAAGTTTTATTAGTTTCGAAGGCATGGGCTTTGAAAGTGTAGCTGATTGTGTGGTATTATGAGGAGAATAGGAGTAATTACATCGCAATGCAGATATAACTAGCTTTTTCAGACAGAGATGTTAATGAAAAAAGGAGGTTTCTCTCCAAAGAATAAGAAGGCACTGGAGAACTTCTGTATTCTCCCCTTTACACGGATGGTCAAAAAGCTAATGAATTTCGGCTGTACTGAAACAACCACCTATGAATGTGGAAACACAAGGATTGGTGAAATTCATTCATGCTTGGAATCTGGTGCGGGCCCTTGAGCAAGAATCCCCTGCCTCCTGCAATACACCAGCTGCATTCATTGACACCATACGCCAAAACCAATAAGTTTTGTTAAACGTTGGAAAAAAAAGAGTCGGCAACTACAAATCGAAAGGTAGACATGAACACTTGCGGAATCGTATCGTAATGCTTGGGCTGGTCAAGAAACCGCCCCTTAGAAAGGTGGACTTGGAACCCAGCCGCGGCAACCCAGAAAACCATTACATATCGCCTCCAACTTAAACAAGTACTTCACTTCACCACCCAGTCAACTTTTATGCTTCGAAATCTGCCACGCTCCGTTCTTTGGAAGGAGTTATCAATCGTCTCGAGATTGCAATTGAAGACCAATCCTAACCAATGAAGAACACACACTCTTCAGTCACCAAAAACAAAAAGCCTTCACGATCTATGGTCTTTCCCACCGTCAGTGGCCTTTCCCACAGTCACGGTATGAATAATATTTAGGATAGCCAAAGATTATTATTCATGTAAATACGTTCAAAATTTAAAATAGATAGGTGAAATCATGTGCACATACAATTATAAACCCTTAAAACTGTACCTCATTTATTTCAAACACATGACATCATGCATTTATTAGGATAATTTTCAAAACTTTTAAGTCAAAATATTTTGAGAATCGACCAGAATTTTTCTTAACAATGAAAATTTTAATAGACAATTTTCAAGCTCTTTCAGACGAATCTAAATTCTTTGCTCACGGGAGGTAAATCGTAACATAGTAAAACGTTTTTTTCGTTTCGATTTATTACGCACTTTTTCTGTTCCGTGTAAGTTTAGTAGAACATTAAAAAAACCCATTTAATAAAACAAAGGAAATAATGTCTGTCTACATAACTGTTTGTTACGAAAGTTATAAATGTTACGAAACGATATATTTCGCTTCCTTGATAAAAAGCTCATTTTGTGACAGGCTTATTATTAATCTTAATGTTTTTAAGATGTATTACAAAGTAACGACTTCACTATTACGTGGCTAGTAGTTAATTTCTGTTAGTTTATTGAAACACAAGTTATTACAAAAAAGGGGGGAGCTTTATCTGCATAATTTTTACTTCTTACGCCCAGTTTATTTTAGAAAAAGAAAAAAGGCAAGATGATTTTGTGTACTACCTACATGGCATATCTTTTATGTTTTCCTTTTTGTTCATAATGTCGAGAAAACGATAATCAAATTTAGAGTTAGGCAATTGATAATAGTTGTTCGTCCCTAGTAACTTAAAATGACTATCTAGATTAAGTTAGACAGTATTTCTTTCAAATTTCGACATCCTTTTATTTTTTTATAGAAATATTTCCTTGCTTAAGATGTAAGAAATCCAAAATGCAATTTTGAACAGTTAACTGCTCCATTTTACGCAATGAGAACAATATTCAAAGCGAAAATGACTAGTTCCAGCGTTGTGTTTAATTTTGATTCAACCTTACCATGAAGTGTGTAGCTACTTTGTAAAACACACAGGCTTTTACAAAAAAGATTTAGTTCAAGCTGAAAGTGATAGTAAGGATCATCTGCGCCATGATTGCTTTGCATAAAATTATCCTGTGAAATCTGTTTTAAATGTTTTTATTTCGTTTTTATGATTAAATATTTTTTTTCATAATATCGCACCATCCAGGTTCTACAAAAAGTTTTTGAAATTGTATCAATGTAGAGGTGTTTCCGTCAAACATGGGATTTGCCTTTCGGCTTCTAATGAAACTTTGTAAGTAAGGTTTAACATATATCTCACTAACGAATAAACAAATTGAAAAAAGTGCATATCAGCACAACCAAAACTAATCAGAAGTTAAGAAATCGTTACCATTGTAAATTAAACTGAAAGTGATTACGGGAGAGGACATATATAAAATTTTACCTCGGCCAATTACGGCTTAATTATCCATTAGCAACGTCTCTACATTCCGGCCTCCTACTACTTTCGTGTTATAGATTATAAAATTATCTACTTTATTAAAAATGCTCAGATCAAATTACTTCAAAAGTCAGACGGTCGCATTCAGTGTCAACAGAAGTGTACAATCAATATTTTTTTCAAAATGAAAATCTTTGGCAAAACAGGTAACAAATGACTTATTTACAACCTACTTAGATTGCTTGAGCTAATCCTGAGTGTTTTGATTCTCAAATAAGCTTCGTTTATGTATAGAGTAGCTATAAGAAATTATTCATTTGTGTCATACTTTCTGTAGGTAAACAACAAACAAAATCATCCACACAAACGTCAACAAAAGAACAAGTAAAAACACCAACTGGAAAAACAAAAGTTAAATGTGTCGCTGTCGTCAACGCATCTGGAAAACAGTTTACATTAAAGTAATAACATAATTGTTGGTACGACTGTCGAAAAGGACAAATGCTTGATAATATAAGTGATTAATCACTTTACCAGTCGTGTCAAATGGCATACAAAACAACCCGACTTATTACATAAATATTTGTTACTAAGTAATTAAGCTTCGCGACCAAAGCGAAAATACGGAGTCCGTTTACTACACACCCTATTCGGGTGGTCGTACCTATATAGCCTGATGCAGTAACATTAGGTGAAAATGTCTTGAAAGCAAAATGTGACAGCTGTTTTAGATCAAAATAAATTATGTATTTTACAGATCTATTATTACAAATATAACATCCAATTTATTGCTAAGTTATATTGTAAATATTAATAGAAGTTTAGTTTTGTATTTGCAAAAGGAAGTTTACGGATTTACATTCATAATTGTTATTATTTGAAAAGTTTGGACATATTTATATAACTCTTGACAATTTTTTTCCTTTTTTTAAAAAAACAAACTTCGTTCAAAGGAAAAACACAACTTGGTTGTCTTAACCCCTATTCGGTCCGGGGGGGGGGGCGGATTCCGCCCCCCCTGACGGTTTTTTTTTAATAACTCCTGATTGCTTTGTTATATGGCTATGATACTTACTGAGTTTCAACATTTATCTATTAGAAACCTGCATGCTAATTTTCTAGGTCCCATACCTTTCAGAGGCTTTGATATTGGCCATTACTCGAAACTACCCCTAAAAATCTCTATGAAATCCTTATAATGGGAAAAATATAATAACTCCTGTTAGGATTATCCTTAGAACTTGAAACTTGCAACACAACTTTGTTTCATCAAGAAGAATCATTTTGAATAATTTGAACACGTGACTAATCCGATTTCCCGATTTTGTCGGATTTTACCCGAAAATCAGAAATAAACGGATTTTCGGGCAATTTTTGGCAATTTTTTATCCGATCCATGTAAAAACCGGAAGATATGTTAAATAACTTTTATTTACCTTTCAGAAACTTCAAACAGAATGTAAAAATTCGCTCTAGAACAAAAGTAATTATATTTTAAGCAGATAGTGGCATTTTTAAAAATTTTCAAGCTTTTGATGACGTCACAGAAAATGTGCTGACGCAAGCAAGTTTTTTTTGGCGCCATTTTGTTCCTTTTATGACGTACTATAAGTGTGCCAAGTTTGATTCAATTTGAACAACCCTATGAAAAGTTATTAAGGGGGGGCGGAGTCCGCCCCCCCCCCGGTCATAGTATGTTCGAAAAACCCCGGACCGAATAGGGTTAACTGTTGCTGTAAGAAGATCTGAGCGTGAAAGAACGCTTGGTGTGCTACGTTTGTGCTTCTCTTTGTGCTTTTTTACCTAGGATTTAAAATGTTTAATGGCACTGGTTTGTAGTCAGGCTATAGCGAACGCTGTGTGGTGGTAATGTAGCTAGCTACATAAGGTTCAAAGACTTCTTCAACACACCAAGTACTAGCTAGCTAGCCGAAAGAAGAAGCTAAGTATCACTTAAACTTTGTAGCTAAACAGGGAGACTAGCTAATTAGGAAGACTAGCTAGTTAGTTAACTGTCCAGGTAAGCCAGATTGGCCATGTACAGGTTTTAACTTTATTGCAGAGGTGAACCTTTAGCTGGCAAGCGTTGTTTTGCCTAGGAACAAATGTCAACTTTTCAAAGTTTTTATCCAGAAAGGTTAGAACACTTTACCTGTTTTTACAAAAAAATGAAAAAAAATGAAGACGAATTAGACAGTTTTCATCATAAATTCGCACCAACGGAGAGATGCTGGTAAATTGTTTTTGATCTTCGGCGATACAATTGTGAAAAATTAGGCCTTCCTACTGCGAGAAATACGTTCCTCCGAACATTGCACAATTGCTTAAACTCCGCAACAAAACGAATTAGCGGATGGAAAGTTCATTTTTTTGATTAAACATGGTTGGAATGCCACGTGCTGCCTCTACCATGACCATTTTAAACAACAACTGCAGAGCAGCGGTCATAGGGACACTTTTTATCGTTTTCTAGTGTCTATTCCGTCACACGATCCTTCACTCGACAATTTGAAATTAAATAACTACAAGTAGCTATAGAGCAGACATACGGCGTTCCCTCAATTGAGAAAAACTTCCAAAACACCCCTTTCTCCACTTCAATGTTATGTCGGGTCGGGTCCTTTGAATAATGTTGCTTAGTTTGAAATAACGTTCACTGTGAGGATTCATAATTGTCAACAAACGAATAGGGAACATGATTCATTTTTGGGATCAACTTTTTTGATTTATTGTGAGAGATATGGCGGCGTGCTATTTGCAATTTTTAATATGACAGATATGCCGGCTTGATATCTACAACTTTTAAACGACCTGTAAATATTCAAATATGAAGGAGCCACTTGGATTTACTACAGATTATATATCATTCTGTTGATAGCAGGAGAAATTTAGACCAGATTTCACAGGATTTATTAAAGAGTAAAAACAGAGACCAAGTAGATAAAGTTCAAAAATTATTTACTTTAGATAACAGCCTTACCTTAGCATATTTGATTATCAAGAAAGCTAGTATAAATAGACTGTAAAAGAAAAGTTGTGGTTGTAAGGCATTTTGTAACCGTTGTTGCGACTCTAATGTCACGACTTTAGTAGGAAGATGCTAATAACTGAGCGAACTAACAACGGGCAGTCCTACTTGTTGTCTTGCGTGTGTGTGAGATTCCAAATTTATTTCCGGTGCATAGACAAAAGTGTGAAAAATTAAATTGATCTAAAGTAAAAAATTCGACAACAAATATAGTTTGCGACAATAATGTTTATCTAAACAAATACCTACATATATATCTTATCTGAAGATGAACAATTAAATTTTACTAATTTTGCGTTTTTGTTTTAATTCTGTGTAAATTGACGAAAAATAATGCAGACATGTAGTGTAGTGACAGCGCTTTTGCCTTTAATTGATATAGTTTCAGGTTCAGAGTCCTCACTCCGGGGACCTTTAAATGTAGCGTTGTCAGCCCATGTGGTGTTATCTACTAGGCGCTAACCCGCTTGTGTGTCATGCAAGCGAGTCAGATCAATGCTTCAGATATCTCTGGCCGCAATGCAACATAGTTACAGAAGGAGAAGATGAAGAGCCAGCCGTTATGGTAGAATCCCCAAGGAATTTTAAACTTCCCGTTACTTACTTACTCACTTACTAAAATTCTTAAAATTGTAAAAGTTTCGAGTCTATTCCTAAGAAAAGTAATTTCAAATTTTTTTATCAGTCGCATAAACAGTCACAAAAATAGTTGTGGAAAACCACAAATATTTTGTTGCCATCTTGTAAAAGTAAAACCAATTAATTTGATTATAGGAAATTTATGCTAATTAAAAAAAAAAAAAACACGAAAGATGCTTTTTCCCTTTAATTAATGAGTGTTTGACGCACGGGCGAGTATTTAGTGTTAAATTAACATGATCAAATGTCATCAGGTACTTTTTGGGTGTATATGCTCCGAGGTGACACTTTATATTAATGCAAATAATGGAAACGAAATTTAGAAGAAAGATGGCTATAAGACTTTGATTTGTTCTTAATTTTGTACAGAGAGAAGGTTCCCTTAATCTTAAGTGACGAAACGTTTCTCATGTGTTTTTTCCTCTTTCACAGTCTTAATTCTCTATAAAGAGGAAGTTATTTAGATTTTAGTGACAAAAACTTTCTCAAGCGTTTCGTTTTAAATGAATGAATTAGGATTTTTGGAGTCCAAACAGTGTAGATATATCACTTTCTAATCCTTATATCTTATAACTGATATGACGGAAGATAGTGCAACGGCGATCGAAACTATTTTTAAATATGCATTGTAATGTTCTACGTACATTTTGTCTTTAAATTGCTTGCAAGACTTACACATAACTTTTATTTGACAAAACAATTTTAGACTCTCATTTAAATAATTTAATTAACTCTTGACACTTGCATTCTTACGAAAGCATTAAAATACGTCATTAAACTTCACCACGCATTTAAAACTTCTCTGAATGGCTATATAAAGCAAAAGTAGATATGTTGGTTAGGGTTAAATTTGTGTTTAAAATTTGTGTTTACCTTTTTTGTTGTGCTATGGTGAGAGCAGTAAGTTCATATTAGTAATCTTTTTCACGTTGTATTTATCTTTTTTAACGTCATTTTGAATTTGCATGCTTTGTATTTTTTATGTTCAACCAAACAAACAAAATCCTTAAAAACCAAACAACAAACAAACAACAACTAAAGTGAAATGCGTCACAATTGTTAATTCATCGGAAAAGCAAATGAAATTAAAATAAAGGCAACAAGACTTCATGAATTTGTGGAGAGAAACATGCAGTTAAAAAGTTTCTCAAACAAGTAAACACAAAGTTGCAAAGAGCGTAGTTGTTGGTTAAATGCCGGATTAAAGAGACTTCTGTTGTTCCAAAGCATAGACAATAGTGCAAGAACGTTGGCTTTAGCTAGTGAAAAGTTATTTTAACAAAATGTAAAATTTAAACGTGCAAGAATAAGATCTCTAAATAAGAAAGTTCTTATTTACTCCCCCTTGTCATGCTACACACTTATCTACAAATATGTTTATGCTTATATCAAGAGCACGTGGTGCAAAAGAAAGAGAATGCAACAAACCTTTACCAATACGTTTTTTTTATTTCCCTAAGTAACTAATTAGAGATTTACAGGTAAATAATTCCAAACAACCGGCAAGAGTTTAGTCACGTCGAAAGTTTTTTAAAAACATAATTTTTAGGTTTTTTGTCTTTTATGATAAAATCGATCCGGTTATGATTACGTGTTAAGCTATTTTCTGAAGATTTCAGGGAATCCTTGCACTAGGCTACCGAAAAGTGCCAAAAATTCGCGTTGCAGCGTTTATATAAGACGCATGTACAATACACAATCGGAATTTATCGCACTTTTCTTTTTTCATTCTACCTCCAAACTATGAAGAACACCACTCTCATTCTAGACGATATGAAAACGAAACACTATTCGCTCCGCTCCTCTGCCAGTTTTATATTTTACTAACTTCGTTTAGCTATATTTGCTGGATGGTATATTATATATTAGACACGCGCCTGCTTAACGCTTAGGTCCCATACCTCACACAACCTAAGATTTTAGCTATTAATCGAAACCACCCCTTAACTTTCTAGGAAAACTTTATAATAAAAAGATTTAACTTCCATTAGGATTAGGACTTACAACATGATATTACTTCTTTAAAAAACGTTGATTATCGTTGTTTTCCAATTGTTTAGGATTTTACTTGAAAGTCGGAAAAATCAGATTATCGGATAATTTTTGGCTTTTAATCATAAGAAATATGTAAAAAGCGTAAGACCGTAAGATTAATAACTTTTAGGTGGTTCTCGACATCTTTGTTGGTAACTTGTCGCAATGGCGGTTTTTAAGGCATTTTTTAAAGTTGGCAAAAACCATTCCCTTGTCAATGACCGCAGCCTTGTGACTGCAAAAATGCGTATTCTGTATATACCCAGGTACGCTAAGCAGCGTTTAGAATTCTCTAGTTGCACTGTCTAAAACGTCGAAATTACCAAATAATAACGGTATTCTGAAATATCAGACGAAGGGTCGTGCCAGTCGATAAGGCCCGTGGATAATGCAATTGACACAGCTTAATTGTTTCACCAATTCATCTAAGATCGTAAGTCCTCAGTCAGCTTTAAAAATTAGCATTATCCGTGACAAAATTTTCTCTTACTAATTGTAGAACTAAAGTAATTGCATTTTAGGCAGATAGTGGCATTTTGTACAAATTTTGACCTTTTAATGACGTCACAGAAAATTGCTGACATAAGCAAAAAATTTTACCATTTTTTATTGTTAGAACATACTATAACTTTACCAAGCTTGATTGCATTTGGGAGAACGTATCAGAAGTTTTGGAATTGTCCTAACAAGGCATTTCGGTGAATGATTAGTATCTCAGCGCAAGTTATGTTTCAAGTTATGTTTTTAAAGAGGTGGATTTTGTTCAACTAAGCCGAGCTCTACGGGTTAAGGTTAGTGGTTCCTTTCAAGGGAACGAGTTCAAGGACGCCATATTGATTATACTCCAGCTTGTTCAACAAGCTGCGAACCTAAAATTTTTGAAGCAAAAAGAAATATTTGGTTGGGTTGGTATAATTATTTAACTGCCTAAATTTCAGTTCTATCAACGTTAAGATATTCCTTTAATTGTGTCTATGTTTTCATATATTAAGATAAAAATATCATCACGTTTTCTAGGCATGTGTAAATCTGAATCTATTTCAAGATTTTAACAATCTACAAATGTAGATTTTAGGGCAGCATTCTGCTGAGGCCAGCTACCTGAAGCTAGCCTTATTTATTCTTATTGTTTTAAAGTTTGGAATATTATTATTTATTTTTATGTAGGGGTTGTGGCTCTCTAGCTAGCTCTTTAACACTTCTAGCTGAAGAGTTAAGTTAGTCAAATGCAGTTTGTCTAGCTACAACAAAATTCTTAATCAATTCAGTTAGATGGTAGTGGCACCTTTCATTACTGTCATGAAAACTTACTCCGCAAAATTGCTGAGTCATTTTTTTAGCTGGATGGCTGTTTTCTGTGTATTTATTTAAACCGAAGTTGCAATAACGTTTTTTGGAAAAGGGTATTTTGCCAATAAAAATTCCTTTGGCTGTTTACCTGTACTAAGCGCACAACCCGTTGTTAGCGACAGATTGCTCCTTGTTTGTTTTGTTTAAATGGAAGCTGTGATAAGTTTTTCTGCAAGGGTATACAGCTATATGGATATAGGTTACACGGTTTACCTGAACGTAGTGAGCGCTTAGGAGAGTGTTAGCAGAGTGTTAACAGAGTGTATCCTGTGTTGTTATGTAAAAGTTACAACACAAGATTGGCCGACTGTTTTTGCTATTGCAGTGTGACATGAGTTGTAAACTGTGTTTTTATTTTAGCTAAAGTTGTGGAAAGTTATTTTTTGAAAGAAAATATATTACAGCGGAAAGATCATAATGTTTTGTGCCTATTTTAAAAAAAAATATTACATCGGAAACACCACAATGTTCTGCGCCTCACTCGATTTATGACATACTATACTAAAGCGCTCCACCTGAATGTGTGGCATAGTTTACAGTTCTTACTAATCGCTCTTCAAGGCATTCAACGCTGGGTAACACATATATACATGTGGCTTAACCCTGCGTTTCGACTCCGGGTCCCAAAACTAGTCTAAATATTAATAACACGGAATCGCATTTATTTAGTCTTTTTTGTAATTCCAAACCAATGAACGTAGTCAAAACCTTTTTTGTTTCTTTAGCATACTTCTATTTCTTTTGTTTCTTTAAACTTGTAGGATCCAACTTTATGGTCAAATCTTATATATCTTAAACTTGATAACGATTTTAGTCATGTCGCAGGTATAATAAAACATTTCCGAAATATTACTACACCACAAGCAATAGTACTTAATAAATTGATATGCAAAAACGTCTTCGTTTCTTTCTTATGAATGTTAAGTGTAGTGCAGTGTTGTTAAAGTAATAATTTTCACAGATTACTTTTTCACGAGCATCTGATTCTGAGGTCTGATCGGCTCGCATTTTTTTTACCGCATTGGGCTACTTAAACATATGACCCTTGCTTTGGCCGCTAACAGTAACGTGTTGGTATGTTCTAGCCTTTATTTCATGCACTACATGAAACATTTTGCAAGTTTAATGATGATGAGGTGACAAAACAGCAAGCTGTAATGATAATACTTGTCTAAGGACAGGTGGTTACGTCTATGTAGAGGTTGTACCCTTTAAAGATTCCGAATTAATTCAAATACCATGGGATAATACCTATTTATTTTAAAAAACGAACAACATTGTAGAAGTTCCGTACAAAACAGGCTACTGGCGACCTTTACACACGAACAAGAATCTGAAATCTTTTAGCCTGCGAAGGCTTTTTATTTTGTTTTCTTTTGAAATTTTAAATAATTATCGTTACAATTTTGTCCTTAGAGAGATGCTTGTAAATACAACTTATAATAATGCTAGTTTTAGATTGAAAAATAATTTTTAAAAACTTCTATTTAAGTAAAGTGTTACAGTACATGATGTTCTCTAAGTCATGGCGGGGCTTAAATGCGTACTTATTACTTATTGATGATGAGGTGACAAAACAGTTGGCTGTTATGACAATACTTGTCTAATGGCAAGCGATAGTAAAATGTAAAGTCTAGTTTTAGATTGAAAAATAATTTTTAAAAACTTCTATTTAAGTAAAGTGTTACAGTACATGATGTTCTCTAAGTCATGGCGGGGCTTAAATGCGTACTTATTACTTATTGATGATGAGGTGACAAAACAGTTGGCTGTTATGACAATACTTGTCTAATGGCAAGCGATAGTAAAATGTAAAGGTCCCAACCCTATAAAGGTTTTGCATCTAAGCAAAATATCCCTTATTACAAGGATTTTTATTAAATAAACCATTAAGAGCAAACATTTATAAAAAGGATAGTCACAGCAACAAAAAAGCAAGTTAAATAAAATAGGTGCACATAAAATAAAAAAACAAATAAAACTTATTAAAATTAAGGTATCCTAAAGCAGATAAAATTTGAAATGATTCTTAAAGAATGTAAATTGAAGTAATCAACTATCTGTGCGCCAGGACTTGTGAACCCGGCCGTAGCTTTCTCACACTTAAGCCAGGTGTTTTGCTGGTTTTTGATAAATGCCCAGTAATGCCCGGCTTTCAATGTACCAGAATAGTTGATAGTTGCAAGTAGTTGTTATTTAACGATATGTCATCGGTTGAGTGGGATTTAACATGATGTTTCATGGGAAGGGAGTTAACTACCCTGTTGTCTTTGAATGTTGACACGTTTATCGATGAGTATCTTATTAACTGTACAATGAGAATATTACCACAGTTAGAAAGCTCAGTCTCAATAGTGCTCTCCTGATGTATCAAACACTGGGGATAAAACAATTTGTCACCACCCAGAAGCAGTTGTGGTTGTAAAAGTGTGCTGTAACCGTCCGGTATTGACTTGCACATAGGTAAAGTTAGTATGGTTACCTTGTGTTCCCTTGAAGATGCGAAAAAGCAGGAGTTACACGAGGTTGTTGTTGTCAGAACTATAGAGAGAAAATTGTCAACCACAGGGAATGACCCAATCAGCTCGAAATAGAAAATAATTCAAAAGAGTTATAATCCTTACAATTAATGCTTGCAATATGGTCGAACTTGGCTAAACTTGTCACGATACTACCAAGGTAGTTTAGTTGCTGAAGATATAATTTAAAATTACTCATTTCAGTACCAGATCGCATTGTAGCAAAAGTAAAAAAAGTAAAGCATCTGATTTACAGGTAATACAAAGACATAACACATGTGAGAATGTTGAGTAAACACCTTTCCACTTACCTTAAGACCACCTAATCCATGATGTGCAAAAAAATGCAATAGTTTTATTCACTTTTTTGTTCCATACACGACAATAATTATTTTCATAAAAATCAACAAGCGTATCGTGACTGTAATAATTCAGTACATTGAACAATTCAACGTACGATGTAACATAGATAATTCACAGGAGATTACTGCAAAATTACACGTTAAAAGTATGTAATAGCAAGACGCAGGAAATAAGTACATGCAAAAAAAGTCTTGATTACGAAATAATTCCTCCAATTCCTCCAAATCAGCTAGTCTATAGTATAGCAAATCCTTGCGCAAAGGGAGATATTCACCAATTGCATACATGGACCCACTGTACTTATAAAAGCTGTTTATGGTATAAAACGGAGTGAAAATTAAATCAATATAGAAAGTGTTGCGAAGAGGTTGCCAAGGCAAAGGCATTATGCGCGGCAAAAAGGCATAGGAAGGGTAGGTAAAGGCAGGCAAGAAAACAGGAAGAGGAATCAGCAAGGCAGGCTGTTATGATATTTTTCTTGTGTTTAATGTTGTGTTACCTATTATATTTATAGATTAGCTCAGTTTTAGCTTCTTTGAAGCAATATTAAGTTATTCACTACAATCAAAAAAGCTATATTTGATCAATAAACATCATAGAGCGCTATATGAAGCCGGGCAGACTGAGTGTTGATCCTAGTGCTGCGGATGCTGACCGAACTTATAAACATTGGTTTCGTACGTTTGAAAACTTTATACAATCGTTAACTGGTTCTCAGAGCATAGCATTTAATAAGTTGAAACTTTTAATAAATTATATCGATCCGAACATGTATATATCAGAATGTAAAGACTTTGAGAAAGCAATACAGACTTTGAAGGAACTTTTTGTAAAACCAAAGAGTGTAATTCTTGCTAGACATGTATTATCCTTGAGAAAACAAAAGGCTAGCGAAACTCTCCACCAATTTTTGAATGAAATAAAACCCTTGCTAAAGAATGCGACTTTCATCCTGTGAGTGCAGAGGAAATCTTTTCGAGTCATGTCACCGGTTTTGATAAATGATACATATACAGCAGAAGCATTAATTGACAGTGGATGTACAGACAAAAGTTTTATTAGTGAACTATTGTGCATAACCTTGAATTTAGGAGTAACACGAGCACCTAGCATGATTGAAATAGCTTCAACCGCATTATCCACTAAATCAATCGGTTTTTGCCAAATATCGCTGAAAAATCGTAAATATATGTCTGTGAAACTGTATGTATTGAATGGTCTTGCAGCTGATGTTATTCTTGGTACCGACTTCCAAGAGCAACATGAAAGTATAACAATCAAGTATGGAGGAAATAAACCACCTTTGGGTTTTGTTAGGGTCATAAGCTATTTGCACATGTAACTGCCGATTGTAAACCAATAGCGTCGAAATCAAGAAAATATTCAAAAAGTGACCAGGATTTTTTCAAATCAGAAACAAAACGCTTATCTGAAGCAAAAAACATCGAATCAAGCATTTCACCGTGGAGAGCACAAGTACCAGTGGTTCAAGAGAAAATGAAAAGGCGAATGGTTGTTGATTATTCTGAAACTATCGATAAGTATACGCAATTAGATGCATAGACGAGATGGTTAGTAAAATAGCGAAGTATAAGTATTATAGCACTACCGATCTTCGTGCTGCTTATCATCAGATACCAATGTCAGAGGATGATAAAGCATTCACTGCATTTGAAGGGGATGGGCAGCTGTGGCAATACCCCAGAATGCCATTCGGGGTAACAAATGGTACATTATGTTTCCAATGAAAAATGGATAAATTTGTAATCAGAAATGATTTATCAGACCTAAATTTACAAAACTTGCGTAAAGCTGCAGAGAAAAAAATCTCACAATGAATGAAGAAAAGTGTGTTCACCCTACCAAAACTGTTGATCTGCTAGGTTGTCGCATCTCATATAATTCTATTCAACAAGACGCACAACGATTAGCACCATTACTCAATTTACCAATACCATCACATCCAAAATCGCTTAAACGAATCATTGGTTTTTTTCGTATTACGCAAGAAGTCAAGAAATCAAACCCAGGTATTACCAACCGACTAAAACACATCTTAACAAAGTCACTCAACGTTTTGAACGAATTTCGATTGACTTCAAAGGGCCGCTAACCTCCAGAATACATCCATTCTTGCTAACAATAGTAGATGAATACTCGAGATTTCCTTTTGCATATCCTGTTAAAGACGTATCCCACATTAACAGTAATCAAATGTCTGACAAATTTATTTTCAGTATTTGGCACTCCTGGATATGTTCATTCAGATCGTGGGGCATCCTTCATATCAGAGGAACTAAAAAAACTGGTTGCATACAAAAGGCATTCCTTCCAGCAGGACCACTCCATACAACCCCACTGGAAATAGTCATGTAGAAAGGTACAATGGCATCATCTGGAAATCTGTTTTGCTTGCCCTTAAATAAAGGAGTCTTCCATCACTGAATGGGAAAAGGTTTTGCCAGATGTCATTTCAACAAGATCGTTGTTATGTACTGCAATCAATTATGCACCTCATGAACGGATGTTCAGTTACAAAAAAAGATCAGCGACAGGTACCTCTATGCCATGATGGCTGATCCACCCTGGAGCCGTACTCATGAAACGCAATGTCAGACATAGTAAATATGAACCCTTAGTTGACGAAGTAGATTTGATTGAAGCAAATTCACATTATGCCCATGTCCGGCTTCCAGATGGAAGGATCAACGAAACAATTGGCACCAGCAGAACAATGCCGTCTTGATGTTCGTGATGAAGATGGTAGAGTAAAAACCCATAATAATTCTAAAACCTTGCCTGTAGAAAGTGGTGTTGTAACAAATGAAACCCCTGTAGTATTGTTGGATAACCACGATGCACAACAGCCAGAAGTTGTAGTACCAGATATTGCGCCGAGGCAATCTATGCGAATTCGAAGACCTCCAGAAAGACTGGACTTGTAATTATGGTAAAGTCGCTGGACGTTGTTATGTTTTGGAAGTAGAAGTTCGCTAATTAAACGTCGCTATGTTTAATTAGCCATCTGTTCTGGAAGCATTTGAGTATACTTTATGCTAGTATATTTGCTGTTATATCTGTTTTAAAGTATTTACCCTCATTCTAGAGGAGGGTGAATGTTATGATATTTGTCTTGTGTTTAATGTTGTGTAACCTATTATCGGTCATAACGCCAGAAAAACTATCACTTCTTGATAAATCTGAGATTAAAAGTTAACTTGGTTCCAATGACAACAACATTAAAAAGTCAAGAGACAAAAATAGTCAGATGTTTTTCCTAGCCCTCTCCAAGATTTGAATCTGGATCTCTCACTTGCATGAGTGTCATAGGCATTAGACCAATTAATTGAATTACTTTGATTGCGTAAGTAACATTCGTAAGAGGAGGACGTGTTTTCAAGTGGTTAAGAGAAACTGGTTAAATTGTGATTTTCAACGGAGAACATCGAGAGAAGAAGGCTATATTCCTTATTAATGGTACACAGAAGTTATTTTCCGCAAATATTAACGAAGTGAAACGGGCTAACAACGAAGATCTCGCGTCAAAATACTTATGATTTAAAACTTTCTTGAATCATTTCATGTAAACATATTTCTTATGAGAACATGGTTCAAACGTGTGATTTATGCAAAAGGCAATTTGAAAGTCTCCGAGGACTGAACATACACCGTGGCTCATGTAAAAGGAAAGAGTTAATGTACATAAGACGTGTTAATGGATTGCTTAACGACTCTTATAACACAAATGATGATGAGGAAATAGAAACCACCACTGCTCTGCTAGAAGCCGACGTTTTACACATCAGACACGAAGACGTTATTCAACCATATTTACCCTTATATACACCGGAAAACCTAGCACGGGATGTTAATATAAACGGTATACCAGCAGACGTTTATGAAACTCAGCTAAATAACGCATACAACGAGATCATTAAATGGCGTAAAAATCTTTTCATGCTCCCGTCTGGAAAAGCTGGGAAGGTTTTCATACGCGAATTGTCCTATTGGCTAGACTAATTTAACAGAGACACGAAGTTAAAACCCGTTTCCATTAAAACGTTCATGGTCTTGCTTAGTCTGCTTCTTCAAAAACCCTCCAGACAAAGTAAAGCGAAAGAACACGCTGCAAAATTAGACGAACGTTTACAACTCTGGAGAGGAGGATATATTACACTACTGTTAAAAGAGGGACGAACCATTCAGAAAAGACTTGGAAGTAGTAAAATGAGAACCGAAGCAGACGTTTCCCGAATTTTTGCAAAGCTTATGATGGAGGGAAAGGTCAGCGCAGCCATAAAATTTCTATCTGAAAATAATGACTCTGGCGTGTCACCTGCTGATGACGAGACAATAAGAGAACTTCGAGCAAAACATCCGTCTCCAGCTACTATACTACCAAATAGTTTATTACAAGGACCAAAAAATCAGCTGCAAGATTCATACTTCGACAACATCAACGAAGACCTCATAAGAATAGCTGCAAAGCAAACACGAGGTGCAGCAGGACCTTCAAAGATGGATGCCGACCAATTTAAAAATATGCTGGTTAACAACAAGTTCAAACAGGAAGGAAAAGAGCTTCGAGAACAAATCGCAACTCTGACTCGAAAATTAGCTACCACAATTGTAGACCCTAATACAATCGATTCTCTTGTCACATGTAATTTAATCCCGTTGAACAAAAACCCTGGTGTCAGACCCATTGGAGTTGGTGAGACGTTGCGCCGTATAATGGGCAAAGCCATCGGCTGGACTCTCAAAAAAGACATACAAATAGCCGCAGGTCCACTTCAAGTCGCCACAGGTGTCGAAAGTGGCGCCGAAGCTGCTATTCATGCGATGAGAACTATTTTCGAGACTGAACAATGCGAGGCTGTCATACTGATAGATGCGAGTAATGCGTTCAACACACTAAACCGTAATGTTGCACTTCATAATGTACAATATACTTGTCCACACTTTGCCACGATACTAATCAATACCTACAGAAAGGCATCGAGACTTATTGTACGAAATGAAACTGAGTTATTATCACAAGAAGGCACAACTCAGGGAGACAATCTTGCGATGTCCTTTTACGCGATCAGTACCGTTATTATACAGGATCGATTGAGATCTATCGCTTCCGTAAAGCAGGTCTGGTTGGCGGACGATGCTACAGGTGCTGGCACTGTGAACGGTTTACTCCGATGGTGGAACTTAGTGATATCTGAAGGACGCAAATACGGATACCATGTTAATGAATCGAAATCGTAGTTAATAGCGAAGGACGATAGGATACTCGAACTTGCCAAAAAAGAATTTAGTGGCTCCTCTATTAAATACACAATAGATGGAAAACGTCACTTAGGAGCTGTAATTGGTAGTGCAGATTATAAAAAGCAGTATGCAACGGAAAAAGTGGATCAGTGGTGCAATGAAATGAGAAAATTAGCTGAGATCGCAATTAGCGAACCACAAGCCGCATTTGCTGCTTATACTCATGGCGAAATGCATAAATTCAATTATTTTATGAGAACTATTCCAAATATGGAGGATTCCTCACACCACTTGATAAAGTCATCGAGGACGAATTCCTGCCTGCTTTGTTTGGAGAGACCATATCTGAAACTGATCGTAAACTGTTCAAATTACCAATTCGAGATGGCGGAATGGGCATACCTGTGTTGACTCAAAAAGCGAAAATTGATTGTAGTTCATCATTGGCCATATCTGCACCCCTTGTTGAAGCGATTGTATCTCAAGGTAACGACATCCCTTTAAAAGAAACTGTAAGACAAGTTCGCCATGACAGAACGGAATTAGTCACAGCCTTACAGAGACAAGAACGTGAGAATGTAATCAGTGAACTTGATAATAAATTGTCAAGAGTTCTTTCTCAGAATTGCGAAAAAGGCGCATCAAGTTGGCTTACTGTCCTCCCCCTGAAAAACCAAGGATTTGATTTATCAAAGGACGAATTCCGTGATGCATTGGCTTTAAGATATAATCGCAAAGTCAAGAACTTACCATCAAAGTGTGCATGTGGACAACCATTCGATACGAATCATGCCATGAACTGCAAAAAGGGAGGATTTGTTTCTATTCGTCACGACAACGTAAGAGATTTTGAGGCAAACCTTCTTAAAATGGCATGCAATGACGTTGAAATTGAACCAAAACTACAACCGGTTGAAAATGATGAAGCCCGACTAGATATACGAGCTCGCGGTTTTTGGCGTCCGGGACAATCCGCTTATTTCGACGTTCGAATTACCAATGTCAACTCCAACTCACAAGCGAACATTCCAGTAGCAGCAATATATAGGAATCACGAGAGCGAAAAGAAGAGGAAATATAACGACCGCGTCACAACCTTGAACATGGCTCATTCACTCCACTTGTTTTTTCCATTAATGGAGGTATGAGTCAAGAAGGTACCATATTTCACAAACATCTCGCTGAAAAGATTGCTAACAAGACGGGACAAAAGTATGAACGAATAATGTCATGGATAAGATGTAAATTAAGTTTTGTAATAATGCGTTCTGCTTTGTTGTGTCTGAGGGGTAGTCGTTCTGTGAAGGTTAACGTGGAGCCAGCTGATGACTTCAGCTTCGCATGTGACGAAGCCAGGCTTTGACATTCTGTTTTAGTTATTATATTGTTTTTTATACTGTTTGTTGTTTCAATATAAATAATTTTATTACTTTTATTTATTACATAATTCAATTTATTCGAACTTAAAAAAAAAAAATAATTGTAGCATAGATAAATTATATTTTAATAAATTTATTACCATTTTTTGTAAAGGATAATTAAAAAATTACTTTAATTTATTATCATAATTAAGAAAAATAAATTTTTTTTTTAGACCAACAGGGCATGAATATATATAAAAAAGCTTCTTTAAAAATGAAAAAAATGAAAAAAGAAATTTACGTGTGCATCTTATGTATGGGCACATAGTATTTTTACTAACTAGGCAGGGGGGACCTGGCGTCTGGTTTAGTCATAAGTAACTATAACACCTGGCGCTAAACGTCTGGTGTAGAGCGATTTATACGTTTTGTAAACTGTGCGTTATTCAAGTTTTCAACTTCTTCAGTTCGTTTTATTGCGAAGGAGGTATATTAACACAACCTTCGCAAAGTACGGGGATGTTAGTCTGATAATAGGACAATAAGTTTCATTACTTCTCTTCGTTTCGGTTTCGCTTAATGAAGATAGATGAAGGAAGGTCACTTTTCGAAACTGGTCGAAAATGTGTTTTTAGTAAACATGAGAAACTCTAACTGAGAAAGCGTATCGCTGTGGTTTGTGAAGACGGATTCAATCCATCATTATTGGAGATAAAATAAGTATTTCATAGTACAGTTTAGTTATGGATGACACCCAAGCTTCAACTTTAGTATGTTCATCTTTTTTCTTGCTTGTTTTTTATTTATCAATTTTTTTTTACAGGAGTTATTGAAGCAGTACGTGACTGTCAATGATATCATCATTCGAATCAAATCGCACTGGAAGGACTTGCATGAAGTCATTTATGAAGAGAAATTAACTTTCTCTGATAAAAGTATGATTTGCTTTTCGAGAAAGTCAAATACTACCAACCTTTTCGTAATTCACAATTTTTACAAGCTAAAATGGATTTTGAAAGCCAATCCTGGAATAAAGACAAAAAATAACTGTGATTCCAACCGACCCCACAAAATCAAAGGTAGAGCTTGACTTAACTTTGCAATTATTCTTTGTCTTAATGCAACGACTTTTTATAACATCCCTTCTGAGTGTTAACAGGGTATATATATTATTTTTTTATATGCTTTATCTTTAGGTGAAAGGTCCAACAAACCAAATAGCGTTCAAGCTATCATTTGGGGCCAAGGAGGGAAAACATAACAACGATGCTGGTAAAATTCTGGACCCTTTGATCATATTTCAAGTAAAAACTTTCAGTCGATGGTCTTCCAATAAGTACTATGTTCTTACACAAAATGGATGCATGGATAAGTTACATTCCCAGATTTGTTTGATAAGTTTGCTGATCAAAATGCTGATAGACCAATGTTGTTGCTTTGTGACGGACACATGAGTCATATTTCTATACCAGTGATCCCAAAAGCTTCGGATCAACACATCCATCTGTCAAAGTTTCCACCGCACGTTACGGATATACTTCAGTCCTTCGCCAAGTGCTACATTGGGCCACTGAAACGATCTTGGGAGAAATTGCTTACTGAAAGAATAAATCGTTTTGAGAATGGTGAAAAAATCCATAAAGCTGCAATCTTTTAACCACTGTATGGCATATAGGAAGGGACGAGAGAAATGTAAAGGCAGGTTTCGAATCCACTTGAATCTGGCCTCTCAACGAGAAGAAATGTGATACTTCTCGTTTTGACGTGCGGCTTTTCCATCGCTATGATGAGTGCGTTGCTTCGAGAAAACCCTTCCTTTACTGGACAACATGTAACAGTAGCAAGAACGCACCAGAAGTAGGCAAAAAACCTTTGACAGCAGATAGTAATATAGAGTTCACCATAGACAACACAAAAACAGAAATCACAGTATTGACACCTATAGCAAGTGCGTCGAAAGTTTGTAAGAACAATATCTCTACAGAAATGGGTGTAATTCATTCATCAGCTAAACATTATTCGAAACAAGTAATGGATACTATTGACTCGTTCCCTGTGATGCTCCATTAGGTTTCCAGTGGGCACCCAACGGCTGGAAGCTTAAAGCAGTGTTATCAACACCAACACCAATTACTCCGCCAATAGTGAATAAGTCATTAAAAAGTAGCTGTTATTGAACAAGATTAAGCCCATAGGGAAAAACGACGGGGAAAAAGACGTAAAACTAACTTGGACTTGAAACAGGTTTAGCAAAGTTTGTTGGTAAAACCTAGTCGATCACCATAAATTTTCGCCAACTTTGAACACAGATTTTGACCTATTTAAAAGTTTTTTGGAAACTGTGATAACTTTTACTGAAAAAATTGATCTTTTGCCAACTAAAAACATTAAATCAACTTAACCTAACAATTAGTTTCAAAAAATATAAAGGCAAAAAGAAGTTTGGGGTAGTTAGCATATTCATAATGCCTGACATGTTTTACAGAAAAAACGTAAGCTACGTGTCGAATATGTTGAAGCAAATTAAAGAAAGAACAGTACCACCTTGAAAATATTTTTGAAATGGTTAAATCTGACTTTTACATAGACATTAAAAATGATAAAGTAGATGTACACCCAGCAAAAATTTGCTTAAATTGTTATGCCAAACTGAAAAATAGCCAAACAAGAAATTCTAATTTGGCAACCACATTTTAAGTATCAACTTGAGAACCACATCCTGACAATTGTTCAATTTGTCAGCTAATGCCAAAAATAAAAACGGTGGCAGGCCACCAAAAAAGAGCAACAAAGGGATAGGCAGAGGCAGAAGAAAAAGCAATGACTTGATTTGGAACAGAGAAACTATTACATCACTACAGTCAATTATACAAAAGCATGTTTTTCCACATGACAAATTAAATATAAATAACATCAGCAAGACACATAATCCACACCTAAGGCTTTGTGTTTGTAACATCTGTTTCCAAAATTTCATTCTCCAGTTATTCTCCAAGAATGTCAGCTTTCATTCTGTTTAAACTGCATTTTCCCGAAAAATGAAGGCAGAAAATAAGCGAAACAGTATGTCATTCATGTGGTAGTCAATTTTCCGCGTTAAGTCCAAGCACAAATGTTACAGATATGCTGCAATGTCTTCAAATTGAGTGCATACATCAATGTGGCAAAACCTTCTCTGTTGCGGATATTGAAAAAATTCCATCGGATTGCAATGAATTAAAAAAGCAACAAGCACTCCAAAAATGAAGTCAATTACATTTTTATTTTGGATGATGTCTTATGAATTCCAAGAGAAGTGGAAGACGCAGCACTTCATGTAATCAAGCATAAGTTCGCCAGTAGCAATTCGGGTGTTGCGGAATTTAAATCTGGTGGCCCAAGGGTAAGTGATTGGTCTAAATAAATTAAAGCAAATACATAACAAAAACCTAAATTCTTTGCTTTGCAAGCATTATATTTTGAATTTTTTTTTTTGTACAAACTTCAACTATAAGAAAAGAAATTTATATCGCACAATTCCATTCCTACTACAAAGAATATTACAAATAACTAAATAACTTTCCCGTTTAGCCTGTGTGCATAACATCAACAAGAAAAGCGTATGTTGAAACTGAAACAGCGTCTACCCGAACAGTAAAGATTGGAGGGGACATTATTCGCAAAAGCATTGATACAATAGCCAGGGGCGGATCTAGGGTTAGGCAGCGTAGGCATTTCCCTAAGTCTAATTTTGTAAACTATAAAAATTTTTAGATAAAAAAAATGAATAATATTTTTTTAAATTATTTTTGGCATCCGCTGATTTCGACTTCATGACGACCGCGGCGTTTTATTGATTTTTAATATTTTACTCAAATCCGCAAACCCGGGGCGATCTTCATTATTCTGGAATACCTATCCTGTGTTGTTGATTTAAAGTGTGTGATTGGTTATATAGGCACTAGTGATTAAAACTATTTTGTTAATTAAATTTTAAAATATTTTAACGGCCACAGTTTTAGATGGTAAAAAAATCAAAATGTTATCATAATGTATTTTGTAATATTTTATAGTTCGTTTTGACTTATTCAAGTATATCGTTCAATGTCAAAGCTGTTTACAGTCATTCGATCCGTTTAATTTGGAATATGTATTGAGCTCTGGTTATTGGCCTGGTAGTCCTATTAAAGTTAATTGTTTGATAGGAGAAGAGGTGTTTCAATTATGGGATGCATTTCGTAAATGTATGCCAGGCAGCTCACAAAAAGCTTTTGTTATGTCCTTATGTGGTATTTCTGAGAAAAATGGAAGGGTAAATTGATATTTAAATAAATAATAGTGCTTTATTAGTATTGACATTTAAAGCACTAGATGTAAGATGTTGAATCTTGTTTGTAGCATGGCAATATTGTTCATCATTCATTTCAACAAGCATTTAAAGAGTGGAATTATTGGCAGTATGAAAAGGATTTAATTCAAGGGAAAAACTGGATGCATTGCCATTTTTGTGAAGTTAATCAACACAGCTGTCATGTTGATGGAAACTGCAAGTTATACCGATACAAGTCAGCTGGAAAGTATGTCATTGTATAATTGTGTCTGTTTATAACTGTGTTGATACAATTATATATTTAATTAAATAATGCATGTATTATATTTTACAGGACGAAAAGATCACAATATTATGCTGGAACCTTCTTCACAGAAAATGTAGAGGTAGATAGGTACCTTAAAAAACTATATGGCGAGCAAAGAGGTTTGACCAAGGTAGAAAATATTCCTTTAACTAATCAGTGCTTTTTCAAGATAAGAGGTCTATATAATTTTCTTATTTGTACTACCGCTTAAACATGTATAATATATATACAGCATCATTCTTCCTGAATACCCATTGTGTGTTATGTGCATGTCTTGTTGTAGCTCTTTGGTTATATAAATGTATTTTCACTAATAGGTAGCAGAATTAACAATCAGTGTGGAGGTATTTGGACTGCTGCTAGAAATATTAAACGGAAAGTTAATTCATTGGATGAGACTGGTATTGATGTAGCATCTTGTCGACATCGTATTGGTCAAAAAGCTGTCAACATGTTTCAGGGAGAATTATTTGGCTATCCCGTGTTTCTGATGAAAACTTTTATGATGAATAATCGAGTTAAGTTTTGTTTCTCGGACGTAATGTGCAAACTTTGGAAGTTTGTGAAATGTCACGAACCATTAGTTGCTGAATCTATTGCTTCAGCTTTATCTGTAATGCATGCAAAGGGACATGCTTTTGATTGTCAGGTGAGTGCTTTCTGCTTTGGTGATTTGTATAATTTTTTATACAGGTATCTGCTTTCTTGCTCAACTCTGTTAATAAATGTTTTAAAAATGTTAAGGTAATACCATATAAACATGGTTGTGTTATTGTTAGGTTACTTGGAGTGGCGAATGGTTAAATGGAACTGGTAAGTCTACAGGTGAAGAGACAGAACAAGTATTTGGATTCCTGTCACGATGTGGTAACACTACAAAGCATCAAACACCAGAAAGTATGATTGTTTAATTTAAATAGGCCTTACTGTTCAAAATGCACTCTACATTTTGGGAAACTTTATCAAATAATTGTAATATTTTAGTCAGAAAACGTTTTTCAGAGTAATAACACTAAAACCCAATCCATAAATGTAATCCATACATCCAATCCACAGATTTAATCCTTACATCCAATCCACAGATTTAGTCCATACATCATAAATCCAATCCACAGATTTAATCCATACATCCAATCCACAGATTTAGTCCATAATCCATACATCCAATCCATTTACATACATATATCTATATAATCTATTTCAGATCGAATGGAAACAATTACTGAGATGATCATGTGGTGGAACAAAAGAAAAATAATGGGATTGGCAAAGGATTTAAAGAGGAGACACTTTAAGGTATGTTGTTAAGTATAGACATGCTGAATAAATGCGTTCCCTTTTTAATGTGCGTTTCTATTCTTATGTTGTCAGAATGAAGATGAATTGAAGACTCTTAATATTCAGATAAAAGATGCCATACAGACAACAGGGTTAACAATGTTTGAGAAAGAAGTAGACAGCTGGGTCCGGGAAGTCAAAGTTGGAGCGTTAAGTATGTACTTTTGTCACTACACTTTTTTATTTGTCTGCCTTGAGTAAATTGGCAGGTAATTTCATTGTGCAATATTTATTAAAAGATGTTGAATTTCTCTTGCATAGGCGTTAGATCTTCAAATACCCATCATTGGCAAGTAATGAAAAAATGCTGTTGCTACTGCATGACCATGGTGACCCGATCTCATTCAGTTTAAGTCCACAACTACTAAGGAAACTTATTTTCCCGAAAACGCTCAAAGCTAAAACTTACTACCAATTTCTGAAATTTGAAAAACAAGACAAAATTGACGAACTGAGACGACTAATTTCATTGCAGAAAACTATGCCTCAAATTATTTCAAGTTCATATGAATCTCTAAAAAAGAATGTGTGGGCACCCTGTTCGAAAAGTTAATCGAAAAGCGTGTTATGGAAAACGTTTATTGGGGAGCTACAATTAAACAAGTTGCAGGTTGGTATGGTTTCTGTTAATTAGAAGGATCTGTCATCATTTCAAAGTAACATTGAGACTTTGTAATTCTTTACAGATACGAGTAAAAGAAGACATGTCCTCAGAACCAAGTTAGGGGCTACGAATAAGTTGCTTAAAGATTTGGTGTTTGATTATTGTGCTGTATATAATTTGATTGAACCAAACGATGTGTATAAAAACTGTGATAAAGGCTGTTTTCCCTGGAATCGACAAGAAAATGACTATGAATACGGAACCGGTTCGTTAAGACCTTCTTCTTATTGATTAGTGATTTATTTATTTATTGAATTGGGGTTTTGATTCTATGTTGTACAACGTTGTTTTAACGTCTGTTGTCACAACTTCCAAAGTGTATGTTGACGATGACTTTTGTTTCGACGTCTCATATCACAGCGATAAAGAGAATAGGAGTAACTACATCGCAATGCAGATAAAACTAATCTTTTAAGAGGAAAGTTTAATTAAAAAAAGGAGGTTTCTCTCCAAAGAATAAGAAGCTGCTGGAGAACTTCTGCATTCTCCCCTTTACAGGGATAATCGGAAAGTTAATGGATTTCGACCGTACTGAAACAAACACCTATGAATGTGGAAACACGAGGATTGGTGAAATTCACTCATGCTTGGGATCTGGTGCGGGCCCTTGAGTAAGCTTCCCCTGCCTCCTGCAAGACACCAGCCACATTCATTGACACCGTCCGCCAAAACCAATAACTTTTGTTAAACTTTGGAAAAAGAAAAGTCGACAGCTGCAAATCGTAAATTAATACATCTCAAGAATTATTTCGATTTTTTTAATGTTTTTTAGCTGCTGATCGCCGTTTTTGTGCTGAATTATACTTAAAGAAGTGTCCTTTATTAGAAGAATGTTCGTTGTTATTAACAGACATGAAAAGTTATTTCACCTTTTATTGTTCACAAACAAAAGAATTAAAAGGCAAATTGCAGCTATTGATAGCAGAATTGCAATGTAAGCTTATATAAATCTCTACAATGTATTTAATTATTTTTGATGTATATTGAAATATTGAAAATGTACCTGACCGCACACAGGTACTGGTTTTGTTGTGATGTAATTGCGAAGATTGTAATGTTTGTTGCTTTTAATCAAATTTCAAATTTTTGTTTTACTTTCTTATGTTCACCTGAATGTGACGAAATGATCGAAGATTCTGGAGATTCTTTGTTGCGAAACGAAGTCTGCCCTGTAAGTATTTTTTGACTAAACCTTGTGCTTAAAGCTTGTTTTGTAATATTCTTTCTATATAAACGGTTAACCTTGGCAGACTGTCTATGCGTGCAAAAATAGTTGTTATGAAAGTTCATTATTCATGCTATTGTTTCTACTTTAGGCCAATTTAAGAGGAAAAATAGCTCTTATAAAGGTTTGGCATTTTGTCAAAGGGCAATGGAAGAAGGTACTGTCAATTTCAGCAAAATACTTGGCGAAGACATGCCTAAGTTACGTGAGAGTGACAATGCGAGCGACGTTGAAGAATCTGGTGACAATGAAAATGATAGAGAAGACGGCGACAGCCATGCTGATGGTGATAGTGAGCGCAGTGACAGTGACAGTGATGTTCCGAACCAAAAAATATAAGTATGGAATTCGTAAATGTGTCATATGACTTGCTAGTGAACGCTGGAGAAGAACTTTCTGTTGAATTTATGGGTCAACCAAGCATAGATTGCCGTGAAAACTTGCTGTCAAAGCAATCAGCCTTCATAAACATGTTTTTGCCATTATTTTGTGGAGCCAGACACTGGCAATTATTTGACACTGTCAAAGCAATCAGCCTTCATAAACATGTTTTTGCCATTATTTTGTGGAGCCATAGACACTGGCAATTATTTATATAATTTTAATGAATTGTCGGGTTTCATCAATATTATGGAAGCAATGGAAGTAATACCACCTGGAATCGATGTCACTGTTACGGAAGAAAGAAATGTCTATTACAACAACGATAGCGAGTTATCACTCGCACCTCACCTGCAATAGCATCGTGAGAAAGAAACAGCTGGAAGTAGTTTTTGCGTGGTCGTTGCACGAGGCAAAGCTTTTTCATTGTTTTTGGACAGAAATAAAGTATTCTTCATCGATTCCCATGAAAACGGCTATTATGGAGGACGATTTTGTATAATCGAAACGCAAAATTCACCAAAGGAACTACTCCCGTATATCCCTTGTAATGACGACGAGGTTATTTATGCTTGCTTTGTACATGTAAAATAATTGTAATAATAAAAATGGTTGTAATAATAAAAATGGTTTTGATCTGTTCTCAATATCTCGCTAAGTACAAAATATTTTCCAACAAAGACATGCTTGAAAACCTAAAAAACCTTTAAATACCAGCTGAGGCCCGGTATCGCCCTACAAAATAACTGCATTTTGGTTGGTCGCCCCTTTCTCTGCGAAATATGTTGTCTCGACAATACACCATCGTAACACAACTCATCGTGAATCGTATTCTTAAAACTATATCAGAATTAAGGTCTTCCCAATGTCCAAAATGTAATCTACGAAAAATAATACTTGAATAATACTTAACATGCATAACAAAGAACTGAAGAAGTTTTGCATATCAATTTAGTACATATTTTTAATAACACGGTTCAGGGAACATGGGGACGAGGATGGTGATGTGAAAAAGATGTTTCATTTCACGAGCAACATAGTGACGTCAAAAATGATTGCCGCTTCGCGCGACCATCAGATTTAAGTTTTAAGATTTAATATTTTTAACCTCGTTTTTTTAATCTTCGTTCTATCTTTTAAATGCATTGACTAATGACACAAATATATATATATAAGGAGCATAAGATAATAATAAATGAACTATACAATAACCCTGACAACAAAAGACATAACAGGTCAAGATATAAAATTAACAAATTCTATTTCAGGCGATCAAATTTTGATAACGGGCGGTAACTTATTGCATATAAATTAAATCAAAACCGACAATATAAAATTCCGTTCAACTCAACGCAAAATTAAAATGCTGAAAAATCGGTACTACAAAAAAACGCAAAAAATTTGATTCTGTAAAAATTCATTCCCAGGGTAAATTTAACAGTTAATAACCGAAAAATAACGCCTTCAGAAAACACTGTTAGGGCCCACAATATTAGCAAAAATAGCTCATGTAAATAAGATTTTTGGCCCAATTTCACAAAAATAACTACCGCTTACTAAAACTAAAAACAAGCTCAAGCCCAAGATCTGCAGTTTTTTTATATGAGTATAATACGCGTAAGAGGTTACAAAAATTTCGCTTGTTAAATGCTTCAGAATGTTTTTTCCTGAAAACCGTTCGTTTGCAAAAACATACGATATTATTACAAAACAAAACAAAGCCGACCAATAAGATCTTGTTCTTTACAGCAAAAATAAATATTATAACATGTGTTTTACTTTGGCCCTTAAATTTGCATGAACTTGGTTTTTTGGTGCCTCTCTTTTTCCCGATCGGCCCAACACGTTGGATAAATTTGGTTTGGAAAAAGTGTTCAGGTTTTTTCTCTCCATCCAACACATTTTTTTTTGATTTGCTATTTTTGCGTTTGGTTAAAGCGACCCAACATTTTATCCAACATGATAATTTTGTCATATCGAATGAAATGTTGAATTGATTTAACAAGAGCTTTATACAGTGTAATTTTCGGTGCAAAAATAATTGTTCGCTTTATAGAGATGTTTCAAAAACATAGTTTTAGGCAGAATTATGAAAAAAATAAGGTTTTACAAGCTTTACTTTACTAATATTTCTAATTAAGGACAATGTATTCCGGCATAAAAGCATTAATTGACAAAAAAATAGACTAATGGGCAGAAATACAATGTAAAAATATTGATGGATATTTTTTGTCGTCATTCTATTTTTATAATGTCTGCTTTATATATACGGTGTATACTTTAAGGGCAGAAACTTTTGCGTTTTTGACCCTTTTTCACGAAAGTTTTCCCTTTACAAATTTTAAAACGCAAAAGTTTTTTACGCGAAATCAAATATTTTTTTTTCTTTAAGGCCTCTTCTTGAAATTTATTGTTATCAAAAAAAATAATGACAGATGGATGGATATTATTAATTAATACGTATACGATCTTATAATCGTCTCAAATATCTTTATTTCCTCCAGCACTTGTCACAGCTTTGTCCTTTTTTCTAATTTGCGCTGAAACAGGTGGAGTGTTCACGACCGTGGGTGAAGTCCTTACAAAATGGAGAAGGTTGTCAACGGCTCTGTCTTCTACAGGCTCAATATAACACGGTAGAAGAATTTGAATTGCTACTGATAGCAAAATTCATTGGTACATTGGTGAAGTTAAAGAAGCTGGTCACGAAGCTGATTTTGAGTGAAAAGTTGAATATTACATTAAACAAACAAAAAAAAAATTATAAAAATTATGAAAAAAATCTTATTTTTTGCTCATCGCGAAAGTTATTTCCGCGAAATTTGTTCAAAAAACCGCAAAACGCGAAAATTTATTCCACAAGTTTTGCGTTTTTTTTTAGATACGCGAAAGTTTCTGTACGCCATATTTTCTGCCGTTAAAGTAGTAAGACTTTTTATTTAATGCAAAAATTTGTCCGTCTTTTTGAGTCTTATTATACAAGAACGATCGCTTGCTGTAAATAAATGTTTAGGAAAGAAATAAGGAAAAACTATTTTTTTGTGTGTCTGCTTTATGGAGTGTCCTCTTTAGAGAGGTTTTGTTATAAGAGTTTCCAATAGGATTTGTCCGGGGGACAGAAATTGTCCGTCTTCTTATAGAACTGTCGGCTTTAGAGGATGTCCGCCTTAAGCGGTTCCACTGTACCACTGTCCGTCTTATAAAGCTTTCTGCTTTCGATTAGACGGCGTCCGCTTAAGCTAGATTTAAAAACAATGATTTCAAACTCTGCAGAATAGAAGATCTGTAGGTAGGACACCGGACTAATAGTTAACATATGCTGTTCATTGTTGTTATCAATCATCCCTTTCCCGTAGCATGGGTTGGTAGTATGGGTGTATGTGTGATAAACCCATATATTTGTTGCTTAAGGGGGGCAACACAGGTAATACTGTCGAAAAGAGAAAATTTTTACTATTTCCAGCCACAGGCAGAAAAATGGTATAAAGGTCATCTAAGATGAACCTCTTAGGAATTTCGATAGCTCTAAACGCGACACAACGGGGGGTATGGGCAAATTAACTTCATACCTAGTCCCCCATCTTTATAAACGCTAACAACCACACTACCGTAGACGAAGGGTCTGCGTATTAGATAATACTTTAAAAGAAATAAGTAAATAATCATAAGTTTTTTACTTTGTTTTAACCATCTTCGATACTATCGATACTCAAACGAAACTCTACCGACCTTGATTAGTACTAATCGGTACTTGGGTGCTTTGACATTTTAAATGAAAATAGTAATGTCCACATTTGTATATTAATATGTGTAATTTTAAAATTGTTTAACCATTTAAAATGTGCTTGTACATTCTCCTTATTTTACTGCATCACATGTTTTATCATAGGTGGCTACTACAAGTTTCGAATTATAAAAACGCGTGACACGACTGCCAGTTAAGTTTACCAAGTGTTCCAACAAGAGAGATGAAATTCAAAAAAAGTGAAATATTGTTTTGTTTATCTGCTTTGTTACTCTTGTTTCATTTATTAATAAGATAGTCATAGCTTTTTTTCTCTATTCTAGGCTCACAAGTATGTATGTGCCCTGTTTTGACAGCATGGTGAAAATCAAAGATCTTAAGAAAGATATTTTTGGTGCTGTTGTTGGTAAAATATCTGACAAGGAGCTGGGAAATCCTGTGAGAAAGGTGTTTACCAATGTGCAAAAAATGTCATCAAACTCTGTTTCGTACTACCGCCACATTAAAGCTATGACTGCTGCCACTGAAAAAGGTATGCAAAAAGCTTTGGCCAGTACAGTAGCTAGCTATTAGGTCTGTTGCCAAAATTAGTAGCTAGTATAGAGTGCACACCTCAGCAAGAAAATTTTTTTTCTAGGTTTCAGCAGGGCAATACAGACTAAAAAGTCTAGCCAGGAAAACTGTACCAAAAATATACAGGTTAATGTGACTGAAATACCACCATGTATGTATTTATCAAATGAAATGGTTCAAAAACGTCCACGGAGACATATTGGGAATGGTGTATCTGCTGAAACGTTTGTTGGATTTTATAACGATTTCAGAGTTCGCATTAAGCAGTTTCGTGCTGGAACAAAACTTATTGGTATTGAACATGAAGCGAAAATGCTTTCAAGTGTGCGCAGTCATAGATGTTTACCAACTTTGATAGGACTGATAGATAAGGAGCCGTTTTCCCTAGTGTTGAGTTTTTTTGGTGAAGCGGAGCAACCACTAAGAAATACTTTAAAATACAATTATCAGGTGAATACTCTATCATTATTGGATCGATTTAAAATTGCAAAGGAAATTGTAGATACAGTTATATTTATGCATAAGTACCAAGTAATACACTGTGATTTGAAAGCAGATAATGTGCTAATCAAGACTAAACCTAAATTACAAGTTAAAATCATTGATTTTGGTTTGGCGGAGATGGTACTGAAGTCAGTTATGTTGGCATGGAAAAAAGTGATGCAATTCGGCAGAAAATGAAATTACACCCTCATGTTGCTCCAGAAGTACATTACAACTTTCCATGCTCGTACCACACTGACAATTTCGGGATTGGTTATTGCTTAAGAATTCTTTTTAAAAAAGTGTTGTATTTAATAGAGATTATGACCCCGTTCACCAATTAATTAGGGAATGTAGAATGTTTCATCCTGACAACCGTACAGACTTAACTTCGTTGCATAATATTTTGGAAGAAGTTATTAAGTTCAATATTTTATAAATCTTTTAAAAAACTACGGCTTAATAGACTTATATAATGGAAGAAAATATTTATTCAGCTATATATATCATAAAAATTATGCATTCCGCGGGAAAAATTTTTTTGTGGTACAATTAAAGTTTTTGCAAGAATAATGTAATGATTCGATTAAGCACCCAGCTTTTTTTAAACGCCCCCTCAAATGAGCGCCCAGGTAGTTTCCTCAAAGCTCAATAAGCACCCAGCACTTAATAAGCAGAGTGCTTATTCGGATCATTGCGGTATATAAACTTAAATTTTCTAAAAAAAAACAGTAAAAGTAGAAAGCTTTTCTTCCTCAAAAACTTGATTCTTTTGCCTTGAAGGATGCATTTTCCCTATGTATTGTTTTTCAGAAAAAAGAGAAAATATTGATTTGTCATTCTTCCTATGTTTTAACCATTCCCAGTCTTGGTGTTCTTATAAAATGTTCAGAAATTAATTTGCTTAATATATATAGTTCTTCTTTGCAAAAAGTTATTCTGAGCTCTCGGTTGCAATTTTTTCCACCAAGGACAGGAAACAAGTCATTAGCGAAATTACTGGAAATAACTTAATCGCTAAAAATATTCTTTGTGAATTTTTTTGAAAAGCAACTTTTATTTTGTCTTCTCATGTTTTTCTCAGTAAATTTCCTGTTTTTTAGATGAGAAAAATAATGATCAGCCTCCGTGGTATATAAGCAAGTTCCATTAAAGCCTACATTGGGTAGTTACATTTGTCGGATATCCGTGTACATACTAGCTAATTTCAGTTCATTATGGGGAAGCTTCATTAAGAGATAGAGCAGGGGGCAGGGCCTGAGGGGGTTCTAGCATTGCCTGCTTAGCAGATTTTAGAGACCTCTGCTGAAAATGTAAACAAAGAAATCCAAGGCAAATTCTATATACATCTTCAGCAGCCCAGCTGGAGGTGCCACTTGAAATCAAGGTCTGCTACTCTGAAGAAGCTCTTCATATGCGCTTTAGCTACTTTTTAGGCATTGGCTGACTAAAGCTACTGTAAACTAGCCATTAGCTAGCTGCTAGCAGCCTTGCTAAAACTAAAGCTAAAAGTTTTCTACGTATAGCTCCTACAACTCGTTTAGAATGGCGACATATAGCATTAATTTACATTAAAGTAAGCCTTACCTGATTTATTTACATCTATATAATAATACGCCAGTTCCGTGTCTCTGTGACAGGCAAAGTTGATATCGCCATTTTCCTTTGATGTTGCCGAAATTCTCTTTGAAGTCGCCGAAAAAAAATTATGTCTTCTTTGTCGTGAAAAGCTGCGAGTTTTATGTGGTTTGTTAAATGAAGTTCTAGCACAAAGTAACGGAAATTATGTTTGCAAAAAAGATGGCTGTTCTTTTTAAGCAATTTCTACTCTTTCCTTCAAAATAAATCTTTACAAAAGCATTTAAAAAGGGGCATGGTATATAAATAAAGTATAGAAAGGTTTCTGTAAGATTTGTTTATGTTTTTTTCAGTTTTGATGATATTATTGATGCGAGACATGTTTGTTAGCTAGCATCATAAAACCAACCACACCAACAACAACCTAATAGCTAGCTAGCTCGGACTTTATAAATATGTAGCCATGTTCTTTATACCTAGCTAAGTCTCCAGTTTATATTCAACTGACCAGCTATTAGCTGCTGTAGCTAGCTTATGTTTGCTTCAGTTTTATGTTGCTTTTTACATGTAGCTAAGCCAGCTACCGTAGTGTTATCTTAGTGGTCTTTGCTAAGAATGTGACTGTAACTTATTTCATTTGACATTTTAAGCTTAAATTAACAAGCCACAACAACTTTTAAAAAAGTATTACATAATATTTAAGAAGAGTTTAAGGACTGTTTTTAAGCAAATAATGTATTTTTCACATTTTGTGTATGCAAATAATGTATTTTTCACATTTTGTGTAACTAAACTTATATACATCGGTTACATGGAATATGACGAAACGATTTTTATTTAACATGTAGTAGTTCTTGCACCTTAAGTGTAGTGATTTTTGTTGTTCTAGATGTTCTGACTAAAATGTTTTTGTTTATGACATTTTGTCTTATTAAGAAAAGTTTTTTGAGGGAGTACAACACCGAAAAAACTTTTTTATATTTTGTATAAATTCTTACCGGGCAGGACTCTGTACAACATACCGAAATGACTGATCCCTCTCTATTTATAAATTTGATGCGTTCCAAATCGCACTCTTTTGAAATTTTGAGTAATATTTAATGAGTACAA
The DNA here is from genome assembly GCF_029227915.1 of Hydractinia symbiolongicarpus. Lineage (NCBI taxonomy): Eukaryota > Metazoa > Cnidaria > Hydrozoa > Anthoathecata > Hydractiniidae > Hydractinia > Hydractinia symbiolongicarpus. The sequence continues at coordinate 20,686,194 of NC_079881.1, forward strand.
GATACAAATACTGATTTTTGTTGAATCAGAAGTATTTCCTAGAACCATTCTTTTTTTACACTTTTGTGGGGAAAAAGTGTATGCAATATCATCAGAATAACTGATTCTGTTGCAAAACTGTTTTTCTTTTTCACATTTTGGATTGAAATATTGTTATAAAGGGCATATATCAATAGACATATATATACCAAAATAATTAAATTCTGCAAACTTTGATTTTGTCGTTCACCTCTCATCTTTTATATTTTGATTAAACTTTTGAGGAAAATCATAGGAATTATTTAGAATATGTATTTTGTGTTGGAAATTTAGTGCAAAAATTGACGTAAAATGAACTGTTAAATTGATTGTTGTTGTTGTAACATGAATTATGACTCAAACTTTGTTTTAGCATTTTTAATTTGACTAATTAGCCTAAAAATTTGCCATTTGGTTTTACACTCTGTTCTTTTTTATATATATTTTATGTGAACATAGAAGTACACAAGTAAAGTTAGAAGCCACAAGAAGTTAATTCGAAAATGAAGAGTGGAGCTAGGAGTAGTAAAGAAAAGTTAGAAGTAGAAAATGAAAGCTTGGGTTTAAAGTAGATTTGGATTCACAAATAGTAAGAACTTTTTAGATATTTTTAGACGTTATGTTTTTATGTCGCTAGAGTTACGTGTCAGGCAGACTCGCATTTGCCAGGAAAAAGTCACTTAAGAGCTTCAAATTCTTTATATTTTACCGCGTTTTTTTTTACACTTTTTTGCATAATTAATGTTATCAAACAAATGTGCTAGCGAAACTTTTGGTTTGTTGAACTTACTGCAAATGTCATAATTTTTATATTGCTATTGTTTCTCTTTATATGTGTTTTACTAAGCATAAATAGCTTGCTGGCGTCTTCCCAGTTTAACTATATTTAACTGGGTATCTGTCTTATCTAATGTTACCTTCAAGCTCCATATCTAAACCTAGCTAGCTAACTGATGATTAATGTTGTTATTCCTCTTTTAGCTATTTATATCCACCTTAGTAGTCCAACTTAGGGATCTTATTTGAGCACGAATTATGATGTAACAAGCCACAAAATCTTTCAAAGACTTAATGAACTTTTAGGGTAGTGTGAGGAAAAATTTTACTTGAAGAGGAATGATTTTGTAAAACTAAAGTGTGTGCGTTAATTGGAGTAAGTTTTATTGTTTTGTTGTTGACATCCTGTTAAACTTCTGTAAGCTCGCATGTAAATTACAAGGTTATATATTTTTACAAGGGTAGTGGTTGATATTTTTACAAAGTTTGTTGACATTTTTTGGGAAATTTACCTGGGTTTTTTACATTTGTGGTTAAAATTTCTCAGCAGAGAATAGTATGGTTGCCGATTATATTGTTTGTGTTGCAAACTGCTGTTTTTTAAATGTTGTGTAAACTTTTGTGGAAAAAGACCACATGCAAAATACTGAAAGAACAAATTTTTGTACAATTAGACTGTGAGCTGAAGTTGGATTTTTTTTATATTTTGTTTTATAAACTTTTTTTAAGCTTTAAACTAACTGTAAGTAATGTAATTACGGGAATAAATATTTGGTGATGATAAAAAATTACTGAATGTTCAGACTGAAACTGTTTAACTTTTGTGAGGGAGGACCATATGCAAGTATATATACTAAAAATAATAATTTGATATTTTACACTTTCCAAGTTGTATTTTTGTATGCACTTAAATGGCTGCTTTTTCTCAGTTGAATTTGATGGGTTTCATATCAATTTTGTGGAAGATTTTATGGGTAAAAACAATATAAAACATGCCAATTGAACTGATTTTTGTTCATATTTTGATTTGCTCCTCATAAACCTTGGTGTTCTACATTTATTGTAAACTTTTGTGAGGAAGGACCATATATATATATACAATGTTTTCAAAATAATGATTTTTGTTGATTTGAAATTTACTCCTTGCTCATTGCTTTTTCGACATTTCAGTTTAAAATGTTTGGTAAAGTCAGTACGGATCATGAGACAAAAAAATTGTTTTGTTAACCGGTTAATTTTTACATTTTGTGCATATTTTTGCGGGAGAGGATGGTATGCAACCGAATAAATGATTTTTCAAAGTTTAACTTTTTGTTTTTTGGTGTTTTGGGTTTGTTTAAGTTTGGTTTTTTTATGTTGTTCAGGTTGTATTGTTGTATAAGCATTTAGGGAAAAGACAATGTTTAAAATGCATAAAGAACTTATTTCATAGATCTGTGCTTACTGTTGCAAGCCTTTCTTTTTGACATTTCAGATTAAAATATTGAAGGTTTTCAACATAATCACATAATAAGATGTATACATATTTGAGATGTGTTATTTCTGACATTATTATTATTGTTGTCGTAACTGTCTGGGTTGTGACTGTCAATGTTGTAACTTTCTACTAACTAGATTTTACACCTTGCACGCCGTTGTTTTTCATATTTTGTCTGACGTTTTGTTGGGAGGATTTCATGCGATTTGATATTTTGTGTTAGATTTTAAGAACTTTTTTGTTAAATTATGACTTATATACTTTCTTTTTATGCATTTTCAGATTATTTTTTTTAGTAAAAGGCATATTCAATATACTGAAATATTTGCTGATGTCATCAAAATTCAAATGACAGAACTTTTCATTTGTTTTTCTGCCTAAGTGGATTTTTCCACGGGCCTAATCTACTAGTCTATATAATAATACGCTAAGTGTGTCTGTCTGTGTGTCTGTGACAGGCAAAGTGTCTTCATTTTCCTTTGATGTTGCCGAAAAATGCATCTCTAATATGTCAAATTTTCTGACGTTACGGTGCGACGAAAATAACACTACTTTAACGTCAATATCCTATATTAAATTAATGAAACCATTACAGTGCACCCAAAACTTTGAGGCCAAATAACTTGGAAACGAGGTGGTGACGTCAATGATTTTTCACCGCGTGGGTAACTAGGGACCACCTAAGATCAATTTGGGTAATTTTCCCAGACCCGGATCCCCGAATCCGTTTCGGAATGGACGGGTTGATGACGTCATCAAAAAACCTTTAAACCCTAATATTTCTGCAACCGTTTCTCAAAGGTACATCATCTTATACATTTTCTTGATTAGCGATTCAAGATCTATTTAGGGTTTTGACGGTTCTTTGCTGACGTCAGCAAAATTTTTAATCCCTGATATCTCATTAGGCGTTCGTCAAGAACATATGATTCTGTACGTTATTTTGACCAGTGTTTCAACCTCTACACATTACAGACAAAGAATAAACAAATTTCGCAATGTTTTTTTTATCTGCACTGCACTGCTGACGTCAGCAACACATCTAAAACAACTTTTTTTTTATTGACCTTTTGCCTAAGTGGATTTATCCACGGGGTTTATACACTAGTCCATATTAATACAGTGAGTTCTTATTCTATTGAATCTATCTGAACAAGTATAACGTATATGAAGCAACAAACTAACCACGTTTTTTTACCGTTCTGTTGTGCGGCGATAACCTTGACACAAGAAGGGCGCAAATATCGCCACTATACCATGGATTTCATGGCGGTAATTTTATGATTATCGCAAATTTTATCGAATTTTATCTTTTATGATAATCATAATATTTTTTGCGCGTATAGGTTGAAACTAAAGCAAGCAAGGATCTGTGCGCAAGAACTTGTGAACCTGGCTGTAGCTTTACACGTGTTAAGGGCGCCCAACACTCAGCCTTACAGATCATGTGAATATTACTATACAAATCGACGAGAAATTGGTAACCGATCAACATTCTATTGATGCGTTTTGTAGTTTTGTAGATTTTTTTCTAATGTTGTAAATTCACTTAAAAAATCTGCTTTTGTGTTGACAAACTTCGTTTGGAAATATCATAAAGAAGTACCGAGTATACCTAACCCAAAATCTTGACTTAAACCAATCACCGTTAATGGAACAATGAAACATCTACAATCATTAAAACGTAAAAGGTCTGTTGGGCTAGATGATCTACCATCCTGGTTACTCGAAGACTGCATGGAGGTAATCGCTTCACCACTAACATACATTATTAACATGTCTTTTGAAACTTTAACTTTTTCAAGTGACTGGAAACTCACCAAAGTGTTACCACTTTTTAAATCTAGAGCAAAGTCATCTGTTAATAACTATAGACCAATATCTGTTATTCCAGCTATATCCAAGGTGATTGAAAAAGTTGTGCATGAACAATTGACTACATATCTGGAAAGTAAGAATTTCATAAAGAACAACCAGTTCGGTTCCAGGCCTCATCACTCAACTGAACTGGCTGCAACAATCTTTATTGACACTGTGAAATTGAAGGTTAACGATGGCAAAATGGTCGGTGCCGTATTTTTAGACCTCACAAAAGCATTCGACCCATTAAGTCATGGTAAACTACTGTCAAAATTAACCAGTTTTTGAATTGTTGCAGACGAACACGAGTGGTTCACAAACTATTTGTTTGGAAGATTTCAGCAAGTTCAATACAATTTGATGAACATCCAGTCAATAGCGGAGTATCACAAGGGTCAATTTTGGACCTACTACTATTTATTATGTTTCTCAATGATCTTTGTACCGTAGTGAAACACTGTGAAGTAGTCAAACATGCAGACGATACTGTTTTATTTGTTGCTGGTAAGGACTTAGAGATCATAGAAACCTGTCTTTCATCCGACATGAATTATGTACTTGCATGGTGTTTGGAAAATGAATTAATTTTAAATCTTGGAGCAGGAAAAATTGAATCAATGTTATTTGGTTCAAAAAATTACAGCTACCAAACTGTGAGGGTAACATCCACGTATAAATATCTTGGTGTACTTATCGAACCATCATTGAATTTGAGCAGCAACTTTGATTTAACGCATCAAAAAGCTTCCGGTAGATTACATTTACTATATCGCATTCGACCGCTGATTACAGAAAAAGCTGCATTGGCAATATTTCAAACAATGATTCAACCAGTATTAACATGAAGCGGATTTTTTCACCTTAAGAATTCTCAGACACAACTACTCAAACTCCAATCTTTGCATAGACGAGCAACTTCAATTATTGGAAATCAATTCTTGACACCACCTTAAGAATTCTAAGACACAACTACTCAAACTCCAATCTTTACATAGACGAGCAACTTTAATTATTGGAAATCAATTCTTGACACCTCCTGATACTGTCAATATGATATAAATGCGAGCTGGAAATTTCATTCGCCGCTGCTTGGACAACGATGTGTGTGAAAATTTTGAAAATTACTTCACAAAAACAAACAACACAAGAAGCACACGCAACAGAAATAGCTTTAAATCACCTAATCTTCGTTTGGAATATTCTCGTGGAGCTTTCTGTTACACTGGAGCACATATTTACAATACACTCCCGTTGGACATTAGAAAATGTGAATCATACAATACTTTTAAGTCGCAACTGAGAGAATAATATCTGCGTATTTAGTCTTTTTTATGGCTTTTTGTTTATTTTTTTGTTTTTCGTCTTGATCAACTCATTTTTCAGCCTTTCGTCTGTGTGTTTTCTGCTGTTTATTTATTTATATCGACCGTTTTTATTTACATTTTCTTGTTTTATCATTAGTAAATATTTCTTATCCTATTTATTTCAAGGACCCATTTTTATAACACACTTTATAATGTCTGAAATGGCCATCCTTGTAAAAGATTCGTCAAATAAATAAAAATATATAAATAAATTTCCTCTTCGGTTAAGTTTCTTTCAGGATAAGGTTTAAATAACCAGGTTTTTAGGGGAGAAATATCATCTTCCAGGAAAAAAATTGGCAAATGATGGAATTGCACGTGTCTAATTGCACGTGTTCAGGTATATTTAGTGTACTTATAATGAGGTGAGACAACAGCAAGCTGTAATGATAATACTTGTCTAAGGACAGTTGGTTATGGCTACGTAGAGGTTGTACCCTTTAAGATTCCGAATAAATCCTAAATCTTCCTTGACAGAATATGCATTGACCACTTTGACTAACAAAAAAGTAATACAGTACACAAGAACAAAGAAGAACAAACTTCGAATACAAATACATTTCCACAGAAGACTTTGATCAAAAACAATGATAAACAACAGCTACAGTCAGAAACAATAAAAACAAGCAATTCAAACTGAATCAAGGAGTACATAAAATAATTAAAATTTATGAAAGTGAATATCCTTAAACGGATGAATTTTAAAGGAATTCATAACGAATTCTTAGGTAAAAAAAACAGGCTTTCCATGTGTTACACGTGGGCTCAACACTCAGCCCTACACAGATAATTGCTATAATGGACTAGCCTAACGACACGACCAGCAAGTCTTAATTGAGGTTTTTTGCTATCAACGTCGAAAAATTAGCACAAATGGGAAGAAACTTATAACCCTAATTGGCTCTTTTAAAAGTAGCTCAGGTCGGCAGGATCGTCAATCCTGAAGGCTAAGTGAGCGAACTTGGTCTCCCTACTGGCCTGGGGTAACAAGTGGGATGGTCAACCCCAAAGACAAGACAAAATGTTAAGCCCCTTTGCTATGCTTCTAAATGGTCTCAAGAAAGAGAAGGGAGAGATCAAACTTCACTTTCACGGTGAGTTGACAAATCAATGGTCAGCCAGGGTAAATTGCAACCGCTAGGAAAATTTCCTCCCCTGATTTACCTTGTTGCAGAAAAAAATGAAAAAGGTTTACAATACAGCAAGCTGCACTGAAGTATCTTGTCTACAGGGACGGTGGATGTAAATAAAATTGGGATTAGGCTCCCAGAAGAAGGTGCTGAATACACTTTCTTGCTTATTACAAGCATGAGTACTGTCCAACTTGGACCTATAAATATTCACTGAGAAAATCTTAAAGAGAAAAAACAATCCTTCAATCACAAACAATACAACACAAGACAGATCTAACAACATAAACGGACTGGTTACAGAACAAACACAAATGGAAAAAATGTATATGTCAAAAATATATAATATAAAAAAAGAATTATATAAAACCCTCCTGTGCGCCAGAACTTGTGACTCTGGCTGTAGCTTTCCACATGTGTTACAGGGCCCCAACACTCAGCCTTACACAGGAGGTTGTCATGACAGGACCAGCCTGTACATATTTTGACTAAGGACAGCAGGGTTGTCAAGCCTGAAGACCAAGTTAGTAAACTTGGGCACCTTACTGAACTGGGGTAAAAAGTGGGGTCGTTACACCCAAAGACAAGCTGAAAGCAAACCCCCTTGCTAAGCTTCTTTTAAGTTACCAGAGAAGAGTGAGCTGAACTCTTTACCCTCTGGGTATTGACGGCAAACTGGTTCGAATGAACTAGCTGGGGTAATATAAAACCGCTCGGATTTACATTTTCCTCCCCCATGACCCTGGAAGTACAGGTTTTATAAACGTAATGATAAATGTATAAGAAAGAAAGAAAAAGCGGATCAACAGCGAACGTAACAAAGAATATAACATGAATTGTTGTTGAGAATAGGTGGAGAGCATTTGCAAACCGCTCTATCATTGCAGTGGTACCAAGAATTTGTGGCAGGATCCTTAACATAAGCCCAATAATGACCTGCGGTTAATGTACCGGAGTGATTAATTGTTGCTAACAATGAGTAGTTCTGATTAAACATTGTGTCCGTATCACTGACGAGAGGTAGTTGCAGGAGAGAGTCACGTAAAGAAACACATTCAACAACTCTGTTGTCTTTTACCAGATGTTCACCATGTTTTAAAAACCTTTTAAGATGCAGGAATAAGATTTCACTACTCCTGCTGATTTGCGTTTCTCTAGTACTCTCTCTATGTGCAAAGCATTGCGGACAAAACCACTTGTTTCCATCAGTTAGAATTTCCGGTTCTAAAAATTTGCTGACACAAGATTGGATTTTAGATGTCATTGGCAGTGTTAAAATGTCCTGCATTTCGACATTTACCGAGGTGCACAGGCAGGTGTTACAGCTTACGGACATTGAGATTTCAGTTGAGATTTTATCTGCAGCAATCGGGGAAAATCCCTTAAGGGCGTCCAAAACCACAAACAAAATCTCTGCTACATCTTGCTGAGTATTAAATTGGAAGTCCAGTTTCCCATCAGAGTGCATTTGACGTTCAAGGGCCCAGAGAAAATTCGAAGGGTCAACAGGTGACAATGATTGCTTCAGCTTCGCCATGTTAAGCGAAATAGACCTCGCAATAGGTGATAAATGAAAGGATTCTGACCCACTCTGGCACCAGAGTGTTGGAATGGTACTTAATACTTGCAAAATGGCGTTGGCGTAACAAGTGTTGCCTTTGTTTAAAAAACCGATGTTTTTATAGACACTAATTGGTTGAGTGTCATTTTTATTTTGGCTAACCTTTTTAGATGGCCCCTTTCGGCGAGATGAAACACCCTTGGTCTCCACAATGGGCAAAGCCTGCTTGGATTTGGGTAATTGCATTAAGGAGTCAGTTGACCAAACATTGGATTCACGTGCCAGCCAGATACAAAAAGAAGACCTCATACTGATTTTACCGAGATCATTTGCAGTGGAATAAGCAAGTTTGTTGGTGAAACCCATTCTTTTTAAACAGGCAGTGGTGGTTCTTGCACAATATCCTCTTGCTCCTACTTCCACTGCGAAGAAATCAACTTGCCAGCCATTAACCATAATCACATTCATTAAACAGGAATATTTGGCAACTTTTGTGGAGTGCCAAGCATTCATGTTTTCCTCACATGGGCAAGTGAGTTCTACAATAATAACGCGCTTAAGGTCATTTGAATATAACACAAGGTCCGGTTTAAGCTCAGAAATGGCAATATGGCTAGGAAACACATAGTTCGAGTGTGTGTCAGCAACAATCTTCCAATCTTTGGTAAGGTGCAGTATACCTGACACTTTAGATTTTGTATGTGCCTTTGACCCGGCTCTCAGAAAGGTTATTTTTTGACAATTTTTAGGAGGTTCAGAAGGAAGCTCAAAAATGAACTTTTTCAAAGTTTCTACCAAATGGGTAAGTACAGAATCGTGTCTAAAGGTATATCTACCCTGGGAAAGAGCAGTTTTACAAGCACCAAGAATGTGAGCAGAAGTGCAAATTTCTTTGTGACATAGGAAACATGATGGTTCTGTATTTATTTTCCACCTCCTTAGGTTACTTGGTGATGGCAGAACATCGTAAGTGGATTGCAGGCAGAAAGATAAGAGATTAGGAGGAGTTGCTAGGATGTTCTTCCATGAAAGATCAAACTTTACGTAGTTCTCCCATCTTGTCCATTGGCCCTGCACCTGAAGTTGCAGTGCCTTAGATAGATCGCTTTCCTCGTCAATCTCAGCCGATGTTTTTGCGATTAACTTTCTGTACTTGTGAGTGGTTTTTGGTGGTATTACTTCCACTTTACAAATGCCAAGACCGGTTCGTCCACGCTGTACAGGACCCCTTATGGTCTTGTACTTTAATTCACCCTCAGCTATGTTAACTGCATCGCTCACCTTCCAAGAACCTGCCTTTAAAGATGGATCGAGTGTTGACAGAATCGGATCTTTGGAGTGACGCAAAAGTAGGTGGCCGCTAATCTTTGTGGATTTTAAAATAGAAGTGAGGCTCTTAATGGGCAGAGGGCAAGGAGAGGAGTCAGCATATAGGGAAATGTTTGTGATGGAACGGTGTAAGTTCAGCCATTTTCGTATGAACACTGAAACCTTTTGCTCTAGGCGCCCAGCAACAGACATCGAGACCTCGTATATTAACAGTGGCCACTGAATTCGCGGGATCAAAAGATGTTGCAAGATCCAAAGTTTTTGCGCTCCAGTGTATAAGGACTTATTAATGACACCAAGCCCTTCTATCAGCTTTTCCTCCAATTCGTTGATGGACTTCCTGTCTGAGATAGAACAATCAATAATCCGGCCTAAAAATCGCACTGGCGAGGCATGAATAGATGGGATATACTGTGAGAAATCAATGTCGTTTTCAGGGCTACTTACACTAAAAGGGGTGCTATTGATAGATCTTCCCTTGATGATCACAAAACTACGGGATTTTTCAGCGCGAAATGTCATATTGGCCCAACTTAGAGCTGTGGTGCACCTGTTAAGGAGTACTTGTGTTCCAGCAACAGAAGAAGACATGATGTTTATGTCGTCCATAAAAGCCCTTATTAAAGGTAAGGATACTCTGTTAGAGGTGATGTAGCATGACACAGATGTTGCCAGCGTATACTCCAAAATAACATTTATGCCTGATAAAAACAAGACGATAGACAGGGTGCAGCCAGCGAAGATGCCCCTGAAGTGCTGGTGCCAATTGCTTGGAGCAGATTTGGAGAATGATTTGCTGTACAGCCCAGAATAGTAACCCTTTACAATGGCAATCCAACTAGGAGATATACCATACCTTTCCAAAGCAAAAAAGATTAATCTGTGCGGTATTGAGGGATACGCACTTGCGATATCCAACCAAATGGTGGCAAGATCAGTTCTTGCAGAGCGTGCATCTTTTAAAGCTGCCCAGATTGACGACATGTGTTCCCAACAGCCAGGAACATTCGCCATGCACCCCTTTGGAACAGACGTGTTAATAAACTTATTGTTATGGATGACATGTGTTTCTAGTCGCCTTGAAAAAATACTAAAAAATAATTTTCCTTCGACATTTAGGAGGGCTATAGGTCGAAAATCTTTTAGGTTAGATGGTACAGGAGTTTTGGATTTGGGAATGTAAATTTCTTTGGCATGACGCCATTGAAGAGGCACAACACAATTTTTTAAACAACACTTAAATACATTAAACAAGAAGGATGAAATTTTCGTACATTTTTTGTACACTTTGTAAGATATGCCATTTAGCCCAGGAGCTGAGGCGTTCCTACGCGTATATAAAACACTTGCGAAATCAGAAAATTTGAAAGATGTGGCTGAGAAAGCTTTCTTGATCTGCGGAGGTGGTGGAAGACCTGGAAGAAGGGGAAGAGAAGAGTCGTGAAAATTATCAGATAAGCTAGATAATTTATGGTTGTCCAGAACAGACTGTTCAACACAAAGACGAATATCTGATTTAGGGTTAAGCAGGTCCTTTCCTGCTTTGTAGGGATCATTCCTAAAAACCTTTTGGGCGTTCTTAAAGCTCCACTTTCTTCTTCTTCGTTTCTCACCTCGACGCATCACCCTTATTTTTATTCGAACTTGTTGCAACAGTTCTTGCAAGGCAGTTAGTTCCTCCTTGATGGTTGATGAGGCAATCTGCGCTAACAGAACATTTTTCTCCTTAACCAGATTAATGGAACGTATTGTACGCCTGTTAATACTGGCAATGTTTTTTGTTTTATTTGAGGAGCGGCAACCAAATATTTTTGAAGCCTCTTCGTAAATTAAAGTTTCGAGTGTTTTAACTTTCTCAGAAATGGATAGATTGGTACAAGCCTTTAGCTTGCTATGCACAGCACTTTCTAAGTCACTCCAACGCTTATCATTCATCTTACCCCATAGAATGGGGGCTTTCTCATCGAGGTTCTGAAGTTTGTTTTTTTCCGTGTGACACAATTTACTTTTGTGGGATGAAACCGAAGTAGAGATTGTGATCTTAAGCTTTTCAGCACCACTGAGAGAACAAACATCCTCCAAAACAACTTTACAGCTTTTCATCAAGTGCTTTTGGAGTACTGTATCATTTTGTTTATTGCAATGATTCTTTTCGAAGTTGGGTATAAAAGAAGTCATAACTATAGGGGTTGATTATGCACAGGATAGGATTGTCAGCCCTGCGTTGCCTGGCGCACAGGGTAAGGCTATAGTTTTCACAGCGGCACCAAGACTGTGAGGATTCGCTAGCGACTAATTAACCCATTAGCCATTCATCCGTTGACGCGTACCGTGGATTAGGGTCCGGTTATAATAAAATCAAAATCAGTATACACAATCGAGTCCTTTAAAACGGTCATGTCGATCCAGTTGCAAACAGTTTACCGGTCTTTCCCAGTGTCACTAGTCTCTCCCAGTGTCCCTAGTCTTTCCCAGTGTCACTAGTCTTTCCCAGTGTCAGGTTGAAACCATTGCGGTCAACAATAAGATGAAAAAGGTTTACAATACAGCAAGCTGCACTGAAGTATCTTGTCTACAGGGACGGTGGATGTAAATAAAATTGGGATTAGGCTCCCAGAAGAAGGTGCTGAATACACTTTCTTGCTTATTACAAGCATGAGTACTGTCCAACTTGGACCTATAACTATTCACTGAGAAAATCTTAAAGAGAAAAAACAATCCTTCAATCACAAACAATACGACACAAGACAGATCTAACAACATAAACGGACTGGTTACAGAACAAACACAAATGGAAAAAATGTATATGTCAAAAATATATAATATAAAAAAAGAATTATATAAAACCCTCCTGTGCGCCAGAACTTGTGACTCTGGCTGTAGCTTTCCACATGTGTTACAGGGCCCCAACACTCAGCCTTACACAGGAGGTTGTCATGACAGGACCAGCCTGTACATATTTTGACTAAGGACAGCAGGGTTGTCAAGCCTGAAGACCAAGTTAGTAAACTTGGGCACCTTACTGAACTGGGGTAAAAAGTGGGGTCGTTACACCCAAAGACAAGCTGAAAGCAAACCCCCTTGCTAAGCTTCTTTTAAGTTACCAGAGAAGAGTGAGCTGAACTCTTTACCCTCTGGGTATTGACGGCAAACTGGTTCGAATGAACTAGCTGGGGTAATATAAAACCGCTCGGATTTACATTTTCCTCCCCCATGACCCTGGAAGTACAGGTTTTATAAACGTAATGATAAATGTATAAGAAAGAAAGAAAAAGCGGATCAACAGCGAACGTAACAAAGAATATAACATGAATTGTTGTTGAGAATAGGTGGAGAGCATTTGCAAACCGCTCTATCATTGCAGTGGTACCAAGAATTTGTGGCAGGATCCTTAACATAAGCCCAATAATGACCTGCGGTTAATGTACCGGAGTGATTAATTGTTGCTAACAATGAGTAGTTCTGATTAAACATTGTGTCCGTATCACTGACGAGAGGTAGTTGCAGGAGAGAGTCACGTAAAGAAACACATTCAACAACTCTGTTGTCTTTTACCGCTAATATCTACTAAAGAACGGTATATAAGCTGAGCGATTGTTAAGTTGCAACGAATCTACCAAAATAATGGCCTGCCCTTAGAGTGCCGGAGTCGTTGATGGTGCCAACTAAATTGAATAGGAAAATAATTTACAAAGAGGTGGCAAGCCACCGCAATGATGAACTCAACCTGTTAGGTCTTTGGAAACAAGCTAGAGGTTGTACTCCTCTAGAGAATATGCCTCTAAATTATTGTAACACACATCCTCAGAGGGATGGGATGGTCTTTTCAAGACGTGATTTTTCTTTGGAAGGCACAAAACCAACCTGTTGTCTTTAAACGATGGCCTATTTAGAGATGTATACCTTAGCAATTGGACAACTAGAACACTTCCACAATTTGATATTTTCGTCTCAACTGTTGCTTCTTAATGTGACGAGCACTGGGAACAATACCACTTGTCGTCGCCTAAAAGTTGCTGAGGTTGGAAAATATAATTAAAGGAGTCTGATATTGACATAAACGTTGGCAAGATTAGGATGGGCTCCTTTTGGGCTCTGGAAGATGAATAAGAGGAGGAATAAGAAAATAATTTACAAAGAGGTGGCAAGCCACCGCAATGATGAACTCAACCTGTTAGGTCTTTGGAAATAAGCAGGAGGTTGTATTCCTCTAGAGAACATGCCTCAAAAAGCACAATTCTCCCTTTTTACAAGGAATTAATTAAAAAAATAAAAAAAATAAAAAGATTTACATTTGAAAAGATGAAAAGAACTTTAACCAAGGACAGGTAGGTTTCGACCCATATTTCTGAACCAAGTATCCTGGATGTCTAGCTGGGTCACCTCGAAGAGGTCCGCGGACGGTCATCAACAGAAACTAGACATTTCTATCTTCCTAAAGTAAACTTTGACCACTTTATGTTTAACTGTGCTATTCTTTGTTTTTAACTTATTATTATCTTTTTTTTAATTGGGGTAATAAGTGGAGTCGTCACTCTCCAAAGACAAGACCTAGTATGATCAAACCCCCTTGCCAACTTAATTTTTATTTGATTTTGTTTTTATTTTTGACTAGGGTAATAAGTGGAGTCGTCACTCTCCAAAGACAAGACTGAATGTAGTCAAGCCCCCTTGCTGACTCATTCTGGTTAAAATATTCTTACCTCAGCTCTTCTATAAAGAAAACATATTAGTGTCTGACAACTCCTAGCTTTCAAAGAAATTATCTAAGGAAGATTGTAACGTAGGGTGCAGAGAAAGTTAGATGCATGGTGCAATAACTTCTGAGGAGCTGATTGATGGTTGGTGTCTTGATGCAATTTCTTTTAATCTTCAATTGGAATGTTTTGAAAAATGCTTTGCAGAACGTTTATTAGCTCAAACGAGTTTTCCTAATCCGAACATTTTTTTTTCTTAATTCGAATGTTCTGTTTCATTCAAACTCTTAAGACGTCTTAAGGCTTTAGACAAAATATAAAAACAAATTGATATTTTGTGGAGGCCTTAAAACAGTTAATTAAAGCTTACCACGATCATCTTAACACAAATTAACATTCATACCCATTGACATATCATTTAAAATCTAACTTTTTTTAATATTCGTCTTAAGCCTTAAAACGGTCTTAAGGCTTAAAAGTGAGAACCAGCCTTTAGAATATATCACAACATCAGGTCTTAAAAAGTCCCAGTAGCCGGCAAGGTGCATGAGACCTGTTTGTTTTGATCTCTTGCCAGATGTATAGGTAGATATAGATGTATACCTGCCTTGACAAAGTCACTGTTTAGTGGATGGTATCACTTTCGAATAGCACTTTTTGAGATGGAAAAGAAGCTCACAGGGGATAGAATCATGCCTTAAAGTAAACCTGCCTTGCGACAGGGCAACCTTACAGGCTCATAAGGCATGTGCTGTTATGCACACCTTCTTTCTGCATAGAAAGCAAGAGGATTCTGACAAAATTTTCCAGCGTTTTAAATTACTAGGAGAAGGAAGGACGTCGTATGTAGAGGCAAGACAGAAAGACAAAAGATTTGGAGTCATAGCTAGAATGAATTTCAATGACAGGGCTAGTACACCACAATCATTATTGATGCCGTAACTTCTTGACGCGAAACAATAATCGCAACGCAAATGGATGGCAAAATCAGACTAAAGAATCCCTCATAAGTGTGATACCTTGGACATTTGATGCGTATCTGCTTAGTGTCAATCGCACAAAGTGTATCAAAGTTCCAGACTTCTTTAAATCTTTATGTGATCTTTTCCATTCTTTTTCAGAGGATGGTGACAACAGGTTAGGAACTTTTAGAGATTCATAAATGGCAATACATGCTTTAAAAGCGATTTTACAAACCTATTGCGTGAAAGGGAAAAAAATTGGAGAGCCGCTTGTTTAGACGTTTAGTTGTGTAACATATTGGCAATGGATTAAAATTTGCATCAGTTTTTTATTAACTATACTTAAAAAAAGCAACTGGATAAACCCTTTTCCTTTACGCGTCAATTACGTCAGTTCAATATATGATAATAAAAATAACAAAAACATTGAAATCATTCATCCATTGATTCCCCTGTTACTATTCTATTGTTTATTTGCTTACCAGACTACGTTTTTTAAGAAAGAGCAACTGTTGCATAAGAGATGTTGCACAATATTAACGGTTTATCAAACTTTACTTTATACATTATAAGATAACTTGAAGAAACACTTGCTTAGTAATCACTTGTGGCGCTTTTTGCATTTACAGCATGGTCTCCTTCTTATTCCAGGTGAAAAATAACGTAGCAGACCAGCGCTGCACTAACAACATCCACGCCTGGTTTAATGCATCACATCTCACAAAAGCCAGAACTGAGTAAATCGAAAAAAGTCTTTGTATAAAGGAAACAGTTTTCTGGTCCTAAAATCAGAAAAACACTAATGACAAATTGGTAGAAGTAAAATGAAGTGGTCACGTAGAGGTCTTCTTTTTAAATATTTATCCTTCACGTTTAGTAGAAGCCACTAACCTTATGCAAGTAAACCACCTTCTTCATCTTTTGCATCAAAAAAAATAATAAAATAAATAAAAAATGTTTACAACATCGTCGCTATTGCAGATGGAGGCCCTGACTGGTCAAAAACAACAGTTGCTAATCCTGATGTCGTTGGGTCATTTGTGGTTGAGCTTACGTTTGAATTGTTTCATTGCTCAATGTTACGCTCCAGAGCACTCCTGTTTTAATCCCATGGAAAGATGGCCTTTCGTCACCAAACAGCTGGTAGGAGTAATGCTACCCGTTCAGGTGGATGGAGATATACCAAATTTAAATGATTCCAAATAATGGTTAAAAGTCCTTGATTCATACAAAGTTTTGGAACGATAAAAACTAAGATGGTTATCCAATCAAAGAACAAATCTTCCTTTTTACAAATCCGTTACTGAAGGATATCAAGTGCAGCCACAATGTTATTAAAAGATTTTGTGTTGCATCCAGAAAAGCTAAAAATCATACGGGGAATTTACAGAGGCATAACAAAAATACCGCCTTTTCGTGAAGCATTGTACAAGGAAAACATATCAATTTGAGTTTGTTCATTGCTTTCGTACAGAATGTTACCATGGCTCACTTTGCCAACTCGGAAGAACCAGTTTTTGAATATGATAAAACAATTTAGAAGTATGTGTCCAACACTAAGACATGGTAATTTTTTTGCAGGAACTATGAAACACACTTGGAGATGATTTAATCGCAACTATACAGAAATAATTCTAGTGCATCATTCCCTGCCTCACAACAAAATATATATTTTTAGAAGCATGCAAAACCCGACACAAGGTTAATGGACCATTGACATTTTCTATATGTTAATTATACTGTTTTAAATTTCGCAAGTGTTTGTTTTATAAGAACCCAAGCCCCGGATTTTGAAAAAAAAGAACAAAATAAGAACAACCTGAAGCCAAAATAATTAATTTTAAAACAAAGAATCACCCGACGAAGACTTTTCCCATACAATGACAACAATTCAGAATATCAACTCTCTTACAACGTTTTAGCTCCCTTTTAAGCTACCAACAATTGGTTCTTTTCTTACCTACAACTGCGTTTGTAGAACAAACTTCATGAAAAATTGCAGAAATTAAGGGAAGAAAAATGGTCATTCCTAAATTTTAGTGGGAAATAACATTGCCGGTTAATTTCAGCTGAAAATCATTAAAGTTTCTTCCTTTAAAGTTGTTTCCCACATCCCCACGTATTCATGATCACGATTATAAATAAATATGAATCAGCAACAAAAACAGTCATTTTCTTATATGGAAAGATAAATTTCATATAACTTTGAGTAGCAAACTGTATAACCAGATAAATACTTTTTGAAAAGGTTCTTTATTAATAACATTTTATTTCGGATACGTTGTTAGAACATTTGTTGTTTTTAATTGTTGTGGAAGATATATGAAAACTAGCTATAGCTAGCTACACCTCTTATTTTACGTAGTACTGGTAGAAAAAAAGTAAGTAACATTCGAATATTATTTTACGCGAGACAGTCCATCTTCCAAAAATACTTATTTACGTACAGTGTATACAAATACTTATCTACATCTCTTTAGATGGGGTACAAAGTTAAGACTTTAGTTCCAACGTTAGATCTGGAAACTAGGCATTTGCTGTATGGTTTAGTCATAGACAGGAGTAAAGAGATAGTAAAGGTTACTTGGAAGGGTTATGCAAAAACATAAGAATGTTTGCTTGACTGTAATAATGTGAGGGTACCCATGCTAAAACGCTCGTTGGTGTCAAGAAATGCAATCAATCCAAAAAACTTCCCCTTATGCACACACCCTAAGCATTTACAAATGAGGGATTTTTTTAATAGAGTTCAAAAAACAAAGTACATTGTTATTGTAAATGACAAATCTAACGTGAAGGTAAATAAACTTGATTTTTGTCGTATTGAGAAAAAGTTTATGCAAATGGTTCTTTTTTCTATGTTATCTTTTTCACGTTCAAATTCCAGAGTAACTACATCACAATGCAGATATAAGTAGCCTTTTAAGACAAGGGATGTTAATGAAAATAAGGAGGTTCTCTCCAAAGAATAAGAAGCCACTGGAAAACTTCTGTATTCTCCTTTACAGGGATGATCGAAAAGCTAATGGATTTCGGCTATACTGAAACAAACACCTATGAATGTGGAAACATGAGGATTGGTGAAATTCACTCATGCTTGGGATCTGGTGCGGGCCTCCTGCAAGACACCAGTCACATTCATTGACACCACCCGCCAAAACCAATAACTTTTGTTAAACGTTGGAAAAAGAAGAGTCGACAACTACAATTCGTTTTATATTACAAGTCTAGAATTAATAAGAAATAAATATTTTAGTTAAGTTTGTTCTTTGTGTACCATACTTTTTATTAGGACAATAAGCCAACATTTGCTGAAAAATAAGAACAATTCTATACTGACTGATTATCTTTTTGTAAAGGTTACATGTTGTGACAACTCCGTCAGGTATGGATACATTGAGAAAACTACTGAAGATGAGGTCACAGGTATTGATGTTGCAGATTATAGTGTAGCGGAATCAAGTAAAGGAATTACGGAGGAGACCCTCTTCTCAAGTGACGAACTCAAGGCCCTGGACATCGCATTTACGTCCAAAACAGTGAAAAGCTTTTTACCATGTGAAACCTTACCTGACCGTTCCCCCATGTAAAACTTTGCCTGGCCATTTACCATGTAAAACCTGAGCATAATAATCTAGTCTCCACGGAGGAGAGTGAGGCTGCTAACCAACTTTTAATGGAGCAAAAATAAAAATTGACTAAATAAACTCTGTTTGTGAGAAGAAATATTTTAAACATTCTAACGCTGATGCTAATTTAGAAATTGATAATGCCATAAGTCAGGACTCACGTCACCGCTAGTTCTCGCATCGGCCACCTTCAAATCACTCTAGATCTTCCAGATATTCCAAACTTGCGGAGGAAAAGCTTAAAGGGAATTAAATTTGTTAAAACAAAAGAGGGAGATAGAGCTTGAAATATTGGAAGAAAAAGAAAATGTTAGAGAGAGATGATAAAGCTGAAATCGCCAGATTAAGAGAGATTATAATAGAAGAACATGTTGCTTCAAAAGATATGTCCGTTAGATCTCAAATTTCACAGTCTTATTAGAAAGAATGAAAACTACAAAGTGCACGCACAATGATAAACTCGACCAGTTAAGTCTTAAAATTTGTACCAACCGCCAAAAACCTTTGAATATTAGACAGCAGAATTGAATGAGAAGAGAGAAATAATTTCATCCCAGATAGACTCATCTCCACAATATCCCTAGTGACTTTAACAAACATCTTCCTAAACCACATTTTTCCTCTTCAATAAGGAATCTACTAGAAAGCCATTAATTTTTCAACAGCGATGATGTACTGTCTGATACAACTTCGTCAGTCAATTAATATCCATATAAAAATCAGACTAAAGCTAGAGTACTTCGCTGGGAGTATGAATTAAGGAATCTACTAGTTATTGATCTATTTAGGTTCATTGGTTCGCCTAATAAATGGCCACAGTTTATTGAAAATTTTAATTCTAGAGTACACTTGAAGGTTTCCTTTGACGATAGCACAAGGATGGCGAAATTGATTAGTGTATGACACGGTGAGGCAAAGAAGACGATGTTATCGACTGGTGCAAGTGACATATTTAACGCATCTGCATCATTGAAACGTGACCCCACAACATGTACTGACATGCCAAAAATTGATATCCGAGGCAATATCGGAACTGTTGATGATGATTTTCGTTCGTGGCTACGTGATAATACTATTTTAGATATATGATAGGATTTTATCATATGTTTTGGAATGTATATCTAGATTATCAGTGTAATACTCTACTGCTCATACGCATATATATATAACGTGACTTCGGCAATCCTGTTGATGTATCTTACTTTACATTAAAAAGCGTTCTTAACCTTCCTCCAATACCAACTCGCGACAGAAAATATCTCCATCGATATCAGCATGTTCTTAATTCTAATAATGCTTTGCTAATCTCTATGGGCTACAGATCTGCTATTAAAGGGGCTGTACGGTGAAAAAAAATATACCTTATATCAGTTCTTCTCCATTTGTTATTAACGAAAATTACCTTCATTCACTTCGTATTTTATTATTATAGAAGCATAACCTTTTTTCTTCATTTACTTTCTTCGTGAAGCATGGTCTTTGCTCACCATCATGGCAGGAATAAGTCTGCATTGAAAGTTAGGCTGGATAAATATGTTTGCGTATGACGTAGAGCAATTCAGAACAAATCATAACAAACTCGTTGTATGGAATGTGAGGCAATAAGTTAATGCTGTATTTATTTAAATTCGTGTATATATTAGACAGTTCGTAGCTAACTTACCCATGTATCATATATATCACATGAATTACTCATATATATATATATAAATAATTAACGTTTTTGCACGAGGTACACCGTTTATTCCAAAATGAAAGGCTAGCGATGAAAATTATCAACTTAGGTCCTAGGATTTTTTTTTTATAACTTTGTTGACGGAATAAAAGAATGGGAATTCGGGACTAAATGATAAATAGCCACAACGTGTTTTCAGCATGAGAATAACTTTTAAGAAAACACGCATGAAAGGATATAGCAAGTTAGTGGGTTCGAAAGTTCTTCATATTTTTACAAACATGTGTTGTGTTGCTTATGGCTGTGATAACAAAAAATAAAAAATAAAGACAAAACTTTTTCAGCTTGCCTAAGGATCCCCTAGTAAAAAAAGCTTGGATTGCTGCAATAGGGACTAAAGATCTCCTCATTCAAATTTTTAGTTTGCTCGGATCATTTCAACAAAAGTTGTTATGATCCAAGTTGGGACCGTCAGGTCAAACAGTTTTATAGCGATCGTTCTTGTGAACGAAGACTTTTGCCAAAATCAATACCCACTATATTCGCTCTCAAGTGTCCTTTTAAGGAACGCGCGACTTCAAAATCGAGAGGTGAAAAAAAAAAAAAAAAACAAGAGGTAAGCCCAATATATATTGAAACATGTTTTTTCATCGCTGCTTTGCTCATAATTCCCTTTACTTTACATGTGAAATACGTAGCAAATTTACCTCATTCCCAGTGCTCTTGTATTCAATTGCAAGATTACTGCACCTATTAATTTTTATTTTTGTAGTTAGTGGAAACAGCGTTGGCTGAGGAGCTTCCGCAATCCTCCTCCAAATCTTTCAACAACCTTGAGTCATATCCAGACTGTGAATTTGAAGTTGTGAGAAACTTGTTGATTGGTATACAAGCTGTACCTAAAACAGATACAAGATGGACGCAGTATAAAGATGCAACCTTCAGGAAAGCATCGACACAAAGATCTAGCTGTATAGCCGATGCACAAACACAAACGGTGGTCGCTGTTCCAGTAGCAATAGATGCATCCTACCAAAGAGTCAGAAATTTGTTCGGAAATTTGTTTTCTACTTGGATATGGAGAATATTTTTTATTTGGGTATACATAATGACATGAATTATTCTATTTTTTTAAGATTCTGATTGTACGGATGAAATACTGGATACCGATTTGCAGGATGAGCTAATTGGAGACATAGCACCTGCAGTTTTAAATAGTACATTCAACATGTTACATAAAGGTACTTTGCGTAAGACTATTTTTGCAACAAATAATCCCTAATGAATACGAAAAAGTATAGGCACATTCTCTAAAGTTAGGTGACATTGGCAATACACTCGAGCTCCTTAGGCTATGTATCTTAGTTGACACAAATATATCAGAAGTTCAAATGCAGGTGTAAACGAGGAATAACATGTAGAAGAATATTGTATTTCCGACAAGGAAAGTGATGATGAATTGGTCAGAAAAACTGTGAAGAGGTAATAATCTTAATTTGTCAATGATCACCTTTGGGATAGACTAGAAAATGCTAACGATTGTGAATTTACCTTTGTTTTCCAGAACTGATAAAAGCGACCCTAAGTACTCTCCATGCATGATACAGAAGAAGAGGATGAAGAAGATAAATTAGAAAGTAATGAATATAAAAACAGGGCAGCCAGTTGGTGTTTTCCTCGTGTAAATGCTTGGATAAATAACTCAATCATGGGATAATCAATTGTGACTAAAGCTTACCAAAACATTAAGTACGATTGGACAAAAAACCGCTGAATATTATAAGTCAAAAAACAAGAGATTAAACCATACAATTTTTTTATTATTTTCAGTTTTAGCGAAATATTCGCGCAGCCGCAGACCAAATTTACCGTCTGGAATAGCCTTAAGATATGTTTATGCATATGGCTCTAAAGCCTTTTTAGGTTATATCCGCATGCATCAATTTTTGTTCATCATTTACTAGTTGAAGAAGAAAATAATTTACAAAGAGGTGGCTAGCCACCGCAATGATGAACTGAACCTGTTAGGCCTTTGGGAATAAGCTAGAGGTTGTTCTCCAGTAATCAAAAATTATACAATCCGTTAAAGATAAAAAATTAGACTGCTGTGTATTTCTAGATTTTTCAAAAGCTTTTGGTACTGTAAACCATGAAATGTTATTAAAAAATCTAGATTAATATGGAAATGGAGGTAGGAGTTTAGAAAGGTTAACAAGTTATTTAAATGAAAGCCCACAAAGAACCAAAATAGGTAATGTTCTATCAGAAATAAACAAAAGAAATGTGGAATACCACAAGGAAGTGTTTTAGGACCATTACTATTTTTATACATAAATGATATTTACACAACATCTACTATTATCAGCTTTCATCTATTTGCTGACGACACTAGTTTATTATTTTCTTACAAAAACCCACAATTTCTTGAGACAACTATCAACACAGAATTAAAACATGTCTCTGAATGGTTAAAGGCCAATAAACTAACTTTAAACATTTCAAAGTCTAAGTTTCACCCTCCTCAGAAAAAAACTGATAATATTGCTCTTACTATAAATAATATTCCAATAGAACAAAAATCATACTGTAAATATTTTGGAGTAAATATTCCAATAGAACAAAAATCATACTGTAAATATTTAGGAGCACTTTTAGATGAGAACATATCTTGGAAAGAGCATATACAAAACTTCACGAGGAATTGGTATTATTGCAAAACTGAGACACCTATTACCAAGGGACTTACTACGTATGATTTACTTTTCAATCACATATTACTTACAGCATTGAAAACTGAGGAAATGCTCAGCCAACGAAGCTGAAACCAATCAAAGTAATTAGGAGAAAAGTTGTTTGTTTAATGACATCTAGTGATTGTACAGCACCCTCTGATCCTTTATTCTCACAATTTAATATACTCAATTTCGATAACCTTACTGAAGCCAAACTCACATATAAAAATAATTTACTTCCATCGTGTATTAACCATATATTCCTTAGAAATGATAACCCTTCTAAACGTTTAATTATTCCCAGTTGCAGAGCTATCACACTCGGCAGAACACATTACAAAACAAATTTCATTTCTGCTAGGTTTAATACCTTGTGGCATAATCTACCAAAATTTATACAAAAGAAGAATTCTTAAGTACATTTCAAAAGATGTTTATGTAAATATTTCTTCGATAGAACTTTCTATAAAGATTATATATAAAAAGAATAAAAATTACAAAGTGCACGCAATAATAAACTCGACCATTAAGAAGTTTATTTTTTCTCTTCTTTTTTGTTTACCACCTTATAACTTTGTTTATATGGATATATAGATTAGGTGCATCTTGTGTATATATAGTTTATGCGCATCTTTTTATCTATCCTACAATTTTAAATAACAGATTCTTTTATAGTTTTTTTTGTTAGTTTTTTTTTTCGAAGTTCATTACATATATATGTCATGTGCTCTTTTTTATTCTCTTTTCTTACATTTTTCTTCCATTAATTTGTTTCGGCATTTTTTTTAATTTTTAAATTTATATTCTTTGCAACACAGTTGTTTTTTGAAAATACCCCACCTCTATCACCCATATTTTATACTATAAACTAACCTACGTCAATCCTGCCACCCATCATCCAACTACCCGCAGGGTTACTTAGACTCAATAGCCCAATGGGTTTTTTTCATTGTAATCTCAGCTGTAACAACTGTCTTGTGATATTCAATTTTAAGACCACAGTACGTGCTTTATTGCGGAGCGTAGCGGAGCCCAATTTCCTCATTATATAAGCCAAAAATGAGGCTGTATAGGATTTCCGCGTCTCGCCCCAATACATTAAAAATATTGAGCACCCTCCCCGACTACGAAATTTAGACAAATTAGACTGTGTTTCCCAGTAACTTTGCCTGGTAATTTTTCCCGTAAGTTCCGAGTATTTGGAGTTTTTGTTGTTTTTTAAAGATGGTGCTAAGCGTAGCTAGCTAGAAACGATAGGAAAATTTCAAGAAAGAAGTGGAGGTTTGTACCAAATATATCACACTATTTTTAAATGTTATGAACTCCTTATTTAGCCTTACTTACTATTTTACGAATTAGCTAGATAGCATAAAAAAGAACACACCGTGCCATATAGCTAGCATCAAACTAGCTACAAGGCTAGCATAAAATTATCTGCTTAGCCTGGAATATGGGTCTATATCTATGGGTCAGATTTTCTGCCTACCCCCTATGCTAGCTAGCTATACACACTACATAGTGAGTGGGCTAATATCCCATCACATAGCTTGCTCTAACTACAATCACCACAAAATGTGTTGCCTCTGCCAATTTTATACTACAAACTAAGTACCAAAATTTTAGCAAAGTCAGGAAAAGAACATAACCAGCCTGGTATTTTTCAGATAGTACTTTCCGTTCTTACTCATGATCAATGTTTATAAAGGCATGTCACGTGTAATCGGTTATGTTGCTTATCCGCAAAGATCAGTTTTTAACATTGAGGGGGAATGGAGAGCCATCTTTTTTGTAGCGATTGTAGCTATATATATTGTACACACGTTGGGAAATACACTTTTTTAACCTTGCTACTGAACATACACCTCTCATTTCTTATTACTGAGGCGTTTTATATTCTGACAAGCGACTCTCATGCAATCGTCAACATCCATTAAAAATCTTTAAATATAATCATTATTTCTTATTTAATTTCCGAAGATGTACAAATAATGTCCCTAATTTCTGTTTCTGTAACTTGACCTGATCTTTACACCAATGTGGCTCTAGCAACGTTTTTGTTCAGTTTAGATTAACAGATTTTTAGGCTACCGTTATGAAAACGTGTTGCAAAATGAACATACACTTGCTTGATTTTTAGCTGAACAGGGGCTTGTGTTTTTTTAAACTGACGTCACAATAATGGTTTTTCGGAAACTGTGTTACGCCTATGAGATGTCACGATTGATCTTCCACAGAAACTTTTTTCAATACAATATTGCAGGGTTTTTTTTGCTTACAGAAGGTAAAAACAGGTTAAACTGTATTCTGACTTTTAAATGAAAATTTTCTACAAAGTAAAATTGTTTTTCGCTGCGTAAGTTAACAACAGGTTGTTCACTGTTTGTTTGTTTGTCTGTTGTATAGTTTTTTAGAATTGGTGTTTTGCCGAAACGTATGTGCGAAACAGTATACCTGTACAAATCACTCAACCCAGTGTTAACAACAAGCTGTTACCTGTTTCTACTTAACAGAATTTGCGCTAATCTTTTATTTGAAATGGTATTAAACCTATATGGATGTGCAACATTGTTTACTGTACTAAGCACTCACCCTGGGTTGAAATTCACTTTTTAAGTTTTGCCAGAAACATTTCGAAAAAATCCGCTAAGATGGACACAACATATAAACTCTATTTTTGCAGAAAAGTTATTATTTGAAAAATATATTATACTTGAAATATCTTGTGTGTGCTTCACATAATTTATGATATATTGCATACTTGTACTATGAATGTGTGACACAGTTTACAAAACGTATAAATCACACCAGACGTTTAACGCCAGGTGTTATAGTTACTTGTGACTAAACCAGACATTTCAACGCCAGGTCCCTCTACCTAGTTAGTAAAAAGGCTATGTGAGCATATACAAGATGTACATGTAAAGTTCTTCATATATACATATTCATGCCCTGTTGTCTAATGGCTATGAGACTCATACAGATGACAGATCCAGGTTCAAATCCTGGACAGGGCTAGGAAAAACATAATTATCTTGCGCCTACAACAACCAGGTAAATGTTTTCCCTTCTTCGTTGACTTCTCTGATTTTTTCTATATCTTGACTTTTTAATGTTGTTGTCATTGGAGCCAAGTTAACTTTTAATCTCATATTTATCAAAAAATAACAGTTTTTTGGCATTATGACAGATTGTTTAAATACTTGCATTGGAACATAATTCTGTTAACATGATTCATTGTATATTTATTGACCTGATATAAATTGCTATTGAGATTGAAATATTTGCACCTCAATATGTTCTATACTCCTGCCATAACATGATAAATATCTTAGAAGAATGAAAATTTTAAAGTGCACACACAATGAACATGCTTATATAAAGGAACACAGTTCTTCCTTTTTCCAAGGAGATAATTGGCACAAAAATTGAACAAACAAACAGACAGAGAGAGCAGAACAGGACTTCTGTAAAGGGTAAAGGGTGTCGACTCATATTCCTCAACCAAGGTACCTAAAATGTCTAGCTGAGTCACCTCAAAAGATGTCTGCGAACATTCTTCAGCAGGAATTAGACATTTCCTTCATCCATAACTTTTCATCTGTCCTACCCTGTACAACCTTGTGTGACTAGGGTAAGAAGTGGAGTCGTCACTCTCCAAGGATAAGACCAGTGCAGTCAAACACCCTTGCTGGAATAATTTTTATTTTGTTTCTTGTTTCTCTGTTTTGTTTTTTGTTATTTCCTTTTTGGCTGGGGTAATAATTGGAGTCGTCACTCTCCAAAGATAGGACCTGGTAAGTCAACCCTCCCTTGCTGGGGTAATAAGTGGAGTCGTCACTCTCCATAGAAAAGACTACAAAAAAAAACTAAAAAAGAAACTAAATAAAAAAAAACTAAGAATAGTCACCCCCCCTTGCTGACATAAACCGGAAGTTGTGGTGCTTACTGCAATTTACTTAAGCTCTTCAAGGAAAAAGATGTAAGATTGTACACGATTAAGCAAGCTTTGTTACAAGGGACAACTGCTCGTCCGTTGCAATGAAACCTATTACCATGCACTTGGTTATAAGCAACAGTAGCGTAATGGCCATTGTTCAAATTTCCAGAGTGGTTAATTACAGCCCCTAAGTTGTAGTGCTTGTTACAAGAGGACTTTACCGTCTACGGTGATAGGTATAGAAACGGTGCTCGGATAAGATGCGACAGGAGAACAAACCTTAGACACAAGACCTTTGTTATAGGCAAAGCGCTTTAATTGCAGAACCAAAATTGAACTCTGCGACCTCTTTTTCAACTGTTGCAGTTTGGTAACTATTGCAGTAGTGACAGTAGTACGAGTTGACAATTCTTCGCTCTCCAAAAAGTTATCTATTGAAGATTGTACAGTCGATGTCAAGGGCAGTTGAAGAAATGGACTTACTTGCTCAGAGGTGGTAATATTATTGCAAGCTCTACAAGTAGTGCAGATTTTCACACGAGTGTTGAATAATCTACCATAGAAAGGAAAGCCTTAGGAGAACTCTGGTATGAGTAACTCAAGAATCTCTACGGCATCTTGCTGTGAAAACGGATTAAAAGCAGCGCCCCTTGCATTAGAAACATGGCTTTTTAATGCATTTAGAAATGAATAAGGGTTCCCTGGAACCTTGGAGGAGGATAATTTGCGTAGAATACAAAACTTTTACCTATCACCATATTGAAATCATTTGCAGAGATGGTTGTGGCAACTGCGATCCTAACAAGTTGTGGAAAACAGTATTGTTGAGAGCGCCCCAAGCTCCTGTGTCAGCAAATTTTAGCCATGAAATTTGTTGTTTTCTCTCTATTTTTTTGAGCTTTTCAATATCTGCTGGTTGCTAAGAAAGAACACTGTGGGTTTTATCCAGGTTAGCTTTCAGCAGCTTAGACTCTTCAGTGGAACCGGCAGCAAAAACGTCTAGCAAAAAAACTTCCAATTTTTCGGGAAGTTTCATTTGAAGACGCAATTTCAATGGTGATTGGTGGTGAAGAGGGACAAATTATATTAAAATCGATATCCGAAGGGGTAGTCCTAATACGGTCTGTGTCAATAACATTTTGAAAATCATGGTTAAAAAGATTTGGATCTTTTGTAGACCAAAATGAATCCCACCGGCGACCTAAGCTTGGTGGGTGTGACAGATAACAATTGGGTTGAGGCTGCCAACTTTATTGCGGGCTCAGCAGGCATGTTTTGAATGCCATCCCACAACTCAACCTATTGACCCCTTGCGCGTAAGTACTACCTGTCTATTGCTGAATACTTCACTTATAACTGGTAACTGACAATGGGGAGTGATGTTTAAAGTAACACAAATGCATGCGAGAGAAAACAGCACAAACATACACACGCACAAACGTACACACACAAAAAAACAAACAAACAAACAAAAACCAAAAAGGAACTAGTCTTACCCAGTGTGAAAAAGGTTTACAATACAGCAAGTATCTTGTCTACAGGGACGGTGGTTGTCAAATCTGGGGTCAGGCGAAGGTGCCAAATACACTTTCTTGCTTCTCACAAGCATAAGTACTGTCCAACTTGGACCTAAAACTATTCTTCAAGAAAATCGTAAAGAGAAAAAACAATCCTTCTATCACAAACAATACGACACAAGACAGAGCTAACAACACCCTCCTGTGCGCCAGAACTTGTGACTCTGGCTGTAGCTTTCCACATGTGTTACAGGGCCCCAACACTCCGCCTTACACAGGAAGTTGTCACGACAGGACCAGCCTGTCGATATTTTGACTAAGGACAGCAGGGTGGTCAAGCCTGAAGAACAAGTTAGTAAACTTGGGCACCTTACTGAACTGGGGTAAAAAGTGGGGTCGTTACACCCAAAGCTTCTTATAAGTTACCAGAGAAGAATGAGCTGAACTCTTTACCCTCAGGGTATTAACGGTAAACTGGCTTGTATGAACCAGCTGGGGTAATACAAAACCGCTCAGATTTACATTTTCCTCCCCATGACCCTGGTAGTACAGGTTTAAAGCAACAGCGAAGGTATTTTATAAAGAGGGAAAAAAAAGAAAAAGAAACCAACAAAAAAAAACTAGCAGCGGGCATAAAAGTAAGCATATTATGTAGTGCTGTTCAGCGTTCTTGGATCAACTTTGCTTATTGCCTTATCATTGCAGAGGTACTAAAAGTTTGTGGTCCGATCTTTGATATGGGCCCAATAGTTGCCTGCATTCAATGTTCCAGAGTGATTTATCACAGCTACCAAAGCATACTTTTGGATAAAAGGTGTGTCCGAGTCACTAGATATCGGGATATTGAGATAAGGATTACAAGAGGAAAAACTTTTAACAAATTTATTATCCTTAACCAGATGTTCTCCATTTCTTGCAAACCTTTTCAGGTGCAAGGTTAAAATTTCGCTATTCCTTGTAATCCTTGTTTCCCTTGTGCTTTCTTGGTGCAGGGAACATTGTGGGCAAAACCATTTAATTTCATTCTTCAGATTTTCAGAAGCTAAAAATATATTAACTGACACTCTGGAAGGCGGCGACAGTGTTAGGATGTCCTGATTTTCAACAGTAACTGAAGAACAGAGACATGTCTTACAGGTAACTGACACCAAAACTTCTGTCCATTACCGAGAACCCTTTCAATTTATGAAAAACAAGAAGTAACATCTCTGCCACATATTGCTGAGAATTGCATTGGAAGGTTGTATTTCCAGAAGAATGTATCTTACGTTCTAGGTCCTTGAGAAAGTTTGAAGGATCAACGGGGGTCAAAGAACGGTTTAACATGGTCATGTTAAGAGCAATCACTCTCATAATTGGCGACAAACGGGATGAGTCCGAAGCACTCTGGGACCATAAGGATGTAATAGTACTTAGTGCTTGCAAAATAACATTGGCATAGCACGTATTGCCTTTGTTTACAAAACCTGCATTTATAAAAATTGTCTTTGTTTTGGCATTAGTTTTGTTATGGTTGATTTTTAGAGAGACCAGAGGGCGTGGACCTGATAAACAACCCTTGGGCATTTCTTTTACGGAAGCTGGATTACTATTACGAGATGCAACAGACTTGGGCGGAAGAGTCTTTCTCGTTCCGAGTGCCTTAAATAAGGAGTCTTGAGACCAGTCTCCTGATCCTCGAGCAATCCATACACAGAAAAAAGCTGTCATACTGATTTTACCAAGGTTTTTGGCGGTGGAATATGCCATTTTGTTGGAAAAACCCGGCCTTCTATCTGTCGGCTTCCATGCTTAGCTATCGTTGAGGTCGGACGTATCTAAAACGCTCCGGTCTTGGCGCGCTAAGTCGAAGAAAGAAAAAAGAAGACTAAAGCTTGAAGAGCTCCTGCTTTGACAGCTAAGTCCTTTTTGATTAATTATATATTGTACTGCCTTCTTTACTTCATTTGTATCTATATATATATTTCTTTAAATTGTTGTTTTGTAAGTTTTTAAATTATTGTTTTTGTTAATAAATTGTTTTTATCCCAGTCAGTTTTTTATCCATCTATCATCTAATATGGTAGCTTTGCTGTGTTGTGGGTTCCTGCTGCTCCTTCTGTGTAACATCGTAAGGAAATGGGCTTGCCTCAGATCCTTCATAGTTTTGGAAGAGCACATAAACGTAGAATGATCTCTCTACGACTTAAAAATAACTTTACTCAGGTAGGAAACCCACATTTACGCTAAAACTGATTTTTGTGTTCGTTGTATTTTTGAGCAATACAAAACCTTCGTTCAAAAGTAGCTCACCCAACAACAACGAAATGAGTCGACTAGATAGGAGTTTCCTTTCTATCTCTTCACTTGATGCCTGCAATAGAGTTTCTGAAAGCCAGCTCACTCTCCAATTAAAATTAATGGCTTTATTAAAACTTAAGCCAAGCAGGCACAAGTATTTCTATTTTTTAATCCTCTTGTCAGGGGACATCTGCCTCAACCCAGGTCCTGTTAAGTATCCCTGTTCTTCATGCTTAAAACCTGTGGCAAAAACACACAAAGCACTTTCTTGTGACAAGTGTGGATTATGGGCTCATAAAAAATGTGAGCGTATTTCTGATAAAAAATATCAACAATTTATGAAGACTCCTGAAGATAAACTGTTTTTTGCTTGCAGTCCGTCTTTCTCGTAATTTGCCCTTTGCTAATGAGGAGTCATTTGGTGACGAAATTCCAGACAACATCAATATCACTATTGATGAAAACTTTGATTTTGAGGCAATCAGAAATGGGAAGGGCTTAAAAATGGCCCATCTCAACATTAATGGTTTGTCATCCAAACTAGACTATGTTAAACTTCTGCTACATCAAACAAAACTTGATGCATTCTCCATCTGTGAAACCAAAATGAATGACACCATCACTGACAATGACGTTAAAATTGATGGCTATGTTTGTTACAGGAATGATCGGAATAGACGAGGTGGGGGTGTTCTAATTTTTGTTAATAAAAACTTGGATAGCCACCTTTTAAAACACCTTTACTTCGAAAATGTTGAATCACTATGGGTGAAAGTGTGCCTGAAAAAAACTGAACCTATTTACGTGTGTGGGGTTTACAGGCCACCTGGAGGTAGTGATTTGCAGAGTACCGAAAACCTGTGTACTCATTTTAAACAGTGTTTTAACAAGCTAGCAAACTAGCCTCTAAATTTTCTTCTGACACTACTAATGTTAATCCACCTGTTAGCGGACACGATTTTCGGTGGGCTCGTATTAAAGTGTCGAAAAAATAATTAGTTCACTAAAACTTAATAAAGCTACAGGCTTGGACGGAATTGGTTCACGACTGCTAAAAGCAGGTTCGTCAGTTTTAAGTATTTATTTATCAAGTCTTTTCAACAAATCTTTATTTACTGGTTATGTACCTAAATGTTGGAAGACTACAAGGGTCTCGCCTATTTTTAAAAGTGGCGATAAAACAGATCCTACTAATTATCAGCCTATCTCCATTTTGCCAATTCCTATGAAAATTTTTGAAAAGTTAGTGCATGAGCAAATGTCTCATTTTATTTCTGAGCACAACTTCCTGAATGACAGACAGTCCGGATTTCGAAAACTCTTTTCCACAGAAACTGCAGTAGTCAATGTCTCTGATTTTATTCTTACTGAGCTTGACCAACATAACTTTGTTTGTGCTGTGCTCATTGACCTTAAAAAAGCTTTTGACACTGTTGATCATAAAATTTTGGCATCAGAGATGCTGCCTTTGACTGGTTTGAGTCCTACTTAATGGGCCGAATGCAGCTGACTCTTGTAAACGACACAGGATCAGATCTGCTTCATGAAGACGCTTTTGGGGTGCCGCAGGGATCTGTGTTGGGGCCCCTGCTCTTTCTTTTGTATATTGATGAGTTAAAATCTGTCATCAATTCAAACTACCACCATCTATATGCAGATGATACAATAATTATTTCGTCTCATAAAAACTTGGATACCCTTGTCTCCCACGTCGAGTTAGAACTTTCGCAAGTCGACCTCTGGCTGAATAATAACAAAATGACTATAAATACGGACAAAACTGAAACAATCTTTTTCGGCAACCACAGCCAGTTAAAAAAAGTTGACAACAAAACTATCAACTATATGGGTATTCCTTTTGTGATGGAAGTCTGCTTTCGTTTAAGACTTCCATCTCTAATGTATTTGGCAAATTCTAATGGAGATCACTTTTTAACTTTTTAATTTTTGTTTTTTATTCTTTTTCTTTTCAATTTTCACAGATTATAAATGTTTCTATGTTTGATTGAGCTGAGGCAGTCTAAGGTTTATCATTTTTTGTTCTAGTGGCCCCCAGTGGAAACAATCCACTAACTATAGGTTTTTGTGATTTTCTGGGCTAGCCACTTTAAATATTTATTATTTTTATTATTATTGTCTTTCTAGATTGTCATTTGCCTTCCTTTCAAAAGGCTAGCATAAGAATGAAAATTACAAAGTGCACGCACAATCATAAACTCAACCAGATAAGTCTTAAAATTTAAATTCTACAGGTTTTTGCTCCTCCAAAGAATATGCTCATATAAAGGAACACAATTCTTCCTTTTTGCGAGGAGATAATTGGCACAAAAATTGAACAAACAAACAGACAGAGAGAGCAGGACAGGACTTCTGTAAAGGGTACAAGGACAATCTTTGAGTTGTAGGGGGCAGATTTTCTATTAAGAAGCATGCCCCTGCCTTGCCGTTCCCTTGCATTGCCAGTACTGACCGTGCCTCTGCCTACCCTTTCTATGCCTTTTCTGATGCCTTGCCTTTTCCTTGCCGTGCTTAATGCTTTTAGCTTGGCAACCTCTCCACAACACTTTCTATATTGATTTTTCATTCGATCTACTGTATATATCCTAGTTACTTAGCTGGAAATATATTTAATTTATTCATTCACTACTACTAAATACTACATACAAAATAAGGCGCTTCTAACGACGCGCGGCTAAACACTGGTTATGTTAAAATACATAAAAGAAATCGTGTAGCAAAACTGCAGGAATTGTCAAACGGCAATATCAGACAAATTTGCCTGTATGTGGCAATCAGTATAAAAAGTGTTGCGGAGCGTGGGACAGGGTACTGCAGTTTTTAGCGAATGTTGAAAGATGCGTGGAAACATAGAAAGACGAACAAATATAACTACCTTTTCTAAACATGGCATTTTTGTGATATAAATGAAAGTGGTTGTTGTGGGTGCAAGATAATAATAATAATTATTATAAAAATAATAATTAATATTTAATTTAAAGTGGCTAGCCCAGAAAATCACAAAAACCTATAGTTAGTGAATTGTTTCCACTAGGGGGGGGGGGGGCACTAGAACAAAAACAAAACAAAAAATGATAAACCTTACAATGCCTCAGCTCAATCAAACACAGTAACATCACGAAACAAAAAATGATAAACCTTACAATGCCTCAGCTCAATCAAACACAGCAACATCTTTGAAAATTGAAAAGAAAAAAAAGAAAAAACAAAAATTTAAAAGTCAAAAAGTGTGCCTTCCTTTAGAATTTGCCAAATACATTAGAGATGGAAGTCTTAAAGAAAACAGACTTCCATCACAGGCCACTTGGTCTGGAAGATTATTCCACACTTGCAGCTCTAAATGGGAAGGCTTTTTTGCCAAAGTCCGTGTTGACCAAGGGAAGTGCGAACCTGTTTTTTGAAGCTCCTCTTGGTTAATGATTATGTCAGTTTTTTGTCAAAAGGAATTTTGAGCGCATGTAATCGGGAGCATTGTGATTCATGGCTTTGGAAACTAATATGGCATCGTTTTTGATGAGTAAGTTATTCATTAAATATTCCCTCACTTTCCCAAGAAAGGTACGGACACATTTTAATTGTTTTTCTAGTTTTCCCATTCTTTGTATAGACTAGTTTCTTATAAATTAAACTGTATATACAAGGTCAAGTTTCAAGCAATTTCTGCCATATTTCTGTGTAGTTTGCAAAGAAAATTATACGTTAAGAAACAGAAATTGAAGTAAACTTTTTTTGAGATTACACCAGCTCGCAGCATTGGCATTAAGTCACTCTGTGCCTGTTTCATGCAGGTAGCTTAACTTGTGAACTGCCTTTTCAAAGCATTTAAGTTCTAACATGTTTACTTTCTGTTCCACATTCTTTAAAGTGATTTCGCCATTTGCTAACTTTGTAGAATGCTAATTCATCACTTTGTGGCTGGTTCAGCCCCTTCCACAACAACATCCTTCAAATCGCTATTACTTTTAAACATATTATAAATGTCTTCTAAAGCTTAAACATCATCGCCTTTTGTCAATTATAGTATTTCCCAGCTCTATCAATAAAGTGAAGAAATTTATCAGCGATTGGCCTGGTTATATCTTCACTATGCTTGTGGACATTTTTGCGAATTAAAGTGTTGTTCATCTTCTCAGTTTTCCCATTAAAGCACTTGCCCCAGAGCTTTGTCATGTCCCTGACACCTTTTTATTTGAAATCATTGGGTTTCCAGTATGTGCAACAAATATGCCGCTGTCACTTTTTGTAGGAAGACCATAAAAATTTCCCTTTATATTATCTGCAAACATTCTAAACCAATTAAATAAAGCAGAGCTAAAACATGTCTAAATATCGGAATCACAACAAAGTCCTCCCCGCCTTCCCTGGTTTTTGATTTAGCTTTCCTAAATGTCTCAAAGTTAAATCTATAAAGAGGCCTGGTTGACCACTATTTTCCATGGACAAACTCCATAGCGAAAAATCTCTTGTCAACGTATACTGAGCTTGCGATGGACATGGTTTGGGTTTAACATTAGAGAATTGTTGCAAAATAGAAATGGCCTCGCAAAAACGCTGAGATGATTCGAATTTAGTAACCTTCTCAGGATCAAAGATATGCTCCATGTCCTTTTCATATTTGTAACAGCGTTTTTTATTTATTTAAACCCTTAGCCCAGGTACATGATGCGTTTGCATCACCCTTAAATCTTCTATAGGCCACATTATAATTCTGGATCCATAAAATTTCTAAGCGTGTTGCAATAAGATCTTATTGTCCGTGGTTTCCGCTTGCTATTTTTAAAAGAAGGTACCCAGCATTCACGGACTACATTTTGGTCCATCAACAATTTTGTATCCAAATTCTTTGCGTCAATTGTTGATATTATAGTACGAACTTTACGTACATTCTGCAGTGCAGCATCTCGTTTTCGCTCTTCGCCATCCACACCTTGTAGCTGGTTCAAAAACTCCTTCAACATAAACTTGATGTCTTCGTTTTCTGACAATCCATGCTCATATTGATGACTTTCTTCATCCCTTTACCGTAGAAGGAGAAGTGAAATTTCGTTAAAAATTTCAATTACTATTATCAACCATTGCGGTGACTTTATTAATGGTCACTACACAACCACAACCTTTTTTTCTGGATTTTATCCTTGAAAATTGTTTCAAAACAAATGTGTCAGGGATATTTTTTGCTTTTTCTTACAAAAGTGGCACATCATGTTGCTCAAATCACGTTTCAATTCCGGTACATCACTATAAACAGTTGACACTTATTTTATTTATTTTATTTATCATCAATATTTACCCAGGATATACATTTCAGAATAAATTTCTGCTTTTCAAATGTGTCCTGCTAAAATTAAAACAAATACTCTACATTATATACAATTAAATATAAAATCGTCGATGTTCTAAAATCCAATAAAATGAAAAGGAATAGGCAAAACAAAAAGAAAAACGCTAAGCACATAGATGAAATGGTGAAAATACACTAAAGATAAGATTATAGGTGTCCATGAGTTAAGCGCTCAAATGGGAGATAATTGGTATAAATGGGTGAGGCAACAAAGCTAGTATAATATATGAAATATTAAAAATGCTATACTAAGAAACGAAAGATGAAACATGCCATATCACAAATGCTTCCTTCTGCAAATGTCGAATGAATAATCGGCAAAAAACATTTTAATTCAAAGCCGCGTATGTCACTAAGGGTTTTCAAAAAGAGTAGCAGTTATCTTTTGTGTTTTACGTGTAATTAAATTATGATTAGTCGCTTTGTAAAATAACAAACCAAACTGGTCAACAACCATCGCCGAAGACATTTTACTGCCTGTCTAACAAAAGCTGGGTCTTTTTGATCGAATACAACCCAAGGAAGTTTGTTTCGCATACGTTGCACGTAGTTATTGCATTCTTCAAACAATAAACTGCTGAACGCAATCATTGCAGGGTCAGATGTTGCTGCAGTTTTTGTAGTCTAAAATGCCTACTGAATAAATCTCATTGTCTGAATTATGGCCGCTTCCGAATTCTTTCAGCGTCATATTTCGACGCATTTCACAAAACAATGGAAGATATAATATAACCGTGTGCGCACGTAAACTGTTTGACTGAAGTGCCATTAAATTGAACAGTGCTGTGCTCCATCAACAATTTTCGAATGGTCAAACATGCATTTCCTGTGCTGCGAGTAGGTTTCTTTAATCCTCAACACCTTTCTCGAACTTTCTGATTTTGATTTTCCTTTGGTAAGAAGAGTCCCAATTTTTAATTATAGTTACCATTTATTTGATAGCACTCATTTGCGGTATTTTAAATCTCTGGTGGAGAATCGCACAATACAAAAAATGTAGTCCATATATATCAACATTAACACCAAAACAACATTAAGAAACATAAATACATATAACAGAAATAAAAACCTTCCCTTTCATTTCCTGATTCAGCGGAATTATCGCCTTCCAGACCTGAGGGATTCCACTGGCACCTGGAGTAGATAACAAAGTTCAAACTACAATTTTGTGTATTATCTAATAACCTATTTTTAAATGTTATAGAATTTTAAAGAAGGAGAATTATAAGCATAGAAATTCAAGATTTTAACACACTTCTGACTTTAAAATTGTGTTTGTGGAAGTGATCCCAATTTTTCCTTTCGTATGAAGCTACTAACGTAAAAACGGATTTAAAAACTTCGGTAGAAACTCCATCTACATATGAAAAATACTTATCCTACGAAATGATACAGAGAGAGAGTTAAATATTAGGATGTTTGTTCTTTCAAAATGAATGACTTTATAATCCAATTAGATTTAATGTATGGCTTTTATTCAACTTGCTTCTTGAATAAGTTTTTATACAGAACTTTTTTACAGGCCTGTTTTAAATTAGGTTTACTGCAGAAAAATCTGACAAATTCACGGGTTAAATGTAATTTTAAATCTTTGGAGATAGATTTTCAAAGTACTTTGTCAATACATGGTATCTTGTAACACAATTCAATATTTAATGAAATTTTAAATATAAATCCTACTGTCAACTTCAGCATTAACAATAATACCGCTTGGTTTTTTAAAGTTTGCTTCTTTTCTTGTATTAATAAAGCAAAGGCATTTAATACAAATTAATGCACAATTTTAAAAAAAAAAACTCTTATCTAATTATTTTTGACATTTTAAATATTATGACGTTATGTATTAAATATGGTGTTATAAATTTTTGATATGTCAAAGTTTCATTGCAATGTTAAAAAGACATTCTAATCTAAATCTTACATTCTACTTCAGTCTTATCAGTAACAATGTTTCTTGGTTCACCTAAACTTTGCTTTCCTTGTGGCATGGCTAAGCAAAAACATTTATTTAATTTACGATTGGTAAACAAGTGAAGCAATTCTGAAAATACATTTTATTTAAACCATACGAAAATCAGCTGCGAATATATACACAAACAAAAATCGTTGGCTATCGTTACCACATTTTTAATTGACCATACACAAGAATGTCTCACGGTTTATCAGTTTTATATTTATTCCTATGTTGTACATTCCAAGACAACATTCACACATAATGTGAAAAGTAGTACAATGTTTTCATTGGATATACAAAATTCACGAAAAAAAACGTTATGAAGAAACATCTACTATTTCTTCGCCTCTATAAAATATTTTTCTTGTTATATATATTAGTTATACGAAATACATAATCGAAAAACTAGTTGTGTGTGGGTGTAAAACGACTTCTGGTATGAAGCGATTTAATGACAAAAAGCCTCTAGCCCACTTACCATTTAGTCAAAAATTAGTAACCGTGAAACCGTGAAATTTGGTGGAGAACCTATTACGTTTTCCGAAAAGAATTGAACATGGTAAAACAAAGATTTAGAATTGTTACAAGTCCCATAGCCAAATAAATAAGAAAGTACATGTTAAAAAATAATGAGACTAAGGAAAATTTTATAAAATCAAAAATTTTATGGTTTCAAAGAGTAATTTTATTTAGTTAGTACCATTTTAAATAAGTCAAGTTTTCAAAGGTAGACTGATTACAAGCAGCTATTTATCGACCTTCACGAAAAGCTGACCTTGCTTACCTGGATCGTGGTCATCCACCCAGGGGCGGATATAGAATTTATTTTATGTCAGTCACAAATTTTGCGAAGCAAAAAAGCGCAGCCGTTTGCGTAGCAAACCGCTGCGCGCCAAAACAGCTGGGCGATTTGGGGGGGGGGGCGCTGTAAGCCCCCCCCTAATAGGGTACAGGGCGAAGCCCCGGAAGTTTTTGCTTTTTACGGCATTCTAAAGCGTTAACAGGCTAAATTAAAGTCCAATCTCCTCTTACTCTTTAACGTGTAAAACCACTCTTTTGCGTAAATTTTGGAAAAATGTATTTGTTGTATAAATTTTCCCACAGATAAATTTAGACGGTGGCTGTTACAGTGAACATAGATGGCCTTTCTGTTAAGACTAAGAATGCGTGCAGAGAGACCATTTTTATAACCAGCCACAGCACCTGCACCGTCATATGCTTGACCCCTACAATCTTTTATGTCCAACTTCAAATGTTCTAAACACTTGCATAAAACAGACTGCAAGTCTTTACCAGAAAGTCCTTCATCACAATGGATAAACTGGATGAATTCCTCTCTAATGTTAAATGAATCATCCACAAAACGCAGGACTAAAGACATTTGCTCTTTGTGAGATGAATCAGAGGCTTCATCAGCAAGAATAGAATAAAACACATTGTTTTTTATCTCAGAAACTAATTTATCCAAAATAAATTCACCACAACAACTTATTAACTCATTTTGTGTTGTTTTGGAGATATAGGTTGCATTTTTAGGGCTGTTTTTCAAATGCTCAGCAAGAATAGTGTCTCCACCTTGCACCCTAAAATTCAACAATTCCACAAAATTTCCCACCCTTCCACAAGAAAACTCCCCTACTTCACCATGATACTGGGAGTCATCTCGTTGACCTCTTAATGCGTGGCCCTGCCTACCAGAATAGATTATTGCTTGAACAATAGGGACAAGCTTTTTTCTATTTTCAGCAATTTTTTTCTCATGTTACTATCAACAAGAATGTCAATTGGTTGGGACTTACCAAAATAATTTCTTATAAAGCTAGTGAATACAGCTGATGTATCAGCATGAAGTTCAGTGCTAGAATTATGCTTGAGGAATTGAGCATTGGCATCTGGCCAATATCTAAATGACTCAGAAAACAGTTTTTTAATTTTGTTGGTTTTGGTTGGAAATTTCTCTCCAAATAAAACACACGGAAGACAATATGCACCATCAACTGCTGGTGAATAACACAACTAAGGAAATTTGTTTAACCATTCAAAACGAAAGCATCTTTTAGTTTTTGGGAACACATAATTGTTATTTGGTTTAAAAACGTTTTTAATGAGGTCTTGAATTGCTGAAGTGTCATTTTTCAAAGTTCTCATTTTTTCAAGGTACAATGACACATCAAATCTATTCACAGGTAATAAACTGTCTGGCATGTTACTACAAGGTGATGGTGTAGGAAAGGGCATTTTTGTAACTGCACAAGCTTCTGAAATTACAGTTGATTGTGAAATCCGTTGTGTGACAATGCTTGTTGTTGCAACATGGGACAGGTGGATGACAAATTGTATGTGAGGATTCAAAAATGAGACTATTGCTGTCTAAACTTGGTGTGATGGTTAAAGGATTTGACACAACAGGTTTATGAACATTTATTAATGGCATAACTTTTGGAAAAATTAAAGTGTCACTACATTTATCAGCTCAAAAACTGAGCTTTGACTGAACTGAAATTTTTTGGTAGGCACACAAGACATTTTTTCTTTTTTTGTGATGTGCGGTAACTTTCGCTTTGTACCTTTAGGCACAAAAATTATGGGAACAAAATTATTAGGCTTAAAGGTGAACATTAAAACTTTGTAAACAAAATAGAAATTTCAATGTCCTTAAAGAAGGAGTGGGATTTCTTGGACTGATTATACAATTAAATAAAATTTTATCCCTTGAGTCACCACAATCCGGAAAATATGTATTAATATTGGCCAATGATACTGACGACAAAGCAAATATGCAAAGTAAGCTACACCACTTTTGATTTTTACAGTTACCAATGGCTTCATTTTTTACCAACTTATTAGAGCACGAAGAACCTAAAGCATCAAGAGCTTCAAAAGATGTTACCATTCGCAAAATGCTATCAACAGATTTAAATACCTTACCTTTGTGTTCTTCAAATAACGACAACAAAACAGGGTGCCTACTGTAATATTCAGAACACAGAAACAACTCCAATGACGTTAAAATTCTGAGATCCTCAACCAACGAATTGTCACCAACAAGCAGAATGGAAGCAGAACTGTACAAGCAATTTCCAGTACTTTCAGAGCTAAATAAAAACAAAGTCTTGATCAAGAGCTTTGTCAAAGCTATAGCTATATAGCTCCCATCTTTAAACTTTTATTTAACAAATCAAAGGCTAGCAAGCACTGTGATGGAGAGCGACTGAAGTTTGTTTACATTTGAGTTTGGTTTAATTTAGCAAATCTCCTTATCAAAATATTAGCTGACAAGACCTATTGTATAAATTTAATGATCTTTTATTGTTCTCCCATAATCACTGTGTGACGTGCAGACAGCTGCTAGCTACTTTAAATAAAAGAGCAATGGAGCCAGCTGAATAATTAAATGATTAAAAAAATATCCATGGTTACCTAATAGAGCTAGCTATGACACAAAAAACAAGTAAAAACTTAACACCCTTACCACAAGGCTACTGCACACTTGTTAAGGTCTTTTCGTAAAATCTTTGGAAGATAAACTTTAGCATTAAAATTTCTCAATATGTTGTTGTTATTGATTGAGTTCAATATATCTTCGTTTGAGAACGAAGGAAGATTCCTTATTTTATTACAATATTTCAAATATATATCTTGTATATAACACAAATCATTCTTTTGCATAGCTGGACGGACCAGCTCAAACATGCTCTCGGCAGCCATGTTTGAACAAAAAGAATAAAATCAAGGGCGAACATATAACCTTAATCAAGGGTGGGAGAGTTCTTGGCCACTGACGGGTTCGCAAGATAACACAACCGGTATCGGTTCTTCTATGTTTACACAATTTTATACTCGCGCAGAAGTAATACTGCTTTCGGCTGACCTTGAAATTAGGAATGTCAGTCAAAACCCAACAACCAATCAGAACAGCCAAATCAACCGTCCCAGTCGCTTTTTGACTTACATCGGCAGAAACGGCGAAAGGCAGAAGACAAATACGCCATCCACAACCTAGTACACAGACCACGTAAATTCGAACGCCACACGCGCGTCAGGTCCGGGGCCGAACAAAATGCCGTAATATCGGTTGCTGGTTGACCGGCGTTTTGTTTATTTTTCACTTATCTACATTTCTAAGGTTTGAAAAGATGTCAGTCGCTTGCCGGTTCTGACGTACGCTAAATCCGCCCCTGCCACCACATC
This sequence comes from Hydractinia symbiolongicarpus, assembly GCF_029227915.1. Taxonomy (NCBI): domain Eukaryota; kingdom Metazoa; phylum Cnidaria; class Hydrozoa; order Anthoathecata; family Hydractiniidae; genus Hydractinia; species Hydractinia symbiolongicarpus. The sequence goes on from NC_079881.1 coordinate 20,728,643, forward strand.
GTCCGACTTATTGTTTTGCAATTTTTTTCTATAGTCCACTGTTGTAAGGACCTTAGCAACTGTAGTGAGTCAAGTCTATAGTCGAGTCTGCCTTTAAATACCAGGTGTAATGAACTTTCTTTGTATGACCAAAATGTTGCGTCATTTTCTCTCCATCATTCATGTCAATCAACTGAAGCATGGTCGCTAATTATTTTCTGGTTCTAGTGGGGGTTATTAACTTCGGTTGTTTTGACATTTTGATCTGTCTGGTGATAATGTATCCTTGCAACGTATCCGAGCCGCTATAGAAAATATATCTATTCGCCTGAGAGAGGCTTGTAGTCAGCCTGTTTTTTAGGAGAAGATAAATTGCTATCACAACCTTGTCCGTAAAAATATTAGGCACGAGGGCTCCGCCTTTTTTGTTTTTTCCTTCAATATAACAAAGAGATCGCCTTGACGCTAATTTTTCTCAATGGGGTGTTCTAAAGCAGCTAAATCCTTACCCCCCCCCCCCCCCCATCTTTCACTGGTTGCAAAAACGCTGCCGTCACTCAACCTATCATAATCTCCTACGTCAACCATAGTAAATTGATAGGAAGCATTCACCACGGCCATTAACACAATACTATGAATTTTTTTGTAGTTAAAAAACATTGATCGACCTCGTGGAGGACATTGAATGATTACATGCTTGCCATCCAAGACACCTAAGCAATTAGGAAAGTCCCAGTAATGTTCAAAACAGGCTGCAACATCTTTCCACTCTCCTTCTGTGCTCTGACAAGGCAGGTAGCCTTTCTTGAGTAGCTTTTCCCAAATTACCCGACATGTGGGGGGTGACTATTCTTAGTTTTTTTTATTTAGTTTCTTTTTTAGTTTTTTTTGTAGTCTTGTCTTTGGAGAGTGACGACTCCACTTATTACCCCAGCAAGGGAGGGTTGACTTACCAGGTCCTATCTTTGGAGAGTGATTACTTCACTTATTACCCCAGTCCAGAAGGAAAAAACTGAAAAAAAAAATCTGCAAGGGGGTTTGACTGCACTGGTCTTATCTTTGGAGAGTGACGACTCCACCTCTTACCCCTGTCACACAGGATTGTACAGAGTAGGACAGATGAAAAGTTATGGATGAAAAAAATGTCTAGTTCCTGCTGAAGAATGTTCGTAGACCTCTTTTGAGGTGACTCAGCTAGACATTTTGGGTACCTTGGTTGAGGAATATGATTCGACACCCTTTACCCTTTACAGAAGTCCTGTCCTACTCTCGCTGTCTGTTTGTTTGTTCAATTTTTGTGCCAATTATCTTCTTGGAAAAAGGAAGAATTGTGTTCCTTTATATGAGCATATTCTTTAAAGGAGCAAAACCTCTAGAATTTAAATTTTAAGACTTAGCTGGTCGACATTGTCATTGTGCGTGCACTTTGTAATTTTCATTCTTTTGAATATTTTGTCAGTAATTTTAATGTGGTATAGAGAGCTAATACACTACCAAAAACAACTTATTTTAAATATTAGTTTAAAAAGGTATAAGGCCTGGCAATTATTGTCATATTATTTACATGAAATAATTAGCTGGATGCATATAATCATTTTAGAAGCAATTTCCCCAACATTTAAAAAAACAATAATCCTTTTGCTACACGATATTGTTTGTTATTTCAAAAGTTCAGTAGGCCCAAAATTTCCTTTGACCTACAACTATACACAAATATATTGAGAAAAGTTAATTGTTAATATTGTTTATGTTAAAAGGCACGCATTGTATACCAGGGCCTGTACAACACCAATGATCGGGTGGAAAAAAATACAATGTCAGCAACATGGCATGTTTCCGATTTTTTAAGCAAATACCTGCAGGCGAGCAAAAAATCGTTCTGTGTGGTAAATGTTTTGTACGCCTTATGGGAGAATTATAAGTGTTTTTAACTTAAGCATATAGTCAGGTGTAACGTGTGAAGCACTTCTGTTTCTACTTTTATTTGTCTAATTTGTTTTGTGTGAGCCATCCTACACTGACAAGAAGTTCTAAAAATCAGTCGTAACTAAACCCACGTCCATAAACATAATATATGAACAAAACCCATCATATAAACAAAACCTATCGTACAAACAAAACCTATCGTACACCTAATATATAAGGCAGTGACTTAAACTGGACTAAAAGAGACCACAACTGTTTTCGATGGTATTAATGGTGTACAGCAGAGAGTAAAGGCAATTCTTTTAATGATTTGATATCTCGCACACAACATCAACCTTTTATTTTATTCCCCACAGTATAATCCAGTTTATTTCTGCTGCCTTTTAATATTTCGTTAAAACGTTTTCCCTTAGCTTACATGAGCAACAAAAACTATAGATCCACATGGTGTAATGCCAAATGTGACAAGTAAGTCTGCGGATTTATTGAAAAACTGTTTATCACTGCAATTTTTATGTCAGTAGTAGTTTACAGAACAAAAAATCAAAGACTGGCCCCGCAGCCTAGTAGTTGTAACTCTCGCACTTCAATATGTGTGAGTGAATGTTACCATAGCCTGGGTTACGTCAAGCCACGTGAGGGAAAATGGGAAAATGGCACACTGTGTGGACCGTTGGTGTTGTAGTGAATTGTCTGGCAGAGCGCTGAACCTAATTGAGTCTGCGTAGTTCTTATTGAACATTAAATATTCCAGGACTCCCAATCAAAGCCATGGCTTCTCCTGAAAATAATAGATAGGGTATCCCTCAATATTTGTGAGAGTAGACATGTAAAATATGCGCATCTCTAAGGCTCAAAATATCCATAGCTAAATGGGCAAGCTAACAGATTAATACGTTCATTGTTTACAAGCCTAGCTATGTTTAAGTCATTACTTTACTAAACTCTGTAGGTATTAATAGCTGGCTGAAAATACATTTCATTCATTTCTATCTAGCTTTCCTAGCTACATGACTAAATTTAAATTAGTTACAACACCGTATATATTCAGATTCCATTTGTTAACCAGTGAGAACGAAAATACAAGGAATAATATATATATATATATATATATGTATATATGTATGTATATATGTATATATTTATGTATATATATATGTATATATGTATATGTATATATATATATATATGTATATGTATATATATATTTATGTAGCTAGTTATCTCCTAACCTCCTTACCTTACCGTCTGCTTCCCTAACATAATTTTGTCCATACTCGAAGCTACCATCATCAAAAACACAAATTAGATTTCAGAAACACTAAATTGAAAATAGGGACCACGTAGTGGACTTAGGGAGTAAAAAATGGGTATGAACATAGGCAGCATAATCCCTAATTCCAATTGTACGCATAAAAAAGGAATCATAAATGGAATTTAGGGAGCACAAAATATACGTTTATGTTGTTAGCTCTGTCTTGTGTCGTATTGTTTGTGATAGAAGGATTGTTTTTTCTCTTTACGATTCTCTTAAAGAATAGTTTTAGGTCCAAGTTGTACAGTACTCATGCTTGTAAGAAGCAAGAAAGTGTATTCAGCACCTTCTTCTGGGAGCCTAATCCCAGTTTTGACAACCACCCTCCCTGTAGACAAGATACTTCAGTGCAGCTTGCTGTATTGTAAACTTTTTTCATCTCTTTGTTGACAGCAATGGTTTAAACTGACACTGGGAAAGACTGGAGACACTGGGAAAGACCAGACCACTGTTCGCATTTAGACTGATTGACCGTTTTAAGGATTGGCTTTGATATACCGATTTTGTTTTTGATTTTAACTGGAGCCTAATCCACGGTATGCGCCAATGGATAAATGGCTAATGGGTTAATTAGTCGGAAGTTGGAACAATAAACCCCAATCCTTTGGGGTAAGATGAATGACACACGTTGGAGCAAATTTGACAGTGCTGTGCATAGCAAGTTAAGTACTTGTAAGCATCTATCTATTAATGAGAAAGTAAAAACACTTGAAACCTTGATTTATGAAGAAGGTTCGAAAATATTTGGTTGTCAATCTTCAAAACAAACTAAAAACCTCTCTAATATTAACAGGCGTACAAATCGTTCTAAAAATTTAGTGAAGGAGAACAATATTATTTTAGCACAGATTTCTTCATCATCGATCGAGGGAGAACTATCTGCTTTTCGACAACTTTTGCATCAAGTTAGAATAAAAATTAGGGTAATGCGTCGAGATGACAAACGAAGGAGAAGAAAGTGTAGTTTTAAAAATGCCCAAAAATTATTCAGGAAGGATCCCTACCACGCAGGAAAAGACCTACTTAACCCTAAATCTTATGTTCATTTTTGTGTCGAACAGTCTATTTTGGACAAGCACAAATTATGCAGTTTGAGTGACGACCTTAACGACTCTTCTCTGCCGGTTCTGCCAGGTCTTCCACCACCTCTGCAAATCAGAAAACGTTTCTCATTTTTAACTTTCAAATTTTCTGACCAGGGTCATGGGGGAGGAAAATGTAAATCCGAGCGGTTTTGTATTACCCCAGCTGGTTCATACAAGCCAGTTTACCGTTAATACCCAGAGGGTAAAGAGTTCAGCTCACTCTTCTCTGGTAACTTATAAGAAGCTTAGCAAGGGGGTTTGCTTTTAGCTTGTCTTTGGGTGTAACGACCCCACTTTTTACCCCAGTTCAATAAGGCGCCCAAGTTTACTAACTTGGTCTTCAGGCTTGACAACCCTGCTGTCCTTAGTCAAAATATCGACGGGCTGGTCCTGTCGTGACAACCCCCTGTGTCCGGCTGAGTGGTGGGGCCCTGTAACACATGTGGAAAGCCACAGCCAGAGTCACAAGTTCTGGCGCACAGGATGGTCTTATTTAATTCTTTTTTATATTAATATACTTTTACATTTTTCTATTTGTGTTTGATCTGTAACCAGACCGTTTATGTTGTTAGCTGTCTTGTGTCGTATTGTTTGTGATAGAAGGATTGTTTTTTTTTCTTTACGATTTTCTTAAAGAATAGTTTCAGGTCCAAGTTGGACAGTACTCATGCTTGTAAGAAGCAAGAAAATGTATCCTTCAGGTTTAAAAACAAAAAAAGAAATAAAAGTAGGCGAAAGAAATAAAAGTAGGCGAAAAAAAAAAAAGTTAAATTACCAATAGACTAAATCCAAAATGAGACTCAGTGGTATTAATATTTAGACTAGCCGGGGAACCCGGGGTCGAAACGCTGGGTTCAGCCACAAGTAACTGTGTTACCTGGTGTTGAATTCCTGAAAGAGCGATTAATAAGAACTGTAAACTGTACCACACATTCAGGTGAAGCGCTTCATAGTATCTCATAAATTTAGTAAGGCGCAGAACATTATGGTGTTTCCAGTGTAATATATTTGTAACACAGTTTACAACTCGTTGTTCCTGTTAAACAGTTAGCCATCTTTTTTTATTTTCAGAGAACGTTCCCGTTAAAAGTTCAAAAATAAATATTACTCCGGGCTGAGGGATTAGTACAGGCAAACAAAAACACATATTAGTACAAACAATGACACATATCCATATAGGCATAATACCCTTTTTTGAAAAGAAACTTTATTGTAACTTTGGATAAACACAAACTCAGGAAACAGCCATCATTAACATGGAACTGAGCGCTTAGTACAGGTAAACTGTGTCGTCAATGCGTTTAGGCATAATACCCTTTTCAAAAAAACTTTATTGCAACTTCGGTTTAAATAAGAACACAGGAAAAACAACCTGTTGTTACCCTGTCCAGTTAAAAAAATCATAATCAATTCTATTTTGCAGAGTAAGTTTTCGTGACAGTAATAAAAGGTGTCGCTACCTACTAACTGCACTTAGCATAAATATTGATTAAGAATTTTGTTGTAGCTAGCCAAACTGCATTTGGCTACTCTTACTCTTCTTCCAGAAGTAACTGAAGGGCTAGCTAGAAGAGAGGCACAACCCCAACATGACAATAAATAATAATAAATATACCAAAGTTTAAAATAATAAGAATAAATAAGGCTAGCTACAGCTAGCTGGATCAGTAGGATGCTGCATTGAAATCTGTTAGCTAGGTAAAATGTTGAAATCGGTTTGTTTCAGATTTACACATGGCTAGAAAACTTGATGATATTTGCATCTTAATATACGAAAACATAGACACAATGAAGAGAATATCTTAAACATTGATAGAACTGGAATTTGGGCAGTTAAATAATTATACTAACCCAACTAAACATTCCTCTCTCTTCAAAAAAGATTTGATTTGCAGCTTGGTGGAGACTCTAGAGTATAACAAATATAGTCTCCTTGAACCCTGTATCTCGAAAGAAACGACTCGTACCTTAACTCCTAGAACTCGGTTTAGTTGAACAAAATCCGCCTGGTTAAAAACATAACTGGAAACGAAAAGAAAGAAACGAAAGGAGTATCTAGCATAGCTCATTATAATATTAAAATAACAGTTGATAAGAATATTTGTGATCAAATTCTTTTGCCAATTTAACGAATATCAAGATACGCAGACAGCTGGAGTAGCGGTCAAGTCGTTCTTCAAAAGTCGTGACGTTACGGCAATCGGTTAAAAAATCGGTGGAAGAAGAAGAAAAAGACCGCCGGTTTTAATACAGTTGTCTAAAATATATGCAGGTACATCAAGGCAAGGCATTATTTCTTGCAAATAACTAAAAAAATTTTGATTTTTAACAAAAGAATTAAGCAGCTTAGGATTCTCTGTTTATTAAAAATCGACAAGCGACAGATATCGAAGTTGCTGTTTCATTAAACATATTACAAATGAAACCGAGCATGAATTTGACGTCCTCTTGAGGAATTTAAGTGCCAATAACTTTAATATTCACACAAGAAATAAATAAAACCGCGGTTTCAGCATACACATACAGAGGCACATCATAAAAAAACCTTGTTTCTGCCTTTATAAAATTTCAGGAGCTGAATTAAGAACCACGGGTATGGTATTTTTTTTAAATATTGGAAGACTAAACACTATGAGTAATGGCGTGGTGTAAGTTTTACCAATTTGCACATAAAGCAATATACAGTATAGAGGTATATAAAAAAGACGATAGGCCAAATCAATATTTTAATTATAAAACATTCTTTCTGAAATTATAAACAATTTCTAAAAGACAAACACTTGTAACCTGCAATTGAGAAATCTTCAATGGGTATTTGCATTCTCTAATCCATGGTGATAACTAGCCAACACTGGAAGAAATATTGAAATAAAAGTAATAAAATATTATATACACAATATTTCTTAAAGCACTATAAATTATTTTCTACATACCAATATCTCTTGCCACCATGATTAAAGAAATATAGGAAGGACCCTTCATTTAATTTTCCATACGTTGCTTCTCGCATTATTCTTTCATCTCTCTTATACTGCAGAACCAACGCACCTCCTTGGATGGTCTGTCAAAACTCCGCAGTCTACAATAGCATAAATTGTATGTCACCATAGTATGCCAATTGAGGAAAAAACATGCTTGAATAAGCAGTTATCTTGCAAAAAAGACATATTTCGTTCTGAAATGATCAAAACACATTGTTGTACACCTTAGAAGTCACAATATTCTGTTCTAAATTGACCAAAACACATTTGACAGGAACCAAAACTATGTATGTGTATCTTGTATAAAAAGTTATTAAGTAATTCAGTTATATACGTAGTCCTGTAAATGTTGGCACAAAAAATACAGGAATTAATAAACCCTCAATTTTCAACTCAAGTCACCTTCTCTAATGTCAACTTTGTCAAAACAGTCCTGCTCACCGGAATATTCACAATTATGAAATCCATGAGATAGGTGGAAATATACTTGAGAAATTATTTTAATGCTCATTCATTCAGTTATTTATTTTTAGAAAAGCTACAAGAAAGTGTTAACCCACTGATTGTTATTTTAAAGTATATATATACCAATTTTGTCATTTATTTTGATTTTACTGAATTTTGGTTTGTCATTTGTTGTATATATTTTAAACAATCTATCTCAAAACTGCATTTCTTTTTTGGCATTGCCTAGTTAATTTTGGTTTATTGATGTTCTAAACACAAATAGAAACGTCCTAGATCATTGCACAACTATATACAGTATCAGATGTTGAGCACACCTTAAAGCAGCAAACCTTAAACAATCAAAGAAGGATGGATAATATACATACTTCTTTACAACATAAACTTTTTACTTTTCCAGATTCATTGGGACATTGTGACTTGAACTCTTCTCTAAATGTATATTTTTTAAAAAAGGAACTATAGAAACCAAAAATTTCATTGTCAATAACGTCATGCACGTTTCTTGCAACAACAAAAGTTGGATTGGTACATTGACATGAATGAACAAGCAAATACATGAATTTAGTCTTCCCAAGATAGTCTACAAAAAGTTGACCCTATAAAGTATAGGATATACTTGGTACAGTGGTTGAATTATTATTATTACCAATGATAGGTTGTATCTGTGCATGACTCCGTTCGACAACTGCAACCACCTAAAACAAGCTTTCATTAAATTCATAATGTACATACATGTGAAAAGAGGCCCTACCCAACCTTATTGCATAAAACCAAAGCAATGAAAGTATAAACAAGAATGCAAGATTCAATGGTTGAAAGATAGGGGTAAAATAAATTCTCAAAAAAAAAAATAGCAAGATACTCACACTATCCAAATCAGGCCTTTTTTCAGAAACTTCATTCCATCCAGCTTTAGGATAATTCAATAACACATCCATTTTCTTCCCAGGGTACAAAACCATTTTAGCATCAAGGGATGGTCTGTGACCATCTACGATCGCTTGGAATAAACCATATTATTCAACGTTGGCAACACATCTAACCAAGGAGATGATAATTTTGAAAAAATCTCATATGTTGAAATTGCCCAGGTGAAAGTGTCAGTTTTTAAGCTAGAAAGTTTTTCTGCAAATGAATTATTTCTGGCGCAGTGTAGCCTTTTACTCCCAGTGATGATATAGTTGCCTTTATAGTTTCCGTAATAATCAACATGTCATCAAAATTTGGCAGTTCAGTTTTTGCTATGTTGTGCCTTTGCAAGTAAACTAGTCCATTCTTAGCCTGAATTACATAATGGTGTACAACCTAACATCCTTTTCCTTGAAGAGCTTAGATAAATTGCAGTCAGCACCACATCTGCCGGCTTATGTCAGCAAGGGGGGTTGACTATTCTTATTTTTTATTTTTTTTTTTATTATTTTTTTTTTTATTTTTTTTTTTATTTTTTTTTTTTGTAGTCTTGTCTTTGGAGAGTGACGACTCCACTTATTACCCCAGTAAAAAAGAAAACAAAAAAAAAAAAAATTATGTCAGCAAGGGGGTTTGACTGCACTGGTCTTATCTTTAGAGAGTGACGACTCAACTTCTTACCCCAGTCACACAAGATTGTACAGAGTAGGACAGATTAAAGTTATGGATGAAAGAAATGTCTAGTTCCTGCTGAAGACTGTTCGCAGACCTCTTTTGAGGTGACTCAGCTAGACATTTTGGGTATCTTGGTTCAGGAATATGAGCCAAAACCCTTGTACCCTTTACAGCAGTCCTGTCCTATTCTCTCTGTCAGTTTGTTCAATTTTTGTGCCAATTGTCTCCATGGAAAAAGGAAGAATTGTGTTCCTTTATATGAGCATATTCTATAGAGAAGCAAAACCTTTAGAATTTAAATTTTAAGACTTAACTGGTCGAGTTTATCATTGTGCGTGCACTTTGTAATTTTCATTCTTAAACATTGTTTAAAAAAAAAGTACCCATTGTCATTAAAAATTGATATCCGTTGAGATAAGTTATAAGGTAACTCTCCGTTCACATCAACGTCACAGTACTTAAATAATGAAGCCAATGATTTTGTGCTATATCCTCGAAAAAGAACCACATTTTCGTTTTTGAGCTTTCTCAGTTTAATAGACAAATCCAAAACCTTTTTGGACAGTTGTTTTTTCAATGCTTTGACACAAGCAGGCTTTCCACGCAAGATGTTTGTAAACTTTGGCAGATGTTCCTTCTCCTATTACATCAGTTGGATTTAAAGGAAGGTTACATACTTCTAAAAAGCTGAATTGATCCTCCAACAACATGAGACTTTGCAGAACGTTTAGCTGACATTACTGTACAATTACAATCCTAGATGTATTGATATACATGTATTGATAGGAGAGAAGCAGCAATGAAACACAAAACACAGGAATGAAAAAAAATTAAAAAATTCAGCTAAATTTCCTATAATTGCAAGGATTTAGGAAATATGTAAAAAAAGGTACAATGACCAATTAGACTAAAACACAAAGAATGCAGTATACATCAGAACAAAAAAGAAGAAATATATATAAACATACTCAACAGATACAAGCACAAACAAAACAGTTCAGCAATTCATACTGAATTAAGTAGATACACATAAAATAAAATTGTCATAAGAGGAATATCCTCTAACAGAGAAGTTATAAAAAGATCCTTGTCAAATTAAAAATGTATATAAATATCGAGTTTGTCTGTTTCTCCCAGTTCTGTGGTCCGCGGATCGAATCCCACTTACTGCCGGGCGGGATGTTAGCATTCAAAAAGTAACTCCACTTCAATTTGACAAGTTTAACGCCACAAAAAATCCGTTTGTGATGTATACCTACTACAATCTGTTGGAGAAAACAAAAAAAGACTTGGAGCTGGAGGATAAACCACACCTCATATATATGGAATTGTGACGAGTCCAGTTTGCCACACGAACCCAAGCACTGAAAAATTGATTTGCGGACCCGAGTTGCCCAAAACACCTACACTTGTATCAGACACACTATCCAATGCTGATAACAGTGACGGCAACACATGTTTGTATAACGGTAGCAAAGGGAGAATCGTCTCTTATTTCATTCCAGACAATGAACCAGACAACTCGATTTGCATGCCAGCCACGCCCTTCAAGTTCAAACACGATACATGACTGGAAAGCCGACAATTTTAGGAGAGACTCCATCACATTTTAGCGTTACATGAAGAATTCGTTGGGCCATTACATTATGCTTTCCTGTTTGGTTTTTTTTTGCAGACTAATTTCTGTGAACCCTAACATAACGCGCAAAATTATTTATTGTGGTAAAGAGCAAAGTTAAGAAAAGACAAAAAGTTTATTAGGAATTAATTTTATTTTTATCCAAAAGCGTGACTAATAAATAAACCCTTGCGACTAAAGACGTTACTGAGTAGACTAGAAACAAGGATTTACATAGAATCTTAAAAATTGGAAACTAAAAGCGAAGCAGCCATCAAATTCGTAAGAATAGTTCGTGTCTTATATTTTTGATCGGAATTTTGTTTAGTTAAACGTAATTTGAAGCCCCCCCCCCCCCTTATTTTACCGTACTATATACTCAGAACCATATTTTTATACAAAATTCATTAGCAATCTTGTTAATTTTAGTACAGTTTCTTATATAAAACAACTACGTGTAATCAATCCTCGTAAAAACTTAACCACGCAAATAAGTAAAAATAAAAACTTTAAAATAAAATAAGTTCTTGCTATAAACTTTTTTTTTTCTCTTCGACTGATTACCTGATCTGCTTAACACGCGCTTGAGCATGTTTTAAAACATCAGCTATTTCTTTTCGAACCTTTTCCCGAGACGAATCCTTTATCACTGCCATAACACCACATAAAACACGTATTGTTACATAACACACTGCCTTTTTGTGATCAAAGAATAGAAAACATTGCGGAAAAAAAACATTTTCAACCAAAAATAGGTTTCAAACTGTCACAACAACTAATGAATGAACTCATGTTGAAGAAATAAAAAGCTTAACAGATTTTCGAATTCAGTCTTGCCTTCTTTGACTTTTATTTCCAGAGTTTCAAATTCCTCCCCTGACAAGCACTTTTCAACAAAATCGTCATGGCTGGTACCTGTTGTTCTGTTGTTTCTCAGGAGATTTTTCGGAAATCGCAAGTAAAACCTTTCGTTGCAACTGTAATGTGATAAAAATTAAAAGTAAATTCACTCACAAATCCTAGATGACGCAGTGTTAACAGTTAACTTTAACTCTTATGGCTATAATGGACAAAAAGGCTTATGCAGGAAAGGATCACTGTGAAATATAAGGACATACTACGCATGCAGCAAATACGTTACCTCCTTCAGGTAAAGGATATTTATCCTTATTATAAGCTGCTCCATTGCTCTTGCTGGGTTTCTTTGAGGTGGAAGAACTAGAACTTTCCCTTAAATTTCATATTCTTGGAGAGCGCCTTGGAGAAACATAAAAGCTGGAACAAGGCTTAGCAGCAAGTGGTGATCGTTGTGTATTTGGTTTTGATGGTTATTATTATTATTATTAGTAGTAGTAGTATTAAACGATATTTATACAGGATTTTTTACACTTCAGTAAAATGAGATACTGCTATCATCGTGTATCCTGTCAGTAAAAGTATGTAAAAGAAAGAAAAATATAAGCAAAAACTATTATCTACTAATTACCCACTCATGAGTTAGCTAACAAATGAATATAAAACGCATGTACATACCTAGAAAAAAGAAAAAGAGAAAAAAGAAAAATGTGAAACTAGAATGCGCAAAAGTCAGAAACAGAAGCTACTTAAGTTAATACTAAAAACATATAAAACATATTTTAAAAGCCAATATTTACATAAAATGTTCATAAACTAATTTTTTGAACTTAAATAAGTTATTGCAACAACGTATATTTAATGGTAGGTCATTGTATAATGCTGCACCAAGATATTTGAAGGATCTTTTCCCGAACTTCAATATTATGCATGGTAATTTCACTAACACACTTTGATTCCGTATGTTAATTGAATGCTTGTTAATAACAAAATAATTATTGAAATTTTCACAGGCAGTGCTCATCAGACAGCTTTTTACCAAAATGCATGCCCGTCCTTTCACCTTTCCTTCAATACTCCCAACCGTATTTTTTCCTCCGACTATTTGTCCGGCTCAATTTTCTATTGATTGTAACTTTTTTTGTTGGGTCATCGTTAGTTTTAAATTTAAAAGAAAACTATGTGACAACATTGGTGAATCTTCCACATACTTACTTCGTTTACGTATTACAGGTGAAACATATTTTAATACAAAATACAAATGATCATTAAGTGTTGGCTTTTTATCTCTTAAAATTCCTTTGTAAATTTTTATTAAAGTCTTGATTACCTGTCAAAGATTTTTCTCCACTAAAATACTCAGATGCCTTCTTTTTATTAGAAACGGTAAACCGGATTGGTGGTGTTGGTAACTATTTTGCTAAATTAAATTGTGCTGACTTAGTTGCTGGTCAAGAAAAGCAGTAAAGAAAATTACAAAGCTTTGTACAATAAACAAAATGTCAATCTTGTTTATTGTACAAAGCCAGGGTCTATAACCGAAAGTTTTAATTATTCATAGTTCACATGATGAAGAAGAAGTGTCACCAAAACAATACCATTGTGAACCAGTATACAAGCTAATTTCCTTTCAAAGTCACTAGAATGAATTATTTTCCATTTACCATTTTGATTTCGTGAGCGGACAAAAAAGAGGTTAACTAACTGAGAACAACAAGGCTCTGTAAAATAACTTTCAGTAAATTTGGATTTAATTATCGTACACATATATATCTTCCTCCATCAAGGATCTCGCAAACATTGGCAGTGTCACCATTTTTTAGTATAAACCATGAATTCTTTTTTCAAGAAGAAATACATGTAACCATTGATTTCTGTCCTTTTCTAGCACCTGCTTGTGGACTCTCATAGGCTCTTTTAACAACTTCTGCTAAAGGGTTGCTTGCTTTCTGACTTGTTTTTTAATGATTTGCAGAAAATTTTCAAAGGGGAAACAAGATATGTCATCCAAAAACGTAGTTAAGTTTCGAACATTTTCATTAAGGTGGATTAAGCTGTGCACATTATATGTCGTAAACGTAGGACCATATATAGTTGATGACTGCTTCACAAAATATCGCATCAAGTTACTAGCATACTCTAGATTATGTTTACGGTAATTATCATCAGCATCTAGAAAGATTCTCATGGCATAACACTAAACAATGTTGATATACCCAGTTCTGTAGCTTTCCACCGTTTTAATTCATCTAGCCTTCTGGGCTGTCTTGCCATTTCCTCTGGCATAGTAACATTTAGTTGGTGAAGATGATCAGAGATTTGACCAATTTGTCCTGATGAAAGCTTACATATACGAGGACCGTTTTTTAAATAAAACAACAATCGCCTAACTACTCCTAAACGAATTAAATGCATGCAGTCTAATGCAAAAGCCCTGATACATAGGATACTGCTATCTGTAAATGGGTTTTCAGATGTTTGATGTTCCTTGTATTCGTACTCTTTAAATGCATCATTTAGCCTTAGTTTACTCTCTTTATCCTAAAAAATCATCCAATGGATAACAATCTCACTCTTAACTTGGCATCTTTCACAGTCATAGTACCCGTTGTGACTTTTAAAAAACTGGCGAGCTGGAGCATCACGAAGAAAGGCCTTTTTTACTGGGATTTTCTTACCATCAAATTCAATCCCACTTATTTCTAATTGACTGTACTCATTAATAAAATCCTTCATAAATTTGATATTGTTACTGGGTTTACATTTACCACTAAAACAAGATACAAGAAATGTTTGTAATCCAGATATAGCTGCTAAAACAGGCCACAACCGCACATTGGAAGACTTAAGTAACGGAATCTCATCTACATTAACTATTAATAATGTTTCATTTAGTTTAATTTTTGTCTGATACCTTTCTCTATACCAAGATAGACATAATTCTCACGACATTTTGCTACAGCATTAACAATCTGAGGAGTTTCAATGTTCTACTATCAATGGGCAGATCGATATGTCCATTGCTATGTAGTAGTTGAACAAGTTCATTTGAGGCAGTTCTTTTTAATTTCATTTTTTCAAGCCCAGCTTGCTGATTTCCCAGGAAATTCATCAACCTCATCTGATGTTACTTAAACTGGTTGCCAATGATTCTCTATCACTTTCAGTGACCAATTCAGTATCCACTGCTTATTGTCCTAAGATCACACTCATTTTCAAATTCATTTTCACTATTTTGTATTTGTTCTTCTTCACTAACATCTCAAATGTTCTGTACCAGCCCCTCTCTCCTTGCTTCATGACCTTGCGTTTATCATTTCTGATTCCTTTCACCGAGCGTTACCTCTCTGCTGGAAATGGTTAAGTCAAAGCTGTGATCCTTACGTCGAGGAGAAAAGAACAGGAAAAACGATGGAAAAAGCGTAAGGCTTACCGTGTGTTTCTCAGAGATCCTTATCAGGCTGGCAAAAATTTACTAGACCCTGGGAGATTTGTCAAATTGGAAGTACCAAAAGAGTCTATGGACGGCCACAAAAAGAAATCAATGCAAGATCCAATGCGTGATGTAGCATTGCCCTTATTGGAAGGTTAATAAAAATTAAGTTAGCAAGGGGGTTTGATCATACTAGGTCCTGTCTTTGGAGAGTGACGACTCCACTTATTACCCCAGTTAAAAAAAAAGCACTAGCAGGGGAGTTTGATCACACATGATCTTGTCTTTGGAGAGTAACGACTCCACTTATTACCTGAGTTAAAAACAAAAAATAGCACAGTTGAACAGAAAATGGTCAAAGTTTACTTTAGGAAGATAGGGATGTCTAGTTTCTGCTGATGACCGTCCGCGGACCTCTTCGAGGTGACCCAGCTAGACATCCAGGGTATTTAGGTTTATAAATATGGGTCGAAACCTACCTGCCCTTGGTTTAAGTTCTGTTCATCTTTTCAAATGTGTTTTGCCCTCTTTATTTTTTTAGATTTTTTTAAATTAATTCCTTGTAAAAAGGGAGAATTGTGCTTTTAGAGGCATTTTCTCTAGAGGAGTACAACCTCTAGCTTATTTCCAAAGACCTAACAGGTTGAGTTTATCATTACGGTGGCTTGCCACCTCTCTGTAAATTATTTTCTGTCTTTTACATTTCAAGAATTTCAACGAGTTCTTCAGTCTCGTTGCAATGGCTCTGCGCCAGGTATCAATATAATACCATATAAGGTTTACAAATATTGCCAAAAAACTGCTTCTTTCTTATTTAATACATTAAAATCAAGTCTTAAACGTGTTGTATTTGAGGTTTTTATTTCCAAACGCCAACCTCCCAAACCACCCTGCATAAAGGATTATAGACCAATAGCTTTATTGAAAGTGGAAGGTAAACTATTCTGTAGCCTAATCTCGAAACGTTTAGAGACTCACATCGTAAAAAATAATAATTCTGTCAACAAAAGTATTAAGAAAGATTGTATGGAAAAGGTTCCTTGTTTGTTGGGAGCATATGTCCCTAGTTTGGTCGGCATTAAAATCTGCCAAGACTGACAAAGCTTTCCGTTTCAGCTATATGGCTCAGGGGCGGATCTAGGATTTCTGATGTACCCCGTCATAAAATGTACTTATATTAGTGACAGGCGAGGGCCCACCATGGTTGGGCCTGAGGAGCCAGAAAGTTTTTAAACATTGGAGGATCCTAGATTGTCTGAAAACAACATTCACGCATCTAAATTGTAAATTATTTGGAAAATAAAAAGGCTATTTGTCATTCATACAGCATAAAACGAAAATCGTTGCCGTGTCATCTTTTCAACAATGTTGTTTGGTTGCTTGTCTTACTTGCTGAGTTTCTATTGTTATATATGAAGCCTATGAACTAAGTAAACAAGATTATCTGATATAATTTATAAATGTTAATAGGCCGTTTCGCTCAATATCAGAGCTCATCAGCATGCCTAGGATCATTTGTACCTATTCAATTCATTTTGAATTGCTTTAATATTTATTGTTTAGTGTTGTGTTCTGTCGCTGTTGTATTTTTCTGCCTTTTACGGTCAATGTTTTTAGGAAATCCTTGCAAAAAGGGGGATTTTGCTTTTTTGTTGCAACCTCTTACTATAGTAGAACCAGCTGTCATTAGACAAGAAATATCATTACAGCTAGCTGTTTTGTCACCTCATCATCATCAACAAAAAATGTCATCCAGACATGGACAGCCAAATAAAAAAGAAGTAAAGAATTAAGATAACAAGATACAATGATGAGGAAAAAATAGAGAAAAATTTAGCTGTCATTGGCATATTTATATTTAAAAAATAATAAAAATACAGGATAACTTGACAACTGCAACTATGTTCTACTATTTCTTGACAGTTGTCAATTAAATTATAATGAATATTGGAATGAAATGGTTTTATATAAATTAAAATGAATGCAGGATAAAATGACAACTGAGTAACCCCATAGTCCCTGCAACTATGTTCTACTATTTCTTGACAGTTGCCAATTAAATGATAATGAATATTGGAATGAAATGGTTTGATATGAATAAAAGTGAATGCAGGATAAAATGACAACTGAGTAACCCCATAGTCCCTGCAACTATGTTCTATTATTTCTTGACAGTTGTCAATTAAATGAAAATGAACTATGGACTAAAAAAATGGAAATGGAACACGAAATATGTTAACAATCAAAGTGATAAAGTAGTATTAACATAAGTGTTTTAATAATTTTGATAAACATATTTTCTATTAAATTAATTTTTTAAGAATACCAATAGTATAATATAATACCAACCTTTGCAACAAATATACATAACAATTAAAATTCAAGCCTACGATTTAAAAGAGCGTATCTATCAATAACTTTATCTTTGTCAGGGATAATTTCTTGATAGATATATAACAATGCTAACCCATTTAAACGATCATTGGTCATGGTACTCCGTGCGTATTCTTTTAACCTTCTTAATGCAGAGAAACTCCTTTCACTCTCACAGAAAGTAACAGGAAGAGTCCCAAGAATACGTAGGGCTATTTTTATATTTTCAAAACCAGGGAAAGAAACTGCTTTTAATGCCAAGGATATGCTATCAGGGAGAGTATCAGTATATTCTTCCCAATATTTTTCCCAGAGCGACAGTTCAGATTGAAGGGCATTAACACTAAGAAAATCAGACGTATAAAATTGACATATATGACGTATAAATTGACAAAAAGTTCAATTCAAGCAAGTAGCCTTAACTGTTGCGTCAAACTATTATCACCTACCAGACATAAGGATATGGAGCTAAACAAGCAATTTCCAGATGATTCGGACCTAAACAGTGAAAAATAAATAAATATTTCTTAGAGAAATTAAAGAGAATTCACTCCTCAGAGCAAAGATACTAAGTTTTAACATTTTGAGAAGAATCAAAACCATTATTAATTCCACACACACATGCCAGCTAGCTACCATGGATACGGTTGCTAGCTCTCTTTTCGAAGAGTAATAATCAAAACAAAAACCACGAATACATGTAGCTAGCTAGCTAGCCATAAGTAGTTCATGGTGATGACATAGTGATGTACACTTAATTACTATGGTAACAAATGGTCAGCAATAATCAGAAATGGAAATTACAGAAAATAAAATCTTACCTCAATGCAACACAATTCTTGGAAGAAACTGATGCAGGAAGATATTTCAAAGCATCTTCATTTACACCAATTTCTCCACAAGAAAGTACAGCATAAAGCTGTTCTGTGTTTAAAAACACATTTTTATTTGAATTTATCCATTTCTCAGAATAAGTATTAAATATTTCAATCAATTTCTGCAAATCTTCGTCTTGAAATAATTTCAAAACATCTTCTCTCACTGAACTAAACGCCATGTTGAGCAATGATGTTGAGGAAGATATAAAGATGAAGACTAGCGTGAGCATTTTGGCTTTTGCAGGGTATTGATTTTTAGCCAATCACAACTTAAGAAAACTTCTGTAATGACCAATCAAATCCTGCCGGTGTTCTTCTCCTGCAAACCCGGCACTCTACACCAATAAGAGTTAAGAATAACCTCATTGCTCCGTCAAAAACCTGCAGAACAAAGTCTATATTTTTCTATCCACCATTAAAGATTAGGTCTAGCCATCTTTGCGCCCTGTCTTTGCAACGAAAATGAAGCTGATGCCATCACGCGCGCCACCGCCACCACCGCGCGACCATACACACGGCAGCAGCAGCGGCGGCAATATTATTAATTTTTATATTGATGAGCGCTCAAATGAATACATTATTACACGCCCCAAATATTACTGGTTAGTACTAAATATTTGAAAATTAGATAAACTATATACTTGTTATTTTTAAACCCCGTCCTTTCACCCATTTGACGGGGTTTGGATCCGCCCCTGTGGCTGGATGTAAGCTAATGCATACCCTTCAGTTTCGCACAAACTTATCTTCTTTGCTTTAGAACGTTATGGTGTATCGCCTCCCTGGATAGAGCTTATTAAGACTTATTATGGTGGTTTATGGAGTAAATCCTTTTCACTCTCTTTTCCATCAGGGTGGCACTTGCATGAAGATGGTATTTATATTGGTTGCACCCTCACGATTATTCTTTTCTTGGTAGCCATCAATATTATCATCAAATTTGTTTGTGTGACGGCAAATGATCCCGCCCAATCACCAATTAAAGCATTTATGGGCGACATATTTCTAATGTCTCCCTCAGCACATGATTGTCAGAAGTTGCTTTACCGCTATGTTGCTGGTTTTAACTGAGCAGGCATGTCGTTTCGCGCAACAAAGTCCCGCACCATTGTCATTGATAATGGAGTGTGTAAGAATACAAAATGCCCTTCACAGCTTACGGCGAATCCATTCCTTCGATTCACGTAACCCTGTTAGGTTTCTTGGTCGCACCATTACTCATTCCCCTTCTGATCATGCCGCTGTTGACAAATTTATCTCAGAAACTGAACGCGCTCTTTAATTAATTAACTCCTCGTCATTTAAAGGCACTCATAAACTTTGGTTTCTGTGACACTTAGTAATTTCAAGGGCTTTGGTGGCCAATATTGATATATGAAGTTTCTTTGTTTCTGTCATCAAACTAAAACGAAAGATTTCCGTCCTGATCAGGAAATGGTTACGGCTCCATCATTCAATCACCAACATCTGTTTATATTCAGCTAGCTCACCTTGTCATCTACCCTTTAAAAGTATGACTTGCGGACATTTATTACTTAGAGATTCTGCTGATCGTGGTTCATCCTTTTTGCCTACTTTAAAATCAGGTTTGTGGAATGTAAGCAATGCTGTTGGCTTCAATATACAAAGGTAGCTGGGTATCATCAAATAGGGAAAGCTGGTTTTGGTTTGATTAGGCAGAAGCCTATACCTAATAAAGGATGCCGAAAATACTGCAAAACCATAGTTTATGAACACGAAGAGGAGATTTTACTTTCTCATATGACAAAGGTAGTGATAGTTATAGAGTTGACATGTTGGGATAAATACAAAATATTGAGATAAATACTCTCTGTTATTGCGGACAATACAAATTAATGGATGGGCAGTTCACTTCTTCGCAGTTGAGGTTGGCACTCGTGGGTACTGTTCAGATTCTGTGCGAACTTGTTGTCTAGGTTTTCCACCTAAATTAATTCTTTGCACTCTAAAATTGCTTGGTTCTAATGCAATAAAATGTTCCTTCCATATTTGGTTGGCCAGAGATTCAAAACCCGGGGAAACGCTTACTACAACAACAGGCAGTTTCCCTGTAAGCAAGTCACCTTTCAAATTTGCCAAAAGCAAATCACCTGTCCACGTAACTGACAGGAAAGTGATATCCTCAGAGTCAACTTACAAACAGTGGAATACAAAATAAGGGTAACATTTGCTATGTAAATTCTATTGTACAATGTTTAAACTCCCTACCGCAATTCCATGTAGCCCTCTTAGCAGGAAATCCTTGACAGTAACTTTGGAGGAACAAAACCTCTATGATTTAGCCCTAAAACTTAACAGGTTGAGTATTTCATTGTGCCTTGCTGCAATGTTCAAAATTTTCTCTCTCTTTCGTTTCCAGGGTTTTTGTCTCTCTTCGGCGCGTTCAATGATTGTGTTGTGCGTTCAATGATTGTGATGTGCGTTCAATGATTGTTGTGCGTCCAATCATTGCTGTGCATTCAAAGATTGTTGTCCGTTCAATGATTGTTGTGCGTTCAATGATTTTTTCTTGTCAATATTCTTAAGTGCGACTATAGTTATGTTTTGCTTTATGACTGCAAATTGTACTAGATAAGGATATGTACCATGACACAATAAGTGTTTATATCTATTTATTAAAAAGTACAATGTCACAAATGCTGACGTCGTTATCACGTGATGAAAACGTTTATGGCTAGACCTAAATATTCCCGTATTTTCTGACGTCATTATAACGTTAAAAAACGTTCATAAATTAACGCCATACTCGGCGACGTCCTGTAACGTCGTATTTTGGTCATAGGACGTCACAACCAAAATGTAACCAAAATATGCCGTTATTATAAAGTCCTATGCCCGCTGGGAAGTCGGCCGTTGTGACGACCAGGCAAGCAACGAACAGGTAACAATAAAGATCATTCAAAAAACGCCTTTTCTATGTTTTGTAAAGGACATGTCTTATGAAGGCAACTTAATGATTATTGAGCAACTTAGCACCCAAATATTTTAAAATTCATAGGTTTTTATAAATCCGATAAAAATGTATGCATCGTTTTAGAATGCATTGATGGAGGAGAACTATTCCAACATTTTTAAAATGTAGTGCTTTGGTAGAAAGTAATTGCAAAGCTTTGTTTCTGGAGCTTTTAAAAGCAGTAGATTTTCTTCATCAAAACAACAGTTGCATTAGTTGTGTCATGTTGTGTAAATATATACTATCTAAAAAACAAAGAATGGATATCATCCATTTCAGTACGCTATGTTATGCCCCTTCCTTTATTCAGATATTTAGTTGCACATAATATTCTAGGGCAAGCCTGGGAGATGTGGTCATATTCAAGAGGTAAATAAGTAAAAAATCATTGGCTACATCCGTTATATGTTACACACGCATGTCCCGTAGTTACCCCTAGGCACTTAAATATGTTCGGGATAAATACAAGACATATCCCGCAATTACCCAAAAGAAAGGGTCTTTTAGGGGTAAGTTTTCTCAAATAAACATTGATAAACATCGTACTTCTAGAAAATTAAAAATAAAATTTGTGATGCCGTACATTTAGCCAAAAAAAAAATTAAAAATCTCGTCACATACTTTGTCGCAGCCACTTCTATATTGTATGCTATAAGTTGTCTATTTGTTTTGTGCAAAAATTACACTTAGCTAGCTAGCTATATCCATCTAGCAGGGTAAAGCCATTAAACCACCAGCATTACAAACTATGCTTTAGGACACGTTGTATTCAACGTAAATGTTTAATAAAGCTAAAAAGATGACACTCTTAAAGCTAATGAGCGGACACTTGGGTCATACACCGTCCGTTTTCTAGTCAAAGTCTCATGAAACACTTTCAAAAAAGTGGACACTTATTTAGCGGACCCTCTAATTAGTGAACAATATTTTTTTTGCACTAAAGAGAAAATATGGCTTCTTCTTTTTTCTTTCTCCAATTAGCAGACATTCCAAAAAAATTCAAAAGCGAGCAAAGAAAATCAAAGAAAAATGAATAGTTTTTATTTCAAAAAATTTACAACTTTTGTGTCCAGCTTGCCGTCAATTTTCTTTATTAACCACATTATCAGCTTGTCATGGCTACAAAAGCAATTGATAACAGGAACCTCTACACCATAGCCGCCTCCACGATTCAATCGCTTCCCAATGAAAATAACAAAGACTTTAAAGTAAATCTTTAAATCGTTTATCCATCATTTGTTAAATTTTATATATATATGTATATATATATATATAGGTGAATATTTATCATAGCACATCCGTATTTCATTCTCAACAGAGAATGCTTCACACTGATCAGACCTCTAATCATGACGGGCGAGTATAATGGCGGCAATATGTTACTGATGAACTCAGATAGTTTATCCGGATGGTGTGTATACATATAGGTGAATGTTTATCATAGCACGTCCGTATTTCATTGTTAACAGAGAATGCTTCACCCCGATCAGACCTGTGATCATGACGGGCGAGTATAATGCGTGTATTTTTCCTATGTGATACAAAAATAGGCTTTTTTGTTAAATTTTGTTTGAAAGAATTTAAAGATCTGTAAAGATTTAAATTTTGGTTCGTTATTATTATGTAAATATTAAAGTATTGTCATTTGTTATTTTTCCTATGTGATACAAAAATAGGCTTCATATTTTAATTTGTAAAACTTTCCATAAGGCGGACACTTCCAATTAGCGAACACTTCAGTCATACACCAATGGTGTCCGCTAATTGGAGAGTATACTGTAGTTTACGTGAGTTACACTTTTGCCAAAGCAAAGCCTTCGCGTCCTACCAGCTGCAGAGTATTCATCAGGTGATGCTGTTTAGGATAAAGAAAGCAGCAATTCGAAAGCCGTGGAGGCAAGCTGTGATGATAATACTTACATTAAATTGGAGGGGAAAGATGATAATAACTATATATAAAGCAGCAAGCTATTTCGAATAAAAATTGTTCATCAAAAACCTATCCTTAATTTCACAAGAGAGTCGCACTAATATCTCAATATATTCGTATAACCGTGGGTCTGAAATGTTGCTTAGGGTAACTCAGAATTAAACATAACATAAACTTTTACAAAAAGTTACAAATGTTAAATATGTTTGATAAGTCTACTTTAGTAGGTGTTTTCTTTTCCGTTCTCACTTTTATTAACGACATAAACCATACTTTTTTTATTCTTACGAGATCCGAATTGGATTAAGGAATATCATCAACTTTTGATTCCCTAACCAGATTTTCGTTATTAATGAGGTGGGAAAAATACTTTCTTATTAAATCTCCATCTCTTTCAGAAAAGACGACCCCCTTAGGTTTTTATCGGGGCTGCTAACGTCATCTTCGGCATCTGCTAATGGAATAAAATTTTCGGCCTCGCTATCCTTGTTTGATTCTGCCATGTCAGCCTCAATAGACTTCGCAGCTTCTCTTTTTCTGTGAGACATCATATTTAACAGTTGTTTTTAAATGTGTTAGTATTGGGTGCCCAGCACAAACCAACGACTTTTGAACCAGTGTAGCAGTATATACCTAATTACCCCAATTACTCAAAATTATTTTTTCTCACGTATTAGTATGATGTTTTTTTGCAGTTTATTGACATTCTTATGGGCAAGTTGCGAATGTTTACAAAGTTTCGTATTTGCCTTTAATAGACATTAAGCTATATAGCTATACAGGGTATAGTGACATTGGTGTAACACAACGCAGGGACAGAATTATTTATGACAAGTTAAAGATGAGCATGGAAGGCATTCTTGCCTTCCGCCAGCCAGCTTTAGCTAGCTAGCAAGCTCATACGTTATAATAAACTTTTCAAACTAAACGCAGTGACATATTTGGGTCATGAATAAATAAAAAACAATTAGAAAGAAAACTACAAAGTTATCAACCGAACGGCCAAGTGTAATCTTGTTTTTACCTTGAAACAGACCAGCACTGTTGCTTGATGGCTAATTACCTAATGTATTTTAAAAACAAAGCAAGATACAATGTAATTTAGTGACGATATACTAAGATAGGGAGCCGCGGAAGCCTGTTTGCAAAAAAGGGAGTGAGAGGAAGAAAATATGGGTACCATACACATTAGAATCTAGGGCCAATAATGGAAGAAAGGGAGCGCTAAATGGGAAATTAGGGAGCCAGAGATCACTTGCTTGCTTGCTTACTTAATTACTGTAGCACTAACTCTCTGCTCCCTATTTCCTAATAATACTGAACTTCAAATGATGGTCTAAATTAAAAAAATACTGAGATGTTAAACAGTTTTTTTGCCCTGAATAGATATTTCAGAAGTCGGCCATTGTAAAGGACCAAAAAAATTAGTGGTTTAAATGAATTTTGTACCATAATTTCCTTTTTCCTTTCAAGCTTGTCATTGGAAATTAGGGAGCCACCAAGGTAAGTAACAGTGTTACAGTTTTGAATTTCAGCAATAATTTTGATAATTTATATAAAATTGGCCCGAATGCTAGGAAACTCTTTACAATAAAATCTGGGTAAAACCTAATGTTGAAAAAGGTGTCCACTTTCTTTGTCGTAAGTTAAAAAATGCATTACAGAAAATGCTTTAGGATAATAAGGTGCTTCTGGACGGTTTTGGCCCTTTTTGGAAAATTCGAAAAAGTTAAACTTCAAACGTAAATTCCCGAAATTTGTTCCAATTAAAAATGGTGTCCGGGAGCTTCGATTCTACAAGACAATTCATAAATAATAGTTGGAAATAGATAAAAAGATATTTAGAACCGCAATAATTTTTCTTCCGCAAGAGGCGGGCGGTTCATCCTAAATACATGTCAAAATTAGTTGTGCAATCAAAACCCAAGCCGTCCATTTTACCCATAGGGTGTCAATTGATCACACAAATTTTGCAAAACTTTAATTTTTGTCGTGCAATAGCCTGTAAGAGAAACCGAAGGATGTTTTGGTGTCAAGAATGGGTATAAGGTCTTTTTGTTGAATGTCGTGCAGCAGAGGATTCTCTTAACACCTTACGTGATTATTTTTACCATATTTACAGAAAGCTCTCATCAATTGCGAATATATATTTAAAGTTGGACAGCCTATACTGGTCAACTGATCGATGAACATAAATTCGGTGAATGTTTGGCTAGCTCTTTAATATGATTAGTGGGAGGGGCACTGTGCCTATTCAGCAAAAAATACTGCCATAAATGTAATCAGGCGTGTTCCCAGGTAGGATTGCAGTGCGGTGTTAAGAATGGGGAGTTGACACTTTAGAAATTTATTCAGGTAACGGCCGCTAGACGCTTATTCGGAAGAGGCGCTTATAAAAACATTACATAAAAGAGTGGGCACTGCGCTTATTCGGGACTGGGGGCTTAATAAAGCATGTAAGTCTTTATACTTTTTTGTTAAAATCTTGAAATACCGTGTTAAGTTACCACTTGAATGCCATCAACGATTAAAAACACATTGGATGCATTAAAAAAGTTTTTTATCGACTATTTACAAATCTTACGACTTGCATTAAACAGTAGGGAGTCATCTTTGCTGTCATTTCAGAAAGCTATACCTCAAAATCTAGTGACTTTTAGACACTCTACATTGTTTTTTTTTGTTTTTTTTTTTAAAGTAGAGTTATTTAGAAACTTTGGAATTCCTTTTTTTGGAAACTACACGAATTTCCGGTACTGAAAGGGTTAAAAATACAAATTTTAAGAATGATATTAAAATAACTTGGTACTAGACAAAAACTTATTTAGGATGGAATTCAACAATTTAAAGTCAATAATAAAATATTTTTGGTCAAGTATTTCACCCGGTCCAATCGGACTGTTTGTGCCTTTCTGTCATACCGGGGGAGGGGTCTTTCTTGCCGTCTGATTTTAAATGGAAACAACCCTGGGGACGAGGTTGGTGTTTAACCCTAACATCTTGAAAAATTTGATCGATCACATTTTTGCATCCTTAAATATTGTAGCAAATTACAAGCGAATTCTTACAAAAAATAGCGTTAGTTGTGCGTTTGTGCACGATTTTAAAGTTCCGCTAAAAGCGCACGAAATAGAAATGGAGCAACTTTAATCTGGATCAGCCCTTCGACTTTACTACTGTTCTTTTGCTTTGTTTCCCAAAGGGTTATTACTTAACTAACAACTTAACTAACAACTTAACTAACAACTAAATTTGTGATTAAATTTTGGAGATCACAAACAACCGATTCCACTGTTTACATAACAGACAAACGGGATTAGGATCTTAGGTTGTTTGGTTAGATTCTGAACCTTAAATGAGACTATTTCTTGATGACGTCGGCGTAGCCAGAACTTTCGCGTGTTTGATGCAGAATGTGGACATTGTTTTAATGTAGTTTAGAGGCGAGAAACAGTAATAAATATATATAAATCAACAAGCTATTTCGAATAAAACTTGATTTTGAATAAGCGAGTCGCACTAATATCTCAATATATTCGCAAAGGGGACGACACCAATATCCCAACGGGAATGTAATGTAATTAACATCTCATATTCGAATGACCGTGGGTCTGACATGTCGCTTAGTGGAAATCAGAATTCAGCATAACAAATTGTGACAAAAAGTTACAAATGCTAAATATGTTTAATAAGTTTACTTCAGAAGATGTTTTCTTTTTTCGGTTCTCACTTTCACCAATATAAGACGTAAACCATACTTTTTTTCCTTCTTACGAGATCTGAATTGGATTGAATAATTTCATCGACTTTTGATTCTTTGATCAGATTTTGGTTTTTAATGAGGTGGGAGAAGTACTTTCTTATTTAATCTTCGTCTGTTCTGGTAAAGATGACCCCTTAGCTGTTTTCTCAGGGTTACTAACGTCATCTTCGCTATCTGTTGGCAGTATAAAATTTTCGACTTCGTCTTCGTGATTCTGCCATGTCAGCCTCAATAGACGACTTTGTATCTGACTGCACACCTTCCACAGCTTTTTCTCTCGGTCTACGCAATTCAGCATTAATGACATTAAACGTACTCGGTACTTGATTTGATTTTTGCTCCAAAAGGTAGCTTTCTGTAGCAGTTTTTTCTGTGACACATATTTGACAGTTGCTTTTTTAAATGTTGTAGCGACGTTTGTCCAGCAGAAACAAACAGTGTAGCAGTAAGTTTTTTTGCGAAACTGGTCGTATTTTTGTCCTAAAGCTTTTTGCTGATATCGAATTAGAGCAGGTGACATTTTCCTCCCATTCCATCTCACAAAAAGATATTCAGCTTTGTCTCCACTAACACCAGGAACTTTATTGCGAATTTTGTGTGTGAAGATGTTACATTCTTTGTACAGTTCTTTTGTAAACACGATATTGGCAGGTCCAGATGTTGCACAGGTTTTATAATTCTTTACATTGACGACATAGACAGCTTCATTTGAATTAAGGACAGCACAATCGAATTCACCCAAATTCATGTTAGCAATAGCGCCAGGGCGGCTAGCATTGCTTAAATCTAAAGATGAGATGATGTAATCTCGTGTGTTAATAAAATCTAGGGGCGAACTATCGCTTGCATATGAAGATGTTTGAAATATTTTGTAGTCTAGGGAACACTTTCTGACTTGTCAAACGTTGTCAGCTCCTCTGGCTTAATTAGTTTGTGATAGTCCTCCTTTTGTTTTTCCCACTTTCTCAGTGAAACTTTTTTGTTATAAAATGACGACCAATTTTGGAGTAACACTTGACTGTCCCAGGTCGCCTTATTTTATCAAAAGTTGAGACCAAGTATCATGAAGTAATCTTTTATCGAATAATGCCTTGATGTCAAATGAGTCGCTAATTGACTTTACGACTGCAGTTATCTGTTTCGACCGTTGTAGGGCATCACTCTCTTTTTTTAATTTTCCATCAACATTAAGCATCCAACTTTTAAATGATTTGATAATGTTGTCAAAAGCTTGCGAAGTCATGGTAAAATCTAATATGTCGTCATCATCATCACAGATTAGTAGCATTAAAAAATGCGATAGCAAAAAGGTATGACTTCAAAATAAAACATTTTTTTATTTAGCAACAAAGCTTAAAAGCTTCGTTAATAGATAAATTTAAGGGTGTTTTGTTTTTTATTTTATGTTGTTGTTTGCTTATATTATAAATAAAATGGTATGAGCTTAACCCTATTCGGTCCGGGGGGGACGGATTCCGCCCCCCCTGACGGTTTTTTTTAATAACTCCTGATTGCTTTCCTATATGGCTATGATACTTACTGAGTTTCAAAATTTATCTATTAGACACTTGCATGCTAAATTTTTAGGTCCCATACCTCTCAGAGGCTTTGATATTGGCCATTACTCGAAAGTACCCCTAAAATGTCTATGAAATCCTTATAATGGGAAAATATAATAAATCCTGTTAGGATTATCCTTAGAACTTGACATTTGCAACACAACTTTGTTTCATCAAGAAGAATCATTTTGAATAACTTTGACACGTGATTAATCCGATTTCCCGATTTTGTCGGATTTTACCCGAAAATCGGAAAAAAACGGATTTTCGGGCAATTTTTGGCAATTTTTTATTCGATCCATGTAAAAACCGGAAGCTATGTTAAAAAAATTTTATTTAGCTTTCAGAAACTTCAAACAGAATGTAAAAATTCCCTCTAGAACAAAAGTAACTATATTTTAAGCAGATAGTGGCATTTTTAACAATTTTCAAGCTTCCGATGACGTCACAGAAAATGTGCTGACGTAAGCAAATTTTTTTTGCCACCATTTTGTTCCCTTTATGACGTACTATAAGTGTGCCAAGTTTGATTCAATTTGAACAATCCTATGAAAAGTTATTAAGGGGGGGCGGAATCCTGCCCCCCCCCCCCCCCCCCCCCCCGGTCATAGTATGTTCGAAAAACCCCGGAACGAATAGGGTTAATGCATGTTACAACAGCACCAACCTTCATCACTTCCAGCACTGTTGTTTTCCAAACCCAAGGCACATTGCTCTTCATCTGTATGAAAGAATTAAAATCAAATAAGAAAAGAAGTAAAAATTAATTAAATGCATAGTGTGGAAAGGAGGTCTGATAACACAATTTAAACGACTCCCACACTCACACCGCTCCTCCCCCTCCCTCCCCTTCCTTAAAAAGGAAGGAAACTATTATACAAACTAACCTGGGGATTCATTTTCCACATTATTTTCATTAAAAGTACTAAAATTAGAAGAATGGTCTTTTGCATTGGGCATGCAATTAGTCTGATGCACGGAAGTGGTGCCTAAAAAAGTTGGTAAGAATTTGTAAAATATTAAAAACGAAATATTCACTACCTTAAAGGGAATTTGAGGTGATATTTGAAGTACGCGTTTGAAGATTTTGACATTCAATTATTCTACATAACTTATGATTTTTGACCTTTAAGATTATATGAATTCAAACTTTACTAACATATAAAGGTTGCAGAAATAAAATAGAAAACATAAAAAATCCTTAAAATAGCAGTAATTTTTATCCACTATTTGTGTGTGACTTACAATGAGTTGTATCTACAATTGTCTTATTTCTTTTAGCTTTCCATTTTCTCATGCTCCTATACTCTCCTTCTAACCATTTCGGATCAGAGCTATCATCGTCTGTATCTCTTATTTTTTCTTCTTGAAGTTCTTTCGTACCAAAAGTTCTCATTGGACAACGTATAACTTTTCATACTATCGTCAAAGGATAATGACTCAGAACTTTCGGTTCCGAGATTATCAGCAACAACTACCTCGCGCATATAACGTTGAAACTTAATTTTGTTTTTAAAATTATGTGTTTGACGAAGATTGTTTTCCAATCTTACAACCGTCTAAAAAAACGAAAAAGGGAATAAAACATACGACTTTTAGTTCTAACCCAAAAATCATCAGGCATACCTTGAAACATCCAGTTACAGGACAATTTTTTTTGGTATAAATACGTTTTCTGGTTTTCTTTTTAGCGTCTTTAATTCTATTTATCAAAACAAAGTAACTTTTAGCAAAAGCTCGTTTACCTTTCCTTTAAAAATATTTCCTAATTGAACGGACAAATCTTGCACCACTCTCTTTAATTCGTCACAAGGTACTCCACAAATATTACTGTTATAAAAAAAAATCTCTTTTAACAAGATCCCAGTCAATGTATCAACTGACTTCTTTACGAGTTCGTAGTTAAAAGTAAATTTAACCTACGCATCAAGTTAAGAAACATTGTTTTTGTTATAAAAAAGACATGTAATTTAATACGGTGAGTGAAGTCTGAATACAAAGAGTTTTTTCTAATTTCCTTCCTTACCCCTATTTGGTATGGGTTTTTGAGGGCCCTTCTTAATTTGGGGAAGTGCCAGCGTTCTGTAAATTCTGACAGGGTTATACTTATAACATAAAACTACTCACTCACTCACTTACTCGTATTAAATTTTACATAACATACTGCATATTCAAATTTTAATCATTTAAAAATAGTGAACTTGCCCTCTGCCAGTCAAAACCATAGACGCCATAATCATATCGTAACTGTGTACTAATTTTAATGTCCGTCAATGCAAACACGTAAATAAAAACATTAGATTCATAAACTACTGGTTGCAATACAATTGGACTTTCGCGAATGATTTACATACTTTTCTCATTTGTGCCATCGATACTATAATTAAGAAAAAATATTGTTGCATTTCATTCACCAAAGTATACAAGTATAGATAGATAGACAGACAGACAGACAGACAGACAGACAGACAGACAGACAGACAGACAGACAGATGGACATAGATAAGAAGATGTGCATATTTTACATGGCTAGCCTCACAAATATCGAGGGAAAGATGGAGAGTCCTAGACTATTTACTGCTTATTTTGAGCTGCGCAGACCAAATTAGGGCCCACGATCTACTAGACAACTCCCGGTAACATCCAACGGCCCACACAGTTTGCCATCTCCCAAATTTCCCTCACATGGCTTGGGTTAACCCGGGGCTATGGTAACATTCATTCATTCGCCCATGTTGAATCGCTGTCAAGAGGAATGGAACCCCCGTCTTCCGCACAGAGTTATAACCACTAAAATTTGCTACATTCTTGCTTCATACAGACAAGGAAAATATTTTGCAAGAAGCTAAAATTTATTTAATTATTTCAATTTAATTTCATTTACCAAAGCTTCCCAAAGAAAAAAAGATATGATCCAACTTTTTCACCATAATTTTTCTCACGTTTCTCTCCCTCAATTGCTGATAAAGTTTCTCCAGGATATTGGAGCAGAAATTCATCTTTCTGTATATCTTTAGTAACAAAAACCAAAACCTGCAAATATTTAACAGCATTAATACATTTACATAATAAATTTGGTGACCATTAAAAACTTCTTGATGTATTTGAAAGATAACATAAGTGAAAAAATTGTGTGCATTATAGCATCATGTAAGGTCATAACAAGAAGTTAAAGGTTTTATTCCTAAGAGTATGACTATTATAGTGCATAAGTCTTCATCTGTAACATGTAAAAAATGAGTTGGACAAAACAACTAGCAGAACTTAATAGTTTCTTACCAATATGATCGTTAATAAATACCTTAGAATGCCAGTCAGAATCACACTTGGTTATACAGTCTTGAACAGCTATGATGTATTGATCTATTTGATTTTTTCCCTGAAATTTAAAACATACACCTGCAGATGATCTCTACAAAAAATAAGTGAAAAAATTTAGTAGAATACAGTAATTCTATATTCGATGTTTACTACATACCTTAGTGTTATCCTTTTCCTAAAGAAAAAACTGACTAATATTTTTGACAAAAACTATCAGCGGAAAAAGAAAAACCATTATTTGTAACATGAGATGAAAAACGTAGAGATAAACAAACAGGGTTCACAGCAAAATTTAGACTCAAAATTTCAGGGTTTTCTCAGGTAATCTATAATATTACCAGGATTTTATGGTGGAAATTCCAGGGTTTACCATGGTATTAGTACAAAATACTAAAATATAGATAAATAAATAAGCCAATGCATGTGATGTTTATAATTTAAATGAAAGAAAAAACACATGTATTAGGACAAAATATATTTCGGCTAACAAGCCTTCATCAGTTGTAAAATAATAAAATCAAGTTACATCTTTTATGTAAAATTTGGGCAAATATAATACGCTTGAGCGATTAACAGCAAAAGCATTGCTATATAAATACGTTTAGAATAACATAAACAGTTTTAAATCCTGTGGGTATAAATCGCTAAAGGAGAAGTATTTGCATATATACATAGTTAAAATTACGGATGTTTTAACATATAAACAAATAAACAATTAAAAATGATTATGTACGGAATTTTTACAATAAAAAATCTATTGACAATTAAAAGTATGGTAAATTAGCAAAAGAACAAGTAAACCGATCATTGCTTAAATTAAAGACACTGTGACGTAGCTGGGAGAAAGAAAATAAATAAATCAACGAGTAAGAGATAGACATTTAAGAAATCCTTACGAGTACATAAAACAGTCCCTACCCATTCCAGCTGGACAGAATGTGCATGGGAAAGGAATGGATGAATGGGAGACCGTAACTTAGACTTCATCAGCAAGCAATTATCCGGCACATAGAACCGGGTTGTATAGAAATCAATATGTTATATATGTGAGTAGGCTAATAGTGTAACATTTGTTTATGAAGATGCCGCTACGGCAGTTACACTATAAAAGATAAGCGGAAGAAAACGTTAGAGTGCACGAGTTCTTTGAGAGCCCAATTAAAGGGACCTGTGCACTATGCGAATATATAGGAAAGAGTAAGTTTGTATGTCTTATTGTTAACAATAAAACGACAGTGGAAAAGAATAGAGATAAAGAAGTATAAAGAGGAAAGTTGAGGAAAATCTCACTACACTTGATGGAAAATAAAAAATAACACAACATATACACAACAAACGAATGCTACTCCTCAAAGCCCAAAACCACCAAAATACTACCAGACATAATGTTCTAATGGACAAACAGACAGCGAAGTACCTTCGCCACTGTCACTGCGGTTAGACAGTGTAGCAGTAATACGCTAAGTGAGGTCACTGGATTTTCATCCAATGTCCAAAGTAGATCCAAACTCACTGCACAAAACAAAAACAAAAACTAATAATACTGAATAAAGGAAAAATACAACATTAATAATCCAAGGTAACCTCACGCTCATTAAGCCAATTAGGTTGAAATGAATCTAATTTGTGTTGCCAAAAGCACTCTTTACGTCTTAACCATGACAAACTTTCGGCATGGTCAATTAACGTAAATGACCAATCTGACATACCATTATGATCAGGCTGTTCAAAATGAGAGTGAAAGGAAAGCTGCATAACAGGCTTCCCTAAACTGAATTTCCGGTGGCCACATCTTCCACCTCTTTATTACTTTTATTTTCCTCTATCCCAGAGTCATTTTTTCTTTCTACATCGTTGGTATTTCTTTCTCGACAAACGTTAACTTCAGCAGAAAACGGTTGTTCAGTTTCTGCAATCAAATTTATTTCGGGTGCGGGTAGTTTTTTGCGTTTTCGTTTTGATACATTTGGAGAAGAAAAGGACGATTTTACGAAGACCAATTCATTAATCAATTGAAACGATTCCAAATATGGCAGTTCTACTTTCTCGATGTCAGTCTTTAAAAGGCCAAATTTCAGCAACTTTCTTTTACGCTTACCGCGGATTTCCGACATTAAAAAGTTGAGATCTCTTAATAAGCAATCCAAGTATTTGGAAGCGGTTTCTGGTACAGCACGTTCAAGAAATTTAACCATTTTTGTCCCAAACGTTATTTCGCTTTCTTTCCATTTTCTAAGATATTCATCGACAAGAATTTTCACAAAGGCGTTACCTCCACAGCGCAAAACATTCTTCCAACGATTTAAAGAATTGGATGACATTTTGCCAACGCAAGGATGTTTTTTAATTGAAAGTCCATTTGGTACGATATTTGATTCGACACATATTGACATAAAAACATAATGGTTAAAATTTCTCACTATCTTTTCTGAAAAAAACAACAGCTCTGCGGACGACATTTCCTTCCGTTTTTGAAATAACGATAACTTTGTCATCAAGGTCTTCGTAATCGCAATCCTCCTCAAGACAAGAATCCATATCTGACTCAACAGTTACGGTAACGTCATTTTCCATTGTTCCTACCCGTCTGAAAACACGAAAAGAAACGAAAATTAGGATGCGTCGATGAATTTATGATGTAAAACAACAAAATATGTTAAACTGCAGAAGGTTTCGCAGTTGCTATACCCAAAGAAATCATGAAAGTAAAAGTGAAAAATAAACGATACATAGTCAAAATAGTTTTACAGAGTCAGTACTAGTTTACGATTAAGTTATGACAAAAACCCACCTCTCATTGGATTCTGCCATTATATCGCTCAGATCATCACAACTACTCTGCACTGGTGGATATATATCTTCGCCCCCTTCTTGTCCTACATTTTGTTTAGAGAGTTGTGTTGGTAGAGGTTGTGGTTTTGAAGATTGAACTTTCTGTGCTTGTGACAAATGCTATTTGTACATAACCCTACTCAGATTATGAAATTGCTTTATATGATTTTCCATACGAACTACCTTCTTCTGACAAAACAAAAACGGGCAACGCCTCCTTGTGCGCTTCCGTACTTTTAATTTTCGTTTATCCGGAGGTAGTTTCGGCCACTCCACGTTTAGATTATAATTTACTCTTGCACATGAAGCTTGCACGTCACTCTATCTATGTGTAGCTATGAGGTGATCTTTCAAGTGACTTCTTTTTCTAAAAACAAGTTCATCAAGAAAATAAAGTTAGATCTAATTTGGAAAAGAAAACTGAAGGAAACTTTTAACTAAAATCTAAGAATAAAACAAAAGAGCTATTCATGAAGCGTCCTCTATTCGGTAAACTTTATTTTTAAAAAATCAATTTTTATTTAAGTTTTACAAAAATATATTTAATATAATATACTATTGTTTCTTCTGTCGTATAGAAAATCAATTATAAATA
Organism: Hydractinia symbiolongicarpus; assembly: GCF_029227915.1. Classification (NCBI taxonomy): domain Eukaryota; kingdom Metazoa; phylum Cnidaria; class Hydrozoa; order Anthoathecata; family Hydractiniidae; genus Hydractinia; species Hydractinia symbiolongicarpus. Next base: position 20,764,112 of record NC_079881.1, read on the forward strand.
TTTTTCAAAATGTGCGAAGGATTATTCTCTCGAACATAACAATTTCTAACATTTTCAAAACATTATTTATTAAATTTTGCGAAATTTAATCCATACACGCAAGGGACTTCCTAGTTGCTCAAAAGAGTTTGCACAAAATAAAATTTCAGTAAATATAGTCTTTCCTGGTATAATACTCCCACAAAAAATAGTTCCAAAAAGTGTAGAACTATATGCGTGTAAAGAAATTGCCCTGGAAGAACTCTGCATATTGTTGCCTAATGGAATTTTTAAAAACGAAAACTTACGCATTACAATCTTTTACTGGACATGTTACTTTTCGTCTTCCTTTTTTTTTCAGTTAGGAGTGTTTTTTTGCTAAAAAATAAAATTAGGATATTAGTGATTGAACAAGAAAGCCGGGCGGCTAAAGAACTGTGGAACCTACCGCAAAATTCGATTGAAGGAATAGCGCTTTAAATGCAAGTAAAGGCCGACCTCCACTTGCCCGCGCGTACGCGTTTGTACGTGCGCGCGTGAAAATTACTAACACGAAAAATTGACAGGTGAAGTACTTAAATACACATATTACCACTGTGAGTAACAGTTTTTTTTTCGTGGAAAATAGTTTCACTTCAAATATAACTATAAAAACCTAATATAAAATCTCAGCCTCAAATTTCAAAATAGAAAGGTGCCATTACAAAATTATGGCATCTATGAATGTTTAACACAGGAGTCATGCAGAGACGGATACACCGTTTTCGTTTAGCAAAAAAATGTGAACAAAAGAAGTAGTCATTATCAAAACACTACACAGTAAAAACAAAACTCTTGATACTATCAAAGTATCTGACACAGCGTGGTACATGTACAATAAAATATAGTCATAAAGTATCATGCGTTGTAGTATAAATTACAACAGCATGTCACAACAACGTAGAAAGATATACACCTGTATTATATCTATATAAAAAAAATTAAAAAATGTTAACAGAATCAAAATATGAATTCCTATTAGGTTGGATCTTAGGTCACTCATCATTTTTGTCCATTTCAACATCAATATTCTCTTTGTTGTTTAAGTCGACATCAGACGGAAGTTTTTCGTCAATTTTGTTCTTCTCATTGGGTTGATGAATGGAAACAACTCTTTCTTCATCAACATCATACTTTATTTTCACAAGAGTGCTTAACATCGCTTTCACAAGTTTCAATTTTTTTGAGGAAGGCACATTGTAAAACTTTTCAACGATTTCAAATTTAATGTTACATGGGAATTTCTCTTTTGTTGCGTTGTCTTTAAATGAAAATGACAACTTCCGAGTAGACACACATTCCTCTGACGACATGACATGGTCACACTTAGTGCATTCAATTATGTCTTCAGTATCAGTAGAAGACACTGCACCGTTACAATTAGTGCATAATAATTTTGTGTTAAACTTCATATCGATAGAGGACACTTTTCCTAATATTTCTTTCTGTACATCATTGACAACAATCTTAGCATTGATATCAATGTCTTCGTTTTCGCAAACTGTTATCTCTGTCTGTTCAGTTGTCTTTAAGAATCTTCGTGATTTGAACTTATGAACCATTGCATTTGTTATTTCATAGCACATATCCTCCTCCACTTCCTTGGTTAAATCTCCGTAAAAAGTAACATGGATAGATCCTGTGTTATCATACATTACAGTTTTACGATATTTCAAATTTTTATCATTATGAGTAGCACTTTCTATTTCGGACATGTTTGCAACAACTCCTTTCAAATGAACTTTTTCATAGAGAGCGGATTCGTTAAGAATATCAGTAATGGATTTAAAGGTATATTCCAGACTTGTTTTGTCAAACTTTAGATCAGCTTTTCTGACAGATGAATAGTCTGTTACAAGAATATCTTCATTGGAAAACTTGTTTTTTTTCATCACACACCCAGATGAATTTTCTTGAATGGTTTTCAACAGTTCACGTTTTTCCGGACTGAAACATACAGCCCGGCGAACATCTTCTTCTGCGTGAAAAAATACTTTCTCTTGTTCTTCGAGGTTTTGATGAGTGATAGCCCAGTGATGTAACCACTGACAGTAGACGCTTCTAAAGAGAAGGAATTTACGTTTAGGGGCAATGTTTCTATTAATGGATCGATATTTCGAACTAGTGAGATCTCTGTATGTAGCTAGAATAAAAGTTTGAATTTAATTGTATTGACTGTCGCCAAGTAATATATAGCAACATAAACTACACAGATATTCCCGTTTATGGCTAAAATCTGTGAAATCGATGTTGGATCGAGTAGATTAAATTCATGAATACAAGTTTGCTTAAATAAGTTGAGTTAAAAAAAAAATTTTTACCTGCTTCTAAATTACTTTTTTTTGGAATTGATGGTAGTTGTTCTAAAAAGAGATTTATTCATTTACAAATCCAGAAATTAAAAATACTCGATTTCAATATTTAAAAAGTAGGTAGTCATGTAGAAAGTTAACAAAACGTATGGTGCATTATCTTACTTTTTGATGACATAACTACTTGTTTCTTTATTTGAACTCCACCGTTTGTTTTTTGAGAGAGTCTAAAGTCAGAATAACTGTTATACCAAATATATACAAAAAGAAAATACACAAAACATGAGGTCAGACTGAATGTTTGAGAAAAATCATGAGAATGTCAGGAAAGTTTAGCAAGTCAAGCGGGTGCCACAAAATGTAACACAGTATAGCATACAAAATATTGATAAAGTTTAGTGCAGAGATAATATGACAGCATCATGATCAGAATAATACAATGATACAACATTGGAAATGGGATTATCAAAATGATTGTTCAATACATATACATGGTCAATGATGCCACCTGATATATGAGTTGGTTCCTGTGCAAGTTGAGTGTACCCAAATTGCTGAATTACATCAACTAGATTAGAGATGGGAGTGTCTAAATAATTAATGTTAAAGTCACCAAGAATGATATGAAGTGACCTGGACTGAATCAAATAGGAGAGTAATTCAGTAAATTCATTCATGGAAGTTCTATGGCTTCTGTATACGAGTAGTATTGCTATTGTGTCAGAACAATATTCAACACAAACAAAAGATATAGCATCAAAATGTTGAACTGTACGCAGTGTGACATTATTGTCTATCATAGTAAGAATACTTTTGAACTTATCTTGGTTATTGTTGAAGATTAGCTGATGATACGGAAACAACGTCTCAAGATTATGTGTGTCATAGCTAATAGGTAATTGACTTTCAGTTAAACATATTATGTTAGATTGCCTTAAAAGTGAGTGATTTGCCAAATCAGTTGCATGTTTCACAAATGATCTGATATTTATTAGGGTTATGAAAGGAGGTAGAATCTGATTTTGTACAACAGTAGCTCTCAATCTATCATATTCTGAGGAAACATTCAAATTACATGTGATGGCTTGTGGAGTTACTTCACCAGATATGTAAAGATTTTCAATACTTCGTACACGACTCAAACCTACATAAATTTGACCATGACTGAACTGTCGTTGTCTTTGGAGTTCGAAAGATATTACCGCATTAGGAATTGTCAGACCTTGCACTTTGTGAACTGTGCACGCCCAGGCTAACATTAATGGAAACTGCAATCGCGAGATTGATGGGGAAGATGTACTTTTACTTAGAGGTATACTGGCTTCAATCATTTTGATAGGAACAACTGAATTATCATATTTATATTTATCAGTTCTTCGTGCCTTGATCCCGGCACCAGCATCAGAAAATTTAATGTAAATAGTTTTAGGTTGACAGTTTGTATCATATTTTATGCTGAAAACAACACCTAATTGACCATTTATTAAACGATCTTCGATATCTATATTGACGGTCAACATCACTTTGGCATCTTTTTTAATAATCAAAGTTTTTGCAAGGCCGCCTGTTTGGCTCTGGTTCAAGTCTGAAATACTATCTAATTTGTTTTGGGAGACACCTGCAGGACTTTTATCTAAAGCTTGAATTTTGATTAGTGGATGTGGTAGTTGATTTAGTTTCGAAGTATTCAATTCATCTTTTAAAGCATTTTCTGCATAAATAAATACTGTGTCAATTGGAAGTTTATTTAAATCAGTATGTCGCTTTTTAAGTAAAACTAAATCATCTTCGGTAATTCTTCCAAGTCTAACATTGTTGAGCAACGTCACAAAACGATTGTCACCTTGTTGACGCATAGTTTCAGTCAATTCACAAAAGGAAAATTGTTTCCAAGGATGACAAAGGTTTAGCAAATCATTTTTAAAAGGACTGAAGACAGTAGACTGACGAATAGGTGGAAGCTGGTACAAATCACCAACAACTATAATTGATAATCCTGCAAATAATTTGTCAAGTGCTACACCAAATATATCACACAAACGTTTGTGAATATGATAGAGACGGTTATTGGAAACCATTGATATTTCATCAATAATAATGATAGATAGTTCGGAATATTTTTTCCTGAATTTACACCTCAACTTATCACTGAGTCTATTTATATCCGGAGATATGGCTTGAAAAGGAATTCCAAGTGCTGTATTAATGGTTGTTCCATCAATATTGATAGCAGCTATACCAGTTGGAGCAATTTTCAAAACCTTGATCTTGTCAGGTGATTTATTTTGGAAACTGAGACATTTTGAGAGAGATGTATAAATAGTATTGATCAAATACTACTTGCCAACACCAGCACCACCAGTTATAAATAACTTTAATGGTTCAAGTGGCTGTTTGAATTTTTTGCAATTAGCAAATTTAATATAAGTGTTACACCAGTCATATACGTTTTCAAAAATTTGTCGTTGTTGGTTATTCAAAGAACAAACCATATTGCTTATTTCAGCATCAGATTTAAACATCGGTGATGCTTGACTAACACTATAAAAAAGAACAGGTTGATGATCATCAGGTTCATCATTATCACTTTCTGGTTCAACATCAGATAAACAATTTTATTCCGACATTATATTCAAACGAGCAAAGGCAGCATCCAACTTCTCAGCATGAGGTTCAAAGTTTAGCCGGTTTAAGGTTACAATATCCATCACCCCTTTCAATTGAAGCTTTGCACAATAACTGTTATCTGAAAGGAGATCAATTTCCTTACGAAATGGATAGAATAAAAATAGTAAATAGTGTGCATACTTTTCTGGATGCAACTCTTTCTTAGGTATATGATATCGCAAAACTTGTTGCACACGGCGACACTTCAATCTTTCAAATGAATTCGTAAGTGGTAATGTCATAGGATAACCATGGGTATGATGGTTGATGGCACTTACATCATCAGTTAGTAATTCTGGTTGTGAGTCATTATTGTCAACACAATAATCAACATAATAATATGAAGCGAATATTGCAAGACATATATTGCCAACAACAGCATAACAGCCCTTCTTAAAATTTTGATTAGGTCGGTCTACATACCTATCAACAATATTACGTTTAAATATATCTGTGCTATCAGGATCAAGTTCTTCAATTTGTTCTAGTGACTTACACATCCGTATACGTTCCGAGGATATATTAGTATTAATGTACATTACTTTAGGGAAACACTTGCGAAGCCATAGTTCTGGTAAGCTATAGTATACAGCTTCTTGTACAGACACCTGTCGAGATGTAGCAAACGCTGAAGCAACCTTATACATGGACTCTCTTGCTCCTAAATTCATTGAATTGCACTCTTTTGCAGCCTGTCTTAGAGCTTGTGATGATTCACTTTCTGACTTTAAGAAATATGCAGTCATGTAGCAAGCAGCTTTGTAATAATTGAATACTGGTTGAATATCCATGTTCGCTCTCCAAGCTTCAAGTATGACAGGGTTGTAATTATTGATAAAACACGAGTCAGGGTTTCTTTGATAATGTATTTAAAAATCAGAAGTAGACAAAGCTTCATAGTACTCAGTAGAACTCAATTCAAGAAGTGTCAAGATATCAGAAATTGTTTTACCAGTCATATAGGTGGATTTACTGGGGTCTAAGTATTCGTCAATAAACAATTTTACTTTCGAAAGAGTAGCATTTCTGTGTGTGATTATCTTGCTTTTCTCTTCAGGAGCAATATCATTTTCTAGTGGCTGTGCTATAATAGTTTTTTCGGTAAAAAAACGACCATAGTTATAACGGCACTTGGTATTCCTATATTTTTGGCAAGAGCGGGTATGCTTGTGCAACTGGTAAGTTTTTACCAAATCATGCAAGGCTTTATTTTCACACTCAGCTGGAATTTGAGCCTTAATTACAGAGTCAATAAAAATTGTGTACTCTGGTATTGTTTCTTTAGTCAATTGTGGTGGATTCAAGGTCCAAATAAGGGAATGTGTATGTGCAACTCACGGAACTGAAACTCCACTCTTATTGCATAATTTGTTATCTTTCCAATAGTATCACAGCCTAATAGCACTTCAGCAAACAAATTTTCAACCCTATATTGAATATGTCTAGCTACTACTACTGGATTGCTGTTAAGTATTTCACACCTCTCCATGTATTACAAATTTTGAATTTTTTCCTCAGACAAAGATTTATTTTGTAACTTTGCTATAATAGCAACAAGCTCATCCCAATGAAGATCGGCAGCTGAAAGAGTTTTAAAAAATGTGGGGCATCCAAGTTGTCTTATCATAGCGAGTGCTTCTAATTGGAATCGCTTCCAATATGCTGGACTTCCCTTGATAATATTCATAAACATAAACCCAGAATCAGAAGCAATCAACGACTTAACCGTCGAGCTACGACTAGCAGATAACATTCCTGCAGTCACATTACCGAGTGTTTTCTTTAAAGCAATATTTATCTGGCTTGACAAACTCAGCTGCTGTAAAACAAACTGGGCAAAAAATATATAATCTGAATTTGAGGCAAAATGTTGCTTGTAGTTGAGCAATCGTTGATTAAAATACATTGATGGAGATAATTTTACTTGTCTTTCAACTTGTTAACCAAAGCAACCATTGAGTAACAGATTAGGAAAAGCTAATTCCTCACAAAACCTATCTAGTAAAATGCTTGTTGGAGTTTTACCTTCACCAGGTGCTAATTCAAGTAGTTCACTATTCATTTCAGACGGCATAACAAAAACTTCCGATGCACCTTGCCCTAAATTATTTACATGACTTTCAGATTCGGAATCGCTAGAGTCTTCTTCTGTTTCTAAATTAATAACGATTTCCTCTTCATGGTCAAGGTTTAATTACTCTAATGGGAAATTGTCCAGGTTAATGCTAATATCTTTGTACAAGTTATTATTCAATTTTAAAAATAACAATGCATGTTCAATATTTGCTAGGGGAAACTGATTCAAAATAAACATGACCATTGAAAATCTTTTTCTTTTTCAACTTTACGAGGAGTAAACCAGAAGTGTCCGGCGGACATGGCAATGAATTAAATGTCTCACTTACTGAAACGGGAATATTGCAAATTGCCCCTTTGCGTTTAGGCATTTGGCCTTTCGACATTATGACAACCTTTTTGAAAAGTAACCGCCTTGATATCAGGGCAGTCTCTAGTCTATTTAGTCTTGATATCTCAATAGAAATATCAATAACAGCTAACTTGTTGAACACTGCTTGACATGGAATTTTATTTTTCGACACTTTTGAAGAACATGTGAAACAAATATATTTTTTGCCATCTGAACTAACTACATTTGTGTTAAGATTGTCTACATGGCTGTTTTTGTGGTCTTGAAAAACCTTGACAGATCTGCGATATAAACACCTATTACATATAACACAAATGTGGACAGGGCCAAGTTGTATTTTTCGTCTAAACCTTTTTATGCAATCGTGAGGTGATGCAGGTTTCTTTCCATGGGGTGAAGTCATCGCATGGGCAGTGTTCTTGCAAGACGCAGATGACGCTTTCTTTTTAGTATTTTATTTCGCAATATTTTTTGAGATACATGCACTTTTTTGTTTCATACGTTGAGCACTTTTGCTTTTAGCATCAGAAGCACGTTTCCTTGAAATTTGTCTTTCAGATCTGGGCTTTGGTACAATTTTACTTTTGTCACTTGCAGAATATCCATTATTATCCACTGTTATGAACTGAAGTTCGTACTGGATCTGACTAGATGAACTTTTAGAATAAGCTTCAAAAATGTACGAAGTAAGTTGCACAACATCAGCAAATCTTAATACAATTGCAGAGCCTGTTGCAGAAGGCATACCTGTCTTATCTCGACTATGACAGTCTAACAAATAGTAATGGCGTTTGTTTGGAATAACAGCAAAAGTGTACCCACTTACGAAAATTAATATTCCTGTGAAATTATTGCAACTATGTATGTTATGAATAAATTCAGTTTGTGAATTAGAGCCATTGTGAAGAAATCCAAAGAAATCTGCTGTGAAATCAAGGCTTATAGTTAAATGTTGTTTTGTAATAAATTTTGGCAGTTCCGCAGCAGAGAGGAAGTCCAGACTATTTTGCTGTTTAAACAACGTGTCACCTTGCTCCAATATATATTCCAAGTCGTTGCATGTCCATTGACTTACTGCTTTGAGAGTTGAAAAGCATATACTGAAGAGAGATATACAAGAGCATTGTATTCCCCAGGTATTTCCAAACTTTTCGTGACCCTGGTGAAATGATGCCTGAATACATTTCATAATTGCATAAGGACCTTGATTTAACTCTATGTCGCCAGAAGCAAACAGTAGAATTTTTAGCAAAGTATGACAAAAGATATAAAAGAGAAGGCATGTTCGCGGCAACAGTGACATATGAATGCCAAGGAGAACTTCAAATAACAGGCAGTAGAATATATAAAACGTTTAATAATCAACTTACTTTACACACCATCCTGGCAGCAATGCTGTGAAAGTCAGGAAATTCAAGGTGGCTTGAGATTTGTGCACAGCTTTTGAAAAACGTGCGAACAAGATGACGCGACAAAGTCTCTGAATAATCAGCCAATCATGGGTCAAAGAATGAGAAAATTCGCTATCGTGCGACGGTACTTAAAAATGTCTTTTACAACCGAACCAACTGCGTGTATGACGCGCATAGTAATAGGTACAGAATACTGAAAAGATCAGGAAAGTTGTTAAAACTAAGCGGACATAGAATCTTGCACGCCGCTCATTTTAGAAACTGTGTGTTCCACAGTTAATTGATGCATAACTATAAATAAAATTAGTATTTTCTAGGATGTGCAGAGCACAAAAAGCTATAAACTAAACCAGGATTAACCCCTACCTTTTTGTGAAGCTCTAAAAAGACGCAAGTATGATAAATTATAGATTAAGAACAGTGAAAAAGTATATACCATAAAAAACAAACGTGCTGCGTGAAAATTAAAACGTTCAAAATATTTAGTTAATGTAATTAATACAAATGTAAGGTAACTTACTCCAATCCACGTAGTCATCTCAACTTCTTTTTTCATGTCGTAATAAGGAGTTGTTAAATTCTACGATTGTTTGGAATATGTTATTAAAGACATGTTTATATTATTTTAAATCAATTGGTTTAGTTTCAATGTAAAAATAACTGAAAAAGACAAATCATAGTTTTATGCGTAGTTAGAATACAATTAAGTTAAAACCTACACGGATTGCATCAGTTTTATGCGTAGTTGGAATACAATTAAGTTAAAACCTACACGGATTGCATCATGTAAAAACTTCGTTACTTGCTTCTTTATGTTTGAATTCTAGACGGAATTCCAAAAATTAAATGTTTCTTTTCAAATGAAGGAATAATTCACGGTAGCTACGTATAGACTATACCATAATCAACACACCTTCAAAAAACATTTATTTTCCTCTTGTTTATTAGGATCTAAGTATTCGTTCTCCTTTGCATCACGATTTTTAAATTGTAGTGTTGGAGATATCTCCATACTAACAGAAGTACCATCTGTTACTGACTTTGAATTATCTTTCTCTGTTGTTTTCGTCGTTAAATTCTACATATTTGGACATTTTCAAAAGTTAATTCCCAAATCCAAACAAATAAGTAGTCAAGAATCAATAGCTCACAAAGTACATTTATGAACAAATGTTGTCATACCATTTCATTGCATTTGTTATTATCCAATGAAGTACTGGTTGCATCTTTAAGCTCAACGCCCATTTTGGCTGTGTCTTTCTTATATCAAGCAAAATTGGATCGGAATCTCTTAACTTTGAATTGTAATTTTCACAAATTTTGAAACATAAGTTTTTGTGCTTTTTTCTCGGAAAAGTTAACGAAACGCTACATAATTTGTTAATTCAAACTTACGTGATTTGATATGTTGTAATAATGGATCCTGAAAAAAAGAACACATATTTTCCATCATAAATGTTTTAAAATGTACCACTATCTCTAAATTTAGAGAAAAATAATCATACTGTAGTTTTGTTCACCGCAAATTCTTTATGTAGCTCAACATATTCTTCTAAAAGTGTAGATAAAAGGTTATGCAGTAATAATAAATACATAACATTTTCATTTGCAACAATAAGTAGGCATCGGTTTTACCATCAGCGATTTCCGGTGATTGTATCATTAGATGTTTGACTAAATCAGACATGCTACTGTATTGAAAATCTACAGTGTCATCTTCTTCCTCCTCATCTAAACCTTAAATATTTTCTTCCAACACTTTTATCGCCTCATCAGTTATATTAGTTTCTGAAAGAAAGAGATGAAAATACCATCTTTACATAACTTTCAGTAAACAGAAATTTATCACACAGTGCTGAGAAAAATATTGCAATTTTTTATGTTCTTGTTGTATATTGCATGAGCCTTTAAGCAACTGAAATATATGAGAAAATAAAAAAGGTAAAAATTACCAGATATTTTTTTTAGATAACATGTGTGATAATTTATAATGACTCCTTCACCCTGCTATAAATATAATTTGATACGCCTATGCCATAAATGAAAACTTATCTCTAGTGGTGAGCAAGTGCTAATGACTTTCATGTGCTAATGAATATTTATCTATGTGAACAAACGCTACTTGAACCACAAACGCATGATGTCTTGTTTATCCAAGCCAATGGGTTTACTCAACAAATTAATATTATTACAAGAGACAAAAATATAAGGTTTTTCCATGCAAAACCAGTCAATCGGGATAAAAAGATAAGCTGTTTGCACTTCGAAACACTTTCCACACATTAAATTTGACACTAGAAATAATGAAAATATTTAAACATAATTAACCACAATTAACAGTTTTCAATGGCTGATATTATTTTTGTTTACTTAACTAATTAGCCATGCTTACAATTGATGATACAAAAGCATTAGTTACAACAGGTGTTAAATTTATCTTTACCATTTTTTAACAAACTTTATTTAGACAAAGTGGCTATTCATACGTGACCGTACTTTAACATTCTTTTTCTATTCGTTATGCGTTAATTAGACCCTGTTTACACGCATTTTTGCTGGCATGAGTTTATTTCGGTGTCTTCTGGAAACTCCACTACTGTTTACATGTCAAAGCTGACATGCAATTTCATGCCGGCATGGCTAAATACCGTATCGTATATAAGTAACTTTTAAGGGAACTTAAAAGAAACAGAGAGAACGAAGCTCAAGTTCAGCTAGCTAGCTAGCCTGGCCTGCACAGACAACAAACTAAGTTTTAAAGCTAACGAAATTTGCGTGCAAACATTTCAGCAACAGAGAGCATTATTGTTAGCTATAGAGCTAACTAGCTAGTTATATCAAATATAGTAGCTAGCTAGTAACCTTAAAGATCAGAACGATACAACACAACACGCCATTTTGTTCTATCATATTTATTCTTACGGCCCACTATGTGGTCTGGTCGCAAAAATGAGCACGGGGGAGCACAAACTGAACATGGGGGGAAAATGCTCCCTGATGTTCCGCAAGAAATGAACATGGGGGAGTAAAATGAACATAAGGGAACATTAAAAGGTACATGAGGGACACGCGCCCGCATGTTCATTCGGAAACGTACATTGGGGAGCAAAATGAGCACGTGGGCACATCGTAAATAAACATGAGGGAAAATATAAATTGCTTGCTTACTTACTTAATTTAGGTTTTTAGGCAATTTGTGCTTAAGGTAAAATATAACAATATATAAGTAATCTAAACATTCATACTATGAATGACTTGTGTTTTACGCACCTGCATGATCGCCACGCATACTGTGATTAATTTATCAAATATTGTTTCATTCTTGCGTCGAAAAGGTATTCCGTAAGTAAAAATGGTCCACATAGGGGCTAAGGGCACTTTCGCTGTGTTCCTATGATTTTACCAAAGTAACCTTAACAACAGTTTTCAGTTACTTTATTTCCTCCAAAATGACATAGACATATTAGATTTTCATCCAAAGGGTTCCTTACTTACGCGAAAATTGGAAAAAAATCGATGCACTGAAAGTCGAATCATTCACCTACAACATAACATCGGGTATGTTTGTGAAAACTAAAAACTATCGTTGAGAACGCAGAATATTATAATTTGATATTCACAACAGGCATCGGTTAAGTTAGATTTAATGACTTCGTCATGTTGTTCCTCTCACCTCTATACACTACGCAATTGTGAGAAACTCGTATTAAATATTTTGGTGTATATATAGGATTCTGTGAATGTAACATGAGGGCCAATGTAATTTTTCTATTTTGCTTTGTCCCCAAATTCTTAATTAGGGGTAATAAATTTAGGATTTAATTGATAAATTGTTGATTTTGCAGATGCACGAAAACCAGAAGTCGCCTTATAATATGTTACATGACGCGTTCTAGTTTCTACGGAGTATCCATTTTAAGGATATTTGTCCTTTGACAACTATGCACCTTTACTTAATTCATCGGCAATATTTCATCCTTGAAAGCTCCTTCTCTAGGTTCGTAGGAAAATTGATGGCACTGAAAAATTCACAGGTTGGTTCGTTTTAGTTATTCCTATCTTTAGATTATTTTTCAAACGGCTTAAACCCGGGTATTGATATTTTTTGCACACTTTACGCGAACTAGCCGTCCTAATGCCGTTACAAGCAAAACATATTGGTATAAAAGACCGGTTGCTAGTCCGTTGTGAACGTGACAGGAATTCACCCATCGTACATGTTTTTCGCATTACTATTTGTGCACACTCTGTACGTCTGAGAATCTAATAACACATTGCTCCGGGTTTTTTTTTTTTTTTTTTTTTTTTTTTTTTTTTTTTTTTTTGAAAAAAGGCATACAAAATAGCAACACTGTATTTTGTGTTTTCCTAACGCGGCCAGACATAATAAAGAAACGTTGGGCTGTCCATGATTCAAATTTCAAGTAAATTTGCCCGTCTCAGCGTGCCTGCAGCAAAACTGCTTTTTGTGCAGATGGTAACCCGTTAAAATATCCATGCCTTCACCCATGCTTCCTTATATGTTTCTGTACTTCTGTGAAAACCTTCGAACTTGCATATTGCCAGGATCTTTGGAATTTTCGTACCTTACTTTGCGAACAGAACTACCTAATCCTATTCGGTCCTGGGTTTCTTATCTGCCCGCCCTCAGACCGGATAGGGCCAAACAAACCTTCGTAACACAATGACATCCATCGGTTCGTGGCGATACGAAATCATAGTAGCGGAAGTTGTCTAACCAGTCAGCAAACATCTCTTATTTCGTAGTGTGTTTGATTGTCTTATCCCTTACTGTAAGAGCAACGGTAAATCAACTATAAAAAGGTTGACAAACTCATATAAGGCTACATTGCATTTTATGCTGGAATCGTGAAGAAAAAAACATAATTTCTGTAGATATCGTTTTTTTACGTAGCATAGAAAAAACAAGACGTCAAACGAATCTAGCATTTTCTGCCAACGAATAAAGCCGTATAGATTAAATACACGAATTAAAAAAAAGTCCATAAAAACCTTTGCTTCTAACAAAAACACACCATAGCTTCCATAGCTTATATTTCACCAGGTTTATTTTAACAACTTAGTTTTCACATTACGTCCATTGCATTTTACAGTTTCATCGTAAAGAAAAGTACCCATTTCTTTATAGTTACGGGTTCCTACCTTGTTGTGCGAAGCATGAAAACAAAACGCTATTTTATGACCATGCATATGAAACACAATAAAAACTGAATAACAAAAAAAACGATAAAAATAACAAAACAATTCTCTTGATAAAATTTCGTCATCGACCATATCGTATCTCTGATCTGATCACTTAAACATTTCCAAATTATCGTGTTATCAGAATCGGTATACTTTTTACGTTGTCTGGTCATGCTAATACATTTCGCCGAAGCAGTATCAGGTACCTTCTCGGTAACCCTTTCATTGGCAGATTTGGTATGAGTTCCTTTTTTTAATAATATACCGCAGTGAATCTAGCAGTGCCTTTTCCTTCTTCTCGTTCCAATTTAAATCGCTTAAGTTTGCGTCTGTGGAAATTCTATCCCGTAATAATCTCGGTCGACACAATACCATCTTTGATTTCAGAAGAAAATATTTCTTTAAGGTCGTTGACTTGTAAGTCCAAATTTATTTCATTTGTATCGAAATCTGTCCTCAAAGCCTCCCTAACTTGCTGACTTGTCTGAAAGGCTCTTCTCTGTTTATCAATTAAGTTATATGACATTGATGCCGTTCGTTCAGCATGACATAAAACATTGACAGTGGCTTGCTTTAATTCCGGTTGATTTTTATGAATCGTTGTGGTAGCATATTTTCGAACTAAGGTTGTGGTCAAATCGCTACAATCACGGCCAAGAGCTTGATCCAAAAGCTTGAGAGTTGCCCAGTGACCATGGAAGAAGCCATTTTGTTTCCAGCCCAGCTAACAAATACAGATTCCTTACCGCCAGAATTGATTGACAGGAATACACATTTTTTATATAAAACCGTTGAGGTAGTTAATTTTTCGGAAATAATTTTTGCAATTTTGCCTTTCGTTGCTAACATAACTAACATAAAAATATTTAAAATTTTATAAATTGTAAAAAAGTTTCGTAAGATTAAGCATTTTTTCAATGGAGATAATAGTTTTGGAACTACGAATGTCAGCAAAAACTTATGCCCTAAGGTAGGTATAATTACTTTTCGTGAATCATTATATTTTCTTGTTGCGCGGGAATTGATTTTCGCAAGTAAATACTTTTTAAAAAAATTAACGAATATATTATTTTAAATTTACTAAAAATTCGCGAAAATTAATTCACACAAAAATTAATTACCTTAACTATAAAGATTTCTTTAAAACCAAACGTACTCCATTTGGAATATTAAGCGTTGAAAAAACCAAAACTTTTTTTAGCGTGATGAGAAAAACAAATATTTCTGAGAAGAATTAATTCTTTTTTAGCACGATAAGAAAAAAAACACTTGCAAGAAAAACCAAAACCCTTTTTAGCCCGATGAATAAAACAAATCTAAACTTTTAAGCGCAGTAAAAAGAGTATTAATAATATTCCTTAATATTATAGATTATAGATATTACATAATAAATTCTTTCCAATATTTTTATCTATAAACTTCTTTACCAATCCTTCCTGGTCTCTCTTTTCTAGGATGTACTTCTTTGCCACTTCTTCTTCGTCAATTTTTAACCGTCTTTCCCGTCTCTTGAAAAACAGCATAAGAATATATCATTTGACTTTTCTTAAAATAATAACCAAAATAGTGACTTTTACTGTAAATAAAAAATGTTTCCTCTCCCTTTAAAGGAGCCATTAGTTATTCTCATTCTACATATATATATATATATATAAAGTTGCTATAATAATAATTGAACATGAATTGTTAATGACTCAATAAAAAAGCATCACTTTTTAAAATACAGGCAGTCTTTATCAGCCCCTTCAATTTACATAGCACAACCGCTCCTTGCGTGCAGCCCATGCAAACAGAAATAGGTCATAATTTAAAGCTGCGGCAAAAATTTAAAAATAATCTGTAGAAAATGGTGGATGGGAATGAAAAACAAAGAAAATATACACCTCGTTCTTCACATGTATACGCTTTCAATTCGTTCTTTTTGGGATGAAGCGAAGTTTATTATTTGAAGTAAAAAATTTTATACAGAGAACTTTTGAATGGATGGGTCAATCAATGGAGACCAAAGATTCGCGATATTTTGGAAAGCGAAGAGGAGGTAATGGAAGAAGAAACTGACGATATTCAATATTAATTTGTTTAAATTTATTGAGGTTTTTTGTTACTATGCTAAAAGCTATATACATACAAATTCATTCCAGCCTTAGTTTAGTAGTCAGGCACACAACAACTATCTGACATTGTAATTTCTAATTTTGTATGGGCATTAAGAGCGCTAGGTGGTGTTTTTTGTAACGTCAATAGTCTAAATGGTACAAAAGTGGAGTAATGCTTAAAAAGTAAGCTGAGTAAGTTAAATTTTATGGTTTGTTGTACAAGTTTATTTGAGATATGTGATGCAAAAGGCAGATAATCCATTAAAAAGGACAATTAACCACTTTTCTGAAAATTTTTTGAAAACCTAGTGTAAGCTGGGAAATGAACACGGTCGTTCAAAACCGCGATTTTAAGGAAAAAAGTGTGCGCATGTGCCAAATTTTTTAAAAAAAAAGCGCCTACGGCATAAGATTATGACGTCATCGATATTGATCTCACTCTCCATTATCTTGTTTTAGTTGCCCAATAAAAGAAAATTTAGCATTTTTTTCTTTTAAAACTAAAGAAGGATGAACATAGACTACTATTTCGCCTTTGGTTGCTACCCTGGGCAGCCTAAACAGACGGTAAGGTCCACAAAAGCCCGGATGGCTAGCTCACAGTTTACCAGTACAGGAACACTCTTGTACAACATTCTGACGCAAAGTTTTGCCTAAAAAATTACTTTTCCTGTCTGCGTGTATCCCTATCGTTCTATCGTATTAAGTAGTAGCTGCCACTTTTTTTACTACTAAAATTTTGAGCTTTTCTTCACCTTACATTTCACTTCCGTTTTCACAAAAAAAATGGTTGACAACTATTAGACATGTAAAATGGACGCTAGTAAACAAAGAACAAACAATATTATACATCTAAAATTAAATTTTAAAAGGAAAAAAATAATTCATCTGATCTGTAACCTTCGCTACCTCTAAGGTTGGTCTTGATTAGTTTTCTAGAAGCCTGCTAAAACTAAACGTAAATGTGAGAAACCTAGCTTCACTCGGACTCAGTGGACCCCAATGGAAATAATCCACTAACAATAGGTTTTTGTGATTTTCTGGGTAGAAACACTTTAAATATTTATCATTATTGTTGTTGTTGTTGTTAGACTAGCAACTGATTGCAAATGAAAAAAAATTGTACAATTATATATATGTTAAACGAAAAAGCTAATAATTTACACATTTTTAGACATTTCAGCCTAGACCATTCCCTAATCGTGAGATTTTTCACCACGAAAGTCAATCTGAATTATATAAAAATACTTTACAAATTAGGCTATTACAAGTATTTTTTATTTCAATTCATAATCTGTATTTAACGAATATATTCTTATTTCAAACGCATCCAACAAAAAGTGGTAATCGAGCAAATCAGCAAGCTCTTCTGTTTCATCATCGTTCCATCTTTTTTTTAACCGCTTCTTCCAACAAATCTTCCCATGCAAATCACGTTTGAATGACGCTTGAAATTGTGAATTATTGGGTCAAAATTACTTCAATGAAATCGTGCCAACATGTTTTGTATCGTAGAACAATTTGGGACTGGTTCCCTAAAATGTAAAAAAACAGAAAGTACAATATAAGCTACCAGAATCACCCAGAACCACCGAAAAACAACAAAGACCAATGCGTGGCAATTGTTTTCAATCTTTGATAATTCAATAATTTAACGGACCAGCCGTCAACGTTCAATGGACCCAGGGTACAAACCTCGTACAGCCGACTTTTTCAAGTCTCAATTATACAATGTAATTTTTTGTACGAAAAAGTTTTATAATTCCTAACTTCTTACTAAATTTCCTCCTTTTCGATTTCTTAATGTTGGCTTGGAAGGTCTTCTACCTAACAGGAGTCTTTCCCTTTAAAGTCTATGGAATACACGTTCGATACGGAGCCAATTATTAACGAAGTATTTACACCAGCGTTTTTTCTTGGTTGTTTATATTTTTTTCAAGTGATTGATTGGTTCGTGTTAATTCGGTCTGTTTTATTTATTTATTTATTTATCATCAATATTTACCCAGGATATACATTTCAGAATAAATTTCTGCTTTTCAAATGTGTCCTGCTAAAATTAAAATCAAATACTCTACATTATATACAATTTAATATAAAATCGTCGATGTTCTAAAATCCAATAAAATGAAAAGGAATAGGCAAAACAAAAAGAAAAACGCTAAGCACATAGATGAAATGGTGAAAATACACTAAAGATAAGATTATAGGTGTCCATGAGTTAAGCGCTCAAATGGGAGATAATTGGTATAAATGGGTGAGGCAACAAAGCTAGTATAATATATGAAATATTGAAAATGCTATACTAAGAAACGAAAGATGAAACATGCCATATCACAAATGCTTCCTTCTGCTAAATATCGAATGAATAATCGGCAAAAAACATTTTAATTCAAAACCGCGTATGTCATAAGCTTGCAGTATCTAAAAACATCAAGTAGAAAGGGGTGAAACAGAGGTGAAAACATATAAATAAGGAAGACTAGACAAGGTTTAAGAGCTTCATATTGTGTTAGGGTCCAAAGTCCAAATAAAGTGTGTAAGTAGGCCAAACGATTAAAAAATATGGTTATCCAATTTATTTTTAAATTTCATATAACTAGGCTCCCTTCGTATATCTATTGGTAAAGAATTATATATACTGGCACCCATATAGTAAAAACCATTTCTTGCCATATCCAAACGTACTGCTGGTAACTTTAGCGAATAAGAATTGTTTCGAGTCAGTCTTTGATGGTTTAGCAGCTGAAAGTGGTTCCAATAATTTGAGCATGTTTTACGATCAATACATTTTCTGACAACATTACAAGCATTTCGTTGAATTTTGTCGTAAATGGGTTGTAAACTGTTGTTGTTAGTTACTACTCTGGCACGTCTATCCAAGGACTGCAGTTTGTTCAACTGGGTGTTATTCAGGTTCAAATTGATGATACTATTGAATGTAATGATTGGAGTTATCATTGTTCCGTAAATCTTTTTAGCAGTTGTATCGTCAACTTCGGATCGTAGTCTCGTCAGTAAACGGAGTCTTCCAGATGCTTTTTTGTATGTAGAGTCGAAGTTGTTATTTAGAGACAACTTAGGATCAATAATTAATCCCAAATACTTGTAGCTTTTCGTCTCATTAATCTCCACAAAATTACATGACAATGATATTTTTCCTTCAGCACTTTTCAACATTTTACTCGTCCCAAATATCATCCATTCTGTTTTCCCTTTGTTTAAATTAATAACAAGATCATTTTCTCGTAGATATGTCTCAACAGCAAGAAGTTCTTCATTTAATACATTTTCAAAGACGAGAAAGCTTTCACTTGAGAAGTAGATAACAGTGTCATCTGCAAATTTAATAACGCTAGCTTTAAGTAGGACATTATCAAAGTCATTAAAGAAAATTAAAAATAATAATGGCCCGAGTATGGACCCTTGCGGAACACCACAATTCACTGGTTGTGGGTCAGATTTGATGTTATTTACCACTACTTCCTGCATTCTCCCAAACAAATAATCAGAAAACCATTCTAGTTCGTTACCACGTATACCATAAGCTGATAATTTCTCAATTAAAATACTATGACCAACCGTGTCGAAGGCTTTTGACAAGTCCATGAAAACTGCAGCAACGTATTTTTTCTTATCAACTTTCTTTCTAATGTCATCTAACAATAGATTAGCAGCCAAATCTGTTGATCTGAGACGACGATACCCAAATTGATACTGAGATAGTAAGTTGTTCTTCTCAAGATATTCGATAACTTGGTCATATACTGCCTTTTCGAGAATTTTTGAGATGACCGGCAATATAGATATAGGTCTATAGTTATTGTTATCGTCAGTCGAACCTTTTTTAAAAATTGGCTTAACTACAGCATGCTTCCATTCTCCAGGTATCATAGCCGTTTGTATCGATAAGTTTATTATGTGACAAAGTGGAGCAGCGATTTGACTGGAACAATCTTTGAGCAGTCCAGGTGGAAGATCGTCTACACCTGTGGCTTTACTTCTCTTTAATTTTTTCAGTTCTTTTTCGATCGATATTTTCGATACATATTTGAAGGTAAATATGGAAGTAGTTCGTAATTTCGACCATTGTGGTTGTTTCCATACAAAATCTTTTAAGGGAATCGATTTCTCCTTGATTTGAGCTGCTATTGAAGAGAAAAACAAACATAGTGATTCAACTTTCGATTTGGTTGCTGTAGCATCACTTACGACGTTTCGTGGTTTAGTTGGCATTATTTTCTTTATCGTATCCCAAAATTTCTTTGGATTATGACAATTCTGTGCTAGTAAGTTTTTACTAAATTGGGACTTCGATTCTCGTATTTTACGTGTACATAAGTTTCGAACTTTGCAGTAAGCCTTCCAGTCGCTTGGCTTTTTCGATTTTCGCGCTTTTCGTAAAGCCTTATCTCTTTCGTTCATCAATTTATATATCTCATTGTTAAGCCACGGACAAAATTGTCCTTTGACTGTCTTCCCGATGATAGGGGCATGTTTGTTGAACAATGCGGTGAGAGTAGTTTTGAAATATGACCATGCGATGTTCACATCGTTCATTCCATAAAGTTCACCCCAGTCGTGTTTACTAATTTCGTCAACCATTTGCTCACTAGAGTACTTGGCATAATTCCTAGTCTTGATAATTTTTGGTGGTAACTTATCTCTTCTTAATTTTCTGACGAAACCGACCATATCGTGATCGCTGATACCGATGGGGATGACGTCATTTTGGTATGTCGTATCATTTCGAGTAGTCAGAATACAATCAATTAGCGTTTGTGTATTATCGGTAATTCTAGTCGGTTTTTCAATAAGCTGTTTCAATCCATAAAGCCGTAAAAGTTCTTTAATGTCTTTATCATCTGATTTCTTTAAGAAATTAATATTCAGATCTCCCAAAGGGTTCACTTCTTTTGATTCAGACATAACAAGCCATAAACTTTCTAGCTCATTATGTTCCAAATTTGTCCGATGTTTCCACTTAACTCGATCCGATATATACATGGCTACACCGCCGCATTTGCCTTTTTTCCTGGCACGGTATATAAAACTATAGCCCGGTATGTGATAAAGGTCCGGGTTGTCATTATATGAATCTTTTGTAATATGAATTTCAGATAAATTTCAGATAAATTCTGACTGATTGCAGCGGGTTCTGGGTTATTCTAGTTGGTTCTGGTGATTCTAGATAGGTCCAGTGTTTCCAGAACCAGCGGGTTCTGGGTTATTCTAGTTGGTTCTGGTGATTCTAGATAGGTCCAGTGTTTACCAGAACCGCAGGCTAGGTTATTTGCAGACGGCAGGGTATACAAAAAGCTCTTATCTTTTAAAAAATTCTGAGGCTCTTATAAAAAAGCATATAAAATGATAGCAAATCTTCTATCTTGTATATGAATTTCTTAATTTCCGCATGACTCTTTTGGTTCTAATTGGTCTCTGGGCAACAACTTGGAGTGTATCCCAGCCTCGTAGACTTTGTTCTCCACATGCAAAGACAAATTCGTTGTCTTTGCTAATGTTAGCGGTGTTTCGTTTCTTAATCAAAATCCGTATTGCCTGGATTGATTCTTCCGCGAACAAATTTGGTACCAAAGCAGACCGGTTTCCATTTTTCTTTTTTTCTTCGATGTAGCAGATTTTAAGCCGTTTTGCTAATTTCCTTTCAACTGGATCATTAATTTCCTGGATATCAAACCTTCTCTTCCTTTTCTAGCATTGAAAGTCATTACTCTATACAATGTTACTTTCATCAACTGCCTATAATCGGTGGGATTGAGTGGATCTTTCTTACATTGTGATTTGATCTCCTCTATACAAAAATCTCTAAAGTTTTGGACATCTTTTTGATTTGGTATCTGTTCTGGGATGTTTGCCTTGCGGTTTGTATACACGGCTTTAGCGTTATTGGCATATATTTCCCAATCCGATTCCCTTAGTTCCATAAACTGGCGGCACTTCTCAAAAATAACGTTATCGCCCTTTTTTAGAGCTTCGGCCCGAACAATCAAAGAAAGGTTGGATAAACAAAACCCAATTTTTCTGAAAACATTAGGTTTATCTATCTTCCTTGGACCATGATACCTTGCTATATATTGTGCTGCTTTGAGAACACTATCATAGTTTTCAGGCAACACCAAATCATCAGATTTAAGGTCGCCTTTTTTAACTATTTCACGAAATCGTGGAATCAGCGTCGCTAATGCGCGCAATGAATATCGTATGTCATTATATTAATCCCTATCCTTGCTGTGCAGTGAAGCAGCAGCTAATGAAAGCAAGGTGCTGTCGTTTTTTATCCAGATAAAAGCTTCATGACGACAAGTCATTCTAGACAACATCAAGTCCTATACATCGTGAAATTTCTTCTGACCAAGCTGCACATTCACCAGTACTCGGCTTGCTGCTAACGGACGTTTTTCCACAACGTCACCTCTCATCGGACATGTTTTTACATGCTTGAAAAGTGTAGCTGCGTTAAAAAAGCCAAAACAGTGTGTACACGGAACAAAATTCATAACAGACACAGTATCCGATGCACTTTTAACCGCCGAACAACACACAAACGGGCATCTTTCTTTAGTGACATCAAGTTAAATTCATAATCACTCTTTCTAATTAATAAGTTAATAGCATTTTTCCTTCTGATACTTTCCACGGGGTATTTTAAAAGGTCTTTGATTTCATCCTCCCTTTAATGTTTTCGAAGTAAGTGCCGCAAAAGCTTCTACAGAAGAAGTTTACAATATAGGCGTACGTGTTTCTTGTATACATGTTTGAGTCTTTCCTCTAAAAATCATGGTAATAAAACTTATGGAGCTCGCATATATCTGGACATCGGGGGTTAGCGCAACTGCTTAAAGGAAGAGGACTACGTGTAATAAATTTATACCAAAGTGCTTTGTTAAAATCGACGCTTTTGATTTATTTTCAATGCTGCCGGTATTTACCTTTTCCGCCGAACGTGGTGGTTCTAAATATAATAATAAAAAAGAAATATATAAATATATATACTTTTATATATACTTAGTATATAAAAATTATTCATTCGACGTTAAAATATAGAAAAAATAGTGCAACAACTAAAAAATAATGACGATTAAGAAAACAAATAAGAATAAGATATTTCTACGCTTACTAGAGATATTTCCTCACTTGATGTCTTTATCACAATCGCCACTTGCATTAAATTGATTACTGCAGGAAACGTCTTGGATATTGTCAACAATGATTTGAATTTTTAAGTATTTTTCTTCCTGTTCATCTTCAGAGCTGAATGACACATCACTTAAAGGATCGTAATCCTCATCATTACTATCGTCCTTACTATCCTCGCCTTTATCGGCCCTCGGAGCGTCAAGGAAAGCCTTAAATGTACAATAAAAAATTATGAAATATTGCAAGTTAACAAGGATCAGGACACACAATGTACATAACGTGAGACGATCATTTTGTAACAAGTTAGTTTACTTATGGTTAGGTCAGGTTACAACATTTATTTAAACACGAAACCAAAGAGTACTGTACACAGAAAAAATTGTATCTTAACTTAATTCGGGAGAAAAAAGAAACATTTTGGAGATTTCTAACATATTGTTTTCTCCGAATAAAATACCTTGCTGTATGATAGATATAGAAACATTTTATCAACTGGAGCTCAAAATAGTCATATTGACACTGTTGCGGATTTAGCGCGAATACATAAACACATTTGGTACAAAATATCCACTATGTGTGAGTTGTAACATTAGGACGCGAGACTGAAGTTTTTAAGTGACTGGTGGAAAAATCGAACAAATTGTAGGCAAGCAATTAATTTTTGCACCGAAATTTTTCTCAAATATTAATCACACTCCCAAAATATTTTCGCAACAACATTGCCCAGAAGAGATTATCATTACAAGTTTTTATTAATTTATATATGCATTCGTAGGTTCCGTTTTAGCTCACATTTTATAACTCACAAATAATACTACCGTTTCTCCTTTATATACATATTTTTAAGCAAATACATTTACTTACTAACACATTGGAATTTTCCAAACCGCTGTCTTGTTCCTCTGGGTCTTTTTCATTGTCAGAATCTAATACAACATCGTCCTAAGGTACCGTTAAGATTGAAAGATAAAGACAGGGCGAAATCAAAACATAAAGAAAAGAATGGATTTGGTCCCTTACTAAGATCTCAGATAATTTCTCTGTTGAAGTAACACAACTTCGGGTCTATAAAGCCAAAAAGAGTAAAGGCAAAATTTAATTGTAATTAGATTTAACTTTGCAATATCAAGTAATTTTCATAAGCATACTGAATTTGAACTCAACCACATTAAGTAATCAACAAGTAATTTTATTTAAAAAGCAGAATTCGAGAAAGCGATGAATTGATTTAATACACCAAAAGAGGACAATCTTCACGTTGTTCACCATAGTATGAAAAGTTCAACAATTACGGCTAGCTTCAGAAGAAAATGCCCAAAAATTTATTTTTAAATTTGTAATGTTAAAGCAAGTGAAGGTAACTTTTATCCTAAACACTTCTTATACTCAGCATAGTTAAATTAGCCTTTATGTAAATTTTGAACTAATTTGACATAAAGAAGTCTTGTTTTATGGCATTGCTAGGCTTAAAAGCTTGATTTCTTTTTCGAGCCTCAAAAAATCAAATGTAGCGTAATTAAATAAACTGCTGCAGCAAATTATTTATTTTCAGTATGATTTTAAAAATTTTATACTTTCATCTATTTTCTTTAAATATTTACAAAAACGCTGTGGCACATCAAAGGGAAAAAATAAAATAAATTCGGGAAATGTCTTTTAGTGCTATTTGACGTCTTATTTCTACTCAGGCCAATAAGTTAGGGCGTTTTTCGAAATATAATGAAAATTATTGAACGTATAGAATTTGGCGTTAAAATGCATTTACTCTCAATTGATATCCCAATAAACAACATTTTACTATAAACCCAAAAAGCTGATTTTAATGCGAAATAGTAGTTTTGATATTTTTAAATGTGTACCTTCTCGTGTATTGTTTCTAAAGTGACATGTACATCTTTTTTTTTCTAAAAAGAAAGTTTTCAGCCAGGTTAAATTAAATCAAAATATGTTTTTGAGGATCTTGATAAAGTTTATCATACCAGTTCTGTCATCTCTTCAAAAAATAAAGCACAGGATAACTGTTACTAAATTAAAATAAATAAAGTACGTATTTATTCAATTTCGTAGACTAAAAAAACTGTATCCGCTACTATGTTAGCGTTATAGGATATCATCTACGGAAAGAGATTCCCAGAACAGCTAAACGACTAAAAATCTCAGCCCCATTATTAATGATTACATCAAAAGCTCCAGGTAAAACGTTTGTTCGGGGATTAAATATAACAGTTTTTTATGTAGTTACTACGATACTTCTTTTATAACTACGTTTGTCTCTAATTCTCCGCCAACTAGTTTGATCTAAAAATGTTTAAAATCAAAGTTAATCTACAGCTGAAGTTGGTGGTGTCGGTATGAGAACATTTTTGTCTTATTTACGATTGAAATCTAAGGACTAATCGTAATGCATTGTTACATTTTAGTTCACTAACGAGTTGTTGCAGAATGATTTTTAATCAACAACAGCTGTTGGTGGACACACAATCTAAAGCTAAAAAAATTCACACATAAATAGCTCCGTTGAAATAAAGCACTCTTTGCATTGTTGCTAGAAACTATTGCAGACATTGATTTGAAAACTGATGCAACCTACAGACTCACATTATGGAACAGTACAAACTGTTAATACCTATGTTTGAAGTGCTCAAAAAATTAGCCATCCAGGAAATGGCAAAAAGGCTATACATACGGTTCACTA
This sequence comes from Hydractinia symbiolongicarpus, assembly GCF_029227915.1. Lineage (NCBI taxonomy): Eukaryota > Metazoa > Cnidaria > Hydrozoa > Anthoathecata > Hydractiniidae > Hydractinia > Hydractinia symbiolongicarpus. Next base: position 20,790,103 of record NC_079881.1, read on the forward strand.
AAATTATTAAATAAAAGCTTTTTGACTATCTCTCTACAGGTAGAAACCACCCTTAGAAAAAATACTGTAAAAATAGGACAACTATTATGTTAATTTACCTTGTTATCTGTGAAGTTTCCGACCCATCTTTATTTGCTACGTCAAATGATTGCTGAACTGGTTCACTATAATTAATAATCACAAGCTCTTTAACTGTTTCTTTACAGGCAGAAATAACACCCACAGAAAAGGTACGGCAAACTATCTAAAATTAGCTGATGACATGGCTACTATTACGTTAATTTACGTTGTTAACTGTAAAGTTTCTGAAACATCTTTATTTGCTATGTCAAATGATTGCTGAAATGGTTCACTATCTATATACTAATACGCTTGTGTGAGTGACTGTGAGTCCACGACAGGCAAAGTACGGGTCACTTTCTTACGACGTGGCGTTACGCTAAAATTCACCAAGTTAAAAAAAACGCAAATCAGGGGGTTACTATTTAAACATTAAATTCATTTTCTTATTATTTTAAAAAATAAAACTATTTTTTTATTTTATAAAAGCTAATTTTTATTTTATTTTTATATGTTTTTTTTGTTTAGATTTGTTTATTCTACTGCTGCATCGAATAGCAACTATTTGATCACACTTTTATGACTTGATTGGGTATAAAATATATAGGAATTTTACAAATAAGTATGTCTGATTAACCACAAAATTATAATGTTTCGATAACATTATTTGAAAAAAAAGAAAAACAATTGAAATATTGCCCTTTTTTCCCACGTATGTTGTACATTTGATTTCTATGACAAGATGGATCCTAAATAATTGTATATACATTACAAAATTGCGAATACCAATGTTATACATGATCAAAGTAACAACAAAATTTTTATACCTTCCCGGGAAAAAAATTTATGCACGAAAGGAACAAATTTGTGACATAAAGCTTTAAATTCCTGAAGTGTTAGTGTACTAAAACAATACAATAATAAATAATGCACAATCTAACTTAAATGCTGCCAAAATTCAAAATCATTTTTTCATATTTTCGTGAAGTCGTTAGAGCTAAAGAATATTATAAATTATATCATGTGATGAACAAGCACTTGTAATCTAGGATAGGTTTTAACAGCTACAGCTGTCATCAATGGAAAGATATAGTTGTCATCGTCATTACTCAGTGACAGCGACTAAACTAAGACGCATTAATATTTTTTTAAGTTGTTAGTACTTTTTATTCCAAGCTTTAGGAATAAGAAAAGTAAGTTTTATAGGCAAATCCAACATTATATAAGTGAAGCACAGCATATATATACAGTTGTCAAATTAAAGATAGATTCTACATTGAACAGAAGTTATTTACATACTATTACTGCTAGTCATTTCGATGAATGGTTTAATATAGCTAACACTAAAAGCAAAGGTATTTTTAAGCAAAATATATATAAACTAGTCGATAAGGCCCGTGGAGAAATCCACTTAGGCCAAGGAAGAATGGAAGAAATAGGTTGTTTCAGGTCTTTTGTTGATGTCAGCAGTGCGTTAACAAAAAAAATTGGCGGAATTTGTTTATCTGTTTCCTGCAAGGTGCTGAGTTTGAAACGGTGATAAAGAAAATGTTTATGATCATGTGCTTTTTGATGAGCGCTTATTGAGTTAGAAGGGTTTAAAAATTTTGCTGACGTCAGCAATGGCCCCGTCTAAACCGAAAAACTTTTTTTTTAAATTTGTATACCTGTTGCCTTCATCGTATAGATCTTGAAACGCTGATCAAGAAAATGTATAGGATTATGTACTTTTGACAAACGGTTGCAGAGATATTAAGGTTTGAAGGATTTTTGATGTCGTCATCAACCCGTCCATGCCGAAACGGATTTAAGGACCCAGGTTTGGGAAGATTACCCAAATTGGTCTCAGGTGGTCCCTAGTTACCCACGCGGTGAAAAATCATTGACGTCACCACCTCGTTTTCAAGTTACTTGGTCTCAAAAGCTTTAAAAATTTAACATATGATTATGACATAAAGTAGTGATATTGACGTCGCGCCGTAACGTCAGAAAATTTAACACATTAGACATGAGTTTTCGGCAACATCAAAGCAACATGAACACATCCACTTTGCCTGTTATAGACAGACAGATAGACAGACACACAGTTAGCGTATTATTATAGAGATATACCCAATAAAAATATGGTACACATAGTAGCAAAAAAGAGCCACTTATTGAAGGAGTCTATGCAGCAAAAGTATTAGTTGTAAAGCTGTAATAAAAGCAGACTTTGGTTGACCCTAACCCCAACTAGTGGACACATGTTCAATATCTAGCTAGCTAAGTAATGGCCACTATAAACGATTTATATTTCTAACTATGTAGTTAGGCGGATAGCAATTGGCTACACTACTGCTAGTCTGAAAAATAATGTGGGAATAAGCAGGAAAACTTATTTATTTAGCTCAGCTAAAGCTAGCTAGCTAGCTTCCGCTAGATAGAACATTAAAATAATCTGTTCATCGGTTCAAAATAAAACAAGTAAAGGACAGTTTACATATATAAATTTCCCATAACTGAAGCTGCCATCTTTGACAATGACGTAAGTTAGTGAATCTAACAAGACGTTTTTAAAACAGGGGTGCATTGTGCTCTCATGTTAAAAGCATAGGGACACAATTCACATAGGGGTGACCTATAAACATAAGGGCACCAGAATTAACTACAGGGCACACATTTGTTAACATGAGGGCAAACATGAATTGCTTACTTACTTAGCTACTTATTTACTTACTAACTTATTTTGTATCGATATTATCGTGACATCGTTCAATGGTAGATACAAATAACACTTTTGTTAAAAGTACAGTATCTACTCCTCATTTTTGTTTTGTGTTTGTGAACTTTTTCTGTGTTTCTTTGTACCATTGTTAAACTTAAAATGCTTTACTATAACAGCGGGAAATACTGAAGAGTTTCAAAATTAACGTAAGTTTTAATCAACAAGCTGCGCGCATTGTGGAAATCCCGCACTTTTGCCAGCCGATAAAAGCCGTAGTTGGTATAAAAATACTTCACTAGCGATTCCTCTTTGCCTAACTTTGTCTACTATTAATTTTTAGCATTGTTAATCTTTGGTTTTCTACGGCAGACGGTTACTTGGGACGGTAAAGATTGACAACACATTAAAATATGTCGCTTAACAAGAAAACAATAATACAACGCTTCCTTTAAAACAAATATTATTAGCTATTATAATAACTTTACAGGTGTACAATTACAAAGTATGTATAACGTATATTTACATTTTCTTCGTGCTTATATCTTCAAAGGATTTCAAGAGCATTGTTTTTTTAAATAAATACATAAGTAAATACAACCTCCGATTATGGCTAAACCAACTAAGACAATAACGCCGAATCCGATTTGTATACCGAAACTTACTCCTCCACCACTTTTACCGCCTTTGCCACCTTTGCTTCCACCTCCTTTGCTTCCACCTCCTCCGCGAGCTAATGCCAGTGGCGTCTTGTCATTTGGATAACTTGTTTGTTCGTTTTTTTGATTTTCAGTTGCTGTTGATTTGGTAGTGTTTATAATGCGTTTGTCTGCACCGTTGTTGTCTCTTCGTAAAGCATGTTGTGATGATAAATTAATGCAGCATGCTAAGCACACAAATAAGAGTAGAGAGAGCATTGCCATTGTTAAGTTTTTATTTTTTCTATGTTGTATCTATGCGTATGTTTTGCATTTGTGAATTCAATGCATGTTTATATATGCATTTAATTGCTTATGCAACATTTTCAGTTACGGGTAAGTACAAATTGAGCAAGAAGGAAATATAAGGTAATGGTTGCCAAAGACAGTAAAGAAATTTGCGGTTAGAATGACATTTTTAATTGCACATTAATAAATGCCAACATCCTTGAAAAAAAATTCCCCACGACTAATACGTTGTTTGTTAGTTTTTTTTCCTTTTTTTAAAAATTTTTTAGGAAGTTAAAGTAAAACACATTAACATGAAAATAAAGATTTTTATCAAGAGTTTGGAATGCTGGTGTGACATTAACGATATTACCGCAAAAAGACAGACAAGGGAGCTTATTAAAATGTTTTTTTTGTTTTGTTAGTTAATATCTTCCCTTCCCTTCCCTATGTATTTGCTTATTTACCGCCAGTGATAATCATTCGATGTTTAAGAAAAGGAAAAGACAAATAGAGAACGAGAATTCCAACGTTGATCTGTTTTTAATAAAATACGTTTATCAACTTAGAGCATAACCATGCAAATAAATGTAGTACTTAATCTGAAACTGGATAAGCAAGGCTAAAATAGAGTAAAATAAAAAAAGTAAAGTAAGATAAAGTGAGTACATTATATTGAAATAGCAGAGAATTATCGTCCTTGAGGATTTCTCCGACTTTAAGTTTGCGACATCACTGCAAGAGGTACGAATGGCGTTGCTCGGACCTTCCTGTCTACCACGAAAGCCGGTTTGCGGACAGTAGATAGCTCCATATGGGCTGTCAAATTACACTTAAAGTACGCTCTAGAGTGGAGACTGGAACCTGGAACCTACAACCTTCTGATTATAGGCCAAATGCGGTAACACTACATTATCGTCGCTTGCATTCGATAAGTAATCCAGCATGAGCGTAAGTAGGTGAAGGATGGAAAGTTCAACGTTTTTTAAGCAAATGTTGGAAAGATCTATCTAGCAAAATTTTAAATGGCCTTCTGCGTTGTTTTCCTATCGTCTAATAAATAATTGCAACTATAGCAAACACACTGTGCTTTAAGTGCACTAAAATTGGAATATAACCCACAACTAGTGGAGCACTATGTCAACTTTGTTAGTTTTGTAAAAGTTCCTATGAACAGTTCATTAAATTGTTTCCTTCGCACAACAGTTTCAAGTTGGTCAAGGAACCTTAGATAACAACAAACCACAGTAAAAACGTGTGTAATATAAGGCCTAGTTGGGTATCCTACAAATATCTTTTTTTATTTCGCTGCTAGAGCTATGCTAAAAGAACTTGAAAAAATGGAACGTTTTGATCAACACTATAACCAAAAAACAAGAAGGAAATCCTTAGCTCTTAGTAAGACAGTTCTTAATAAGACATTTTCAACTTTACAGGATTGGTATTGCAATTTCAGTGAAATACCCCTCACTAATGATTACAAGCTGATTGTTTTACCTCTTAACCTAACATGTTTCCAGATTTCTACCTACTCTTTATATTGTACCCTAGACAGGTTATTCCCTGATAGAATTACTAGTTAACATCCCTTTTTTACTAATGACTACTAATTTAATAAATAATATTTAATTACTTAGTGGCTTTTATTTCATCCTGGCTAACCCTGGGATCATTACTTTGCTTCTTTTGCGAGTATAATTTAGTTCTCGACGAGGAAGTATAAACGGTGTAGAGTTCTGCCAGTAGGATAGGAATGATTCATTGCTCACTTTAGGCACTATCTGTAAAAAATAATGACCTATTTTATATTTTAGAAACATGTATGTAATTCGATTGTATCAATAATCATTATCAGAATGTATTAAAAGTTTAACAATTTAAAGTAACAATTCCCAAAAGTTCAAAAATGAGTACATAAAACTTAAATCGGTGTCAGAATAATATAATTTGCTACGAGAAAAAATGTTACAATAGAGACTTCATTAAATACGAATGATAATCTATTAACAATCGCTATAATTAAATAAATATATTAACTAATAAATAAATAAAATAAACTGCATGCTGAAGGTCGTAGAGTAGAAAATGTCAAAATCAAAAGAAGACTAGTATTCATTAAATTCAGATAGACTAAAAAAACACTACAGTGCTTGACTTGCTTATTCAGACTCGGTTTAACTGAGAATATGCAAACAATTTAAATTGCCAATCAGTATCAGCCTGATCTGAAATAAAAAAAAAAATCAATCTTATACATTAATTCCCTTGCGTGAGTAAAATTGTGAGTTCATGACACGCAAGTCACGAGTCACTTTCTTATGACGTGGCCGTACGCTAAAATTTACTAAAAAATAAGTAAGCCGCCAAATGAGAAAACAGGGGTCAATTTGTCATTTATGCTATAGCGCCGTTCCCGGTCGTTATAAAAGAGACAAAGAACCCGGCGTCGAGGTTGAAATGTGAGTTTTAAAAATTCAAAATACAGTGTTGCATGTTTTTGTTAGGTATCCCTTACATCGGTTTAATAAGAAATTCAGTGGATTCTTCCACGGAAATTCGGCTGGTTATAAATTATTTCACAAAAAAGGTGTATTTTAAGATTTTTGAAAAGGTGTTAGCTTTTATCAGAAATCAATTCAACAAGTGTTTAGTGGTTTTATAAGAAGCATTAGAGCTATCAAACAAAAAATTTATGTTTTTATTATAACGCTTATATATTTATTTCTTGTACTTTTAAAAATTGTTATTTTAAATTAACTTATATAAACGTTATTTTAAATAGTAAACTTTTAAATCATTCTGACAATGATTGTTGATGCAATCAAAACATGTAACTAATAAATGTTTAAAAAAGTCTGTTATTATTTTTCCAAGATACTTTATAATCCTGTCTTGCTCGAAAATATTGATGGTTTATTTAAATTAGTTTCAAGTATATCCCAAGTCATCTTAAGGACATGAATCTGGTGAGAGTTAACTTTCACAATAGTTAAGGTTCATATTTTTCGAGCGTGATTAAATCTCACGCAGTTTATTTTTTAGTCAAAATCTATATATAAGGCTACTTAATGTCTGCTTAACTTTATTCGACTACTTTTCGCCATTCATATACTTGTATTGGATTAAAATTGCTATTTTTTTAACTTCAGTTGATTATAAATATCGCAAGAATAAAGTTTTTTTCGACAGATTAACATCCGACAGATTTCTTGACATTTTCTTTTTGGAATACTGAATTTACTGAAACCTACAAACACACTTCTTTTTCTTCAGACAAGGGGAACTGTAAATTATTGAGCTTTTACGTATGATCGATATTAGAAAAAGAAAATTAGAAGAAGCTGACGTCAGCACAGAATAAATTATGTTAATTTATTCATATTTTCTCGTACCGCAAATATTCTATATTATAGGTATTATTGCATCAATGTACTTCGGACATTTCATTAAACTATTATTGGGGTTAATGCGCAATTAAATTGGAATATAACATGCAAACTGTCACAAAAAACATTATACCAGCTTTCCTATGAACCACAAAAGATTAATTCATTTGATTATTTTGCATAACTGTTGCATGTTCCACGATGAATTATGGACAAAAGTCAAACACACTTAAAACTATGTATAATATTAACCTAGTTTGGTATCGAAACCAATTTTTATTGGTGGATCTATTTGAAAGAAATCTCTTCAAAGCAGCAATAGTAAAGTCCAGTAAAGCATTCCTCAAAAATGGTTGTGGTCATTGCAATTATAGCTGAAAGTGTAATGAGATAATTAAGTGTATTTTAATTGTCACGTATCAGTAGGGCGTGACAGTAGGGTTTTTTGGAAATGTTCGTCATTTTGATCTCTTCCGCTAACCTTCCTGAAGAAAAAATCGAAATATTCAAGAGAATTTATTATATTTTAACTGACTTGGTATTTTCTATAGGAATAAGCTTGGCAGTAGCTCCAACTTCATCCTGGGAAATCACTCGGACATGATTCGAACAATTTATAAATGATCAGTTTTAATCATACTTTCTTCTTTGACTATTCGTAAGCATAATGGACGCATAAACGATATGACGTCTTGTTTATAGGATGATCAGAGCAATGATTCATCTTTATTGATCCAATGTACTATATCTAATTAAAGGTGTATACTGTGTCTTTTGATTAACATTTTTCCTTGTAAGTTGAGTTTCAAAACTAAATAAAAGCAAAAATAGGCTTGTGTAGGGATGAACTTAAATGCAAGTTACCGAAAAATTAGAATTAATTTTCGCAAGGATTAATAAACATAGATTTCGCAAAAGATTGGTAAAATATTGATTTAATTTTTAATATTTCTATTTTTATTTGAACAACAAAGTTGCTTTTTTCAAAATCTAATTTCTATTAAGGCATCATTCAGACAAAAGCAATCTTTGATTGGTAATTATTTTGCTATCACAAGAAATATCGCGAAATTTCTCGAAGGAAAAAGCTCCTATAAAGCAAATATATAAACCATACGAATTGATTACCATATCTACACTTTTGTTACCGTCGTAAATGGAACCATTTATGAAGTGATTGGTATAACGAGGAATGTGGAAACGTTGCCTGAAAATGTCTATAAAAACGTCTATAAAATACGTATTTCAAACTTCACTCCACTTGTTGGATGGACGGGCGAGGATGTAAAACATTATTCTCAAAAAGAAGGGTTTCGAAATGTAGGCAATTGTTTAGATCCCTGTCGATCACAAAAAGTAAAACTTTTTTTGTGTATCTACTGACCGCATATATATCTGGATATAACACTGTTTACACCTTTTCAGAAGCTAATGAAAATGGTAACTCTCCAACTTTTAAGCGCACGTTATAACCACCATGCGGCATCTTAAAGCATATCCGCAAATACTTTGCGAAAAATAATTGAAAGTGCACGATACTGTTTGCTCAATCAGGCGTATTCTTGCCAGCATTTCACCGCACCACTAAGCGCTTAGTCAACGCAGTCAACGAGACGTAGTTTTTACAGCAGCAGCTATGTTTCTTTGTCCGTTTTGGAGTCACTGAAGTAGGTTTGCAGTAATGCTAACCCGAAAGAATTGTGTGTAAAACCAACAGCCAATCAAAAGATATCTTGAAAACATTCACATCTGTCAAAGTCACCTACCACACCACTTATATAGACACGATCAGTTCAAGTTTGTATACTTTAAGTAATGGGTATATAATCTTTCATACGTTATTTTTGAACACATGTCTCGAACACGAAATATAATTGGAAAGTAAAACTATCGTATATTTTATTTCCTTAACTTTATCTAATAATACATTTTTTCATTGTAGACTTGCAGTATTACGCAAACATTGCATATTCATTACACATATAATAAAAAGTTATTCTTTTAAAACATCAATATTCACTTGCCCAAATCACATTTTGTGAAAGACATTAACTGGGGGGGGTCCGCGCAGAGACAGACAGACGACGGCTATTATCATAGAGATAACTCTTAACTATTTCGACCCATACATTCTGATAATATTTTGAAACGTTGTTATAAACGATATTGCACTGACACGTTGCTTCAAAGCAATTAATTTATTTTGACTTTTTAAAAACTAAAAGCTAAAAACCTTTTTTAGTTACTCACTATTCTTTTCTAAGAAACTTTAGATTAAACTTTTATTTTTTATTACAAAGGTAATATATTAAGTAACATATACACGCCAGCACGAAAACTCCAAAGAATACACCATAGTAAATACCACTATCATCAGACGAACTGGTGCCACTGCTGCTTCCACGTACTCTACTTCCACCTCCTCTACGAGCTAATGCCAGTGGTGTGCTTTCATTTGTATGCTTTCGCAGCTCCTGATATCTGTCTTGAGTTGTTATTGCTTCGGTTGTGTTTATAAATTGTATATCTGTACTGTTGTTGTCTTGTCCTATAACACGCTCTAACGTTAAGTTAACGTAAAAAAATAACCAGCCAAATAAGATTAGGCGGATGACAGCCATTGGTAATTGTTAGTAGTGTGTTAAATCGTTCAATTTACTGTATGTTATAATTTGTCTCTATTTGATGGATTTATATATGTTTGCTTATATAAGTTCAATTGCTTATGCAGCATGTTTCAGCAAGGGTAAGTGCCAGTTAGAAGAAACGGAAATTAATGACAATGATAGTTTAGAAGTTACGTAAATAAAAATAATTTTCCTGTCAAAATTAATCAGGGCTGTCTGTTCCGTTTTCTTTTCTAATCTTGTCTTTTAACAGACTGTATCCTAAAATTCCAACTTTTTGGTTAGCGTAAAAGCTATCGTAAATTACGTCAAACACTATAAATATTCTCGAATTTTTTCTTCGATTTGTTGTTTACAAGTTCATAAAAACTTTCAGGTGAATGGTCTAAAGAAGTCTATCGTTTACTAACATGTGTTCTTACGAACTTGCTGAATTCTTGTTCTCAATTGTTGCTGTTTTGATATATTTTTAATACGATTTCATAAATCTTTTGATTACAACTATTGTACATAAATATAAAATATAAATATAAAATAAAAACTACAACTGAAAAAATTAAGTAGTAGAGTAATACGAAACAAAAGACTATTGTTATTTTTTTTATTTATTTTTGTTGTACTGCAATTGTGCAAGGCTCTTTATCGTAGGTTATATTTCATCCCTATGTATGAACATTTCATTAAATTATTATTCATCGATTTTGCAAACTTTCATACGAACCATAAAAGATTAATTCATTTGATAACTTTCGCATGTTCCACAATGAATTAGGGGCAACAGTCAACTGCACCGAAAACTGTGTCATATTAACCTAGATAAACAAAATTTGATTAGCAGACATATTTCAAAGAAACCTCTTTAAATCAGCCCGAAAAAAGTCAGTGAAAAATACGTTGAAATGGTTACAGAAACTCTTAAATTGTCAAACAAATTGTTACCATGCAACCATAGCTAAAAGTGTTATGAGTTAATTAAGTGTATTTTAATTGTCACATTAAAGTAGGGCGTGACAAAGTGGTTCTTTTTCGGAAATATTCGCCATTTCGATCTCTTCAGCTAACCTTCCAGAAGAAAGTAATTAAAATATTCAAGAGAATCTGTTATCTCTTAACTGACTTGGTAATTCCATTGGTAATGGTAATTATTAGGAAACGTTACTTTTGCGGTAGCTGTGACTTCATCCTGGGAAATTACTCGGACATGAAACAACAAGATTTATAAAGACCATCTTAAATTATATTTTCTTCCTTCACTATTCTGTAAACATAATGGGCGATATGACATCTTGTTTATATGATGACCAGGACGATGATCCATCTTTATTGATCCAATGTGCTATATTTATTTAAGTTGTATATTGTGTCTTTTGATTAAACTTGTCCTTGTAAGTTGAATTTTAAAACTAATAATTGTAAAAATAGGGTTATGTAGGGGTGACTTGATATGCAAGTTACTGGAAAATTAGTTTTCGCGAGGATTAAGTAACAAAAAATATTGATTTTGATTTTTGATATTTCTATTTGTATTTGCACAACAAAGTTGCTTATATCAAAATCAACTCGTTCCCAATTTTCATTCAGACATGATTCAGACAACAACAATCTTTAATTGGTAATTATTGTGAGATTTCTCAGAGGAATTAACTCTCATAAAGCAAGTATAGGTCCCATACCAATTTTACTATATCTACATTTTTTGGCATAATGGCATGATTAAAGAAAACAAAACATTCAAATCTTATAATTGAGAAAAAAATTGCAAACATGCCTTCCCAGCGTTTTGGAGACACATTCTACGTCATTTTTATCAGCAATTGTTAAGTACTGTGTGTAATAAACAGGACATGGAATTAATAGATGGGATCGTACATTTTGGCGGAAATTTTTCTGGTCGCATGTAAGAAATGAATGTTCCTTTTTTCTTACTATGTTATTCCCATTATTTCTAATTCGTGTAACTGTTCCTTTTTCTTTTCTTATCTTTTAAAGGAGAGTCGAAGTGCGAACGGCTGCTAAATAAATGTTCATGATAAAATTGTTGAATATTCAGACCAGACCGACTGGCTTGGTCTTCTCACCATCATGACAAAAAATCGTCCTGCGGGTAAGATTCAACCCGAACGGCATTACCTTCAAAGAATATTTTAATTAAATAGTTTTATCATTAGCACCAATAAATATCCCTAATGTGATTGGCTGAGAGGAGAGACGTAAATACGATGTTTTATATTTTAATATGACCGCGTAAAATTTGCTCTGCGTAGTGAGTGACAAAACAAGAGGCGTTTAAAGTTTTTTGAATCTCAAAGATAATTTTTAATGTTATCAAAGTAATTTTAAAAATTCAAAAAATTTAAAAGTAAAGTATCGTCTGTCAGCCTGTGACTTGCAGCTAATAAACATATCTATTAAAATGGTCCGTCTTTTAAAAACTGAATTAAGTAAGTATTTTGAAGACAAAAATTAGCGGTCGATGAAATTTAAGTATTTCTTTTGATAAGGAATTACACGTCTAAAGTTTGGAAGGTTTAAGATTTGACTGAAGAAGTTATGGTTTGTCATTATCACCGATTTTTAGGAAAAAACTTCCCATTAACTTCAAAGCTTACCTGCTATGAAAAAAGGGTTGACTTAAATTAATTCATGTCATTGCAGGAACAAACAATTTCATATTAGTATCAGTAAATTTGCAATATACCTTATACCCTTATAACGCCGGCGACTGGCGGGAAAAAAGACAGGTGTTAAATCAGGCTGGTGTTGAAAAAAACGCTTTCAGAAGAAAATGACATAAAGCGGCGTTAATTTACATAATGTTCTATTTCCCTTGCTGTTATGACGCATAATGAGTATGATCTTGATGGGCAAATAGGAAGCGTTAAATTTCTGTTGTAATAAGAAACTTACTGACTATACTTAGCACTATACTCTTAGCTATAGACACAGTGTTTTTATAAGAAAGTTTTAGCTATTGAGTAATCCCCAATAGAAGCCCTAGTTTCTTTTAAAAAGAAAGGCGTGTAGAGGGGTCAAAATATGTTTGTTTTTTATTTTGTCAAACTTCCGACATTTTACGAATGCTGTCATTCGCAAATAGATCCCGTCGATTTAATGGTGAAAAACTTCTTTCTACCTGATTATCTTCTATCAAACAATAACTGTTTTCTTTCTTCGTTTCTCAATACGTTCCGTTTGTTTTTTAACCTGGCCTTAACAAGAGGGCAACTTTTGAAGTGGGGCTGGCAGTAAATGTAGGACGGCGTTACAAGGACCGATAAGGTATCTCGAGAAATCTTTAAAAGTTGAATTGTTTTCCCCGCCCTGTTCTTATCATGCTAAACTTATTGTTTCTCAAAATGTCGGCCCTGACATCGTAGATGCGATGCGATGCTCCCCCTGATTTATTCGAAGCGAGTAATTTAAGCCTATGAATAAATGGTGCAGTATTTGTTTTTAAAATCATTATCAAAACAAAGGAATTTTTTCTTTAAACTACAAAAGGATATAAATTTTCTTAAACTAATTGGTTAAACTAATTAATACATGTGGTAGCTTGTCAAAAAACTGCATAGTGTGCGAATAACACTTCTCCACGGAGACTTTGGAGTTGAAGTTAAAGGAAGGCAAATGCCAGATGGTTAGCTATTCTAATTTTTTCTTTTCCAGCTGTGCATGTACAATTATAACCAAAAAAATGATTAACGGTAAAATGATTAATCGCATGTCAGCTCCACCTCGTCTATATTTTCCAAGAAATTAATCGCTGTAAAACGGTCCCTCGTTATTTTCCAAGAAATTAATCGCTGTAAAACGGTCCCTCGTTATTTTCCAAGAAATTAATCGCTGTAAAACGGTCCCTCGTTATTTTCCACGAATTCATGCGCTGCAGAACAGCCATCAGCTTCAAAATTAAATGCTTTTTAAATTCTGCTAACTAACTATGGAGAATTGTAATCGCAGCACTATCAACTAACCGGCATATCGAAATCAATAGCAAATTTATATTTTTTAAAGAGAAATGTTGGTATCTGATGCTTTGATGTCGTATTTTCACATTGTCTATTCTTTGGATAATTTCTACAATGAGCCACTTATACATGGGCGCTTTTATCATTATTCATGTGTACTAGTTTGTGGCCCGCGGAAAAATATAGGGGTCTGCCCGTCCTTTGTACAACACGTTTAGTATGTCGCTACATGCGGTATTATTTTGCGCAGAAACAGACGACGGCTATTAAGCCACAAGTAACTGTGTGACCTGGCTTTGAAAACTCTGTGGAGCGCTTAATAAGAGCCGTAACTGTGCCAAACGATAAGGTGGAGTCGTAAATCAAGTTAGCCTCCGTTTAAATAAAAACACAAGAAACAGGACATTATAAGGTAATATTAGGTGAACAGTGTTGCACAACCGTATAGGCGTAATACACTTTTCCAAATAAAATTATCACATTTAGTCATCCGGGTAATTTTTTTTAAAAGATGTCTTTTCTGCAATTTTAGCTAAAATAAAAACACAGTTCACAGTCCGTTTTCAGTCGTATCGGTATATATTTTTGTCGAACACTCCCCTCCATCCTGTCAAATTTATACGAAAACAAGTTTGTTGCGATAATTATATCTTTGGCTACATAACTTTGCTTTTTCTAACGCGGAAAGTGAGAAAATATCGAGTTATTGATTTATCAGGCTTAAAATAAATCAGTCATAAAACAGCTATTGTAACACAAAATATGCTATATTTTTGGAACCACGTGTTGTTTTAAGTAAAAAAAGGAAAGTCTTGTAGAGCTGAATCAGAGCTTCGCAACCACATGTTTTCCAACGAACAAAAATTTTACTAAGGGGAGTGTTCAACAAAATAAACTGGAAGGGTGTATTTTTGTATATAATTTTTTTTTCTCTTTTTAGAATTTTTTTATGGAAATATTTTATCATCACCCTACAGATAATTTATTTGGCTTTCAGAATATATATATATATATATATATATATATATAAAACCCGTTATACCTTAAGATTTTCCCAAGCTGTACCGTATTATCTTCAATAAAAATAAAATCAAATCTAGTGTATATATGTGAGGAGGCTAATAGTGTAACATTTGTTTAAGAAGATGCCGCTACGGCAGTTACACTATAAAAGATAAGGGGAAGAAAACGTTAGAGTGCACGAGTTCTTTGAGAGCCTAATTAAAGGGACCTAATTAAAAGCTGATCCTTATACTACGAGATCCACAAAAGACGACGAAAATCCTGGATACGTACCATGTGAGAAGAAATGCGATTCTTGCAGTAACTTTGTTGATCACGTCGACTCTTTTACCTGCAACGCTACAAAGAAGCATTTCAAAATCCGTAAACAGCTCACTTGTACTACCAAACACGTCGTATACATGTGCTATTGTCTTAAATGCAAAAAACAAGGCATTGGCTCCACAAACAGCTGGAAACATCGTTTGGCCAATTACAAAAGCCACATCAAGAACCAAGTTAAATCTTGTCAAATTGTCAAGCACTTCATCGAATGTTGCAACGATGCCGAAAATCCAACGAAATTTCTTCGCTTCATTCTGATCGATTATGTGGACAATACTGATCAACTTTCGAACGAAAAGATCGAAGAAATCCTGCTCGAAAAGGAGAAGTTTTGGATCGGTACGGTGTGCGCGATTCATCAAGGCTTGAATGGATTCCACGATTGGCGACGTACGAAACGTATACAGAAACATTTAATTGGCGATTGGTGACTTTTAATAAATTTTAAACCTGCTCTCCTTTTACCTTTTACACTCCATCGTAGTTTTTAGTTTTCTTTCATCTCCATCGCTGTTGTTTTTAACATTTTTTATTAGCTTTTTATTACAGCAATTATATCTTTTAATTACAGCAATTATATCTACTTTCATAAAAACTTTTTTTAGCAGATTCTTTTATCATTGTCATTTTCTGATGAAGTCTGTTGTAGACAGACGAAAATTTAAATAAATATAATTTTATCACTCAATTACAAATGCAGTCGTTCATCATTTCCAGCATTCCTGTGTGTTAATATTATTTTACATTGGAGTTTTGACCTGACTGGAAAGATTTGGTTTTATACTGTGTCAAATATATATATATATATATATATATATATATATATATATATATATATATATATATATATATATATATATATATATATATATATATATATATATATATATATATATATATATATATATATATATATATATATATATATATATATATATATATATATATATATATATATATATATATATATATATATATATATATATATTAAGGATACGGTGTCCCGTATCCTTAATGTGTTTCTTTTCTTATTACTAGTTTTTTTAAACTTTTTTTACGCAACCACAACTTCAAAAAAAAGACCTCTCTCCATCTCTTGATAAATGTTCTATTTATGTTGTAGGTGGAAACACGTGATACTTATGCTTATGTCACTATGGGGAACCAGGCTCTGATAGTTTTCATCATACTTAATAATATTTTTGACAGTACAAGAACTTTAAATTTGTTCGCGTTGAAAGAAAATGCTTTTCTTGTATATGAGAAAAGTTTCCTTGTTTTGGAATATAGTTTATAGATAGATATTGCCGAAAAATCCGGGGTTTTTTTGATTTTCGGGTAAGATCCCAAAAAATCGGGAAAATGGGTTAATCCCGTGACCAAAACAAGCGAAGAAAATCTTTTTGATGAAACAAAGTTATGCTGTAAGCTCCAAGTTCTAAAGATAATCTTTACATCAGTTATTATTTTGCCCATAATTAGGGCTTTTTAGTGGTAGTTTCGAGTCATATCAAAGCCTCTGAGAGGTATGGAACCTAAACATTTTGCATGCAGGTGTCTAATATATAAATGTTGAAACTCATTACGTATTTTAGGCATGCAACATAGCATTAAAGAGTTATTAAAAGAAACCGTCAGGGGGGGATTCTCCAAGCCATTCCCTAGTTATTGTTGTTTTTATGATAGATAGTATGGCCCTTTTTGTTGCGTTTTTTGGCCAATTTCGCAACAAATCACGGCACAAGGACGGGGGTCATATATGAGATTTTCTATCTTTAAAAATCGATTAATCTAGATTGAGGCATGGCAAGAACTTAAGATTTTTACAGTGGATAGTACATTGGTAAAGGAAAAAATGTATCAATTTTTGATGGCTTATTTTTCTAAATGAGGTAATGATGACGTCATAGCTGTAGCTCAATGATGATGCTGTAGCTCAAAAGTAAAAGCAAACAATTATACAATAACCGGTAAAGATGTTTATACACTGTAATCGTAAAATTGAGAGACGAAATTTCATACAATGTATGAAATTTCGGACAAAAACGTAAATTTACTGACCAGCTAGACATAATAACGTCATAGCTGAAAAGATATATCAAAGTGAAGAAAATTTGAGAAGAAAGTTCACCGGAGCCATTATAAATCACTACAAGCTGGTAGCCATAAAACTTGACAAGCGCTCTTGAAGTGTACACAATATTTGACAGAGTTTTCTGAGATGTTGTTGTAAAAGAAATGATGGTAAACAGTTTGCAAGAACTGTGGGTAATAAATTGCTCCTGTCTCTGGAATCAACAGATTTGCAGGTCAGATACTTTTACAGTGTTTAAAAACTATAGCACACTAGCAGTAAGCAAAGTATACCTTTATTTATTAACCACACAGTGGTATGGAATTATTAACAAAACATCACATAGCACTCCATTTTCTTGCCCACTACATTTCAGCTTCAGCTATCTAGCTATGGCGCTTTAGTTTCGTAGTCGTGTCTAATGTCAACTGGAACATCTAGAACATAGCCATGAATAATAGCCATCATTTCAAGACCATAAATCTTATATAATAATACGGAGTGTATGTGACTGTCATAGTGGATATCGTCATTTTCCTTTGATGTCGCCGAAATTTTCTTGAAGTCACCGAAAAAAGTATGTCTCAAATGTTAAATTTTATGACGTTACGGCGCAACGTCAATAACACTAATTTAACTTGGAAACGAGGTGGTGACGTCAATGATTTTTCACCGCGTGGGTAAGTAGGGACCATCTAGGACCAATTTCGGTAATTTTCCCAAACCTGGGTCCCCGTGTCCGTTTCAGAATTTAAACCACCATATCTCCGTAACTGTTTGTCAAAAGTACATGATCCTATACATTTTCTTGATCAGCGTTTAAAGACCTATACGTTAAAGGCAACAGGTATACAAATTTCTAAAAAATAATTTTGCGTGTTTTCGCGGATCTTTGCTGACGTCAGCATAATTTTATACCCTTATATATTATTAACCGTTCATCAAAATCACATGATCACATACATTCTCTTCATGAGCGTGTCGAGCTCTACACAATAAAGACAACCGATAAACTAAATTTCGTCAATTTGTTTTCGCATATGCACTGCTGACATCAGCAAAAGGTCTAAAATAACCAATTTTTACATTGTCCCTCCTGCCTAAGTGGATTTCTCCGCGGGCCTTATCGACTAGTTATATAATAATAAAAAAACTAGGAATTAAAAAAAAAGGTTGCGAAGCATTTCGCAAGTTGCAAGCAAAATTAAACTATCCAATACTTTGTCCCTAGCGCTTCTAGTTTCTTTGGCGCTAACATCTTCCGAAATACATCAAAATTGAATATCATATAGAAGAACCCTGGGGACGAGGTAAGAAAATGAACGCTCTGCAAAACAATTCGTTGCGCAAAAACAGGGGTTTTTTTTGCGAATAGACTGCGCGAGTACTTGATGTGCGTGGGATATTCTTTTCAAAATGTGCGAGAAAATTAGATTACGCGAAACTAACAAAAACGAATAACGCGTGTTAAAATTTTGTACCCCCTTTTCCCACAGAATGATAAAAGTAAAGAGCGCAATACAAAATTACACTTTTGGCAGTATTCCGAAAGATATGTAACACATCGAGTTGTACAACCCGCAGAAGTTGGTCCTAACGTTAACGATTTCGTAAATGACCTTACAACAAAACAGTATTTTTTTCACGTAAAAATACCGGCATTAGAAGCCAGAGAATCTTCTGGAACGAATTTCGAAAACTCACGGGAAACAATTAAAACAAAAACAAACAAATCAAAACAGTTTTTTAACTCAAGATTTATTAAATAGCTTCAAATTTGGGCAGAAAAAAAATAACAGTTTCGCCTTCTTTTCACCACACGCATTAGAAGATTATCACTCACTCCCATTGCACACAATCTAAAAGAAAAAGAAAACACTTTCATATAGTGAAGCTTCCAGTGCCTTTAACGGATGGCCAAGTCAATGGAATTGAAAGCACTGTTTTTCATCTCATAAATAATTAAGGCTAATTCGGAAAAGTATAAAAGAAAAAAACTAAACAATTTGGCAACTTTACTAATTTTATATGCAAAGTTCCAACCATACCAAGTGTTTATTTTTTCAGAATTTGATTGATGCAAGGCCAAGGGAAATTAAATAAGTTTATTGCCCTAGACCCATTTAAAAACATATGCTTCTCATCATTCAGTTTTTTTTCAACCAACATTAATGTAATCACCCAGAGGAAATTATAATGTCTCTTGTGTGTGTTTTAGAAGCTGAGTACACAAATACACAAATATTACAAGTGCTGAACTTTGGCAATCATATTTTGCAATCAGACCCTTTTAAAACCTATGCTGAATCATGTCAATTATTAAATTCAGCACTAATAGAAAAGCACCTTGGATAGGATTCTTTGTTGGATGAATAAAATGACTGACAAATGGTTTATCGTGAATGAAATAGTAATTTTTACACAAATAATTTAAAAAAAATGAACTTTGTTATGTGGTTGTTCTCAAACACACTTGGGCGGTGGACAAGAAACTGTGATGTAATTTCTCTTGGCCTATTATTCCTGAGAATATTCTAAAATAAGAGGGTGTCAATAAGCTGCAAACGGCCACATATATAAGGGCGAGTTTGGGCAACTTTTCCAATTAAATTAGTGATTGTCTTCCCAAACCGCCAGCACTTTCCCGAACTTGCCTGGAGCATTTCCAAAATTCAATTCCTTGTAACATACCTTGTGGACGATAGTTGGAAAAAGATGCTTTAAGAGAAAGGAGTTAATAAAGATAAAAGTTATCAAGTAAATTTTATCAAAAACCATCAAAAACAGTTCACTTAGTTTATTTTATGGTCTATGCAGGTTTTTTCGGGTGAATACTTCAATTTTTTTGCTAAATGCTAAACTTGCCCAAAAACGCCTGCGCGTTATACGGCGCATGCAGCTTATCAGCACCCTTGTTCTAAAATTACAAGCAGTTTTGAAGATGGCCATGCCGTTTAGAGGACGTGTGCGGCTTGGGCATCCTTGAAGTTCTGTTTAATGACAGTTTTAATGTTTTAATGTCGTTTTAAACCTTGTTCTCAGGGAGGGTGTACGGACAACTAATTCCTATTGACAATTACATTGCTGTTGGTTTGATAGCAAAGGTGGATATTATTTTAGTTACTGTAACAGGTTACTTATATAATAAATAAAAAGCTGTGATAAAAAACGGTTGGCCAGCTCACTCTAGCACCCAGAGCTATTTGTTTTGTCTGCGCCCTAGCTACAGGTTTTCCTATATCTGGCTATCAGTTAGGTAGTAATACAGCTTCTCCATATGTATTCTACAAATTACTTTCAATTCTTTTATACAAAACTGAGCTGTAGCTACCTTTCGTGTGATTAAGCCTTACCTTGATTTGGATAAAACCAATTAAAATTGATAATATTGTATTCTTACATCTTCTTAGAAACAATAAAATAAAACACAGCTCGGCGCGTTATAATTGTACAAATTACTTCAATATTTCTTTAGGAAAGGGTACCTTAAACAGGAACTTTCCAATCCAACTAAAATCTCCAGAAAAAGCACAGCAACAAAAAAGCTTAAAATGCACAAGTAAAGTCGATTAGAAACAGGACTAGCAATAAATTATTTCAAAAGAAGAAAACCGTTTTAATACTATTATGTTTCATTAAAATAATAGTACTAGAAGCAAAATTGCAAAATAAATAATTAATTATTTATACAATAATTAGCTATAATACAAAGAAATAAGGCACATTTTGGGTCTGTAAAATATACGTGTCTAAAATGCCAACTACCGTTTCTTGTTAACGGCATATTCCTCTTTGTGTGTTCAAGTTCGGCGGACGGATAATCTGGACCAAAAGACAGTGGGGGGCAAAATCCGGGGGTGGGGGGGGGGTACGAGCCGTACTTATTGCATTCTTTACTAAACTTATACTTTAACCCCTCGGTCCAAACTTATTTGTTTTATTAGAAAAAAAATACCCTAGCTGCATGTGCAAAAATATCAGTCCTAATTCTTTACGCTGATTTTATATACTTTTTTTTCTATCGAAGTTTTGAGAATCTCAATAATTCCCTTGGTATACCTCGCGTGTAGCAAACGTGCTCCACAATTTCGCTTCGCAAAAATTGAAATAGCAGCCAAGTCACATCGAACTTTGAGACGGGGGTTCGATATAAACAAAAAACGCATTTTCTCCAGTTTTGTTATACAGGAGAGTTAGGAATAAGAATAGAAATTGAAAGTATACTTTCAATATAAACTAATTTTAAGTGAGACCACCTGCTAAGTCTTGCACTTTCTCTGTTTGCGCCAAGCGTACATTTCCCTCGTCGAAATATGAATACATTGTTTGTCGTTTAAAAAAGTTTCATTTAAAAAACAAACTTCTGGTACTTAACAATCACTAACTGCCCAGATACCATCTGTCTTAGGCAATATAGGTGCCGAATTCGACGATTTAAAATAAGTGCCATCACGCACAATAATAAAGTCCTTGTTTTAAGCTGAATTTCTGAACACGGCAAAAAGTCACGTGACTAAACAGCCTACTGCAATAATAGTCTGTCTGCGCACCCCCCCCCCCCCCCCCCCCTCCCGCGCTGAGATAGAAAATCATGCTACGGAAACACGCATATATTTATTTATATATTTTTATCCACTTTTTTGCGATTGATAAATTTAAAGGACGGGTGAAACGTGTATTTTTTTACGGGTTAACGACTGTTTATTGTGAATGTTGAACTTACATTTTCTTACTTTCTTGTTGCAAAACTCTTTTATTCCGTTGTTTCATTAAAACATATGATTAAGCTATTTTTAAACGTCTTATGCTAAATTCGAAATAAATAAAAAACTTAGCTAACTGACGTAGCTATATCAAACTTAACGCAGCGTTTTGCGTTGCCCGATGCTGAAATAAGCATTTTTCATTGCTATCCTGGAATCACCTGTTATTTTTTTCTAGTTTATACACAAATAATCCGAATTTCAAAATTTAATGTGAACACAAAAATGCAAATTTCAACTAAAGGAACTGCGATTTCAGTGTGAATTTAGGTAAGTGGGAAAATATTGCAGCAAAGTGGATATAGAAACCTGTAGCTAATGTTAGTTACACAACTGGATGCGTCGGTTCACGTACAAAGTATTAATCAGCTAATTAATATGTAATCAATGACGCCGACCATAAAAAAGATTACCTGGGTCAAATATATTGTTTTTGTGGCTGAAAAAAAATTTAAATAGTCTTACAATTTCGTGTGCTATAGAGAGTGATTTTAATAATATAGAATATGTGAGGACGAAGTTGTATCCATGTTATATTCTCTTTGGTATATCCATTCTGTAAACAAATTCAAAAGAAAAAGCATATAAAATATCTTTGCGCGAAATACGTCTAGTATCTTTTTCTTTTGATCTGATGAGATTGCATTCAATTGTTTATAGAGATTTTGTTTGTTGTGCAGCTTAAGACAACAGAGATCCTTGTTAGAACTTGATTGACACTTTTTTTAACGAGCATAACAAGGTCGGATTTAATGTTTACAATAATACACAAACAAATTGGAATGTCCTTAAAGTGGACACTATCAAGACAATAAATTTTTCTACCACTTGACCTTTAAATTTAATATAAATTTGTTTAAGAGCAATGGTGAAAGGTAGGCCGCAGTTATTGGGAAAGAGTTAAAGGCAATTGGCTGCACGTCCATGTCATGGTATCATAAACTTTTGAGATTGATTTCTTTACGTCAATTTTAGTGTCTGTTTTAAAGAGTTTGCTTTGTAATAAATGCTTAGAATGGTTGTCCGGGACAAAATACACAATTTGTCTAATAGGGATGTTCGCTTTAGTGAATGCCCGAGTTAATGAATGCCTGCTTTAGAGAATGCTTGCTTTAGGGAAATTGCACTCCATTTAATACTCTAGCCGAGATGATGGAAAACAATGAAAAATCAACATAGGTGATAGAATACAATTTCTGTACAGCTTTTTCTTACCCCTTAAAGGGCGGGTCCCATAGTTGGACTGGCATAGCTTGCAAGAATTAGGCTTTCACACAAAGTTTTCCATACGATTTAGAAGGATGAATTGGTGGTATTGTTTTTAACCATCAACCATCAACCAGCTGTTTATGTTTCAAGAAGCTGATTATTGATGACGTACAAAATTGGTCTTTTCAATAACGAACCGTCATTTAAAGTTTCAATTACAACTTTCTAAAATTATAATTGTCCTCTTACCACGCACTTTCTACAGCCTTTTTTTCCGCAATGTAAAAATGTTTTAATTGTTCCATTTACAGCAAAAGATGGATCAAAATGTTTGTTAAGCTGTACCTAAGATAGTTTTTATATCATTTACACATAATTAACCTTGTAACGTTCCCACACAAAGGTTTCGAGTGACTACTTGTGCCAAATTATTAGCATTATAAGAATATCTTTCAAATTACAAATAAACCTTGTATTAAACTGATAGTTAATTATCGGTGTTTATGTGAAACACTTAATCGCCCTTTATGGGCTTGTATGGAAACTTAAAATGGTCAGCCAAAAAACAGTAAATTAGCATCAGATTAGAGTGACTATCATTTTGCCGTGTAGTAGTGGTAAATACATACCTGAACAAGATATTACACCGCTGTACGTGAACAGGTATTTTACATTTCTGATTGTCTTTAATTCCATCATTACAGCTTGCCGTTTTGTTATCTCACAATAAATCAATTTTCTTCCTTTTTTATACGTCTATTTTAGTGTCGGTTTCAAAGAGGGTGCTTTGCGATAATTTTTTAGTGGACTTCGAGGTGTGCTCGCAACTAATGTACATCCAAGTCCTTTTAAATTGATTTGAGATAACCTTACAAGAAGTAAACCAATGCTTTTTGTTTCTATCAACAATTAATACCTAGCGACAGTTTGTATAGATTATCTAATAATCATTGTAATGCATAGATGGTGTAGTGCTATCGTATTTGACTTGTAATTATAAGCTTCCAAGTTCGAGACGCGCTTTGAATGTAGTTTTATCATCTTATTTAGCAAAAGCCAGCCGTTAAAAAAAATCATCACAGACGTTTAACTTTTTGTTACTGATTGGCTAAAAGGAGAGACGTAAATACTATATCTCATATTTTACATAAAAATATGACCGCGCAAAAACTTCAGGAGTCTGGGTAAGTGAGAGGAAAAGCTACAGATGTTTAATAGAATATATCAAAATTTAGAAAAATAATTTTAATTGTTCTCGCGTAATTGCGTCTGTTTGTCTGTGTAAAGCAAATTAAACATCTATATTATAATGGTCCTATATATCCACGGGCTAACGATTAGTGTTTACAAAAACATTCCGTATTTTACAAAATTAATATTTATTAAAAAAAGAACATACTCTAACTTAATTAATGATGCAGTTATGGTAAATTGACTTTTATTGTTTGTTTCCTTTGTTTTTTTAATCCTACTAGATTTCATCAAAAATGTTTTAAGTATTCCCGCCTTTAATTGAAATTTACAGTATATTTTTCGACGAAGAGAACATTGATTTCTTTCGTATTTCGATTTATTTTGGAGTCATTTCTTGAGATTTTCCGCACTAATTATAAAATAATTAAAAAGCGTCGAACAATATGACATATGAAGGTGTAGAAAATAATCAGATAAAAATATCATAACTCAAAAAAAAAACATTCCATATTGTACACTGTATCGTGTGATAACTAATACATATTAAAAAAACACGTTGCACTTTTATTAACAGCTTGGGCTTCTTCCAACATTGCCTATTTAGGATAGTAGCTTGAACCATTCTTTAGCATCAATAGTATTAATGAACAGACTTTTAAGGCCACGAAACCATTAAAGACACGATTTAGCTGCATCTGTTTTAGCTAGGAACTTAAACTTAACAGTCTTTTTCATTTTTTAAACCTCGATGAATCCGTCTTAATCAAACAGCATACAAAATTACCTAACATGGAGCGATTATGATCACAAAAGACCTATGATATAATAGATAATAGGTGATTTTTGTCCTACTTTAACCTTAGTTCTCCTACACTCAACAACATTATTATTTAACTAGCACATGTCCAACACATGAAGCAATATATGCACCACGCATAAATAAATGTGTGTCCCACACATAAATAAATGTGTGTCCCACACACAAATAACAAAACCTCTAATTATTGTTTCAATCAGTTTAAGCAAACGCCGCATGACATTTGCGCTCAATGCAACTTTCTATATATCTATTTACAAGAAAATGTGTGGGCATAAAACCCATGTTATATTTCCTGTTTGATATATTCATTTATTAATTGTCTGATAACGACAAGATTTTCCACCTACTACTTCAAAATCCAAAAAGGTAATGTTGTCACTGATTTACATTAGATAAAACCAGTCCAAATGACCTCAACTTTCACTGTTTTTTGACAACCATAAGAATACTAATTTTTATCACTTAACCCTTATCAGTTTAAAAGTTCATACAACTAGTCTAGAAATCAAGAGCACAGAGACACAGTTATTATTTTAGTATTTAAGACTAGCTTAAGGTCTAGTTGCAACATCCGATTTTATATTCTAAAAATCAAATATTTTATTCTCACTATTTACTTCACTCTATTTATCGGACAGGAGAAGGAAGTAAAATCAAAAGTGTAGCTAGCTAATACATAAACTTAATAAACTTATTCTGCATTTATACATAGCTCTTGAAATGTTTGAAAATGTGCATGGATATTCTTACTGAGAAGATGTAAATGACAAACATTCGCATCTTGACATCACAAAGCTATGTACACGTTTAGTGCGGAATAACATCAATATTGAAATTTCTTTCGATTATTGAAATAATTGAGAATTGTTACGAGGGTTTCACCGACCTTATGTTTTAAAAAAGGGCGCGCCAAAATTAAATGCTGAGACTTAAACTGCCGCCCCATATGGTAATAACAATAATCAAATAATCAAAAAAACAGCAAAAAGGAAAATCTCTAACTAATACACTCTTCTATAAACGGGCAAATGTAACTACCGTTGTTAAAAGACAGCTTTAGGTTCTTCGCAATCAACCAAGAAACAAATCAGCAAAAACTGATAATTATTTACAAATAAAAATTTTCATCCGTATTGTTACGTCAAAAAGATGTAAACTTAATTTTCACATTTCTACATTTAAAATTCCAAATTTGTCACTTTAAATTCTCCTATTTAGTTCAAATAATCATATGTAAGTTTAACTTGCCAACACAATTGGCTTATTCGGTATGTATAGTGTTAATGAGGTAAGGCCATTTAGTAAAAAAAAATTAATTAAATTTTAGTAGGGGATCACTGCAGTGGCATGTCATTTAAGGAAATGAAGCATTATTACAAAAAAACGTGTCCCCTTCGCTTTTTTATTCACCCCTCTCTCCTTCCCCCTCCCACAGTTATTTCCACAAATTTTAACCATCTCTCTCTGTTTATTTGTTAGTTCAAAGTATTTTATGCATTTTGCTTAAGTTACATAACATTTTTTATATAGTTAGTTTCTCATTATACCATTCTTTATATAGTTTCTCATTATAACCCTTGTAAAAATAATGATGGTAATTGTTTTTCAGGTTACCTATTAATATCCTTGTTTGTATTACAACTCAAGCTATTTGCGAATCAAATATGGTTTAAGGTAAAACAAAGCGCAGTATCGATATCATTGGCTCTGTACGCTAAAACCAGTTTAAAACTCGCAAACAGTGTGAAAATTCCTGCTTTTTTGTGTCATCACACAACATTTAAATAATAGTTAAATGAATATTAATATACCTCCATGATATAAAGTAATTTCCTAAAGGAGAGGCGAACAGCGTGGGCACGGCTGCTGATTGAAAAATTCATGATGCCAGAGTTAATTTCAAAGGCCAGATACGCTGGTCTGGAAAGTTACGTAAAACATCTGTTCAAAGGGAGTTTGTTACAAAATACCATTTTTTCTTTCATCCATGAATGTGAGTTATTATATAGTTCAGTATTTTTACACACTTGCCAAACTGGTGGTTATATTCAGAAACAATATTACATCTTTCTGTATTGTGATGGCCACGCGTCGATGATCACACTGTTTTATTAAAAATAATACACTAGCTAAAGATCACAATAGCAAAATTGCTATCAGTTGCATAACACGACCAAAATTTTTATTACTGAACTAATTCATGAGTAAATATAAAGAAAATAAAGATTTGTAAACAAAGCTGAAACCGTTGCACGTTCCATTTGTTGTTGAAAGTTTCCGCTTTGTGTATTTATCGAATTTGACGCCATCTCATCACAACAAACTTCATTGTTGGAAGCTGGAAGTATGTTGTGAAAAAAGCGAACCAAATAACGAAAAAAATGTTATTATTGGCCATGACAGATGTTTATAAAGTTCCAAGAAATATTAACAAAGGTTATAAAATGCTGGAGCTACGATTGTATGTAAAATATTTTGGGTTATCTTCAGTAAAAGATTTTATTTTTTATGTTTATTGGTAAGTACATCTTAAATTTGCTTCTTCTGGCCACATACAGCCATGAAAACTTTGTAAAAATGTTACTGAATATGGATATTCAGTTATGAAACATAGTTATTTGTGTGTGGTTATAGTAGTTATGTTATTAGATTTAAGGATTTAGAAGTTCCTTAATTTTTGCTTCCTCGCTTAAAATTTATTTTGTGGCTGCCACAAAAAAATTCTTCGTTCGCCTCTCCTTTAAGTACTTCTTGTGTTCAGTATTTCTCGATATTCTTAATAATGCAAAATCGATAGTAAAGGCAAGGATTATAAAAAAAAGAGGGTACAAAGTTTTTATACCGCAAGTTTATAAAAAATGTCCGAAGTTTAAACGTCCAAATCCATCTTCCACAAAATTTTATTCTTATCTTTTTGATGTAATTAACAGCAGACCTTTTCACCTTTCCCTTTACATCTATATTTTTCTCATACGCAGCTTATAATGTGTCATTATAATTCGATAAAAGGCAATTAGCTAGGCGGAGCTAACACACTTGAGGTAATACCGGATATTATCAAGATATCAATTAGAAAATTGTGGAAAAAACATTTTTATGGTATTTTAATATAGATACGAACTTTTATTAAATGTGGTATGCTGAAAAAAGGACTTGAGGTAAGTTCTTGTGTATCGCATTTCAAAGGAATAACGGATTGTTTGCTTTGTCCTAGAAGAATTCTTTGAGAGTCTCAGAGAACAACCATTTTTTGCATTTATAAGGTTACATTTTTTTCAGATTTTTTTATTCTACTACGTAAAGTTAAAAATATTATGCTAGATTTTTATTACTCTAGTATGTAAAGCTAAAAACATTCCGCTAGACTCTTGCAAAGTTTAGTGGGAATAAGCACACATTCATGGATGTAAAAATCAGGTTTGACAACGTTGCAACGATTTTATACATTTGCGCAGAAAGTCTTTCGGATATTTTTATACGACACAGAGATAAAGTTAAACTTAGCAATGTAATATAGTCACATGTTAGAGCATAACAGGTCAGGTCTTTGTCCTTTTACCGTATCAAGAAAATACCGCAAATGTCCTGTGCGTGATAACAATGTAGCGTTTTTCGAATTTAAGAATCGAATGTATTATGTAAACATTGATTTAAGTTTGTTTGCATTTTGTTATCACCCCACCAGGCTTGTTATATTTTGTTATAGCTAATGGGAAATTCTGGCATAAGTTACGACTCTATTGTTGCTTGGGAAGAATAAAAAAGTTCGGTTTACTATGCAGTAAGAAAGTACACATTTATAATCAAATTTTGTGCATTAAATAAGTTTTTATATTTGGAACGAAACCATCAAGCTTGGACAAATTGATGGAATATTCTTAACTTCTGACCATATTTATGTGCGTGAAGAAAGCCTGTTCAAGCTCAAGACACAACAAGGAACTAAATATCTAAGAAAAAGCTGAGCTTTGAAAGTTAAAACAGCTAAGAAATCGTTTTAACCTAATTTTATTTCTTTACCAGATAATCTAAACAACACACCTGCTTTTCTATATACAAAAGAAACAGCCTTCTTCACCTCGACTTTCTCTTTTCAGTTGTTTCCGTGAGATACGGCACACGCATGCTGAACAGGGGGAACCGGGTATTATTATTAACCGATACGACCTCATGCGGCTTTAACGTGAACAGAAAACGAACCCCCGTTTTGCAATTTTTTTATCTTAGTAAGTTTTAGCGTAACGCCATGCTTTGGAGAGACAATGCTCAAGAAATAAGAAGGTTACCAGTGACTATTGTGCCATGGACTCACATGCTCACTTACCGAGGGGAATTGATATAAAGGTTTTTAATCAGTTCAATTTCGTGTTACAAGATATTGTTTTTGTAAAACAAATAATTGATTGCGTATTTCCACCTTTCCAAAGATGGAGTTGTAGGTATTTTCTCCTAACATTTAGCCTACAATTATATTGAAGCCTGTAAAAATCTAAAAAAAACATGAAAAACGAACTATACCCTATCATTCAACAAAAATAGAAGGTCACTTCGCTGAAAACAGCTCTTCGATTTAGAAAATGCAACAAAACAAACATTCTTTATTGGAAGTTTACATCATGACTGTTTCATTTAGATTGTGTTTGTTTGTTTGTTTGTTTTCACTAGTAAGGGTGTATCTTCTTCTGCTTTACTTAAAGATCGGACAAATGAATGCATAACAGTTTCGAAAGTAAGTTGGTGGTCTTATCAATAATTACTGATAAAAATTAGAAACATTGTAATTGC
Source organism: Hydractinia symbiolongicarpus (assembly GCF_029227915.1). Lineage (NCBI taxonomy): Eukaryota > Metazoa > Cnidaria > Hydrozoa > Anthoathecata > Hydractiniidae > Hydractinia > Hydractinia symbiolongicarpus. The sequence goes on from NC_079881.1 coordinate 20,819,963, forward strand.
CGCGGAAACAGATTATCATACAATCATATCGGTATGTTCAAAAGATGAGCAACGATAATTATAAGATTTTAATAATAATAAAGGGCGATAAGCAATGAGTTTATGAATATCTTACAATTGTCGATAAATTTCGGACCAAGGTGTCGCCTGAATATTGCTTCAGCAAGTTTAATATGAGGTAAAGAAATAGTAAATCAGAAAAAAACAAGCGAGATGGAAATTCGGGGCATTATGTTTATGGCCGCCCTTATATTACACCAAAGTAAAACTCGCAGTTGAGGGTACGTTACATTACGCACATGATATTTTACTTTGGGTTGAAATTTAATTGTATGCCGGAAGGAGCTCTTTTATAATCGACTTCTGTATATATGACTTTGAGGTAGCTATGACATTCGCATAGATATTATAACACCGGCTTGAAACTAATTAGGGTTTCCGAATATCGTGCTAAGTTATGGATATTAAGTAAACTAGATTAGACCACCTTGACCAGAAAATTATTATCACGGCCTGTCTCCATTTTTAACCTCGAATAGAATTCATTGTGCGGTCCTGATAGTCTTGAGAAATTGATTGGCGATTAAGCCTTCTATATATTAACTTTGATTGCGAACCAACTACACAGTTTTCTTTCTGTTCTTAATGTGGGTTGCACCAACACGAGAAAAGCGTTCGTGAAGTTAGTTAGCTTTCAAAATTGATGGACTTCCTGAAGTATCATATCTTCTTTTGCTTTTCCAACTACTAATGTGTTACAAAGGGGACTTTATTTTTGTTTCATCAAAGGAATGGTAGCTAGGAGTGTCGTAACTTATTATCTTTGCAGAAATCAATACGTTATAATACGTTAAATTTGGGTGTGGCTTTGCTTTACTATTATTAACACAGCACAGTTTTTAATGATACTGTTATGAATGATTGTCCTGGGAAGGAAGGAGGTCCTAGTGCATTTAAACCTTTCATTTGTGCTACAGAAGCTATTCAAACAGAACAACAGCCACTTAACTAAACAACCACCTAAGATATCAATCCTATTTTCATGCTGAAAGATAAGCAGAGAGGAACCATTTACTTTTTTATAGTCTTTGCCATGACTCATCCTGGGTTTAAACCCATAACCTTCCGCCCTGGAGGACGCTCTACCACAAAGGCACCAGTCGGTTGAATAAATTTTGTAACCGAAGAAAAATAACATTGCAAGTGCCATATATTTAGGATTTTTATAAAGTTTACGACGAAATAAATGCTATTTTACATTCTTTTTTAAAAATATATTTTATTCATAAACCAAGTTTTTCGAACCACCACATTTTTAAATTTGTGCCTTGGTGATCTTTTCCTGCGTGGTCACATCCACGTTAATTAAAAGCTACCTTGTTTCACCATTTTTTCTGTGTCACACTGTTTACCCAATAACGCTTTCAAAATGTTCTTACAATATTTTTCTCCTCCGTTTATCAAAGATCCAAAAAGATCATAAATGCACAAGTGTAAAATTATTTTTTACCAATGTTTATTCGATTTTAGATTCCTGACAACCCGCTTTATAAAAGCTGGGATGAGCGAAACCTTTATAACAAGAAACGAGGTTCCTTGTTATAAAGGCTTCGCTCATCCCACTGTTTAATTTTAATTCAAGCATTTAAAATGTTCTGTTTCATGTTTCAAATATCTGTGCCTGTGATGAAATCGGAAAAAATAAACAAGTTATACATGTCATACAAAATCCTGTAATATTTCAAATGTAAAGTAAATAGCTGTTTCGTCATTCGTTTGTTTTGTTATAGAGAGCTTGGTAATCCATCTGCATAATTATGCCAATATTATTTAAAAAGGAATACTAAAATTTATTTTAATCCTGTTTATCGTCTGTTTCTAGGTGCGGCGCAAAAGCTTTCTTTGACCCATTGACCTTTTATAAAGACTAATGGGTGACTATAGCACTTTAAATTTTGATTCATTCTGGCTGTAACCTCAGTGCAATGAACCGTTTAGTAATATAATGCCGATTAATTGGGCGTTTCATTTTCAAGTTCATTCCATTTAAGTAGCCGAAAACACGAAAACTAAAGAATGTAAAGTGAAAGTTTAAAAACTCAATAATCGACATTATTTATTCGTATACTCCTGTACACACGAGTTTTTGATTAGAATATGCTTTAAGTTAAGACCACTTTGAAAATAATACTCCACTGGTATTTCATGCAAGGAGAATAAAACAACTTTACATTATCAAACCTTTTTTCACAACTTTTTATCTAAATGAAACACCAACATTAAACGTGGCGACTTCTTCAACTACTACGACAGTTTCGGTATACATATCTTGTTTGAGATTTGACCCAGTAAAATTTTCTGATCTATTGTTTTTAAACACGGATGCCGCTATTACGCAGTCATCTTGTCTGCAATTAATGTAATTAAAAAAGTAGAAAAAGCCAACTGAGCCACAGTCAGATTTTTTTCGATGACGAAAAAACTGTGGAAAGTAACAAAATGTTTTGGTTTTAATTTGAGAACAAGTAAGTAATCAGGTGTGGCGCCACAGGGCCCAATTTTTGCTAAGTAAAAGTTTTTTATTTTTTGCCAATAAGTGTCTCATGGAAATTGATGTCATCCAAACAGAGAATTAGGGTATCTCACTAAGTAATGCGATTTACGTGTTTTAAGACTTTAAAAATGCGTTGGCTTCTAAGGGCTTTGCCCCTGGACACCACCAGGGAATGGAGGGGGGCTTACAGCGTCCCCTGGAACCCAGCTGTTTCGGCAACTCGCTTTGGTCGTTGATTGTCACTAAAATCTCAAAATACCCCACTATAGCTAAGCACCCCCACCCCCCCACTTTGGAAATTGCGGTGCCGCCCTTTGGTAATCAATTAACTCTTAGAACGCTAACTCTTGTTGAAGATTTCTCAATTAAATTTAGTGTTACCTAAAATTTAAAAAGCTGTTATTCGGTAAAATCTTCAAAATAGGTTTGTTGTGGCTCATTTGAGTAGGATGGGAGAGTCAAACGTGGACGGACACACAAGTTAGGGTCAATACCTAAATAATTAAAATCTAACTTGCAATAATTTTGATGCATCCTGCAGACTAATTTGTTTAATTACTGATAACAATTAGTAGGTAATAAGTAAATTGTGATTTGTTATATAACGATACAATGTTCGGCAAAAAAATTGAGAAAAAGGCAACCTTTGCTAAGAGTTTCTTAAAGAAATAAGTTGAGATCTTAAGTTTTTAGTCCAACATTGACAAGTGAACTTTAAGAAGTTCGAAATATGTGAGAGTAATATAGAATACTTTAAATTGCACTGCCAACATAATTGCTAAGCTCAAAATAGAATCACTTAGCAATCCGGCTTCTTCGGGAATGATTCAGCCCTAATCCCATGTTCAAATTTTTTCAATATTTACTTTTTATCGGTGTATTGCAGAGCAGAACGTTTGCTCTGAAAACATTTTTTTGTTGTTTATAAGATTTAGTTTATAATACTACCTTTTCTTTTGTTTATCATACCAGTATCAAGGAGTTACACAAATCTTTTTAAAAAACAAGATTATTTTTTCAAAAATGAACGATTTGCATACCGAATACAATAAGGACTAATTTTTTGAATTTATTTTGAAATTGTCATGGTACCAAAATAAATCCCTGGTTCCCTGCAAGTGGGTAGGTGTCACGGAAGAGGTGATTAATAATGACTATTGTCTTTATTATGCTAATATTAATGTGCCCACGTGGTGACTAATTTCTTCAGTGATATATATTCAGCCACATCTAAAAAATAGGCTAAGTTCTTCATTCCCTGGCTGGACAACAGAACTAGGTAAGGTTTTGTTACTTGCAAATTTAAAGATTATTTTTTTCATAATTTTTTTTTAGAGATTTCTTTCTTTAGAGTCTTCAATTACGATGCTTAAACAGGTCAGTTACGATATAAACAGATTGGCTTTAGAATTCTTCAACTGAATTGTGTTGAATATATAGATAAGACCACAAACAATGGTTTCTAAAATTTGGTCCAAAATTTTGCTTTTTGGTGGTTTGTGGGTAATCGGTAGGATGATTCTCTTTTCTTGTCATATTTGCATACTAGCATAAGTGCTTAAGTAAAACTTGATGTTGATGTTCTTAGTAAATTGCCGAATGAACGTGAAGCAATGTGAAGAATACAAAGGAAAGATATGTGATCAACTTGATTATGACGAGAAGAATCAAACTATCCTCGTTTATGTTCATCAACAATACAGCCAAGATGAAATTGAGAAACATTTAAAAAAAATGTTGAACAAGCTAGAAGAGCACCCATATGTGTCCTGTGTCACTCTCATTAAACAAGTTCTTTGTCACCGTCTCTTTCCTGTTTGTCGTCAAAAACAAGGAAAAGCATACAGCGTCCAACAAACTTGCAGACAGGATTGTGAAAAGGCAAAGAATTCGGTTTGTTATTCTGCAGTAAAAGATATTCCAGAGCTATCAGAAAGACTGTTGGGTGTTAGTTGCATGACATTGCCTTTTGTGCGCTGTCTTCATTTGGATATTCCAAGTTAGTACATTTTAGCTGTTTTAGAAATTGCAGATATGCTATTATTGTGGAAAAAAATATAAGAAGAACACGAGCGCTAAAGTCCAAATTAGATTCTTGTTTCTCTCAACCAGCGATAATAATTGTGTTGAAAAAATAAAATGGTCACTGAATGTCACGTTCTTCCATTTAGCATTATATTTTGTCTGGGGTCAGCTTAAAATAGTGTCTGAAAAAGTGCTAACTTTCCAATTTGAGACGTATGACCTTACCGAAGTCTTAATATTATCTTATCTCTGGATATATGCACGTTTTCTTAATTGATATTAATCTATGCAAAATGGGATTTAATATCTCCATCTAATTGCGCATAGATACCATTCAAAACACAAAAACTTGTGCAACGCAGCATATATAGCTAATTTCAGTATTTTTTATAGGCACACAGATAACTGCTGAATATTCATGTCAATTAGGAAACTACCAAGTTGGTAAGGAATAACAATGACGATTTTATACAATCCCTTTTTTATGACATTCCACTAGCATACTGATCAAACTTAAAAACTCGTTTGTCATAAAATGTTTGACTCATTTACAGATTTACAGATTTATGATAAAGCAAATTAAGAAAACAGACGGTTCAAACGACAATTACTAGCGTCAGATTTTTATCATCACATACATTTGTATATCATGTCAATTTGTATATCCTGGAAATTAAAAACTGTAACTTTAACGGTTCCATTATATTCCTCCTAACCTAAACGCTAAAGAGTTTTTCAAACTTTGTTAAACTGTACGCAAGTTTTCTCCCAAAGGGGTGCTTTTGCTTTAAAAAATTAGATCCGGATGAACGATTTATATATCTTTTTTGTACATTCCTTTACAGTCATCAGTAAAAATAGCTATATTACGTTTCTTGTAGGATCTACGTTGGAAAAAGTAAATATACTTCGCAACTCTCTACCATTATCTTCTGAAAAAATTTCATACAAAAAATACTCAGTAGCTAGTGCGGCTAATTGCCAACGAACAAGATGTGTTCGGACAGAAACCGTTTTGTCACACCTTCTAAAAGATTTAAAAATAAACAAAATCAGACAATTAAGAAATCTGATCATCGAAAAACAAAAAAACAGATTTATAAATGGTTACTGTTACAGAAACTGCTCTACAAAATCTGGATATATCCAGCTATTTAAAACAAGAATTGGAAACATAAAACAATATATGATTGATAAATATTTAACTTTAAGTAATATGGATGTATACATTGAAAAAAGCACGGATGGTGTGTCTGTCACGGGTAAAGGTGTTTATAATCTCTGCAATCTCTGCGGTACATTATTTCGATATAACTTGTGGCCTGAAAAAAATGGGATCACAATTATGCATTCAATATCTAATCAAGCAATACATATGTTGGTTATTGAACTTTCACACCGATTAAAACCATTTCCTCGTGAAATAGAAGCAATTTTAACATACAAACTAAAAGTCATACAAACACTAAATCTCACCAATCCAACCTGGTCTATAGTCTGGCACGAAGGAAAGAGATTATCAGCTTTCAAAGGAGTTTCAACATTACTATTTGAAGAAGAGAGCATTTCGAATGCAAAAACTGAATTAATGATAGGCGCAGACTTGAGATTTTGGTTGGTAAAGGTAACACTGAAGTTAAATCTAGATCAAATACTACGTTCAATACTTCCAGTTGCCATAGAGTTCGTCCCCTTTATTAACAAAAGATGGTTTACCGAGCTTCCTGTTGACCAGGTATAATTTTTAAATCTTCTATCTTTTTTACTTCTGGAACCATTAAGGGAAATACTTTTCTTAAAAATAAACAGACACATCTTTTGACCAGGTACAATTTTTAAGTCTTTCACCATTTATCCTTTTGGAAACGTTAAGAGGCATTACGAATTTGTATCAGCTTCTTATGATTATTTCTCAATAAAATAAAAAAATGATAAATCACCAATATCCATATTTAAGAGCATTTTCCACTCCCTTCTAAGCGTATGTTCTGTTAAGATGTTAAGAAGCACAAATTAGTAATTACAAATTCATATTCATATTTAATATCACAAGAGACAAATACTATTTTTTGTAAAGGTCGAGTATACATTTGCTACTGATGGTGTCGACGTTTCAACAACAGAGTACCTTAAACAACACTACTCCCTGTATAAGGATTTTCAAGATGGAAAAATACATCGAGGTATGCGCATCAAATTTCAAGGTAGAACGAGAAGACCGAAGACAAATGCGATCGAGTTGCCTTTGCTGGAAGATGAGACGCTGTTTCAGGTTGCAATTGATGTTGATAAGAATGAGAATACAATGTTTGAAGCACAATTTGAAGAAGATTCAACAGTTTCATGTGTCAGTAAAATGGTATGTCTATAGTAAATGTATTTAGGAATTAAAAAATATTAGTCCATAAATGTGCAAGAGGTGCTAAAAAGGTTTCGTTCTTAGTTTTCTCATTAAAACAGGTGAATTTAAATTTTAATGATCTGTGTTCTTCGATGGGTTGTGCAAAAAAAAGGAGAACTTTATAAAGCAGACAACACGGGGACTACAAACAGGTTCCAATATAGAAAGTATCTGATATAAAAATTTCTGCAAATGTTTCCTATGACTTTCTTTAAGGTAAATGCTCCAAAATGACATGGTGCCCTAAAACATAATTTTTTTTTTTAAATGTTAATTTTTTCTGCACTATTCACTTAAAGGTTTATCTATTGCTACGCTTTTATATCACTAAGTAGTTTTGCAACTATCAGGATGTTATGAATGTTCCGCTCCAAGGAACATTCATAACATAGCTATACACTTGTTTTTCTGCATTGTATAACCACCGTCTATAATGTAATTATATGTTATAGGCAAATCGTCGACATTGGAATAATTTCATCAGAAGAATAAAAACAATGCAAAGAAAATCAAATCATGCTGAAAACGCTATAATCAAAACACAAGCAGAATGCGAGCATTGTTGCGATTCAAATGCTTATACCTTACTTTCAATCAAAGGCAACACTTATCAAGAACATAGATTTTTACTGACACGAGAAATAAATTACTTTGTAGATTGTGAGGTTAGAATATCTGTAAAAAATACAATTTATAAATATGTTATAAAGAAATATAAAGTTTACACCTTGTAAATAGGAGATAAATTTCGTTTATTGGACAGTTTTTTTGCTTTGACTGAGGATGCCATACAACATAAATTATCTGGAACTACTCTTAAAACAGCATAGCAAAACATGGTCAAACTCGTTCATGATTGCTGTTTTACAATGAAATTATAAAAAACCTGACAAATCCATATCTCTTAAATATTCCAAAGCAAAACGTTTATATATTTCATTTAGAAAATAATTATATGTTGTCTATCTCTAGGGTGTAAATTTTAACGTTTATCACTCACGGTAACTATAATGTTTTGGAAAATGACTACATAATTTCGGAATCAGTGCTACATTCTGACTCTCTCAATACTTTGGAGAACAACATCACTAACTATAGCTTTTTTTAGAGTTCTAATGATTGAAGATTACCTTCAAACAAATAGAAACTTTGTTAATTATTTCACTTTATTTCAATTTATACTATATGCACATTTATTTAACATACATGTAAGATACCAAGATATATTTTTATCCATAGCAAATTGCAGACAGAATGTAAAGTATAGTGCACAAATAAATACCATTGCTTATCTCTCTCTGCTAATATTTGTAAACAATGCTCTTCGCTGTTAAACTGTCGTTCATGGAAAGCTTAGTAAGAGGAAGATGATTGTGGAAGTGGAAAATATTCTTCTTTTACTACTCAGATAAAATCCATATAAAAAAGCATAGTGATTATCTCCGATAAGCCCGAGACTTTTTAAGATATCGTATCAAATAACGTTAAAAAGTAACTTGTTTCGTTGACTGTTTAGGAAAAGTTTAAGAGGGGTCTTTTGAACTGTTTAAGATGTCCAGCTTAAATAAAGTCAACTGTAACTATTTCTTTACTCTAGGTTGTTTTGACTTATTTTACTTTGTTTTCCCAAGGTAAAATAACTCACGAAAATATATCTTTTTCTTTCAGTCGTTTGGTACTGAGCAAGCAGCAACTGTAAGTTGTGCAAAACGTGTAGAATGATTTATGTCCCGTCGCCTCTTAAGCAGCAAGTACTCATATTTTGTAGAAAGTCGTTAGCCCGTGGAAAAAATCCACGGGTTTGCCCGTCCTTTTTATACCACATTGCGTGCGACTCCCTACTTGCGCAGCTAAGCTACCATTTTGCGTGACAGACAGACGGACGGACAGACGTATACGGGTATTATAATATAGATATAAACAGAATAAAGGCTCGTTTTCATTCGACTGTATATTTCGCTTTAGCTTTCGCTTTTGAAGCTTTTTTTCCATTGTGCTTCAGTTTACTCACGCGCGAAATTTAAAAAATAATTGGCTACTGCTGTAAACAAAAGATTAATTTTATTCTCTAAACTAAAACTATCTTTTTTGTCTGTTATAATTAAACGTCGAAGATAAAAAAAGAGAGAATGTTTTAAAGAAAAAAGAAATGTGGATCAGAAACCTGTTTTCAAGAGAGACGTTGGAAAGGGTTGTATGCAATTTTGACAAAAGACCTCATGTTAAGTTCCCAAGCAGTAATACACATGTTTTGGTCATATTAAGACTTCAGTGGTAGTATTCCATAAACATGGATATGATTCTATATCCAGGATAAAGCTTTCAGTATCATAATCATCTTCAGGTCTTATTGCTGCAACATCAACAGTAGTTTCTTCGTTAGAATTGTTTGGTTGTTGCTTCAAAATTTAATGATAGAGCATATTCATTTCAAGTTCATTTTCGTCTAAAGAAACACTCTTCGTTGTTCGCCATTTTTAGTTTTGTTATTGTTTATGTTTTTTAAATTTTGCTGACGAATGGCAAAATTACGTAATAGTTTAAAAGTTTAAAATACTCAGTTATAATTTGCAATTTCTTGCTAGATAGAAAAACAACGACGCTAAAAGTAGAATGAATTTAACTTTGACGCTGAGCTCAAGATCTGCTTTCGAGCACAAAAATATTTTTTGACAAAAGCGTTTGTTTAATTTACAAATTTGATTACGAAATAGTCATGGGTTATTACCTTTTATTGTTATCTCAATGCATTTTATATCAATAAATTCACAGGAAAGTTACGGCAATTAACCATGTCATTTAAATCGTTGTATACTTTATTTAAAAACAAAAGCAATTGATGATGAGAAACAGAAGTATTCTATTTTAAACACTTCCATGTCTATAAATGGATATTTCCACGGGTTAGACCTACGAAATCTTAAGGACATTATGATGAAAAGGTTATGAAAATTGATTATCATTTTCTCTTCTTAACCCCCTGGTCAATGCAAGCGGGCAATACGGGTTTGTAGGCTTTGGATTGACTTATCGCTCTTGACGATAGACTAGCAGGAAAAACAAGTGTCAAGAAATATTGGAAATAATGTTATATCTAATTCCTACAATACATTACCTGCCGAAAAACATTTCATAGAATAGAAAAAACATGTCAAGTTTTACTGTTAAAGTATTCGGATGGATCATCAAAATTCTGTCGGAAAGCTTCTTTGCGTTCATACCTCCATTGGCGCGGGCCCCGATTTTTACGAACCTGCGTTTTTCGGTTAGACGCCCCTTAATTTCGGAATAATTTCGGAATTGCGCCAGAACCGGATAAATGAAAAACATGCTACGGAGGTCATTTCAGTTTGGAAGTGCTGGTGTCAAGTTTGCAGATCTGTTTGACCTTTTTATCATCTTTATCTCTATCTCTCTAATAAAATCAAAACAGTTTGATTTTATTAGATCAATTTTCAAACACTGTCCTTGGTCTTGAACTGCTCCGGAACATGCTCAAACAGCCAGGAATCCTCTTCAACAACCCTTATGCATATGTTTTAAAGCTTGAACTAGCTTATTTCTCTTTATACACATTCTCATGTAGGGCAACCTGAACAAGCGGTCATAGCTGAGTAGGGACTTTCCCTTTCTCAACTTTATCGTGAAGCTCGGCATGATACTGTCGCTATGCATGGGTGAACATGGTCAAACCGTTCTAATTTGAAAAATTAAAAAAGACTTGTTTCCAGGCAGCGAGCGATTCGATGTTTACAAGATTGCATGGATACTCGAGATGGAGTGTCAAAGAAGCAGATCTAAGGCGGGAGATGGGTCGATGTTCACAAATGTGCATAAAGGTGCTCCAGAACATACAAACATCTATCTCGAAGCAATCACTCTGCAATTTTGTGGAATGTGTTGTCGTGAAATTAGTCTATTGTTACAAGATTAATGATGACAAAAAAGAAGCCGTTGTCTCAATTCATCAATAAACTTTAGACTTTTGCCAAGTTTATGCTACGGTAAAAGTTAGAAACACCTAATTTCATTTAGGGTAAGAATTATTGACTGCAGCCAAAAGTCATTTGCCTGCTTTCACTTTGTAGCCATTCTCTAGCACGCCCGTGCACCGAAATAATTCACGCCTGTGTCTGCGAAGGCGCCAACATTAGTCATTAGCCATGCTGAAGTCGGCGACAATCATCAGATTTTAAGAGTAATCAGATTATTCACGTGACCAAAATTCGCAGGGAGATCCCCGTCGACAAAATAAAATTGTCTTGTAAGTTTCAAGTCCTATCGAAAGTTATTATATTTTCCCGATTATAAGGATTTCGCAGAGAGTTTTAGGTGTAGTTTCGAGTAATAACCAATATCTAAAGCTGTTAGAGGTATTGGACCGAAATATTTGGCATACATGTGCCTAATAGATAAATATTAAAACTTAGTGAGTATTATAACTATGCAGCAGAACAAAAAGAACAAAAAACCGGACCCCTTTCCCTCACCAAATAGGGTTAATGCTGTGATAAAATTTTAACAATTTGTTTTAAAGAGAAAAAAACAGACAAGGTATAAGAGCTTGGTATGCCCACAACATTATTATTTTAGTTTAGTCACTATACCAATAAATCCTTGTACTTTTTCATGGGAAGAGGAGCATAGTTTCTTCAACTTCACTAATTTATATAAGAACATAATGATACTACTATGTGTTCTCTAGCCATATATACTTACACTTCTTTTAACATAACAACATCACTTTCTATATACAATCTCCATCGTCGTTGATATTCACGACACCACACCTTCCTCTTCCTGAACACGCTGTTGGTACCAAGGGGACTGCGCTGTTGGTACCAAGGGGACTGGCTTCTGCTCAGCCTAGGTGGCCTTACTGGACTACTACCTAAACAACCATTGTCATATAATAACATCCGTTTTTTGATATACATTATATCGTCTTCTCGTTGGCGTGTCATCTTAATACATATGTACACTTGTGGCGCCAGAACTAAACAATAAAGAACAAAACAGTAACACTCTATTGCCACACATTGGGACTTGCTGTGTGTGAAGTTAAATGTGTTTTTGAAGCAGTCTTTTAATACGTCCCTTTTGATTTTTCTGTTGTTATTTCTGTTGTTAATGAATAGTCTTCCTTTCCCTTCTTGGATAATGTGTGAGAGTTGTCTGTTGGTCTTTGACATCTTCGGATATGGTTCTGGCAGTTGTTGGTTATTTGGAAGGTACTTTGTTGAATTGCGAGATATTTCGTCTTATGGTTACATCTTTGAGTTTAAATTTCACTGTAGCCATTGAGCCTTTTCGACCGACGACGATTAGTGGCTTCGGCTTGTAGTTAGGGCTCAATTATGAACTTTTGCCTGATGTATTAAAACTCACCTCATTGTCAGCGTGCCTTCGACTGCCTATGTATCTTTTATTTTGGTATCCTTTTGTTCCATCGTTAACCTTGGCCCTCCCAAGAAATCGTTGTCTACTTCTGTTATTGCATCTAGTAGTGCAAAAGTTGTTTTTTAGTTCAACATTAGCTCGGCTGGTAATACTTTCGTGGATGCATGTGGTGTGTTTCTGTAAGCAAATTAAAAATCTTAAATCGCAATTGTTCATTTGGCTTGCTCCAAGTGGGTAGCTTGTGCAATTTTTTTAGTTGATCTAATAAATCTCTCGGAGGCTCCGTTTGCTTGCGGTCTGTTTTTTAAACAACAACAAAAGTTTGATGAGCTCTGTGAAGTGTGATTTTGTATAACTTAATCCCCGAAATAAATTACAACCCCCCCCCCCCAAAAAAAAAAAAATACCTAACGTAGCACACAATACTTAGCTGTTTGTAAAATTAATTCAATTGCATTTATGAATTGTTGAGGTTTTAAATAAAAAATCTTCAGTTTATTGTACGTATATTTAATTTGTGTGCAAGCAATTGTGAGTGAAATGAAAATTAAAAAAAGCTGTATGACGTTTTAAAAACATGTCATTAGGAACAGTCACAGCTACACATTTCCATGCCGCGAGACTAATTATCCATAAAATGAGAACTGTTTGAAATGCCCTTACTTCCTTTTTTAATACAGAAAACGAAATACACATAACTAAACTACTTGAATTTCAAGTAAACGATAGCCTAAATAACATGATTGTATATTTATGCATTTGAGAAACAATCAAAAGCAACATGGAAGGAGTTTGGCTGCTTTGTATGACAAAAATGAAAACAAACTCGCCGCACATATCTGTGACGGAAAACGCCGAGTTCGCTTAGCGCTGCAAGGTTATATATAAAACTTTGGTTCGTTGAGAGAAATCTCATTAAATATTACACCCAGAAGACCTGTACATTGGAGAGTCACGTGACGAAGCCTCCTCCGTTTCGAGATAAAAAAAAGACAACGGGCGCTGGGAACGACGTTGAGATTACTTCAACATCAGCCTTGTGGTAGAGATGTCTGGTCAAGTAGTCAAAAACATTTTCGTCGCTCTTCACCTGATGGACTTTGAGGTTGCCTGTAGTCGTAAGGGGAGCCTTTTAATTCTTAAAAGGACTGCCACTTTTGGGTTGTTTGAAATGTTCACCAGTGCTTTGTGATCACTATAAATGTCAAAGTATCTTCCAATTAAATAATGTCTACTTCTTTCGCAGGCGTACACTACACTTAGACATTCCCGTTTGAATTGCGCGTAGCTTCGTCTTTCATTAAAGAACGAGCTGAATATGTTACGACCTTTGCGTCATTCTTTCAACGCGTTCTCTGTAACAACATTGCTGAGATGCCAAAAAATCTCGCGTCGGTATAGAGGAATGCTTCTTTCGTATTAATGAAATAATTCATCACTGGATGAGAACTGAGAGCTAAATTCAATTTTTTGAACGTATTATCAAATGGTTTGGTACAGTATCATTTAGTATCTTTTCTCAGAAGTTCTCTCAATGGATGTGTTACGGAATTGTAATCATGTATGTAGGCTTTTAAGATAATTTGTAAGTCCTAAAAAGCTTCTTACCGCTTTGATATTATCAGTTTTGAGGTATTTTTGATTTCTTCCATCGTTTGTGAATTTAGCGTCATACTTTTTTTGGTAAAAACATGTCCAAAGACGCTTAGGCTCGTTTTACACTGGCCACATTGTTTCAGGTTTAACGTTAGGTATTTTGTCGTCGAAACGGTTTAAGGTGGATTCACTATAATCAAGCAATGTTTCTCAAAACTACACTTTTCTTATGATTTTTCACACTTAACTGATGCATAACAATAAAAAAACTGAAACAATCAAAAATCCAAAAAAATCCATAATGGCAGTCTCACAGTGGCAATTTTTGACCTCTCTATAGACAAAACCGGTCGGGTAATAATGTCAAGACGAAAAGTCAAAATGGTTTAAAAATTAGCAAGAACTTTTAATATATTCTAATCTATGACCCAACATTATTTGTATTGCCTCTTTGTTAGAGCATGTTTGAGACATTGTTTTCGTTGTTCACGTGTTGTGAAGAAACTTGGTTTTCTGAATGATTGAATATCAACCAAATAATTAAGGGGAACTTTTTCAACAAACATTGTTGTGATGAAATTTGATGTCCTTATCAAATTTGTAGTTTCAGACACAGGCACTTGTGCACCCCGGAGCTGACCACAACATGACCACGATTTGATTGCTTCGATCTTCTTGCCAAAATTCAAACTGCCTTTTTTGCCATTTGCAGGAGCGTAAAAAAAGTAAAGTACCGACCTGATAATAAAAGCATGCAAAAGAAAAAAATTGACAATAGAAAAAGGCGGCAAAAAAATTTTAGGGCTTGCTGATTGGTTATTTATTCAGAAATTGGCAGCTGCCCTAATGCTACTAAAGCGGACAAATAAAATGAAATCTCCTCCGTATGGTATAAAAATAGTCCTTATTTTGTTGATACCGTAACACGACACTTCATCTCGCACACAAGCCGACCAAATCCCGCTATTAATAAAGAGACTATTCCTTAATCCGTTGAACATTTAATGGTAACTTCCCAGTCATAACAAAGTCAATAAATATATCGCAATTGTTATTTGTAGCCTAAAGATTCCGTGGGCGGTTTATCTTTACCTAACTTTGACCAAAAGACAGACAGCGGGTAATATAAGGGAGACTAGTCGTCAACGTGTGGAATAATCCACGGGGTCGCCCGTCCTTTATATATCGCATTCGGTGTTTTCCATAACAGACAGATCGGAAGACAAACAACGGGTAAAATAACAGAGATGGGCAGGCCTACTTGAACTTTGAACAGAAACTGATACCTGTTCCTCAATCATTATTTAATTTTTCCTTAACGCAGCACTTTTATCAGAAACTGAAACCAGAGATAACCGGTGTGTTGATATTACCATGAAGGTATAAGACAATGTTCACACATTGCAGATAAATGTCGTTCCGAAATGATTATTGTTGCGGGTATTCCTCGCGTTTACACGGTTCTGAAGCTATCCGATATGCGAAGTGGAATGGTGCCGTTCCGCTGTAAGTAGTGAAATGTTTTCGCTTTTTAGTTTTTGGAAAAAACAAGTTTACACGTCATTCCGGAACAAAACGATTCCGGAATAAAAACTATCCGCAATGTGTGAACATAGTCTAAGAACAGGAGATAAACGTGTATTAGTTAGCCTAGAAAACTAACATTATAAATGTATAATGTTTAATGTGAACATAGAGTGAAGGAAAAATCGTTTTTATAGAATGATGTACTTAAGATCCTGTAAAGATTTCTCGAAACAAGCACATGAGCTTGCAATGAATATTCAAAATATGTATTTGTGTTAACATTTCCAAACCACTCGGTCTCGAAATGTTAACATTAAATATTAAATATCTATATTATAATACCCGTATACGTCCGTCCGTCCGTCTGTCTGTCTGTGACGCAAAATGGTAGCTTAGTTGCGCAGGTAGCAAGACGCACGCAATGTGGTATAAAAAGGACGGGTGAACCCGTGGTTTTTTCCACGGGTTAACGACTAGTCTATATTAAATATCTAAAAGGCAAACTTAATTTTTTTTATTTATTTGATTCTTTTGTAAAGCCAGCGATCGTAGTTTATGTGAGCTACTGCACCTTAATTTTTCAGTCTTTTACCTTCATGATACTACACACATTACGAATAAAAAGATACAAGCAAAACTAATCAAACAAC
Source organism: Hydractinia symbiolongicarpus (assembly GCF_029227915.1). Classification (NCBI taxonomy): domain Eukaryota; kingdom Metazoa; phylum Cnidaria; class Hydrozoa; order Anthoathecata; family Hydractiniidae; genus Hydractinia; species Hydractinia symbiolongicarpus. The sequence continues at coordinate 20,836,116 of NC_079881.1, forward strand.
AACAAAAAAGAAACAAAAAAATTAACTAATACGTAAACAAACAATTTATTGCTTATCATTTATATTTGATTTAATGGTCCTAAGTTTCCAAAATTATATTAGAGGTAAAAAAAAACTTGTATAAAACAGCCATCTTTCTACAGTATGTAGAGTTTCTCAAACTTTAGGCTTATCATTTAAGCTTGGGATTATTGCGAAGGCTTTAGGCATTTACATGTAGTTTTCTTACTGGTACTTCAATAATTTAAGCTCCGATGTAACTGTTTTACCACAAAAAAATATTTTTAGACAAAATTTTGATTTATCGCTAATCCCCTGTGAACTGTCTGAGGCCTGACCTGAAATGGATACCAGTAGTGAGGCACTTAACGAACAGAAATATTTAGGAAATTAGGTAATTTGTTTTACCTTTTGTTAAGGAACTTAGGGATAAGAATCATTTTAGTATCGACCTCTTTAATTGAGTTTGGCATAATTAGGAAATTCAGGAAAGGTGTATTATAACTTATCTTTTGAAGATTATTTTATCAGAAAACACGATCCCCTTATAATTATTTCGAGACAATAAATATTATTTATAGATGTTGTTCAAATTAACGTAAATTTTGTAAATTTTCTTCCTATACATTGAATAGATTGAAAATATAAATATAACATATTTTAATGTTGTTTGTATATTTACTTTAAAAAGTTTTACAATCTTCACTCTAAAAACAATCACCACGCAAAGTTTGATATGAAAATTCAGTTTTTTCTTCTTTAAAACTTTTCTGTCAGGAATCCAATAATTCCTGCCCCAATCGCTCCAAGGGTACCAATCCATCCCAAGATGTAGCTCCATCCGTACTTTAATAATGGACTGTGATTAATCTTACTGCTATAAATAATCAAGGCAAGTGCCATGCAGCCTGCAGCAGCGAGTAAGAAAAGAGATGCGAACAATCCTTTAACTTTATCGGAAACTAATCCTAAAATCGACTATAGTATACCCCCAACAGCAACTAAGCATGATATAATGGCGAATGCGCGAACAGCTTTGAACCAATCCTTAAGGTTATCACTACCACCAAAGTAATCATCAATGGAAATGCACTGTGCTGGTCTACATATTTTCCATAACCCTTGCCCAAAATCACTACTTGCTTTACTGACAGTCCAGTAATTACCAAAGTACATGCTGCAAGAAAGATGAATGCACCAATGCTACCAACGATCAGTAGAATTTTACCTACGCCCATTTTATCAAGTACTGAAAAAATAAAGGAAAATAGAGTTTACAAGAACGCTATATTTAAATATATTTTTAAGGGAAACTTTCTTTTTAAATATAAATATATATACAGTTTCACTAAGATGTATTTACATTCCCATACTTTGATTGATACATAAAGATAATAAATTAATACTTACAAACCGTGTGCAACCTTCAATCAGTGAGTTCAAAACAGGGAGTGGAGGCTTAGTCGCAAGATTACCATTTAATGCGCATGTGTAGGACATGCTTTAAGTCCTCTATTTTCAAATTTGTATAGATAGCTTTGTATAAATAGCTAGTACTTTAGTACGAAAGAGGATAAAATTAGAATGCTAAACAAAATTCTGTATGCACACTTATTATGCATGATAACATTTTCCGAAAAGAGTTCTAGGAAATCAGTCAATAGAATTGTTTATTGAGTATAAACAATAATCTGTGGCTATAAATATATTTGCTGTCTGGAAAAATGTATATACAAATTACTAGTGCTAACATGTAAAAAACTTCTTTTTTCTGAGAAAGGTGGATGCTTATTAAAATAATTTCACTAATTTATGGACAGTTTACAGTGCAATAGCATTTTCTTTTTTTTGTTTTGTTCTTTGTTTTAAGGAGAGGGGGGGGGGGGGGGGGGGTAAATATTTAGTACTGACTAAACACAAAAAAAAATTTCCCCGCTTTTAAGAAACAATATTTATGCTTGCAAACAATGAACGCATAAAGAACTTTTTTATTTTGTGTTTCTTGACTATCCAGAATCTTTCACTTGTGATGGGGTTGTTGTTATTATACAAACTGAAAGAGAGATTTTTAATTGCTGCTTTATTTTTTTTTAGTGATTCCAGGTTTATATTTTCTTCCATAGGTCATATATACTTCCATATTTTCTTCCATAGGTCTGCACTGTTAAGCGTGGCTCACCTATGGAATATATATTCAATATATTCAAAGAGATAGTAAATATATTTAATTCTTTTGCCAATCGTGACTTAGAATCACAACTTTTAAAAGTATTCATTTTATACAAATATTTGATCTCTATCTATCAACAACTTTTTTTTCACGACAACCTCGTTTGATAAATATTAAGAGGTTTGGTATTTTCTGTTTATCGACTTAGAATAAACAAAATTAATTACATTGAACAGATGCACCCTTTTTGTTTTATAAAAACAATTTTATAAGGACATTCGTTTCGAACTTTGCCAAAAATACGAACAAAATAAGAACACCCTTAGGCTGTTCTTGTTTTGACTTTGGGATAAGAATTTTTTTGCAATTCTTTCTCAAGTTACTGATGTTTTGCTTTTGGACGCTATTTTTCTTATCTACAATAACTTAATAATAGTATTCTCATATACAACGAGAACTACCAACTTTTACATGTAAACACACAAATGTCAGAGACATTAGAATAAGAAATTCATAAATAAGAACACAATGACACTCAAAAGAGCCTAAAAATAAGAACAGTCAAGCTGACCTCGGATTTTATTAGGTCCTAAAAAAGCGCGTATATTCGACAATTCTAAATGGATATCCAGAATTATTCTATCAAGTTTTTTGATATCCGTTGGAGCACCCCGGAGCTGTATATTCCAAAAGCGAGAAACCATTTTAATTACGTAGAGATAGGAATATGCCGATGTTAGGACAAAATCCCTTAGCACTTTACCATTTTACGTCAGAAGAAGAGATCATATCCGTTAAATGAACGATAGAAGAATTTCTGTCCCCAACCCCCAATCCCCGCCGTGTCCCCCAAACCCCCTGGGCCCCCCACCCCCCAACCCTGCCGTGTCCCCCCATTACAGTGATAGGATTCAACTGTGTCTATAATGGCCTCTAGCGTACGTAGTAATACCATCTATGATAATAAAACATAAATTCTCAAATAACAACACGCAAGCAGTTTTTGTTATAAAATTAAACCATCTGTCAATCAAACGTTTATAACAATAGGATTTTACATACCAGAAAGTTGTTTACATAAGAAAAAAGTCAAAACGAAAGTAGCCGTTGCTAAGGATATTTGGTATGTAAGGAATGCATTGTTCTCTATTGTTATTATGGTTTGATTGACATTTAATTGACGTCATTCTCTAAACAAATACCATATGAAATAACCTGTTGTCATAGCCATCACGAGAGCGATCTTCTCATCTTCATGTGTAGGGGTTGTAACCTACCACCCCTGTTTTAATTTTGAGATTCATGTCACTAGGTAACATATAAATACCTTGTCCAACCGAATAATCAACCTTGCTTGAAGCGTAGTTTAACGTATCCTGATAACGTTTAATGTCCTCCTGAATATCAACCCTACGGTTAACAATGTCTTCAAGGTTGTTCATAAAAACTCTTTGAGTCGTCAAAGCGCTTGAATCATTACCCAAGATAGAAGAACGGGCTGAGGCTTGCGAACTAAGAACAAGATAAGCATACGCCCTAACACTGCTCGAAATCTTTACAAGGCCTGTTTTTGTAAAGCCATTAGATTTTTCCACAATCCATCGTGTCATGGAGTCGTCTGTGAAATAACTCAAGCCCGGAGTTGGATAGTTTTTACGTCTTTTTTGATATGAGCTGAAAAAGTATTGACCTCTGTATTTCATAGGATTGGAATCAACGTCATATTCACCACATATTTTTAGAAATTCTTCGTTTGAATAAGGATTGTCATATTGATTAAAACTATCTTCAAAAGGTTGAGGTGTCTGCAAGCGCTTAATGATTCGTCTAATGTGATAATAGACATGAAAACGATATACCGATCTGATCATAGATCTACCTTCTTTCAGGTGTTCGGAACTGACTCCACAAGCACTTGAAGCACACCAAGTGGCAAAATTAAGTTGGGTTTGCCATAATTTAAACGGTTGTTCATTCCAAATTTTCATACGTTGTTCGTTTTGATTCAGTTCGTAATTGGTAAAAATATTAGGAAAGACAGCAGGAATAGAGCCATTTTCAGAGACAATAATGGTCTGTTTATATAGATCCTTCCCATCCAGTATCTGAAGGCCCAGTCCTCCATTTGGCTTATAGGTCGCATTTGGGTTGTATTTGAAAATTCTATCCATTCTTTTTTTGATTTAAATAATTCCATTCTCTAATATAAGAATGTATATCACAATAAATGACGTAAATAGTGAAAAGACAATATATTTGTACTACACTATATACAACGAGACTGGCACAAAAGAAGTTGCGATCATAGAAACGTTTTCGGACAATGTTACATATGAAATCACAGATCCACTAAAAGTGACCATTGGAAAAGACGAAAAGTTGCTACCGAAAGGAAAATACACCGGCAGGGAGCTGAACGCATCTTTAGCGGGTGATGTCACATCCACACCATTAATCAAAGACCCTCGAGTAATCAAAACAAATAAGCTAACCAACATAACAGAACTACATTTCAATCTGAATGAATTGGAGGATGCATTAAATCTTAAAAATGGTAGATATAGCAATCAGACAAGGCATCATATCCAATGATGGGTGTACGGAAAACTGTATGAAATTGAGGGTAAGCCCTTCAGATAAAGACGCATCTGATGTCTCAGACAAAGCCATTGCTGATGCATACAAAAACAAGTTCACCATACCACTAGATTTTGAAATGTTAGATAGCACGATTCCATATTATCAAGCTGGATTAGGTAATAGGTTATGTTATGAGATCACATTCAATAATTACGACAGGGTTGTATTATCAACTCCAACCAAACCTTCGGGTTCTGCCACGGCACCGGCACCGGATGCTAAATACAAAATAACTAACATATCTCTCGAATATGAGATTGTGACACACCCAACCTTAGCCAGATTCATTTCAAGTGAATACGAAAACATGGCTTTACAATACGACAGGTTTTTGAGACATAGACAAATTAGAGTGGATAAGTCGGACACAACGTGGAATTGGTCATTCAATACACCTTGTAAATCTTTGAAGGGTATATTGGTTTTGTTTGAAGACGAACAAGCCTACAAACGAGATACCGGTAAGTTCTACAATCCTAAAATTAAAAAGGTATCCGCCATAGTTGAGGGTAAGCCTAAATAACTTTTTGCTCAAGGTATGCAGCCGTTTGAACATTACAGTGAAATTTGGAAGTATTTTGTAATGCCAGCGAAATCAAAAAACATCTGCAATTACATGATGTAAAAGTCTCGGATTACTTAACTAACAAATATGCTCTATGGTTAGATTTCAGAACCATAGATGAAAACTCCCTGCATGGGACCGGCCGACGGATTGAAAATGCAAGTGAGGGGATCACCCTACAAATTGAAAAGACAGCAGAAACCGCAGGATCCTTAAACGCCTATATATATCTAATCATGGACGCTGAACTAAACATTCAAAACGGTGAAATTATGGATGTACTTTATTAAGATAGAATGGTGAAAAACACACTTTACATGAAAGAGCCCCACACAGCATTATTCGTTGGCCCTACGGGCTGCGGAAATTCCAAACGTGTTGTAAAATTATTAGAGAATGAATACTTTATATATCACTTCGATTTCATCGTGATTATATGCCCAACATTAAGATGGAATAAGACATATAGGGACCGAAAATGGTTTTGGAACGACAGATATGTGATTCTAATTGAGCCGGGAGGTATGTTATATGAATGGATTCGAAAGATGACGGATTTCTGTGCCGGATACAAATCCTTATTCCTGATCGAAGATATCATCGCAGACGAGAAACTAGACAAAAAGAGACAGCCATTGCTAGAGTTGGCCATTAGCGGACGACATCGAAACCACACTATGTGGCTACTCACACAATCATACACCGCTATACCAAAAAATTTACGAAGGCAAGCTAAAATGTTATATGTGTGGTGTCCAAAAGACAGACAAGATCTCACAACTATTCATGAAGAGAATGATGTCATTGAATCACGATCAGAGATACAGACGGTTAAGGAAAGGCTAAAAGATGGCAAATACACACATTTAGTCATGAGAATGGAACATCCAAGAACTTACGTGATTTGCTAGATTGGACGTTTTTTTTGTTACAAGACTCTTGTAACAAAAGTATAAGAAGAATCTAACAGATCTATAGGACTCCTATAAGACTCCTATAAGACTTCTATAGGACTCCTATAGGACCACAACAAAATGATAGAATATATCAATTTCATAATACTAGTAGTACTAGTACTAGTACTAGTAGTACTACTAGTAGTACTTAGTTATTGCTATTTTTGTGTTAAAAAATACCTATCGCTATTGAAAATGGCTGAAACGGCAATTGATAACTTAATTGCTCTTCCAGGTCCTCCATCCGAGGATGGTAAGAGGCAAAAATTGCTAGAGTGTGTGTTAACCGGAAATAGCAAGCTATACCTGGGTAAAATGTATACGGACGATCAAATTCAAAAGCTCAAAGATGATGAGGTGAAGAAACTATTTAGTATATATGAAGCGAAACTATCAGGTCAGATGGTGAAGTCCTTGGGACAATCAATCATTCACATGTATTCCATGGGTGCCTGTACAGTATTAGGGATAAATAATACAAATGCATTGAGCAATGACCTGGAAAATGACCCCTTCCTAAATTCCGCCCTTCAAAGGTTCACATGTGACTTATATTATAAATTCGGCTCATTGTTAGCACCATTCAGTGTTGGTCTCATTACGGGTAGGCATTATATCGCTGGAAGAAATTTAAACGCAAATAATATGAATACAACAGATAATAAAAATGTCAGAAGAACAGACTCAGACTCCTATTCAGGTGACAACGAAGAACCCTAAAAAGGTTGAAGCGGGTAAGAGGTTGGCGGAATACAACCGTAAAATGCGGGAAGAATATAAAAAAGCGGTCATGGCACAAACACAGCAGACGCCTCAGACACAGCCTACTCCTCAGACACAGACACAGCCGGAAGATTCAAAGGATATTGTAATAGATACGGATTCTGCCATCAAACCAGATGAAGGGCCTATGAACCACACCATAGTGGGAGGAGTGATAGTCCTTGTCTTTATTGGTGCTTATTTTGTGTATAAAGACAAAAATATTATGGTGAAGGGTACCCCACCCTCAGGTACTAAAAAAACCGTGAGAATAAGTAAACTTGAAATGGAATAAAGGGATAATATCGCGATATTATAATCTCGCAGTATATAATAACATGGACAAAAAAAGTATAATCAATGATATATATAAAGCATCAGTCGTCTGCGTTTTCGCTGTAGGCTATTCAATGCTAGGAAAAAAGGTGTTAAAAATGTCACCACCCTCAATTCAAAAGGTTGACTTGGAAGATACCGGAAAGCTAGTTGCCATTGTTGCCGCTAGTGAAATGTCAAGGGAATACTTAATTAAGCAAAAGATTATACCCGAAACTATCAATATCTAAATATGGCTTCAATTGCAATGATGTTGGGAGGGGCCTTAGCCAATGCTTTGGCTTTTACAGGCTCAAGCTATCTCTTTTCAAGTTTATCAAAAGACAGAATAGATAAGGAAAGAAAGCGTCATGATCTGGCCATAGAACAGTTGCAAAAAGCTCAGGTTTTGTGGCAACGTAAAAGACAAGAGAGAGTAGACTTTATCAATAAGCAGCTCAGACTTGAAAAGAAGGCCGAAGGAAAATTCATAGAGCTAAACGATTCAATGCGCGAATATAAAAAAGTGTTTGGAGATAGATCAGATCTTACAGATCTTACGGATCTACCGCGGGAACCTGTATTGAGCGACTTTTATACACCTAGTAAGGATCAATATGAAAGGGAATTGGCCTTTATCGCGCTAAGTATGATCGGTGTCGGTGGTGCTGTGTGGTATTTTGAAAGATAGTACTCCTAGTACTCCTAGTACTCTATGTTACATGATGCGTGTAACATATAATCTATACAAGGATCTAACGCTTTGTCACGAGATAGGTATATATCAGACCTCCGATTCCAACTATCAAAGCCCACAAGTTTTGACTCAACCAACCAACGGCTTCTTTCGCTCTATTGAGTATCCATGATACGATGGATCCTAATATACCCGGTAGAGCCGCAGCGGCCGTCCCCGCCAACCTTCCCAATAGGGATCCCAACGCATTCAACTTGTTTTTTATCCAGGACCGGAGGTCCTTTGCACCGCCTTCGGTTGTACCAGCCTTTTCATGATTTTGTGCGTTATTGGTGGATGACCCCCCACCCCCGGGCGTCAAAGTTTCTACGATAAGGCCGATAACCATACCAAATGCCGTTAGTACGCTGACAACAGTGATACCCTGCTCACGGAATAGTGTTCGTATCTTCTCACCCAATGTTGTATCTTTGTCAAGGACTTTGGTAATCGTCTCTTTGATGCTTGTTATTTGACTGTTAAGTTTACCTTTGAGAATATCGATAATCTCTTGCCGACCTTTCAACTCATTTTGCAAACCTTTCAACCTTTCTTTCGCTTCATTTTGTTGTTCCTCGGTCATATTTGGTGTGTTTCTATCTCATCCAAATTATTTTTTTCTCTGTCAATATGCTGTTCGAGCTGAACCTTTCCTAGCAATTCACGCATAGGATATTCAAATAGATCACCGGTCTGGGTTGCTTCATGGTCTACAGATTGTTGTTTGAACAATGAAATTAAATCTTCCGTACTGTTTACCACATCCCCGGATATAGCTTCTAATTCTACATCACTTGCTGTTGTTATTTTAGATGACGAGGGTAGTTCTTCTTGTATTTTGGTTAGCTTAGCTGCCTGTCGGGCCGTAATCTTACCTTTTGGTATGTCAAAGCCTAAATTACGCAGCCTTCTCTTGCCTAATATATCTGATATAGTACCGGTGGCCCTTAGTCTTCCATTGTTTGTCAAAGGTTCGTTTTCACCTCTGTAGTATAATTCACCATCCTTAATTTCAAAAAGGTCTGTATGTAGCACCTCAGGTTTTGACAGGGATCCTTCAGATAATCTATCATACAACACGTCAACCATTTCCCGCAAAACTCTGGTACGTTGAGTGGAACCTCCTCCGAATGATGTTTCTTCCTCACCCGGTGTGTGTATTTGTACTCGCGTACGGTCCCCGGTGGGTATGAGTGGAAACGTTTCAGCGGAACCCTCATCCGGTCTCCCATGGTCTCCAAAAGGGTCAATGTCAATGTCTGCCATTTTTTATTATTTAGAGGAAAGTTTTTTCTTTTTAATAAGATAATAACTAAAATGGCCGAGCTTAATATTCATCCAACTCCCGATTATTCGAGTGATCAAGACAAACTAGTTAATTCTCAACTTGAAGATTTGATAAAATTACGAAATAAATTCGACAGCAACTTGAAGATTTGATAAAATTACGAAATAAATTCGACAGTAGATATCTATACAAGCCATCTTGAGGTAATTCTACTTCAAAAAGATAACTCTCTTGATTAACCAAAGGCACCTCTTTCATTATAATAGCATCTTTTGGTTTCATACCAATCATCTGCGTCTTTGTATCGTTTAGCCTATCAATCAGTTTATACAGATGCTTAACCCATGTGGATGATACCTTTTCCGAATCATTCAGTTCTTGGGCATCTTGTATTTTGAATAAATTTTCCGCAAGTATCTTGTTCAACGCCTCAACAAAAGCTGTGTGCGTATGCTTATATTTTGTAGTCGCCCTTTTAATTTCAACCTTATGCTTCTCCCACAATTTTGATACATCTGCTTTGAATTCTGAACCGTTATCACATTGGAAAGTTTTCGGATAAGTTAATGGTCCTGCCTTGTAGATGTCCTCAATCATAGCGGCAACCTCTTTGGCTTTCTTACTCCTCAAAGGTCGGGCTACGTTGTATCTGGAGGCAGCATCGATTCCCGACAAAATGTACTTATATTTATTTCCATACAGTTTGTCACCGGGCATGTACAACTAATCGAATTGATGTAAATCATTAGGGGTGGTAACTTCATAATGTGGTCTTTCAACATGTTTTGGGGCGGGTAAATGTACTTGCCAAAATGCTTGTTTTGATAGCCACTTCTTAATCTCCTTTGGCTTGAAACCGAATCCTCTTAAATTCTGAACAGCCTTTTGTCCTTTCCATAAATTTTGAGGTTGATAGTAAGTCTCTTGAAGTTTTGACATGTTTTATTTATGCACACCTTTATTTATCTCCTTTTTGTTATTATGTAGTACGATAAAAGTGCTTAAAAGTATTTTTACTGATTATATATAAAGATGTCTGACGTGGCTACTCAAACTGATCTACATTGTGATACCACCGATTGTGGTGTACCCGACTACAAATTAATGAAACTCAAAGAGTTGAGAGAAGTGGCTAAATCCCGTGGGATTAAGTATATTTATGGAATGAATAAAGCTAAATTGCGTGAGGTGATTGCGAGAAATGATATTGATCCATCCTACACCATCGACCTAGATACCAAACAAGAATGTTATGGATACTGTTCCAACTGGAGGGTAAACAACAGAGAAGCATATCTAAGATATCAAAAACGTTATAATGATAAGAGATCTTCCAAAAGGTGATTAGACCTAGAACGGATTTTGTTACTCGCTCGGGTAACAAATGTTATGAAGGCGATGCTCTCACGTCCCGATTTTTTTTTCCTGGGGGAGTACCCAGCCGCATTTCCCTCGGGAAACGATCCATGGTGGCGCGATGTTGGTATCATAAACCGCGGTTTACCACCAACTACCCTGTGGAAAATTCCGGTGACCACCATGGGGCAGCGCAACCTCGGGTGGTGGTTATGCGAACGAAGCCCCTCGCGATCCTCGTCCGGTTTCACGATTATAAAACCATCTTAAAGATTCATAAAATCGTATATCACAACCAGGCATGTCTTCGGAAATCATTCTCGATTTGATATACAGTAGAGAACACATTGATGATGGCTATGATCTTTTCAGGGTCTCCGATTTAAGAGCCCGAGCGAGGTACCTTGGCATACGTGGATACTCGCGGCTCAGAAGGTCCGAGCTTAACGAATTATTGAGACTTAGACCCAGATTTATCAGACCGGTACCGGCACCTGTTGAGAATGATACGGGTGATGACGAGGACTCGGGATTTATCCCACCGAGACCCTCGAGACCGGTACCAATACCGGTTGAAAATGATATGAGTGATGACGAGGACATTGATACGGTTTCCGATTCGGAAAAATGCATAATTTGCTATTTGAAACGAAAGGAAGCAACTATTGTTCACAGGGCATTTTTGCTGCTGTCTATCATGTGCATATATATTGAAAGAGAGGAGAGATAAATGCCCAATATGTCGTGCATACATCGATCTTGTTATTAGACAATATAATTGATTTGTCGGGGGTCAGATTGTTTTTTTTTGTTACTCACGCGAGTAACAAATATTATAAATCTTTTTTTGGTTTCACGATTGTATAAAACCATATTAAAGGTCCACATATAGTATATCACAACCCGATATGACTTCGAGAAATACAGTTTCCGAATTAAGGGATCTCGCTAGAGAACGCGGTCTACATGGATACTCAAGGCTCAGAAAGGCCGATCTGATCGAATTATTGACACCCACTACCGTGTCAGCACCGTTACCCGTGCCGAGACCCACTAGACCCGTGCCAGCGCCGAGACCAAATAGACCAATACCGATGCCTAGACCCGTACCAGCACCGAGACCCTCGAGATCCGGTACTAGCCAACAAGACATGGATTTGTTTGAGCGGCAAGAAATGGCTAAAACTAGACCTCAGATAAAAAGTAAGTTGAATGAATGGAGGGAATGGTTGATAAATCATGTACCTAAGGCTATTAAGGATAAAACAACAAAAGCTTTCAAAACCATGAAGGATAAGATCATGGGTTTGTATAAAAAGGGCAGTGGAGAGAAAGAGGAGGAAGAGGTGAAAGAGGAAAACCCCTATACTCCTATTGAAGAAGCGTTTGTAGGTTCCTACAAAAGGTTCAAGATAAACTCTGACGGTGAGAAGAATGTCAGGGTATTTTTGAAAAAGGTTCATCCTATCGTTAAGAGGTTGATGAAGGACTTGCTCGAACAGAAGAAGTCTTTGAAGACTCAGGTGACATTGTGGGTGAGGTGGGTAAGGGATGATTTATCCAATGAGGATTTATCTAATCCTGAATCCATAGTAATGTATGTCGATAAAGCGTTCAATAGCTATATGGAGATACTGCACGCCCACGATGACATTTCTGATACCGGATGTGTAATAAGATAATCGAGCAGATTGAAAACCCTGCTCTACCCGCCAGCGGGTTCACAATCGAAAGGATCCTACATATGCATGTGGACTTTCATAAACTGAAATTAACCAGAGGTAGTTCTTACTTGCCGCTACCCAAGGATTTCAGTGGAAAGCGATCTGTGATTAACCCTCATAACGAGGATGATGATGAATGTTTCAGATGGGCTATTATCGCTGCGCTTAACCACAATCTGATCAATAATCATCCTGAGCGTATCTCAATTCTTAAGAAGTTTGAAGGCAAGTATAATTGGGATGGTCTAACTTTCCCAATGGCGCTAAATTAAATAGATTTGTGTGAGAGAAGGAACCCCGATGTCGCTGTGCATGTTTTGACAAAGGATGGGAGAGAAGGTATCTACATGTGTCGCAAGTCGAAGCATCTGGATCGTAAGGAGACGGTTGTTTTGTTTTTACTGTGTGAGGGGGATAAGAGACATTATATCGCTGTTAAGAACTTGAGCGGTGTACTAAGCAAATACAACTCGAAGCACAAAAATAGGGAGTATTATTGCTTGAATTGTCTAAATGGATTCTTAAGCGAACAAAAAAGGGATGAGCACTTTGAATATTGTAAAGATAACGATGCTGCTAAGATTCAACTCCCTGAAGAGGGTAGCACCGTTAAATTTCACAATGGTCAGTACCAGCTCAAAGCCCCATTTATCATGTATGCCGATTTCGAAGCCTTCACAAAAGATTTGCCTGAGAAAGAGACAAAATGCGGATCATCCACGGAGAAAGTTGGTAAGCATATCCCTACAGGTTTCTGTTGTTATAGCAAATTTGCTCATGGTGAAGTTTCGAACCCTCTGACGCTTTACCGCGGTGAGGACTGTGTTTCACGATTTGTTGATCATGTAGTTTCTGAGTCTAAAAGGTTATATAATATGTTTCCAAAAATAAGTATGCAAGATCTCACCGATGAAGAACTTGATGGCTATGAAAATGCCACCAAATGCCACATCTGCATGGGAGAATTTAGTGAATATGACGTCAAGGTTAGAGATCACTGTCATTTTACAGGTAAGTTTCGTGGATCTGCCCATAGAGAATGTAATCTCGATATAAGGTAGCCAATTATATTCCAGTTGTCTTCCATAATCTTAGCGGATATGATGCACATCTATTTATCAAAGAGCTTGCGAAGCAGCATGGAGAAGAAAATATGAGCGTTATCGCTGAAAATAAAGAGAAATATATCTCTTTCTCGACTGATGTTAAGGTTGGTGAATACATTGGCAAAAATGGGGAGACCAAAGACAAAAAGATACAGCTGAGATTCATAGACTCATTCAGATTTATGGCAAGCGGCTTGAATTCGTTGGTAAACAATCTATCTGATGATCAGTGTAAAAATCTTCGAAAATTCTTCAATGATGATGAGCAATTCAAAATAATGAGAAGAAAGGGTGTATACCCATATGAATATGTTGATTCATTCGATAGGTTTAATGAAACTAAGCTTCCGTTGAAAGATGACTTTTATAGCAAGTTGAACATGAATGGTATCAGTGATGCCGATTATGCGCATGTCCAGAAGGTGTGGAAGGACATGGAAGTTGAAAATATGGGTGCTTATCATGATATCTATCTTAAGACAGACGTTATATTACTTGCCGATGTTTTTGAGACTTTTAGGGAAACATGTTTTACAAACTATAAACTGGATCCTTCACATTTTTACACGGCTCCGGTATTAGCCTGGCAGGCCTGTCTGAAAAAGACAGATGTTGAGCTAGATTTGTTGTCCGATATGGATATGTTACTGTTTGTGGAGAGGGGTATTAGGGGCGGTCTCTGTCAGGCTGTTCATAGACACGCGAAGGCCAATAACCCATATATGGGTGAGATGTATAATACTTCTGAAGAGACTACCTATCTACATTACCTAGATGCTAACAACCTGTATGGATGGGCTATGATACAGAAGCTGCCGACCGGAGGGTTTGAGTGGGATGATGCTAGTAAATTTATCGCTAAACTCATTTCAAAGTTGGCTGCGGAAAATAGTGAATATGGTTACTTACTTGAGGTTGATGCAAGATATCGGGAGCTTCATGATACTCATAACGATCTTCCTTTCATGCCTGAGAGGAAGGTGATTAATGGCGTCGAAAAGCTGACACCGTGTCTTTCAGACAAGAAGAACTATGTCATTCACATCCGTGCACTTGATCAAGCGTTGAAGCACGGTCTCATTCTTGAGAAGGTTCATAGGGTCTTGAGATTTGATCAGAGTGCATGGTTGAAACCTTATATCGATTTTAATACTGATCTGCGTACCAAATCAACGAATGACTTCGAAAAGGACTTTTTCAAGCTGATAAACAATTCGGTCTTTGGTAAAACTATGGAGAATCAACGTAAGCAAAAGGATATACGTTTGGCTACCAAGAAGGAACAATATGAGAAGCTGGTTATGAAGCCCAACTTCAAGGGTGCTATCTGTTTCTCGGAAACACTGAGTGGCATAGCGATGTCCAAGATCAAGATCAAACTGAACAAGCCAATCTACCTAGGACCGGCGATCCTCCATCTATCGAAGATGGTTATGTATGAGTTTCACTATGATTACATGAGACCAAGATATGGTGGGGATGTAAAGCTTTGCTACATGGATACAGATTCATTCGTGTACCACATCAAAACCAACGACTTCTACAAAGATATCGCTGATGATGTCCCGACGAGATTTGACACTTCAGGGTACGATAGGAGTGATGGTAGACCTCTACCATTAGGTTTGAATAAAAAGATCATAGGTCTGATGAAGGATGAGTTAGGTGGTAAGGTAATGACGGAGTTTGTCGCTCTTAGAGCGAAGAATTATGCTTATAAACAGCTAGACGGAAAAGAAGACAAGAAGTGCAAAGGAGTCAAGAAATGTGTGGTGAAGAAGACCATAGGGTTTGATGATTATAAGAGATGCTTGTTCGATGGTGTGAATATTTACATAGAACAGATTACCTTCCAATCGATTATGCATGATATTCACACGGTAAAAACAAACAAACTCGCTCTAGATGCAGATGATGACAAAAGAATAATAGTAGATGGTATTACTACGTACGCTAGAGGCCATTATAGACACAGTTGAATCCTATCACTGTAATGGGGGGACACAGCGGGGTTGGGGGGTGGGGGCCCAGGGGGGGTGGGTGGGACATGGCGGGGATTGGGGGATTGGGGTGGGGTGGGGGACAGAAATTCTTCTATCGTTGATTTAACGGGTATGATCCATGATTTGACGTAAAATGGTAAAGTGCTAACGGATTTTATGGACTCTCCTATCGTTGATTTAACGGGTATGATCCATGATTTGACGTAAAATGGTAAAGTGCTAAGGGATTTTGTCCCAACATCCGCATATTCCTATCTCTGCCTAAGGTTACAAATTATTTTTAGTAATTAAATTTTAATTCTAAAATGGCTGAACAAATAAACTACGAAAACTTGAATTCGACCCATTCCAGGGTAACAAAACTGTACTTTTAAACGATTTAACTGACCAGACATAAATTTTTATAATAATGAGATAACTAGAAATGCAAAATATTATGATCCATATACAAACAATCTTTCTACAGAAATAGATATAAAATCTTTTTCCTTTTCAATACATCTTAATATTAGATGCATACAAAAGAATTTTTAATTTTTAAACATCTTTTACATAACCTGAAAGTCACATTTAAAATCCTTTGCTTTTCCGAAACGTGGTATAATGATAATATGGAGAAAAACTCAAATTTTCAATTGCAAAATTACACAGTAATTCTCATATTAGAAATTGCAAAAAGAAAGGCGGTGGGGTGTGCATGTTTATTCATAATTCTATTCTATTCAACCTAAAATCAGACACGTGCGCTAACAATAACGATTGTGAGTCATTAAGTATAGATATAATAAACAAAGCAACTAAAAACATCCACATGCATTTACTCTACCGGCCACCTGCAGGATCAATGGAAAACTTTGAGAATCATGTGAAAAATATTCTTACGGATCACAAATGGTAAAAACGTGTACCTCGTTGGTGAGGTAAATGTCAGGGTCGGATCCAGGATTTTTATAAAACTTAGCAAAAAATTTTTTTCGAGATTACCGCCCAGAATGGGCGTTAAAGTACGCCTAACGGGCGTATGTATCTAATAGTAACTAAAAACATATAAACCATGTTTAAACGAACCTTATCTCTTCGATCATTTGTTCAATTACAAAATGCCCTTTAAGAAGGTCAGAATAAACTAGCCAAGGAAAGCTTTCAAACCAAGCATACTTAAACTTTCTGTTTGTTTTGATGTCTTTCTCGAAGTTATTTTGTGTTATATCTCTATCTATGAGTACCACAGGTACTTCTGTATCCATTTCTAAGGCTGTTGGTGTATATGTAATAGCCATTTCTGAAGATATTGATCGACATGGTGATGACTGCATCGATACAGAAGAAGTTATAGCATTAAAGGTCACTATAAAAAAAAGATGTATCTAGAAATACATATTTATAGAAAACCCAGTAGGAACCTAGTAAAAACAATCATGAGCAATAAAAAAAATCAGGTCTGTATTTAAAAAATATGTTGAACGTAACCAGACCAACGCATGTCTTTATTTTCCTTAAGATCTATCTCTGTGGATTTAGATGAAATTGCAGAGTTTGAAGATAATAATTGACTTGGTGGAGATTGCATTGATATGTCATCAGAAGAATTGAGGGTATCACAGATCTCTATGAAGATTTTGACAATACAAAACGATTGATACATTAAAAATGACTTTTTACACAAACTCAGATAATAATAAAAAAGTCTGAAAATAATGTGGATAAAAGATTATGCTCACCCATGTTTCTACCTTGCTTGAAGTATGCATTGATTTTCGAACCAGGAAGTTTGTTCAGTACACGTGGTGTTGAAATTGTATTGCCTTTTTTTAGTATTGTTATCACATTACTTCTTGGAATTTTACAGGTTCCTATCTCCATCACTGGACAAAAATGATTTGGTCGATCAAAAACTTTCGACTTGGTTCCCATCAATACATTGCGCCCTCCTTTTTTAAACCATAAAACCTTCACAGGTACACCAGCAACACCTCTCCTGGGTTCAACAATTGTGTTGAATAAATTTTCCATTCGTTTATCTCCAAAGCTTTGATAGGTAATTTCAATAGGATGCTACAAAACTAAAAATATAGAGAATATATTTATATATATATATATAGAGTGACACAAATTTTAAAGGTATTGCCTGCATCACATATGATTTACTCCCCGTCAGGAATCGAACCTGAACTATTTACGAAATTGTATCATAAATATCATACCATTTGATCACAGGAGTTTAGACATTTAGTAAAAAAAAATCAAATGTGCATATTCCATGAAAAACTCATCATACCTCAATAACATTGCAAATTGATAAAACGCACATAAAGGATGACCAAATGAAGGATTTTGAAACATGCTTTGCTTCCTCAATTATGGCCAGTTTTCTTGACTTTGTCTTTGTGTACACGTCACAACCAACATCCGATAAACATTGCACAAAAATGTTGTTAGGAGATTGTTGGAGCATTAGATGTTCAGCATAATATGTTGCATTTTGATACATTTCCAAAGAGGTCAAAATTCTCAAAATTGAAGCTAGGGTTTCATCACCGATCAGCAACACGGAAATAGATCTGTAAAGACAGTTACCATCTCCACTGACACTGATGGGCATAACAAGAAAAAAATTCATCAGATCGGAAGGCAGTTATAAAATAAAAAATATTAGTAAGATTACCAGATTAAAACTTTAATGATAGGCTTATGAAAAAAGCATAAACTAATGTAGGTATACCTGACTGTCCTCAATGTTGAAAATGAAGCAGCACTTTTTCTAGCCATATTGTTATGTATAACGTATGCAAAGTCGTCTTGGCGGAGAACACCACGATGACTTGGTTTGAAAATTGATGGATACGTTTTCCATCCTTCATACAACTTTTGTTTCCATTCATCATGCTGGCTCAATATTTTATGAAAATCCATCTACTAGTGTATCCTTCCTATTATGTATAAAATAACAAATGAAGAACCATATGAACACTTGAGAATATTTTTGAGTGTATGTTACCTCAACTATTCATTTGATGTATTTATTTGTGTGGTGGGGAGGTTTGAGTATAACAATAACACAAGACAAAGCAGTAGCTACACAAACTTATTTTTTCACAAAATATAGCACCAGAAATTTCATACAGAACAGAACCAGTGGGAAAACTTAGTTTACACACATATTCTCAACTAGTGGCGTTGTGAATAATAAATAAGTATGTCATTCACTAGAGATATTTTTGCCGAGAGGAACCTAGCCTAGGTAACCTAGAATAATCTTCCCGAGTCAAAAACTAAATCTGATATTTTAGGTCACGGAACTACATACAACTACACACTGGGTACTTAAAATTCATAAGAAATAGTGAAAAAGACATCCAGAAACCTCAAAGTACCACAGTACCTCCGTCCATCTTCGGTTGATTGCTTATATACACGAACAAAGTGGACTTATGTTTGCATTAATATTGTTAAGGTTGAGAAATTCTGTCTACCTTGACTTTTTTTTGCTTATTTGCTTATACGCGATAGCAAAGTAGTTTTTCATCCCCGCATTCTCTCCATGCAAAAAAGCAAGTATATCAACTTTGATACGCTTACTTGCTTATTATTTAATAAGCGAGAAAGCAAAGTTGCTTTTCGTTTCGCTTCCTCAGAGTACTATCTATCTACTTTGTTTAGGAAACTGAATAAGCGCAATAAGCAAAAACACAACTTTCTTACCAGACTTCCTAAATAATGCAAGGAAAACTACACACGAAACGCGCGCGGGCTTTTTCTCTACGTTTTTGAAAGTAAGCGCGCGCTTATCTTGCTTATACCTCCATCCGACCCTGAATGTCAAGAAGCATGCGGAGAAAGACAAGTGGTTGAAATTCTACGATGGTCAGTGCCAGTTCAAGGTCCCTTTCATGCTGTATGCGGATTTTGAGAGCAGCTTGAAGCCTGTAGATCAACGGTACAAAGACAAAATGAACCAGCTGCAGACTGATAGGAAGGGTAAGGCCTCATACACGGAGAAGCTCAGCACTCACGTTCCCTCAGGGTGGTGCTTTTATAGCAAGTTGGCTTATGGAGACGTTCCTGATCCGCTGAAAGTTTATCGTGGAGAAAGATGTGTAGAGAGGTTTGTAGATGATCTGAAGAAAGAGGTAAAACAGCTGTATGAGCTCTATCCGCAGCAACCTATGACAGAGTTGACAGATATCTTGAAAAGAGAGTACCAAGCGGCAGAAAGTTGTCACATTTGCATAAAAGCGTTTGGTGACCTAGAGAACCGTAAAATTAGAGATTACTGCCAATATACAGGGCCCTATCGAGGTACAGCGCACGATCTCTGTAATTTGAAGTGCAAGATACCAAACTTTGTCCCGATCGCTTTCCATAACCTGAGCGGGTACGATGCACACTTGTTCATCAAGGAGCTTGGCAAAAAGTTCAACAAAGACAACATCAGCGTCATCGCAGAGAACAAAGAGAAGTACATCAGCTGCAAGGTGTCAATCCCAGTCAAGCTTACAGGTGTGACGGATAAGAATGGCAAGCCTGTGTACAAGAATGTCGAGCTCAGGTTCATCGATAGCTGTAGGTTCATGGCATCGAGTTTGGATAATCTGTCAAGTAACGTGAGTGACGAGCAGTGTAAGAATCTTCGTCAGGTTTACCAAGACGAGGAGCACTTCAAGCTTTTTCAAACGGAAAGGTGTGTATCCGTACGAGTACATTAACAGTTGGCAGAAATTTGAAGAGACGGCGCTTCCACCTAAAGAGGTCTTCTATAGCAAGTTGAACATGAAAGGAATTACCGACGAAGACTACGAGCATGCACAGAAAGTGTGGGAAAGAATCACACCTGAGGATAATGAAAAGTAACTCTGGGAGACTATCACGATGTGTACTTGACGAATGACGTCTTGCTGCTTGCAGATGTGTTTGAGACCTTTCACAAGACGTGCTTAGAACACTACAAGTTGGGTCCTGCACACTTTTACACAGTTTCCGGGTTAACCTGGAATGCAGCCCTTAAGGAAACTGGAATTCAGCTGGAGTTGCTGACAGATATTGACATGCTCTTAATGTTTGAGCAGGGTAGTAGAGGAGGTATCACTCAGGCTGTGAAGCGCTACGCAAAGGCTAACAGTCGCTACATGCCTGACTATAAGCTTGAGGAAACCAGCACCTTCCTCCAGTACTTGGACGCCAGCAACTTGTACGGCTGGGCGATGGTGCAGAAGCTGCCAACACACGGTTTCAGATGGATCAACCAAGTTGACAAGTTTACACCTGAGTTTATCGATAAAATGGTGAAGAAAGACCACAAGGGGTACAGTTTGGAAGTTGACGTTGAGTACCCGCAGGAGTTGCACAAGAGCCACAATGACTTGCCATTTTTGCCAGAGAGCATGAAGATCGGGAAAGTTGAAAAGCTGGTACCAAATCTCAAAAAGAAGAAAAGATAGGTGGTTCACATCAGAACACTGAACCAGGCTCTCAAGCATGGCCTTGTGTTGAAGAAAGTGCACCGACCCATCAAGTTTGAACAGAGTGTCTGACTCCGGCCCTACATCATGATGAACACAGAGTTCCGTACAGCGGCGAAAAACGAGTTCGAGAGAGACTTTTTCAAGCTGATGAACAACAGCGTGTTCGGCAAAACGATGGAGAACCTCAGAAACCATAGAGACATGAAACTGGTGACAGATGAACAACAGTACACAAAGTACGTGATAAAGCCTATTTTCAAGGACAGCGTGCACTTTAGCGAAAATCTCACAGGTGTTGGAATGGGGAAGACTGCGATCACGATGAACAAGCCCATGTATCTTGGGCAAGCCATTTTAGACCTGAGTAAGATGATAATGCTATGATGAACAACGGCCACTACCATTGGCCAAGAACAAGAAGGTCATTGGCTTGATGAAAGACGAGCTTGGCGGTAAGATTATGACCGAGTTTATAGCGCTGAGGGCAAAAATGTACACGTACCGCAAGCTTGAGAGAATGAAGACAAGCGCTGCAAGGGTACCAAGAAGTGTGTAATGACACAAACGTTGACTTTTGAGGACTAAAAGGAGTGATTGTTCAGCGGCAAAACGATCTACAGAGAGCAGATGTAGTTGAAGCACAAGAAGCAAGGGGTTTTTACAGTCACCAAGACTAAGATTGCCCTCAACAGAGACGAAAAAAGCGCATTATCACGGAAGACGGGATATCGACGCTTACTAGAGGGTTCCTCCAATAAATGGTTCAGTTTCAAAAAAGCTGTCCAAAGTTTTGTAAAGGTATCACTTTAAAAAACAACAAAACAACATGGAAGAGGCCAAGAAATGTACAGCCTGTAATCACTCTTTACCACTAGACAACTTTAAAGTGAGCCATCGATGGACAACTGACAAAAATGTGCATCAATTGCCTCGATAGTAAAAAAGCGTCAGTAGAACGCTTGGAGGTAAGACATTTTTGGGGATCACACAACCCTCTGCCAAAATGGACATGAAAGATGTCATGTAGATGACGGCATACTTTGCTTCAGGTCGGGCCAGCCGTGAGATGGCCGTCTCCAAGGGGTGGATTCCCACTAGTATTGTACCGAAAAAGTAAACAGCGAAATTTGTGTCTACCGCCACTAAGGTTAACACAAAAGGCCCTGAATAAATAATTCTAGACATCGTAAAAGATCCACAGACAGCAATTTTTACTAGCTCGACAAGCTGCAGGGAAACGCAGCGTGTCCTGGATTTGCTTGAGAACGAGTATAGGCAGCACTACTACAACATAGTGATACTCTGTCCTACAATACAGTGGAATAGCACCTACCTTGAAAGAGCCTCACTTTGGAAAGATGACTATGTCTTTCTGATAGGCCCCAAGGATCAGCTCTTCGAATGGATAGGAAAATTGTCGTCGTTGCTAGCAGGCGAAGAAACATTGTTCATCATAGATGATATGATCGCTGACGAGAGTCTCGACAAAAAGCGTCGTTCCTTACTTGAGCTTGCGATCTCGGGAAGGCATCGGGAGCTTAGCCTTTGGCTGTTGACACAGAGTTACACAGCCCTGCCGAAGAATTTGCGGCGCCAAAAGAAACAGCTTTTCATGTGGTACCCACACGAGCGCACGGACATGAGGATGATCGATGAAGAGACGAATATGATCAGCGATTGGGAAACTATCAAATCTCAGCTAAAGAAGTCTAAACATGCGTGTCTGTATGTGAGACTGGAGCATCCCAGAGGTTATACGATTCTCGTCTGATCAGACACACACAAGGGTATTGTCTGACGAGTTCTGTCCCAACAACCTGGTTGGACTTATTCCAAAACTGCAAGATGAAAAATAGTACCATTGAGACTAAAATAAATCGTCTTTTGAGATCCCTTGCAGCCCGTTTTAAACAAACGCGCTAGCAGCTCAGGAATAACAACGGCAATCCCACGATATCTTCATCTCTCTCGAGGGACTCAAGTGGATGGAAAGCAATACAAGAGACCCCGATATTCGAGGTAGACTGCGAGCACTTATAGATGCATAGAGCACGACGGCTTCGTACCATTAGATGGTGCCCTGAGTAGAAGGTAAGTACTAAGGTGAACCTGTGGCTCACCTTAGCTGTCCGCAAAATCACAAGCCTACATGTCAGTCCTGATTCCCATGGCCCCGGTTGGACTCCTTCAAGAAAGAAATGTCTCTTACCCTTTTTAATGTTATACCTGCTGGAGCCATCAAGACAATGTTCGATGAGCACTCGGAACGAGTGATTTTAAGCGTGCTGATATCGGGAGGATTTTGGGGATTGAAAGAGTTGGAGAACCATATCGAGATATCACGACCATTTCACGTCATGAAATAGGTGGTTTTACTAAACTACTTGGCAAGGCGAAAAATCCGCATGATGTCTTCGTGACATTGGACGGTGCTCTCGAGATCGTGCGTCGTTCTAGAAAGCCCAAACCCGTTGAGCTTATGGGATGGTTAACGAAAAAAGGTGTTGTAAAACTGCAGAATGAGGTTAGGGAGAAGAGTCAAGCCATCAAATCAATGGAAACATCCATTGACTTCCTTGAGGATGATCTCGAAGAGAGAGATAAACGCTAATGGTGTTGGAGGATGAAGTTGAGGAAAAGGATAGACAGCTCGAGGCACGGAGTTTGGAAAATGCAAGGCTCAGAGAACGCTACGTACCACATGCCCAAGATCCAGGGAAGGACCATACGATTATGATCTATCGGAAACATACGACGGCTGACGAGGATAAATACCATCATCTTCCATACTACTGTGCCCGTCCTCTTCAATAGATTTAAAGAGGACGGGCATGTAGAGCGCACTTCAAGCTGATCGACCTTACTCGAGATGACTAATACGACTTAGGTGTACCAGCACTAGAAGACTAGGAGGCGTAAGCATGTTTTGTGGTCTATTGAAGCCACAAAAACACGCATGATAATGCTGCTTGACCACCACAAAAAAGTGAAAAAACTGACTGAGATATAAAAACAAAAATATGGAAGAGTACGTACAGCAGCAACAACACCAATTTAGAAATATTTACAACATCAATGTACCCGTACTACGATGTTGTATCACGGCGGCGTCTACTACAGGGTATTGCCCGAAGTGTTTGGAAAATTTTAGATTTCGAATGGGGGAGTACTATGAAGGGTTTGAGTATCCAGTGGATGCTGAGCTTCTAGACAGAGTAGCATCAGGCGAAAAGGCATGGGCAATATTCGAAAGACGTGATATTGACCTGTGGCTAGAGTATGATATAGAAAGGCGGGGCTGCTGAGTCGCAGAGCGATCTCCAATTTCAACAGGCTGCTCTTTTCCAACCTGCTGCTTATGGAAGATATAGACCCCAACTGCCGCCACGCAAGCAAGTACAACAAGACCTCCAGCGCTATAGAGATATACGTCGTTTGATTGTACGTAACTGACCCCAGAAGAGGTTTTGGCTGTAGATTGTACTGTACTCTCTTGTTGTTTCAGTTCTTCCTTCCTCTTCTTCATCAGTGCCGCCAACTTGAGACCCTGCCTTACTGGTCTCGTGAGGACTTTCTCTTCATGTGTATGTTCACTCATTTATTTTAACTCTTTTTCATTTCGATCGTGCTCTTGCTGAGCCGCTAGGCGATCGTGTTCCTTTTTCACGGAAAACGGAGTGTTATTAATCGTATGCGCAGCGACTAACAGTGGCGCTAGAAATTTCCCGAAAGTTGAGTACACGAAGACTCTCAAATGACTACAGACTCTTTGATGATTAGTCTTCATCGATATCTTGCCTTAGAGTCTCAGCACTATCTAGCTGCACCACATTCCCCACGGCCTTGGAGTACATGCTAATGGCGTGTGAAGACAGTGCCTTGGCGGTCTTTTCCCCTTTCTCGTGGATCTCACGTTGAACAAATTCCGTATACGCTTTCTCGAACAACTCATCTTACGCCTTGTCAACAAAGCCTTCTGTACATTTTTTTCGGCAAGAGATGCCCCTTGCATTTCCGTATAGCATCTTTCAAAGCTTGACGTTTGTCGATAGGTTTTTCGCGATGCTCAAAGGCTTCTACTGGTGTGCTAGCGCAGTCTGCGACTACATCTACTTCATCAAATATTTCTGAGATTGCAGACATCTTTATTAGAAGCTTTCTATAACGACAAAAGCAGAGCACGATCAAGACGTACGGAAGAATTATCG
The DNA here is from genome assembly GCF_029227915.1 of Hydractinia symbiolongicarpus. Lineage (NCBI taxonomy): Eukaryota > Metazoa > Cnidaria > Hydrozoa > Anthoathecata > Hydractiniidae > Hydractinia > Hydractinia symbiolongicarpus. The sequence continues at coordinate 20,861,407 of NC_079881.1, forward strand.
CAATATACGAAAACGAATTCCACCATTTTTTGGAATTTTGTTTGAGCAACCGCGCTATTAAATCTTTTCCACTACTCGGAGATATATCGATGACCTTTCGTTTAGTTTTCCTTAATCCACAAAGGCTGCATGTTGGTATAGTGCAGTCTTGCAATTTGCACTTCCTCACTAGGATATTCTCTATTCTCCCCGCATTATATCGGTATCTAGTGGTCAAACTCCCACTGATCTCTATTCCCCTAGTTCATCCCGCCTCTAAATTGCGTCTGAATGTGTTTCATCAACGTTACAATATTGGATCCTAGGTACTCCGTAGAGGCTATCTCTGTATCATACCTTAAAGCATCGCGTATTCTCATTAGAATTAGCTGATAAAGATACCTAGGGCGATCGCATACGGAGCAGTGGTTTTTTTGCTTACCATGTAGGCATTTGTTACGTTGTACTGACGCTTTTTTACTATCGAGGCAATTGATGCACATTTTTTATCAGTTGTCCATCGATGGCTCACTTTAAAGTTGTCTAGTGGTAAAGAGTGATTACAGGCTGTACATTTCTTGGCCTCTTCCATGTTGTTTTGTTGTTTTGTAAAGTGATACCTTTACAAAACTTTGGACAGCTTTTTTGAAACTGAACCATTTATTGGAGGAACCCTCTAGTAAGCGTCGATATCCCGTCTTCCGTGATAATGCGCTTTTTTCGTCTCTGTTGAGGGCAATCTTAGTCTTGGTGACTGTAAAAACCCCTTGCTTCTTGTGCTTCAACTACATCTGCTCTCTGTAGATCGTTTTGCCGCTGAACAATCACTCCTTTTAGTCCTCAAAATTCAACGTTTGTGTCATTACACACTTCTTGGTACCCTTGCAGCGCTTGTCTTCATTCTCTCAAGCTTTCGGTACGTGTACATTTTTGCCCTCAGCGCTATAAACTCGGTCATAATCTTACCGCCAAGCTCGTCTTTCATCAAGCCAATGACCTTCTTGTTCTTGGCCAATGGTAGTGGCCGTTGTTCATCATAGCATTATCATCTTACTCAGGTCTAAAATGGCTTGCCCAAGATACATGGGCTTGTTCATCGTGATCGCAGTCTTCCCCATTCCAACACCTGTGAGATTTTCGCTAAAGTGCACGCTGTCCTTGAAAATAGGCTTTATCACGTACTTTGTGTACTGTTGTTCATCTGTCACCAGTTTCATGTCTCTATGGTTTCTGAGGTTCTCCATCGTTTTGCCGAACACGCTGTTGTTCATCAGCTTGAAAAAGTCTCTCTCGAACTCGTTTTTCGCCGCTGTACGGAACTCTGTGTTCATCATGATGTAGGGCCGGAGTCAGACACTCTGTTCAAACTTGATGGGTCGGTGCACTTTCTTCAACACAAGGCCATGCTTGAGAGCCTGGTTCAGTGTTCTGATGTGAACCACCTATCTTTTCTTCTTTTTGAGATTTGGTACCAGCTTTTCAACTTTCCCGATCTTCATGCTCTCTGGCAAAAATGGCAAGTCATTGTGGCTCTTGTGCAACTCCTGCGGGTACTCAACGTCAACTTCCAAACTGTACCCCTTGTGGTCTTTCTTCACCATTTTATCGATAAACTCAGGTGTAAACTTGTCAACTTGGTTGATCCATCTGAAACCGTGTGTTGGCAGCTTCTGCACCATCGCCCAGCCGTACAAGTTGCTGGCGTCCAAGTACTGGAGGAAGGTGCTGGTTTCCTCAAGCTTATAGTCAGGCATGTAGCGACTGTTAGCCTTTGCGTAGCGCTTCACAGCCTGAGTGATACCTCCTCTACTACCCTGCTCAAACATTAAGAGCATGTCAATATCTGTCAGCAACTCCAGCTGAATTCCAGTTTCCTTAAGGGCTGCATTCCAGGTTAACCCGGAAACTGTGTAAAAGTGTGCAGGACCCAACTTGTAGTGTTCTAAGCACGTCTTGTGAAAGGTCTCAAACACATCTGCAAGCAGCAAGACGTCATTCGTCAAGTACACATCGTGATAGTCTCCCAGAGTTACTTTTCATTATCCTCAGGTGTGATTCTTTCCCACACTTTCTGTGCATGCTCGTAGTCTTCGTCGGTAATTCCTTTCATGTTCAACTTGCTATAGAAGACCTCTTTAGGTGGAAGCGCCGTCTCTTCAAATTTCTGCCAACTGTTAATGTACTCGTACGGATACACACCTTTCCGTTTGAAAAAGCTTGAAGTGCTCCTCGTCTTGGTAAACCTGACGAAGATTCTTACACTGCTCGTCACTCACGTTACTTGACAGATTATCCAAACTCGATGCCATGAACCTACAGCTATCGATGAACCTGAGCTCGACATTCTTGTACACAGGCTTGCCATTCTTATCCGTCACACCTGTAAGCTTGACTGGGATTGACACCTTGCAGCTGATGTACTTCTCTTTGTTCTCTGCGATGACGCTGATGTTGTCTTTGTTGAACTTTTTGCCAAGCTCCTTGATGAACAAGTGTGCATCGTACCCGCTCAGGTTATGGAAAGCGATCGGGACAAAGTTTGGTATCTTGCACTTCAAATTACAGAGATCGTGCGCTGTACCTCGATAGGGCCCTGTATATTGGCAGTAATCTCTAATTTTACGGTTCTCTAGGTCACCAAACGCTTTTATGCAAATGTGACAACTTTCTGCCGCTTGGTACTCTCTTTTCAAGATATCTGTCAACTCTGTCATAGGTTGCTGCGGATAGAGCTCATACAGCTGTTTTACCTCTTTCTTCAGATCATCTACAAACCTCTCTACACATCTTTCTCCACGATAAACTTTCAGCGGATCAGGAACGTCTCCATAAGCCAACTTGCTATAAAAGCACCACCCTGAGGGAACGTGAGTGCTGAGCTTCTCCGTGTATGAGGCCTTACCCTTCCTAACAGTCTTCAGCTGGTTCATTTTGTCTTTGTACCGTTGATCTACAGGCTTCAAGATCCTCTCAAAATCTGCATACAGCATGAAAGGGGTCTTGAACTGGCACTGACCATCGTAGAATTTCAACCACTTGTCTTTCTCCGCAGGCATCTTGACATTTACCTCACCATGACTCGAGCATTACTCGTAGTGCTTGTCTCTTGCTGACTCTGTGCGAAAGCCGTTCAAGCAGTTCATGCAAAAGTGGTATGCCTCCTTATGCTTCGCATTCAATGACTTCAGCAGACTAGAAAGCGATTTCACCGCTGTGTAGTGTCTATTATCACCGTCGGTGATCATGAGCAAGTTGGCCTGCTTACCTCGCTTGCTATTGAACTCAGACCTGCGAGCAATGTAGATACTCTTCTGATTGACAAAAAGCACATTCACCGCTCTCAGGGTTCCTTTGTTCAAACTTGTCGATTTTGTTGAGTGCTACAGAAAACTTGAGCCCCTCCCAATCATACTGCGCTGCAAAGGGTTGCAGGTGCTGATACGTTGTGGATTCTTCTCAAGTTCTTCGTGATGCAGCGCTGCTATCACAGCCCATTTGAAGCATTTCTCATCAGCGTTTCTAGGGTTAATCACAGCCTTTTTCAGGGAAATCCAAGCAGGTAGCTCGATGTATGAAGACCCTCGCGTCAGCTTCAGCTTGTGGAAGTCAATGTCTAGGTACACGATATGATCAATAGTGAAGGCACTCTTGGGTAACGCAGGGTGCTCGACTTGAGTCTTGAGATGCGCAAATATACCCTGTAGCAGTTCTGCAACGTCGCTGCTTCGGAGAATCTCTGTCATCCTACTGTTGAATGTCTTCTCCACCTTTACCTCATGAGTATCCCTCCCCTCCTCATCGTTGTCTTACGTCAAAACTACCCCTTCTTCCTTCTTCCACATCACCCACAGGTGCATCTGAACTGTGGCAGCATCTAAGCCTTTCACCTGCTCCTCGACAAGCGTCTCAACCTACTCCTTGACAAGCTCGATATAGCTGTCGATATCAGTCTTACCTCACCCGTCTAGTCGAAAAGTCTTGCAGGCACCGTTCGTCGCCTCCTTGTGCTTCACTGGTTCAACGCTTTCAGCATTCTCCTCAGTGACGTGCCCTTCTTGCGCCTCTTCCTCAACTTCACTCCTCAGGGTCTTTTTTACTCCATCATACATGGAGAGAATGCGATTCTTTACTGTTGAAAAAGCGCTGCTCACTGGCTTTCTGATAACCTCTGGCACATAGTCTACGATCCAGTTATACCCCCCTCTCAGCTTACTCTCAACCACTGGACGAGTTTCTACCATCTCTTGATGCTCGGGTTGATTATCCATCTTTATTATATATGAGGAATTTGTATTCGAGGAGGTCATTTTTAGCACACTCGTTTATTATGGGGATAAGACTTCAACCAGGGTCAGTTTTTCAGGGAATTTCCCCCCTTTCTACTCAAGTTGAGCATGATAGCAGGGTCACGTGATCTGATGTCAGCAATTTTGTTGTTGTCAGCAATTTTGGAGGTTATAAGACTAGTTTGAGGTATCTGTGACGTCATAATTTTTTTGAGGTATCGAGTGGGGTAGCAAGAAAAGCGGTTTTATAATGGTTTGACCGTGGAAAATGTGAAGTTGTTCTAGAAGCCCCCATTTTTATCTGTCTACATTATAAACATTTGTTTGAAATTATTAAGAGGCGCTCCAAGAAATTTTACTATAGTGGACTGATAAATAAACATAAAAACGATGTGAAGAAAACTTGGAGTATAATCAATGAAGTGATAGGTAAAACAAAATTAAGCAAAGAAAAACTTCCAAAAAGGTTGAATATTGATGAAAATAAAATCGAGAACAAGTGTCTAATAGCTGAGGAGCTTAATGATTTTTTTGTAAAAGTGGGTTCAAATCTGGCATCTTAGATTGAACCTAGCAATTTGAGTTTTAAATGCTTTCTCACTGTTAATAACACACAGATGGAAAATAACAAACTAAGTGAAAATGAATTATTCAAAGCGATCGATTCACTACAATCAAATAAAAGTTCAGGTTTTGATGACGTAAATAGTAACGTTGTTAAGCGAACAAAAAATGCTATATATAGTAAATAGTAACGTTGTTAAGCGAACAAAAAATTCCACTAATGCATATATTTAATATTATATACGTTTTTTATACATTTGACACCGTAAATCACAAAGTTCTATTAGAAAAACTCAAAAACTATGGTATCCACAATTTCAACATTCGCTGGTTTGAAAGTTATTTATCCAATAGATGACAGTACATTTCCTTTGACGGTGGAAGTACAAATTACAAAACAATCATCTGTGAAGTTCCACAAGGTTCCATATTAGGACCACTCTTATTCCTTATATAGGTATGTAAATGATTTGAACAAAGCTTCGAATATTTTACATTCAATTTTACTTGCAGATGATACAAATCTGTTTTATGCACGTAAAGAAATAAAAACATTATTTCGCACAGTCAATAATGAACTCTCTAAAGTGGCAGAATGGTTTAAGGCAAACAGACTGTTTCTAAATATTTCGAAAACAAAGTAGCTACACAGTTTTTCACAGGCAAAATAAAAAAGATGATATGCCATTGAAGTTTCCTGATTCATCTATTAATAATATAAGTATAAAAAGAGCACAATCCAAGAAATTTTTAGGAGTTATTTTTGATGAAAATCTTACTTAGAGAGAACATATAAATATTTTAGAAGAAAAGGTCGCAAAGAATATTGGTATCCTATTTAAAGCAAAATTTGTTCTAGATAAGAATTGTTTAAAAAACATATATTCTTCTTTCACTCACTGCTATTTAAGTTATGCAAATAATGCGTGGTGCAGCACAACGCTCCAAAATTGACAAAATTACAAAATAAACAAAAACATGCAATCAGAATTATTTTAAATGTTGACAGGTGCACTCACTCCAAAAAAAAAAAAAGCTCAATGTACTGAATGTATACCAAATAAACATTTATCAAACTCTTATTTTTATGTTTAAGCTTGAAAACAATATGTTACCAAGAGTATTTAAAAACATACTTCGAAAGATACAACATAAATATCCATCCAGATTTTTAATTAACAGTTTTTTTCAACCTAGGATTAATTATACAATCACAAAGTTCTCTATAACTAGCAGAGGACGTAAATTGTGGAATACATTTCTTGATAACGATATGAAAACTATTACATCACTTAACGAATTCAAACATAAACTAAAACATAAACTATTGACTACTGACAATCTATATTTATTTTAGAACACACGACAGTTACAACGTACGACACATATAACACAACTCCTCATCATCTTCAATGCTAACCTTTTATATAGGTTGGAGGCTTGGTGATAAGCCTATTATAGCCTTCTTCTCGCTCCTGCCATTTTTTACCTCTCTGGCTAATATTTTAGCATATGCAATCCTATCTTTAGATTATACGATATATAATAGCTTAAGATTTGTATTTTATTTTTACGGAAAACTGTAAATTCTTCAACGGCGAAAAAAAAATTAAAATTTCTGTTTCCATTGATAAGCATCAGACGTATCACTTGGAACAGAAAAGGCCAGAAAATGTCTGATCCATTCGGATCCAATTCAAAACAAAAACGAAAAACATGTTGGTAGAAATCCACTTTAACACTTGCTTTCTGTTTTGAAGTGTAAATATAAATCGAAACACTGTAAATAATAATGAAGCTAAATGTATCAAATTACAAAAATAATTAAAATGGGTCAATATTGTCAATATGTCATTCACACGTGCACAAGTTACTTAATTACGTGTGATCCGATGCACAATTTGGCTTTTGGTAGTTTCATTCCTGGGTGGTTACCGGAAGATTGTTACAGGAATACTGGTTTCCCCAAATCAATGTTCGACAAAAATTATTTTCTTTTTTATTACTAGCTAACCCGACGCTGGCATAATATGAACAAGAACATTTGTTAAAGTATAATTTATTTATCAACCAAGTGTTTTCGATTTTATTTTTTTGTCAGCACATCATAGTTGCAGTAAAAAACTAAAATAGGTTTCAAGCAAAACTGCTTACTTGCCAATTCGCAAACACGAGGGTTGATGCAACTAAGTTCGTCACTAGGTCTCTTGATGTTTTCCTTACAAGAACACACAAATTGTCAACAAATTTCTTTCCAGTGCTTTTTACTCCGCTTAACAGTATTTTGCACACGCACACGATCGTGCTATATTGTGAATATTAACTACCCCCAAAAAACAATGTCATTGTTCCCATTTTCTTTCTTTCTTTCCTTCGCAATTTAGAATTTTCGAAACTGGATTGTTTACGTAGTCTCTGAGTAAATTCGGAGAAGTTCAAATAAACAGATTACTGTGACTAGCTGTATTCCGAAGTTGTGAACAGCAATAATTTTCAAATTGTTTAATTTTACAAGAATAGTAATTTCGATTGTATATATTTTAGACCATGTTAATGAAAATTCTAGAAACGCACTTTAAGTATTTCATGACTTCCTTAGGTCTTTTCTTCATCAAATATAAGTACTTCTTTAAGTACTTTAAGTAGGCGTAAGTAGTTTAGCCTGTGAGCATTTGTACCTTATTTCTTATTTTAACCTTTGTATTTCTTATTGTAACCTTTTACAACTTTACCTGTTAATAAAAGTAATACTTTGAAATAAATAGGAAGCGTTATGGAAATAAAGGGGATCAACCATACAGTGGTTTGTATCTGCCAATTTTTTTTTACACTACTTTGTAATTCTATGAATTCAAAAAAAATGACTTAGGACAACACAATATTTTCTGTAAAGTCACAGAGTTGACTAGGCTGTCACAGAATCTTCTACCATAGTATATAGTAGTGCTGGGGACTTAACAAAGTGACCATAAGGACTTAGTGACCATGCACTATGAAAGCGGAAGCGCAAAAATTAAATATTTCAAACGTGCATGTTCGCAACCAATGCAATTTTATGTAAACAAGTAACACAAATTCTCAAATGCGCCTTCCTTTAATTTTTAAAAAAACCAGTCCAACTCCACCTTCAACGTTGCTATGGATATATAGACTTTTTTGTGATGTCCTGAACCATTTCTATGAATTCATAGAATTTAAAAGTCGTATAGCAAAAAGATTGGCAGAAATATAAACCATCGTACAGTTATTCAGTGGCTGTCTCATCTTTCTCACCAAATTGTAATAGTGTATTGAAATACGATTCTTGTTTTTTAGAATATTCTCATTCTTCGCCGTGTCGAAAAAACACAGCGATAAAAGAAAATAACAAACAAACAAATTACTAAATTACGACAGGTTAAGATAAAAAAAAAGAAGCCCGATAGCTTGATCTGAGGATGAAATTAAACAAGACGTATCATATACGCAAACAACCTCGCGATTAAAATTTACACAAAGATGTCTATGAAATTGTGATTTCTGTTACGCAAATTGATTTTTGAGATCTTCTTGAACAGAAAATTCCTCGAAATTTCAATTTTCGTTGAGTCAGTCTAGAGTAAACTGACTGGCAGGAAGAAGAAAGACCACAAGCCGCACCTAAAATTTGCGAAATTCGGTTATTCAGTAACCCCCCCCCCCCCCAAAAAAAAAAAAATAAAAATAAAAAATAAAAAATAAATAAAATAAAATAGAAATGAAACAAAAAAAACGGGACATAAGAAAGTCACTCAGTGAGAATAAGACAAATAAAAATAAAATAATATACGATCTTAATTGTTCGAGAAAAGAAATAGCTGCAGTTTAAAAAATATACCAGAACTGTCAGAAACAGCAAACTTCGATAAAAAGAATCCTGTCCACTTGTAGCGCGGACACAAATAACAGGCAGGGAATCAAAATATTTACGTTTTTTTGGAGTGTTTCCGAAATCGTTTTTCTCTATTTTGACGTTTCATTAGCGTAGCAAAAAAAATTTCGTTCTCGTCATTATTTATACAATGGTGGAGCCTCTTCGTTTTTCTCTTACGTATTGTTGTGGAAATTTTATTTTTCTCAGACTACATTCCAGGCGCTTAAGGTCTCCCGCCTTAATTCTGCATACATTCACTTTTGAAATCTTTGGTGGAAACACCTTTACTTTACCAGTTAGTTAAAAAAAGGGTTTTGAACACTTATCTTACCTTTTTTAAGTTACAAAAAATCAAAATTTTATTATCACCATCATGTTCGGCATAGGTTTTTGTTAACTTTGCCAAATTTTGTCGAAAACAAATACCAATTTTGGCCTGAAACATCATTTAGATGACTTCCAAGTACTTAGAGAGTTTAAGTACGAAGTTTAAATCTGTGACGTTGCAATTGACCATTGGGGACATGGTTAGTTAGTTAGTTAGTTAGTTAGTTAGTTAGTTACGAGTTTAAAACTTATCCTCGCAGGCGAGATAGAAAAAAGAAAAAAAAAGTAAAAATAGTTACCAAGATGAGATTCGAACACCCGACTTTCTCGTGTCGGCGCTCGGAGAGGTAAAAATTCTTGTAGGACAGCTTGTAATTAAAATAGCGCTTTTAGAAGGTTTTGTAAACATTTATGTTAGAGAAAGTTTAGGCTTGCCTGTGTCATTATCACTGAAATAGACATTAACGAGGGCCTCGAACCTTCTCATGGATATATATTCTGAAATCACGTGATTTTTTCTGTTTTATAGGAAAATAAAAATCCAATGTGGCGAGAAAACGCAAATATGATGCGGCGACGCGCGGCGCCGCAGAAAACTGTTTTCAGTGTGAACTTTTCTTAATCATCCGACAATTGTGAGCGACATTCTTATACGTTCAAAACGCGTTTTTAGCTCTTCTAAGACAATGTATATAAAAACATACACCTCAAAATTTAGGAACATGTAGATATTATTAGAAAGCTTTGTGAAGCTTGACAACAACTTTTTTTGATAAAAATATAAACAAAATATAACAAATCCAAGTGCTACACTCACTAGCAATTATCACTGGATTAAGGTAACATTGTAAATTACAGAATAACCGCCCTCTGCTGAATAACCAACACCCCCCTTAATTAAGTCAATTAAGCGCCCGCTTTAATGGCCGAAATTAAATAAGCTCCCCTACTCGCATGCTTATTTCTCATTTACGGAAAATTAAGGACATCCCAAGAACATTTATAGGCTGCATTTCGAAAACGCTAAAAACATTGCAAGGCTTTCTTCCATTTCAATGTTCTTATAAAAAAAGAATGTCTATACGTAAATAAAAAAATAAATTATTTTACATATAGCATTCTCAAAAAAATAAATAAAAGCTTTAACTTGATTCTTTGAAGTTAATCTAGAAATCTTTTGAAATTCTATGATATATACAAATCCTTTTATGTAAAATTGAACTTCTGAACAAGTTCATTGAATATTTTGGTATTAAGACGTTACTCTTACTCCCTCGCAAAATTTTTTGAAAGGCTGACGGTGGATGTTTCCATAAAGGCTGATCTAGAAAAGAAAAACATTCATAAAATGAGGAACAATTGTCACACAACCTGAGTTGACACCAGGTTACTATTCAATCATTGTCTCTTTAAGGCAGCACTTTATTCATTTAAAAAGAGCATTTTATTAAAAAGAGACAAACCAATACTTTATGTGATGCAAAACGTATATAAATATTTATCTATCAAGCTGATACACACTTATTTTATTATTTTCAGTAAAACACTGTTAGGAAGTGCAATTGGGGTTGTCATGGGATACTCTAAACAGTATTTAAGCATGCTACTCAATTTACGTTAGTGTCATTAATCTTAACTTCTTTGCGCAGTACGAAACTTATTAGCGCAATTGTCATTTTTGGGGTGTTTGTGCAAAATAATTAATGCGATTCATGCATAAGTTCCACTTTTTTTATTCCACACTCTTTTGTTCTCACATTTTTCTATGCTTTTAACAATTTGACGATGGACATATTATCAAGAGTCTTTGCCAAGGACGGTGGCTGGAAAAGTCCCCTGTTCGCACGAATCAATATTTTTAAAACTCTGGAGATCAAGAAAGTGTATTTTTCTCATCGTAAGTTTTCCATACAGAGCATATTTATCCCTTATTTATCCGTCCATCTAATTTTAAAACCGTCAAGACAAAAAGCGTATATACAAGACATGCAAAGTACATATGACAGTGTTTACAACATATTTTACATGTAAGATTAATATAAAATTATGGCTGCTTGTGAAAATATTTGATTTTTTTACTTATACTCCTTAAATTTGTACACAATCGGTAAAACACATTTTCAATGAAATATCACCAGCTTCTACATTATATTTTGCAATTGTAGACTCATCATTTTGTTCTTATAGTCTATGAAGATATTCAAGCTGAGTGCGTTCTTAATATGTATTTAGTTTTTGGCAAAATCTCAGCCTCAACGTTCTTATAAACTAGGTTCTTATAAAACAAACGTGTACCCAAATAAACACTTATTATATAAAGTCAAACGTCTGACTTTCTAATTCAATTTATTTCCTGTCTGAAAAAAAATTACCAATATAAACTATCATTTGCATGCGCTAAGTTGGCAAACTTGCGTTTTACGTCGGAAATGTGTATTTTGTTTGTGATCGTATCCTGTACACGAATACCAGTTAAATTTAGAGAGAAATTATGAGAAAGTGAGAACAAAACTTTTGTAAGTTTAAGTCACATCCAACTGCAATAAATAATACATGGCGATTACATGCCAACGTGAATTAAGAATCTTTGTTAACACCTGGGTACTCGCCTTGGTCAATTGCAGAGTGTCGATGTGAATTAGAAAGGCTAAACGTATATAATGTGGTATTTTTTTGGCTCTCAATTCGCGTTCGGAGTCTAAAAATATAAACATCACTGTATCACGATAAAATTTCTAGGTAGCTAGCTACCACACGATGGCGTTAAGTGTAGCTAAGTGTAAAAAGTGATTTATACAAAATTCAAGTATAGCTTCATCCAATCAAAATCTGGAAAAATATTTTGTGATTGTTTTTGATGGGTTAGGGAACTTAACAAGCAGTTTTGACAAAGTGCTGAAATGGATAATTAAACCAAAGAAAAAGGGGTACCTATGTCCAGTTGGCTAACTATTAACCCAACTAAAGACTTTTCTTTTTGTGGTAGCTCTAACTATTCTATAACTTGGTAACTAGACAAAGGTAGACAAAGGTATCATATCAAGTATACTAAAATATAAACTACTCTGGACCGCCCACCAAGAAGCCAACCCTAAAAGAAAGTCCAACATGCGCAGCCAAAAGACGATTCACATAGTAGAATACCAGAAGGTCGTGAATCTGTGTTGTTATTACTTGTAAAAGAACGAACGTAAACAAAGCTTTCCTATTGGCTAGTCAGGTAATAAAAAGAAAAAGAAAAAAAAAGGTAATAAGAATGGCCAGGGTCCGCGCAAAAGTTTTAGCCTAAATGTCACAACCCTGTACGTCCAGCCTAGCTGCGCTGTCTTTCTCTATCTCCCTCAAGGCGATTTTTTTTCCGCCTCGCGTAGCGGTCGGCGAAAATCATACAAATAGTACAATCGTGTAACTTTGAGGGTTTTTTTTATCTTTTTTGCATTGATGACGTTGATTGATTGATTCAATTTTGACTGAACTCTAATGGAAACTCCTAGAGCTTTTCAACATTAAAAACAAACTCTAACCCTACCTCTGCAGTTACCTTTATTTAACAAACAAACAAAGTATCGTTTTGAGATTTTTTAACTATTTGGCAGCTAATAAGGAGATTCTATTCTACACGTTTAAGAAAGTTATAAAATGAATTGATATTGAAATTTTGAAATCTTTTTACTTTTTTTTATATTTTAATTTTTCTATGATTTTTGTTCGCTTGCTAGCAGTCTGGTACAGCATCCAATTAAGCTGGCATTAATTTCCATGTTTCGTGACAATAAATTTGTTACAAAGATGGAACTGACACACGCATTTCATCTTCGTATGAAGATGATTTAGAATCGTATAAATAAAAATGGAACAGCTTCGTGCGCTCATGACACAGAATAGTTGTATTTGTCAATTCCATAATAAGTAGAATATCAATTACATCAATTAAAGTTGAGACGGCAAATATTTTCCCCAATTTTTCAATCTGATGCTAGAAAAAAAGCAAAATAAGAAAACAAAATGTCCACCACCAATTTGTTTTTGTAGTAAAATATTTTAATAAAAACAAACTTAAAGTGGCTTACTTCTGTTGATAATTTTAAACAGGTAATCGATTTCGCGTAAAATTGTAAAAATAATTTTAGAAACATTCAATCAAGTGGTATGCCACGCCAACGTTCGAAAAATGAATTGCCAACTCTTAAGCCTTTACTAACTGTTTATGCCGCATTGCTGTAACATTTTCTTCCATTAACAGCTACTTGTAGAGCGTTTATTTCCAATGCCGAAGATCGTGGTTTGAAATCCCGAACAAGCCATACCAGACATTTTAAGTACTACACGAAAAGTATTAAACTTAAAATTGGAAGAAAGACTTTTCTGTGTAATGGTTTTACGATTCAAGTTTAAATCATGTTTAATATAATCTAAGAAATTCGCAGATTATACAGAAGTGATCTGTATTAACCAAGAAACGATTTAATTAACATTTCATGCTATGTTCAGATTATATTACTAATATATTATTACATCATATTTTAGATTATAGGCGATTCGGCTTGTACTTATAAGGTTCCAGTCCCCTCTCCAGCTCACATTAAATGTAGTTTTCTCAACCCATTTAATGCCATCTACTGACCGTTAATCGGCTAGTGTGGCAGGCAAGCAAGTTAGAGCAATGCTACACGTATCTCTAAACACAGTTACAGTTGGTGGGAAGAAAGGGCTAACCGTTAGGATGAAATCCCTAAGGACGTTAAAACTTTGCGTTACTTACTGATTTACTTATTATTATATGAAATACTAAATAATTAACAACAAAAGAAACACATTATTTGGAAGCTTTACCAGGAAATCCAGATTTAGGCATATTCTGTCGATTTTTTTAACGCGATCGATCTGCTAAACCTTTTGGTAAGCAGTAGCCACATATCCGTCACGTAACCAACCACTCTCACTTTGCAACACATGCGATTATGGCTCCTCATTTTAAGGGGCTTGTTATGACTAAAGGACCTGGGGATTTACTGTCTTGTAAAAATGTCGGGACGTTTCCTTAAATGGTAACGCACCGCCCTTTGTTTCATTACATATTGAAGGAAATGCTAGCATTTAGTGCATTACTTCGTAAACTCAATGACTTGTATTTACAACTTTATACTTTATAAATTTACAAAAGATTAATAACGAATAAATTGTCCGACATGACAGCTATCATGGCGAATAAGGCAATTTGTCAATTTTTGACATGACGTGTGAATTAACGATAAACGAATAAACGCTTTGGGCGCTTCGTGAAATTTGAAGCTGTTACGCTGGCTGCTTGTTAATCCTATTCAGACCGAGGGGGGTTGACTACCCCCCCCCCCCCATCTCCTCACTTTTTTTGTGATAACTTTTGAAGTACGCCATATTATGGGCTAAAATCTTTTAACTTTTCATCATATCAATAAAATGTTACAAAAAACTTTATTTTTTTAAAAAATCGTTTTATATTCATTCTATGCATTCCTTATAGGTTTTTTAAGCATATTTATTCGTTTGTGGGTTATATTTTTTTACTATATGTCTGAAATAATTTTTTTAAACTTGACATATACTCAAATTTCCTATTTTTTGATAAAGGAAAAAACCAAAAAAGATAAGAAATTAACAATATAAACCCCTCCATATCGCATTTTGATTTCAAAATCCCAATAAATACAACTGTCCCTCCTTAAATTTAATTTTAAAATAAGATTTGAGAGAGAGTCTAACCGCTAGCTCTTTCCACGAAAAGCGTCAAACTAGACTGGTTGCACAAACTTGACACTATACCGAAGTTCTTACAAGCTCCCCTTGATTCGAATTTAAAAAGTTCAATGCTAGACTCGCTTGGCGCTTTTCAATATCTTTTGATCACAGGGTGGGGCGCTTTTAAAGTTATGGCCATTTAATCAGTAATTAGATGCACGAAAGTAGGGTGGGCGCACCTTAAAATGTACAGCATTACTAATGTTAATAAAGCCGAATTTTAGGAGAGTTGAGAGACAAACTTGTAAATTAAAACGTAAACTCCACCCGCTAGAATTTTCCACCAAAATAGTCCAGCTAGACTGGGCGCACTTTCAACTTCTCAATAGCAAAATATACTTAAAAGTGTCTCCATGCGCTTGTAACCAATAAAAAGAATTCAAAAATGCAGGTGCTTCTTTAGGTAACTTGTTGGGGGATAAGTTTTATCTTGAGTATTGGAAAACCAGATAGTCATATTCGTAAACGTCACCTTTCCCCGCCATAATGTCCAAACAACAACTCGTACTACATAATATAGCAAATTTGAAAAGTAAATTTTTATTTATAAAAACAAAGTAATACAATGGCTAATGTGCTGTCTCTTTTCTGGTGTTTCAGACGTCATGTTTACAGCTAGAAGTGTCATTCCTTCATTCATCTGATGCGATAGGCTGGTAAGAACCGGGTATATAACGCAACATATACGCAAGAAACATATAGATCGAATTAAAGGCTGGATCCAGGTCCTATTTTGTATTTTACCGGATAAATGATAAGTCTTGATTTGTTAAAATCTATTTTTTTACATTAGATGTATTATGGACTTACTAAAATATTTCGCGAGTAAAGGTGGTTGTGAAATAATCCTTTTACATAAAGACAATGAATAGCCCTGAACAAATGAGTGACCACTAGCTGTTTTTTCGTGGAAGAATCCGAAGTGACACAAACAACATGAAAGTCACAATCTGCAATATTCCATATTTATACCCACTGAAACAAAACGTTTAAAAAAAATCAAAATAGCCAACAAAATCAAAGGTGTCTAACAACTGTCACGTAAAAACTAAATACGCTAAACTATATACTTGCTTTGATCATGTCAGAAGTACACCAAAAAAAGCATACCAGCATTAAAAAACTCCAACATATTTCGTTAAGTCACACAAAAAGAGTATTATATAATTTTCACCATCTACCGTTTGTAACAGATGCAAAAAATCAGCTATTTAGTCTACAAACCTCCTAAAAGTTTTACACAAAATGTAAAAAATCAACAGTAGAATAGAAATACTAAAACTTACATCATTTTGGTATATTGCATGCAGCCCACTACCGCATTATTTCTACTTAAAATATTAAGAAGAACACTTTGCCTTACACACTCAAACCCATTTATTTTGTCTTTGCAAATAAAATCTTACACAAAATGTAATCAACCATGGAAAAATCAGTCATTTTGGTCACATATCCGTCTTTCTCATAAAAGTTTATACAAAATATCAAAATATCAAAAAATCTTTCAGAGCGTGAAATTTCATCATACCGTATCCAGAAAAGAGTGCAAACATGCCGTGCGTGATAACAATGCAGCGTTTGCGAATAAGAATCGAATATACTTCAAATGACCATAACTTAACTGATGTAAACATTGATTTAAGTTTGCGTACATTTGCTTGTGCTTAACGACAATAACGACATCAACACTAAATCACTCCACCCTGTAGTGTTATAAACAGTAACAACGGAAAAATTACTTTTCACAGCTCATATAAATTCTTCTGTAGGAGAAACACGCTGTTTTATATAAGAAAAGTGTATTTTTGTTTCAGCCTGAATATTCTTCACTTTTGACAAATATCGTCCTCATTATTCTTTGATATGTATTTTTTGCATGACCCATGACCTAAAATGTATAATGCCTTAATAAAATAAAACTTGCTATAATTTGCTATAGCTAATGGCAAATTCTGCGTCGTGTAACGGTTCTATTGTTGCTTTGGAAGAATAAAGAAGTCCAGTTTACTTGATATGCAAATTTCTAATTTTTAACCTACTTTTTACAGTATATTCTTATAAAAATGCTTAAAGGCCACTCCTTGGGAAAGCAAATGTATGAGCCATAAGAAAGTTACTGTTCATTTGTGTCGTGGACAACCATGCTCACTCAAGCAAGGGAATATATATATAAGATTATAACTAACTTCGAACGTATGCAACTAAAAATAGTTTATATCAAACACAACCAGCCAGCAAGCATTGTCCTAGCTGGCGACAGATTACAACTCTTGTCACGCGTGTGGAAGTTAATCTACAAAGCTCAAAATCCTCATCGTCAAAAGCAGGGTTTATCCTTTCTATCATGTCATCCCTAGGCAAGTGCGAATGCAATTTGAACTTTCAAAATATTTGATTTAATTTTCATTATTAATTTAATTATGGGATTGTGCCTGCGCGATGCAAACAAATGGTGTTTTATTTTGTCGATTTTTTGCCAAAATGAAATATTTTTCTGCAAATTTGATTCAATCAACACCAAAAGTGTGTGTTTGTTTTAGTAATGTATATCTCAGATATAGCAGATCTGTTTACTCACCCTTTCCGTTAAGGCATGGCAATTTTTTTACCTTTTGTCAGTCCTGTACAGAGTCTTATACTTGGAGGGAATAAGGTTTTTGGAATATTTGTAAGCTTATTCCTGCAAAATATAAGGAATGTAATCTTTACCATTGACGTTACATTTTGCAATATCAGCAAAATTTTAATGGGGACATGTCTGTAATAGTTTTTCCACGCAAGACAATATACAAAAAAGCTAGGTGGAAATAGAAGTAAACAATTTACAGAATATTTAAACTAATTTCTTAGTAACGCAAGTTTTGTTGTTGTAAAAAAAAGCCAATAGTACATGACATATACAAAACCTTTTATATCTTGCTTGATCATGTACAGCTTAAAGAAAACAGGGAAGTTCCTGAAGGGGTATAAATCAGTTTTATTTGCCAGTGTAAAATGCAGCAGTCTGTACAAATTTAAATTTAAATTCATAATAAGAATAATTGTGTAAGAAAAACTTGCAACTTTCAAAACTAATAATGTCAAATTCAAGTTGTGATAATTTAAAAAGATACTGCCAGGATGGAGGCAAGGCATCTGTCTACATAAATTAAAAGCTGGTATGATACCATAAAATCAATGTTGTAATAGTTGTTGTGAAATGAAAAATGTTGCAGTAAAGTTGAACCTTGAAAATTTGATTATCTTTGTACTTCTCCACCAGTAACAGAATTTATATTTTGTATTTATTTTTGTCTAGCTGGTTAGATTAGCTATTGTTAACAAAGAATTATGGCATATATATTTTATTTGTCTGCTAAAAGTCTCAGCTTACGTAGTTTATATTGTAATTTAATTATAATCAAACACGAAAATACACGAAATAAAAATTATATTTAACAATAAGTTTGATATACAGAAATTATAAAAATCATTAAAGATCAAATAATTGTCTAACTAAATAAAAATATATTGCCATAAAACTCATTGGTGTTTACCCCAAAACCAAGGAAAGTAAAACCAAAGCTAATACAACGGTTGCCGATGCAATACCTAAAAAAATAATAAATATAATTTTTATTGCAAAGAAAGATCCAACATTATTTCCTTGAAATATTTTGCTTTAAAAAATAGTTAAAATAATTATGGCCTATTGTGTGGAGGTACAAAATCAAATTGGAGTGACAAGAAACATTGCATTATTCCTGCCATGAATTTTTTATTCATTTTCTGTATGTTTTGCGACGCAAATATCTGTCAACGTATTTCAATCTACGCCATATATTTACATTATGTCATTATTAGTTATTACAAAAACAGAACTTAATGCGGTTAAAAGAATACGTATAAGATATTTTAGGTCGTTATACTTAAATTAATGTAGGGGAGTGGATTTGTTGCAAAAATTAATAAAGCTCTATTGCTACTTACCCTGCTTTGAAGAATTTTCTTTTTTCTTTATTATTTTGGCCATACTCCATTTCGTTGTTGTGAACATTTCATCTTTAAGAAAAGCTCTAACTGCAGTAGCATAGTAAGCATTAGACGACAATTTTTTGTTGTTGAGAACTGGAAAAAGAAGCGAAAAATTTGTATTTTAACATAATTGTTATATTTTTGGTAATTACTGGCGCATTTTCAATACAGAAAAAAAAATAACAAGGTAGCAAAAACAAATCAATTGAAACTTGGTCTGGCCATTCTAGTTTTGCATTCACAGAAAAGGAGAATAATAAAAATCAGTGGTGATTCAATTCAAACACGTGTTTATAAACATACTTGTAATGTTTCCCTTATTACATTCTCCGCAGCCCAAATCAAATACACGCAAGCTAGAATATGTTTTAGCCTCCATTCTTGCTACAATCCATTCCTCTGACACGTTTGCTTTATCATGTTTAGTTGCAAGTATTTCGTAGTATCTAAAAGTATAAAGAGTGATAAAAATAGGCTTCAAGTAATAGTTACAAACGCAGTCGTATATTGTATTGGCTCTTCCTTGGATGCAGCTGGTTTGTCATCACTACAAATTTATTACAGAAACATCAGGGACACAATCATGTTGGATCTTTAGCAATGAAAGGAAAATAAATAAAAGCAAAAAAATAGTATGCATATTATAATTATTTCTGTTAATATGTAAACTTGATCACATTTGACGATCAACTTCAACGTGGTTTAGCGACTGTGGTTCTGTTAGGGTAAGGAATACGAGGGAGATTTGACTACATACGTTATTGGTGCATCAGTGTGGAATACTGGCAAGTAAATTCTCATCATAGTTCCAATAATACGAGATTCTGGAGGATGTATATTTGTTGGTGCTAAATTAGAGAAGGCGTGGTGTTGTGAGTATAGGTTAGACTGGAACTTTTTAGGATCCTTTGCACTATTTGTAGTGCAGTAAAGGCGAATTTTGTTTCCTACCTTGATAATTGGTTTTCAGTACGATTTCTGTTGTTGTAGTAGAGATGGTGTTCTTGACGTCAATAAAAACTTTGTAAGACGTTGCTGGCTGCAACTGCTTCATCCTACACATTAATTTTTTTATCGATTCACATTTCATTTCCTGGATAACACCAAAAGGAAGGCGTTGAAGCTTAATCTAAACATATCGTACGTACTTCTTTTAATAACACCGCCAAAGATTTTTAGAGTACACATTCCTTTTTACTCTTTTGAAGTAAATTGGATGCAGTTTAAAGAAAAAAAAATTTTCTATGTAGTATTAAACATACCGTATATTCTTTAAAGTTGCCGTAGAAATGGAGAGGCTTAGTCCAAGTAAGTTGAATTTCAGTTGCTGAGATATTCGTTGTTACGTTACGTACGTTCTCCGGTTCTAAAATAAAATTTATGTAAAACATTTTTTTTCAATTTAGATCTAAACATATCTATAAAAAAAATTTCTGATATACAACGTGTTTCTTATACAAAGTGCACGATTTTGAAAATAACGAGGCTGGAATTGTAGGGTAAATCCAAATTTTTTCTTTTAAAGGGCGTTAAATCTTTACCAGCAAATTAAAGAAAAAGTTGACCATTTACGGTAAAGTCCGCTGAAATGCTAAATATTTTTTTGACTGTTTACAATAAATATATCTTAATCTTAAATGTCTGTGTAATATCTTCGTACCTCCTTCTTTCGTCCTGAAGGTAATGTTTGCAGTCTCACCATAGCCAGCTGAGTTTATTGCTTGAATTGATGCGTTGTACAGACTGAAATTGTCTATAAATAAGCAAATTAGAACTAAACTATTAAGAAAATAAGCAATAAAACTGCATTTCAGTTATTAGATTCGTTGAATTAAACAGGTTAACTAAGGCCATAACAAGTGGTTAGCCTAGCTGTAGCAATCATTGGTCTGTTAATTCAACAACATAAAAATTACCTGTGTTTTTCAGCGCAAAGATCTTTTCATTAACTGTTTTGTTTATGCATTGAAATGACTGCAAAGTATTATGTCCTACTCCATCCAAGTCTAATTGCTGTATGCATATCCGATAGCCTAGCAGCATTCCATTGGTATATTCTGGTGACGCCCATGTAAGTTCTTCTTCGTCACCAATTTTTATATATTTCAAGTAACGAGGTTGGCTGCTTACTAATAAAAAAATATAAAATTGCTATAAAGGTAATAGAAACAAATCCATAATTAACATTCCTAATGCCTGATCACCTGTACATAACTACTTATTATAAGTGATTAGTCTATATACTTTGGTTGTCTAAGAAAATCCATATGGTTAGATTTAAGGATATCAATTTTGCAAACAACATATATATAGTCTTATAAAATGCGACGCAAATGAAAATAACAGAATTTTGTCACTACTTAAACGAGAATGACATGCTCTGATTAGATAGCTTGTCATACACACTTTTTAATGCTGTATGTGGGGAAAACATGTGTAACACGGCGTAAATCAGCTATTTATTATTGCTTACTAATTGTTGACATTAATGGTAAACCTTATGATCTGACACACACAAGAAACTTACATCCTTCTAATGTAGATGCTTCAATGTTCTCCGAGTATTTACTTGTACCTACTCCATTCCGAGCTGATACTTTTATGGTGTATGCAGTAAATGGTTCCAAGTTTTTTATGTCAATTGTGGTATTGTATGATCCATATCTACAAGAATCTCTCGGATAAGAGTCAGAAAAACATTTCATACTGAAGTATGATGTTTTTGTAATGTGAACATAATACAAAGTTATGGTGTTCTGGCCATCAAAAGGTTTTCTCCATTTCAGCGATATTGAAGATGTTGTTGCTTGTTGGACAGTGATGTTCTCAGGCGTATCTGGGACATCTACAACAAGACAACAAATATGATTTATCAATTGTCATATAGGTGCTAATTATTTTAAAAGATATATCAAAGATATTCGAAAATTATGTTAAACCCTATTTCGATTCCGATTCCGAGGCTTTTAAAATCCGGGCATGGGCTGTTTGCAGAGAGTGGTTAAAAGAGAGATTGTATTGCCACAAACGCTTGTTAGCAATATCAAAGGCAATTAAAGGACAAAATAGAGCAAAAAGGACAACAATTTTTTTACCGTTCTGAAAACTCACCAGATTTCAGCGCCTAAAACTGTATACTTTAGTTATTACGTATGGATTGAGAGGAGGAGAGGGGAAGGGGAAGGGGAAGGTTACATTTTTTTCTTTTATTGAAAATTTAAAAGTTTTACAAATGCGGTAATAATTATTACAAAGTAGCAGTTAAAGTGTATTCCAGACCTACCTATTCCAGTCAAAACTCTGACTGCCTTGGCATGCCCCAAATTATTTCTGGCGATACATGTGTAGTTTCCGCTATCTGCATATGATATTTTAGCTATGTAGTAAACAGATGTATTTCCAACTTGAGTATGATTTTTGTACCAAGTATATGTGATATTAGGACTTCGTAGAGCATATATTGGACACAGGAGAGAAAATGATCGACCAACCCTAGGGTATCTGTGAACCTTGTACTTGTGAACCTTTGGTGCAGCTAAAATAATAACAAAAAGAGAAGATAAATTTTCAGGCCAGAATGGGTGTTCTTTTAACTTAAAGGAGATATCCTAAAAGGTTGAAGAGTTGGGCAGCACATTACACATATTGTCTTTTAAGCAACAGACCTTGCAATCTATTAACAGCACTTTTGAATTCTCTTAATATTTTACAAGTTAACAGTCACAAAATAAGCTCAGTCCCTAATAAAAAATTCTGCATATTTAAATTTTTTTTCATAATTTTAGTTAGGGCAGCCTAATTACTAAAGGAGTACACAGTACGCACATGGCTTCTCTATTCTCGCTCGTCAGAACCCGGCCGTGTTTTAAAAATTTTAGTATATATTTGAAACCTCAATAAAAAGCCAAGAGAATTCGCCCGTTACTACTGGCAGTTGCATTTTTAAATCGAAAAACATGCGGAAAGCGTTATTATTTCCAATATTTAATGTTATACGAAAATTAATGACAACCAGTATAGAAAGTGTTGCGGAGAGGTTGCCAAGGCAAAGGCATTAAGCACGGCAAGGAAAGGGCACGGCCTAAGGCAGGCAGGGAATCGGCAAGGCAGGGGGGTAGGCAAGACATGGAAGGCACAGGCAACGGCATAGTAGGCAGGCACCAGGAAAGGCATAGGAAGGATGGCAAGGAATCAGCATGGCAGGGGTAGGCAAGGCATGGAAGGCACAGGCAAGGGCATAGTAGGCAGGCACCAGGAAAGACATTAGACCAACAGGGCATAATACATAATATATACATGGCATACAGAATTTTAACAGTTTCACATTATACTCAGAAACTTACTAAGCTTTCTTCTGTACCTTGACTGTTAATATTGTTAGAGTTATTAACAACCAATATCGTCAAATCCATATATACATATATTTAAATATTTTCAGTATAGCTATAGGTGTTGACGATTGCATGATAACCGTTCGTCAGAATTTGCCCTGGTAATAAAAAATGCAGGTGTTGGATGTAAGCATCAGAATTTAAAACGTCTCAAACAAATAACAAATGTATATACATGTTCAAAAAGTTTCCCGATATATATATTTATATTGCAATAATTTCCGTTTCTGTAACTTGAGCCGTACTGGTGTATGCTCACTGGCAGGGTTAAAAAAATTTATTTCCTGACCTGTGTACAATATAGCTACAATCGTCCACAAAAATATGGCTTTCCATTCCCCCTCAATGTTGAAAACTACTGCCCTTTGTGGCTGACCAACGTAAACGATTACACGTGACATACCTTTACATAAACATTGATCATCAGTGGGGACCGAACGTACTATTTGCAGAATATGTGACTATAGCTAGCTATGTTTTTTTGCTGACTTTTCTAAACTTTTTGGTTCTTGGTTTTTCATATATAAAACTGTCAGAGCCAACAAATTTTGTGTTGCTGACTTTTCTAAAATAGTAATGTCGCGCCATAGATTAGTGGTTATAGCTCTCGTACTCTGTGCGGGAGACCGGGGTTCGATTCCTCTTGACGGCGATTCAACATGGGCGAGTGAATGTTACCATACCCCCGGGTTAACCCAAGCCATGTGAGGGAAATTGGGAAGATGGCACACTGTGTGGGCCGTTGGATGTTGCCGGGAGTTGTCTAGTAGAGCGCGGGCCCTAATTGGGTCTGCGTAGCTCAAAATGAGCATTAAATACTCTAGGACTCTCCATCAAGCCATGGCCCCTCCTGGAAATAATAGACAGGGTATATCCCTCGATATTTGTGAGGCTAGTCATGTAAAATATGCACATCTATCTATCTATATCTATCTATCTATCTAAACTTTTTGGTTTTTGATATATAAAATTGTCAGGGCCAACAATTTTGTGCACAATTGTAGCTAGAAACAAGCTATGTGATGGGACAAAATATAATTATTGTGTAGTACATGTATAGCTATATTGGTAGTTTTATCCCAGCTAAGTGGTTAATTTTATGCTAGTCTTTTTGCTAGCTATATAAAGGCACTTGTTGCTCTTTTTATGCTAGCTAGCTATTACTCTTTTAAAGTTAGCTAGCTATACACTATATCCTATCTAAGGCTAAGAAGGGGTTCATTACATGTAAAAAAAAAATAGTGATATACTAGCTAGCTAAACATACCCTTTCTTCGTTTCTTGAAAATGACCTTATATATATATACAATATACAAATTACGCTAGGCCATCTTTAAATAAACAAAAGCACTCCCTCGTTGTGTCAATAAAAAAACACCTTGTCTCGCTTAATTTAGCAATTATATAAGAGAATGACCGGATTAAAGTACTGGGCAACCCAGTCCAAAAAAAAAGTGGCACGAAAATTCAATGATTTTGATGTATAGTGGGGGCGGAAATCCTATACACTCTCCTCCGTCCCTTATATTTGGCTTATTTAATGAGGAAATGGGCTCCGCTACGCTCCGGGCGCTGACGCGCCCTCCGCTTCTCTCCGCAAAAAGATGGCATTGATATTTTAAGTTTAGTGGCAGAAAAATTGTAAAAATGTAAGATCAAAAATGTGCAGGAGGAAGAGGTATAATATTGATGGCATAAAAATGCAATTAGACTCGATCTTAATCAAAACGTTATTTAATGTACACTAGTCTAGGTTAAAATTAAACAATTTCTTAAACAACTTTTACGACTCACATTCACTTTTTTTTTAATTACCAAAATTTTTTTACCAAGTCATTTTAAGTTCTTTCACCGACTTTTCTTTTCATTCATTACACTAAATTTCTTTTTAATTAAATACTTTAAAAAATAAAAAGAGTATACTAATGTAAGATATTTTTAATATCTTAGATGAAATTTTTATAAAAAATGACAATTTGTTAACTTCTTTTGCATGGTTTTAGCTAGCGCGAATAAAATTGTTTTTTCAAAAATTAGTGGTCAAAATCTGACTATACCACTAGAATTTATTTAGTGAGTGGCAAAAAGTTTAATTAAATAACTAAATATTGATCAACTGACTAATAAAGTACAGACTAAAATTTCTTATCAATTTTCTTTTTACTTATCCTCGCTTGCTCTAATTTATTCAGAAAGTAAACATAACACTTACTTTTAAAACGTACTATCACGAACAATCTCTGAAGATATTGAATATAATGCTGTCTGTCTGGCATATATGGCACCAAGGCTTCAAACGTAATAGTATTGTGAATGTCATATGTGATGTTGGCAAAACATATCTTAAATTCACTTGTGCTTCTTGATACATTGTTTGTTTGATAGTATTGCCATGTTAAGTTGAAGGCTGGCAGAATAAAATTTGGGATTACTTCCAGACAATGACTTTCGTTTTCATTCACTATGATGATAGCGTGATAATTCACTTTGTATTGATTGGTTTTCAAATCAATGTAATTATTGTCTAGTTTTAGTTTTGGAGGATCCATATCTAAAGAAAATGTAAAAGTTTCATTAAAAGATACCATGAAAAAAATTGATTATTACATCAATCAAAGATGTTTATTATCTAATTCACAAAGCACTCTTGCCACATCATACCTTACAGCTAAAATTACATTTTTACATAAATGATTCGTAGATGCTTACATGAGGACATCATTACAAATCCTAACAAAAATGTAAATAAATTGTATTTTCAATTATAATTAACTACGTACAATAGACTGGGACATTTGTTGTTGCTTCGAATGTTTTATTTCCGCTTGTCATCCTACAAGTATATGTTCCAGAATCATTCGTAGTGGAGGTTTGCTTCCCCCATGTGATAGCATACTGATAGTTCAAGTAAATTTCCTGCGATTTTAATGTAATATTGTCTTTATTGATCGAAAGAATCCCTTCACCACCAAGAACTTCACATTGGACAGACAAGGAGTTCCATTTGTGAGCAAACGTTTTCTTAATACTCAGCTTAGGCTTAACTACAAATACAAATCAAGAAATAAAAAGAACTGCGTGTAACCAAGTGTACAACCAAAACAGAAAAAACAACAAGTTGTTGTTTTGCCTCTTTTGGCTCTACACACAAAATGGGCTTGTAATTAACTTCAAGTGACCGGACCACTATTTACCATAAATTTACAAATGTCTGATTCTTTTTTTATTGTTTGGATAGAGCTGCTGTTGGCACAGGGTGAAAATACTCAAACAGTCTTCGCGGTTTAAGTCATTTTATACCTATTTTATTGTACAGTTGATTTTTTTTAGACTATTAAGTATAATTAAGGGATGGCCGTGTAATTAAGGGATTTCTCACTTATTACGTCAAATATTTTAGGGGCTTTTTTAATTATTTTTTTAAATTATTGATGGTGTAAAATAGGATCATACATTATTACCTGACTGTTACAAAAAAACGGTCAGTATCCGTTAATGATAAGCTACTCTGTTACAAAAATTTAAGAAAACATGTAACCTTTCCTACCTGTCAAATATGGTTTGTTGTAAGAAAAACTTTGCACCGATATGTTGTCTGTTCTCTCGAGCGTGGCTGAACATGTGTAACCACCGCTACTACCCAACTTCAAGCCAGTAAGATTCACAGTGGGCATTGGTGTATGAAAAAATCGACCTGTTATATGCAAAATTTCACCATTCCTGTACCAGTTATAATGTTTTATTTTCGATACCTTCGGCGACAAATGTGAAATTTTGCAAGATAATGACAAGATTGAACCAGCAATAGTCGAATTCTTGGAAAGCTTCAGTTCGATGTGTGCCAAATCTAATTGAGAATAGTATACTTTCTTAGTTAGTTTTCTACATTCGAAGGCGGAAAAATAAACGTGTTGATTATTTGCCGCCTGTAAGGGAATTTTTAAAAAAAGAGGTTTTGTCACGGAAAATGACTTTACAATCGCACTTATAAGCACAGTAAAAATTTTCATGCAAGTGAAGTTCATTTCTTTAACAAGCGTCATTATTACTTTGGATTAGGGAAGGTAGCTGCATTCTTGGTATTGTGTTCTCTCAGTTGAACATAATGATAAAAAGTCTTTTTTCATGAAAATTAATTCATCTCTAAAACAATAGCCGTCGTCTGTCTGTTTGTCCGTCTGTTATGGAAACACGAAATACGATATATAAAGGACATACGACCCCATGGATTTTTTCCATGCAAGTGAAGTTAATTTTTCAATAAGGAGGCAAGGAGGTACAAAATAACGATGCGAGAAATATGTACCATGACATTCCCCCTGTTAAATATTTCCCAGGCTAATGACTAGCTTTGAAAAGAACTTAAAAGCTAACAAAATGAAATATTTACCTGACACCAATCCAGCAACATGTTTACTATTCTTCGTGAAGCCGTTTATCGTTGTTACACTACAATGATATGTGCTATGCTTGTTTACAGTTGTTCTTACAACACGCGTAAAATTTAGAAAACAAGGACTTTTGCGATAACAGAACTCCCAGCGAATATATTCTGTTGTCCATTTAATAACTTTGTCATTTAGAGTATTTTCATAAAAGGTGTACGACTTTATTGGATGGTCTGTTGATACTTGACAAGTTAGTGTAAGATTATCTCCAGCATCTACTCGCCCTTTGGATTGAATCACCGGTGCGGCTAATCCGTCGATTGCTTTATAAAAAAATTAAGAAAATTTTAGATCATATATCTTTTCTTAAAGGATCTAGTTTTTGCGTGTAGATATTTTCGTGGATCAGAAAGTTGTAAACATTTCTTGCCGAGAAATATTTGCTGAGCCTATAAAGTATTAACTATATACAAAGGAATTCATTACGAGTCTTCTCTTAAAGCATTCAGGTTCTCAATGAGAATAAAGAACTGAAGCAAAAATCGAAGAAAGAACTTATTAACTACAGGCTTATTTTAAAGAATATCAAATTTTAAAGGTACTTTGTCAAATGTCTTTTTTACTTTTTACCAATTTTTTTTATTATAAAGCAAAATTATATAGAGCGTTAAAGAAAATTATGACGCAACCTACTGTATGCCTTCAAAGAAAGTAAAACTGCTGGCTGTAGAGTAATGTTTGACTGTGTGTTCTTGAGTGTGCATGAATAGCTTGCAGAAGTATTTAACTGGATCGTTATGGTGTGTCCATCACGCATTCCGTCTTTAAAAACTGTTCCATTTCGATACCATGTAACAAGATCACCAAACAGGGTATTGTTTGGATCTACATTCAGGCAAACTAATCGCACCAATTTTCCTTGTTTTATATATTGGTTGCTTAAACCATATTGTCGCACCCTAGTTCCATAAAAAGCTATAAATAATAAAGAGATGTATCTATATAAATTTGGTTTATTTTTACGCCACTAAATAATGAAAAGGTGAAAGACGGTAGATTTAACTTGATTAAAAAACATTTAACGCAAATCTCACCTTGTACAATCCACGTATTTGTGAGAATACTAAGAAAAATTAGAACTTTATTCATCGACTTTATAATATACACTTTATTTAAAATATTATTTGTTGTGTTTAAAATTGATCCTGCTCTTGACTGCTCAAACGTTTTCTACAAATAGCGTGGTGAAGAGTAGTGTAATTTATTAATTTCAAATAAACTTATGAGATAAGCAGTTTCGTATTGTAAAAGGTCACTAATTACGTAATGTTAATTTATAATTAAATACTAATTACAACTTTGTTATTTTATGACGTCAGTGGCTATGACGTATGCCTTCTTGTATACATTGTAGAGAAACGAATATATATACTTTGAAAAAATAAAATTTCGCCACATAAAGATAAATTTTGTTGTTATATATTTTTTCATTTAAATTTATTTATTCATTTGCGAATCTTTATACCCGACAATAACTTCATCCACTATATAAAGTTGTACCATATATAGAATGCAACTGTTATTAATGTTCGTCGTGTTCAAACAAAAGCTAACAATTATTAGTATTACAAGGTAGATTTTTTCTTGCAACCTTTATCTTTGCAGGGCATTACTTGACAGAACTAAATATCCAAAGATTTTGCCCAAAGAGATATTATGTGGATTCTTATCCAGATTTACTGTATATTTTGCAAAAGAAAATAGAACTGGTAAAAGCAGGATATAGAAACGTCTCTTTATAAAAAAATGTGTTTTATGAAACCTTATGTTTACCTAACAATATATTACAAATTTGAATCGAAAACCTTGATCCCAATAACACCTATGTGTTATTAAGGTCAAGGTTTATGACAGCCGTTGTTAAATTGTTTTGACTGAGTTAGTTACGTTGATCAGAAAAGTAGCATGAGAAGCTTTATTTTATTTTACTTATACTCGATCTTCTTTCCCAGAAAATATTATCTCAATAAACTTAATGAATAAAGCATTGTATTTTGTGGACTTAAAGATCGTGCTTGATAATTTGTTTTTTCAATTACTCTTATTGGAAACGAATGTCCCACATACTTTTATTATCTCTATAATAATAGCCGTATTTTGTCTGTTCAAAAGGGTTACCGATATTCCATTGATCTTTCCGCAAATTTTTAGAAACCAGGGGGTTGTTTAATTGGAAATCTTATGATTTATCAAAATAAATTACAGAAATTAATTTATTTCCTTACATAATTTAATTAATTTAATTGATAAACCTCTAATTTAAAAAACAAATTAAGTGATTAAAATGAATTCATTATTTAAATGCGCCATTTTTAATAATAATTTACCCCCGTGACCTTAATCGCCGATTCCGCCAAGGAGCCACAGAAAACAAATAGGATGGTTTTACTGACAGTTTAACTGACTTTGTTTTGACCGCTGGCACGCGTATATCAATCAAAACGCCTGATTCTTTTAAAAACCAATTAAGACTTTCGCGGCCAAGACATGCCAACGAAGAAACATGATTTAGTTTTTAAAAAGTAATGGTGGTCAGTGTTGTTTCTAAGTCTGTTTCACCTTTTTATCTTCTATAAGCTTTTTATATTTGTAATATTTGTTTTTTTTATGTTCTAAAATGTGAAGATAAATATATTGTCACGTTTTTTAGCTACGTGCAGATCTTAAACGCACCAGTTTTAGGATTTTTGGCTAGGAACGAATATTTTGAAGGCTACTAGATAATAGCCTTACTTTTTACTAATTTTGTTTGGTATAAGAGGTTTTTCTCCAACCCAACATTTATTTTTATGTCGAGGATATAGCCATTTAGCTATCTCATATATTTATTTAAAAAGTGATAGTATAAAAATTCAGTTTGGCTATCAATATCGCAATATTCTCAGCAATAAATCTTATGCTAAATGCAGTTTAGCATAGGTAGCTATACATCTTTAATTATTTTCTTAAAAACTGTTTTGCAAATAAAATGGCTGAGCAATTGCTTTAGCTGGAGGGGTAACGACAGGCTGTTTCCTGTGTTGTCATTTTAACCGAAGTTGATAAAGTTTTTCTGGAAAAGGGTACTGTTCAAGTCTGTTTAACTGTACTAAGCGGTCAGCTCAGTGTTAACAATAGCCTGTTTTTTGGAAAAGGCTGTTACGCCTATGCGGGATAGCCCAATGTAACAATTAATTTATAAACTTTCTTGGGAAACAAGCCTGTACAAATGTCCAACAATGTTTACCTGGACTAACCGTTTAGCCCTGTGCAAGAACCGAAGGACTGTTTCTTGTATTTTCACTTAAATAGAGTCTGCAAGAGAGTTTTTTTCAAAAGGGTATTATCCCTATACACCTACGTAACACCATTTAACTGTACTAAGCGCTCAGTCCAGTGTCACGATTAATTTTTTACCATTTACAAAAACTTATTCCGCAAAATAATATTGACCGATTGTTTTTGCTATGACGGAGTCACAACGGTTGTAAACTGTGTTTTTATTTTAGGAAAGTTATTTTTTGAAAAACATGTTACAATCGCAACACTATAATGGTGTGTGCGCTTCACTTGATTTACAACATACTGCATACCTGTAATAAAGCGCTCCACCTGACTGTGTCGCACAGTTTGCAGTTCACTTGAAGTGCTCCTTAGGGCGTTCAACAACAGTTACTTGTGGCTCATCCCAGCGATTCGACGCCGGGTTTCCCGGCTATTTTTAATTGAAGCATGCTAATAGAAAACGGGAAAAAAGTAATTCCCAAAGACTCTTATTTGTTTAATATTTTTAAGGAAACACAAGGATACAAAATATATGTAGTTTGAGAGAGATTTGGCAATTCTATGGTAATTCAACGCAAAAATGTTTTAAAAAATTAGTGTTTATACTTACTAAAATTTTGCGAAAGATCATTGTTTAAAAATGTCACAAAGATGGCTAAAAATTGCTCTGCGTATCACCCCTAATTCTAAAATTTGACCAAACATACAAATGCGTTGGTGATTTCGCGAATCATAGGCAATAAGAACGGTGTTAAAAGTTTGCGGAGAGAAAACATTAGTGTACCTAAATAATGAAGCTTTAGAAGGCTCAAAAATTAATACACACAGAGAAGGTACTGCACATCTGTTATGCTTAAATGCTTATATGCCTGGATGGTTCTCAAAAGATTTATCAACCTCAGATTTTTGCCACCCAAACACAGACTATGTTTAATTTTGCGATAAATTCTGGAAAGGGATTTTCACGATACTTTAAATCGCGTTATTTGTTTTTTCTTCAACCTCGCGCAATCTAGTCGCACTTTCTAAAAAGAAATATTCCTCGCATATTAAATTTTCGCGGAGTTAACCAACTTTGATAATCTTTGCGCGAAGGCTTGGCGCTAAAAATTAAATGTGCAAATAACTTAGAAAAAGAAAATATGATAATAATAATTTTTTATTTAAAAAATTGTTATTGTAACTTTGCCTAGCGCGACTCTTTTAAGAATTCTATTAACAGTTTATGAAACATTATAATAAGCCACCAATTTATTAATGATGTCAAAAGTGAATATCAATAACGCGTTCAAATAATATTGCTTAAAAGCTTCTTTTTTATCTATAAAACAAAAGTGGGTGCAATTACAGATATATGGTTTTACCTTTGTTTATACAATGTAATTAACTTGTTATTGACAAAATTAGCTGAATTAGCACATTCTTCTTTTTAAGAAGGATATGAATTAACTCGAAAGGAACACTTATTAAAACAAAAATGAATGATATGTTGATTCGTCAATCTAACGCTTTTAAATAAACTAGTCGTTAGCCCGTGGAAAATCCACGGGTTCGCCCGTCCTTTTTATACCGCATTGCGTGCTTTTCGCTATTGCGCAGCTAAGCTACCATTTTGCGTGACAGACAGACAGACAGAGAGACAGACGCATATGGGTATTTTAATATAGATTGCCAGTAACACAGTGGTTTTAAACGATGTTGAATTCGACTTATTCTTACGTGAACCTTTCACTCTTTAACTCAATAAAAATGTGTCTATGGAGAGGAAAAAAGAGAGTTTGGCCTGCTAAATTACCTTTTCTTTGGTGGCCGATCATCACCGCTGTAAGAAAAACATTAATTCTTCTTAGAAAATCGACAATTATTTTTCTTTATAAACCGTTTTATGGACCATCACTGTTACAGTCATTCGGTGCCGTAAACCTTCTCAATGTTCGTAAACACTATTTAATTTTAAGACGGCGGCGAAAAAGGACGAAGCACGCAATTTTTAAAACAGGCTAAAGAGAAGAGGGAACAGGGTAATGGAAAAGGAAACTTAAGAAATCTATAAGACTATCAGCACACGTTGAAGGAAAACAAGAAAAACATTCGTCTTGAACCATCTGCCTTTTTCATTAACCAGTCCATATTAAGATAAGGGTTTAATTTAATATTTACGATTTATACCATTCGGCGGTTGAGGACAAGGGCCTGAACAAGGGCGTGAGCATAGAAGGAGGGCATATTATCAATAAAAAGGACACACTATTTGAACATACAGCTAACGTAGAAATGCCATATATTGAGTACTGCGTGGTGCTATGGGCTCTGCATTCACGCTGTACTACCCCGGACGTGTCTGAACAATTAAATAGGAATGTAAAAATTGCACAATGGACTTTCAGGAAGATCTATGTTACTTTATCGACCAAAATTTTCATGAATATTTTTCGCTAAGCTGAAGATAATCATGTTGAGGGCTCTAACGCGGTTGTATTTCTACGATCGTAATACTAGATAATTGGCAGTTTCATGAACTGATATTCACTTTGATAGTTCGAGAAAGCGTTTTGGATAGACTCTTGGTAGGGATGGGTTTTAAAGTGAAAAAAGACGAGACCCAGGAAACGAGGTTGGACAACAGCTGAGAAGTAGGTTCCGTAAAATTGAGCATGGCGAAAAATGTACCGCTATTTCACTCGAAAAATAATACCCACGCAAAGTGTATCTACAATCATCCGCATACAATGTGAGAAGTTCCTTACATTCTATGCCATTTTTGGCAAATATAAGCGAACAGAAAGTGTCATAAAGGGTACTACATTTGACGACAATGTGGTGGGTGCGAGCCTCATATCCAGGCTACTCGTAAAAAGTCGAATAATTGCGTTGGGACATGTGTTCGTTGAAAATCGACAGTTATACTTGACCAAAGGATACGAAAGTCGGCGATTTTGCTCAAAATTCTCACCAATTTATGTGAAGGGTTGTAGTATGCCCGTAGCCAGCAGGCCGTGTATTTAAATTTTAATATGCGTACTCGATATTGCGGACATAATACACCAAGAGAAATGCAGAGTTAGCCTGCTACCAGACCCAAAGTAAAGTTGGGTCTGGTAGCAGGATACGCAGAGTACGCTAGTGTACGTTGTCTTGGCATTGAACAAAAAGAAAAAGGGAACTGGGGGATGGAGGTTACACAGAATAGACAACCTTGTTCCGAAGTCATTTTCGAAAGAAATTGTTTAAAAACTTTTCGATACATTTTAAGTAGTTATTATTGTATCAGTTAAAATGATGTTCTCAACCGCAGAAATATTTCTCTGCAAATCCCTTTTTATGTGTTCACGTATTTTGTGTTAACACCTGGGGAAAGTTTAATAGATTATGTTTGTAACCAATAAGGTTTGTAGGATATTTTTTTTTACCAATCAATTACATCTGTGGTCACGTTATAAAAGGGAACCAATTATCGTTCGATCAAAAGCAACAAAATTTGCAAAAATAGTGACAAATGACCAGTTGATGCAGTGAGCGAGCAAGTATGGCGGATGGTGAAGAGGCATCGGGAATCGTGAGTGAGACAAGTGTGTAATGATTCGTGTGACTTTCTGCTTTAACTTCTTGAGAAGACGGTTTGAACTTTTCCGTCACATTTCAGGTGCAAGCAAGAATTCTTAAAATGTTCTAAAGGAAGATAAAGGAGAAGGTGAACTTTTACAGTATTTGGTGTATTTTTTTTACACTATGCTAGTTCTTTTTTATACTTACTTGTAGGCAAAGGTGAGAAGAGACGAGAAATGTTGAATACAAGCAAAATTATCGTAATCATGTATTATAATTATACCACTAGCTGTTTCCCGTGGAAGAATCCACTGTATTCTCATTTAATTTGTGCAGCAGATATATGTCCATCAAAAAACAAACAATACAGCAGTGCGCATCTTACATCTGCATTATTATATAAATGACCAAAAAAATTAAAGGTGTCCAACAACTGCAGTATATATGTGACATTTAAAATCTAAATCTACTAAAATTACTGCTCTGACCATCTGACAAATGCGAAAATTATTCGGAAAGAAGTTTTCAAAAGCATTTCAACATACATCTCACCCATAAAATTTAAATCACTCAAAACGTCACATATATACAAAAAAGCTTATCAATGTCAAACACAAATTTCTCTCATTGTATATATTAAAATCAGTTAGTTTATTGCAAACCCAAGGTTGACACAAAATGTGAAAAACAAACAATAAATTGGGCCTAAGTAGAAATTTTTATCTAAGGTGTTAAAAAGGGATTGCAAGGATAAATTATAATGCAATAAAACGTTTTTTGATATATTGCATACGGTCCTTCCTCACCAAACTTTAGACAAAATGCCAACAAAAAAACGGTGTTTACACTCGAAATTAATAAAGTCCTTTTAGCAACTTGCATGCTGTTTTACCATCAATAAAGTAAACAAAATTTCAAATCTCACATAGTATTCTGTCACAAATTTTCATAAAATATATATATAAGTCATAATGAGTCATGTTAAACAACAGCAATCAATCTATATATAAGTTCATTTTATGTCAATTTTTGCACCAATTTTGCAACACAAAATACAAATTCTAAATAATACTAAAATCTCTTATTTTGGTCCTTCGCATACCGACGGTCTCCCACACAAGTTTAATCAAAATGTAAAAAATAAGAGGTAACGACAAAATCAAAGTTTGCAAAATTTAATTATTTCGGTACATATATCTACTGCATATGCCCTCTAAAACAATATTTTAATCCAAAATGCCAAAGAAAAACAGTTTGCAACAAAAAGCAGTTATTTCGATGATACTGCATACACTCTTTCCCCACAAAAGCTTCAGAAAAAAAAGAATGGTTGTAGGGAGTGCTTCTGATTCAACAAAAATCAGTTTTTTTACATATTGCATCTAGTCCTTACCCATTAAATCTTACACAAAATTTCAAAAACTATACACGATTTAGAACACATCAAATTTAAATCGAGAAGGATCAGTCATTTCGGTATATTGCACAGAGTCCTCCCCGGTAATAATTTAGACAAAATATAGAAAAACACAGCTTGCAAGGTGTATAATCGAATACTTCTTCTGTGTAAATATGGTCCTTCCTCGCAAAATTAACATAAAATGTCAAAAAGGTTCAGATTAACATCTAACACAACAAAAATCAGTTCTGTCAGTATATGTCATGCCATTGTCTTCCACAAAATGTTCCCCTTAAAGTTTCACATACACAGCCTGTACATTAAAAATAACTAAGATCAGGTATTTTGGTCTATTTCATACCATTCTGTTCCAAATAATTTATAAAATGTAAAAATTGAGTGGTAAAACAGAAATTTGCAAAATTCCATTTTTTTATATGCATGCATATTATTTGCCTTCTAAAACAATAAGTTAATTCAAAATGTCAAAAAGAAGAAAAAAATAGTTTACAAAGAGTATAAAATTGAAATCAACAAAGTAGCTCTTTTGGGTTTTTTAAAGATTTATTTTGAATGAAAGAGTAGAGAATACTCAAAAAGAACAGCCATCTTTTTCGTAAACACAATTATCGTTTTATGCCAGGAACTTTAACAGTCCGCATGCTTTGTGAATATCTAATACCGTTTCATATGCAACGATACCTATATATATATATATATATATATATATATATATATATATATATATATATATATATATATATATATATGCTCATATAGATTTTTTGGCATAAGGGTATATATATTTATATCGTTATTAGCAGCGGGTTATATATTTACACCTTATGTGCGATTTCTATGAAGTACATCCCTAATTTTTTTAGTTAAATTTTAGCGTACAGCCACGTCATAGGAAAGTGACCCGTGATTTCCGTGTCGTGGACTCACAGTTTTACTCACGCAAGGGAATTAATATATGAGATGCATATGTCGCATAATGTATTCCATTATTATTGCAAAGAAAACATTCCAGCAAGCTTATTATAAAAACTTAACATTTATGGAGGTGAAGGTAGGAGGCTATAACGCAACACATGGTATGTTGCTAGGACATTTGTGAGAAAATTATCGTTAATTAAAACACAAAGTTGTCCATTTATCGGAATGCCAGCCAAATTATCGTGACCATTTTACCAAAAAAAAGTTGTTGCATAATTGGTGATGATTTGGTGAATTATGGTTATACTGATGGTGGCATCCTTTCTAGGGGATGGGCTTTGCGTTGTTAGTGTGTAATCTTGTATAATAATTATATCATGAATATTTTGCACAATGTATTCCATTAGTAGTCCTAAATCGAAATTAAAAAATATCCCTAAAAAATTCCAAGGACATGCAAAGTGCTAACAAAATATCAAACATAATTTTCGATCATAACATTTTTAGTATTTATATTTCAACCCATTTCAGTCTTGCATCGAAATGAGATATTACAAATGCCATTTATGTTCTATGTTGATTGTGGATATGGTGTATTGAATGCTGCTGATGCTATGGTGACACTAATGTTGGATGTGTTGGTAGGCAATGTAAATTAAAAAGTCTTTTTTGTGGATTTCTTACAAACTTCTTTGGTATATCACATACAATTCGGAAATAAAACAATGTTTCTGCTGTCGAGTTCCAGGTACTAAACAGGTATAAAATAGGGTTAAAATTCAAAAAAGATTGGCTAAAAATAATGTTAAATCAATTTTCAAGCCGGTATCGTTAATATTTTATATATACACTGAAGAATAATTGGAAAAATAACTTAAGTATATTAATATTCTTCCATTATTTTACCGCATATCTTGTAGAAAAACAAAAATTCTCGAATATTATTTTACTATATCTAATAATTTTTAATAACGCCATTGCAAGTAGCAATGATAGTAATGAGAAAAGCAGCTTCTTCTCGAAGTTTTCCATAGTTGCACTATGACTGTAATAATCTTCCGTGTATATGTTTGAGAAATAACGAAAGAATATGAGATTAGTAGGCAGGTGTCACAATATTCTTTTAACATTTTTACATATATTTACCAAAAAATATTAAAAGAATATTAAAAAAGTAAATATTCTTTGTGAATATTCTTATGTGTATATCGGCCTTAATAGCAGAGGAAACTCTTACGTATTACCTTAATGACTTAAGTTTTTTGAGACATATTTTAATTCTTCCACAGGATAAGTATTATGTCCACATAAAATAATAAAAACAAACGGATCAAGATTTTTTAAGGTAAGATAAAATAAAACAAATAATAATAATATTAGTAATTTTAACAGTAAGACATTTTGTTATTGTTTTACGAAAGCTAGCTTTTTAGCTTAGTAAAATTTACAAAAATTGAGGGGAAGCAAAAAAGTTCTTTTGCAAAAAAATTGAGTATTTTTTAAGAACCTGCTTTTTTAAAGAAAATGTTTCCAACAATTTTATTTTAAATTTTTAAAATTAATGTCATTAAGGTAACCATTCTTGAAATAAATAAATAAAAGCTTTATTAAATTTAATTTTTTTTATATTGCCCTGGTTGCACGGCATCATCGTGCAACCCTAGAAACAGGAAGGTTTTAACGACTTTTTCTTCCTGTTCTTAGGTAAAACTAATAACTACACAGAAGAATAGCTTCATCTTCAGAATGTAAGTAGAAATTTAGTCTATTTAGTTTAAATTAGCTTGTTAATAAAAGTTAGTATATATAATTTAGAAATAGTGAAGATATAAGGTTTATACCTCATTGACTATTTTTTACTCTCCCGATATTATTTAGTCATTTCTTATGGAAGCATTTCTTATTCGCATATTTAGAAATAATTATTTTTTTGTGAGAAAATAATTTACAAAGAGGTGGCAAGCCACCAGAATGATGAACTCAACCTGTTAAGTCTTTGGAAATAAGCTAGAGGTTGTACTCCCCTAGAGAAAATGCCTCTAAAAGCACAATTCTCCCTTTTTACAAGGATTTAATTAATAAAATATAAAAAAAATAAAAAGGACACAACACATTTGAAAAGATGAACAGAACTTTAACCAAGGGCAGGTAGGTTTCGACCCATATTTCTGAACCTAAGTACCCTGGATGTCTAGCTGCGTCACCTCGAAGAGGTCCGCGGACGGTCATCAGCAGAAACTAGACATCCCTATCTTCCTAAAGTAAACTTTGGCCACTTTCTGTTCAACTGTGCTATTAAAAGAGTACAAACACCTTAAAAGTAGTCAGAGGGACTAAAGTGAAAGGTAATTCATTCCAAATATATTATCGATAGTTGCGGACTTTGAAAACCAGTTCTTGTCTCTTTGTTACCATTGCCATGTGCTAATACAACATTCCTTGTATATATGAAGAACAAGAGACGGAAGATTTGTTACCGGAAAAAGTCAAGCATTTTTACAAAGACAACCAGTTGGGCGTACGTGTCCGATCTAACATATATATAAGATAGGAATCTGACGCGAAGTTCATTTATATACGAACCATAACTGAGTAAAGGATAGTGCTGTTTTTGCCGATATAAAACAAGACCTATTAACAGACGCTGGGAAATATTGAAATCAGACTGATGTTGTGAATAGCGTTGTTTGGAAATCACTGCTATACACGCTTTTTTTATAAGAATACACTCTATAAGAATATGGAGCCTGAGGAATGGGTTAAGAATATCCTAAGAACATACCCAGGCTCGATCTTTCGTTTTAGATATAAAAATTTTTGTGATGCACAAATTTTCATTAGAAGTTTAATTTCTTATACTGTATGTTTATTTTCTTGTCAGCTCACCTGTCTTTTACACTTTGTTTAATTAGGCACATTAAGGTAATTTCATGCTTTCCGGCTGTAGCCATGTTAAGAATATTTTAAAGAATATTCGAGGCTTAGATTTGTCAAAAAGTTAAAAATACTGAGGCTGAAACGGAAAAACACTATTCTTATAAAAAAAAAGCGTGTAAATTTGTAATTTTTCGTTTCCGATTTCAGATCAAGAAATTTTTAAACAAAACTTGTAAACACTTATTGGTAGTTGATATCATGAAACAGTTAATAATACTACTAATAAAAATAACCAGTCGAAAAGCTTGTGTTTTTTCAGGAGTTTCGATGACGTGAGCAATATATACTTAAAAAACATTTTAGGAAAGTTGTTTTCCCGTTCCCACTAATATAGGAAGCTTACTGCGCTGGTTAAAAAATGTAGTGCTTTTGACGACCTACTCAGGGGATGTAGGGGTTTAAAAAATCTGCTAACGTCAGCGAGGACCTGCCGAAATTGTATACTGTATAGAGCCTTAAATCAATGATCAAGGAAATGTATATGATCATTTCGACGAACTGTTAAAGACGATATATTAGGGTTTTAAGGTATTTTAAAGACTTCACTATCGGTCAGTTCGAATGGGTTGACCCAGGAGATTAATTTCATTTTGGTCCTACGGGGTCCATTACTAATCGCACAGGAGGTGACGTTATTTATGTGTATTAATTTCCAACTTATTTGGCCTTGCACTAAGAAGGGCAATGCAATAGTTTCACCAACTTTAATAATATCACTGACGTCAATCTTCGTAATTACGTAATGATTAGAGTCGATCTTCAAACTTGCGTAATCTCCTGGAGTAAAAAGAGTTTTAGAAAGGCAAATATTGTTCAGTATTCTGAATCACAGATAAACTTTTCGTATTCATAACAGTACAATCGACCAGAATGAAAGAAGCTCTTAAAATCCGAATATACACATACACCACGAATTTAATCATAACACACCTTGTATTAGGGGTCTAACGATTTTTTAAACTGTTTTAACATTCACAGCTTAATACCCAATTAAATATTTTCTTGCCTAAGATATATGAAAAAATACGAATTGATATGACATTGGCTAAAACGTACGTGAACAAGTTGTTAATCGAAACGTAAAACCGTATTGGTTTGTATCCGAGTAAGATTTCGCTACGACCTATACAACTAGGAATTTGCAATGTTCCAGAAATCCGTCAACCTTAATGTGCATAGAAATCCTCTTGGGTTTGTCCAAATTTGTATGGTTTATTAAGTGTTTAGCTGGCCACTCTCAGAATTATCCAACGACGTTCGGACGTCATGGACCACGCCAGCCGAGCGTATTGGTCACATGAAAGATCGCGAACTTAAGGAATAATTGCCGTGACTTCGATTAATTAATGAGAATAATTGAAATAAAAATGACTCAATTGCAATGCTGAATATCCGCCTTATTTTACCCGGATGTGCTTTTTTCATACAGGCTGTTTTCATACACTTCTGCATTCACTCTATCCAATAAGAAATAGGATCGAAAACTCCCGCCATAGAAGTAATACTATTTAATCTGTTCTACGTTTAGTTCTATTTTAGATTTTAGAGCAATATGACAAGCATTCATGTATGTATCTGGTTTCTGTCACTATTACGTTTCATTTTAAATGCTTCTACTCACGCACGTCATACTTTCAAAGTCTTTCTTCGTAATTAATTTGTATTCTTTTTATTTAGAGCAAAAAAATAATTTGCCGAACAGGCACAAAGAAAATCTAATGACATAACCTCTTTAAAAAATGAACTGGTAAGCGGGCTCAATTTGAAATAATACTATTTCTAAAAATAATACCTATTATTTTGTTGCAAACAAATTATTTTTACAATTATTTTCTCATTTTGATGTAGGATTTTGTAAGAAGCACCCTTGTAAGATTTACAGAAAAGTCAACCTCGTTAAAAAATCAATTGGTGAGTATCTACTTAGTACTTGCATTTTTATTTGCAAAAACAACAAATAGTGTACTGGTTTACTTTTCATGTCTTTTTGTATGTACTCGCTATTTATATGGGGCAGTAACTTTCATAGCGTTTTCCCATTATTTAGTTATCCTTTTGGTATTTAGTAGGAATCTCCAATAAGGCAGTTTCTAGTGTTTTATAGAATGAGGAAATTAGAAAGGGAAAAGAGGAGTCAACCTTTTTAAAAAATCAGTTGGTAAATTTGAATCAGTTTACCTTAGGTATCAGCAGCACAAAAAAACCATATATTCTAAATAAAACCAACTTTCTACTTGTGTTATCTCATGCTTTTTATAAAACAACAATCAAGAAGAAATTATTCAACTAAAAAAAAGCTGGTTAAGTATTATTTTCTACTTAAACTTAAGGCTGAAGTCCTTTATGACATTACTAAACAAAAACATAACAGTGTGTCATATCCCGTGTTGCTCCGCCTTTGTTTAATATTTGTCTTAAACCAACCTCGTCCCCATGAATTATTACGCTTTTTTATTTGCCTGTTCGAATATAAAAAACCTAACAAGTCCTAGGGACGACTATGGTAATTTTAGAGAACAATTTATAGTTTACATTGCTGATTTTTAATTTTTTTAGAAGAAGATATTAACTTGGCAAGTTTTTAAGAAGAACGTGGACGAAAACAGGTCTGTTGGCGCTTACGTGTGTGAAGAGAATTTTCACCTGTGGCGTGCTTTCAGGGGGAAAAGACTTTTTCACCCGGGAGGATGCCGCACGTGAAAAACGCAGGCGCAAGCGGTAACAGACCTGTTTTCGTCATTTGCATATATGTTGTAAGCCTCCCTGGTTGTATATATGTTAAATTGTTACTGAATATATTTATAATTTGTTAAAAAAATTTTTTCTTTAAACTGCAAATTAAATTACCAGATTTAGCCCCCAAAGTTGTACTTTTAGAAAAAATTTTGCCGAAAAAGCTTGAGTGTTGACTTGTTGCCATTGGTGGGGTGTAACTTTTTTTAAATCTTAATACACGAAAAGGGTTGGTACTTTTTAAAAATATTGAGAATGTTCTTACTAAACGGAAGGTGGTAAAAAAATAAAGAAATGGAGGGAGTGAAAGATACAATTTTAATGCCAAATGAGAACTTCCTTGCGCTAAATACCCAATATGAGTAACTCTGAGGTCAAACATTAGCGCGAAAAAATTACGCAAAATGGAAACTAAGCTTGGCGTTCACTTGTGTCATGTTTTTTTCTGAGTATTTTTATCAATGTTATGAAGCGTAGTTTACTTCTTTGGAAAATTATTTTTTTCCTAATAATTAAACCGGGGGAGAAACCACGACCTTCGCGGTCTTTGGGTCTTTTTATAACGCCGTCCCTTTTATAAAAAAAGACCTGGGATGGAGGATGCGGGATATCATAGGCTCAGTAAAGTCCTGGGGACGAGGGTGGTGTACCTGTTGCCTTTACGCTTTGCCTTGCCTGTATGACTTTTTGCGGAGCATAGTTACCAGTTGCAGTCCTTAATAATGACTTTTGATTATTTCTGTATCTTGACTTTAGAGTTACGAAAGACCAATATTGTTAATGAAATTCATTGGTGCCAAGTTGACTTTTAATCTCAAATTTATCAAACAATGATAGTTTTTTGGTGTTATGACTAATTTTTTTAAATTGGCACATAATTCTGCTAAGATGATCCTTTGCATATTGATCTTAT
Organism: Hydractinia symbiolongicarpus; assembly: GCF_029227915.1. NCBI lineage: Eukaryota > Metazoa > Cnidaria > Hydrozoa > Anthoathecata > Hydractiniidae > Hydractinia > Hydractinia symbiolongicarpus. Next base: position 20,904,817 of record NC_079881.1, read on the forward strand.
AGAACTGTAATGTCTTGTTTTTAAGTATTAAATTTAAACTAATGCTCCCAAACATACAAGATACAAGTTAGAGAATACGTAATCTTTGAGTTGTAAAGGGGTGAATATCTATTATGGTCCTTGACTACCCCTGCTTTGCTGATTCCTTTTCCTGTTTCCTTGCCTCCCTATGTTGTGCCTTATCCTTGCAATGCTCAATGTCTTTGCCTTGCCTGTGCCTTCCATGCCTTACCTACCCTCTGCCTTGCTGATTCCTCTTCCTAATTCTTTGCCTGGCTATGCCGTGCCTATTCCTTGCCGTGCTTAATGCCTTTGCCTTGCCTGTGCCTCCCATTCCTTGCCAACAACTGCCTTACTGATTCCTCTTCCTGTTTCCTTGCCTGCCTTTGCCGTGTCTTTTTCTTGCCGTGCTCAATGCCTTTGCCTTGACAACCTCTCTGCAACACTTTCTATATTGATTTGAGAATTTTTATATTATATATCATGTCTTATTATATAGATGTTAAGAAATCCATACATGATTTACTGCTGTTGCTAAAATCTTTTGTTAATAGAAAGCAAAAACATGAGTGGTAAGAATGGAATACAGTGAAGAAAGTTGGCAAGAACACTGATAGGACATAAAAGTAGTGATACAGATGCATCATCTTGAAAGTATATGTTCACTCTATACGAATAAGGGGCATCATAGTCTGCAAAGAGTGCTCCTACATTTGCATGTGCTATGAGTGTGATTGCAAAGTACATATAGATAATCCATACCATAATCGAATCTCGTATGTGGATGGATATCCTAGACCTTTACCACCCTCATGTTTGTTTTGTATCATATTCTTTATGATAGCAAAATAATTTTTATTATTTTTAGAAGATTCTGAAGATTTATATTATACTTTTATTCGTTTTATACTTTTTTGTTTGATCTCATTAAAGATAAATGTTGTATGTATTTTAGCTCACAAAAACTTGTTAGAAAGTCATTAGCTCATGTAGTGATTTTATTTCATAAAATCTCCGGCGAGCTAATACTGCGTTTCCCAACCTTGCCTCGCTTAACAGAGTAGAGCCCATTCCTCTCCTCCTCTTCTCACTTTGTTCGCTACACGAACGGTCAGAGCTCTTCGTGAATTAAAATAAAAACATTTTAATCCACGAATATCCTACCAAAAATCCAATAAATCTTTGTAATATGGAACAACAAGATAATATTGTCGATGAAGAGTCTAATGTCACCGAGAGTTTTGAATTAGAAGAACAAAATAATGAAACTGCTGGAGACTCTAATGAGCCAGCATGTGAGCCAGCTGGAGAAACCTCGTTTTACGAGCCAGCTATGAGAGAGGAGGAGGATGTATCTCCAAGGCCAAAGGTAAGGTCTTCCAAAAAGAAGTCCAAAAAAGGGAGGAAAAGAAAAAGATCTCCATCCTCCTCCTCGTCTTCTTCTTCAGATAGCCCTTCAGATGAATCAGGAGAGGAAAACAAAATGGTAAAACGATTTAAGATAGTTCCCAAAACAGAGGAACACAAGTGGAAACTCCCAACTGGGATGGCAGATTATGCCAACCAGCATTTTCAGAATTATATTCCTGAAAAGATTTAGAGGAGGGATTGTTACCAAAAATTCCAGTTCCTTCAAATTTAAATGATGTAAAAAAAATAATTTCAGAATAAAATCCTTCAGGTTATGGGGCCCCTTTCCAGATTGTGGAAAGGGTAAGAGGAGACTCGTAAGAGTGTGGGTCCCGTAAATGTACCTATAGATCAGTTTACGACACTCGTGGAGCAGTCGACAATTTTGCTGGGCCAGGCATCCACGTCCATTTCATATGCACGTCGCCTTAATGTTTTAAAGGTTTTGGTAAAGGCAAAAATTTAGAGCCCATATCGTGAAAACTGAACGCTCCAAAAAAACGAACTTTGGAAGTTTTTAAAGACAAGAAAAGGCCCTTTCGAAGGGACCCTCCACACTATCAAAACAAACCGCAAGGTGGAGGAAGATTTTATTATGCGGGAAAGCGGGACAACAGAGGCAACTACAACAACAACAAAAATGGTCGGTTGCAAAAGCAAGTCCGCAGGAACAACACAACAAACGGTAAATACCTCTTTTGTTCTACCAAAAGAGGCTCCCTTGGCCAAGTCATTTCCAACTCTGATGCCACTAACCTCACTAAAAAATGTACATCCAATTGTGAAAAGCCTGTTTCCAGAGAGCATTCCAGATTTACCTTTGGCAGGAAGACTAAAATATTTTACAAAAGCTTGGGAAAAGCTGACCAACGACAAGGAGATATTGTCAATTGTAAACGGTTACGAAATTCCATTTCCACCTGTCCAACAAAGGGTTCCACACCCAACACACATGTCCAAAGATCAACAACTGTTAGTGGATCAGGAAGTTTTGGAAATGCTGGGCAAGGGAGCCATCAAAAAAGTGGATCATGTGGGGGGCGAATTTCTGAGCAATCTGTTCCTTGTCTTAAAAAAGGATGGAGAAAACCGCCCTGTGATAAACCTCAGGAACCTGAACGGCTTTATCCCATTTACATTGCTTGAAATTCCTTCTAGAACAAGGAGATTATCTGTGCAAAATAGATCTGAAGGATGCTTATTTCACGATTCCTCTCTCAAAAAAATCTGGGAGGTATGTGAGGTTTCAATGGTCAGGCAACCTCTACGAATTCCTTTGTCTTTGTTTTGGTTTGGGACCGGCCCCAAGGGTTTTTACGAAATTACTCATCCCAATAGCATTGTTGAGAAGAATCAACATTCGTGTAATAATTTATTTGGACGATATGCTTTTGATGGGCAAAACCTGGCAGAAAATTATAATAGTCAGGGACACATTGATTTCCTTGTTCCAAAATCTGGGTTTTGTTATAAATCTCAAGAAGTCTGTTCTACATCCAACGAGACAAATAGAGTTTCTTGGTCTGTGGATAGATACTGTAAAAATGACATTGTCACTTACCCAGGAGAAAATGAAAAAAATTATTCAACAATGCAAGGAATTAAAACGGAAACATCAATTCTGACACTAACCAAATTATTGGGAACTCTCTCATCAACTGTTCAAGCAGTACTACCAGCTCGGTTGCAATTTCGATATCTTCAGCAGGAACAAATTTTGGCATTAAAGCAGCAAGGGTCTTACAAAGGTCAAGTAAAATTGAAAGTCCTTGCGAAAAAAGAACTCCTATGGTGGATAGAAAATTTGCAACTGTGCAATGGCCACAAAATCTCCCGGCAGGATCCGAGTTTGGTAATTCAGACAGATGCATCCACACAAGGGTGGGGTGCATACTGTCAGGGTGTAGTAACAGGGGGGAAATGGTGTCAGGAGGAAGGTCTGTTGCATATCAATGCTCTCGAACTTATGGCTTTTCTTTCCAAAAACATTTAATGAAAAGATTCTCTTAGTTCGACCTACAAAGAAAAAAGGTAGTAAAACTGGACGAAAATCTTATTGGCCAACAGGTATGGCTAATGATTTAGTAGATATCATCATTGAGGATGAAAATTTAAAAAAAAGCTACTATCTACTACTGTCCAGCACCCAATTGTTCAACAACCAGGACACCAGGCATATACACCATGGAATTTCATGACCCCCTCATCCACAACAGCACCATAGTCATGCTAGATATGGTATGAGCAACCATCGTTTAAATATGGATAAAGAAGGACCAGTGTATGAAAATTTATAAAGGTTTTTAGTTGTTGTAAAATATTATTTTAGACATTGAAAAAGTTTACAATGTTTCCTCATATACTGTCTTTTCATTAAAAATGCTATCTGCTATTTTATCCCTTATCAATTTTGAATTCAAGGGACTGTCTCTCAAATTTCTTTGGTTCGTGCTTGTCATTTGCAGCAAATCTCGTAGTTCCGATTGCGGTCTCCTCTTGTTTGTCAGTGGATGAACTGATAAATCAATGTTACGTGGAATAACGTCCCCTTTTTCAATACAGATATTGTGCAAAACAACACAAGCTAAACCCATTTTTTAACTGTTTCCTTATGACTTTCGCACTTTTTACTTAAAACTTGCCAGCGACCCTTTAGTTTACCAAATGCACCTTCACTAACCATTCTAGCACGGCTAAGGCGGTAATTAAAATATCTTTTGCGCTCTGACAAAACAGCATCACCATATGGTTTTGTTATCCATGTCCTCATAGGGAAAGCGCCATCTCCTAAAATTAATGGAGGAAAACAGATATCTTCGATGTTACACATTGCATTTCGTAACCAGAAATAATTTTTGGTCACAAGTTTGTTGATTGAAATAACGTGGAGTCATAATTGTGACCGGGTGCACCAATACTTGCCCAAATAAATCTGTATTTAGCATCAACTAGGGCTAGAAGAATAACGGAGTAAAAATTTTTAAAATTATGGTATTGTTTCATTGACTCTCCTCCTCCAGGTGGGCACTTAATTGGTAAATGAGAGCCATCGATGGCTGAAAAACTATAAGAAAACTGCCATTCGGATTCCATTTCCTTCATTTTTGATTCAAAGTCTTGCTTTACTTTCGGAAAATGTTTCTCAACAGCGTCAACCCATAAATATTCTACTAATGCTTGGCAAACTTCTTCCACGATCTTTATAACAATCGACTGGCCTATTCCTGACATTTCGGAATGTGTAATTATAATCTTATAGCTAGTTTATATAAGCATATTGCAAGGCGCATGTCTGGACTATTTGGTTGTTCTGATGTTGTTTGCTTGGAAATACCAGCCTCAATGTTAGCCAAGATATAATGAAAAGTTTCCCTACTGACCCTGAAAGATTCTTTAAATCTTTTATCAGAATACTCGTTTGAAGCCATCTCCTACCATATAGCATTTCTTCGAAAACGTCTACAACATCGGATCCTTCTTGGTCTATTTAAACTTTCGTTATGCAGCTTTGAAACCAGGTAACGATATCTCGACAACAATCTTTTTCTGCGATGAATCGCTGATACTAAAATCACCAAAATTCTTCTTCTTGCATACCAGGATGCTTTATTTCTTAAATATTCCAAAACTAAACAATTGATATCTTCTCTCGCCATTATTCTTTCCTTTAAAATACAGCATGAAAGGAAACACGTAGATTTTATTTTGTTCATTGTCACACCGACCCTTTTACAATATTTTACTTTTATTGTGAAATTGAGTGAAACAATAAACCACGAATATTTTAAATGCATGGCATTTAGTTTAACTCGGCGAATAATTCCACGCCGTGTCGAACTAAATACCAATGCCGCTCTTTTGCCGATTTTAATTTAATTAAGTTTCGCTCGGCAAAAATGAGGCGTCTAATCTAGGCCTTACAGGTGAAATATAATGATGGAACTTTTTAGTTTCAACAAAAACTTCGTTGCGTTTCGGGTGTCAAACCCATTTCTGAGAAATATGATTTACAATTTTAATAATTATATATGAACCAATGTCGGTTTAAAATAGATCTACTTTGAAAATGTTGTGCAATATGAATTAATTTTTACTTATTAGTCCCACACAATATAACGCTACCTTGTGAATATATATTTAAAGCTAAAAAGGTCAATTGAAGATAAAACGTTACTACTCAAGGACATGTGTAGTTTTGTTGAATTTTATCGGTTAGTTATCGAGAATCTCCGTAGTAAAATCGAAACTGTCAAACAACACAAAGACATGGAAGGCATCAAACGTTAACCTTTTAAAGGTTAGTATTTTTAATATAGTATCGTGATGACTTTATGTAGAATTTCAGAGTGAAAGAACAAAATGGGCCAATTTATCAAAATGGTTATTGTTCAAAAGTTACTTGTTTAAAAGTAGACATTCAGCTTTTTTAAGGTTATTACACCAACTGTAACAATATCGCTATCGTAAATGGGATACTGCCGTTATTAAAGTCAGCTTTGACGTTTGGTGAATCACAGTTACCCAAAGGCCTTAAAATATTTGGGCCTGTGTTATCGCTGACTTTGAAGCTTCCATCTGCAGTACAAGCTATTGAGTGGGAGAAATCCGAACCTGATGGAATTTTATTTCCGAATATTGGGGAAGAAGAATTGGACGAGTTCGATGATGATCTGATATGCGTGACGAGAATGGAGTTGTCGAAACTTTGAATAATATACTGATATGTCAGTTGATTGGGTATGTATTTTCGAAAAGATTACGTCACTATGCTCTGAGAAATCAACAACAGGCTTGCCTCATCAGAGCAAATTTTGGGGTTTCCTTTGACTCAATGCACATATGTATTCGGGGTAGGAGCTACACTTGGCTGTTTATTTAAACGTCACCATAAATGTTATAGCGATTAAAAAATTGTACAACAGCTTGTAGATCATGCCGAATGTCAGGCCCACTGGATAAAACGGCTTAAATGACCTGATGCAAAGTGCTTGAAAATATGCGTATCAGGGTAAACACTGTGAAAAAAAACAAAACAATTTTATGCATTTATTTTGTATGTGTTAACTAGATTATAACAAAATGTGATTGGTTTTTTCTTAAAATTACACATTTTTGATATTTTATTAACTTCACAGATTTAGAACAATTCTTTATACTATTCCAACTAGCCCGTAGTGCGAATTCTAACGAATTGCTTGATTTTGGAATAATATTTTGGGATAAATTTTGGTTATCCGACGCTGCAAGCCCTGACAGAACGCCTCCTGATACTAGAATCATCAGCCAAAGCTACATCACACTTCCAGCCACCCACCGCACCGGACTACGTCGCGCCAATCAGGTCCGAGTATCAAACGTCGAAAACGATTCCACGTACACCACCCAGTCCACAACCACCACAACCACCTACCAAGGACACCAACAACGAAAACAGACCCCCAGGATGCATTCAACAAAAATGCAGAGGATGCGGTCGTAATCGACACCAAAATGGACGACAACAATGCCCCGCACAAGGGAGACAATACATCAAATGTGGAAAAATGAACCATTTCAGCAATGTATGTGAAAGTTCATCCGCAAACGCTGTTCGTGATGATTCACCCGACCTTCAAAGAGATGAAGATTTCTCGCTTTCGACATCCATCACAACACCAATGGCCCCGTTATGACTAGATGGAATACCGCATGGGCAGTGGCTCAACAACGAATTGTTACCCGAAAAGCCCGAACCACCCTTAACAATAGAAGTGGCAATCTCTTTAAACATAAAAGCGCATCAGAAATGGAGACATCGTGTGCCAATTAGACAATCATGTGAGTCCGATAAGGTTCGTGCTATTGCCGACACAGGCGCTCAAACATGTACCGCGGGACCTGAATTGCTGACCACCACCCGATCGCCGTTCACAAACCGATTCCAATACCGTACCATTGGAAGGACGCAGTTAAAGCTCAGCTCGATGCAGACGTGGCACTGGGTATCATGCAGACGTGGCACTGGGTACAATTGAACTGGTTCCAGCTGGTACACCAACGATATGGTGTTCTAAGATGATTACCGTGCCCAAAAAAGATGGCATGCCTCGACGTACCATTCACCTACAGAATCTGAATGTCGCCACGAGACGCTAAACGCATCATACTCCTTCACTTTTCAACGTTGTCAGTGTCATTCCGATCAATAAAAAGAAAACTGTCTTTGCTGCGTGGAATAGGTACCACAGTGTGCCGTTATCCCCAGACGCTAAAGACGCCACCAAATTCATCACTGAATACGGAAGGTACCGATATTGCCGTGCCCCCCCAGGGTTTTCACGCCTCAAACGACAGATATACAAAACGTTTTGACGATATCACATCAGACTTCCCATGAGTAGCGTGGATCGTTGACGATTCTTTATTATTACAACAACATTTCCACGTCATTCTGGCACACCATGCAATATATCAAGTTGTGCGCGGACATTGGAATTGTTTTCAATCGTGATAAATTTCATTTTGCCAAAGACACCGTTGAATTTGCCGGCTTCGACGTTACCACAACAGGATAAAAGTCATCGCATAAACTATTAAAAGCAATTGCAGAATTTCCAACCCCCCCTAATATCACTGGCGTACGATCATGGTTTGGTTTAGTAAATCAAGTATCATACGCTTTCGCTCAGGTGCCAGTGATGAATCCAATCAGAGAGTTGCTACAGCACGGCAGATTTTATTGAGACAAGACACTTAAACGGTTATTCCATCAATCTAAGGAAGAAATCTTGCACAAAATAAACGGTGTTAGAACGTTTGAAACAAACCGACAAACATGCCTCGCTTCTGACTGGAGCAAGACAGGAATCGGTTTCACGCTATCACAACAACATTGCTCCTGCCCATACACCGATGACCCACTTTGCGGCGAAGGTCACTGGAAAGTCGTATATGCTGGATCCCGTTTTACTAGACCAGCTGAAAGCCGATATGCTCCTATAGAAGGAGAGGCTGTCGCTGTTTCATTTGTTCTTGATAGTTGCAAAATGTTTACGATGGGTTGCCCATATCTGGTCGTAGTTGTCGATCATAAGCCTTTGGTCCGAATTTTCAATGATCGCCGTTTAGATGAAATCAAGAACCCAAGACTTTCGAAAATACGTGAAAAGACACTTATGTGCAACTTCAAAGTCATTGCAATACCAGGAAACAAAAACCATGGAGCCGATGCAGTGTCCTGTATACCGGTCCCATCAACCAAACACCTCCTGTACTACCGCACAGTAATATCGACACAGCATTAATAGCATCCTTAGAGCTACAATGGAGCAACTGCAAAACTACAAGCACAGTGCAGGAGATTCTCCACGAGGCTCTCCGCGATGAGCAATACCAGCACCTCACCTGCGTCATTAAAGCAGGGTTTCCAGACAGTCGTGATAGTCTTCCTGACGACCTTCAAGAATACTGGAAACTACGAGATTCTTTATACACCCTGGACAACATCATCTTCATAGATAGTCGAATACTCATATCGCTTCGACATCATACGATAAAAGAACTACATATTGGTCACCAAGGTGTAAATATCATGCGAAGCAACGCCAAGCTAAGATTTTTTGGCCTGGGATGGGGAAACAACTGCAGAACTACAGGGATCAGTGTCGTCGCTGCAATGAGACTGCACCATCTAATCGTAAGGAATCATCTGTGACTGCTGCTCAACCGGATTATCCTTTCCAGCAAATGGTTACCGATCTATTCCACATGGCCGATCGCAAATACATTATATATGCAGATCGATTCTCTGGTTGGACAGAAGTTGCGTCAACACACGCGACTCTAAAGCAACCACCATTTGCAACATACTCCGCCATTATTTCATCAGCTTTGGAGTTCCTGAGGAAATAACCTGTGATGGTGGGCCTCCATTTGATTCCCACGAGGTAAAAATTTTTCTCTCTTCCTGGGGTGTAAAACATCGTATCACATCTGCGTACTACCCTCAAAGTAATGGTCGAGCCGACGCTGCCGTTAAATGCATGAAACGGATCCTAACATGTACCATCAGTGCAAGCGGGTCCCTGGATACAAACAACGTAGCCAAGGCGCTGTTGCTTCACTGTAACACACCGCCCCCTGACATCGGCACATCTCCCGCTGAATTATTCTTTGGTTGACCCATTCGCGATCACCTGCCAAATCCCACCAAGTTTCGCAAAGAATGGCTAGAACTTGCCGATATACAAGAAAAGTCAATGACAAAACGATTCAACCGCATTCATTTAAAGGACACCGCCACAAGCTTGCCTCAGATTTAAGAAGGTGACGTCGTTTCAGTGCAAAATCAACACGGGAATCACCCAAATAAACGGGATAATACAGGAGCAGTCGTTGAGACGCTAGTATCGTGTTTGCCTGGATGGGAGCAGAAGGACTACTTTCCGCAACAGGAAATTCCTGCGAAAAATACCAGACGACTGTCGCAACGATCCAGTTTGGATACCGCAAATCATGTCACTTGCAACGCTTCCACTTCCACCAGCAGACACCCAACCTGTGCCACCAACAACACCTGCCCCTTCATGACCAACTGCTACCAACACCATCAACCACACCCGACAATACACCCGAAGAGCGAAAAAACAGTTAAAATCAGACAACCCCAGATGAACCAGTAGTAGAGGCCAGGAGATCCACTCGTAATCGCTGTGTACCACGCAAGTTCTCCGACCACATGATGACTTAGACCATAGCGAATATGCTTTATTTTATTGTAGGAGACACCATATCTGGAAAGCGGGTTGTTAGTAGTCAATGTATCATAACCTTTTTTTGTTCCTCCAAAGTTACTGCCAAAAAGACAGTTAAACTTCCTTTTCGCAGGATACACAATATCAGTTAAAAAAAACAAAAAAAAACAAACAAACTTGTATATATATCGGCATTATGGTACTTTGAAACCTACGAGATATCCGAGCACGATTCTGGAGATCTCACTGTAGAGCAAACAGACGTGTTTTCTCTGTCTCGTATTATTCGTGATTATCATACCCCATATACATATGTCAATAGATTGCACGGATTAAAGAAGATTTGATGACAAAAGAGGATTCCAGGGCCTCCTGATGACCAATTAGTGGACCTCGGATTAGAGGTGCCCCGCCTGCAATCCTGACACCCCTTGGTTGAGGCTTTGGGGCGAAACCGTTTGGTGTCAGGGTAGGGATTGTGCAATCTGTGTTGTGTGTGTTTTGTGTTGCTTTTTTTTTGTGTGTGTTTTTTGTTTTTGTCTGTTTTTTAACGGATACTGCGTATCCTGCGAAAAAGGAAGTTTAACTGTCGTTTTGGCAGTAACTTTGCAGGAACAAAGCCTCTATGATTTAACCCTAAAACTTAACGGGTTGGGTATTTTATTGTGCCTTGCTGCAATGCTCAAAGTTTTCTTTTTCTATGATAAAGAAAGTGGTAAGAAAATAATTTACAAAGAGGTGGCAAGCCACCGCAATGATGAACTCAACCTGTTAGGTCTTTGGAAACAAGCTAGAAGTTGTACTCCTCTAGAGAATATGCCTCTAAAAGCACAATTTTCCCTTTTTACAAGGAATTAAAAAAATATAAAATAAAAATAAAAAGGACACAACACATTTGAAAAGATGAACAGAACTTTAACCAAGGGCAGGTAGGTTTCGACCCATATTTCGGAACCTAAGTACCCTGGATGTCTAGCTGGGTCACCTCGAAGAAATCCGCAGACGGTTATCAGCAGAAACTAGACATCCCTATCTTCCTAAAATTAACTTTGACCACTTCCTGTTCAACTGTTCTATTCTTTGTTTTTAACTGGGGTAATAAGTGGAGTCGTCACTCTCCAAAGACAAGACCTAGTATGATCAAACCCCCTTGCTAACTTAATTTTTACTTAATTTTGCTTTATTTTAGACTGGGGTAATAAGTGGAGTCGTCACTCTCCAAAGACAAGACTGAGTGTAGTCAAGCCCTCTTACTGACTCATTCCGGTTAAAATATTCTTATCTCAGCTCTTCTAAAAAGAAAACATACTGACTAAGGCGGTCATCACAGAAAATTACTGCTCTATCGTTGCAATGTATCCACCTGTGTACAATTTGGTCGAAGGCTATGGTTGTGTAGTGACCATTATTTAAGTTGCCGCAATGGTTGATAACAGCCCTTAATTGAAAATTTTTACGAAATTTCACTTCTCCATCTACGGTTAAAGGTATGGAAAGGGTACCAGGGTAAGCAGTAATACGAGAGGCAACTTTTGACACAAGGCCGTTGGCACTGGCAAAACGTTTTAGCTGTAAAATGAGATCGGAACCGCACGACACTACCTCTTTTTCAACTAGAGCAGTTTGATGAGCGTTGCAAACATGGCAGAAGTAGGCATTGGTGTCTGACAACTCCTCGCTTTCGTAGAAATTATCTAAGGAAGATTGTAACGTAGGGTGCAGAGAAAGTTGGATGTATGGTGCTATAACTTCTGAGGAGCTGGTAATATGACATGAATTGCAAGAGGTTGATGTCTTGATGCCAATACTAAAAAGACTTCCAAGAAATGGAAAGTCTAATGACAGACCAGGTAGGAGATATTCAAGAACCTTGGGGACGTCGTGCTGAGCAAAGATATTAAATGCACTTCCCTTCGCGGCTGAGATATGATGTTTCATAGCACGCAAAAAATGGGAGGGATCAACTGGACTCTAGAAACAGCCAAACTTTGAAGAACACCTACAAATGCTTCGCCTAACTTTGAGGTTGTTTTGCTGACAGAAATGGCTTCTTTAACTTTTGGAAGGTTATAAAAACATTGTAAGATGGAGTTTGCATAACATGTGTTTCCCAAGTTTGGCTTGCTAAAACTTCATCGATATTTCACTTACTTAGTTTTATCAATTCGTTTGTTCCATTATGATGATGATGAGGTGACAAAACAGCTAGCTGTAATGATATTTCTTGTCTAATGACAGCTGGTTCTACTATAGTTAGAGGTTGCAACCCTCTAGAGATTTTTCAAAAAAAGCAAAATCCCCCTTTTTGCAAGGATTTCCTAAAAACATTGACCGTAAAAGGCAGAAAAATACAACAGCGACAGAACACAACACTAAACAATAAATATTAAAGCAATTCAAAATGAATTAAATAGGTACAAATGAGATAAATAAAACTTATCATAACGTAAATATCCTTAAATGGATAAATTTAAAATTATTCTTTAGAGAATGTGTTTAAGAAGCAAACAACTATCTGCGCCCCAGGACTTGACCCTGGCTGTAGCTTTCCACATGTGTTATGGAGCTCCAACACTCAGCCTTACACAGATAATTGTTGCTGTGGACCTGCCTAATGACAGTACCAGCCTGTCATAATTGGGGTAATATGCGTGGGCGTAACACCACGAAGACCAGATAAGAAAATCTAACCCCCTTGCAAAGCTTCTTCTAAAATGACTAAGGGCAGCAGGATTGTCAATCCTGAAAACAAAGTGAGCAAACTCTGCCTTTATATCGTGGGTCAAGGACTTTCTATCCAACCGATTCCAACGCGTGGTGATAAATGGCGAAGAGTCAGACTGGGCTGAAGTGATTAGTGGGGTTCCACAGGGATCTGTGTTAGGACCAATTTTGTTTGTGATTTACAGCAATACCATAATACAGGAAGTTCAATACTCGGATATATGTTTATTTGCTGATGATAATAAATTATTTCGTGAAATATTTTCGAGTGAGGACTGTCGCAAACTACAAGAAGATCTAAATAGTATAGTGCAGTGGTCTAATAATACCCTGTTGAAATTTCATCCAGATAAATGTGTTGCAATGAGAATAACTACAAAAAAAAGACTATCAAGTCCATGCAATTACGTTATGAATGGTTCCGCCCTTAGAAATACAAGTTGTGAAGAAGATCTTGGTGTATTTATAGATAACCATCTAACATTTTCAAGCCACATTTCATCAAAGGTTAAAAAAGCAAATCAGATTATGGGCTTGATTCGAAGGACATTTGACTATATGGGTAATGAAAACTTTGTCTTGTTGTTCACATCCCTTGTCAGACCACATATTGAGTATGCTAACACAGTATGGTGTACATTCTTGAAAAAGGACATGTTGATTGTGAAAAACGTACAACGTAGAGCTACGAAAATGTTCCCAGGTATGAAGGATTTAACATATGATGAAAGGCTCAGGTTACTGAAACTTCTCACATTATTCTACAGAAGATATCGAGCAGATATGGTTGAGACATTCAAGATAACTAATAATGTTTATGACGAAGTTGTTACTGAGAACTTGTTATTGCCAAAATTGTCTAACACCAGAGGACACGATAAAGCACTTTTTAAAAGAAGCTGTAATTTGGATTTGCGAAAGTTCTCATTCACGAATCGTGTAGTGACTTTATGGAATTCTTTACCTGAGGACAGTGTCATGTAACACAGTGAATCAATTTAAAATGAAGCTAGACAAATTATGGTCTGATAAAGACCAATTATATTATTATGATCTGGATATTACTAATTTCATATATTAGATAGGGAGGAGTGTCTTTGTGAATGGGGTGTTTAAACAATTTTTTTTTTTTTTTTTGAGATTAAAGGGATTCCTGCATACAAAATGATACTATGCCAATAAACTGTAAGCAAGAATAGAAAATCAAATATTCATACCTTACTCAACGGTTTCACTTTATTCGTCAGAAATGTGAAAAATAATTTCAAAAAAAATGGCCGCCGCTATGATCTGGAAGGACAGTGTGCTTCGTCCACTAAGTAAATTCGGTCCATTCCTCGAAGTACTTGTGATGTCATAAGAAAGTACCTAACTTTGCCGTTTAATACAAAACAAGGGAGAAAATATAAGAATCTCAACTTGCCTAACTAATAAAAGCCTTTCTAAAAGAATTAACAACTTCCTTGCAACAAGAACTTCCTCTTTTTTTTCGTAGTAATGTTTTTCTCGGAAAATCGAGGCAATTTGATTATTGCATCAGCCATAACATTAGCGCTCTACCACGGATGTCCAATATAAAGAATTATTTCCAGCTTATATTTAGCATTTTTATTAACACAACGGTAGAGTTCCTTAAAGGGGAATTAAGCCCAAATTTTTTTTCTTCGGAAATATCTTTTACAAACCCTACTTATTTTGATGGTATATAAAAAAAATTGAAATTCTTTGAATTTACATCCCTTTTCTAGGATAAAAGTTGACAACAGTAATCGCCATGTTTAAATCATAAAAAATCTGCGATGGAGATCTATGACGTATTTTACGCTCATTTCAATTTTTTGATCTCTTCATCTTTTTTAAAGTTGTTTACACAATGTGAACAAACGTAACAGCGTATTTGTTGATGTTATCTTTCTTCCAAAAACGATGCCTACTTGTAAAGCTTATGGCTGTAGAAATAGTACTGGGAAAGAACGGCAACATTTCGAGTTGAATGTGATGAACGCCCGAGTGAAGTTGGCTATCTTGGACCATAACAATAACGTTGGTCGAAAGCAGGCTGTTGTAAAATGCGCGCGTAAAGGGAGTCAGAAGGTCGGTGAAAAAAAGTGGAAGTTTGTCTCAAGCAAATTGAATAAAGAGTGGGTCGCGAAACCTGTGAAAGAACCCAAGTCTTTCAGTTTTGTTGATGCGATAATGAATGACATAATTGAAAGAAAGGAGAGTGGGGTAAAGGTAAAGATCTCTAGTAAAGAAGTTGTAAACAAGCTTAGTCGACCACGTAACATTGCCCACACGGCCAGACCTGACACTTCGAAAATTTTAGAGAAACGGAATTATGCAAAACGA
The DNA here is from genome assembly GCF_029227915.1 of Hydractinia symbiolongicarpus. Taxonomy (NCBI): domain Eukaryota; kingdom Metazoa; phylum Cnidaria; class Hydrozoa; order Anthoathecata; family Hydractiniidae; genus Hydractinia; species Hydractinia symbiolongicarpus. The sequence continues at coordinate 20,920,032 of NC_079881.1, forward strand.
TTCAAAAAATAACTCTGGTCCGTTGTACTTTATTTCGCTTTTTTGTTGTTGTTATTGTTTGTTTAAAAATGTTAAGTCCCGTTATATGTCAACAAATTCTTTGAATCCAGTATATTTTCCATCTGAATCAGGAAATTCTTCCATTATTTTCCGCACAACACAAGCTGGAATCACCACGCGACATCCTTTTCCAAGCCTTTCATAATAATGTACCCAGGCCGTGTACTGTCGGTAACTGGTGTACCTCATTTCCGTTACAACGGAATCAAAGTTTATGTTATAGTGTAAACCAGGATAAAATATTCGAAAGAAATTATTTATTCATCAAAACTTCTTTAAAACAAATTGTTATTTGAGGCACATGGGCTCTCCTCCTTTTTTATTAGATATTCAAGGTATGACATTATTTTTAATTTAATTAAATAATCTGCGATGGTGTGTATTTTCATAGCGCATGGACCTGTAACATTATAAAGCGAAAAGTGAGAGGATAAGAAGAACGTTTTATTTGTGTGTGACAATGAGAAATATGGTCTGTGAAAATATTTACGAGAAACATATTTTTTGAAGAAAGACTTACTTATTAGTATATGTGGAGAGTTCGTTATATTTTTTCTGATATCGTCGATGTCGTATGCTGGCTGTTTCTAACACTGTGCGGTTTAAACATAACATTTCAAAATCCTTGTGCATCGTGATGCACTCGTTATCTTTCAACTTGTCGTTCAATAAATTGAAAAATTCTTGGCAACACTTGCATTCCACAAGAGTGAAGCAATTATAAATAACGCAACATGTACAAGTACACCAATGCAAATTTTCAAGTCTGCTTGAATTCAATTCGTCTTCTTCGCTATCACTAGATTTATAAGTCTCTTTTTCAAGTTCTGCTTTGGAGTATTCAGGCTCATTCATGTAACATCCTGTTACTGACGTTTCAGTAACAGGATGTTTGTCACTTGAATATTCTACTTCTGAAATAGGAGAGTCAGACCAGGAGCTTGAATTTTCCATATCTCGCTGCTTTCGCTCAGCGCAAGCTTATGCTTCTTCGGCGTAATATACGTCACGATATAACAGTCTCCAGAATCAGCCGTGGCCTCAGAAAATTTAAATGGCGCTTACCGTTCGCTCATAGAAGGGGTAACTTTTATATTAAAATCAATCCAAATAATATTTATTTTTCAAAATTTTGACCAGAATTTGGGAAACGAACATAATGTTAACCGAAATAATGGTATTTAAGTTTGAGGCTTAATTCCCCTTTAAATAGCTAATCCAAGTTAGCCTCGAAATGATAAATCTTCTTATCTTCCGTGGCGGGACCCTTGAGCGAGACGAAGAAACGGCGGGAAAATTCCATAAACAAGACTGCCAGTCGCTATGCCGTTTTGTGTGGCTTTTGGTTGTTCAAATCAAACAGAAAACAACAAAAATGTTTCTTTCCACACCATGCCTAAAAAGCAATCATTATTTAAAAAGTGGGAAGTGGCTATTGGGAGAACAGATTTACCTCCAAGTGGAAGATTATGTTCTGATCATTTTGAACAGTCGTGTTATGTCTCGACAACAACATTAAAACAGGAACTTTGTGGTGACTTGTATTCAGCACGTAAAGCTACCCGTCGCCGATTGACACCTGATGCCGTGCCAACCTTGTTTAAACATAAGGAAAATAAAAATAAGGAGAGAAGCACTTCTGTTGGCCGATCTACACGTGCTGAACATGTAATTAATTGTGAAGTCATCTGCGTTATTATCTTGATACTTTTTTTCTGCCGTTTTTACAGTTGAAGATTCCGCCATTATTGACATGTGAAATGAGCTCGTTTACCACAAGAACTTATTTACGCATTTTTCTGGTACAAGAATTATCGGCCAGCTTGGTTCATACTTTCTTATGACATCATAACAAAAATATAGACTGGCGCGAGTTTGAACATCGAGACGGAAAGGAAAGCAGAAGTGGAGAAGGAGGAACAGGGAAGCTGTAGAAGAATTTGAAGGGTATGACTGTTTTCCATATCTTTCGAAGCAAAAAAATGCGACTTTCGTTATTATTGGCATGATAGGAATGTATCACTAAAATATCATTTTCAATGCAGGAATCCCTTTAACCTCACTAATTTCGTTATTATCATACTCTTTTCTTGTTTGTTTGTGTTTGTTTGATTGTTTTGCGATCATTATTTTTTTTTAATTGCCTTTTTTTCAAATTTTATTTACAATCTAAAGCAAAGTTAAATATTTTACCAATTACATTTTAAAAAGTATTAAAAATTTAAAATCATAGTATTTCATGCCTGGTACACAGATGTATTCGAAATCGCAGTGTAAATGTATTTACTCAAATTGACTGAGAAGCCTCCTTGTTCAATTGCTTTTAGGTAGCTGCTATAAGGTTTATTCAAATCTTATCCATGTTCTTTAGCGAGCTTCCATTCTTGTCCAGGGAGTTTATTATTTAATTATTTGAGCTGACCCTAGAGGTTGTTGTAACCTGAAATTATTGTCAGAATACACTATACTATACGGTGGTGGCTAGTTTGTATCGGTGAAAGTTGGCGGCCTGAAATATATTTTTTTTTTCGACGTCGTGTGACGTTAGCGATGTCGTCTCGCCGTGAATATCAGATTCCGCGGGAAAAGTACTTCATAAAATAATTATATAATGAGAAGAAGGTGTGCGTTGCACGTGTTTTCATAAACACGAAGAAAATATTAAAATTGAAAGTTTTTTTTCACAACTGTATTTTTTATACGTATTTTGGTGGTAAAAACGGAGTACTTTGTGGTGTTGTTGCTAAATTATGGGTGAGTTTTTCATTTATTTTGACTGAATTTTTTTTTCATGTAGAAATATTTATCCACGAAATGGATTACTACATTTTTGATATTTTTTCTCAAGGTGAATCCGGTGAATCTAGTAGTTCGTTACATCGTTATCCCTCGTATAGTGAATTTCACGAGGCTTTGGATTCATACGAAGTGAAGACGAAAACTCATTACACAGTTTTGTCAGAAACCAAAGATTTCAACAAAGATCGTAAGTCTTCATTAATATTATCAATATATTTCATTTGAACTCATATTCAGCAATCAATGCAATAACAAAAGATCAACTGATCACACATCACACAAAATGTAGATTTGATCGTTTTGTTACAGAATGTTTACAAGAGGTTTTAGAAGCCTCTTCATCACCTCAAATTTGTTGGCAATTAACACATAAAGAAGACAGTCTTCCCATTCATTTTAATGGCATACCATATATATGGCTCGGTACAAAGAAATACCAATGCCACCAAGGGAAAGACAGAGGTATCTCTATAAAAAAGAAATACAAACAAGATCGAGAAGAAAAACTTCGTGGTGACCACCCCGAATGTGTTAGAACGAGAAAACTGGCACAACACACCAAGAAGTTGGATTGTCCTGTTGTATTCAGCGTGAAGAAACTCCTACTGTTTCCTGGGTATAAAATCGAAAAAGATTCTAAATGGAACAGAACTGTTGCTTCAAAAAAATTGAAAGGCGCATTGGTGAAGTATCACATGAAAGATGATCAATTAACAATAGAGAGTCGATTGCAGTATTTAACGACATTTCCAACTGGTACGATTTTTATATTTCTTCATATACCAACCTATATGTTCTTCTTACTCGACTTTGTTCTATCTGCAACATGTACGACAGCAAATTTTGGAACGAGCGCTAGCGCATACTGGATTTTTACGTTATTTTTTATTTGTTTGTTTTATTATTATTTTTTAATATTATTATTTTATTTTATTTATTTTTTTTTATCTAGAGACGCATAGCAACCATAATATGGGAGAGGCTGCTGGATTAATCGAACCATTGGACCAACGAGTTGCTAATTATATGAAACAATTAATTAGAGGTGGGTGTCGAAAAACAAGAGAGCTGAAGTTGGCAGCAGCTGAGTTTGTGAAAAACACTATTTTTTCTGGTAGATCAAATCCAGAAAAAAGTAGGCGCAGATTCACGCCAAGTAGAAAGAAAATCAAAAATTTGATTACTTCAGTCAAAATCGAAACACGATATTTAAAGATTGACCAGGAGAATGTTGAGTCTTTGAAAAACGAATGGTCAGACTGGGCGGATATCTATTTCAGTGCACGGTGAGACTATACGAATGCTTTTACGAAATGTTTTTTTTTTTTTTTATCTCCGTATTTAATTAATTTCATCTTGCAACTTTTTTCAAGATTGCAAAACAAACAAGTTGAAGTTACTACTGAATTCAAAGACGATGAAATCGATGATAAAAACGATAACGATCTCGATATTGACGATGAAGAAGTGGGCGAGGAAGAGCAAAAAATTTATGACACCACATCTACCGATGGTAAATTTCTCTTCGTTTATCAATCAAAAGTAATGCAACGCCTCTACAGAAGATACGCTTCACAGCTGATATTGTTGGATGCGACCTACAGGACAACTAAATACGCCCTGCCACTGTACTTTCTGGTTGTGAAAACCAACGTAAACTACATGGTTAGTTATCTACTCAAAAATTTTAGTTTTAGTTACTATCAAGTGATATATAGGTCGTCAATTCTCTTTCTCTATAGGTTGCTGCTGTTTTGATCCCACAAGATGAGTCGAAAATGATGGTTACTAAATCATTATCAATTATCAAAGGTGGGCCAATAATTATAACGATGCAGAGCAACTTATTTATTTAGTTATTATTTTATTATTTATTTATTTATTTCCATCGTAGAGTGGAATCCAGCTGTAAAACCCACATACGCGATGGTTGATTACGACACTTCAGAAATCTTGAGTTTGCAAGATGTTTTTCCAGATATAGAAGTTTTCTTATGTGACTTCCATCGAGAACAGGCGTGGACAAGGTTTTTTTTCTTATTTTATTTTATAACGTTTGTGCATACGATCACTGTATCTATATCTGTACGTGAACCCATGGGACATCAGTTATCCTCCACTTGAGTGATCTTTGATTTTTGTGCTACACACTTTATTATACCTATTGACATTCTAGGTGGACGAACAAATCTGACAATGGTGTGTCGAACATAGCTGGGGATGTGAAAGCGAGGATAAGACGTATTGCGAATTCAATTTCTATGCAAGAAATGAACGACGCTGTCGAAGATTTGAAAAAATGGGAATTGTATAGCGGAAAATTGAAGAAATGGTTCGAAGGTATGTTTTCTAATACCAATTGTTTTTTCGTAATATATAGGAGTGCGTTGTTTATGAGTTATTGTTGATTTTCTCAAGGGACCTGGTTACCAGAAATCAAAAGGTGGGCACTCGCATTTCGCCCAGATGACCTTATGTTGTGTAATACAAATAATGGTACTGAGAGGTTGAATGAAGACATCAAGTATGACGAACTTGAAGGATATCGTTCTTGTACATTGAGCGAGCTGTTGAAGATAATTGTGGAGAGCTTTCTACCCAAACTTTACGATAAATACGTCGAGATGAATGTCAAATACACCTCTGGGTATAAAAAGTATCAATCAAGTATTCCACCATTTTTACACGATCGTCCAAGATGGTTTGTTCGTGATATTCTTGACAAGCGTGACAAAGTAACAACAACTATGGTTGATTCAGTTGGAGTAGGTCTCGGTCATACATTCAATGTTAAAGGAGAAAATGTTTACTACTACGTGAACTTTGGATCCGATGAAAAGATCTGTAGTTGTACATGTCGCCACTTCAAAAGACATCGGACTCTTTGCAAGCACTTCTTCGCTGTTTTGAAAACTGGACTTCTACACTTTAACTGCATAACGCCGATGTATCGATCTCATCCTTATGTGACATTGGACTATGATCTTTTTGGCGCAAATGACCAAGCTGAAAACGATAATGACGTAACTGATAATTTGCCAATAACGAACACAGACTTATTTCAACCAGACACCAGTGATGTTACAGATGACGATTTTGCAGATGACGAAAGTGGCGCTACTTGTTTGAACAAGAAAGTAGACGTTGAATACAAATCGCTTTCTCTCAGGAGTTCCACATTTAATCGAAAACGTGGTAACTTAGTGGCGCTCATCAAAGTGTTTAATGAACAGTGCTACACGATTTCAGAAACTCCTGCTAGTGATGCATTTCTTGACGAGCTGACCAATAATGTGAAGTTTCTGATAACAAAAACGTCGGAATATTTAGAAGAGGTTCATGGTGATGGCCTTACTGAACGACCTTCACCAAAAAAGCGTCGACATACCACATCTAAATCAACATCCCAATATGAACCATTACCGAAACAAAAAACATTAAAACATCCATATACTGGTAGAGTCGGTAGCACTGCGGAAATGATGAGACAGTATTACAGGGCACGCATTTCCCTGACAGAAATTGAACAGTCAAAAGCAAACGATCCGAGAAAGAGAAAAGAAGAATCTTTTCCACCAACTTCGTCAGAACTTACTGTCGCTGAAGAGGTGGAAGTTGTAACTACAGAGAGGTAAATATTTCATATAGTTATGTCAAATGTCATTTTTTTTCTGATAAATTTCAAAGTTTACTTTAGTAACAGCCTTATTTCACTTATTTATTCGAAATTTGTATGTTGAAAACGTATTTCTTCCATGGTCAACCTAAAGTAACTTTCCTTTAATTCAGAACTCACGATCTTGCTGATACCGCACATGATGACACTCTCGATCAAGGTGGTGACGACAATGAAGTTTCCATCATTGATGAAATCCTCCATCCAGACTTACCACCAAGACCATACAATGGTGTGTTAGACGATACCATGCGCAAGGAAGTCATGAATGGAGAACGGCTGACACATGAAACAATAAATTTTGCTCAGAGTATTTTGAAGAAGCAGAGTGGTGTAGATGGATTCGAAGATACGGGACTCAGTTACACCTGTCATTCAAGATTTCCGAATCAATTTGTACAGATTTTTTTTATAAAAGAGCGAAATCATTGGGTGACAGAAAAAAGAAAGTCGCAAGACGAAATTTACTTGTACGATTCGCTCAGTGTGTATAACAAAGAGCTTGAACGAAACACGTTGAAAAAAATCGCTAGAATGATGTATTGCCACGATGACGCCATAAAGATCACTAACGCGTCAGTACAACAACAAGAAAATGATATTGATTGCGGTCTATTTGCCATTGCGTTCGCTGTCGAAGAATCCTTCGGTAGAAGTCCACAATCGATATCTTTTGACACTAAACAGATGAGACCACACCTACTAAAGTGTTTAGAATCAGCAACCTTTAGCTTTTTCCCAAAATCAACAAAGAGAAAACGTTTCTGTAGACCTTTTGCGAAGACACATTCGATTTACTGCATATGTAGAGATATTTTCTTTGATAGAGATGTTGAAGAAGATAAAAATTTGTTCATGGCCATGTGCGGTGAATGCAAAGAATGGTTTCATCGTCGCTGTGCGAAAATTCCAGCAAAAGTTTTTGCTAGCGACGATGAGCATAAAAAATGGAGATGCTTGGCATGTTAGGACGGACATTTCTTTTAGTTGTACCTATATTTTTTAGATTTAGAGTTTTTCTTATCAACAACAAACCATGACACAACACACCTAATTTCCTCCTTTTCCATGATAAATATTCCCGTACGGAGGAAACACAAGGGACCGTGAAGTCGAGGCGCGGGACTGGCGGCAAGACGAATTTTGAAAAGTCGTCAAAAAATATCGACCAACTTTCACCGATACAAACTAGCCACCACCATACTATACTATACTATCCATATTGATTAAACAAATCGTGTAGCAAAATATTAGCCGCTTAACACGTTGACTGCCAAGTACGCGGGCGTCACTTATTTGCAAGCTACGGGTATACTCGTACTTTTAGCATGTGATTTTAAATAAATATTGAAACTTACGATGGCCCTGAAGGTTCATTGTGCGCACTCACAAATTTGTGCACACGCACATTTTTTACTCAACGCACACCATTCTAATATATTTTTGTATGCATGCATGACTTTAAAATATACGCACGCGAAATTTTCCACGCGCGCCTCGAATTTGAACTTCCACGCACCTGAATAGACCCGCATTCAATAACCCGGAAAAAGTCACTGGGTCTGGATTTTATACATTTTCTCGACTACGAAAACAGAGCAGCCACTTTCACTTTCATGCATGATACTGAACAACATTGTCGAGGTAAAGTGTGAAGCTTTTATGTTATCTTTTTGCTGGCTATTCATCACTCTTTTTCCATCTAAATCCTTATCAAATCAGAGGTTTATGCTTTAATGTGCTCGAACTTTGATATAAGGATGGTGGCTTTAATTTTATGCTTGTCAGCCAGGGTGTATTTATTGACATTTTTTTCTCTTTATAGAAATGGAATCACTGTTGAAAAGAATAGTCAGGGAAGAAGTAGAGCGAGCTCTCTCCTCAAATCCTTCCAGTAGTACTTTTGCACCACCAAGTACAACCACTGTCAACAGTCATGTTACCGCAAGCTGCACCACCATCACCACCAACCCTTCTATCGGCAGTAACCCTAATGCTAAACGCAGCAGAGAAACTAATGGAGACACTCAACTATCCTCCCATCCTAAAAAGGAGAAGACTGAAGTACGCCTTAATAAATTGCTGAATCAAATACAAAAGAAAACGCCGAACAAACAAAATACACCTAAGTCTTCAAAGTCAATGAAAGTGCAAGTGAGATACCAAAGAAAAGGCATATGTGGCAATTTTGTTACCGTTAAGCAGTCTGAGGGTTCGGATATTCTTAACCTCTCTGCTTTTAAGAATGAAATGTAATTAACACTGTTTTGTCAAGAAATCAACTTTTTTCATCGCTAAATATCTTATTGGTACTACCATAATCAATTCTCGCTCAATGACGAATTCAGTTTTCGCGCATTTGATCTAAAGTTGGTGGAAATTTAATTTGAAACTGGGAGAATAAGTTATGGAGATTTATCACATTGTATGAGAAATGTAGTTATAACCACTAGCTTGAAAGTGTGTATTAACTTTATGTTAAGCATGTATTCTACATGTATTTGTTCACAGCTTCTAATAAACTAATATAAACTTCAAACGCCTCAGTTATTTTTTCTGGCCGTCTGTTACTTCTTCCATTATTCATTTCAAAAACAATTTTTGCGAATTCTAAAAATTCTGCGCTGTTATCTTGCAAGGAAACGCAAAATTGTGGGTCGTCAAATTCGTCCACTTCTGCTAAGTCTACTTCTTTTCTAAAGGATTGAGAGTTGAAAATTTCTGGTACAAAGTATAAGGTATCTAACCGACCACGAGGCAGTATTTTGTTAGAACTTGGCGCCAGTATATGTTTGTTCCATCTCTCCGCGAATTCCTTCAAATCTTTCCTTATCAAATGAATGAAAGAGTATCTGACACACTCAGTTATAACTGGATTACCTGAGTCAAGTAATCCAAAATCTACTAACTCCTTAAAAAAATTTCGCCACCATATAATCCTGTCGTATCGGAATTGCGACCATAAGGATTCAATGCGTTGATTTGCCGTTGATGCCCCGATTAAATAGCTGGCCAACCCTTGAAATTCATCATCATGAGCAGAGCGCAGTGCAATTTGTATAGCTTCTACGATACTATTCTCCGTCCCGTCGTCGGAGCGAATACGTAGGGGAACTGCATTCATCTGTTTCACAGCTTGAATGTAATAATGTGCGATTACTTCTGGTTGCTTATTGGTTACACCTACTTCTAACCAAATAATTCTCCGCGAAAACCCGTCGATACAACCATGTACACTGAATCCGAATGGTTTGAGCTTGTCATATCCATCGATGTGCCATAGGTGATCAGGTCCAGGGACTGTATAGACCCTTCTCCTCAGCCGCCTTTTCCTCCGCGTGGACACACCTTCGGGATCTAATTCTCGCATGATTTCCATGATAGTAGCTCGCTTAGCAGGAATCCCCAAATTCTTTATTACATTCCAAACCTTTCTGTACCCTATAAAAAGAATATAATAAATTAATCACCAACATAGATTGTTTAGAAACATACATGATTATATGTACTTAAAGTGGCATACCCATTGAGTTTCCACTGCCGAGTAGTTCCATTGAAACCAATTTTTTAATTTCTTCTCTGTCTTCGATCTTAGCCGGATGTCGTCTATACAGTCCCAACTTGGAAAGCGTTCTCTTCAAGCTAGACAAACTCACAAACACATCATGCTGTGCTGCTAAGAATCCCAGGATTTCTAGATTACTAAAGCCTTGTCCAAAGTAAGAAGTTATTAAAGCATCTCTATCAAAACATTTTGAACTTAAACAAGGCAGATACGATGTCGCCATGTTGTTTCCTGCCCCGCAAACAAAGCAATGAAAATTTAACAAAATCAGGACCAGATGAAAAATATCGATTAAATTTGTGCCAAAATGCTCTCGCGGGCGTGAATGAATTTTTCCTTGCGCGTATTAATACAATGGTGCGTGCATCAAAGCTGTGCGTGCAAGACTATAACTTGAGCGCGCGTAAATTAAAGCACTTATGTTCCCTGGAATGGTGCGCGTTGAGGAAATTTGTGCGTGCGCACAATGAACCTTCAGGGCCATCGTAGAAACTGATTGGCGTATTCTAGTCACGTGAATCTTATTTTTCTAAGTAAAGGAAAGCTTTGTTTTTAAATGTTGGCCATGTGTGTAAAGTTCGTGAGTGGGTAGCTAGGTAGGATCATTAGAGTCTCAAAGCCTCGATGTTTAGCACAAAGGTGACAAGTGACAGGGGATCAACAACGTGACTGATTACCAGAACTAGATATCTTAAAAGAGGATGGCCTCACGGCCTATGATAAACTATATACATTTTACATGCCCCCTTTTTGGAAGCCAAATACTATTGTAGCGTTCATAATATACATGTCCGTCAATCATGTGATTGACCAGTCATCTTTGGTGATAGGGGACGGGGGCATCCTCGTTGACGTGTGCTGCGTCTGGGTTGTTCATCGGGTGATGGATGGCTGATTGCCTGTCTTGACGGTGATAGTGTTGTGGGTTCTTGGGGAACGTTCGGGGGCGGAGCGACGGAAACGTTTTGCGGTTGTTGCAAAGGTGCTAGAGGGGGGGATTGAGCTGTCATCGTTGGTCTGGCGGCAAACTGTGAAGATCTCTTTGAGGAATCGTCTGTTTCTCAAGGTGGTGTGTCGGCTTCCATCGACGACGATCCGATATTGGCGGTTCGGCACAGTCTCGGATACGAATCCGGTACTGTTCCATTTCTTTGGTTGATTGCCTTTCTGGTTCTGTATTTGCACGTAGTCCCCTACGTTGAGTGTTGGTAGTTTGTTGGTCGTTTCTTGTGGCGGTTTGACAACGTGTCGTTTTGCTAGCGCTTCTCTCTTGCTGGCGATTTCTTGCCATTCGGTTCGTAGCTTGACATTTGACATTGAAAGGTGATCTCTGATTGGTTGACCGAATAATGTTTCTGCTGGTGATATCCCGGTGAGTTGACAGGGGTGTTACGGTGAGTCATAAGAACGTTGACAGCGTTTTCATTGTCTAATTTCCCGTTTCTTGGATCAACATTGCCGAGGAGGATGCGCTTAGCTGATTTGACAACGGCTTTCGCTCTCCCGTTGCTTTGGGCATAGTAGGCTGACAATAAGCGTTGGCGGATCCTCCATTGTTTCAGGAAGACTCTATAGTCGTGCAAGTCGAATGGTGGGCCTCCATCGGCAGCAATCTTTTCCGGTACTCCGAACAGGGCAAAGTACATCAGTAGGACTTTTTTGAGGGACCGGAAGTGTTAGATTTGCAACTTCGACCCATCCAGAGTATGCGTCTACATAGATGAGGTAAGTGAATCCTGAGAGTTTGCATAGGTCTGTGGCGACGATTTCGAACGGAACTTCTGGTGATCGTGACTCGATTGGTGGTTCTGTCGGCTGTGTTGGTGCTTGCTCGTTGCATTGGCGCCATTGAGGTCGGTACAATCTCACAGCTGCATCAAGTCCTGGCCAAAAGAATCTCTCACGAGCATTTTGCCATCATACTGCTGACTCCCTGGTGGGCTGCGTGTAGGCCTTCGAGGACGATGCGACGGAGATCTTTGGGGATGAGCATTTTGTGGCGTTTGAACGGCACGCCGCCGACAACATACAGTTCTTCTCGCATGTTCCAGTAGGGATGCAGGTCGGTATGCAGGTCGGCCTTCGTAGACGGGAATCCGTTAGTGATTACGTCAACAAGGGCGATGCACTCCTGGTCATGAGCTGCATGGCGTCGGACGATTTCCCAGTCGACTGAGGAGGTACTATCTGCTTCTGATTGTGCGAATGATAGTGCTGCTGCTTCACAGGCTTCAGTCTCATTGGCTTCTTCGACGGGGTTACGGGATGTGGTGTTGGCAAACTTCATCTTCTTGGACTTGCCTGGGATGTGGACGATCTTGAAACGGTACATGAGTGTTTTCTCCATGAGGTATAGTAACCGTGGGTTTGATATCGAACTTAGTTCTCTGTCGTTCAGTATCCTAGTCAGCGGTTTGTGGTCGACCGCTACCGTAAGATTTGGGGACCCCAACACGAACATTTGACAACGTTGTAGGCCGTGGACAACTGCTAGGGCTTCCCCCTTCGATTGGGGCGTATCTGCTCTCAGCGTCGTTCGTGAAACGGGAGCCAGCGAAGACTAGTTTCCAATGGTCGTCTCCACAATCCGGTTTGGAGGATCCCTGACATCACAGTGCTTCTGTGTCAGATCGAAACCTATTCCTGTTTTTGACCAGTCTGTTGTCAAACAGGTAGGGCGTTGTGGTTCAAATGTTCTCACACCGTCTTTAACTAGTTTGATAATCTTATTCTTGGAAGCTTCGAAAAGTTCATCTAACGTTTCGTCCCAAAAGAATGTCTTTGATGATAGTATTTGTCGAAACGGTTCCATGATCGGGGCCTGAGCAAAAGCGTATGCGAGTTGGTTGACTAGTCCAAACCAGGATCTCACGTCAGTGACACATTTTGGTGTTGGGAAGTCCTTGATGGCGGAGAGGATTTTCCTAAGCGGGCGGTATCCGTCTTCGAATAGCTCAAAACCAGCGAATTCGACGACTGGTTGACAAAACTGAAATTTATCTTTGTTGAACACAATGCCGTTGTTGGCGCACAGAATTAGATAGTCTATTGTGTGCCAGAAAGAGTTTTCGATGCTGTTGTCCCAAAGAAGTGTATCGTCAATAATTCTTGCGGATCGTGGGAATCCTTGCGTGATGTCGTCGAATCTCCGAGTGTACGCGTCTCCGGAGACGTGGTATCCCATAGGGGCACGGCAGTATCGGTACCGGCCCCATTCTGTGATGAACTCTTGGTGGATTCGTGGAGCGGTAAGCTGTGATATCCGTTCCATGCGTCTATTACGGTCCTGAGGGTTCTCACAGGGACAGTTGATACGACAATGAAGGGGCTTGGTGTGTGATGTGGTTCTCTGAGAGTGGCATCGTTGAGTTTTTGCAGATCGACGGTGCGGCGAGGGTCTCCGTTTTTCTTGGCGGTTACGACCATGCGTGCACACCATGGTGATGTTGTTCCTTGGGGAACCTTCTCGATGATTCCTAAGCGGACGTCTCGATCCATGTCTTCTTTAACCTTCTGTTTCCAGTGATGTGGGACTGGGATGGGTGTATGAGCCGCGTAGGGGGTCGCGTCTTCTTTAAGGTGTAGTCGGACGGGTTCTCCTGTCATCGTAGGTAGTTCTTGATGAGGGCATTGATTGAAGGCGGAGGAGTTGAATGTGTTGAGGATCCATTCTTTCAATTTCGGACTGTTCTCTGGTATGGGCTCGAAAGGGATGTCTTTCGGCCGTTCTGGTGGTGGCCTTCTCTTGAGGCAGTGGCACTCATCGGCTGGAGATTCGTCCGTAGTTAATGGGCCGTTCCTTTTACCAAATTTTGTGTGTGTTCGTTCGATGACGCTGATGGAGACGTCGATCTTGGGTGGCTTCTCAGGTTGGATTGGGGCGAAGGAGTCGCCCTTCCACTCCATGTGGGAGGGCAAGGCTGCATTTGCTAGGGTCGGTTGTTCGGATGCGGGGCCAGACGAAAATCCTCAGCGTTTGCGAAGGCGAAGGATGATGCATCTTCCGGTTGGCTTGATTCACCTTGGTGTGGTTGGGCGGTTTCTACTCCTGTGGCGTGTGCTTGTGAGCGGTTGGATGTGTCTTTAATGCACACGGCACGGAAGTGCCCTCGAATACCGCAATGACCACAGTTCTTATTGAATGCTGGGCAGTCCTTCCGCGACATGGTTTTCCCTTCGTGTGACGTACGACCGCAGCCCTTACATGGGTGGATGGTTTTGCCTCCTTGTTGTTGTTGCTGTTGCGGGCGTTTGTTTTGGGTGCGTCTGTAGGTTGATTTTGATTGGTGCGCTGGTACAGTCGGTGGTGGGAGGGTTCGCCCTCATGAGATCAGTTGATTGTTCTGTTGACTCCAGTCATTGCAAGCGTTCTATTTTGTCTCTCAGCGTTGGTAAGGATGCTGTCTCGGAGAGGATTCGGGACTGGTGTTGTTGGTTTCTCAAACCGAACACTAGTTGATGGGTGATCATTTCCTCTGCAAAGCTGACGTGGTGTGGTTCTTCATGGTTTTCGCATGCTACTTTAAATTTGCACAGGATAGCGTACGATCGCAGACGGGCGACGAATTGTGTAATGGTTTCGCCGTCCATTTGACAGAGTCTAAAAAATTTCATACGATGGACTTCTTTGTGAGTGCCTTTTACGGCAACACCTTTAATAAAGTCTAACAATTGATCTTCTGTAGTAGTGTTCAATGTTTCCGTGGCGATGTATTCAAACAGCAGGCGGTTGCCGTCTTGGGAGCATGCTCTAAGTTCTAATCGAAGTATATTAGCGTCAGTTATAGCTGTCATGGTCTTATATCTCTCCCAAGAGTCTTTGAAGAGTTCCCATTCTTGTTTGTCGGTGTCGGCGTTGATCACCGGTCAGTCAGGGGATTTCGTCTTTACCCTTGGTTGTTGGTGTTGGTGTTGTTGGGGTGGTGCAACGACATTGTTTCTTAGCTGTGCGTTTTCAGTTTGGAGAGTTGTGAGTTGGGTCATTTGTTGCTCCATAAGCATAAGCATACGTTGGATTTGTTCTTCGGTAGCCATGGTGGCGTCTGGTGAGCACGGCTGTTGCAAGCGAGAAATTTAGAATCAGCGCATGCGCCATTTTTAACCGTTTACGGGCTTTAAAAATGTCGCATTAAAATCAAAACAAACATAGCATAAAAGTTCACTGGATACAAAATATGGTTGGTTTGTCTACGTGGAAGTTTGAATCCATAACTTTCATTATTTGTTTTCGAATTTAGCAGCAGTTTACCAGAAAAAACACAACTCAAAGATGGATAACATTTTTGCTTGCATGGAGAGTATACCTAGCTTGATGGTTGAAATACACAAGTCAAGAGTTTTCCAAAGTTTGGATGAATTCTTATCGCACTCTACAATGTTGTCAGGAGGGATTTTGAAAATTTTGTGACCACTTCAATTTTTTTGGCTGAGAAATTTCAATTTCAAAATGCCCAAAGTTTCAGTTTTATGAAAAGATGTTAGACGTTACCAATTGGGCAAATTGAACTTTTTAGACAGGTACATAGCTATACAAGTAATATCTAGCTAAATATATAGTTAAACATTCTTTAAAAAGTTCCTTTTCTTTACTTCTGGTTTTATTCCCTGTGCTTCTGGACTTGTTGTAAGCAAATGTTGGTTCATCAGATACCGCAAACGTTCTACCGGATTTTTGACATTGCTGTATCGGATTTTCATGTGCTTAAAATCGTGATGCAAACTTTCCCCTCCTTGTTCACCATAAAATCCAAAGCCAGCTTTCCATTTTTTAAAAAAAGGTATCATGTGGTATTCCATCATGTGTAATTTTGGGCTGATGTTTGTATGTGGCCAAGTTATTCGTAGATAACCCAAGAAATTTTTGATCGAAATATCTAAAATATAAGTTTCTAAATAAATTTGCTCTCTCATATATATATATATATATATATATTCATCTAAATATGTTGTGATAAAATAACTAACCCAAATTTGCTATTGTATCATCATCAAGGTGATGCGAAGAATTGTAAATATTGTGACAAGCCGCAAATTTTTGAAATAGAATTTCAAACTTTTCACATTCTTCTGTAGCCTTTCCATGAATTTGATTTTTTCCCACATAAGTCTCAACAACATCTGGAATGCTTCTACATAGGATTTTTATGTTTTCGTCCTAAGTGAATCAAATTGAAATTTTTGCAAGTGTCCTCACAGACAAATCTCTAAAAAACTTATGTATATAATCTTTATATACCTTTAACATTTTGTGGCAATGATTTCCAATGAAGCTTTTGCCATGGTAAGCTTGACGTTGTACGCCCAATTTATTTAACGTAACATCTAATGAGGATGCACAAAGTCCAACATTATCAGGCATTTTAGTTTCATTTCTCATGTTGTCTCTTCTAATTGTGTTTGTTGTTATTGTAGATTCAAGAATCTTCATTGTCATCGCTGGATACCACTGCCCAATGAATTTCTTCCTGAAGTGACTCCAAGTTTTCCTCAGCTTAAATAATTTTTTCTTTGATCGTCAATAGTTGCTTCAGATGTTCAATATAATCGCCATAATCAAGATCAAGAGAAATGTTTGTTTTCGCAAGCTCAACAGCTATGTCTATGTCTATGGTGTTGCAAAAGTGTTCTAACATGTTAAAAATCTTCAAGTAGACGCCCAAAGTAACATGTAAACCAGGGATGGAAACCTAAATTTAAGTTATATATGTATATATAAATATCCTTTGAAAGAAAAGTGAGAAGTATATAATAATCCCAAAGACCAAAGATTTGTACCTGGTCGAGTGGTATACTGAAAAACATTTCTGCGATGACGTTGTTGCATTCTTTTGCTTTCAATGGATCTCGACCAGTTTCGTTAAAACGTTCCAAATCCTCTTTCAAATTGCTTAGTGTCCTGGGCCCATAACAAGTGTCTCGTGTGTTCATTTGTTCAGATGTAATTAAACACCAAAGACAGCTGTGACGACCTAACATTTAAAAAGTATTATGCATATAAATTTTGATTTATTCCACCTTTAGGGTAGAATTTTTTGCTGGTAATTAACTTCGCGAGTCGAAAAAAAAATGCATTGTGCCAGTATTTTCGCGAATGGCAAACTCTCAAAATTATATAATTAAAATATTTACACTAAAGGTTGGATTCATACAATAAATTTTTTGTCATTATATTGAAATGTTTGAATATATCTGATGTTTTTTAAAAAACTTTCTCAACCTACCATTTGCTCCTGTTAGCCCGTACATGGCACAAAGAAATTCATAATCCCCATAGAGAAAAACACGCACACATTTTTTTCCCATTTCAGTGTTTGCAACATTCTTATCTGCGCTTTGAATCGATCCAAACAAAGTCGAAGGTTAAACAAGCGATCCTTAGCTTCGAAGGTGCTAAAAACAACAGTGTTTTCCTTTTTGTTTGGGTTTCTAACATTAGCTATTTGATATGCCATTTTAAATGTTGTATCGCCATGATCACCACCAATTTTAAGATGAACCTCTCCTTCAGGAATAAAGCTAGGAGTAAATATTTGTTTGTGCATCTCTCTTAATCTCTGTAGTATATGACCAACAACATTGTAAAGATAAACCCAAGGCTTTGGGACAATAGATATTCTCTTGCTGCCCTTGACCTTAACATGAAGTGGTGCTAACTCTGCTTGCAATCCTTTCTGTACCCAATTGTTTGCTGTTTCTCGTACAATTTTTTCGGATGCCATTTTGATGTCAAATGTTCGCAACCATCTTGAAATTTCTCTCATTTGGTTCCAGGGTAAATTGAGGGTTGACTTCATTGCAGCTACATGATCAGGTGATATTATAGTCCGATTTCCCCATTTTGTCATGATCTCTTGCCTACTTTCAGCTCCGATTCCTTTTATAATTGAGGCTGTTTGAGCAACAAAAGCATCTTCAGTATTACCAGATACCAATTCAATTATATTTTTAGCTCTTTTGCTTCGGTAAAGCAAATTACGTTTGCATGTGACACTGGAATCTTTACGTGGCATTGTTATTGGTGTTAGGGTCAAAGGCTAAAATATATAGATTTGTTATTTATGTGATTAAACTTTTTGAGCCTAAAAATTTTGAGCTGACCTTTTGCAAATAGGCAAATTATTTAGGTTAAATCTTGACATGGATTTTCTGTTTTGCTTTGCTAAATTGTATTTTTGATTATATAGGACGAACAGCCAATTACTAATATGAGAAATCGTAAGAACAATATCAAACGAAGATCCCTACAACGTGAATGTAAGTCCTTGATTTTTTATTATTTTAGCTTTCTCAAATAGAAATATGTGGACACACATCTTTTTAGAATACTATTAGACCTTTATGTGTTGTCTGCAAGTTCCGGAGAATTGCTTTAATCTTTTATTGCTTTGTATTCTTTATTTTGTTTTTTAGTGAAGAATGAAATCCACTGGCTGTTATTGTTATTGTTTATATGACCAAAGATTGCAGCAAGCTTTATTGACATTAAGATAAACAATAGGCGAATGCGTTAGCACAAGCAGAACAAGATTAACAAATATGTTCTTGCTTAATTAGTTTTCTTATTGACATTTGGTGTAGTATACTTATAAGATATACTTATATATGTATTATAAGATGGAATGTAAATATCTACGCAAATGTTTATCGTTGTCTTGTGTTTAATCCCCTTCTAGACTGCCTTTATTTCAGAAAAGCCAAAGATCTTTTGTTAAAATTATTCTTTTATTTGATTTTCGAGATAAATTGTTAGTCGCATTTGATGTGGTACTTTAATATCAGATTTTTATTTCATTAAGAGGCAGTAGAAATTTATATCTGTGGCTTTTACAAAACATTAAGAATTGGCAGGTCAGGAGCAATCCATACACAAAAAAAATTAGCTAACATTTGCGAAAGTACCTTATCAAAGTATTCAGGTGAGAATTCTCGATTTTAGAAGCAATCCATACATAAGAGATTCGGTTATTTCGGTAAAGCGGGTCTCTGATAAACATTTAGAAAAAAGAGCTCCTGTTTCAAAAAGTACTCCATACGTAAAAGATACGATTGTTTCGGTGAATTAGACTTTTGATAAACATTCGGGAAAAGGGTCCTGTATCTAGAAGCAATCCATACACAAGACATACGATTGTTTCAGTAAATTAGACTTTTGATAAACATTCGGGAAAAGGGTCCTGTATCTAGAAGCAATCCATACATAAGACGTACGGGTGTTTCGTTAATTAGACTTTTGATAAACATTCGGGAAAAGGGTCCTGTTTCTAGAAGCAATCCATACATAAGACGTACGGTTGTGTCGGTAAATTAGGCCTTTGATAAAAGTTTAGATAATGCTTTTGTCGCGTTCAATATTGACAGGAAAATAAAATTTCAGAACAAAAATCACCAAATTCGGCACTTGTCCATAGCATTATCAGTTAAGCACTTCATATTTCTCTCGTTTCGTTCAATTTTGACAGAAAAATGAAATTTCAGAACAAAAATCCCCAAATTCGGCACTTGTCCATAGCATTATCAGTTAAGCGCTTCATATTTCTCTCGTTTCGTTCAATTTTGGCCGGAAAATAAAATTTCAGAACAAAAGTCAACAAATTCGGCACTTTTCTATGACAGTATCAGTCAAACGCCTCATATTTCTCTCGTTTCGTTCAATTTTGACAGAAAAATGAAATTTCAGCACAAAAGTCAACAAATTCGGCACTTGTCCATAGCATTATCAGTCAAACGCCTCATATTTCTCTCGTTTCGTTCAATTTTGACAGAAAAATGAAATTTCAGAACAAAAATCACCAAATTCGGCACTTGTCCATAGCATTATCAGTTTAGCGCTTCATATTTCTCTCGTTTCGTTCAATTTTGACAGAAAAATGAAATTTCAGAACAAAAGTCAACAAATTCGGCACTTGTCCATAGCATTATCAGTTAAGCGCTCCAACTTTCTCTCGTTTCGCTAAATTTTGGCCGGAAAATAAAATTTCAGAACAAAAGTCAACAAATTTGGCACTTGTCTATGACAGTATCAGTTAAACGCCTCATATTTCTCTCGTTTCGTTCAATTTTGACAGAAAAATGAAATTTCAGAACAAAAATCACCAAATTCGGCACTTGCCCATAGCATTATCAGTTAATCTCTCGTTTCGCTAAATTTTGGCCGGAAAATAAAATTTCAGAACAAAAGTCAACAAATTCGACACTTGTCTATGACAGTATCAGTTGAATGCTTCATATTTCTCACTTGTTTATAGCATTATCAGTTAAGCGCTCCAGCTTTCTCTCGTTTCGCTAAATTTTGGCCGGAAAATAAAATTTCAGAACAAAAGTCAACAAATTCGGCACTTGTCCATAGCATTATCAGTTTAGCGCTTCATATTTCTCTCGTTTCGTTCAATTTTGACAGAAAAATGAAATTTCAGAACAAAAGTCAACAAATTCGGCACTTGTCCATAGCATTATCAGTTAAGCGCTCCAACTTTCTCTCGTTTCGCTAAATTTTGGCCGGAAAATAAAATTTCAGAACAAAAGTCAACAAATTTGGCACTTGTCTATGACAGTATCAGTTAAACGCCTCATATTTCTCTCGTTTCGTTCAATTTTGACAGAAAAATGAAATTTCAGAACAAAAATCACCAAATTCGGCACTTGCCCATAGCATTATCAGTTAATCTCTCGTTTCGCTAAATTTTGGCCGGAAAATAAAATTTCAGAACAAAAGTCAACAAATTCGACACTTGTCTATGACAGTATCAGTTGAATGCTTCATATTTCTCACTTGTTTATAGCATTATCAGTTAAGCGCTCCAGCTTTCTCTCGTTTCGCTAAATTTTGGCCGGAAAATAAAATTTCAGAACAAAAGTCAACAAATTCGGCACTTGTCTATGACAGTATCAGTTAAACGCCTCATATTTCTCTCGTTTCGTTCAATTTTGACAGAAAAATGAAATTTCAGAACAAAAATCACCAAATTCGGCACTTGCCCATAGCATTATCAGTTAATCTCTCGTTTCGCTAAATTTTGGCCGGAAAATAAAATTTCAGAACAAAAGTCAACAAATTCGACACTTGTCTATGACAGTATCAGTTGAATGCTTCATATTTCTCACTTGTTTATAGCATTATCAGTTAAGCGCTCCAGCTTTCTCTCGTTTCGCTAAATTTTGGCCGGAAAATAAAATTTCAGAACAAAAGTCAACAAATTCGGCACTTGTTTATGGCATTATTAATTAAGCGGTCTAGGTTATTGCACAGCATTTAAAATAGGGTAATGTAGACAATAAAGAGAAAACATTTTTTTAAAACATGCATTTCCTCAGTTATCGCCAGCTAATGCAATATTTTTCTTCTTAAGGAAAGAAACCTCTTTCTTTTTATTCCAAATATGTATAAAAAACTGTAAATAAGAAGTTAATTGCGTTTGTGACATCAGTTTCGCAGATGTCTTAATCTTCTGCATAAACGAGTTAAACTGTTCACAGATAGAAGAGTTAACGGCTTCAAATCTAAGTAATCCATTGTAACGGAATGCTGATGAGCAACTATGCGTGTAGCCATGAAACACGTCATGAAAGAATGGGGATGTTTGCAATAAGCATACAATGGTGCTGCCGGATCTTTGCGCCCTTCAGATCCAGGAATAATATGAAAACCAAGGCAATGTCCATGTTTTGGGCAAAACCACAAAAAGAGATACGAAGTACCCTTTTTGCTAACTTGTAGAAATTGTTTTTGACAGATTTCATCTGACGTGTCGTCAAAATTTTGCCGATCTTTAGTGTCCACTGGGAAACTTCGTACTTCTCGCAGCTGCTTACCATGCTCTGTGAAATAGTAAGCACTCCAAACCGAGGTGGATTATAAGTATTTTCCAATGGAGCAGCAGCAACCGCGTCATTATTGTCTTCGTGTACTTTTTTTACTAGGGTGCAGCAATAAAAGAAAAGTTGGATAACATCTGTTCCCGGTTCAGTCACAGACAGCAACGTAGCGATTTCGCAGTTGTAATGGCGCATTTTTTGTATAAAACTGATTTTTAATTCGTCCGTACTAGAATTTAGTTCACATAATTCTAGAAATGCCATAAATTCGTCACAAATTTTTAACGGGATTAAGGCATCGATGCATGAATCGTAGGATAACAGTTTAAATACTGCCACATACGCTTGACGTAATCCAATCGATATTTTCTTTTTTTTACATTTGTTGGTGCTTCCTTTGTTGCCTTTTCAATCGGTTCGACACATAAATTTTTGAATGTCAAACCAATCTTAGTGCCATCACATGCTAGAAACGGGGAAGGCCCATCACATCCAGGACAAAGTTGACGAAAATCGATACGCATTCTGGATGCCCAGCCAAAAAACCAATTAATAAATGTGTTAACATTCATGAAGTATGAGTCAAGTATTTTACATTTTTCTTGACAGCAGGAAACAAAACCGCTAAATGTCATTTTTGAATTGACAACACTGTCAACAAACTGCCAACCTACACGCAAAGAAAAAAAAGCTCTATGAAATAACTTGTAAAATAAAATAGAAATTTCTTTTATACACAAATGCTCGCAAAACAAATAAAAAAATATGAATGCTACTTTGTACCTAACTCATATCCAGCACAGGTAGCATGTGACAATTGAAATATCGAATCACTCGCACCATCCCATCGCTTTGAACAATTGTTGAGTAAACAAGTCCGACGGTAAATTTTACATTTTCGCACACCTCTGTCTGTAAATAGATTGCTATAGTGTGAAAATACAACAACACCGTTTTCATTTTCAGAGGAAGTCCAACCAGCCTATATAAGAAAAATGATTATTAATGGAATAAACACATAAGTAGTAACATATCAGCACACAAATGAACACATGAATACTTAGCACATCAGATAAAATACTTACTTCACATTTGTTTGAACCTATGTCGGGAACAAACACCAGTTCTGTCAAACCTGTACTCCATCGTTTTCTTACGTCGTATATGTTTTTTTCGCTATAACGATTTACGTCGACTGTTTCTTGACTCGGAGAAGACGGTGCAAAATTCCACAGTCCAGTGTCAACATCAAATACCTTTCCCCACTGCAAATAAATAGAAAAATTAGACTGATTTATGACAGGAAAACAGAGTGATGTAACTGTATAGTTGCAAAATAACTGAATAAAAAACAATTCATTTGGTTAATTTAATTTACAAACTTATGTTCAACAAGATGTCTTACATCGGCCTCCATGAGTGTGTAGTCCTCTTCGACATCTTCATGTAAATTATCCTCCTCTTCACTATTTACATCAAGCTCTTCGCAAGAGAGGCGTACTTGTTGAGTATAAAACGATCGAAACGCAGACAAATGAGGACAAAGTGCAGCATTGCTCGAGAGTCGCTTGATATCTCTACAAGAACCTTGCTCCCGTTGACATCTTGACGAATGACACCTTACGATAGTCTTTCCGGTTCGAGATACATGAAACAATGTCACGAATTCAGTTTGAACACCATCAACCGCTACAGAGAACTTGTCAGTGCCGTCCTTTGAGGGAAGTTTTAACACTTTAACTTGATGTAATTGTTTCGCTTCTTTTAATTTTGACATATTGACGAAGGATGTTGAAACTTCGCCGACATGCAATTCCTTCAATAATTGGCAATGACAGCAGGTAGATGTTGTAGCATTTTCGTTTGGCGAGAGATTTGTTGAAAATGTTAGGCACGTACAACTAAAAGTGCATTCTTGTGCTATTACTTTGACAGATGCGTGAACAAACACAGTGGGCTAAACAAAATTTCAAATTAAATTTAATTTTTCGCAATTGTACAAGCATATGTGCAAGCATATTTACAAGCATATGTCTACATGATGAAACATGACATGTATTTACCAAAAAGTCGCCAGATTCGCAATGATATGCATACATGGTAACGGTTGACTCAGTTTCTGTTAGCACACGCCAAGCGATTGTTCTTTGCCTAAATAATTCCCCACAAAAATACGAGTACAGTGACGGTTTCGTCTGAACAACTGTACCAAATGCAATCTAAATTACAGAAAAAGAATACTTAAGTATTATTCAACTTATATATCAAAGGACTCTCTATATTACAAAAGCTCTCTATTTCTAACATTTTCTCTCTCTCGAACTTTATGTATTTGGAACAAATTTCCTTGTCCCTAGGAGACTTTACTGTAACAGTAAATATTTTTGTACTTACCTCTTTTTCAGACAAAATCTTGTTATTAAATCTTGAGAAGGTAAATGTGTAGGTACATCTAGCTATAAACAATATAGCATAATCAGCAGTACTGAATTTTGGAAATAATTGAAAGAACATTTTTGGCACAGCTAAAAGATTGAAAGGGATATAATACATACCTGACTATCATCGTCACAATCATTGAGTTGAGTGTCAGTATCGTCTTCAAACTAATGATTCAAAAAAGAATATAAAAATTGAGTAATAACATCATATAGAAACATTATTAATAATCGCTAGCATTTCAATTCATTGCTTGTAAATCTTTCTTGGACACAAATAATTATAAATTTGGGTCAACTAAATTAAATAAAACACTAATTGAATTTACGGTTACAGTTCTGCCTTCGCTTTGTGTCTCCTTTGCCATAGCCTAATTTAAAAATAGAAAGTATTTATCTGCGTAGACATAACTACATTTATTAACTTTAAATCAAAAAACAAAACAAATGATATAGTGTCATTTTTTTAATTTTTGTCCCACTAACCTTGCAAGGCAATTCAACAATTTCTCCACCCATTTCCTGCAAAATACCATTTAAAGTTGCCTGCACCTAAAAACATTAAAAACAAACAATAACTTAAATATAAATATAGGACTAAGGTCAAATTCTTTGAATGCATCAGAGATCCTTTACTTTAAAGGAAGAAATTTTCGCGAGAATAAACTTTCGCGAACGAAGACATTTTTGATTTTTTTATACGTACCTAATTTATAAAAAACGTGTTTTTTATACAAAAAGCAGTTATATAAATGACAGCTGATTTGAGAATGTAAGTTTTTCTTTCGTTTGCACTTTTTCAAAACACAAAATAAACTATATATAAACAAGTTTTACAGGGTAAAGCTTTTCGTATTAACGAGTAACAAAAATATTTGTTCTAACAGTGTCATTGTTCATCTTCCATGCTTTCAAAAGCGTCAAAAGCAGATCTTTCCCACACAAAATCACAATCCTCATCTTCGTCGTCTTCACCGCTATCGTCATTTTCGTCGTCGTCGGCTCTTTGGATCGAATTTAGCAGACACCTCTTTTAGACAAAATCGAACGACAAATCATCTTTGTCATCACTTATGTGTACAACATTCTTGCATCATGTCTTCGACAGAAAAGATTTTAAAATTTTCTTCAGCTGTAAGAGGTTTCCATTATTATCAGAGATTATGGTTCCCAAGAGAAAAAGAAACACTTAATTGCTATTATGAACAAGACAACGCATTTGATCTGTTTGCTATAAAAACCGAACAGTGCGATTCTGGAACAACAGTGGGACACTTACCCAGAGAAATTTCTAGGATAACAAAGTTTATTCTAGACAGGGGTGCAACGATTACGGCTACTCTAACGTCAACAAATTATCGTCGATCTCCATTGGTTCAAGGAGGATTGGAGTGAGAATGCCAGCTACAATAAAAACCACATGATTTTGGATCGTTATAAAGAATTGCTGAATGATTATTATATCGAACCAAAAGATGAAGAAATTCTCGGAAATTTTCAAGCACTTTCAACTACTAATGCTTCTCCACCAGAAAAAGAAACTGCTCCGAAAAGAAAGAAGAAAAAAACCACAACAAACGTCAATGAGAATATCCCGGACATAAGGGTTATGTTCCGTCGCCAACAAAAAAATCACAATAAACAAAACAGGGACGACGCCAAAGCCGAAACAGTAATTGTAATAGATTAAACAAAACAAAAAGAAAATTTTTAAAAGATATCGAAAAACTGTTTACGTTATTACTTCCTAATGCTTTCATTTTTTAGAGTGAGAAGTGCCATAAATAAAACCTTGCACATTTTTCTCAAACTTTTCCCTAATAAGGTATTTGTTATGTTGCAAAAAAATTTTTTTCGCGGGAATTTATTTTCGCGAATCAAGCATACTTGAAAATTTCGCGGGAATTTATTTTCGCGAACGACCCCTTTTGATTTTTTTCGCGGGACTTTATTTTCGCGATTTTGGCCAAAATTCGCGGAATTGCGAAAATTTCTTCCGCGAAAATTTCTTCCTTGAAAGTAGCAGGAGCCTACTTGACAACAGCAGCAATAGGGTATTAATAAGCTATGCTGGGTAAATATTAATAATAAAAAATTACAGAATAAATAATTGTACAACATTTTACCTCTTCTGAAGAGTATCCAAGGGCCTCACACAATGCACTATCAGAGTTAGGTCTTTTTATACCAGTACTCTGACGCCTTGTTTTTGTTTTGTAATCAAAACATACTTTTCACCAAGAATGGTTTTAAGACATGCAATGACAACGTTGTCTTGGCCATTATACGGCTTCTAGGTGAGCCAGGAAACCAACGTGAGCTAATTGAAAAACGCTGTTCAAATTTTATGGCGTTGTTATTTTTACCATACCAAATCCATTTATGAAAATTAGGGAACGAAGACAAAAACATTAGTTGTTCTTCTAAAGATAAAACTCTATCATCAGTTGAAGTAACTAAATCAAAGTTTGGTATAGCAAATGCTTCTTGAGGATTAGATCTATATAGTTTCAACTGCGATTCCCAGTCTGTGATGCTATCAGTTGAAATAAAATACCTGTGCATAAAATTATAATTCATCTCAGTGTATTACACCAGAACTTCCAAAGGAAAAAATTATTTTGCAAATAAAATTATATATATAACTATTGCAAGCTACTTACCTTTGTTTACTATGCCCACAAGAATCCAATTTATCTTCCCAATTTTGTCTTTTTTGTAACACCATACACACAACCAAATCACAATCCACTTTTCATTCACTTTTTCTTGGAGTAAGTTCGACATACATTGAGCAATACCAGTAGAAGTACGTTTATAAATTTTTCGAGAGAAGTTTTTGTATTCCTTCTTTGGCTTCTCTGAATACAAATAAAATGTGTAGATTT
Source organism: Hydractinia symbiolongicarpus (assembly GCF_029227915.1). Taxonomy (NCBI): domain Eukaryota; kingdom Metazoa; phylum Cnidaria; class Hydrozoa; order Anthoathecata; family Hydractiniidae; genus Hydractinia; species Hydractinia symbiolongicarpus. Next base: position 20,947,269 of record NC_079881.1, read on the forward strand.
ATTGTTGGAATAACAAACAAAGGCTAAAATACATAATAAAACATAATATTTAGAACTATATACTGAACTTATACCTATTCGTCGACTTGCGTATAGGCCACAAGCACGTTGTTTTTCCACAATAACGTCTTTTTCTGTATAAATATTGTATGGCAAAACATTCCATGCATATCTTTCCTTAATCATACTGCCCATGACATTTAGGTAAAATCCTGAAAATGCTCCAAATTCAAAATATCTTGCCATTGTTTGTAGCCAAAGAAAGAAGTGTGTCTTCAGCAGCTAACATACTGCAAAATGACTTGAAATATCCATTTCTCATTTTTTGTGTAAAGTCAATTTCCAAAGCAATACCATCTTGGCATTTTTTGAGACAATTTAAAGCATTTTTTATGTACTCATCGCCTAAAGTATAGGAATATAACGAAATATTAAGCAGTTATATATTTTGATGAAATTCCTGAATGCCAACATGACAGTACGTAAGCATCTGAATTAACCCATGTAATATAACTCAAACAATAAGTACAATTATAATACAATATCAATAGTTATAGTGAGTATTAAAGATAAAATATGAAAAGATAATCAGACATCATTTATAAATCATACTTTGCTTTGAAGTCATATCCATTGTTTCATCCTCAATATTCGATTGCTCAGCACTTTCATGATTCAATATAGTATTCTATTTTGTAAGAATATTAGACATACATGTACGCAATGTGATACTGTAACTAGCTATACATAAAATAATAAAATTAAATTTTTAGCCACAAACCTGTTCATTTTATAATGAAATCATATTGCTTGTATTTTCAGCATTAACACTGACCTGAAATTAGGAAAATGTACCATTAGTTACTACTACAAAGTATGACAAAGGATAAACTCGATGACCAATAAGGATGGAAAAAGGCAGAAAGGGTCAACGAGCAAATGCATAAAAAAGGCGACCATGTATAAGAAAAGTGACATGCTGTTAGTGACGTTGTGGATTGTACTACTACTACTTCTGCTTCAAGATCACATGGGGGTGGAGAAGTTTGAAGATTATCCATCTGGCTAGATATAAAAAGCGAAAACAAACAATGCTACAATTTAGAAAAATTAGCTAGCTTTGTGTTTCTTCTTCTCCTTTTTAACTACCGTGTGGTTTAGGGGTCTAGGGCGAGCTAAATAAGATAAGTGAACTGCCAGACCAAAAATTCCTAGACCCTCGATAGTTGTATAATTTTCTAATCAGTAAAGACATAATAGGCAAGAAGAAAGAGTTTACGTGGTGGGTGGTGGGAAAGTTTCTTTGGCATTTACAGATATTGCAAACAAAAATATGTGGTATTTTGTGGTATCTATGGGACGTAGGACTACAGTGTTTCCTGAAGGACTAAATCCAACCTCTAGCTTAAAATACTTAGCTTTGTGTAACATCCATTCTTCGTTCTTGTTTTGTTCCAGCCAGCTAGCACTTGCGGCCACTGTTGTTTACATTTTATGCTACCATTTTGATTGTATGATGTAATATTTTGTTCTAATTATAGCTATTTTATGTGGTATCAAGTGTATCATAGTCATAAGAAAAAAGATATTCTCGGTAATCATGTTGTCAAAATGGGGGTGGCCCGAGCGCCAATACACTAAAATCAGCAAGATGGCTGCCGCAGCCGAAGATTACGTTGGAGATGAAGATTTGGATGCTATTTTGTTGATACTTGAGGAGAATATTCTCGAAAATAATACAGATTTTACTGGAGAGTTCGAGGGAATAGTTGATGAAATCAATGATGAGGTTCCTGCCGCGGGATTTCAGTGTTCTGAGTGCGAAAAAGTATGCAAAACTCAACGTGGTTTAACCAGGCATCGTAATGTAAAACACGCACCCACAAATACTGATTCTGCCATTGCTTCGACATCACAAAATGTGAAAAAGACCCCTGAAGAGTTGCTACATCCTCTATACTTCAAGAAATATGTAAACGCTAGTGCATTGAAGCTAGCAAAGGATGAATGTTACTCTGAGAAAGCACGTGAAGAATTTGATGGCTACACAGTGACACTTGATGAGGCAAATGCATCATATGCTTATGTTCGTGACGTAATTGGTCAATTCAAGGGAAATGCTGAGAAATTTTATCCAAAATTTTACAAATGTATATCAGCAGATGCAGTCATCTTTCAGAAATTATCACGGAAATGTTCAGTTCTACTTGGTTGTGAGGTAGCAAATCATGTCTTGGCTCATATCACAGGTTCTATTGTGAAAGAAAACACCGTTGAATTTCCGAAACCATGTTACAGTGCCGAGGAAATCAATATCATAAAATATTTGAGTGGTTATGTCTTTTCCACAATGTACAGGCGATTGAGACGTTCAAAAGCTACACAGAGTATGTTGGGTGTTCCATGTTTGAACATACTTATAGTTGGCAAGCAATCGGCCGATGAAAGTTGCGAAAGTGATGTCCTAATAAAAGCTAAGGATAGAGGCGGTCTATGGAGTGTTACCCCAGAAGTTCATGCAATATTTACCGAAGTCTAAACATCATTTCGCGAATCAACAGCCAATTTTGGTAGACAAATAGACGAATTTCAATGTTTACATTTTTCAGCACTTCTGCGCATGCGCGGCTTGCCGTTAAAATCGACAGGCAAAACATTAGCCGCGCCTTCGTTCTTTCATAAGGAAGTTATCGAAGAGGGAAGACGTGTTGTGATAGTTAGAGAGAAAAAACTTAAAATTATTTAAAATATTCGTCGTAAACGTTGAAGTACTGATTGTGGAAGGATGCCTGATAGTTGCTGTGTACCGAATTGTACGAACAGACGCAAGAAAGGCGATGGAAGTGGTGGTTTTTTTCGAATTCCTTCGAAGAAATACCCAGACGTCAGAAAAAGATGGTTGACTGCGATTGGCAGGGTGGATTGGCCAGAACAGCTAATTGGAAATGCTAAAGTATGCCATCTGCATTTCACATCTGGTATGTATATTCATTTCTCTTGTCCATAAACGTTTGAAACTCCCTCTTCCCCCCTCTGGGTGAGGCCTCCCTGTCTCGTATTTACTACCGCACTGAGATTCTTTCACTCCCAGTAAGTCAATGTTTTGCACATCTAGTCACTGTGAATATATGGAATATTCTATTCTTTTTGTAGGAAAAAAATCAAAGGACCCACTGAGCCCTGATTTTGTGCCATCAGTTTTCCACCGAATTGGGAAAAAAATGAGTGAGGAAAAAAAGAAAGAGAAACAGGATCGATTCCAACGTGCACGTCTGAGAGTTAAGCAGCGCTCAAATCTTCCTGTTGTGGAAGAGCCCAGTGAAGTTTTGGAACCAGAGGAGGAAGAGCTAAGCCCACAAGATATGGAGATTGAAAAATTAAAACAAAAAGTGACAGAAATAGAGAATGTTGTGAAAGAAAAAGAAAATAACATCAAGGAAGTGACTCGAAAATACTGTAGCATCCAAAATGAACTTGTCAACAGGATGGCTGAAATCCATCAGTTAAAAAATAAAAACAATTTGTCAAGAAAATTCCAACTAAATTATGGACATTTGAAAAGTCATTATCAAAAATAAAATGAAACGTATCAGCAGAATATTGACACCGAAAGATCACCTTGTTGTTGTCCTGGTAAAATTGAAACTTGGCTTGTATAACAAAGATATCGCTTTCAGGTTTGGAATTACATGCAAAATGGTCACCAAAATTTATCGAAGCTTGCTTAAAGTATTATCAAAATCTTTACTTTTTTTAATTGTGTGGCCTGAGAAGGAAGCTATACGTAAGCATGTGCCGAAGTGTTTCAAAAAGTACTTAAGTTGTCGCTGCATCATTGACTGCACTGAGATATTCATACAACGTCCATTAAATCTCAATGCCAGAGCACAGACATGGTCTAATTACAAGAATACTAATACCATCAAGTATTTGGTTGCATGTTCTCCAACAGGAAGTGTTAGTTTCCTATCAGAAGGATGGGGAGGTAGAGTCTCTGATAAGGAAATAACAATAAAAAGTGGTTTTTTGGATTTAGTCGAAAATGGAGATCTTGTTTTGGCTGATCGAGGATTCCTTATCGAGCAAGAGTTGGCAACACGAGGCGTGGTATTAAAAATACCTGAATTTACCATAGGGAAGGAACAAATGTCAGCAATGGATGTAGATCGATCTCGAAAAATAGCCAATGTTCGAATCCACATTGAGAGAGTTATTGGACGTTTGAGAAAGTTTGAAATTTTGAACACAACCATACCTATCACTCAAGTAGATTTATTGGACGATGTGTTTATCGTTATATGTGCTTTGGTGAACTTGAACAAAGGCATTATATAACATACATTATTACAGAGAATTTGATACTTCGCACACAACTAACATATTGTTATATTATATTACATATATTACTTTGATATAATGTGACACACTATTTTTTTTTAATATTATTCTGACAGGTAGAACATAGCCAAGTTTTCGGTGCTCTTGTTATCTTCACACAAGAATAATGGAACCATTCTATGTCACATGAGCCTAAATTGTCACAACCAATCATAGGTGGGAAGGATGGTCTTCTGCATATGCAATACACCTTTTCTTATAACATACATTATTACAGAGAATTTGATACTTCGCACACAACTAACATATTGTTATATTATATTACATATATTACTTTGATATAATGTGACACACTATTTTTTTTTAATATTATTCTGACAGGTAGAACATAGCCAAGTTTTCGGTGCTCTTGTTATCTTCACACAAGAATAATGGAACCATTCTATGTCACATGAGCCTAAATTGTCACAACCAATCATAGGTGGGAAGGATGGTCTTCTGCATATGCAATACACCTTTTCTTCATTTAGTAACTTGTGATCACTTTTCCGAGTGACAAGCTCTGGTAACAAAACCTTTTCGAATACAATGGCCAGTTTTTCACGAAGTTTCCGACAAAATGGTTCATTTTTTGTAACCCTGATCAGAAAAGTATCATTTTCTTGCTTTCCTTGTGAAAAAACAAAGAAGTCACAATAATTCATTTTAGTTACTAACATTTGATGTTGTACTTGGAAGTAATAAGCATGATTTTTTTTGAATTTCCCAGCTTTATCAATGGGACAATTTTTATCGTTTCTCCATAGCTTCAAACTTTTTTTATATTTAAATGGGCATTTGATCTCAACTAAACTCTGACCATGACATTTGCACTTCACTAATCCATCAGGGCTTGCTGCAAGATATGGAAAGTTTGGATCAATATGAAGTCCAGTTGTGACAACTTGGAGATCAACATGGTGTTGTTTGACATGTTGTTCATATACTGAACGAGCTCTATTCTCCATTCTTTTCCCATATCTTGTTGCAACAACGTCAACAGGCTCTTTATATTGCATGATGGTCTCAATTAACGTTTTTGTTTTTTTCAAATCTGAAGTGAAGGCAAGTTTTGAAACTGAAGCTGTTATTCGCCCAGCTCGATGTAGCATCCATTTGTCGCTAAGGCTTTGAGCTTCTGTGAATTTTTTCAAGTTTTCAAACTGTATATCAAAGCACGAGGATTTGTATTGATTGTAATTTTTTTGAGCAATGTTATTTATTTCTATTTCATTTTTATTTATGGCAGCGGAGTCGTATATGTATGTCAATGGTTCAGGAAGAATGTTTTTTTCATTTTCATCCGCAGTTTCTGTTTCGCTATCATCATGGTGTGTTGTTTCACCTAAATCCAGACTTATATTTTTAAGTACAACTGCATCTGGAGCAATTTGACTGAGTGAAATCCACTGTTGTTTTTCCTCTTCTGTTACGAATTTCAAGGGATCCACTGATGTGAATCCTTTCAATTAACCTTCAAAAGGTTCGTCTATAGTAGGCAGGACTTCGCTTTTTTTTGGTCTTTTGAAGTTTATGTGCTTCAGAGGTGCAGGGTGTGCTCTTTTTCTAGATTTTTTCCATGAGCATAATTTGCTTGTGCAAGCTTTTTTGTTTAACTCCAATGTAGCACAAGCAACCAGTTTGAACAAAAGGGCAGCAACATGACTGCATGCCGAGCCAAGGCTAAAAGTAAAAATTTTATTAGTCACTTCAAAAAGAAAAAAAATTGTTAGTGAAGAAGGAAAGCTAATGTGAATTTTTACCCAGCAACGCAGGTACAATTTGCTGAAAGTACCCATCCACTTGTGTGTAAAATGATCCATACATCATATAGTTTTTGCTTTTGTCCTTGTCTCTGACTAGGTAGTACGGAGGATTTAATGTAGCAAAATTCAACGTCTTTCAAGAGGTGGCAATAAACATCTTGAACATGCCCAGAAAGATAATAGTTGTAAGCTTCTAAGGATTTAGAAGCTTTCAAAGATTCATTTGTAAATTCACTGGGTGTATGGATGAGATAGACATACAAATCCATATGCGTAACATCGGGTAGCAATGATACATCGTCGCTCCAATCTTCTCCCTTCAGTGAAAAAGGGTCGCGTAGGAGTGTTCCGTTGGCAAGCGTGAGTTTTTTTGAATAATGCTGTTTATCTTCACTTACTAATTTCGAGAAGTATTCGGTCGACATATTGGAAGTGAAGACCACGAGGCGGCCGCTTTCGTTTTGTCGCATTATACTCTGTACAACTCTTGGTCTGTGTTTATACCTCGCGTACATATTTTGGGCTGTATCAATTACCCACAAAAATTTCCAAGGCAAGGATATAAAAACGTCGCAGTTTAAAGGCAGCTATTTAGTCGAACACAATGCAGGACTTGCTTACTCGCGTACTCCTGGTGTGTAGGCTTGTAAAGCCGAAGTAATGGTCGAGAATAAAAGCCCGCGATGGAGAATATCATTAAAATCTTAGTAACGGAGTTCATAATGGTAGTGCAAGTTTCGATCGAAAGGTTTGTTTACTTTTTAAGCGATTTAAAACGATCGTTTAATAAGCAATTACCCTATTTGTTTACTATCTTGCCTGCCATTTTGCCTGTCGATTTGCGCAGAGGCTTGGGAACTGGTTATGTGACGTCACACGGAAATTCGTCTATAGACAGCAAAAAAATGGTATCAAAACTTATGGAAAATTCATACATTTTGTGTAATTTCAATAAATTGAGAAATATTTCTGCTGAAAAAGTTGAAAAAGAAATAGCGTTGAATTTGTTGGATCACTTGATAACACTTTACATCCGTGTGCGAACGTTTTCTTTGGTGAAAGATAAAATTGAACTACATAAAATTGCCTCGAAAAAAAAGAAGACCAGATCACTTCGAACCGAGATAAAAAAATCATCTGTATCACTGGACAAAGGTCATTGAACCTCTTATACAAACTAATTAAACGGCTATTTTTATAGCCACACACTTGAAAAAAGCATTATTATGGCAAATGGCATATAAACTTTATATTTTAGAAGGATACTGTATCCCAGAATTTCATATCTATGGTAAGGCACTTATTTTTTATTGCTGTTGTATAGAAAAATATGTTGAACTTCATCCCTATATATAGCAGATTTCGTGAATTTTGATTCTTTTCGCTTAAAATTTGGGAAGGAAGAAAATAATTTTTTCAATACAATGTTTCGCAAATGTTTTGAAAAGTCAAAATAATTTTTGGGGTTTTTCAGCTCTTGAAAGTTTATGTATCACACAAAAAAGATTTCTTTAATATTTTTCTAATTTTTCATTAATCGCTAAATTAAATCTCGTAAATTTCTGCCTAAGGTACTAAGATTACAGTAAAAAAGAAAATAAAGTAAGCTAATTTTATCATCGCCAAAAACCGTGAAACTGAAAAATTTAAAAATTTTTGAAAAAATACGTACCTTGTAAAAATAGTTCACTTTTTTAAATGTGTGGCTATAAAAATAGCCGTTTAATTAGTTCGTTGTGTACAAGTTAGTTCTTTTTGTTTCTTTTACGGCATGGAACAGTCTCAACATCTATTGTAGCGAGTATAGGGTCATCATTGCGGCAGTTACCAGCTATCGGTCGAAATAATTTTGATGTACGAATTGTATTGTCGTTGTAACCAAAATCCCTAAGTGAAGGATTATCTTTACGGTGTCCAATTGACCGTTGCTGGCCAAAATAATTTTCAAGTGGATCTTGACAAAATCTTTCGGTAAATACATAAGGTACATTTTGAGATAGCAAGTATTTTATGAGCTCAATACTGGAGTAAACGGTCAATTGAAGTCCCTCATAGGTTTACCAAGAAATAAACATATTCGCTCTAGCATTATCAGTATACTGAGCATCATTTCGGTCAGCGATAGAAATTTTCCAGTCGGTGAAGTATTTTAAGAAGGTATCAATCAACCATGTGAAACGTTCATCATCAAGGTTTTCATATGGTTTTAGAAATGGTTTTTGTTTTCTGACACATTCCACAGAATTTCTGACATTAATACAGTCAAAAAATTTGTCCAACATCCTGCAATATGTGGCCGTACCAATTGCATCCGGTGGACCATATGTCTGTAAAGCTTGAAATACAGATTCGCTCAACACTTGAGCTGAAAGTCGCACATTCATGACTGAAAAGGGTGTCAAAGAAATGTGTTCATTTGTAATTTTTGGTACCAAGTGTAACCCACAATCTAAATCATCATGAAAAAGCTTTGAGATATGATTCCATGTCAAATAATGACCGTCATTCCACATACTGCGAGTAGCACGGCCGGATAACGAATTAAGTTAACAGTTCCGGGATGTCTTAATCAAGTGCGGCGGGTCAGATATAAAATAAATAAAACGTTTCTCTTCTGCCATTATGTTCAGTGTACGGTATGTAACATCAATGTCAGGATTAAAATCTTCAACTCATTCCATGTGTTGATGCATTCGATACATAGTACGGTTTGGCGAGGCACCATCACTAGTCACTCCGACAACTTTCATACCAACATTGTCCTCTAAAATACCAACAGCTTTCCAAAACAACGGAAATAATTGTATTGAATTAGCATTTGATGTAGCAAAATTTGCTAAAGAAAATTTAAGAGGATTAACAATACTTTGGACCAGAAAAACCAAAACATGACTGGCTATATCTTCTGATTTTGATTTTGGTAAGGTGGCATAATTCAGTTCTGTGTCTCCCAGGTCAACAAAGCCAATTAAATCACCTGTGTGCTTGTCCCACACTAAATTCTCTTGGATTTTCATTTCGTCCATCAAAATTATACAATACTTTTCTATTTCTTGAAATTTAGAAACAATATTTGCGAGCTCTTTGATAACAGGTGGATTAAATCCTTGTTGAGGCCGGATGTAATTTATGTAATCTCTTAAGCGTCTACGACTTGGCAAAATTAAAAAACCTGTTTTATTTTTTTCATCATATCTGATATCATCGTATACCGCGGGTGATTTTGCTGCCAAGGCAAGACAATATCGGATGATCATTGGATGATATCTCACTCCTTTTTTTGATGTTGATAAATAATTTTGTTGTTCTGCCCAAAATTTTTTCATAAAAGGTGTAATTTTACTTTGGTCTGCACCAGACATGATAGTCGCAAGATCATCACCAAGAGTTTCAGGAACCGGTACAGATTTCTTATTTATTTCAACGCGCAGTTGCTTGTTTTCATGTCTCAACTCTTGAACATAAAGTTTTACACGTTGCGGAGATGTCAATGTTATCAGTGCTTTCGGCTTGGCAGGAATGTTCATATTTGCACTTTTTCTTTTTAAACTTAGATCTTCCTTCTTCTCCACAAGAATACATTCAGCACATTTTTCAATTCCATTTTGTATCAACAGGTAACAATTTGTCGGCCGATACCACTTTGTTTGGAATAAAGGCGAAGAGGTGAATGATCCCATAAAGATTTTTGGTACGGTATGTTCCAAACAGCTAGCAGAAAATTTTTCTGACAGTCCAGGGCATAATGTTAATGATGAAACCAAAGAACATAAATTAGAAATAGTAACATTTTTCACAGATCTGTCATGATTTTCATATATTTCATGTTTCACGGGAACTGACCACAACAAAGTGCGTACTACAAAATCAAGGTGTTGATCAACATAAATCTCAAACTTTGGTACGGAATGAGTTTGATCATGGTGAAAAAAAGACATGCAACTTGTCGACGGTGAAGATACTACCCAACTGTTCAACTTCAAAGAACTCACACGATTTTTAAAATCATCAAATGATTTGTAATATGATGATGAAGTCTGTGTAGTTGATGCATATAAAAAAAGTTCCCTTTTATTTATTATTGTGGAAGCAGAATCACGAGGTTTGGTGATGGTGGAAGATGAAGGATGACTTTTTGTTGGTAAATTCAGTGTTGGTAAAACTCCTGGATTAAGGGTTGCTTTTGTATTATGTTTGTAGTACTCATCCTCCTTGAAATGACGTTGACAAATATGTAAATTACACTTTTCAATTTGACCACGAAGTGAATTATCGATCACGCGATCTTTAGTAATAATTGAGATTAGTTTATCCCTCCAATTCTTGTCAAAATGCTTTTTCCAGCTGGCACTTTGAACAACGATAAACCCTTATACTCTGGTCGACGTGAGACTGAACAGCCGTAAATAGAACAATTAGCACCAGGCATAACAACTTTCAACGTATCAAATAACAATTTCGAAGTAAATTTCCAAAATAAAACCAATGTTAGCAAACAAAACTTTCGATTTCCCTAACGAACATGCTAGAAAACCGCCATTTTAGATTTTGATGCATTCGAGAGAATGGGCCCGAGTTTAGAAACGGCCACAAAACGATAGAACAATGGCCTATTGTTCAAAGCTGATACATAATTATAAATAAATATAAATAAATACAATCTAAAAATTGTTACTTGAATACAAAAGCATTTAACAAACATAATAAACAAAATAAATTAGATATAGATTTAACAGTTCATTAACTTGGTACAACCGAACTACTTGATACAACTTGACAACTCACTCAAAACAATATCATCCCCCATTTCGATTCTTTTATAAATCCCTCTCGAACCTCTCAAACAAAGCAAACAAGCATGAATTAAAGCAAAACAAATCTTAGTTCTGACCCAAGATGATGCAACAGAAATATTTATTTTACGTTTTTCGGCGATCATTTCTGAGAGACGCTTGTAAAAAGTCGCACACTCTCTTCCCATTCCTCCGTAAAGAGAAAATACCAGTGGCGTGAATGTCCCGTTATCAACTTTGTTGATGCGAGTGTTGTATTGCCTTTTCTTCTCCGCCTCATTCTTTGCATAGCATTGTTGGAGAGTATGCTGAAGGTGTCTCGAAGCGTTGGGATCAAAAACCCTTACGTCGAAAAATGCTTGTTGACCCTTCGTCCAAAATCCCCGAGCACGTACATCCGTTCTTACATCATCCCCCTTTTTCACAGATTCTAAATCAAAAGTTTCGCCAGTCAACCCAATTAGCGAAGGCTCAATTGCCACATCCTTACAAACCTCACCTAACATGGATGCCGTTATGTCACGTATGTTGTTGTGTCGAAGCGTGACAAACCCACCTTTCTTACAACTCAAACAATGTTGAATGTCAAATGTCGACCCACAAACACAATGCGTCGGTAATCCTTCAACAGGCCAGTTAAAACGGAGCTTTATTATTCCATCCCAAAACTGCTGCTTGTTGAGATCAAATCCGTGTTCAGCATATGGCAATACTGTCAACCAGTTGGAGCAACCTTTCTCACTGCATATGTCGTTTAATCGTAATCATTTTTCGTCTAAGTTTTTTTTAACATCTGTTAATCTGTCCTCATGACGTTTGTTGCGAGAGTCCTTGATTTGATTCTTCAAATGACGTTTTTCAATCTCGCAGATAGATTTGTCCACTTGCTCGTAAATGGCTTTGGAAAGTGAAGCAGTGATGGAACGAGAGTTGTCATACTCAAAGTCGCTTTCATTCACGAAATTAGTGATTCCCAAGCCACCCAGACGAATCGGTAAGGATAGGAGATCCCTTTCAGCGTTTGAGCAGCAATGTCCTCCGGTAATTGCTGGAAGAAATTCGTTACGTATGATATCTTCGATTGGTTGTAAATTTTTCGAAATATTTGGTATAGTTCTCATCAAATACGTAAATTTCGATTTGAAACCAGCGTTGAAGGCAGTAAATGCAGACTGTGGTTCCATAACAGCAATCTGTGAAAGTAGCTGGAGTTGATTCGAAAGATCTTGAATTTTACTATTCACATATTGGTTTTTGTAATTGATATCTCCAATGACAGCTCCAAGGTGTCTTTGACCCGATGACGTTATTTTCACATGCATCTCTTTAAAAATTTCGTTTGCGCTTTCTATATATCTTGCTTTGACAATCAAATAAGACTTGTCAGCCTTCGGAAAGTAACCAAATTTCGGCCCAATCGAAGTCAATTTTTCCCAATAGCTCTTTATCTCTGACAATTTACCAGCTACAGTGAAATCATCCGCAAATGCAACATGTTTTGCCGTATTGTTACCACTAGTGTTCATAAAATCAAGAAGAATTCTAAGAAGAGGCGAAACTCCAATTGCGTATGCCGCCATAGAGGTCGGATCACCTTGAGTAGTCCCTTCCTTTGATAACAGTTCTTTACCCCCAATAACAAACAAACGTGCCGGAACATTGCAACAATTTTCCATGAAAGTAGAAATAAGAGGACAAAGGACTGCAATATTATGTAGCATCGCCTTCCGATTGATAGAATTAAATGCATTCTCAGCATCGATCAGTAGCACCGCTTCTGTTTCTTCATTCTCGTAAATATCATGCATAGCATGAATTGCCGCCTCTGCACCCGCGTCCTGTCCAGCACAGACTTGTAAAGACCCAGTTGATTCCATGATGTCCTTTTTAGCTACACGCATAACTACCTTCCCAGCAATTCGTCTCAAAACCTCTCCTACCCCAATGGGCCTCAAACCAGGATTCTTATTCAAAGGGATCATACGCCATGCCACAAAAGCTTCCAAACAATCACCACCACCCTCTGAGTCAGTTATCTTCTCCGTGCACAATTTCTTTATCATATCAACAATAGCCTTCCGCAAATCTGAGTTCGTAGTACCAAACGAAGAAGAGCATAATATTCTCCTCCATCCATCGCCGTCTAGACCCGATGGTCCAGATCCTCCTTTCGTGTGAGCAGCAACATCCAATACAAGGTCTTCGTCAATGACGTCATAGGCAATGGGGTGTATTCTCTGTAACGGAAAATTGAGTAAGATTTCATCATCCCCACATACCTCTTGTGCATTCGGGTGCTTCTGTTCTAACAGCATCAAGGTCTCGTCATTTAACGGAAGAATTCCATTCTGCATACTATTAGATAATAATCGCATTGCTGAGTTGACGTCTCCTTTCTGCATGAATAGTTTAAACTTTTTAGATATCGCCGATATATCTCTCTTTGCATATGCGTTCGTCATACGGCTTTGTATAGTTAAATATTCTGTATAAAGTTCCAAGAAGTTTCCTTCGTGCCACATTTTCAATCGCTTTTCGAGAGCTAGTTGATGGTCTTTCGCTTTTGATTTTTTACTTGGTTTCTGTAGTAGCAAGGCTGGCATTACATGGATCGCTTTCATTGCAATACTGCGAAGAGGTGAACTATTGTTCCAAGCATTAACTAGACGAGTGAGTTCCCTAATATAAGACTTTCCAGCGTTACCTGATGGTAGTATAAACAAATTCTTTTTCCAAAACACAATCTCATTATAAATCATGTCGAGATCTTTGCTAACTTTTTCGCCTTCTACCTCATTCCACTTGAATTTAAATAAAGTTTCTTCCTTCGGTGTTTGCGTCGGTGAGTTGTCTACTAATGATACCTCTTTTCTTTTGCAAGCTTTCAAATGAACCAAGAGTCCTTTGCTCGTCTTGAAAGTTCTTTTGCATCGTATACATGAATTTCTCATAGTTATCGTCAGATTGTTCATTTGCGCATCGTTCCCGGTGGCGTCTGTGTTCATCACTAACGGCGTATTTGTTGCAGCCATAACTTGTCCCAATGTGTTATCAATTCGCAAAGTTCATATGTGATTCAACGTTTATAGACGTACAAATAACTTAAGAATGTAACTTTTGGTTTCGTGATTAGCTGTTTTCCGTTAGCGGAAAGACGTCCGCCATCTTTGGCCTATTGTTACTGTCCAGACTATCTTTTTTTCTTATGACTATGAGTGTATGTATGTATCAGCTGTCTTCGCTTCTATCATCTACTGTAAGATTTTCTTCAGTATAAGTAGTTGCTTCAGCTGCAATATATATGTGTCTTGAAAGGGACTTCCATGTATTTCGATCTTCAGCGATTACCCTTAAGACCTTTAGGTCATGTTTCGAAATCAATTGCGAGACGCCAAATTTTATTGCAAAACTGTTATCAGATTCCACTGCTCTTCTCATATCATTGTTTAAACTGATTGGTAACGTAATTCGTTGACGACCTTTGAATTTTGATACTTGCGATTGTTCAAAATAGTGATTCATAGCAAGTTGAGCGGGTGTGTCTTTCTGTAATCTGAGAACATGCCCAAATAACCTCCATCGAGCTTGGATTATATCCAATGTAATAGGTCTTGTTTTTGATATTTCGTACAACTTCTTGTTCCTTATTGTTACTGGGTATTTGATGTTTAATACTTGACGAAGTTGTCGACGATGGAAGGAATTCATGTTCTTTTCTTCATTTTTGTTCAAACCCCATGTACCACAGTTGTATAATAATATGGATTTGACTACAGTTTGATAGATTCTGATTTTTAGCTGAGTACTGATTTTATCTTTCTTAATCCACACATCACTTATTTTCTGTAGGGCAGCTGTTGACAATGCTTTTCTGTTAGCTATATCTTCATGGATACCTAGCTTTGACCCCAATTTCTTGACATGTCTCCACGGTTCATTTGTTTCGTTGTTTACTTTTTTCTTTCTTTCTAGTAATGTGTGTTCTGTTTTTGTCTCGTTTACCAACAAATTATCCTTAGCTAAAGTTTCTTTTATGATGTTATTGAATTTCTTCTTTTTGTTGATGTCATCTGTGATGTGGTCGTAATCATCAGCGTATATCACTTCAGTCACTGGGAGTAATGATTCGTTTCTCTTTGAGTATGAATGTTCGTCAAGGATAACGTGTTAAGCGGCTAATATTTTGCTACACGATTTGTTTAATCAATGTAAATATGGATGAAGTTTTAGCAAGCCAGAACACCACTTTCTTTATCATAGAAACACAGCTTTTTCCGTGCGGTTCATCTCATTTTACAGCTAAAACGTTTTGCCAGTGCCAACGGCCTTGTGTCAAAAATTGCCTCTCGTATTACTGCTTACCCTGGTACCCTTTCCATACCTTTAACCGTAGATGGAGAAGTGAAATTTCGTAAAAATTTTCAATTAAGGGCTATTATAAACCATTGCGGCAACTTAAATAATGGTCACTACACAACCATAGCCTTTGACCAAATGGTACACAGGTGGATACATTGCAACGATAGAGCAGTAATTTTCTGTGATGACCGCCTTATTAACAGTCACGAGTCATATGTTTTCTTTTTAGAAGAGCTGAGATAAGAATATTTTAACCGGAATGAGTCAGCAAGGGGGCTTGACTACACTCAGTCTTGTCTTTGGAGAGTGGCGACTCCACTTATTACCCCAGTTAAAAAAAAAAATAATAAATAAAAAAAAATATTTGCAGGGGGGGTTGATCACACATGATCTTGTCCTTGGAGAGTAACGACTGCACTTATTACCTGAGTTAAAAACAAAGAATAGCACAGTTGAACAGAAAGTGGTCAAAGTTAATTTTAGGAAGATAGGGATGTCTAGTTTCTGCTGATGACCGTCTGCGGACCTCTTCGAGGTGACTCAGCTAGACATCCAGGGTACTTAGTTCAGAAATATCCTACCTGCCCTTGGTTAAAGTTCGTTCATCTTTTCAAATGTGTTGTGTCGTTTTTATTTTATTTTTTATATATATATATTTTTTTTAATTCCTTGTAAAAAGGGAGAATTGTGCTTTTAGAGGCATATTCTCTAGAGGAGTCCCAGTGGGCACTTCAACGTTGAATCAACGTTGAAAAGACGTTGCTTGCGACGTTGAAAAGACGTTGATTTTACGTTGCAAATGAAAGTTTTTTTGACGTCTTTTTCCGACGTCTATTCAACGTCGGACATCAACGTCTTTTCAACGTTGAAACAACGTCTCGCAACGTCTTTTCAACGTTGAAACAACGTCTCGCAACGTCTTTTCAACGTTGAAACAACGTTGCAGGACGTTGTTTCAACGTTGAAAAGACGTTGATGTCCGACGTTGAATAGACGTCGGAAAAAGACGTCAAAAAACTTTCATTTGCAACGTAAAATCAACGTCTTTTCAACGTCGCAAGCTACGTTGAAACAACGTCCTGCAACGTCTCTTCAACGTTGAAACAACGTCTCGCTACGTCTTTTAAACATTGAAATAACTTCTCGCAACGTCTTTTCAACGTTGAAAAAACGTCTAACAACGTCTAATCAACGTCGTTTGGAAATGCTCTCGCAACCGTTATTCAGCGTCTTTTCAACCTTAAGAAACAGACAAACTTGACCGAATCAAATCATAATCGCCATTGTGGCTTCAGTTTTATATGTCCATAGTTTACATGTCCATGTATCTATTCCCTAGCATGATTCCGACGCTTATATTTGTGTTACGTTATTTGTACATGGTTATTGCGAAAAAGAAATAAAATCATTTCTACGATATGTCATTTTTTTATTATAAACATCGGCAGTATATACAACTTCTCCGCTGAAAACTTCCTAAATGAAACTTAACGGAGTTTTATAATACAAAATATAAAAACGATATTTCAAGTATTCACAACTGGTACTATGTGAGAATCTCCAGCGTTCCAACCCAATGCAAAAAATGTAACGCAGCAATGACGAGGTTGTTAAACGTGCAGTATTTGCAAATTTATAGCTGCGATTTCATGTGCCAGGCACGCCTCCTGATAAGGCAGCCTGTTAGTATGCTCAAATCACCTAAAGTGTCAAGCAAAACTGTTGCACCGAAGTCTTTAATCAAGCATTGGTTAGAGAAAAAGTATGTTTTCTTAATGAAGTCAGAGTTGAATACAAGGGTGTTTGTTAAGGATACCAGATGCGAATAAATACGATCATGATGCTATACTTTATAAAAAGTGTGAAAAGCCACCGTCCTCACCAGGTGCAAGAAGTCCAGGAATCGAGGTTGAAAATTACAATAAAAATATAATGAATATTATATTAGCACTGTATTTCCTTAAAAAAAGCACCCACTCATGCATATTCCATACTTTTACTAGTCACAAGTCCGATCTCTAGTAGAAACACTAAAAATTGTTGAGCTAAAATCACTTTAACATTTTGCCATTCTAATTTTCTGCCACCCAATCAAAATTAATATAAGCTAGAAGAATTTATTACGGCGCTTGAAAAATTTATAATCCTCTCTGATATAAAAGTTGTAAATTATTTAAAAATTAATCGATTTAATTTTCTTCGGCATTAGTTCTTCCCGCTCCTCCACATCTATCAGGTGCATATTTAAGGATTGATGCCGTACACGCACGAACTTCTCCTTCTGTCGCATTCTTTTGATGTTTGATAACAGTTTCTACAACGTAACAAAATTCTTATCACATATTGATGGAGGTAGTTTACAGTACAACAGCTGGACAAATAGATTTCCTCAGATTAATGTGTATTTTTCCCCCTGAACGTCGACCCCTCGAAATGGCGGGAAAAACTTAATACAAACTTGTCGGTTTGGATTAGCACTTTAATAAGAGCTATTGTATTTATTTGTACATATTTTAACCGACAATAAATAAATTAACAACAACAAACTAAAACGCTTACAAGCACATATATAAATTGAATATTAGGAATAGGATTTTTTTACTAACCGACAACAGCTTTATATAAGTTCATCCTTGCAAACCCAACCTTTTCACTTTTTCCCTTCCCTTTCATGTTGAGTGCCGACATTACTTCATTATTCATGATTCTATAATGAAAGTGGAATAAAAGTAAAACAATCGACATCGTAAGCGCATTTAATATATAGTTGCGAGTCCATTAGGCTGCGGGGCCGCATTCCGTAAACTATTCATTCAATTAAATAATTCTTGGACCTCGTGCACGATTTTTTTATGGAGAAGATGAAACGAAGCATGTGGGCACAACAAAGTGATTTTCCACTACCACTGTAAACTACACAACAAAGGTTAGTACATTTTAAATTCTCTAAGGGGTACTTATGCTTTGACTCACTTTAACAGAACATTTTTCACATTTTCGCGAATTTTTGAGCCACCAACTCTTGATAACTGGGATAGCTGTAAAATGAAACATATATCAATAAATATATTTCTAGCTACAGGTGCACACAAACACAAAAGTAGAAAAGTAGTATTTAGCTAGCTATAGTTGTTTCCAGGAGGGACAACAAAGGCAGTTCTTTAAGCTGTGTTCACACTTCATTAGAAGTGTAAGAATTCTCAGATCCAGGTTAACATTATCAAATTTTGAAAAAGAAAACAAGGAACTTTTGAGAAAAATGAGTGGCATATTTGGATTTATCAGCAAAAATTATATAACATAGGAAATTTAGAATACCAAGAGATTATTAGAACAGGATTTATTGTAATTTAAAGTTTTTAAATTTTATAAGAGTTAAAAAATTTCACTGCAGTTAATTTGTGTGGTCATTTCTTCATACAACATCAAAAGTTTGGCAGTTGTACTTAGTGTATAAACTTGAAAATTTGCATGTTTCCATAAATTTTGATGCTGAATTTAAATATGTTGGTCATTTTTGTTAAAAATGATCAGAAAATTCCAAGCATGTTAACCCGGATCCGAGAATAAGTGAACATGCTGTCAGGCTAAATAGTGTGTTTCATGTATCCTTTGGGAAAAAATGAATGTAAATGTTTAACTGACCAATCTATCATAGTTTGACTTGTCTTTTAATGTCTCCTCAAACTCTATTAGCTCTTGAACACTCTTTAGCAGTTCAAATGGCTCCTGTGGTTGAGCTGTGTCCGGCTCTGCTGCTTTTTCATTTTGTCTTCCCAACAAATTCCTGATATCGGTTAGGAGATACAATACCCTCTTCTGAAACTCTAAATCATAATTGGATTTTTTATTTACTAAATATATATATACCATGTATTTCAGTGGGATATTTTAAACATATCTATTTTATTGAATCCTGCTTTGTAATTACAACTTACTTCCTGTCGACATAGGAAAGGGATCGTTTCCAGAACTTCCACCTGCATTCTGTGATCCAGATGGTGTTTGTCTTACTGGACTGACATGCTTCCTCTTTAAACTATTTGGTGGTGTATGTGTTGGTGTTGTGTTTTGATGTTGTATCAATGGTCTGACTTCTGGTGACATGATGGATGAGTCTGTAAGCACATAAAAAAGGTATTTAATATCAATGTTGTATTAAGGGTATAAAAAAGTGCGAGAATAAAAGCGTGCAAAATAAAAAAGTGTGAAACTTGTTATCCCATGAAAACACTAAAATCGCACTTCCTAAAAATGTTGCCGATTAACACTAATTAATTCCGCCCTAATCTAAAAAAATTGAGGGACTAAAATTAATCCCACACTTTTTTTATTTTCACACTTTATACCCTTAAGGTATATAATATGCCTTATGTACTAATCTTTGTGCATATTAAATTCCACATATTTGTGCTTAAAGAATGTACATGTATATACAAATAAGAAATCTGTTTTGAACATTTTGTAAAAAAATTATGTAAGCACTTACCAGAGTCTTGAGCATCATCTTCTATATGTCGATATGTCATTGGTGGTTCACTTGGTATTGGTTTTTCTAAAAGTTTTCATTTTTGCATAAAAAAATCATAGCAACAGTGCTTTTCAAAAATAAATGTTTGAAAACTTTGAACATTTCGAAATACACAAAGTAAAAACGTAACAAGCTTTTACGAATTGCATAAAAATTGCATAAAAATTTCTGGAATACAAAATTAATCATACTTTTTGTAAACAATACATCACAAGACGGCGAGCTTTGTTTTTTTGTGATGACTTCTTCGTCATCCGTTTCTGCCTCCGTGAAATCAAACTCCTCACATAGTTTTCTATCTGTAAAGATAATATATAATGGTTCTGATACATGATTAGTTTTTTTTAAAGTTGTATTTGACTAATTAATTGAAGTAAAGCCACTTAGCATCGTACCTCCTGTAATTTTAACTCGGACTAGTGGAAATTTGTGCCATAATGCTGTAGGTTCTTTTAATTCTGCAGCTGCCTTCTCGACATTCAAAAAACTTGGCCAGTAGACTAAATTATTTTTTATCCAAACTGTTGGTATTGTACCTTCTTCTTCTTGTTTGTTTTCCAACCATATTGCTCGGCTCCAACTCATTTTATTCAAATATAGCTAATATAAAACAATGGTTACTCAAGGGAATTAAGGATTTAAATATTGACTTAACATGACAAGATCAAATACCGGATTGTAAGACTGTCGAATGAGGCATGAAGTTGGCTGATAGAAAATCTCAATCTTTTTCCAGCTCTTTGCAATAATTACAAGTTTAATAACTAAGTTTTAACCTAATTTGTATATATACATAATACTAGTGGTGTGTGCAGGTCTCTGGTATAAAGCAAGTAGTGATCACCAAGTTAATTTTCTTATTTTTGTTATAATTTTAGTGTAAGAATTGTAATTTATCAAGCAAGCAAGCACTCTATTTTTTAATAGAATTCCACAGGTGCACAAAATGTATTGAAGGAACCTTCAAGCAGACAATACAATCATAAGTTTTCAATCCTCTACGTTTATTTATCAGCATTTTCACTTCTGCATAGTTATGAATGTCTTTCAAGTACTTAAATGTCACAATTTTTTGCGAATCGATCGAGTTCAGATATTTCGCGGGATTAAATTTTAGTCAATATGCCTTTTTCATGAAAAGTTGGATTTTTTAAGTCAAAACAAATTAAAAGAATTTACATGGGCTTTGGAACAAAACATGCAGCTTTTTAAATATGATGATTTATAACTAAGAATTACTAAATACTTGATATTTAGCTTCAGCTATATATTTTTTTGTCACAATGTTTTCGAATAGATTGCTATAAATGCTTGCATATGCCAGGCACGCCCTCTTATAAGGCAGCCTGTTAGCATGCTCCAACCACCTGTATGTGTCAAGCATAACTGGTGCACATGAAAGCAAAATAGCAAAAATTTTAAATGGTTATTGAATCAAAAGTTATATCTTCAAATAGATTGCTATAAGTATGCTTGCATGTGCCAGGCACGCCCTCTTATAAGGCAGCCTGTCAGCATGCTCCAACCACCTGTATGTGTCAAGCATAACTGGTGCACATGAAAGCAAAATAGCAAAAATTTTAAATGGTTATTGAATCAAAAGTTATATCTTCAAATAGATTGCTATAAGTATGCTTGCATGTGCCAGGCACGCCCTCTTATAAGGCAGCCTGTCAGCATGCTCCAACCACCTGTA
Source organism: Hydractinia symbiolongicarpus (assembly GCF_029227915.1). Classification (NCBI taxonomy): domain Eukaryota; kingdom Metazoa; phylum Cnidaria; class Hydrozoa; order Anthoathecata; family Hydractiniidae; genus Hydractinia; species Hydractinia symbiolongicarpus. The sequence continues at coordinate 20,968,791 of NC_079881.1, forward strand.
TGTGTCAAGCATAACTGGTGCACATGAAAGCAAAATAGCAAAAAATTTAAATGGTTATTGAATCAAAAGTTATATCTTCAAATAAATTAGTAAACGTATGCTTGCATATGCCAGGCATGCATTAATTTCGCAAATCAGTCAATGAAAATTTTTGGGAGACTTAATTTCTCGAATGCAATGCAAATTCGCAAAAAATTCTGACAATAAATATATATGTAGAATAAAATATAAATATTTTATTGTTTTGTTTTTACATAGAGTGCTCAATAAAAATCGAGCTGAATAATATATAAATTATTATAATCTACTGAGTTGAATAAGCAATTGAGACAACAAAGGTCTCTCATGTGGTTTGTTTTTTAACATGTTTGTTGCAATCATCAAAAGCTTTTCTGATGCAACATGTTTAGCAATACTTTCAAAGTTGTATCCCAATGTATATACATCTGTTTCACAGGAGACATATGAGCCAGGTACATTGCGCAATTCGAATGCCAGGTGTCTGTGAATGGTGTTGTATCTTTGATGCTTTGGAGTCCCGGGTTTTATAGAGTAACGGACTGGGTCTTCCACCAAGGTTGCTTTTCCAAAATCAATTATCTTAACATGCTTCAAATTGCGCAATAAGATGTTACGTGAATGGAGATCATTGTGTAATATCCCTTTGTTGTGTAAGTCATGTAAAGCATGTATTAAATCAATACATATTGGCTTCCAATATGGCAACTTAACACTATTTGATATAGTATCACCCAAAGTTGGGGCAGTCACATCATTGCCAATAAACTCTAAAATCAACCTATTCGGTTCACACATACCAAATACAAAAGCAAAATTAGGATGACCAGACATCTCCAATGATATGGCACATTCTGCAAGCATTTCTGTCCTTCCAAGTTTTTCTGAAAAAATCTTTACTGCCACCTTCTGTTGTATACTAGGTATAAAACCTTCTTTGACTGTACCAAACACACCAGAACCTAATATCTCCTGTTTCAGCATCAGGTCTGTTCGATTAAAAATCTGCAGCTTGCTGTTTAATTTCCTGAGAATATTGTGGCTTTTGTTTTGATGCAATTTAATCAAGGAGCCTGAATATGTGATTGGACCAGATTGTTTCAATGTGGTTACAGGTTTCCTTTTCTTTACCTCCCTTTTCAAAATTGAATTATTTTTTTCCAACTCCATTATCCTTTTCTCCTGGAGTAAGGATTTTTCAACCTCCACTTCAATCAATTGTTGTTTTTTCAATTTTAATTTTTCCCTCTTGTTTTGGTTCCTTCTTTTCCTTGATTCAGCAGAACGTGGATGTTTCCTACATAAATATACCAAGAACAAATTCATTTTAGGAATACCTTGAGTGAACTGAACTTTTCGTTAGCTAAAACCCTAATAAATATGAAAATTGTATAGAACAACACCTTGAAAGGGCTATGATTTGATTCAACAATAGTCATTTTGTTAATTCACGAAAAATGTCTGTCTACCTTACTACTAATACAAAAGCTGACATTGCTAAAATTAGTTAGCTCGATTGTTATCAACTGTAATATTGTGTGTTTGGATAGTGGAATAAATGCATACCTTTTAATGCTATCTTTGGTAGCTAAATTCTCCATGATTAAGTAAAGATGTTCTTGTAATGTAATATATTTAAAGTTCTAAAACATATAGAATGAAGATTTATTTTGTAAAGTATAAACGTGTGAATTACGAAAACTATATTATACCTTATAGGGGAACAAACAGGAGGTCAAAATTTTGTTGTTGTTTTTTTCTGTTGAAATAAAATAGTACGATGAGACGATAACAAAAATGTGTTTTTTATCAACTATTTTTCAATCTGATGTTGAATAAGAGCAATTTAAAATTTCAATGGTTATGAAGTCATAGTTGTGTTAGCAAAGCTATCAGGTGACTGGAAGCTTTAACATGTTGACCCTGAGACACATCTCTCTATCTCTGAACGAAAAAAATTGAAGAAAAAAATTCAAAACCTCACGAAAATTAGTCAACTTAAGGTAACTCTTGAAATTAACTCTGTACTCTAGAAAGTTTGCCAGAAAATAAGAAATAAAAGAAATTGATCAACATAATCTTCTTTTTGCCTAATATAACACAATGGTATTATGCCTAGTTATATATTATAATACATGACTAATTTTATGTGACTGACATTGTGAGCAAAATGCAATCTATATTATGAAATATAAAGTTAATTGAAGTTCACCGATTTATATATACAACTTCAAGTACTAAACACATCTTATGAGGCAGGTTTATTTTTCAAATAGATTTCTATAAGTATGCTTGAATGTGCCAGGCACGCCCTCTTATAAGGCAGCCTTTCAGCCTGCTCCAACCACCTGAAAGTGTCAAGCATAACTGGTGCACACCAAAGCAAAAAAGTGATGTTTGCTTCTAGTAAGTCGATGGAATTAGTTTAACTTAAATTTAAACTTAAAAATATATAAAGAGGTTTAACATTGAATATCAGTTATTAATAAATATATATCCTAATTAACATCATGATGTAGTGGAAATAATGCTAAACCTTTCTCCGTTACAATATTTACCACTTTCCTTTTCAGCTCTGTCATTGGTATTTCCATCCGTCTCAACAATCGCATTTTGTTTTGTGGAATAAGGCAAATATCTAATTTCATTGAGTCACAAGGTGAATGAAATAAGCTTTCAGTGATCTCGTTAGCTGCTACATCACATATTACACTTTCATTCATAATTTCCTTTATAAATATGTAACTACCATTTTTCAATAAAAAACAATTATCTCTATTTCGACTTGACATCACTGTTTTTAGCACTTTTTTTGAATATTTTGTTCCACAATTTTCAAGCTCAGTAATACGTTTGACTACTTGTACTGTAGGATTTTGTGAATTACGAACAAATTTTTTTAGAATTTGCAAGTAATTTTCAAATGGAAAGCACGACATGGCATCTAAGGGCAAGTTGAATTTCTCGACGTCAGATGATAGATGAATTAAATTATGCACGTTGTATGAGCAGAAATAATTTCCATAAAATTCTTGTGAATTTGTCACAAAATATTCCAGAAGTTGATGAGCATAATTCAAGTAAGCAGACCTGATACCACCATTAGATTCCAACATGATTTTGATAGCAATTGATAATGATAGGAAATGAGTAAAGGCTTCCTTTGACAATATACCTTTTAATACAATTGGCCCTGTGAATAGTAAGAATTGTCTAAATTCTGTGGCCTTCCATCTGCAGAATTCGTTCAGTGATCGTGGTTGACGAACAAATTCAGATGGAAGTGTACCATTTAGCTGAACCAACTTGCTGGAAATTAACGTTATTTGATTTCTGGATAATTTGCATAGTCTTGGACCATCTTTAATCAGGAAATTCAGTAGACGTTTAACGACCCCTAGACATACCAAATGCATGTAATCTAAAACAAAGTCTGTAACACAACATATGTTATACTGTATCAGGGGGCTTAATTTGAGCTGGTGTTTTTTGTACTCATATTTTAGAAAACCAGCGTCAGTACGGGGATTTTTATCAATGTCATTAAAGATTATCCGACCTTCGATATACTCTCCAGCAACAGTACAACGTTCACAACCGTCGTATCCTGTATGGCCTTTTATGCCTTTTAAAAATTGCCTTGCTGGGGCGTCGCAAGTGAAAAAGTGCAAAGCCACTCGTACATCAATATCATTTACGATCATGGTATCACTTCGAAGTTTATGCAGCTCTTCCAGAAATTCATGGCAAAAGTATTCAACAGGTGTTGGTTTGCTATTGCCACAAAAAAGTGCTATCACAAATGGTGTTGCATATTCAAATTGACCTAGAATTGGCCAAAATTGGGTGCTTGATGACTTATATAAAGGTATTCCATCTATATTTATTGCAAGCTTGATATATTCTGTTACGGTGATGTTCGGATTGTTAAGAAGCATTCGTCTTATTCCATTTTCTATGCCCAAGTAAACATATTTTCCCGCACAGATTGAATCTGTGTTCACGTTTCTTGGTGTCTTGAGAAGAGTGCGACTATCTTTTGGGAGAGTATGCCCATTTTTTCTCAAGATGTCCAAAAGTTCATTAACAGAATTTCTTGTAACTCTATTTCGCACTGCCCATGACGCAAGTTCTTCCGATAATGTGATGTTTCCCATTGCATCACTTAACCACTCTTCATCACTACTACTGCCACTGTCATTTACAGTATCAGTTGAGTCAATATCACAGTCCATGCTACATGAATTGCTTTCAATGTAACACTCTTCAAAAATTTGATTTCCCCCTTCCCTGTGAGTTTCAACTGCATCATCGCTATCACTGCTTCTTGCAAGTTTGTTCACTTCAGCAATATTTTTTCTGTATCTTTTCAAATATGCCATGACACTAAAAAATATTTTATAATGATAAAACGTTTTTATATCATTTGATACCTAAGGGCAGAGATTTTGGTAGAATGAAAATTTGGCGGTGCCTGCCAAATTAAATTCCCCGCCAAAATTAACTTTTTCGCCATCCGCCAATTTTTTCGTGTTGCTACTGTACAAGAGGATTTCAATGGACATGCTTTTAGTATTGACGACGAATGACTTTTTTTTTATCTAAAGTTGATGGTTATTAATGTAAACAAGATGCAGGCGCTGCATAAACTATCTCGCTATTAAAAATGCACAACTATGAAACATCGACAATGCGACCCAATTCTACAATTTCTGCTAACAAAAAATACAGCCTATCATTCATGGTTACAGTGGCGCGATTGAAACGTTTATGGTCTTAAACGGCATTTAGGTGACAAAAAATTAACACTTTGATGTCACTATCATGTTCAGTATACCTTTTTTGTTAACTGTGCCAAATGTTGTCGAAAATAAAGTAGTTTTAATTTTTGGGCTAATTTTGGCCTAAAATGACATTTAGGTGACAAAAAATCCAAATTTTGAAGTTACCATCATGTTCAGCATACTTTTCTTGTTAATTGAGCCAAATTTTGTCGAAAATAAAGTAGTTTTAATTTTTGGGCAAATTTTGGCCTAAAATGACATTTAGATGACAAGAAATCCAAATTTTGATGTCACCATCATGTTCAGCATACTTTTCTTATTAACTGAGCCAAATTTTGTCGAAAGTAAAGTAGTTTTAATTTTCGGACCAATTTTGGCCTAAAATGACATTTAGGTGACAAAAAATCAAAATTTTGATGTCACCATTATGTTCAGCATACTTTATTTGTTAACTGTGCCAAATTTGGTCGAAAATGAAGTAGTTTTAATTTTCAGACCAATTTTGGCCTAAAATGACATTTAGGTGACAAAAAATCAAAATTTTGATGTCACCATTATGTTCAGCATACTTTTTTTGTTAACTGTGCCAAATTTTGTCGAAAACAAATACCAATTTTGGTCTGAAACGTCATTTAGATGACTTCTAAGTACTTAGAGAGTTTAGGTACGAAGTTTAAATCTGTGACGTTGCAATTGACCATTTGGGACATAGTTAGCCAGTTACGAGTTGGAAACCAATACTATCCTCGCAGGCGAGATAGTAAAAACTAATGTTGTCACATGATTTACAAAGAAACAAACAATCTTTCATATTTTTAATGAGTTTTACGTTATCCGTCAAATTAAATTCCCGCCAAAATTAATAAATTTTGTTCTCCGCCAAATTTAATTTTTTTTGTTATCTGCCAAATTTTCTTCCCGCCAAAATTTTTGGATTGCAAGTATGTGTAATGTACTGTAAAATAATAAAAAAAGCTGGAAATACAAAATAACAATACCAGGCTGGAACATTAAAAAAGTAAGACCACCTCAGCCTGGGCATTATATCCATTAAATATTTTTTGAGAAATCTAGCTAGCATTGTTTTTTTAGAGATAAGTCTCTGGAAATAAATTTTTCTTACATTCTGAAGAATCCCCATCTCTCTTGTACTGAAATGTCGACTTGTTGACATGCAGACAAATAACATCACTTCGGCAATTTTTTGCCGACATGGAAAAATTTGATTTAAAATAATTTAGGGTCAAACGATTTATTTCTAGAATGTGTCAAATAAATATGCGTGAAAATTTTAGCTAACTTTTTCTTTCTTTAGATTCTGCTACGAATGCTACCGAAGCAAAGTTTACGAATTAGCATATGCTGTACAGAAATACTTTACTCACGTCTGTGGTTCTTCGCCCTTTTCGCCTTGTGAGTTGATACGAACTTCTTAGGGGCTTAGGCGCGAATTTCCTCATCGAAAGTTTCCCGCCAATGACTAGGAGGGATATTACATGCGACAAAGTAAAGGTTTAAATATGTGAAAGCGAAGTAAATAAACAGTTATTATTGTATTATAAATTATAATTTGACAAAATGGATTGTATTTTAAATGTCTCACATCCATAATACAAGTTGAAATATTTGTTTCTCTCAAAATACGAGGACAAAAACCCCCCTGATAAATATTACAAAAAATAAATCGAACGTTTGGTACGCTCTGTTGAAAAAAAATCCATTGAATGTTTTGTGTACATTTCATGTTTGTGTTCATTCATTCTCTGATGTTATGTCACAAAAGTTTTAACATAGCATAAGAGAATGAATGCACATGTAAAAAAGTACATAGATGCGGCTGTAAAGTTGCAAACAAATGGTAATATTTTGAAGTAGTAAAACTGCAGTAAAATTAGCGATATATATGAAAAACAACATAACGTCGGCATTAATATATCCAATCGCTGACAAATTACAAAAAAATTAAGTAAAACGTGCGTTCTTTATTTCTAGTTTATGACGATCTTTAACAAACACCGAGTACGCTTCGTTATTTTGTTGGACAGTTTGGAACACTTCTATGAACGTCTGTTTGAGATATAACTTTGCAGGCCAGTGTGAGACGAACTAAAACAAATAAGATTTGAACGGAACAGATTCTCGGTAAAAAGTTAATTTGGTGCAACGTTGAATAAACGTCGATAAGACGTCGGTTGAATCAACGTTGCAGTGCAACGTTGAATAAACGTCGATAAGACGTCGGTTGAATCAACGTTGCGGGTGCGACGTTGAATAGACGTCGGTTGAATCAACGTTGCGGGAGTGACGTTGAATAAACGTCGATAAGACGTCGGTTGAATCAACGTTGCAATACGACGTTGAATAAACGTCGGTTTTACGATCGTTGAAACAACGTCTTTTTTCGACGCTGTATCAACGTTGATATCACGTCGGTTGAAACAACGTTGTGGAAACGACGTTGAAAAGACGTCGATGATGCGACGTTGTATTCATGTCGGAGGGCAACGTTGAAAAGACGTTGAATTTACGTCGGTTGCATCGACGTTGCAGACCCAACGTTGATTAGACGTTGAATGTTGGTTGCGACGTCGCGACCAGAATTCAACGTCTAATCAACGTTGAAAAGACGTCGTGTGCCCACTGGGGTACAACCTCTATCTTGTTTCCAAAGACCTAACAGGTTGAGTTCATCATTGCGGTGGCTTGCCACCTCTTTGTAAATTATTTTCCTATCTTCCTCTTCTCTCTAAGATTATTTGTGCTATGTCAGCGGAAGTATATCGTTGGTGTGCTAAAATGATAAAAAAAAACTTATGTGAACATAAATTAACGTTAATCTAATAGGCCAAGCTTGGGAAATAATCAACAAAAATAGCACAAGGGTAATTGATTACAGTAGGAAACGATAAGCCAAGAAATGCACTGAGATGCTTAGTAAAAAAATAACTGTAAAAAAACGTAAAATTCTCACCTTTTTTACTCATTCTACCAAGTGCAAGCCAAATAAAAACCAAGGTATTTTTGTTTCTTTAAATTATGAAAGAAAACTCTAAAATAGACTGCAATGCGTTAAATTAAATGCAAAGAGTTTCCTTTAAAATTGTAGGAATAGCCACCAGTGGAACAGTAATTGTGCGCTGTCCCAGTTGGATGGTCTTACTCCATCTAACTAGAACGAGAATATGGTCATCATGAAAAGTAAAATCAGACCGAACTAGTTGTTTGAGCGGATTAAATATCGTAGAAGATGCCATCTATAAATGTGACTTACGTAACAGACCAAAAAATGAAACTAAACAAACAGCCCAAAATGAAGCATGAAAGCTACAATTTAGGTTAAGGCGTGAACGAATGCCAAAAAGAAGAGCAGTGGTAATAGGAAGACGTGGCTTGGCCAGAACACCAAGCATACGCTTCATACCTTTTAAAACTGTGGATAGTGTCCAATTATTGGTTAGAGGATTAGCATATCCCATCTCAAGATGTAGAAGGCCAACAAAATTTAGATACATACAAACTGATTGTTGTAGTAAAAACCTAGCCAATTGGGCAATATATAGGCATAAAAATTCTGTGGAGGCAGGCACAAGTGGCGAAGACATCTGGCTACAAAAATATTCATATGCCTTGCGATGCGTGCGATAGCTCTTTTTTGTATTCTCAGCATAGGTGGCCTGCCGAAAAAGGACAACGTCGTGCACCAACTCCGAAACGAAGGGGGGCAACTCTAGAGGAAGGAGAATACAAAAATTAGCTACCACAGATGGTATACTTACCAATGAGAAAATAATAAGAATAGGCAGACATATGATTGATGGCAACCAAATCACAGACTGAAGTCAGTGAGTTGAGCTGCAAAAAGTGCAAAAATGATAATAAGTGTTGTCTTGAATGAAGACGTGATATGTCGTCAGCAAGGACATTCTGAGCACCAGCTACATGCAAAACCTTCAAAAGAAAATTGAAGGTAGCCGATGACCAAAACAACTGACGTAAATAGTCCATCATAACAGGGTGATTGGTAGTTCCTTTATTAAGCATAGCAACGAAGACATGGATAGTTTTGTTCTTCCAAGTGGGAGCCCAGCGAATATCAAAAAGAACTACACACAGGGCTTCCTTAAAATTAATATGCAGAGGCAAGAGGGGAATGGTCTACCCATAGATGAGAATAGAACCAATCACCCTCAAAAAAGGCACCAACAGCGTCAGAGCAAGCATCAGTTTGCAGGCTGGTAATAGGTCTTTGGTCATAGAAATCGCATTGTCCATTAAACACACCCAAGAACTGATCCCACCAAGCTATATCCCTGTGAAATTCGAGCGTCAAGCGACACTTCGGGGCAGGGGAAGACAAGGTGTTCATCAGATCCAGGACACGTCTCAAGAACGTTCTACCACCATACACGATTTTACAAGCCCAATTTAGGCGACCAGCAAGACGTTGCAACTCATTCTTAGAGGCTTTCTGCTTGGTTAAAAAATTTGAGACTACTTCCCTCAATGCATCCAGTTTAGCAGGTGGAAGAGAAAGGGTAAGTGACAGTGTCAAGCAGAATTCCAAGAAAAGTAAGTTGCTGGCATGGAGGAACCAACATAGCAGGGCTAAGCTAAAACCCTAGTGCAACAAGTAATTTACAGAGTGTGTTATAGGCCTCATAACATTCAGTCTGTGTTCGGCCAATAACAAGAAAATCATCTAGGTAAACAATAACGAGAGGAAAACCTCGTCTTAGCATCATACGATAAACAGATTGTGTAAGGCGATGAAATATTCCAGGAGCACTTCGACCTCCAAAAGGAAGTCGAAGTCGACAAGATATGAGTATCGAGTGCTTCCAGAAAACCGCCATTTTAGACCAAACGCAGCATAGTTTGATTGATGAACAGGTAGTGACCGATATGCATGGCGTAGATCAACCTTGGCCAGAAAATATCCCTGTTTGATCATAGCACAGGCATCATCGATAGTTTGAAATTTTTGTTTTTCAATATCAATGTACGTATTGACACCCTTTCCAACTGGCATGGAACAGTCATGTATAATGCGTAACTCGTCAGAGTCAGGTTTGGGGACAGCCCTAAGAGCACTGACAATGGTAGGTTTACATTGAGTAAGAATATAGTTACCAGTTTTAAGTTCATCCAGCAGAGTAGCTTCTACTTTCATATGAGCTGTAGGACTGGTAACAGAAAAGTAGTTATTCATTTCGGCAGGCAATAAATCAGAGTCCTTAGGAAGAAGCTGAAAACCACAGTGAATTCCATTAAGGAGGAAGTCACGATCTGGGTCTTCAGCCAGTTCATTGGTCCATAAGTCAACATTAAGAGGAGTGCGAAATTCTGAGGGTATTCAATTGTCAGAATTGTGGTTTTGTCCAGAATGAGGTTTGCCACAAGCCTGATTACCAATTTTGCGGTTGCAGACGTGGGTGAATTTACATTCTGTTTTCTGGCAACCTTTTTGGCGGTTAAAATTACGACATATTTCCACACCGGAAGAAGTATGTGTAGGAAACCCTGAAGACGATCCTGAGGCAGGTGAACCTGAATTTCCCTTACTTAAGGTACTGGAAGGGTTACAGACAGGAGGGGAGACCCAACGAGGTATAAGCATCACTTCATGCAAATGGCTATTGTCAAAGCTCCATGGATTGCCATAAGTGTGCTGAAGAATTCGATATTCATCGTCATACTTTAGCACAGACTCCCAGGTGTACTTTCTAGCCAACTCTAAGATCTTAATGGAATAAGACAAATAGTCACGTAAATCGGACGAGGTTGGCAATCTGGCAGAAGACGATAATTCATAAAAAATTCTCAAATTAGCTATGTTATATTGTTCCATGGAAAGAGATTCCAGTCTTGGCTTCTTATTTCCAATGGCCAACATTAGCGTAGTTTGCGAACCAGGATCAGTAGAAATAACTTTCTCCTGCTCCACAGGACGAAGACGAGACACAAAATCGACAATACGAAGTGGCTTACCATTTCCAGTGTTTGAAGAAAGTGCAGGGCACAGAAACAATGCTGAACTACGGTCTTCTTGCTGGCGAAAAACATCCGATAGGGAGCGTGTTTGTTGTTGTGACATGACAGTGCGATTGGTCAACAAATTGGCGGACTGTTGCGGAGCAAGCAAGGAAGCAAAACAAGATGGCGGTTGTACGTCAAGAGGTGAAGGGCGGAGATTGTCTTGGACACGATTGGTTGGATTTACAGTTTTGCTGCAACGGGGAAGTGCTTAAAATTTGTGCTGGGCGGGAATTTCTGGAAGAAGCTGAGCGAAGCCTAGCTAATTCTGATTGTCGAGCAGCAATCTGATTGAGAAGGTGTTGCTCTTCTGTTTGTAAACTTTCCCTTAGGGATAGCTCTTCCTGTTCTAAGACAGCCAGCTGATTTCGAAGAGCAGCTAGCTGAGACGCCGAAGAAGATTTGTTTGGGTTGTTTAGGTGAGACTGCAGAGGCGAAGATCTGTGGATTGAAGACATTGGGTTATTAGCGATAGTTGAGGAAAGTGTTGAAGTAGCTGATGTGACAGTGCTGGTAGCGCTAGAACGACGACCTGGACAGTGACGACTGGGAATACCAAAGTCGTGTAGAGCCAGAAGTTCCTTGCAGCCAGGACATTTTGGGATACGTTTCTTTTTGAGTGTGGACGATTCCTCAAGAGCGACAGACATTGCAGCAGATTGGAAGGTTTGTGAAGTTGAATCTTCATCTTCTGAGCCATCTGGCGTTTGAGTAGGTGAGATAAAATATAACAGCATCCCTATAGGTGATAAATTCATGTTTAATTAGCCAAAGATTGGTTTGATTGCAAAATGATTGATTAGATATAAGTGGATTAATAAGCAGCAGACATAAGCATAAGAAAAACTGCTAGAACTGAAAAGGAAAACCATGAGGCAACTGCAGCTTAAATACTAGCAAGACTGCTGACCAAAATATATGCTGCTGACCAGAAAAGGCACATAGGTAAATGGTGAACTAACTATGGGCAATACAAACCAGAGTACTCTAGGAAGAAGATCTATATATGTGTGCATTTAAACACTCATAAATATATATTTATGAGCCACATACAACCTGCGATAGGAGAGATATATTTTTTGATGCCACGATTCTATGCTATAATGCTACGATGGATACGATGCTATGATACGCTGCTACGATGGATACGATGCTGCAAGGCTACGATTTGCGCAAAGGAGAACGACTATTTATTATTTGCTCATCTCATGCGCTGTTATACGCTATGTATGCAGGAGGGAGACTGTCATTAGGCAGGTCCACAGCAACAATTATCTGTGTAAGGCTGAGTGTTGGAGCTCCATAACACGTGGAAAGCTACATCCAGGGTCACAAGTCCTGGCGCGCAGATAGTTGGTTGCTTCTTAAACACATTCTCTAAAGAATAATTTTAAATTTATCCGTTTAAGGATATTCACGTTATGATAAGTTTTATTTATCTTATTTGTACCTATTCAATTCATTTTGAATTGCTTTAATATTTATTGTTTAGTGTTGCGTTCTGTCGCTGTTGTATTTTTCTGCCTTTTACGGTCAATGTTTTTAGGAAATCCTTGCAAAAAGGGGGATTTTGCTTTTTTGAAAAATCTCTAGAGGGTTGCAACCTCTAACTATAGGAGAACCAGCTGTCATTAGACAAGAAATATCATTACAGCTAGCTGTTTTGTCACCTCATCATCTAATAAACTGGATGCAATGGTATGATGTAGCGATGGTTATGACGTGGATAATTCTTTTCACAAGTAAATAAAATTGTTAATTAGAACATAAACAAAAGGTTTAAACTGACCAACATTTGTATGCTGATAAAATTAAAGACCTATCTTGATGGAACACATATCTAGGTTTACAAGAAAGTGTTAATTTTTGTTAAGCTTTATACTTTGTGTATTGATTGAGATTAAACTTAATGTTCTTAATAATGAGAAGGTTTAACTAGTGCTAACATATATTAAAACTAATATAAACTAGTGTCATAAATTTTTGTAATACACTGAACGAAGTCCGTGAATAAATCTTTGTCTTTGTTTATGTATTCGCCCAAATGAGATTTAAACTGTGCCTTTGTTACTTTAAAGGAAGAAACTTACGCTGGAAGAAATTTTCGCGGTTTTTAGGGCCTTTCTGTGAAATTTTCTAAAAACGTGTTGTCCGCAAATTTTTCTAAAACGGAAGCGAAAGTTTCTTTGTTTAAAGTTCACCGAAACTTGCCATTTTTGAGTGGTTTACTTTAAAATGCAAATAGTCCTTTTCGCCTATGATATCGTACACTTTCCAACAATCCGAAATTATAATCGAACCAGTTAGAATATATTGTTCAATTAAAGGTAACAGTCTATTCCTATCTCTTTTGGCAACAGCGATCATAAAGATTTTTCGAGTTTTCTCTCCAATACCACCAAAAACCCATTGTCCATCCACATGATGGCCCAAATTAAATGTTCGAGGTTGAAAGTAATTCGTTATCTATCTTTTTTCTACAAAATAATAAGAAAACACATTTACCACAATGGTATTTTCTTTTACCAAACTTTGACTCATCGATCTGAACTCTAACACGACCACCTATAGGTGAAGAACTGTTCATCATAATTTCGTCGCAAACTTCTCTGCAAAAATTGTCTCAGTCTACTGCAGTCCATCAGGAAATTCCCATTTCACGTATTATCTTTTTTTGTTCTGTACAGTCATAAATATTTGTTAAGTTAAGTTTACAAAATTATGTATTTTCGGAAGAATACCTGTTGTCCACCAGTATGTTAATTCGATTATTTCTTCAATTGTCAAATTACTCTATTCAAACTACAAACCTTTTCTCATTGAAATGTCTTTGATGCGGTCATTTTTTTGACATCGCCACTTAAAACCACATGGAGAATATAGAGGTGCTTTTTTAATTCCATGGTAGAACCACAAACAGGGCATTGTCTGGACCTTATGGAGAATATAGAGGTGCTTTTTTAATTCCATGGTAGAACCACAAACAGGGCATTGTCTGGACCTCGCTATAACGTTATTTTCAAATGATCAACGAATGGATGTATCCTTATTACATATAACATCTCTTAACAGTTTTCTAAAATTGATATGGTGACTTCGTTTTTATTACTATTATAGCACCACCTCTATGTCTTTAGTTTCTGTAGACAGGTTAAATGTTTTCAAAGTCTGAGATCCTCTTTCTCTTGTTTTTTTAGTAATTTAATTAGTAATAACGAAAATGAAAATTAAAACACGGTAATTAGATGAAAATAAAATAACACAAGTATTATAGCTAGTATAATTTTAAATTTTATGACATTTTTTAAACGTTTAATTGTTCTTTATTGATATACCCTTTTTGGTATAGGTGTTGTCTTATGCTCATACTAATCAGTTTGTTTATTTGATTTGAATCTGGTTTTGTATTTTAAACGATCCATATTTGTGGTGATACCTGATGGGAAATTCTTAAGTTCATGTTCAATAAACACTACTGATTCATTGACGGACCGATCTGTACGGAATCTCTCGATTTTACCAGCGTTGTTAGAATTGAGGTTTGTTATTACATCTTCAAATTCTGACTTAAGAATGCCTCTAAATTTACTGTGCGTACCAGATTTAAAATCTGGAAATTGGAAAGTTGATGAGGCAGTTCTTTTGGCGGATAGTCAGCTCAATTTCAAAAGGATTTTAGGTTTGCATCAGACTGATCGAGCTGGCTTAGGGCTCTTAGACCACAAAAATATACCACCAAAAGGCAATTATGCTTACCGAAGCTTGTTTCCAATATCATTGAAGAAAATAAAGAAGATATTTACCATGCCAGAGCTGTACAGTTGCATTTGCAAGGCAATTGGACGAAATGGTGCTCTTATGTGAAAAATGATTTATCTTGGAGAACAATTCTTTCACTGCCACAATGTCTAACTTCCTTTTGTATAGGGGCAACCTACGACACCCTTCCCTTTCCAACCAATCTTGTGAGATGGGGAATTGAGAAAGACAAAAGTTGCACTCTGTGCAAGAAACCATCCTCAAATGTCTCTCACATATTGGGTGCCTGTAGGACCTCCCTTACGCAGGGTAGATACACATACCGTTATGACTCGGTTTTAATAGTTTTGGTTAAGGCATTAAAAGAGTTTTTGGTATCATATGAACCTCTTAAGGTTTCCAAGTGCAACAAAATTAATTTCATTCCGGCCGGTCAATCACCATTTAAGATGAGGCATACAAAGTGTCCAGGCCTTCTTCACCTTGCTTCCGATTGGAAAATAATGTCAGATTTAGATTCCGTTTTAGTTGTTCCACCATACATTGCAATAACACAACTACGCCCAGACGTGTTATTAATATCCAGTTCTTCCAAAACTGTAATTATGTTAGAACTGACTTGTCCATGTGAAGAGAACACGGAATATTGGCACAAACGAAAGCTTAGCAAATATTCTTTACTTTGTTATGCTATGAAAAACAATGAATGGATCGTGCATTTCTTTGCCATTGAGGTGGGTGCAAGGGGTTTCTGTTCAGAATCAATAAGGACCTGTTTTCGTCACCTTGGTTTCACTAACAAGCCTTTACGTTCCCTATTAAAATCCCTAACTTTTACCTCCATGAGTGCTTCTTTTTACATCTGGATGTCTCTAAATTCTGCCACTTGGGTTGAGCCTGAAAAGTCCCCAATCATTCCTGAAGTTTCTTCTCTTACAAATATGGAATGTAAGAAATCAAAAACCCCTGAGAAATCTTCCGCAAATCACACAAAATCTTGTAAAATCAAAAAACCCGAAAAACTTGCTACAAGGTCGTCCAAAACAACAGTCGCATTGCCATCTAACCCTGATTTTAGGAATAGCGGTCTAAAAAACTTGGGAAACACATGTTATGCAAACTCCATCTTACAATGTTTTTTTAAACTTCCAAAAGTTAAAGAAGCCATTTCTATCAGCAAAACAACCTCAAAGTTAGGCGAAGCATTTGTAGGTGTTCTCCAAAGTTTGGCTGTTTCTAGAAGTCCAGTTGATTCCTCTTTGCGTGCTATGAAACATCATATCTCAGCTGCGAAGGGAAGTGCATTTAATATCTTTGCTCAGCACGACGTCCCCGAGGTTCTTGAATATCTCCTACCTGGTCTGTCATTAGACTTTCCATTTCTTGGAAGTCTTTTTAGTATTGGCATCAAGACATCAACCACTTGCAATTCATGTCATATTACCAGCTCCTCAGAAGTTATAGCACCATGCATCCAACTTTCTCTGCACCCTACGTTACAATCTTCTTTAGATAATTTCTTTGAAAGCGAGGAGTTGTCAGACACCAATGCCTACTTCTGCCATGTTTGCAACGCTCATCAAACTGCTCTAGTTGAAAAAGAGGTAGTGTCGTGCGGTTACCATCTCATTTTACAGCGAAAACGTTTTGCCAGTGCCAACGGCCTTGTGTCAAAAATTGCCTCTCGTATTACTGCTTACCCTGGTACCCTTTCCATACCTTTAACCGTAGATGGAGAAGTGAAATTTCGTAAAAATTTTCAATTAAGGGCTATTATCAACCATTGCGGCAACTTAAATAATGGTCACTACACGACCATAGCCTTCGACCAAATTGTACACAGGTGGATACATTGCAACGATAGAGCAGTAATTTTCTGTGATGACCGCCTTATTAACAGTCACGAATCATATGTTTTCTTTTTAGAAGAGCTGAGATAAGAATATTTTAACCGGAATGCATCAGCAAGAGGGCTTGACTACACTCAGTCTTGTCTTTGGAGAGTGACGACTCCACTTATTACCCCAGTTAAAAAAAAAAATAATAATAAAATAAAAAAATATTGGCAGGGGGGGGGGGGGGTTGATCACACATGATCTTGTCTTTGGAGAGTAACGACTCCACTTATTACCTGAGTTAAAAACAAAGAATAGCACAGTTGAACAGAAAGTGGTCAAAGTTAATTTTAGGAAGATAGGGATGTCTAGTTTCTGCTGATGACCTTCCGCGGACCTCTTCGAGGTGACCCAGCTAGACATCCAGGGTACTTAGGTTCAGAAATATGGGTCGAAACCTACCTGCCCTTGGTTAAAGTTCTGTTCATCTTTTCAAATGTGTTGTGTCCTTTTTTTTTTTTTTTATATTTTTTTAATTCCTTGTAAAAAGGGAGAATTGTGCTTTTAGAGGCATATTCTCTAGAGGAGTACAACCTCTAGCTTGTTTCCAAAGACCTAACAGGTTGAGTTCATCATTGCGGTGGCTTGCCACCTCTTTGTAAATTATTTTCTTCACGCAGGATTAATAAATGAAAAAAACACCTGTTACGCCAATTCCATCCTGCAATCATTAACTGCAATTCCATCATTTTGGTTACAGTGTGCTTCGGAATCTTCTCTTGTTTCTCCTCTATTGAAGTCTGTTATGCTGAGTATGTCCATGCTGTCCCAGTCTTCCACAGCTGTTTACCCTTCCGCCTTCTTAAGAGCCTTGCTGCGTGAGATGTCCAGCATTAATACCCAGCAGGACGTGCCAGAAATACTGCCTCATGTCTTGGGTGAATTAACAGGCCCTTCAGTTATCGCAAATAATATCATCACCAACATTATAACCACTACGACGTCATGTAATGCATGCTTCTTATCAACTAGCAGGAAAGAAAGTATGCCTATTGTGCCACTCCCTATCTCAAACAGCGTTACATGTTCAATTAATTGTTTTTTGCAGCCCGAAAATTTGTCTGGAAATGACAGGTGACTTTGCCCGCAGTGCTCTTCTTATCAAGACAGTACAAGCGAAACGGTTTTCACCCAGTGTGGAAATATTCTAATTATCCAACTGAAGAGGTTACTTGATGGAAGAACCCTAAAAAATAACAAATCTGTTACCTGCCTTGCTTCAAATGAGGACATTCGTTCGCTCTGAGCCAACGGATGACATATCATTCAACAACAAATAATCATTAGCTGCCACTATTAATCATTCGGGCACCCTAGGAGCAGGTCACTATTGTGCATTCATTAAAGATCGCAACTGTGGCTCATGGTTAAGATGTGACGTTAAAGCAGTTTTTAGAGTTGCACCATCCGATTTAAATAACTCTTCTGCGTATGTGTTGTTTTTTGTGAAAATGTAAAAATTGTATGATTAACATTCACATAAAAGGGGGAGGGTTATCTTTCCCTAGCGGTTTTGTATTACCCGGCTGTTTCTGTCATAAG
Organism: Hydractinia symbiolongicarpus; assembly: GCF_029227915.1. Classification (NCBI taxonomy): domain Eukaryota; kingdom Metazoa; phylum Cnidaria; class Hydrozoa; order Anthoathecata; family Hydractiniidae; genus Hydractinia; species Hydractinia symbiolongicarpus. The sequence continues at coordinate 20,986,822 of NC_079881.1, forward strand.
CAGTCTACCGTGAACCCAGAGTTTGCTCACTCTTCACTCTCTTATAGAGTTATCATAAGAAGCATAGCAAGGGGTTCGACTTTGTCTTGTCTTTGGGTGCGACGACCGCACTTTTTACCCCAGTAGGGAGGCCAATTTTGCTCACTTGGTCTACAGGATTAACGATCCTGCTGTACCCATAGTTATTCTTGTAAGAAGCTCTGCAAGGTGGTGTGAAATTTCTCTTTCATGTCTTCATGGTTTCACGCTCACGCATAGCACCCCAGTATCTTCAGGCTGGTCCTGACCAAGGCTGGTCCTAAGCATCAATCACCTGTGTAAGGCTGAGTGTTGGGATCCCGTAACACGTGTAAAGCTGCAGCCAGGTTCACAAGTCCTGGCGCATAGGTAGTTGTTTGCCCCCTTTTTTATTGTTTTTATTTATTTGTATATATATACGTTTTATGTCAATATATGTTTTTGTTTTTGTTTTGTTGTTGCAATATTTGTATTGTCCAGAGGGTTGCTTTTTCAGTTAACTTGGTTGTACAGACCATCCTTGTAAAAGGGAGATCTTGCTTTGCATAGAGATCTTTAGAGGGTTTAACCTCTACCACTTAAAAAAGAGTCATTAGAGTAGTCGAGTCACTACAGCTTGCAATTTAAGTGATTTTTCTTCCCAAAACACAGTGTGCTCATTAAAGGTAGGTCTGGTGATTGGCGAACATAGACCGAACACACTGCAAATTTTCAGCAATCCTCTTCTTTTTTTCTCAGCCATACGACTGGCTAGGACACTAAGTCTATTAATGTTGAATTATTTTCCACTCTCCTGTACGGAAAACTTCGTTTCCAGACCTGCTCTATAATATTTAAGTTCGACTATATTGATGTCGCCATGACTTTTCTTGTATACGCGAATATTAGTCATACAAATTTTCAACGAGTTCATTTTTAAAATCCAACGTGCAGGTGATGCATGTTCTGAGATTTCTTCTTCACTGTCACCGTCGCTTATCAATGAAACATAAGGTAATGACTAGAACATAACGGAACAGAAGATGAATTAGTGGAATTAGATTTTTGTTCTATTCGTCCCTTTGCTGGTGAATCCATGGATTTTTTTCTGCGTTTTTATTTTTCGAATTCAAATAAAGATTGTGACGATAGCTTGATACTTTGTAAATGAGATTACTTTCCATGGTTATAAAGATGTTTTATTGTGACAATTCTCAGAGGGAAATATAATAAAGACAAAGATAATTGTTAATTCATTGCTCGATTTTTTTTTTATTTTTTTTTTTATGAAAGTTCCATTCATTTGCGAGACAACACCTCTTAAGTATGACACAGAAAGAGAGTCACAAAGATCATCACAGCGTTATTAGTGGGTAAACATAACCAAACAAAATAAACAGAGATCCAGATGGAATTTTTAGAAAAAAATTATAATTTATCATAATTAAAAAGTTTAGTATATTTTGCCGTAATTTCACAAAGGAAAAAAAATAAACGAAAAAAAAGTCTTTTTTTTTCTTTACACTCGCCTTAAACAATTGCTAAATAAAACGTGGGCAATGTCATAAGAATAACAAATGCTGAGTAAAGAGGAAACAAAGTTAAAAATAACTGCGTAAACAAAATTTTGCAAAAAACGTTCAAAATTTATGATTGGCGGAAAGATGAAGTTACCGATTTGTTGCACTGGTGCAAGTTATTCACATATTTAAATGAAGAAATGGTGCAAAAATGTATGTGTACTAACACAAGATTGAGAAAGGCACTACTTTTCTTTAAAAACATAAAACAATAAATCAATAACCAATAGAATTATAGCCTATATCATATATACTTAAAGGTTACCTCCCGTGAAAATTCAAGTTAAGCTCATGAATAAGCTTGAAAGGTTGTCTAGGAATTTGAATAATTTTTTTAAAATTCTTTATTGGTTCTTTAGAATTTGGACTAAAAGGTTCACTAATTATGCATGATGTCATGAGTATGCTCTGCAAGGTTGTTAATTTAACATTTTTGAAAAGCCATATAGACTTAAAAATGTTTTCTGGCCCTTTACTTTGACAAGTTTTAAACATTTTTCATAATTTTGTTTATTTAGTTACCATAATTATGCTCAATGAATACTCATGACGTCACAATTTCGCATAATTAGCGCTACTTTTAAGACAAATATCTCCAGAACAGATAAAGATTTTTAAAAAAAAATTAAAAAATTTCTAGACAACTTTCAAAGATGTGTCTTTTGAGCTCAACTTGATTTTTAGCGGGAGGTAACCTTTAAAAAACCAGTTTAAAATTTCAAGCTTGTCTACTAAAGCAGACAGCTTGCTTATTGGTTCTGTCCACATTACGACAACTACTGTTTTGACTTTTCTCCATTTCACTCTTCTTAAGGCTGAACTCTAACCTTCTAAGTTCAAATTCCTCTTTGTTTTTTTCTCTCAAGTTTCAGGCTCTGATCTTCTTCTTTTCCGTGGTACTTCTTCATCTGTGTTGGCTCGTTTCTTTGTTTCACCGAACGTCTCAAGGGATTGAAGTCGAAACTCTTCATCTTGATTCATCTCCAACTCTGCAGTCTCTTTCTGTTTTGATTTTTGTTTTTCGTGAAGCTCATCATGTCTTTAAATTGACATATGATGTCTGCTATTTTTTTCTCCCATTCTGTTTCTTCTTCTGGCGCTATACCAGATACTTTGTTCTCGTCTGCTTTTTTTTTCAAGTATTTTTTTTCCAACAATTTGAATTGATCTCTTATTGATATTTCGTCTACTTTAAAATTGGATCAGCTATTTGATTTAAACTCTCTGCAATTCGTTTCCATACGAGACCACGCTCTGGTGATCCTCTTTTTTGTTGCCATGGTGCGAAAAGAAGCATTTCTCAAATGAGAAGAACATCATGTCCTGGGGTCCAGCACATTGGTTTCCTAAAATGATAAAAAAAATTATTCAATTTGATCCCCAACTGATCAGCCAAAAAATTATGCTTAAACAATAAAATGTTAACCTTGAAAAACACATTTGAAAGCTCTCTTATAACTGACTTATTCCCCTAGTGAAATGAGAAAGGAGACTCTTTCAGAGTATAAAAAGTCTCATGGCTATGTATGTTATGATTATAAACTTACGCTTTGGCAGCCATTTTCTTTGACGTTTTCACAAATTCATAGAAATGAAGTCGGTTTTCGCGGAACAGAACGCCAAATTGAGGATTCCTTTGCTATGCGCATGCGTACATCACGAAAAACATTGTTCTCCCGTTGGCGTTGCCGTTGCGGTCTTGTTTTCGGAAACTCGCTGATGACGTGTCACTGAAAGCTACATCTAATCAACATGAACTAGTACGTCCCATACATACATAGTTGGCGTTGCTTGTCGAAAATAATTAGATAAACGATTCCCAATCGGGAAGCCATGGTTTTATATATTTTGATTAAATTGTTATAGTTAGTTTTTTGTCAAGATGTAAGATATCATCTTGAGGGGAGCAATGTTGGTGCTGCTGACACACAGGAATGCCAGCGTTTAGGCATCCCTTAAGATCGTGTTTATATTGCAGTGTGTTTATAGTTTTATTTCTGTTGTGTGTCTATAGCCTTAAGTTTTATGTTAAATGTTTCAAGTCATTAACTTTATGTTACATGTTAGTATTGTAATATATGTTATTGCTGTCTTGTCCCTGTGTTCTTATGTCTGTTAACGGCCCACTGTGTAAAGTTCTTTTGTTTCTTCTAATTCCGTATCTTCTGAGTATATCTTCAACTTAGCAGATGCTTTTGCCATTTCAAGCTGAACTTGTATTTGCTTCTTTGTTAGTTCTGCCTCTTGCTGTTTTTTTAAGAAGTCTACTCCAATTTTTAACTCAGCAATCTTATCTTTTTCTTCTTTCACTTCAACCTCAATGGATCTTTTAGTTGATGATGATCTCATACTGCTGCGAGAACTTTTCTTTGAAGATTTTTGACTGGGAGCTTCCACAAGATGTTCTTCCTCCATCCAACTCTATGCTCTTCTTCGTAGCGCATTCATTTTTCTATCAACCTCATCGATCTCATCGGGAACCACTATGAATTTTTCGCCTTGTTGTTGGAGATGTTGATGGTCTTGTTAATCTTAGATACAGCTTAATGACCTTCATATCTACTCACAACTTTCTGCAGACCTGAATTAGATTGGAAACGCGAATACCTTTTACGATAGCAAGACTCGTCATGAAATGATCTCAAAATTAGATACAAAGTTTATTATGTAATCCTTTAGCCATATTTTCTTGAATCTTCCTTAAATAAGAGACTTTATATTGCACGACTGCTTCCATAAGCAAAGAAGTGCTTTGGTGTTGATTTTCCTGATATCAACATGTCTTTGATTCATGGGAAGACAACCCTTTATACTCCCTTCCAGTAGGTGTTAACATACCAAAGTTTTTACATAACAACTTGATCAAGAAACCCAGTGCAGTAAGTCTGTATTGCACAGTACTAGCTTTCACGCCAAATCTTTTACCAATCATTTTAGGCGCTGGATAGTGATAAAAACACAAAATAGATAGATGTTCGTGAATGGATAGCTTGGAAACGTTTCCAAATCCTCTGGCAGTACACGCCATACTGTAGCAACCTGATTTCTATGTTGTTCCGATACATTTCTATTATGTGTGTCTTGATCTATTGAACAAGCCATACTTTACGAAAATGCTTTGAACAAATCTTTTTCATCAAAGATTATGGAATTGCATGACCGACTTTTGCAGTTATCGAATTCGATATAATCTCCTCTTTGTGAGGTTTTCCCATTCCATTATTTTGTTCAAATATGCAGTTATGTGGTTTTAGTACTCGTTTATGCGACTTTATCATTCGGTATGCGGTTTCGTCATTATACAGTTTCGTCATTATGTGGTTTCATCATTATGCGGTTTCGTCATTATGAGGTTCTCGTATTATGGGGTTTCTTCATAATGCTTTTCATGTGCCGTTTTTGCACTCTATGCCCCTCAGCGCCCAACACACTTTTGACCAGATGGTGTGTAAATATGTTTTTGTCTTTCCTGCAAAAATAATCAGCAAATCAAAAACAAAAGTGAGGGTTGAATTGGGCGTATATATATTATACCTTGACCAACCGTGCTTTTTAATTTCTCTCAGCGATACATATACACATTAGGTGATGTACTGAGGACCCAAAAATGAGATTTTCAGCTCACCTCTTGCGAATAAGGATTATATAAATTTTTAGTAACTTTAGGGTACATATTTTTAGAATTTCAGGGACAGGTTTGACAAATCGGTAGCTTTTATACATTATGCACACACCTCAACAGCTCAAAACCTCCACATGTACTTTGTTAGGGATAACCAAAACTGTATAACTTGGCATGTTTTAGTGACTCCAATAGTAAAAGGCAAGAACAAAGACCAATTATTATGCCAGTATATTGAAGAGAGTACAAAAAGAAGCACAGAATCGATACAAAACTGTTCCAGTTAAAGCCATATAGAAAATTCCGCCACTTTGTTCATCACAAATACAAAACCGGAAATATTATTAACAACCAGCAACATGCAATCACCTGGTTTTAATAATGACAACATTTTGTTATTTGAGATGGTCTGTTGGATTTTTGCAGTTAACGTTATGTAAGTTTCACAATTCAATTAATTAGTTTAGCCAATTAATAGCAGAATGTCAGAAATTTGCTTATCGTTTTTTATTGGTAAATAATAACACACAAAAAAAATTTAAAAAATTACTTTCTCTCGTTCTCTCTTCTTTCATTTTAGCCAATTCAAGTTGTATCTTCTTGAAACCACTCTTATAATCTTCAACTAAAAAAGTTATTTAAGGTAATTTTACTAAAAAATATGATAAGAATCAATAAAAAGATGTTAAATTATTATTATTTAATCAACTTACTTTTTTTGTTATGTTCTTGTAAAGTTTTTATTTCCAAGTTTTAAATTGTTTCATTCTGTTCTGTAACTAAGTCAAACACAAAAACTTAAATTATTCAATAAAAGGAACATAAATAAACAACTGTTTTAAACTATAAATCTTATAATATTACTGTTACCAAATAAAATGCACTAACAATTTTTTGTGATATTATGTACCTGAAAGTATTAAGCTTTAAATTGGTTAAATGTGTTAATAAACAGTGATTGTCACACAAAAAAGTTGCTTACTTTTCCTTTCCAGACTTGTATGAAGCAGCCCGTCTTCCTCCAACGCGTCAATTTCCATATCATGAGCATGTCATTGTAAGCTATGTTCAGCCATCTTATATTTATATCTATATATATATATATATACCTTTTTTCCAACTACCACAGCCAAATGAAGGGTATAATAAGTGGTCTCACATATGAAACAAACTGTTTACTAACTCCACTAACTGTTACAGCACTTATGCTTGATAGCAGTTAGTGGAGATTGAAATGCAGTTTAGAAAAGATTATTATATATTATTAAAGTGAAATGTCATTGCATAATTTTGGAGAAACTTTACATTTTTTTTTTGAACTTTTAACAGGTTTGATCATAATGTGAAATCTTATTATTTTAAAAATTATTTCAAAATCCACCTGTGTGTGCAATTTTAAGAGATTTCCGCACTGAAATGATATTTTTTTATTTTTTGGAGAAAAAGTTATTTAAAGTCTAGGAACTTTTTAAGTAGTAAGTTCTTAAAATGTAATAATGAGTTTTAAATAAATTTTTAATTCTCATTAAATGTTTTCCACAGAACTGTGAAATAACATGATACTTTATTCGGAAAAGAAACAATGTAAATTAAATTCTGTGCACAGTATTTTTATGAATTGGTATATTATATAACATTTTACATAAAATGATGTAAATGTTTTTATTTGTCACTCCAACTAAATTGAATTAATTGATTAATTATCAATAATTTTTTAAATTATTAAATTCTTTTCTAATCAAAGTATCAAAAAGGCACAAAGATATGAATATATCATATAATTCTAACTGGATATGCAAACAAATATTACAGCACTTGACTGTAAACAATGTTTGGTGTATAACATTTATGCTGAACATAACCTTGAGCTTCTGTTTGACGAATCTTTACCTTCACATCTTCAAAGGAACGTGGACGTGAAAATACAACATATAATTGTCCATGAGAAAAGCATGGTCTGTGAAAATAAATTCCAACTTTACTAAATGTTTGTCCCTGAGATTTATTAATTGTCATAGCATAGGCCAAACGTATAGGAAGCTGACGTCTTCGTAGCTGAAAAGGAAGACCAGTGTCAGAAGGCGCCAATTGAATTCTAGGTATTACCACTTTTTTACCAGAAGCAACACCAGTAATGATTTCAGCATCGATTACATGTTGCTATAACTGTTGTCATATTAATCTAGTGCCATTACATAATCCATGTTTTAAATCTAGATTTCGAAGAAGCATTATTACTGCACCTATTTTTAGTTGCAGGTTGTGTGGTGGCATACCAGAAGGTGTAATTGAATTGATAAACTCGACTGGATAAAGTGCAATTTCTTCAGGACCATCTGAAACTACAGAGTCAGCACTGTTATATAGTACTATTTGCCCTGGAATTTTATTTACTATCTTGTTATAAATATCAAGGGCACCATCATTTGTAGGGGTCAGAATAATCCTACTGGCAAAATCTGCCAAGTTACCATCAAACACTGCATCAACATGTGATTGATCATTCTGCTCACGGATAATGCAAGTTTCTGGTATTTCTGGTATTAAGTTGTAAAAGCCAGTTTGCAAAATTCTGCTAATTCTGTCCAGCTCTCACATTGTGTGTAAGCTTAAATACCTGAACAGCTGGCCAAATATAGGAGCTTTTAAGACATGTTTCTACAATTTTAGCAGGTCTGGCTCTCTTCATTACTGGCAAAGTTTGTGGAAAGTCCCCTCCTAGAAGAATGACTTTTCCTCTAAATAAGTTGTCAACATTAGAAATATCCCTAAACATGGTCTCGATAGGTTGAAGGGCATGCTTAGGGATCATTGATGCTTCATCAAAAATGTATAAGTCTTGTTGCATCAGGAATATGGCATGATTACTGGTAGAAGGAACATTGCAAGTACTTGTCTTCACAAACGGTACAGACAATCTAAAAAGACTGTGGACAGTCCTCCCTCCATCTAAAAGTGTTGCCGCAATGCCGGTCCAGCTTTCATTCCTCTTCGCTTTGCAATTCATGTCATATTACCAGCTCCTCAGAAGTTATAGCACCATGCATCCAACTTTCTCTGCACCCTACGTTACAATCTTCCTTAGATATTTTCTTTGAAAGCGAGGAGTTGTCAGACACCAATGTCTACTTCTGCCATGTTTGCAACGCTCATCAAACTGCTCTAGTTGAAAAAGAGGTAGTGTCGTGCGGTTCCCATCTCATTTTACAGCTAAAACGTTTTGCCAGTGCCAACGGCCTTGTGTCAAAAATTGCCTCTCGTATTACTGCTTACCCTGGTACCCTTTCCATACCTTTTACCGTAGATGGAGAAGTGAAATTTCGTAAAAATTTTCAATTAAGGGCTATTATCAACCATTGCGGAAACTTAAGTAATGGTCACTACACAACCATAGCCTTCGACCAAATGGTACACAGGTGGATGCATTGCAACAATAGAGCAGTAATTTTCTGTGATGACCGCCTTATTAACACTCACGAGTCGTATGTTTTCTTTTTAGAAGAGCTGAGATAAGAATATTTTAACCGGAATGCATCAGCAAGGGGGCTTGACTACACTCAGTCTTGTCTTTGGAGAGTGACGACTCCACTTATTACCCCAGTCAAAAATAAAACAAAATCCAATAAAAATTAGGTTAGCAAGGGGGTTTGATCATACTAGGTCTTGTCTTTAGAGAGAGACGACTCCACTTATTACCCCAGTTAAAAAAAAAGCATTAGCAGGGGGTTTGATCACACATGATCTTGTCTTTGGAGAGTAACGACTCCACTTATTACCTGAGTTAAAAGCAAAGAATAGCACAGCTGAACAGAAAATGGTCAAAGTTTACTTTAGGAAGATAGGGATGTCTAGTTTCTGCTGATGACCGTCCGCGGACCTCTTCGAGGTGACCCAGCTAGACATCCAGGGTACTTAGGTTCAGAAATATGGGTCGAAACCTACCTGCCCTTGGTTAAAGTTCTGTTCATCTTTTCAAATGTGTTTTGTCCTTTTTATTTTTTAAGATTTTTTTTAATTAATTCCTTGTAAGAAGGGAGAATTGTGCTTTTAGAGGCATTTTCTCTAAAGGAGTACAAACTCTAGCTTATTTCCAAAGACCTAACAGGTTGAGTTTATCATTGCGGTCGCTTGCCACCTCTTTGTAAATTATTTTCTTTCTTTTATGATGTAATTATAGGTGTAAGTTTTGCCTGTTCCACCAGGACCATCAATAAAAAATAAACGGTTATTTTGAGGAGAGTTATTATGGACATTTATAACAGCCCTAATGATTGTATCAGCTGCTTCTAATTGTTCAGGATTTAATGTGGCACGAATATTATCAGCTTCTTGACCAAGATTAACTAAATCAGCTGGAGCTTCTACTGGTGCTTGTTCTGTTTCAGGAAGACCAAAGTCTGAAAGTCGTTTGCCTGACTGACCTCTAATACCAGCTATAAAACTTAGTGCAGCCTGTTCAGCCTGATAATCTTGCATAGTATGAAGAAAGTCTTCTATCATACTGTTTCTATGGGTAAGCCATAACGTCAAAGGATCGTTGAGCTCAACGACTTAAAATAAATGAGAATCTGTCGAAGCTGCCAAAGTGTACCAATGTTGGCAACTTGTAAAAGAGTACAATTCCATTCATTATCATCTTGAAGAAATCCCCTAGCTAAACATGCTTCACGAAAGGTTGGGAATAAGTCTTATTGTTTACTAGCTGTACTGGCCTCAGCTATCAACAAATGTTGGTTTTATAATTTTTAACTGCCATATTGAAAGGATCGTAGTGGATAAAATAAATTGAGGGTATTAGTAGTGGTAGTGTAACAAAAATTATGAGTATTTATTGATATTAAATGTGTATTTGTGGCAACTTTAATGTTGACTAGCTATGGCTAATCTTGTTTCTTAATCCTACAAAGAAGTTATATATTCTATACTGTAAGTTATAAATGTTTACTAAAATTTACTTCATATAACTTAAATAATTATAATTTATATATATAGTATTTACATAGGTTATAATTAATTTTCTAAAAAAGTTACCCAGCTTTTCATAGCTAGATATTATAGGTTGAATGTTATAGCTAGCATGTACTCAGGGATGATCTGCTGCCCAGCTATGTATCGCTATTATTGTCACACTCCCCTGCTAATATACTTTAACCTTTCCATTTAATATACATTTATAATAAACGTATTTTGGCTCACCCCAGTGTACTCAGTAATCACAAATTGTTTATTCTTTTGGTTTGTATGTTCAGATTCATATCAGTATTGTAAGTTTATCATTTCTTGAACATGTAAGGCTGTCTATTTTATTTAAAAATATCTTAACTTTCTTAGGCCATATAACTTATAGGTTATAAGTTATTGTGGTAAATCGATCAAGTACTAAACATATCTAACGAAGAGTTGTGGAGTGAGCGGTTTGTTCATCTACAATTCTCTTAGCTTTTGAACGAATCACCCCCATTCATTAAAATACATAGTTTCTGTATAAAAAATCTATTGCTCCCCCCCCCCCTTCACAGTATCTTAAATTCAGAAACTCAACAAGTATAATACATAAAAGCTTTTATGTTAGTTCTATCAGATTTGTCTACGAAGAGCACCCCTTAAGAAAAATTTTTCTATATACATAAGTTTTTGATATTTGCTTTTACGTACAAATAAATTACAATACCCATAGTTATACTTGACGTGGAATAACAACCTGGCAAAACTTATATAATATTACCGACAATACTTACAGAAATACTACCTATTGACAGAAAATTTAGTGAATTTAAAAAACAACAACAATTATCTGTAGCTGCAAGCGTAACATTCTTACAGCCCATAATTTTTAAATGATCAAGGCTCAAGGATACTTATGAGAACTATCTTGGGTGATTGCATTGCTCTGTTGAATATATAACATGATGAAGACCAATATTCAGTCTAATACCACCAACCAAACATGCTTAGGATAGGCTTGAGGAAAGGGATAGCCAAGTTATAATGTTATTTACAGATGTTTCAAAAAATATAAAATCCAAACCATAGTTATAAGAAAAACAATATCTAGCTAGCTAAACACTAGAAAAAAATATAAACCAAAAATTTTAATAAGCCCAATGAGTATAAAATAAGTGTCATGTTCTATTTTTTTATGTGCATCACTTCGCTGGAAAATTAAAATTGTCCCTAAACTAACCTCGTTTTCATGTTAGTATTTCTATTCCGGCTGTGTATTTTGCGGAATAGAAATGGATATTGAAATAAGTCTATTGGAGCTGAAAGAAATGATTTTCGAGTATAAAATTCTGAGAAGAAAAAAGAAAAAACAGTTGAAAACACCAGTAATCTTACCGATAGGATCCATTTTTTAAAGTGAAAGAAACAGCACATTAATTGTTTTCTTATTGACTTTAGGATTAAAAGAAGATTCTGGAAAATCCCCGGCTGGCAGAGTTATGCTGGACAAATTTATTGGAAGGGACAATGCCTGCTGAAAAATGCTGTATGAATTTACACATGGATAATCCCACATTCATGAAAATTGCAGATCTTCTCAGGGATTTCATTAAGGTGGATTTCCATAGAGCAGATTTTTGCGCCTGATTTCATCGCTTGTGTGATTTCCATTGAAGTTCGTGTTTTAGTAACCGCAGAAACAAAACAAACAATATGGCAGCGTTTAACAGAAACATTGTATTGAAACAACAACTACTGATATTGGTTGCATACATTGCACGGCGTAGGACTCGCCGAAATCGGATGTTAACAAGTAGAAAAAAGGCTATGTGAGTTAGACCACTATTTTTTTAAAAAAAGGCTTATAAGAGCAAAACCTCTAGAATTTAAATTTTAAGACTTAACTGGTCGAGTTTATCATTGTGCGTTCACTTTGTAATTTGATCATACATACTTTTTTAAGTATTTTTGCATGTTACCAACAAGATTTGAAGAACTGTTGTCATGGGTAGCGCCTTTTATTCATAAATCCTCAAAAATACGAGATGTTACAACACCAAGTGAGAGATTGTGCATAACACTTCGGTAACTCGCCACAGGTGTTGTTCAAATCACTATAGCGGCCGAACACAGAGTGAGCCCTACAACATTTGGGTCGTATCATATATGAAACTTGTGCTGTTATATGGAGAGAACTGTTAGAGAGAAACTACTTGGAAACAACAGACTGGGGCAACAATGGAAGACAGTTGCAAAACAATTCGAAGTCAAATAGAATTTCCCACATGGCTTAGGAGCAAGTGATGGCAAGCATATGGTCATGCAAGCCCCTGCTATAGGCGGCTCTGACTACTTTAATTTTAGCAGTGTGCGATGCAAACTACACTTTCACTATGGTAGATGTCGGTGATGCAGGTTTCCAAAGCGATGGAAGGGTTTATAAGAACAGTAACTTTGGTCAACAATAAATGAGAACTTATTAATCGACCTACATCATCAACAATAAACTCAAACGACAAATCCTATCTTTGCGTTTTTGTTGCTGATGATGCGCTTCAAATTACTTATTATATGCTAAAACCATACCCACAAATTGCCCAAGATAATTTTCAATTATCGACTGTCGAGAGCTAGAAGAATGATTGAGAACTTATTTTGGAATAGCGGTAGCCAAGTTTTTAAAGTTTTCCGACGACCAATCATAGGAAATATATATATAAAGTTCGCTTGATTACAAAAGAAGTAGTTAGTTCCATCACCTACAGGCTCTAATAACTTTAATGCTACTGCAAAGGAAGCCTGAGCTGATTTTAAAGAGTTTTTTAATTCAAGTGAAGGTGCACAACGGGAGTATATTACTAAGACAATTGATCCCTTTAATGGAGAATAAAGATATGTTTTCTAATTAAATAAAACACCAAATTTATACATATTATATTACCCTGGGCAATGTAAATATCCTTCAATGATCATAATATAAGGGGAGAAAAGAAACTTGTTAAGAAATGTTCTCCAGTCAAGCACTAGACATTCTGCTACTCCCTGTCTCGCACAACATAACAGGCCCCATTAAAGCTTTTTTGCAACCAGAGTATGTCTGGAAATAACAGATAGATGTGCCCACAGTGCTCTTTCCTTCAAGACAGTACTAGGGAAACTGTCTTCACCCAGTGTGGAGATATACTGATCATCCAACTGAAAAGGTTTAACTGTCTCCAAGGAAGATCTGAGGGAAATAATAAATTTTTTTCTTGCCTAGCCCAAGGTGACGACACCCTAAAAGTATATTCGCATCCTGCAAAGAATATATCATTCACAATCCAATATAAATTAACCGCCACTATTAATCATTCAGGCACACTGGCGGCTGGTCACTATTGGGCTTACATAAGAGATCAGGGTGTTAATACATGGTTAAAATGCGATTATAGGGCAGTGATTTTTGTCAAGCCATCTGTTCTATATAACTCCACAGTGTATGTGTTATTTTTTGTCAAAATTTAAATAGTGTGAATTCGCACTAAAACGGGAGTACATTATATCAAAAGGAGGAGAGGAGTATATTATATCAAAAGGGGGAGGAATCTTTTTTCCTGGTGGTATGAAATTACCCCTGCTGTGTGTTTTAGATACTGTTTACCGGTATTCGCGAGTTCACTCGCTCGCCGCTTTCCTGGAAAGCAAATATAAGAAGCTTAACAAGGAGCTTGGCAATTGCCTTGTCTTCGAGTGTAACGACCCCACTTATAACCTCAGTTCTGTAGGGAGATTAAGTTGGCTCACTTAGTCTACAGGGTTAACGATCGTGCTATACCTGATGTTAGGAAGAAGCTATAGTAAGGGGTTTTTCTTTTTATCTTTCTTGTTTCCGTGACTTTACAGCCACGAAGACTACTCCACTGTCTTCAGGCTGGTCCTGACCTACAGCTGGTCCGAAGCATATGGCTGTTCCAAAGCGTCAACTACACGTGTAAGGCCGAGTGTTGGGATCCCGAACCACATGTGGAAAGCTACTGCAAGGTTCACAAGTCCTGGCGCTCGGGTGATTGTCTGCTCATATTTACAGTTTTATATTTATTTTTATTTTTTTATAGTAATTTTTTTGTTGTATTGTTGTCGTTATGTCTGTCTTCTGTTTTCATGCTGCCAGTTTTTGTGTACCGACCGTTACTTGTACGTATTGTATTGTGTAGAGAGGGCTGTTTGGTTCAATTACCTTGAATTTACAGACTTTCCGTGCAAAAAGGGAGATCTTGCACTGCGTTTTGATCTTTAGAGGGTGTAACCTCTACAATTTTAACTTTAAGGGTAGTTAGACCAGACCAGCTTGCTGTCTTGTTATCTTATAATCATAACGAATCTTTAACTAATTGTCCCTTTCCTATTAAAATGCTTTAAAATTATTTAATAAACAACTTTCTTTATTAAAATATTACTTTATCCTTTTTAATCGCATGATCCATTAGAAAATTTCAAAATATTAAAAGAAGAAAAGTCACCTGTTTCTGTTGACTGTGATATATACATAACAGTTGCCTACTGTGATGCGATGAACAGCTGATACTGCTCACCATCGCTTTACAGTTAAACCAAGTTTACCAAACAAGCTTGATACCGAAAAATATACATCCAGGAAAGGTAAATTAAAAAAAGATGACAGCGATGCTACGAACAAATCCCTTTCCAACCAGCATGTTCAGTTTTATTTTCGCAGAGATATTTTCTCTTTACCAGGTGCCAAGTATTTTTTTAAATTTACAGAATCTCCATCGTAAAACACAGCACGGGTCACTTTTGCAAAATGACCAGAAAATATGACATTGGAAACCAGGCCGGAGATTACCTTATTTGTCAAAATTGTGGTCGTTTGTTCTTGTAACAACTGATCGCCATTATGGAAGAATGATGAATAAAACAATACTTCAACCATTAGTGACGATCGAGAATATCCAAGCTGTTTAAATCTTTTGCTTGGTGAAATCCAAGCCATGGAGCATCATCGAAGCATTTTTCTCTCTCAAAATGTGTATAGTTTTCTGTTGACTCGCTACGATCTGCTTATATCTTTCAACAGATTCTTTTGCTTTATTCAATTCCATTTTTAACTTTTTTGTTCCCCATGGGCACCGGAAAGGGAAATGGAAATTTTTGAATTATGAGAACAAACCTAAGTAAAATAAGCGAAAAAAGAAAATGGATGTTTATTAAAGAAATTTTCGAGCAAGCAAAAACAACATCTATTCTGAAAACTTTTCTGCCTCATTTGTCTCCAGAGTGTAGAACATTATGCACCTTTGCTATGTCGTTTTCGCTTTGTAAAGAATTACATTCAGTTGAGGAATCCGCCTCTTGTGAAGGTTCCCATGTACGTTTAAATTTGAAACAAAGTAATAGCATATTATAATTGCCATAGAAGTGAAAATGTGAAATTGAAATTTCTCCTACCAGAGTACTTTTCAATGCTGCAATACCAAGAGTTATATGGAAGTCAACCTGAAGCTAAACAATAGTAACAGCCGAGTTATACACAAAAGAATTTTCTCCTTAAAAAGCTGAGCTTAATACTGTCTATAGCATTTGCTCTTCTAAAACTGTGTAAAAACTCAATATATTCTGTCTTTAGCCACCTCACTTTTATACTTTACAAAATCGTCAGCAGACAATTATTGCTTTAAAGATTTACCAAGTCAAAGCATTTAGTCAAATCCTCTTTAACATACATTTAGCCTTTCGCTGAAAAGAACAAATTATATATATAGTGTATTCAAAAATAGTTGTTTTTAATGCAAAAGAACCAAGTTTTTATTGTTGGCAAGAACTTTTCCAGAGAAATACAGCAACCATTCTTTCTAAATTTATATAAACAAAAAACTAGTGTTACAATATCTCCAGCTGTTCTCGAAGTCTTCTTAACACTGGACGCTTTTGTTTGGAATTGCCTTTAAGTACGAGAGCTACAGCCATTCTGACTTGCCTTTAAGTACGAGAGCTACAGCCATTTTGACTTGATTCCACGTGTCTTAAAAAAGGATCCTTGCGCAGGATTAAAATCACCCAACATAGATAAAGGAACATTTGTCAACTAACTTTTAATTTCTATACACCTATCTTATCAGGTAATTTCAGGTCACTTCAATTATGCTTTTTACCTTACCCTACCTTGCCTTAATAATATGCGTGCTTCAATATGCCTAAACTTATTTATAAATTAATTTGATAATAATCAATATATAATAAATTATTATTAACTCCATACATATTTACGTTTATTTGCATCAATGTGAAAAAAATAACGGCATAAATATATAGTTATTCACATTATTATTCTAATTTAACAAAAGGTATTCTATACTAAGGGCGTTGTTAATCTCATATTGGGATTTTCCATCAAGAATAATTTAGCTGCAACAAATTTCGTCAAGAATAATGCCCAATCGGGATTTGAACGTTTACATGCATTAAACCATCGTCATAAGAAAAAGAGGTAAGAAACAATGATGTTTTGTTCTCATGTCAATATGGGCGAGAGATACTGGCGCCCAAACCTCCAATCCTGCACAGAAGTTCGAAATGGCGCATTTTTAACTGTTGTTCGTGCTGTTGTACTTTAGTCAACGAGTTTCAAAACTGTCATTGAGTAGCCGTTGGCATATTGGCATTCAAAACACTAGTTATTATTACTTGTACTTTGTCGGCCATATCATCCCAAAGTATGAAATATTCATTGATTAATCTCTCTCGTTTTCATTGAGAATATTTGGATAGATGTTCCCTAGTGATCATGCATTATACACCTTCTATAAAAAAATTTTTATAACATCACCATTTCAAATTTTATAACAGAACTTATTGGTTATAAATTGTGTGTTGGTATTGCTGCACAGATTGTTCTAATAGCAGGAAATTATCTTTTTGAAAGCATGCTATTTCCAAAAAATTTGAGTATTTGACAATTCAACAAAAATCATTCAAGTTGAATCTTCACCAAGATCAATATTATCGCTCAAATTTTTGCAGTATTTTAACTTTGTCTACTAAATCTAATCCTTGTGCTAATTGTACAGCACATAACGTTAAATTGAAATCGTCTACGGTCAGAAAGAAACCAAAATGCTTGAACCAGGAAAGTTAAAACCATCTATAAAATTCCCCTCTCCTGAACTCATAAAATTAACCATTCAAAGTTATCATTTAAAGTGCAAACAACTAGCAGCTCAATTAGTGAAAATGAGAAATGTGATCCAAGTTAACGGTGGCAATGTAAGTCGTGAAATAAGCTCTGATTTGGTTACCCTGTGTAGTGGTTGCGACAAAAAAAGATGTATCACTGTTTATGAAATTGTTGGGGAAAAGCGGCAAAGGTATTTTCAATCCTCTTTATTAACTAATGTCAGTTACCATCCAGTGATATTAAATTTTGTCTAAATCTGGCTGCAAAATCTTTTTCTGCTTATTCGGATTTGAGATATGATCCTAAAACTGGTAGTGGTATGCTGGTTTTTCTAAGCCTGTGAACACTTCCTGATTACAGAAATTACATACGACCAACCAGGGGATTTAATCCTGAAGTTATAAATGATCTTGCCAAAGAAACTGAAAATTCAGGAAGATTTAGTATGGGACAAATATTCTGGTGAACTTATCGGCTTTGTTGATTTAGGTGACATTCATACAAACTTTGCCACTTTAAAAACCGTTAAAGAACTTGCCACACATGTACTTGTGTTCCTTGCTAAAAGTGTTGTCAATCCTTTTCTTGTACAGTATCGCAACACTTGCTACATCTATAATTACATCATATCAAATTATGCCTATGTTCTGGAAAGCTGTTCTTTATCTAGAAAGAATGAATTTAAAAGTTATAGCGGCTAGAGCTGATGCTGCTTCACCAAACAGACGCTTTCTCAGAACGCAAATATTTTTACATGGTGAATCTGGCAAGGATATAGTTTATCGTGCTAGAAATACCCATAACAATGCCAACCGTTACATCTTTTTTTTTTTTTTTTTTTTTTTGTTTGCTGATGCTCCACATCTTGTAATAACATCACGCAATTGTCTCTCAAATTCTGTTTCTGGTCGAGCTACACGTTATAGGTGGAATAGTGTTTTATATTCTTTGTAGTCATGTTACACCTGGAAAGTGTCTTAAGATTAGTTCACAAGTGGACAAACGATAATGTGCAATTGACATCTTTCTTAAGTTCGTCTTGCCGCTAAGTCCTAAGTGAAACTGTTGGTAGTGTTTTGAATTAATTTAGTCCACCTGAAGCAGCTGGTACAACACAGTTTTTTCTGATGTTGGATAAATGTTTTAATTGTTTGAACGTAAAGAACACTGTTGAACATGAGTTGAAAAGAATGCCATTTCAAAGCCTTATAAGTCGGTTGATGATGTACGTTTTGCATGGTTGGATGATTTCCTTTCCTATTTTGCATTATGGAAAGAATCTATTAAAGAACGTGACGGAAATTTTACAAAAAATGCAATATTAAAGATGTTTATTTTTTGGCAGACACACGAAGGACCAAAAATTACAGTCAATTCAATCAAAAAAGTTGTTAAATTCTTTTTAGAACATGATGTACCATATATTCTTTCAGAAAGATTTTGCCAGGATGACTTAGAAAACTATTATTATATATTATTATATACTACTAAATTTGATCTCGTTAAGACAATCCTTCTGGAAAAGATATTGGGTATAATGATAATATCATCAAAGCTCAATTTCCGGTAAGACCAATTGCTGAAAATGTTCAGGGGACAAGCAGTAAATTTAACATCATTGATGACACTCCATTACCGAAAAGAAAGAAGACTCAGTAAACCCAAAAGATCGAGACATGAACTTTTGGATTTACTGAGTCACTGTCACAATGGCTATTCTTATAGCCACAAATTTTAAAAACATTATTTTTTAGCTTTATTCCGTAGTTCCTCTTATTCTGTGAAACTAGAAATTGGCTTTTGTTGATGGTTCACTCCAGATATGCTTATTTCATTTTTATTGTGGAATTAGGCAGATTAAACCATTATACTCAAGCGTAAGTTTGTTCGTTTTTACAATATTTTTTTCTATAAATTTAGCGATTTAGCATTTTTCAAAAAGTTAGCGAAACATATTTTGGCGAATGGTCTGATTTATGAATTTCAAATCCGCAAAAAAAGTTGTCACAAATTTCTTTAATAATAATAATTTGAAGCTGCAAAAACTTACTATGCAGCAGCAGTTTTTTTTATTTAGTAAGCTAAGCCGTTTTTTATTAAATGTATGGCTATAAAAATAGCCGTTGTGGCAGTTTTTAAATTTTATCCCCGGAACTAAGTCAATTAGTGTCCCATGCCTTTGCTGCTGCTTGATTTCTTTGTTTCAGTTCTTAGTGATCTCTTTTTTGCAGCCTTCTTAGCAGCTTTCTGTTTTTCACGTATATCTCTTGCATATGAGAAGCTCCGAACTCTTGTATACAAATTGAGCATATGTTCCAAAAGGTTCATACTGACTTCTTTACTGACTTTTGGATCTATGGTATAGGAAACACTATTAACGTTTGAGAATATAGAACAGTTTTTGTACATAACTTCAACAAGATAATGACATTTTAAAGTTGTGCTAAAATGTGTAGTTTTGGAATAAAAAATTGTTTGGAACTTCGAAAAAGATCTTGAATTTGTTTATTTACTCTCAACAATCCACCTGTATCCCGTATATTGATTAGTGTCTGCGAATCATCACAGCCAATTTTGCACGCCTGTAAAATTAAAATAGCCTGCTTGTTGTAATCGGTACACTTCTTTGACGGAACGGAATTTTCTGTGAAGCTTATGTACAATAAATGCAACTATATATTGCAAACTTTTCAGCTCATTTTCAGAAATCGCTAATACAGTATCAAGAAGAGACGCCATAACTTAATCGGTTCCCGAGAGATGAATTAAAATGTGATTAACAGTTAATAAAAAGATTATCCCCTAGTAACCCATAAAAATGTGAATAAAAATCCTCAGCATCACCATGAAAACTTTCAATCAGGGGCTTTATTTTGTTCCAAGGTTCGGCAGTTTTATCAGTTGAAAATGTAAATTTATCCTCTGAAAACATACATCTTGCTGATTCAGGTAAACATCTGTCACCAAAACATATCTCAGCACTTTTTTTCTTTCTTTCTTCTGTATGTAGCTTCTTTAGAATTTTTTCTTCTTTTGACAATTTTGGAAAGGACAGAGAAGGGCTAGTATCTGGCATTTCTTACAAGGCATTCTTAAAATTACAATGTCTGGTTAGACCACGTTGTGATTTCAAATCTTTTTTGCACCTTTCAACTTCTGTTACAACAGCATCTAACAATGTGTTAAAATTCACATCATCTTCCAAAAAACCACCATCAATTAAAACAAATAAATCATCAAGATCATCTCCAGCCAAGTAATCATCTCCTAATTGTGCCGCCATTATTAACTTCCGTGCAGTATGAGAGGGTCGTCCGACACAACTTAAAGATGGATAACGATAGATGCGTAAACAATGTCTTTTTTCCTTATGACTGTGATTAAACGGGCCTTGAAAGCGCTGTTTACGACGTTCTGCGATAAGTCGGAAACGAAGTTATTTTTCGGATTCTGCACTACAATGTAACCAAACCTTTCGGGTAATGCGCATGCGCATCAGAATAGTATAAATGTACGTGTTGCATCCTAGGCCAAGCCTGGGTCTTTGGTCGCGTGGAAAGCATCGCAAACTTTCCATAGCCTTCGACCAAATGGTTCACAGGTGGATACATTGCAACGATAGAGCAGTAATTTTCTGTGATGACCAACTTATTAACAGTCCCGAGTCATATGTTTTCTTTTTAGAAGAACTGAGGTAAGAATATTTTAACCAGAATGAGTCAGCAAGGGGGTTTGATCATACTAGGTCTTCTCTTTGGATAGTGACGACTTTACTTATTACCCCAGTCAAAGAAATATATATATTAGCAGGGGTTTTTTTGATCACAAAGGATCTTGTCTTTGGAGAGTAACGACTCCACTTATTACCTGGGTTTATAACAAAGACTAGCACAGTTGAACAGAAAACGGTTTAAGTTTCTTTTAGGAAGAGAGGGATGTGGAAGCGAACCTCTTCGAGATGACCCAGCTGGACATCTAGGGTACTTAGGTTCAGAAATATGGGTCGAAACCTACCTGGCCTTGGTTAAAGTTCTGTTCATCTTTTCAAATGTGTTGTGTCCTTTTTATTTTTTTATATTTTTTTACTTAATTCCTTGTAAAAAGGGAGAATTGTGCTTTTAGAGGCATTTTCTCTAGAGGAGTACAACCTCTAGCTTATTTCCAAAGACCTAACAGGTTGAGTTCATCATTGCGGTGGCTTGCCACCTCAATTTATTTTACGTAATAATAATAATAATAATAATAATAATAATATTTACTATTTGAAGCTGCAAAAACTTACTATACAGCAGCAGTTTTTTTATTTAGCAAGCTAAGCCGTTTTTTATTAAATGTGTGGCTATATTCGTAAATTGCCCAATAGTGTAATGGTGTTCTACCATTACACTATTGTGTATAGTTTTTAGTTGGCATCATGATGTGAGAGGGTATCGTGCCCTCCGCACATTTCGTTAACAGCATTGCAAGCACACATTAATCAATGTTATGAAAATTTGATTATAAGGTCAATTTTTTCATGGGTTATTATTTCCGTGGCATTACATCCACGAAGATTACCCCCACTGACTTCAGGCTGGTTCTGACCCGCGGCTGGACACGACACGAAAGGCTCTCATTTATAGCTTTAAATTTATTTTTTGTAGTAAATTCTTTGTTGTAATGTTGTCGTAATATTTGTCTTCAGTTTTTATGTTGTCTATTTTTGTGTAGCGACCGTTAGTTGTACGTTTTGTATTGTGTAGAGGGTTGTTTGGTTCAATTACCTTGAATCTGTAGACTATCCTTGCAAAAAGGGAGGTCTTGCACTGCGTTTTGATCTTTAGAGGGTGTAACCTCTACAATTTTAACTAGAAGGGTCATTAGACCAATTTCACCATCACAGCTTGCTGTCTTGTTATCTTATAATCAATTTCCTTAAGCTTCTGCAAAATACCGCATACGTAACTCGGCACGAAACTCATTTTCTGTAATATCCAATAATATAATCCCAACCGGTTGTTCATCACAACTTTGAGGGGACTTATTTGGAAAAGTAGAAAGTTTTGGAAAAAATAAGTATTGTTTTCTTAATTGGCCCACTAATGTGAGTTGATGTAGATCAATTTTTTTTTCCACGGGACGTAAGCTATAAGGTCTTACCGGTAAATATATCTCCATAATATGTTGCCTCTGTTACGCCTCATACCAATTATTATGCGACATGTTACTGTTTAATTGAATGTATACTGATTAATTAAATAAATTTTTGTTTTTAATCTTGTATGCTGTTGCATGGGTTGCTATTAAATCTTTCGTCCCATGACAAAAAACTTAACTCAACTAAGGACTCAATATTTCCTTCGGTTTAACAATAACTTTCTTTTTGCACTTACTTGAGTGGGTGGATGAGTGGGTGGGTGGGTAGGTAGGTATGTAAGTAGCTAATCCCTTGAGAAGCGGAGATCCTAAAAATCTAGCTAGATATCTATGCATCGCCATATGGCGCCGTGCTTAGTAGTTATAACTCTCGTACTTTGTGCGGAAGACCGGGTTTCAATTCCCCTTGTTGGCGATTCAATATTCTTATCATAGCCATGGGTTAACCCAAGCCATGTGAGGGAAATTGGGGAGATGGCACAATGTGTGGGCCTTTGGATGTTGCAAGGATTTGTCTGGTAGAGCACGGACCCTAAGTTGGTAAGTGGGTCTGCGTAGCTCAAAATGAGCATTAAATACTCTAGAAATCCCTATGTAAGGCATGGCCCCTCCTGGAAAAAATAGACAGGGTATTGTAGCTGTAAAAAATATTTGCATTTTGGTAAAGTGTGTGCCGCGGCACCTGACTTCGTCATTAAAGATCTTATGATAAAACACCGCTTATAATTTTTTTTTATGTTTTTCCACTCTTTCCTTAAAAAGTCTACTAGAATTATAAATAAAATTTCAAGTCAAAAATTCTAGTTACCTCTAGATGCCTGTGCAACAAATACAAACATTTCTTTCACACCAATCAGTGTGTATTTCGCAAAAAGCCCTTACCAGGCTTTCCAAACTTCCCAGATAATATTTCCCTGCAATTTTGAAAAATATTTTGGTCGTGATGAGATGTGGCTAATGTGTTCCATAGGCTGGGAGAGTTACGCATTTTGTTGATAAATGCCATTTAGTTAAGAATCTCCACTATTCTGCGGTGATGCTGCTGGTTCAAGTAGCTGTTCCTTGCTTTCGCGTTTTTAAAATGCTGCTCTATGGAAATCCACCTTCCCACCTGATCCAGGATCGTTTCGACAAAATGTCGTCTGTGTAGAGAAACGAGTAGCAACAGCACTTTACTACTTGAAGGATCAAGGTTCATTTGAATGAAAGCTTTCACATTTGGGGTTTCAAAGGCATTGGTATCAGTGTTGTTCCAATGTACATCAAATTCCCGACATTTAAAGATCAGATAAACATAGGGCTTTGTAAGTTTCAAAAAAATGAGTTTCAAATCCCACAAGTTATAGGACGTGTGGATGGTACACACATCCCTATCATAATGCCATCGGAGAATTCACAGGACAAATTTTGCTATAAGATGAAGTACTAACTGAATTGTCAGGCAATTTGCTACGAGAAAGGCTTATTGATCAACGTCCCCTGGCCTGGCAGGATTTATGATGCTAGGGTATATGCCAATAGTAATGTAAATAGGATGTTTGCGTTAAAAGAATTACCCAGCCCATATCTGGAACTCCTACCAGGATATGAACCAGTACCAGCCTTACTTCTTGGAGATCCTGCATACCCACTTTTACCCAATGTAATAGAGGAGTTTGCATCGCCAAGAAATTGAAAGGAAATCACTTTTAATAATATGCTCACAAGTGCACGTAATCTGGTTAAGTGCGCTTTCTGGAGGTTGAAGGCCCGTTGAAGAATCTTCAACAGAACCGTTGGTGAATACAGAGCTCGCTACTAACGTCATTTACTGATGTTTCATGCTGCACAACTTTTGCGATTGCAAGATTAATGGTGTCGACATAAATCCTGAAGCTATTCCAACGCAATTATTAATCGAAAATCGTGTTGTGGGCATCATGAAAAGGTCGGTAAATTATACTCTTACTCCTCCGCACGTGATAAACGAATAAAAGATGTCGTATTTATGTAACAGACTGTAAATGAATAATAGAATTAACTCTTATAATCACTGTATGCAAATACAAAAACATTATTCAACTCTGATTATTTTTAGTTGTCTGTAGCAGAGATACCAAGTCACTGTACGCATGTAGTTTTGATCTTCAAAATACAATGGATGATGATTTACTGGCTGATTGGAATTGCATTTCATCTGCCAGCATAGACAATCCTTTATGCCCTGACCAATATTTGAAGTCGATTTAGTCATTGCTTTGATTTTGATGTTGACTTGAATTTTCTTTCATCATACCAATCGCTTCTTTGTTCAATTCCAGTTACTTCTTTGTTAAGTCCACTTGTATCATGTCGTTCCGGTGTGCCAAAAAATGTTTTTGCATCTTATTGCGTTTGTTGTCTCTCGGTAGCTGTTGTGGCTCGTTTGTTATTGCATCTGTTGTGTGATCAACATCTCCATCCACTTGACTATCTTCAACATCGTCATCATCAAAATCACTGTCACTAAATTGCGCATCTGTGTCTCCCAAACTACATCGCTTATTTGTAACACATGTGACAGATGGCGAACCATCTCAAATTTCTTGTAGATCCAGATCTTGTCCCTTTATCAATGGCAGTTTTGATTTTCCAGATCCTAATTCTTTAACTTTTAAAAGTGAGAATTTTAGAGGCATTTTCTCTAGAGGAGTACAACCTCTAGCTTGTCTCTAAAGACCTAACAGGTTAAGTTCATCATTGCGGTGGCTAGCCACCTCTTTGTAAATTATTTTCTTATTCTGCTGTACCCGTTTTTTCTTAGCTTCGACAACTGATCCACTTTCCTTTTATATTCTAACAGCTCCTCTCGATCCATATAGTTTGATTTAAAGGATTACCTACTGTTCTAAAATCAAATCAAATAAGTTCAAACTGCGCACCATTCCCAGCCTAATATGTGCATAACACAACAACAAGTCCAATTGGAAAACAAGCCCTCTGTAGGTCATGTCATTTTTATAAAGTATCAGATAATCTAATAATGTCTCTACCATGTTGACCACTTCCATCTTTTTTCTTTTTCAGATTTTTTTTGTCCTCGTCAATTGATGTGCTGCATTAACCGTGGATAAGTTATGATCAGCAATGCGTTTCGGTTCTCTGTCAGTGGAAAATATTTACTTTAAGAAGTAGAGCTACTTATATTACTGGATACACTGTTCCCAATAAAATTATAATTTATTTTAAACAATTTTTTTTTACTTTTCCCCGCTGACTTCTCGATCAAATTTCCCTGATTTTATTTCATGGCCATTTTAGGTTTGCCAGAAAGAGTTATTTATTTAAACATGCGCATCGACTTTTTTCACTATGGTCTTTTTACACGATGAATCCAATGAAGTGAAATTTCATTTCTGTCTTTCAAACACATGTGAAAATAACCAGTCCCTTGTTCATATAAACAGTACCAGTGTTTTCATAGCGCATATTAGGCATATTACCAGATCCCAAGCATGAGAAATTTCACCAATCCTCATGTTTCCACATTTATAGGTGTTTGTATCAGTACAGCCGAAATCCATTAGCTTTGCGATCATCCCTGTAAAGGGGGTTATACAGAAGTTTTCCAGTGGCTTCTTATTCTTTGGAGAGAAACCTCCTTTTTTCATTAACATCTCTGTCTTAAAAGGCTAGTTATATCTGCATTGCGATTTAGTTATCTCTGTTCTCTTATTGAGGTATGAAATTTTGACTTTGAGCAAAGTGAAACCTTCATAACTTCTGAAAAATTCAATAAACTAAGGCACCTTTTGACAGAAGTATGGTATTTTTTTATCGATATAATCCTAGGTCAATATATAAAATAGCACAAAAATAAAAATAAAGAAAATGATGCAAAAACGTATAAAATTAACCCTATCTTCACAATAAATGTCGCTGTATCTATAGCAAACAAAGTATACCGAGTAAAAAATATCAAGTATCTTCCGTCAAATATAATAATTAGAAACTGAAGTGAAAGTACTAATTTGCTGTTAAAAAACCTTGATTTCATTATATTCCTGCTCTGTCTTCCCCAGGTCCAAAAAAGTAACAACCAATGGAATAAAAGTGAGCAACTGAGTACTTAACATTGATATCATAATAAAGCATAATAGGAATACTAGGTATATTTTTTAAAAAAGGAGGTTTGAGCGGCAAAGGAGTTTGGTCAAAGTTAATTATTAATTCGTTAGGTATTTTGTGCCAGGTTTGCAGTTGACAAATCTTCTGACAAGAGCGCTGGTGCCACGGGAATTCTGGAAGTGGTAGCGTCATCTTCCGTCCGAGGATGTCCATTGAGTATAAAACCTTTCTGGCCCAATCATTTGATAAGGACAAATATCCTCCATTTTCAACAAATAGGGTTCTATCCTTAGCCTGGCCAATTCCTCTTGCAACGACGTTAATGACGGAAGAGGTGACAGGTGCTCTTCTTAGTCTTAACGCACTGACAGTATCTATTGTCTTTTTCATAATTTCTTCTGAAAGCAATGTTGGTCTACCCCTGTTTTTCATGATAATTCCTTCGGAAAGATCAGTTTCTTTTGCTCTGTGGGTAACTTTTTTTTTAAATCTGTAATGGATTGCTTAGTCAAACGCGGATATTTTGTGGAAAGTAATCGGAGCGTGCTAGCATTTCCAATTTTTGCGGCATGTTCGCCAACTTCAAGCCGTTGTTTAAATTAAAAATAGAGTCTGTTCTGATTTGCGAAATTGCAAGTCATGGATGGCATTATTACGGAAAGAATACGTGGAAATGACCAAAAAAGAATGAGACCGTATTTGATGAAAAGGAAACAAACAAAATAGCCTTAGAAAATGATCCCTACTCCATCGCTTGGAAAAAGAAAAACAACAGTAAAATAACTTGTGACGTAGTTGGACTTGTTCAAGGAAATTTTAAGAGCTGTATTATATTAGGCACTTCAGGGCATTTTTGTTGAATCCCAAATCAAGCACTAAAGCAAATTAAGATTGTTCTACAGACTAAGACAAATCCAACGAGAGGTCAATGACCTCTGTACGTTGAGTAAAACCAAAGTTATGGACATTTTAGTATGTGCAATTGATGGCATTTTTTAAACAATTGCATTGCAATATTCTGCAGGAAAAGGGGAAATAAAATGGCACAAAAAACAGGGTATAAAAAAGTCCGTTTTAACGACAAAATCGCCTGAACTGAAATTCTCATATCTTTCGTTCTAGAATTAGGAATAACTTTAAATTTTTAGAGGATATTAATAAACACTTATATTTTTTATCATCATTTTTATTAATCAAAATATGACGTCACAACTCTGCCATTATGGAAATGACCAAATATGGTTAAAACTAATAAAAATACCAATAAAACATTACTCGAAGTGTTTTCATAAAAGTTACTGCTTAGAAAACCAATATATAGGTAAAGGATGTGCCCAAAATTTTCCTGAAAGATTATCACGTGATAAAAGTGTGTATTTTACAGACCAGATTTGTGAAAACATAATGAACAAATATGGTTAAAACTAATAAAAATACCAATAAAACATATTTGAATTGTTTTATGAAAGTTACTGCTTAGAAAACTAATATATAAGTAATAGATGTGTCCAAAATTTTCCTGAAAGATTATCACGTGATGAAAGTGTGTATTTTACAGACCAGATTTGTGAAAACATAATGACCAAATATGGTTAAAACTAATAAAAATACCAATAAAACATATATTTGAATTGTTTTATGAAAGTTACTGCTTAGAAAACTAATATATAAGTAATGGATGTGTCCAAAATTTTCCTGAAAGATTATCAAGAGCGTGTATTTTACAGACCAGATTTGCGAAAACATACGTTATTTCAATACCATAAAAAATTTATATCTTTTGGTCTTTTCAGTGAACGTGGATTTAAATTTACATATCCTTCAAACCCAATTAAAATATGATGTCACAACTCTGCCATTATGGAAATGACCAAATTATATATATTTTAAAAACTACTAAAAATACTGATTTCAAAATTGTCACTCTATAAGAATGCTGCCAAAACATGCATTACTTCAAAAACCAACAGAACTATCACGAAAACAAAACTTTTTAATTAAGCATCAATTTTTAAAAAAAATAATATCTTGCAGACCAGACTTCAAATAAGTTGTAAATCTTAATTTTTGTGTAAAAATATAAAAAACGCACAAAATTTGCACAAATATAATCATTGCGTTAAACATATGAGGATAAAATAATGCAGATACTTTCTAAATTAGCAGTACAAAATTTATCGTTCTATTATACTACAGAGTTTCTGTAAATGGTATATACGCAAATAGTAAAAATTAAAAATCACTTATATAATGATGAAGGATCCAAGAACCACTTTTACTTCCAATACAATCGTTTGTGCATCCAAAATATCACAAATTCGTACTCAGTTTGTTGTATATTAAAGAACGATGAAGCAACATGAAATATCAGGCAGACACTGGCTCATATGTTTTTTGAATACACCTAGAGTTAGAAAATTAAGTTGATAAGAAAAAAATTATCTACTAAAAGGTGTAAGAGGAACACTAAAAACTACTAGGAAGGTACTACTAATATATATACATATATCAATCGAAAAACTAGGAAATAATAATCAGTTCTCCTTTCTCTAAATCGACAAGAAGAGGGAAGTTCCACGTCTCATCTTCTCCTTCATACTGCACAGTATACGTTGACTTTTTAGAATTTGATAAAACTAATGACATAACTGTTCCTCTACACCAAAACACATCATCGCACCCTTCCTCGCGTACTTTATGCTGAATTAACTTTCCAACTAAAGACTGTGGGTTTTCCAAATATTTTTGAAGCTGTGCACGTTGCTTATCAATAACAAGCCGTAAATGACCCTCTTTCAACTTTCTTCCCAACTTTACCTTTTGCTCCGTAACATTTCCTAACCTTGTATTCTTGTCCATTAAAACTGGCTTAGGTGCAATAGGTCTTTCACTTGCTAAACTATACTTTACAACTTCTTTAAAATTCTCACACAATTCCTCCCACAACAACTTTCTACGCTTCCCAGAATCAACCTTTGTGACATAGTAAAATTTCACTGGACATTTCACACACAATGCAAACCTATAAAAATTTAACTGTGCAATCAAAACCTTTTCTTTTCAACATCGTCCTTAATACATTTTAATCCATTCTCAATGTCACTTTCAGACGACCAAAGATTTACTCGACAACCTATCAATGAATTAGCTGCTGTTATTTTTTTCATTGTTTCCTTTTCCTCAATTTTTTTTTTTTAATTTTTGTTTGGCTAGCAACTGTTGTACTTTTTTTTTCCTTCAAAACAGCTTTTCTTTCAGCATACTTCATTTTCATTTCTGGAGCCAATTTCCTTGCACGGTCTAAGATAAACTCCCTATCCTCATCTGATTGCTCAGCAAGGCAAGAACCAGTGTCATTCCTCATCCACATAGTGAGAGCTTGAATTGTTTGGATGTTTGAATTTGGTTTTGATCTGACCAACATGTCTAATATCGCAAAATCAGATTCACTTGCTTTGTTAGTGGTAGGTACAACAGCACCGATTTTTTTTATATTGTCATCAGCATTCCAATATTTCCCACCTGGAAGTTGATCAACACATTGTCTTTCTAGTATGACAAGAATTCCTAGTAAAATAATCTCCAAAGCTTGTTGTATCATAACATCAAAATCAACATCATCATTATCTTCAAACAGTTTCTCGTAAAGGCAATCCGTATGAATGGGTAATTTAGGAAATATCAACTGTTGATTTAGTAATGGTGATGCATCTTTTCCAAGTTCATCAATTTTTATTTTTAAGTGAAAAAGATGTACATTTAAATCAACTTTTTTTGCTTTCAATTAAACGCCACAATGGACCAGTTAAAAATTTATCAATAATTCCTAAAGCTCTTAATTCAGCAGTAAACAACTCATTACTCAGGTCTTCCTTCACAGCTTTCAATAAATTATTTGGATTTGGCCAACCATTGAGAAATGCCAACATTGATTCTCGATGGTAGTATACAGCTGCTGCATTATAATATAAAACATTAAAACGATTACCAATGAAGGGTATGAGCATTCCTTTTTCACCTTTTCCATGAAGGTAAGAGTTAAAGTAAGATGCAACACCTGCTTCATCACTA
The DNA here is from genome assembly GCF_029227915.1 of Hydractinia symbiolongicarpus. Lineage (NCBI taxonomy): Eukaryota > Metazoa > Cnidaria > Hydrozoa > Anthoathecata > Hydractiniidae > Hydractinia > Hydractinia symbiolongicarpus. Next base: position 21,017,429 of record NC_079881.1, read on the forward strand.
CCTCTTGAATGAAATGCTTTGCATGCAGTACGTACAAGACGGGCAACACTGGATTCCTTTGTAGTAAATGCGTACTCTGGTGAATAATCTTCTGCTAACCCCATCCCTTCAAACTCTTTCAACACTTTATCAGTCTCACTTGCAAAGTTAGCTAAAAGATGTAGTTTGCAAAATAAATTTCCCATTTGCGATAACTGTTTGCGTTCATGAACTGTTAATGTACTCCAATTTTTTATCACTTTAGGCAAAAATAATTCTCTCATTTCTTGGAGTTGTTGATTAAAGACAGGGTTAACTGGTCCAAGATCACTCATTGTGGATTTTATTTTAGTTATTAAGGTTCCAAACAGCTCTTCATTATTACCACCCAAACTATCACAAATATCGCCTAATGAATTCCTAAATGTGTCAAGAGTTGCAGACGCATTTCCTTGGGCCATCTCATCTAAGCCAAATGACAATAACTTTCCACTGGCTGTAGTGATTTGAAAATTTTGGTAATGACGGTGATATTTAGTTGTTCCATCATTATGAAGACAATTACCCCCTGAACTGTTAGTTGATTGCAACATTGCTTCTCCTACTTGTGCCTGGGATAACAATAACGCTTCACTCATTAGCCTTGATTTCATGCCAGTTGAAGGTAGCCTGCTAACATCCTTTCTTGCCAATGTTCTTAATACACATTTTATTACATTATTTACTTTGTTCATACTGACATTCAACGACACTAACTCCATAATACACTCCCTAATATCATTTGTGAATTTCCCATCTGCAAAGGAGACTACAATGTCATCTCTCAAAAGTTCCACAAGTTTTTCTAAGTCGTTATTTTCAGCTTCAAGTGTTTTTACTTTCTGTCTTAATGACTTTAACTCTATTTCAATTTCTTTAAGGTCACCGTGATTAGTCACACTTTCACTTAGCTTTTTATTTAATTACCATGCTTTCTTTTTTAACGATTTTCTTTCAGAGTTCAACTCGTCTATTACAGATACAAATTCATTCTCCTTTTCTTCTTTCGCATTCAACTCTTCACTAACTGCATATATCTTTTTTTCAAGTTCACTTTTTTCAGAATTCAATTCGTCTATTTCTTTTATTTTTTCAGCAATGTTTTCATCTCTACGTTTTATTTTTTTATTCAAGTTTCTTATTCTCTCACTACCATACTTTTCAACAAAACAACCGAATTTTCTTTCTGACTTCTCAAGTTTTTTTTCCTTTTCACTATAATCTTTCTTTAAGATAGTATATTTTCTTTCGAAAACATGTCCATCGTGGGAAGTATCCAAAGCTACCGATTTCAATTTTTCATTTACTTCTTCTAAAGCTGTTATTTGGCTAGCATATGTTTGCACTACTTTTTCTACACCTTCAAGTTCACTTAACTTTCTTTTTAAACCCCTTCCTTCTTCTTTAAGTACGTTTACTTTCTGCATTAATGTCCTTTCTTTATTTGTAGCAGAAAGAGAAACGTGTGTGACAATAAGAGGCAACGAAAAAGCAGTATCACCAAATTCTTTAAAATTACCACTTTTCCTTCTAAAAAATCTGTCCTTGTCGACGACTCTTAATTTTATTAAAGAGTGTTTTATCATTAAACATTGTCCTATCTTTCAGAAAATTGCTACAAAACTGTTCACATACATTTTGAACACAACTGTCAGTTAATGTCTTAAACCACTCAATTACATCTCTATTTGTCAAACTCATGATTTGTTATATTCTGTCTATAAAAAAAGTTATTTATAAAACTGGTTAAGAATAATATAACTAGCTAAAGTAACTAAAGTAAAGTAACAAACCTAAAATGGCGGTTGGCCTTTACTAAATATGCGCTTTAGGAGAAAAAGTAAATATACAGTTTTTATAAACACGAAACTGCTGCACTAAGAAAGGTCTAGAGTACACAAAATAACAAATACTTGGTAAACAGATAGTTAAAAATAGATTTGAAAGGTGAGCCAACTCCTTAAATTTAGTTTTACCTCCAAATATCAGCTTTTTTGTCTTCTCTTCGGCCCCACAACAACATATCTGCTTCTCCAATATTGGCTCAGGTCGTTATATAAACTCGTATGTTCCTAGTTTCAATATCTGCCCAAGTTTATACTTCTAGAGGTGCCGAAGGTGCCCAGATGTTTATATATAAATGTGATAACAAAAATAAATCACAGAAAATTTCCAGTCAGAATTTCCCCTGAAATTGCGCAATTTTTGATCAACGGGAATTGTCACGTGACATGAAGTGCCTAATTATATTTCATGTCGAGAGGCGGCAAAGTAATTGGGCAAGTTTTGGAGGAACAATGTTATACCTCTCCGATTTCCAAAGGGGGCTTGAAATATTATTGATGGTCAAATTTAAAATAGCCGATGTAAACCAAAAATATATAGAGCGTTTGAAAGAAATTACATCCACTAACTTTAATGTAGACTTTCCAGTAGGCATTGAAATTGATAATCAAGAGGTGTAAATGAAAACTGTCAGAGAGGACGAACAATCGGGCGACGCCAGTGATAACGATCATATTGATGTCGAAACTGATGATATAATTTGTATTGATTAGTAATTTCGGACAACTCAGAATTTTGGGTGGATTAATATTTGGACAAAAAAAATCCGAAATTTTTTCCCACCGAAATTTTTAGGTGTTAATGTATCTCCATACATATAGACTAATTTTGTGGGCAACATGGCACCCTAGTTGCAAAGCGAGATTTTGGCGGTCGATAATAGAAAATACTTTCAAAAAAGAAATACTAGTTCGTCGGTTAAAAATATTCGTCGGTGAAAATAATTCGCCGGTGAAAAATATCGTAAGTGAAAAGTTCGTTGGTGAAAAATATTCGTCACCAAGACAAAAAATTCGTCACTTTACACCGACGGATCTTTTACCGATAAGATATATATTGCTGAGACTGAGTGTATATATTGTTGCTGTTAGTTACTCACTATTTATATTGTCGTTTAAGATAATATATTGTCACTACTGACTGACTGTTGCTATTGATTATATATTGGTGCAACTGACTATTTATATTGTCGTTTAAGATTATATATTGCAGTACTAACTATAAATATTGTCACTACTGACTATATGTTGCAGCGTATATTGCAGTACTGATTATATATATATTTAGTTGTTAATTGTCTTGGTAATTCAGTAAAAACACACTCATCAATAGAGAATATTGTATTATGACACAATTTTTTGCATGCAACATCATTCGCATGGAACGCAATTTGTAAATTTGTGGAATGGATCAGGATGCCGGGTAATAAAATAATCGAAGTAGGCAGGACAGATAACACATGCTGCCAATAATCATAACAAGGGGATCATACCAAAATGCTTGCCTAAGGCAAAGAGGGTAATTACCCCAGAGTATGCACGTTATGGTTGACAATTTTATGTCCTTATGGATAATATATTGTGAATGGTTTAAGGTACACTTTCACTTCACTATAAAAAGATAATCACGCATGGTGACTTTCTGCATCCAATAAACATGTGCTATCAAATAATCATGAGCTAAAGGTAGCATGCACCAGCTGGTGCAGTATTAGCCTAGCATGTGTTACCACAAAATAATAATATCAGGATTCATAAAGGGGTGTGCCTCACCGTAGTTATAATAAGTGATAATAATATGAAGTAATAATACGATACACAAACCTCACACACGCATCTCTCCAAACTTTTTATGGCTGACGTAGGAAGCCCGACATCCCCAAATTTCCCTAAATTAGTGTGGGTATTTTGTAGGAAAAAGTCAGTCATTTAGAATACCGGCTTTCTCTCTGTAAATTATTTGGACCAAATGTCCCAGAGCTTAGGCACGTCATTAAGGTAGGCCATTTTAGAACACTACTTGATTCTAAAATATCTGCGATAATATTCGATGGACCACCTGCCTAAGACCTTAATGGCAAGTCATGTAGGTAATGAAGTAGCTGCCAAATGAAAGCAAGGCAGTGAAAAATCCAGTCAAGTAAATCAGCGAAGTGATTAAAGGTGAACGTTGATGACCGTCCACCGAATGGGAGAACAATATGAAAAAATATTAACCCTGCCATTTGTAAGGCAAGTTCTACATCTAGTTTGCTAAAAAGCACTCCTGTCCTAGTGCACGTACCATATCAATGGCATCGTCCAATGATGAATATGTAACAGGATGGGGTTCTGAGAACTACCATGGTGAACTGAAAATCATCTTTTTTAGGAGCTGTACCCAATAGGGAGCAATGAAAATGGAGAGGAGGGTAATCGAAGGGGCCAACTCTATGTCCTCTATTTATGGCTTTAAAATAGCCTCATTAACCATGCTTAAGGTTCCATAAAAATGTTGTGGTCGTTGACGTTAAAAGTTGTCCATTTTGGTACCCAAGTGTAAACCCATAGGTGAAGCCAGATGGAATAAGTAGATTAAGACCTGATTGGGATGTGAAATTGATAATTTGCCTAACAATGCAACATTAACAGGAGTGGAAACAAAGGACTGAATAAGGAAAGAATTATTGGGTACTTGGCTGAGAGGGCCTAAAATGAGCAACGGTGTGCTGGATGGTTTTTTGAACAATGGGAACGCATGTGTGGAAAGGGTATCTATTGGAGCAGGTCATGCCTTTCTTGAACCGCCAGCAAACACTGGAAGTGGATGGAAATCTGACCTGCTGGAAGCCGCAATCTGGAGGATACTGGGAAGCACTTCGAGACTCTGGGCCACAACCACTTTTACTGGGAAACATAGTGCAATTGGGGGCTAAATGTCCTCGCTGACCACAATTGAAACATGCATACGAAGTATGTGTCGATGGAGGGTTGGAAGGGAGCCCCTCTTATGTATTGGGTAACGGGAAAATCGTCAAGTTGGTCCCATCGGCGCAAAGAATCATTAGCTAACTGCTGCCTATGTAGTTTTTCAAAGGCACACACAGCAGAGAAAAGGTATTGGTTAGCAAACTGGGTGACTAGAGTTTGATAGATGACCAGCTGTGTGGCAAGATGTGGATAAAAATAAAGGAGCCAACGTAGATAGTTGTTGTAGTTGTAGTTCGTACATTATGATCGTATTCACCCTCGGCGTCTGGGACAAACAACGAATTTAAGGATAGTGGGAGGAGTAATTCCAAATTAACATACTCCTAACGCTTGATTTTATCCAAAACAGTCTTGGGTACTGCAGGGAACGAAGTTACAGAATATTGCGCCGGTGGGATGTGAAAAGACAACAAAGGGGCCTCAATGCGCACAGATTTATCTGTAGGCTGAACATCCGCAGCAGCATTCGCGCCATCTTGATAAAGAACTGGGTCCAAATAGCCGAGGAAGAGCGCGAGGAAAACAAAGATGGCTCGGAATAATGGTTCCCCAATGACGTGGTTGGTTCCAGTAAATTCAAATTATTTACTTGGTTAGCCTCTACTTGGCTACTAATTTCCGTGCGGACAAAATCAAATAAGTCCTTTTTTAAATTGTCAAAAGTTTTATTTTTGCGTTTGAACACGACTTGTTTATTCGAGGCTTTCTGAACTTTCGAAGGTATGGTTTTGTGCAGCAAAGGATTTTCCCCACCAGAGGCGTTGCTGATGTCGGCATCGTCCGAGGATAATTCGGTTACCACGTGTTTCTGGGGAAGGCCACCATCTTTAATGCGCATTTCGATAGTAACATGACCCATCATAAGCTCAACAATATTCAAGAGAGATTTCCCACTGGTAGAGGCCCACTGCTCAACCGTGCGCATATGAGGCTCTTTTTCGAATACAGACGTGTCAAAAAACTGCTTACCAGACTGTAGTGTGAATGAGCAGCATGGTTCTTCACTGGGCGTGTCAGTTGCTGGTGCTTTGGTGCCTTTTTGAGGTGGTTGTTTATTTTTAGGTGCCATGATGTTGCTGTCAAGATACCTGTTGATCAATAGTTTAAAATCTGAGGAGCTTTAGTCTCCAACAACCTCAGTTCTTTATGGCTAAAATTAGACGTGTCTGTGTTTATTGACTTGTTTCATTAAGCGAGGCAAAGTAAGGCATGTTGACATGGGGTAACTGAGACAATACTCTAAGCTTATACAATCCAACATGGCTACCTGTTTACTGGATCAAAAGTGCCTTATTCTCAGACCTTATTTGAGGTACATTACTAAGCCAGAGCCAGAGTGGTACCTATTATTCTACAGGCCAGCTAGAAGATTTACTCAGCTAGAAGATTTACTGAAGTCTCTACAATTAACATGAGCTAAATATTCATTTAGCTCCATTTAGTTTTACTTCATCTTGCATATGCGTACGTATGTTCGTAACTAGGATTGTTGTATGGCTGTTCTAAACAAAATAAAAATAACCGTAAATAATCAAATCACCTTAACATATTATCTATAAAAGAGACCTGTTATAGGAGAAGTAGATATACCAATACTGCTTTCCCTCATCTTCCAATTTTTGTTGTTCAATGTTGACTTGTGTGAAATTATCAATGATTATATAAAAAAAAAGCAATATTCGTGTTTTTAGTGCATTATCGTTTCATTCCGCCGTTTATCAGCTAATTTATTTTCACGCATGTTAACCATTCAATCGGTTTTTATTTCTCTAGGGTTTCATGTAGCGTTGTTTCGTTATCTTGTCAAACTAGTTTTTATATCGTTTTTTCTATAATAGCCCTACGTTTTTTCTCGTTTTTAGTTCAATCACTAGTTGATTATGAAGTAGTCGAATGAATCAGGTTTTAATATTTCTTACTGGCTCACTATACTATTCCAGCGCACACTCTTGGTCAGCTGGTAGGTTTTTTCGTGTTTTTTTGGTTTGTCCTTTTTCGCTTTTTGCAGGTTTTGTGTGTGTCTTTGCCCTTTCAGTGTTTGTCGGGCCTTTAGGTTAGTTAATCTTTGTAATAATTTTAATATTTTTAGTTTGAACCATACATTACACGATCATCACCAAAACTGTGTTGTGTGTGTTGTGGACAGAGCCCCCACGTTTTTATGCATCAAATCTCCCAAACCTTGTTTGATTTTATGTTCTCCACGCCAAGGGTGAATAAAAAATATTTTTTTGCTAAGCGAAATCTTGCGTTTCGTGCTGTGCTAGTTGATTTCGTGTAAACAAACAGCTATCAACATTATTGCTATCCCAAAAAGATGCGTGCGCAAGAATGGAGGTAACACAAACATTAGTTTGTAAAAAATATGGCTAGGGCGATATATTTTATCCACTTTGTAGCCATGGACGAATTTTTAGGGGTAATGATTACTCTTTATATATCACTAGTCATTAACCTTTGGAGAAAATCCACGGGGTCATCCATCGGTTAAATGACGTTATTTTCGTGTGGTCGTAGCACGACTGCGCACTTACACACAGACAGGATACAGATCACAACCAATTGAACTAACATTTTCAATACGGAAAAAAGGAGGCAAAAATGAAAATTTTTAACCAGTTTCGCACAATTGTAGGGCAAATATCTTTTGTCCGAGAAATGTTCCCTAAAGAGACCTTCCTACAGTTAATAGTAAGAGTTACATGTTTACGCAGCACCATAAAACGTATTCGCTTAAAACATGTTCTAATTTAACTGTATTTTCCGCTGCAGAGCAAAAATCCCGCAAGTTCTTTGTTAGCGCGTGCGTACTTCAAAAAAATAAGTGATGATCTTACAAGCACACATGCGTTAACAAAAAACTCAGTCAAATATAAACGAACTTTAATGATGTGTCGTTTTATAAATGCATCAGATAAGAGAGGTTTCACTGTCTTATTCAAGCTTGCTTCTTTATTCGTAATTTGAATGACATACCTAATGTTATATTTAGATGTTTTTTCACAGTCACTTCCAAAATCTTGGCGTGTTAAAATCATCACACAGCTTATTCACTTCCTCCTTTAATTCGGCTGTGAGAGATCTACAACGTCCATTCAAATCGTTTGTTTTAGTACGAGAAGAAAAGATGGAATCAGCTTGAGAATCATTCGACATAACGTGTGTAAGATCATTCGGGACGAGATATTTTGATAGATTCATAAATGTGAAAATTTGGATCAAAACTTGATATGGCTCTCCCAATAACTCTTCGTATTTTAGCGATTTAATAGCGTATCCCTTAGCACACAAGTTCTTATACGCAATCCATTTTGAAATCCATGTCAGCGACAGTTTAGAAAATATTGAGAGATTTTTCAAATAATCTGGTGAACGAGATCTTTCGCCATTTACTATGCTATGTTGACCAATCCCGACAAGACACTGCAAAGTTTTTATATTGGATAATGACCAGTTGTTCATTATCATTAGCTTCTCGTAGGATCTGACGTAGGGCACTGGATCTCTGTGCATATAAACGCATTTTATTTCTGGAACGGCTTCCATCAGGATATCCAAAACAAATACAACGGTACTCTGGCATTTAAAGAAGATTATTGATGACTTTCTCGTGTTTGCATGCTTTAACGTGCACATGAGAGCGCTGAAACACAGAGATTTTAACGTGTCGCGATCGTGTGTTCCACAATGGGAGACGTATGCAATATCTGTAAACGCGTACGTTTCAGATATGGATAACGAATGCGGAATGGCTTCAAAGACCTTGGTAACAACCGTAGAACCACATCTTCCATGGTGTGCCAAATGAATAATCGGTACGTTGGGTAGAGTTATATCTTTTGAAATTTTGTGGAATGAAGAAAGAGGTAAATAGATGACTTTTCGAGCGTTAACACCTTGGAGAGGAAACGCGAAGGGGCCATTTTTAGAGTTGAAGACATCATAGTCTTCACAATCAACAAAAATTGCATGCTCTCTCGTTATTCTAAATAGTGTTACGCTATCGTTTAAAATAATGTTTGGATGGTCGTATCGTTCGTGAGTGTGTATGAAATCTCCTGTGAACAGTTCGTCTAAGCATGGAGGACGCCTGTGGAAAAACCAAATTGTACACACCTCAGCGCTTTTCTCATACATCTGTTGACAATGCTGCGGGCGACCAATCAGAAATGCGTACATTTTTTCAACCGACATCAGCGAATACTTTAATATCAAGAAAAGAATCCATAAAATATCAACGACAAGAGTCTTTCCCTCTAGAGTGGAAATAAAATTAGATTAAAAGATAAAAAATAGTAAACATACAAAAATGTATTTGTTCCTGTTCATTTAATATCATTTTCTGCATGTTACAATACTTGTGAACTTTTATTTTAAAGCCCCTTTTCTGAAACTATGAAGACTGTTCCTATCTAATATGATTGTTATTATAATCATATAAATAATAAATTTTAATGTATTGACGGATGAGGGCGGACAACACAGATTGAAGGGGGTAGGGTGTAGAGTTCGGAGTAATCACTATGGTTTGGCCTGAAAATTATTTGCATTTAACTCAAACGTGTTTGCCAAAAAATCTGTGAAATCATTAATTATGATGTATTAACAAAACACTAACACACAAAACTCCATATGTGATTTTTCTGGGTGTTCATGGGAAAATGTAAACACCTAAATGAAGTCTTTAAAATTGTATAGTGTCGTTGAAAGGTTACTTGAACTCACAGAAGCCTTACGTCTGAAAATTGACTTTAACAAATAAACCGTGATAACTCATCTTTCAGTCCTGCTTGTAGGACCTCGTAGGTTTTGTTAAATGAAATGTTTTAACCCACCTTAACACAAAAGTCACCGTAGAGCATTTAAAGATTAGGGCTTCGGAACAGTTTTAATAAGCTCTTCTTCATTTACTGCGAAATCAGAAATTTTTAACTGTGCGATTTCATGTGAAAATTGTGAATACAGTGAATTACCGGCAATTCGAACCCCCAACGAATCGAGAAAAATAGTTCGATTAAACAAATTTTCGAGTTAAACGAAGCTCCTGTTTAGTCGAATTTAGTCTAAAATGAGATTATTGTTCGAGTTAAAGCAATTTTACCCAGAGGTGTGGCAACAGTGACTAGAAAAAAGGGCAATCTTAGCGATAAAAAGGTGCGAGTCCCTTGTAAATTGAATTTTCTATGACAGACAACATTATTTATCTATATTACTTCGAGAGTTGATAAAAAAAGAATCAGAATAAATTTTGGCATTTATCTAGTGATTGATCTTGTTTTCTGGAATAAAAAATATGAGTTATCAGAAGAAATTAGCCTTAGGGGGCACGAAAATGGTTCGAGATAATGAAAGTTCAAGTTATCCGGCGTTCGAATTACCGGGAGCGAACTGTGTTATCACATATCATCAGCCTGTAATTAGAAATATTTCTGTCGCGATTTTTTTTAAATTTATCTGACATGATTTGGATGGCACTTCTTCCCATTATCAACTCATACATTCTCGACCGCAGAGCTCTTTGAGATAAACTCAAAGGTAGCTCTGGACCTGTCTGCTCACGTGATGGATTCTCATTGGTCTATTATGAGAATTCTATATAATTTATGTAAGAACCAAAAATTTGGCAGTAAAAAAATTGTTTAAAGACAAAATTCGTAGAAAATGTTCAACGAAATAAGTCACTTTTAGAACGACCGTACAACAACTATTTGAATTTTTATGGAATTAAATTGAAGAGAATAAAATTTTCATAATATATTGTGGCAAGACCGCTAATATTTGTAGATTGTGATTTTAAGATATAGCCATTTTTGCTTAAAAATTTTGGATCTTGTTTTTATGTTTATAGATTTTGTTGACGGATTCGTTAAAAATATATAAAAGCTTTTGTCTACTATTTTCTTTATATTCCTTTTTTGCAAAAGTGTATACATTGAATATTGCATTTTTTTTTATCATTCGCAAATGTAGGGATTTTTCAAAAATCTTTTGTCAATTTTTTAAAATATAATATACATAATGCTAAAGTTATTATGAAAAAAAACATTTTTGGGTAACTTTTTTTGATTTTGATCCTATATGTGCAAGATTATGTTCCAAAAATTTGGAGAAATTCTACGAAACAAGAAGTGTATTCCATTATATGTAAATAAAAATAAAATATTTTTCTGTGATCATTTTTCTTTTGAAAAAAGTATTCAAAATGTATCTATACTATAATACCCGTATACGTCTGTCCGCCCGTCTGTCTATCACGCAAAATGGTAGCTTAGCTGCGCAGGTAGCGAGACGCACGCAATGCGGTATAAAAAGGACGAGCGAACCCGTGGATTTTTCCACGGGCTAACGACTAGTTTGTTTATAAGAATACCTTTTGATCACGAACATTTTTTTTATGGCATCCTAAAAAAGTGTTTCACAAAAATAATTTTCTTGCCTTTTTTTCCAAAAAATAGGTTTTGAAAAAATCATAAACGAGACAAGCGTTTTAAAAATAAAACAAGAAAAAACTTGCTTGGAAGGATGTAGCCAAAGAAGCAAACTTGTTATGGTACTTAAACTATTTTTTTAGAAAACTTAATTTTTAGCATATAAGATTTCTCGAAAAAATGTTGAAGCTATTATATTGATATATGAAAAGTACAAAGCATATTCCAATAATGTTGATGTACTTTTTTTTAGCCAGTAACGCTGAAAAATCGTTCCGAAACATAAGAAACAGATATGGGAGAGGAAAAAAGTAAAAGTTTAAAAAAATCAGTGCTTTTTCACCATCAATATTGCTAAGCTTTTGTGTAAGTGTAAACGGCTTGCGTTTTCTTACTTCACTCCTGCGTTGCTCTTAAAGCAGCTGCTACTGCGCATGCGTACTTCACGACGCAGGCGCAGACGCAAGCAAGTGTGAATCAGGCTTTAGTACCACTTGATCCATCATCTTTGCAGCACGTGGAAAGATAATGTGTAGGGTTACTAATACCATCATTTTTTTAAACGAATTTGTTTATCGGATTTGTTTTGACTAGGTGCAGGGGAAGAAACTATAAACTGAGGCAAACTAATAGCAAAATTCTTTTATTCTTTCTGCTTCATTTTTTTATCATCTAAAATTGAACTTCTAAGGAGTGCGAATTCCAATTAGCTATTTGCTGTAAATGTCTTCAAATAAACTCTGCCCACGACTTGCATTACAATGAATGTTTTGATTTTGAGTTGAAAAAAAAAGAATATGCGCACTCATTTCTGTAGGTAGAAAATGTAAACGACAGATGGTAAAAAAATAGACCTTTTTACTGATAGTGCTACCATTTTTAAGTTTATGAATTCGCAATGCAGTATGGGAAAATCAAGTTCTCAAATTGGGTTGGTAAACCATCGAACGAGATACAAGAAATCGTTATGTGAGTTCAACTTCCAAGTGGAGCTATTAGCTATTGGGATTTACAGCACTTTTGGATTATCCACAGGAACTTCTTTTAAAGTTTACTGAACAACGTCCACCAACTTAAATGAGATTTTATATCCGTGTTACACCAAGCCCGGTTTGTTATATCCATATTACATACCAAGCCCGGTTTTTTATATCCGCGTTACATACCAAGCCCGGTCTTTATTTACACACGCTTTGTCATAAGAACAATTTTATAAAAACATTAGTTTCAGATTTCGCTTAAAATAAGAACAGAATTACTTTCATGGTGAAATTGTTTTTAGAACTAAAAGCAACCCAGAGTCTAAATTTTGCTATGAAATAGAGACAATCCAGAATGTAATTTCTCTCAATACTTTCTCAAGCTATCAAATTATAAAATACTTCTTTATTCAGTTTAATAAAATTGATATACTGGACCAGGGGAATGTTTATGTGGAGACATTTAATTCGTATGAACAAGGCCCTGTTGGTGGCGACTTTTTAAATCTAGTGTACCTACAATCTTAGTCAAAATATGTTGACACAAGACAGCTATCTAATAGGTTGTGGTAGAGCGTTCGTCTTCCATGCGTCTTGGGTCCAAAGACGGCCGAGTCATGCCAGGGACTATAAAATTGGGAATCCATCCTTTCTGCTTAACGTTCAGCATTAGAATAGGATTAATATCTTAGGTGGTTGTTCAGTTAAGGGGCTGTTGTGCTCACACGCCTTTCGTAGCTTAAATGGGAGCTTTAAATGTATCTCTTATCCGCTTTACCTTTATTGACAACAGTTTCATTAGGAACTAAAGAGGCTATCCTGAGTATATCTATATAATAATAAAAAAATCAAAATCTTGCTAAATAAAGCGTGGAATAGTCATTATTTTCTTCTAGCTTAAATTTGGCGGGATTTATTTCCTTGCGTAACCCACTTTAAAGAATATTTTATGATTTACTTATGACTTATGATTTTCTTGGTCGATATGTTTTTACTCAAGAGGTTGCTGTAGTTTTTGTAGAAGGGTAAATTTTCCTAAAATAACATAGTTTTAATAGGATCATGTATTACGTAAGTATTAAACTAAGTTAAATACAGATTTACCTCGATGTTGGCTGCTCCACATTTCGTTAAAAAAATTTTTACGTTGACCCACAACAAAATTTATCGCTCAACAAATTTGCTTCTAAATGCTTTTTTTTTTTTTCGAATTTTAAATAACTGTGTAATCTTTTTAACAATATTCCCTTGTCCAAAATTAAAACAAATAATGAACCCGTTGTAAATCTCCTCCCTTGAGGTTTTTAGGCTTTTTCTATTCGAGGCCCCAATGTAAAAATTCTCAAGCTCTTGGGAGTCGAGGTTTGATGTTGTAAATTTTTAAACTGATCATCGCGCTTGTTTGGATTACAAACTTTGATGTTTTTGATTGTTGAGTTCAACGCGATTTGATAAATGTTTATTAACACACTCCAGCTTGTTGATAAGTGGGACTCTAACCAAAGCTACGAATTTTTAGAATTCCATTGTACTCGACACAATAAATTTACAAATCTCTAGATCAATAGAAGATAAGCGAGTCGTACTAGCCGCGCACGAAATCTTGAAATTTTAAAAACAAAAGCGGATATGTTTAACGGTTTTGTTGTGGAAGTCCGATCGTTACAGATAACCAATGAGCAATTTTTTCGTCATCTTCAGGATAAGCACTAACTTGAAAGTAACGGTGATTGTTTTTCCATTCCAGAAACAGCCTTAACAAAATAGCAACTGAAACTTAAAGAAGGTTTGTATACAGGATGGGAGAACCCTAACCTCTTTTCATCTGTTTATCCATTATTTTTTTTTTTGCAAATTTTTTATTCGCCTCATCATCTAGTGTAATTAACATGTTATTGTACCGAAATTTAATGTTTTGTTTTTTATATTTGTAAGTAGGGATGTAAATTTAGCTAGCCTTTGGAAAACATTGTGACATGATAATAATGATTAAAATTGCCGAAATATGTCGTTTATTTTTCAAAGGCAAATAATAAATTGAGTTCGTTTTGGTCCTGTTTACTTGAACCTATTTTCTACCATTGGCTAACGGCGTATTATTTGTTGAGGAGGGTAGATTCTTTTTACTTGCAGCTAGCTTGTAGATAGTAGAGATAAGTGAAAATTAATTTTTGTCACAGCATCCACTAGAGCTAAAACTAAATTTGTTTATGATCCGACTGAGTTAGCTTTAGCTAGATTTAATGCTAAGAAAGTGGAATTCAAGATAAAGAAAAAAAGTGAAGCGATTTAACCATTATCTCTTTGAAGGTGCACTTAAACATGTTATAGCTTTCCAGCTCCTTTGCTTCATGTCTTCAAAGATTTTTCGTTCGAAACTCTGTTTTGCCTTTTTTAGAAAAACAATACGGCTTAATCTTTGTGCACAAAGAAGATATTAGGCAATAGATCTTACCTTGTATTGCGATTGGCATGAAGATTAAGCCTCATTAGTTTTAAGCAAAGCTAATTTAACCCTATTCGATCCGGGGGGCGGATTCCGCCCCCCTCCCCCTCTGACGGTTTTTTTTAATAACTCTTTAATGCTATGTTGCATGGCTACAATACTTACTGAGTTTCAATATTTATCTATTAGACACCTGCACGCAAAATTTTTAGGTCCCATATCTTTCAGAGGCTTTGATATTGGCTATTATTCAAAACTACCCCTAAAAATCTCTATCAAACTCCTATAATAGGAAAAATATAATAACTCTTGTTAGGTTTATGTTTAGAACTTGAAACTTACAAGACAACTTTGTTTCATCAAGAAGAATCATTTTGCATGTTTTGGTCACGTGGTTAATCCGATTTCCCGATTTTTTCGGATTTTATCCAAAAATCGGGAAAAAACCGGATTTTCCGGGAATATTTGGCAATTTTTCATACGATCTGTGTAAAAACCGGAAAATATGTTAAATAACATTTATTTAGCTTTCAGAAAATTCAAACAGAATGTAAAAATTCGCTCTAGAACTAAAGTAATTGAATTTTATTCAGATAGTGGCATTTTGAACAAATTTTAAGCTTTTGCTGACGTCACAGAAAATGTGCTGACGCAAGCAAAAATTTATTGCTGCCAATTTGTTCCTTTTGTGACGTACTATAAGTGTGCCAAGTTTGATTCAATTTGGACAAGCCTATGAAAAGTTATTGAGGGGGGGGGGGCGGATTCCGCTTACTTCCGATTACTCCCAGATTTATTTTAAAATGTTAAAAAATGCAAATTTGCTACCATTGTTCCAAACGCACTTATTGTGAAATGTTGTTCGATTTTATATGGAAAAGACGATATGTGTTTTCCTTATAATTTTTATTTTTAGTTAAATAGTATGAACAAAAATAATAAAGAGATCTGTCATAGAAAAAATTACGTTTAAATTTTACTGTTCAACTTATGGTTATATCGTCATCATTATACTTACAAAATACTTTGTAACAGATTCTTTCCACATGCGTTACAGGATCCCAACACTCAGCCTTACACGGGTAGTTGCTGCTTTGGACCAGCCATTAGCTTCGGACGAGCTTGAAGACAGTGGAGTAATCTATGTGGATGTGAAGTCACGGAAACAAGAAAGACAGAAATGAAAACTCTTTATGTAACTTCTTCCTAGCATCAGGTATAGCAGGATCGGACAGTAGTTAATTTCCAGGATGTCACGTTTCTACAGAGAATAAGCAGTTTTAATCAATCTGTTTTGTAAACCCACAAAAAATGTGTGAAGATTAATTTACAAGGGCAAAGGTTGGTCAAAGTGTAATAACACGTTTGCATTGCAATTATGACTTCAAAGTCGCTTATAGACTTACAGTTACAGACTTTAATAAAACACTGCTTACTGGGAAGTCTTGAAATATCGTGATTTCAAAGTAGCAAGAATGAAAAAAATGATTACAAATCAAAGAAGAAGAAGAAGATGAGCAGGTATAAAGGACGAGTACACCAGTTTAATGAAAAATGCAACAGTACATCTTCTTCTAGAAGACAAAGAAAACATTTTAATAAAAAACTGTCAAATATTTTCATAACTTATTTTGTTTTTAAAGTTTAGAATTACAATGAGTCGTGAAATTCAAAATGTTTCTCCTCCATTAAAAAAGAAGAGCAAGATACGTGGTGGTACTGAATCAGATCTTTTACTCTTTTTCTCTGTGTATTGCCTTCCCTGTCAAACTATGATGTAGAAGAATCAATGATGTAACTTTGCAATCACGAAGTGACAGACACTTGCATGTCTCTTCACACTGAACATGCTAGTAGCAGTTGGAGAATTACTGATTTTTTTTCAAAACAAACATCGGGCTGTATGGTCAGTTTGATTGTAGCTTTCTAGAAGAACTATTGGCTTTGTTTTGTACGGAGAAAATTCAAGGCTACACAAGACGTCATTAAAAATATTAGCCCCAGGTATCTTTTTATATCTTTTTCAAGCAACCACACAGACTGAAGACATTGTGGAAAACATGGATCAAGTTCAACGATCTAACAAAAACCCTTAAGTTGATTCACTTTTGACAGGTCAAAACAAATAAATTTTTGCAAATCAGTGATCGCGAATTTTAAGGTTTCATTGACCTTTACCATTAAAGCCTTTTAATTATTTTTAGAAAATTACGACATTAATGAAACCAGAAGCATCAACAATGTGTCGGAAAAAATGTGCAATAAACGAAATTTTATGAACGATGATTATATTTCACTTTATTTTAAAAATTAGCAGGATAAATATCAAAATAGCATGGCTGGTAGCCTTGTGGTAGAGCGTTCTCTTCCAGTGCGGGAGGTCTTGGGTTCAAACCCTGGTCGAGTCATGCCAGAGACTATAAAAGTGTGAATCTGTCCTTTCTGCTTAGCGCTCAGCATGAGAACAGGATTGATATATTAGGCGGTTGTCTAGTTGGAGATTGTTGTGCTTGCACGACTTTCGTAGGTCAAATGAGAGCTTTAAATGTGTTAGGACCCCCCTTGCAGAACCCTCTTGGAAAGCAGAACTGAAGAGCCTATCCTGGGTAAATTATTTCAAATAATAATAATAATAATAATAATAATAATAATAATAATAATAATAATAATAATAATAATAATAATAATAATAATAATAATAATAATTTCAACTTCCTGTTATTTTTATAATTTCGGGGGGTAACTTTATCACAAATGTTTGTTTACAGCGAATCTATTTTATAGTCAACACATGTATTAAAATGTTTTTCAGTTTTAAAAGTGAATATTAAATTAAAGTGGATCTCACGTTGTCAACACAAATACAGTTTTAGCTGGAGTTAGCCCCTAAAGCTTCTTATCAAATTTGATGTCCTCGATTGTAAGAGCCTTTTTTAATCAAGACACGTACAGTTAAATCTCCATAAGCGGTAAGCATCTTGTTTTTTTTTGCTTACTGGGTTGAAGTTTGTCAAAGATAAAAACAGTCTAATTTTTTGGACCAATTTTAGCCTAAAGCAGTACTTGATTGTCACAAAAAACATTTCATCAGCATGCAGTCAAACCTCCGCATAGCGGACATACTTTATAACGGGCACCTCTCTACAACTGACACTCCTCTTAGGAACGGATGAAATAACGGTCAATCTCTTAAAACAAATATAGCGGACATGGTTTCAAGGTCCCAATTTGCTTCCCCCTTCTAAACTGACCTTTCTATGGTGGACATGTCCAACAATGGTTCATATGAAACAATTCGTGTAAGACATCTGCATACATTTTCCTTCAAACAATAAAATACCAAAATATTATATTGTCTGCGTTAAGATAAAACAGAATCCAAAAAGTTTTTGTGAAGTTTGATTCTATTTTACGTTTTTAAACGAAAAATAGTATATTTACAGTATATATATATAGTCTTTAAGCTTTTTCTTCTTTTCCCAAACTTATTCTTTTGACAAACTTTACGTTAGGTTTTACTATACCCGAACACCTCAGAACAGGTTTTTAATGCAAGTTGGGACAAACCTCTGTGTAGCGAATATCTCTCTATAACGGACACTGCTGTGAGGACTCTTTTTCCATTGTGGCAGATTTGTCAAGAACGAAGAAATTTCATTTTTCGACTAACTTCGGCTTAAATTGGTATTCAGGTAATCAAAAATTACCTTTTCAGTGTCAGAATCATGTTTAAGCATTGTGTGTGACAAGTTTTGTCGACTGCGTAACGTTTCTAATTTTTGGAACAATTCTGTCTTAATAAGGAAGTTATTTGACAAAGCAATATTCAGCAGGTTTTATTGGTTCAATGTGCTAACTTTATCAGTAACAAAGTAGTTTTAATTTTTAATATAATCTCGGCCGAGAATGGTTATCAGGTGAAAAAGTCAATATTTTATTGTCAACATCATTTAAAGCACGATTTTCTGTGTCCACCTTTTTCGTATGATGTTGAACAGGATAGTAAGTCTCGTAAATTTCTCGTCTAAATGTCTCGTAAATCATTGTTTCGCTTCTTTGTTTCGCCCTTATTGCCTTTAATTAAGTTACTCACTTAAAGCTGGCCTGTTTCTTATCAATTGAGGCTTTGCGTTGATTATCAAAATGTTGCCTATAACAAAAGATTAAAAATACAAGATAATAGGTAAGTAGCAAAAGCGTCAATGCAAGGGCGTCAATGCAAGAGCATCAATGCAAGATCATCAATTCGGGGGCGTCACGACACGGACGTCACAACGAATGACGTCAAAGCAGTTAAAAGTACGTCATTTTGATAGAAGCACTTTTAACACAGGAAAAAACCCTCCAAAAATGTAACATACATATATTTTCTATATACAATATACAAGATAAATATAGATTTATTCCTGAAATATGGTGCGCAAAGTATTAGAAAGAGGAACACGAGAAAACAGTACTCTATACTTCAAAAAGTTGGGGAGGTTCAAATTGGTTTTTGTGGAAGTTTTAGAGGTTTTATTAGGCAAAAATTTAGAGGCATAATTAGACTTTAAGTATCGTTTTTTTTACCCCAGCCCTGTGACGTCACTTTTCAAGTATTCACATCCAAGCACTTAATAAAATTCCACCATGATAAAAATTAATACAGCGGGACCTCCTTACAACGAATACTTTTTTTAGAAACGAATTGAATCTAATTCTTATAACAAAAACTCTATGTAATAAGTACTTTTTTAAAGATCTCAATGGCGTCTAACAGGTTTCACAGTACAATGCTGTTAGTGAAGAAAAAAATCTAAGGCCTGAAAAAAATGGCATTCCAAAAGATCTAAACGAAATTAAATGGAATAGAACTCTTAAAAGTAGGCCTCGAAATACAAAAATTATCGCACAAGAGTGTATTGCAATTACAAATGTCTATACAATATTTTTAAAGAGATGAATCCCTTGAGAATAAAAAAAAGCAGAAAGAAGTGTATTGACATGACATTAGTTACAAAGAAGACGTGTCAGCACATGCAGTAAAGAAATCAGCGACCACTTGTTGGAAGGGTGATTCCACATCATGCATCTCTTTCTAAAAAAACAAACAGATAAAAAATATAATTTAGCAAAACTAATTTCAATTTTTGGTTTTTGTCAGATAAAAAAGGGTCTTTTATTTTATGTTTGGTCCTGCTTTTGAAATATCTAGCAGCTGTTTCATTTTAGAAAACATTTATGAAACTTTTTTTAGAAATCCAAGACCTTTGGACCGTTAAATTGTATCACCAATTCAAAAAGAAGAAATCTGATAATCGGTAAAAAAACAAAATTAATGTCCTTCAAGCCAAAAAATCGGATTGAAATTAAATGACGCTAATACAGTTGATGTAATTCGATGTGAAAATGACAACATTTTTTTAATTATATATGTTGTGTGGTGTTGATTTTAAACAAAAAAAAGCTTTGTTTTCAAATTGTAAAAAACTAAGAACTAAATGGTGAGACTAAAAAAGCGACTAAAAGTAAGAAACTTTCCTGAATAGCTTTCTCATTAACGTAAAAACGCTTGAGAGCGCTGTAAATTTTTGAAACTTACAGCACTCTCTCAACAATGCGAACCTTTATTTGAAACTAAGAATATGATACAATTGTAAAGTATTCGTAAATTTAACGCAGCAGTTATTAAAAATCTCTACTCACTGCAGATGTGTGAAAAATTTTCATTTGCAACTGCGAAGCAAGATCTTCTCCCATTTCATTTGACACAACCTGACGATCTGTTAAATCACATTTGTTAGCTACGAGAACACCTATTATAAAGATTAATATGTCTAATTAATAGCCCATGGACACAAACACTAAAAAACATTTACACTGTAGAATGACAGAGAAGCTAAAATGTCAATCGTTAAACTTGATTTCTCCGCAACAACAACAACAACAACAACAACAACGACTCTTATCCTCTTCATCATCACCGTCAACATCATACAGTGTTTCATCACACACCCGTCTTGGGTAGAAAAGTCAAGGGTCTGATAATGTGAAGGTTGACGTCAACGGTAGTGTCCCCTATCGTCAATTTTAGCATATATTCCATCACCAAGTCATTTCTGAACAATCTCTTAAAATGTTGCTAAACCCTTACCAAATAACTTTCCAGAATTAGCTGCTTCCACTTTCTTATGCCAACTTCTAATGTTATCATACGACGCCTGATTAGTGACATCGTAAACAAAGATCGCCATTTCCACGTTTTGTAACTAAAATGCAATTATATGTCATGTTATGCTTTGAAATTACATGTCCCCAACATCGAGAAAAAAGTATAATAATATAGCATCATTGGTTTTATAGAGCAAGCCAGTAAATTTTTTTTCAGAGATTTAACGGAGAGTCCTTATCCACTTGCTAGAGCATTTTGGTATTTTCAAACAATGTGAAGGTCAATCTTCGAGAAACATTATTACTTATATTATTGTTGACCGTATCGCCAAATTCTCACAAGCTTTGCCTTTTAAGTAATCACACCGCTCACACATGTTTGCATGATCCTAGCTAACAACCCTGTAAATATATGTGCACACCAAAGAAAAAAGTTTTACTTACATGTGCATCAACAATATCTTGAAAAACATCTTTACCAGCTGTATCGTACAGAAACATTTCAACAGTGTGCGGTGTTTCGGGTATATTGACACTTTTTACGACTAGATCAACACCAGTTGTCTAAATAGGGTGAATAATATTCACATATGGTTAAAAAAAAATAGTAGAGTAAAAGATTTAAGCTCCATTTAAATTTTTTACTAACTTATTTTTCGGCTAAGCCATTGTGTTCCCGTACTACATAACTTTATACAAATATGTAAACTCAGTAGCAGTATTTGATTGCATCTGTATACAATTAGGATTTACAATAACTAACTCTTTATTAATTATTACAAGAATTCGAAATCTTAAAGCCTTCAAGGGCTGTTTTATTTTGTCATAAGAAGAAAACTTTTTATGGATTATATGATACACCTTTCTGCGACTGTAACTCCCAAATAGCTTTGTTTAATTTGTGTGATAGATTTAAATTAAATTTCAGTTTCAAATGTTTCTCCAGTGCTTATTTATGTAGTGAAAAAGAAAACACTTGCCATTAAATATGTTTTCGGATACTGTGCGCCATCACTACAGTAAACTTGTGTTAAAGCACTTTTACCAACAGTTGAATCACCTAAAAGAGATCATTACACTTAAAAGCAAAAAATTCGTCTTGCCCTATGTTATAGTGGTGAACTAATTTATATGAAGAAAAGAGGAAAGAAATTGTGTAGGGGTTGACTACACCACATGCAATGCATAGTCAAAGCTTGAGAGCTATAAAAGATTAGTTTCATTATACAAACTGCACTGTACAACATTGCCCATCTTTTCATAAAGAGGAATAACTTCAAATAGCGACTCAGTTTTGCAAAGGCAACTGGTCCGTAAATTATTATGTAAAAATTATATATAGTGGAGCTATGCGTTGAATACATGATGCATATTTACAAAATATATGCTTTTAATATCAAAATTAGCTACCCCAACCACTACCCCAATTGGGTCACCCCATGTTTTTAATTAACCCTAAATAAATTTGTATGCTAAAACAGTTGGTTGACTACATCAAATGAGTGTTCTTACCACATATTACACACTTGCCACGAAAATTTAATTTTTTCTTTTCTTCTGGCATAACTTTTTTTATACTTGATTCTTCTTATCAACACTAAAATTATTATTTAATAAATACTAAATCAAATGTGCACAAAAATTACTTTGGCAGTTAAAAAGTTATGAATACCTTAAAAGCAAGGTTCATAGAAATTGATTGTTTTCAATCTTAAAATTAATGCTATACTGTTACAGTGGCGCCGTAGATTAGTGGTTATAGCTCTCGTACTCTGTGCTGGAGACCGGGGTTCGATTCCTCTTGGCGGCGATTCAACATGGGGGAGTGAATGTTACCATAGCCCCAGGTTAACCCAAGCCATGTGAGGGAAATTGGGGAGAAGGCACACTGTGTGGGTCGTTAGATGTTGCCGGGAGTTGTCTAGTAGAGCACGGGCCCTAATTGGGTCTGCGTAGCTCAAAATGCACATTAAATACTCTAGGACTCTCCATCTAAGCCCTTCCTGGAAATAATAGACAGGGTATATCCCTCGATATTTGTGAGGCTAGCCATGTAAAATATGCACATCTATCTATCTATCTTTAAGTGATGCTATACTGCTTGCATCTGCATCACTTGTATTATTTATTCACGGCCCTCCCAATTTCTAGGCATATGGACTGGTAAAGTGGTCTTCAAACAACAACAAAAATTCAGAATTAGCTCTACACTTCATCTAGGGCAAAGGAATTACATTGCGGTTTCTTGTCCACCACAAGCATGTATTTGCGCACGCACGAAAAAGTTCATTATTTTTTGTAATTATAGCTGTAGCTACTTGCGTAGTAATCAACAACAGTAAAAAAAATTGTTACCAAAACCAAAACTATATACTATAAAAAACCGTGCCATTAAATTATATACATGATTGTGTCATAGAAGTCATTTATTCTGTTTATGTTCCTCTTTTACGGATTTCTCGTAAATCGCCATCTAAATATTGTAGGAATACATCAGTTGCTGAAAAATAATTATCCTACGATTTCTTTTAGAACAGATATACTAAGGTGTGTGCAAAGGTGCTATAACTATAGATAGCTAGTTACCATATTCTTAAAAGTGAATCTACACTGGTTAAGATTGAATGTGTCTTCAGCAATTTGAGAAAACATTATTGACTAAAAATTATGTAGCTAAACTGAGTGAGAGTGGGTTAAAAATAAATAATAGCTAAGCCGATCTATGACGCTATATTTGGCTTAGCAAGAGGTTTATAGACGTTGTACAAAAGTTTGATGTCTTTGAAGAAAGCTTAGTAAACTACATTAGTAAACACATTAAAATTAGTTTCATCTTGTCTTGTTTTTCGTTACTCGGTCGCCATTTT
Source organism: Hydractinia symbiolongicarpus (assembly GCF_029227915.1). NCBI lineage: Eukaryota > Metazoa > Cnidaria > Hydrozoa > Anthoathecata > Hydractiniidae > Hydractinia > Hydractinia symbiolongicarpus. The sequence goes on from NC_079881.1 coordinate 21,041,132, forward strand.
TTAAAAGTTTATAAACAAACTAAAAGCTATTCCTTGGAAGTACTATTACCTTAACTACCAAGCATCCATTCGTCAAAACAACATACGAATCAAGGCAAGCTTAAGTGTTCTTTTTACTACCTACATGTTTCTTGCCACGTTCTTTGGTTTATTTTTTTGTGGGTTCCAATGAGTACAAGTTTACCATGTCTTATGACACGAAAAAAGAAAATTCCAGGCACAAAAACGTAGGTTAATTTTGTGTCTATCTTGCATGCAGAGATTAAATTTTGAGATTCTCAAGCTCAGGGCAAAAAAAGGATTCTGCCTTGGCTTTGACGGTCAGGTGGATAATTTTTTTCTTCTTTTCTTCTATTATACAGCCAAATAAGATATCATTATTTTGTTTTTCTAGCTTTGATGCAGAGAAAGTTTTGGCAGATTTCACCCCAGGTTTATCAACTCAACCCTCATCATACAGAAGTACATATTACTCAAAAAAGAAATGTTCTGCTCCAGTGGCTGGTAAAACGAAAAGAAATAACTCAAATAATGTTTGCTTTTTATATGAAAACCCACGTTTTATAAATGAACCAATATGCTTTGCTAATTCAAAAGAGACTTCACCAAACCAAGCTATGTGGTGGCCGGATTCTGTACCAGTTGATCAAAAGCCCAACCCTGCTTATAAAAAAGACACTGTTAATAGATCAGATTATGCAATCTTTACCAATGCTCCTCCTGGCCTTACTCGATTTGGATGCAATAAAAACATGTTGAAAACAGCACAAGGTATTGTTCCAACTGGTAGTGACAAGCCTTTAATTGCAAAGGAGAAAATATCTTATGAGCATCAATTTGATTGTCGACAGAACAGAAGGGAGAGAGGGAAACTTCATGGCAGTTTTGTGTGGAAGCCTATTTCTGATCGCCATATTCAAGAAAGGATTAGACTTAGATTAAAACAGCAGAATAGTAATATTTTTGATTGATACTGTGTATAATAATTGTAATTATAATTTATATGTATATATATATATATTTTTTAAGATGGGGATTTTCCTAACTTTTTTGTCATTTGTTACAGTGTTTGTTTACTGATTTGGTAAACAACTTGTTATTGTTATTAAAGTGATATTGTCTTTAAAAGAAAATAGTAGTTTGCTGTATCTCAATTAAAATTAAGCGACACCATCGCATTCTACTCTCAAGCTAATGATTAAAAATAAATAGGGACCTTCAATGATTACTTTGGTATTTGTTCATTAAGATCAATTTTTGGTCCTTGGACTAAAGTTTCAACTCCAATCAAGAATGAATTAATTTTAACTGATTTTAAATTTCCAGCAAATATGTATATTATATATCTTTGGACAGCAAATCACTTTGTAACAATATTATGATATTATGCTCAATGAGTGATTATAATGAATGAGATTAAATAATCTCCCAAAATAGTTCAATTTTTTAGCCGATTGTTAAAACGTCACAAATAAAAAAACTGTAGACAAGTGAAAGTTTTATTGTAAAAACAAGTCTGAACCATAAGTTCCCAGCCGGCACAAGACGTCTTAAAGACGTCTTAAAATGTCTTTTTTAAATCTTCTGTTAGAAAACGCTATTAAGATGTCTTTAATGCATCTTCTTAAGAACGTCTCTCAAAAGACACCTTTTATACGTCTTTTGAAAGTAAATAAATTCGAATCTTGTAGTATACGCATTTTAGATGTCTTTTAGAAGATCTTCAAAAGACGTCTTTTAAAAGACATCTAAAAGTTATCTAAAATATATCTTTTAAAAGACGTCTTTCTCTTCTTGCTATAATGCATCTAAAACGCGTCTTTTAATAGACGTCTTGTCCTATTTCTAAAAGTGGTCTAAAATGCGTCTTTCAAAAGACGTTCGTTTTTTATATAAAAAATTCGATTTAAAAAAACGGGGGTGTTCGCAAACTTAGATAGCATGTTTATTTTTTTCGGAAATCAATTTTTCACGAAATTGATGAAAGTGGTAATCGTCACTTTTAATTATTTTTAAAAACTAATGTATTTTAACGACCCTTAATAATACGATTTTTTCATTACATCGTAATTTTGCTTTCCTGCACCTCCTGGCGGATATTCTTCGATGAAAATTAGCGGTATTTTAATGAAAGCATCAGAGAGATTTTAATTTTCGTCAGGATCTTCACTACTACATTGATGGCGCAAGCCAATTTAAAAAGCAACAAAGACAAAGTTCCGCTGGAAGGCAAATTAATTTATAAAATTATAGTAGGTAAGTGTATTAGCTGATGTATTACGTTGTTACCCTTCTATGTATGGTGTGTTTTCTGACTACGTTTCTATGAAAGTTCTTTCTCTGGAAATAAGCTTTTTTTCTCTCTAGATTCTGTCCACGAGCGTTTCAAAGAATGAGCAAGAAATGCGACGCATAATTGGGACCAACCTGCGAACGCTCCCAGTCAGAAGATCAGGGACATTGGTACCTTAAACGTATAAATTTCCAAAAAACAAAGGACAAAATACATTTAATATATCTCTTTTGTTTATTTCATATAATGCCTATTTTTTCTAAAAAGTTGAATAAAAAAAAACAAAAAAAACAAAAACCAAGGAAGACGTCTTATAGATAGATAAAAGATGTCTTTCTAAAGATGCATTTAAAAAGTTGCATTAAAGATGCATTATAGTCGCTTCTACATCTATAAAAGGTCTAAAAGACATCGTAAAAGATTTCTTAAAAACGTCTAAAAGACGTCTTTGAAAAGACGTCTAAAAGAGACCTTTTGAAATGCATCTTTAAAAAGACCTCTTTTAGATGCTTAAAAAGATGCATAATAGACGGACAAATCAGCGCCAAAAAAGACGTCTTTTAGAAAAGCAGAAGATGTCTAAAAGACGTCTTTTATAGCTCTTTGTGCCGGCTGGGTTTTAAAGGGAAGGAAGGGACAATTGCCTAGTCCTGATCGTGCGCAAACAAGCCTAAGATTAAAAACATTTTTGGGATAAACTAGGGCTGATGTTAACTGAATTTTGTCACGCTTCGTAGATTTATCCGCAATAGAAAAAGTTGTGAAACTTTGTAACTATACGAAATGTAAATCACGCGAATATGAATTTTATTTTACCCTGACAACCTCGTCCCCAGGCCTATTTTTCTCTTTCTAACACTCGGACGGCAAGCGGATATCAAAAAAGCGAAAAATTGCCCTGGGAACGAGGTTTGCACCCTGATTGTAGGTAAGGAAAACATAGTTCAGAGCTTAACAAAGAATTTACATCCTGAATTATTTCTTTAAAAAAATTCGAATAGGGTTCTTTTAAGTTTTAGAAACTGCGAATAAAACCTGAAGCTGTTCGTATTTCTTGTTCTTATTTTTCGATCTATAAAAATGTATTATTGCGTCACGTGAATATAAATCTATGTCAAAGTTAAAAACAAAATTCATTATTTTTTAAAAAATAACATTTTGACGAATTTTATAAACGATGCAAGTTTTGCATCCGCAAAGTCCGCGAGATATTTGAAATATTATCCACCAAGTCGCATTTCCCAAATTTAATTCCAACATCAATTTTGTATTATATAGCTATATATACTTTTAAATTCAAAATTTTTGCATTTTTAGAAAGGGCAGAAAAAAAAGGACTTTTAAAATGTTCTTCCTAGACTAAAAAATCTGTAAAACATTGGCTTTTAAAGCACCATAACGGTTTTATCGTATTCTATTTGTGATTGATGAAATTTGCAGAATTTATTTTTGTGGTAGCCAACTTGCGGAACTTAAATTAAAAAACTGAGTCTAAAACTGACAAAAACTTTCCCCGAAAATTTCTTCCTTCCTTTCAGGCTAGCACACAGTATTAGTATAGCGTTTACAACTACTTTTAAACCGGGTGCGAGATTAAATTTTTGTCTAGCTAGCTACCTCCAGTGCCCAGACACCTATAGAAGAATCACACATAACCATTTCAGTATATATAGCTTGGTAGCATTGTCACTCTTAAACTATTAGAAAGTGTGTTAGCTAGATGTGTAACCTTATATAATACATTTACTAATTTTCAGCAGCACCAGTAGCTACACAATCCTGGTCAGAATATGTTGAGACAGGACAGCTAATTTTGAAGTTCGCCGACACTAGTATTTGCGTAAGCTATTTCTATATTGTGAACTTGTCAATGTTTAGAGTGGACTTAGGATTTGTTAAAGAATTGTCAGCATGGGTATTTTTGGAACTTTCGTGGCACCGGCGTGGATTGCGTGTTAGAGAATGTGACTGCGACTTTTTAACGCTGTCTGACTGTCCTACGTTTGTGCAAAAGTAGCAACTTTGCAGTCTGCCGGATGTAGCGCATTGACCGTTTGACACTTTCGTCCATATTTAAAAAATAAATATATATTCTTGGCACAAAATTATAGCTAGCTAGTTACAAATTTTGCAACCCATACCAATACTGCTTTGATACCTAATTCACATAGCTAGTTTTCTTGCATTCGAAACAAAGCTCAATTGATTCACCTACTGTATTTAATCTACTATCTCAAAAACTTTATTGTTTTTGCTTTTCTAGTACAGCCGTTTTGTTAGCACGGGTTGAATCCCACTTCTCCTATAATCCCCGACGGAATTGCTGTGGTTACCATCATAAAGTTCGTACTGTATATACATCCTTCGATCTTCAGCTTTATAGCAGTGTAAGTAGCATTCACAACTATTTGGAGTGCATACACGTTTGGAATTTCAATTACAAAACTGTTTGTCCTATTTTTGTTGTTCTACGGTTTTTACGTGTCATCAACTCTTTGCTTTTTTTAAACGCTTGCTGAATTTTTTATCTTAAAGGATAATGCTAACCAAATTTCGATACTTTTTGATAAAATAATACTGCATTTCTTATCATTCTCCGTCTCAGTGTGAACCCGTCTTTTATTTCTGTATAAGTAAGGTTAAAATGCATGTTAAAATGCCAATCCCTGCTGCCAGGCGGGGATTTATAGAGTAAATAGAGTAAATACGGTATTTGTGACTTAAAACACTAAACTCACTAAGCATGGTGGGGCTACATACAAAACTTTGGTTCATAAGTTGTGTCCTGACAATGCCACGTGACGAAGCCTCCCACACTTTTAGGACTTCCTCTCTCCTTGTCGCTGAAATTAATGATACAAAAGGCGCTGGAAACGGGGTTGGCCACGCTTTGGATGCCAACAACCATATTCTTGAAAAGGGACATTGGGGCGAGGTTGGTTTTCGTCTTACTCGCCGCAACATGGTAGAAATAGTCGCGCCGTTCATTCTTTTCTGACATCTACCCGATTCCAACACACGTGAAGAAGTAAGACATTTTTAATTCTCAAAAAATTAAACTTTCCTTTTTTCGGGATTCTTCCTTGTTTTTTTCGAACAACTGTTTAATTGTATAGGGGCCAAAAAATTTGATTCCTAGAAGTCGTAATTTTGCTAAAAGCATTGTGCCAAGCTTGTACCGTGTTCCAACGAGTTGCTATATTATTTATTTAAACTTTAGATAACTCATGAAAGTGCATTCCATCAATATTTTTCTAAAGTATTCAGAAGATCCACCTTTATTTTAAGAGATTGTCTTTCTAAGCCTAACATTTGCAGTAAAGGAACTCGCAATCATGGTATATAAATACTGTGATTGACTTGAAAAATCAGAAACAGGGTCTACAAAATTAAAACTTTTACTTCACCCGTCATATGATTTGTACAGGGTGATATTTTGAGAAATGCAGAAATTGCAGGATCATGTTTTTAGTGGCGTTGTTCATAGTTCCTAAATCTCTTGTTCAAATTGACAGGTAAAATAATAGATGTACGCTATGGTCCATCCCTGTTTCCCACTTTGAGCGAAGTTATCTTTGAAATTAGCATATGGTTTAAATATAGTTTGGAATATTTGATAAAATATGTTACTAGTTACAATATAAAAATTTAAGTCGACTTCATTTACCTAAAGTCTATGTTTTATTGTCTGTCAATTTTTCAGGGGTTTTCTGCACAAGAGTCCCATTAAAACGTAAACATTAAAACTTGTCTATGCAGTTGTTGTAAAGTTACAGAAACGTGATTATTTCTTCATAGAGCAATTTATTATTATTTTGCATCCCTAACTTGAAATAAACTTGTTAGTTACACATCCGCCAAAAGATCAACCTGTAGTATTATTCAAACCAAAATTGTGGCTATTTTAGTAACATTTATCATGTATATAATAAAGGGACTACAAAACACACTCTTGACATTTGACTTCTGTCGAACTAATGGCCATAAACAACAAATTTTTGCAGTGAGGACAAAAACAACATCTAAAATTATCTAAGTATATTAAAGTTTGTTTTTATTAATTGCGCTATTGGTGCACTTCTGTATATTCAAAAAAAATAATAAAGTTAGTTTCACCATATTAAAATGAAGTTTAAACAATGCAGTATTTTGTTCTTAAAGTGTCACAACGTGACTGTGATGTTTAAACAACACCGTATTTTGTTCTGCACGCTTCAACGCAATTGTATAAATTTTAAACAATCCCGTAGTTTGTTCTAAAATCATCAAAACAAATTTGTCAAAACTTTTAAAAACATATCGTACGCAATTTACTTTAATCTTTTGTTTTTGACATCATATTGAAGTAATTATATATAAGTTTGTTTTACCTTTAGAAACAAGATACATTTATTTTTCACTACAGAAAAGTTTGTTTAAGTTCACATCATTATTTTAAATAGTTTGTTTAACTTTTTCATTAAAAACGAAGCACTTTGTATGGCTTTTGTTTAACAAAACAATGACTTTAAAACATTCTTAAAGCAAGTAACATCGCATTTTAAACAAATATAGTTTGAATCCACCCGAAGGCAGTTTTTCTCAAAAAAAATTTGCATAAAAAAAGCTTGTTGTTTGGACATTGTTAGATGGTTAGGAGTTGAAGAGCAATACTATCCTTGCAAGCGAGATAGTAACAATCAAACTTGAATGGAATGACCCTTTCTTTGAAAATAGTAATTAATTTATCATATGTAATTGTTGTGAAGTAATAAGTATAATAATTTCTGTTTATTGCACACCTTCTTTCAGAGTGCGCAGGGATTGGGAGTAATGTCCATCTTGAAGATATCACTTAAACCGTTTTGTAGTCCCTTTAACTGTAATACACGTGTTCACAGTTATTATGATATGTAGTAATACACGAAGTCTATGAGGGTATGAAAAAAATCTGCGGGAAGGCTACTGCGCAGAAATGGAAAAAACAACAACACGTTTGCCAGCCAACAGCAGTGGGTATTTTTTGGTAAAAGGGAAAGTTTTCAGTTGTAATATTGAAGATATGTCTTCTAAATTCATTTTAAGATGATTAGTACGGTGCAACTAGTTATAACTTAAATTGTATATAATATGTAATTTTTACTCAACTGTGAAAAGGTGTATTATTATGGAAAATCAGGATCTGATAAATATTTAACTTAAACTTATCAGTTATTCTAACTCGTGTTAGCTATAATTAGCTATATCAATTGCTGACACAAATTCCAAGATGTTAACACAACCAGCTGAAAAATACAATTTCTGTCACCAATTTTAAGTTGACATTAAAAGAAATTAAGCTATTAAAATTCCACTCTGTTTTATGAGAAAACTGACCACATAAACAAGATGTTATCCTCCAAATCATATGCCAGGAAATATAAATTTGAATCAATTATTTTGGCTTAGCATTTAGCACAATATAAAATACAAGCGTAAAGAAAGTATGTAACCAATAAGCTGTTAATCAATTGAAAAAATCTTTATAGAATGTAGGTATACAAATAAAACACTATAACTTTGTTTGCTATAATAAAAAGTGTCCCCATATAACCCTTTGAGATGTCATTTAATTTAAGAATTTACTATGTTTCCTTGTAAGCAAAAAGTACATCGAATCCTCCAGACATGTTTTTAAAGGTATTGTGTTAGTCAACTCAAAAAGTATGGCATTCTGCATACACCATGAAATTTATGCACCATATTGTGTTTATCTGGACTATTACGCTTTCAGAGGAGACATTTTGATTTTTTTTTATCTTCACGTATAGGTTGGTATATCTGGAGTTGCAACACAAGATGGCCTTTGAAAAAGTCATTGTCATTGATGCTTCAACCCATATGATGGGAAGGCTGGCATCTGTTATAGCCAAGTGTATTTTGCAAGGACAACGCATTGTTGTTGTGCGATGTGAGGATATCAACATCAGTGGTAATTTTTACCGGTTGGTGGAATTCTTCTGTTATCTAGACGCTACACATTGAAATATGTTGGATTATAAACAATTTTTAACATAATTTTTTTTTCAGTAACAAGCTGAAGGTTATGGATTACTTAAGAAAGCGAATGAATACGAAGCCATCCAAGGGGCCATATCATTTCCGTGCCCCCAGCAAATGCTTGTTCAAAGTTGTCCGCGGAATGATCCCACACAAAACTAAACGTGGCATGGAAGCTCTTAACCGCCTAAAAGTTTTTGATGGTATTCCCCATCCTTATGACAGAATGAAGAGAATGGTTGTGCCATCTGCACTTAGAGTTTTAAAACTCAAACCAGGTAAGTTTTTTGCATTGTGTATAAAAGTAACTAAATTTTCATATTAATTTGTAAATTGCTATTTCGAAAAATATGGATGTTGATCATAAATTTATGGAACTTGAATAGTTGTATTGACAGAATAGCTATTAAACTTAGTGCGAACTCCACAAAAGCTGCAAAGTATAACAGGTTAACACTTAGTGTGCACTCTGTCAGGAGTGAGTTTAAAAACATAGCAAAATGCCAGAAAAATCTGATCTTTATGAAATGACAGCAATTTGAAAGTTCCCACTAAGTCCCATCGTGCATAAGCTTTTCATCTTGAAATGTTTTTAATGTCAGTTTCTATCTTTTGCTTGTATTTGTTTCACCCTTTACTTCCTTTTTTCTTAACCCTTAAACTGCCAAGGACCTATTTGATAAATCGTACCCAAAAACCAGCCACTTTTGCCCCAAAAGAGAAAATGTTTTACACCACTACATAAATTTAGATATCTGGAGTTCTATAAACAGTTAAAAGTTTAGTGAGCCATTTTGGAAAGGTTATGAAAAGAGATTCTGCTATGTTATACAAAAATCTTTATCATGAATACAGTAATTATTTTTCATTTAAGTTAAAAAAAAATGCAGTCGGCACGGTTTAGAAAACAATGAACATGCCTTTTTTGGAAAAACATTTAGATAAATTTAACTTAACCTTCATATGTAAATAAAATATAGCCACAAAAACTGGTTATAAACATGTATTTTCCAGTATATAACCCGCACATCGTATAACCCGCAGCTCAGCTTTTTTAGGGAGTTATAAACTAGATGCTATCAGATAGCCCGCACCTTTGTATAACCCGCATCGTGTTTAAAAAAATCAGCGTATTTTTACTTACCCTAATCATTTTATAAACATGTGCGTGTGTTCTGTTTTTTTCATGATGGAGACAAGTAGGGACGTTTAAACTCGTGAACCCCAAACACGAGAACTGAGTGTCTGAACTAGCGACTCTCAGTCTTAACTTCTTTGTCTCCGATTGCCGAAATAATATGAATTAAAATTAATTTGATAATGCTGTTTTCCCTTTATTTGTAAACATTAGTTTCAGCCAATAATATTTCTTGCTTCTTGTGATTAAACAAACAAACAAATAAAAAACCCAAGCTATCAGGTTATATATCTAAAGTAAAATCTCTGTTTTTATGCATATTTAAGTTTTTTTGGCTAAAAAATAAACAACATAATAATTATCACGGATTGTCTGTAACTTCGATGTATGGAACAGTCTTTTCTAATGTTTATAGACATTTGTTATCTCTTTATATATCGGCAATCACAGTGTGCATAATAAATGAATGGCGGCAAGGAGGAGGATATTGTTGCGTGTGTCTTATTTATTTTTGATATTTTCACTGGCCACCTGTTGCTCAAAGGTAGCAAAGATAAAGAAAATTATTATCTGTACTTTAATTTTAAAATTTTTCAATATTTTTAACAGGAATTAATAATTAAGTCCCAGTCACTAGGTTGTGAAATATGTGTCAATTAAACTTAAAAATGATACCTGCTATATTGCTCTATTACCAGAAGCAAATCATTTCAATGTGGTCAATGTGATTCCAAAGATATAAATAGATTAGAACTACATTCAACACAAAAAAAATGATCTCCAGAATTGTGTTTAGAGAGAGCTCGTAATTAAATCACGTAGTTGAAGTAAAATTACATAGATATAGGGTCGCGCATGCAGTTATATTACTGTACGCATTTTATCCCATTGCTACTATTTTCTGCATTAAATGTATAAACTTTATATTTCTTCACATTATCACATAACCCGCACCACATTATAACCCGCACCAACAGTGGAAGTCCAAAAAATCAACTAAAACGCGGGTTACATACTGGAAAATGCGGTAAAAGATTAAATATAAATATATGAAGTTCTTTATAAACCTCCTCATATTGTTTTTTAACGTAAGATATAAACTAAAGCATGGCCTATTTTAAATCCCCCTGGAACACACTTGTCAGTGTATCTACCATATGGAAGGTTGGTAGGTTAACTGTCACTATCAGCTTGGCTAGCATTTTGGTCATTTCTAGCCTCGAATTCTACTTCAAGGCCTTTGAAATCAGACCACTCATTTTCTGAACCAAACAAAATATTATACTTGTTCTCTCCAATTGCATCTGGAATAATTTCTTCGTCGAAATCGCTGTCTGCATTGGTAGCAATTTCAAATTTTTCGGGGTTTTTTTTGTTACCAAAAAACGTGTTGTTTGCTTCCGCCATTTTGAATCGAGTTATAATGGTAGGGGTGCAAATTTCACCAAAGTGCGGCTCAACTATGTGCCTCTGAGGCACCAAAATTTCAATAAATATAAATGGCCCGTTTTCGAGTTCAAAGTAGGGTCGTAGGAATTATGGGACCTGCCTGGGGTAGGGTTTTTTTAACAGAAGACAGATCCTGTTCCAGGACTGGCAGGTTAAGGGTTAATGTATAGCACTTTTTTCTTCTTCCTTAAACGGTCAGTTTGTTAGGGTTCAGTCAACACTATGCAAAAAGTAGGGGAGAAACTTTGAAAATGTCAGGATATTCAGCTAAAAAATATCAAGAAAATAGAAACTAACTTTTAGTAGCATTTCATAAAAGTTTATAATAATTTTCCTGCATTGTATGTTGTTAGCTTAAACGTGTTCATAGTTATTCTTTATTATTATTTGAGAATTTGTATTTTTTTTTAATTCTTGGCAGTAAACACATGATCTTATTTGTTCAGGTCGTAAATATTGCAGACTTGGACGACTTAGCTCAGAAACTGGATGGAAATATGAGGGTGTCGTCAAAGCCCTTGAAGAAAGGCGAAAAGCTAAAGCTCAAGTTTATTACCAAGCTAAAAAGAACGCTTTGAAACTACGTGCTGAGGCTGAAAAACAAGTTGCATAAAGTGTATATTTTGAAGACGTTTGAAATAAATGAACTCAAAGACACAGTTGTTTTAATTTTTACAGCATACTAAATCTGGAATTATTTAATGTTAGTGTCAATTCACGACAGGCCCTATTCAAGATTGTCATTAAATACAAGTGATCATAATATTCTTCATTGTTTTTATATAATATGCTTGTGAATTTTTGTGTTTAATGTTTAGTGTTTACTTTTAAGTTACACAAATTTTACTTTTAGGCAAAAAATTAATAAATTTTTAAAATGGCTGCACCTACTTTGTTAACTTGCTTAAAACTCAGGTAATAAGCATTTTTTCTAAAATGTGATTATAGAAATTTATTTTCAGTGCCATATACAAACATTTAATTTGTTTTGTTTTTAGGAAAGAAGATTCTCAACAAATGGAAGTTGCTGCATTATATACTCTTGAAAAACCAAAGAAAGTACATATACTAGTTACCAGCATTTTTTAAAAGAAAAATTACCTAGGTGTCTACCAGACCAGGGTTTAAATTAACGCTTATAAAGTGATTCGGGATAAAATAGTGATTTGCTTAGCACAGTGATTTCAAGAGGTGTGCGCCGAGGAAATTGTTTTGGAAATATAGGTCTCTAGATTGGCTGAAAATGCACTTGCGGCAATTTATATTGGATTTATTGAAAAACACTATTTTTACAGTGTTATTCTCTTCCTTCGTTTGTTTTCTTGTTCAATAGCGAGTTAAAGCTGGCATTAGATTACATGCTAACACTTTAAGCTTTGGCATTTCGTTGATTTACGATGGAATCAGCAGCCCCATTTGGAACCATACCACAGGGACCTGACTCTCCGAAGAGCCAGAAAAGTCGAAACTGATTCACGTTTTATTCAACTCAACTGCAGGAAAGTGCACGCCAACGAAAGCTATATATGATAACCAGAACGAGGGAGAACCTCAATTGCCTTACGACGGAGTCGTAACTTTTAAGCGAACTCTCTTTCTTCTGAACAAGCAAACAAACCAACGTCGCTTCTGAGAAATGATTTTGAAGTAATTGTTAAGAAAATTTTTCTACAATTCATTATTTGTGAAATCACCTTCAGCACATGGTTTTCTTTAGCTTGTAACTGGTGTAACGAAACATCAAGGGGTCAATGACAAGTGGCCTACAGTGTTCCTGACAATTGCAAAGAGGTTTTCTCCTCTACAGTCAGCAAATTTTTGCAAATTGACTTTCTATTTCAAACCCTGTACCTGGTTATTAAGTTAGACATAATAATACATCACAATTTTTTTAAAGTTTATATTTTGTACATAGGAGAAAACTGTTTGGACATCTGAAGTTACGACAGCAAAAGAATCAGCCATATTTAAAAATGTAGAAGAGGTAAACTGTAGTTTTCTATTATCTTACCTAGACACTTAATAAAACCTATTGACTACCTTCTTACCGTGCAGAAGAAGAGTTAAAAATTATTCAAAATTTACTGTTCTGAGTTTATACATTGAAATTAAAAGTGAAAGCAGATGTTTAAACAATCATCTGTCATTTCATGGTTGCAAAAAAAGCTTTCTTGCAGGACATGTTAAACACATTTAATGACTAATGAGCACTAATCCAAAAAAATAAGTATGAATCCAAAAATATGTCTTGACTTTATTTGTTTGTTTGTTATGTTAATGTGGAAATAAAAGCTAATTATTCCAATTCGTTTCGTTGTTCAATTCCTTTGACATCCTTGATTTTGTAATTTTAGTTACACTTTATCTAATTGAAATTTCCTAAATTTTTGTAGGTGTTTTTCCCTTAAAAAAATCTTATAAAAAACAGCTAAAATTCTAAAAAAAGTACTTGTTATAAAATAAGTGGTAATTTTCCTCTGATGTGCTTACAAACATTTGTACCAAGTTTTCTATCTTGTAACGCAAAATGGTAGCTTAGCTGCGCAATTAGCGAGACGCACACAATGCAGTATAACAAGGACGGGCAAACTTGTGGATTTTTCCACGGGCTAACAACTAGTCAATTAAAATAGATCAATACAATCTATAACTTCAGTTTAATCAAATACGTAGCCGTTGTTAACTATCAGGCATGTGATTTTTTAGTATCAGACATTAGACAACCTTGCAAAACAGCTGGATGCTTATGTATTGGCAACAGAAAAAGGTGATTTTTTTTAGCAAAGCATTAGGGTTGTGTATGTGAGTAAAATTGTCATGATTATGGCAAGAAAATTAAAAATCTCTGTGGAAAATGTCAAGTTATGTTGAAATGTGGATTTCTTCAGGATTGTTTGGGATCTCTTCCAATTAACTAAAAACTCAAAAGAAAATACTTTTCTTTTTTTTAGCTCTCAGGAAAAGAAAATATGATGACGAAAATTTGAGATTAAGCCATGTAAGTTATTTTACCTGTTATGACAAAGATAACTTAAACAAGCTGGTATTTCCATCTTACATAAACATTGTACAAAATGCAAAAAATGAACAGCTTATAATAACACAAAATAAAAATTTGGATACTTCAATTTTTTCTTCTGCCACAATATTTTAATCCCTAAAAATGGCTTGCAAAGAGTAAATTCAAATTCAATAGCTCCTTTAGTGTATGTAATAGTGTTTTTAGTGTATTTGATATGGCCATTTTTATGTGGTAAAATGAAGTACAACAACTTTAATTTTATCTTAAACATTCCCCATGTCTTTGTTTTCATAAAGCACATATGATGATTCTTCACTTCTTATTTCAAACTTGATGAGATTTCAGTGAATTCCTCGTTTCTGATGTGTATTATGAAAACAGCATTTGCATTCACACTCATACCAAAATTTGACACAAAAGTCAAGCTTTATATACAAGTCAGCATTAAACCAGTGCATTTTTGGCTGCATATCTCAAATCCTTGACTGTGCGCTGTGTTTGCATCTTTTAGCCTTCATGTAGCTATGTCACTGAATCTTGCCTTCGTGCGGCTTTGCAAAGGTGTAAGAGAGATCCAAAGTTTTGGTCAAAGAATGGTTTGGAATACTTGATTAAAAATAATTATATCTCAAAAAGGTAAGCAATTTATTCCTTATATTTTCTTAGAGAATCTGAAAAAGCCAAGTGACTCCAAACATCGATGATATTTGTGGAGGAAGATTTATGGTACTTTTAACGTCATCAAATTCTTTTTCCAGCTTGCAAGGAGATGTCTTCAGCTGTATTTTTCAGTACAATGTGATTGACTTATTGAAAATCTCTGTTCGACACATCAAAGGCATATCAGAAAAATGCATTGTCAAATGTTTAAAGCATATAATTAAGTATGGTATATATAATATGTCAGCTTTTTAATAAGCGAGATGAATGATTTTAATACATTAATTTCCACTAATGCTATTCTGTTAAAAAGTGGCTAAATTTTGTAGGTTTTTCTTAACTGTACGCTTCAGATGTATCTTGTCTCTCTTCCGGATTTACCAACCCTCCTTTCTTGTTTAGGTCAGTGGATAAATCTGATATCGATAAATTAACGCTAACGCTTAGTTGGGATGGTTGTCCAGTTGATCTGGACGTGGCGAAAATATTGTATCCTTTCTGTTGACGTGGAAATCTGTAATAAAAGCGATTTTTATTTTAGTTTTGTGTTTAATTTTTAAATGTTTTTGCACCTTGACTTGAATTAGGTTATGCATGATACCTGTTTCATTTGATGAGACATGCATGACAGAGTATTTGAAATTGCTGACTGCTGATGAAGCTTTGGTAAGAATATCAATTGTGATTTTTGTTTCAAATTCTTTTAGCCGCAAAATTAGAAAGTTAAATTTCTGATCCACCGGAACTCTGTTTTTCGCTGCTTTTAAAACAACCCTGCTCAAAATTTGATCATGTCAATTAACTGTATATGTGCAGTGACAATTACAGTTGGCTTGCTGTATAATATTTCTCTTAATTCAGGCTAAATTGTGACTTCACAACTTGATGTCATCTGCTTTGCAAACACAGCCTGTTTATTTCTGTTAAACTTTCTTTGTAGGTATTTTTGCAGTTCTTGCACTACATACTAGCAGTTGTTTCACCAGCATTGATCAGCAACTGTATAACAGATATTGATGTCCCAAAAGAAATAACAGAAAAAAAGGTTGCATTATTTATGCTGTCAGCAATAATAGGTTATGGAATTGTGGTCTGGAAAAGGGACGTACAGTTTTAGAAAACGCCATGAATTTTGTGTATTGAGGACTGCCTCCTCCATAATGATAATCACCATTTGTGTATCATTTGTAACCTGCACTTTATCGACGAGTTCAATTTTAGATCAGTCGTTTTTTGCGATAGTTTTTTAATTTTAAAGATCCACTAGTTGTATCATAAAAAGTTTTTATAAACATTATGCCAAAATTATAAAGTCGAAATTTATTTTGAAATTTCTGTAGCCACATGGCATGGGATTGTAGAGCTTAACTAAGCAATTTGGATGTAATATAACTGAGCAATTCGGATGTGATAAAACTGAGCAATTCGGATGTAATACAACTGAGCAATTCGGATGTAATACAGCTATGCAAGTGATGAAACTGCGCGTCTTAAGTTTATGTTGACAAAAAATTCTTAGCGAATTCCTCGTTTCTGATGCTCTGTAGTACTCTATATTGTGCTTGTAAAGTGTATTAAACGCTGTCTGAACATCCTTTCTCTTTTTTTCTAGGTTTTCAGCTGGGTTAACTGTCTTCTGTCCGCTCAATTGATGACTTTTAATACGTCTCCGACGTTAAAGCAATTAGTACCTGAGTTAAAAAAAACACTTTCGAGACTGGTGAGTGTTTGTTTTAATAACTGTATTCGTATAGTAATCAAGCATCGTCTGTTAACCTGTGCAATTGATGATTTTTCACTTCTAAAAAGTTAATGTTGATATCATAGTGAATTCCTCGTTTCTGATGTACAGGTTAATTCAGGACTCTGCAGTACATTTACGAGAGAAAAGTGACACAGCATCTTGAGTCACATCCAATATAAAAGATTAGTTTTGCAAATCCGATATCAAACGAACATATTTAGAACGTATGTTTTTGCAAATGATAGGTTTCCAGGAGTAATTTTTTTTCTGATTTTTAATTTGTACATACATAAACTTTCATTTTACTTGCATTGCAATACTTTTGGGAAATACTTGTCCCCCCAAAAAATGAGGGGAAATTTCCCAATTTTCCGAAAGTTGGCACCCCAAAAATTAATCCTGTAAGTTTTCACGTAGATTTTATTAATAGTCTTAAAAAAAAGTATCGTCTACAATTGATGCGGAAAATATGGAATTTATTTTAGCAGAAAAAAATTGTGAATTTGTTCTCATGGATTCGTTGTTGAAGAAAATTACTTAGGAACTTACACCCCCGTAAACATCTAAAAATAGATTAGGTATTCAGAATGAACTTTTTATTTTAGGGAAATTTTTACAGCGACGTTGCATCGTTAGCACCTTACCTGGAACACTTTAAGAGTGATCGAGTGCTACCTAAGAAAGTTCATGGAAAGTACACCATTGAAACAATCACTTTGTGAAGTTGTGGTTGAGCAATGTCAAAGTGTTAATCCCGTGTTCTAGATGTGTACTTTAACATGGCGGCATGTTGAATAAAAACATATATGAAGTGGAATTTTCTAACGAAAAATATCAACGAGAATATATTTTCAATTGTAATAACTGCTTTTTGTTCTGTGTTTTAAGCTTTGGAATTCTCTGTTCTGCACTTCTGATTTTGTTTACTCGTATATTGATTGTATTCTTTTCGAATCAAATTCGAATTTCGTTGTAAATTCGAACGCCATTATGTTGCATAAAAAAATTAGAGTACCTGCACATTTTATCGACTGTTTGCACTTTACATACACGCTACCTCGGTCGTTTGCCTAGTTTTGTATTCATCCAGATTACCCCTAGGCGCGCGTGTTCCACGTCTCCAGCACGGCCCCTTTGCCTTGTTTTATATTCGCTACTCACAAACTGTACATTACGTCACTTACCCGAGGCGCAGTGGTGCTCTCAACCAATTAAAATCTCACCATTACAGGTGCCTTTAACCTACCAATTATATGTACCCATGGAATCACGTGACTTAGTCTTCTTTAACATCGTGATAGCACATTTTTCCCCTTTCCTGTTTCACTTCGCTAATCATCGCCCGTAGTTTGTTATCGATCACTTACCAAATCTGTTAATCATGACCAACAAAAAAATCGAGAAAGAATTACATAGATGTAACCCTTCCGTTATAAACAGACCCTTCATAATGACGTATCGCTTGCGCCAGGTCGGTTGTTTTGATTCTATCAGGGATCAATTACACTACCCCAGCAGAAGGCGGTATAAGAAACAAGGCCTGTGCGTCTGATGAAGTCCTTGTTTCTTAGGTCATTCCTTTACCCACACCACATCCTTTCTCTGCATACGATACTTCGAATCCTCCACTGGAGAGTAGGGACACCCAATCGAATAAAATGTTGGGTAAGAGAGTGTAGTATGCTGATGTGTACTTCGTAGTAAAAACAGGGCCTAAAGACAAATAATACTGATATATATTGCAACCAAATCTCAGTATTGGTTACGGGAAATCGCAAAGAACGGTTTCCTTGTTACGTGGCGTCATTCGTAAATATCAGCCAATAGCACAAATACTTTTGTATCTATGTACCGGGATTACACTCACTGAAGAAATATACATATAAAATTTAGCCCTTATATAGAAATACTACCGGAAATGTTTACTAAAGAGAACAGCCTTGATGCTGTTCTTGCTATAGTTTTAGTAGCTATAGGAGCTACTTAAAATAGCATTAAAAGAAAAATTACATCACAATTTTTAGCCTCAACACATGCAGGACATTTCATTGTTCATCAAGTTACCCCTCAAGTTGTGGATAATTAAAAAGATTTCTTTATACAAGAACAATGGAAAAATTTTCATGAGGATTACTTTCGCATTATGAGTTAAAGTCCTATAACTTCAGTAAAATTTAAAATAATGATTTGAAACCTATATTATATGCTTTTGAATCAGTTTGATGAGATGAAGCCAAAAATTTTATTCGCTACTACCATAGTTCCTAAATTTATCCATTTTCAGAGACGCTGATAAACTGTTTTTGACAATTTTGTACAAAGATATACATGTACAGAAAACATTAAAAGTGATTTTCAGGATTAAAATAAGTCACAGTTAAAATTTGTCCTAGGTTTAGAACCAAATACTTTATCCAAAAAGTGAGAATGTGCTTCTAAAGCACAGTGCTAAATATTCAATCTTAATTTTATGCCGTATAAATACTGTTAAAAATTTATTTTTGTTGTACGCCTAGATCTACAGCACTGCTTTTTTCTTGTGACAACATATTTGACCAACATACAATGTCTGCATACCTAGCTACAATCATGGACAAAAATATTGAGGCGAAGGCAGTTTTTTACTCATTATCCAAATATGAAAAAAAAACTGTCAATGCTCTGTAGCCTGCAGGCTGCAAAGTCGCTACTTTTGCACGCACGTAGGCCAAGCAGACAGCGTTGAAAAGTTGCTAGTTACATTTACCGAAATAATTCACGTCGGAGACCACGAAGGACCCGTAATTCGTAAAAAATGGCCATGCTGACGTCAGCAACAATTAGCACATTTTAAGAATTTGGAATATACCAAATAACCTAAGTCCTAAGTGCACTCTGAACACAATTTTAGAATGTGTGAGTCTTAAGTAGAAATAGCGTACGCAATTACTTGTTGTGACGAAATTCGAAAGTAGCTGTCTTGTCCCAACATACTATGACCACGATTGTAGCTACTCATACTCGAGTCATGACTTTTCATTGTTATGGGAAGATAGTAAAAGAAAATAAGCAAAGGTCCAAAATAGCTAGCTATCTTTGTTTAAAGTGACAGAATACTATAAAAAATCTTTTATGTAGTTAGTTACAGAAACATAATGTATATAGCTACTTGTACTTAATTATTTAATAAAAAAATGTGCCCCTGGAGTGCTGGCATGGTACTATGTAGCTCAAAATTACAAAATAAGTGATCATCCCTCATCATCAGACATCAGAAAGGAGTTTCTGTTCTTTGATTCTCATTTTGGGGTGCCTGAAAATCTTGTGAATCCAATTTGAGATAATTGTTCAAAACTTCATCTTCTTTCGCACTACTCATGACATTTCTATGCATTGCCTTCAGTTCCAATTCATGATTACTTAGCGTTCAGTTGTGTCGCTTACAAGTTTCAGCTCTAGCCAATACGATGGACAGCGTCGAGGAACCTTGGGTAGTTTTGAAAAAAATGTGGTTCTGCCTTATGAGTTTCAGATTTTTAATGCTGCTATTAGCATATTTTGGCCCTCGAGTGCCACCCTCTGTATATATAAGAAAACATTGTCTTTAAAGACTCGACTTTGAATTATCCGACTTTTTAGCATGGTTTATCCCCGCCTCAAATTGCAGCTTCATAATTTTCTCCCAACTGCATGCTTCGTAGCTTAAGTTCAGCCATTGTTCGTCGAATAAATTAACATATCACGTATGATGCTTGGGCATAATCTGGTCATATATTGATCAAAAACGCTCAACAATACCAGGGTAATTTTTATCTCATCATTTACAAGCATGATCCAAAGTTTTGGACCTCAGTTTGATACTGAAAAAAAATTTTATGTTAGATTTGATTTTTGGTGGAACAAAAGTGTTACCTTAAGATATATTTGGATATTTATGTTGAACTTTCTTAGACAGTTTGATAAATATATTTGGTCTATTAAATTTTCAATCTTATACATGAAAAGAAGGCCTTGAAAAATGTTTAGCTGACATACATTAAAAATGCCCAGTTCTTTTCTCAATGGCCTAGAATTGGATTACTTGTTATGTCGTAATATAATCCCACTGGCATGTTTTTGCTGAATGTGTGTTTTTTTAATCTTTTTATATTAGTTTTTTCCCATGCAACGTATGCAGAATTTAAATAGCAGTGTATAAAGGAAAAATATATGCTTCTTATGCAGTTTTTATTCAAAGCGAAACGAGCTTTATCTAAGATTCGTAAGCGTTTAGAAACTTTTTCCTTAATTAATTTAATACGTTCTCTCTAAGCTAAATTTTCGTCCAGGGAGTACTCCAAGAAATTTAATCAAATATTCTCTTCTTATGTTCACACAATCAATAAAGCCACACAATCAATTCAGGTAACCTAAGAGGGAAGTCATCTTTTTTACTAAGTATAGGAAAAAAGGTATATCTGCTCTTAATCAGCACTTTAAGCTCTTTACAATAGAGGCAACGAATAAACGAATTTCTGATAAATCATCAACAGTCGGCGGCAGAGTTATACTTTTTATCGTCTCGAAAGCTCTTATTTGGTTGCAATCAAATGATGGAGATAAGGCCAGTATTAAGAGTTGTAGCGTTAATGTCATTTCTTTTATATATGTACGTGCTAACATTGTTTACCTTTCAACAGACATCGTATGAACATTTTACTTCGGAGATACGAGAAGAGCTGTTACAATTGGAAAACCGTTCTAAGTATGTTCAAAGTGACTACAATATCCGAAAAGTGAAAGTAGAGGAAGATAAAGACGCGCTGACAGAGTTGTTATCTGTTCCGTTTATCTTGGATCCAAAATTGAGAACAATTCAATATGTTCATGATATGGTTTATGAAACGTTAGATCAGCTTCAAAATGAAGAAAACTGTGAAGAAAAGAAAATAATTCGATGCACATACTCTGGTGATGGTGATTTTGCATCTATAATGAAAAAATATGCGATATGTTTACAGATTGCATTTGCGACGAAACGTATGTATTTCATTGATTATGAACCCAAATACAATAATTTAGGCTGGTTTACTGAACTTGAATCGACGAAATGCAGATTCTTGAAACACAAGCTTTCATCTATTGAAAATAAATGCAATTTTAACGACGCAAGATGCAAAGAGTCCGTCTTACAAGTAAACAATTCATATAAACTATTACAACTAACAGATTTTAAAAATTTATCCAGTTCAAGATACATACATGGTATGATGTCAAAGAAAATGGAAGAGGATTTGAGAGAGTCAGGTGTTAAAAATCCAATCCTTTGGTTCACATCCCAGTTCTACGGTTACATGTTAAGACCAAGTAAAGTTTTTAAAAAGAGATTTAATTATCTGATGAGATTCGTTAACATTCAAAAACCAGCAGTTGGGTTTGCAGTACAAGGTAGTAACAAAACTCTTTTTTATATTCTGGTCAATTTAGGAATGTCTTTATTTAGTTTTTACAGAAAAAATTAAAATTCGTTTGAGATTAAATTTATGGAAGGAAATTCAGGACTCGACGTTTACTTCATTTAACCAATTTATTTATTTTTTACTAGAAGGGGATGTATCTACGCAGGTAGCAGCGTTGAAAGTACAAACATCATTATTGACAACCGCAAGGGATATCTATGTGGCTGGTAAAAAAAAGGTGTTCATTGAAAGACTGTTGAACCAAAATGAAACCCGTTTTCATGTTAAAAGAATACCGGAACTTAAGTCGTACAGTATTAAGGAGTACCGCGATAATACAGACACAAAAAGCATGAGAGCTTTGGTAGATTTATATATTTTGCTGCAGTGTGATCAAATCATATTATCATCACAGACGAGTTTTGGAAAGCTAGTACTAGCGCTGAAAAGAGCGGTTTATCCTTACCATACAAACCACGTAATCGATCTTGCAATATAAAACTACTTTAACTATCTATATGTTTTATGTACTAGTAGGGAGGGGCAGACTTAATTTTTTGCACAAGTTAACTGTAATTTATTTGTAAATGTTAACTTAAAACATAGAGATATCTCTATGCTTCGAATACACCTTTCCCGAATTTCATAAATTATAATAATTATGACGTCATCCAAAATTTTATAATGATTCTGTGCTCTTCAAATAAGGATATTCAGATAGAATATCAAACTATCATGATAAAAATGAAGTTTTTAGGATTCTGGTTGGATTCTATTTTAATTTGAAAAAAATAATTATTTTGAAAACAAGGCTATTCTTAGAAACCTCGGCTATATAAGGGGTTTAACCGTAATTTCAGTTTGCAATTGTGGCACTTAACGAACAGTAATAATTACGATATTAGGTAATTTGTTCCACCTTTTGCTAAGGAACTTAGGGATAAGAATCATTTTTGATATCGACCTTTTTAAGGCGTGAGTATACGAAAAAAAATGTTTTTTTTTTGAAAATTTTTTTTTTCAGGGATTAGATAGAAAAGGATCTGCACTTTAAAATGGTGCAAAAATATTTTTAAAAAAATGTATTTAGGATAGATTATTATCCCCCCAAAATTTTTTTTTCATAAATTACTTTTTATGAGTTTTCTGACAATTAGAGGTTAAAAATTGTGAAAAAAATTTTAATACTAAATAACTCCAAAAGTAAAAAACATTAAGAAAAAAATAACAAAGCGTTTTTAGATCAATGTCTTGTGATCACAAAAAAGCAAACAGTAAACTTGAGAAATTAGTCGTTTTGTAAAAAAGATCGCATTTGTAGGAGAGGGGTCATTTTTTTTTCGTGTCTATTAAACCTTCAAACTTTATTTTTTTTTTCTTTATAATTTTTATAGCATTATATAGGTAATCATATAGGCTTTCTAAAAATATATACATTAATATATCAAAATAAAGTTTTGGTGAATTAAAAGCATTTCAAAATATCACACCTTTTTTGTATACTCACGCCTTAATTGAGTTTGACATAATTAGGAAATACGGAAAGGTCTATTATAACCAAGTTCAAAAAAAAAGTTTTTTTTTTCTTGACATAAAGGGGCTGCCCCAAAAAGTGTCCCTAAAACCTCTTTCCGACCCTTTTAAAATTAATCCTTTCTTTCTCTTTTATTTGACTAGAATTAATATTTATTAATGTTTAGAACTTAAGGCTATTTCTGTCTAAGTGTTACGATATTGTATTTATTCCAAAAATGTGACTTACATTCCAAAAGTCACAGACAGACCAAAGTTGATTTTAGAGTAAGCAAATACCGAAAAAATTTACATTCGCTAACGCTCTGAGTGTTTAATTGCGTACATAACATTATTATCTAGTTGTTAAAGTTACATTTTCGGCATCACTTTGATTTATCAAATTATAATTTCTTCCCAATTATCCTGATTAGCATCTACCTTTAGAAAATAGCACAGAAGGAATAATGCAATCATAAAAATAATTACGGAATAAAAGGTATTGATCTTTCTTAATTAACAGATTAAAATTACTAAAGAGGCGCTTGTTTGGATTATTATTATAAGATACAGTCAATACAACCGAAACGTCGCAAAGGTTTGTACTAATTAATTTTTTATTTTATGATATGTAACAATTATACTTTTTTTCAGCATTGGCTGAGGCCGGATTTGCATATTTATTTGGGACATTATAAACTTGTTAGCTAGCTACATACACATTTTAAAAGACATGGCTGTTGTTTTTTCTTGTTTCAACAGTGTAACTTTTTCTAATTTTTTTATATCTGCATTGCTAACGTCAGCAAAAAATCTAAACCAACCTATATTTTCATTATCCTTTACCTGAGTGGACTTCACTGCGGGATTTAGCGACTAGTCTTATATAATTCCCTTGAATGAGTGAGCAAATGAGTCCACCGCACTAAAATCATGGGCCACTTTCTTATGGCTCATGCATTGTCTCCCCAAAGGGTGGCGTTACGATAAAAATAACTAAAATTAAAAAAATTGCCAAACAGGGGTTTATTTTTTAGAAGCCGTACAGGGTCGTTATGGTTGAAATAATGAAACTCTTGCTTTACCATGTGCACGCCGTATTTCACCGAAACAAGTTGTTTATCAACTGAAAAAATAAAACTGAAGCGAAGAAAATTGTTTCTTTTTCAAATTAATCCTGAAAAAAGTTACTTCAAACAAGCATGTCAATGTTTACTCATCACGTGGTTAGCCTAAGTGCTTACTTTTTGTTCTATAATCTCAATTTTTGTGATCTGGGACAAAGGTTGCTTACTTTGATAAAAAAAATATATGGCATTCGAATATGAAGTTAATTGAAATCTAAAATGTAAAAAGCAAACTGTTGTAGTCGAGCGAGTATAAAAAATTAATGTTGTTGTCAGAAATATTTTTTTAAAAGAA
The DNA here is from genome assembly GCF_029227915.1 of Hydractinia symbiolongicarpus. Taxonomy (NCBI): domain Eukaryota; kingdom Metazoa; phylum Cnidaria; class Hydrozoa; order Anthoathecata; family Hydractiniidae; genus Hydractinia; species Hydractinia symbiolongicarpus. The sequence continues at coordinate 21,065,807 of NC_079881.1, forward strand.
AAAAAAAACGTACGATGATATAATATAAGAAAAAGAATTGATTGTATGTATTATGTATGCATCAGAAAATTGTATACATTTTTAATCCGTTCTTTTTGGGATAAGACGAAGTTTAGTAATCGAAGTAAAACACTGATTTGGCTTTTTATACAGAGATCGCTAGCTAGCGACCTACTGAGAAAGCGAAAGAAAGCAGGTGTGTTGTTTAGATTATTTGGTAGGGAAATGACTTTAGGTGTATAACAATTTTTAGCCGTTTTAACTTTCGGGGCTAAATTGTCCCTAAAGCATCAAGTTTCTTGTTGTGTCGTGAGCTGGAAAATATTTTCTTTAAGCAGTTTTTTATAAGAATGTATGGATCAGAAGTTAAGAATATCCTGAAAATATGTCTAAGCTTGACTGCTTTTTTTTGAAATATGAACATTTGTATGACGCACAGAGTTAATTAGAAGTTTCCTTTTTCATTGAATATAAAACAGACTGAAACAATGGGTGTTCACAGTGTCCATAATATATCTGTTCCGTATATAGATTTCACAGACGATGTGATGTTATGTCACTTACCTGGCTTGCTTAAAACACCACGGCCTAAAAAGACTGATAGGACCTTGATGTACAGGGTATTCCCTTCTGACACAGTTTTATGCCCACTCCAATGTACCAAAGCCTACGTGTTAAAAAGAGACCAATTGATATCTAAAGAAATTGCTCCGCTTTTTGTAACTTTTAGGAAACCTCATTATGCTGCCTCTAAGGATACATTATGAAGATGGACACGGTATCTATCATACATCTTGAAACATGATTCTTTACCCAAGTGTTCTCATTCACAAATTTGTTACTCAATATCGCAGTAATATGATGTGATGATGGTACAAACAGGACTTGCCTATTGAGCTTTACAGGAATCGATTTTTTCGCTTACCCAGTGTTGCATCCTTACTTTTGTTATATACTGTAGTGAATTGGGTATCTTGTTATTTTATTTATGTTTTTTGACAATAATTTAATGAAAGAAAAAATATATTATTGATATCTTTTTTACAGTAAATGTTCTCTACAATGATTTTTTTTAATGTGACATCAACCTCTAAATGCAAGTATTTCTGTTACCCCTTACGATAGAACATTTGCACAAAAGCGTAGATAGTTAAAAACTTTCTTATTTCAGCTGCCAGAAAGTCAAAACAACCTTCTAGCAGTTGTGAGTGCTTAAACCGTCCCATTTTTTTGTTTTGTAAATTAGACATGACATAAATAACATCAGTTTTTAGTAAATACCAGTGATTATTTTTTCACACTTCGTAATATTGGAACACATATCAGAAAAATCGCACTAATTACATCCAATTATGAATAAAATAGCTTACTGAAAATAAGTTCATCACAGTTGGTATTTTCTAAAGCGGATCACGAGAGAAAAAAATCCCATTGTATTTCAACTAGAAATAAAAAATGATTTCCAACGATATGTGACAACATGAAGATTACATTCATTACAAATGTTTTCGAAATATTCAATGATGGAATTTGCAGTTAAAAATATAACAGTTGTCCAATTGACATAAAATAATATGCACAATCACATTCAGCATATAAAATGATATATAATATGTACAGTTTTTCTTTTTCTTTTTCCACCTGCCAAACAATTGGCTGTCACATCAACAGGTTGGATTGTTTAGTGGAATATCAATAACCCAAAACCCAACAGGCGGGATAGTATTTTTAGGGTTAGGATCTATGTAATGAAGACAACAGGTATATAAATTTTTGACAACAAATTATTTTGTGTGTTTTTTTTGCCTTGCTGACCTCAGCAAAAATTTTAAACCATTATATCTCCTTAGGCGTTCGTTGAGAACATATTATCCTATACATTATTTTTATCTTTGTTTCAACAACCTATACATATTATAAGCAACGGATGAACTAAATATAGCCAATATTTTTTTTGTATTTGTACTGCTAACGTCAGCAATAAACTAAATAAATAAACTAAACTAAATAAACTTATTTTTTCATTGTCCTTTTGCCTAAGTGCAATTCTCCCAAGGGTTTATCGATTAAATTATAGCCAATTTAACTACATCGTACAAATAAAAATTACGAAAGCATGTAAATAGGACGCGTTGGAAATCAACGGTTGGTATAAGAGTTAGACCTTTATCGTTTTGGAAACTCTCATTTGGTTGCAATCAAATGATGGAGATAAGGCCAGTATTAAGAGTTGTAGCGTTAATGTCACTTCTTTTATATATGTACGTGCTAACATTGTTTACCTTTCAACAGACATCGTATGAACATTTTACTTCGGAGATACGAGAAGAGCTGTTACAATTGGAAAACCGTTCTAAGTATGTTCAAAGTCACTACAATATCCGAAAAGTGAAAGTAGAGGAAGATAAAGACGCGCTGACAGAGTTGTTATCTGTTCCGTTTATCTTGGATCCAAAATTGAGAACAATTCAATATGTTCATGATATGGTTTATGAAACGTTAGATCAGCTTCAAAATGAAGAAAACTGTGAAGAAAAGAAAATAATTCGATGCACATACTCTGGTGATGGTGATTTTGCATCTATAATGAAAAAATATGCGATATGTTTACAGATTGCATTTGCGACGAAACGTATGTATTTCATTGATTATGAACCCAAATACAATAATTTAGGCTGGTTTACTGAACTTGAATCGACGAAATGCAGATTCTTGAAACACAAGCTTTCATCTATTGAAAATAAATGCAATTTTAACGACGCAAGATGCAAAGAGTCCGTCTTACAAGTAAACAATTCATATAAACTATTACAACTAACAGATTTTAAAAATTTATCCAGTTCAAGATACATACATGGTATGATGTCAAAGAAAATGGAAGAGGATTTGAGAGAGTCAGGTGTTAAAAATCCAATCCTTTGGTTCACATCCCAGTTCTACGGTTACATGTTAAGACCAAGTAAAGTTTTTAAAAAGAGATTTAATTATCTGATGAGATTCGTTAACATTCAAAAACCAGCAGTTGGGTTTGCAGTACAAGGTAGTAACAAAACTCTTTTTTATATTCTGGTCAATTTAGGAATGTCTTTATTTAGTTTTTACAGAAAAAATTAAAATTCGTTTGAGATTAAATTTATGGAAGGAAATTCAGGACTCGACGTTTACTTCATTTAACCAATTTATTTATTTTTTACTAGAAGGGGATGTATCTACGCAGGTAGCAGCGTTGAAAGTACAAACATCATTATTGACAACCGCAAGGGATATCTATGTGGCTGGTAAAAAAAAGGTGTTCATTGAAAGACTGTTGAACCAAAATGAAACCCGTTTTCATGTTAAAAGAATACCGGAGCTTAAGTTGTACAGTATTGAGGAGTACCGTGATAATACAGACACAAAAAGCATGAGAGCTTTGGTAGATTTATATTTTTTGCTGCAGTGTGATCAAATCATATTATCATCACAGACGAGTTTTGGAAAGCTAGTACTAGCGCTGAAAAGAGCGGTTTATCCTTACGACACAAACCACGTAATCGATCTTGCAATATAAAACTACTTTAACTATCTATATGTTTTATGTACTAGTATAAAAAGGCAAGTGTGGAGGAGAGTGAGGGGAAGATTTAATTTATTGCACGAATTAACTGTAACTTATTTGTAAAAGTTAACTTCAATTTATTTATTTTAAAATGTGACTTACATTCCAAAAGTGACAGACAGATCAAAATTGATTTCAAAGTAAGCAAATAGCGAAAAAATAGCGAAATTGCGTACATAACATTCTTATCTAGTTTTTTACGTCACTACTTCAATTTTCGACTTCACTTTGAACTTATCAAATTATGATTTCATCCCAATTATCCTGATTATGATGATATACCTTTAGAGAATAACTCTGAGGTGATAATTGCGTACGTAACATTCTTATCTAGTTGCTTACGCCACCACTTGAATTTTCGGCATTACTTTGAACTTATCAAATTATGATTTCTTCTCAATTATCCTGATTAGGATGATGTACCTTTAGAGAATAACTCTGAGGTGTTTAATTTCGCACATAACATTCTTATCTAGTTGTTTACGCCACCACTTGAATTTTCTGGCATCACTTTGAACTTATCAAATTAAGATTTCTTTCCATTTATACACTTGTGTTATTTTCTAAAGGTATATCATCCTAATCAGAATAACTAATAATGCAACCATAACAAAAAATAACAAAATAAAAGTTGTTCATATTATTTTAATCCAGTGCTCGCTGTCCTTTTTATTTTTTTATACTGCATTTCACTTGTCTCGCTACAGCGGTTACCATTTTTCGTGACAAACAGACGTATATGGGTATTATTATACACAAAAAAAAATTCACGGGTTTGGCCGTCCTTTATATTTACCGGTCGCAACAAAATGGATGAAAATATATATTGCATTTGATATTCGTGTTTCCGCAACATCATTTTCTAACTCAGCGTGGGGTCCGTGCAGAGCAGATAGATAGATAGATAGATAGATAGATAGATAGATAGATAGATAGATAGATAGATAGATAGATAGATAGATAGATAGATAGATAGATAGATAGATAGATAGATAGATAGATAGATAGATAGATAGATAGATAGATAGATAGATAGATAGATAGATAGATAGATAGATAGATAGATAGATAGATAGATAGATAGATAGATAGATAGATAGATAGATAGATAGATAGATAGATAGATAGATAGATAGATAGATAGATAGATAGATAGATAGATAGATAGATAGATAGATAGATAGATAGATAGATAGATAGATAGATAGATAGATAGATAGATAGATAGATAGATAGATAGATAGATAGATAGATAGATAGATAGATAGATAGATAGATAGATAGATAGATAGATAGATAGATAGATAGATAGATAGATAGATAGATAGATAGATAGATTATTTCCGGGAGGGGCCATGGCGTAGATGGAGAGTCCTAGAGTATTTAATGCTCATTTTGAGCTACGCAGACCCAATTAGAGCCCGCACTCTACTAGACAACTCCCGGCAACATCCAACGGCCCACACAGTGTGCCATCTTCCCAATTTCAGACAGAGTACGAGAGCTATAACCACTAATCTAAAGTGTTGTACTAGTTATTAAAAGTGTGGCGTTAGTAGAAAATGCTCAGCAAAATAGATGACTTGCCAATGTTTACAAAATTTAAAACGTTTGAGGTTTTTTCGCACATGCACAAACATTTCTGAAAAAAATATTCGCTTAAAATTAGTAAAAATTTTTTAAGAAGAATTAGAAGAATGCATTTACAATTTAATTCCAGTTTCACTTGGATCTTATACTACTCAAAAATCTTCATTACCAGCCATTTTACTTCTTGTGATTTCTTCTCAAAATAAAATCAAAACATTTACGACATGCGGAAAGTGGTCTATATAAGGTATATGTGTTGTAACCCAATTGCGAGTTTGATCCAAGTAGGCAAAATGATGTACTTGGGTTAAACTATGTCTTAAATGCCTACTTGGTTCGTACGGCGAATTATTTTTTTGCAAGTTGTGTCGCAGACCTCGTTTTGTTGTAACAATATGGCGAAAATGGAGGCGCTTAAATTGGTTCAATATCTTATTTGGGTTACAACATATATATATTTATTCTTTTTCAAATTTGAACATGAAATTAAAGCACAAATAATTATTTTATAATTTAATTCCTCTTACAGAAGTGGTTGTGCCATTATTTGAATTTTTTTAAATTAAAATTTAAAAGAACAGAACTTTAATGAAAAAGTACAAAAAAAATAAAAATTAGAAAATCTCAGCATACAGTTGAATTGTGGCAAGACAGCTAATATTTTTGTCTTATGATTTTTGGATATAGGCATTTTTCCTTAAACATTTGTATCTCATGGTAAGAGCAACCATGGCATGATCTATGCTGTTCTGGGGTTAAAAATACGGTATTTTATTTTTTGAAGAAATAACCGATCAAAAGTGTAAACAAACCAGAAAAGTAAATATAAAATTGTCCACGAGTCAAATTCAAAGTATAATTAATGTTGTAGATATAGGTGTGTATAGATATAATCACCTGCTTCATTAATTAAATATATTATGATCCAGAGCTGAGGGAGAGTTTATTAATCCATAGGGATAAACCAGTTTTGAATAGAAATATTGCATCTGTTCAATTATTCATATTTGTTGATCAATATATCGTATAATAATTGTATCGTTCGATCGTAATGTATTTAAAATAGTGTTTTACGAAATAGTGTTTGTAAAATGACTTGATAATGGCCGTACACGGCCATGTCGTCTAAATAAACGACCATCCTTATGTATATCCTCGTCAGAACTCAATTTTCATTAATTTTGTAAAAATTCATGGTGCTGACACTAGTCCAAAATATATGGCTAGAACTTGTACAGATTACCTTACCATAAAAAGCGCAATAGTATGATCTTCGTGTCTGTTTTCTAAGGCTTTAGCTAAGTAGAAAGTGAACTCATTCGCTGACATACAAGCACCTTGAGGTGGTCCTGTGTCTGTTTTAAAGAATGTAGTGGTATGATTTCCAAATTTTACTGCTAAATCCACTTGGATAAGTTTATAGACAAGAATTGAAAGCTTTACTCATATCATGCATGACTATGTGAACACTTTCGGATTACGATGTAATTGTTCGATCTACCACTAGTTTAGCTGCAAAGACATGTTCAGTTGTACTTCTGCGTTTACGATGTTATCATCAAGTTTGATCCCAATTCTCTCGATTAAACATATGGCAAGTATGTTTCGTATGCTTGAAAGAAGGATGATAGGTCTCAAATTTTGAGGTAGACCTTTCGGTTTACTAGGTTTTTATAATGCACATAATATACCTTGCACAATTTTTTTTGAGTTCATCACCTGTTTCAGCCGTTTTATTATAACTTAAAGCAATGCGTTGATGTGTTTTATCAGGTGCGTATTTTAGTAGCTCGACTGTTATTTCGTCACATCCTGGAGTTTTATTACTTTTCATTTTATTTGTAGCCTTCCTTATTTCTTCTGTTGTGAAAGGAATTATCATTTTCGCCGGCCTAATAATTGGAAGCGGTTGGGTATTTTTATAGAACTGATATTTGAAATACTTTGATATAATTTCTGCTTGTTGCTTTTCATTGGCGGTTAGCCCTGATTCCATCTAAATGGGTAAGGTTTGTTTTGGTGTTAGTTTTTAAAGTTCTCTAACTGCTTCAGAAATTTTTCTAGAGTCATTTGGTGTATTCTCTAGATCTTTCAGGGTTGACTAACTTTTCCTTTTGTATATATTTTATGATGTTATGTATTTTCGTCAGTATTTCATTTTTTTCTTTTCGTTATGCCTTACTTTGATGTTATCATTTGCGGAGTTTCGATCTATGCGAAAATTGAAGACCCAGTTTGCATAAATAATCTCATTTGCATAATATATCTTTTAGAAGTCTCCCTATTTTGAAATGCTGATAAGGAGTTTAAGTTTTTTGAGGACGCGACAGAACGTTTTCAACCATCCATTTTGCCCATTAAAAATAGTTCACTAAAGAACTGTTGAGAATGTGAGTTTACAGTACAAACTGCCTCTTTCCCTGTCCTTTCTTGTACGCTTTTAAGGTTTTAAGTTTTTTACATCCGGATAGGATCTAAAAGGTTCCATCCCGATGAAAGGGGACAAAATTGGAAAATAAATGAGATCTTAAAGCCTTTAATGACAGGCTATATTTCCCAGTCCTTAAAAATGTTTGAGGCTGCCTATTAAGGATACACTTGGTATTTCTCCCTGAAACACACTCTTTACATCTGGATAAACCATGGATGAACATAACAATTACTGTTGGAAAGTTATCTTAACTGTTGCAAATATTAACCCCATACCCGAATTCATATGTTTATATGGTGAGAAATAATCACTCGACAAAGCTGTGTCTGGAAATTTTTCAATGGTGTTTTGAATCTTCGAATTCCAAAGACCTATTCAATCTAATTTAAGCCTTTTTTCTAAAAAAGAATCATTTCGTGTTATCCGGAAGATACTTCTGCTCGCACGATTCCTCTTTTGGTTTCGAACAGTAAGTGTATGGTCCCTGTAAGTAAGTGTAGCCAGTGTTTTTTTTTGAGACCCTCATGTAACACTTCGCAGACAAAACAAGTAACATGTGTGTGAAAATATATTACCAAATGACTAAGATTTTAAAGGGAAAAAATATAGCTGTACGACACGAAACAAGACATACAAAAAGTTTACAACACATTCGACAACTACTTTCATTCATCACTTTGAGCATTGAGGCAGCAGAAAGATCTCTAGCTTCGTACCTTGGTCAAATTACTGGTTAGGAATGAAACCTACAACCTTGACGTTCTACCAACTGAGCTTTCAGTGAGGCCCAAGACAGTAAGCTGCCAGATCAACTGCTTTTTGTGCTCATTCAGACTAATGAGAGTGGTCTTCTGAACATTACAAACAAAAAGTACAACCACGATTGCTTCCCTTTAAGTATACAAAAGTATACAATATATGTGAAATGTTTTAAACTGGGAGGTATCCAAAGGGACAGCATCTTCCTGTTATGTCTGCGATGTTGTACAGGTTACATCTAACAAAGCAACACGTTTTGCAAGCTTTCTTTCAATGCTGTCGGTGTGAACTCCAAACTCCCTTCAACTGTGTTCAATTTAGTAACGGATTTTTGAAGGAAATTGCGGACAGTAGCCTAAAAAAAGAATAAAAACGTAAAATATAAAATTAAAATGAATTTGTCCTCTTCCCAGGCTATTTGTAACTTTAGCCTTAAAGAAAAGCAAGTTATAAAGTTTTGTTTTACGAAAAAAAGTTGTTACGGTGACGCTATGTTTATTTATCTCCGCAATAAAAGTTAGAGAAATTGAAATTATTAACTTGCTTTCATGTTACATTAGCTTTAATACACGAAATTTCATCTTTTCTCCTCATACCGTTTTTCTCTTTACCACTGCGAACCAATTTAACCCTGTTTGGTCCGGGGTTTTTCGAACACACTATGACGGGGGGCGGAATCCGCCCCCCACCCTCAATAACTTTACATAGGCTTGTTTAAATTGAATCAAATTTGCCACACTATAGCACGTCATAAAAGGAACAAAATAGCAGCAATAAATCTTTGCTTGCGTCAGCACAATTACTGTGACGTTATCAGAAGCTTGAAATTTGTTAAAGTTGCCACTATCTGCTTAAAATTTAATTACTTTTGTTCCAGAGCGAATTTTATCATATTGTTTAAAGTTTCTGAAAGCTAAATAAAAGTTATTTAACTTAATTCCCGGTTTTTACATGAATTGCATAAAAAATTGCCAAAAATTTCCCGAAAATCCGTTTTTTCCAATCTTCGGGTAAAATCCGACAAAATCGGTAAATCGGATTAATCACGTGTCCAAATTATGCAAAATGATTCTTCTTAATAAAAAAGTTGTGTTGCAAGTTATAAGTTCCAAGAATAATCCTAACAGGAGTTATTAAATTTTTCCCATTATAAGGATTTCATAGAGATTTTTAGGGGTAGTTTCCAGTAATAGCCAATATCAACCTCGTCCCCAGGACTATTTGCTTCTCAACGGCGCTGCGCTTTCTGATAGTTCTAGCGAAATAGCCCTGGACCAGGCTGGTCACCGTATCGCATCTGATTGGCCCACGGCGTTACCCTAATTATGCAACGCTTTTAGCTGGCGTCAGCAAAAATCCTAAAAGTGATACATAAACAAATATGGCACCGGAAGATATGGCGTCGTTGTTGTTGTTGGTTTTAAATCCTTAAAAAGCATTATTTTTCCTTTTTAATCTCATTTCCTCCACCTTTTTTTAAAGATGTCTTAGCTAAAGTAAGAATTTCTTTCAAATATACGATATTTTTTGTTAAAAAGTAGTCGGTGTTGTTGCTAGCCAGCTAGGTAATGCATTCATAAATATGGCTCGAGAGAGAAGTGAAGTGTTGCAGGTGCTCTTCTTGTTAATCTCTCGTTGCAGAAGATGTTGCCATCTACGCCTAAAAAAGTTTATAAAGGTGGCAAAGGAGTGTGTCGAATTTGTGCTGAAGAAACATCAGCACATCACTTGACCAGAATTTTTTCAAAAAGTGGAAAGGAAAAATCCTTACATCACAAAATATTCAGAACATGTGGATTAAACGTTTCCGAGTTTGAACTATTGCCTACAACAATTTGTTCAAAGTGTGACAGGTTTATCAATAAAATGTTTGACTTCCAGAATAATGTACAACAACAACAAATCCATTTACAACAGCAAACAACAGTAAAAAGATGTGCAGCTTTTTCACCAAACCAGCAGTCAAAACCAAAAAAAATCAACATTAAAAATAAAAATTATCCTGTCCAAAAAAACTGTTTCCAGTCAAAAAAATCTCTAAAATTTACGCCTTTACTAAACATAACAAATGAAACAGACATAAAGTCAAACACAAAAATACTTCCTAAAGAACTTGGCAAAACAAAACAACCTCAAAACGACTTCATTACTGAAGATCAAGAAAAGAAAATTATTACTGCATTACAAACAAGGACAATTGATATTATCATAACTACCATAAAAAATAATTGCCCTAAATTAATTGATGCCATTAAGCAACTTGCTACAGATGAAATAAGCACTGCATGCAAAAACTTATGCAAGAAAAGTGGTGGCTCTGTCTTGTTTGAAAAGAATTGTGACGAAATGATGTTTTTTAAAGAAAGCAATTTATGGTCAGAAGTCACACAATATAATCCATTTTTAATAGACATATTGACGGCTGTAGCAGGCAGAAAACATATTGAGCATGATCTACAGATAAAATTGTGTTTTATTTACTCAATTTTAATGCAGCACAGATGGCATGAATTGTCCTTAATGCAAAGAATAAATACAGTACTTGTTATTGAAGGTGGCTGCAGCAAACAGGTAAAAAATACATGTTTATTGATTAAATAACATAAGTCGTACAAATCTTAAAAATCAGTTAAAAAATGTGACAAACAATACAAAAAAATTTCACACCATGGTTAACTTCCTCTCAAATAAACATCCGTTGGTTAGTTATAAAAATTGTTAAATAGTTGTTTAATAAAATTATTATGCTTTATATTCTATATTTTTATTGCAAATTTGTTTTAGTTACAAAAAAGACTCAACAAAGTTGGCTATTGTTTATCTCCTTCATCAAGGGATACGTTGTTGAAATTAATTGGAGGTAATTTTATGTCAAGTGCAGTACAGATTGTCAAAAGTGGTTTTACGCTACGTGGAACGACTGACAACTGGGATTTGAAAGTTTTAGTTAATTTGAGAAAATCAATCAACAATGAAGACCTTCATCTTCTTGCTTCAAATCTTATAGAAAACAGAATCACATTCAACCACCTCCCTAATGACCACCCCAAGGAAAATTTAAGAACAATTTCCCGTTGTAGGTTCATTCCAAGTAGAGAAGAATGGGAAGAATATACAAAAACATCGGCAATAATCGTTGGAAGGATAATGGCAGATTTTTTTACACAATTTAAATTTTTCAAGAAAGTGTTACCAGAACATATTAATCATGAATACAGTGAAGAAATGAAGAAAAAATCAAAAATTATTAGCATGCCAATCATCAATGCTAATAAAAATAACTATCAAGATTGTGTTGTTGCCCTGAGGACATTTGAATGTTGGATAGCTGAAATATATCATAAAGCAGGTTTGCTTCAAGATAAGCCTGATGTGGATGATACAATCCACATTCCAGAAGGTCCTGCAATGCCTGGACAAACCTATGGTCATGTCGTTCATACAGAGAATGATCCAATGAGGGATATGAAGATTCCCTTCTCTGGAGATCAGCTAACTCGTGTCCGTTTTGCCGGAGCCAAAGATTTGATATCTGGTGCACACACACCGACTGATCGATTAGAGCACTGTGGCCCATTTAAACCAGTAATGTGGCATACAAAGGCTTCATTGCTCCAATATTGTTATGGTGTTTTATTTTCAAATGAATCGACAAATGAACGGGGAACATTAAAATTTTTCAAGGAGAAATATAATCGAAAAGATGCAACCCCTGCTAAAGTATTGAATTCATACGAAAGCAGTGAGGAGTTATTTTTAAGTGTCGGCACGTCATACATAGTCGTTGCAGCAATGAAGTTTTTTGGCATGAAAACCATGACAGATAAACCTACAAAGCATGAATTTCCAAAAAATATTTCACATGCAAGTAATGATAAAAAAGAAGGGTATTTCACACAAGTTACTCAACTTTTTATTCAGGAATACATATTACAAAAACATCAAAATATTCCAGATGATGAGGACTATTTGAAAAACTATTCTCTTTGTATTTCATTTTTGACAGTCTTGGTTCTCCAATTAAAAGATGCAGCAAAAGAAGGTGATGGAGGAAGAAATTTAATAAATCAAAAAATTCTCCTTTCCGTTTTTAGATCACTGGGATCATATAGCAAATATGTCATAGAGATGTTTGTCAGTATAGCCCAAATTGAAGCAATGCTTCCACCTAGACTATCAGAACAATTTAAATGGGGCTTCTTTGTTAATTGGAGGGGAGGAGCTGGCTGTAATATGGAAGAGGATTTGGCACAAGAGATCAGCAACAAATTGAGTAAAAACATTGTACAAAGGATGGGTCCAAATAAAACCCTAGAATCAATCAGTAAGGTATGCAAAGCTGTCAATGGTATAAAGCAGATTGTTGAAAATTATGATCATCTGTTAGGATTCCACAATGTTTCAACACAACATACAACTTGAGATTTGTTGAGTGACGAGAAGGAAATGGTTGAAGATCTGTTAGCAATAAAACCTTTCGATCATATTACAGGACGGTTTCACTATTCATTCCAAAATGTAAAAAGATCTCCATTGAGATATTTAAACGTGGTTGAACATCATGCATGGCTTGAAAAACATAAATCACAACTAGCAATTTAAAAATATATAATGAATGATTAGGTAATATTTTCTGTCAAATTTTCAAAAGCTTTTATATATATGTGTTTATTTATGTATATATAATGTAAATATGTAATATTTGGTTTTAACTATATAGGATGCTGTTGAATAAGTTCATATATTTTCAGAGCTATGTCTTCATCAAATATACCATAGCTAAGAAGATCTTTTTCGGATGTTATTTTATCAATATTATCTATTATTTTAGCATATGTGTTAGCAGTGCATATATCAGCAAACAATGGATCAGCTCTTGTTAATTTATTGATCAATAATTCCAAGTCAGGCAGAAAACTTTTGTCAAAAAAGGGTGTTCTTCTTTTGCTTTTCTACTTTCCAAGGATAGAAATTCACAGTTGCAACAACACAATTCTTGTTTTGTGTGTTTGAAGCCAAAATAATTTTGTAAAAAACTTCTTAAACAAGTTGTCAAGTCACAAAATTCTTTCATATGCTGGTCAACATTTTTTTTATTTGTTGAAATGTCTGAATTATTGTAATACAATATTGCTTCTGCTGGTTGACCACGTTGGGCTGCCCGTCCAATTTCTTGAATGTACGATTCAATGTTGGACGGGGGAGAAATATGTATAATCTTTATGACAAATGGTGTGTTGACACCCATACCAAGTGCTGTAGTGGCAAAAATTATTCTTATTCTAGAGTTTTCACGTTTTATTTCTTCTAAAATAGTTGTTTTCATCAACTTTGTTTGTGGTGAGTGATACTGATTAAAAAGTCGAGAAGATGGATGTTTTTTATGATCAACATATTGATCCTCACCCAAAATTCTTTCAAACAATCTGTATGCATAGCCACAATATTTTAACTTTAAATAAATAAGTGTCATAGGGCAGTTTTGTTTTTTGTGCTTTAACTCTGTTGCGATAGGTAGTAATATATCCTCATATCCTGCTAAACCTTTGCAATTACTCATTCTTATTTCTTTTTTTAAAAAAATGCTTTTACGATTTGGATTTGCAGTAACCACTTTGCAATTTTCTATTTTCAAAGCTTTTTTTAAATTACGTAATTTCGTTGGTGAAGCAGTTGCAGTCAAAGCTAAAATGATACTGTGAGGGAAGAATGCTTGTAAAACTGATAAGTTTTGAAATTCTGTACGAAATTCTTCACCCCTAGATATAACATACAGTAATTCATCAATTTTTTAGCTTAACTGTATTATGGTGATAAATTTATATTATTCAATTATTATAGCTATACATATACATATATTTTGTTTGTGAAACTTTTTCAAATGGATATATAATATATATTAGTTTGTTTATATATATTTAGTTGCTATATTTAAGGCATATATATTATTTTTTATAACAGCTATGTATGTAGATTTTTGTTATGTTATTTTATATACAAAGAAAACTAGCTAGCTAGCTATACTCACCATAATTCCACACAATGCGCCTCGTCTATCACACAAGCCACAACATTTTCCTCATAAATTTTTGATCGTAATATCTTCCTTCCCTGATCTGATAACAGTGACTCTGGATGTGCAAATAAAATTTTACATTTGCCTGCAACAATGCTTTTTGAAATTTTAAAAACAGAATTTGATGCATCATTCAAATCTTCCTCAAACAAGGGTTCGTATCTCTGGCTATTAGCTTGGTCTTCGAGTTGTAAGAAACCACATTCAATGCCTACTTTACTTAAATTTACTAACTGATCTTGAATAATTGATGTTAAAGGAGAGACAACAAGTACAATATTGCCTGCCTTTCGTTCTGGAACAAAGTCGGGTAAAAGTTGATAAATTAACGATTTACCAAACCCAGTAGGCAAAACAGCTATAACGTGGTGTCCTTCTCCTAAATACTCGAAACATTGAACTTGTTTTGGTTTCAGAATAAACGAGGGCAACTTTTCATACTTTTCGAAAACATTATTCAGCCGCTTGAAAACACGTACCACATCTTCCCATTCCATCAGCTTTAGCTTTATTGCTCTGTGTCTTTCAACCAACTTTTTCATGGAATTCACAAGAACGACTTTCCTCTTTCCAATGAAGATTGCAGCTTTTCGCAGGATTTAATACTTTCGGTTCTTCCTGGTTTTACTGAAAGCAACATCTTCACAAAAGATCACTTTGCAGTCGTTTCCATTTCCATCAAAGACATGGTCCAACTTATCTTTGTTTGTTTCTTCTTCAGCCAAGGTTTTAACTTCTCTTGTTGTTCAATTTTCTCCATTGTCTTTTGTTTTGTCTTCTGTTTTTGTTGTGTTTTAATTCTGAATGACACAGATTTTCTTTCCTCTCTTTTGTTCTGTATTTTATTTTTAATGAAGCTGAATCAGTGCTTTTTATCATTGATAATGGACCATTCTTCTATTTTGTTTTTTATTTTAACTTTTAATACAGCTGTTTCAAATGTATTAAACATTTTGTTTCAAGATTGAAGATTTCAAGATTACATCTGTATTTTTCAACACCAACTTGTTACATTGTTATCTACATAAATTCTGCTACAGCATCAAGTAAAAGAAAGTATATTTCTAAGGCTTGCTGAATTGTACTTGGACGTCCATTTGGGTGTCCTTTCATTGCAAGGACTGTGTCTGCAAATTCAATAAACTCAGGCTCGTTGTCTGCAACAGCAATAGCAAATGTAGGATCGTTGAATTCGCTGATGTCACTAATGTCAACAAATTTTTTTTATGATTTGCTATTGTATAGCTCTGGTATAAAATGTAAGGTATCTGGACGTCCGCGTGGTAGGGTTGAACCTCTGCTCGGTGCAATGATATGTTGATTCCAGCGCACCGCCATATCATCTAAATCTTTTCGAATCAAGTGCATGAAACAAAAACGAGCGCATTGAGCAATCAATACATTGCCACCATCCAAATAGCCCATCCCAGAAAGCTCTGCAAAAAACTCTCTCCACCACATTGGTCTATCCTTGGCCAACTGCGACCAAAAACATTCAATCCTTTGATTGTTCGGAGAGGATCCCACGATGAAACTGCCGAGACCAGCATACTCATCCGTGTGATCAGCCCTCATGCATATCTGAATGGCCTCGATTATGCTGTTCTCGGTCCCGTCGTCGCTTCTTATTCTAGTAGGTAGTCTGTTCAACTGGGTTACAGCTTCTAAGAAATAGTTGGCAACAACTTCTGGTCGTTTATTTGTGGGTCCAACTTCGAGCCAAATTAATCGGCGGGAAAACCCGTCAATACAACCGTGTATACTGAAACCGTAGGGCTTCAGTTTGTCATGCCCGTCCAAGTGCCATAAAAAATCTGGCCCAGGTACGCTGTAGATTCGGCGCCTCAACCGTTTCTTTGCGCGACTTTCAACTCCTACTGGATCCAACTCTCTTAAAATTTCCATGACAGATGATCTTCTGGCTGGTATTCCGTTTGCCTTTATGGCCTTCCACAGCTTTCTGTAGCCTAAAAAAAGTAAACAACTGTAATAACAGTTTTCACGCCTGGTAGAAAATGCTTGGGAACTAGACATTAAAAAATTTAAGTCCTGTTCGTATACTCATGCTATAATACCTAGTGACTTTCCACTTCCAGTCAATTCACTTGAAATCGCTTGAATCACTTCCTCTCTGGACTCGTACTGACCAATGCGTCGTCTCAAGCCCATTTTTCTTAAACTTCTTTTCAATGTTGACAAACTTATGTAAATACTGTGATGAATTGCAAGAAAAGATATTATTTCAAGATTTGTCATGTCTTGAGAGAAGTATTGCGATATCAAAGAATCACGATCACTGTTAACACTCACTGAAATGCATGGCAAGTGCGTTGGTATAGGCATTATGGCTTCGAGCTATGCTTTCGAAAGTCCATGCTGTTTCCATTAAAAGAGAAAAAAAGCGCGAAAGAAAATTAATTTTAAAGACCAGATCGATGATATGTAGGCCTGCGATATTTAAAATATTTTTTCGTCCAGTCTATATAAATTTTCTCGCAATATTTGGAAATTCTCGCGCATTGTTGAATATTCTCGCGCAGTGTACAAAAAAATTCTCGCATAGTTTATAAGCTCTCGCGCAGTGTAGTGGAAAATTCTCGCACATTTTAGAATTCTCGCGCAGTGTATAAAAAATTCTCGCACTGTGACCCTTGTGGGCCATCGTAGTAAGGTTATTCTCCTCCACAGGTCTCTCTTTATCTCCTTCTTCTGCTTAGCAATCAACTATTGGCTCAACTTTTCCCGCTCGTTTCACCTAGAATTCAAAGCTTCTGTGTTACGGCAGTGCAAGTTCTTTTTTGTTATATATGAAATTCAAAAGCTACTATTGACATTTTGTCGACTATATTTGTACAAAAAACTGTTACCTTCACTCAATTCTTTTGCTGCTTCGATAACAGCAAACATTTTCGAAATGTCGTCATATTTTATTATTATATGACGAAATTGTCGCGTTTTCAGGTAATTTTAAAAAATCACTGTTCTACGACTTGTTAAAAATTAGAACTATGTCCACTTGAATGCTTCTCGTGCAGCTAGGGACAGCGCTATGTATTGTAGTAACGTGGAAAGTTGTAAGAGGTTCCATAACATAAGTCTTGCTTACACGAGGACTGTACGTTTTCTTCTAATGTTGTCAGGTGATAAAAATGTGTTTTGGATTTACCTTAGCAAAGACGTTTATAAAGGGCGGCCGCTGTCGTATGCTGTTCCATGATATATTAAAATTTCGCCCTGATAATACCTTTTCTATACACCCATATAAGAAGTATGTTTATTTTCTTTTGAAACTTCTTTCACTGCGTCAGTCATATGTCCTTTAAAGACATTCATACTTAATAAAGCATGGTGACAAATTAGAAAATCAGGGCGGCGGCGTTCTTTTCCACATAATGGATGATGATTTTCTTCAGGATTTTTAAAGATTCTTTTTCGTTACAGTAATGCTATGGGTTAGCAATGACAACGAAATCAGGTGAAAAGGTCATCGCGGGAATACTTTTCGTTGTTTTGCCCCCATATATGAGTTGGATTGTGAGAAAGTCACCGCTCAAAGTAATTGGAAATGTTGCTGTAGTTGATCCAGCGAGAGAAACGGTCTTGCTTCCTTTCTTTGAAAAAGTCTTGTTACAATTGGGAACAATTGTTGATGGTGTTTGATACAAATTAATAACAAGAGAGACTGGAATTTTGTTGTTTTTGATCTTTTTAACGATGGGGTATAAAAGTATGATTATTTAATTTCAATCTCCAGAACTTCTAGTATCGATACTGAAATCGCTTTTATAACCCATATGCTTGAGTACTCTTTTCGACTAAGATAAATCTTTAAAGTTAAAATGATTTAGGTTGAGTTCAAGATGATGTTTGATCAACGCCTTGTCTGTTGCAACAACTTCAGCTTTTTTGAAATAAAACCACCATGGGATCTTTAAGCCTAAAACAATCAGTGAGTACGATTGAATTATTATTTTTGGCATCTAGAGCTAGGCAGTTTTTTCAGCACCAAAACAAACATAAGATACTATTTTGATAAAGTATTAGAAAGCCTACAGTTTTGATTCCGAAATTTTACGGATTAACTTTGGCGAATGAGTGATTAAATCTATTTCGCGTAAAATAATCTTTCGCGTTTAACTTGTAAAGTGGATTTCAGGTGGGATAAACCTTCCCGATTTTTGGTTTCTGTGCAATTTTATTTTACTAACTATTTTTAATTTTGACGAACAAAACAGAATTTCATGACGAAGAATCGTTGAAATTGACAACAAAAAAAACTACATTATTTGCGACGTTTCGGGTGTTTCACACACCCATTTTCAAGAAATCAAAAACGTACAAAGTTCTCCTAAATATATACAAGTTTAACAGTAACCAAAGTTACAGATTAAGTACTAATTGTATAAATACAATGGAGCAGATCTAATGTTGTTATTCAACTGGGGACTATCCCGCATTATGAACAAAATCTCTTTAATCTCTAGCAAATACCGGTTGTTACCCCTAGAGAGTATACTAAAATTGTCAAGAAATGATGTGGTGTGACAGGCTTTAAGATGATCTGTAATTGCCGTGCAATTAGATGAGGTTGGTTTCTTACCTGTTAAGGGAAACACTCCGAGGTGCTCGCTTGTCCGAACCATAAGATGACGTGACTTCTTATCTAAAAAGCGGCGTTGCAGCCACTGCACTTATATTTGCAAATGACGCCTGATAGTTTCCCTGTACTTTTGACTAACGGTACTTTCATGGAGTGTAGTTGATTTTCGCATAGTTGCCGTTTTTCCCAATAGCGAATCGATCAACATCGGAATATTTTGTGTGCTCTCCTCTTTTTACTGAAGACACCTCCTTAACTATCGTTTGGAGTGCCGATTGAAAATCAAGTATCATGCCTGGATGCTATCTTCAAATAACGACACACACAAAAATAAAAGGTTGTCTAAAGGTGGATTTTATTAGGTAGAAGTATCCAAATATGTTAAGGCCGAGGCAAACCAGTCTAAGATTTCATCTAACTCGCTTCTCCCATGTTGGATAAGATACAATTTTACGTTTGTGGGCACTTCTTTCATGCAACATTTGAACATTGGAAAGTTTGATTGTTCATTCATTCTTTTAAAATAAACTAGCGGACGAGTACTTGTTGGTTGCTGAAAGAGCTTTTTGATTCAGACGACAAAAAGCCAACACGTGGTAAAACAAGAGAAAGTGGATAAAGATGAAAGAGTAAAATAGATATTTTATTAATATCGTAAAGGAATTGAGAATCGAAGACTCGGGAAAAGTTTAGAATGCCCTTAATTGCAAATGATGTTTTTTGGCGCATTCAAATTGTAATTACTACCACCAAACCAACCCAACATAAAAAATGACCCATTTCAATCAGAGACTTTCTTTGATTTGAAATTTTTGAATGAAATTTTCTGAAATTATTGGATGAAATGCTTGACAGCGACCAAACTTGATCCAACAACATGGAACACATTTTTTAAAATTTTCAAAACCTTTAAAATGCGCAAACCATTTGTCTAACATTTTAGTTTGCTTCAGCCTTTATACAGTAGAAAGAAAAAATAGGACTATG
Source organism: Hydractinia symbiolongicarpus (assembly GCF_029227915.1). Taxonomy (NCBI): domain Eukaryota; kingdom Metazoa; phylum Cnidaria; class Hydrozoa; order Anthoathecata; family Hydractiniidae; genus Hydractinia; species Hydractinia symbiolongicarpus. The sequence continues at coordinate 21,085,848 of NC_079881.1, forward strand.
AACACAATAGATCCTTTTAATTTTCTGCCGCTGTTTGTGGATTGCACGTGTTTCGAAGAACATTGGAACCAATACAGAATGAACTATTGATTTGCCTTCATGGATCTAGCAAAGATTGTGATCCGTTCAACATCAAAACATGCAAAGTTGGGAGTCAGGAAAGAATTGTGGGGCACTTGGCAAGGGAAATTTCCCTTGCAACAAAGTCATAACTCGATAAAGGTGCGACGGTTTCTGCGAAACTCACTTCAACACACTACAGAAAATTACCTTTGATTCAAAAGGGTGGGGGGGGGGGGTGAAAATACCTTGTGTCGTGACAGCATTTATGCCATGGACAGTGAGGCATCATATCATGTTGGACCGATATAAAGGAATTGTCGAGTTTACTGTGAACAAAAACAAAATAGAGTAGATGGAGATGTTGTTGAGCCTAATGCGGGTGTGCCTAATAAAATTAAAAAAGAAAACGCACAAGGCCATCCATCAAAAACCATCTTAAAAAAAATATCGTTATCTTTTGTATAAAATTTCCACGGATTTAGCGCAAATTTAAGTTTTTTTTGAAAATTTCGGAAAATGAAGAAAATTGCGCGGAATTTTAGTTTCGCGGATAAGGTCGATTTGGAAATTGCACGGAAACTAATCTTAGCGGATCAGGTGTGTTTAGACCTTTCGCGGTAACTTTTTTCCGCGTTTTTGGTAAAAACCCGCGAAACTTAATTCCCTTCAAGTTAGTACTTGTGGCATGACAATCAGTGAGTGCAGGATGTCCACTGTCACTGACATTTCCTGACAAAGTGGTAAGCTTTTTCCAGCTGTATCTTCTAAGATTTTTGATACAAATTGTTTTGACATTGTTTTACCCTATTGCCCTTACATCTTGTTTCGTGTTCTATTTATTTAGTGCAAGCGTTACATAGAAATTTGACATGAAACAATTGTAGATTTTGGCAGCCTTTTGGCAATCTGTCAAATTTTGCCACTTTGACTTAAACGCTTCTTATCCCTATCATGATATTGATATTTACGTTCTTACAAGTCGCAGAGGTAAAGTTTGGAAAAAATACATCGTCGACGGTAGCACATCGTTCAATGACAACCTTGAAGTACTCTTTGCTCACAATATATACGTATAAATATATACAAACAGACAAGATAAAGCTTTAAATAAATAAAAATTGTTAAAAAGAACACAGGAACATGGATAAAAAAGAATGTTATGATTTTTTGACGTCATAAAAACAAAGGGGACATGAAAATTTATTTTGATTGCCATCCACAAGACGAGCTAAATGAATTTTGACTGCTACCTCATCCGCACTAATATTGGCGCTTTTGCGCAATAAAGTTTGATCCTGCAAGCAATTGAATACATATATTACCTGCAAATTGTTATGAAGAAAAAGAGCTTTGAATGGTTCTACTTGCTACCTGTGGGACAGAGTTATCACTCTAACGGTATTTTCATAGAAAGAATTGAAATTTGAGGAGATTTTCGTTTTTTTTTACAGAAATTGATTTGATAGTATGAAAAAATTAATTTTCGTTGCACCTATGTAAACTTTTTATGTATTTGTTCCAGATAGTTTAGTTAAATGAAAAAGTGAGTGAAAAGTTTTTGAGGAAAATTGGTGAGTTTTAAAACACTAAAATTCAGGTGAATTAAGGAGATTTGGGGAGACTTTTCAAAATTGAGGAGAATTGAAAAGGCTTTCAAAATTGAGGAGAATTGAGGAGTTTTGAGGAGCTTGGCTCCAATGTGAAAGAATTTAATCTAGCGCAGAACTTATTTGCGCGAAATTTATTAATTTTCGGTGCGCGCAAATTAGTACGAATAATGCAATATAAATTATAAATAATGTTCTAAAAACACAACCTTCTAACTTGAGTTTCTTAAGATCTTTTACTTAATCGGAACAAAGTGTTTTTATGTTCGACAAAGTACTGCCATGAAGGTTTTCTTCAGTAAGTAAATATTAAAAGTAATAATACTTTAGATCTTTCTCAGTTGTCCGCTGATCACAGGATCCAAAACTTCTAACCAATACTAATCAAAAAAGTAATAAAATTTCACCTCAAACCATCACAGAATCTCAAAAAATACATTATAGTTTAAGAAAATTCGTGACATTTGATTGAATGCACATTTGACTTCTCTTCAGTTTTCTGGACATCATAGACACATATACATAAATACGGCATCGTCTCCGTATTTCTTTTTTAAAAAATGTCTACTATAGTTTACCCTCATCAGCGTTTGCCAGCAAACTTTAGAGCGATGAAATACCTCGACAACAAACCAGACTCTACGAGGAAGCACTCGAAACCACCATTTTGTAAAGCAAAGGTTGTTGTTGTCAAAAATTGAGGAGGATAACACATAACTAATACAATACTAAAAACATCTCTATTAATTTATCTTTTTGGAACAATAAAAATATCTTTGGAACCGTAAGAATTTCAAAAACTTCCATCCGGTTACGCTAAATGTTAATTTGCCGGATGAACAATTTATATAACAATTCATATATCCAGCTTTTCATGAGCACAGGATTTTTGGTTTTGAAATACTCTAGTACGAATTTATTCACGTACGTACGCATTCACCAGCGTATGTGTTCTTGTTTAACCTTGCGGAAGTCTTGAAGCGCTTTAAACCACAACGCTCACTGTTTGATATCACTATATCTTTTTAGGAAGTTGTGGAAATGTTCATAACAGGTTTGATATCAGTATCAGTTGGAAGACCTTTTGTTTCACTTGTAGCTTCATACAAAGGTACTTCTTTTCCCTGTGTAAAATTCGCGGTCGTTATAGACGTCAATGTTTTTGGCACGGCTACAATAATGTCTTGCTTTGTGAAATTGTTTCCAACAAATGACTTACTGAAATTATTCCCGGTACTAATAATAACAGACTCTAGTTCCTCTTTTACAACTGGCTTCTCTTCTTTCACTCCAGATAGTTTTATTTTTTTCTGTTCTGAATGTATCGAAGCTGCGTGCGGGTACGCCCTTTTAGCTGCGTGTAACGCCTCAGTAGGGTTCTTTAATATTTTTGAATCATGCCCCACCACAACAACTGTTTGACCAGCGCTAACTGCTGCAGTCGAGAACGAAAGTGGTTTTGCACCATTAACAATTGTAGTAGGTTGAGAAGCTGCAAATAAACGCATACTTTGTAAGCACGATTGCATAAACACATCAGAAAAGACGATAAAAAAGCTCTTCAAATACAATCTATAACTAATGATTCGGGAATATGATTTGATAGCAAAAAGTATTTTTATTTACATTAGAAACACCTCCCTTGTGAATTAGATATTTTTTTTGAGAAGTCGGCAAGTTCTAACATTTCGCAAAAATTAAATTCTGTGAAAAAAGAATTTGATGACACTTCGTTTCTCAATTTGTAACTTATTTTTAATGAGTGTTTAATTATTATTCAAATGCAAAAAAATCGTAAATTTCGCAGAAATAAATTTTCGAGAATTTCGCGAATAGCGAGTTTTTCAATAATTCAAAATTCGCGGACACTAATATTCGCGTTAACAAAAACTCGCAAAATTCGCAATAAATTTATTCCCGCGAAAATTAATTCCCTCATAATGTACGAAAAATTAAAACATTTAACTTTGGTTCCGAAATGACCAACTTTGGTCAAATTTTTTTTTAATTAAACAGTTGGAAAAGCCACCAAATTCCAATTATTAACCGTTTTAAATACAGTACACGTCCGTTAATTCGAATGCCGCTTAATTCGAACTTTCCGTTATTTCGAACAAATTTCCAAGTCCCTTGAGTTTGGTTTAATAAAGTCTTATATTTTGAGCTGCTTAATTCGAACTTCGGTAATTCAAACGCTTCCCTAATTCGAACAATTTTTTAATCCCAAGGCTGCATTATGCTCGTTTATTCGAAATTTTGTGTATCGATAAATAAAATCTTATGGAAAAATAAAAAATGTTTTCATATTTATTCATTTTATTGCATCAATGGTGGCAAAATTTCTTTCAATTTATCAATTAAATTGGCATTTCCATTAAAATGAAGTTTACAAGAAATATGGAGGCCTTTCCCATCGCCAAGCAAAAAACGTTAAAAGATTTTTATAAAAGTTTTACTAAAGTTGTAATAAAGTTATATTAGCACAGTTTATTAAAATTCTTTTTTTTTTGAACTTCCGATAATTCGAACATTCGTTAATTCGAACAAATAATTTAGTCCCTTGCGTGTTCGAATTAACGGACGACTACTGTATCTTTAGAAGACAATACAGTTAAGACAAAAAACAATGATCGAGACGACTCGGATGGTCTATGACCCTAAAACAGTACTTAAAATTACTACGGCTACTTACCTATATCAATCGGTTCTGCTTTAACTTCTTTTCCAGACAAAATATCTGTTATAGACGTAAAAGGCTTATTTGGATCTTTCGAAACGCTCTGTATAGCCTGCTGTTTTATCACACTGACAGTTTGAGCAGTATTAGTTAAACTGAGTGATGTACCAACTGTTTGTGCAACAGAATGAAGAGCTAAAACTGACCCATCTGAAAATGGGTTTTGCGGTCGAGGTAAAGATTGTGCCATAAATGTTTGCTGAGACATTAATTCACGAGGAAGGAACGATGCAGTAATTGACGGTCGATGAGACTGCAGTTGAGGTGGGTGTACACCTTTTACGAGATTAATCTGTTGCTGATTTAACAGTGAAGATTGAACTTGCTGTGAAGTGGGTCGAAATAACAACGTCGGTGGGTTCTGATGTGATATAGACGTTATGATTTGTTTTTCATTCCCTCTAGTTTGCGGTAAAACAAAAGCTGTTTGGACGGTAGTGGGAGAATTGGCACGCACAGCATGATTGGTTACACTTGCAGCCCCAACAAATTTAGTAGTTGTAAAAAAAACAGACCTGGGACCTGGCTGACCACTAACCATAGTAGTCTTAAGACCACTGGAGGAGACCTTTAATGGTTGAAGTGCTGGTGGAAATCTGGTAGTTTGTGAAGTAAGATGTGGAATAGAATCGACAGTTGTTCTTACTAATACCTTTGAAACATGGTTTTCACTAGTCACTCCATCGGAGTTAGTTCTTTGAACAAGCTGAGGAACCTGCTGTTCATCAGATATACTGTCACTTCTTGTCATTGGTTTGAAAGGAGGCGGCATCATCATCCCATGCGTTGGAGAAGCAGGTGCAGATCTGAAGATATTATAAAAAATGTCCTATTATCTTCAATCATTGATTGGTAAGAGAATTTATATGGTTAAAGCCTTCTTAACTTTCAACCTGTAATAGTAAGGCTTGTTTTCCAGCAGAGTTTAATAAGTGCAAGATTAAAAATCTTGTAGTAAGTTGTTTGTTTGCTCCATCAATTCGAAATCTTTACAATTTAATAAATTTTAGTTAAGGATTTTTTAAAAAAAAAGTTTAGAAAAAGCTGTTGGTACATGAACAAACAATAATTTTGGAAAAAGGGTATTTAAAGTACTAAGCAAGCAACATTACATTGACTGATAACATAAATATGTATGTACAGGTTAACATAAAAAAGTAAATGCTTGCTAACCTTGAAGAAATGTAGGGTGGTCTAAAGCAAGGAACACCTCTTTGTCTTCGTTTTCGAAATGCTTGTTCCATTAATTTAGATTCACATGAGGGATCAATTCTCCAAAACGATCCTTTTCCAGGTTCATCCTGTGAACGTGGGACTTTTAGGAAATAACGATTCAACGAAAGATTGTGTCTAATTGAGTTCTAAATGGAAGTGTATAAAATTAAACACACTTTAAACTGCAGGAGTAAAGGTGATACATTTTCATCTGGTCTGACTACGGGTTCGTTGTATTCCTCAAACAAGTAGAAATGGCTACAACTTTTTAAGACACGAACAATATTGATATTATAGGCTTTTACAATAACATATAACTCTCATTTATCTCTCTTGAAATCTTACCTGCCAACCTTTATCATCAACTCTGTAGTAAGGATAATTTTTCATTATGAATTGATAGATGCCGTTCAATGTAAGTTGTTTATCTGTAGCGGAGGTTATAGCCTGCACTATAAGTTGTGCATATGAATATGGTGGTTTTTCACCAGGATTTCTTGGTTTACCATCTAGAATAACTGGTGAAGTAACAGTTGGAGTTGTAGCTTCATCACTTGAGTCCTGCGACTTTTCAAAAAAATCATCCATATTTTCATCCTCCATATCTTTTTCTTCTTCTTTTTCTTCATTCACAGCGCTAGCAGCAGCAAGTAGCTCTGATGTTAGGTTTTGTTGAGTTGTTGCGGAGAGAGGATTCATGGAATTAGGGCTAACTGGACATGAATTTGGAACACTAAAAAAAGGAAAATTATATCACACAGTTAAAGCTTCTCACACACAAGTAAAATATCTAGATTTTCAAACATTTAATTTACTGCTTAATGTGCATTACAATGTTTTTTGACCAAATGCAATCAATGTAATCTGTCATCAGCTTGTTTTAATTCTGTTTTACCTTTAAAAAATGTAAATTTCTCTTATGCAAAAGCTACACTTGCACAACTAGGGCTGCTTGTTACAGGGTTTCAACTATTATTGTGAGAATAAAGAGTTACTAATAATCAACCCTTTCCTTTATAAATGCCAGAAAGTCTATTTATTTGAATGACAGTAATTACATAAGTTATCAATCCTGTTGCAGCCCACTGAATTAACGACAGCATTTAGCTGCAAAGTTACATCATGGCATGAAAAATGTGATTTTAAACTCTGGTATGGTATTACAAGGTGTTTGTTCTTATTATGTGCAAATTAAAGTAGTCGCATGTAGTAGTACACTTTCAAAATACTAAGCGATATTTTTTTTGTATACCTTATTATAGATTAATAACTGCAAATCATCATCATCATCATTCTCGGCTTAACTTGGCCGACCATGAAACATTAGTTTTAACCAATCAGAAACTATTACAGAAAGATAGGAGTCCAGTACTCTGCACAGGATTTTGTAAAAAAACAATGCTTATCCAAACAAAATAAAAGTTTGAAAAAAGATATATAAGATACCCCAACAAATCATTGAACATTAAAAAATATTACAACTTCTTGTAACAATCTTCTTGTAAAAATTACACTTTTTGTCTAAATTTAAAAAACTGAAAAAAGTAGTCTATACATTTGGTATATGTAATAAAAAATCAAAAACATAAAAATCTCATTCTTTCTTTGATATTGTTAACTCAATAATTAGATCTTTGTATGTGCACATAATGAGCATGGGGTGAAAATCCTAGCCCAGTTGTTCTACCACAAGTTAAAATTTTGCCCTGGACGAAATCTTAACCTGGGTTTAAAACTTGTATAATCACAATTCCTAATCCCAATGGATTTCTAGTGGAATGCGGGATGAAATTTTTGCCACCAATACCAAATTAAAATTTCAGCCAACACTCAACAAAAAAATTGCATCAGACTCTTGTAAAAAAAATGCATGCTAAGGACAAAGTCAGCATGACAGGATCAAAACAAAGACAGCATTATTGGATCAAATCCAGGGTCATTTACTGAAAATATTACGATTTTTCAGTGCCTTTGTTTATTTTTTTTTAAAAGTCAGAGTCATAAAAGAATACAATACTGCCATCTTAAATAAAGTATATAATTTATTTGATCATATTTGTATACGAATTAGTAAGCCCACTTGTTTAAATTCAGGGTTTTAAAGGGTTCTGAAGGTCTGTACAGCATATAGCAATATTGATGTTGTTCATTTAAAAATTACAATATTGATGTTGGTCATAGAAATTATTTCAATTAATTCAATTAATCATTAATATACCCCGTCCAACCCATGCTAGCATGGAAAACGGACGTTAAGCCGAGAATGATGATAAACATGGCAGCATAAGCCTGGCACAGAAGTAAAGTCTTGTGCAACAAAAATTTGTTGTCTGATGTGTGCTTTGATTTTGGAAGTTTCACAAGACTGGCTAGTGTGGATAAGTTATTTTTTCAAATAACTTACAAATTTGGAAGGAAATTTCAATATGTTTTTATCTGTGATTTATTATATATAATAAATTTTAACAATTCAAGAAAACGTAATGTACATAGAAATATACCTGATAGTTCCAGAAGGTGATGGTGCCAGCGAACTGTGTAAAGAATCTGTATCTGGAATACTAATTCGTAATGGTATCAAAGGTCTTGTTCTTGGTGGACTCGGAACACGTCTATATGGCACATTTCGATCAACAAGTGAAGAAAACCATATCTTTATATTTGTAGAAGGAAAGCGAATAACACATCTAAAAGTAAATAGGAATAATTCTTAATGCCAACAATCAGAAGAACATGGAAATAACCAACATGAAAAAACCAACAAACTTAAATTATATAAAGTAACACAATTTAGATGCATTTTTTTGTTTATTTTTTATATTACCAAAACTATGTGGGTGCTAACTTGCAAAAAACGCCCATATACAAGAAGGTATAAAATTTGTGTTATTTGCCCAACTTGCTCGATCTACTCCCAAACCTGACCAAATTATTCCACAAATGCAAAACAGTGCTTTTAATTTTCTTGATTCAGCCACAAGGGGCAACTTTTAAAGTATTACAGAATTGATACCAACTACCTTAAGTGGATAAATTTTAGGGAGGATTAAATTTGGCGAATTAAATACCCACAAAAATTTTAATAGCTGACCATTCGCCAAATTAAATACTCACCAAATTTAACATAACCGTTCACCAAAATAAAAATAAAAAAATTCTTTAATTAAGAAAAGCAAAAAGAACTTTTTTATATTAACAACAAGTTTTATAAATACAAGTATAAACAGGATTGTTACAGGTAAATCTTAAAAAAAGGTAGTAAGAATTGTCTCAAATTCTTTGCTACTATTCTTTGTAATGCTCCTTACCGGACGTCTAGCAGCATTATTAAAAAAACTTGTAATACATTTGTGTTACGTTGGGTTAGATAAAACTCTTTGTGTCATTCGCCAAAATAAATCGCGCCAAATTAAACAATTTTTGTATTTGTCAAATTAAATCCTCGCCAAATTTTTTAAAATTTATTATTTTCCAAATTAAATCTCCGCCAACTATTTCAATTTGGTCATTCACCAAATTACCAAACACGCCAAACTTTATCCACTAAGGTATATACATATTTATTAATCAAATTGTAACAAACACTTTTAGGATACAAGGTTCGATGTCCTGCTGTTAATAAACTGTTAATGAAAACTTCTCTCACTATCGTATGCTCTACTACAACCAAAGAGTGCAGGCTTTTTCAGGCAAAATTTAAATTAAATCACAGCAACGACTCGCTCACATCCTTTTCACTAAGTATGAGAGCTAACACATAATTCACAATGGTCATCAGACCAAAAAGGAGAAAATACAGGATTATGGATAATAATTTTAAATATTTATTTCACCAAAATCAAAGTGAAAGTCTTTTTTCATTTTGAGTGATTTGAAATAAATCAGGATTCACCAACTAAGGGTTAGACTCAGTTGAGCATAAGGCCTAGCTACAATATTTACTTTTCCTTATTACACATTCACTTGCTATTCACGTTTGGAGAAAAAAATCAAAACATTGCAGACTTACTTATTCTTGAGTTTAACACGTTCTGATCCTTTTCTGTGAAAATGACCATTAACAAACACACCATTTTTACCACGCGTAGAGAGAAAAAACTCTGGTGGCTCATATTTTATTTCCAGATGCCTTCTTGAAATAAAACTGGAGTAACCCATGTTTATGTCAACATCTCCTAATCTACTGTTTCTTCCAACAGATAATTTGTTTTGGCGGACAAGATACTCGAATTCACGTCCTTCCAATTTTGCAATTGGTGCAACATTACTCCATGCATTCTTTACCTTCGCAGGATTAGGCTGGCCTTGCTGCAAGGACAGTAATGTAAGAGCAGGATCTTCGTGATCTTTAGGAAAGTTAGCCATGGCAAAGCCTTTCCCTCCAAAAGTTTCGCTGGTCGAGAAAACGTGTTTTCGAATACGGTTTTGATGTATGAGGCAGATTGTAATGGAGATAACAGGTTCACTGCTATGGTGCTATTGTATAAATACAAAACCAAAGCGCGAAATCCTTTATCTCCACCACTACTTAACTACTCGATTTTGGGGGACTGAAAACAACAACATTGGTCTGTTTATCAACAATGTCGCGTTGCCTCTTGGGTTTGTAACTTCGGTAATTTTAAAAACATTGGAAACCCAAGGCACTCCAGGGCGCGAAATGATGAAAGGGGAGGAGGCGAGTTTCAAAAAGGACATTGACAATAGCTTTTAATTAAACAGATCATAAACATGAAAATAAACGCTAAAGAATAGTACGAAAACGTATAAGTAAAGTAAAAAAGTACTTTGTGCCATTAAAACTTGACACATTGACAACTTCGTCCTCAGGGTTTCTTTTTCACTTTTTAATAATGACATATGGCGTATGGCTTTCTTAAACGCCATTACAATACAAAAAAGAGAAATAAGATCCCTGGGGACGAAGTTGGACACATGGTGTATTATGGAAAAGGAAAAGCTTTCATCGCAACAAGGTTGGACTCGACGGTGAGAATCTAAAATTAAGTCTTTAAAATAAATTTCCTATGCGTATGCGATGACACCCTCGTCCCCAAGGTTTTTTGCCTTTTTTATATGAGAGAAGACCTCATATCAAAAAGGCAAGAAACCTTGGGTACACAATGACACCAACCTTCTACCCATGGCTCTTGTTTTTATTCCCAAGCAATTGCCAAGGGCTTAATGACGTCAAATATGACAAAGTATAAAATAAGAAGACGTCAAATAAGAAAATTAGTCTTCGCTTAGAATTCTATCGCGCAAGACTTTTTAAATACTCAGTAATATAGAATCCTGATAGTATTATGGATTGTGCTAAAAACGCAAGCTTGGAGGGAGATGAAGGAGAAGAAGTCAAACAATTAAAAGTTCGGCTGCTTCAGTTGGAGGAGAAATGTTTAAGCAGCGAAAAGGAGAAGAAAGAAGTTTTACGAGCATGCCAGAAAGAAAGAAATGAAATTCAAAACTACCTCAAGAGACAATGTGATGAATTCGCGTTTTATTATCGTCTTGAACGCAACAAATCGCAGCAGTTGGAGAATCAACTTAAACTTCGCTTTGCATGCAACAGAGGCTTGATGAATGTTCTAGCAGCAAAAGAAAGGAGCCAGATTGCGATGAACAAAGAGTATAATGAATCAAAGCGAGCTACGGAATCTTATAAAGAAGAAATTTTAAGATTACAGAAAAGCATTAGGGAGTTGGAAGTTATTGAAAAGAAATGTAGTAGTGAAATGAAGGTTAAAAGAAGTAGAAAAAAGAATAGAGCCTTAAATGATGTCGGAGGCAAAGAACGGTTTAGCAATGCACAGACATTATTGCCGCCAATTAAATCGAAACAAAGAAGCCTGACCTTTTTCATTCCTAATTCACCACCACCTTCTACAGGTGTTGCCTCATTTTTTCCGACGCCCCCATCATCGAGCAAACCAGAAGTTCGATATTTACGAAAGACATCCGTTCCGTCTGCAAAGAAACGAGACCATACACCGCTTCCACCTATCGGACGAGAAAGGGAAGTTCTGCTACCGTTAAGAAAACGGTTGCAGTAGATGAAGAAAGAAGAGCAACACAAGCAAAAAAGGTGTCCTTGGGTTTTGACACTTTAGACTAAGTTATTCTAACAGATTTGATCTAGTTGCGTGACCCATATGACAGAAACACGTACAGACAACAAAATTATACAAACTGTTCATAATTAACATTCCACACAACATATAAATGAGAGAAGAGACATCATTTGTACAATTTATAAATTGTTAAAAACGGAAAGATATATGTTATGTCTTCCACTAAAGCGGAAGAAAGTGAAATATAAAAAATCATTGAAACTCAAAGGCTATTTATTACCTTTCAACAACCTAAAACTTCTCGTTTGAAAAACTACTACTTCTATCAAATTGAAGCTAGCCCTTACTGAAAAACTCCCTAAAGCGGACGTCTCTTTAGGGCAAACGCCTCTTTAAAGAGGACATCTGTATAAAGCAGACGACTGTTTAAAGCGGACTTTTGAGGTAAACGCCTATTAAAGGGAACATTCTTTCTAAAACAATCTCAACGAATGACTCTTCAACCTCAAAGAGTCGAGAATATTGGTCCGGTCTCACTTTAATATTTCTGGCTGAGTTTGACCTTCATCAAGAAAACTTTGAATAAAGACGACTCTCTTACATTTTCATTTCTTTTCTAACATTTCCAACAGTGTGATCATTAGGAATATTTTTTATTTTCATTTTTTAAGAAATAAATGCTCTTTTGACATTTCAAAAGAATGAGAAATACTACGAAGGACCCGCAAAACACAAAAACAGAAATATATATATACTAGTCGTTAGCGTGACAGACAGACAGACAGACAGACAGACAGACAGACAGACAGACAGACAGACAGACAGACAGACAGACAGACAGACAGACAGACAGACAGACAGACAGACAGACAGACAGACAGACAGACAGACAGACAGACAGACAGACAGACAGACAGACAGACAGACAGACAGACAGACAGACAGACAGACAGACAGACAGACAGACAGACAGACAGACAGACAGACAGACAGACAGACAGACAGACAGACAGACAGACAGACAGACAGACAGACAGACAGACAGACAGACAGACAGACAGACAGACAGACCTCTTTGAGAAAAACTTTTCTAAAGTTAACGCTTTAGGGATGTTCCACAATACCTTTGTAATAAAAACCAGCTAGACAGTTTCTAGTATTCGCGCTGACTTGATAAACAAAAACATCGCATGCTACGTTAGCTCTTCCTTCAAATATTACTGACTTTCATGCAGCGCAGTCTGGACTCGACTAAAACGCTTGTAGGGACAAATTTTCTCATGATAATAGCGCAATAAGAAGAAAACAACAACATCCCAATACTTTAAGCCTAATTCAGAATTCTTAAAAAAAACTTTTTTTCCTTTTTAAGCTGTTTGCGCTTGCCAATTTGCTTCCCTAATTTTTTACGTTCCTTGCCAACGAAAATACACGCTATAGGTAGCAAAGAACTGTATTACAATTGTCTAGAAGATGCTCCTAGAATTCTTCAGGTTGTGATTGGTGAAAGCATCAGATCTTTATTCATGTTGGATAACGACCTCCCTGTAACACTAACCACAGCAACGTCCTGTAACTTTTGATATTATTCTTCTTCCAGAGATGAAAGGCAGTTCATTCTAACCTTAGAATCTTTAAATATTTTTTCATCTCAGAAACATTTAGGCAATTCTTTTATCCACAGTGTTTAGCACACGAGAGAGCAACAGTCGAGACTGTGGAAAGCCCTTGTTGTACAATTGCTTCATTTTACATCAGTGAATGTTTCAACCGTTAAAGACAACAGTTTAGTTAGGTGTCTGCCTAAGAAACAGAATGTCTTAAAAATACCATCCCACCCCCATTGAAGACGTGTGTTTCAATTACACACCCACTTTATTCGCAATCATCACAGTGCGTGACATTAAGAGCAGGTTATTGCTAGTATTTTAACAAGATTTCTTTTCAAACTATTTTAACGCTCGCGCGTATTTTTAAGACAGTAAATTTATATGGGCTTGCGCAGTTGTTATTCAAACCGGTGATTGCATCATTCTACAGCGCGCAATCGGTCCAAAAAAGTAGAAACAGATTCTACTTGTGCGATCGTGAAAACGGTCTTGTTAATAATTAGCCAATCATAATCCTAAAGAATGTAAAAAAAACTTTATCAATGCTGAAGCAGAGCACGAAGTTTTTTTGTTTTCTTTAAAAAAAAGACACAAGGAATATAATTTTTAAAAAAATTTGATTGGTGAAAATTTGTCGGTGAAAGTTTTTGTCACTTGGCAGAAAATTCGTTATTTTTAACCGACTAATTATTTCAATCGGTATATTTGAAAGAAAATATTTTTTATTGTTTCTTTGTCTTTGACGTATATCAAGCAAGAGGATAAAAATTGCTGAATAACAAAAAAACCTTCTTTGGGGATAAAGTTCTTTAGTTAAAAATATTTATCGCCCAAAAACATTTGTAGATAACTACTTTGTCGTTGAAAAAATGTCGTCGGTTAAAATTTTCGTCACCTGCTAAAAAATTCGTCACTTTTGACCGACGGATTTTTCACCAATAAGGTCAAAGCGTCACAACCAAACAATTAAGCAGCTAAAATATTGGTCTTTAGTTAATCTTCTTTTGTGAAACAAAGAAAACTGGGATGGAAATCCATTTTCTTAGCGCTCAGGACTTATCCCAGCTGACCAGTAAATACACACCCTTCTCTTTATAGAGTCCATATAAAAAGCATAGTAAGGGGGTTTGATTTTTTTTCTTGGCTCAGGCTTAACTATCTTACTTGGTAACCCTGTCCAGTAGTGTCCTCACTGGACACCTAGTACAGGCGCGTGGTCACTTAACAATCCCTCTACCCTGAGTCTTTTATATTTTTTCTTTTCTGCTAACTAGAATGACTTTTTTATAATCTCCCTCAGTGACAAGTTGGAACTGTGAGACTTACAATCCTAGACATAATATTATTGGAAAAGACCAATTTTTGGCTATTTCTCGAAATGGCCAAATGGAATCGCCTTGTCAAAACTCTGCAGCCGGCAGGCTGCAAAAACTTCGCTTTGGGAGATGTGTAAGCCAGGTAAATAGCGTCGGAACAATCCACACGACGGCCCGCTAAGGTGCTAAAATTCGGGGAAACGGGGTGTGCTGACGTCAGCAAAAATTAGTATGGGTTAAGAATTTAAAACTAACCGAATAACCTACAAGTTCGAAATGCCTTTGTCTTTTGTAGAAACAGTGTTTATAACTGCTTGTGGGACGAACTATGAAATTCGGCCCTCTTTTCCAATAAATTAAGTCCGGGATTGTAGGTCAGACTGTATGCTGGGCCCAATAACAAGTGTATAGTTGACCTGCTCATATATAGGCAAACTACATCAGGCAACGATCTATGCACCTGTGCTTGTGACTTGCTTTCAATAATGTGTTGTTCATGTGTTTTCCTGTTCGTTTCGATGTTTTTATTCTTGTTTACTTTTACATACTGTGTTATATAGAGTTATATTGGATTTTATTTTATCCTTAACTAGGCTTAAATTCTTTAAAATTTAAAAAAAAAACGATCCACGTTAAATTTATTCTGGAACTTGTGCATTTTTGTGTTTGAAATTCAAAAGCAAACCTTTTGATTCAACCTAAAGATGTTTAGATGAAATGATAAAAATCATTATAAACCTGTAGGAACCTTCCAGATTGTCATTCGTTGATTACATCACAATAAATATCAATAATATCCAACTGAATTTCTTGTCTATTTATTAAATGCAGCTAAGGTTATTTGTTGCCATTTGTTCATATATATGCGCAAATTAGTTCAAAAAGTTATGAACACACAACTGAAATGTTTATTCCCATCCTCGTCACCAGGGCTTATTTCCAGATGTAAAAGCCGCTAGCGCCTACTTGAAGACCTAACAACTTTCTTCGCTCCCAGCCGTCAATGTCAGAAAGGAAAAAGTCCGGGGTAAGAAATTAATTGGTTTAGTCCTAAATTTTATAAAAAAATTAATTTTTTCATTTCGATCTCAACCCCCAACGATTTCTGCCTCGAGGCTGCTACGAGGTTGCTACAAGGTTTCTACGACGTTGCTACGACGTTGCTACGAAATTGCTACGAGGTTGCTACAAGGTTGCTACGACGTTGCTACGAGGTCGCTGCGAGGCTACTACGAGGCTGCTAATACTTAATACTTAAGTTTAGATTTGAATTTCACACTTCTATAATTTATCTACAAATAAGTTCTTGGAATCGTGATTCTAAGAATCATGCAATATTTGCAATAAGTTGAATCAGCGTAGTTGCAACGGAAATTAAACGATTTTTTTATGAGAACAATTTTAAAAGAATGGCATAAAGACAGCCTAAGTCTCCACTAATTATGAGCCTAGAACTATTAAGAAACATTTCAGAAGAGCTATTTTATACTACACTATGCTTGTGTGCTTTTACTGTACGATTCATGTATTTTTTCAGTCCTAAAATATTCATAAATTGCAAATCTAACGAGTATATTTTTCAAAGGAACATAAAAAATAAAATCATTTAAGACTGAAAGAGTGTTAAAATAAGCACATCCAACGTTAGCTGAAATTTAGACCTCCTGTTTACACATCATAAAATCGCGTTAAAAAGTGTGATTCAAAGAGTTTGTAAATGGCTTGATTTGTTACGGACTAGCTTTAGCGGTTGACAATCAGGGAGGCTCAATGTATCAAAATTTCATCATTATAAGTGCTGTCGATTTTCCCGCCACATTTTTCGCGATACGTAGCTATGATGGCTTTGGCCAAAAAAGCACAATAACACTGTCCATGCTAACTGCCAGCATTTGCTGTATTCTTGTCGCCTTCATCCAAATCGCAGGTGATTATGGTGTTGCCAGAATCGTTGTAGCTTTTCTTGGAAAATATTTAAACACCACAACTTATTTGCAGTTTATACGTGGACAATCGAGCCTATTCCAACTTGTATAAAGTTCATACTTGGACAATCGAGCCATATTGGAACTTGTATAAGGGGGAAGGGAACTGGATTTATAGAAGTTGCAAACCGGATTCGTGCAGCGAGTTCACCTGGGGTTGTGAGAGGTCTCAAAGTAGCAAGCCGCTGACTTCCATTTATATCTGTGGGAAAGATAACACTTATTTGTGGCATTACTTTATTGTATTTACCAGAAACGAAAGATTTAAAGATACGAGACACTGTAGAAGAAGAAGAGAATAAAGTCAACAACAGAGCATCCAGTGTTGTGTAACAAAACTTGGTTTAACGTAACTTTTTGCTTAATTGACAACTTGGTATTCGTGGTTTATTTTTAGCTCGTTTTTTAAATACAACTCGGACAAAATATGTCACTACGAAGTATGATTTATTTTTCTAACGGTGAAAATATTTCCGTTGAAAGTTGGAATAAGGTTTTATTTTTCATCAATTCAATTCCTTTCAGAGCAGTAACGCATTTTGTATCCACTGAAATAATATACATGGAAACGAGGTTTTTATTTCTTCTAAGCGTTCAAAGTGGGTTTTTTTAAATCCATATAACATGAAAGAAGGAATTAATAATATTTCGGATAGTACATCTGTCTTCGACGATATACTTGTAGTCTCACCTTCGACCGACGTCTTCGAGATGTGCGCGTTTGTCGTCTGCAAATTTTCTGTCGTGACGGAAGCACCCGAGTGTAACGGCGCCGTGTCGGTATTCGAATGACACGCCGTCTTTTCCATGAGTAATATTTAGAACGTGAAAAACTTTTTCGAGATTTTCTTCTGCGATTGTACCACACCCTGTAAATGCGAGCATCCTTTTGAAGTTCTATAAAAAGAAAAAAGAAATTTGAGAGAAGTATTTAATACAAATTGACTCGTGTAACTTATGGAACTTTTTAATAATCGGCTGCTTAGAAAATCTCTAACCCGCGCATGTCCCTGAGGCCCGTATGACCTGCGCTCTGGCGTTGGCTTTAAAACAAACTTGCTTATAATAAGCGTCAGTTATAATTCGTGCTCTCTGTAAACATTTTTCATTTTTGTATGTCTGACGCAATTTTATGCTCAAATTTATTTTTACTATTCTAAAGTATTTTCGGTGCTGGTTTCCTTTTGCTGTTTTTTATGCTAATTCTTTAGCCCTTTGACTTTTTTAAATCTACGCTTTCCATTTTTGGAAATTGGATTTGAAATAGATGTTTAAGATAGCAAGATACGATCGTATGATTAATGATTGTACACCAAGTAGCGGTCATCCATTATTCCTTTGAACTAAAGTGTTAATGTAGGGTGTGATACCTGTGTGTTCTGTCTCTGTTAGTAAATTGTCGTCTGATTTTATTTTTTCCACGTCAGTTGCATCATTTGTCGATTCAATGGTGCCTTCAAACGAAATATCAATAAAAAATTTAGAAAACTTCATCCAAATACCCCTTACCAATAACTGCTAAATTTGTGGATCCGACTTTGACTTTGTTGAAAGAAAGTACAAAGGAAGTTCTTAGTCCCCTTTTTGGAATAAAATTCGCAAAATTCCAGCTGAATAAGCGAATTTCTTGTACCAAGTCCTATCGTAGGTTTCGTGTCTAGTAAAAAATGAAACACTGCAATAATTCTTACCGCTTCCTGTGTTCAACTTTAAAAGGTTGTTTTCGTAGCAGAGTGTGAAAAAGGACTTTTCATTCGTGCAAGTTACAAGAACTGAAAAATAAATTACACTAAAAAAATACTTACAAATTATGCTAGACAAAACTATCAACAAGAAAAAATTTAGAGAGACCATTGCTGTTTTTACACGACCAAAACAAGTTCCAGAATGAGTTTACAACAAATTGATATAAATATTATGTCATGAGCAAACGAGTTTATTCTAGGCTGTGTTTTAACAGCTACAGCTGTCATTGACAGTTACAAAGGACAGTTTATTTTTTCATGAATTTACAATACTCCTTACAGGCAGCTGAATGTCATTCAAGACTGCTTAAGAACTACATACAGAAGAGCCTTGTCATATTACCCAGCGAAAAAGTCATTATGGCAGCCGGCAGCTGTTTTATCTTGTTGTAAATGAATCAATTAGCAGTGGTAATTATCATGCTATTTCCCTAATAAATATTCAATTAGTGTAGTTAAAAATATTATATTGCAAAATTTGGTTTTAATTATGTGTGCTAATTTTTAAGGCATTAAAAAAAACGCTCTACGATTGTTGTTACTGTCAATAATTATGTGTAAAAGTTTAATGACGACATATTTTAGTCATTTTCTTTACATCTTCTAGTTGTCGTACAACGATTTTTCGTTAAAAACTAATTTCTAAAGACATTTGAACAAGTATTTCTATGTGTATTTTATGTTCACATGCATTAAAAAAAGAAGCCTTTATTACAAGATCGAAAAAGGAAAAGGAAAAGTGTATTTTTAAGTAAATTATTTGATCCTGCACTATTTGGCCAGCTAGACTAACAGTTTTATTTTTTTTATATTTTACATGCTTAGATGTCTTTGTCGTCAAATATTTCTTTTCACATCCATCTTATAAAAATCTCAAGGTGACTCCAACATTCAAAGTTAAAATTTCGAACTGCCAACCCATAAGGTGTGAGTGTCTGGTTACAACAAAGCTACGGTTGAAACGATTAGGTTCAGATACAGCTTGTATAATACAGCTGTTCAGGTTTCAAAATATCACAGAACTTTACTATGTGCAAAATACTACAGCTCGTGTGAGACCATACCCATTCCCACATCTTCCAATGACGAATCAAAGACTTGAGCATACATACAGTTTATTTCCATCAGAACAATGTACAGTGTTAAAAAAAATTACAGTACCAAAATATATTACTAAACTTCAATATTTTATCATATATACACACTCAAAAATGTTTTGCAAGAAAACAAAGCTAATAGACCAATACAACGATCAGTTCGTATATTTAAGGCATTTGTACCAATCATGAAGTAGCCAAAATGATTTGTTTGGATTTTGTTCTGTGTAGTTTCGGATAAGACTATAAATATTATTGAGTTGAAATGTCAAAATCTTCAAACAAAAAACCAGCGGCAACAAAAGGACTACAATTATATTGTACCCTCCTTTATAATTTCACATTAACACACGCGAGACTGCATGCCGAAGTGATTAACTTAAGTAGAGAGAAATATTTAAATAAAAAATACATATAAATACATACATCATTTAAACAAAAATATTTCTCAAAAGCACCCGGGTTTTTTAATAAGAAAAGTTAGTTAGTTTTTGTTTTAGCGTTAATACTTCGAAAGGTCTAAATAACGACATTTCCATTTCCTGCCAGTTTCCAATATCTGAAATAATCGCGTTATCGTTCATTTCTCCTCTCCTGCAACAGCTACACGAACATCTAAAAAGAGGACGAAAAAATACATCACACAAAGTCTCATTCCATTTTTCAAATTTTCTTTCGAAGTGAGTTTTAAAAATCACGTGATTTTTTCCCAGTGGCTTTCTTGTAAGGGGATATTATCGAAAAATAGAATATAATCGAAGCTGTAACGAATTACAATTACTTATTCAGACTCGCAAGTTAGAAGTTGGTGAACTGAGACTACTTGGTCTCTATATTAATTTTGTCTGTTTGTCGGCCAAAATGGGTAATGTTAAATTACACACGAAATCTTTAGGCTAAGAATAACTAAATAATATTGCTGCGGCGTGCGAATTTCCGTGGATTCTCAAACCAACTTGTGAAAATGGAAAAGATAAATAACATACATATGTAGTTGTAACAGTAGTGAAGAAAATAGCTTACCATTTGAAATGAAGTGATCAGATTTCTTGCTATGTTTTTCCAGAAGTAATCTAAGCAGAGGATGTCACAAAATATTTAAAAGACTGGAAATGTCTTGCTTACAGGAGATATGTAAAAAAAAGACTTCCTGTGGATCACAAGGAAGATAAAAAAATTATTTTGATGACTGTAGAGTTACTTGAAACAGACAAATTAAAGTTTAAAAAATATATATTAAAAGTTTGACGAAAACTTAGAATTGTACAAGGTGTACACGCTTTTGTTTATAAGAAATAAGTTTATGACAAGCTTCGGATTTTAAAATTCCGGAAATAACACATTTAAGCCATCGAGCTAACAATATAGTGACTATAGCACCGATTAAATTTATTCAGTTAAACGACATCTCACTGTAAAACATTTTTTTCTTAATTATTTTTTTTAGACTAGATAAATGAATTTTAATTTCAAGGTCCACAGGGCATATCACCCCCTAAAAAGAACAACTAAATTCAAGTAGAACCCTATGCCTCATTTTGAGCCTCATTTCGCAAAATTTATGAAACCCAAAGAATAACAACATACTCAACTTACCGATACGAAAGAGACTGGAGAAGAAACTTTCTCGCCATATTGATCTCTTTCAGTATAAGTTTCAAATCATCACCTTCGAAAAGCGCTGCGTTTTTCGTCTAAACGAACGCAAACATTTGTCACAAGTTAGTCACAATCTAATAGACACATACGCCTAAACTTGAAAGTAAATCGAGATAAAGTCAGCAAGACAACAAGCTGCAGCGACAAAGGGCGAACGAAATGACAGTATGTTACCATTCTACGACAAAAATGATGGCCCCCAGCGTTTCTTAGAAGGATTTTTTCGTTGATTGTATACCAATTCCGTGGTATTGGGACTAATAAATGTAAACGCCCTGTATAAGAGTCCAGAGTAGCGATACCTAACTATCGAATACATAAAAGACGTGCAGCCCAATTCTGATGGTAAGAAGAAGAGGGGGAAAGGTTAAATTCTCACAGTTACGACTACAACGAGATTTGAGCCGACTAATCACACAAGAAGAGAAGCTTCTATTATGGAGCTAACAGTGGGTTGCGATGTTACTACATACCTGTGCAGTATCTTCAGCTATGATATCTTGGATGCAATCAGCGTCCAAGATATTACTAACAAAACGATGATATCTAAAAAGTGATGACATATGAAATAGATAGAAGGAAATAGAGTTGTATCAACAAACAAACAAACAAACAAACACAAAAAAAAACAATAACGCATACCTCCCTTTGGATTGCGCAGATAACATTTGGAGAAAGGTATTTGCTGAACTAAAAAATCAAATAAAAAAGTTTAACACAAATTTTAAAAATTTGATCAAACAGGCGCAACTTAAGGCGGGTTTCTCGGATGAAATAATTAGATCGATTAAGTTCTGCTTCATCCTTTTGTCGATCAACATCTATTGATTCCATCAATGCTAATCATTTTGGTTTAAGTGAAACCCGCATCAAAGGAGTATAAAGGAAGCGTGAACGCCTATATTTACATTGAAGATGCAAGCTATTTGCACATTTCTTTGTCGATGAAGTCGGCACATTTTCGTTACTTACAGCATCGTCCTAATCCACTGGAATGGCTCTTATAACACCTTCTAATACTGTACTAACCACCTCGGCTAATTACACGCTTGAAATTCAGGCTGAAAACCTTTAATCATTCCAGTTATTAAACAC
Source organism: Hydractinia symbiolongicarpus (assembly GCF_029227915.1). NCBI lineage: Eukaryota > Metazoa > Cnidaria > Hydrozoa > Anthoathecata > Hydractiniidae > Hydractinia > Hydractinia symbiolongicarpus. The sequence continues at coordinate 21,108,048 of NC_079881.1, forward strand.
AAAATTCCTGATCAAAAAATACAATAGTACAATAGCTACCTATCGTCACAGTTGAATGAAATAGTGTGGATTTTTATACGTCGATCCATGTTCAAATTAGCTGCTTCTCTTAACACCATCGTCGTACTACTGTCCTGTACGTAGCAAAAAAGTGAATTACTAAATGATTTGTGACCACGTTAAATTTTTTACCATACTAAAATTTCTTTTGATTTTTCTCATACTGCTCCTAACGCCAATGTATTTACGCCGACACTTACTGCCGTTTTTTCAAATAGTATTTGACTTGCTGTAATTGTAGTTTTGGCGCTTCATGGTTTTTCTGCGACTAGATGAGAGTTCGCATTTATGAGAGAAGGAAATAGAGTTGTGTCAACAAACAAACAAACAAACAAACACAAAAAAACATCAGATGAGAGTTCGCATTTAAAAAAACTTGAAAATATTTTTTAATCGTAAACACATCTTTTTGGGGTACTATTTTTGGCTCACAGCAAAATACTGTTTACTGGCCCGTGTCATTTTATGCAGCGTGTTCGGTCGTCGTACGCATCTTTCCTTATCCCTACTTTGTGAGTTCCTTGTCTCGAACAGACAGATGAGTGTTTTAAAAGGCAGTTAGAAGTCATGGGTAAACTCATATTAACTTTTTACAATCTTCCATTCAATTAAGGGACTGCATAAATGTATGGCATTAAAAAGCAAAATAAAAAAAATGTAAAACGTACCGGTCTTCCATCCGTGAGTAGATAAAACGCTTGCGCATCTTTATGTGCGTGGAATGCAGTCTAAAAACAGAAGATAGGAATGCAGTCTAAAAAGGTACGGGTGAGACATTTTGATTGTCTCACTTATACCAAACAGAATAGTTCTATAAACACACTGCACACGTATCCAAAACTGACATAGTGAGGAATTGTATTTAAAACGAAGCTAAATCGCTGAAAGAAAATCGGCCACGCCAAATTGTTATGTTTACAAGCTTTCCAAACAAATTTTAGGGAAGAAAACGAAATTGGTATTTTATGAGGTTACTATGCGTACAACTGCACATGTGTTCTATATATGACATTATAAAGTTTCTAATATACCCAATAATTTTCTGTTGTCTTCATATTACCTTACATGTTAATGCAAAAATAAAACCTATCGTTTGTCCCAGCAGTAGAAAAGAAACAAGACGTTTTAGTTCAAACCTGCAGTGCTTCTAGAGTGGCTGTTTCACCATAACTTTGGAGTCGTTGCAACCAATCAATAGCTTGTTCACAATTTTCTTTGGTTGCTTCAACAAGTGTGTCCTGCCACATCAAAACATTGGACGAATACTGCACCAAGTTGAAGCTAGAAAATTTGAAGTAAGTTCTTAAAAAAAGTGAATAAAATTGTGTTTTAAAAAGTAATTTGAAATAATTCTGGTGATGTGATTAACAATACTGCATAAAATAAGTAGCCCGTGTTTTATTTATAACTGAAATTCTGTTATTACGGAACGGGCGCTCATACAATGCAAAAAAAATTAAATTTAGGAGTGAAAAGGTAAAAAAATATTCTGAAACAGATTATTCATTTCAAAGATTCTGTAAAAAAATTTCGCACTTTAGAAGCATCAGTCATTTGAAGCACGGGAGGTCAGAGTTGGCCATCACCACACAATACGAATTGTTGTTCAAAAGATTCGTCTTAGCTGTTTTTGTTTCTGAGCTTCGTGTTCCTTATGCACATGTTTCTTAAATGGGTGGTCCTTGCTGTCTCATTGATGCCGTATGGCTTGTGCAAGAGTTGTAGTTGCAAAGTTCTCTGCTGCGACCAAGGTTTTGCAGACATTAAATAAAAGGGAACTAAAGTGGTTTTTCAACTTGTTTTCTGCAGACATCTTGGTTGAAGATAAAATGTAATATCATTTAAACCGCAGGACAGTAAACGGCTAATCCTTGGTGTCTCATTGATGTCATATGGTTGACACGAAAGACTGCGGTATTGCGCAAACCAAAAAAAGTAGACTAAAGTGACTTTTCAAATTATTGTCTAAAAACCCACACTACTAAATGTGAGACAGTGTAGCAAAGTAAACCACTTACTTCACATTCTGCTTATGTAACTGCTCCCAAATTAACGACACGAGTTGTTTCTTTAAGTCACTCATGTAAGATACCATCGAGCCAGATGTGTCCAGAATTAAAACAACATTAGACTCGATTACCGTACCAAATACACTTCTACTACCTGAAAAAAATTAGCTGGATTACAGAGGCAAAAAGAGAAATCTAATTGTGTATGGTTGGCACACTGCATGCGTGATTGCGACTTCATTAACGTAAGAAGTTGGGTGAGTAAAGGGAGGTGAAGGGATGAGGGGTGGAGGGATAGGGGATATAACTCACATTTACAAAATATTAAAATCCTACCTTGAAGCAGCCATTTTAATCTCTTAGTGCATCTCTTCAACACAATCTCGACACGTTTTTCAAACTCGACCAAGTCGTTCACTTGTAGATGTAAATGATGCACTGAACCCTGGACACAACAACATTAATGTTTCATCTGGTATCGCACAGTAAATTTACAAGGTAAATATAAACCACAATTTTACTTATAATTGCAGTTTGAAAAAGTAGATGGTGAACTTAAAGTTTCATAATATTTACTTTACAAAATTGTAAATCTAGTTAAGCGTATACATCGTGGTGAAGCGTTGTGGTATTGATAGAATTAGCAAAAATAGTGAGAATTTTTAAAGTAACACGCATAACATAAAATAAAATATTGTTTACCAATATATCATCTCATTTTCTCCTAATGTGTTCAAAACGCTTCAAGGACAGACCAGTTGAGAGTAAATGGAATTGGAAATAGAGAAAGAAATGTTACATATACTTACATTGAGTTCAACGCTTGGGAATATATCACAATACCTGTGAACATCAAATTTAATAATGAAAAAAGTTCGCTAATTTAAAGTAACTATGGGGCACGCAACAAAACAAAGTATCTGGCATCAAGTTTATAGATACTTTCCATTCAAAACAATTCTAGAGTCACATCGAGTTTTATGGTATTACCTCATGTGATAAAGAGCATTACCGACAACAAAAACGACAACAATGGATAAAAATATTTCCCTTATACTTGCTTTACCTTGGCTCAAAATTTTTACCTCTCACAATGCAAGTACAAGTCATCGCAGTTTACTGTTAAGTATGATTTTATATGATAGTTTACCTTGCGTGGACAGTTTTTTTAATTGTTGACACTTTTTCACTTGAACGACAACTATCTGTTGCTGATATAATCAAGTTTAAATCGAGTTTATGCTTCGTCAACCCATATCTATGGATCCAGTCTTTCGACGACATCTGCTCTTCGTGGTCCGGTATTTTTATTTCCACGGGAGTTATAATGGGCGCTTTCTTTTTCTGGCACGTTGGGCGGGGATTATAACGAAATACTGAGCCTAACAAAAATTATAAAATTGAACAGATTGGGATATTGAATTAAAGTTTGAGTTTCATGTTACATAACTCAACTACAAACCTAAATATAATGTCTTTAGCCGATGGCAATATACTAACTTCTCCTCTCGGGAACATTTAACCCAGACAACACACTTTCACGTAAATATGTCTTTCCTCATTTGAGTCTCTCCCCATCACATTGTCCTGTCCCCTACTGCGCATGCGCAATATCCGACACTTCGTCACAGATCTCAAGAAACATACTTCAAGCCGTAACAACATACAAGACCTTATGGCTGCTTCATAAAAAACAGAGCTGCAATTAAAACCTCATTCCAAACACGAAGAAGAATTAAGCATCAGAAAAAACTTATTTGCATCAGATGAGGATGACACAAAGTCCTATGACGATCCATCTTCATGCTGTTACGACAATCGCATAATAATAGATGGAACAGACGAAAAGAACAATACTAACATTTCCATGACAGCTGCCAAGACATGCAGCAATCAGCAGATTACCTCTATCACGTCACACATGAAAGGAGTGTAACCAATCATAGAAGGGTTACACAGCCGACCCGCAATGCAACAACACGAAAAAGACTTTCCGTACCTGTACTGTTTCCAACTTCAGTGTAGAAAATTTGCTGGGCGGGTTTTTCATCTTCATAGACAATCCGCTCAGTGATATCTTTAAACTTCTTACCAGGGACAGGTGTTGGAACTAAGAATTTAAAATTTAAATTTTAAATTAATTAATTAAATTAAAAAATAAATTTAAATTTAAAATTAAAATTTAAAATTTAAAATAAGAATTTAAAAAAGCTATATAAAGGTTTTTAAAAGCAAGTTTGAAATAATACTGTCAAATGCAAAGAAAATCCACGAACACAACAACATATGCTATCATATAATACACTGCAAGAAGAAAACCAACAGCGTTTTTACAGAAGTGTTAGTACAATATAGCATACTGAGACATTTTCTTACCAGCTGGTATAAGTGAACCTGATTGGACAGAATTTGGTCTCCAAGCAATAGAGGGAGTTGAAGTTAATCTTGAACTAACTGGCCTTGGCTTTGACTTCTTTTTCTTAGTAAGCGAGGCAACAACAGCAGACTTAGGTCTTGAAAATTCCTAAATATTTTTCACAAAATAGTTGAAAGTATTAGGAGCAATCGTTTTGATTGCATGGAGAACGTCTTACCATTCTTGGCTTGTTGATAGTTGAACGTGACAAGTTTTTTCTATTTAGGTGCGGTGCTTCGTCTAAGCTTGCCATATCGTCCGCTTTTGCCTAAAAAAACAATCAGCCTTCTTTTTATCGTTGTTTAAAAATCTTCAAGCGCTCCCTAAAATCAGTAGAACAACAAACCCTATTTTTAGCCAAGAGAAAGTCATCACACATTCGATAACCAAATAAAATGAGATCACACATTTGAAATAAGAAGCAGGTTAGAAAAGACAGAAAAATACTCGAAGAAACGTGAAAAGAGACATAGCAAGATCCCTTTTAAAGGGTAAACGATCAACATTAGTGATGGTTAAAAAATGTTACATTGTTTATGTCACAACCCTTTTAAAGAGATTTTAATGGACACTTTTCATTAATATAATCCTATACACCATCACCAGTTCATTTACCTATCCGCTGGTCTTGCCGAGTTTATTTTGCAGGAATGCAGCCTATTGCTAATACTAGATGATTTTAAAGGAGGGTAAAAACAATTTGATTTATCACTCAGAAGTTAACGTCATGTTTGAACAGTCAATGGTTTGTTGTGGGGACACAAAAAACAGCAAAAGTTAGCTCAGCAAAGTCCAGTTACGATCTACTATCATAAAAGGTAATTCTTATTAAGAGATCTTTCTTAGAAACATGAAATATTGTTATCTATCACAAAATGAAGGTGCTAAATATCTGCGAAAACTAAATATGATGTTGGGCATCGTCTCTTTTACCTTGTTTCTTTCATCTTGTTTACTTTTCATTTTGTCAAGAAGTAATTGTGACTAAAACAAACAAACATAAACAAGCAAACAAATAAACAAAAAGTAAACAAGCAGATGAAAAAAGAAACATGAACAAACAAAACAACAAAAACAAAAATCAAACAACAAAAATACCTTGGTTAGGTAGTTGCTGGCTTTATTCATTTCTTCAGCGATTAATCGAATATCATCAGATTCTACGGCAACTAGAAAAACAAAAAATTGATTAGTAAAAAGAGTTCAGATATTTCAAAGCAACAAGAGGCTGAACCATGTTGTAATTTGCTTAAATGGAAGCCTGCTTTATATGGCCGAACTGGGGATATAAAGAGTGGATGGAAATTTTATGTGCGAGTTTAGCCATTAGTAAAGTTTGAAAAAGTAATATATCCATAGTAAATTCTGAGGTTATTTGATGAGACAAAAATACAAGCTCTGCTTTGTACGTTAGAGGTTATTTAGCCAAGGAAGAGAAATTGTCAGAAAAAAACTGAAAGCAGTTATTGAAAACAAACCTTTCGAATCCACCCAATGAAATCGACCATTATTTTGATGGGCTAGCTTTTTCAGATATTTCGATGCATGCTCCATTTCTGAACTAAATAAATTCGCTTTCATTGGCTGGAAATAGATACAGTTGAACGACATCTCTGTGCCAACAAAACTTTCACTGATGTAGCTACTGACCACGTCCTGAGAGAGAAACAATAAACAGGTCATATATAAAAACTTCTAATATTGCATGCAGACTACTCTATGTACTAATTCATCATCAACGTGTACTCAATTCAAAAACTAACCAACAACAAAAATTATTTTTATTCTTTGGCAAATAATAATCTGTGCCAATTATGTGACTTTCTTGACTTACAAAATTTTTGTTCAAAATATAGTGAGTTAAGGTACTTCTTTTATCTCAGACAAAACAGAACGGGTATAGTTGCTGACTCAGGTGCAAACAAGGAAATACTTAATCACCTCATTTTCCTCAGGAGTTCCAGTTGATATGAAATATATTCCATCCACATCTACAACAAAGAAATATTAATAACAAAAACACAACAAATTTAATGCAATAATAAACAGTTTGATCTTAATCCTTGCTTGTGTAATAACCACACACCTATGCTCTGTTTTCGCTCTTCTTCGTTTTCCAAAATAAATCTCAAACCAGGAAGAATTTTCTTGGCTCCTGAACATTCTCTTTCTGACAACCATCTAAAAGGTAGATGAGACAAGAAATAAAAAAAATTTCTCAACGTCCTGATTCGTTACCAGAGAAAAAGTGTTTAATTTTCTTTTGTGTATGCGAATAACCTTTTTCAAACATGCGAAGTTTATGATAAGTCATTTCTTTCACTTATTTCAACCTGAAAATTATGCAATATATTTTAAGAAATATTCACATTCGTGTTCATATCACAAATAACATTATCTCAAGTTTAAGAAGCAATAAAGCGACTAAACAATTTTATTTCTATTTCACGTCAAGATCAAAAAAGTATTGATAAAATCATACTTCCAACATGCAGTGAGATTTTCATGTGTCGGTTCCACCATCATTGACTTAAATGCTAGCACACGTTCGCCAAGACTGAAACAAAACAGAATCTCAAACTTCCCACTAGCAACAGTTAATAATTTTAAAACGACTATGTTCACACTTACCATACTAAATTAAACAGTGTTTTGTTCGATAACTGCTGCTCCAGAAGATGTTTAACTGACAATAACAGTTCTCCTATTTCAAGTTGAGCTTCAATACTCATATCGACAAGAATCACAATCCTATACAAAAAACACCTTGTTTCGAAAGAGGTTGAACATATAGAATCATACAAGTTTTTTGAGAAAAATTATAGTTGACACTACAAAAAGTTCCTTCCTCATTTATTTCTTTTACATTATTTTCTCACAAAAAATAATCTTGCATCTAATACAGCACGTTAACAATTTTTAATAGGATTGGTATATTTTAATGCTTGCAAATTATATAGTAATATAGCGATAAACCATTTTTAAAATTCAAAATCATATTGGTTAGAACCTTGCTACAAGAATTTCTCCTAAAGCTTTTTTACAAAAATTGACAAATAGATGTTCTCCAACTTATTTAGATAGAAAAACACAAAAGAACACCTATTTCAGATTACCAGGTTTGTCTGAGGCCTACAAAACAATAAAAGAAAAAGAAAATACTTCTTTTGGACAATAGTTCCAAACGTCTTGCGGCTGTCTTCATTTAACCAATTTAATCGTTTACGATATAAGTTTAACGCAGCCTGTAGATGATGTTGATAGTTGAACAGTATGACAGGATCAACGTGAACATTTTTTACACTGCCATCATACCAATCCATCTGAATCATACTCTACAAAAATATAGGGAAGAAAGATGTGACACAAAGAGCATGGGTAAAAAAGAGTCTTCAATGAAATTAATTAGGACAGTAAACAACCACAGCTATTATAGTGATGGGAAATCAGTGACTTAAATACTAAAAGGATGACCAAATTATTGTTAAAGAAAGTCAATTTCTGAAATTTGAAAAGTTTTAAGTATAAAAGTATTTATTAAATAAGTAAAAGTACAAGTAATAAAGAAAAAATAGGAAATAAATTCTACAAAGTAAAGAGACTAACTTGATGATGGATTCTCGACTCAATTTGTTTATTCAATGTAGACACATAACTTGAAACATACGAGTATACGTTTGGTGCCATGACTTGATACAATGTCAACCCTTTTGCTGAAATAAAAACGCGTGTATTGGTTATAACATTTGCTAGTATCCATGATAAAACAGTTTAAAAATTCAATCCTACACAAAATACAGTTGTCGCTGATTATTTTGTTTTTGGTGTGACAGATACAATTGTTCACTAATTTATTTTATTTTCTATTGGTTTTTATCTACCTTAACTTCTAATTAAAATTTTTGCAGAAACAAGATTATACTTGCCTACTAGTTTCGTGACACCAGGAGACATTTGAGGACTTTCTTATATTTTTCCATAGAAAAAATATTTGAGGATATTTATCTCTTACAAAATTGCCATAATTGGTACAAACCAAGTGAATTGGACTGTCCCCCACCAACAATCAGGGCAAACATATTAAACAGTCTACCTTTTAGTCCAAATGATTTTAGCCATTCTTTTGAGGTTCTGATAGGAATGGATGGTTTCTCAAGTTTCAAGTGGTAATACTCTTCATCAATTCTATGAGGGATACATACAAAACACATTGTAGAAAAAAAAAACGGCTGATATACACAGCATAAGATGTAACTAATGCATAGTATACTGTGATCAGATAAAAATGAGTTCATCGTATGTCCCATAAGATGAACTTCTGCATTTTGCATAGCATTTTTAATTTTTTAACATCACAAATGTTTTTTTTGCAGTACATAACAAACCGTGCTCGAATAAGGATAAGAAACATTGTTATTGGATAAATTTCTTGAAGTTTACATAACACATTTACATAACATTCATGAAACTTTGTTGCTGCAGTATTATTTTATAAAATTATCTAATGGCTGTAAGGATACATGAAAAAAATATTATTCATTTTGATAATACTGACTCTAATTTACAAAATTGCAAAATAAGTGTATAAAAATATATTTTTTCTGAAAGTCACATAAATTTTCTATCGAATGGTTTTATTTTTGTCATAAACTGGGAAAACGTGACAAAATGATCAAACATAATTTTTAAGATGCTGACTCTTCAAAGGTACAGGCCCTTAAAGCTAACAAATAAAATTACATCATTCAAATTTACTTCACTTAAGTACTAAAACGGTGTCTCCGTTTTGTTTCTTAAGGTCTACTTGCATCTCCATTGTACTTTTTGACCTTCACACTGAAACAAAATCTTAACAATTCTATTTTTAAAAAAAAACATACACAGATATTTAAGTTTTGTCTCCATATTTATAAATACTTGTAATTTTTAACCCAAAATGTAGGATTGTATCAAGTAAAAATATTTTCTGAAATATCCATTTGTAAGCAAAGTAAATTTTTTTGTTTGTTTAATATTTTCCCTTTTTTCATCTCTGTCCTGTCAAAAAGTTATATGTCTTAATTAAAATAAACATCCTATCAATTATAACCCTTCCAATGATAAAAAATGAAACATATGACAAAAACAACGAATTTCAGGTTTTACTCAATCATCTTAATGATAGCGAAAGAACAAAAAAACATCATAGGAAATAAAATAAAAACTAGATAAATTAAAAAATAGTCTTCAGCATCTGATAATTTGAAGTCTGTCTTTTCACCTACTTGTTTAATTTTTCTTGCTGTTTTTGATGATAATCTGCTTCAATCAATGCATGAGAAGGCTTAAAACAGAAAACAGAAACATGTAAGGTATAAAATGAAATAACATGGATGTTAACACATGGGATAACCGATAATTTCATGTATAAATGCAAATGTCATTAGCAACCTCTTCAATACAAGCAATAGCTTTACTTCCCACAGAATTGCCATTCTTTAGATCCTCCAAATGCAACAAAATTTGCTTTGCTCTAAAAAAAAGTAAACACTTGATGTATAATTTGTTAACCATCTGGTTTAAGGGACCACGTATAACACCTACTAATTGGTTTAAGTGCTCTTAGCTTAGAAAACAGCTTTGGTCCCTGCACAAATTAACTGCTGTAAATATTTGCTTTTAAAGTATTCTGTTAAAAAGGTGAAATGTATACGTTAAAAAAAAATACAAACGTTGTAATCACCTTTTGATTTCATGTGACAACGACATTAAATCTGTACCTTGCATGATCTCTTCCTAAAGTTAACAATAACAACTACGGCATTAAGATATATATAAAAGTACTTTCCTTTATAAGACTTTCAATGATACAAACCTCGTCTTCATAGGAGTAGCAGTGATATCGACCATTTGTTTTCATGGCTAAGTCTTCTAAAAACATCTATAACAAAAGATTCACCATATTGAAAATAATATCCACATTAGCTAAGTGTGTCAAAGCAGCAATGTCGTTTTTTTATACTTACTTTAGTGTTTTTTAGTTGACAGTTATATGCCACAGTATGCATCAAGACATTTCTACCAGAGAGTGACTCCACTGTGTAGTCGAGTAAAACATCAGTGTTTTGGTCCGGACTAGAAAATAAATTTGTTTATGCCTGTGTAAGGTTTGTTTGCTTTATTTATTAATTTAAAAGGTAAAAAAAGTAAACCAAACAAACAAATAAACAGTACCTGTTACCAAGTATAAACACAATACTGTCAATATCTTTCTGTTTCAGGACACGTTTTATAGCATGCATTGCATTGCAGCTGCCTGATGGTGTCATGAACTCTACCCAGTGCTCAGCTTCATTCATACTTAAATAAACCAATAAATAAATGAATGAAGAAAAAAAAAGAAACAAACAAACGAAAAGATGAAAGTTTGTAAGCATAAAAACAGAGGCAAACTTTATTTTATAAATATTATAGCTGTTATAAAATAAACTTACGTAGAATTATTTGTGCTTCTTAAAATATCCCAAGAGAAATTTGTAACAGTTCCAAACGAAGCCATTATTAATTTGCATTTTTTAGATAGTTGTTCCTTTAATAAAAGCTGAAAAAAGAAGAGCATAGGTTTTAAAAAGGGAAAATGAAGCTAGACTCTCAAGATAAAAGTTAATGCAAATGTTGGAGCATTCTTGGGGAACCTTTATTTTGTGGGAAAATTAAATTAACTTTACTTTTGTTATAATATATTGTTTAACATTTGACACACACCTTCAATGACTCTTGTAGTGCAGGAAGTCTACCAAAAGCAAGATTAATATCTGAAGCATCGATCAAAACACATGTACGTTCACCATTTATATTTCCAAACACCTAATGAGAAAAAATCAGACTGAAAAAAATAATCCAAAAATGTTCATAAAATACATGTGTTTGTTATGCAAGTAATGTCAAATATTTTTAACTTAGGGCTATGTATGAAAACATAATAAAAGTGCACCTAAAATAATTTTACCTTGCGGCTGTCTGTAAGTAGCCACCTTATGCGTTCTTCAATTGTACAAATCAAACTAAATAAAAAAACAGGAGAGCATAGCCAGATTTAATACGTACAAACAAAAACATCCATATTTTGATAATTTTTACGTAGGCTGATGTTGTCTTAGTAAAGCACAAAATATTTTTGACCAAAACACCAAATAGATTTTCTGCGTGTTAACGACTAGTTTAATTAATTTTCTTACTGATTAATTTTAGATTGAAACTCTTGGAGTGTGTGTTGCTGAAATTTAAAATACTCATCGTCTTCAACAGACCCTGTTGATGATCTAAAAAAGAACGACGACATGTTTTTATCAGACAGCAAAATAACTTCCCAAAGTTAATAGGATTGACTATCAGCGGAATAATTTAATGATGTAGCTACTTATAAAATACATACGGTAAGGGAGAACCATGTTTAAAAATATTTTCCACAGTGATATCTTGTGCTTCGAGACCATGCTGTTTTAACCATTCTTTTGATGTTAGATCTTCAGAACGCGCTACCTCAATATCGTGAACAGTCTTAAATGGAAGCATAAAGATGTGGAATATCATATTAAATATACAAAAAACTGCTTTTGTGAAGGCTAAACTTTAAATCTTACCAACTGAACAATTTGATGTATAGGCAGTTGATCATTATCAATTTCAAAAATTTTCATTTTTATATAATCTCTTTAGCATCAATAACAACTTGCTACCATGTTGTTAAGCACACACAAGTTGAAAGGAACATTGCTACTGTCACCATTTTAAATATCATTCAGATTTTAATAATTTATGGCATTGAATTTCAAAGTGAGAAATTACTATAGAAAGTTAATAAATAATTAATACAGATAAGGAAGTACGAATGAACAAGTAAAAGTGCAAAAGTTATTCTTAGAAAGATTGACTTTCATGTAGATGATATAAAACAAAGTGATAGAACATGCATCATGGAAAGCACATTTTTATGAATTTATTTTCCATTAAAAATTATTAAAAAAAGACAAAGATAATTTGTGAGCTTAAAAAGCTGAAGTTGTTTGAAGAATTAGGTTCTTTATTGATTAGAAAATCCACATTTGTGCATACAACATTCACAATTAAATCTGTAAAAAAACAATTTTTGAAAGAGTTTCCTACTGCACATCCTATTGTGGTATCAGGAGGAAATATTTATTGTTTTTTCTTCTGTAGAAGTTTACATGCATACAAAATATTGATGTATTCAAATTAGTGCGGAATATGATCTAGTCACACATGCATTGATATAAAATATGAAAAATCAAATAACAAATAGATAGTGCAATCATTCATTGCTAATTCTGAGCATGCTTTATTAAAAAAAAACTTAAAATGTATATACAATAAATTTTGCCAGGTAGGTTTGGAGAAATGAATAATTCAGCTGGATAAAAGGGGAAAATTACAGGTCATTAGAAAAAAATAGATAAAATTCTAGTATCCTGACAATTATTAATCGTGGTAAAAAAAAAACAGAAAGACTTACACTTAAATGATAGCTTTGTGAAACATTTGTAACGGTTAGATCATTGGGTGGAAAGCTGTTAACAAAATCTTTGCTCCACTGTGGTAACAATGCTTGTTTGTACTTCAAACCTGCTTGGTTACTCTCACCATACCTATATTATGAAAAATAAATCAACATGGAAACCTGTTAGGAGTTCCCCGAGCAATATCAAAGGAAATTATATTATTACTCTTTGTTAACAAAAATTCATTCATGTTTTTTAGAAGTTCAGGTAAAGACGTGGTAACGGAACAATCGTTTCCCCGAATTTTGTAGCCCAAATATTAAAAAGGAAAACTAACCACAATCCTGGACAGAGTATTAAGACAAAGGCAGTTTTTTGTCATTTTTTTCAAAATGGGCAAAAGTGCCAAAATGTCTTGCAGCCAGCAGGCAGCAAATAACTACTTTTGCACACACATAGGCCAGACAGACAGCGTTTAAGTTTTGCTGGTCTTATTCTCTAGCATGCCAGCACAACGAAATAATCCACATTGAGGCTCACAAAGGCCTTGAAATTTGTAAAGAATGCTGACGTTAGCGACAATTAGCACTTTTCAAGCATGGATCACATAACCCGAGGTTCAAGGTTCACTCTAAACATTGACAACTGAACTTTGAAAAGTTAAAAATACATGAATCTATTATAGAAATAGTCCATGCAATTACTTGTGGTGCCGAACTTTGAAATTCGCCCTAACATATTCTGACCAATATTGTAGAACAAATCAAACTAAGTCCTCATAAATCTTACCTTACAGTTGACTTGCTTGCTAAGGTTTTATTGTAGTAATTTTTTGCATCCTGTACATCAGAAGGTGACCAATCTTTCTTTCGACTGAAAAAAATAACCTATATTGTCAGTTCATTGATATATTACATAGATATCAATGTTACTTAGACAGTTTAGTTACATTCCTTAGTTGGTACATACTTTAAGGTCTTCTTTGACAGTTTGCTTATCTTCATTTTATAGTTTAAAACAGAAATTTAAGATGCAGTTAATATGCGGATATTTTGCGCAAAGTGGGTTTTCTACCTTATTTTTACCCCTTAATGCGTGACATGCAATTATTTTTTTTATGCTGTTTAATTTGCTGTTATCCCTGCTGCACAGAAAAAGAAAAAATTGATTGGTAGAGATAGCATTATATCTATGCGAAACGCTGTGATATCACAGAAGTTGTAAATGGAAACTTTTCCATATAGATAGCCTATTGATATTTTAAATTTTATTTCTAAATAATTTAAAAAAATATAAGAAAACATATGGTACACAAATATGAAGACGAAAACAGCATAATATACTAAAACAAATAGTGTGGTGCTACCCACAGCAATTACCAATGCACATAATTCCAACTCAGTCACTATCAGTGTGATATGACATGAGCTTTGGATGTATACTCACAAATAATATTAAAAGTTCTCTCACATAAAATATTTCTTACCTCACATTAGTCCTAGGAGCAACCATTTTTATTCAGCATGTTTTTTGTTTTGTTATTATTATAAATCTAAAATTGCAGCAATAAAAGAATTTGAAAATAAAAACTTTACTTTAAACCATTGAAGAGAAGCACATGCTTTCTGCTTCTTATCCATTTCCCGTAAGATAAAATATTATTGTTTATTTAAATATTCATTTATTTGCACTTCGAAAGGAACCTACATTTTAATTTAAAATATTTGTTGAAAGTAAAATATAATACAGCACATTTTGTTATATTATATATCTAACTATAAATACTGTTTCATCTATAAAATAAAAAACTAAGCCTCTCATTTTTTTTAATTCAATAATATAATAAAAAAATATTCATGTCATTCTTTCAATAAGAATACCATTATCATTTCCTTTATGCAGGGAAAATTTGCAGGGATATATTTTCCATTGTTTTATTTTAGCCTAATGTGTAAGAACAAACTTATTTTACTTACTTAATTGGATTTATGTTTGGCATACTAAAAAAATTTATGCAATGCGCTTTCTTCTACAGTTTTCAAGACAGGGTTCCATGTCAAAGTAAAAATGATCTACACCTAGGCTGTGCATGAAAATTCAAAATTTTAAAACCAATACAGGTCAGAATTAATTTGCGTTCCATTCAAAGTTAAAATGCCATCCTCTCACGTGTTGTCTATGCTGCTGATGATGATGATGATGCACATGTTCATTCTGCAAATTCGCATCTGCACCATTTCCTCTGTTCAGTGCCGTAAATCTTTTACGTAGTCTGTTTAACGCATCGAATGGACTTACATATAACATCCAATAAAATATACAGTCAGCAATAAAGAAAGGAATGAAGGGCCACACTATTCTGCAGAATAGGGACAACAAAACCACATAGGTGAAATGCTTCGCAAGGAGTTTTGGTAATTGTCTAAAATAGAAAAGAGAGAAATTATGCAGTAAACCTAACGATTTCCTTGTGCTTTTTAATTTTGCCACTTATAAAGCTGTTTTTGTTCTGCAAATTACATTTGCACTATTCTTTTACTGGGGCAATCTTTCCTGTTGTAGATTCAAAATAATTATTTAAAAGTAAAGACACCAAACAGCATAAACAAGGTGAATACAGAGTGATGTTTGTTATTTTATTTGTTATTATATCTAGCTGCTTTAAAATGTAATTTTTAAAATCATTAGTGACGAACAAGACAATATTATATATTTGTGCAAATGACTAAGAATCTTCTCACAATATACATCATCTATGAAAGTATTAACTTTCTTTACTTGCAATAGCATTTGTAAAAGAACAGATAAAGTTATAAAATAAAACAAAAGAATACCTAAGTCCACCTCTGAAGAAAAACCTGGCTTTAGTAAATTCCATTATAGTCATCAATAATGCATGCAAAACAACTACTCGAGATGTCCAATAATTAATTTCAAAAAAGTGGGATGCAAATTTCGCAACAAGATAATATGGAACAAGGACGTAAAATGGCAAGAATTCCAGCCAGTTCTTCAACGTTGGATTGTGTGCCTGAAAAAAAAAAAAATATTGAAAAAAATTTTCCCCAATTTTATTTTAAAGAAAAAATGTCATTTTACTTAAAGACAAAATTACTGCAAAAAAATTCTTAGTTCTTTTAAGTTTAAGCTTATGACTTTCTAACTTGTGCATACTACATAAAGCTAAGGTAATTTTCAAAAAAGAGATTAGCACATTTAATGTTTGCTTGTGTTTTATGAGCCCTCAAGAACTGCATTCTCTTAAACTAATCCATGCACAAGTGCGGCATACTCTATCATTTTAAGAGTAAAATAAACAATTCTCTAATGACATACTTTTTCACAGGCATTAACACGTTTATGAAAAGGAATCTGCTAACAACTTTATTTGTGTTTTTTTATCTTTAACTTTAAAAAAATACAATGCAGCTGAGAATGCATAACTACTTAAATAAATACAATAGCAACATATTACCATTTCTAAAAGTTCAGATGTTGTGCGGTTTCCATCGATAGTGACGGTGCAATAGAAAATAGGCATGAACGTGTCCCAGTAATTAAACAAATACAGGAACGCTAAAGTTGAGCGTGGAAACTCTCGCAAACCACACATAATGAACATCATCATACCACTTTTTTGTTCCTAAGATAAAGTAAACACGTATGTTGTTTTTGATCTTCGCTATTTTAAAAACAAATAAAAAGAAAACAATATTAACCAACAACCTACTTTATACTCCCAGAATCCAGATGGATGATGGGAAAGACTGCGTCTAAGCTCTTTCAATGCATCAAGAACTATCCTTCGTTGTAGATGCATACTCATGTTGATAGGTGGTATTTTCAAATCAACCTCATTCATTTCGAGAAGAAGGGTTCCATCAATACCTTTGATATAAAACCACAAATCAAACTTAAAATAGAAATAAATGTCTGTGCGTTAAAATGTTTTTATGTATATGTATCTATGTAGCAAAATCTGAACATAAAATCCTTGACACATGTTATTTACCCCTACCTTACCTGCTTCAATAAATCTTTTATCATAAACATCTTTTGCCCAGGGTCCAAGTGTACCAATCCATAAACCTACATCACTTGATGACCAATCACGCAATGATTTCGACATTAAATCCTTTTTTGTTAAACCCGTAAATGATTTTATCCCAACACTGATTATCTAAGTGAAAAAAATTAAATAAAATAAAATTTAAATGAAATATAAAATTCAACTTTCCATAAACATATTGATACCCACCGGGAAATTGCTAGAAACATTTATTTTTTGTAACTTAACTCTATAAATGTTCGGTTTAAAATGGCTACAAAATAGCTACTTTCTATAAAAAATACAGAAAATAGTCAGCTTACAATGTTTTTACTTAATTATCTAATCAATGTTACTTACCACAGCCACTGCCACTGTCACTGCTACCATTATACATATTACTGTCCAGCTTAATGACCGAGGACGTGGTGTGTCTTGTTTTCTACCATATTCTTCAAACTTCGAAATTATACTCTTGTACTCATTATTTTCTAATAACACTCTTCTTCTTTGCTCAATTTGATCAGGAAATAATGTTTTCATAGTGTTTCTATGATCCAAGAATAAAAATTAGAAATCCACAAACTCTGTTATTCTGTGAAAAGATAGCATCTTCTACAACCCTCATGGCCTGATTTTAAGTCTAATGAGATACAACATCAAAGAAGTTAACTAACTAAAAAATATTTTTGGATATTTCATAGAACAAGCGTCAAGTCTTGTCACTGTTTTTACTTATAAATTTATCCCAAGTTTGCTGTATAACATGTGAGAACTAATAATATGAAATAATATGACAGCAGAAGCATATTCCGGTACGCCTTTCACCGATATAGCTTTCACCTATATAGCTTCAAATTTATATTTTTTGAACACTATTACATCAGGAATTGTTGTTATGATCCCGTACCATCTTCCCAAAACGTGTTCCATAAAAAAGATAGTTTTTTAAGGCCAAACAGCAACGGGTTTATAAAGAAAACAAAACATTTGGGAGTTAAGTCATATTCTTCCATGATTTTATAGATCAAATATCATAAAGCAATTTTTGGGTTAACTTTTCCATTGATAGTCAAAAATAAAAGTTAGTTCAATAAATTTTTTAGAAAGTAAAGCTAATTAACTAAAACAACTTCATTACTACCTTAATGTGACATTAACTTTTGGAAATCCTTGCCAAACTTGTCGGCATTCTGGACAAGTCGCTTTCTTTGATTTATACCACCACTGCGCCAAACAAAATCTACAGATACTGTGACCACATGTCAAAGTTGTTGGGTCAACTAATAATTCAAAACATATACCACATATAAAATCATCTTCAGTTAGTTGTCCAGTAGACATTTTTATATATATGTTTGCCTGTAATTAAAAAGATAACAAAGGAATTTGAGTTTAGAACTAGATCAGTAATCAGTAATCATAGTCTAGCCGATGTGTTCCTCCGTCCAATCCTATCAAACCTGGAAAATGGGCGTTAAGCAACCTGCCTGTGGAATTAAAAATTTCTTACTTAGTTTTCATTTATTCTCCTTGGATAAAAATTCAGTAAAACATTATTTTTAGTACATAACAGATTGAATGAAACAGTGTAGTCACGATAAAGGGTGGAAGTAAAAAAAAGGAGATACATTAAATTAAAAAACAAGATAAGTAATTGTTTTCAACATTGACTAAAATGTTACATTTTTGCAAATGAGGTTTTACTTACTATTAAAAATTCTTCATGGCGTAATATAAAGGGAAAAAAGAAATTTAATCCATCCCTAAATCGCATAATGACATAAAAATTAAATTATAAGTTGCTTTGTGCATAAAAAAGGATTTTGTGGATCCATAAGAAAAGGAAAACAACTTTGCTATTAACTGTTACCAAAACTTTAAAACAATGCTAATTAACTGTCAAAGTTTAAATTGAAATAAAAAGAGAGTTAAATAATAACTAATTTCATAATGTTGAAATTTATTCTATTAACCCTATCAATAATAAAACCATCAGCTATTATATTGTATCCATTATTATTTTCTTGTTCATGAATAACTTTGTTTCGGGAAACTCTGTCTGGCAATCTACCATTAAGCAGGTTCCCGTTAAGCCCATAAAGCATTGTTGCAACACTTTTTATCGTTTCTTACGACGACCACCAGGCTTGGGAGCGTTAAGTTGCGCTTCCATTGCTGCTTTTCTTGCTTCTTCTGCTGCTTTTAATTTCGATTCTTTTTCTGTAAAAAAAACATTTAGTTATGTTTATAACCTAACACTGCTTTATGGCAACTCAAAATACGCTTCATCAAAGCCGATTTTCCATAAGGACACACTGAACATGGCCCCTATTGTTGACTTTAATTTCCACTTAAAAAGCAGTAAAAGAAGCTTATTAAAATAATAGATAAATCATTGTCAAGGAATGTTTTTGCTCAAAGATTTAATGGTATTAATAATTTATTTAAAAAAAACAAAAAAAACAAAAAAGGTATAAAATCGCAAAATATAAAAGAAAAAGTTGATTTTGACTAAAAAAACAAGTCATGTCAAGAATACACTTAAAAAAGGATCTGCTTATATATTAAATATAAGAGTGTATAAAATTTTATTATAACATTTTCTAATTTTGCAGCTTTTCTGGTGTCTACATATATAAAAACTCTTGAATCACAAAATTTCAAAACTTTTTTTAATTCCGTGTTTAGGTAATTTAGACAACTTAGCATATTCTTATTGGATAGCATTTTAAGAATACGTGTAAAGTTAAAAGTAAAGTCCATTTTTGCACACACTGCTTTTGGTGGAATTTTAGCAAAAAAAACACTATGTTCAGTTTTGAAACGCAAGTTCAGTAACATTTTTAATAGGGGTCTAGCAAATTTATTAGATTAAATTCAGGTCATTTGGGCAATATCATACATTTAGGGTTTTTTATTTATTTTGCCAGGGTCTTAAAAGAAGATTTTCACTTTTAAAAAGTTTTAGCATGAAAGGCTTTACTGACTTCACTGAAACTGATATTACAACTAAATCAATTTATCTATTAAATATCTCATTGAAACCTGTAATAAAAAATTGTTTTTTGTACACCTTAAAAGTACATATAGTTTATTCCAATAGTTTAAGCAAACTCGTCACCAAATCTTTTTGTTACGGTTGTCAGAGGTTTTTTTAAAACTTAATCTACATTTTAGGGTTCTTTAACCCTATTCGGTCTGGGGTTTTTTGAACATAGCGGAAGCAAACACAGTAAACAGACAGCTACAAATATCATTTTAACATTTTAAAGTAAGAATAAGCTAAGGGAATTAAATGAATATTCCTAGCATCTCAATCAGCAGACAAGAAAGTAGTTGACTGCATTTATTTTTATCCTCTTTAATGCAAAATTTAAAAACAGTCAATGCCACTGTTAATTCTGAGATGTTAAAAGCACGCAGACAAAACATATTGCATCAGTAATTTTTCCCAGACGTAAAAAAATTTGAACTAGAAAGGCCGTGTTCTAATAGCAATCTTATCATAAATTTCTGCAACAAGTGATTACTCACATGAAAGATAAGGTTGCAGTGTTTGTCACTAATTTATTTTTACATTTAGCCTTTCTTATACAGCATTATTTATGATGACATATGGAAGTTACATTCCATCATCGTAGTTTCACAATTACAAAATAAGATCATAAAAAAGTAGCACATAATAATAACAACAAATATTAGTAACAACATTCACTTGCTATTTAAAAACAGATGAAAGAGAAGGTAGGAATTGTATAATGAAGGTAACCACTATTTCTGCACTAAACAGTCACTACATATTTGTTAACAAATTTAAAAGTACAGTACCTTTTTGGTCCTGCTCCTTTTTCTTAGCGGCTTCCTCCCTTTGTTTTTTAATTATAGCCAACCTTGCCAGATCTGCTCTTGCTTCATCAGTTTTTCCTTCTGCATGCAACTTCTCATAGCGTTTCCTAGCTTGTTCTTTTTCAATTGCTTCTCTAAGAAAATAAGTTTTAATGCGTTTAGACAATCTTTATTGTTATTATTTTATCTTTTTTATAAACATAGGAAGCAAAGAACGGTTTTAAAATATATAACTGGTAATTGGTTTTAACCAAATATTAAGTCCGTTTGCATGAATCAGGATATATAATACAAGATTAATTTACATAGACTCTAGAAAATCAAGTAAGGCAAAAAAAACATGTGTCAGTGCTACTAAATTGTGTACATTATTTTAAAAAAGCACAAACTTTTTTTAGAAAGTCAAAAAGTTAAAATTATTCACAGGTTTTGTCCATAATGGCCACCTGTCTTAAACATCTGAAACTTATAAGTTCCATATTATGTACTCAAATGTTCAGATTTTACCCTGTAATTTCACCCTGAAACAGATAAAAATCAGAACCATCAGAAACTTCAAAAAGAAGCTTATAAGTCATTCCAGAACTAAAGTAATTAAATTATAAAGCAGAAAGTGGTATATTGGATGAACTTTAAGCTTCTGATAATGTCAAAGAACATGCTGTCATTTAAAAATATTTATTGCTATGTACACACAGAAACTGCGTCAAATTTGAATGCAGTTGGGAAAGTCTATCAGAAGTTATGGACTAGGCTAGGGAGGAAATTGCCTAGGTAGAGCCACACTATTGCCTAACATCCTATATTTGTTTTATGTTGATTGAAAAATGTAGATACATACCAGGACAAGAGAAGAAATGTATGAGTTCTTTAATGTTGATAGTTAGGTTATAGTTTTTATGTTGTCAAGTGCAGACATCATACATTTCACCAAATAACAGTCAAAAATAAACATTCTAACCTCTCCTTTCTGGTAAGTTCTGGTTTGGCAGCTTCAGCTTCAATATCACCAGCCTTCTTCATTTTATTTTGAACGCGATTAGGATTTTCAACCTCAATCAAGGACTGAGGACCCTTTCCAGTTTCCTAATGAAAGAGTAATTTAAGGAAATTTAAATGGTAACAGAACTGGTAACAACAAAATTCATGCTATAGTTTACATACCTCCTCTTCAGACTCTTCTGATTCATCATCTTCATCTTCTCTTTTTCGCTAAAAGAATCACAGGTACATTGGACACGAAAACAAAACATTAACATAGTGCTAATACATTGCAAAAAGTTTAATGTTTTCCAGCATACCCGATAGTCATCATTCATTTGCCGATCGATTTCCTCGGCAGAAGTAAAATGCCTCGTTCTTCCCTTGTAGTTTTTCCCTCTTCCTAACAACATAAACTCAACAGTCTCATACTACGACAAGGCATATTTTACTATATACAAAAAGATGAGCAATTATTTAAACATTGGTTCCTTTTATTTTTACTCTCATCTTTTAATGAGCAGATTTAATTTTACATGCCATTTATTAACACTTATAATTATAGCTTTATTATATATATATTTTACGACAAGCTTTTATGTAGTATATTTTGACATGTTGAATATGTTTCGCTTAAAAATATGACTCAACTTGTGCTGTTACAAACTTTTTAAAAAGTGAATACTTTTCAACATGGATTTTGTTGTTGGTAATACCATTTGCATTATGCCTGCATTTCCAATTTCTCACATTAATCACAGTACAAAACCACAATTCGGGAATTTCCCTCAAGCTTCATTAAAGCGTTCCAATCATTTAACAGAAACATCATCAACAAATGGCGGCCTTGGGCAAGGCCGCCATTTGTTGATGATGTTTCTTTTTGCTTTCTTCAAATGTTTGCCTCCCTAATTAATTGAATATTATGCTTCAGTAAAATCTACATCTGAAATGATACCCTGCTTTGAAACTTGGTTCATGGCAAAGAAGATAGAAATGAAATATTTTAAAATAGCTTCCGTTACTCCCGCTTTAAGAAGTTTTGTACAATTCTTAACTAGTGATATCCCTCAGTAAGTCTTAATGCATCTTTAATACATATGAGTTCGGTTTTATTTTTTGTGCCTGCTGTAATATTTTTTTGTTGCTATCATTATCCCAAATTTAAAACCATTTTTACACAGAAACAAATTGAAATTATTTGACGGTTTCCCGCAGTACACGCAGAAAGTGATTTTGAATTGTTTTACTTATTGATGGGCTTTTAGAGAAGTATGGAAAGGCTACAGTTTCTCGTTTAATGGCCACCCGATATGTACATATACTTACTAAAATTACTTTTTTCATAAAGGTCAAATTGCGATTAAAAGAAAAGGGAATGGATGTCCCAATACCTTCAGGAACAACAGTGCATTACCAATTTTGCCCACCTCGCAGTAATTGCCACACAGCAAAGTCATATACTGGTCGTTTCAATATTATGGCTAAGGTCCAACAGAGACAAATACGCAAAGATCATGCATATTTTCTGTAAGTTTACTTACATATAAACAACAAACTGTACACAAGCCAATCTTTGACATTTGCATTTACAGTAGTTCTCATTTATTTCTCAAATCACTTTTTATTTTAGGAATTTAAGAGAATGGGTTGTTGCAAATAAAGAGCATTGTAGCATGGTCTTCATAGATGATAAAGCTAAAACTCCAGTGGGTGAGCCTAGGTGTCCAGAAGCTGCCGCTAGTTACAGAGCGTTAACAAAAAATGGTGTTGTACTGACTACTTCAGATCATGATTATCACGTGGCAAACATCACCCCATCTGTTGATCTCATCTGTGACATTCCAGATTCTGCAAATGAGTACTTTTATTCAGGACAAATTTATGATAGCTTAAAAGATGCAGTTTTTGATCCCTCAAGTCCAATGCGGCATGTGGTTGAGTTGTACCATGTACTAAAGGAACATAATATATATTACCACCCTACTTGTGCCTGTTTACTGATCAAATTTTTGTATGTGCAACATACACTACTTACATTATTTCGGTTGGGAAACTACCACATTCTAAACGTTGGCCGTTGTGCACCTTAGGAGAGAGTTGCATGTCCCTACTCAGCATTGGCTTGCAGGGACTTGCACCAGAAAGAGATTATGCAGGCACCTTCGAACCAGTTATCAAGTCATGTGGGTAGGTGAAGGCTTTGCGCACAAAAGTTGGTGAGCAACAAGGGTTGGAAGACTCATTCCAGTCTTCATTATGAAGCACGAAGCACATCTTAGAGGACGCATTCCAGATGTTAGAGTTGAAAGGGAAGCAGGTCAAGATGTTTCAACCGCACGCAAGCGATGAGGAATTCTGTAAAGCACTCCATGCCATCGAGCCTTAAATCAACTCTGATAGGGATATGCCTCACTTGATGACAAAATTAAGGGACTTTCCTCAATTGAAGAATTTTCTGAAACGTCATTTAACCAATGGATTGTATATGCTGCAGTATCGCAAATGCAAAGATTCTACTTGCTGCAATCGCACAAACAGGGAGTTGCCACCTCCTGTTCCTGCCCCTATATTGGGTATCAACAAAAATCAGTATATGAAATTTGTAGATACATACGGGAAAGTTAGAACAACGGAAAAAGATTGTCCCTCGCTTAACAGCAAAGAAAGCAATCTGAAGACTTCTTCCAATCACAAGTATTTGAACAGTGGAGTTGTTACCACCATGAATTCCACAGTCTGTGGTACGGATAGGTGTATCTTTTCTTTGGATAGAAAGCGACATATTGAAGATGAAAGAAGATTAAAAGATATTATATTTTCGTGTGGAATACACTTAGAGTGTGGAAAATATCACACTGATACTCATCCCAAATGTTCATCCTTGATTCAATTAGAGTATTATGGATCCAGATCTCTGACAAGCCTTCTCTATGTGCACTGTGGTGCCAAAGAAATTGACCAAATCTCTTTTTGAAGGAAAAAAAGAGATGTATGCAACTGTTTATCCTGTGTGCAGTAGGTGCATTGAATTGAACTTAAAAGAGGTTTGCAGTGGTGTCAAATAAAAAGCACCAGCTAAAAACCGCGAAGTTGTTAATGTGGAAAATAACACCCCAGCAGGCCTCGTCAGGAAGAAAAATGCTGGCGTGCAAGCTTTGCACGTCATGGTACTTTTCAATCATTTTGAGGCGTGCGATTTTTGCACGGCATAATTTCCAATGATGTGCGATGGCGTGTGCTCATTTTTGTTTCTTCTTTTCTCCTGAGTAATCATAGAACTCACATACAGCAACACTAATTTAGCCATGTTTTGAAAAGCAGGTAATTTGTTGTGACAAAATTAAAATGTGCGATGCATTGATTATTCATTATTTTTGAAAAAAACATTTATACGACGTAGCAACAGAACAAAGAAAATTTTCACAGTCATAAAACTCTTACAGTTAATAACTTTTTTGTAAATATTTTTTTAGATGTAAATATTTTTTATTTTTAGATATCACAAAAAATATATATTATTAAACATTAAACTGTTTTTTTATAAAGAAAATCCCTCACGTTATTATTGTTGCTTCGATCTTAAAACATCCCCCAAAAAACAAAAAGATAACAAGCTTTGTGACGTCCTGTTTCTACGGCGATATTTTAAAATTATACAGATTGTTGTCTGAGTTATAAACCAATGTTTGTTCAAAAATATTCAGAAAGCAAAGCCTGCATGTGGCAATTGATCACCATAACTATAATTAGATATCATGCTGAGTCTGTGCTTGCGAAAGAACATGCTGGAAGTCATTTCATATAACGAAGTAGCCAGAGCATTTAAGTTGAACTTTAAATTTTGTTGTTTTTTTTTAACTAAATTAAAAAAAAATTAAGTGGTGAATTAAAATTATTGTCTTAATTTTTTCTTTAATATAACTCGCAAGTAACATGATATAGTTTTAAATATTTACTTGCGAGAGTTTAATTATTGCGTACTCGTGTTATTAAAAAGATTACTCTTATTTATTTTACTCGCACTCGCAGTGTACTCTCACTCTGAATTATTTTACTTCCATTTATTTGTACTCATACTCTTAAAGATGTGTAGCTTTACTCGTGATCGGAACTGTATATTTTTCCTCTATGGCTTCATTGAACAGAATATTATTTACTTTAGTGTGCGATTAGCGCACGCCTGAGGTATTTAGTGTTTTTTTTTGGCGTGTGAAGATTGCATGGGAGCCATCAATGAGATCCCAACAACAAGCAGGAACCAGACAAGTTTAATTGACTTTTTTCGTCACTCTTCCACAATCAAAAGAAAACGATGCAATGAAGAAACAAGAGAATCGACATCAAAGACAGCGATGGTGTTAGAAGCCATGACAGGAAACAAGGACATGAAAGAGGAAACCCCTGCAAAGAAAAAAGAGGTTGACGTAATGGGTGGCACGCAAAATGAAGATGATGAAAGTTGTAGCTGGTAAGGATCCACCCAGGCGTAAACAAATTGTGAAGTGGGTTGGTTGCAATATATGTAAACTCTGGGCAGATTTGGTTTGCGCAGCAAATGGTGAGTGAAGAAATGTACAACGAAATAGCTGGTGGTGTAAAAAACATGTTTAACAACAATTCATAAGATTGATAATTGTTTGTATTCTTTTATTCTTACGATATGGACATTTTGGTTTTGTTGTCGCAATCCTTGTGTTTATTGTTAGATAATTCTCCAATCAAAGCATTGCTCTCCTTTTCAGCGGTCCTCAGAATTACTGTTGTTATGTCCCAATGTTATTTCGATAGGGGACTGCACTGCGCTGCTCAGTGCTATATTTTCCTGCTTCGCATTTATAGTGCAATACAAGCGAAAACCATGGGAACGATGTTCATTAACAAAAATGGAGCTTGAAACGAGCCTAAAAATACAACTGGCGTACATTTAAAACAAATAACAAAATATGGCTGCCAAATATAGTATTTTTGTAATTTTTCTGACCGACTCACTCTTGTAATTAGAATGACGCTAACCAAACATATTTTCGATGGTGGCCTTACAGAAATTTAAGACCGTATAATGATGTTGTCTTTACTCATTCTCGGCTTAACATCCGTTTTCCATGCTGTTTTTATTAATTATGTGAAATTTAATTTTTTGTTTAAAAAAATAGAAAAATTATCACAACCTGCTTTGCTTTTTAAACATAAAACGCTTTTTTCTTGATAATAAGATAAGGTAAAAAAAACACTTGCAACACGTGGTCTTTGGATTTTTTAAACAATCGGAAATGTTACATTTTTTAATAGAAAATTAGAAAGAAGGTACACAGGAAAACATAGGCACTCTTTTTAAGAAAGAATTTTATTTAAGATCACAAGCCTCAACAAAGTTTGAACAGTGTCGTTTTTTCCTAACCTAATAATACAACTGTAAAATAATATACATGCTGGATTTTACAGCTCCATTAGCAACATAAACACAAATTTTAAAGAAATTAAAGACAATTATTTTAAAGTAAGAACAAAATTATGTTTTCACTAAACAAAATATGGAAAAAATGAGGCTAAAAAATACTGGGAAAAAAAGTGGCATCTGCAATTTTTCATTTGTAAACTTAGGGGACCCTGTTTTACCTTCTCTGCTGTAACCCTTTATATATAGATTTGCTTATGAACTTAAGCAAGGGACCCGTTCACCACTCCGCAACACTTTATCTATATATAATACCCGTATAGGTCTGTCTGTCACGCAAAATGTTACCGCAAGTACCAAGACGCGAGCAATGCTGTTTAAAAAGAATGGAAGAACCAGATTTTTCCACAGGGAGCTGACTAGCTAGTATATTGATGATTTTGCATAGCTTTATAAGTCATTTGCTAATTAAATTAGACTTTAATATTTTGATAATCAGAAGGAGAAGTACATTAATTTAGCAGTGTTCTCTCTGAACTGCCTGCATATTTTATTCCATCAACCAAACTGACTTTAGTCTAGTATGTATGCTAGCTAGCTAGGTAAACTAGCTAGGTAGCTGTCATTTTCCAAAATTAATCTGACAATGACAATAAGACAAAATAGACAATGACAATAAGACAAAATATGTATACCTCTTGGCATTTTGTGAAAAAGGTTTAAAAGACCAATATAGCAAGCTAGTGAAACTATAAAAAATACTTCAGGAAGATTTCTCTTTCTTGCTTTGACTTTCAATTCTGCTGATTCGCCTGGGCATTCGATTTCGTGTTTGTGTTCATGGGCTCGATTAGTAAGAAAACTTTAAAACACCCGTTTGGAAAAGATCAAATAAGCGAGGCCTATTTCGTCAGGCATGTTCAGTTAAACGAAATTTCCATCGCACAAAACCAGGCCAATATTTGCGGGTTAAACATAATATTTCGATAGACCAGGTACCCCCTTATAGGGTTTAAAGCTTTGACGCAGGGGTGGGTTTAAACAGAAAATAGAAATAGATTGTTGCGCGGACACAAGCGAGAAACACCAAGGTTTAATACGAAGGAAATCGGCTATGACTTTATTTAGCACCGAACCAAGTAGATCCGACACAGGACGTACAGCAGAATGCCCACGTCCGCAGATGCCGACTAAATTACCCCAACACATGAGCAAAGATTCCTCGACATCCTGACAACACATTCATAATTACCGTGTAGATAGGCCTAAACCAACCTAATGCGGCATAATATACTCCACATTTATTCAGACATACTTGGAGATTTTTTTTGAAAGTACCTACCTTGTTGTTTCGAAAAATCTTTGGGATTATCAGTTGTGTGCCAGTCCTCAATAGGATCAATGGCCAAATCAAGCTAGACTGCAATTACAATGAATTTAAATTAGCTCGTCTAAATGCTGTGTATCCGACCAGTGGCGGTTCATCCGGTATCGGAAATAGATATTTATTCAGACTATGTTTGAAGAAATCCAGGCAGCGTATCAGAAATGCTGCGGATATATTTGGATAGAACATTAAAAATATTTTACTCCTTGTATTAGTAGCTGAACTCCACCATCCTACTGTATTGACCACTACGTTTTTCTTTTCTTCCATGTCGGGTGTGATGATAACTTTGGCTTTCTTAGCACTAACCACTGCTTTGCATCGGTTGTGAGTTGAAGCCTTCAGAAAAAATGTATCGTCTTTGCAAACTTTCCTGATCGACCAAGAGGAAGGTGACCAACACCAATTGCCTTCACTTTTTGATACACAGCTACTACAAAATTGACTGTAACATTATATGGCTCAATGGAAACATCTAGCTCTTTATCAAGCGAAAATTTCTTCTCATGGTGCCCCATTACAAAAGCACTCGTAGAATAAAATTTGTCTATAATAATGGTATTTCTTGGAGACATCATTTCATCGATTGATGGGATATCTAAGGTTGTCATAGTCTCTTTGAGTGATGATCTGCTTTACCACAAAAAACAAAAGGCGGAAGTAAAATCACGTGAGGACTAAGTACATCATAATAAGGCTCTAGTTACAATTTGAAAATTTCGTCTTTTTTATTAGCAAATTTGGTGTATCGTTCAAGACTGTTTCCGGCGAATGATGAGCGATGAAATGACGGCTTCATGGCTTGAAACCACACTATCAACGCTCTAGTCTCGTTATCCACTAAAGGACATTATTTAACGCAGACGAATTTGGTTTGGTCTACCGGTGTTTTCCCGAGAAGACTCACCATTTCACAAAGGATAAGTATGTAGGAGGAAAACATAGTGCGTCTGACGGGAATGACAGCCAGTAATGCTTTCGGTGAAAGATTGGAAATGTCTGTTACTGGCAAGTCTGTGACTCCTTGCTGTTTCAAAGGGGGGAGTATCCCATGTCGCTATCGCGCTCTAAAGAAAAGTTGGATGGATTCAGGGTTATTTGAAGAGTGGGTGAAGGAACTCGATGGCAAGTCTGGTGGAAAAGGAAAGAAAAATCGCGTTAATTATCGATAACTGCCCCGCTCATCCGAATTGACAGGCTTGCAATGGGTCAAGTTAATTTTCCTTCCTCGAACACCACCTCTATTCCTAACCTATGAATCAAAGTGTCATCAGATCCCTTAAGGCGAAATGTCGTTCCCTCGCTGTGAAGAAGCAGATTCTGAGTTTGGAGAAGAACAAGGAACTCCCCAAATTCACAATTTTGACCGCTATGATAATGTTACGAAAATCGTGGTATTCTCTTCCTAACCAAACTTTCCCAATTTGTTTCAAAGCAGGCATACTAGTTGAAACTGCCGAAAGAGCATTGACTGATGAAGACGACCCATATGCTGATTTGGAAGTTGAGGAGAAGGTAGTGGAAGAATTGGAGACTGATCTCGAAAAGTTGAAGAACAAATTCAGTGTGGATTGCCGAATTTCGGCTGAAGAACTTCTGGACGTAGACTCGCAAACATCTGTCAGTAGCCTTGTCCGACGCTGACATAATTGCTAAAGTATCCGGTGAGTCTATTGACTAAAGTGATGACGATTCCGATGGTGACGAATCAAACGAGATGCTACATGCCAAACCATCGCTCAATGACGTGTTGACCGCAATTAATACACTTGAAGATTATAGTTTATATCCGTTATACCCGTTAAATTTGGAAATAATGTATTAAGTAGTTTAAAAGATATAAATAGGGCAATTGATTAAGAAAACTTTGTTAAAAAAAGAAGGCAAATATCAAAGATTTTTTCCCAAGAACTTAGGTTCTCAAAAAAAACCTTGATATTCGCACTGCCACTGCAAAACGTTGAAAACAAAATAGTCTCGTTTGTTATTTGCATTCGGCTCTCTAATTCGACATTTGCCCCTCAAATATCGAATTAGAGAGACTTCCTACTATTCGATAAGCTCTCTAATTCGATGAATATCTCATCCCCTTAAATATTGAATTAGAGAGCGTCAACTGTACTCTTGTGTCTCAGTTAGCTATACTTCCAAGGAGTCTTCTATCGACAGCAAATCATCGTACAATATTATCAGAGACGTTGGGATCTATATCCCCGAGAAGGATGATAAAGATGAAGGGAAAAGTACACAACCTTCGGGAACTTCTGAAATGACAGCAACAGGATTGGATTCGGTCCCATCGACAATGACGGATTGCGTATAGTTTGTGAGAAAGGCTTTACAAAGTTGCATTTTTCTTCTGCGATTTCCCATTTTTTAAATTATTTCAAAACAATAGTAAAGTCCACTTTATCAAAAGCCTTTGCAAAGTCAAGGTACACTACATCGCAGTTTGCTTTTCCATCTACAAAAGTGTGACACATTGTAAACGTGTTCAAGAAGTTGGCTAAGACATCCAAAGCAAAATCCGTATTGATTATTGCTCAATGCTTTCTTCAAGATATCAGGCAATATGATTTTGGATTACCTTTTCAAAGATTTTAATGATGTGCGATGCAAGGGCTATCAGGCAGTAGTATGATACGCTAGATGTCTTTCTATCCTTATAATAAAGGGTGATGAGTGATTCCTTTGAAAGTTGAGGAATTTCTCCGCAGGCAATACATTTTTGCCACAATATCGTTAGAGATTTTTTGCATTTCTTCAGTAAAAGGACTAGGCAACCATCTAGACAAGGTACAGCATTGTTGGAGGGTTCGTCAATTGAGTTGATGATGATATTCTCCTCAGAGAAATGAAACTCCTTCAAAGGAGGAAGGAGTTTCTTCGAAGCCCCTTAAGAAAATTCTCTTTCTTCGTACGGGATGTGACAGTAGTTTCAACGGTATCTGGGATGTTTGCTTTGGCCCACTGTTTTCTTCGTTGATTTACTGGAAACTAGTGGTAACAACATATCAAAACATGCAGAGTAGAATGTTGTTAACATTTTATTTACATCTTTTTAACAAAATTCGCTAGGCCAATCGTATTCAAGAAGCTTCTTGAATTCGATTGGCCTATACGATTAATTCGCCCCTAATGTATATCTTCTTTGAAATAATTAAGCGATACAAATGATGGGGGGTGTTCTTTAGACGGCGGTGCAAGCATTGTTTTACCTTAAAGGGAGTGAATATTTCGACAAAGCTATGGCGTGATATATTGAGTTGTGTTGGAGTTTTAGTAGCTGAAGAATCATTCCACTTCCACAACGAAGTACAGCAAACATATCGAGAGAACGCGATTCCACATCATCGTAAAATTAGAATTAAAGTTAAGAAGATGGATAAGATCTCAAGGGTGGTGGAATTACTTGTCAAAAGTTTCATCAGGTTAACTCGACGCAAGATACGCAAGAACATTTGAGCTATACTTGGAAAGATTGAAAAGATGCTTCAGCGCGGTGTTCGATTCCGACTTACGTTTGTACAAGGCATAATCACTTATACTGCAGAGTTGCAGACTATATAACAGCTTTGGTAACGTGAGTGTTTCGTAAAGCGTGAATGTTGTAGCGGCTGACAAAAGCGAACTACACTACTGTGACTATTCTTCACTAGCCAGTAGAATTTAACGTATGTTACAGTTTTTCTCATTTTAATCCCAACATTGTGATAAAAAGTTTTGGTTCTGCGGTATGAGAGCTACTTGACATCACTAATTCAGTCTTTAAGCGATTTGACTTAATTTTATTGCGATTCTGATAGTTGATGCAAGATGAAATGCAGTGAAAGGATAGATGACCTTTTAAACGGTAACTAGCTACGGCCAGAATACACAAACAAAAACTGAACAATTGTGTTTAATGTCATGTTTTATTATTTGTGAAACGGCAAAGTGGGCATGTAAAATCAATGTTTTCTTTTTAAATCCGAATTGTGATTCAAAATGATTTTCCCTCCTACAAGGACATTTGTTAAGACAAATGATTTTAAAGAGTTTCCACAACAAAAATTGTGCTTGTTGTTAAAGAAAAAATATTAAAATAACTCGTTGTTCCAACATTTCTAATTAAAGGTATCATCTATCAAATCCTAACAAAGGCATAAACCTGACTCCGACGACCTGCTCTGTTCTTTTGAGCCTTATATGAAAGATGTTATGATAACCAGATAAAATTCGGGTTTATAGGTTAAGATAACTTAAAAATACAACTTTATTATGATGTATTTGATTTGATACTATTTCAGTTATAGGATACAATATTTACACTTGCATTGTCTTTTACCACTGTTGATCGAAAGATGGACGATAAGAAGGTTTATAAAAAGGGGTGATAACGGTTTGATGATGATGTTTTTCTCTCATGTATATCGAATATCTATGTTTGTCTGGTCTCAGCTTCGAATCTGATTTGAATGATTAATGTTGTTGTTATAAACTTTTTCTAGGCATTCAGTGACACGGGTTGGTATTCCTTTTATTCGTTTATTTGATGAGATTTGAGGTCGTTTCTCTTGAGAACTTGATTTTCAGTGGTTTTTAAGCTCAAAAAAGCCGGCGTGTGGCGCGATATTTGTTGAGTTTGCGGGGCAACTAGGCGGGGATCAATCTGGTTTTACGTTATGCCATTAAGTACCTTGTGTTAGGTATATATTTTAGGTGCGTCGTGGTCGCCCGCACTAAATTAATGCTGGCTAAACTTTTCTTTCATGCTATCCATGCGTGTGTACACATAGATGTGGTTAAAAACCTTCATTGGCAGGACAGCTTCTTACAACTCTTTTTTAAAAGTTGTGGCACGTGTTTCAACAGTGTTGACAGTCAAGCCTGTTTATCCTAGACGCACGTTATTAGCAATGGCTTCTATATTAGAAGAGAA
The DNA here is from genome assembly GCF_029227915.1 of Hydractinia symbiolongicarpus. NCBI lineage: Eukaryota > Metazoa > Cnidaria > Hydrozoa > Anthoathecata > Hydractiniidae > Hydractinia > Hydractinia symbiolongicarpus. Next base: position 21,141,615 of record NC_079881.1, read on the forward strand.
ATCATCCGTAGTTTCCTTTGGGGGGTATCAAAAAGTATTTTCTCATGACAGTGTTGAGACAAAAACGAAAATGTTTTTTGCAATTTTTCTTCCACCAAAGGCAGAAAGTGAAAAGTGTCCTGTATTGTATTGGCTGTCTGGATTAACCTGCAATGAACAGAATTTTATCACTAAAGCAGGTGCTCAAAGAGTTGCATCCGAGCTTGGTCTGATAATAGTTTGTCCTGATACAAGTCCTCGTGGGTGTTCCATTCCAGGAGAAGACGACTCATGGGATTTTGGAACAGGTGCAGGTTTTTATGTTGATGCAACTGAAGAAAAATGGAAAAACAATTACAGAATGTATTCATATGTAACCAAGGAGTTGACAGAAATAGTGGAAAACAATTTCCCTGCTGTAAAAGGAAAGCAGTCCATATTTGGCCATAGCATGGGAGGGCATGGAGCACTCGTTTGTGGTTTAAAGCATCCAGGAAAGTACTTATCGATTTCTGCTTTTGCACCTATTTGCAATCCCATGAACTGCCCTTGGGGTATCAAAGCATTTAATGGATATCTTGGAGAAAATAAACAGTCATGGAAGGAATATGATGCATGTGAACTTGCTGCAAACTATTCAGGACCTGAGATCAGGATCATGTGTGACCAGGGAACAGAGGATGGATTTCTAAAGCAAGATCAGCTTTTGCCAGATAACCTTGTTGCTGCCTGTAGCGAGAACGATAAAATCCATTGTGTGTCAAGACTTCAGAAAGGTTATGATCACAGCTATTATTTCATTGCAACATTTGTTGAAGAGCATATACGCTTTCATGCAGAAACTCTGTTAAAATAAAACAAAACAAATAAGTGCAGGCGAATCATTCTCGCTTTTTATTTTCAAAAAACATTGGATACAAGAAGTAGTTAATGTTTGTTCTTTTATATGTTTTATTTAGAAATGTTTTTTTAATTTATATAAAATGGTTGTGTGTGTTTATGTGGTGTCCTTGTTTTTGTATTGTTTATTTTATAATAAGTGCTGCAAATAATTTATTTTTGAAATTTGAGTTAAATTTTAAACTTACTATTGCAGTAAGATTGTTGTTTTCCATTAACACCATTTGTATTTGATTCTTTATGTGCACTATTGTATATAATATCATCCACTTTATTTTTAAAAAATTAATGAGTGGGCTTGAGTGTTTTACCATAAAATAAAACTGTTAATTCATAAAACAAAAAAATACATTAGAATTTGGCACAGCAAGCCATGAGGAAAGAATCACATGCATATGTCATATTAAAATTTAGAGAGAATTATATATTAGATATTATAAAAATTGCATAAAACTTGTACCCTGACTTATAATTTGTTGTTAGCCTTCTTAGATTACCTTGAGTTGATTTGTGAAACTTATTTTTGTGAGGTCTATAAAAATAGTCATGGAAATATTTTGCAAAGTTTTTTTTGCAAATTAACCATTTTACGGTTTGTTGTGAATAATTAATTTTAAAAATATAGTATTTTTTCGCAATCTAATTTATTTCAGATCTATTTCCTGAGATAAGGTATGAAGGCCAGGAAAATGTGTGCAATTATTTTTACAGTCTATTGGTAGGAAACATCAAGTAGTTTTTTATCTACCATTGCTAAATCATATGAAGCTGATGACATTTTCTGTTTTTGTATTTTAGAGAAAAAATAAAAGTAAGCATGGAGGAGATTATTGCTAACATAGATGACATACGTTTTGATATTGAAATTGCCCTGGAAGAACAATTGGGAATTCAACCATTGCCTTTTCCAGGCATGGATAGTAAGCATTTTATGCTATGTTTATGAGCAGATAGTGAGGACTTTACCAAGTAATAAATGTCTGAGTTTGTTAGTGTTCTGCATTTTAGCATGTTTGTTTTTTTAAAAAAATAAGGTTAAAGTTTTTTTATCACTTTCTTCCATATTTTAGAATCGGGTTCAGCAATATGCGATTTCTTTATTTCACACAGATGCCACAGAGGACAGTTGTGTCCTTTGCGTCACGTGAGTGGAAATCAGATGGTTGTGTGTAAACATTGGTTAAGGGGCTTGTGCAAAAAGGGAGATGATTGTGAATTTTTGCACAAATATGATATGGAAAAAATGCCAGAATGCTACTTTTTTATAAAATATGGTAAGAAATTTGTGTGTTTAAAATTAGTGGTATTTCTTTTTGCCATTAAGGTATTTCTTTTTGCCATAAATTATCAAGACATAATGTATTTCATACTTTTTAAGATTTTCCTTTTTTTTAACCTTTTGACGGTGACACACTGTTAAAACACCTACATTTTTTTCAGAATTTGTGTTTGTATTAAATTTTGTATACATGGACATATATAATTGTTTTAAGTAAACGTTATTTCAACTTAGAGTGTTGCTTCAAAATCTTTCCCACTTGAATGAAGCTGATTTGATAATGCTTAGTTAAAAACTTTAATTCTACCAGGTCAGTGCAGCAATAAAGAGTGTCCATTTCTACATTTAAATCCAGCCGATAAAATAAAGGATTGTCCTTGGTATGATCGTGGTTTCTGCAAACATGGTAAACAAACTGCTTGTGTACATCTTTCATATTGATTGAAAAAATGTGTTACAGTCTGAGTGTTACTTATTTTGTAAGCGCAATACATTAAGCATATTTGGGGTACTACTTAGTACTATTTGGGGTATGTTTTCCAAAAAATACTGCATTGTTTTAAGCATAGAATTATTATGTAGGAGACATAAAATATTTCTGAAATTGAAATTCACACATTAATGCTAGCTAAATCAATTTTTTAAAAGATAGAAAAATAATTTTGCAAGAATTGTAAGTTGTTGCTTAAGGGCTTACATTAGGTGTATGCTTAGTGTTTTTAATTAGTTCTTGTTTTTAGGTCCACATTGTAAAAATAGACATGTGCGAAGAATTATGTGTGTTAATTATTTGTGTGGATTTTGTCCAGATGGTAAAAAATGCAAATTTTCACAGTAAGTGCTCTCTTCTCCACAACATGCTCTCTATAAAACAGATAGCCTTTTTGTTAATGCTCTGCTTTTGTGAAAATCCACAAATAAAATTACTGTGGCAAAAAAATGGAATCTGATTTGATTTTATATGTATTCATTGATTTCATAAATTAAACCAAAGCATGATACTAATTATTGTTGTTTTGATTATTAATTATTTTTTAGTCCTCGATTTGAAGTTCAAATGGTGGAAGACCGCAAACCATTTGCTCATATAGTCTGTCATGCTTGTGGTGAACAAGGTCATAAGTCGACACATTGTGCAGTAGCTCGAAGACTAGCTGCAGAAGCAGCAATGCGGGTGAGTGTTAAACATAAACTTCGAATCTATGATGTTTTTTTGGAGGTGTTTCTTGGTGTGTGTGTCACAATTAAGCAATGTTGATGTTTAACTTAGCTTTTGTTGCTTGTAATGTTGTCTCAGTGTAAACAGTCTTGCGTCGAATTACGTTTTGTTTATCTAAGGCTTCCTATAAAGCAGAGTTTAGCTGGTAAAGTTTTTCTATAATTCAGAGGTTGAAAAAAGTGTTTAAAGAAAGGTGTTTTAATAAATAAATACTTCACTACAGACTTTTGAATGTACACGTTATGTGTACACACCTCTGTAATGTGTTCTCAAAAGTCACGAGTTTATCAGTTCGAAGTATTCAGCTGCATTCCTGAAACGTTTCCTGAAATGTACCCAATATATAAGATTGCTAAGTGGCACTTATACCAAGCTTGTTTTTAACAGCTTGACTTTGTTTGAGGAACATTGCGGCTATGTTTCGACAAGCGAGATATTTTGATATGTGGCGTGTTTATTTCTAGGGAGAGACCGTCCCAGATTTTCAAAGTTCGACGGAAGCAGCAAGTGAAACGACGAACGATGCAAAGCAGTTTCCACCTCCAATTTCGTATCCTGCTGGTATACCTCGTGAACGAAGTGATGGTCAGCCATACCCACAACCTGTTGTTGTGCAACAACCACATCCTTCAGCCGGCGCTGCGTTCGTTCCATTTGGAAAACGTCCTCTGGAGTTTGTAACGTGTTTTAAGGTAAATGCTACCCAATGCTTTAAGCGAATGCTACTTATAAAATTCTGGCGTTTTAAATTAAGATGTATTGTGTATTTTACTACGTGTTAATACAATCCAGTTATGTTTTTGGTTTGTTTTAGTGTCGTGGTAAAGGACATTACGCAAATAGGGTAAGTTTATTTGTGTTTCTTAAAATATGAAAAGAAAAACCTCAGCTTAAAGTACTTTCGTAATAGGTATCGAGTGATGATAGTCTGTTTAATCAAATGCTGTTATCATATTGCTCTAGAAAGTGTATAAAAAGTTGGGACAATGCAATGTAAATTGTAAAAGTTAACTCCATCTTGAAGTTACTGTTTGCAATGTAATAGCCTCTACTGAAGATGTGTTTGTTTTTTAGTGTCCGTTCACCGCAATTCAGCGATCTGCGGGTGTTCCGCAAGGACCCCCGCAAAACTTTAACAGACATCCGCACCCGCAATTTAATAACCAATCAAATTACCCAAACCCGCATTTCAACCAACATCGTCCACCAAACCATAATATAAATCAACCGGTGAGTAGTCAGTAAGCGTAATCGACAACTTCATGCAAAATGCTTCTCTCGTCTGGGGTATGAAAACAAAGGCGATAAAAATTTAGTGTTTTTTATGCTAGCTTGTAATATATTGTTTATAAAAATTTGGAAAGAAGATTAAATATTCGATATCTGATGAGTTTTACTTGGTATTGTTTGGTTTAAAATCTCTTTCCTTACGCTTCCTCAAAGTTGTCACACCTCAAAACTCCTCTTAAAGTGGATTTTCCAATACGTCTTCTCAAATCTCAGTTTTACGACGTGTAAAGTTTTTAATCTTTCGAAAAATATTATCATGTATAGAATAATGTTGAGTCATAAATTAATTAATCGCGGCCTAAAATCAACATAAGCGTTTGCGTTTTTTTGAGGAAATGTTGGATTTGCTAGTTTTAGTATTTTGTAAGTAGTACACAGACTTATAGTCAAAGTTAGGATCATATTCACGTTCCACACCATTCAATTTTATATGTTCTTTATTTGACATCCAAGAGTGTTATTTTGTCCGACCAATATTCCATAATGGCTGATTTTGTCGACCTTGATGGTACAAAGTACATAATCCATTTCGTGGGCAGAATATAATGAATAGTGAATAAAAAAGAGACCTAACCAAAAATAAAAAAAATTAGAAATATTACTTTACGGGGAGTTTTCTCATATTTAGTAGCTGTATTCGACAGTCGACGGTACAGAAACCAAAACAGCTGGCGTTTTATAAGAAACAAGTTTTCATTAAACTGATAATTAATTAATAACTATATAATTGAGAATCATACAACTTCTTAATAATTTCTAAATTTTTCACATTAAAAAAAAGATTTAAAAAAGGATTTTATAAAAAAGATTTCTGGAAGTATATAAACTGTGGATATCGGCCCACATTTTGCTTCTAATGTTATTTGATATTTGGTGTAGCCTTTACATGGACACAAAATGACTTTATGCGAGCTGCACATGTTAGTTTCATTTTGGGTAAATTGTGTATGCATGAATATTTTGAGAGCGAAATGAAATCAACACCTAAATGACTTTCAACTAAAGAAGAGGATGAAACTCTCGTTCCCCACCCTCTTCGCCCACACGCGCCTCCCTCCCGCCCAAATGAAACTAACATGTAAAGGCTGCATGCAAAAAAAGCCAAAAACCTGTTAATGAAAAACGTACTGCGAATTTTCGTTCTCATATATTACGTAAGACTCATTTTATATAGGCTAAGACGTGATGTCTCTGTCATGTGTTGCATATACACTTCTTTTATTTCACTTCAGTCCAACTTCGACGAACTCAAAATCCATGGCGTGTAACAAGATCTAAAAAAAGATAAAAAAGAGTAATACAAGAACATAAATAATTCTATTTGGTCAAAACTTAAAGACATGTTGCGTCTGTGTAACAAATTCACGATTTACAGCGATGTTTGGAGTAAACGAGACAGGCAGTTATAATGTCTGGGTAATCAAGTCTTGTTCGTTGGATGTTTTTCACACTTCTCGTCAACTATCTACAGTACAACTTCCAATTGAATTAGGATAAGACAACCTGCTAATTTTGTCCCGCTTATTCTGAGTTCATATATGCTAAATAAAACAAGAAAAGACTGAACTTGCCTTTGTAACTATCGAGTTGATCCACCTCTTTACTTGACGAGGATGTCTGAGAAACATTTTTCTGTAAAAAAAATTAAATGGAGAGAAAAAAATGCTAAAAAAACTTGTGGTTTTTGAAAAATTTGCAAAAGTTTATTCTTGTAAAACTTTCCAATTAGAAATGGTCTCTAAGAATATCGCTGCCATAGGACAAAAATTATAACAAAATCATAAAAACTAGTCGAAATATAAGTCTGCCAACATAGTTAACAGAGGACAAATAAACAATGAAAAATATTTTTTATTTCCATCAACCGACTTCTAATTTCGTAGAACTGCGGTTTGCCGAACCTCGCCTTTAAATAAATACTACTAAAATTGTAAAATTCAAATCACCACATTGCGGGCAACAAACACTAAACTGCTCCAGTTCATAGAGCTTAAAAATTTACCAGCAGTGGCATCGATGACAAAAAAATAAAATCATCCGTATATACCTTTAACTTTGGCGGTGGAATATTTAACAACCCGCATATTTCATTACGAATAGGTCGAAGACTGTCCACAGGATTGTCCCTAAACCAACCAACAAAATTAATTTAAGTTGAAATGTTTAACACGGAAGTTTAACATACTTTTAAGAAACACATCTCTTCGCACGTGCAAGCCTCGCAATAACAGGCTTGTACGGATAAAGAAAATATGTTTTATCGAGCTTTTTTTTAGTACTAGCATTGGAAATTGAGCGTTATTAACTCAATAGTCATGCTTCTTTCACTGCTAAACGCGGTGCTAAAATGACATTTATTAAAGCTTACAAGTGAGTTTCACATAAAAGAGCTTACAAAATTGTCTATGAATCTTTTTATTTTTTTAATATTCTTGACTGGTTCTTGAGATTTGGACTAAAAAGTTTCACTGCTTATCCACGACATTATGAACTATGTTTTTTTGACCATTCAGTTTGGCGGTATGAACATTTTACGTGAATTTTAATATTTAGTTGCTATAATTATGCTCAATAACAACAATTACGTGTTTTACAGCTAGTTGATGACGTCATAACTTCGCATATTTGGCAAAAATTTGAAGACAAGATCTCGAGAAACAAAAAAAAAAAATTCAAAAAAAACTAAAACATTTCTAGAGAACTTTCAAAGATCTGTTACATGAGCTCAACTTGATTTTTCGCAGGAGGTAAGCTTTCAACTTGCCAAACCAATTCTCAGTCGTATTATTAAACAACAGAATGGCGGAGGACGTACACCCTTCCTCACTTTATGTCTATATTAAAAGAAAAGGCTTCAAAAAGCAAATTTAACCAACGACAAACTTCTACGCACCAAGCTACGTCCGTTAGTTTAATTGTAACTTCATCAGCGCATTCTGCAGGTAAGATGTCATCATACGTCAAAAAGGTGGTATAAAGTTGCTCTGCTGTGGCTTTACGAATCTAACAAAAAATTTATCTTCTTTTTATGTTTTATAAATGCTATAGAAAGAACGTCAGCAAATTATCTACTTTGTGGGAGACCCGGAATAAAGCTGTGTTCCGTCATTCCGAACAAACAAAATACGGGCATTAACATAGACATTTATAATTCCCGATATTTCGTTCAATTTTATCCGCCAGTAATTACTTGCTCAGTCTGAAATAAATAATTTTAAACAACCAAAGTATTACTATGGAGAAATGGCATATATCGAGGTGGCGTTAAATACACATACAAAATTCTAGCCTGTTTAACTTTAAGGAGCAGGTCACGTGAAGCCTTTAAAACTGGAAAGTTACATGCTTGCACGTAAAAACGTTTAAGCTTCTTATATCTATCTCTCTGGTTAGAAAACTGCTTCATACTTCCTGAGACAAAAAGTAAAACATCAAAACATTAAATTTGATTAGTCGGACAACAAGCAAGCTCTTGACAGGTTAAACTCGTTTCTACTTTCTTGGATGAATTGACTTTTTTGCCAAACATACCCAGGGTGCAAGTACAGGTACACAACGCTTTCTCGCGCTGGAGGAATAGCAGATAGTGACGATGATCCATCACCCCATGATCAACCCTATGACGGACAAATCACGTGAATTAAAAAAAATACTTACTCGAGGGTATTTGTGGCAGAGATACATCATGACATGTTGTAACGATTTTGTGCGCACATCACCTTCAAATTGAAGCAGTCCGCAAAATCTAAACAAATATTTATCAGTTTAAAATAAGTATTATCGCAAAAAAATTATTGTAAAACTTTAGCAGAATATGAGATTAAAATCGGTTTTACCAGGATGTAAACCAGCGTTCTCAGAAGCCAGAAAACTTTCCAAATTGGAATTTATCCTGAATTTCCCAACTCACTATATTTACTTAAAAAAAGGCAATTATAACCCATTTTATAGAAGTTGTGAAGATATAAGTTTTATTGCCTAAAAACCATCTTGGTAAAATTCCCATTTGGCCCCTATTTCACCTTTCTAGATCACACACGGATTATGGAAAGGCCTTTATTGTTGATTTCTTGGGAAAAGCATAAAGGAGAATGAATTTTTTATGGGGAAATCCTTTTTTTAACTCCATCGCTTTTAATTGAACAGAGGGGTTGAAAAAAACACGAAGCAAAATTCACGCGGTCGGAAACATTACAAAACAAGCATACATATTAATACTGGCCAAAATTTTTTTCACTTCTCCACAAGACTTCATTTCGTCTTTGATTGACAACAACAACTTGAGTGGAAACTTTTGACTAAACAAAAATGCGACAGTTTAAGCAAGACACGTCTCGAATACCTCAAACAATAATTTTCTAACACTTCGTCACCAAGCGACAAAATTTTCAACATTTAACACTAAGTTTAAATACGTAAAAAGAGAAAATTGAAATTTCACGGGTGTGAAAGCTCTTTTTCAGACATCAAAATTTAAAGAATACCTTTTTTGTATATCATTATAAAGTTCTAAACTTCCAGATGAAAGAATTATATCCAACATTCTCAACATCGGTATCACAACTCTAATATAAAAGCAAAATACAGTCATGAGGTGGAAAAACATCGCCAACTAATAAAAAAAGAGGAAAGTTTAAAATCGAAAGTGAAAGAAAGATATACCTGTCATCTTTTGAATGTGTTTGGAATATTTTCAACAAATTCTCTGTAATCACATCGAGATCAGTTTCGCTAAAATATATATATATATTAAAATCAATATATGCCATATAAAAATAAATAAGGAGTGCCTATGGTCCTATGGTAGAAGATCTGAGTTGTCACACAATTTTCGTTACAAAACGAAAGTATTTTTGAGGATGATAAGGAAAAAGGACATGTTCCCAAACTATTTTTTCGTTTAAAGAAGCTAGTTTTAAATTAAAAAACTTTGCAGTATTTCACAGAAGGTGTGGCCAACCTGAATCTATAGTTCAAAATTATGTGGGTGTGAGGTTTGTATTTCAGGGCAGGGATTGTCGTCAATTTAACTAACCTCTCTTGATACTTGGTTAAAAAGGCTAACAAGTAATCTGATGAATGCCGCACCTATAAGAAAAATTTGAATTTCAAATTGACTTACGAAGTGTAACAGCTCTTTCGCAGCAAGAAAGTGTTAAGCTGTTTATCAAAAGCCTTATCTCGTAATATTAACCTTTTAGACAAGCCTGGCAATTATTGTGCCGTCATGCAAGGTCAAATCTGTTCGCCCCAATGACTTGAGTAGAAATTATCACTTCAGCTACATGCACTTACCAAAGATTCTGTGAGACCACCAGCACTTATTGTTAGTCCAAGAAGGATCGAATACTGATATGTTTTCAAGTGCAGTAATCTTGTGATAGCTTCAAAACCTTCATCAGGCGCCAACCAATTTAACGAACTCAACATCGAGCTACAAATTAAATTAAATATATTTATTTAAATGTTTTATTAGACTAAAAGGTAATTTACACATTTTTTATCTGTGATTAATAAACAACGCAGAGATTTCCGATGAATAGTTTTTTTAGTAAAAGTAACCGTTAGATTCAGACATCATTATAATAGACACGGTAAGCAACTAAACACGAAGGGTAAAATATCAAACAAAGAATTTTGCTATAACTTCAAACAATAAAATTGCTATCAACAAACCGAAACAAAGAAATTGCAAGCTACAAGCCCGGACATAGTACTTTGTACAAAATAGTTGCATGTTGAAGACCCTCCCCACAAGCAATTATATGAGTTTCTATAACATACACCCACTTTTGGTTCGATACAAAATTTTAAACAATTCTAAATTTTACTGACGTCAGCAGTTTTCATTTTCCGATATTCCTGACATTACAGACACCACAGCTAGCGAATTTTCAACGTTACCTAGCCTACCCATCTGCAATAGTAGAGATTTTGCAGTCCACTGAATGCGAAGTAATGGTCAGGTGAAATAAATAAATGTGCATGATGCAGGAGTATATGCAACATTAAATCCACCCCCCCCCCCCCCCCCAACATTTCTGAAGAGTATTGACTTACTTTGGTAGCAACTGTGTCAATTCTTCTTTGTGCTTTATATATGGTATTTCAGGACTAAAAAGTAAAACACAAACGTTAAAAACAAAAAATATAAACGTGCAAAATCCAACAACAACATTTTTTCAGATCAAAAAATGTATCCGGGTTTGACAACACTTGATCTTTTTAGAGTTACGTTCTTCACGACTTGACTTTATAAAGTACGACATTAAATAAAGCATGTCGAAGTTTATTGTAGGAGAATCTTTAGCGTCAGATAAGACCTGTGGCACTGCACTGTTTTATAACTTTTCTGAATAAGTCCGTCCTGTTCCGTTATTAGATTATTCCGTTATTCGTGTTATTCGATTCTTCAGCAAGACATAAACCTTGATGTCATTCATCATCTATTAAAAGACAAACATACCTATGGTGGATGAACTGCAACAAAAGTTTTCCAGCTTGAACACGAGTGCGATCGATTTTTTCTGATGCTTGCTGCACAAGACAACACATTATCTTCTCACAACTACATAAAAAGACAGTATAATCGTTGACAATAATATCCCAATGATAACAAGTTAAAAATTAATACCAAATTGTGTGGAGTACACTGTGTTGTCATCCGAGAAGTACACAACTCAAACAATTTATTAACGTCAAGTAGAAAAAATGCAGTAATTAAAAACATGTCTGACTGAATGAGTATATTAAACCTGCACATACATATCAGGCGTAAAATGCTCCGTTTTCTCTTCGACCAACATGTAGGTGAGTTCAACCAGGGCTGTCATTGATGCTTCTCGCACCCTGAATAAACACATTAGTAGAAAGTTGAAACAAGTACGGCTTTTATAGTCGTATTTTTCATATTTTAAGCTCAAAGAAAAGCTAAGGTTAAGGCCAGAGTTTTTGCTAGTTACATGAGAAGCCACTCTCACACTGGAATATGACCACGCCTTCAAGGAAAGAGTCAAGTACTTGTTGCCTAGCCTAACATCTGAGTCTTGATCAACAAAAGTATAAAATTAGTAGGAGCGGTTGCACAGAATATTCGTGACAAAAACAAATCTCTCATGTCTTCGAATCTCTAGCAAGTATAAGGAATAATGTATGAAATACTAAACTAGGTACCAGGCTCCCACATCACCACGACTGTCCATCGTGTAATCTTTTAAACCATCGAAAAAACAATCGTACATATCTTGAATTTTTAATTTCTCATATGTTACACCAACAGTTTTACATATCCTTAAAAAGAAATTGACATACCATTATAACAATTCTTCATGAGTTAATTTAGAAACACTGATGCTAAACTAAAGACTGGGTAAAAATTCCAACTGTGGCAAAAACAGTGTTTTAACGTCACCTTCAAATAACAAACGCAAACGAGATGCAAAGACAGTATAGCTTTGTCGCTCATCTTTTCCATTTTGTGCCAATCTTTACATTTAGTGCGTCTTATTGAAACTAAACTGCACAGGACCTAACTAACTCAAAATTCACCACCAATTCATAATAAAGTTAACGGTTACACGATATGACATAAACTTTAAAAAAGGGGCACCACAATCAACCAGTTACAACCGTTCAATCGGGGTGATGTAATCGAAAAACAAAATTTATGCTTACTTTAACAATGCTTCAACTGCATTCCACCTTGCTTCAGCATAAATACCAGCATTTGATTTGTTTTCACTAACTTTACAAGTTTCAATCAATTCTTTTACAACCTGAACATAGTGAACAAAATAAGTCATTTTGTGGAAACAGGTTTTTAAGCTCACAAAAGAAGCTTTCTAAAGAAAAAGCTGTCAGAATTTATTTTTTAGGTATAAAAAAACCCCGAGAGTTCTGACTCACTTCTGAGAATGTTGATTCGATCATAAAATTTGGTAATACACCAAGTGCTTGTGCAAAGCCCATTCTAAATATAAACCGAATCAAAAAAGTGATTTCTGGTAGATTACATATGTGACAGATAACCAAAACAAAAATACTCAGCATAATATCTTACCTGTCAAATTTTAAAGGAGCTTTTAACTTCGAGCAAAAGCTTTGAACAAGAATATCTAAACACAAATTAATATAAACTTTATTCATACCTTATATAAAAGTCATTAGCAAACTAGAATCTCTTTTGACATATGGTGGAGAAATCTCTTTACATATGGTGCAGGTTAAAATGTGTGTTTGTTTTTACCTATCTTAAAATGCGTAGATGACGTCATATACTGCTGGCAGAAGGGCGGCAATGCAGTGATAGCAGTATACTAAATGAACAATATAGGAAACACGGTTTGTGGTACAAAGATGTAATTTATATATTTCCCCTTAAAAGTATCGTTCCTAAACAATAAAGATAAAGAACAAAGAAAAATAAGGAAGAAAAAAAATATGGTTCTTACCCGTACAGTGGGTGCAGTATGTGAAATTGTATCAACTATCACAAACAGCCAGTCGTCTAAATATTAAAAATGAATTGAAAAGAATTTCCTTAAAATCTGACAAGTCAGAAGTTAAATTTACAGCAGAAAGTTGAGTTATATACAATTTAAATACAATTCTCTTTGCAGCGTCATTGGTTGTTCACAACACTCAAGAAACTTCAAAAATTATAAAATAAGGTTTCCTTCATACAAACAACGCTGGTGTGTACAGCTTATGAGACCTCAATGAAGGATTAGCGCTTAACATAATTGCTAAACATATTAAAACTTTGTAATAACTTTTTTTCTCACATAAAAAAATATAGAAAGAATCAATAAATTAGTTTTTGACGACAAAAAGATAGAAGTATCAAGCATCAAGAGTCAAATTTTGCTGATTTCTGATCCTAAGGGTACAATATTTTGCTGCTTTTATTAAAAGATGAGCAATCCTTGCATGAAAATAAATTTAAAGATGAACTTTTACCCCTGGAAACCAATTTGTATAAATAAACAAGATCTCACCTAACACAGATGTATCATTTATCTTAACATCTGAAGATGCAATCTTTTCAATCAATCTACAAACTAAAAACGGAGAAAACATTAGAAGCATACCAACCTCACCTACGTGTGACAACCAAACAAGTACCTCAGAACAGTGTACTGTAACTTAACAGTATGCCTGTAAGAGATGTGTATATTTCACAGGTGTACTGCTAAGTTATGGTGAAAAAAAATACAGCATGTGATAGTCAAAAATTGTAAAGTATGGAAATAGCTACGCCGAAATCATACCTGCTTTTCTCATTAATTCACCACCATAACCCCTAAAATAGAAAATATAAACCATCATGTTATGCAGTACCAGTTGCAATCACGTTAGGTGATACTATCTGCATTAGTCAAAAATGCATAGAAATTCACTTGTGGATATTTATAGCTACCATCTTTGGCGCAGAAAGAGTTATTATAAATTCTCGCAGACAAGACAGGACAGGACAGGATAATGAAAGAGGATAATAATACAGGCGACTAGACAGTGTAAATTACAGAACACCGAATAACTAACCCAGGCACAACAAAGATACAACTGAAAGAAATATTTTACCTAAACTGATTTGTCCTTTTCAACTAAAAAAAAAATCACAAATAGAACATAACATATTTTGTTTATTCATTTGGATGCACATCTAGCTTATTTTTACTGGTCCACTCCCTTGTGCTAATTTTCAATACATTCATCAAAGAAAAAAAAACAGAAAAAGAATTTTGCAAATGAGACGTTAAAGGGACAAATTTTAAATTGGTAAAAAAAAGCAGTACATACTGCAGCATAATCGTTAAAGTACCTTACTGACCAAGCCCATCACTTCATTCAAAATGGAATCATTTAACACAAGGGGTATATTTGTCCTAAAACAAACATGAATGAATTAGTATTAAAAGTCTTGCTTCGAACTTTGTTGTCAGAATCAAATATTATAATATGAACACCATTCCTTAACTCCCAAACTTGGCTTATTATTTGATAATTGTCATTTAAAGCTTTCACTAAGCATTCCTCAAAATTTTTATATCAGTCAATAGTGAAGCATTTTTTCTTGTTTCATACTTTGTTCGCGATTCTTCAGACAACGCATGAACAACTTCACCAACTGCTAAGATGGCGCCATGTTTCGTGCAGATATCAATCGATTGCATTTGATTAATTAGCAATGGTAGAGCTAAATGATCAAAAATATGCGTGCTGTTAAGTTACTTAATCAATTACAGTTGTATTTTTTAACAAGAATTTTATCATGCTTCGTTTTTTTTATAACACACAACTTCATTTAAACTTGCAACATGTTACTAGGTATGATAACATTTTCATAAGATAGGAGGTGTATTTATAAAGATTTGACAATTTTTACCAGTAATAATTTGTGAAAACTTGTGCAAGAAGGATGTGATGCGGTATGGTGTGTTTACTGATTGGAAAGTTAAAATTTAAAAAAAATTGCTACTCTTTTTATACAGTCAAATTAAAATTTCATAATATTCAAAAATTTTCAACCTCTTTGTAAATTGGCTATATAGTTTTTATGTAAAACTAAAATTATTTAAGTGGTAAGTTACGTATTAAATCTTTATATTTTTTAATTAGATTTTTTAAGGGTCTTTTTTTGCAGGATTACTATTATCAAAAAAGGCCATTTTTCCAGGACTATTTTCTAGAAAGACTGTTTTCCCACATTTTCCAGAACTTAATCATTTTTTTCAAATTTCTAGGAATTTACAGGAGACGACACTGTAGATTGGTAAGCATTTCACAATGTTCTATTGAGAGCACTCGAAATCATTTTCCAAATGTTTATGGAATGTGAGCATACAATCTCGTGTCTCTCCAGGTCTCCAATTATTGTGGCTATATCATCTATAATGATCTTTCCCTTAATTTAATTTTAAGACCAAGGTTACTTAGCCTTTTGCTATACCCTAATTAAAAGAATGTGTATACTTGTTATAACTTTGCCAGAGACTACATCAACATAATAGTTGATATTTTTTCATTTTGTATTAGAAGTACTCACAAACAACACACCTGTTTCCAACATATACACTGGTGCTACAGCAGTCAAATTATGTAATGCATGTGATGTAAGTTCGCGGATCGCACTAAACATACCGAAAAATACATTTTTTTTCAAGAAGAATATTTCTAAAAACAAGAATGTCTTGGAATTGACGTAGATGAGGATGTATTGAATCCAGCATACCTATCCCAATGGGAAATTTTAACTGCAACGAGATGATCTATCAAAGCTTGTGTGTACTCGGGAAACTCAGCAACAAACACGCTACAAAGAAGATTTTATGTTAATTGGCACAAATACAAAACACTATGGTTAAATAGTTAGAATATTTTTATGTACCCATTTATCAATTAAATTCGCAGTGCTTGAAGTCGCGTTTCTGTTAAATGGTTATTTTATATAGTTTTACAATGAATTGTATATCATTATTTTTTATCAGCAGGTCCATTACCTGATAAAGGATTGCATTAGAGTACAGTCCTTTCCCGATCAAAAGATTGTTCAAGTGTACATTAAAACTGATTTTCAGTCAAAAGCTTGCATGTCTGATCACAATAACTTATTACCAAAACCAATCCAATCAAACATGGATTATCTTCATAAAATATTTTTATACGACATAGAATGTCTATGACTAGAGAAATCAACTTAGTGTAATCATACCTTAAACTAATGTAGCAATTTGTGCGGTTACTGACAGTAAAATAATCTGCAGTAGTCACAATATCGATACCATGAGGAAAGGAGCCCTAAACAAATAAAATTACTTTAGCAACTTAATGATCCCTGTCTGTGTAACATACTTGATGTAAAATATAATCTTTAATTTCCTATTTTTTCTAATATAAACAAATAGCACATTATACTTTAATGTTTCATGCTAAATAAGAAGATTTCTTTGTATTTTTTGATTTAGAACGAAGTAGAACAATCCAACATAACACTACCTGTCGGCCAACATTTTCTTGGAATGCAGCCTGTAAAAATAATAAGCGAATGCAACACATAATTGGCTTGAATATCAAAGCATAATAGATACAACTTATACAACTTAACTAACAAAGAAATATCATTCTTCATTAAATGCAGACAGAAAAGCTACACATTCCACATTCAAAATTCTAAATAAATCTCATTTTATCATGTGGTTCACTATATTTAAGGTTAACTTACAGAGGCAGCTCTACGGCAGTTTATCTCTCGATCAAATATAGTAACAAGAAGTAATGCTCTAAATTAAAACAAAATATTATTTTTAAACTCAATAAATGGCGGTTCAAAATACTTACACAAAAAAGAAAAAGAATCTTTCACCTACCTAGCGATATCCAACACAAAAGGTTTGATTTGATGTGGGTCGTATGCTCGCGCAAATGACCAGCATACATAACAGGCTGCATCACGAACATGTGAACCTATGTTTAAATAATATGCATATGGGTTAAATGAAGGTATATGTCATTTAAAGTTAAATATATGCAATTAAGGGAATTTATCGTCCTCGTGTGCTTTACTTTGTATTGGTCTCTAAAGGCTTTTAAATTAAACTTTTGATTTACAAAACGTCAACACTTAATAATACGAGAATAGTATTCAAATGCATTAATTTCTTTAATTTTACTAGTTAAAAGAAAAAAAATTTCAGGATATTTTAGAAAAAATCAATTTCAGACAAAATAGGACATTTTTGGAGATCACCCAAAAATTTCTTTTTTTAGGTTTCAGGGATTGGTGGCAGCGCTGTGCATAACTCTTAAAATTTCTTATTTTTTAACTTTTCGGAGACCTTAACTTTAAAAAATATAGGTTAATGAACTTTTAGAATGTTCTCATCATACCTACGCTATATGATCCTCTTCGTTCATCATATGTTAATGCTTTCAATACAATAGGAACAACTAAAAAAATAGAAAACAACATCGGCTCCAATTTCAAAATCAATAAACTAAGCATCTTCAACTTTTTTGCCTTCCACGGATACCATTAAGAAAACACTTTACAAATTAAAAAAAATAAGTTTTCTTCAATAAAAGATTAATAGGAAACTTAACAAAATCTTTACTTCTGAAAGTGTTTACTTATTTAAATCCAGTGGAATTTTGGCGAGCTATCCAAATTGCACACACACCCTTTTCAAGGAGCTGTCTACAAGTATGACTTTATTTGTGTGGAATTCCCTACTTCTCAAACAGTTAAACACTTCAAATATTTGAAGCATATACCTTCAGGCAAGCGACTTGGCAGCAAAAGTCCTCTTCGACCAAGTTCCGCTAATGCAAGACAACCTAAAATAAATTTATATCAAATTAAAACGACCTATATTATAATATTCACTGTTAACCTGCAAGTGAATTTAACCGCACCTATAATAATAATAACTAAATTTCATTACTTTATGCTAAGAAGCAGTCAAAGATGAATTTTACATGTGTAACGACTAATTATTCCTTAAAAGAACAAAAATAATTACCTCCATGCCAGGCTCCATCAAGTTCAGAAAACCTGTAAGTTTGAAAACAATTAAAATATGCACAACAAAGTAAAGAAGTTTGATCTCAATGGGAAATCTACATTTGTCAAGTATAGACAATACCATATTGTTTAAAAATAACAAAAACTAGCCGTACGTAAAAAGTTCTAACAAGGAACCAACAACTTCATCAGCAAGTTCTTCTGGTAAACGCCCAGTTATGCGGCCAACTCTATAAGGAAAAAAAAAAGAAAAAGAAATAATCTAATGCGATTGTTATTAACTTAAAAAAAAGGGAAAAAATAGGAAAATAAAGTTCACCCTTTTGCAGCTGACCATCGAACTATGGTGTCCTTATCTTTTAAACCTGTCATCAAAAATTCTACAACAACAACGAAACAATGACATTTTGATAACAACACTAAAAATATAAACAACTGGAGAAAATTTTCACTTAAACAACAACTAACACAACTTGTTGCAAAGACCTCGATATGTTCCTTCAGAAAGAAATTTTATAAAATCATTAAGGGCTACCTAACACAGATTCAACTTCTTCTGGAATGTCAAACTCCTAAAACAATTAAAATTGCAACATATCAATTTCAGGTCACACTTTTCTAAAAGAAAGTTATTGCTCACAGGTAAATTGCATTACAAATCATAAAACATAAACAAGGGAGACACATATTTCAAAGAGTTCAACGTTTTTGAAAAAATCTCTATAATAATAGCCATTGTCTGTGTGTCCACGCGTAATTATGGTACTTCAGCAACGATGGTTTGCGAATTTATTGAAAAAGTTGGGTTCTGTTCATTTTATTTTATTATTTAATATAAGAATGGGATCTTTCCGTCTCTGTATTTTCAATATAAACCTTGTGTTATTTTAATAAGTATTACCCAAACTTTCAGCAATCCCATTTTAAAGGAGGTTTGTAGGTTGTTTTTTTTGCACTTCATATGCGATATGTTGTGTCTAGCTTTTTGCATTATGTTTATGTTACCAGCAAACTGTCACAGTGGCAACATAAACAAAACTCTTATAAATTAGAATGTGCTAAATAGCAAATATCCAGTGAGTATAATATAGAGATACAATGCAGCATTTTCAAAAACACATATACACCATTGTTCATTTGGAGCCCTAATACTAAAATACGATTTCATTGTCACAAGTTCTACAGGACAATTGTTGAAAATACAAAACAATTTTCATAAAGACGTTCATCATTATAATTGCTCAAACTGCTTATTTTAGCCTGCTCAATTTATACTCACAGCCTTCACACACACCTGAAGCAAAAATGGCATGATGTTCACTGACAAGATTGTTTGCGGTTTCTGTCATTTAGGGTGCTTTGATATTGCATGAAAAAAGATAATTATTGCTGGCGTGTATTATTTATAGTGACTGACTTGTTTTTTTTATATACAGAATACAAAGACTTTTTACAAAACAGAATGTCAAAAACTCCATCGCAAGCTACTGATATTATTGGTGGTTGACTGTTGAAAATCGTGGAAATGAGGCTATCACAGCAAAGTCGATTAAAATATATTACATTTGTTATTTTTTATTTAAAGATTTTTTTGTCTGGTTTGTTAAGCATGACCTGGATTTGATTGACAGACAGACAGCCAACAGCTATTGTTGTAGAGAATTAAATCATAGCAAATACAACTACAAACTTCTTCGTTAGTGTTTTTCTTTCCTTCATCTTTTTCTTCTACCTACAAAAGTTAAAAAGACAAACAAGTCAAATATTATTAATTAAACAGGACGATCTGAAACTTACATTAAGAATAGAATTTTTTTTTTCAATTCAGGGGGAAAAATTTTCGGACGAGATTAATAAAGTCAAAAAATTTATGGGTAAGTTTTTTGAACAAATTTAAATCAAATTTTTAAAGTAATGATCACAAAAAGAAGGCTGAATTTATTTATAGTGCCCATATATTCAATCACGATCTAAAAAAGGGTCTACAGAATCTAACTTTATAGATAGAGCCTGAGCTAAATGTGAAAATAACGAAAATAATAATTACATTATGTATAATTACTATGCACTGCTTTTTTTTTAAAAAAATTAAAAAAACCAAAATTTTCGGACAAGAAAAAATACGAAATTTTTTCGTCCAGAAATTTTCGTTCCTAATGTAGTTTGCATACTTTTTAAAAATGGAAACCATCAACCAATACTTACTGTAGGCACAGTTCCCAATTGTAGATTTTCCCCCAATGATCGGCTTCCTCTCATGTATCTAAAACAAAGTATTATGATGAGAAAAATTTTTTGATATGCTGTTATGTGATTTTAAATTAAACAAGAATTTTTGTGAACAAGCCGTTCAGTAAAAAAACTATTTTTTATAATACTGCTAATCAGATGCATGTTTTCTTGTTTAATTTTAAATGGAAAATTTATTAAATCAACTAATGACACACTTACATGGTGTCTAGCAAATCAAATTCAGAGTCATTAATTGTGACTTTTTAGGATTGCTTGATTTTTCTGGGTCTTAGATGGCGATTTTTACTCTTAAAAACTTCATAACATAATAATTTTGGACCAATCCCTTTGTATTTATTAATTTGAACTTTTCTACTCCTATGCGTCTTCAATAACACACATTAACTTCAAGATTTAAACTAAGGGAAAATTATTTATACAAAGTTGTTTAAGATGGGTCCAGTAAAAAAAATTTTAGAGCAAGTTATTCTTTTCACATCATATAAAACTATAATAATGGAAATAAAAAAGACAACTTTTATAATACAAAAAAAATCATATTTATGTAGTTGGAAAAAGGGAACAGGTAAAGTTGTGTTGTTTATGGTGTATTCTTTTTAAAAAAAAAAGAAAAAGTAAAATGCATGGATATAGTTAGAAAACCGTACAGCCTTATTCAATTTTTGAATGCAAATCTTTAACATTTTTATTTTGAAACATATAGCCAACTTTTTCAAAGCATCTACTGCATCTCACTATAACTTTAAAGCGATAATATTCATCCTGATATTTGGAGCAACAAAATAAATTAACGTTAAAGAAAAAACATTTTAAGCTAAATGGATGTTGCTGAGTCAAAATTTTGGACTTAAATATTTACTGGACCACTTCTTCACCAGTAAGTTATATTACCCATAATACTGTGATAACCTTTCGTATGGAAAATCTGTGGAGCTAAGGGAGAGTTATTCAGAAGGTCCATCAGATCTTATAGTAAGATTAAATAAACGAGGTTAAACATGTTACTGGCATAAAATCTGATTGCTGTCTTGAATATGATTAAATCAAAGCATTTTTGATATCATCATGAGGTCTGGTAAATGACTGATATATCAAAAAAGGGGACTCATAGGAAATGATTCTCTTTTTGTAAACAAACAATGTCTGTAAGATTTTGTAGAATTTAGAGTTATAATATTGGATTTGTTGCTTTATCAGAGAATAAGTTGATAGAGGCATGCATGGGAGTATAGCCACAGTAAAACCCCTATAGCAATGCCCTAGTTTCGAACATAGATAAAGTTAATAGACAAAATTTTTTCAGGACTAAAAATTTTGTAGAACTTGAAACACCAGTCAAAATAACGAACATATACTGTTGATGAGTCTTAAGGGAGATTAGCACTTAAACGATTTTGAATGACGTCATTAACCATTTTAGTTAGCGCATTAATATAAGAATATGTTAAAAAGGTTTTAATAATAACTTATTTGGGTGTGGCAGATAAGATTTAGGCTTATTGGTAAAACTCATGCAGTTTGGGATAAAAAAATCATAAGAAAGTTACCACAACAATCCCTGTTTTTAATAAATAAATAACTTTTATAAAAAAAACCTACCTCCACGACACTACGCGAGGAGCCAAAAACACCAGGCCGACTCTCTAAAAAAATTTAGTTTAAACTTTTTTAGTAAACAAAGAAATGAAGAAAAATTTATTAATAATGTAAGAGGGAAAAGTTTTGTTTAGCTGCTTATCATAATTTTACCTGCACAAGTTTAACAGCCAACTTTCTGATCAAAGTGTTTTGGATATCCAGAACTTCCAATTGTTCAACAAAGTTAAAAATTCTTGATGCTGAAAAACAATTTTTTTATACAAGCAATACAAAGGAATTCAGCAAAAAACATTTTAAACTAGAAAAAAATAGTGTCAATGTAGTAGAAATTTATCACTGCCTTGTATAACAATAACATGATTCACAATCCTACCATGTGGCAATAAGTCTTCTCTTCTGCCGTGTTTAAAAATCAAAGCCTAAACAATTAAAAAAATACTTGCTTTAACATCTCTACAAAATATTTTTATAAAAAATTTCATTTCCAGCAAATAAATTACCAATCTTATACAGTTTATCAGGGCATTACCGTAGTGAATAAAGTTGAAATCCTACCTAAGCCAGCATGACTGCAAAAAAAACAAGGTAGGCAAACTTTAATTTAGCATTTGTAAAGTTTCTTCCATAGGAGTAGCTTGTTAATATGAAAATATAAATGTTTACGATGAAAAAAAAAACAAGGAAAATTCCAAATGCGTTTCAGCATAAATCATAGCGCAAATTTGAAGATGCATTTTTTAATATAATTGCACATTTAAAGTTTTCTTTGTTGAAACATTAACAGCGTGTTAATGAAATGAAAAACGGTAAAATATTTGCTTGTTAATTTGTCATTAAACATAAAACAAGTTTTGAAATACTGTTTAGAAGGTAAGTTTAGGTTTTTGAATTATGTCCTGTTCTTAAATTCTTTCACTGCTTCACTTTCAGTTTACAATAAAAGAAGTTTCAGTAGGCATTACTGGCAGATACTGGTTTCACAATAATCGAATGCAGACTGATTGATTATTGTTGAGTATTGATTATTGTTCCTCATCCTCATCCAGGTAATAAATTATGACATACAGTAACAAGTACAATATTTTTACACAAAAATATGTTTTAAAACTTACCAGAGTTGCTAGCACGCCAGTGATTGTATGCATTCCTATCATTGTACTTTCTAAGATATTTAAACAAATAAACACTAGTAATATTTACAAAAAGATTAATCTCATCTTCTGTAAAACAGAAAGGTATGTGGATTGTGCTTACTGTCTGCTGTAGGAAGTACATCCAATGCCCAATTGAAAAATTCAGGTAATTTAACTGATTTTACATCAGGTCTAGTTAAAAACCTAAGTAAATGAGAAAAACAATAATACAACAAAAACAGATATAGTTAGTTTTTACATATTTATTATATATTTATATATTTATTGAAGCTTCCTATGGACTCGCTTACAAAATCACTGATAGGGTGAAGAAGATTGCAATTACAGATGACAATTAGTTGCTTACAAATGATGAGAATCACAGTATTTTTCAATATTTTAAATACAGGCAAAATACTGAATTTAAGGCTAAATCTTCTTAAATTATAAAAGGATTTTTAAGGGGATTCTCTTTCACCCACTTTTCACCAGCATTTGAGTTCATTTTTAACCTTTTAAACTTTTTGTTCAATAAATGATGTCATTACATGATTTGCAGAAGTCCTAAACTAAACTTTTTTAATTATCTTTGTAAAGTAAACTTAACAGGCTTTTTAGGAAGCTTTTTGGTTTGCCCTGGGTGTGATGGATGGCAATAAATATGACATTCTCTAGCCTTATATAGCACTTGAATATGTAACATCATACTTTGCAGTAAGATAAGCAGCTGCATCTTTAGACTTGTCGAAAACATTTAAATAAGGCTGAAATAAAAAGAAAATTAAACAAATTACACTCTAACACACTCATATAAATTGAATGAAAAAATAACAATGCATCACCTATTTGATAATAGTGAGAATTTGAAGTTCATAATCCATAGTTTATATATACTCATTACACATGTAAAGCTCTGTTCAGAAACACCACATGCTTAATGATGGATACCATATCACATATGATTCGATACATTATCTTCTTATATTTCTCAAAACTTTAACCCTATTCGGTCCGGGGTTTTTCGAACATATTATGACCGTGGGGGAGGACTTTCCGTAGGCTTGTCCAAATTGAATCAAACTTAGCACACTTATAGTACGTCACAAAATGGCAGCAGTAAATTTTTGCTTGCGCACATTTTCTGTGACGTTAATAAAAGCTTGAAATTTGTTTAAAATGCTTCTACTGCTTAAAATTCAATTACTTTAGTTAAGACCAAATTTTCACATTCTATTGAAGTTTTCTAAAGCTAAATAAATGTTATTTCACTTATTTTTCGGTTTTTACATAGATTGCATGGAAAAATGTCAAAAAGTGCCCGAAAATTCGTTTTTTCGGATTTTCAGGTAAAATCCGAAAAAATCGGCAAATTGGATTAATGACGTGTCTAAAACATGCAAAATGATTCTTCTTGCTAAAACAAAGTTATGTTGTAAGTTTCAAGTTCTAAGGATAATCCTAACAAGACTTTTTCCCTATTATAAGGGTTTCATCGAGATTTTTAGGGGTAGTTTCGAGTAATAGCCAATATTAAAGCTTATGACAGGTATGGGACCTAAAAATTTGGCATGCAGGTGTTTAATAGATAATTATTGAAACTCAGTTAGTATTGTAGCAATGCAACATAGCGTTAGGAAGTTTTTAAAAAAAATAATAGCGTTGATTAAGGCCAACATAAATAGTCCATGCCAAAATAGGGACATAAAACAGGCTTCAACAAGATTCCCATACTCACTAGTGCACTTTTCAATACTCTATTAAGAACAGATTCATCATCACTAACACTTGCACCATCAAGCTTTTTCAAATCAAACGGGATGATACAAACAATTGCAAGCCAGAGGAGCAATATGTAACGAGTTTCCCAAGTCTGTATAAGAAATATTAGAATAATGATAAACATTAAAGGATCATAACCCATGTGCGAAAAAACAGATATTACTGCACAACATCTTGTGTATATCCCAGAGGTTAAAAAAAAACTCCCTTATTATATTTACCAATAAATATAACAAGACTGATTTCAACCCTTGTACATGTAACTAAGAGAGATGCGTTTTTTTTTTAAAAAAAAATTCAAATCATACTTTGATTTACCTGGTATTCTGTAGGTGACTGTTCATGCAACAACTTTAAAACGAATTCAAGATCAGAAACATCGTGGGAAAACAATCTAATGATTTGTTTATAACCACGAACCTACAACACAAAAGACGTATGTATATATAGCACACAAATATATTATTATAAAACTAACTAGTTAATAAGGCCCGTGAAAAAATCCACTTAGGCTGAAGGAAAAAATAGGTTATTTTAGGTCTTTTGCTAATGTCAGCAGTGCATTAATGAAAAAATTGGCGAAATTTATCTGTTTCCTGTGTGCAGTATTTGGAACACTGAGGAAAAAAGTGTATCGTATCATGTGCTATTGATGAACAGTTAAAAAGATATAAAGGTTTAAAAATTTTGCTTAACAGGCTTTTTATAGGTCAATCTGATAATGTTTAAGGAGAAGGAGGCTTGCCAGTATTTTTACTATTCTAATAACAAAACTTAACAGCTCGATTATTCACTTTTGTTTTTACACCACATTGAAAACATTAGAAACAAAATAAGTACCTTTGTAAATAGATAGAGATATCTGAATGCTTGATGAAATGCTGCTTGTTGTGTTGATGATGACTTCACAATATCAAGTAATTTCGTCACAAACTGCTCTAAAAATGTATATAATTAACACATTAAATTTTTATCCTTGCAAACCTAAGTATTTGTATTTTTAGAACTTGGTTTACCTAGAAAAGGATCAAGAAGATGTGGTTGCTCCTGGTATTCATCCAGTATAACTAAAATTTAGAAAAAATGAATCAAAACATCAAAACAAGCATATCGGGAAAATGAATTAGCTATAATACTAACCAAGAGTGAATAATTCAAAATTTGCTATTATATCGGGACCAGAATTTACAGCAGGAACTTTTTTTAAGGGAAAAATAATGGAGGGGATGCATGACAATTCGTAAATGGAAAACATTTTATTTCTCATAAAATTTTTATACACGATTGCTCAGATATTTACTTTTTTTAAAATTTTTGTGTGATTTCTCTTAATTTCTTCAAAAGATTCCTCCAACTCTGTTTAAATGACATTTTCTGTTTGTTACTTTGTCTACTATAACCATATTGAATACCATTCCATATTAAATTTATCATGGTGCTGTGAATATAAAATCTTAGTCTGATCTGCAACATCCCCCATTTAAGGGATCACAGCCCCTAAAATTAGCGTCGGCATTCAGCACTGCCAACGTGATTGCCGACGTAAAATGAGAAAATACCGTAGTTGCGTCGACAAAAAAATTGCCGACGTAATTTTGTTGTGAAATTTTTAAAAACAACAACTCATTTTCAACATCCACGAAGAAAAAAATTAACAAAGAATTAATTTTTATTTTGGCGGACTTTTAAGAACATGTGATCATGTATATTTCTATCGTACCTGCTCACTTATTATAACCTGGTTTCTACTACTATTTTTTTTGAAAAACAAACTTTTCAACTGATCGCATGTTATTCTTTGTAATATTAAAGCCTTTGTGGTGAATTTTTACATCACATTTTCTCTGTCGTAATATGAAAACTGGCATACATTTTTCTCGTGTTCCTTATCCTAAAAGAAACCAGGTCTCAACATGGGAATGCAAACAGGAATCCACACAGTATTCGGCGGGTGGTTTATTTCATTCGAAATTAAACGGATGGAATAATTTCCTGAATTCACGAAAATAAAATAAAAAAGTAAACATGGTGAAAAAGAAAACGGTTCTTTCGTGGAATTTTCCTGAGTTAGGGTTTGAATCTGAAAATGACTCTAATGAAATTGCTAAAGTGCTTTGCAAAGTTTGTAGATGTCATTATCAAAACAACAAAAATAATGAAAATTTGAAAGGAACTGTGGCAAGCAGAATCAAATAATGTTAATTGTGATATTGTTTGAGCTTCCCCCACTCATTGCGACTGAAGAATAATTACACTCGATTTTCAGTAAGTTACAGTACAGTCCAGATGTAAGCGTACGCGTATGCTCAACTTGCAAAAATAATTGCTTTCATTAAAAAAACAATCGGATAGCGAGTTCCTTTCAAATTGCGCGAAAGTAATTGCTTCGTGTAAAAAACAAAAGCATAGCAAGAAACATTGTTTAAAAACAATACTCTGCGCGAAAATAAATTAAACACGAAGGCCATTGAATTTTTATTTTTTTTAACAACGAAACTATTTATAGTAACGCGATTTTAAACTCGATTTATTTAAAAAACACAAGCTCTTTTAAAAAACAACAAATCCAATGAACTAAATATTTTAAAAAAAAATAATGCTATTTTTAAAACTTTTAGTAATATTTCTTTATCGTCGAAACATATTTTAACATGCGAAGCTTTCCTATCGCCGTTCTTCGTTCTTTAACTTTCTAAAAAATCATTTCTATCGCCGCTCTTCGTTATTAAACTTTTAAACTGTGATATAACGAAGCTTTTCTATCGCCGTTCTTCGTTCTTAAACTTTTAAAATGCGATCTAAAAAAACATTTCTGTCGACGTTTTTCGTTTTTAAACTTTTAAAATGCAATCTAAAAAAACATTTCTATCCCCGTTTTTCGTTTTTAAACTTTTAAAATGCGATCTAAAAAAACATTTCTATCGCCGTTTTTCGTTCTTAAACTTCTAAAACACGATCTAAAGGTCATTATCACTAAAATTATTCACGTTACAGAAATACCGTGATGCCATTTGATTCGTAATAACAGTAATCAAAAAATTGTATATCGTATTAAAATGAAGTCCGGTAGCCCACACGACACAGCAGGCAATAAGTCAGCCCTGCCCTCGGTTTTGTGAGGAGAGATGTTCTGCGAAGACTCTATAAATTGAGTCTCCTGTACAGTTTTGCTTTATGGTGAACTGTGCCGGTGACAAGCATTTTCGAAACATGTCACCGGCGACTTCTGCGATATACAACTTATTGAATGCCCTGACCTTCAGTTCGTAAATAGCACGTGCACAACTTTCTAATGAGTTCGTCTCGAAACATATAAAAAGCCAGTTGGCAGTGAACTATTAACTTAACGAAGTACATCATCGGGAAAGTAGGTCATGGGACTTGTAGTCCGTTTCCATTTGTCATCGTCTTAGGAAATCAATACATTGAATTTATGTGAGGTCTAGCCCCAATACAAGGTGAATGACGAAAGTTTTTGCCAGCTTAAAAATTTTACTACGAAAAAAAAAATCCGACGCAATGCTGACGCAAATCAGTTGAAATGTATCTCACGTCGGCAGTTTTATTGCCAACATAAAAAAATTCTAATTTTAAGGGCTGGATCATCCCTTAAATGGGGGATGCGTAAACTGGGATAAAAAGGGGCAGGTAATAGCGAAAAATTTAAATACGTATTTTGCCAAATCATCTAAATCATGTCAAATCATCCAAAAAAATTAAAAAAGGCACCTTAGATATTATATGCTTAATACAATGGCTTAAACCTTTTAGCTAGAAGCCACAGGAAACCTTGGTTGTTTGCATGAACCTCACTGTGTTTGGCACATGTATCATAACCTCAGTGTCTGTTTTTCCAGCCTGAATAAACAATTTTAGTTGCTGCTAATAAAAATAAACCCAGTTTTTATCTGCTTGTGGTTTTAAAAACTAAATATTATTTTTTTAAAAAGAGAAAAAATTGAACAGGAATACTTTTTCTTTTATTTTCAGTTTTTAATAACGTTGGGGTAAATTGTTTTTTCTCCTTGTTATTTATATGCAAATACCCAGTAACAATTTATTTTTTCTGACCAGTAGTAATGTTAAATTACTACTGGTCAGCAAAAAATAAATCCATGCACAAAGACATGAAATCAACCTGGCCTTTTTGTAACATTAAAAAAGCATAACAAAGGAGGGTGTTCTGATAACATAAAAAACACACAGAATCTTTTTAGCAAGAGTGGTTTCATATGCATTCAATATAGTATTTTGCCATATGAATTAGAATTATCAAAACGGAGGAGAGTGTTATGACAAGCATATATTCTAGTGTTTAGTGGGAAACAAAGCTGCGGAGAGCAGTTTCTAGAGGGCACTATTAAAAACGGTCACTGCAAACCGCAACATCAATGTCCACAAGTGAGCTAGTTAGTGTCATAAACTCAAATTTTTATTTGCTTAGTAATATTTTTAAATGGCACAATGCAAGCAAACCTGTCAATCTTTCCAAATCAGTTTCAAGCAGGATGTCGTCATTATGAATTTTCAAAGTTTGGTCAATAATTTTGTGGACTTCATCCGTCTCTTTAAAACGTTCTAATATATGCGTTGATATATTTTCTGTCATACTATAAAAAAATAGAAACCAATCATAACAAGCCCTTCTTGTTCTTATTAGTTGCGGGTAGTTCCACAAAAGGGTACATCAACATCAGCATCATTTCCACTACAATATTTTGTATCATTAGAAAGTCTGAAGTCTCAAGAAGAAAAACATCAAGTAATTTTATGCTATTTCTGTTCAAATGTGAATCTTGAAATACTGTACTCTAAGCAAAAAAAAAAACAAAATTTAATGATTTGTTTTTGCTTAGAAAGCTTTGGTTTTAACTCTCACACTTTATGCGAGAGAGTAGCATTCCATTCTCCTTGGTGACATGAACTGTATATAAAAATAAATTTATTTTTACCAAAAAGCATCTTAGGTTTGGACTTATAGTTTTTAGACACTCAGTCATTCAGTTTTTTCTTGTTCTTTCTTCTCTTTATATTGTAAACTCTCTCAGTTATAAAGTCATGCATTTTTACAGCCCAGAGGGATTACAATGCAAGTAATAAAAGACTATTAGTTTTTTTATTACTGTAATTTGAGAATACTGTGTCCCTAGGAGATCAGTTACAATTTTTGTATATAATTTATTTATGTGATGGGGCCCCTATTTCAGAGCTCACCCAAAAAATTAATGTTTATGTCTTGTTCCTGAACACTTGGAGAACGTTCTCTCTTTGACAACTCCATGCGTTCAGGAAGTGAATGCATGGAGTTGTCTGTTAGAGCGCAGACCCTAATTGGGTCTGTGTTAGCTCAAAAAGAGCATTAAATATTCTAGTACTCCCCATCTAACCCATTGCCTGTCCTGGAAATAATAAACATATCACTCAATATTTTTGGGAAGGCTTTTTTGCCAATTTGTTGACCAAGGGAAGTGTGAACCTGTTTTTTGAAGCTCCTCTTGTTTGATGATTTTTTGTTAAAAGCAGTTTTGAGCGCAAGTAATCAGGAGCAATGTGATTTATGGCTGTGAAAACTAATATGGCATCGTTTTTGATGATTAAATTATTCAATGAATATTCCCTCTCTTTCACAAGGAAGGTACAGACACATTTTAATAATTTTTCAAGTTTTCCTAATCTACCTTGGGTGGTACAAACCAATGCAGAGGAGCAGTAGTTAAAATATGGCATGAAAAGTGCATTAATAAAAAAGGTTTTTTGAGTGAGGTGTTAAACAGGATGCAATAGTTCTAATTTTATAATATTTAATTATTTCTATATGTCATTGACGTGCTCTTCCTATTGCATTTTTTGGTTAAATGTTACCCCAAGATATTTAACTTTTGTGCTCCTCTTCAAAGGAATACCCTTATAGTCGTACTTACTAAAACAGGAAACGACCACAAAAGAGCAGAAACCACCAAAAACCACCAGGAATCGAGCAGGAAACAAACAGAAACGACCAGAAACCAGCAGTTAACAAATAATAAAACCTATGTTCTCTCTCTGTGACCCATGGAGGACTCACCAGAGTAAGTTGGCACTTTACTCTGCAATATTTATTTTAACAAATAATAACCCCCAGGTTGTTTTAAATTTGGCTGAAAGCTTCGTTTTCATGTAACTTGTAAATTTGTGGCGCCGTAGATTAGTGGTTATAGCTCTCGTACTCTGTGCGGGAGACCGGGGTTCGATTCCTCTTGATTCAACATGGGCGAGTGAATGTTACCATAGCCCCTGGTTAACCCAAGCCATGTGAGGGAAATTGGGAAGATGGCACACTGTGTGGGCCGTTGGATGTTGCCGGGAGTTGTCTAGTAGAGCGCAGGCTCTAATTGGGTCTGCGTAGCTCAAAATGAGCATTAAATACTCTAGGACTCTCCATCTACGCCATGGCCCCTCCTGGAAATAATAGACAGGGTATATCCCTTGATATTTGTGAGGCTAGCCATGTAAAATATGCACATCTATCTATCTATCTAACCAACTACACAATTTTCTCGTGACTCAGCGAAAAAAGTTTCGTGTGGAAGAAAAAAGAAAGAAAAAAATGTCTAGACATTTAAAAATCATTCTTGAAAAAACTTCTAAATTTGTTTAGTTTTTTTTCAATATAAAATAGTTGTTGCTCGCGATATGCATGATCCATGTCATTTTTAGTTGTCTACTTAAACCGGTAATAGGGCAGGAATGTTGAAGATATCATACCAGCTCGTCACCAGGGCTCTTCTATGCTTATGTGTCGGCATATCATAGGCGTAGAAGAGCCCTGAAGATAATTATCTATATATGTATCAAACCCAGACATAGAAAAATCAAAAGAAAAGTTTATAAATTTCCAGACATGCGTGAAACAAAAATTTTCTTTATGTCACCATTCATTCTTTTCAAATTTTCCTCTGCCGCGCAGATTGTTATTTTCCAGCGGTTATTTTTGTGTGGTTTGAAAAGGTGATATCAAATGCGTGAACGTGTAACCATTAAACTAAATAAGAAGAAAGTTGTTAAGAGGACCCTGGATAAGTAGAACTTTCACTAATTTGGGACAAAACTTCTCACTCAGTTAAACCTCCATACTAAATCCAAGCAAAAATACTTCGCTTAAGAGAAAAGACCCTGGATAAGCAGGACCTTTTTTTACGGTCCCTTGAGCAAAAAACTTCGGCTAAGTCACACATCAATGCAATGGCTTCCCAGAAAAAAACAAAAAATGAATGAAACTTGGGCGCATAATCAAGCATTTTGGTAATCTTTTTCGCCTGTCATATAGCCATTTGCTCTTGTATTTTGGTTGTATTTTGAGCTTTTTGATGGTTTACTGGTCGTTTCTGGTCGTTTCTGGTCGTTTACTGCTCGTTCCTGCTTGTTTTCTGCTCGTTTCTGGTCGTTTTCAGTCGTTTCCTGTTTTAGTAAGTACGCCATATAGTTGATAGATTTGTTTTCAACTTTTTTTATGGCTGTGGTTGCCGAAAAAGATTGTTTCAGATTTATCCGTATTAATAGTCATTTTGTTATTATTTAGCCAGAGGTTAACTTGCGAAAGTTCTAACTCGACCTGGGAGACAAGGGTATTCAAGTTTTTATGGGACGAAATAATTACTGTATATATCATCTGCATATAGATGGTGGTATTTTGAATTGATAACAGATTTTAAGTCATCAATATACAAAAGAGCAGGGGAGGGAGCAACACAGATCCCTGCGGCACCCCAAAAGCATCTTCATGAAACAGATCTGATCCTGTGTCATTTACAAGAGTCATCTGCATTCGGCCTGTTACGTAGGACTCGAACCAGTCAAAGCCAGCATCTCTGATGTCAAACCACCATAGTTTTTTAATAAAATTTTATGTTCAATGTACATCAACATACATTTAACTGATCATACATTTATAGACTTGGCCAACTGACTGACTAGAATATTAAGGGATTATGTTATGGTTTGGATCAGCAAAAAATAAATCTTTAGCATAATTATTTGCTGACATCAAACAAATATTTAGAAGGATCAGGCCAGGGGAAATAAAATGGATTAAAACCTCGCTCAGGTTCTTATACCCATTGGATAACAAGAACCTGATGAATTGATGAATGAACTTGGATTCCAAGATTGTCAGAAACTCATCTCTTCCTAAAGAAGATCCCCCAAATTGTGGGCATGAATGCGAATGAACGTATGTGTAAATCGAATGCCAAGTATACAGGTTTTAACACATATACTTAGCTAACTACCTTTGGCTATTACTTTCTCACTTTCTTTTTTTTGGGGTGGTGGGGCAGTAATCTTGGTGGGATGGATTTCTACATAAAGGCTGTTGTTTAGATGGGCAGAAATATCAGCAATTTTTGTAACCTTTGTGGTCCGTCTTGGCACTTGGAAACATTTGGCAGGGTATCTTATCCCTTGAAATGAATGAGATAACCACAAAATATGTATCACTGCTGTGAGCCTCTCGTCTCTGTTTCGAAGGTCAAGTTCTCCGGACATTTCGGGCCACGTGACCCGGCCTCTGCCAGGGTCTTTTACCTGTTCCGCGTCATAACGGTTCTGAGCAAAAGTTCCTGGGAACGAGATTGCAAGCAAACAAGGAATTACCCACCAGGGGAGAAAACTCCTTTTGCTTTTGATTTTTCTTTCTTGCAGACTGCAAAAAATAATGCAACTGCTATTCAAATTGTTTTTTTTTATGTTTTCATTTTATGTCTGTATTTTCTATATGTCTATATACAAGAAGGAAAATAGAGAGAACACATCTAATTGGCGGACAGATTTTTCAGTAGACTGACAACTGTATTATATGGACGAGTTTTATCGTGACGTATTGTTGCTTTTATGCTCCAGACCTCTTACATAAACATAAGAGAGAAACTCATCTAATTATCTTGGCAACAAATCTGTCTATGTCAGCATTCTTTGGCCAATCATAACATCCCGAAGTTATTTTCGTGTTTAAAAAGACAGATTATAAATCTGAAAGTAAGAAAAAATATACTATTAGTTTCAAATGCTATATCCACAACCTCGTTTCCAGAGCTGCTTTTTAATGACAGCCAACAAAATATTATTTACGTTGGGTCAAATGTTATAAAGAGACAACGGGCCCTGAAATTAAGGTTGTTCATATTAAACCCGATCATCTTTTTTGTATTCTTTGTTTCAGTTTACAAATGTGTATTTTTAACTTTTACTGTTTTATAATCAATACATCTTCATTGGAGATAAGATTTAAAAGATTGTATAAAGCTTCTCTAAAGTGCAGGTTTTTTTATCTTTAACCTATCTCAAACAAATTTAAGATATCTTGCAAGTTTGCAGGGCTGGTCATGCCATCTCCAAATTTTTTGTCGATCATTTAATGGTTAACATCGGTTAAGCCCTGTGCAGAGGTTGCTTTACCAATTTTGTAAGGTCAAAATGTATGCTACGTTCTAAGACAGTCCGCTGCACTTCATATTTTTCCTCTCAAGAGAGGGATTTTCACGAAGTGAATTGAACGGAAAAAATGTTATTAACAAGTGTTTTATAATAAAGTCCTTGGCTCGCGGAAGTGTACTGTATAAATTGTTCGACTCTTCTGCTTTGCTGAAAAAAGTGCTGCGCTTTGTAAGATCGTTACAAAAAGTAGAATTACACGTTTTTTATAAGAACCTATTTTATAAAACTTCAGGTCTTCGCCAAAAAGTAGTATTTCCAACGTTTTATTTTTCTTTATGCGTTTTTTCTTGCAATAAGATAATTTGAGTACCGTCTACAACTCGTCCCAAAGGCTCTTCTACGCCTTTGATTTCTGACGGGCCGGCTTTATACTAATACAAAGTTGTCCCGTTAGAATATCATAGGCGTAGAAGAGCCTTAGGGACAAAGCTGTAACGTCTGTTCTTTTAAAAATATGTAGACCAAAAAAGCGTGCTGTGATTGGATTGTCATTCTTAGTAAGCAAAAATGTACAACTTTAAGGCAAAAAAACTATATTAACTTTTATTCTACTATTTTTGTGCCCAGCTCTGCTTTTGACCGCGTTACAAGAAGTTCATGTTTTTAACTTGGAATAAATTTCGAGGTCTGGGATTCGTGTCTTCACAGTGAAACAACGCTTTCGTCAGACCTGTTAATATAAGCGCAGTACCAAGTTACAAATTTAGACGTTCTTGCATGTAAAAACACGTGTACAAACTGGGAACAATTTCCAATCCCCAAAACAATCGATTACTTTAAAGAGGTTTAAAAAAAGTTGAGAATTTAACATGACTGAAGACACAAAATCACGAGACATAAGACTCTGGACAAATATTGACTTTGAATTACCAGATATTTTACCTCGATGTCTATACATAGAAAAAACACCAGTTGCCAAAAATAAAATTCTTTGGCATATGTCTTTATCTTGCCAATAAATCTTCTTTTAGTGTCGCATGACATGCATGCAAAATAAAACTCTACTGCCGACTGAAATCTAGACTTCAGTTTCTCCCGGATTAATGTTTCAAACTATCTCTAACGAAGGCGTGGTAGTGTGTTATCGTAAATTCCGTTAGCTTACATATTAATTCGAGCAAGATTTCACAACAACAAAAACTTGAATTCCGTTACGCTTATGCCTGCTTGACAATTTCCTAATTAAAAATTAACGACAAGTTCCATATTAGGGTGTTTATAAAAGTAAAATTTCAAATTATAAATTCTCCACCACGGGATTTATTTGTTATCTTGTTATGAACTTGTTCTTTTGTTGCTGGAAACCATGAAGGAGAGCAGGAAACGTAACGGTAAGTGATCAAGGGAGTAACGTTCTTTCAACATAAACAAACGGTTGAGGCTTACTTGTCAATTTCAGAGAACAAAAGAAGCCACTGACGTATTGTCGTTATGTTATGATTATTCGTGTCAGCGAACCCAGTAGACTGTATCGTAGTGTCGTCAGAAGAATAAAAACAATGCCTTATTAAGAATTGATCATCCCTTTTCTTTATAAACATAAATATCTTTTATCTTATATTCCATATTTGGTCAAAAAATGCTACAACGCGTTCACCAGACAATTGCTTTAAAATCAGGGATGAGCTTCAACGATTCATTCAAGGTTAAGCTTTGAACAGAACGTACACAAATCACTTAAGTTTATCTTCTAAACTAAATTTTTTGAAAAATGGCTGATGATGATGTTGCTGCTCTCGTCGTAGACAATGGATCTGGTATGTGCAAAGCTGGATTTGCCGGAGATGATGCTCCAAGAGCTGTCTTTCCCTCAATCGTCGGACGACCCCGTCATCAGGGAGTCATGGTTGGTATGGGACAAAAAGATTCATATGTTGGAGATGAAGCTCAAAGCAAACGTGGTATCCTTACCTTAAAATACCCAATCGAACACGGAATCGTCACTAACTGGGATGATATGGAGAAAGTAAGTTTTCTTCTGTTGCAAGAAAGTTTTTTGAGACATTTGACAACGCCTACTTTTCACAGTTTTGTCAAGAAAAAGTTTAACCAGAAAAATAGGATATAAAAAAAAGTAGGAGTGTTTTGGAAATACTTTACAAAGATTATAAAATAAAAATAATGTCAAACTTCTTTTCAGATCTGGCATCACACTTTCTACAACGAACTTCGCGTTGCACCAGAAGAACATCCAGTCCTTCTTACTGAAGCGCCATTGAATCCAAAAGCCAACAGAGAAAAAATGACACAGGTAAGAAAATGCCAAAACTCCTCTAGTGAAAACGCCCACAATAGTGAACGCCCTTTCATGTTGGCTACGCCAATGGTTGACGAGTAAAATAATTTTTCTTGTTTAGATCATGTTTGAAACCTTTAACTCACCAGCTATGTATGTTGCCATCCAAGCTGTCTTATCCTTGTACGCTTCTGGTCGTACCACTGGTATTGTCCTCGATTCTGGTGATGGTGTCTCCCACACTGTCCCAATCTATGAAGGTTACGCCCTTCCCCATGCCATCATCCGTTTGGATTTGGCTGGACGTGATTTGACCGACTACATGATGAAAATCTTAACCGAACGTGGTTACTCATTCACCACCACTGCCGAACGTGAAATCGTTCGTGACATCAAAGAAAAACTCGCCTACGTCGCCTTGGACTTTGAACAAGAAATGCAAACCGCTGCCAGCAGCTCAAGCTTGGAAAAGTCGTACGAATTACCTGATGGACAAGTCATCACCATTGGCAACGAACGATTCAGATGCCCAGAAACTCTCTTCCAACCATCCTTCATCGGTATGGAATCTGCTGGTATTCACGAGACCACTTACAACTCCATCATGAAATGTGACGTCGACATCCGTAAAGATTTGTACGCCAACACTGTCTTGTCTGGTGGTACGACTATGTTCCCTGGTATTGCTGATCGTATGCAGAAAGAAATCTCTGCTCTCGCACCACCAACAATGAAAATCAAAATCATTGCTCCACCAGAGCGAAAATACTCTGTATGGATTGGAGGATCCATCTTGGCTTCTCTCTCCACCTTCCAACAGATGTGGATCTCCAAACAAGAATATGATGAATCTGGTCCATCCATTGTCCACCGAAAATGCTTCTAAATTATCACGTTATTTTTTTACTAATTTATTTATTCTCTTAGGAATATCTTTCAAATTTGTCTACGTTCTGTGTAAATCGTATTGAATGTAAATACACATAAATGTTCTGTCAATTAGACTTATCTGTTCTGTCCACAACCGAACAAACCGAAACCGAAATTTTAATAATAAAATCAAGGATAAAACTACCCCAACAGAAATAAAATTTTAAATTATTTGCATCTCTTAGATGAATGGAACTAATTATTCCTCATTCTTCTAAATCCACCCCGCCCCGAAAAGATTGCTGCTCTCAGGCCTGCAAGATGGTCAGTGCGAACCTTAATTCTACGGAATAGTAAATTACCCACAACTCTAACGCGCATTAAAAAATACGCTCGTGCGTTTTAAGGGGGCAACGGAAAGGCTGTTGGTTTTCGACTTTACTGACTAACACGAAAGTCAAGCTTGAGGCGGCGAAGAACAAATGTCTATTTTTCCAGCATGTATGTAAATTACAGACTCAAATAAAGATATATCTAGAATTTTTATCTTCTCCAGCCTCGGTCATGTTTTCATCCAGAATGAGTCTAGTTGAAATATTTCTTTGTATTATACGTTTCAGAAAAAATAGGTGCATTTGTGAGCATTTCAACCTGTTCGTAGCCCCTTAAATAACAACGTTTGGAAAATCATGAAGCCCTTAGTATATCAACTTCATTACCACGCCCTCTTAACTTTTTTTCATCAAGTAAAAAAACAAGGAGACTCAACTTTAGTTTTTAAATGTTTTACCTCATTAAAATTTACTTCAGACAATTATTAATTCCCAACCTCTTTCCCAAAGCTCTGAAAGGATGCCGTTAGAATAATCTCGATCCCAGCACCTTTTGTCTCTTTAGCATATCGGACGGCGAGGCGTTTTTGTCAGACCTGTCAATAAGCGCAGCACCGATGAGAGGCAACAAATCCTGGGACGAGGCTGGGGAACATTATTATTAATTTCTAATTTTTTTTTCAATTTTTTGCTTAAAATATTATTGGTTGTTTCGTCAAGATGACACTGCAAGGATATCTTATATCAACTTGTCAAGCAACGATATATGTAAAAAATGATGGCTTCAAGCCGTTGTAATATTTTTATAGGGTCGTATTTATAGGGTCGTATTTCTGTACTAGGAAGCAGTATTTTGGTCCCGCTTAACTTTGTTCTCGAGTACAAATTCGACTTTCATAGCTAGCGCATCTCATAAATAATCTCAAATTGTCGCTTCTAAAATATAATCTAAATGTGTAGTTTACGAAAAATATCTCCTAATACCGGCAATAATTAAGAAGTATAAAACGCAATTTCCCAACAATAACATCATTGTTTTTCGTCATTTAAATATTTACAAAATTAAAAATGTATAAATTATAATGCAGAGTAAATACATGTATGCTCAAGCGCTGCCAGAAGGATTGTGAATAATAACTTTAGAAAGTTTTTACTATTGTACATCATACATCAAAACAGCCACACCTGCTGCTGCACGTGCTGATCCCATGGGAACGGATTCTGTCCATTTGTCAGCTGTAGGATCATAATACTCAACAGTGTTCAAATACGATGGACCATCAATTCCACCAATCGCGTAGATGTATCCGCCGTACGTCACCATACGAAGTCCGTCACGACAAGTGTTCATGGGACTCACAGATCGCCACTCGTTCATGCGCGGATCGTACATATCTACTGCGTCCAATCGCTTTGTACCGTCAAATCCACCTGTAAAAC
This sequence comes from Hydractinia symbiolongicarpus, assembly GCF_029227915.1. NCBI lineage: Eukaryota > Metazoa > Cnidaria > Hydrozoa > Anthoathecata > Hydractiniidae > Hydractinia > Hydractinia symbiolongicarpus. The sequence continues at coordinate 21,180,917 of NC_079881.1, forward strand.
GAATGTGCAAAATTATTCGTAGAAAAAAAATTTATAAAAAAATATTTGTCAACGGAGGAGAATTTCATCCCTTTTTCTCAAAAAATATTTCTGATGAAGGTGTATAAAAAACTTTATTAGGAAAAATAAGATCCCGTGTGATATGCAACACCCGCGACCCCTACATTCAAACCCGATATCTAAAAAGCTTTTTTTTAATTGAGCAAATTTAGAATACCAAATACACTCCCCTTGCTCTCCCTCTGGAAAAAAGCGTTCTTTGAAATTACTCTGCACAATACGTGTTTATATAAATTTCCTTTTATAAAAGAAATCTGAGCTTTAAATAGCATATGCGATATTGTTTAACGACTTTGCTGTGGCGGCGAATTCCCGTGGATTCTTCTTGTTTTTATAATTCTTTTTTCTCTAACAACCGTCATCTCACGCGGAAGTTTCCACTTCACAAGCAAGAATATTCTAAGATGGCTTTTAAGAGGTTTTCAAAAGTCATTAGACATGAATTAAAACAGCGAATTTTCGCTTACTTGGTTTCTATTAATGACTATTAGAAAGTAATTACTTAAAAAATCGCATATATAAAATACGCCGTCAATTTCTCAACGTTAGATTTTACTTATTTTATCAACGTAGCCAGAAAATCTGCGAGTCAGACTAAAGTAAACTTACCAGCCACATAGAGTATTTCGTCGAGTACAGCACAGCCAACACCAGCACGAGGAGAGCTCATCGGTGTAATGTAACTCCATCTGTTGGTGAGAGGATCGAAGCACTCACAAGAATCTAAGAACGTCGTGCCGTCGTTTCCACCAATGGCAAAAAGACGATTATTTAATGCAGCCACGCCTAAAGGGGGATTTTCACGAAGCGAATTAAAAGGCGAATTCAAGCTTTTTAATTTTCACAAAATAAATTAGGCGCCAAATTCATTGTTCACATTAGTTAACCGCGTTCTAATTGGTCAAAAACTACCAGGGAAACCTTTGCCCGCGAAAAAGTAGGAACTGTTTCTACTTTTCAGCGAAGCGAATATTTCGATTTTTATTTTTTTTTTTTTTTTTAGATTGGTTGTCTGCAGCAAGTTTGATGTTTCGGAACAAACAAAAACTCGAACATTCACTATAGCTACATTTACACAATGAAAATTATTTAAAACATTCGAAAAACCAACCAATCTCATGGAGTTTACTCTGAAAGTTCGAGCGCGAACGTTTAGAGATTCCAGTAATAACTTTTAGTTCCAAAAATCACGAAAAGTTAACTTCAGAATATAAAACGTCCAAAAACAAATTTTTTAAAGCGTCATGTTTTATCTTTGCTTGCGTTCAAACAGAAATATCACTGGCTTTGAATTATAGACCAGTGCAGTATATACTTCGACAAACAACAATTACTATTCTACCTGGAAAGCTTCGAGTTATGTTGATTGGTGCTACATATTCCCAGCGTTCATTCGTAGGATCAAACCGTTCAACAGTCCCCAAACAAAATCTTCCATCATATCCACCTAATGCGTAGATAGCACTGCCCAGTACACCAGTACCTGCACCTGATCGACACGTCTGAAAGTACACACGAAAACCATATATGAAAAAGGTAAATTGTTCCTTCATTCTTAAAGTGCTAGGTATGATTTAATTTATAACTTTAGAACGTTTGTGAAGTGCGCACATGTTCACATTAGTATAAATGCATTGCACAAACGTTCATAATTTCCTTATAGAAATGGCAGGTTACCTGATATCAAGGCGATCAACAGATATTTAAAAATGCAGAGTAATTCAAAAAGGTTTCCAACACATTTTCACATTTTTCAACAACATGGAGCAAACAAACAGGTGCGACACTCAAGAGACCGTTAAAATTCGTCTTACTTAGCGAATGTCTTACTTAACTGAATCTCCCCATCAATTGGGACTTTTTTAAAATATCCCACTCATTGAGATTTTTTGAACTGTAATAAATACGTTGTATTTTTCGTGAATTAATTTTGAAATTAATTTTTCGTTTTTTGCCAACTTTTAACATCCCTTCACAGTCCGTGGCTTTTACACAGCAATAAAAAAGCTTTTTCAACTCAGTTAGCAGTGTCAGGCAACAGTGTGTTTTTCTCTATACGATTTTTATTATTCGAATTTCATTTATTTAGTTTCATTTATTTTTGCTTTTTCTGGGAAGCCATTGCATTGGTGCCCCTTTTAATCAAGTTTTTCGCTTAAGAAACGTAAAAAAGGGTCCTTTTTAACGAAAGTCCCACCTATCCGGGTCTCACTTAAAGTGAAGTATTTTTGTTTGGATTTAGTAAGAAATTTAAGGAATTGAGAAATTTGGTTCCAATTAGCGAAAGCCCCACTTATCTGGGTTCTGACTTAACGCGAGTATCCTGTGGTGTAACGCGAGAAATCACTCAACTTCAACAACAATTCCAAAACAAGCCTGAAAAACTATCCAGTATCGAAAAACCGTTTCTTCTGCACAGATTCCTTCAGAATTTTCGCTATGTCCTTGGTGGTAGTAATTTAGCACGTCAAATTTCATTACATGAAAAGATTTGCTTCTGTCGCACGAAAATGATGCACAAAAATGTTGCGCGAAAAATTAATAGTAATATAATACAGTACGAACCTGCAATGTGGTGGTCTCCTGCCATTTATTTTTCTCAGGAGAGTAAACTTCAACAGAACTCAGTCTATTCACTCCGTCCGAACCTGCTATTGCATACAACTTATTACCCAGACCACACACACCATGTTGTTGTCGACGTCGTTTTAAAGCTGCAATTTCTCGCCATTCATTGTCAAACATGCTAAAAAGAAATGAATTTACCACGTGAAATAATTAACTCGAATCCGCCTACTTTGCTGTTAACCATCTGTAACATAGCTAAGGTATGTCCAAAAGGAAGGAGGCGAAATGATGAAATGCCATTGCAAGACAGAAGTAATTTGATTCTATCGTTGTTTTTGTCTTCGCATTGTTTTTTTTTTTAATTAACGCACATTCTGATTCAAGCTTAATCTCCTGCCTATTTTACACGTCTTAAGTACCCACCCAAAGTTACATCACTTTGAGCACTGTTCAACAGCATGCAGCTTTAAGATAGGTATTGAGCACTGTTCAACTGTATGCAGCTTTAAGATAGGTATTGAGCACTGTTCAACTGTATGCAGCTTTAAGATAGGTATTGAGCACTGTTCAACAGTATGCAGCTTTAAGATAGGTATTGAGCACTGTTCAACTGTATGCATCTTTAAAATAGGTATTGAGCACTGTTCAACTGTATGCAGCTTTAAGATAGGTATTGAGCACTGTTCAACTGTATGCAGCTTTAAGATAGGTATTGAGCACTGTTCAACCCTATGCATCTTTAAGATAGGTATTGAGCACTGTTTAACTGTATGCATCTTTAAAATAGGTATTGAGCACTGTTTAAAAGTATGCAGCTTTAAGATAGGTATTGAGCACTGTTCAACTGTATGCAGCTTTAAGATAGGTATTGAGCACTGTTCAACTGTATGCAGCTTTAAGATAGGTATTGAGCACTGTTCAACTGTATGCAGCTTTAAGATAGGTATTGAGCACTGTTCAACTGTATGCAGCTTTAAGATAGGTATTGAGCACTGTTCAACAGTATGCAGCTTTAAGATAGGTATTGAGCACTGTTCAACTGTATGCATCTTTAAAATAGGTATTGAGCACTGTTCAACAGTATGCAGCTTTAAGATAGGTATTGAGCACTGTTCAACAGTATGCAGCTTTAAGATAGGTATTGAGCACTGTTTAACTGTATGCAGCTTTAAGATAGGTATTGAGCACTGTTCAACTGTATGCAGCTTTAAGATAGGTATTGAGCACTGTTTAACTGTATGCAGCTTTAAGATAGGTATTGAGCACTGTTTAACTGTATGCAGCTTTAAGATATTTAAGATAGGTTTCCTGCTTTAGCTATCTTATTTAGAATGGTTAAGCTATGAGAGTTTGATTAAGATTTTGTTCAGCAAAATAAAACCGCCTTATCAAGGTGTCTTCTTAAACTCTCTCGGTATTGTTACAGAATAAGATTTTTATAGTAATAATAAGTGTCATGAAAGATTTGTAAAATTAATTATTTTTTTCAAGTTTCACCCCAAATATTCATTTTTTCCCTGTTTCTGAGGCAAGAGGTGTTACGTTTTTTTAGTTGTTGTATATTCGGGTATATTAATACAAAATGAACTTTTATACAATAGAATAGATTTGGATTTTTAGAGCGCTGTAAAAGGTATTTCTTAAACTATTTATTTGAAATATATAATTGGAGCGTTTTTACGAAACATTTAAAACTAAGGACAAGACTACAGTTTTTTAATCTGTAGTCTCAAAATCTATCTAGCTTTTCGCTATTTTTCCAAACCTCTTTTTTCTTCTAATTTCTTCTTTTAGCATTTTAAAGTAAGATCCCTTACTTAGCCTTATTAGAAGTGGAGTATAACGTTACAATTTTATATATAAAAGCTAATACTGTGGAATTAAAAATCCTAAATCCTACTTTGCAAATTCTCTGGCTTTAATGTCACAAAAGAGTCAGAACTACCTGGCAAAATTTTGCCTTAATTTACTTTATTTTATATTAATTAAATTATGATGAAAAATAATTAAATTCTTTTTAGTTCGTCTGATTCTTTACAACTTTTATGTCTATTCCCAAAATAACACAGACCTACCTGAAGCATTCTGCTTTGTTTATTATTGCTTCCCCTGCTTCTTTTCCTCCAACCACGTAAAGCAAACCAGCAGTTGAATGTCTTGATACTGTTCTAGGTGATCGCAAATTTGCATGATTTTCTGGATGCAAGTAATAGTTTTTAGCCTCATCAAGCAAGTCTCTGGACCTGAAGTCGTTTTTTATTAAAGGTTCTTTATCTACATGTTGTGTTAGAAAATGTTTTTGTAATAATGGTAACCTAGTTGCAGCCAGTAAGTCATGTAAATAGTCTTTGCGTTTTGCTGGGTCGTGTTTGACCCATTTTATAACACAATTATATACTTGCTCTTCACATTTCACATTCACTTTGTTGCTTGAAATTATGTCTCTTAGAACATCAAAAGGCATGGACACAAATTCTTCGGAATTTATTACATCCATAAAGTGTCTCTTAATAAATGCATCAACAACTTCTAAAAACCACGTACAATTGTGCAAATTGACAAATTTTCGAATTCCAACACAATTCACTGGATCTAACTGTTCTTCTAAAAAAGTACATGCAAGTTTTCGCACCTCACTAAACTGCAGTAAGGTGGCATGTTCTAGTATCGATTCTACATTTTCAATGTTTACATTTAAATTGCCTGTGTAAACAAAGTCGATAATGAGTTCTATAATATCTTCTTTGACATCTTTCAAAACAATAGTTTTTTCTGCACTTTCTTTTAAATCTCCATTAAACATTGCCAGAAAATATGGACTGCACGCAGCTAATACCGAACGATGGGCGGGATATTTTTTATCATTAACCTGCAAATTCACATCACAAAGTTTTGTGTTTTCTTTTCGATGTCGATTCATTAGGTAGAGTATTTTCGAACTATGTGTGTGAGTTGGCGAGTCCAGTTCTGGTATGTTTGAGGTTGACGACATGGTGAGCATTGTGGAAATGGTGTAAATACTTAGCTCTAGAATTTGAAAAAAAAGGAAACAGGTTATGTTAATACCTTATTTTGTTAGGATTTCTAACCAATTCTAACATAGCATATTGTAAATTCTAGCAAGATTTTAAATTCAGGAAGAGTTACAACAGAAAATTAGAAAATGCCGCACATGCCACATACAAGAAAGTCATGAAACAAGGTTTTCTATTATAGCACAAATCAACCAATTTAAGGCTTTTCTCCTGTGTACACATGTTAAAATAACATGTTTAAGAACATCAGAGAATGCAAAAGGCAAGACAAATACATAAATTTCATAAAAACTAACATTTTTTTACCAAATCAATTTTTTTCAATTTATTTTCAATATTACTTACTTTCTTATAGACACCATGTTAAAAGAACTGTTGCAGAACTTGAAAACAAAAAAAAGTGAACAGAAAAAAATAATTTGAAATAAAGACGGAAATCGTGCAGAATAAAATTTTGTCTTTGAAATAAAATTTATCTTTCAAGCAACTACACAACCCCTGTTAATCGCACGAAAAGAACTCCATTTAGATGCAAAAGAAGGGCTTTTCCTCACAAATATTTACACAGTGGAAATAGAAAATCTGTAATAAGCTCAACCTTTCTATTTTGATTTTAACGCAACAGTTTAAATTTGAATGATTAGGAAAAAAGGGAGGAAACACAGCTGTATTTAAAACTTTTTCACCTTATTGTTTAATGTTTTCTTATTCTTTTACCTCCTTTTAAAATTTTTAATATTGAATTCCTTTTTAGTAAATCAATATTAAACAACCTTGTTTCCATATCTCTGATTATTTTACTTTTACACACTGTGTTTGATCACAGTTATTCTTCATAGATTTCTTTTTATTATAGATGTTCTTTTTTCTTTGACATGACACAAATCTATTTCAAGATAAAGAAAAAAAAAAATTTGTTCTAAAGATATATAAAAATAAACAAACATCACAAAGGTATCCTTTCTAATTCCACTTGTAAATATTTTAGCAAGTAAATAATAAAGTTTTCATTTACAGCCTTAATCCAAAGTTTACATCAACAGCTACTGAAAATGATTCCTGCGTCATATCCGTCAATAAACTTATCATATAATTTTAAACACCTGTCTAAGTCGAATAAAAACAACAACAACATCTATAACACATCTTGTTTTTAAACTCTGCAAAAAAACCACACAAAAAAATAATCAAACCACAAGAAAATTCAGGCCAGTTAACTGATAATATCTTGGATAAAATAAATGAATGTGGTGAATATTGAATAATTATTTGTGATTGTTTTCTAATAAAAAGTTGAAATTTAATACACCCACAAATATGTTTACAATTTTTTTTTAAAATACGATATAAAAAACAACAACAATGCACAACCACAAAAAAGATAACAACAACAACACAAATAAAAACAACAACAAAAACACAATAATAAGAACAACATGAAATTTGTTTTTGCTTATAAAAATATATACCACCATTTAGAAGAAAATAAAACCTTCACAAAAAACAACTTTAAGATTTATACACATCATAATACAGATATTTGACAAAAAATGTGTCCATTAAAAATAAATAAAAAAAAACTATAAATAATCAAAAGTAGTATCACATAGTTCTTGACATAGAATATGTACACTTGTTATCAGAGACAAATCTAAACGTGTGCATATCTGCAAAACACAAGCATCAAAAACATTTGGTCTACAGGTCACTGAACTGTTTAATAGAAAATTCTAGTTTGTTACTAGGGGGGAATCAAAACTTACATTTTAAAGCAAGCAAGGATGTGGAGGGATTTAAGGTTGGTTTGATCAATAAAAAAAAATTGTTTAGTAACTGTATTTAAACAGCTGCCTTTACTGTTTACTGTTCACTGGAAAAGATCATAACAATGACGAAAAGTAAAAAAACAATATGTACAAAAAGAAACACAGCATAACACATATAATCCTTATATGTTTACACCATCAATTAGCACAGCGGATCCTGCTGAAGCACGTGGCAATATCATTGGAACTGTTTCTGTCCACACATTAGTAGTTGGATCATAATACTCCGCAGTGTTCAAAAAACAAGAGTCGTCTATTCCACCAATAGCATAAATGTAACCGCCATACGAAATAAGCGATAGACCATCTCTTTTCTGATTCATTGGACTGACTTCAGTCCATTTATTCATCCGTGGCTCATACATTTCAACTAAGTTTAGGCAGTCAACACCGTCAAAACCTCCTGGAATAATAATAATAAAAACCATGAAAATCATGTACAATGTACTAAAAATAGGACACACTTTATGAAAATCAGTGTCATAGTCAGAGGTGTGCATTAATGTGAAAACAATTTATGTTTTTCAATTTTTATTTAAATTTTTTTTAAAAAAAAAACACTTTTTCTATTTAGGATGTTTGTGTTAAAAACCTTTGAATACATTAACCTTGATCAAAATTATTTCATTAACATTACAAAATTAAGTTTTAAATCCGGTTTCTTAAAAGCTTATACCTGTAAACTTGATGTCAATTTAAGTAGTTAGTTCAATACTTAAGCTTTAGACCAATAAAAAGAAAATTAATTATACCAGCCACATAAAGCATTCCATTCAGTACAGCACAACCCAGTCCAGCACGTGGAAATTTCATTGGTGCAATGTACCTCCATTTATTCATGAGAGGGTCAAAACACTCGCATGTGTCCAAGAATGCTGCACCATCATTTCCACCAATAGTATAAAGGCAGTTTCCAAGGGTAGATATGGCTACAAAAAAACATAATTGTGTTTTCTTAAAAAAAAATTGAACTTGCACTTATTGTATTAACATAAATTTAGTGCGTAAATTTTTATCAGCTAAAATTTAACTGTTCTGTATTTTAGGTTTTGCAAGTGCTACAAAAGTGGACATGGACCTACAAATATTTGCTTGCCAAGTGATTCGTCTATTGATCAGGAACACAGAGGAAATAAGATTCTCAAAATTTTTAGGCCATTTTAAACAAATTTCTGTGGCCTGTGTTTGAAATTATATAAATCATGAAATTAGTGTTGCATCTACTTTGATTTATTAGGTATTTTTTTGTAGTCCACAAGTGCTATAGATTTTGTCCTATTTTTAATAGTTCAAAAACCGCTTTCGCACCTTTTTTGTTGAAAATCAACAAATTACTGCCACTTTTAAGGCCCAAATTTGGTTACCCATTATTCAAGAATAAATGATGACATTGGGTAGTGAAGTGTTCACTTTTGTTGAAAAAAAACATTGCTCAGTTCCAGGCCTTTTTTCTGGAATAGAAAACATTAAAAACAAAAAAAGAACAAAAGAAGAAATTACTTGGAAAGCTCCTTGCTACATTCATAGACGCCACAAAATCCCAACGTTGAACAACTGGATCAAACCTTTCCACAGAATTTAAACAAGATCTGCCATCATATCCTCCAGCAACAAATATTGCGTCACGAAGTGCACTTCCAACTGCACCAGATCTACATGTCTTAAAAACAATTGTTGGTTTGACTTTCGGAAAATGCAAGTTTACCCATGTTGTTAAGTTTGAGGGCAAAATGACTAATTTTAATTATGGCATTTGGCAATGTGAGAGTGTGTTAAGATAAAGGTAGTATACAAGATTTAATAATATTGTTGATTACCTGTAAAGAAGAGCATTCTTTCCACTTGTTTTTTGTAGGAGAATAAACTTCAACAGAATCCAGTCTGTTTACACCATCAGAACCAGCAATGGCATAAAGCTTTTTATTTAGTGTACAAACACTTAGCTGCTGTCGATTCTTCCTTAGATTTGCCACCTCACTCCATTTATCATTAAACAAACTATGATTAAAAATTTTTTTTATTATCATACACTCCCAAAAAGCAAACTTCTGAACCAAGTGTTTGAAAAAGCAAAAGTGGTAGAATTTACTGCTACAAATAATATAAAATATATAATATGGTCGAATCATTAAAAAAAGTTTTTGTTTGGAAGTTAAAGAAGAATGTAAGGATAGTTTGACACATTAGCAACAAAACAAGATCCTATAGTGAAAAGGAATTATAACTACAAAGCCTTGATATAGTTCTTTTTAAATGTCCTTTTTGAGTTTACCTTAACCCCAACTTTAAAGGAAACTTTCTGAAAATTTATAAAAAACCCTTGTGTCATACTTTAAAAATTCTTCTTAGCATGAGCTCTTCCAATCTATTATTTTAATTTTTTAATTTTCTCTATATTTTTCATATTAGCAGTTGGAAGGACCTCGAATTCATCCTTATGGTTTTTAAAATTGTACCTCTTATAAGAAAAACTGAGGCATATAAATAGCATCATTCGCAACCTAATTAACGTTTGTCGTAATACAAATGATAATATATAAATGTACCTGTAGGCTTCAACCTTGTTTAAAATTGTTGAAACATCTTTCTTTCCACCAATGGCATATAATCGCCCACATGTAGAATGCCGGGGTATTGTTCGTAGAGATCTTAACTTTGCATGTTTTTCTGGTTGTAAGTGGTAATTCTTAGCTTCATCAAGCAAATCTCTGCATTTCGGATCATTCTTAATCAGTGGCATCTGATCAACAACATCCATTAAAAATTGTTTTTCCAGCAATGAAAGTCTAGTTGCAGCTAAGAGTTCTGAAAGTTTTGGTTCACGTTTAATAGGATCATGTTTTATCCATTTTAAAACGCAATTGTACACTCTTTCCTCACAATCTACATTCAGTTTTTCACTTAAAAGAATTTCTTTTAAAACGCTAAAAGGTATCGATGTAAATTCGTCCGAATTTAACACCTGTAAAAAATGTTTTTTCATAAAATTGTCCACCGTGCAAATAAATTTTTTACAGTGATGTAAATGCACAAATTTACGGATACCAACACAATTCTCTGGATCAAGCTGTTGTTCTAAAAAGTTACAAGCCAACAATCTCACTTCACTAAACTGCAGTAGCGTAGCATGTTCCAAGATTGATTCCACATTTTCAATATTTACATTTAAATTTCCAGTATAAACAAAGTCAATTATGAGTTCTATAATATCTTCTTTGACATCTTTTAAAACAATAGTTTTTTCTGCACTTTCTTTCATATCACCGTTAAACATAGCTAAAAAGTATGGACTACACGCAGCTAATACAGAGCGATGGGTAGGATATTTCTTCTTGTTAACCTGCAAAACCACATCGCAAAGTTTTGTGTTTTCTTTTCGATGTTGATTCATCAAGTAGAGTATCTTTGCACTATGTGCCTCATTATATGTCTCACACTCTGGTAATTCGGAATCTGATCTCATAGTCAACATGATGGATAACAAAATCCAGCTTCTTTTTGTTATGTTTTGCCCTGATTGAAAAAAATAATGTGACAGACTCAACTAAGCTGAATTTTCTGAGCAGAATGATTTTGATTTGTTCACAAAATATTTTGCTGATTTATAGTAAATTGAATTAGTTCTGTGTATATAATTGACTAAGCACACACCACTTTAAGTTTCAATAATTACCAAAAAAACAGCAATTTTAATAAAAATCGAATTGTATAAAAAATCCACGTTAACAAAAAATCATATCAAGTGCTTGTTCCTCCACAGCGTCAATAATAAGTAATTACCTGCAATTTCAACTTCCACTATCACAATTAATTGCTAAATGTTAACAAAAAATGTTAGTTTCACTTTCCAAAGCAATGACGAAGGAGGTTAGTAAAAATAAATAAAAATAAATCACACATCTTTTTTTGACAGAAAGAAACATAAACATAATATCATCCACACTCATAAAAACAAATTCTAAACAATATTCTGCTCGCTGGAATAAATTAGATCAAAGATAGAGTCACACAAATCTCGATTCTTTGATGTAAAACCATAAAAGGTCACATGATTTAACATTTAAATACAAATACAGGAAGTAATGGATAGTCATAATAGCATCTAATCAATTGCAATAATTTTTCTTTTGTCTTTTTATAAAGATAAAATAGCCAAAATTTATAATTAAAGTTTTTTAACAATAAAGTTTAAACAAAATTATAAAGCTGTCCATTCTGAATATGTTTTGTTAAAATCAATCAGCTTTATTTAAAAAACACTTGTCACATGTTGAGACAAAAAAAGTAAACAAAAACCAAAAAAAAGAATAAGAATATGTTTTATACATAGAGCATAATAAAACAAATAATTTTGTGCTATGCCTCAAAATCCTTACAAAACAAATTTTGTTTTATCAGTGTTCAAATATTAAAAGTAAGCCATGGACAAACTATCTTCTCTAAATTTTATCCCTAAATCTTAAGGTTGTAGAATTCATCCTAAGGCTTTTCTTTTCTTTTGGTTTTAATGTTAACTTAATCCCTTCATTTCTTTCTAGTCATACTCAGCATAATAAAACAGTTCGATTTTGATGACAAAGTAGACAAATAGCTATTTTTTCTAAGTGTTATCAAATTCTCTTTTAAGGTCACATTTTATAGTTATCTAGCATTAGAATTTCTTGTCTTTAAAAAATAAGTTTGTGCTTTTGTAACAAACATTGGTTTGAAAGCTTTAAAAAGAAATCAATTTGTATTTTGTTAATTTGTTTCTCCTCATCTGAAACTTCAAGTCACCATTTTGTTAATTTAATACAGCAATTTTACATCAAAAAATACCATTAGCATCAAAGAAACAAGAGTTACCTTGTTTCGAAAATAAAGTTTTTTACCAGACAGAATACAAATCTACTCTGCATAACAACTGAAAACACAGCATAAATAAGTAAAGCTCTCAATGTTACAAGGTCATACTTTAAAAATACTTTTATTACACAAAAACTTTTTGTAATAAATCAAACTTCTACAATCTTTTTTCAGTAATTTTGGCATGTCATTTTCTTGATTTGAGCAAGTTCTCAATAAAGTACTCCCCAGCTTTGTAAGACGAACGAACCAATGGTCCACTGGCTGTGTAACCAAAACCCAACTCTCTCCCCAACTCCTCCCATTCTTTAAATTGCTTGGGGTGGACATATTCTTGCACTTTTGCATGTCTTTTGGTGGGCTGCATATATTGACCGATTGTAAGGCAATCCACATCAATTTCACGTAAGTCCTTCATAGTCTGTGCAACTTCTTCTGGTTTTTCACCAAATCCAACCATAATACTTGATTTCGTCAAAATTGTGGGAAATTTTGTTTTCACATATTTTAGCACAGCCATACTTTGTTTATAATTAGCTCGAGGGTCTCTAACAAACCACTGTAGACTTTCTACAGTTTCAATGTTATGTGCGTATACATCTAGTCCTGATTTAGCAACACGAGAAACACATTCCATGTCTCCTGCAAAATCTGGAGTTAAACATTCAACAAGTAAAGTAGGGTTCAGTCTTTTAATTTCCTCAACTGTTTGTGCAAAGTGATCTGCGCCACCATCTGCCATGTCATCACGATCTACTGACGTCAAAACAATATAATTTAAATTCCAGCTGGCAATAGCCTTTGCCGTGTTGAGTGGTTCCATAGGATCTGGAGGTGGTGGTCTACGTGAAGTTTTTACAGAACAAAATCTACAACCTCTTGTACAGGTGTCACCTACAAATCAACATGGGATATGACAGATAGAAAACAGAAGGAATAATTAACATTTGTTCATAACCTATTCTGTGGTATAAGAGATGTTGTTGTATTTAGAAGGAAAATGTAGCACTTAGTCTTCTAAACTGAATCATGTCACCTCATGACAAATGAGTTATAATCTCTATTCTAAATGAGCACAAAGTATAGCTACATATAACTTTGGTGACGTACATCAACATTGACAAACATGCCAAAAACATGCAGTAGAGATGCAAGTAATGGGGAAATTTATCTTTTTATTGAATAACGGTAGAGAAGCTCTTCATAAGTAATAACCAAGGTTAGCCCTCTGAATAAACATCATTCAACACTTACCATTAAATTTACAGCAGTAAAGTTTTGCTATCACATCGTTTTTATGCAAAACTATGTGATAAATAAAATTTTTTTGGGGCTTTTATAGACTTCATTTTTGATCTTACTTAATCTTTCAAATGAATGAATTATGAAGATATTTGTAGATCGAATAACATGACTTTTAAAACTGCTGTCCTAGAAAAAAATTTACAACATCTGTTTTTCTATTGGATGCTGTTGTAGAGATATCTGCAACATCTTTTTCTTAATTCAGAGGGCTGCATGGTGTATAACAAAAGACAGTAAGGCTAATTTATGGGAGATTAACATAATAGGGGAGGGTGTGATAAAATGGTTGTTTTTTTTGGAAATTTTGATACATTTTGGTACATTAAAAAAACTCAAATAAATTAAAATTTTCTTATTTATTCTTAGCAAGAAACCATTTTGGTAACCGAATCCATTAAAATTAATAGCTTTCCCCAGCTCTTTTTTACCCCACCCTCCCCTAATCAACTTATGGCTGCAAAGATTATATACACAACAGAATAAGAAAAAAGGATTTGTTACGATAATAATTCACAGAAAATCTATTCAATCTACATATTCTATGCAACCTTCTACATTACTTACTCTTTTTTAATTAGAAATAATTTTTGGACATAACTTTGCGATTTAAAACATGTTAGAATTTGGTTTTAATATACCGCCTTTGTATTAAAAAATCAAAGCATATATTCCAAACTTTGATTTCTAAATAAATTGTACAAAGAATTCACAGGGCTACAGATATAAAATCATACCTAAAATCATAATGGTGGCTGTAGCTGTTCCTTCTTTACCACCCCAACACTCACCAATATTTGGACATTTAGCTTCCTCACACACTGTGGCTAAATTCAATGATCTCAAAGTACCTTTTAACTTTTTATAATCTTGTCCAATTGGTATTTCAGTTTTTAACCAAGGAGGTAAACGCAGTCGTTTTCCTCCCACACTTCGGACAAGATTTTCTTGTTGCACACTCTCAGATATAAAATCTCCAAGACTTGGTCCATCACGTATATAGTTTTTTTTGTCGGTGGGTACTGCAGAATAACACCTGATATTTGATAATATCAGTGGTCGTAATTTGGTTAATTGAATTGATTTCATTTTTTTATATGCTCCTAAAAAATAAATCAAATTAATATACACACAAAATTCCTGCATAATTTAAAAAGTGTGATTTTAATATTAATTCTCAAAATAGTTCATATTCCAGAAAATTTCCAATTTACATATATAAACCAAGTACAAATTATTTTTGCAGTGTTAAAATAAAATAAAAATACGAATTTGTACATCCTGAGGTAACAAACTTGAACTAGGATTCTTTTTGATTCAGATCAAACTGGGCCGACAGGCAAAGTTCAGTGCAGATTATAAAAGTTTAAGCAGTTTTTTAAGGCTGATTTTCACCCCTCGAAATTAAACTTTTCAGCTACTGTGATATTAATTTCATAGCTATTGCAATGCTATACATTATATATATATCTAAAAAAGAAGTATTTATATTCAAACAAAATTTTAATTGTGACAACTTCATAAGATACAAAAAAAAAATTAAAAAAGAAGAATTCAAAGACTTGAGTATAAGTTTGGTAGCTGTATAAGAACAAGTCAAGTTAAAAAACTTGTTCTAACCTTTTTATAACTAGATTAGGTTAAACCCCGGCACCTGCACAAAGTGTGAGAATTATAACCACTAAACTACGGCTACAATTGTCTTGGACTCTATATTATGATGCTTAAGTTGCCAAGTGCAAGTAGTGGTGTCTTTTGTGGATAGATAGATATTCTTTGTGTAACGAGTGTTTACATTTTTAGTTAAAAATAATTTAACAGTTTTGTTTTTCAGGTAATGTATACAGTTAAAAAAGAGTTGCATACAGTTCAAAAATGAGTAAAAACAAATATATACATGCTATGTGATCAAATAATCTTTCTGGAGGTTCACTAGTGTTGGTTGTGGAAAAAAGCTTGACACAGAGAAAACCATAGAATTAGCAGGGCTAGAAAGCCTACAGTGCTGATCCCGAGTAAAGCTACACATTTTCGAGAGTAAGAGTACAAAAATTAAGCAGTGAGAGGGCGAGTAATTCACTCCCTAGTACAACGCGAGTATAACTAAAATGATATTACTCGCATTTTTCTTAATCATACTCTCAAAGATAATTATATTTTTACTCGCGAGAGTACTCACGTAAGCACAGCTTTTAAAGTCAAAGTAATACATGCGTGAACATATTTAAGTTTTGTAAACTTTAAATTCACAGCGATGTTTTAGCTTCTTCTCATCTTCTTTTATGTTTTTTAAACAATCTACGGCGATATTTTCGCTTCACACGATAGTGTTTTAATGGTTTTTAAACCATCTACAACAATGTTTAAGCTTTCTACGATTGTGTTTTGATAATTTCTAAACGATCTACGGCAATGTTTTTCGTTTCTACGATCGTGTCTTGAGAATTTAAAAATCATAAAAATTGGAAGATTACATACTGTAATAAATATTTATGAGAGTTTCTTTTGAGACAAAATACGTCATTTTAGCTAGCTAACATACCGACAGCACAACTAAGCTTTGAAGTAAGTGAATTCATATGTTTTTTATACTGTAAATGCTCATCTAGGATAACACCCATATATTTGGTATAACTACTTGGAAGAATTTTCTGTCCACTTATTTTAAAAATAGGGTGTTTACTAATTGTTTTCTTGGGGATTTAAATATAATGAGCTTAGTCTTAATAGCATTTAAATTTCTTCCAGGATTTGTTTCATTGAAGAAGACTTGTGTCATCTGCAAAATGGAAAATTCTGAGTGAAAAATTGAAGAGTGCAGATCATTTATTTAAATTAAAAACAACAGGGGACCAAGGACAGACCCTTGTGGAACACTGTGTTTGATTAAGCATTTATGTTTTGGTTTTTTTACCTGTTTAGATAAGATTTAATCCAATTTTTTGCAATTCCTCTGATACCATAGTATTTGTAGTAAGTAGAATAAGGTACGGAGCTTTCACTAACAGTCAACTTTAGCACATAGTCATTTTTAGCACATTTTTACCTGCATCCTCTGGCCGCGTTTCAAAGCTTTTCTTCCAAAAGCTGTCCGGCTAAAAAATAAACATAAAAAAAATAAATGCTGATCAAGCGAGACAAATTACTGGGCGCCATTCTGCCAACAAATATTTTGTCTTTCTATCCAGAGCCCTCTTGTGTTTTTTCTGCGCTCCGCCGTTGAGATTAATAAAAAATTTTGCACCCGACCAGGCTCGTATATTATCGCATGATTTTCTTATTTTGCTCCTGATTTTCTGTAGCTAGCTGATTGTAAGTTGTAACTCTTTTCCCTGCTCACGAGAAGATTCTACTATTATGTTATTATGTCATTACTTTTATTGTATCTATATAAGTGGTAAAGTGGTAAAGTTGAACGATGCAGTAGCTATTATAGCTATAGCTAGCTAGCTAAATAGATAGATAGATAGATAGATAGATAGATGTGCATATTTTACATGGCTAGCCTCACAAATATCGAGGGATATACCCTGTCTATTATTTCCAGGAGGGGACATGGCGTAGATGGAGAGTCCTAGAGTATTTAATGCTCATTTTGAGCTATGCAGACCCAATTAGAGCCCGCGCTCTACTAGACAACTCCCGGCAACATCTAACGGCCCACACAGTGTGCCATCTTCCCAATTTCCCTCACATGGCTTGGGTTAACCCGGGGCTATGGTAACATTCACTCGCCCATGTTAAATCGCCGTCAAGAGGAATCGAACCCCAGTCTCCCGCACAGAGTACGAGAGCTATAACCACTAATCTACGGCGCCACAATAAATGTGCATATTTTACATATGTCTGGCCCCACAAGTAGTTCAGAGATATAACCCTCTTTATTAGTTTCTGAAAGTGCCATGGTTTAAATGGAGAGTCCTGAAGTGTTTAATCCTTATGTTGACATGCAGTTTACTATACCAATCAGGGTAAACACCTATTTAGCTAGTCTAACCAGGCGAACAAAATTTTTTGTTGTAAATCATTGCGTTTCGCACTACAGAAATTTTGACCAATTATCGTCTTATTTGCATTGCGCATTAGGAACTTATAGCCCAAACCTTCGTGTGGCAATATTTGTTGTTTTAAATAATGGATTTCAGCCATGGCGCCGTAGATTAGTGGTTATATCTCTCGTACTCTGTGCGGGAGACTGGGGTTTGATTCCTCTTGACAGCGATTCAACACGGGCGAGTGAATGTTACCATAGCCCTGGGTTAACCCAAGCCATGTGAGGGAAATTGGGAAGATGGCACACTGTGTGGGCTGTTAAATGTTGCAGGGAGTTGTCTAGTAGAGCGTGGGCTCTAATTGGGTCTGCGTAGCTCAAAATGAGATTTAAATACTCTAGGACTCTCCATCTAAGCCATGGCTCCTCCTGGAAATAATAGACAGGGTATATCCCTCGATATTTGTGAGGCTAGCCATGTAAAATAAGCACATCTATCTATCTATCTATCTATCTATCTATCTATCTATCTATCTATCTATCTATCTATCTATCTATCTATCATCCATGCCACAGGAAAAGAAATATGGCGGACGAAAACATGGTATTGTTTGACAAAGATTTTAGCGTTTTAAGTTATCCAGAACGAGGTAAAGTCCCTATCATGCAGTGTGTAATATGAGCACAAGGTAAAGTCCCACAACGCATACGCAGTATCATGACAAATCTCGAAGCAATCTACTGACTTCGTTGAAATGCGTATATAAGAAAGGGGTTGGTTTAAGAATGCAATCAGCAAACTATATAACACCGTGTTGGCACCAGTAGCAGCAACTTGTGACGCTTTTTGCCGATCGACTACAGAGTGTGCGAAATACCGTTGCCTTCTACTACAACAAGAAAAAAGAAAAAATTTCGGGAAGGGATAACGCTTCACGACGAGGTCAAACAGGAAGCAAGGGAAGACTATATGGAGGACATCCAGGGGGACAGTATGTTGGAAAATCGAAATAGAGTAAAAAAATGGCGGTTTAAAAACCATTTAAATAGCCCTCTTACTAACACAATTATGGAAAAAATTGAACCCCACATAGAAATGCGTGTTAAGGTTGTGTACAGCTTCAGCTGTGATATTTAACTAAGGGCTCCATGTTCCTGTCAAGTATAGCGAAAATCCAAGCGTTCATTGAAGAATGCGAGACGAAGCGCCTTGATAAGGAGGATGGTGAGTCTTAGTGTAAGGCTTATTTACCACCTGCCAGGACCACCGAGACCCCAGGAGCATACGAGCGCAAAATTGTCTTTGATCACGTACAGATCAGGGTGATAAGCATGCATGAACCTCTTCTGGGATGCGGCCCTCTCCCAGATTGGTTACGAAAAAAAGAGGTTCATCTACGCCATGGATGGGAAAAAAGATCGAACAGACAACTTATGCTTCTGGAGTAGCTTAGCAGTAAGAGAGAGGGTCGACAAAGTACGGGGAACAGACTGTCTAACAGAAACAGCTCTTGCCTTACAGTACTGTGAAAAGGTTTGTAAACATTGTGGTTTGTGTTCATTTCATGTTACGCACGAACCACAATAGCCCACGATACGCATTTTTTTTAAAATCGTTGACCTCACGATCATGTTTCGTGGACTATACATGAACAAAAATTAAATATAACATTGTGGCTTCCACGATAGATAACTACTATTGTAAAACAACAAAGACTGTATTAGTTTATCAATTAAATTAAAAACTGACTGAAAAAAATAAATTAACACTTTTTTGTTTTAATTAAACATATATACCTTACTGTCGCTAACGCTTTATTACTTGGTGAAACAGGTCTAATATTATCTATTGTAAAACAACAAAGACTGTATTAGTTTATCAATTAAATTAAAAACTGACTGAAAAAAATAAATTAACACTTTTTTGTTTTAATTAAACATATATACCTTACTGTCGCTAACGCTTTATTACTTGGTGAAACAGGTCTAATATTATCTGGCGATTTCAGGTTATTATACATTTTTTTTAAAACAGCAAGGTTAGTATTTTTTTCCACTTTCTTTCACGCCAGGACTTCAACCCTGGGGGGGGGATTTGATTTTTTTAAAGTTTTTTATAAGAGTTTTTTCGTAACCCTTTCTCAGCCTTAAATTTTCTTATTTGTTTTCTTTCAAAATATTAAAATTTTTGAATAGATTGTTAAAATTATACTATTAAAAATCTGTTACTAAAAAGTAAAATAATAGATTCAAAAATAATGTGGCATTGAACTTATGAACTATTTTTTTATAACAGCAAAATATCAGGTTTTACCTTCATAAAAGTCCATGTGGCTTCTGTTATTGAATAATTAATTATTAATGATGTGCAGTTTCGAAGCATTTTCTGTACAAATAAAATAGACCAAAATGACCTTTTGATCATTAGAAAAATGTTTGAAAATAGTATTTCTTTCATGAATTTTAGACTCATATTGCACGTGATTTTAGGCTGAGCTTGTTCTTATAAATAATTTTTATTAAGAAATAATGTGTCTAATTTTACGTTCATAAAAAGTTCACCTAGCTTCGTTATTGCATAATTAGTTATTAATTATGTGAAGTTTTAAAGCATTTTCTGCACAAATAAAATTAGAAATAAATTGCTTTGCATTGAAGGGTGCTAAAGAAATCAAAGTTTTGATGTTTTCAGACTTGGAAGGTGCAAGTGCAATTTTTTTAAGAATATATATTTTTTTTAAAAAGTGTATAAAATACAATGTAGTTATAATTTTAAAAAACTAAAAGAAATATTAATTTTTTTGTTAATTCGTCTTCCGAACTCGTTAATGGCATCCTTGCATTTTTTCCATTAATCGATTTCTTCACTGGCGTTGCTTGGGTACATCTCAAATACATAATCTCTTATTCGATTCAATTTGTCTACATCCAGTTTTTCTTTTCCTCTTGTGCCTCTACAGTTTCTCTGTGTCAATTTCTGAAGAGTGAAAAGCTTAGTGGCTAAAAGCTTCACAAAATTAGGGATTGATTTGCTTGAAAAGATATTTTATGAAATTCTGCGAACCTGAATTTTCTGCTTGTGTAGCAGATTCCTCAACTGTGGTATCCACAGGATCACAAATTGGTGTTGATGAAGATCGTGAAGCAGAATTACTAAACGATATCTGTTTTGGTTTTATATTGAAACACTTCGGTGGAAAAGAAAATACAACCTTGGTGGCATCCAAGACTGCAATTTTCCAAAACATATGTTCTTGAGTTGCCATCATTTTATGTATTAGTGTTTGCATATATACTTGGTTGGCATTCAATACTGCTACGTTTTCTTTTAATTCCTCACACTTTTGTGTTAAGCTTGCTATTGTAGCAGTTGGAATAACCTATAATCATCATCATCATCATCATTCTCGGCTTAAAGTCCGTTTTCCATGCTAACATGGGTTGGACGGGGTATATTAATGACCCTCTTCCAATCTGATCTAGACTGTGTTAGATCTAAACTCTGTATCAAGTCTGTCCTTATAACCTCCTGCCAAGTCTTTCTCGGTCTGCCCATGGGCTTTGCCCCAGGAACTATAGCGCGTGGCCTTGTGGTTATGGAGTTCGCTTCGCAATCACAAGGTCCGTGGTTCGGTCCACAGCACCTGAGTATGGTAAAGGGTGGTCTAGACATGGCCAAAAACGTAGGTACAAACAAAACAAGCTTGATTTCTTGGCATTTTATGACAAAAGAGTGGTACATGACGTAGGATACGTATCTCTCCGCTTGCAGTTTGAATAAAAAATGGAAGTGTGTTTGTATATTGCTGTAATACTACCTTATGCCCTGATGGCTTTTTGTTTTTTCCGTTATCGTCGTACAATAAAGAGAATGACAGAGCTTGCACAAGTATTTGACACCTCTGCAGAGGCCTTCGAACATGTTGATAAACCCATCGATAAGAGGCAGGTCTTAAAAAATGCTCTGCGCAAAGGCAAGGGATATCTATTGCAGAAAAAAATTACTGGGGGAGGGGGGGTTGTAGACAAGGCTGATAATGGAACCATCGAGAAGGTACACGCCGAGTATGTACAACGTGAGCTTCCAGAGAAGGGAGAGAAAACGGCTAAGGCTTTACCTACCCACGTGGTCTCATTGTATGCGAACCTGATTGGAAATTATGTGGATATCGACAGCGTCGATGACCTCCAAAGAGACATTGAAGATGACCCCATAATCCGAGATGCCATGACAGACCTGGGTATTCTTGTGTACTGCACCGTTGGTAGGTGTTTAGCGCCTATCTTGGTGGTGGGGCATACTTCCCGGCTTATAAGCAAAAAAAGAGGATGAGGCGGAAACTAAGAAGGATCCTTAAGAATCAGGCGGTATAATTTCTTATAAGATACTTATAAGAAATGAGTGAAGAAGCTAATCAAGTCATAACCAAGAAGAACGAAGGTCGTGTTGCTGCAGGCAAAAAACTTGCAGAAAGGAGTCGTATCAACAAGGAAAACTTACAAAAGAAATTGGGTAACAGTTCTTCAGCAGATGATCAGGAACTTACCTCAGGTCCTCACAAGTCAATTGACAACGTTTACCTTTACGGGGTGGGGGAGCTGGCTGTACTCGCCATAGGGGTCAGCGTCTATTTTAAATTTGGGGGAAAGGAAAAGCCCACAGCTCGGCCTGAGGTCCAACAGGACAAGCCTAAAATCAACATTTTTAGGATGCATTAGATTTTCCAAAAAAAAATGTATTAATAAATGACGAGTAAAGCAAACATAACCCCCCACGAAACACACGTCATTGATTCTCTATGGGAATTTGTCAGGCTGGTATTGTATACGATCCTAATAGCCTTAGGTGGAAATAAGACCCTAGGAGTTTCTAGGCCAGGGGCTAAAATGGATCTGGAGGATGGTTTAAAGCTTGCTGGCTATATGACAAGAGCAATACTAATCGACGACTATGCGATAAAATACCATATAATAAGTCAATATGGAGGGAACCAAGAAATGCCCGAAGTGTAAACACTTTCTTTCTTTGGACAATTTCAGGATCAAAGGAAATGGTCAACAGACAAAAAGGTGCATCAAATGCTTGAATGTAGTCAAGGCGTCACGGGAACGCACAAAGTGCCCCCATCAAAGGAAGAGGTCAATGTGTAAAGAATGCGGGGGTGGTGGTATCTGGGAGCATGAAAAGGTAAGATCCCAGTGCAAAGATTGTGGAGGTGGTGGTATCTGTGACCATAAAAAACGGAGATCAAGGTGTAAAGACTGTGGAGGTGACCTCCCTATACTATCTATTCTAAGGCATAAACACGATCCTCCAGCTCTTGAATTAATTGTTCCTTCTCCTTTAACAATTCTGCTGCTAATGCCAACGTCATAATGGGTAAAGAGATACCAACGCCGGCCAATAATATCATGGCTACCGCATTTCCAAACATATCGAATTTTGAATCACAGTTATTGCGCATTTATTAGTAGCATTTTTTTTTGAATTTTTATCTTACAACCTTGTTGTAAGATAATCTTGGTTTCAAACCAGGAATTTCTTTTGTGTCAAGTCACCCCCAAATCTTCTGAGGAGTCTCCAGTCTTGGGCAGGCACACACAGCGACATTTCGTACCCGCTGTCATACACCTTTCGCTCCTCCACAAAGCCAGCAGCACGCATCTCCACAAAAGTAGCCCTCGTACACGTACTCACCTTTGTGTTCGCTCCTATAAGTAGCCATGTTTTCTTTGACATGAAAAAAGCCAGATTTTGTTGTATGTTTTATACTCACCTGTGGTGGGTTATATCTCATGGGGCAACTGACATCTAATTTGTCACCCAGTTCTACAGAGCACCAGTAACAGAGTACCATTTTATTGATCTTCAATAAGGTCCAAGAATTTTACCTACATATGGGACACATGTTGTGACGCATGTCTTGCATTTTGAACTTGCTTGGTACAAGCCTTAGCAGACATAGATGCCACTCAACGGCTTTGTTGCACATGTCCTGAGTCTTGAATTGATCCGGAATAAACCAGAACATCTTGTTGTCCTTTATGAGAGCTTTGCTGCACATGTCCTGTGTCTTGAACTGATGGTATAAACTTGAGCATCAAGGAGTCTTTCTTAACAGCCTTGTTACACACGTCCTGCGTTTTGAACTGGTCTGGTGTATACTTGAACCGACTCATCTTTTCCCTGTTCACAAAATTCAACCTTAAAAGATGGACGTTTGTCACATTGTTGCACCAGTTACCTAAGACCACAACTTTTCGTGGTCTGCCTTTTTATCCTCTAAAAAGCACCAATCTATGACCCTGTCACGATGCCAGGCCATCAGAAGCAGCTCCTCCTTAATCCTAGCCTTCTCGGCTTTCCTCTGGCAGTAGGCCTTGAGCACCTCAGGATCGATGGAGCTACTACTACACATGTCCCGGGTAACAAACCAATCCGGGACGTATATGAGCATTGTAGGATCCTCTTCAACAGCTTTGTTGCACATGTCCTATGTTTTGAACTGGTTGGGCATGTACTCTAACATGTCGAGATCCTTCTCAACAACCTTGTTCCACATATCCTGCGTCATAAAGCGGTCCGGCACATGCTTAAGTGTATAGGGATTCTCTTCAACAGCCTTGTTACACATGTCCTGCATCTTGAGCCGGTGTGGTACATATTTGAGCACCTCAGGCTCATCTTCAGCAGCTTTGAGGCACATGTCCTGTGTCTTAAACTGGTGTGGTACATATTTGAGCACCAGGGGATCCTCTTCAACCAATTTTTCCACATGTCTTGCTTCCTGAACCAACTCATGTTTATCACTACAACCCTCTTTTTTCTCTCCTTGGTTTGGTCGGTATGTTGGATGCTACTGCGCATGTGTTGTGGGACTTTACCTCGTGCGCATTTGCTGCATTCTTTGATTTGCATGACTCGACACCGCATGATAGGGATTTTATCTCATTCTGCATGACTAAGCATCTCATGCGTTGATGATCAGCGGATTTTTGCTGATGATCAGCAGATTTTATGGTAATGAAAAGCTGTGACATCACAAGCAAAATTGTGTATGATATTTTTTATGATAGTTTGACCGTAGATTTTGGTTGCTTGCGCGAACATATGGAGACACGATTGACAATTTGAGAATCATGGTTGCGTAGACTATCCATTCTGAACAAAGAGTTTTTTTGCGATTTTTTCTTAGGAATATGTGACAAGCCAATAAATATTGTAAAGTCTTAACTAGGTTACATATGGCCTAACTAGGCTACAATGAGTCGCCTAAATAGGTGGTATGCCCTAATTAGCCTATCGTTGCCTAATTAAGTGTTAACCCTGACTGTATACACCAGACAACTCTGTGCACAACATTCAATCAATAACTAAAAAACCTTCACAGTGGTGTGCAATCTCTGTCTTGTGGCGCCATACCTTAGTGGTTATGTTCTGCCAAGATTATGAACGCTGACCGGATTATGTATGACAGCTGCCTGGTTTATAAACAGAGCAGGAAATACATAATCAGGGCAACATAATGCACAGTCTAATATCATTTGTTACTGAAAAAAGACCAATCATTTGTCATCCCATCTGACAAGCAAATTTAGTAACTTTTTATCAATTCCCAATTCCCACAAAACAAATAATTTAGGTCATCCCCAGAATTCAATTCCTATGAGAATAATTAGTCAACGTTTTATTCACAAAAGTTCAAAGGAAATGCCAATCATAGCCTGCCTGGCCATCAGTGTTTATAATCCAGTTACCATGACATAATCTCGGAAAAAAACATATTCAGGCCCAGCTCGTGAAATTAGCCAAAAAAAGACATAGTCATTTGCAGCAGCAATTCCTCGGCAATAATTTGCCGATGCAAGAGAGCGTCTGCAATTTTAAAAATATTATTTTTTGAAGCTTTAGCCAAAAATACCCGTCAGCAATATATTGCCAACGACATAGTCGTGTGCAGCAGCAATTTCTCGGCAATAATTTGCCCATGCGACAGAGTGAAGCGTCAGCAATTTTGAAAATATTATTTTTTGAAGCTCCTTTAATCTTACATCAGGAGAGGCATGCAATCGCACGTGCACGCCTTGGCTCACTACTTAATCGTTTCAGATGTGTGAATAATCGCACGCCTGAAAAATAGAGTTTTTAAAATCAACGTAGAAATTCCATTTTGTAGTGTGCGATGGCATCCCTCAAAATAATTTTTGGAGCCATGTCAAACAAAATTTCCACCACATTTCGTCGGACAAAACGTCCAATAGATTTCCGTCTTGGTTGAAAACTTTTAGTCTCAGAGTTATTGAATACTCCTGGTCCTTTAAATCTTCGAGCAAGCCTATTCATAACCAACCTGACCATCCTAGCTAAATCTCAGACTCCTGACTTAGTTAAAAGAACTACGTAGACATAAATACAGCCATGCGAGTCTTAACTAATGCGGAGGCGAACTTCGAAGGAGCATGGATAAATTAAGTCTGTTTAACTGCACTTACAGATTTAATTGCAGATAATTTCTTCATTTGACAAAGCAATTGGAAACCATAGCAGGTCCGAATTTAAGGTTACTGTAAAGGAAACAAAATGTATGGTAATTTACACAAATCAAAAAATTTCAAATTTTCAGATGGTGTTTAATTAACCCGAATTCTCAACAACTGAGAGAGCAAAAAAGAAATAATAAAATGTCATTACACTTATTTTATCTTTTGTCTAAAATGCTCAAAAAGGTTGCTGAAAAGGGTTATCTGTCAATTTTTGTAACAATATGTGATTTGTCATTCTGAGGAGAAGATTAAAGATCTTAAAAATTTTGACATGTTTGTTCTAAACCATATATCCACAAGTTATTCTGAAGGCTTTAAAAAATTATTTTAAGAATTAAGGTTAACAAGGGATTTTTTAGCGACAGACATTAACGGAGGAAAAATTTACGCAATCAATAAATTAACAGGGTTTTAATTGTTATTTACTTGCATCGTTATTTTCATTTAATAAGGTATTAGAGCCTCTAATATGGCATGTTACGACCATATAGCTCTCCTACACATAAATCATGTGGTTCTAGGTTCCCAAGAAGTCATATCTTCAGAAAGCCATGGGTTAACTTGCTATTTACACCATCAGTTCTTCATAAATTAGGGCTGAATTTTTCACAATTTTTTCTTATACCATCCAAAATGTGTTCACAAAAGTACTAATGTATAAGCAAAATAGTCCACAAGAGCATTGTTTAAATATGCTTTTATTGCTGGCATTGATTTGCTGGTTGTTACATAGGATAATAGTTTTCACCAATTTTTTTATCGTATAATATTTTAATAGTTTCTAAGGTAAATAAGAAAATTAAGTTTATTACTGTTTTATTTATAATTTAATTCTATGTGAATACTAAAGAAATTCAAAAGCTATTTCACTTGATGTGGAATAAAATGACCATTCATCTGTCCATATATTTTATTTGTTGGCATGATCACACTGAGTTACAAACTAGTTCCCTAACGTATTAAATACTGAATACAAAAAAAATAAAATAAAGTAAATGGAACAATAAGAATAATTAAAACAATTTCAAAGGCATCGATTTAATAGTGTTATTAAGAATAGGTCGGTCATGTTCTATAAGAAGACTCTCCATCAGAGTGAGTTTAAAGTCATTCGACTCAGTAGTTCGATAGAAAAGTTCTAAAATATGGCAGGAGAGTGATCAGCTGTCAAAACATGATCAAATACAGCGGTGGTCTGGGGACCACCTTTGATACGTTTTCCAGTAAGAGCAGTGTCAATATTTAACGGAACTGCTCCTGTACAACCTATTTCACTTGCTTATTTTTGTTTTGAAATATTCTTTAATAAACTAGTTTTGTGTGCAGTAAATCGGTCACTTTGTGTGTGAGCGTGCGTGCATGTGATCACATGTGTCTCGTGACCAGGCCTCTATATAACATTAGAATAAAGTATATTTATTAGACACCCTTTGGTGCTTAATGGAGAAGGACATATATATTAAAATGTTTCCTAAGGGTGTGCATAGTTGAGATGGATGGTTGACAGAGTGCATTATGGTACTTATTGTGTGTTTCTATTTCAGAAAATTGTATTTGATGTTCCAAATGTGTGCATGACTGAAGAATGCCGCCTATGTGGAGACAAGCTTGTCCAAATATCCCAAGTTTTCCAAATCCCAGGGCTGCTATCCTAAATTTTGTTAAAGGTGTTTGGGGTAAGTCACAAACTGTTTTTAGAATGTGTTTACACATCAATTTTTATAAACTCTTACTTGTCAATACAGTATTATCAGTCATGCATTTATTGTAATAGATTAAGAACCTCTATTTTTGATTATCCCAACAAATCACATTCTAGGTTAGAGGGAACATAATTTGTGCATGGTGTTTTGTGAGCGATTTTTAAATTTGAGATATATTTATTGTATTTGTAAAGTTAAATTTTTTTTAGATGTGTCTTGATTATTTATTGTATATATACTGCTTCTTGTACTGTGAAGAAATGGATTTTACATGCCACTTATATCCAGGAGTTACTGATTTTTAATTTAACTAGTGAATACTGTGTTTTTATAGGACGTGGAAACACTACACTTAGTACAGCCATTTATTCAACCGATATGAAGGTTAAATTACTTCCAGCATTGCAAGACAACTACATGTACATGATTATAGATGAGGAAACAAAAGAAGCCGCCATAATAGATCCTGTGGAGCCTGAGAAATGTGTATCTGCTGTGCGAGAGGAAAACGTTAAATTGACACATATTTTAACAACCCATCACCACTGGTATAGTCCTATTTATTTAATGCAGAAAAGCTTGAATTTATGGGACTAAACTTTACGTTTTATTTCAATATCTCATCAATAGTTGCATTTTGTCTGTTTATTGTCCGAAAATCACTTTGTTTTCAGGATATGGAAATGAACATATTGCAGTTAAAAACTTTGTGCTTATGAATAAGGTTATGACAGATGGTTCTCTTTACTTTTCCACTAGTGTTTCACAGAGCCCTTTCGTTCCCCTTGTGTTAAATGTGATGTCTTAAAAGTACACATTGTATTCTGTCTTTTAAAGCTAAAAAGCATAAAATTTTAAAAATACTATAGATGACATTTTAATGTTTTTTAAATAAATTTTCGGTTATTGCCAGTTTTGCCATATTTTCAATTGTTTCACATTAAATGTTAAAAAATAATGTGTTATTAGGGATCATGCTGGTGGCAATGAGGAGTTGTGCAAGCTAATTAAAAATCTGACAGTTTGTGGAGGAGATGATAGAATAGGTGCTTTGAATAAAAAGGTTGAGGATGGTGACAAGCTGAAGGTTCGTAAAAATATTTTTTGCAACACTTGTGCATTGAAAACACAATTTTAATTTTAAATTGCTTCATAAAAATGCTGTTTTGTTTATGAGTTTATTAAATCTGCTGCTGAGCCATACATTTTCACATGATATCCATAAAATTGAGAATTCTAAACCAACTGAACCATGAAAAACATTAACAGCTGAGGATGTGTGTGAAGAAATAGTATTTTAATTTGTAATAAAATTTTGCCTAACAACACCTCTTACACCTCTTTTGTAGAGAGAGAAAATCTCTTTTCTTATTTGGTCTTTGGTCTTCTTTTTGGTGCGTTACCAATCATTTTTTTAAACGGTATATACAGTCCACTGCAGTCTTTATTAAAATCCCACCACTTGAGATATCTTAAAAAAGAGACAACTGAGACAAGGAGAATTACCTTCACTATTAACTTCTTGTTGTGTACATTGCCAAATAGATAGTCCAAAAATTTCCTCTAAGCAACTAAACTTTTTTGTTTTTTAGATTGGAAATTTAAATGTCACTTGCATCTTTACACCATGTCATACAATGGGTCATATCTGTTATCTAGTTGAAAGTGGAAGTAGTGTCCCAGCCCTTTTTACAGGTGTGCATTTTATGTAATAGAAGTTTCGTACCAGGAGAGGGTTTATTTACATTTGATTTTATTGCCAAAAATATTAAATTCTTGGATGTCAGCAACCTGAAACCTGTCTTTTTCTTCATTAACAATGACATTATTACAAACTAATTTACGTCATTTTTGTATTTCTTTATTGACTCCAAATTTTAAATGTTGTTTCTTCACCAGCATACCCTTTTTATACTCTATATATTAATGCTAAATTAACTTACGAAGGATTTTAAGTTTCTGAATATTATGATTGTCAAATGGGTCTGTTTTTTCTCATTATGATGCTGTCCAAATAGTTAAATGATTTATACAAATTTCCTTGTTTCTTAATGATATGGGCCTTAAGTAAAAAATGATTTTGACTTATTTGTTAATTGCTCGGTCAATAAAAATTTTCAGTTCAAAATGTGTCGTTTTACAGCCATGTGATTTTTTTCAGCTTCTGTTTTTATATAAATTTAGGGTTGACCAAACAAGAGTTTTCTTCCTAATTCATATTCTTTTAACATATTCTTGTTTTTCTTAAAAGAGTCTTGCGTTAAAATCGGAATGAGGATCCAAATCTGTTAGAACATTTTCAACACACATGAGAATTCCTCAACCCTTTTGTTAATTCCTCACGGAACTCCTGCACAATGTATACAAACTTTCGAGTGATGTATGTTTTAGATGACTGCTCAAAGAGCGCTGTTTACTCACTTTAGACAACATTAAGACACCAGTTTGTATTTGGAAAAGTCTGTTATTTAACACACCTTATTCAATACAATAAGCAATTGAAGTGTTTCGTGTGACAGCTGAATGACACAACAGTTACGAGAATATTTGACTCCAAATCAACTCATTATTTCTTTTCTTTACTTCTACGGAAGGTTTTTAAAACGAAAAGTGTGACATGATGAGAATGATTTTTGTTTAAAAAAATTAAATTGATCCACTATTTGTTGTCAACAGATGGTAAAAAAAACGCATCACTGAAACTCATTTTGCTGCACTAAGTAGATAAGCTTATCTGGATCAGATAGAGTAATCAAAACATGGCCTCAACTGCAAAAAAAGTTGTATCAGTAAAAGTTTAGTTAAAGCTTTCGTGTTTTCAAGAGATATGCATTTAAATAAACTTACGCTCTGAAGATGTCTTTTTTAAGATATTTATTATTATTTCAATTATTTACCCAGGGCAGGCTTTTTAGTTCTGGTGCTTTTTTCAAAATGCAAATTTTAAGAAGACGGGTATAAGCCTGTGTTCTATAATGCGAAGTTATAGGGTAATAAATAAGTACTTGATTGTTAGACTAAAAGAGATTCTGATCTCATGTTCCAACCTGTTTTTAGGGGATACACTTTTTGTGGGAGGATGCGGTCGATTTTTTGAAGGAACTCCACAACAGATGCATGAAGCTTTGATTGAAAAATTGAGAAAACTTCCAGAAAGTACAGTAAGTGAAGCCAGTAATTGAAATTTTTATTTCTATGGACAGCCTTCCTCAATTCTTGGTATGTAATGATACTTCCCTTAAAGTTAAAAGTAGAATTGACGCTTTCATAAAATCTCTGTGTTTTTGTCAAAAATGCTTATCCTTAGGAAGTACAGAGAGGGCAGGCCAAAGTACTAAAACTTAAAAACAAAAGAATATTTTAATAGATTTTCACTTCCTCTAAAGGTTGTACAATCGTTTTAAATTTAAACTTAATTTTTATGATTTGATTTTTACTACGCCGCAATATAAATTACGGAGTTAAGTCGACTTGTGTTTTGGCGCCACATTAAACAATGAATTCGATTGTCAGCAAAATAAAAAGAATGTTTGAAAAACGTAAAATTTTTCGTTTTTAATGAACACTGGAAATAAGTGTTAAAAGGTGTTAAAATTAACCTTACGTAGTTAAAAATTGATTTTCTTTTTTCATATCTTTCTTTCTGTCATCTACTCAGTGCTCAGTGCTGAGATCAGTCTTGGTGTGTATCCAGCTTTTAATATATTTTTCATTAAGCACCTCACTGGCCCAAACCAGCAAAACATAGTTTGACGAAATTCTATTTGTGAAAATTAGAGCTATTAAAGAATTTGATTTCTGGGTAACCTGCTAAAATCAGGAAAAAACATTACAAGTGAAATTTTAATAACTCATTACCACTTTAAATCCATCGTCAGCTTCATGTTTTTCTTTCTTTAGAATGTGTACTGTGGACACGAATATACGGTGAAAAATTTACAGTTTGCATTGCATGTCGAACCTGACAATAAAAACATCCAGGACAAACTTGAGTGGGCCAAGGTAATTTCGAACTACTACAGTCGTTCTCGGTACCTCAATAGTTGGGTATCTCAAGAACTCGGTATATTGAATACTTTGAACCTCAAATTCTCGGTATCTCTAATTCTCGGTATTTTAAACACTTGTCATCTCGATAGCTCAGTATCTTAAAATCTTGGTATCTCAAATGCTCGACATCTCAAATACTCGGTTATACCGTTTATTTATTACGCTACCTTAGAATCGTCGTGATCGAAACTTGCCGACAATTCCGTCGACAATCGGCGAAGAGAAATTGTACAACCCCTTCTTGCGAACAGAGTAAGTATTTTTTTTTGCTTGTTATTTGTTTCTATAGTCGAACGCTCATTGGTCAAGTATACATGTGAGATGTTTCTAGCTACTGTCAATATTGGGGAGAATAATAATTACAACTATTAGTCCGTTATATAGTAATATTGGGGGCCAAATTAGTTTTATACCAAGTATAGACGCCATTTACCAAGTATAGACGCAATATACCAAGTAAAGACGCAATTTACCAAGTATAGACGCAATATGCCAAGTAAAGACGCAATTTACCAAGTATAGACGCAATATACCAAGTAAAGACGCAATTTACCAAGTATAGACGCAATATAACAAGTATAGACTCAGTATACCAAGTATAGACGCAATATAACAAGTATAGACTCAGTATACCAAGTATAGACGCAATATACCAAGTAAAGACGCAATTTACCAAGTATAGACGCAATATACCAAGTAAAGACGCAATTTACCAAGTATAGACGCAATATAACAAGTATAGACTCAGTATACCAAGTATAGACGCAATATACCAAGTAAAGACGCAATTTACCAAGTATAGACGCAATATACCAAGTATAGACACAGTATACCAAGTATAGACTCAGTATACCAAGTATAGACGCAATTTACCAAGTATAGACGCAATATTGGTACATTACCGTATATACCGTGTATACAAGGTACAAACGACACTGTACTAAGTAAAAAAGGCACACAATGCAACTACAAGCTGATTGTTTGCGAACTAGGTGGATTTTTCTCAGTTTTATTTTCAAACGTGTACAGTTATATTCTTGCAGGTCGCTAAAATAGAGAAAAAAAGAAACTCCTTTCGTTGCTCCTCTAATCGCCCATCATGCCATAGATATATCATGACTATAATTTGTGCAGGTTAAATGTTGCCTCGCTTATTATTGATGCAGGTGAAATGTTGCCTCGTTTATTATTGATGCAGGTGAAATGTTACCTCGCTCATTATTGATGCAGGTGAAATATTGCATCGGTAGAAATAAGATAAACTTCTTTTTTAGCCAACCAGTGGTTCAACAACATGTGCAAATGACAGATCCGATCGATGTAATGGGAGCCATACGAAAGGATAAAGATAACTTTAAACCAAAATAGACTGTTCAAGAATATTTATTTGGTATTGGAAATATACTTCTCTGTCGGCGATATACTCAAATCAAATACGCATTTTTTTATTTTAGTATTTTGATGTAGTGTGTTTGTTAGCGTGTCGTTTTTTGTTTGTTTATTTGTTTTTCTTATGTTGTTTTTCTATATTTTATTTCAATGTAATTTTTTGTTTTTTAGTGTTATTTATATTTGGGTACACAGTAGAAAGGTGATTAGTTAGAAGTCATTTTTTTAATGTTTTAGCAAGCATGTTGAGTATATACCTGGTATGTTATTGATATTTAATGATTATACCACCTCATATACACACCACGTGTATATATACATTTTATGACTCCTGCAATATGTGTACGATATATATGTTATCATGCAAAATATTTGCCTTAAGGCTATATCTTATTGTTGACAAAGCCAAGTATGATGATTCGTAATGCAAGCTATTGTTTAGGTAACAGTGATATCACTGTGAAAAGGATGCACTGAATTTTCTATCGATATGGCGCGTCATTGTACTGGCAATGATGTCATTTTGAACGTAAAGTACAATATTCTGACTTATTAGTTTCCATCTCCAGTTTTATTTCGACGTTGATTTATTATTGTTTTCAACTTAATTTTGTTAGATCGTAGAATATTTTACGTCCGACTGATATTATTGTAACAATTATATGTGTGAATTACGCGCTAAATTGATAATGTGGCTTTTTACTTGTATATTTTGCAACGGTTTGTTCTCTACTGAGAATGGTTTTCCCAATTGGATTTTCGATCATGACGGGCGAGTATCATCCGATTGAAACAGTGTAAATCAGTGTAAAGTGTGAATCTGTAACATAATGTGCGGTACAAACATGCTACACTACGTGTGAAAGTTTGTTAACGGCGGAAGCAGATATTGCGCGGTAAAAACTCACTACATTACGTGTAAAGGTTTGTTAACGGCGCAAGCCGGCATCTTACCGAATGAATTATTACAAGCTCGTGAGCTTGTATTAAAACGCAACTGTGTCCTACAAGAATGGAAATTTTTGCCTCTCTGAGCACCGACCGGGAGTCGTCGTGTGTTCGAATCTCATCTTGGTAACTATTTTTACTTTTTTTTTCTTTTTTCTTTTTTAAAAAGATAAGACAAGTGTTCAAAACACTTGTTTAACTAACTAGTAAATAAAGGTGTTTCCACCAAACTTTTTAAAAGTGAATGTAGGCAGAATTAACTGAATTAATGAATTTCGCAAATTTTGGGGTTTATGGGTTTGTGGTCTTTCTTCTTCCTGTCAGTCGGTTCACCCAAGACGGACCCATCGAAAATTAAAAGTTCGAGGAATTTTCCGTTCAGGAAGGTCTCACAAATCAATTTTGAAAAATAAGTGTGTAACAAATATTATTGCGTATCTGAATAGTAAAATATGTCGTGTCTAACTTCGTAACAAAAATTGTAAACTTTATTCGCGAGGTTGTTTGCGTATATCATACGTCTTGTTAATAATGGTGTATTGAAGTCACGATTATGTTATTGCACAGTGGTACTGTTTCATTTTAGGATGTTGATTTCTCGAAAATGTAATGGTTATTAATGCGTCTGAAAAACACCAAATTGGTAGAATTTATATATCTTTATGTTTACCAAACGATATTTAGTTACTTTACGAAAAGAAATGCTTTTTTTTCCTAACAAAATTAATCAACGTGCTGATTTGGCGCAGTAATAAATAGCTTGTTCACCTTAAAGATGCAAAAGTTTAACGGAACGTATCGCTACTTCATCTCCCGACTATGAACAGACTTTTAATGCGCACGTTCAAGCAGGGTGGGAGGAGTAAAGTGAAAAAATTGCGTAGGAGGGAATATGGTGAACACGGCTGCAGACATTCTCGTCCGCATGGTTTCTTTGTCCCTGAGCCGTTATCATGGTGCTGTTATTATTAAAGTTAGGCTGTATGGTAAGCAGAAAGGATGTGTCATTAAATCAAAATATTTGCTTTACTCCATTGTCGTCAAAAATATCACCAAATATATAACAGCCCCGTTTTCCAACTCAGTTGCTAAAATTCACTACGAAAGTGTTTGCGAACCTTGTCCACAGGCTTATTTGCACCTCCTGGCCCTCTTGTTTAAGAGCGTTGATAAGGGGTTGGTGACAGGATATGATGACTTTTACGTTACCGGGAGTTTTGCACGTTATATGTGTGGGAACGAGTTTGTAGCAAGAAGAGCAAGTTATTGTGTTTTGGGGTTAAGTAACCCTCGTACGCAAACCTAAATTTTATATCAGCAGATTAAAAGACAAAAATTCAATCTAAATCTGAATTTGAATCTGGTTCTTTGTAGATAGACCGCCGCAATTATATACATGGAGTTTGGGTAAATAACAACTTCGTCCCCAAAGCTTGTTAGGTTTTTAAGGTCCGTTTTAATACAAACACCCTAACATGTCCAGGTAACGAGGTTAATCTGATAAGGTATCTGAGCAAATTGCGAAAATTTCTTATTAGTATATTTATCATATTATGTTTATGAACTTAGAAGTAAGTATTCTAAAGTTTTTGAACGGTTTTGAATAAAAAATCAATGTTCAAACCACTCTCGACCCTAGAGCTCTTTGAGATAAACTCGGTTTTAATCTCAAAGAGCTCTGGGGACGAGGATGTGTACAAACATGCTAGAACACAAGGGTTCGTAGTTTCGTTTTTCGTAAACACGTCAGTTAGTACTGCACAACAGACATGCTGTTATTTTTCCACCGTATGCTTTATTCGCTCAGTATGAGCAATGGTTGTGGTCACACTTCCTTTGAGTGTATAAATTATTTAACTGTAGGCGGTACTAACTAAACTGTCATTTATGACCTTCACTGGATATCTTACAGCGATTCTCGTGCTTCTTTCGTTACAATCTTGTGAAATGATAACTACCTTCCGCTAATATCATCACAGTATATGTGGTTCTATTTTAGGGTGTCCATTACGTGGCGTGTAGATTACGGTCTCTGATATCCGCTTTTTGCGAGAAAAACCGTTGCTTTCTTTATAATTCGAAGACAAGAATACGCCACTGTATCTATTCCGAACATTGTGGACAATTATAGCAAGTGTCACTATTAGCACAATAAATCCAACAATCAACCCGACAGCTATCCAGATGACCGTCTTTTTACTCAATGTCGAATTATCTCTAGACATTTTTTCAGACTGAAAAAAATAGAATATAATAAATAAAATCTTGCAAATAAATAAATAAATAAAAAAGTTTAAAAAGTCAGAACCTACATTTGCAACGACTGGTATATTTGTATTTTTCGGATTGTTATTGGGATCAATCGGACCACTGATACTGACAGCCGGATCTAGTTAACAAGTAGATATAAAAAATACTACACGAAACAAACATGCAAAAATACATGTGTTTGTTGCCACATCTCATATAAACAATACCAACATTACTTCTACTACATAAACACAACAACAAAAACGTACCTGGATTTCCGCGAGTATTTTTGTTTTTAAGTTTCTTCACTGGGCATCCAATCTTCACTTTACCGAATAATTTAAATCGATTACTTTTTGTTCGAGTGGCTTTATACACTATGTCGAGCTGTAAAATGTAAAACGATGCAATGTAAAGCAAGTTATGACATCATCTATTCCATTGGATTTAATTTCAAGGAAAAGCTCATTTTACCGCGGATTTCGCGAAATTAATATTTTCCGCTTCTTCCCAATTTTCGCCAATTTCCTTGTCTCTTTTAATTCGTAGTTATCGCTGGCTGATGTTTACAAATTGTCTCAGCTTCCAAAGTAATTTAAGCTTTATGAAATACAGCTTATAAAAAGCGTATAAAAAAAACAAACTGAAAAAAACGAGAGAAAAAGTCAACTTACACCATTGTAAAAAACATGTTGTAGACACCCGTTAAAATTCTTTAGGCTTTTCGAGTTGACGGTATTTAAAGTTTCAACTTTTGGATGACCACCCATGTACAAAACATCACGCAGATCAAACTTTCGAAAAGCACCGGGTGTGTTCGCTTTTGTTGTGTATCTAAACAAATTTCATCATTTATTTCACACAAAAAATCGTAAAATGTTAATGTTTGACTCGATTTGTCTCGATTCCGTCCTCTTTGTAGAGAATAAGTTAACCCTCTTTAACGCCATTTTGTTTTGTGGCACAACTGTACGTTTCGCTAGCGTGGGAGGTCGTTACGTATAAACCAGGTGACCAGGCAATAAGATTGTATGATAAAAGCTTCAAAATAACTAAAAATATAGGGTGGCCAAAACTTTCTTTTTTATATGAAGATCCCACAATGCATTGGAAATTGTAGATAGGGATGTGGTCTCAGTGCTAAACATCTATTCTTCTTTAAAATAAATAAGAATGCCTGGGTACAACTTTGTAACGTTGTCTAAAGTCGAGCTATATAAAAACTGAGTTTTAAAAGGCGTGGCGAATTCATGCTTGAAGGAGAGGGGCGGAAATTCAAAATTAAAGTCTCGGATCACAGATCTTTGTTGTTGTTGAAATTCAAAAGTTGTTTACGCGAACCCCTCCCCCCTGGTATCAGCCATCCCGGTTTTGCCTCCCAGTTTTGTCCCCCCCGTTTCGCCCCTTCTGGTTTCGCCCCCGCATTTTCGGACCCTGTATGAAATGTAATGTATGTTATAGTATCTAAATTTCCGTCAATAAATTGAAATCTAACAAAACTTACTTCCTATCAACGATTAAATCCAACTGCCTCCCTTTACGAAGAAACTCAATCAAATGCCAATCTCCATCACTGAAGTCAATATTATTCACCTTCATAGTGTAGACTCCTGGATAAAAAATATATAAAAATAATCAAGTTATATAGTTATTATATATATTTTTTGAATAGAAATTTTTAATTTGCCACGTCACATGTAAAATTTTTTATCCCTTTGTTGTGCAATGAAGTGGTTGGCCCTGAATTCTAAAAAAGGTCTGAGCACAAAATTGGATCGCTTTTATGTTTTTTTATGACCGCTTGGGCATATCAAGTAAAAGCACACCACTTCAATTAATCTCGTCCCCATGGTCTTGTCGCCCCTGACCCGTTATTACGGACTGGCTAACAATTTCCGACTTCATCAACAAGACAAAATACCCTTGGAACGATTTCTTATACTAAATCCTTCAAACTGTCTGGGTTAATTGAAAACATGGGGTACCCAATTGGGATAATGTTTAGGTTGATAGTTTTATTTTACAGATCAGTTAATTATGCGCTTTCCTCTGCCGCTGACCAGTTTTGCAGATGGAAACTGTGCCATTAGATTTGCACTGAATGGTTTCTATAACCGGTAATTTCACATGCAAATAACTTGAAAAAAATGCTTTTGATATGCAAGCTTCTTATGACAAATCTTCTCGCTATAATGTCCTCTTGTCAATGACCAAGTAACATGAAGATGAGGCTAGCAACTTTTTTCAAATGTAAATAACTTCCTTTTTCCCGGCAAGGTTCTTGTGTCAAATTTTTGTCTTTACAATGGTCAAACAACATGAAAAAAAGGCTATAGATGTTAAAGAGTTTCACCACGCCACATGCAATGTACAGTCCAACTTCTATGCTCTGAAAAATTGGTTGCATTAATACAGACAGCGGCTCAGTTTTGCAAAGGCATCTGGTCTGCAAATTATTACGTAAAAATGGCGGAGCTACGCCTTTAACAAATTTGCGCTAAATTCGACATGTTAAGCAAGCAAAAAGCCGTAGTATTGGAGTAAAATTGAATATATAGTGTATATTTACATATGCTTTAAATATCAAAATTATCTTCTCCAATCACTACCCCAAATGCTACCCCAAATTGGGGTACCCCATGTTTTTAATTAATCCAAAATGTTTTGGTTGTTTACTTTAGTTGGAAAGTTAACCAAATTGATATTAAAAACTGACCTCCTCCTAAATTCATGCTCAATCTGATTGTTGTGGAATGAAGTTCAATCATGAAATGATCTTTCCCACTCTTTGCTGCAAATATGACGCCGTCAGGGTGCGTGGTTTTAAAACGTAGCTTAATATCGTTTTGAAATGTTGAGGTTAACGGTCCAGCCACACTTATGCTGACATATTCTTTCCCCTTGAAGTGCAGCGAGTCTGACTCTAAAATGAATTTTAAAACATAAAACTAGTCGGAGAAAGAACAAGAGCAACAACAAAAACAACAAAAACAACATTGAAGACGACGACAACGACAACAAAAACAACATTAACAAAATTGACGACTACGAAAACAACGACAACAACATTGACGACTACGACAACAACCACGACAACGACAACAACAACGAAAACAGCAACGACAACGACAACTACAACGAAAACAACAACGAAAACGAGAACAAAAACAGTAACAATTTTTCACGTTTTTGTTCTTGGTATAGTCATTCATAGACAAGCAATCAGATATTACCTTGGGTACAGTTTTTTCCGTGATAGCCAGTTCCGATGCAATTGCACTTTGCTGTTGTAAACCGGTTTACACATTTTCCTTGATTCGGGCATACTTTGTTTTTGCAAGCGTCTAGACAACCATTCTGTACGCCATCTGATGCCTCAATTTTATTTTTACCAAACGCATCTGCTGAACCAGATTTAAATCTAATGTCTTCTATACAACCAATAAACCTGCTTTATTTGAATAGAAAAAACAAAATGAGCATATAGAATTCAAGCGTAAGTGTTAGTCGAGGTTAGTGATCGCAGCTTCGTCCGCCATCTTTAGTTTGAGTTAAAAAGAAAATAAGAAAGGCAAGGAAGTTAAACATTTTTAAAATTATATGAATAGGTGCGTGTGTAAAGAAGTGATTATGTTAAAAGATAGAATGATAGTTAAACTTTTGATAAAATGAAAGACTGATAGTAAATTTTTAATACAAGATCGGAGAAAGGATACAAGCCAGCTAACAAAGCATGGAAACAATGCAAGGAAATATATTACTACAAGAAAATGTGGAATCCAAAAAAATCCATTTTAGAGATTGTTTACAAATGACGTCATTTATTTTTAAACCCCTCTGTCCCTCCTCCCCTCCGTTTAACTGCTTTAATTTTGCTTTACTCCCTGAGTTCACCTCTTGTTTTGAAAAAAGACCCCAAGGTTAAGCATAGAAACTTTTAAACGTAACGCCAAAGATAGTAACACGGAAGGATATTTACACGCTACTGATCACACGCTAGCGAAACCTTTTAAACTACTGCCCCCTAATGATTGACGTCATTTGTAAATATTGCTTGAGTTAAAAATTAGTCAAGTTAGTAAAATTAATATTGTGAGAGTGTAAAAATAAAAAAAATATTAACTGCGTTATAAATAACAAAACATTAATGTACATCAAAAAACAGGGTTATTATAAATTCAAAAATAGTGATCTCTGTGCAACTCATACCGCTAGTGCTCAATGGAAATATTAGGCGTAGATAATTTTGACAAAAATGAGGCATGATGATGAAGAGTGCTTACAAATATATTTCTGAAAATTTTACGTCGAATTGGAGTGATTTAAATTAAACATATTAATACGTTTGTACCAAGTCTTTTAATTTTCTTTCCCAGAGCAAAATGTTCGAATGTTTATCGAATGTTAATTAAAAGAATTAGTTTAGAGTTCTTAATATTTATGTTTCATGATTCGAATTTTACATGTATATGTCTCTCAAAAGATTATTTTAACCTCGATGACGTTATTCTTAATTAACCAACTTTAATCGATATATGCATAATTTAACAAAATAGAATAGACAACATGCATAATTAAGAAATTAATTATTAAATGTATTACTTTGTTTGAGTTAGTGAACATGACAACACAGTTACGGATTGCAAATATATAATAATGTCATGCTAATGACGTCATGGAATATTTTAGAAAGCAAAATTTTTCATTTTTACGCCGCCGCAACATCGCCATAGTTTAACGCGGATTGTATTTTAACATCGGTCCTTCATTAGCTATAGTATTGATTAATGTTATTTCATTCGTATGCTCTCCGACTTAGAGGGAGGGGGTGGAGCTATACTCCCCCCCCCTTACTTTTTAAATACGTGGCGTATAAAGTCGGTGAAGACCGATGCAAAGAAAGAACGGTGATTGACTATAACCTATCTAAAACGGGTGATAAGCATTTGATTCATCAATTCAAAATGTATTTTAGGGTTACAGTTAATCTAAACGCTTAATAGTGGACCAAAAGCCACGGAAATTTTCCCGCCATTTTCGTGTATATATTTTGTGTCTTCTTAATACACTTCGTGCATGCGCGCACTGCATGTGTTTGACCCACAAACAGACAAAACAAAATTATATAATTACCTCCCACAAACAGACACACTCTTCGTAGTAGTATAATATACTAGTCCATAAGGTCCGTGAAAAAATTCACTTAGGCAAAAAAGAAATAAAAAAAGATCCGTCATTTGAATTTCGATGACGTCAGTAGTGACCTGTCGATGCACAAAAAAAACTTTTTTTCACAATTTTATTGCCACTGTTGTGTAGAGCTTGAAACGCTGATCAATATATTTTATAGGTTGTATTATAGAACTTAGCTTGTGGAAAAATCCACGAGAATAGGTTCGTCATACATAGTTTCCGCGCATCACTATTTTATACATCTTGGTTGTCTATAAAGTTGCCCGCAATGGACAGCATACAGGTATTTTTACAACAGGTAAAAAAATTATTAAACAAATGAAGCTAACTAAAAGAGAAACAAACTAAGAATGAAATTACCTTGGCAACGCCCTCACTCTTTTGTCCACCACATCCGCCGCCATTTGTTTTGAAATGCCGCCAAAAAATACGCCTGAATTAAGTTCCAATTTATCATGTTCTCCATCATTAATCAACATGACCTCGTCATCCTTATCTAAAACCAACTTTGTTTCTCTTCCCGTTCTGTGAATCTCAACATGGTGCCATTTTAAATCATGCAGATTTTTTCCAATTTGGCCCGACTTCTTTGATTTATAATCTTCCGCGCCCATCTGGACGGTAAGAGATAATTTTCCACTATTTAACTTGACAACAATGAAGCTTTCTACAGAGTTCGACGACTTGCTGTTGTCACTGTACAGCAGTAGTCCGTAATGATTATATGTTTTGAATTTAAACTTTACCACACCAGTGTCAGAGGCGTCCCAGTGCTCGTACTGTATGTAAGACGCAGCACGGTTTACAAACGTGTAAGTTAAACAAGTGTTGAACATATACAACAAAAAAAGAATCTGAAGCTGGTACATTGTGTATTTGTTATGACTAAAATTACAAGAAATATCACAGTGAATAATGACAGTCAACTTATAACTTTTCATTCTCTGATGTTACAAAGCCTAATGGAGTGCATGATTCTCTATTAAAGGAAGAAACACAGGATTTTAACTGTATTTCATCTTTCAACACAAGTCTTACCTAATGAAAGAATAGTTTTAAGAGGGAAAAAAATTGTCACGTTCGTCATTGAGATTTGCACAATGTATAGTCTCATGCTTCTTATATTTTGGCATTGCAATAAAATTTGTCGGTCAGCTTGTGAAAACAGCTATAACGAAAAAGCCTGGGAGTAGAAAAGCCTGGTAAATGTCCACGTAGTAAAAATAAACTTTTACGTCTATTCCACATCAAGCAATTCCTTTTAAAAAGCAACATACCCAACAACATACCGGAAATAAAGCTACAGTTACCGACAATTTACCGACAATATAGCTACAATTACCGACAATTTACCGACAATAAAGCTACAGTTACCGATTACCGAAAATATAAGCAGCAAAGACCACTTTCAACCTTGATGTTGATGTGGTAAACAAAAGTGAGTAAAGTTTTAAATGTGTAAATAAAGATTGAATAAGAAGGATGACTTATTTAAAGGAGAAAAATGTAGAAATTGTAGAAGTCCTTTCAGCCAAAGATTACACAAAAAACTTGAAATTTATGACTGGAAGAATTTTATTACCTCTGTGTAAGCCACTTCAGTGAGTTTGTGCTAAATAAAAAAATCTACAACTCCCTAACCTATTTATATTTAATATAAAAATGAAATGAATAAAATAGATAGAATTATGGAAAGAAAGCATCAAAACATTCCGTCGTGAAAAGTGTGAACATTTTAGACATGTACAGATCACACTATACCATACATCTTTGTTCTGTTGTGTTTGTGAACAGTGTTTGCAGACTGTTCCTTCTCACTCTCTTCTTTTAACATGTATTCAGAAAATAAAAAAAAAAATATGTATAAAAAATATATATATATATATATATATATACTCCCGTTTGAGAACTTGAAAATATGGAGTTGTAAAATATTTAAGACTCGTCTCAATACGGTATACACTGTCGCGTATTCATTCGCTTTTCTCATACTCTTCATCGTAGGTGATTTTCTAAAAATAGATTTCTAAATATGACTGAACATACCAAAAGGGTTTTGACAAGGGGAATAAAACCCAACCATGGCCTCGTCCTCAATAGACGAACAATAGAAAATGAAGGCGGAACATTTTCTGTGATAAAAAAGTACCTTATTTATGCAAGGATTTTGATCCAAATAAGGAAAAAAAAAATTAAGTTAAATGCAGGAAAAAACATAACATTTTGTTTTTGTTTCTTAAATTAGCGTTAGGTAGACTCGATGAGTCTTTAGATTGCATTTTAGTCTTTCCTTCCTTCTCCTCCTTCTCATAATCCTTCTTTTTCTTCTTCTTCTTTTTCTTCTTCTTTCCACCATAAGGTAAATTCTTGTTTCATAGGAGAGGAGCGCACATTTTTAAAATGCGCAAATGCAACAAGGAATGAACGAAACCATTATTTGAAACTAAGGATAAAGTTAGATAGAAGAAGTGATGTTAAATATTTAAACTGTCCGCTATTTTATTGGCCTCAATATTTTATTTACAGCTTGTATACTTTTTTTCTATTCACATTTCTACACAAAAACTATATCCTATCTCCAGGTTGTCACACATGTATCAAATATATATATTTTCCCATGTTTTCACATATATTTTGTTCTCTTTTGAACTAAAGATAATGCGGAAATAATTAAAAAAGTATGCATGTGAAAAAGTTGTATTGTGTCTACATATCTCTCTTTTTTCTTCTGTCTTCTATTTCTTTAGCTTAAAAAATATAAACATTCGTCTTTTTTTCTATACTTCTCTTGTAAAAGAACAATTAAGGCTAAAATTGCAAAAAAAAATAGGAAAAACTTAGTTCAAGAATTTTTATAGGGGTCATTATAGATCAGGCTCAGTTCT
The DNA here is from genome assembly GCF_029227915.1 of Hydractinia symbiolongicarpus. Taxonomy (NCBI): domain Eukaryota; kingdom Metazoa; phylum Cnidaria; class Hydrozoa; order Anthoathecata; family Hydractiniidae; genus Hydractinia; species Hydractinia symbiolongicarpus. Next base: position 21,225,506 of record NC_079881.1, read on the forward strand.
CTCTACATTGACATGACGTTGCATCAAGGTCGATTTTTTCTTCATGATAACATTGATGAGAAAAACTTAGTGCAGTAGTAATAATCGAACTCGACCATAACAATAAGAAAATACTTTCCCAATGATGTAGTTATGATGTTTCGATCTCTGATGCTTAACAATGTACAATACAATACACTAACGTCAACTCGGTATATATAAAATTCCAAAAAACTCCTCAAACGCTTTCCGAAACAAACAAATTTCTATAAAACTACTAGCAATGAAATTGAATTGCTATCCAGAGCAAGCCTTCTCATGATTATATGTGGATATTTTATGTATGTTTATATGTATAAGCGTTTATCAGTTCATTACGAATCTAATCGACATCCAATTTTGTAGATTATGACAATTACATGACGTAAGACTCACATACAAGGTGTGACAATTAAAATTTTAATTTCTTTTTTGTTGTGCTAAGCTTTTATACAGTTTTAAGTCTGCCCTTAGCTTTTAAAATACAAAAACTTTGTTCACAGGACTTGTTCATTTTTAGTCTAAGTAAAAGAGCATGAGGTCAAGACTGAATATCAATCTTGTAACAGAGATCTTATCATTTTTTGTTATTACTGTCACTTTATGTTCCAGCTACAGATTGTGCACATCGCAACAATTTGATAAAACATTTTGGGCCAATGGTTTACTGATTCGATAAAAATATAATTCAGCAGGATAAAATCATCATCGATAGTACATTCATTGGATAAAACCATCAGTCGATGGTTGTATTGATTGGATTAAATCTTCAGTCGTTATTGGATTGATTGGATGAAGTCATCAGTCGTTGGTACACACATTGTGTAAAATCATCAGTCGATGGTACACTGATTGGATGAAATCAGCAGTCGATGATGCACTGATTGGATGAAATCAGCAGTCGATAAAACATTGGTTGGACAAAACCAATTATTTTTTGTTTGTTTTTGTTTATTTTTTTTGTTACTCTTTCCCTTAAGTTTGTTTGTTTGCTTGTTTGTATTTTGTAACAGTGCAACCACATTTCTTATGAAAAGTGTTGTCAAAGCATCCCTGCAGTTATGATTCTTAATCCATTTTTAATCGGATATACTAAATCGGATTGGAAAAAGTTTGTTTTGAAGAATTTAAATTAAAGAAGTTGTACAAATATGCATTTTACAGCTTCCAAATTAACGTCTTGAGACAGTACAATGTACAATTAAAACCTTGTTTACACGATAAAGGAACCGAAAATGATAAAATTTAACAATACAGTTTCTAACTGGTATCAGTATCCTTCATGTTGAATGTTTATTTGTCGGGTGTGTGGTTCGAATATTAATCCAATTTTTTTTCCTGTTGAAGTTAAGTAATATAAAATAAAAAGTCACCAATTGTTATCAAAAGTTGATAACAGGAATAGTTTCAAATGTTATACTGCATATCATGTGCTAAAATACATACATATTTAAAGACATGATGTCATCTGCATTTCTAAAGCGTTGCGCATGCGTCGGATTAGGCTGAGATAAAAAGCAGACCAGAATAAATATATGCTGGAAAAGCTAGACTTTTAATGAGAAGAAGTTGGAATTTAGAGGATAAGACTTGCATGATAAGACAACGTCGTCTACTTACTTTTTTCAATGTATCTTTAACTTGAGTATATATCTTATCTATCTATCTAAATTTCTCACTGGGAGTAAAAAATATATTAGCTAGTTGATTTTGTCGGGCGAGGGGATTTTACGTGGTTAACCTGTTTTCAGAATGAGAATATTAAAACAAACGAAATATATCATCGCACTCGTGACAAATATTCAAGTCATGCACATGCATCTTGATGTGAAAATCTCTTCTTTAACAGTCCGGTTGCCTAGAACTCAAACTAATTGCTTCTACGCGGGAGGCCTTATGATTAACGACCCGCCAGTAGAATCTGAAACCACTGAAGGTTGACCGCTAAGACGATATAAAACCCAACACACACCAAAACGTTGGTACTCACAATACTCGTGTTGGCGTCGTTATGCACATGGAACACGTCTTGTTTTGGTAAGATACAATTAGTTTATGTTGTCATGCCAACAAATCGGTTCCGTAATTACTATCATATTTGTGCCGCCTTTATAATTCATGTCTGCCTTCACCACAGTTTCAGTTTTCGTCACACCGTACAATTGCGGTTCGTGTGTCACATAACTCACAAATGACAGGTCATCAATTCTTTTGTAAAAAAATAAATAAATAAAATGCAGCACAATTTCTGATACACACAAAAGGCCTTCATCTCAGGACAAAAAATTGTGAAAACGAAATTAAACAACGCAGAACGAACTATCTAAAATCAACAAAATTAAAACAGTTCGGTAAATTCCAGATACGCTGCACTGTGAAGAGATGGTATAGCATGACAATGCACAGGTCTGTAGCAACGCCCCTTGAGCAAGGCACCTTTTTCGCCCTTTTTATGTTACTATTTGACTTTTTTTATTTTAAGTGAAATAGTGTAAACTTACGCAAAAATAAGCACGCGCGAAAATAAGCACGCGCGAAAATAAACGCGCGCGAAAATAAATACGCGCGGAAGTAAATACGCGCGGAAATGAACACGCTCGAAAATAAGTGCGAATAAGCGTATTACATGCTTATTTTAATAAGAATACGAAAATTTAACTACACTGGTAATATTTTCATGTCTCTATCATTGTAAACAAAAGAGCTATTGTTTTTAACCTGAAATCATAGCTTGATATTCTTATAAACCATATTCTTATTTATACATTTATACATGCATTTTATATATTTCTTTAGAAATATATAAAATACACTAGTCGTTAGCCCGTGGAAAAATCCACGGGGTCGCCCGTCCTTTAAATTAACCCGTTGCAACAAAGTGGAGAGAAATATATCGCATTTGGTATTGGTGCGCATTTTAAAAATTTCGTGTTTCCGTTACGGGACACGGTTTTCGCGGACACACAGACAGACAGACGACGGCTATTATTAAAGAGATGTTTTAGTTTCACAAGCCTAGAACTTCTAAAACTAAAACTTCGAGTTAAACTTCCAACTTTCTGCCAGATTTTTTATCAAAGAGTTTACATTACCTGCAATCCGAAACTAATTTGAAATTTCGAAAGCGTTCACCGCTAAATCGTGATATCTCCTTTAGTCTGAATGCGCCTCGTTGTTGTGGAGTTACTTTATAAAAAAGAAGAACGATAGCGCGGCACTTAGACTTTTTAATAACTATTTTTCTTTCTTTGGTGAGATAAAATATTTTGGTTTAGAATTTTAATTTTCCAGTAACTAGCAATTTTGTTAATTTGTTATGAAGAATTTTAATCAACTATAACACGCCTTCACGCATTTTTTACTTTTTTGAAAAACAACATTACATTGCAAAATTTTAGCAGCGTTATAAATGTTAAATTACAACCACTGTCGATTAAATTTCCGTAAGATATTAAACTCTGAAAATACCAACCTCGATCCCAGGACTTCAATTTAGAATTATACTTCATTGATTATCATAACGGCTGCTCTGAGTCAACAGCTATACGTTGGCCTTTATCTGTAGTATTTTGAGAACATTTACAGTAAACCCCCTTCAACATAAACTTAACACTAACAAGAGTGAGCGTTAAAAAAAGATATAAAATATATTTAGAATTGAGTAAAGAAATGTGTTAATCCAACCTCGTCCCCAGGGCTCTTTTTCACTTTTTGATCCCATTTTCAAAAAGAACCCTGGCGACGAGGTTAGTGATAATCCACAGCAACAAAAAAGAAAAAGAAAAAAAGCTATACCCTTAAACCACTGTATCGTTCTTTACGAAGTTCTGCAATTTGATAAAGTTGAAAGCCATAGAACAAGTTATTGGTCATGCTTGATGTACGGAAATAGAATCATCGAAATTGACTCCGATATATCTGACAACTGTTCTAAGTTAACATCACTAACAAGTTCAAAAGATAATCCAAAGAAAAACAAGATGGTAGCCTGAGAACAACGTGCGTTACTTTCTAAGAAATTCCAGATGTATTTGGTTGTCACATTTTCATATTTATACAAACCTCGAACATGTTAAAATTATTAGAAACAAAGAAATATAAAAATAATTAGTTGTAAATTTGTGTACAGTCTAATTAATCAAATCAAACAAAATATTAAAAAAGCAAATGTTTACCGAAGCTTGCAACAAGAAGTTTGAATAACGCCAGATGTACAGTGTCTACACACACGCACTATGTGAATGCTTTCATAGAAGATTCCCTGTCCCCCCCAACAAAACTTGTCTGAGGTCTTAGTTGTTTCACGAACTCAATCAGAAGTTATTTAGGGCCCTCATTAAGGGCGGATCTCCACGGGACGAGTTTTACGACGATCGTCATAAATACTTGAATTTGATTGGTCGCGATTTTCGCCATGACGAAAAGTTGAATTTGTTTCTACTTTTCGTCACAAAAATCGTCGCGAATATCGTCCAGTGGAGATTCGGCTTAAAAGTAACACCAAAAAAATTGATTTTGTAAGCAAGTACTGCTTATTCAAGATCTTCGTTAAAAAAGTCGTCCTTAGTTCTATAAAACAAGCTACTATACCAATCTAACGAGAGGATCTTGGTTGTTGTCAATATTACAGTATGCATTGCCACACTTCTGTGTTTATTTCTTATCATGAATTAACCCTTTGATGATTTCGTCCAAGATTAACCGTGCTAGTGATATAAAAATTTATACTATTCCTGCATGCTTTGTGTTGTAAGAAAAGCAAGTGGAAACCAACCTTTATCTTACTCCTTAAAGTTCTTCACTCATTCTGTACTCATTTTCACGCGTATTAATTACGCGCAGAGAAAAAGATCTTTCTCGTGTTTATATTAGTTTAAATTATTTTACAAATAAAAAGAGAGAAAGTAAATTTTACAGTTTTAAGCAAAACATAGGTGCGTTCAAAACGTTCACAAACAATTTTGCTCCTTAAAAAAAGTATATTTTGTTGCAAAACGTCATTTTTGATTCTTTTCTGTATTAAAGCGCAGGAATTATTACGCGCGAAAATTATATTGCGCTAAAATTAGCACGAATACTATAGTAAATAATAACTAAACTAATTATTACGTACGTTGTGAATTATAAAACCACACCTTCGTCACGAGGTCAAGTTACGAGGTCTTTCACACCTCGTAACTTTACAACCTGCTCCTTTAACTGCAGTGCCATGATAGGGCAAAAGCTTAGGGGTAACAAAATTGTATTAGGGTAACCTTTCCCTCGCAATCCATCCTTCTAGTACTAAATTGTCTAACCACCACTCTCTTCTCGTCGTCCAATGCTTTTTCTAATAAGTCAGCCGCATACCAGAAGTGGAAAGATGAGACATTACCATGATACCTATTTTGAATTTTTCGAAATGCTTCATCAATGTTTCTTTATATGGTTTAGCGATAATTTTCTGGAATGTTAGTGCACGTGATTTGTGTTTTCAATACATACATCAACACTAATAACAAAACTTCTAAATTTGAAGTTATTAAAAAATTCTATCTCAGCGGTGGTCAATATTTGAAATTCTGTCTCAGTGGTGGTCATTATAATTACATAGCGGAACACAAATCTTGGCAAAAATAAACAATGTATCTAACATGATGCGTAAGATTTGTCATATTGAAAAAATGACATGTCATAAAGTCATGTTTCCAAACGTGTCAAACCTAGTGAGCAGGTCATGAACAGGTGACAGAAGCTGGGAGCATAATAAACGTTCCGCAGAAACAAAAAGAACTAAAATCAAATCTAACTTTTCCTTCTTACCAGATTCCTTTTTTGTTCTGCATCATACAGATATAAAATGTGAAACGTAGAGGCCTGAGAAGTAAATTGACCTTTGTTTCCATGGTTACTATCGTACGCTTAGCGTGTTACATACTTCTGCTGCTTTTAAGGCGAATCTAAGAAATAAAATATCATATTTGTTTAAATGACGAGTCTTCTAAAGATTTTTCGAGATTGCAAAAATAGAAAAAAGCTCTGGGAAGGAGGCTGACGAATACTTTAGGCGCCTTGGTCATGTACGTGTAACCATGGCAACCTATAGGCATAACACCATATTACTTCAGGAAGTAAATATTTCATGATTGCCACATATTTAAATTTTGTTTCACATATTCACATTACATTCTATTCTTATCCTTTAAAACCACTAACAGTAATGTACAGAAATTGCACCTGTTTAAAAGATAATGACCTGGTTAGTTGAGCAAAATCATTTAGCTCGATCACTCATAAGTAAAAAGGTATGTTAATCAGGTAAAAAGTAAGTAAGTGAGTTTTTGAATGAAATGAACTTTAAGATGTGGCATTATAAAGATCTTTACTTTCGGTAGACTTGTATGAAATGGGAGATAAGTTTATATTTTGGTAAAGGTATTCGACAACTTTAAAAGAAATAAAATATAATAATAAAAGGATACAACCCCGTCCCCGGGGCATCTTGTATCTTTTCGGACAAAAATGAGACAACAGGCTCTGGGAACGGGATTGAAAGAGGATATGCTAATTCAACTTTCTAACAAAGAAGTCAAAATAAGTTTAAGGAATTATGTTTAAAATGAGGTCTGATCTGATCATTTACTAAGAAATTAATTGAGGCTCAACAGAATCCTCATAAAAATGGCGAATCAAAGACTGCTGTTGTCTCGCCTACCTTGCTCCAGTTCAGTGTAATACAAGTTTGTCAACACAATGTAAAAATTAACACTTAGTTTGTTTCTTTTTTTCGGTATCAAGAGGAAAAAAAATCCTGGGGCCGAGGTTAGTTAAAACACATTGCTAGGTTAACAAGAAAATTGACTTATGATTCAATCCAACAGAAGTATTCTTTATTTGCTGCTGTAATAAGAAAACTAAAATAAAAATATTCCGCCATCAATATTGTTTTCAAGTTTCCACTAAAATAGGACAGCATGAGTGATTATAAGAGGAAGAAATAAAAAGAAAATGTACAATTGTTTTTCCGTCTCTTTTTTTGTATTGTAAAATATTTCCTGTTACCAACATGGTTGCAAGCTTTTTTAGCCACTTCGTGCGCAGTCTCCGGACGTAGGCACAGTTTCCATAACTACAAATTTCGTATGTAGCAGTAGATTATAAAGTACTGACCGTATACAAAGTCGTTGGACAGAAAAAAATTTAAATTGTTTATCATTGCGAACGGTAAGCATATTAAGATTTTTTTTTAGGTTCAAAATGTGTTTATAATTTCCTTTTTTTTTTTGAGTTTACAACCACAAAAAATACGACTTTATAACCATAATGTTCTTTTCCAAAAAATATTAATGTAAAGTTGACACACATCATTTCATAATCCTATTCTAGCGACGAAAATTACTCACCCTTCATAAAAATTCGACGTAGCTCTGAGCCTTAATATATTTTTACATGTTTTTTCTTGCATGTAAAAACATGTATTGCCTAATGATAACGATGTTGGAACAACTAAGTTCCCAGCTTTCCAGTATGCGTATGTACTATTCAGTAATTAATAATTCCCTGGGCAAGAGCATTCTCGACCCCAGAGCTCTTTGAGATAAACCTCGAGGTTTTAATCTCAAAGAACTCTGGGGACGAAAATGGGGAATTGATATTATATGGTAATGACTTAAGAGTTGATATTTTCCCACGCTATGTTTACCTCAGCAAGTAATTCAGTTAATGAGAGTAATCTTTTAATTAGTAAAGGAGCTACAAATTGCTTTCGAAAGCTCTCCTTACATACACACATCGCTGTATACAGCTCTTCTTCCCTGTATACAGCCCTGTACTCAGCTATCATCCCTAAACATACTTCTCTATCCCTAAAAACGGCTCCTTAATCACAACTCTGCATCCCTGCATAGTTTTAAAAAAACTCAAAGTGCAGTGTTAATTTTCTTCGTCTTAATTTAATTTAATGTAAGTCAGTAAATGAATGCCTACTACGAAATGTTTAAAAGATCACTTGTACTCTCCACCACACATTGAAAACCATCAAATGTAAATTTTACTTAAAGTCAGTTGAGCAGCGTTGGTCAGAAAACTCCATACTTTTCTAATGACAAAAGATGCGAAAAATGGAAAACGTTGGTATACATTATCACCTCATCAAAAACTTGCTCCCAACTTCTCATATATTTGCTTATAAACGTAAACGCTGGCTAGGTGGAGGTTGCATCGAAGGAAGCGAGACTGTTTGAAAGTTTGTTAAACTTCTCCACAGGTATATAATTATTTTGATTACATAAATATTGACAGGAGATTAATTCGATTAATTAAATGTTTCTCTTTGACCTCACCCTTAGGAGATAGTTGAAAGCTTACATATTATTTATCACTGAAACAATTATTTCCAAGGAGGAGGGTGCACATTTGTTTACATTTTTTTATCAAACTTCTGCCGGGTGTTATTAGTAAAAAAACACCTGCTGAAAGAAATTCATAAGAACTGTACGAATGTACAATCAAAGAAATTTTAAAAAGGTAAAATCAAGTAATTTTCTCAAATTAATAATCGCAATTAATTTTATTCATCCTTGGCGTATAAATGATATCTCATATCAATAAGCAGTTTTAATAACCTTTCATGTCTCAACGCACCTAACAACTTATTCGTGGTTATTCGGATCATATGTTTTATTTCCATGCACCCTTGCTGTGCGAAAACAAACCCTTTAATACTCCTGCATTACGTCATCACCAACTTTTTCCATGTCAACAACTAAAACTTTATGTTATTGTCTAGGAGGGGCCAGGTGACGAAGTATTAATATTAAATAAATAAAATTGTAACTAATTAAAGAGGTCGATACTAAAAATATTTCTCATCCCTAAGTTCCTTAGCAAAAGGTAGAACAAATTACCTAATTTCGGAAATATTTATTTCCTCAATTGCGAGCTGAAAGTCACAGTCAAACCCTTCACAAAGACGAGCTAGAATATTATAATGCTCTAAAACATTTCAGGTTTGTCATGATGATTTGATAGAATATCCTTATTTAAAGAGGAAAGAACTATTATGAAATTTTGGATGACGCCATAATTATTATAATTTATGAAATTCGGGAGAGGTGTATTATTGTACATTTATTGGAGGGAGGTGCAAGGAAACCCAGCCAACCTGGCGTTTCAGACCACTCCGTGGAAAAGAACGTGATAAGTATTATAACAGGGAAGAAAGTAAAAGAGAAACGTTAGGCCAGCCGAATCACTTTGTCCCTCCTCCCAAAGACAAGGGTAAGGTTTTTTTTGACGTTTTAACTTTTTACATCTGATAAAAATACCGCCTTTACGCAAGTCTCTAATGACCAATAGTCGATAAAAAGAAAAGGGGAGTACCCCTTAGGCTTCCACGACCCTTTGCAACCATTTCTCTATTATTTATTTTTGAGACATTTATTTAAAAGTCATTTCACAGAATTTATTTCAAGAGCTTTTTTCTGTAACCCAACAAACAAGCAAACAAACAAACTCATTCCCGCGTCATTTACTGCAACAGTATTTGTTTAAACGCTCAGAAATTATTTGACTGACTAACTTAACCGGCTCGTTTATAGGCCTTCACGCTGAACATTGAAGCCTGCTTCATCTTTCTCTGTTCGTGTCTAAGTAACATCAATTTTTAACCTTTACTCAAATATCTTCTGCAGTGGTTAATATAAATTCAACCGGACCACACTGTTTTTTTTACTCCTCGGTCAATTCACAGAAACAGACAATCTCAAACCCAGAGTCTATAGTGTTAACTTCGTGTAAGAGACGCTGCAAATCCTGGGTTTAAGGTTAAAAAGAAGGAAGCAAATCAAAACGATAAAAAAATTGATGACGTCACACAGAATGTTCACGATAAATATTTATCTCTAATCTTATCATAATTTTCGTAAAAGGAGGAAATATAAAAAATATGTACGAAGAAAAAGAACACAAAATATACTCATTTTTTCCCGTGTGTAAAATAGTTAGTTTAATCTTGAGCATGATTATTTTGATACAAAGAGCAGGAAAACAACAACAACAACAATAACAATAACAATAACAACAACAATAACAATAACAACAACATCATCCTCAACAACAAAAACAACAACACCATTAAAAAACAACCTAAAAACAACAACGACAAAAAGAACATTTTTTACCCAACTCCATTTCAGTAGTTCATGTCTGATAAAATATGTAGAAGACGAATTCATACAACGTTGCGAATTTTCTTTATAAACTTTATTCTCGACGACGAGGCTTGCGGAAAAAATATATTGAAAGAAAACATGTATTGAAAAAGATTAATTGTGATTCGCGAATTGTTCCATCTTGAAAGCAAAATTCCTTCTTTCGAAATCTTCATTTTCTTTTTCTTTGTGCTAAGATGTAATCGCATTAGTGAAAAATAGATAAATCAGGAGATAACAGTTCCCTTCAGACGCAAACATAAAAAAATAAAATAAAGAACGCCTTAAAACTTCATTTTATGAATTCCAAATTGGGGACAACAAACACAGGGCGAACTAATGATTTTATTACGCTGTTCTAATTGCTCGGTCCTAACCACCCTCGTCCCCAGGGTTTATCCCTACCGAAATCGACCAACACACGGGTCACCTTGTTCCCAGGGCATTTTGATGAAGTTGACCGTAGTAACCGCTCAGAGGCCACAAGACCCTGGGGACGAGGTTGAAAAACTGCTTCACTTGACAAAAAAAGAAAATATTGATTAATTTCAAACAGACGCTATTGTATAAATATATTCTGCTGTAAATCCTGATGATGAGTCATGATGAGCAGAATATGGTTTATTATAAATGGCGCCATGTCTGTGTTGTCAAAAAAAGAACAATCTTAAAGCTTTGGGCTTTCGTTATTTTGTGCATTTCCAACACAAAGTATCGATTTGACAGCCATTTTTAATAGAATACCGTATCTCTATAATAATAGCCGTCGTCTGTCTGTCTCTGCGCGGACCCCCCGCTGAGTTAGAAAATAATGTTACAGAAACACGAAATCAAATGCAAAATATTTTTATCCACTTTGTTGCGACGGGTAAATATAAAGGACGGCCAAACCCGTGAACTTTTCCACGGGCAACGACTAGTTTTTATAATAATAACCGTATTTCGTCTGTCTGTCTGTCTCTGCGCGGACCCCCCGCTGAGTTAGAAAAAGCTGTTACGGAAACACGAATATCAAATTCGAGACATTTTTATTTACTTTGTTGCGACGGGTAAATATAAAGGATAGGCAACCCGTGGATTTTTCCACGGGCTAACGACTAGTCTATATTATAATACCCGTATACGTCTGTCTGTCTGTCACGCAAAATGGTAGCTTAGCTACGCAAGTAGCGAGACATACGCGATGTGGTATAAAAAGGATGGGCGAACCCGTGGATTTATCCACGGGTTAACGACTAGTAGAATAGAATTGTCTTAAATTTATTTGTAATTTAATCCTTTTTACACATCATAATTCAGTGACCTCCCAAATATTCCCGTCTCTTATAGTAGTAGTAGTATATATTCGCCGACAACAGCATATACAAAAAATGTAGTCATATAAGTTAACAATATGACAGAAGCAAGCAGAAGACATATTTTGTCTTATCATCAAGCCCCTTAAAAAGCGAGCAAATCTATGGTCAATTAGAAGGGTAAAGTAAAAAAAAGAAAGATTAGGCTATTTTGAACTAGCAGAGGTTTTTGATGTCTTGATTTAGAAGAAATTTTTTTAACTGATTTTTAAAGGAGTCAATAGTTTTAGTCGTTGTAAATAAGGTATCGTTACGGATAATTATTGTTCCGTCCAATAAATCGATTTTTTTATGTTGTTTGTCATGTGTTTTGGAGATTTGACTTTTTATTTTGTATGTCTTACTCTTGCCATTGACATTTTATATCTAGTAGCGATTTAAATACAAAGATTGATTTATTTTGAAGAACCCAGCGTTTATGTATAGATAGCGTTTTAAGACACGGGGTGTTCACACCAATTTCTTTTTCTGTCAACCTCGTACCCAGAACTATTTGCCTTTCAACTGCGCTTTCTGAGCTTGCTTTTCCCGTTACTGATACGTTTTGGCGGTAAAATATACATTGCTTTTTGTGTTGTTTTTTTCAAATACGAAAGCCTTCAAACTCTATAAAACAAACCACGTCCTCACTTCTATGCCTACAATATGGTGATGAGACGGCTCCACAATATTATTGAACCATCTCGGCAGCATATCCATGCATATAAAAGACGCAAATGAAGAGCCCTGGGGATGTAAATGTCTAGGAATTTTATAACTTTTTTTCCATTTTATTGATACCTTTATATATCGTGTAGGACTTTAAGCTAATCGAATGTTATGTGCAGGTGTGTATGTGAGCAATCTCATGTCTTTCATGATGGTTAGCGAGAGCTGTATTGATTTTTCATTAAATTATTTTTTTTCAACTTTATTAAATTTAATTTTTTAAGTCTAAACAGTTTTATAAAAACATACATTGGTAGCCTTGGTACTAATTTGCTGAATATTACATACAAAAGCTTATCGGTTGAGCAGAACAGACAGGAATAGTTGGTAAGGAGGTTGTTTACACAGCAGGTGTTCGAGTTAAAACAGCTGAAGCGTGAACGTTCGAATGTTTTTACGAAATGCCGAAAATGATGCAAACGATTGTTTCACAAGATATTCGTAACGCCGGAACTCAAAATTATCGACAGGTTCGATGGATAGAGGATATTTGCAGCAATTTGCAAAAAATTCTTCGTACACATTAACATTATGAATTAGTTAGCAAGAAAATTCGATCAAAAGCGAAGTTATAAACGAATATTAACTGAAAAATGGCAAGGTTTTCGATTCGACAGAGTTTATCCTCGAAGATTTTTATATTTTTAATGTGCGGAATCTTCATAGTCATCCGGAGTAACTACGTTTATAACAAACCTCGTTACGATGAAACCAAACAAACATCACGAAAAATACTTGGAAGTTTTGATGCAGAAAACTGTAAACATTCGACAGGCGCAGTGGAAGAGTTTCCATCTGATTTATTCACGCAGGAACAACGTATCCGTGGAGGAGTGTTAGTGCACATCATCGTCATGTTTTACATGTTCGGATTACTTGCTGTCGTATGCGACGATTATTTCGTGTTGTCACTATACCACATCTGTTCACGGTTAAATCTGGATAGAGATGTAGCTGGTGCTACCTTTATGGCCATTGGTTCTTCGGCTCCGACTTTGTTTATCGCGATCGTGTCCATATTTTTTACAGAAAGCGCAGGTGATGTCGGTTTAGGAACAGTCGTTGGTTCAACAATATTTAACACGTTGTTTATCGTTTCTATATGTTCCATGGCAACGACGATACCAATGTCGGTAACATGTTGGCCGTTAATGCGTGATTCGTTTGTGTATACACTTGGTACCCTGACGCTTGTATTTACAGTGCGCGACAGACAGGTGCACTGGTACGAAGCAATTATTTTCGTATTTATTTATCTATTTTACATCCTTATAATGTGTTACAATAAAACCCTGGGAACCTTTTTTACTAATTTGTCTGATACATTTTGTGGGACGTGCGGCGAAATCGAAGAAGACGACGACACAGACGCTATTCTTATTGAAACTAATAATGACTTAAGTGAAGGAAGATTAAAAGCAAAGGCTGGTGTCGATAAAAATAAATCGAAAGACAGTTCAGCCAGCGAGTCGTATAATGAAAAAGACATCATCCTTGCTCAATTTGAACATAAACAAAATTCACCACTTGATATACCAGACGGTATTTTACCGAAAATAACTTGGTTACTTGGATTCCCTGTGATGATTTTGTTTTATATCACCATACCTCCATGCTGCAAACAAAGATGGTCGGAATGGTTTCTCGTCACCTTCGCAATGTCCGTAATGTGGATGGGAGCGCTGTCTTACATTTTAGTATGGATGGTTTGCGTTATCGGGGATACATTCGGGATTCCCGATTGCATCATGGGTATGACGTTTTTAGCCGCCGGATCTAGCATTCCCGACGTCATGGCATCTGTTATCGTTGCTCGTCAAGGCATGGCCGATATGGCATTGTCTAACGCTATTGGAAGTAACGTCTTTGACATGTTATGTCTTGGTATCCCATGGTTACTAAAAACAACCATAATGGAGCCTGGCAGCTTTGTTGAGATTCAAAGTCAGAGTATTATGATTTCAGCTCTCCTCCTTATAGGCTCTATTGTGTTTACAGTAATTGCAATTCATTTGAATAATTGGAAACTGGACATGAAAATCGGGATTCTGTTTTTAATAGTATATATTGTTTTTATCACCATAGCAACTTTATTAGAATTTTTAGCCTGTCCTTGTCAAATTGAAGATTTTTTACCTTAAATTACTTCTTTAGAACCGAAAATAAATACTATTAATTGTATATTTTTTCATTTATTTAGTTATTTAAGTCATTGTCTTAAAATTCATATGGCGATAGTAAAGTGTTTAAAATTTATATGGCGAAAGGACCAACCACAAGTGTTTGAAATTCTGCTGGTGTCTCTGATTTCTTGTCATCCTAAAACCTCACTTTTAATGAAAGTAGTAGGTGTAAAAAAATGGAAATAATATTAAAACTATCTGACCCTCAAAACCCCCTCTTTGAACCCATGCCGTAAGTTTTTGTTCAAGTAAGTCTTTGGTTTACACGTCTCATCACTTTAGCTCACTACGGGGGCATAAACCTCGCAAACAGAAACTTTCGCAAAATGTAAAAATTCGCAAAATTTTTGCGTTTTGCGACCACAAACTTTCGCGAATGAGCCTTAATTAAAATTTTCGCAAACATAAACCTCCACGAATCAATAATTTTCAAGATTTTTGGGAGAATCAATTTCCAAAATTACGAGAAATTTCCTTAGAAATTTAAATCTGGTCACCCATGAGCTAGTTAAAACATCTTTTAAGATCAGTAAAGTCATTAAGACAACGTATCAACTTAACATGAGTTATTTTTTTTCGGGTTACAACTTTCGCGAATGAGCCATGTCAGAAGTTTTTGCGAACATGAAATTTTGCGAATTAGTCTAAAATTCGCGAAAGTTTTTGTTTTCGAAGGTTTCTTCCACTAAAGTAGTATGCACAACGCTAAATCCAAGAAGGACGAACAAAAAGAGCTAAGTAGTGTTCATTATCTTAAACAAAAATTACTTGATAAATTTCTGCAGGTTGACTTTGTACACTATATTCCAAATCCATCTGAGTGATAACTTTCATCGTCGGATGACGCAAGAAGGTCATTGTACTCGTCTTCCGTTAAATCAGTTTTATACTGTTGCTCGCGCGTGGAATTCACGTCGGAACCCTTGTGAGTAGTGTTACAATGTTTTGTCTTTTTACCATCCTTCAACGACGTATTCACTAACGGATTAGACGTCTCTGTAAAGTCAATTTTTGAACTGCCCGGCTTTGCTGATTGGTTGATCGAGCGCGTGGTTAAATTCGATTGGTCGGATGCGTTAGGTAATTGGTTAGATATAATTTCCTCATCTTCTGATCTAAATTCTTTGTTTATGTCTATATCTGACAGTTCTTCACCTGATAGTTCTGTTAAACTACCCTTTGAGCCTTTTTGTCTCGATAAACCAAACCGACGTATGGCTTCCGCTTTACTCATATTACTGGATGACAAAGACTTCATGTTGGCAGTAGCCTTCGTGTTAGCGGGTACATCAAAAGAGTCTTGCTGTTTTTCTATTTCCAAAGTTTGTTTATTTCTTGTTTTACTTTCAGCCTCGTTCACAGGTTTCACAAGCTTTGTCTCGATGTCTTTTTTCTTAACAACTGGCCGTTTCAATTTGCAAGTAAAAGACGTTTCTGAATTTGTCTCGACGCCTTGCTCAGCCAGCTGATTTACAACTCTTGAGCGTCTAAAAGGTTCGTTAAGAACTTTGTGCAGCTTTTGAGCCTGAAAAAACACACAAATAGTTAGTTGGTCTAGAATAAATTACAAACTCCATTATTTCATAATGTCTCAACATTCCTGACAAGGTCCTTTTATGGCATAATTTTTAAAGTAATTATCAGTTGACAAAGTTACTCGCAGATAAAATTTGGACTTATTTCCTTCTTGGAGATGTTCTTGGAGATTTGATAAATGTCCTACTTTTTAAATATTATCTCCCAACATTTCGGGGGGGGGGGGGGGGGGGGGTAATATTTCAAGGTTCTTGTTCTTGACATATTTACGATATTTCATAGTTCAATTCATTCAAACCCAGAAAAGATTCTGTAAATGTCGTTTTAAGGATACGTTGTTAAAACGCATCAGGTGTACAGGAAAGACAGTAGGACCATTCTTAATAGAGATTGTCAACACAGATATGTGATAATAATATCTCTACTACATGGTCACGCCATCTGGATAAAATATCAGCGTGTGTTGTTAGCACTTTGTCACAAATTGGTGCAGTGGGTTTACAGTTTAAGTCCTTTTTACTACAATATATTCCGACGACCAGTGTTGTATAAAAAAACGATGGCTGAGTGATGCAATGACAAATTTTATGTTTCTTGAGTTAAAGAGGAAATTGTTATCATATATTTGCGAGAGAAAACTCTTTCACAAAAATCCAGATTATTTTTCTTTTACATAATATCGACATACGATAGGACGTTTAAATATCCACAAAAGGCAGAAACAACAGAGCGTTTTATGCAGATCGTTACATAACAACTTTACCTTTTGCGGGCCGAAACCAGGACAGAGTCCAATCTCTTCTTTAGTTGCATTTACAATATTTCTGAATGACTGAAAAAAAGAAAAATCCAATGTTTTTAAAAAAAAGGAAAGAGATTCATTCTTTTACTTTCTCAAAGCCTATAGAAGAAGCACATGGAATAGGTAAAAAATCTGACTTACACCAAATGAGGACAACAAGGTGATGACGTCAGTCTTATTTATAGATTTAATAGTTGTTAGGACATCTTGCATCTATAAAAAAATCAATCCATCAATAAACATATCTCCCTCCTTGAAAAGTGCAACCAAATCAATCCACCGAGAAATCGCCTCTATAAGTTCATGGTGTCAAGACCTTCTTAAGTTAACACAAGACTGTAAAAACGTCATTTATGTCTTAATAAAGTTTCAGAGTGAAAAACGCGATCAGTAGTTTTGCAAGAAGGTCGAAATAAAATGAGGACTTTTAAGGTTTTAAAGGACTTTAATTTTTTCGTTAAAATATGAAACCAAGGCAGCAAGGAGTTGTTATAAACACAAGTAAGTAGGTAGCGGGGAGATTTTATTGTCCTTGGGGATTCCATCCTAATGTTTAGCTCTTCCTCCCCTCTGACTGTAACTATGTTACATTATATTAAGGGAAATACGTAAAGCACTCTAGCTTGCTTGCCTAACTATCATACAACATGGTTAGCTGTCAGTAGTTGGTACCAAATGGGCTGACAACAGTACATTTAAAGTGAGCCGGAGTGGAGACTCGAACCTGAAACCTTGTGATTACAAGTCGAATGCGCTACCACTACACCATCTCTGCATGTGACACAATGAGAGCATACCTTTGCAATGAAATCCGATTCCACTCTTTCTTGTAACACATCTGGTGGCTTATGTTCATATGATTTGTATGTTTCAAGGTATCTTCCCGCTTCTTCAGAACTTTAAACAGAAGAACAAAATTAGAAATTTATTTTCAAACAAACATTCGCATTTCTTTTATCGCCAATTCATCTCGTTCGACACGAACATTTTCGCTTGCTTTGCCCCGCCTTCCCGGTGTCATTTCTACGGTTTTTTCACAGAATTTAAATTGGAGATTTGTAAAATATTTTTATAATTGTCTTGTATTTTGTCACAAACAAAATAAAATGTGTCGAATTATACTAAAAAGTCATAATAATAAAGCAAAAAAAAAAATGAATTACAATCTTTAAAATAATTCACACATGCAATTAAGATTCAGAGCAGTGAATAGAAAAAGATTGTTTACATCATGTTCATATTAAGTCTGTAATCATTAAGCTTCATCTGAAAAAGTAGGCACATTAGAAATCAAAACAAAATATTTCAGTTTAAAAGTAAGCAGCCTTAAAAAAAACAATAGCCTCTGACATCTTCCAATTCCCCTCATCAGAAAGAAAATATTGATGTTGTGCAGCTACTGAAAAGTTTCAGGTTCACAACTTTTCGTACAAAACAAAATATAACTATGAGTAGCAACTTATTTGTCTTGTCAAGAGAGCCTTACCTCCATGCCAAAATAAGAGTACAATCTGCTAGTATCGCCATTTTTCCCAACTCTTTAAGACAATGCTTTGTATTTTGCTAAAAAAATAGCAAGCATGTAATGTAAACATTACATAGGGATTTCAGAATGAAATTTTTTCGCTACAGATTTGGAGTTGCAAGAAAAAATTATCACAACAATTGTCATAACTCACAATGTCAACTTGCACCAATAAAACACGTAATGAATATCTCTTTCCAAGCTGTTTCAATCGTTCGTGAATGTAATCAGGATTCAAGTTGTGATACCGCAAACTAAGAAGCAAAATTGTACCAACAAGGTAAATGTAATCAGATTTTAAATCCCTTCTTGTGTCTTCTTCATAATTTATAGCTTTCCCGGCTTACTTGCCAGGCCAGCCATGTTAAAAAAAGAGAATTGTTCTTTTAGACACAAAATATGCTACGTAGTTCCTTCTAATTTTTGAGCTTTGTTTAAACACTTTTTTTTAGTAAAAATTTGATACATTTTCATACACTAAAACCACAATAAAAGGATAACAACGAAACATAAACAAAGATGGTTCAAGGTCACATATACGAAACCATCAAAAAAAACAAACGGAAAGACAGGAACTTTAAAACTTAAAGACAGGAACTTTCAACATTACTTTTCAAAGTCTTGTTTTTTTAATTCAGCTATTCCTTTGCAGATACATAGCTTGTATAAGCGAAAGAAAATTACCACTGTATATCAACAACTTACCTTAGAAACAAAACACAGCTGGTTAGTCCAATTTCATAGTCTGGAATAATATTTCCAAATTCATAGGGTATATTTCGGACATGTTTTAATATTGGGTTACCACGCTAAAATTGAAATTACCACGCTAAAAGTGTAATTTTGATTGTACAGATGTCATTATTAAAGGTTATAACTTAGCATGCCTGTCAATCATCAGTTTTCCACAACCATTTTGGGGTTAAAAGAACCTGTGTGCAATTGCATTGTTCAAATTTTTAACCTTGCTTGTATTGTTTCATTATATACATATACAGTAGCCAATTCTCATTGTACAAGCATAGTGCCCTGAGCCACAACTATTTCTGGTTATTCCTTTTGCCTAATTTTGGAAACAAAAATGTTTAGTGTTAATAAAAAGATAAAACAAGAAAATCATCAATGTGGAAAAATTATGTTTCAAGAACTCTAGAGTCAATTCGGGTAAGTTAGTGTTGGCATTTATTTTTCATTTGTAGCAAAAATTTTAATTCTCCTAATTCAGCCACTCTAAAGGTGTCTTCATACCTGGGTAGGGGTAAAACCACGATTATATTTTCTACCATTCTGTTTTATAAGTTAGGTTGTAAGCTATAGTGTACCACAAACACAATTCGTTAAGAACACAAAAAGATTACCTGCTTTGAATTTACAATGATAGCATTCTTGTTCTTTGGTATAACTTTCCTATAAAGGTGTATAATAGTGAATAGTTCTTTATTTTTCAACCATGTTTTTAAAAATTGATATAAAACTATCTATGGCATATAAATCTCTCGTTATATTTCCTAACTACAGAATTTTTTATCAGCTTAAAATAAAGCTACAGGAAATGTTTAGCGAATACAGGACACAAAATATGTCCACATACTCGGGAATTTGTGGCTCTGGTGGCAACTGAAACAAATCAGAGTTCTTTAAAAAAGAAAATGTTTGGGCAAATGTCTTTCCAACTTTACGTGTTGCATGTGTTGCTGCTGCATGGGATTGAACTCCTTGTGATGTCTCCTCCACATTGTTCAGACAAACATTTTCAGATGACGACACTGGAACTGTCTGCAACTTTTCTTGAGCATTTTCTTGCAAAGAAACTTGGTTAGTTGAGTGTTCAACAGTCTGTACTTTAGTAGGTGTTTTTTGTTTGTATTTTTTAAATAACGAAACACCATCCATCTTTTTACTACTACCTTCTTCTTCATCACTTAGATTAGCAAGATTAAACTTTCTTTTGGATGCCATATTCTTAACATTCCTGTGTAGTTCTAAATTAATAAATATCTACACCTGAAAAAAATTAAAATATAAAATAAATGTAAAACAGAATAAACTTTCCTGAGAATAACATTTCTTGATTTTTTGGGCTTTTTGCAAATGCTTTAATTGCAATTGGCGCCATTCGCAAAAATGAATTCTTGTGAATTTTCGTTAAATCTGTCATTCACAAAATTATTTTTTTTCAATACCAAATTTTTGCAAATGCCTTAATTGCAATTGGCGCCATTCGCAAAAATGAATTCTTGTGAATCTTCGTTAAATCTGTCTTCGCAAAATTATTTTTTTCAATACGTAGTTTTAAGAAAAATGTTGTTACAAGTATTGTGTTTACGTAAATTCGCTAATTTTTGACCCTGACAACATCATGTTAATATTATATCAAAATGAGAAAGCATTAGTTCTAGTGAAAAAATGTCATGAATCATCAGCAAATTTTCTCAACCTGTAAATATGAATCCTTTTGAAATAAAAATAATGCACGTTTACTTAATTTTTTGTATGATAAACATTTTTATTTCGGTTTGCAGCAAGAAAGCAACTGTTTTAGCTATAACAGTCAGTAATCATTAAGGCAGGCCTGACATAATATAAAACAGGGTCACGTACCAGCTGGATCTAATTTGAAAACTTTAAGAAAAATATTTGTATTTTTAAAGTTTGTACTGCCAGTTGAGGCAACAAGAAAAACAGTATTTAAAAAGCTATTTTTATTTTCTAATTTGCCGTTCCCAACAAAAAATAACACTATTTAATTTCCGAGACAGGGAAGACTCAAGAGATTTGACAAGTAGGGTACCATCTTAGTTAGTGCAGCATGTATCATCAATAAATTTCACAATTTCTCTTCCAAAATAAATCCTTTTGAAATAAAAATCATACATTATGTGTGGCATGTTGAACTATCAGTAAATTTCACAACGAACCCGCATGTTGAATAAAAATGAACATCATGCACATGTATTTATTTTTTTGTTTATTACCTTAGCTATATATGCGAGAACATTGATGCAGAATTATTTTTTATATTTTTTATATATTTTTTTTAAGAAAAACAATTGTTTGTAAAGAATTGTTGTGGTAAAAAGGCATCTGGTTTGCCTATGACAGTCAGTATTTGCACAAAATATTATAATAATTCCTGGCTTAGCTAAAACTCATAAAAATCATACGTAATGAAAATGAAAAAAGCTAGGTTGTCAAAACTAAGACTCCCAGCAACCGCTACGGGGTCCAATGCCTTATTTTCGAGAAAACAATAGTATAGCTGTTCTACATAGCACTTAACACTTGAAAGTTTAAAGCCAGCTTCTGGGGAATTATCCGAGGCGTCAAATATTGCATGATACTTTTTAACCAATTACCAATTACAACCAATTACAGGTACACATTTTTAGGGTAGCCAATTTGATTTAAGGAAAAAAAACGCCGTTTACGCATACATATGCAGTAAATTTCTTGAAAAATCTCTGTTTGCTAACTTTAAATCGGACAGCTTTACTTTACTTCATATACTTGTAGTTTTTGTTTAGTCGAACCTTCTTCTGTTAGATTTTGACCGTGAAAAGCCTGTGTTTGCCCTCAAATAAAAATGGTAGCTACCACATGAAGAAGAGGCAAGAGGGCAGACGAGGTGGCCTAATCTCTAAGTGACAGTCATGTTATGCAACACAAATTTAATTATTGTTTAGTACAAAACCAGTTTATGGCATTTTAGGTAAGTTTTACTGACATGTTGATGAACTTAACTCTATATAATACACTTAGGATAGAAGATAGCTAGCTAGCTAGTTTATTTAGCTAGATAGTTTGCTAGCTATATGTAGCTATAGCTTTCATTTAAATAAGGCAAAACACTGCTAAAAATAAGTAAGGTTAACTATTTAATATATAATTCACGACAAAAAACTTCAACAATTTACTGAAAAGAAATAGATAGCTATAGCTTAGCTGGAATCCCTTTGTAGATCGCCATATGCTATGGAAAAATGGCTGACGTCTGAACTGTGCGAAATCGAAAGTGAAAACTAGCGTATAGCAGTTCTGCCCGGATTATGAACGCTGGCCAGATTATGGCACCTTTTGCCCCCCTGTTTATAAGGATTCGCAATTTACGTCGAGACGTTTTTTTCGCTATGCCTAGTTTTCAATGGTGTTTTATCTTCCGGAGAAAAATTACACCGATACTATTTTTCTCTCGCCATGCCTAATTTCATGGTGAACTTCATGGTGAAGTAGGGGAGTTTTCTTGTGGAAGGGTGGGGAATTCAATCTGTGACAATATTTCGTCAATGTTTTATGCACAAAAGTGCCAATCACAGACTGCCTGGCCAGTCATTATATGCCAGCGTTCATAATCCGGTCACCACAACAAAATCCAGGGCAAAAAACATAATCGGGCCATGCGTACATAATCCGGCCGTCCTGTTTATAAGCAGGCTTCGGTCACATTAAAAGATCTTTAATTTTTGTAAACAAAACAAACCCCCTTCGTTGGCAACACCATGTGCTTTTGAATTTTTACATCAGGTTAGCTACACAAATTTTGAGTATTTTTATCCTTCCTTTACTATGGTTTACTACAGCTACAATTTTTTTATTTCATAGGTTACACTTGCGAGAGCAATGGTTGCATTCAATGGTTTAAAACTTTGCATTAAATCCAGAAATTTTCTCCCATTGCTAAGAAGAAGTGAAGTTGCATGTTTGTTATTACAGACCAGAAAAACACACCATCAGCTGCCTTGTTACAAAGCTGAAAAATCAGCAGTTGGCTTTGACAATTATGAGGATGAATTAAAACAGTTCAAGCTCGAAGTACCTGAATACTTTAATTTTGCTAAAGACGTTTTAGGAGAATGGTGCAAAAAGGAGAAGGTCAGAAAAACACATAATTGTCAATTGTTATACTTTATCTTTCCATACAGGTGGACAGAAAATATGTATATACACCACAAGAAGTTAATTCAAAAATAAGGCTTGCAGAAATTGGTGGAACTTTTTTTTGAAATTGGAAAAGCATAGTAGTAGAAAAAGATTAATGATCTTGTTACTCTAAAAAAAATTATAACTTTTATAATTTACTATTCTGCTCCATGTATTTGCCTACATAAAAAACATGTTTTTTGTTTTGCACACCTGCCAAAAGGATGCTGAATTTTATAAAGTGAAAAAAATTGATGAGTTAAGCCCTGTAACTTGTGGTTATAACTCTTGTACTGTATGCAGGAGACTAGGGTTTAATTCCTCTTGACAGCGCTTCAATATAGGCAAATGACTATTACCATGCCCCTAGATTAACCAAAGCCATGTGAGGAAAATTGGGGACATGGCACACTGTGTGGGCCAATGAATGTTGCAGGAAGTTGTCTGGCAGAACGCAGATCCTAATTGGGTCTGTGTAGCTCAAATTGAGCTATCACTCCTCCTGGAAATAATTGACCCTTGATATTTGTGAGTTAAGCCATGTAAAATATGCACATCGTTCTTTAACAGATATACTAAATTGTTAATAGATAATTGCCTAAAAAAGTTGGACTGGTGAGTCGTAGTGATAAAAAAATTATAAAAGTTAAATTTTTTTTTGGAACAGTGACAGGTATAACTTTCATCATCTACATGACTCATAAAAAACTCAGACTAAACCTTAGACACCAGCATTGTTAGGTGTTGGATTATAAAGCTAAGAGTATTTTTAGAAAAATCAGGGTTTTATCATATTATCATATTATCAGAATTTATTGTTTACTGCTCCCACCTGTGTGTGAGCAAAGGTGCCTCAACTGGACACAGATAATGACTAAAATTTGCAGCCAAATTTATTTACAACTTTGTGCACAGACTTTTTTATGAATGCTTGAGACGAGGTCTATATATTCGGCTTAGGAATATTGTAAAATCAAAGCAATTCTGTGTCGTAATAAGTTTTTATTCATTTATCTTTTTAAATTTGTATTTAATAAAATAAGGCTACTAAAGTTCTACTCCAAAGTTCAAATTTAGCCCTGTTTTCGTATTATTGAATTTGTTGCAGAAATTGGGGTTCTTGTTACATTTAATTGTTTGACATATATATATATTTTTTTTAAATTTTAAATTTAGAGTGGTATTCGAAATGCTGTCCCACCTGCATTCTGGTGGGTTGATGATTTTGGCAATGAACTGCAATGGGGTTTTGAAGAGTTATTGCAAAAGTCTAACCAGTAAGTTGTCATGACAAATTTCTTAAGAATTTTTAACTTGTTATGTAAAGTTATATTAGAAAATTCACTAAATAAATCATTTTGTCTAATCGATGCTTCACAAAGTTAATGGATTATGGCTAAATAGTTGCACTGTCATTTAAAATAACCACCTGAAAACATCAATATTTTGGACTATCTAACTAAAATAAAATAAAAATTAACTAACCAGGACTGTCATTGGATTGAATAGGCATGTTTGTGATAAACACTTGTTGTACCTGTATGGTTGGCAGAAGGGTAAT
The DNA here is from genome assembly GCF_029227915.1 of Hydractinia symbiolongicarpus. Lineage (NCBI taxonomy): Eukaryota > Metazoa > Cnidaria > Hydrozoa > Anthoathecata > Hydractiniidae > Hydractinia > Hydractinia symbiolongicarpus. The sequence continues at coordinate 21,250,301 of NC_079881.1, forward strand.
TACCCCCCCCCCCCCATTTTTAAAACAACCCCTATTATTAGGAAATCCACCCTTTTTGAAAGTAACCCTCCTAATGAGGTCAAGCTATTTTCTTTATCCTGTAACAAATCAGAAAGCATTTTTGTTGTTGCTGTTAGTGTTAAAAAAAAACTATATATGGAACCTACCAAAAAGTAATGTTAAATAGTTCAGCAAATTGATTGTGAGAAAAAGTTCTAGCAAATCAAATTTGCTTTTGTTAATTCCATTTGTCTGCCTTTCATAGCCACCAATTGTAACTGATTTTTTTTCCAATTTCAGAACTTCCCTTTAATATCTCTAATGCATGGATAAGTCTTCCGTAATTTTGAATATTGCCACATGCTTAGTTTGCTGAGTTTATTAAATCTTTTAAAATGTCAACTTAAATGATTTTTATCTAGAAGGTTTTGAGAGGCAGAAACATGAATTTAGACATATCAATAAATAAACAAGATTTAACTTTCAAAAGAAAGAAATAGAAACTGGCTGCTAATTAAAACAATACAAAAAATTAGCAATTAGTAGCCCTAAGTAGCATGAATAAGGTTAAAATCAGTTAGGATTGTTTCAAATATATGTTTTAGAGGCTAGGTGATAATGCTCAACTTTTTTCTCATAATGTTGTACATGCAATGAGTTACAAATTCATCAAGGTTTGGATTCAAAATATTTTTAAATACAGATAACTATTTAATGTATTAATCTCAATGGATTTTGTACTGATTAACAAGTTTGTAAAGACAGAAAAGTAACTAAATCCAAATGTTGTTGTCCGTGAAATTAAAATTTTATAAAAATTAATCCAAGTAAAGTAGTAAGCAGTAGGTAGGAAAGTATAAGTGATAACATAATTGAGGCTGAAACAAATTTAATGCTACCGAACAAATATTTAGTTTGAACTGGAATGCCATGGTGGTAATAATTGATACTTACGAGGGACCAGGGTGTAAAATGATGTTGGATTAACCAGTCTTATGATATGACTTGACATATGATATGACATCATAATTTATGCAGCATAATTAAATCTGAAGTTTTTAAATGCGAATATCTTGAGAACAAAAAAGAGCTTTTTAAAAAATTTAAACAGACTTGTTAATCAACTTTTTAAGCTATATAATATTTATAATTTTTAGATTATCAAACATTCTTTCTGATTTCTGTGATGTCAAAAAAGGTGATTGTGTCATCGTGATTTTACCAAGATTACCAGAGTGGTGGCTTGTCAATATAGCCTGTTTACAAACCGGTTAGTTGGTTTGATTGGTTAAGCACTACTGTATGTTTTTGATTCTTTTGATTTTTTTTAAATTGTTCAAATTTTTTTAGACTACAATTAATAAAGACTAAAAATCACAAAAAAATTTAGAACGGATGTTTCAGCTACTCAATTTTATGAAAAATTTAACAGCTGAACAGTTATACTGTTTACTTCCATAACACACGTTGAGCACAAAAATACAAAATTAATTACAAGCATTATGAATAACTATTTGCATATTCATAAATGGACCGACTCATTATCAAACCTTTTTGAGGTACTGAACTAGACCAGTGCCAAAGTGGTACCTATCATTGTACATGACAGCTTGAAGGTTTATCAAAGTCACCACAAATAAAATGAGCTAAATATTTATTAAGCTCTATTTATATCTTAAAAAATTTATAATAAGGTTCATAAAGAAGGTACATGTGTGATTCTATTTTGATAAATATGTTTTGTTTAAAAACCACATTTCGTTCACTGCTAACACGCTACCATTTTGTAACATTTGCAAGATTCATTATCTGCCTCTTCGTGGTGACATGCCATTTACTTAAAAATCTACCTTACATTTTATTTTCAATATTGTACGTTCAGGCAATCACCGCAAGTAAGAAATGGTTAACAATGAAATTTTGTTGCCTAAACCAAGCACAAACCAAGTTTCACAGTATACCTGAAACATAAGTAAAGAACGTACATTAGTTAACTGTTATTTAAACCATATTATGACAGTACAGTGTACTCACATGTATAATATTTTTACATAGGTGCCATAATAAGTCCTGGGACTATATCTTTAACAGCAAATGATATACGCAATCGTCTACAAACATCAAAAGCAAAATGCATTATAAGCATACCTGAAGTAGCAGAACTTGTTGATGAGGTTTGTACATAGTTTAATTCCACATTGTTTATGTTGGAAATGCAGTACTTGTTTTGTTGAAATTCTAAAGCGATTTGGGAAGATTACTTTTAGTTTTTAACTTTAAAACTATACCATTAGCACAAATTGTTAAATAGCATGCATTGTTATTGCACAATCTGTCTTTTTTATTCTATTTTTTATTCTATTTTTTATTCTATTTTTTGTTCTATTTTTTATTCTATTTTATTGATATTATGTTAATATTTATAGCATATTTTCCCACTAAGTTTCTTGAGTCACCAAGATAAATGCAAGTGAAATTAGATTACTAATTTTAATCCATAATGAAAGTTTTGTTTTAGACAATGTAGAATGCCAAATAAAGGAAATAACCTGTTTTAATGTACTAAGGGTACAATAATGATATCGTTATTCTCAACAAAAAGTTATCGCCAAAGCATATTTTTACATCACATTAGGCCAAGAATTAACACTTATAGTTACCAAGTATTTTCTAAATACTCCTTCCGAAAACACTTTCCTTCAGTAAGCACCCGTTAACAAAGGAGTTGTTAAAATTTAATCCACGCAATTTTAAATACCGTAATTCTTCCGATAAACGCCTGGGCCATTTGTTCAATTTTTTGATTTCAGGGTGGGCTTTTTTTTTGTTGATGGTATACATATTCTTTACATAATATCTACATCATTATTATTATTATCATTATTATCATCCATATCTTCTTTCCATAATTCATATGAGTATTTATGAAGATCCTTATTGGTAAAACCCAACATTTGCATCATATTTTGAACAAAGGCTCCTTTTAAGGGGTTTATGAGTTAATCAATAACGGTGTCTAAAAGTAGCCGTAATCATTTCATTACGTTTCTTTTATATTTATTGTTTTGAACTGTTTTTATAGGTAGCCCACACTGTACCGTACTTAAAAAGTAAACTTATTGTTGATCCAGTTGATAAGTACAGGTGTGTTCACTGTAAGGTTTATTATTTTACTTCTTGTTTTGTATGACGAGGTGTTGTTTGAAAGAAGAAATTTCCAAAATAATGTTTAGACACAAGTGGTTACCTCTCAAACAGTTAATGAAGGATGCGTCAACTACATACACTGTAATAATTTTTTTTTGATTTTTCGATATCTTTTTGTAACAATACAATTACCTTTTTAAAACTGTCTTTCCACATGAAAAAGCTTACGAAAATATTGCAATAAAATCAGCACTCTCAAAATCAAACATTTTTACTTTGTTCATATTTTTTGTATTTTCAAGAATTTTCAGATTCTGAGGACCATCTTGAAGTATTTTGGTTACTCTACTCTGAAAAATTATTTGTCAGACAAATTTAAACAAGTTTTTTTTACTGATTTTGCAAAATCGGCTTTATCATTCTCAACTATTAGCATAATATAGTCATCTTCCGAAAATATTTTATCTTTCCCTTGCTTGCTAATTGCTGTGGGAATACATTATTTTGTTTTGGTTTTTGATTTACAATTTTATTTGCCATATTTTCCAGACTTTTTGTGGATTTATGCTATTTGGATTAAATAATTTTAAAAAAGATCTCTGCTGTATCTGCTAAGTAAAAATTCACAAAGTTAAATCGAGGTAAAATGGATTTAACTTTGTGACTTTCTGATAGTATGTTTCATAATCATAATGTTTCATAATAAACATTTTTACAACAGTAAAATAGTTATATATATTTACAGTGTTTAGAGACAAGAAGTGATGATCCAATGTCTTGGTTTTTTACGAGTGGTACAACTGGATATCCTAAGATGACAGAGCATAGTCATGTTAGTTATGGCTTGGCACACAAGTTGACAGGAAAGTAAGTACAGATACAGAAATATTTTGGTTGCAGGTTCACAATTCTATCACATAATGTGTACAGTAAAGAAGAAAATGACGTTGTTCATTTGTTGTGGTCTGCAACCAAAAACTTTGATACAAAGAGAATATTAGTGTGTGGTTTGTTATTGTTTGCAGAGTAATTTATGACTTGACATTTCAGGTCCTTTCCACTTCATTACCACAAAATATTTTTTATCCTTGTTTTATTGTTAGGTATTGGTTAGATCTGGAATCAAATGATGTTATGTGGAATGTATCAGACACAGGCTGGGCAAAATCTGCTTATTCGTCATTTTTCGCTCCATGGTGGCAAGGATCATGTGTTTTCGTCCATCACACACCACGGTTTGATATAAGAAAAACATTAGAAATCATGCAGAAGTATCCCATTAGTGTTGTATGTTTGCCGCCAACAGCATATCGCATGATGATACAAGAGGATCTATCAAGCTACACATTCAAAGGTATTGTTTATTGTGTAACGTTTTGTATCCTTTCGTACAGAAAGCAGAATGTTTTAAATGATTGTGCCTTTACAACAGATTACATGGTTTGTTTGCAGTTTACAATTGTTTATATCTAAATAGCAGACAGGACTAGGAAAACATTATGCAAAAATTTAATTTAAATCTGACTTCTTTTTATTCGATATATCTTACATCTCCTGTTAATTTGACTTTTTTTTGTGGTAAGCTATTTTTTATACATCTCCACTTTGTGCAATAGCTCTTCGTCACTGTGTATCTGCTGGTGAACCATTAAATCCAGATGTAATTGAGAAATGGAGTGAAAAAACTGGATTAGTGATAAGAGAAGGTTATGGACAAACAGAAATGGTAATTATCAATTTTACTATAATATATACAGTAAGTTTACACGCAAGAATTTTACAGGCAACTCCAATTGTTATTTAGTTCCTTATAACCTATTTGTTTTAACCTGTTCAACTTAATGTGTATTTTTCAGGAAGTATGTTTAAATTCGTTAAGTTGATTTATTGTGGCAGTAGTGAACTCAACACACTTCCAACTTTCGCCGACTGTTTAAACGTTAGACTTTTCTCATAGTTTATAACTGGGAAGGTTGCTAAGTGAGCAAAATGTGTAAAGGAAACAGATGCCTAATATTTGTTTAGAAGGTTCTTAATTTTTGGCCTAATTTGATGACATACCCTTGGCAACTGGGTTGCTTTGAAAAACGTGTGTGAAATTGTAGAACTACTGCACAAGGTGGGCTGCTGGTAAATATTCAAGTTATAATCTAATCGTTCATATAAATAACGCAATCGTTGCGTCCACCAAACTTTTATGTTATTGTTTCATCGGTGTGACAGGATTTTCGTAGAAGTAGATGCATGCTACTTAGCTAAATCAAACTGATTATATTTTTAAGAAAAGAAAAAAAATCTCCCTCACTCGATTCCATCGACAATGTATGAACAATAACAAGCATTGTTGAGCATTTCTATTTTGTGATGTTTTCAAAATTTGGAATATTCGACACTGACTGTTTTATAAATGTGGTAACGTGCTTATATACACAAAGTTTTATACAATTTTTGCAAACTGTCGTTTTGCAAGGGGTATAAACGTGTTTTCTGCTTTAAGACACTGAGTTGTGGAATATTTCGATGTCTGGATGTAAAACCTGGTTCTATGGGAAAACCCGTTCCTGGTTACGACATACAGGTACGCCACATTTTTGTGCTAATTAAATTCAGCAGTATGTTTCGTCAACAAGAAATATATTTAAACAGTTTTTTCTTTTCTTTTCTCTTGAAGATAATTTATTAAATTTTTGTAGGAGTTTCTAATGTTGAATAAGTTCCATTAAAAGAGCTTAAATAATTTTGGTGTAACCCAGTCTGGGAAATATATTGTATTTAAAACTTGTATGGCCACTCTTTTATGGTAAACCTGTAATATAGATTATCGATAAAGATGGTGAAATGGTTGGTACAAATATGGAAGGAGATGTAGCTGTGAATTGTGCGCCACAACGCCCAGTTGGTTTGTTTACAAAATATGTGGTAAGAAGTTGTTGAAATACCAAACCATATCTACCTCGAAACAATTGGTAAAAATGTTTTATTAAAACTGATTATGAAAGAGGCTTTCGTAGTTCGTCGCGTAGAATTGAATGACATGTTTTGCTACCATTTTGCAACAAAAAGAATCAAAAATAGGTTTTCACATGCCGAACTTTTTGCTTTTGGTTTGGCATCTTGCCAATAGTTTTTTTTATTAATCTTTTCTTTTTGATGAAAAGCAGCTGCCTGTAAACGTTTTGTGATTGAAACACACCGAATGATTAGTAGTGACTTCGATTAAGATGCGAGTCGTAGTTTCAATTTGTGTTTTTTTAGAATGATGAAGAGAGGACGGCTGCTGCATTTCGGGGAAATTTTTACCTCACAGGTTTCGTGTTTTTTTCTCACTGCTAGAATAATTTTGTGTGATGAATTTATAAAGTTTAGACAACATTTCTGTATGTGTTACAAGGTGATCGAGGCTACAAAGATGAAGATGGTTATGTGTGGTTCGTTGGTCGCTCAGATGACGTCATCATCTCTGCGGGGTAGGAGTTTCTTACTAGAAAAGCAAGTGAGATAGAATTTTATCTTGCGTTTTTTTTTCAAGAGACGCAATGCGAAGTGGAAGTTTAAGTGGAAAAGAAATAGTTTTCAAAGTTCACTACTTGAGTTCTGTGCATCATAAATATAAAAATTATCTATCTTTCTTGCAGTTATCGTATTGGTCCGTTTGAGGTGGAAAGCGCATTGATTGAGCATCCAGGTGTTGCCGAGTCAGCAGTTATAAGCAGTCCATGTGAGACAAGGGGAGCGGTACGTATTTTCCTTGGAAAAAGTATCGTGATTCTATTTGGGAGAGTCACCATTGAAATAGTCTGTTTATAAATTCAGTTAAACACAACCTTCAACCGGAAGGACATTTAAATGAAATTTATGCCGTAGACAGCAAAATTGTTTTTTTCGAACTTTGAATTCCAATTGGATGATTAAGACAGCGTGTGTTTACAAAGACCAGTATTTAGGTATTATTCGTCTCCTCTGTAGGTTGTTAAAGCTGTTATTGTATTAACGCCTTGTCATCAGAAGAAAGATAAAATAGCACTAACGAAGGAGATACAAAATCATGTGAAAACACTGACTGCTCCTTATAAATATCCACGAAAGGTAATAGTATATATTTACGTGTAATTTTAAACGGATGCTCTAAACACGGTATTTGTCAGACTCTGAAAATCTTAACATCACACTAGGTGATCTTGAAAACTGTGAAAACTAAACTATTTTGTTTTAGGAATTTTTTCGAGTATGTTTTACGAGTATTTTGCATAACTCGTTATGTTTCATGGCTGTGTGTTTCGAAGCCGTGAAATATCGAACCCCGTTGAACGACACAGAAGTTGGATCTTTATTTTGCTAGATATGGGAGTTTCCCCCCTTGCTGCACAACAATAAACACATTTGTTAAATTATTATTTTAGATCGATTTTGTTGATTCTCTTCCAAAAACAATAAGCGGTAAAATTCGTCGAGTTGAATTGCGTGAAAAAGAATGGTCGAAAAATGCCGAAACGAAAGAGTAACGAAAACACGAAAGTACTTAACGATACGAAACATAAAACATGTTCGGTTAACAGAAAGACCAATGCTTACGAACACTGTGGGTACTTATTAGGGCCGTCGACATTACAATTGAAGTAGAGGGGCTGTATTTTTATTAAAATATCAGGAAACAATGAATTATTTTTTTATTTTCGTTTTTTATATTATAATATAATTTTAATGCAGACATCACATCACTTTGAAAGCTACCATTTTTTAACACGTTGTTAGTGTTTTAGTATTTAAAGAAAATAAAAATATGTGGTTATTATTTGTAGAAAACTTACTCACTTCCCTAGCTCATATATTATAAATTTTTTTACATAATAATTTCGCCACTTCTGTTTCTTAAGAAAAGCTACGGGAATAAAGTGTACTCATGCAAATTGAAATTCATGCAAGTGTAAAAATTTACGCAGGGGGTATTTTTTATTACACGTAAGGTTCCCGTCAGCGTTTTTGCCAGTATTTGTTGTCATCTCTCCCTTTTTTCTTCGCATAGCTTGTCACTTGTTGTATTTTTTGTAGATATGTTGTATTTTAGATAGATGATAATTTGAGTATGTTTTCTCCACGGTTGATTTCGCGTCGGCACAATAAAATTTTAAAAGACGCAAATTGAGAATTGACTTCTATAAAGCACTGGATTCAACTTAAACCAGCGTGAAAATTTTACCTCAGGAAGATTGCGTTTTCGTCGAATACACGCACGGCGAAATCAATTCATACAACCTCGTTCCCAGCTTTTTTTAGCATAAAGTTACAAGGTATATGCAAGTAGCTAGAATTCGTTGTTACTTTTTTCTTGGTAACCTAGCTAAAAGTTTTACATCAGTCCCGTCCTCTTGTATTAAAAAATCGAAAAAAACCCACACCTTCAACCATAAGAAACAAAAGTAAAGATCATGTGACATGAAACACAAGCTACAATGAAATCTGAAAGTGGACAACCTCTAAAGCGGACATCTTAGGACGTACAAAAAACTTTGTTCTGGACAATTTCATAATAAACATTTTTTGCAGGTCCTACACGGTTATTTCCCCCTGAATTTACTTTTATAAAGCGGACAAAAATTTTTTTTGACTAGAATATCTTCTTGTCTAACACCTGTCCACAATGCTTTCGTGGTACTACCAAAAATGCCCAAAATATCTCTATTTAGTAAAATCTTTTCAGACGAAATTGTCTTTTGAAAAATGTTTCTTTGTCTAGCTGGTAAAGGGTAATATGGGCATGGATTTCCAGTGTTAAAGTAGAACAAAATAATCTAAAGCGGACAAAATCTTTGGTCTCTTAAGTGTCCGCTTTAAAGAGGTTTTTCTATAGTTACAACCTAATATGGAGGGCCCTAATAACTTAATTTAAATAAAAAATATATCCACACCTAGGGAGAGCTGTTGCTGATCCCTTCACACCCTATTTAAGACCTCGGAACATAATCCTTCCCTTTCATGAAAATTACCACCCACCCTACGTTACATAGAGTAGATTAGTTTAATTATTTGTATCTACGGGGGAGTGCGTATTTTCAATCGGATGATATTTCCACTTCTCATTAATTCCTCGAGAGAATTATAATTGAGACGCTTTTTAAAGTGACGAATGGAATAAATTGGAAGCGTTTATCAGACAAATACAAATAACACAGTAATGAGATGTAGAAAACATTTGTAAATAAATAAAAAAATAAAATGAGTTTAACCCTTTTACCATGCAACTTACTTCGAAAAGACATAACTGTCTCACCGGGAGAACAAATAGCTGTACTACAAAACGCGAATGAAGAGCGAAGATTACACGAATGTTTACACGATATCGATACGATAAAGAATCAAGAAAAACGATTAATGAATCGGGATATACGGATAGCGGCCGTCCAAATGCAACGTTTGCTTAAAGTAATCGCATCAACACAAACATACAGTGAAAAAATCTGTAAAAAAAAGGAGCTCAAAAAATTCGAACTAGAATATCAACAAAATGTTCAAAACGTAAACAAACGTTTAAGACAACGAGCACAATCAGCACCTGCTCGTTACCCTTCGATAAAAAAACATGTAACTAAAACAGACATTGAACGTCCAAAAACAGCACAGATGACTAAAATGAGGAACCACAATGATACGTCCTTTTCGCATAATGGAAAACTTCAATGCAGGGACTATTTGACACCCGCAACAACACCAGACACACCGTCACGTGGTCGGAAGCTTGGGTGGAGCGCTGTTGAGTCGTCATGCAGCGAAAAACAAGTCGATCATGTAATACCAAGGCATGCAGGTTGTTTACAACGTAAGGACTCAAAATCGATGTTTATCGTGCAAAATAACCATAGTGTGAACGATTTTTATATAGATAGAGGAAAATTTACTATAGTGGAATCGACAACATCAGCCGTTTCGAATCATACTTCAACACAAGGTTCAAGCACGTGCGAGACCGAGAAGAATGCCAACCCGTCTAATAGAGAGCTGCTTGATAATGGATATTCCAGTAAAATTAAAAATGGTCTTGATATTTCCATGGTGATAAGTGTACATGTAACACAACGCCAAACCAAACAACAGTCCAATGTTTCTGTGGTAAACAAGGTTAAAATGTCACGTGATAAAAAGATAATCGAGACAAAAGATCATTTGCAAGCAAAAGGTGAAAAAAAACTAAATAAAACACCCAGCCATTTAGCAGCAAGTGTTTCGAAGCAAAAAATTTCAAAGCGTGACAAAAAATCTGAGCTTTCTGAGAGACAGATGAAGAGTGAATCAGGGAAATGTTTTGTAAAAAAAAATAACGAAAAAGAGCAACGGTGGATATCAGGTCATACAAGAGCGAAACAAAAATTTAAAAAGTGTTTGCACACGAATAAACGTGTTGAACAATCTACTTGCCAAGCCTAAAATATCGAGTAAAATTAATACAACACATGAAGAATCACAGAAAACAAAATCCGCCATTTTGTGTTGTAAAGAATCCGTTAAAATTGATGGCAAACTTTGTAGAGCTGAACGAGATTTGCAACAAGTTAAAAATTCTCTTTCATCGACTTACCTTTCAAAGGATGTTTCGTATAGTGAGACTGAAGAAGAAAAAGAAAACGAACAAGAAGAACATGTTTACAAGAATATGGAAAACTTCTTATACTTACGAAAAACAAAGAAACACAATGTTGTTGGTAGCATTACTTGAAGTTTAGTTTTATGGTATATTTCTAATGTTTGAACTTACTACGTAAGATACGTGAAAAACATAGACAAGTTCAGCATAGACAGTTTGACCACTAATTCTCAAAACTTAAATTTAAAAACTTTTGTTTAACAAAAACGAAAAATTTCAATGAGAAAAAAAAGTTCTTAAACGTAACAACTAAAAACCCGAGCCTAAACAACAAATAGATTCAGGAAAATTATTTTCCAGAATTTTCTCTAACTTCGTGCAACCCTCATATTTCACTTCCGAGAGTTTTAACGAGTTTTCAGAAGCAGTGGCCAGCCTGTATAGAAAACGAGGATCGCTATTAACAAAAGACAAATCTCAACATATAAAAAATTTGTTCATAGAAAATTATTTACAAAATGAAGTTCAATATAATTAAGATACTACCAGCTTTATATTTTTAAACAGAAAAAAGTCCGACAAAAAGACAGACCCGATAAGAGGACGAGTTTGAAGCTATGCTACATTTCCATTCATAAAAAAAACCGCAAAAATTTCGAATCGCCTACCTATTTTATCTAAGATTGTCACACGGGATTTCGGCTGCTATTTTGACTTAGTGAAAAAAAACACTGAGAACAATTTTTTGCTTGCGAAAATAGGAACCCTTTCCTGCTCCGCAACCCTTTATATTTATATAGCGAAAGGCAGTGTAGTTTACGGGCCGCCCCTGTTTTACATTACTGATTAACTCATTCAAAATTACGTAATCTCAAAAGAATTTAGTAATATATCTAAGTGAAAAAAAATATATGGAAGGAGATTATTATTATGTTAAGAGGGCTGGACCAGAGCATTAATGAAGCGTAACAAATCTCGATAACCAATATCGTTCGAAGATCTTGCCTCGATCGTCATTTTAAACCGCGCCTAAAATATAACGAAGGAAATTTAACTTACCCTATTCGATTCAGGGGAGGGGATGGTGTTAAAAAGCTACTCTCTCACAATTATTTTGGAATGACCTCTACAATTTGTTGACTTTTCATTATTTTTATTTAGCTTTGGGATAGTCAAGGAATTTTTGTCATTTTTTGTGGTAATACAAAGTCTCCTTTGCCACTCCCTACCTCAGCTTTTAGAGATCTCAAAAAGGCAGGCCTGGATAGTGTTAAGTGAAAATTGGAAAAATGTTTTCTACAAACAAAATACCCTTTGATATGGTTCAAAATTTAAGAAATAAAATGTTTAACAGCTATCATTTATAATTTAGAGAATTATATATGTTTTTACTTTTATCTTACATAAAAATAACCTGAAAAAAACGAAACGAGATAAAATACATCGTCTTATTAGTAACAACTTGTTAAGGTCGGTTTAACTACAGTGAATCCTGATGAATATTATTTTTAAGCGCCTTAGCGCCTAGATTGAACGTAAAAAGTACCTGTAGCGGTTATTACGTTGCCACTCAAACGCCTGTTAGACGTCAACTGTTAAATCAGAAGTGTTAATAATTTTTGCAGGCGGGCTAATCAAGGTTTACGTTAAGATCGAAGAAAACCGACATATATACATCCTACATGTTTTCTCCATACTTTTGAATTAGACGCCCAGTGAAAACCGACCTTAATTGGGGCGTTTAACATACAGATACTGATAAACGTCAGTTAGACGGCTAGTGGTAATCGACCGACAAAATCATTCTGCGAGACTCACTTATGAGTCTGTTATGATGACAGCCAAAGTAAATTAAGTTTAACACTTCAAAATTAAAAACTTTTTTTTAAAAAAAATGTTACCAATAATTCTTTATCAGCTTGTCCATGTTGAGTTGCAAGTCGCCATAAATTTTGAGCTAGTTTGACCATGGTTGGGGAGCTTAATCGACCATGACTAAGTATTCTAAAAACAATGTAAGAATTAATAGGATGTGTGACCATTCTTTTTGCAACTTATAAAAGTAAAAAAAAAAGCAAAACATTTAGAAGAAAATTAATTTGCGCAAAGCGCGACAAAAGGAGTCAAACTAAACCAGAAGACGAAGTGGGAGATAAATGCTGGAAACAAATAGCAAGCGATTGAGATAAAAATAAACTTATTCTAAGCATACGTATTTACCTGTTAAAAAAAGCTGTTGCCAAAAATGATTGCTTCTTTAAATTCTATAACAAAAGAAAAGTTAAATACAGAAAGCACCCCATTTATCCACTTACACGCTTTTCGCGGATTTTTCGTTAAATTAGCGAAATTATAACCGCGAAATATTAATAAAGCTTCCACTCGCCAAAATTAATACCAGCAAAAATAAGTAGAAAAATAGAACGCTAAAACTCAAATTATTTTTATGAAACTTTTTTCAACTCGCCAAAATATCTACTTGCAAAAATTAGTACCATTATGAGTTTAGAAAGGTTAACGACGGAGAAAAAAGGTCGAAATAAAGAACATTAGAATAAATTCGATTTAGCACAAGCAAACAAACGAACGAAGAATTATTTCGACTACCTTATTTCCCATATCTTTTAACTGTTCAAAAATTTCCTTCACGATTGTCTCGATCATACTTGTAATCTCGTTAATAAATTTTTGTCCGGAACCGTACAACTTGTCGTTTGAATCCACTGAAATAAGAATAGCACATTAAGTTAATACACTGGACTTGTTCAAATAGAATGAAATAAAATTAAAAATTTATACCTTTGTATACTTGATATATGTATAATTCCTATTATTAAAAAGAAATGTATAAAAAGATTGTTATACTTTATTCCAAGAAAATTTAGCGCGGATTTAAATTGGTGCAGCAAGATTTTTTGTTTTAAATTAGGCGCGGATGCGTAAGAAATATTATATTAGGCGCGGATTTGGTGCAACTAGAAAGATTTATAAGGAAATACAAACAATATAAAAATGTAAAACATATCTTCTTACTTGAAAAATAAAATAACAAAAAATTGATACAAAGACTGCAGGTTTGTGTCTATCATATATTTTGTAAATAAAAGTAAGTTGTTGGGTCGGGGTTATCAAGTCATTCATCAAACATGGTACATTCGGAATCAACGCCATTTTCGTTGTGATTTTGCATTTAATTTGGCGCAGCGAGCAATTAAATTTAGTGCGGATAATTTGGCGATTTCTGCCATTTCGCCCAAAAAATTCTTAGTGCCAAATTGTTTTTTAGAATAAGGTAAAAAAATTTAAAGTCGTTTAAGAATACCTAAATCGTCCAGGTAGTAGAAAATGGCGAAACATTGTGAAAAAATGTACTATTACATATCTTCTACTTGTCTGAAAAAGTTTTGAAACTATGCGTAAAGTTTAAGAATATTCACCCCAACTATTTAGTTATAATTTAAAACATTAACAACGTAATTTAAAAATGCAACTAAAAAATGCAATTAAAAACAACCCCCGGCACGTCTTTCAGATTTTTTGTTTCAACCTGTTTATTTATGACGCATTTTAAAACTTTTAAGTAAAACAACATTACGTACTGGGATACGACAGTTTAAAAGACAGACCGATTTTAAAAAACCTTTTTAGCTAAAGAAAACCTACTTGGCAAGCAGCTGATAAAACACAGACTGCGTTCAAATAAACCCTTGTCTTTGCGTCAGTGCTGTCATCCCAGGCATAGTCTTGCAAAACATTGAGTAAGCCGCGGAATAAATACAACACCTCGTGGTCAGGGTGGTCCTGAAATTACACATAAAAAGATAAACAAACTCCCACACTTATGGGATGGCGTTACTCTAATTAACGTTGACTTATTTTTTTAGCTATGGTGGCTGTTTAGAACGAGGTAAAATGTTTTTTTCTAAACAATTGGACCGGTTGATTTATCAATGTGTATTCCTTTTTATTTACAAAGCACAAGGTTACAAAGCTTCGATTAGATACCGTTGATAAAAAAATTTAATAATCATTTAAATAATAGAGAAAGATTAAAACCGTTCAAAGACCTCTTGGAATTCAGTATTTAAAAAATCCGCCCATAAAAAGAATAAGTTAAGGAACATACTGAAAAACAAAAAAATGATATTCAAAATTCTGTTAATCGAGTTACGTATATTAAACAACGCACAAAGATACACAAACAACTTATACTACAACACTCGTGCAATACAAGTTCGCACACAATCATAACATAGACGATAAAAGAAGATTCCAAAAGCACACATAAAAAAAACTATTATATTTCTCTCACCGGAACGATAAGAAGAGTCGATAGCAAGCTGTTAATATATTCAACAAAATATTGTTGTGATGCTCGAGCCTTGTTATCCAGTTCTAAATGTCGTGAAAAGAAAACCTAAAATAACTACATCTCTTTTTCGATTCCCTTAACCTTCACTACGAACGCAAACACAATAGCGTGCAACTACGGTTAAAAAACGGGTGGTGTGGTTATACCGTGTTTAAATGGTTTTTAGAGGTACTTTTCACACTTTGTTACCACAAAAAACAACAACAAAACGCAATTACTGGAATGCTAAGTTGAAAAGTTAGGCGTAGTGAAAAGGCATACATCGTCTTCACAGAAAAACAAAAATAGGGTGAAACAATTTTATCAACCTATTGCGGTTAAACAATCTGGGGTATAATCCTGCCCGGTTATAGCGCCTTTAAATGCACCTGTTAATCGGTTTTTAGGGGTATTTTTAACTATTGGATGTTAAAAAGAACAGCAAAACGCAACAACCAGAATGTTTAAGTTAAAAAGTTTGGCGTAGTGAAAACACACAAAAAGCGTCTTTCACAGAAACAATTTCACCAACCTATTGTTTTAGGTACGTCGGGTAATAAGTTGATCGCAGCTCGAAAGAATGCATCCGCTGAAATAAAAAGACACATATTTCAATAGATGCGATTTGATGAAGCAATTTATGTTCGGGGATCGAAATTTTTCTAATCTGCTGGGTCAATGTGACGTCAGGCAGGAGAAGAAACAGAAGTATATACTTTATAAAAAATAGGTTTGCCAAACAGAAGAAAAGTGAAAAATATGTTAAACTATTATTTTTAATTGCTGAGTGGCTAAATTATTTTACACATTACAGCCCCGTAGCTTTAAAATTAGGAAAGGGGTTTATTGCCCTCTCTGCCCCCGACCTGAATTATGAACCCAAAAGGTGGGAATGAAATTTAATAGGATAAAAACCTTGTCCTATGGCTTGATTGGCCAACGCGGTTTGTCCACAGAGCAGGTAGAGCTTCAGCCTTGTGAAAATGTCAGTCATTGAAGGGATTGTGATAAACGAGTACGCCATACAAGCCTATGAATGAAACAAAAAAAGATGAAGTGCCACGAAGAGAAATAGGAGAAGAAAACTACTTCCGTGGCCATGGTTTTACTTACCCTAACAAAAGCTGCGGTTTTCCTAGTGTGGTTACATTTGACTATAAACTTGGTATTCATTGTCAACAGATTCACGCTCTGAAAAAAAAGGCTAAAATTAAAGCTTTCAAAATCTGAGAAAATTTTGACAAGTAGGAAGTTTCGGAGGAAAAAGCTTGTTTTATAGCTCACGACTGAAAAAAACAAAGCAGTATAATATTTCAGTGTAGTCCTGCTGCAAAATCAACTTTTTTCTTAAATAATTGCAGGTTTACTGCAAAACCGCTTAAAACTCGCCATTCATTTCTGATGTTATGTAAGAGGCAGCACGAAATAATTTAAACTTAAAACTGAGCCGATCTATTTAACGTGCCTATATATACAAGTACGAAGGTTTAAATTAAATAAAAATACAATCCGATATAAATATGTTGCTTCTTCACAGAACACAAAATAGCAGGTGAATAAGAGAAGGCATATCAAATAAGACGTTCGAACAATATATAAGTTAATACTCCTCAAAAAAAACAAGACAGAAAAAATGGGGGATGAATAAAACTTAGTCTTCTGTTTACAGAGTATAGGTTAAATTCCCCGTGGTAGTGGTAGATTGGGTACGAGTTGTATCCGTCGGACAAAATATTGAGAGCAGATATTTATGATTTAATTACAGCAACAAGAACAATATTATTTCACACTTGTAAGACATTAACTTTTCATGAAGATCCTGCCAAGTAATCCATAAAGCTAAAACAAAGCTAGCACGAAATTTAAACCGATCTGTTTTTTCATTTAACAAGATGGCAAAAATAGTAGCTGTGTTGGTTTTAACTTTGTTTGTGCAATGTTACCACGCCTCGCCTCACTGGAAGAGAAACAGTCGCCCTCTTGTAAAGAAAAGTGACATTTCGTTACGTGCCGGGGCTGTCAATACGTGGCCACTTCACAAACGCCAGTTAACTCATGAAACGGATGATCAATTTCAGAGTCAAGACAACCACGACAAGATACACCACTCAGCAAACCTGGAAAAACGAGATTTTTCAAATTCTCCTCACATACACAAGCGACAAGTCCTGCAGAAGAAAACACGTGGATACCCTTTGGTAAACAAGCGACAAAACAAGCTCGGGGAACCTTTCCCAGACCACTTCATGGAAGAGAACAACGAATCAGATGAACTTCAACGCCGTATTTTTGGGAACGATATAGAGGACCAGACAACAACTTCACCGTTCATAAGGAAAGGGAAACGAATTCTCGACACAACATTCCGAGACGGTCAAAAATACATGCTCCATCAAGATGTTGAAGGCGAATCACAAATACGTCAACGCCGTATTTTTGTACCTCTTCAAGTTCAAATTACAACATCAGCACCAAGCGCATATTAAATGGACATATCAAATACGCAAGAGTATTACATATAATAGCTTGCATAAAAAATACACAAATTGCAGATTTTTTTGTTTTTGTTTGTCATACCCTCTACCGTATAAGCTAGACTAAGCACACATTTCCAGCATTCACATTTTTCACCTTTTTTTAAGACGGAATCATTTAAAAATAGCTACTAAAGGCCGGTTTTCACTAGACGATTTTAGCATGATCATTTCATCAGTATTTTCGTGGAACATGCTTAAAGTCGGCTAGTGAATATGACCACTTTAAGCCACTCAGTTTACCTGTACCAACATCACCAAAACAACATCTAGATTTGAAAACATGGCGCGAGCTTCCACATAGAATGTAAGCTGGCGTTCGAAATCTCGTCCGAACGAAACCTAAAAATAATGTCAACAATCGAAAGGAACAAAAAATATTACGCTTAACATACTTCACCCTCCACAATTTTTACTTCTCTACTATTTTTACTTAAGTTTTTAACTAAATGTTGATGCCCTGCACTTTAACATAACAGGCGGTAATATGCACATAGCCAAAGAGAAGCATTTGAACAGCAACTGGACTTTTAGATTCTGCGCTTATAAGGAAAACATTAGAGCTCGTTAAAAGCCACGCCCAAAAAAACTAATCACCGCAAGGTGGTCGTAAGGAAGAATGTAATAACATATTTTTAAAATAAGTATATAGAATACTTACTGTTCGTAAGAAGCCAGATATCAAATTCCCCATCACACGGCGATCATCGTCGAGCGTGATTGCACTAAAACAAACAAGTAAACAACACGTGTTCAGATTGTGTAAATAACAACAATTATTTTTCGTAATTTTTCAATAGTGTGTAAAGCATCTCACAAGTAGACTGAATGTGAATTGTGTAAGCCAAAATGGTAATGCAAGTACCGCTTCTTGAAAAACGGAGATTATAATGGCACGTTACTTACACTATTAACCCCCGTCCAGCCCTCTCAAATATAGCGTTGTAGCTATAACTGACTATGGTAACCAAACTTCTGCTTCTTTGTTTACTTCCTTATTTATATTTTTCTTGTTTAGTTCTTTTTTACATATATACAAATTTTAAATATATTTATTTTGATGTTTAAGCTACCTAAATTCTCCACAAAGTAAACTAAGGTCCATTCCCACAAGTAGTTATATAGGACATTTCTACACTACGTCGTTCATGCAATAAGGGCTTGCCAAAGTTCACTTGTTCACAGCGGACTTAGAACTTAGTTTATTTTGTTAGATCCAAGCTCCGAAAACGTGTTAATTGATGCTCCTTTTTCTTAAATTTAAACCCTGACACAATGTTAAGTCTACTAACCCAACCTAAACATTAAAATGACTTCTAATTTTAACAAATATTCGCATTTACTGTTCAGAAGATTTATATTTTCTATTCGCGAAAAGTTTTTTCGCGAAATATACCTTTCATATTTCTTCGGCAAAATTCACAATTTTCGAACCCCTGAAACCGCGAAAAATTTTTTCACAAAAATTTATTATTGGGTAATTTTCTTCCCTTAAGGTATTATTAAAATCTGTCATATCTTATCGGCCTTCTTAAAATGCCTAAAATTCTGAAACTAAGGAAATATAACTATTAAATTGGTCTAAAAACGTCCCATTAACATTCAAATTATAAAAATATTTTCGTACTCAAGTTTTTTTTAATTTTTATAAAAAAGTCTATGAAAGAGGCCCAGGAGAGACCTAATCACGACTATATGAGGAGCACGGTTGACTGTTGAAATTTTTAGTCTGTCTTTTATGTATTATGTTCACCGTTGACTAATGTTTGAGAAAAAATACTTCACTGAAAAGGCAGTGACCAACCACAAAAGCGCAAAGGCAGTTATCCTGAAGATTACATTCGACATAGGACGCCAAGTCCCAGCCAGTTGACAATACACCATTTCGATACATACCTGACAGAGTCATGCATTGTTTTGCATATTGAAAACAGAGAATTGATCAGAACAGGATCAGACAGTTCTTTTGCTGTTCTAAAAAATAAATAAGTAAAAAAATCAATATCCAGAACCAAAGCACGACAGTTGTGAGAAGAGATACTTTTTTGTGTGGTGGTGGTGTTTTAAGGATTGACTATTTTTTCGTACCTGTTATATGCTTCCATAATGGTGCGAGAGGCTTCCACTTTAACAGATTCTTTTTGAAACATGTCAAAAAATGGCAAAAAGTTATCCTGAAAATAAACACAGCAACCTTTTTTAATCTCACAGTTGCTTTAACACCTACTGAGTAGATTCTGGGTTGTTTAAAGGGCGTCCGAAAAGCCCGACACGACTAAAATAGTTCCCATTTTGGGATTTTGTTTTTAAGGACTTTATCTTATTTTTAACACTGAGAAAACAGTACATTTGTTTGCATGCATGCCCTTTTATAGATCTAAAGTTATGACAACTGAAAATATTGGCAATTTGGCGAGACAAATATGAAATCATAATTTATGCAAATAATGAAAAATTTCGTAACATGGATATCTAGAATGCCACACAGAGCTTTTTAAATTTATTAAGTTCCAACTATAACAGTTGAACATCATTGTCATCTTGCACTCCCTTAAATGACAGCACTCTTAAGTGGATAGTTTTTTTTCAGAAACAAATTATGTAATTGTATCTTCGAGTGGAAAGTGGAAATGTTTTCACGCAGAAACGAGAACCAAACATTTATATCCACAAAATTGGAGACCAACTAAAACACCATGGGAATATTACTTCCCGCTATAATTCCCTCCATATTTTAACCAGGGAAGTTGTCTTACTATGGTAAAAATAACCTACCATTGCAAGCACATTGCTAAATTCGTCTTTCGAAACAACTTTCGTCAAAATAGATAGAAGCTAAAAAAAGGGCAAACGTTGAAGCATGGAGGTATAAAAGAATCGTATAAGTGATGAAAATAAGTATGTAAACAACATCTGGCCATTTAGTTTATCATGTTTTCTTTGTGGTGACGAATAATAAAAAAAAAGACTTTATTCAAAAATTAAGTTTATTTGACAAATTTATTTACATGTTAAAAAAAGTGATTTTCAGGACATTTCAGAACTTTTCAGGATATATTTTGTCATTTAACAGCACAATTTTTTTGACATTTTAGGACGATTCTTGCACCAAACAGCTAATCATGACAAATTTCTAGGAATTCCATGACTTATGAAAAAAAATTAATACATACTTCTTTTTGATGAAATTTTTGAAAGGCTTGTAAAAAGATTATTATAATTAGATATACAACAATTTTGATAACTTTTTATATTCCTGTCGAAAGTCCAGGCACTTTTCAGGATGTTCGGGGACAACTAATTTTTTCCAGTCCTGTGGTCAGCATATATTAAAACTGAAGTCTGTCAATATAAAAAAGGATAACAAATTCACCTGTGGGTAAAAATTTTCGAAGGCGCGGTCAGGTGTTATATGTTTCACAATATTTCCTAAAAGTGTGTTCACTTCATGGCACGTAAAATTCTTCACTGGGTATTCGATCCATACTTCAGCACATGAGATATACTCCTGTACAAACAACATAAAAAAACATAAGGGAAGGTTTAATGTAGAGACAGAAAAGAACCTTTAGTTCGTACGTTCAGTTCTACACAGAAAGGTTGATTCAAACACTTCCTTTTCTTAAATCTTTCCATAAATTCTGTTTCTCAAGATACGTAAGAGCACATTAAGGCATAAGTTAATATCGGTTAGTACCACAAATCTCAAAAGGAGTTGTGCTTTTCAAAAATATCACAGCTTACTGAAGGTTCTTTTAATTTGGTCACAACTTTCCAGACTTCATTCAAAATGGTTAACTTAATATCATCAGGAGGATCTTCCATTGCAAGACTTGTACCAAGAGATCTGTACAAGAGATACTAAAGAAAAAAAATATGTATTACATATTTCTTTATAAGCATAATGCCTATTTAAATATATGCTGAGCCTTTTTTTAATCATACTGATGTGTTTTCACTTGTGTTTTTTAATTTAACTAGTGTTATAATTAGACCTAGTCTTTCACAGCCAATTTAACACCACTACATTACACTGGCTGAATGTGGCCTTGTGTAATTTTACCTTAAGTTTTGTGGCTACTCCTTTAAAGCTAAAATAATTTCTTTATTAAGCCAACGGAAGCATACTCTAAGCCTGATTGTGTTTTTTTTGCATATGTATATCCCAGTCTAAATTTGAATTTATTGTCAACAACTTTATATTGCAGCATCTTCGAAGATGGGTTTTATTAGAGTGATCAGTAAATTTAGAAAAAAATAAAGCTGTACAAATCTACAAGCGGTTTTGCGATAAAGTCAAGAACGAGAAAATCTACAAATTTACCTTTGGAAATCCAGAGTCTTCAGTGTCTTTTATCAAGTTGCTAAATTCCATGGCTCTATAATAAAAGCAACAAAATGTCTTTCAATGTTAATGTCTGAAAAAGCACTGCTCCTTCAGTTAAACTTGAATTACCAGAGAAGAAAACATTCTATTAATACTTAACAAATCATCAAGAAATAAACACTGTTAGGTTGTCTAATATTAAGCCCAAAACTGCTTACCTTGATGCAATGTACTTTGGATCAAATGCTGACATCACAGAGTTCAGGATTAAAGCACTAAAAACAACAGCGTCTTTTATAATATAAAAAATAGAAAAAAATAACAAATTATGAAGTTATTTTATTACCTGTTGCATGTGTTACATTTTGTGAGAATTTCTGTCAGCGCCGTCTAGAAGGGAAAAGCGAACAATAAGAATATTATACCCAACCAACCTATGTTGCTTGTAAATTAATCAATCTTGAATTGATATTCAACTTGTGGCTGTAAAAAAAGTGTACTTCATCTGTGACAGAAGGGAAACTGTATGTTACCTGTCTACACAGTTATACACGAAACTCAAATCTTAAATAAACTTACATCGGAAGCTTTATATGCAATACACTGCAGTAGCCAATCCAAAGCTGGCGGGAATAACTGTAGATAAGTTGGCATGCCTAAGAATAAAAAAATATTGTACTAAGGTATGAAGAGGTTAGAAATAAATGAATCACCCTATTTAATAAACATACTTAGGCCTTGAGCTGCAAGCTTGTTCTGTACAACACCTTCCTTTAACTAAAAATAACATGGCATTATAACAAACAAAAAAATTGAATAACTTGACAACAACTTCGCAAACACATTATTTATATACATTCTTTGGTTTGGCTTTGCTTGGTTTTTTTTAAAAAAAAACTCAAGTGAGGGAACAGTTTCTTCAGTTGACTTCCACCACAAAAAGATAGGTGTGCATAATTTTGGGCATATTGTAGGATAACAAAGTGTATCCAAGTTCCTTTAAAGTTCATCAATCGTTGACTCTAAGCAAAATAGCTGTTGTTGGTGTGTAAAGTAAGTCACTGGATATATGACACACACACATTTTTACTGTAAGCACAGAAATATGATTGAGTATCTAAAACAACTTCAATTTTCAAAATTGACTTTCTTTCAAAGTTTTTTTTTAAAGTTTCCTAAAAAGTTACATTCTGTTTCTTATAACAAACAAATGGTTAATTTTCATAAATTGTATGACGTAAAATGGCATTGATGTGCTAAGTTGTACAAAACATATTTCTTAAAGTAATATACCCTTAATTTTAGTAACTTTTTCATAAACATTTCAGGAAAAAGTTTGTGCCTGATAATGAAAACAAACATTGACTAAAACCTGTTTATAAGATGACAAGTAGTCAAACCAACATGGCTTTAAATGATCTTTAAACTGTGGAGCTACAATTATACCAACCTAAACATAAGTAATTCTTAAAAAATGTTACATCATAAAATTTATACTTTATACATTTTCATACAAATTTACAGTCAATGAAGGCATTCAGAATTTTTATTCTTGTTGTCACCATTAACCAACAGTAATTCAAATTCTCTCAAGGCGGTAATTAATGAAAATGTGACCCACAAATTCGACATGCAAATACTCACATCAACAATTTAAGCAGAGGAAAAATTGTCAAAGAAATTACAAGAGTTATTTAAACAAATGACATACTCTGCATAAGTAAGCTCGCGCATACACAGCTACTAATGGATCAGCAATTCCTCGTATCTGGTGTGTCAATCGCATTAACGCTTGCGAATACTCCCTATCAAACAAAACTTTCACTGTTAGATGATCAGATCACTGTGAAACTATAGTGCTGAAGCTCATTTCCATTTGACTAGTGCAAAAAGCTCTTGAGCTTTTTTGTTAGCGCTTTGACACTTGGAAAAATCTTTTATTTTTGCATGCGCTAATGCACTCAAATGAGAATGACCCTTAATTAAGAAGCTTAAATTCCAGGTTTAGAGAACAAAATTCCAGGTAATTTTTTAATTCCAAATATTGTGTTGTTCACTTAGACCATATGAAGAAGGAATCAATAGTAAAAAAAATTTATAAACAGAAAAAATAGTACCCTGTAGTTAGAAAACTGTAACACTTCAAGATGGCCATCTCGACATATCTGAAAAACTTTTGTTAAAGATAATAATATTCACCAATCAATTTTACAGTGCATCTTAATATACAGCATCAATACAGATATGTCTATGTGATTTTTGTTGATTGTAACAAAATTCTAATAACTGCCATCAATTTATGGAAAAAAATCAAAAGACAGATCCTTTCTTTATCTACATAATTTAGTTTGACCTAAGATATTTGTTTTTATTTGGTTCAAAGCAGGCCAAAGAATATTTATTCCTTCGTAAAAATAGCTCTAAACATAGTAAATTTATTGATATTTAACAAGAACTTTCTTTAACAAAAAAATGCTAGTGTGCTGTTGATAGAAAATACAGAATGCCAAACATTATGAGAAGTTAACCAATACAACACATTTTAAGGCTCGATGTGTTCTTTTTGACATACATGTATCAAAACATTCTTGAAGAAGCTCAAACATTGTTCACGAGCAGCTTAAGATTACGAAAAGATACAATCTTGGGATGAGTTCTCGAATTGATGCTACTTTATAAAACCAATTGCGGCATGTTTCTTTTGCTGATTCTGGTACTTCTTCTGGTGTAAAATTTTCTGGAAGTGGTCGTGGAGTATTACTACCAGCAGTGTATGTAACAGATTTTCCATGAATTCGCTCAAACACAAGCTTGCCTAAAACAAAAGAGATAACATAAAACAAAAAAACATAAATGAAATCATGAGCAAAATGCCTAAACAAAAAGAAACTCAAATTTGCACACCACTTACCAAAATTGTCCAGAATATCAGTTATCAACACAAATTTACTTGGATAAAATTGCAAGACAGCTGTGTCACCCAACAGCTTTGAACACTAAATGAAAAATAATAACAAATTAAAAGATCAGATTTACATCAACCTGTTGGCATAAATTTTACTGATTGGATTGATATCACATTGTGTTTCTTGTCTTATCTATATTTTTACTAAGATAATTGTTTTGTATTGACATTCACTAAGATATGGCATACCTGAATTCCAATTTTTAAAGCTTTCACTCTTTGGTCTAATCCCCAAGCAGATAATAATGTCTAAAATAGATAAGAGTGAAAAAAAATATTGGGTCACTTAAACTAATGCGCTGTTCTAAGCCTGACTTTAAACTGCTCCATCGAAATAGTAAACAATACCATGATAAAATAAGGTATTTTTATTTAAATTTAAACATACAACCATTTTGTTTTCTGTCCACTGACAGAAAAACCTAAATTGAGAGGCTCAGATAGCCTTTTTGGCAGTTTCACAAAAAATTGTTTATAAGCTTTTGCCCAAAATCTAGCCATCTCCAAGCTTAAAAAGCTTCATTGTTGCCTTATATTACCATAAAACTGTCAAAAACATTTTATTTTGCTATGTAACTGGCAAAAGCTTTCATACAAAAAAATGCTGTATTAGCGCTTTTGTATTAAGTCTAAACATGACCATAGTTCCTTTTAAAATTGTTCCCACTGAGAAAGTCTGACACTCAAGGTTTAATTTGGTGGAAACATAAAAGGTGTGCACATACCTTCCGCTGTTTTATTTGTTTGTTTGTCTTAAAAAAAAAAATTACAAACACTTACTGAGTTAAGTTCTTCAATACGATTAACATATTCGGTTTGACTAAGATTTAACATCTCTTGGATAGAACCCTAAAATAAAAACAACTTTAGAAAACGTTTAAGCAAGGAACTCACCTAAACTCACTATTATCATTTTATATTTATAAATGTTAACCCTAATTTCTTTTCTAAGATAGCTGCAAAAGATCAAAATTTTATGCTTTGTGTTTGGTTACTGAATCAAGTGAAAGACATGTTCTCATCAAAATATTTTTTTCGAAAACTTAATTTATTTAAAATCTAAAAATTTGAGGTTTAAAAAATATAATGTAACATAGTTATAAATTATCGAGAAAAAAATTATTAAAATTTAAGTTAAAAAAAGTTTAACCTCCTCAAAATCATCAAGTTGTTCAAGCCGGGTTTTCAATTTATCTGTTGTTGATGTCTGTTGTTTTACCACAACTAAAGAAAAAAGGGATAGGTTGTATGGCATTTCTTTATGTTAACATTGCTGTATGTTTGAAATAAAAGCTGGCTATAGGCGAATTAAATATAGCAAAGTTGTTAATTTTCTGACTATAAAATGATATACAAAGACATGCTTTTACGGAAATCCTTCAGCAATTCTAATTCACGTAAAAATAGCAATTTGCATCAGCAAATTTTCATTGACATGAAAGAAATTGAATTCTATTTACAACTTAATGATGCATTGATTATAAAAAACTTGAGAATGGTCCCAGTATTGAAAGTTTCTTAAGAACTTCATAATTTTAGTATATGCAATTTCTTGTGGGCTTTTTCAAAAGCCCACAAGAAAAGGGAAGACTGGATTAAAAAGTAAAAAATTTTTTTTTAAAAAATTTTATTCCCATAACAACAGCATTAAACTTTTATAAACAATTAAAATTTCAAGTACAACTTTGTTATAAACCAAAGAAAAAACATTGACAAGATATACTGTACACCTTTCATTTAAAATATAGAACTTTTTAATTCTGCTTTAGTTCGAGATTGCCATTAATATGGACTTACGTTTTTCTCTATCACTGCCAGAAAGAAAGCTCTAAAATAACAACAACAAAAATATTATCAGAATCTGTAGTAAAAAGATACTGCCTAATTTTGTACTACATGTACTGTGAAATACGAAGCACAATGTCAAAAGTACACAGACCAAGCTTTTGAGATCTGTGCCCTTGACAAAGAGCATTCTATTTGTGATGCTCTCTAGGAAAATCGACCACTTCTCTTTTTGTATTAAAAATTACGAAATACGGAAATTTCGTATTTAAAAATACGGATGTCGTATTTTAAAACACGCATATTTTTTAAAATACGAATTTTCGTATTTTTAAAAATACGCAATTCTATTTTTGAAAAATACGAAATACGAATGAATGTATGAAATGATGAGTTGTTGAATAAACTGAATAGAACAATTACTCAATTTTACAAGTTTGTTTTTAATAGGTTTTTAATTGGCTCAATGATTTCGCAGGGACGTTTTTCTTCACTTTAGAATGAAATACGGCAACTTTAGAGCTTTGTAGAGAAGTTTTCTCGTCACTTTAGAATGTTATATGAAAACTTTAAAGCTTCGTAGGAACGTTTTCTTGTCATTTTAGAAAGAAATATGGCAACTTTAGAGCTTTGCAGGGACGTTTTCTTGTCATTTTAGAATGAAATACGGCTACTTTAGAGCTTTGCAGAGAAGTTTTCTCGTCACTTTAGAATGTTATATGAAAACTTTAAAGCTTCGCAGGGAGGTTTTCTCGTCATTTTAGAAGGAAATATGGCAACTTTAGAGCTTTGCAGGGACGTTTTCTTGTCATTTTAGAATGAAATACGGCTACTTTAGAGCTTTGCAGAGAAGTTTTCTCGTCACTTTAGAATGATATACGAAAACTTTAAAGCTTCGCAGGGACGTTTTCTCGTCATTTTAGAATGAAATACGGCAACTTAAGAGTTTAGCAAGGATGTTTTCTCATCATTTTAGAATAAAGTACGGGAACTTAAAAGCTTCCCAGGGACGTTTTCTCGTCATTTTAGAATAAAATATGGCAACTTAAGAGCTTCGCAGGGACGTTTTCTCGGCATTTTAGAATGAAATACGACAACTTTAAAACGTCATATATACGCTTTCATGTCATTACGATTATGGTTACGGCAACTTTTTAATAAAAGACAAGTTTATATTTTACAAGTTAAATTGGTTTTTAAATAGTTCATTTATTTCAAAATCTGTTTCAATAATATAAAACATTTACTTTTTCTCATAAAACGATTATGAGATAATGTAAAAAAAGATAATGAAACGATTCCTATATGATGAAAATTGAGACGATGCCTTCCATTTTTTATGTTTTCGAATTATATATCTACAGCATATTTTTAGAAATGCGTATTTTTAATACAAATTGCATGTTTAAAAATACGCATATTTTTAAATAAGAATTTCGTATTTATGAAAATACGAAATTTTTTTGAAAATAAGAAAATACGGTTTTCAAAAAAATATGCGTATTTTTAAATATGCAATTCGAATTTCCAAAAATACGAAATACGAAATTCTATTGTTTTAAAAATACAAACTAAAAATAGAAGCGGTCGATTTTCCTAGAGAGCATCACATTTGACAGTACGATGTCAAAAACTGGTCATTTTTTAATGTAACAAAAAATTTGAAGCCAATTTATGTTTAATTTGTTCTTCCCAAGTCACTGAGGAAGGAACTAAAACTTGTTCAATTTTGATACTATTTCAGATTAAGATCGTTCGATTTTAAACTATTGTAAGTACAAAAAACATATTCAAATGTATGTATTTTAATTAAAACAAAAAGACACTAGTACTATTATAAAAAGTACCTTCCTAAAACTGATTAGTATGGCTCCAGACAAAGCCCTGTTTTGATAAACCGTAAGCCAATCAAATCATTGGATTTTTTCATCCTAATTGAGTTTTTTGTATCAGACAGATAATAAAAATCATAAAAAAACACTTCAAAATTTCACAATTCAAACACAACAAAATTGTTGACATACTGTTGAAATGGACAACTTCTCAGATGTAGTGTACTTGGATAAAATGCCACTTCTTTTGGTTGACCATGGTTCAAATGTGCTATCAATGTAACCTTCTGTATCACCGAATTTTTTGCCGGAGTCAACACTTCCCTGAACATAATAAACATTAGACACAATTTGATAAAATGATTGTACAACAAAAGCATAGACCATCTATATTTAAAGTTTGTTCATTATATAGCACTGCATTTAGGATTTCATTGGTAATGATACTGTGTTTCACTATAAATAAAATTCTCTTGGTGTAAAAAGTATTAATTTTCCCTTTTCTACTAGAAATGATAGTGAGTTTGCAAGGAGGAAAAGAATTATATGCAATGCAATCAAGTTAAAACCACTCAGCATGGCAAACACAACACGTTTTGATATTTTCACAAATAAAGTAAGAAACTGTTTTTTTGCAAGATATCCATGCATTCACTGCATTCCACTTTTTCAAATGAGGCTATCAATGAACTATTTTTAAATATTGTTAAAATAATTGGACACTGTGTGGTAATTGTAAAAAACAGAATCAAATCTAAAATTATATACAATTATTTTAAACAAATATTAAAAATAAGCCTACTTTCTTTTTTCTTCCAAAACTTGGTACATCTTCTCCTCTTGCCAACAATGATAATGGATCGGTCCCGTCTAAACCTTCTGGACTGGCAAACAATGACAGAGGATCTGAGGGTGTTTGTTTTTCAAGTTTTTCAGATGTTGAAGAGCGAATGTTAGTTCCAGATACATTCTAAAAGGTTTTAAAAATTTATTCTGTAAAGGCTTTTCAAATAATATTTATTGCTAGTTACCTTGACGACGTTAAAAAAACAATCTTAAAATAGTAATATAGGCATTGTAGCATTTTTAAATAAAACGCCACCCTTTATCAATCTCTTTTTTATATCAATGTGATGCAAAAACCAAATCTTATACAATAACCTCTCCGCCACCTTTTAATTTAAAAATCTTAAGAGCTTTTTCAAAAAACAAAAAGTTAAAGACACAAAAATAGTATATAAGATAAAAGAACAAGTTAATCATTGTTACAAAGGTGTAGGATTTTTAATTTATGTTATTGTATAAAATGTTTCTGTCACACTTACTAATTTTTGCATTTCGAACATAATTCTATTAGTATTTCAATATTTTTACATATCCAGAGCTAATACAATCAATTTAAACACGGTTATACCGATTTTGGGGAATCCAATTTGAGCCCCCAAAATAGAGAGATGAAAACTGCCTTACTTCTCCTAATGATGAATAGGGAAAAAATGTGACGGTAACGGTCCTAGGCTTTGTAGGTTTACTTTAAAATAATGAATTTAACAAATTGAGTTTCTCGTTTTTTGAAAGACAATTTAGGGGATTACCGACGCCTAAAGTAATTTTTTTGGATTAACCCCTGATATCATATCATAATTTTTTTCAAGTGGAGTTATACTACCGTCATAAAATAATATCAATGGTAAAGAATGTTTTTGATTAAAAGGTCAATATGTTTACGCTTTTCTTTTTTCATAAGCATTTTGTTTATTAAGGAAATTAGGAAATGAGAAAAACAAAAAAATATAAAATAAAGTTGTCAGCCTTCAAAATGATGGTTGGACATCAAACATTGTTGGACACAGTGCCAGCATGTCATTAGTAAACTTTTTATTTCAACAAAGAATCTTTCTTTTCATTTCCCTCTTTAGCATATGATTGAATTAGAACTTGTTTCGCCCCTAATTAGGCAAAGAAAACCTTTTTCAGAGAATGTCAAACATGGTGGTCATCTGCTTTTTCTCAGAAAAAATAGATTTTTGTGTTTACATAAGCTAAAAACATACACTGCGAAATTGTTTCTTTATTTTTATAAGTTTGGTGCATTTCGGGCTTCTGGTTAATTGTTGAAATCGAGCTATCAAACATTTTTACCTTTACCACTGTACCTCTAAGCGGATGCTCACTTGTCTCTGCATAGTTACTCCTAAATTTCTTTCTTTCCAATTCATAATCTCGTTTTCTGAAAACCCTGAAATGCAAAAAGAAATAATTTATGCCATACTTTTTATATTATATAGGAATTTAATTAGGAAAAAAAACTGCTTAAAATCCAACTACTTTGATTCTAGATCTAATTTTATCATTACGTTTGATGTTTTTGATGGCTAAATAAAAATTATTATAGATGATAAATATTTTTAGTTGAAACAGGAAATAGATTTGCAGGTCCATAAAAAGCACAAGATCTGAATGGCTATACACGTCAATTCCTAATGGTTTGGTAAAAAATCTTCATAGACTGCCCTTTACAATGGATGACCAAAAAAAGAAGTATTGAGCAAGAGTGTTTTTTATAAAAATGGCTTATGCAGCAAGATTTAGTATAGTGCAAAATAACAATGAAAAATAAATTTGCATGTGTGTTACAGCGCACAATCTTTTGCTAATGCTTGCGTACTTTTCCAAAAGCATTAATATTTAATATACACAATATTTGCAAAATTAAAAAATGCAAAAATTACTGTTATTTTTTTATTTTCACACAAATTTGATTATGGTTACTAAAAGTTTCTTGATGGCACGTGGTTGCAATTCAATGAGAAGCTATCATACAAATACATACTAAATGGCAGACTAAAAAAATTTTTCACTGAAAATATGCATCAGTTGATTATGTTGAACTTTGAACTGTCATACGATATGATAAATTCCCAGATGCAATTAACTGTGCATGGCATGAAGAAGTTTATTTACGATTTATTTTGTTGTATTTTATATAAATTTAGACTTTTTCATTTAGTCAAATTCAAGTTTTCAAGTTTCAACCTTATTCAAATTAACTCAATTTCCAACTCGGCCATATTTGTGGCAAGCTGGTAATTAATTATATCTTATATTCAACTTGTAATAATGTATGCACTTTGTGTTCAGGCTCTTTTTTCAATCAACTAAATTATTTTATTTATTATTCAATTGTTGCAAACACAAAGCAAATTGGTGCATTTTCTCTTCAACTGGTTTGGGTCTGCCTTAACCTTACACACCATTGGCACCTAAAAATGTTTTTATTACATTTGCTTGTAAAATACTTTGATTTCTAATTCCGGCCAATATATTTGTGTTTATACTCACCAGTCAGCTCTTTCGACAGTTCCCATTTTACAGCGTTACCATAGAATGTCTTACTCTAAGAAAAAGAATTAAAGTAATTAATATGGAAGGAATACACCAAAAAATAATTTTCACCCATAGGAGATAACTTGCTCTATTGGATTTTACATGACAACAATTATTTTGCGAATTGCGTGTAAATTTTTATCTGGAATGTCTAGTAGGTTAAAAAACAGATTTTTTAAACGGCAAAATTGTTGTCCCTTGCTATGTACATGTACTCACAAAAGCAATTTTTAGAATACTTAATACTTCTTTTTACTTATTTCAGCATTTTTTTTGAGAAAATGTCATAGAAAAAGATTTTTCATTTTGACTTTCTGGATTTGGAGAAAGCTTTCAATAAAGTACCAATATCAAGTTATTTGGTGATTCTATGCACAGCAATGCTAGAAGTCACATTAGATGGTGTGTGGCCTTGTGGCTATGGAGTTTACTTCATAATCACATGGTCCGTGGTTCGGTCTACAGCGTTGGCATGTTTAGCAAATGTCTTTATCACAGCTACAGGGCAACCCATGCCATGTGAGGGAAATTGGGTAGGTACTGCCGGGGTATACTTAATGTATACATTCCAAACAGAGGACCCAAATTGATAACTGTGTTTTCGACATTGAAATAGCTATCCTGTATAAATAATCAGAATAATAATCAGAATAATAAAAACAAAGCAAAAAATTTGACATATATATCAGCGCTTAAAATAATGGCCGGTCAACAGTCACTGACCGCCGAATTTTGTTAATTGACAGTCAGGATCACGTTACGAGCGGTCAGACTGACCGGCGATCGATTCTTTGCTTCGCAAAAAAAAAATATTTATCTACTATTAAGAATAGATAATAATCTAAATATCTCGCTTCACATTTATTTACCATTGATTCATACACATTTTTTCATATAGACAATTGAGCAGCGTTTTCAATCACGCACCAAAAACACTTTAGTCACTTCAATAATGCTCACCTGGAATGTCTGTATTGTTTGTATAAAGTAATTATTTACTATACTAAAAATCAAAGAAAAAAATTACTTAAATTTCAGAATTTGAATGTAAAACATGTGCGTTTAAAAATGAATTATTTTTAGAAATTGAATACGTTACATTGCGTAATAACACCTGTTGTTCTTTTCGAATGTTACTGGCTTTTTATGTTTCGAGATGAATTTATTAGATTGTATATCGCAGAAGTTGCCGGTGGCATGCTTCGAAAATGCTTGTCACAGACAGAGCTTAACATGAAGCAAAACTGTACAGAAGACTCAATTGTTAGAGTCTTCCCAGAACATCTCTTCTC
Source organism: Hydractinia symbiolongicarpus (assembly GCF_029227915.1). Taxonomy (NCBI): domain Eukaryota; kingdom Metazoa; phylum Cnidaria; class Hydrozoa; order Anthoathecata; family Hydractiniidae; genus Hydractinia; species Hydractinia symbiolongicarpus. Next base: position 21,283,497 of record NC_079881.1, read on the forward strand.
ACAAAACTGAGGGCAGGGCTGACTTATTGTCTGCTGTGTCGTGTAGGAGACAGAACTTCTGGACTTCTTTTCAATACGATATACATTTTTTTATCGATTATTATTACTAAACATATTTGATTTCTCTTTCCCCTTTTAAAAAGATTTTTTAAACTTTATTCAACATGTTTTTTCTTTGGTATTACATTACGAGAACATTCGTCCGAAAGCTGTATTAAGGTACAGGACACCTAACCTCTCCCATGTTCTGGTTATATTTAACTTGCAGGGGTGCGCACTCTTCTCGCAGTATTCTCTGTGACGATGAAGGTCGGACTGACTTGTGGCATGGTTCCAAATGGTCTTCCGTCTTTCGTTCGAGTTTCTGTGTAATGCACCAGCCGAGCATAATAGTGTCAGCATGAAGAAAAGGGATCGACTTTAATGTTCTCTATACCTTACGTTCTTCATAAAAACACCGACCGTTTTTGATTGTGGCATTCATTCAAATTTCACAACAAAATAACGCCAGCAATTTTTTTGCCAATGCAACTGCAACGGCAGTGCCGAATGCGACACTAACTAACTGTGCAACCTAGTTCCCAGGCAGCTCGCTTTTATGAGCGCGAGGGAACCAAAGTTCACTAATTATCGTTCATTGTGTATTCACTTGACGAAGTACACCAATGTGAAGGTAGGTCAATGGGACTTGTATTTCATCAGGGAGGACGGTCAGTATGACCGCAGTGATCAAATATTTATTTTAGGCGCTGTATATAAAGGGTCCTGTACTTATACTCATATGTTGTGTTTTGGTTTATAAGTCCTTCCAGCTTTAATGAGGTACAACGATGGCAAGGTAGAGAATCTCTCAGAAAATTACTGTCCAACTAGACAGCAATCTTGACTGAGTAACAAATTCAAGAAAGACTTTACCAAAGATATAAGCACAGACTTAATGCAAAGGAATTTAAGTAAGTAAGTTATATTTGCCATCATTATAAAATCGTTAAAAATATTTACAGAGAAAAAGAAATTGAAAACAAATAAATAAAATAATAAACTATATATAATATTAAAATGTATCATAAAAAATATAAAAAAAATTAAATGCAATTTTCCTGAGTGTTGATATGTTTGATGGCTGGATAACACAAAACAAGCCAAGGCGAGATTTCCATTGTGGTCCATTTCTACCCTTATAGAAAAAAAGATAAGCATAACGAAAACGAAAGGATTATCAAAAGATCATATGAATTTAATTCACAAAATCATCTGAGTCCCTTCTCGTTATAACATCAAAATAGTGCTTTTTTAGGTTGTGTTTAAAACTGTTTGTAGTACTAGATCTTTTAAGACCCTCAGGAAGAGTATTCCATAAGGAGGGTCCAAGGTAGGAAAGACACTGTTGACCTTGGGATGTTTTTACACAAGATTGTTCAAGCCTCTGGAATGATGAACGAGTCGAAGCTCTTCTATGACTTGATGGAATAAATACATCAGACATGTACAGAGGACATTTTTTCTGAAAAAATTTATATGCATGATTGTTTACGCATACTTTAAACCTTTCGCCAACTGGTAGCCAATTTATTTCCTTAAAATCCGTAGCACCTACATGTGATCTGCTACTTTTTTGTAAATAGAAGCGAACACATTTGATTTGAGCAACCTGGAGCTTCTTTTTTAAAACTTTTGTCAGGTTTGGATACCACACAGTACTGGCATAGTCGAAATGTGGTAGAGTTACAAAGAAGTCGTCGCAGATCCTTGTTCAAAAATGAGCTTTGACGATAAAGAAATTTAATTTTGCCATTAATTTTGTTAATCACATGTAAGGCCATTGACTCACCAGACAGTGATTGGTCAAAGATGCAACCAAGATATTCAACTTTCGTATGCTGCTTGATTTCTACTCCATTGTAGGAAATATTAAGTTTTTAATTTGAGTTTATAACATGGTCAAGTAATTTTTGCAATGATGTGAAAATAATCAATCAAAATTCTGTTAGTTTCTTTTTCTTTATTAATTTATCAAACCACCTTAAAATGTATAATGGAGCTAAATGAACATTTAGCTCATGTTAATTGTGGTGACTGCAGTAATGTCTCGGTTGCCTTGTACTTACTAATGTTCTTAGGATCACATATAAGGAAACTTTACTTGAAACAATATTGGTCAATACAGGATGGGAGACTTGCCTCGCCTACCAGCTTTAAGATGCCTCGCTTATTAGGACAGGCCTATAAATACCTGTATATTACCCATTTCAAGTTTGGCTCTGCAAACAACCAGTTAGAGCTAAAGATTCCCACCCGCCCTCCCTATACTATTCATAATGCTGTGTAGGGTTTGCCAAACTAACAACATTTTTGTTTTGTTTTATGTGATGTCACTCGGTCAACCAATGCGGAGTATCATTGCCTCATCACCACATAGCGTTCGTCACCGCAACCATTGTTAAAGACACAGTTATCCGAGTTCAGTATATGACTGGTTTAAAATGGCTTATCGCTCACGCATCAACAAAGATGGAGACACTTGCTCTAGCTGCACGGTTTCCTTGAACAACTATTTGGCTAGCAGTGTTGTCAAGGTTTTAGTCCAGCAGTGGGAGCAAGAGTCCTGGCTAATTACACATTGCGCGTTTTAACTGATGGGGATGTCGGGCTTCCTAAGTCAGCCAGAAGTTTGGACAGATACACGTGTGTGGCCTGTTGATTATATCATTACTTGATATTATTACTGTATGCTATTATTAATTTATAATATTATTATTAATTATATTGAAGAATAGAAGAGAATAATGAGATGTGAGGAAGTAATGCCGTGGGAGACATTCACAATTGCAGTGCAGCCAAGATGTGCATGTCGTTGTGAGTGTGTCATACCATTAAAGTGCATTATGACGAAGAGAATAATGAGATATGCCGTGGTAGACATTCAAGCTTGTCGTACCATTGAAGTGCATATGTAATGCCGTGGGAGACATTCAAGCTTGTCGTTCCATTGAAGTGCATTATGATGAAATGATGATGAAATGCCGTGGTAGACATTCAAGCTTGTCGTACCATTGAAGTGCATTGTGACAGGAGAATAATGAGATATGCCGTGGGAGACATTCAAGCTTGTCGTACCATTGAAGTGCATATGATGAAATTAATGCCGTGGGGGACATTCAAGCTTGTCCTACCATTGAAGTGCATTATGATGAAATGCCGTGGGGGACACTCACAATGGAGTGCAGCCTAGATTGCATGTCATTGGGAGTGGGTCATACCATTGAAGTGCATTATGATGAAGAGAAGAACGAGATATGTCATGGGAGACACTCACAACGGAGTGCAGCCAAGATGTACGTGTCATTGTGAGTGTCTCATACCATTTAAGTGCATATGCTGGGGTTAGTGCTGTTTTTGTATCTGCACATGTATCTGTCCTGCCTGTTATTGTTTAATCTTATTGCCTGGCATCCCAATCCATGCCCCAAATATACAATTGCGTTCCAATGCGAAGGATGTTGTATAAATTTATTTCATAATACAATGTTCTCTACTATTATGATGTGTTTTCACTGAGGAACCCGGACAATTAATGTTTGGTTAATTACTAAGTTCGAAAGCTGCCAGTCAGTTAAGTAAAAAATTTTACCAAAGATTCAAAACTCTTGTCACAGAAGTAAGCAATCTACTTTGTCCTATATGTTGAAATTAATAGCAAATAATTATACTAAATAAACATTGAAATTTATGTCAAATGTTTTAAACATTATATAAACTTAATGGCCAAATGCACCTTGGTTCTGCAAGTGGTAGTTAGCGAAGAATGAGGTAGTGGAGTTAATTTGTGGAAAAACAACAAGCATGGAATATTTTTTGTCGCTCTAGTTATTTGACACAGAATGTCAAAAATTGTGATCTGAAAAAAGGTCAGTCGGTTGATTCAAATATCAGAATATGATGAAAGAATATGTGAAAAAAGTATATATATTGATTCGATTTGTAAGTCTACTGCTTATGGTACGTCATCCTGCGTGTACCCCAGTAAGGACATTGTGTGTCAAGCTCAGGTGTATGTTAGGACATACCGTAAATTAACAATAAGACGGTTCAGGAAAGGAAAGGTACAATGGGTAGTTGTTAACTAAAAGAGTGAATATGCTGTGCTGCCTTCATCAGCATTTGTTTTGTGGTGTGTGCGTACTCATTAGATAAGGGCAATTTTATACGAGTAGTTTTAAAAAAGACATAAAGGAAACAACAAATGTTGTAATAAAAAAGAGAGAAAGGAAACAATGAAGTTATAAAAAAGAGAGAGAAAAGAAAACAAGGAACAGTTGTAAATAATTGCGAGAAGGAAAAAATTGTGAGAAGGTAACAACAAGAAGTTGTTGAAAACAAATACGCTTTATGACAAATTCATTAAATGAAATACATTTGTCTTTCTAATACTGTGTTTTTTCTGGAAACATTAGCAATTAAACAGAAAGTTTTTTTTTTCATTTTCTGCGAAATTTAATATTTGATCATCTGTGAAAGTAAAATCCTGCAAAATCCATATAACTTGGTCAACTAAAAAAAATTAAATGAGCTAGAGAAAATACAATAATTTTATTGTTTTTTGTAATAACAAATTTCTCACTGGCAAAACTTTTCTCCAGAGGTCATGAGGGATGCAAATGAGTGTAAAAACTTTGAGTGTATTTCAAAATTTGTGGGAAAAAACACTCAAAAATTCACTCAAAAAAACCCACATCAATTTTAAAAATAAAAAAAAAATTTTAGCTGAAAGGGAAGCAGCCATGTTTTATCAACAATTTGTATCAACATAACTTGGTCTATCAGCAATGTGATGCTGATGAAAAAACATGCCTTTTATAGCATCCTTTAATCTAGCTATTCTGATTGCTTGTGAATACGTTAAAATAAGTTAACACAAACATATGATGCAAAGCAAACAGATGGAATGCGAGCAGGCAGATGATCATCCAAAAACTTGAACAACAAAAACAATACGTTTAGTGTAATTTTTACACGGAAGCAAATATTGCTTACTAAGCTATTTTATGCGCATGCGTTGAAGAAAACGAAAGATCAAAACATTACCAGTGGTCAGTCTACATTCACAGCAATTCAACTTATGTTTAGAACTTACACTAAGTGAGTGTGATCAATGATCAAAACATTCTCCTGCAAAACTGATTACGGGAAAATTACCCACACTTCAAAAAATCCAACACATATCAAAAAGAGTATCAAAATATTCCATTTGTTTTTATTATTTTTATTATGTAAATGTTTCTTAGTAGCTGTTAACTCATGAATCTTGCAGCCAATGGAGCTGATCCTGCGGGAGAACTTCTTTTTTCCAATTTTAACCAGGATAAAACGTAAGTGAGAAAATATTATCTAGCTAGCAAGGTTACAAAATGTTATTCTTTTTCTTCCTAACTTTCTACATTTTGAAACTTGTGAAAACAAAGCAATACCAAAGAAAGATTTACCTAAATATTCTGTGTAATTTAAATAGCTTACAGTCACACAGACACACACTATAGCACTTGTCCCAATATAGATTAGTAGTGAATGTTTACAAAGAGGGTGCTGATAAGCCACAATCGCCCCAGATATAAGGGCGAGTTTCCCGAACTAGCCTGGAGCATTTCCAAAATGCAATTCCTTGTAACATGCCCTTGGATAAAGGAGTTGATAAAGTTTATATATAAGTTATTTTTAAAGTAAACTTTATCAAAAACCGTTAAAACAGTTCTTTTAAGAAATTCGGTACCACATAGTAAGTTTACTTTAATTTTATAGTTTTTTGGATCATATCGGTGTCTGTTTTTTTTGTTTTTTGAAAAATTGTTCAGGCCTATGCAGGTTTTTTCGGGTGATTACTTGAAATTTTTTTCAAAATGCCGAACTTGTCCGAAAAAGCATGCACTTTTTACGACGTATGCAGCTTATCGGCACCCTCGTATGTTTGCAAAGATCCATATATATTTTACATTCTGACAGGCAAGAAAAGAAGAAGGACAGACTTTCCTTTCTTGCCTGTCAGGATGCATGCGCAATAGACCAAATTAGCTAAAATATTTTTAGGAATATAAGTTTGAAAATGCATTGGAATTGTTTATCTCAACTATTTTAAGCTAGCCTAGCATATGGACCTATATATATATATGATAGATAGATAGATAGATGTGCATATTTTACATGGCTAGCCTCACAAATATCGAGGGATATACCCTGTCTATTATTTCCAGGAGGGGCCATGGCGTAGATGGAGAGTCCTAGAGTATTTAATGCTCATTTTGAGCTACGCAGACCCAATTAGAGCCCGCGCTCTACTAGACAACTCCCGGCAACATCCAACGGCCCACACAGTGTGCCATCCCAATAGGGATCTGTGGGGAGGTAATAAAATATTTTTCCTAAAGTATTCTCCAGCCTGTCTAGTTTTTTATTATTATTATTATTATTATTATTATTATTATTATTATTATTATTATTTTGTTTTTAAAAAATATATATAAAATATGAGAATGTTAGAAAAAAAAGAAAGAAAAGAAAATAAGAATCAAATAGCAGATTATGGACAGAAAATTAGCAAAAATGGGAATTAGAAAAAATTTGAGTTTAGGATTCAAACTAAGGTAATAGACCTAGAATTCACTTTGTTTCAAAAACTTTTTAGAATTTTTCATACTCTTTTCTTCCCTGATATTAGAGAAGAGACTATTAAAAATTAAAGCTCCTTGATAATACGTAAGCTTGCGACCAGCTTCCGTCTTGATGCTAGGTAAGACTAATTTAGATCTATTTCCTCTGGTGTTAATCGAATGGCTAACCAATGTATAATTGCTGTCAACAGTAATATCATTAACGGCTTTGAACACCTCAATTGCTACTTTCCGTTTTCTTTGAGTGACGAATGTTGACCAATTCTTGCGGGTTTTGATGATGTGCTTAGCTCTTCTCAGCAAGGACTCAAATTTTCCAATCCATGTTTTATTCATTCCACCAAATATGCCGTAGCAGTAGAAGAACAGTGGATGGATTATTAAGTTAAAGATGGTTTCAGCAACATTTGGAGAAATTTTGTAACATATTTTATATAAAAGTTTGATGCATGAGGTTATACACTTGTATGTTTTTTTAAGGTGATGGTTCATGTTAAGGTGAGTATCCAGTTGAATCCCAAGGTATTCGTAATAATCTGGTTGGTTTATATCATTTTGATCAATCACAATACTGACAGAGGCTTGTGGTTTTCAGGACGCAAAGACAATAAATTCTGTTTTGCCCTTTTTTGGATTAAGAATTAGGCAATTTTTCTTCATCCAATCGTGAATGATATTTGCATCCAAATTTATACAATGTTCAATTTCATCTAACGACTTGCTTGATGAATATTGACCGTGTCAATACTCATCAATACTCGACAGTGTTTCAATTGGCACGGTAAGTCATTGATAAGAAGAATAAATAGCAATGGACCCAGGATGGAACCTTGGGGTACACCATACGTCATATTTTCAGGATCTGAATATGCTCCATCAATAAAACAGTTTGACTTTGTTTAAAAAGATAACTGCTTAACCAATCAATTTCAGTGCTAGTAATACTATAAAAAGACAGTTTCTGGAGAAGGCAGCCATGGTTTATGGTATCAAAGGCCTTTCTGAAATCCATGAATAGAGCTCTGGTTGTCTTACTTTTATCCATATTGTATCTTATATCGTCAACAGTGATTTAACCGCTTCACGTGTAGATCTTTTTTGTTGAAAACCATATTGGTGCTCACTCAATAGATCTTGATTTTCTAAATAATCGGCTAGCTGGTCGTAGACGATTCGTTCGATTACTTTAGACAACACCTTTAGTACGGAAATGGGTCAGTAGTTATCTATGTTTGAGCGATCGACAGATTTATGCAATAGTATTATTTTTGCAGATTTTTCACAGGTTGGAAATGTGCCAGTTTCCAAACTCTTGTTTATCAAGAACATGACAGGTGCAGCTAGTTTGTTTGAGATGTCTTTAATTATTCTACTGGGGATAGTGTCAATACCAGCAGCTTTAGCCGTTTTAACCGATTTTAGTACTCTATTCACCTGATTAATTGTCACTGGTTGGAATTTAAATGATACATTCCTTTTATTAATCATGCACATATAATTACGTATGTTGAACAGTTTCCAAGTAAAGTTGGTTATTGATGATTTCATGAGACTTGAACCAACTTTGGTGAAAAAAGAGCAAAAATTGTTCGCAATTGATTGAATATTGGATGTTACTGTACTATTGATTACGAATGTTTTGCTTGGACTTGACGAATCTTTAGCAGGATAGCACGACTTAATTTGTTTCCAAAAATCTCTTGGATTTGCTGAAGATTCTTTCAGAACAGCACGAACGTGGTTTGCCTTTGCAACACGAATGCGATTGGTTACAGAGTTTCAGTAAGATTTATAACTTTCCCAATCTCCAGTAGAATTTGATCGTTTAAAACGGCGATGATGATAATCACCTGTATTCATTAAGTTTCTGATTTCTCTGGTTATCCAGGGGTTGGATTTTCCACATACAGTTTTTTCTTTTAGTGGCGCATGTTTATTGATTGCGGTTGATAAGTAGTATTTGAATAAGTTCCATGCTTGGTTTAAGTCAGTGACAGTTAAACATTTCTCCCATGACACGTTGCGAATTTCATTCTTTAGATCTTCTTTGTTGTATTTTAAATAATCACGTGCTTTGATGTTCTTTTGAAGATAGCGTTTACAGTTAGCTTTTCGGCTGATTCCGATTAGGCAGTAATTGCTGAGAGAGTTAGTACACCAAAGAGTCGTTTATTTTTGATTTATCGGTTGTAAAAATTAAATCAATTAGTGATCTACTTTATTTTGAAATGCGTGTAGGCGATTTAATGACCTGACTGTAGTTATACAGTTTAACCAGATCTTTTATGTTAGAGTGTACTCTTGGGAGATTGTAATCACAATTATTATCAAACTTTGAGATAAAGTTTTTATCAAGAAACTTTAAGGAATCCGAGGTGGTTGATAAGCTGATCAGATTAACAAAGATTTTGATTTCAGAATAAATAATTCTATCTACAAAAACTCAATTCCATTGATCTCTAAATCACACCTGCGATATTGTAAATCTTCCTAAATATAAAAAGAAACACCACCATCACGACCATTCTCGCGATCCTTTCTCTCAAGTACATACCCCGGGATAAGTAGCTCTGAATTCAATGCAGTGTCGTTTGTGTGTGTCTCAGAAAACTAACAATATGAAAACAGTTTTTCGCATTGGACAAGAAAGATTTTATGATATTCAACTTTCCGCAGATCCCATTTATGTTTTGATGTAGAAATGTCATGCCTCTCTTTGCAATGAAGTCTGACATAACAGGATCAAAGGTATACAGAATTTTCGGTTCATCTGGTGGGATACATTCGCTGCAGTAAAATTTCTCTATGTTTTCATCTATTCTGTCTGTAAGGCATTTAAGATGGAAAATATTTCCACAGGAACAGCATTTCTCAGAGGTTTGATTTCTTCTAATACTTTCACCACAACCATAACAAGAAATACCATAATTAAAAACCATAAACAAAACAGCAAGTAGCATTATCGAACGCACGTCTGCCCATGCTGCCGTCTTGAATCGTATCTAAGAAATAACAATATAGACGTTTGTTTGGTAATTAATTAATGATCACAAAGATATCATGTCAAAGCCTTCTTGCCAGTAAAAAGAGAAAGTTACTGAGAAAGATTAAATCAGGGAATTAAGATGTTTACATAATTTGGACAGTTTAGCTATATCTTCTCTGTTATATAAGAACTGAGTTTACCAATTTTATCAACAGGGTTATTTTCACTTTATATTATTGATTGGCACAGTCTATTGTTTATATTAATTGGCTGTGCATATGCATGGTATCATGAACAAACTTTGTTAAAAGGGTTAGTTCGGGAATAATTGGTGCAAGTTTGGGAATTACCAGGCGGAAGGCGCAAAAATTTTTCGCACAAGTTTAAAATCCGGGCGTTTTTGTTGAGTCTGCATCTTCGGTCAGATCAGTCTGTATTTAATTTTAAGATCAAAAGATGATTTACTTCAAAAAAGCATTTGGAAGTGTTGGTTAACAGTGTACTGCTTGCATTCACTGGGTAAACAACATGTGTTATGATATAACTCATCTATTAAATCGTCACCAACTGAAATTGTCAATAAACATGATAAGTTTCTATGTGGTATAGCTATATACTACTATTTTGAGATCCTTTGTTTAGTGGTTTTTCCTGAAAACACACGCAACTCTTTTCACATTATGTATGGAAATAACGATGTTTGCAGAAATATCCTTAGTTTGTGTCATCAGACTGGTAAGTTGGAATAAGGGAGAAATTTTACCAACCACTTACAATCTTCTTGTTTTATTAGATGTTTGCGATGTATGTGCATTGAAAACAAACTATATACACCCCAACCCTCACACTTAATCGCAAAGCTGGTTTCTCCATGTATACTTGTGATAATGTCCCTTAGAGTTTTGTAATAACATAATGCAGCTGTATTTGGAAACCAGTTTTTTTCTTGGTAAACAAGTCAGTTGATGTGGGTCAAAAAATGAGAAAACTTGGAATGTCTTAGGTATTAAATCTAAAATGTTTCGTACTATGCTGTTAGTTATTAGAAAATAAGATCCGTTAATTTTAAAGGTAAAGACCAGGATACATTTGTTATTATCATTAAATATATTCTATTATACAGTTATAATTTTCCTACAATATACTTTTAATTTTGTGGTAATATCATTATATCTTCATTTAATTTCATATAATTGTTGCCACAACTACGCTAGCAGATATTATTAAAATCAAACTCGTTTGATTTTACTCAAATGCAGCAATTTATGAGGTTATGGCGCTCATGCCAGATGTAAAAATTATACATATTATAGCTATATTATGAGAAATTATAAGAAATTATAACCATATTTTAAACATATTTTAAGAAATTATATTGATATTATAAGGTATATTTCAGTGATATTATACTCAGTACTATACTATATATTCAGTGATATAAGGGTTTCAGACCCTTAATTCTACTTTGTTGTTTAAACAGATAAAAGGTATATGTGTGACAAGGCCTCCAGTGTGTGGAGTTTGCTGATTAGAGAGAGATGTGCATAATTTACAGGGCTAGCCTAACAAATATTGAGGGATATACCCTGTCTATTATTTACAGGAAGGGTCATGGCTTGAATAGGTAGTCCTAGAGTATGTACTGCTCATTTTGAGTTACTTGCGTAACTTAAAATGAGCATTACATACATACCAAAGTAGGGTCCACTCTCTACCAGACAACTCCCCGCAATATCCAACAACCAAACAGTGTGTCGTCTCCCCAAACTTTCTTAACATGGCTTAGGTTAACTGAGGGCTATAGTAATATTTACTTGGCTATATTGAAGTGTGAGAGGCCAGGGTTATAATCACTAAGCTACAGTGCCACTTAAAAATTGTTAAATCGTCCTCTAGTTATTTAAATCTTTAAATTTATCGTAATTTAAATAATTTTGGACCAAAGCATATAGATATAACTAACACTGTTCAGGAAGTGTCATTTTAGAAGTGTCAAACTTCTTTTTCATTGTACAGTCATTAAAAACAAGGCTTCATGTTAAATTGAGAACACTATGAATTTGTTCCTATAAACTGTTTGAATGCATAAACTGCTGATGTAAGTAGTCAGTTTGCTAAAGTGGTCTGTTATATTTAGAAACTAAATTTGAGGCTAAATAACATGAAAACAGATGGGAATAACTAATGGCATCTTTCCTGGTGTAACCAGGAACCACCTGCACCAACTCCAAAAAGCTGGTCCTAAGTGATTTTGATATGGGCTAATTGGCTAGTAAAATTAAAAAAACAGCCATGCTAATTAAATTTTCTATACATGTTTTTAAAAAGGGCAAATTCTCAGTCATATAAGGCTTGTATTTTATTTATAAATGTTGACAACATATAACATTTATTACAAGCCACCATATTTTGTTTCAGAACAAGGAAAGCACAACCATACAAAACTATGAGTTGCCATATTCTATTGGAAAATAACAAAGCATGGTTGTACAAAGCTTATAAATATTTTTTATAATATGACGACAATTGATACAAAGCTTAAAAATCTGTAACTTATACAACATATATCCCTGAGAAATAACAACGTAATAACAATAGTAAGACTAAAATTTTACTGATTTTTTTCCTAAAAAACATATCAAGCATCGGGAAATATCTTTTAAATATGGATTTTTTTATAGAATTAATTCGACACTTTAAACTGCCATTTTTTATAGTTTAAGGTGGTACCTTCTATGGTACAGCTCAGGCCATTCCTTGAGACAAGTGTGATCGCACGCGCACTCCCCCTGCACACTCGTAAAAGGATTTACGAGTGCTTTTTATCGCACTTGTGAATTTTTTCTTTTTCTAAAATATTATATAGCGATGAAAAAGGCTATTATGCTGATTACATAACATTCATTTCTTTGTGATTGATTTGTTTAAAAAGAGAACATTAAAGTTGGCCCCTTTCCTTGCATGCCAACACTCTTATGCTCGGCTGGTGCATTACACTGAGACTCGAACGAAAGACGGAAGACCATTTGGAACCATGCCACTAGTCAGTCCGACCTTCATCGTCACAGAATACTGCGAGAAGAGTGCCCACCCATGCAAGTTAAATATGAGATATCTAAAATATCTAGAAATATATTTAATGCCAAAAACATCTAGCAAATCTGCCAAAACATCATCTTGTTCAACAGTGTTTCAACCTTGCACTTGTGGTTAATACGTTTTACAAAATTCATTTCTATACAGCTTAAATAACATATAACGTTGCGGTCAACAAAAAATAGTTAAGTGTGAATCACACCTGCAAATATTAACATCGCACTTGTAAATTTTGCTTACGAGTGCGATTTTTCGCACACCATAGCACTCGTAATTTTTTTAGTGGGTGCTTTTTGTAGCTCTGGCATAGTTTTATTCAAGAAATGGCCTGCAGCTCTATCCATAATACACCCAAGCTCCAATCTGTTTTTACAAATATTTAGACAGTTCTTAATTCATAATGTTAGCACAACTTGTTAATAATCATTTTTAAGCACCAAAGTTTAAAATTACACATCCTTTTAATTTTAATTGAGGATGTTGTTGTTTACAGGTGACTGTCTGCAACAGTCACCTGTCTTAAATATGCAAATCTATTGTCGCACTCCTAGCATGGTATTTGATTTTAAATCAGTACACCAAACTGGACTTTCCAGTGCTTAAAATCTAAGGACCTAAAATGCTGGCTAAACCAATTTTTTTAAAAAAAACGAAAAAAAATTATTGTGGACAAATATTGTAAAATGACCAGTATTTAAACATAGATAAATGCATCATAAAGGTGGAAACTTTCATTGTACTTAGATAAAAAAAGTATGACATTTTGTTTGAATAAAAGCACACATTTTACCAATTATACAACATTGACACTTCAAAGTTTGTTTTATAATGCTAACATTTTAACAGGAGTTTTGTAATAAAAAATGTGACATTATATTTTTTTCTTCACAATACTTTAGTTAACCCACAAATGCTTTATGCAAATATAAATTATACAATCTGGATAAACAAATTTTTTTCCTTGCTTGAATTTCAGTGATTTTACGCTTGTGGAAGGCAGGATTAAGTGCTGGTTGACCGTTTGTTTTTGTATCCTGATATTTGAATTCTTAAATTTCGGCAGTTAGTGACCATTGACCAGCTGTTTTGTATTGTTTCAGAAATGTTGTGGTACTTACCTACACATTTTACGTTCCAGATAAGCCACATGTTACACTACACACACAATTTTTGTAAAACCAAATTGTTTCTATCAATTTTTCTTTTTTCAGCATTTTTCGTGGCATGCAATGTTTAAAAATTAGACCATAATAATCTTGTCACAAATGTTGGATACAGTTTAATCAGTCACCAGAAACAAACAATCGTATCAAAGTGAATTTTTCTTTGTAATAATGTGTTATATATTTCCATTATGTAAATTAATAACAATATTGCTTGCAAACATATATATCAGTATCACAAAACATTTTGTCAACAATTAAGACCAAATTATCTTATAAATTTGTTTTGCTAGGCAATACATTTACCACCAAAACATAGGTACAGGGCTAAACATTATAAACCAGTAGTTTCTTTTCAAAACAAAGTCTAAAAAGAGAATTTACAGTTACAGTTGTTAAATTTCAAATATGTAACATTCTGAATAAAATTCTTGCAATGCAGGTTTATTAATCATAGAAGGTGTCAAAATTATGCTAAATGGGAGCATAAGTATTTTTCAGCACAAAAAATGTTATGCAGCATACCTATTATACACACTAGAAGCTGATATCAAATAAGGATGTATAGATTTAAAGGAAAAGAAACTTTGCTTGCTAAATTCTTCTTCTCATCAAGAGAGTTACGGAATATATGCTCTTATATGTAAATATACATCTTTAGTAGTTTGTGCTTAATTTCTAACAACCTTACATTTTGTGTCAAGTTGCTCTATTTATGTTTCAGGTCTCTTGCTGTTGGATCTCGATTTGGATATAAATTATTCTCTCTAAACACCATTGAAAGACTAGAAGAAATTCATGAATATGGTATGTGTTCTACTTTCGTTCGATTTTGTCGGATGTCTCATCTACAAATCAGAAATTCTTGACATATATCATGCTTATTTGTGATATTCTTAGTCTTCACTTTTCTTCAGATAAGGGAGATGTGTGCATAGTTGAGCGACTTTTTTCCAGTAGCCTGGTAGCTATTGTTAATTTGTCTGCACCAAGAAAATTAAAAGTTTGTCATTTCAAGGTAGGTTGAAATTAGTTTCTGTTTTTCTAACACAGAGTATAATAGATTCCACTTAATCCCAAATTCTATTAATTCACTTAAATTATATTTCAGACCAGGAATTTTTGAGAATCTTGTAATCTTAAAAAATGATGCAAACAAACTGGGGCTTAACTACATTGACGCAAAAAAAGTTAATTTACAACATCTCTTTTTAATTATAGTAATCTTACCTTATTTTGAAGTATCATTTAATATCATCAAAAAAGCGAACCATTTTTTCAAAATCCCTTCGGTTTTAAAAAGCTCAGTAAAAAGCGCTAAATTCAGCAAACAAATCGTAAATCAACCCTTTAGGCATTTACCAAGATAGCACTCTACAATATGATCAATAACTTTGACTACATCATCGTTATCCGTAACAAATAGTTTTGTATTAGAGTGTCTTTCAAAATTGTACGTGAACACAGAGAGTAGTACATGAAATTGATTTTGTATATCCTGGCATGCTAAAAAAACAGTAAGGTAACCTACTTAACATGTTAGCTTGAAATTTTGATAATAATAATAAGCGTCCCATTAACATGTGTTTTGTGGTGTTTTTTAAAAAAAATAGTTTACAAACTTTCTTTTTGTAGCCAGCTTATTTGGACAGCAAAGTCCAAATACAATTCTACTGTAATGTTTTTGGGTTTTTTAAAAATACAAGCATTTAATATAACATATGTTTTTCTGTTTATTTAGAAAGGAACTGAAATATGCAACTACAGTTACCCAAATACAATACTTGCTGTTCGTTTGAACAGAATGGTAAATTCTTATTTATGCTAAACTAATTTAAAATTACACATAGTTTGCACATTTTTTACCATCACACATTTTTTCCTGTGTCAATTTTCACAATAAAAAATGTTTTTATCTTTCAGAGGCTTCTGGTGGTTTTAGAAGAAAGCTTGTATATACATAATATTAGAGATATGAAGGTAATCTTGTTTCTGTTTTCACAAACCTTTTGTTTATCACTTATAATTTTTATTCTTTATTTCTTTCTTACCCTGCCCCTTTGTAAACAATTAAACATTGCATATCTAGAAAAAATTCAATAAATGTTCCTGGCTGTTCTATTCTCATTTTTTTAAATCAAATGTCATCTCTTAATGAACAAAGCTCGGAATGAGCACATATCATCACTTGGCGAGTACGTAGCAGCCAGAAGTACATGTTACTTTTATAGAAATAGCGTTCTTACTTGCTTGTGGTTGGGGTCATTAAAATTCGATCCTTTCTCCCAATATATTATGTATATGGTTGCAGATGTTCCAAATGTTTTTCTAAGTTTCCCATGAATTATCACACAGGTTCTTCATACGATACGTGATACTCCACCAAATTCTAATGGTGAGTATACTATTCTTGTTAGAACACTTCATGAAACATTCGACTGTGAGATAACAGGTATAAAAAATATATCTTTTTTGTTTTTTGTAGGTTTGTGTGCTTTATCTGATAATTCTGAAAATTGTTATGTTGCTTATCCTGGTAACAGTCAGGTAAAGATATCCTGTTTATTCATTAATTTGTCCTCCCAAATCACTGACTCATTTTTTACCAGTTTTCTTTGCAATCATGGCAATGATACAACTTATTTTTAGATTGGAGAAGTTCAAATATTCGATGGAGTCAATCTGGTATGTTAAAATTGATGCGCTATGCATTCCTCATATAGGCTTTCCCCTTGATTATTCTTTTGTGGACTGTTTTGCTGTGACGTTATTCGAAATACATTAGAAAATACATTAGAAAATACATTAGAAATACGCAGACTCGAAACTGCTGATAGTAAAATAGATTTCATAGATCTGCAAATTTTGCTTATTTTACCAAAGTATAAAATATGATAGAAGATGATTTTTACTTTAATGTGTATCTTTTTGAGTTTTTTAAACTACAACACTGCATTTCTCAATGCTGTAACGCAATTCTTCAAAGTTCAAGAATAACTACACTGTTAATTCTAAGCACATCCAATAGTTTTTTTGAAACATATATATACTGGTTTAAAAAATTAAATGGGTAATCTTCAATATTTTGCTTCCTTTAATATAGCATGATTTCATGATTTTAGCATCATTTACCTTTTTTTTACATATTTTCCTACTTTTTTTGGCATCATATGGAATCTTCATGTAATAAGTACACATCAAATTTCTTAATTAAATGTCCTTCCAAGGTTGAAAATTAAATAATTGAAATAAAAACTGATTGAAGCATTACAGTAGAATTACTTTGACCAAACCCTTGGCAAGTACGGAGCAGTAAATATAGCATGTGTATTTTATATACATGCTATGTTTACTGCTCAGTCATGTGTTTTTTTATTTGGATGGCTTCATTAACCGTTATCCTCTTCCCTGAACAGGCATATAGTTATTATTGCCAAGTTTTAAGCTACCCAGTCTCCATTAAAGTTGAGTAAGGTATTTTTGTTGTTCTAGCGTGCTGTTACGATGATTGCTGCACATGACACTCCAGTGGCAGCAATAACATTCAACACCAATGCTACTCTTCTTGCTACAGCTTCTGAAAAGGTGAGAAAATGACCTATACCTTCCCAGGTATGACGTTGAGGCTCTTATTCCTTCGGGCGATTGCTTTAAAATTACCTGAAACTCCAGCCTAAAGTAAATTTGCAAAGTTTAAGAAATGTGGACGGGTAGTGGTGTATCTTTTTTTCTGCTGTGTCTTAGTTCATATTCGAACATCTTATGCCAGTGACTATGAAAATTTAAAATAAGCTCTACTGTTGAGCAATCAACAATTACAATAAGATTGATGTCTTGAGCTGTCTTAATGGTTTGTGTGCTTGCGTACTTGCGTAACCTTTTGAGTTGGGACTCCCTTAACAAACTCAAAGTTTATAAAGTGTATATTTCAATGGATAAGTTTTTAAGTTTAACTTTTTAGGGAACTGTTATTCGCGTTTTTTCTATACCCGAAGGGATTAAATTATTTGAATTTCGAAGAGGAATGAAAAGGTAGTTTGGTTTGTTTATTACGTTTTTAATTAATATTTTGTTTATATATTATTTTTTATGTAAGACACAGGTTCAGCCTTGATGTTTCTTAACTTTCGAAGATGATAATGAGTCTAACCTCTGTTTTACACATTTAAAAACGCTATTCAACAAAAGCTCTATCAATCCATCAATATACCTATATAATTGTTGAAATTCCCTATAATCTCGATATTGCATTAAAAAGATGTCTCTTGTATATAAAAAAACGTATGC
Source organism: Hydractinia symbiolongicarpus (assembly GCF_029227915.1). Lineage (NCBI taxonomy): Eukaryota > Metazoa > Cnidaria > Hydrozoa > Anthoathecata > Hydractiniidae > Hydractinia > Hydractinia symbiolongicarpus. Next base: position 21,301,691 of record NC_079881.1, read on the forward strand.
AATGTCATTCCATAATTCGTTAGTCTCCACCTATCGGACTTCTCTTACCTAACTTTTGACCTTTCTCCTACAAATAGGTGATCCGAAATGTAATGTCAGTCTGCAAATAACTGTCTTTTCTTTTGAAGAGAACACAGCTATTTCATAGTAAATAAATTTCCTCTTGATTTTAGGTGTGCACAAATCAACTCATTATCCTTCAGTCACGACTCTCTCTTTTTGGCTTCTTCAAGTAACACGGAAACTGTCCATGTGTTTAAACTGGAAACTGATACAGACAAGTATGTAGATGTGGTTATTGAGTGCTAATCGTCACAGACCTCGTCAGCTGTTTTACAACATCGTCACTCATAAATAGAATTTGTGTTAACCTTATACGACTAGATATGTTTCCTGAAAAATCACAATTAAGACTTGCCATATGCATCTTTAGAAGATATTTTTTACTGTTTTTCCAACGCGCAATATTAAAAAGATGAAGATTAAGGAGAGAGTTGACGCTACTGGCACCTAAATGGGCTCATAAACGCATGGCAAGTATTTTAGCATTAAATTTTCATTCTTTTTTTACAGAAATAATAAAGACGAAACGCAAAGTCAATCTTGGATGGGATATTTCGGCAAAGCATTAATGACACCAGCGAGTTATCTTCCGTCACAAGTTACAGAAGTGTTTACTCAAGGAAGAGCATTTGCTGTGGCTAAACTGCCGCGTGCCGGTAATTATATTCACGATTTTCATAGCATAAAACTACTAGCTGTGTAGAAAATTTAACAGACAGTACACTTTTGTAAGCTTCGGGCAAGTCCAGGCCAGACTGACACTTAGAACTTTCAAAACCTGAACTTTATGGTTGCAATGGCTGAAGGCGAAAGTGTAACACATATTCGCTTCAAATAAAAACCCGCTTGTTACTTATGTTTTTTAAAATGCTTAATTGAAAGCTTGTTAAGCCTCTTCAAAGAGGATAGAGTTTTTTCAAACAATGTCTAATATTTGGTATCGTTTTTGCCTTAATGTGCTTTTAGGTAAAAGCACATTAAGGCACAAGGGTGAAAAGAAGGCTGAAATTTGGTTATTAGGGGCCAAATAATTCTTTAGATTTCACTGCAGTGAAGTCATTCGCATATTTTTATGTTTTTTAGGTGAACGGAATGTTTGTGCACTTGCAGTTATAAGCAAGTTACCAAGAATTCTGGTGGCTAGTGCGGATGGTTACTTGTATATATATAACCTGGATCCCACTGACGGTCAGGAGTGCCCGCTGTTGAGACAATTTCCGTAAGATTTGTTGTTGTTGTTGTAAGAATGTGCAATCATGTGCATATTTTTTTTCAAAATGACAGAACAGCATCGCCTGACGAATGTTCCGCAGCGGAAAGGTTTCGCGGGCTCTGCTTGGCAGATCTGTAAGGCAGATGACGAACGTTGAAAATGCGCTAATCGCAGTTACTGCGATTTCTGCGTTATAGAACAATCAACGCGACAGCCCGCGAAGGTCCAGGAAATCAAGTAAATAGGCCTCGCTGACGTCAGCAAGAATTATCACAGATTTAGGTTTCGTTTCCGTTGTGAATATAGACAAGTGAACAAGTTCAATTGCGCAAGTCTAATATGAAATAGCCGTATATATGGTTTGTCGGAATGATCTTAAAAAAAGAAAGAATAATTTTTATTTAATAATTTTTAAACAGGACTGCAGAACATCTGTATTCACGCAACTTGTTGTAATGAACGCTGAAGAAAATCGCTTCTTATAATATCTTAATTTTTCTTCTCGAGCTATTGTTCAACTGTATGTTTAAAAAGTAGAGAGAGAAAGAGAGAAATAAGGAGGTACGAAGATTAAACTAGATTGTCGCATTTTTATATCGTCCTTTTTTTGCGTTCCGACAAGTATGTATGTCTACAAATGCAGATCGAAAGTGCCTGTTAAAAAATTATGCCTTATTGGTTATTTAACTTATTGGTATTCCAGTATTTTTTTTTTTTTTTTTATAACGAGTATATAACAAGTCGATACTCTGTTTTTCTAAGGTTGATACCCGACGAAGATGATACGTTAAAATTACAGGTAAAAATATCTCATTAACATTTTATTTTATAAAATCTGAAAGAAAACTGAAACAAATGTCGTTAGTTTTCGAAACTGTTAACTAATGTAAACAAAGATTTTCTCGTGATTTCGCTATACTGTCAAAGATAACAAAATGCCATATAAGGAGAACAAAAGAATACCATATAAGGAATTGAATCATCTACTAATACGACATTACGAGTAACTTATGTTAATTTTGCTATTATACTTCTTCATTTATTCTCGTGTAGGAGGGTGAAAGATTTTCTGCTGGCCTTGCAGTGTCGTCGCCTACGCGCACTCCATCGCCTGGTACAAATTCGCCGTTAAAAGCCACCGTCACAGACAATGAGCAAAATTTAAGACTTGTTGATGACAATGAATATCCGCCATTAAATGTGCTGAATGAATAACGGCGAGGGAGACCTGTATCAATTAAATGCGGAGGAGATTTGTGTCACTTCTGCGGATATATATCGAGATGTTTTTGCATTTTTGTTCGAAAAATTTTCTGTATCAGTTTCTAATAGCAGGTTTAAATGTCTTAAGATGAAAGTCTATTTTTCTAATTATCGTTACAAAAAAGAAGAATATGAACAGGTTGGGAACAGCTTGAATATCTTCCTTCACCTAAACCCTTACCATTGTCTTCAACATAGGAAGGACGTGATTAGGGAAATCCGCAAGTTAAATGTTTATATAATATGCAAATCTTAACTCGTGCATGTTTTGCAGGAAAATATATAAGACAAATAATGTATTTTATTGACTCGTATATTTTATTGTTGTCAATAAATATTTTTAATTTATATTTACGTTGTTTTTTATTTTTTCCCAAAATTGTTAAATATTTCGCCCGGGCAACATATCTAATTGTTTAACTAAATAGTTGTTATTATGAGCTGCCTTTACGCACTGGAAGAAAAATCTAGTCAACACTGTTCAGGGGGAAGGGAAGCAGAGTCTACAAATGCTTTGTCCATGATTGAACGTCTTGTATTGGTACAAGTATTAAAATTTAATAGCGAAGAATTGTTTTCAAAGTGCGAAAAAATTTTCCCCCGAATTTTTTGACAATACAGTGGAAAAAAGGTGCAAAAAAAGCCTTATAGAGGTATCCGTTTTTTAGAGATTGTATCCAAAAATCACTTTCAGACCAAAATTTTGCCGAAAACATTTTTTTGTTTATATACGTTTTTCTTTGTTCCATTCATTTTAAATTAAGGGAATAAGACATATAATTTGTTGAATTGTATTATTCAAACGCTCTACTGTTATACAAACAAAAAAATATCAACTTAACAATTATAACACTGTATTTTATAACCTACTCGAAGAAATCTCGGATTGAAGTTTACTTTCTTTTTTTGTATATAAATTTGGAATTCCTCCAATTTTTTGTAACTGTTCGCTTTGCACAGAGCTTTTTCAAGGGAAAATCTTATTTGGTGCGAAAAAATGTCCGTTTTATAAAGTGTCTGCCTTATTAGAGATTTTGTTGTGACATTTTCACCCGAAATCGGTCAGTTCAAAGGAATACTTTAGAGAGATTCCACTGTACCATAAAATGTAAAAATCAAACCATAGCGCACGCCCCCGAACGTGACAAAAGGTTGCACCCGGGGACAAGGTTAACGGAAACGAACAAAACTTGTTTCATGTATATTATCACGAGCAGGAAAAAACAAATCGCAAGCAGCTAATCCATTGAATTCTAATCTCTTCTATTTCTTCCTGCTGCTAGTTTCTCACTGTTTTTCTTTTCCAGCCTATAACCCGATTTTTTCATGCTGACTGGGTGACCTTATTTAGATTCACGACCTGTGGTTTCTGATCTAATTTTGATTGTATTTGTAGCTGGCTATGGGGGAAACCTTTGTTTTGTGGTTTAAGGCTAGCTTTTTTGGCATGTAAATACAAATGAAGGATATATGTCAAGTATAGCTATGTATATTATATTAGTCAGGTAATATTTAAATTACCTTTTTTCCGTTTAGCTAGGTGAAAGTGCAAGTATTTTTCTTTTTATCAATATGTGATTTCAAAATTAAAAAAATCATGTCTGTGGAAACCTGATGTGTGAAGCTTTACAGAATGACTTCCTCTACGAAGAAATAATAAAGGTTATTTCCAAAAACACGATTTTAAAATTAGGATACCGTATTTAATTTTCTATTGTGTGGGACAAGTTGGATTTTTACCCTCTTATCAGAGGGGGAGAAGCATACAAAACTTGCCAACCATTAAAGCTGGATTGTAGAAAGCAAAAACATTGTTGTACACTGTTAAAAAAACATCAAAAGAGGATTGTATAGAGCAAAATCAAAAGTCTTGTAAATTATAAATTATGCACATTTATAATTTTTAGTTTGATTGCATAGGTACCTGTGTGAGAAGATAATGCAAAATTTTTTTATTTTTTTTAAAGAAAAAATAAACGTTTGTAAAGAACTTTTGTTTTACTTTGCCATACAAAAGTATCTTATCTCGCTCTAACAGTCAGTAATAATTGAAGTGTTAATTTAATTCATAATAATATTCCTGTTTGTTTTATTATGAATACAAATTTATTGAACTATTGCATGAATACATGAGGTGTACTAATATGTTCACATGTGTCTACAAGGAAAATACAATGTATATACAATGTGTACCTGTAAGCAAACTATGAGGTACACAAAGCATGTGTACCAAGATTTTAATTTTTGAAGCCCTGTCATGTATTTAAAGACCAGGTTCTACTTATGACAAGTGTTAAAGCCATCAGGTCTACCTTATTTTATATTACTTTAAGGGTTGTCATATTTCTTTCTATTGTGGCAAAACCTAAATGATGTGTGTCAGTCTTTCTCAGAAGAGGCATGCGATCGCACGCGCAAGCCTTGGCACACGCCTAAATCGTTTTAGGGGTGTGATTAATCGCACGCCTGAAAAATAAATATTGAGTTTTCAAAATCAACCTATAAAATCCATTTTGTAGCGTGCGATGGCAGTCCTCGAAATAATTTTTGGAGACTCGTCAGACAAAACGTCTGATAGATTTCCGTATTGGTCGGACACTTTTAGATCTCAGAAATTATTGAATAGTCCTGGTCCTTTTAATCCACGAGCAAGCCTATTCATAGCCAACCTGACTATCCTAGCTAATTCACCGACTCCTGACTTAGTTAAAAGAACTACGTAGACATAAATCTCTTTTGCCTGGCCCCTTCGTCGTTGGTAACCAGGTCTTACCAAGAAATCCAGCTATGCGGTTCTTAACTAATGCGGAGGTGAACGCCGACGGAGCACGGATGAAGCAAGTCTGCAAAACCAGGCGGAATAGACATTTTATCATGGATTTAATGGTAGATAATTTCTTTATTTGACAAAACAATTGGAAACCATAGCAGGTCCGAATTTAATGGATTTTTTCTTTATGCCTGTAAAAACGAAACCCACATGCAGTATAATTTTTTTTCTGTAAAAATTTTGTCAAGGTGTAGCTGAACTTTCTGAATGAATTTTGAAGTTTTATTTAGGCCGCGTGGATAATGATTTTTTTAATTTGAAAACAAAGCATATTTTTGCCTATTTGCTTGTGATGACTTTAAAAAAAACAGTAAATATAGAAATGACAGTATAGTCATGCATACTATTTCAGACATGTAGAAAAGGAAGTTAAGATTGAGAGAGTCGCTATACCAGTGTCTACTTGATCATCGTGTTTGGGGTTCACGATTTAAAGCGTCCCTCACTTTTCTACCGCCAAATGAATGCGCAACAAAAATAACCTCGGAGCCTGTAACGAATGCGTAACATTCTTTGTACATGCGTTTTACATCGCACGCGTTACTTGATGTACACGTGCGAATCTACGCACATCTACTCAAATATTCCTGAAAAAGACTGGTGTGTATAGCTGGTGTGTCCACTCCTAATGTGTTCTTTTATAGTACTTTATGTTGTTTAGTAAAATGCAGATGAAAAAACAGTAATAGAATAATGAACATTTTGGCAACACTTCTTTGTTTCTATCTCTTTATCAATATTGTGTCATCATCACAGTGTCCTCCAAACAAAGATGAACCTAATAAGGCATCAAAGCATGTTCAAAATGTCTCAGCTACGTAAGAGTTCTTCTTTTTTCACTTTATTGTGATAGTTATGAGATATAATATATATATATATATATAGTTATATGTCAACAGTGTTTTTTTTTCCAAATAAATTAAATTATGCTCTAAAAAACTCGGATATATATCACCTTTATTTGAAAATCTTTCAAAGTGATTGTTTTATGCCTACCCTTTGTAGCAATATTTAATCATATTTTTGTTAAAATTAAATCTTTTTTTGGTGAAAAATTGAAATGTATGTTCAAATTCAGACCTTTAAAAACAGTTTATTTTTTTAAAAACTATCCCATCCTTAAAGCTATTCAATTTTTAAGCGCTGTCCTAGAGATGGATGTGCATATTTTACATGGCTAGCCTCACAAATATACCCTGTCTATTATTTCCAGAAGAGGCCGTGGCTTTGATGGGGAGTCCTAGGGTATTTAATGCTCTCTTTGAGCTACGCAAACTCAATTAGGGTCATCAGCACTCTGCCAGACAACTCCCTGCAACATCCAATGGCCCACACAGTGTGCCTTCCCAATTTCCCTCACATGACTTTGGTTAACCTGGGGCTATGGTAATATTCAATTGCCCTTATTGAATTGCCGTCAATTGCCTCTTGTAGGCCTTAATGATAATGGTAATAATAATAATAGTAATAATGGTAATTAACCTCTGTTTGTCAAAAGAATAAGAATTTTGGCTCTTTTTTAAGGCCCTGTTTGATGTGTTAAAAGGGGTTGCAAGTGTAAATAGTTTTTATGATAACAAAATTTGTTCGCAAATACTAAATTGCAGATTTGCAGGTAATGTCTGAAGTACCCAGGGGAGATAGACAGGAATAGAGACAACATATATTTAGAACAAGTGTAAGTCTTTCTTTCAAATTTCAAAGAGAAATACTGAGGCTTTGTCTACCATTATTTACTCCCCAAAAAAACTGTTTTTACGGAACCGAATAATATAAACATTCGAATGTTACGACGCGGGAAAATATAGTTATATACATCATCACTCTGAACAATTAATTCTCAGTCCTTAACTTATATATCTAATTCGTAGTCGTCCAAGTGTTTTGGTGCCCATCTTTCATGGTGACTTCTTCGAGGTGCATCTCCTATTTGGAACTGGTTCTTCTGGGTCGATGTTTTGTGTATCCTCGTACGGAGTGTCCTCCTGTTGGTCCTGGTGGAAGTTGTTCTGAATTGAAGGTTGATGATACGGTTTGACATAGTCCTTATGTTGACGAATAATTTTGCTGGGTCAGTGGGTTGCAGAGGTATAACCCTCTTCCATCGATTGCAATAACGATGTACGGATTTCTCTCGAAGAGTGTTTCGTACTTGGATTGATGAGAACTTGGTCTCCGATATCATAGGTGGTGGCTTTTCTCCTGACAGACTCATTTCTCTGGTCCTTCCTTGCCTGTTGTTGTTTCCAATCGTGCCTTTGAGCTTCGGCAATTTATTGGTTGCTGTTTGTCGTATGTGGGAAGTCGTGGTGGTAGCCATGATGGAAGAGCATGTTGCCTAGTGAGCAGCAGTAGCTAAGTGAGGTGTAGATCGGTAACCGAGGAGAAGGTCATTCAAAGCGGTAGTTTTATTCTGACCTGAATCGTTAGCGATCTTCATTGCTTTACAGAGTGGACGCATGAAGGTTTCAGCAGGTTTGCCTTAGCGTGATATTGGAATACTTTGGTGTGTTGGATGCTGTTCTTTGTTGAAATATTGGCAAATTCCTGGCTGTTAAACGGTGGGCCGTTATCGGTACGGTGGCGTTCAGGATTTCCATAGCTCATGTAGATATCATTAAGCACATTGAGTTCGGGTGCTGCTTTAGTTGAATTCACAATCTTAACAGCAGGAAAACGGGTGAAACTATCCTGTACCAATAAGATATGTCTCTTGTCATGCATCAGCCGAAAAGATCAATTTTGGCGTCTTCCTATGCTGTTTCAGGTAGAGGCCTTGACTGTAGTGGTCCCTTAGTCGTTTTCCATGTAAATAGTTAGCAGCAGTTGCACTCATTAACCTTGGCGGTGACCTTTTTGTTGTGCAAGGGGAACCAGAAGTGACTTCGAAGGCGTTGTTTCATGCGAATTAGGTCTTAGATCTTTTCCCTTTTGAGGATTAGACCTTTGTCTGAAACAGTGATCTCGTCGAAGACTTGTCAATAGGGCATAAGGGAGGTGGTTGGTTTTGGTCTATATCCTTTGCTGATGGCATCTTTCAACTGTTGAAGGCATGGATCGTTCTCTGTTGCTTCAATTATCGTCTCCATTGACACTGACTCAGTGTAGGGTGAATACTGCAAAAACCAAACAGTTTTCTCGAGTTCTTATGTCTCCTTCTTCCACGACGTTGGCAGTCTAGAGAAAGCTTTAGAATGGTGGGATAAGTAATCAGCTGGGTTTTTCTTACCCCGCAACCATAATACATTGTAAGAAATATCTTGGTGGTGCAGTTTAATACGGTCAGTTCTAACTAATCCCTTTCCTCTGTTCGCAAAAATACTGATCAAGGGTTTTTGATCTGTGAATATTTTCACAGTTGGCCCTCCTACGAGGTATAGTTGCAAAAGCGTCGAAGCGCAAAGTCAAGCTTGGCATAGCAACGTTCAACGGGAAAGAGGTTGAGCGGCTGCCAAAAGCAATGGGCTTAGATGTAGCTGGATCATTGTCCTGTGTGATGATAGCTGAAATACCTGTGATATACGCATTCGTAAAGAGATATGTATTAAGAGAAAGGTCAAAGAATTTTAAGAGAGTCTCTTAACAAAGGGCCCCTTTTATTAGTTATAATTCTTCTTGACATTCTTTGGACCATACAAACCTCAGCTTTTTCTTTGTTAATGCTCTCATGTGGACGTTCTTCTTGGGCAGGTATGAATTTTGTATGGGACTGGATCATACATAAGAATGAAACAACTTCATCTTTTGAAGGTGGTGGTTCTGCATCTTTCAAGGCATCAACTTTAAATGGGTCTGGTCGACTCATCTTTTGATATAATTATGCCCCAAAATGGGACTTCTGGCTTGGCGAATATACACTTGCCTGGGTTCAGTGTTAGTCCCTTTTGTGAAAGCCTTTTCAGAACTGCATCAATCTACAGCAATGATTACGTGATTGTGTAGAACGTGGGTCTCAGGTATGCCTGCAAATATCGGTTGCAGTGCTCAGTGGAGTTCACCCAAAGCTGGCTTTGTACCCATGGTCAAACGTTTGTATCGCATCAGCTTTCCATTGGCATGGAACTCTGTGATGTAGTGACTCTGGGGTGCGATTTTGAGCTGGTGGAATGCAGCTTTAAAATCGAGTTTGGTGAAAGAGTTGGGCTCTAATATCTTCTTCTCTTGGTATTGGAACATTGGTGTCAAGAATGCCTTGATTTGCGTTGCGCATATCCACGGTCACTCTGATTCCACCGTCGTCCTTAGGGCAAGTACGAAATTGGATACCCATGGAGCCGGGCCGTCGTGTTCTTTAATAATTCCTTGCTCTTTCATTCTCTCAATCTTGTTTTTGAATCTCTGACACAGGTGGAATGGTATGGGACAGGGCTTTTCAGCTACTGGTTGAACATCCTCATCAATGTGGAGCTGTACTTGATGGTCCTTCAGCAACCAGATTCCATTAAATACATTTTTGTGTGCAGAGACAACTTAGGAAAGTCGCTCATTTTTTTCGACCTCTGCACAGATCAAGTCGATTTCGATATTTGTTTTGGTTAAGGGTTGAACTTGATTATCTCTAGATCTTCGGCTGCTATACCACTTAACAAGAATTCCACCTTCTGCTTGACAACATAGATTCCGTTGTTTTCCGCCCCTTCACCACACATAATCGTACCCTGGTAAAGTCCAACACATGTAATGGACCTGAAACAGTATTGCTTTATTTTCATTTTGGTATTTGAGAGTGGTAGGTTACATCAGCAAGTTCTCTGGACACTGATATTGGCTCCTGTGTCAGCAAAAGCTTCTACTGTCTACTCGTTAATTATTAACTGAACCTGGTATCACGGTTTGTCTTATATTGTTATGTTTCCTAGCCTGGCCCACTCGACGGCAGGAACATGTTTCCTGGACATGTGTTTTGTACTGGCAGTCTCCTCCTCAGACTCACTTGAGGTGGTATAAGTCTCAGTCTTTGAGCTTGATGCAGAGCTTGGTGAATGGCTGTGATCCTCAACACGGTTGGTATGCTTGTCTCGTCCTTTGCAGGCTTTCGATCCTTTAAAATGCCCTTTCTTTCCACATTTGAAGCAAAAAATCTGTCTCGCAGGGCAGGACCTTCCTCCATCATAGGATGTTGATGAACATTTAGGGCAGGTAGGTTTGGATGGTTTACCTTGCTTTAGCTGGTAATCTTGTTTGCTCCTTGATTGGCAACCTCTAAACTTCTGCCATTTAGGATCAGTTCCTGCAACCCCCATTACTGTTTCAATGCATTTTTTCAAATCTCATCATTGGACATTCCAACAATAATTTGGTGTCGAACGAGTATGTCCTGTACTGTGCAAGCATCACCACATTTAAACTCACACAACGCAGCTTCGTGTTTAACTATATGTTGACGTGTTTTTGGTTGGCTTATACCGTTTTTTCAAAGTGTCAACCATTCCTTTAAAAGTCATGTTACTCCTTTCCTCAGAAAATATCTCCTCCTTAGTATGTGATGTGTTGTTGATGTTGAAAGAGCTCAGGTGCCTTGGTTTTATTTAAGACAAAATTGTGAAAATATTTAATGTGTCTAAATGGAAAATTGCCAATATTATTAAAGATTACGTTGATCGTTATGGGCAAACAACAGAAGAACCACTTGTGTCTGGGTTTGCAAATTAAAGGGGATTACAGTTTGTAAAATTATGTAATTTTTGTGACATCTTGAGGGTCATCATTCCCTGATCCAATGGAAATTTCTTTTTTGCATTAATAAAAAATCAAATAAGGCAGTCGCAATTTAATTAGTTGTTTTACAGGCAAAATTGATAGTAGCTTAGAGTCAGTCAGTCGGCGAAATAAAAATAATTTTATCGAGAATGTATGGTCGGAACAACAACAAAAAAATAATAAATAACAACAACGGAAGAGGGTTACGACAAGCTTTTTTTATGTGTTTTCGCATAACGCACATGGTTTATATTTTTAGTTGCGAAGGAAAAATCATAATTTGGCTAACTAAAAAAATGTAACTAGTTCTTCAGGTAAAAAGATAAAAATATTTGAAAGTAATTCAGAATATACTTGTGTTGTTTTGAAAGTTATGCAGCAAGTTATACTTCTCCCACTTAAATTAGTAAAACAAACAATTTTAGTTTTCTTTGTTTTTTGCGCAGTTTTATAGGAAAGCTAAATTTAAGTGTGAATTCCTTTTGCGGACTATGGTTTAGTTGATAATATTTGAAATTTTTCACAGCGTTAAAATCATTTTTTTAAAATTCTTAACGGAGGTGTTATGAAAATCGTATTCTATCTTGTTTTATTTATTTTTCCTAAATGCTATTGACTGAAAGTCTTGGTGTATTACTGCTTAGCTAGCGTAATTTAAACATATATAATAATCATAACGAAGGAGGGTGTTACAACAATAATAATCTGACTTGCTATTCACTTGTATTATAACTAATTTAGCTAAAGTAGCTATTTTTCATTAAAAATCATATAAAAAATTAAAATTCTACATAACTATTTTTGTGATAATAAAATTAGCGTATCCCGCATTTTAGTTTTATCACAACAAATTACCATAAACAAAGATTCAATTTCAAGTGGCCTTACCGATGCTGATCCTAAAGTAACGTTATTGATTCACCTTGTTTAGTATAATTGAGATTGATATTCAATCAACAAAAATAACATTAATTATCTTCTATGCTTATAATATTTTCACAAGATGGTATGAGAAAATGTTTGTTTTTTCTTTAAAACTTTTTTGCTTCATATTATTATTTTTTTTGGGTGGAAATTAGGGCCCGTAGAACAACTAATTAAGTTGGATTCGCCTAAACACAAAGCATTGATATTGAAATAATTTGGCTGAAACTGTAAAAGCGTTATTTTAAATTTGAGTTGATTGTGACGTAGAAAATGTCTCAGTTTGCAATGAAATAGTAATCTTCATGGAACCAATCAAAATAGTTTTATTGCTGGTTGATCTATACACTTGAATTCAATAATTGAATGATTGTGGAGAGGTGTGTGAAAAAATTAATAAACAGGTAAAATAATCCTTTAAGTGACTCAATAATAATTTCACTGTCAGTCTCGCTGACAATAACAATCTCATTAAATAGCTACAGCACTATTCTATTTTATGCTCTATCTTGTACTACAGAAGAAAGTAAGGCAAATCTAACAGGTTTCTCATATGTACTTTAAGCTTTTGAACTGGCACAAAAGATCATACAATTTGTGACTTATAAATCTTTTCCTGTTCTCCAGCTAATGCATTCGTCTCTCAAAACCTACTTGGCAAAGTCAGCTAAAGATTTTGTTTTTTTATTCATCAAAGCATTCAATAATAAAATGATTTAAATTCAATGATTTGATATGTTTGATAGAAATCTTGGATTTACAGGGAACTTGTGTTGGGAGAGCTGTTTCAGCATTTGGGAGAGTAAAAATTCCATTTTTTCACTGTGAAAATTCAATTTTTTTGGTCCACATGACACTTTTGACCATCCTCTATAAGACTCTCAAGGAAATTCCAATTACAGCCTAATGGCCCTAATTGAGAATTTCTAGCTAACACCCTGGCTGTAAATGCTTTTAGCCTGTCATTCTTGTTATGGAAAATGGAAATCCCAGTTGATGAAATTTTCTATAACATAGTTGTTTTACCTAAAAAGATTGAATTTGAACCAGAAAACATGATTGAATATTGCTAGAAAATTCCATGAAATTAACTAGCCATGAAATTAACCCAGTTTTTAAAACTTGTGTTAATATAATAACTGGTAATTAAATGCAGTATTAATTTAAAGACTGGTAATTTTATGACTCGTCAATTAAAATACTGTTAATTTGGTGACTTTTTTATAATATATAAAAGCCCCAAAAACATAAAAATACAATTTTTTTTACAAATTTTCTACTATGTCCTCCTCATCAGACGATAGCTCAACAGTGTTCTCTTTTTCAGCAATCTTTTTTAAAATAACTTTTGTATCATCTTTATACTCTGAACCAAGTGGAAAATTAATTGAAAGCACTATCTATCACTGATCGTGACGTGACAAACATTGATGTTGATCTTCAAAAGTAGAACATGAGAAACTCATGAAGAGCATCTACAAGTTTTTCCAAACTGAAAAAGGTTGTAACATCATCACTGCTGGTTGTAGGGCTGCTGGGATAACAGAAACAATAAAAAGCGCCAGAGAAGCAAGTAGCTAGATCAACATGGACCCATTTTTGTAAAATTACAAGTTCATTTCATACGAAAAAATTTACTTACTGTTAAAAAATGTTTTTCCTGCTCAAATTTTTTTTTCTCTTTTTTTTCAAATTTGCATTTTGAAAACAACCTTGCTCAACCGCGTTAATTAAATGCCTTTTTTTTCAAACTAATTTAATTGAACTGCGTTAATTTCTTGACTCGTTAATTTAATAGAATAAGGTATATAACATTTCATTTACATCAAAATTCACTTGTCTCTTATGATTAAATTTTAGAGTATACCATTCTTAGTTAAAAATAGCTACATCATTGGCATTCCGACATGTAGTGTAATAGCTTTGCTTACTGCCAGGCAATATAAACAATTACACTTCATTTTTTTTATTTTTGTGTGAGAGGATTTTGTTATTTACCATGGTTGTTTTTGCCTTTAGATAATACGAGGCTTTATTTGTTTTGATAAATTTCACCTTAGTTGCAGCCAACCATACAGCAAACTGGTAAAAATAAGTTATATCTCAACGTATTATACTAGGTGTTGGAGTTGGAAATGGTTTACATGCAAAAAGACAAGGTTAGTAGATGTTCAGATGGTCACCAAATTTATTTTTACAACATTTTTTTACCCTATTCAAACCAGGGTATTTCCGTCCCTTCTCCATAATATTTGATAAACTTTTCAAATTGGAATTAAATTTAGGTTACTTATAGTAAATCATAAAAGGACCAAATTGACAGCAATAATTTTTTGTTTATGTCAGCAATTTCTATTGCTGATTGAATCCACTTGATGATTATTCCCCTCAATCAAATAAAGTTATGTTTCATGTTCTAAGGGTAATCCTAATGAAATTGTAATTTCATAGAAATTTAGGAGGTCGTTTTGAGTAACTGCCAATATCTAAGGTTCTGAGAGGTACTTAAAAATTTGGCTTGTATGTGTCAAATAAATAAATATAGAAACTCATAGCCATGCAGCATAGCAAAAAAATATAACTGGCAGAATAGGGCTTTAAGTAGAAAGTGGAAAATTAGTTATTTAATCCATATAGCATTTATGTCCATGACAAATAAACATGAATTACTGTGCACCTTGTTTAGTAAGCAGGGTGATTCAGAATAAGTACTACCCACCCAAATGCATGTCAATTAAAAAATATAGCAACTAATGGAGGACTTTTCATTTCCCAAGATTTTACCATGCATGTATTAGGCCAAGTATAAAACAAACAAAAATTAAAAGATACAGATAACAATAAATGAGTAAAATCACATATTAAAAAAAGCCAAAAGATTTTCCAAGTGTATAATCTCATGTTTTTTGTTGTTCTAATGTTCAAAAATAAGAAAAAAATGTATTACCTTTTTTGGATTCTATATAGGACCAGCTACAGAACTGTTAAAAAAACTTTTTATAAAGAGATACCGTACATCTACAGAGAATGTGTGAAGAACTACATTCTGAATGACACCAAAATGTGTATTCGTAAGTAATTTTATATTATCTGTGGTAATTATCCTCTGTACCTTTAATAATTTTGTAGTGACCAGATTCGTATTTTGTTTATTTGAATGTTTACTATAATATCTTGTTATCTTTTCTTTTCTTTTTTAAAAGTACGGTGTCACCTTTCAAATCAGAGATTATTTGTTACTTTTGTCTTTTTTCAGGCTCTTTATAATTTATCTGGTGTCTTTTTATTAGTATTGTTTAATGTTTTTGGAGGTGACCTATATAATCAAGGTGAAATATGGAGTAAAACTTTATTGTTTTTTCACCATAAAAAAATAATACAGATTGAAGAAGCTAACAAGGAACAAATAAAAAATTTGCCAACTTAATTGTGACACCATTGTTGAATAGCCTATATTATAGTATAAATACATGCTTTTTGTTGTAACACTCTCCTCCATTATATTTGAATGATTTTCATCCTTGTTGTTTGGGGAAATTGCTAAACTGATAAGAACAGTGACTGGAAGGATGCCGAAAATGAACCAGTAGCTCCAGTGTGTATGCCATGTATACCAGAGACAAGTAACATACTTTGTTGGGCATTGAAAGATCATAAAATAAAGCCAGTGTTTCCATCTAAAAACATCTGAAAGACAAAATACGTCTAGAGAGTCAATATAATATTATCTACAAAACCCTGTGTAAGATTGTGATGCTGTTTATGTTGGTGAATCATGTGCAAGAGTACAAAAGAGGCTTACGCAACGCAGATACAGACAAAAATGAGATTGCGGACATAGCTGGAAGAATGATCATGTTATTGACTGGGACAATAAAACCGAGAGTCTGGTTGGACAGCAAGAAAAGTCAAAGAAACCATAATAGTATAGACAAAAAAACTCACATCAATACTCAAATCAACTTCCAGAAATATGGTTACCAGCATTTCGGAAAACGAATATTTAAAGAAAAGTGCACAATGGTTCGGGACAAAGGTAACAAAAAGCGAATTTTAGAAAAAGAAACGTAACATAAAGCGAACTTTTAGAAAAAAAGAAAAGATTTTAAGTCTGTTTTGATAACGAAGCGTGTGGTACTGTAGATATACGATAGTTCTGTGAACCAGAATTAATGCCTCAGGATAATTCTTTGATGAATCGGTGGAATCATCTCATTCTCAACATAAAGTCCATCTCTTTTCCATGGATACAAACTTTAACCAGGGATGATCTCTTCCACTTATTTTACGTGTTGATTTTTGGGATTTTTCTCTCCTTGGAGGACATATTTTAAATTATCGTTACTCTATGGCAGGATGAAATTTGTTTTATGAATGATGAACAGAATTTTTTCTTCTCTTTTAAATATTATATTTATAAACAATAAAAATTATGTCAACAAAAAGATATCTTTTTTTCTCCCCTAATAGTTGTTATCATACGCAATTTTATTTTTATGCAACACTTTTGAATAGTAAAAGATAGTAAAAGATATGTCTATTGAAAGAACTCTTATGTGCACAAATGTTTATTTCAAACGAATGAACACAGTGTTAAAAATATTAATAACGATCAGACATTTTTTAAGTTTGTTAAAAAAATTTTTGACCAATGCTCAGAAAATGATGTCTGGATGTTATTTCCGTAACTGTAACAGCAGTGAAGGTAATTTTTTCAAGTCATTGAAAGACCATCAAAATAAAAAGTTATAATTTCATAATTTTTTGTAAATACTTGCATGTGGAAAAACTTCTTTTTAAAATTATTTAGCGTAAGTTTTTCTCATGCTATTTCGAAAGAACGGTGGAAGTATAAAACTTTTAGGGTTATTTTAATATCTGTCCTTCGTTATGTAAAAATTTACTTTTGTATCAAAATATATTTGCTTGTGTATGGCTGGGGTCTTTAAAATATTAAAAAAATCTTCACAACAGAGGAGTGTTTGTAATTTTCGCCTTTTTGTAAGTATTTCTATACAGTGGACTATTTTAAGTGTATTCTTGCCGACATTAAAGTATAAGCATGTTTTTTTAACAGTAAGAAAAATTTAAATATCTCATTGAGGAGACTGTTTTAACAAATTATGCCTATGACACATAGCGAGAAGGTGGTACTAGGGATCCCAGTTCTGTAGAATTTTTTCATTAGAAATATTTCTAAAAGACTAGAATAATATCTTGACATATGAAAAAGGCGAAACCTCCATTCCCAGTTTGCATTTATAGCTATACCTGTAGTGTACTATAACTTCCTAGAGCCATATTTCTGCTTGGTGTAGTTGAAAAAATATATATAAAACTTTTTAAATGTTTTTCATATTCATGCAAGGACTTGATTAAAACCGAAATGGTTAGAGCAGAGTTTTTCTTAGCAGGGAGATCTAGCGTAATTTTTTTTATCACCTGGAAACTGGAAGAGTACCAATTTTAACATTGTCTAATCAAGGAAGGCTTATTTCTAACTAGGCCAAGTTTTTCTTAAAATTCGAACTAACAGAAAACAAAAATCCAGCTCTTGTTGAGTCGACAGAAGTACTATACTTTAAAGTTTACAGAAAACAACAACAAAAGTATTAAGTTTGAAAATCAAGAAAATACCTAGATGAGCGAGCATGATCTTTTTTACCATCAGGAAATCAGCATAATACAGTGCTGAACTCAATTTTATATCCGCAGAGAAAGCTTAGTTAAATATGTTAACCAATGAAAGAATAATGCGCTAAATGGGCTGGAAAGGAAAAATATAGAAAACAAGATTAATTCTAGCTTGACATTATTCTTTATAAAAATACTAACTGAATTTTCCAGTAAGGCATTCTTTTATTAATGTTTTTATTTTTTTCCTAAAACCCGCCTGACTAAGCCAGCTAAAATTTCATTTATTTATTATTTATTTGTCGAGTGTGCAACAATAAAGCGTGAATTAAAAATAAATTTATGAAGATTAGATATGTTTGCACATAAGGACTTGAAAAATAGCAGGCAAGCTATAAAACACCATAATGATGCAAAGTCTTTGATCAGGGAGAATTAATGCTGGAATAGCTGTTTGCGAACATCTATGACCAAAAAAATTGAAACTTTTTTCCAGGTGGCACCATGCGGCATCTTCCAGAAAATTCTTGTGGAAATTCTTTGTTAGGACATAGCAGAGACAGTGCAGCTAGGCTGGCAGTCCAAAACTTATCCAGGCTAAAGCCTAAATCCTCGTTTTGACAGATTTTTTTCTGAGAACGAGGCTAAAATGAGTATTAAGCAAATAGGAATCCTAACAGTGCAACAAATTGTTTTATTATCCAATAAACAATACTTTATTTAATGTTATCGAAAGTTAAAGCTCATGCAGTTTAGCATAATGAAGATCGTCTTATAATGCGCCATCTTTGATGTTATTAACGTTTTCCTGTAATAATTAAGTAACTTCCTTCTGTACAATTTTTCAAGCACGTAGAAAACTTTGTTCAGCAGAACTAATTAATTATTCATGAATTTTAATTTAAAGAGGAATTGTTGAGGCTGAATATTTCTGGTGGAAGATAATGTATTATAGCTCTAAAATTGTGACAAGTGTGTTATAAAAGAAGAAATTAGAATATGTAGTCTGAAAATAACCTTTCGTAATTGATTATGTAAAAGAAAATTTGCTGTCACCTTTAAAGATAATTTCCAAGTTGTATTCAACCTTGCTGTTGTTCTTATTTTGTTTTTATTGTTCATCAGTTTTCAGTTTTATTAGAGAAATGAAGTAAGTTAAGTTAGCTATAATTTACAGTTATAGTAATAATAAAAAATTGAATTTTAAAATTTTAGAATATTCAATGATTTGTTCTCCCATGTTACTCAGTCCTCTTCAAAGTTCGGTACTTTTTCAGATTATTGCTAATGGCAGAAATCTTTAAGCCACAGGGCTTCTTGTTTTCCAATTTAAAAGCACTTCTCGTCAATGATCCAAACAGTTCTCTTCTGCATTTTCCCACTTCTCTTCTGTATTTCAGCGCTCTTCTACACTTAACACTTCCCTGCATGTGGTCAGAAACTTTCTCTTAACAACTAAATTTAAAAATCTGGTCCTCAATTTTACACCCATGGTCTGTATATATTTTGTTTGCAACAATAAAGAAATAAGAATAATGACCAGCCTGGTTAAAATTTTGGTGTTCTTATGAGAAACGTGTGTATGAAAGAAGATAAATGAATGCCTTAAACAGATACCCCAATGTTTTTTATTCACCCTCATCTCAAGGGGCCCCTAGGATGAGGGTGGTTGGTCAAAACATAAGTTATCAAAATCCAGCTCAATCAATATTTCGGACCAGAATTGGGTCTGGGAATTTTTTAAGTTCGTGGAAGAGGAGTGTTTCTCACTTTGGAAGAGAAGTGTTTCGAACAGAAGGGAAGATTTCAGAGGAATATAGAGAAGTGTTTTGACGGAGAAGAGAAGTGTTTTTATTAAGAAGAGAAGTGAGGCATAGGGGCCATCGTACATAGCAGCTACATTAGTGAATTTCTATCCAACGCTCTGTCACTAAGAATGCTTGTGCCTGTTACTATTTTGTGCTTTTTTTTGTAACGGAGAGATAACAAGTTGATTATCACTTCTTTGTCCAGGAGACCAATGGTTCACATAAATTGGTTTGTTATTTCATTTCTACTTTCAAGGATACATAATTTATGATGAGACTCTTATAAATAGAAAATAGAAAATGTTGCTAAAAAAACAATAACAGCAATTTCTTTGCATTCAATATGCCATGTAAAAACAACAAGACTGGATCTAGTAAGAAAAATGACATTGCAAACTGCAGCACTTTGCAAACTGCAGCAAAGAAGACATTAAGTCAGTTTGGTAAGAAACCTACCCAATTCTATTTGTTTTAATTATATTTTATAAGCATGATCAAAAATATTAACAATCAAATTGTTCATTGTGCGATAGAGAATATTTGCCAGAATTTTTTCTCACTGCAACCTTATCAGCTTGAGCTAGTATTATCATTAAATGAACAAGAAAATGCTTTTACTATCAATTACACTGATACAAACAAAGAGGTCACACAGACTAGTTTCGTTGAACCATAAATGAACCATAAATGATCGATTAAGCCCCGGGCCTTATTTGTCAAAATGGGTTTTAGGGAAGGGGGCTTATTCAGGAGGGGGGTTAAATGGGAGTGGGCTTATAAAATTATGCAAAAATCTAGTGTGCTATTTTAATAAACACAACATATCTTTCTAAAAGTACAATAATAAAAACAAACACTAATCGATCTCAATAAAATGGTTGGAAAGAGAAAAAGGGAGGTCGGACTTGTTGTTCCAGCAAAGTATGTATTAATACCTCAACCTGCGAAATAAATACCATTTAATTTATTGTTTATAGTAGTATTTTCTCAGTCCCTATGTCAACTATGTTTAAATTACTGTGAATTCAAATAAGCCCTCCTGGGGGCTTATTTGTCAAAATGGGTTTTGGGAAGGGGGCTTTTTCAGGGGGGGGGGAGGGTTGGGAGTAGGGGCTTAAACGATCATTTACAGTAATGGAGGTTGTGAACCAATATCAACGAAATCGAAGAAAAACTTTTTGAAGGAAAATTTATGAAAACCAAATGTAAGAAGTAAATGCTTTTTTACCAAAAATAATATTTTGTTACCAATAACGATCATGATGTATTTCTTGAACAATCAATCAGTCTTCATAAAAAAGTTTGGCATTTTGAAACTATTTTTAATGCATTGGCACTTCCCCGTTGATAAGTAGTTTATATTTGACAAAAGGTTTACATAAAAAGGAATCGATGAAGGAGACATAAGGTCATCCTTTTTTTAATTCTATTGTGTGATGGACCTCACATTGAGAATTTGCATACTAAATTCAGGGGATAATAAAAAAAAATTTTCTGTTAGGAAGTGTCAAAGAAACTGGGATTTTAAAACTGTGTTCCTATACAAACCAGTATTAACAACTCAGTAATCAGTTTATCTGTTAGCTTAATCTAGCAAAATATTATTAAAGTGTTTACCTCCTGTCAAAAATTAGATTCTTATTTGTGCAAAACTAAAATACAAAACTGTGCTCTTAGTTTTGAGAGAAGATAATCATAAAATGCGAACAGGATGAAAATAGAAAAATTAATAAATTTAAATATGGATTAAAATATGGAAAGGACAAATGAGTGAAATAACATAATAAAGGAAAAGCGAACATAAATTATGCCATGACATAGGTTTGATGACCCGTAAATATATACAAATACATAAAAATCTTACCGTAATATCCCTCTGGAAACAATTGTCAGTGACGTGTTTTAAGTAGGTGTAAAGCCCAGATTCTTTTGGTAAAGTCCCTTTCTTTCTGATTGCTTGCACCCATTTTTTAGGAAGTATTTTGTTTGACTTTTTTCAAGGTGTCTTATAAAACTGAACTCTTTGTCAAACGAGAAGCTACTTGTACAACCAAATGCTGAACAACTTGGCATATTCAGCGTAAAATAAAATTGCTAGTATACATCATCATCATCATCATCATCATCATCATTCTCGGCTTAACGTCCGTTTTCCATGCTAGCATGGGTTGGACGGGGTATATTAATGACCCTTTTCCAATCTGATCTAGACTGTGTTAGATCTAAACTCAACTTCCTCTGTATCAAGTCTGTCCTTATAACCTCCTGCCAAGTCTTTCTCGGTCTGCCTCTGGGCTTTGCCCCAGGAACTATCAAGTCTCTACACTTTCTTACCCAATTATCCTCCTCCATTCTTTCCAAGTGCCCCAGCCAATTCAATCTTCTTATCTGGATAACATCTTTAATTCTACGGAGACTTAGCCTGCTTCTTAGCTCATCTGAACTCTTTCTGTCTCTCAGACTGGCATTACACATCCACCTAACCATTCTCATATCATTCTTTTCTAAACGGTCAAGATCTTCCTGCTTCACTGCCCATGTCTCACTACCGTACAACATAACACTTCTTACACAGGCCTCATACAACCTACCTTTTACCTCAATTGACAGGACTCTGCTAGTCAATAAAGGAAGTAACTCTCTAAACTTTTTCCAAGCAGAACCTATCCTGCAAGTAACACTTCTTCCAACACCCCCTTCACTGCCCAACATATCACCTAAGTAACAGAAGTTCTTAACTATCTCTAACGAGCCACTGTTGTACATCATTAAAGCTGGAAATACTTCATTCTCTATAATCTCACCTTTGCAACGCTTGCATACAAACTGTATGCCAGCTCTTAACCTTCCACTAATACTACTGCACTTCTTATGTACCCAATGCTTGCAAGTCTGACAAAAAATTGAGTTACTACCAACCCCTTTCCTGCAAACTCCACAAGGCCACTTTCCAACTACAAGGTCACACTTGGCTGCAATGCTACTTATCATGACTTTAGACTTTGCCGTGTTTACCTTCAGCCCTTTCTCTTCTAGTCCTTTCTTCCACTTCTCAAACTTTTCAACTAATTCTTCCATCGACTCTGCTATGAGAACCAAATCATCTGCATACAATAACTCCCATGGACAACCTGTTCTGAACTCCATCGACAGCGCTTCTAAGACTAGAATAAACAACAAAGGACTAAGTACAGAACCCTGATGTACACCAACATTCACACTAAATTCATCACTAAGTGAATCGTTAATCTTGACACGACTTCTAGCATTGCTGTACATAGACTGAACCATCGTAACTAGCCACTCATCCACACCTAATTTTCTCATAGCCCACCAAATAACTTTACGTGGCACTCTATCAAAAGCTTTCTCTAAATCTACAAAGGCAAAATAGAGATTCTTTCTCTTTTCTAAATACTTTTCCTGAAGCTGTCTGAGTAAAAATATTGCATCTGTAGTGCCACGCCCTGGAACAAAACCAAATTGCATCCTATCTATATTAATTCTTTCTCTAAGTAACCTATCAATCACTCTTTCAATAACTTTCATTACTTGATCAACCAACTTCAAACCTCTATAGTTACCCCTTTCTAATGCATCACCCTTGCCCTTGAAACAGTTCACTATTACACTCGACTGCCACTCACTCGGAATAGCACCATCCTTTATAATCTGGTTAGCAAGACTTGTAATAAGCTCAACTCCAAAATATCCAGAAGCTTTTACCATCTCTGCAACAATACCTGATACTCCTGCAGCCTTGCCAATCTTCAATTTCCTAATAGCCTCCACTACCCATTCTGTCTTGATCTGCATAGCTGGCCCTTCTACGACATCATCATCAGACAAATTATCCTCGTCCCAATCAAACTCAGTGTTAAGCAACCTCTGATAATGATTCTTCCAAGCTACCCTTTTCTCCTCCTCTGTGCTAGCCAAAACACCTTCATCATTACGTATACACTTCTCACCTACAATATCTTGATTAGTCTTCTTCATTTGCTTTGCTATCTTGAATACCTCATTGCGCTGGTCTTCCCTTCTTAACACATCTGCAAATCTGTTTCTCTCTGCTTCTGATTTTGCCTTATACACTGCTGTACGAGCGTGACGCTTAGCTTCTAAGTAAATATTTTTACTACCACCTGACTTCCACTCTTTCCAAAGTTTCCTCTTTTCCTTTATACACTGGTCAACCTCATTATTCCACCACCAGGTCTGTCTATGTCTAGCTGGTCCTTTCGTCCACCCACAGGTATCATCAGAAGCTTCTAGAAGACAATTCTTCAAAGTAGTCCAAGTACTTTCAACATTGTCACTATCACATTGACTATTGTAGGCTAACTGCTGAACTTTTGCACTAAATTGTCTTGCTACAATCTCTTCCTTCAGCTTCCAGACTTTTCGACGGGGCCTGTACTTTCCCTTGGCTTCTTTGACACTCTTCAAGATAATATCACAAACCAGCAACCTATGCTGGGAAACACACTCTTCCCCCGATATAACTTTCACGTCCTTCACCACTTTCTTGTCTGACTTTCTAACCAAAAAGTAATCTATCTGTGTCTTACAACCACCTGACTCATATGTTATCAGCCTACTCTGTCTCTTACTGAATGATGTGTTGCAAACCACCATGTCCGTTGCCATTCCAAACTCAAGCAATCTCTCCCCCTCCTTATTTCTGCTCCCAAATCCATAGCCTCCATGCACACCTCTATAACCTTCAGATGACTTCCCAACATGACCATTAAAGTCGCCGCCCACCATGACAAGTTCAGTGTCTCCAAACTTTGATGTGACTGCTATTAACTCATCATAAAACTTATCTTTATCTTCCTCACTGAGTCCACACTGTGGAGCATAAACTGACAGAAAAGTGACAATCCTATTACCTATCAAAAACTTTATCACTATAATACGACTATTAACACGCATAACATCTATTACTTTTTCTACCCACTTCTTCGCAACGAATATGCCAACTCCTCCATATCCATCACTATTACCAATCCAAAAAAGCTTATACCTTGCCCTCCTACCTTCCACAAATCTCACTGAAGCTCCTCTCCACCTAACTTCCTGAACACAACACATATCAACAGATCTACGTTCTAACATTTCAACTACTTCACCTGCTCTACCTCTCAGAGTACCAACATTTACACTAGCCATCCTCAACCTAGTGTTATCTACCTTGTGATGTGATAGCTGGGTAACGGTCTGACGATGCTCACATCTGACATCTGTCCTACCGTGCGCGACACCTTCACTCCTTAGAGTTCCAGCCCCGTTTACGCAGTTTGTCTGATTAACTATTCTTACGGCCATTAATAAAGAGTTTTGGCATTGTTTTACAGCTGGATGCCCTTCCTAGCGCCAACCGTTCACAGACCGGACTGGGTGTTTTTTAAAGTGACACCATCACTATGTGGCATTTCATGGGACTTCCACAATCGCCCCTTTAAACTAAGGTATGGTGGAGGACGTTCAACTCCTCTCTTGTCTCTTAAGGAGACCCTTCACCCTAATATATATATGATATATAATATATATATCACCCTAATATAATATACAAACGATTACAAAAATTCCTAGCTCAAATAAACCAGCTGTTACATAATTGTTACAGAATTCAGGTATCATTTTATTAAGCGATCTAAAGGCCAAGGAGGAGGTGTAGCCATTTATATCTCTGAAAACTAAAGTACAAAAGGTGAATAGATCTTGAATCTAAAGATATTGAATGTATCTGGATGGAAATTTTTCAACAAAAGGCGAAACGTTTTCTGGTTTGTTGCGTGTGCAGACCCCCTGATTCTTCACTTTACAACCTCAAAACATTCAATAAAGTGTTTAAAAACTATTCTCCAAAAAGTTAACGAGATAAGTAAAGAGACACTGATCTTGGGAGAAATGAATATCAATTATCTTGAGAAAGCAGATCATGGAGATTTGAAAGCATAATTAACGTTGCAGGCTTTAAACAAATGATAAAAAATCCCACTAGAGTTACATCAGAAACAAGTACCCTAATTGACATTATTTTAACCAACAGGCAAGCAACATTATCATTTACTGATGTGATACCGCTTTCCTTAAGTGACCATGATTGTATTGGGTGCGTACAGAATTTTAATCACGTAAAATATGAACTGAAGACCATCAACATTATAAATTATTCGAAATACGATTCAACAACATTAGTAAGGAAATTGGTTCACAAGAGTGGGGATATTTCTATGGAATGAACAACATTACTGAAGCATGGATTTACATGAAGCAAACTTTAGTTAGTGTCATAAATAAGCACGCTAGATTTCAGTACCATCATAATCTGAAAACGAAAATTACAAAAAAATTTCCTTGCAACAATGCTAGCAAAATTGCGACGATCAATGATGTAGCCGATAAAAAAGCTATGGCAAATAACTTTTGTCAGTGTTTCTCCACTATTGCATTTACATTAAGACAAAAATCGCAACCATCGCGGGACTTTATATGGTGAAAATCTGCAAAACTCAACATGATGACATTCCCCCTGGGATGTTAAAAGATGCTGCAAGTTTAGTATCTAAATTGTTATCTTATCAATTTATCCTTACAAACAGCTATAGTACCTGCAGAGTGGAAGATAGCAAAAGTGAATCCTGTACACAAAAGTGGTTCCACTTTGAATTTGGACAATTATAGACTAATTTGGATCTTGCCAGTGTTGTCAACAATTCTAGAACGAACTGTTCATAAACAACTTACAGATTATTTGGAAAGCAATAAGTTACTCTCTAAAAATCAACATGGCTATCGGCGAAAGAGATCCACTGAGCAAGCCACAATATTATTAACTGATAGTATTCGAAAGGAAGCAGACTGCGGAAATTTGGTTGGCATGTTAAATGTAGATCTGTCCAAAGCCTTCGAAACACTTTCTCATTGTATTTTATTGTACAAGCTGAAATGTTACGGTATGACTGGGATTAAACATCAATGGTTGTCAGATTACAGGAATCTCATCTGAAGAACATTCTGTAACATGTGGTGTACCGCCCTTGTTATTTTCAATTTTTTTTTAATGATCTCGAGGACTACCTCATTCATTCATATGTAATCAATGTTGCTGATGATACAGTGCTATTCATCAGATAGAAAATTCAAAATTATTGGAAACAAATTAAATACTGACCTAGATGCACTATCAAGTTATCTAATGGAAAACGAACTAGTTATTAATTTGGAGATAAATAAAACTGTATCTATGGTATTATTGAAGATATTATTTCGGTTTGTCTGTTCAGTATTCATATTACTGTGGAACTTTATCATTTCTTGAACATGATAGTTTAGTAGGCGACGTTTCAGGAGATCCTTCTCCCATCATCGGGCAAAGTAAAATGATGTTGAGCATGTTTTTATATAATTGCAGAGGATCAAAATTCATAAAAATTAACCAATCAGAAACAAGCTGATAATTACAGTTAATTACGGTAATTAACATTTTCGGACCTAGATGTAAGTAACTACTTCTTCTGTAGGGCTGGTAACCAAATCTCAGGAAGTTGATACGAGATGCTCTTTATGTGTTTGTTACGTTCTACACTGTTGATGATTTCTTTAATCTTCCTGGCCGTTGTTCTGGATTCTCTGTCAATGATTTTCTTCTCATCCCAATTAAACTGATGACTTCTGCTCCAGCTGTGGTCCGCAATTTCGTTTTTCTTTACATCTCCGTTTCTCACGCACGCATATGTTCTTGTACTCGTTGCTTAACCTTTCTTTTTGTTTTGCCTATGTACACTGCATCACAATCTTTACACAGGATTTCGTAAACAACATTGCATTGTTCTTCCAGGTTTATTTTGTCTTTTGATTTAGACAAAGTGCTTCTTAGGGTGTCTTTTGAGTTAAGAATGCTTTGATCTTGTGTTGCCTTAAAACTCGACGAAAGATCTCGCTAGTACCTGGTACGAAGGGTAGGAATGCTGATGCGATAAATTCCTCTGATGTTTCCCTATTGTCTCCATTGCATCTTCTCTTCATTTTATTTTCTACTTGTGTGATGACTTTATGACTGTATCCATTTGCGATTAATGCATTTCTCACACGTCGAATTTCTTCTTTCCTCTCCTGTTTGTCACTGACTACGCTGTTGGCACGATTCAGTAATGAAGATATGACACTTTCTTTGCAAGATTTCTGATGGTTTGATTCGAAGTTAAGATACTGGTCAGTGTGTGTTGGTTTACGATACACTGAAACTGAAATAGAACCATTCTTGCGTCTATGGTGTTTGGTACTGCAAAACGATTAAGTCCTGACGAATTGAATCTTGTTTATCAAAGCACTAAAATTAACTCTACGATGACGTAGACCAAAACCTAAACATGGGTGAGAACATACAAGAAATTGTCATTCAAATTACGATTATTGGAAGCATTGAAACCCTGCTTAAGGAAAAGAGCCGTAACAAAATTTATCACGGAGTAATTTTACCAACGTTAATGTTTAATTGTGTTGTTGATTTGAACTTTTCCAGAACACGACTCTATCTACTGAGTTCGATTGATCGAAGAGTAGAAGTCACTTTGGGTGAGGAGCAGACTTGCGTTATTGATGAAATATCAAGCATGCAGTCCTTCTTGTAAAGAAATGTTTAGATTGTAATATTTGTGAAGGTCTAGAGTGTTATTTTAAATTTAATATCCATTGTCAAAATACTCGTCAAAACTCTACAATGTTATCTATTCCTAAAGTAAAACTCGTGCTCGCAAAATCTGGCTTTTTCTCTATGGGTGTAAAAATTTTCAATACACTGCCCATAGAGATACAGCAAACAGACTCATTCGCAGACTTTAGGAATAGAGTCATCATCATCATCATCATTCTCGGCTTAACGTCCGTTTTCCATGCTAGCATGGGTTGGACGGGGTATATTAATGACCCTCTTCCAATCTGATCTAGACTGTGTTAGATCTAAACTCAACTTCCTCTCTATCAAGTCTGTCCTTATAACCTCCTGCCAAGTCTTTCTCGGTCTGCCTCTGGGCTTTGGCCCAGGAACTATCAAGTCTCTACACTTTCTTACCCAATTATCCTCCTCCATTCTTTCCAAGTGCCCCAGCCAATTCAATCTTCTTATCTGGATAACATCTTTAATTCTACAGAGACTTAGCCTGTTTCTTAGCTCATCTGAACTCTTTCTGTCTCTCAGACTGGCATTACACATCCACCTAACCATTCTCATATCATTCCTTTCTAAACGGTCAAGATCTTCCTGCTTCACTGCCCATGTCTCACTACCGTACAACATAACACTTCTTACACAGGCCTCATACAACCTACCTCAGTCATTTTAATTGCAAATAAATTTTATTATTTTATTTTTTCAGCGATAATTATACTAATCTCTATGTTTGTCCCTTGAGTCATCTTGAACACTCCTATCTTCTAGTCTTTCAAGAGTGGTATTCAATTTTTTGTTTTTCTATGTTATTTGTTTCAGTCGCATGTATGTTTTACCTGACTTTTTACATAATTTTTTATTATATATATATATATTTTTATTTTTTTTGGTTTTATTATCAGGACGCTCAATAATAGTAGTAATTTATTACTGAGGTGTAAATCCTGTGTAAATACTCATAATAAATAAATAAATATCAGAAACTATGATGTTTGGTCAAAAATACTTTGGCATCATTTTATCATGTCTAAAACCATAACATATCA
Source organism: Hydractinia symbiolongicarpus (assembly GCF_029227915.1). Classification (NCBI taxonomy): domain Eukaryota; kingdom Metazoa; phylum Cnidaria; class Hydrozoa; order Anthoathecata; family Hydractiniidae; genus Hydractinia; species Hydractinia symbiolongicarpus. The sequence continues at coordinate 21,330,852 of NC_079881.1, forward strand.
TACATAACATACAAGTTTTAAGTCAGTATATAAATTTTTACAGAAATTATCGAACTTTTATTTAAAAGTACAGTCTCTTAATACTGGTGAAATTAAAATTGCTGAGTTGATATTTATTGCGTGTTTAGGGTTTAGCATTCCCTCGTCTTCTTTCATGAAAATAACAAAATGCAAAAATTTGAGCAAAAAGGTAAGGACTAGAAGGTTGTTATGGGGTAATTTCAGACCAACTTAATAAAATTGCATCACCTGTATTTCTTGAGTTCAAGAATTTTGCATTTTATTATTTTAAGAGTGACAAGACTTCTCAATAAAAAATAACAGATTTGACCAAACAATAAGGAAATCATTGGCTGTCTCATTGTGACAGATTTTTATAGGAAAGCTAAAAAATAAATGTGCCCAAGTTATTTTCAAGTTATTTGGCCTCATAGGTAAAAGTACAATGCAATGGCTTCGCTAATTTTAAAAATGCTATTAACTGAAGTGAAAATGCATTGACGTCAAACTATAGTTTTCCTATTAATATTGAAGATACTAGCCGGTGAACCGGCGTTAAACGCTGGTTAAGCCACAAGAGCATATATGTCATAAATCAAGTGGAGCGCACACAATGTTATGGTGTTTTGGGTCTAGTATATTTGTCAAAATATAACTTTACTACAAATTTAGCTGAAATGAAAACACAATTTACAACCTGTTTTTACCTCGTCAGCCAACCTCTTTTATTTTTAGAAAATATTCCTTACAGGCTGAGCCCTTTGGTACAGGTAAACAATGTCGCACATCCATATAGGTATAATACCTTTTGCCAAAAAAACTGTATCGCAACTTCGGTTTAATAGAAACACAGAAATCAGACCGTCGTTAACAATGGCTGACAACTTTATCCAGGTAAACCATGTGGCACCTCTGCTATAGGCGTAATATAGACGTAATACCCTTATCGCACCTGGGTTTAAAAAAAATAAGAAACAACCTTTTGTTCTAAATCAATTACTCGTTTTTTTGATGTGGTAATTATACAGTTTTTAACCTGTTTTTACCCTGTTAAAGCAAAAACAATTGTGCAACATTGTTTAATTTTGCAGTGATGGTTCCTGTGTACGTTCACAAATTAATCGTAAAACCGGGCAGAGCGCTTAGTACATGTAAACCCTGTTGCATATCCATATAGGTCTATATAAAAACACAGTTTGTTACCCCATCTAGCTTAAACAATCACCCAGCAATTGTATTTTGTTTAATAAGTTTTATGACATTAATAAAAGTTTTATAGCATAACCTTACAGCATTTAGCATAAGAATATTAATTAAAAATTTTGGTGTAGCCAAACTGCATTTGGCTATTTTCACTTTTTAGCCAGATCTAAATATACAGTTAGTTAGACAGCAAAAAGAAAAAGGAACCTAACATAAGGCAAACTTTTAGAAAAAAAGAAGATTTTAATCAATTTATTGCTTTTCTCTAGGTCCATAAAAAAGTTAATTACTTTAATTGCTGTGATCTGATTGGTTGATTTCCATCCTCTAATTATCTCCTCAACTAATAAATAGTCAAAGATGATTAAGATAATTAGCAGTATATAACAGCTGTAGCTGTCGAAATGTGGCGTAACTGTCGAAATGTGGCCTCATTTGTTTATGCAATGATATTTTATTATTAAATTTTTCTGACTGGGGCCTGGGTTTTCTTACAAGCGTAAGCGTACCATATTTCTTTATAACTTTTTTAAAAACTTGATTTTTAATTTCAAATCATAAAGTAACGATTTGCGAGTTTTTTAAGTGAATTTGTCTTGCAAACAAAAAGAACTTATTTGTAAATTAAGATTCGCAGCCCCTGAATTTGAACCGCACATGGTGGGTACTCCTACATAATAAAATTATGGTCTCTTGAGTGTTTCTGAACCTTCAGTTTTTTTTACAGTTGTTTTCTCCTTGATTGTTTTCTCATTCTCGTTTTTTGTCCAGTTTTTTGAGAAATTGGAATTTAAAAAAAATGGGTGCCAGGTATGACAAAGTTTTGCTTTTTATTTTAGCATATTGTCGTACTTGTAAACATGGAAAATGTGTTGCACCTTATGCATGTCAGTGTTATGATGGATATATTGGAAATGGCTGTGAAGCAGGCAAGTATATAATTTAATCAGTGGGTTTATGTTACATCTATTTTACAATTCTTTGTGTATGATCAGGGGAGTTTTAGAATTAGTTGCAGTACATTGTACTGCATTAATATGCAGTACAATCTAATACAAAGCTACAGTAGAATTTTCTCAATATTCAGCTTTCTATAACTCAAATTTTTGTGATTCAATTAACTTTTGTAATTCTAGCCTTTTAGGCCAATTGATTCGACTTAACATTGTTTTTGATGAGCAGGCACATTTGCTCTTTCATATGTTATGTTATGTTATATTTTTATAAAAAATATTTTGTGCCCATTCATTTATTTATGGGCCAAAAACTTTAAAAAGAAGAAAACTTTCTAAAAGTTAAATAATCCTCTAGTTGAACTTTTATAGTTTCTCCATTTTTCTCCAAAATTGCAGACTGCAGAAAAGGAAACATTTTGCAGATGTGATCTGTTGCCATTGATTGTTGATGACTATTAATGAAAAAATTAGGTTCGCAATTTTAACATAGATTGACTAACAAACACAGGATTTGGATTCACAAATTAAGAATTTCAATGTGCTAATTCAAACCCTGTATATACGTGTGGTCATATATGCATAAATATTACTGTTTCGGTAATGGAATTTAAAAAGGCTATGTTTCAAAGACTTACAGTTCTTGTTTTTAGTGTGTCCTGTGAACAAGTATGGTACAAACTGCACTCTTTCATGTAAATGCACAAACAATGCAATTTGCAGCAACATTGACGGTTCTTGTAATTGTACGGCTGGTTGGAAGGGTGAATTCTGTAAAACTCCATGTGATAGAAAATCCTTTGGTTATTATTGTAAACAAAACTGCACATGTAAAAACGATGCAACTTGTAATCCTGTGACAGGTCAATGTACATGCAAGAGAGGCTACATAGGAAAAGAGTGAGTTTAATTTTTATTTCCTTTTGCATAATATACTTGAGGTCCTCCAAGCCCCCTGTTAAAAACATTTCTTTGTTTATCACATTTTGTCGGATTGAAAGAAAAAGTTTTTTTATGACAGCTAGCCCACTCTCTATTTCAATCTAGAATTGTCTAGAATTGTGTTTAAAAAACCATTAAACTGAATAAAATGTCTACTGAATCAAAACAAAAAGGTTTTATTAAAATTGGGTCTTTTTTTATAAAATACAAAATTCATGCCAAAATCAATCTCGTATTGAAAGACATACAAAATTATAATAACAAGTCTTAATAAGATAGGCAAAAAGAGAGTTGTGATAAGAAAACTTGAGCAAACAATGGGGGCAGCAATTGACAAATTTAAGCAATGCAATTTTTAATTGCACCTAAACCTTAGCAAAATTGGAAGTCTATAACTAACTGAGGGACAACAGCAGAGACCTGCGAAGAACAGCAACAAGCCATTTATCTCGCTGTCTGTCTGTCTATCTGTAAGTTTTTTTGTAGGAAGGGTAGCATATGAGATATATAAAGTATAGGAAGCAGAAAAAGTTTAACACAACATTTTGAGGAAAAAAATTTTGTAATATGAAAACTGGAAATGGTAATCATAACAAAGTAATTTAGAAAAAAAAGGTTTCAGGAAGTTTCAAGAAGGCATATTGTCAAAAAACTACTGTTCTTTACTAGTTGTGAAAAGACATGTCCACCAGGAAAATATGATAATAACTGTCAGCGAAATTGCGCATGTCATAATGGTGCTACGTGTCGCTTTTATGATGGTGTTTGTAATTGTACTGCTGGTTGGGAGGTAAGTCTTTGTTTATACATGTTACAAGCTTTTTATCACTGAAAACCACGTGTCAAAAATAAGTATATTGTGGGTTATGTGATTCTTATTAATTTAGATAGTACATAGCGAAAGTAAGTTATAGTCCCCTTTTTCTAAAAACTAGAGATTAAATTGATTGAAAGTTTTGACCGTCTCTTGTTAGGACTAATCATGAATGAAAATTTCACCAAATATATACATTTTTTACGAATATTTTAGAAATTAGTCGATTTAGTAGAAAATGAAAGGGAATTAACAAAAAACACACTAAAAATGTTATTTTGCTTGTAATTTAACATTTACAACTTAATAAATTATCATGAAATTTTGTGGTTATTCATTTTTGCGAATGATATGTTGGAAAATATAGTGTAGATACTTAACTTCTTTAACTTGGCCAAACATCTTTTCATTTTAACACTTTCCAATTTCACTTCTTTTCGATAAACCACCAACAGGGATAACATAATAAATTTTGAAAAGAATTTTTATTTCACAGCTCAGAACATAATACTTCGAATATTAAATGAACACTATCTTTTTGATAGTTTATGAAATCCGTGAAGAATACAATAACATTGGGATTTTCCTTCATTTTCTCATTTTATTACATATTGATTTATTTTTGATTAAATAAGCACTTTTCTCATCTACAGACCATTTTGATCATTGAATAAGACCACAGAGTTTATTTATGCAGTAGTTTTATATTTCAAACTAAAACATTATACATTGTCCTTCCGTAAGAATGAGTAGCTAGCCCATATATATGTTTATTTTTTTTTTGTTTACAATCTCAGGGTGCATCGTGCAGTCTACCATGTAAAAATGGATTTTATGGAAGTGGGTGCTCGAGAGAATGTGGATGTTCTAATTCTGATTCATGTAACCCGTTTAATGGATCCTGTAATTGTGTGCCTGGTTTTTTTGGTGAAAAGTGAGAATCCATTTTCCTTCTTTATATCAAATTTAAGAAAAACCACGATACTTACAAGAGTATAATCTGTTAAAATTCACCTAAGACAATATCGGAAAGGAATCTAAATAAAAAAGTCAGGAATATACCCTTTAAACTTCTAATAAACAAAAATACACATTTTTAGCTAATTTTATTAATTTTTTCTCATACTTAATTAAATATAATATTTTTAGATGCCAATCTCCTTGTAATAATACATATGGTAAACATTGTTCTTACCCATGCGAGTGTAACACAAGCAATACTGATAGTTGCGATAATGTTGATGGTACATGTAACTGTAAACCAAACTGGAATGGTGCAACATGTTCAAATCCTTGCAGCACAACTGTGGGCAATGCTGAGGGTAACCAAACAACTTTGGAACCCTGTCAGAAAGTCTGTAATTGTACAGTAGGACAAGGCAAGTGCCAAAAGACAACAGGATTATGTCTGTGAGTATTTTTATATAAAATTTAAAATAAAAAAATTTCTTTAAAAGCTATCTGTTGCTATAAAAAACGACAAACAGATCAGCAGTTGTTTATAACCAAAACATTTTTAAAGCAAACTCTGTGCTAAGGCTAAGTGCGTTAAAAATATTTTGATGGTGCTTTGAATAAATAAAAGAAATACAGACCAGACCAGGTCAATTATTCTGTAAAGTTGCCATGGTCACAACACCCTGGCACCATTCTTATCCTTGTAGCTTTTATCAAATCAGCATTTTTTTTTTGTTTGCTACATATTTGATCTTCTTGTTTCAATGTTTATTTAAGAACCCTTGTTGTGCGTTCTTTAGTCGGGCTCACATTACCTTGTGGCTTCTGCGATAAATTTAATTTACGATAAAACTCCACAAAGTTGAATTTATCTTTTAGACTGACAGCTTTAAAATTGGCAACTTTAAAACACTTAATGTGTTTTAAGGATTTTAGAATACAAGGTTTTAGTCAATATGTTGTTTGAGTGTCGCTTGTTTTCTAAAATTTAAATACTCCTTTCCTGTTTTTATGATTGATTCAGTTGGTGTTTTCTGTTTCCTTGGAACAAAAAAATTAATTTATTCTCTGCCAACATATTTAAAAATCCACAACCGTAAAACTATAAACTTTAAAATACCTGTCCAGTGTGAGGAGGTGGGCTTATATTCTGTTGTTTCCCTTAACTTTTAAAAGGCTTTCCTAAATGAGTGAAAAGAAGAAGATTAGAATTTGTTAAAATACCCGCACATGCTTATTCAAGTTCACTTCTGCAATTTTGAATTTTTAATTAACTTGTTCACCCAGATCAGGTCTTTGGTTATGTTAATTAGTATTATTGGTGATGAAATTTGAATAGTGCTCGTTTGTATATTATAAAAATACTTTATAAGTGAACAGCCAGACCACAAACCAACTCTTTACACTGTATGTAGTATCCCATCATGCTTGAAATTTATAAAAAAAATATTCATACTGACCTGTAAATAATTAATTTTTTTATTAATTCTGTTTTCACTGGCTTATAAATTTACGTATTTTTATAGCTGTCATCCAGGATATACTGGCACTCATTGCGAAATGAAATGTAAGTCTGGAACATTTGGAGTAAATTGTAAAAAGAAATGCAATTGTGCTCATGCAAAGTCTTGTAACATCACAACTGGTTATTGTAATTGTAAAGCAGGATGGACAGGACAAAAATGTAATACAACATGTGATTATGGTTTATTTGGTGAAAATTGTCAACAGTCGTGTAGTTGTAGTATTCATGGAATATGTGATCGTCTCAATGGTACATGTGCATGTAACGATGAGTACCAAAATAAAAATTGTTCTTTTAGTGAGTATGTTTCTTTCTATAAAGTGAATAGATGTAAACCAACTTTTTTAACCACCAACAACCTTTGTTGTTCCATATCGTTGATTATCAGAGTGTCTTAACTTTTTTTCGGTTCTTTTAGTTAAATGTTGAAATTTAAGGCGCTGACTGGAATTATCAGGATTTTTTCATATACATTTCATTGGTTGATTTTTTTATTGTTTTTACTCCTTGACGAAGAAATCCTTTATATGTTTTACTACTTTCACAATAATAATTTAGCACAACACTTTCTTCATTCAGAATGCTCAGATAATGATGTCACAAAATGGAAATTTGGTTTAGGATGTACCAAAGCATGTTTGTGCAATCAAACTAACACTGAAAGGTTAAAGACTCAATCACTTTTTATTTATTTTTCTTGTATATTATTTTATGATGTTATATTCGTTTGTTTAACAATATATAACTATGTAATTCAATTTTCTTTTAGTTGTCACGGTATGTCAGGCAAATGTACCTGTAAAACTGGCTGGGCCCCACCCTACTGCCACAAAAAACAATGTATGTTTTATTTGTTGATATGCCTGGCTAAAATTAGTTCAATGTGTTTTGAATTTAATTTTATTTGTCTTGTTGTAGCATGTAACGGGACTCACTATGGTAAAGATTGTTCAGAACGTTGTAACTGCGACCTAAATCATGGTGTTTGTGATTCTGTAACAGGTGCATGCACTTGTAAGAGTGGCTACTATGGAACTGATTGTCGATTACGTACGTATATACATGTCAATTTTTTTGCTTCATGGATTCATTTAATGTTTGATATTGGTAGTGCACTTGCAAAAAGTGAACTGCGGACATATTTTTAACGTAGCGAGAGTTAAGGGTAAAGCTCCATTCAACTATGACACACATTTTTAAACTCACTATACCATCGAAACAATGTTCTAGTTAGCTACAACGTTGCTTTTTTTCTAAATATGTGCAGTGTTTTTTAAAGGTCTAACAATGCCTACTTTTTTAAAAAAAAGTTTTAAAAAAATTGTTATATCTTTCAACTGTAACTATTCAACACTTTTTCTCTAAAAGTATTAAAAAATGAATTTATACAAAAAGTTATCAGTATCCTAAGAATATGACCATTTTGAAATTTGTTTGCATCCTAAATGGAATATGAAACAACGTACTTTTGTCGTATCATTGATTTAAATCAGGTTTCATTCTTTTGTCCACGAAATGTACTTGTCTGTTTGTCACTTGAATTTGCTGCTTAAATAATAGCACCTTAGGGATAATTATTACACTAGTTATCATTTTCAGATCTTTCAATTTAGACTGTGATAAAAACAGGTCAGGATGATTTTGCCTTAAAAAGCCAAAAATCATCCTGTTTATTGAGTATTCCCATAAAATAAATCGTGTGTGTCCCTTGAGTTCTCTTTGAAGTAAAAAATACAAATTTAGTTAAGCCGCACAAATATTTTAGTATATCGAGAAGGAGATTAGACACATTTTGTTGTTTTTGGCACCCTTTTTTTATAACAATTTCTTTTTTCTTTTGGGATTAGAATGTGCTACTGGTTATTATGGCCAAGACTGCGCATCAACATGCACGTGTCAAAATAACGCTGTTTGTAATCATGTGAATGGCAAATGTAACTGTTCAGAAGGATTTATGGGAGCTGCCTGCGACATACGTAAGTAACCTGGGGTATTCTGCTACCAGACGTAACATTTTGTCGGTATCAGAAATACTTGATTTAATACTTTCATTAATATGCCTGTTGTGAACAGCTAACTGTAGCACAAAATGAAATTTATATAGTTTAAAAAAGTAATTAAATTTTTAGTCACGAAAAACATAAATTTCTAGGGAAACGCTTTTTTTAAGATACAAAATAAAATATATCCAATAAATGAGAATAATTTTTAAAAAATTTTTGCTATCAAATCATCAACAACCTGTAGTCTTTTTTTTCTTTTTGACTGTTCATGGGTGAAACCTTCACTAACACAAGTTACTCTCATAATAATTTCGTTGAATAATATTTCAGAATACATATAAATGCAGAAATATTTTGTTTTTCTTAGCATGTAAAGAAGGTTATTATGGACGAAGATGCGAATCGCAGTGCCATTGTCAAAATGAAGCCACGTGTGACAGGTTTACTGGTAAATGTCATTGTCGCAAGCATGGGTGGACTGGAGACAAATGCAATACTGGTAAGAGACTTATTTGTGTGGTTAAAAGTAGGGTGACTTAATTTCGGTTGATTTAAACCATATATTCGGATAAAGTACTTTTTTACCGCCATTATGTCCTAAAATTAAAATTATTTTACTGTGGATTTTTGAGTAAGCGATGGTGTGTTTGGTAAACCCTGCATAGCGGTTAGAAATTCAAGTTAAAACAGCTAATCAGACCGCTTAGAATTGTTTTCTGATTCTTTTGAATAAATTAAAATTAAGAAATAAATATGTAAACAAAGTTAAAAAAGGAAATTTGTACCTTTCGAAAATGTTTTCTGTATAATGCTGTATAACCCTTGTCATAAGGTGTTCAAGCAGAAGTTTTTTGTGAGTTTAAAAATTAAGATTAAAAAAAATTAAGTTTATTAACAAACATAAACTCTTTGCTGTCAAGTTTAAGTTTGCTTGAATGGTCACAATTACTAAGTAATTCTAATAGTTTTGGCATAGTTTAACCTTTTTTAAAAGCTTATCGACATTCCAATAAATCAGAGCATGCCACAATAGTTTACCGAACGTTAAATATTCTCAATTTTTTTTTTACCAAGGAACAAGAATTTATAATTAAAATATTGCTTTGGGTCTTCTAAATTAGGCTGAAAATGGCTGCAAGATGACAAAAAAAATAAGCGAATGGCGCAAGACTACTGATATTTTGTACTGATTTTTTTTTCAAATTTTTTTCTGAGGAAAAAGCAGGGAAATACAGTAAAATTTGATTGTTGATTGTGTGAAAGTTCTAATGTTGCAACTCTAGTTTTTATTGTACTGTATAATAATAATGAATAAAATATAAAAACAGTTACAGGATATATTAAAAAAAATTTTAAAAAAAATAAAAAAAAAGTTTAAAATATAAGGACATATTTTTTTTGCGTGGCAAATTTTTTCGGTTGCAAAATTATGGAAATCACATAAATGAGCATTTCTGGAGCTGTGATAGTCTTTTTGCTACAAAATTTACGTTGCAGATGTATTTTCATAGCATGATTCGACACAAACAAAGTTATTTTTCAGAATATGAGCATGATTGGAGTGAATTGTCATTTTACGAAAAAGCTCTTGCAGGTGCTCATTAATGCTAAAATACTTAAATTAGTGATTTGGACTCGTAAAATAAGAGTTACTGATGGGAAATTTGAAAGAGGAGCAAGTTTGAACAAATTTTAGAGTAGATATTAAGTAAAGTAGTCTTCGTAACAAAATTCATTTTTTACTGAACAATAAATCCGATACATACAATTTATTAACATTTTAAATAGTGTGAAGTGTAATATAACAGAGCAATTTTGGAGCAAATAGTCATTAATGATAATACGCTTTATGTTTTTGCACAAATTAACATACACACATAGGATTATAGATATTCAAATACCCGAAAAAATGAACAGCTTGAAGATTAGTTTAACATAGCTCAACTGTTGCTCTTTTTCACACATCCGAGTTAAAATAAACTTTAGAATTATAATAATAACAACATTCCTAATTATTGAATTAAAGGTATACTACGAATGGAGAAATAGCAGTCGTGTTTAATTCATTCATGCAAAATAGTGTGATAACCTTTGGAACAGAACAGTGAGTTTTTATTTCACCTAGAGTTAGTAACTCTAGGTGAAATAAAAACTCACTTTGCAAAGAACTTTTGAAAATAGTTAAAATTGTCCAATCTAGTGACTATATTACTCCATATTTGCTCATTTTTTATATGCTTTGGTTACAATCTGGAAGATTAAGTCATGAAAAGCGCTTTCTGCCATATTATAATAATAAATATTTTATAAAATAATTGATTACGTGTTGTATTAACACCAAGCCAAAGTGGTAGTTTTAAAATGACTATTTTGCTCCAAATGTGCTCGTTTTTTTATAAAAAAAGGTAATTATTTTTTAAATCAAGCTATTTGTAACCGCAGGAATCATTTTTGTATCTGTAAAAAACGAATTTTTGTAAGATACTATTCCATTACAGTTAGTCGCTAAATTTATTGCTAGGGACTATTAGCTCCAAACTTGCTCTTTTTTTCATATATTTTTTTGTAATCCAAAGCAGTAGTAATACCTAATAAACCTATATCAATAAAAGTATTTAGAAAAATTGGGATTAAAATGGAAAAAAATGGAAAGATTTTTTACCTCAAATCTTATGAAAGACTTTTTTGCTCCAGTCTTGCTCCGGATAAGAATGACTTAATACTCCAAAACAAAAGATTGTTTTAAGAAGGGAAAAAACAGGACATAATTTCAACATTTTTCTAATTAGGTCCATATTTTGAAAAAGTTGTACGCTACAAGTTATATTTCTCAAGTCACGTCAAACTTATTTATCTAAAATCTTGCTTTTTTTGCCACGCAAAAAAAATGTGTCCATAAAAACATATAGTGACATAGCCATAAAAGCCAACTCGCATAAAATGACACAATTTTTCTTCAATTTCTTAATGTAAAATTGGTGAAACATCAAACAGAATTTAATTGCGACATTGGACATAGAATTAAATGATCTCCTTACACTACTCAATTATCACGTTCTTTGGACGTTTTACCAGTCTTTTTGTAACAATTTCTGAAATCTATCTTTTCAGCTTGTCCGAATTGGAGTTATGGTTTAAATTGTCTTCTTCGTTGCTCGTGTCCAAAAAACAACACTGACTCTTGTAATCGAACGAATGGTAACTGTGTGTGCAAGTCTGGATTCAATGGGACAGACTGCTCAGAAAGTATATTTATTCATTCAGTTATTCATTCATTCATTCATTCATGTATTCATTCAGTTATTCATTCATTCGTTCATTCAGTTATTCATTCATTCATTCATTCAGTTATTCAGTAATGTCAACTTCACAATGTAATATCGAGATAAGATCATTAACAGAGATTCTGACGTTAAATTTCTATTGTTTCACCCCTTTCAACCCTATCTTCGAGCCTGGGGGATGAGACTAGACATAACATTCCGACCAAAATAGTGGTAAAGTTTTTAGTTCTTATGGTGACATCGTCATTTTTCGAAAGTATTGACTTTTCACCAACATTTTCTTCAACACTCTGCAAATCATTTAAATTTTTAGATTTTTATTTACACAATGTTTTTAGTAGGTTTGCCATGTATAGATGTCTTCCATATGAGGTTTTAAAGACTTTAAAGAATCGAAAAAAATATATCAGTCTAAATTTCTATTGTTTCACCCCTTTCAACCCTATCTTCGAGCCTGGGGGATGAGACTAGACATAACATTCCGACCAAAATAGTGGTAAAGTTTTTAGTTCTTATGGTGACATCGTCATTTTTCGAAAGTATTGACTTTTCACCAACATTTTCTTCAACACTCTGCAAATCATTTAAATTTTTAGATTTTTATTTACACAATGTTTTTAGTAGGTTTGCCATGTATAGATGTCTTCCATATGAGGTTTTAAAGACTTTAAAGAATCGAAAAAAATATATCAGTCTTCCATTTCGTAATTCTGCTGAAATTTTTTTCCCTCCTTTTGCACTTGTAACCAGTAAGAATACATTATTTTGGTTTCTAGTTTGCATTGGTGGTTATTGGGGTTCAGGATGTGTTTACAAATGTGGTTGTCATGAGCAAAATAGCAACATATCGAAAGACTGTGATGTTCAGTCTGGTCAGTGCGCTTGTCTCAAAGGTTTTCGTGGACGCACATGTGATAAACGTAAGTGTCATAGTGTTTTTATCAATACCTGTGAATAATTCTAAATGTTGGCTACCTGTGAATTTAATTGAATTATGAACTTCAAGGTGTTTTAATTAACAAAAGCAGAAAATTTGACGAAATTGAGAAAAGATAAAGAAATGCTTTGATGCGATTAAAGGCGAAAATGAAAGTTTCCCTTAATTGATTTTCCCATGCCGTTAAAGCAGGAGTTGGTTCGTAGAGTCCGTAGAAAATTAATCTCTAAAATCTCAAGATAACAATAAAATATTAGAAATTTAGCTATCAGTCTTAAATTCTTCTGATCTTTTACCTGTATCATTATTCACTTTAGTGTAAAAACAATTCACGTATATATTTCTTTCTATTAATCATAAGTTTGTACACAAGTACTCTTTGGGAGTAAAACTTTTTAGAAATCTCAATTCTCCTTGGATTTTGTTCTCAAAGTACGGTAGAATTCTATCGTTTTGTTCAAGAGTTGTTATCCCAAAATTATTCACCTATTTGCTTCAATTCCACAATTTAAATTTAAATATGCTCGTTTAAAATTTTGTAGGCCTTTGTTTTCATAACTGTTTGGACCAAACTTCATTCTTCTTTAACCAATGGAAGAAAGTTGTTAAATTTGTAACTGTAGGATGTAGTAAATGTCACATGTAGACAACGTCATGTTTTAACCTCTTCTTTCATCTTTATTCTGTTTTGTTTTAGCTTGCAATGGTACTCACTTCGGTGATGGTTGTTTAAACAAATGTCCATGCAATGGAACACATGCGACTGGTCTTTGTCATCATGTCACTGGTCAATGCAGGTGTCAAGCTGGCTATACTGGATTCCTTTGTAATGAAAGTAGGTGCTATACTTTGTTGCAGAAAACAAAAATTGTGTTATGAACAAGTTGAACATGAGAATACACTAATGAGATACTAGTTTTTTTTGTTTTTTGTTTTGTTATTTAATATATATATATTTATATATTTAAGATTTTATTGTTGATAACATTTGAGTTTATTTTATATCATTTTGTACAGATTGAAGAGCCATTGTAGTATATAAACACCCTGAAATACATTTTACTTCTGATGTGATTGTTTCAGGAAGTCATAGATGTCATTTTTAGATGTCACTATTGCATATTTTTGATTCAATCTTTGATAATCACAGTAAAACACCGCTATATAGGGACTATTTTCATACTTTTTTTTTTATATCTTTCTTACAAATAAGTCTCCTTTTTATTTTAGCATGTCCAGTGAACAAGTACGGTGTCGGTTGTGAGTTTGTTTGTTCATGTGATGATTGTGATCCGGTGGATGGTTGTGCAGGTAAACTTTTCTTTGAAAGCTATAAAACAAATTTATTGAGAAGGGTGGTTAACGCTTCTTGTTTGGTTACCAAGCTTGCTATCTGTTTTTCTCCACGTGAGACTAAGATACTAGTTCGAGCTATCAAAAAGATATTGAGTAGTGGAGATATTACGTACTAGTTTTTTAAAGCTGACAACTAACTTTCGTTGTTGTTGTTTTTCAGCTAAACGGTCCAGCAATCAGATTGTGAGTGTTTACGTCCCTGCAGGTGTGGTATGTTTGGTTGTGTTAGTTCTTCTCATCGCAGCTTTCATTCTATGGAAACGACGTAGTACAAAGAAAGATAAACTGAATGATAAGAAGTTTAATCAAAGGTAACGTTCATATTTCTTTAGCATAGCCGAGGTGATTTTTTTTAATGTCGGTGGTAACATGGGTTCGTTATTGTCTCTTTAGCGTTACTAAGAAGGAGTTGATGAAGAATGAATTTCAATTAAAGGGAGCTAGTAAGTACTGTTGTATGGGTTGCGAGGTAGTTATGCGTGGTGTACTTCTGTGGTATTTATCTGACTTATGGTAGTTTTCAGTGTATAAGTTCAAAATATATTTTTGTTTTGTCTAGCAAACACAACATATGATGGTAATGATGGAACCTACCAAGATGTCAATCACCACAAACCTAATCCTATTTACGAATCAAATGTTGACAATCTACAAAATCCAATCTATTCCTCCACACAGGATCCACAAAGCCAGTATGATACGTTGTTTAAGAAGAAACAGTTGGAGAAAAACTCTTCCGGATATGCCCACCTTGGAACTACAGCGTCCAAAGCAGAGAATAATTATGACAGCTTGCATGACAGCTCACATGACAGACCCACATCAACGCAGTCCAATGATCTGTACAATCAGCTAAACTTTCAGCAGCATGGTCATGATAATGTCCATGCTAATCTAATTTACGGGTCAGTTGATACAGGTGCAAACCATTCTTCGTATGATTCGTTGTCTAGAAACCAACAGCCGAACGCAGCTACCGTTGACCCATGTTATGATCACATTGGTAATCAGACATTAGCCAATCAAAATAGTTCATATGATAGCCTCAACCAATCAAACTTAAAGAAAATCTCTCTACCAAAAGAATCAGAATACGCAGTAGCAAACGTCGGAATGTACAACAGCTTATCAAATAACGTCAAAGCTACATCGCCGTCGGATATTTTTGCTGCGGACGAGGAATATAATACTTTGCATAACACACAGGGTAACCAAAAGCGACAACAAACCTATGATCACCTTGCGCAAACATCAGAATATGAAATCCCCAACGCACAGAAAAGCGCGGGAGATGTTTCTGCACGATCGTCGAACAAGATTGGAAAGAAAGAAAAGAAAAAAGATGAAAGGGGGAAGGGTAAAAATAAAACGAAAGAAAAGAAGGAGAAACAAGGTGGTCGTTTAAGATATTCTAGTCTGGATGAAGAGAAGAATGATGATAATGATAAGTAAGTTACTTTCTTTGCATCAAGTTCTGTTAAACTTCAGTAAGTTTTTACCTACAACCTTGCCAAAATTGTGGAGACACTTTTCAATATTCCAATTATTTACACACTTTCACCCCACCCCTTATACAATGTTGCCTTCATGTTTTTTTGAAGACTGAAGTTTGCTGCCATGACTCTCCAACATCGTTTAAAGGGAAGATGGGATAAAAAGAATCGTAATTCTGCATTTATTGCGTTTTCTGCCATTGATTATCATTTTTTTGCATTTTTTTCAACTACTTTTAGCAACCAATACAGCTGCTCTGCTGGAGTTGTCATGATTGCTTGAAATTGTTTTTTTTTTTCTGCGTGACTCTGAATGTTGTTTTAATGTGTTTAGTGGATACTATGAGAAGCTTTATTATGTTTTTAACCTAAATGTGTATGTTAATTTAATTTGTTTTCTTTTAGTATGTATGCAGTTGTAGAGAAGAAGAAATGAAAATATTCAATTGGCTGGCCAATCTAACGTTATTAATTGTATTGTTAAAAAATATTTTGTTCACAAAACGTCGTTGTTTCGATGATTTAGTCTTCTTATCTACAAGTTATCTGCCTTTTTCCTGAAATTCTAGTTAAATATATATAGTTTATAATTCTAGTCTTTTCAACTATATATATTCTATATTATATATTTTATATAGATGTATTATATAAACTATATATATATATATATATATAGGGACTACGAAACGGCTGTTGGTTTTCGACTTTAGTGACTTACACGAAAGTCGAGCTAATGGCGGTGAAAAAATTTCTGATCACTGAAAAACATCTTAATCTTAAATAAGTTGGAAAGTCACAAAAGTCAGCAGGAATAAAAAAAATCGTTTTTTTTGTCAAATGTTAAACTTCTCCAACAAACATTAACTTTATTTTTCACAACCATGATTATAATAATATATATTTAATAATATATTTTCTGACAAATCCAGGTAATGTGGGTGAATATTTAGTAAAGTGGGAGTCACGTGGGTGGGTTGATAGGGTTGAACAAGTGGTTACATGTAATAAAGTTAAATTCCTGTTATTATTTATTTTCTATAAAATTTAAGAATTCACAAACGATTTAATAATATAAAGTAAAAAACGAATAGAATAAAAAAAAGAAGACAGAATTAGCAGAGTCAAAATCTTTGTTCACAAAATATTTTCCTATTTTCGTTAAAAATAAGTTTAGAGAGTTTTTTTATTAAAAAATTTTTTTTATATAATTTTTTCTCTAAATAGAATTGAAGATTTAAGCATTTTATATTTTTCTACATCAATGTTCTGATATTGTTTTTTATTTGTAAATTTTTAGATACATAATTTTTGTATATCTGATTGGTTGAAGTAGTTTATAATTTTTTCTATTTTTATATAATTATTTTTGTTGTTTTGTTTTATAATATATATATATTTTTATAAGGTTATTTGTTACAACTAAATATATACTTACTTCTACAGATTACTGTTGTGAAAATATTTTTTCGTTGACGACCTGATAATTTACAGACCGTGAATTTACAAACCGTGTATCAAATGAGACATTTTTCTGCTGTCTATCAATCCTATTATTTTGAAAAACATTAAAGAAAAATCTTCTGAGTCAAATCTTCTATTTTTTGTATTTAAAGTTCAAATCATGAAATAAAAATGTATATTGAATACTCTTTCTTCTATAAATTTTACTTGATCCATTTTATTTCCATTTTTTATGCTAAAATTTATTTTTAAAGAAAAAGTTGAAGAATTTATGACGTAATCATAAGAATGCTGAGCAAAGCATTTTATCTACATTGTTCATGCATGTCAGATTGAGTGCAAGAAGAAAGGGATTGTTTTATGTAATTAATAATGTAATTTAAAAATGTCTTTTTTTTGTTTTGTTTTCCTCTTCAGGGTTGAAAATGTTTGTTAAGTCACGGTTGTCAATCATGCGAATTTTTTTTTTAATTTTTAATTTTTTTTCCATTCTATCAAAATCAATAAAATTTGTAACTTTCCCAACAATGCTTGAAAGTAATCAAGCAAACATATTTTTAAACATTCAGTCCATGATATTAATTGCCCTATAATATGAGTTCCACCTCAAAGTATGTTCTATTGACGGGACAGGTGTGCATTGGGTTGAAATTGTAGTAGGTGGCGATTCAACTTTTTAGGAGAGTAATTTTGTATATGTTGTAATGTCGTCATCCATGTATGTAAATCATGTACAAAAATAACTCTAAGTTTATGACCTTTTTTTTAAATCTCTTTTTTCTCAAATTATTTTAAAACATTTTTGTTGAGTCAGCAATTATCTACGGATTTATGTCAGAAATATTTATGGTCGGAATTTTTAAATGTGACGGAAATTATAGTCTAATGGCGACCTTATGACGTTTCGAAATGTGCGTTTTTTTAGTATAGTATAGATGCATGTTGATGTACGAACATTATTGTAAAAATTTTAATTTTAGGCTTAAAAATGTATCAAATAACATTCTGCGCATGCGTGAGTCAATTTATGAAGAAAGCATTTTCGTCTGGAATTCACGTTAGAGTAGGGGCGTTGACATCAAAACAAAATGAAAGAAGTTTCACATCGATTACGTCACGCGTACCAAACATAATATTATCAAGAACAATCTCGTCTCGATTATTCCATACAAATTCTAAAAGAAACTATGAAAATGTGAGAAAATTTCTACCCAGGGTTTTATTTTCAAGAACTGCAACATGGGCTACACCACGTGTTAAAAATACATTTATAAATACACATTTGGATAGGATTAGTTCTTCTCACAGATTGCTGCAGAGAAGGTACATCAACACACCTGTACTTAGTTTTCAACACCGCACTGTTTTGTTATATCTGACGTCTGCTGCTGTACTTGCTGTCGGTTTGTCGTATGCTGCCGTACCCTTGTACAGGCTTTATTGTCAGGTAATACTTCTTTTAATAAAAAAATTTATTTTATTAGACTTAATTTTGTTATAAAGAAATATTTACGGTAATCCAGCCTTGAATGTGAGCATTTTAATAAAGATTATTAGATAAATGGCCTATTATGTGTTGTCTTTTTGGTTGCGTAGCAACAAGTATTTTTCTTCTTGTTCATTGCGTTTATATCGAGTCGAGTTGAGGTGCAGTTACTTCACGTTCGCTATCACATAACACTTTAAATTCAGTGAAGCTACAAGGCTTCTTTTTAAAAAAAACTACAGATGCTTAAACATTAAAAAACTTTTAATTGCTAAATTGTTGCATGCATGCACACTATTAAGTTAATTCATTTTTACGAAGTTTAATTTTTGCGACTTTTATACCTTTTCGCGAAAATTCATCTGAAATAATTGGAAATGAGTTTTGCGCTAAACTTTGCAAAACTTTCGGAAAAAGTAGTTCTTCTCGCTAATTTTTTTTCCGGAATTGGAAAAATAAATGGCCAGTCTTTGTGATATGAGCAAATTCAATTAAAATGCTACCTTATCTCAATAAGTAGGACTGAAATGAATTTGCCCTATAAAATTCTAAACGTTCGTGAAAATAATTCTTGTGAAAAACCTTAAATTAGTTCATTCTCGAAGAAAAATATTCGCGAATTATTTCGACAAAATTGCGAAATTTATCTTTTTTTGATAAGTAAATACGTCGAAAATTAATCAACTGTCTTGTCGTCGGTTTGTTACAGGCGTCAGGTTATGGCGGGACGACAAAAAAAGCTGTAGATGTCGGCGACAAAATCATGGATATGAAACGAGTTGAAGATATAATGATAACTATTCGATTCGAAGCTGGCACAAATAAAACGCTACAATGGAAGTTTAAACCACAACAAAAAGAAGTCAAGGTAGGTTGTTTGTGCGTATGACTTTAAGATAATATGCTGATATATAGGAATAAAGATCCTAAAGTCAGGGTTCCCACGCCCCCTCATAACCCCTCAAATTTAAAAGGTCTCCTCAATTTTCCTCAAAAGTATCTTAAATTTTTTCAAATTAAGGTTTTCTCAAATCTCCTCAAAAGCGTTTTGACAATTATTGACATTAGCGAATTTTTAATTTATATTTTTTTATCTTTTATGCACTCTACGCTCAATTTTTAAGCTCCAGTTTGTTTTCTGTACACATTCTACATCCACGGAATTAATTTTCCGCGGAGCAAGTAGTGTGTATGAATAAAATCCATATTTTCTTACGTACAACCAGTTAATACTGCATCTGATCCTTTTTTTTGTTATCCAGCTTGTACCGGGAGAGACAGCGCTGGCATTTTATACTGCTGAGAATTTAACTGACCGTCCAATTATTGGGATTGCCACGTACAATGTTGTCCCGTTTGACGCTGGACAGTACTTTAATAAAATACAGGTTTGTCTCGTTATCTCGAACTGTTTAATCAAACGAACGGTTATTTGTAATGCATTCATCGAGAAACAAGGCACAGATATTTTGGCCAAGCAAAGCTCAAATCTTATAGTGTTATCGCCTGTTTTGAGATTATACTATTTACATAATTGGCCTGGCTTAAAAAAATTTTCCACCTCTGCAATTACGACTTAAAAGTTGAAGCCAATGTATAATTCACCTTAAGAAAATGTTAATTTATGTGCTGTCCATTGGCGTGTATTGTTGTTTTAT
Source organism: Hydractinia symbiolongicarpus (assembly GCF_029227915.1). Classification (NCBI taxonomy): domain Eukaryota; kingdom Metazoa; phylum Cnidaria; class Hydrozoa; order Anthoathecata; family Hydractiniidae; genus Hydractinia; species Hydractinia symbiolongicarpus. The sequence continues at coordinate 21,350,924 of NC_079881.1, forward strand.
AGAATTTTACCCATAAATGAATTCATTAATTCCGCCTAATATCGAAATCTGTTTAATTCGCAAAGTGAACATAGGAAGAGAATTTTGCTGTTAAATTGAAATATTAAGTGTTACTTTATTCTAGTGCTTCTGTTTTGAAGAGCAACAGTTGAATCCGCATGAAGAGGTAGACATAATTTCGACTATACGTTTTGTTTTGTTTTATGTCGAGGCTAAGATTTTTCTAAGAACGTGTTAAGACATGCACAGGCTAAATTCCTGGAATTACTAACAAATAATTATTTCTCAACAGTTTTGTATTCCTGTTTTTACTAAGACATGTATGTTTTTACAATTTCATAAATTTAAAATCTATTCTATAAAACCTTATCCTCAATGTAAATCTGACCGCATATTTTTCGAAAAATAACATTCGACGATCAAAACTTGTAACACATCCAGCCTCAGCTGAGACATAGACGTTCTTACAAAAAATGTAAAACCTTTTCTCGGTAAACGGTTGCGCAAACACATATCATAGCTCCTTTATTTGTATTGGAATAACAAAAATTATTTCTAACATGCGCATGCGCAGAAGACACATTTTCTTTTTTCTTTTGTGCATTATATTTTATTAATTTTTGTCTCTAGGTTGACATGCCTGTTTTCTTTTACATCGATCCGGAATTTGTTGAAGATCCGAAAATGGCGAAGTATGATGAAATAATATTATCTTACGTTTTCTTTGAATCGAAAGATACCGACTCACCCATTCCTCGGCCGTATGGTGTTTCTTGAAACGATTCTGAAACCAGACAGATATTATCCAAAAATCGAACAACTATGCACCTTTCAAGCGTATAATAATGACGGTAATGTTTGCTGCATGTCATCTCCCTGCACCTCTGCTGATAACAAGCGTATTTATTGATTGTTTGTGGAATCTGAGTAACGGATGCGAGACAAAATATTTGTGATGACAAAACATGTACGATTTTATGAAACCACGATCGATGAAAATTAAAAAAAGTTCAGTTCCAGTTGCGTTTTTCCCAGTTCTTGTTAAAATTTTATTTCCCATGTTCAATTCTTTGTTTCGCTAAGTCTTTTTTGATATTTTAAGACACTGTGGAGAAGAACATACATTTACGAAGTATTTATCATCAACCTTGAACAGGGTCAAGTCAATGGGAGAAAGTGGGAGTTGGGCAGGTACCCCATCCACTCCTTCCAAAAAATAAAGAACCTGCAAAAAGTCTTCTTTGACTAAACATCATATATTTTCGTTGTTTTTTTTTAAGTAATTTTATGCTGTAGTCCTACAATTTGGAGTGCGATCTAAAGGATTGAAATTTTAAAAAATATTTATGGTGTGACATAGTGGAATCGCCTTAGTTTCACGTTAGTAATCGATAAAGGATCCATAAATTTTATCATTTTGGAAAACTGGCTACGCCTCTGAACGATGTCACTGCCACAGTGGTTACACTTGCTATTAGTGATGCATTTAAAAGTAAAGCTTAAATATCCCATCATGCCTTACCTTCATGACAGTTTAATCCTGAAATTTTGAAAAATGACGTCATTAATGTGCAGGGACGAAATTTTATTTCTAACAAACACAATACAAAATTTTTAATTAAAAAAGGGTACAAAATCGCTTTTTCTTTATCAAAGTTTACAAAGTCAAGAATTTACGTAAAAATAGCATAAAAATGTTTTGTGTGATCAGCTTTACTAAGTCAATTTTATGGAATTTGTAATACTGTAACACGTTTTTTATTTACTGTTTCGCCATACTGACGGGCCATGTGGTTGATAATATCGCTGAAGCATGAGTCCTTAAATTCAATATAGAAAGGGTTGGAAAGTGCTGCTATAGGTTAGTAGTGTACTATTGCGATGAGAGCGAACGTGAGGATCGAGCCAATTAAGAATAACCAAAACAACGCTCGATCATAAATCTCTGCGGCATAGATCGACCGCACAGCTAATCGGTTTGATTTTGCTCCATCATATTCTCCATCATTTAAGAATTTAATTTCGCCAAGTATATCTTTCACTTTTGGACTTAGCTCGACGTTTCGTTTCCGCACTTTTTCCGTCTCCAATTTAGTGCGGTGGTAGTTCTGCAAAATCATATTGACAGACGATAGTTGAATGGTTTCTACTTGATTCTCATCGCTCGGATTCTCTTCATAAATTCCTTCACTAATCAGCGTAGATTTCCACAAGCTCTTTGGTAAATATCTTTTCTCGAGGAAACCAGGTATCCAAGTTAAATAAGCGTCTCCTCGGTGAAATAAGAGGAGGATGTAGATGCTTCCAAATATGGAAAGACATACCTCACAAATAAGGATGTTATAAATCTTTGTTATGGTGGATGTCTCGCTAGAGCGAGGTAGAGACCCTGATGTGACATGCAGCATCACTACGTATGTGAGCGCAATGGTTATACCCAATGCGATGCGCTCACCTGATTGAGGAGGTATCCAGTGTCCGGCCAGCATGCACACGACGAGAAAGACGCAGGGAAGGAGCAAGTTGAATTGATAGTAGAGAGGTTTTCGTTTTAGATGCAAATGAACTTTCAACAAAGAAAATGGATGTTCACAGCATGGGTATTTCACATTAAGTGTTTCTTGTCTCGCTGACTCGATGTCCCATTCACCACTTGGAACGTACTGCGATGTTGTGATTGGTAGCGTGCTAGCTTCGCATATTACTTTGCTCGAATCCTCTGTCCACGGACCGAATTCGATCACACAGTGTTGTTGATCATAAGGAAAGTCAACCACCTCAAATATGCATGAACTTTTAAAAGCAATAGGCGTTAACCAGGTTGTTGTTCCGTCATGTTTTAACGTCACTTGCGTCTTAATGTCGTGCGAAGACCATGCTTTTCCTGAACCAGTGTTGGTGTTCACACTAAATAGTAAGTCCTAATAAGTAGGCGTTTGCACAAGAAAATATTGCAATAAGTGGGCGTTTACACTAGAAAATTTGATAGAAAATTTGATAAATTTGATAAAGAGTCATGCTATGGAATTTCATGCCAATAGGATGGTGTTTACATGCAATACCAAATGTGGAACACAAGGTATTGATGAAACGTGGTCCGCGAACCTGTTTTTTGAAGTTGATGGAGAGAGCAGGGGGTGGGGGGAGAGAAAATTAAAAAGACATTCCCAGTTCGTTGTTGTTGTTGATGTTTAAAAGTCATTCTCCCCCCCCCCCCCCTCCACCCCCACCTGAACCTGTTTTTGAAGTTGGTGGAGGGAGCTCCCTCCACCAACTTCAAAAACAGGTTCGCAAACTAAACCCAGTGTCTTCAATTGAAGAGACTAACAGTTTTAAAAATCAATAAGCAAATCACCTTGTGTAAATTACAATTTCTGGTGTCCAGCCCTCCACCTCGTCAATGTTGATCGTCTGCAGACCATTATAATCTTGTGGATTCCAAAATAACAACGAGTTGTTCCATTGCTACAAAAACGGTGACGTATTTATAGTTCGTACGAACAGGATGGTATATTTCCAAGCAAATGCGTAAACGATGTCAAATTAAGGTTAATAATTTTGTTACATAAGCACTGACAAAAGCTGATGGTTACAACTTAAAGGTAAGTCTCAAGCAGCACCTTAATGAGGTTACTGAAAATAAGTTTGCAGTATTTTGGAGTGTTATATTGACCGCTCTCCTCCTCCCTGTACGTACTCTCAGTCTCGCTAAATGCTGCATGACTTGCACAAATTTAACGTTGAGAGATCAAAATATCATTGTAACAATTTCTGTCGTACATTAAGGTGTATATATGCCCCAATAGTTAGATTAATTATAAAACTGATAAAAAATACGTATCGTAAAACCACTGTGGAGTTTTTGTTAAAAATAAACTCAACAACATAAACTTCGATCCCAGTCTCCGTTGTCTTAAAAACACAACTACTCTTTACTTACCTTTCGTAAAAATCCTGTAAGTACCAACGTTTGAGAAGTTGTGGACTGAAAGAAATAAAATAATATTAATCAGCATACTTTTGCGCTTTTTGAATGGTTACTTCTATTGTTATTTGCTCACGTGATAGTCGTCGGGAAATCTTTTCTTATTAAATGCTATGAACGCGAATGGTTTTACTCACCCGAACAATCATAATTAATTCGCTACTAATTAAAAGGGTAAGATGTGACCATTTTGATTTTTAGGGGTTAGCCCTGATCCATTCTTTTGTGCCTAATTTTTCATATGAGTAATGATATGAAAAAACATGAATTTTGATACCCTCGAAGAAAGCTTACTCGATAGATAGGTTAACAAACTTTTATAAGACACTGAACATAACACGTTCAAAGTCTGAAATAAATAAACTATTTTGTAAAAAGACGTTTTAAGAACCTGCTAAGCAAAACTTGAGAATATTATTTAGGATGAAAATAATCTTTACGAAGCCACTTTTTTTTACATTTGTCTCTGGACTTCTTGTATCGTTATCGATATTTAAAAACACAGCAGTGCATTGTGGGTATCACTTACCACGTCAATCAACTGTGCTATTTCCAATCCGACAATGATTTTCATTGGATTGCTCACGTTTGTCACCGGACGACCTTGATAAGCTTTCGTTTCAAGTAAATCATCACGCAGTCTGCTTTCTGGAGATGAGATACCTACAGGAACAAGACATTTTGGCTCAAGAGCATGAAAAACAAGAATTCTGTTCCTGTCATATTATAATATTTATGTGTTACCCTACCTGAAGTTTTTACAACAAACTGCACGATATAAACAAAAAAGAGAACTTGCTGCCACTTCTTCATTTCTACTGTTATATACTGTATCAATACATAATATAAGCGGATATAAAAATAAATATAGTAAAAATAAAAAATAAATCAATTTTCCTTTCTGAACCAAGATCGAATTCCAGGCATTAAGTATGTCGAAAAACATTTTGTAGCAAGACATATATGTGGGTAGCGACTTTTAGTAAGACAAACACGAAGCGAGTTGTAAAAAAAATTAGAATGAAAAAAGCTCAATGATAACATTAAGATTTCTTAAACCAATTTTCACAACAGACATATACCGCGTTCAGTCACAGGTTGGACAATGTTGGACAAATAAATTTATCATTACACATACAACGATTGAAGAAAAGAAAACATTTCTTCATAAAATATTCCCGAACTAAATGCTCACACAGCTTTATTTCTCCAACGCAAATACAGTGAAATAGAGATTTTATGCATCCCAAACGGTTGTATTCTTAAATAATTTTGTCCGTATCACTAGCTCTCACGTTTATTTCAAAACATAATACTCTCTTTTTTTCAGGAACGAACAATTCATCTAAAAAATGGTATATAATCTCCGTAGGATACTTTTAACAGCGGAAGAAAGTTTGAATAACGTCTTGCTGGTTTTATTTTATCTCTGTCTATTTCTTTTGTTTTATATATCATTTATATTATTTTCTCATGACAGAATTTTATGACAATTTATGACATTCTAAAATTATCTGATTGTTGACACACCAGGTGCTCAAGTCGCAATACAAAACCTAAAAAAATTATTTATACTTTTAAATCTGCGCAACTTTTTTTCGACTAAAACAGCTTCTTACCTTTTAAGACTTCAAACTCGTTTCCATTTGACTGCACTAAACTTGCGGGTTCATTTTTAGTAGAAAATTAGAGATTTTATCATTCAACTTTTGTAACGTACGTCAGTAACAGCAATATACATTCTGTGTCGTACGTCAAAAAGTCAGCATATATATTTAGACCGTGTTCACACGCTGTGGATAGAGATATATTAATTGGTAGAATTCATTTTTAACAAATGATCAGTTTTTAACAAAAATTTGGAATTAACAAAAAGGCTGTACCTGAAAAAGTTTATTTCAATCAACCAATGCAGTGCAAGTTATTTCGCGCCAAAAAAGAGAAAAACAGGGACTGGGACGAGATTGAATACAGCCTATTTCTTTCAATAACGCTGCTTTTAGCGTGGTTTATGTACACATTTTTAAAGATAAAAATGTTAAAAAAATATTCTTTGAAGAAAAGAGAGAAAAGAAATGAAGAAAGAAACAGTGCTAAAGTCATTCTTTTCTGCAAGACGAATGCATTTTATTGCGTCTTACTTGCCATCCTTCTCCATGTTTTTATTGCCTGATATAAAAGCTGCTGGAACTTATAAGAAGCCCTGGGATTTCGAGGCTGCTCACAAACCTGGATTTATGACTTTTCATATTACTATGTATAGACTTTATTACCGACATTTCATGCAGTGCAATAAAAAACATGTAATTACGAAATAAGGCTTTATTGTTTTGAGATGTTTAAAATTGAATGGATGATCTCGTAATTAAGTTTTTTATATTCGTTCGTTCGTTCGTTCGTTCGTTCGTTCGTTCGTTCGTTCGTTCGTTCGTTCGTTCGTTCGTTCGTTCGTTCGTTCGTTCGTTCGTTCGTTCGTTCGTTCGTTCGTTCGTTCGTTCGTTCGTTCGTTCGTTCGTTCGTTCGTTCGTTCGTTCGTTCGTTCGTTCGTTCGTTCGTTCGTTCGTTCGTTCGTTCGTTCGTTCGTTGTATGCGACAACAAAATTAGAGTCGTTTAGAGAAAAACATGGTTGACACAAAGCAAGCAAGATCACACAACAAACAACAGCAACGACGTCGTTTATCGTGTCCGTTGCGTCATTTTACGTCAGGAGGTGGTGCTGTCGTATATATTTTGACGAGCGATTAGATAGAAGTCAGATCATAAGCCGTGCTACTCATAAACGACGTTGTTCAATCGAAAACCCTTGCTTTTCGTCTTGTTTTTTAGAACTTTTGAGAAAAACGGTTCCTTTTTTGTATAAAGTGTCTGTCAAATTGACATGTGAGTTTCCTTTCACAAACAACGTCAAAGGTTTTTTTTCTTTTAACTTTTAACTAAATATTAATTTATTTCATCTTATCTTGTTTTTATTTACAACGGAAACAAAACTCATAAACAGTCTGCTCTTTTCTATTTTAACGAAATTTCAAAACAATTTCTACGTTCAAAAATAAACCAAAAAAAAAAGTTTAGCTGAAAAATAAATTTTAGTGAACAGTTGAAAAAATATTGAAGAAGAAAATGAAAATGTTCTTATTTTCTTCAATGCTGTTATTAGCAGGGTGTTTTGTGCTCCCGACTGGAGGTAAGCATTTAAGTGATCTATTAAGCTCACAATTAAGAAAAGGGCGTTAGTTCTGGAATAGAGTGTTAGTTTGGGCGGGTCATTTGCGTTGGGGTGCTTTTGTCGGTTGACACAACACGGTACAAATTAAATCATCGGTAACATAAAACAAAGAAATACAGATGAATATAAGTTAAATATGTTAAACGAAACGAAAATTTCCCCTTTTTATTATTCGCAATTGCAAAACTGTGACTGTTTCGTTCTCATATTTGTTGCCATACAGTTATTAAAGTCAATTTTCAATCATGCATCAGTGCCATGGATTAAATGGTCATCTTCATCTCTGGGAACGTGATTGTTGAACGGTGGACCGATTTCTTAAAAATACCGTTCATTTGTTCTCTACTATAGCTGCATCACCGTCAGCCGAGCAAGCTCTGTTGAAATCCATCATAACAGAAGAAAGAAAATCTCACGCACGGCCTATACTTAACTCAAGTGACGTCATGGAATATTCTATCGGTCTGGAAATAACTCAGATATTGGACGTGGTAAGTAAGCTACTCAAATAGTTAGGGTTTTACAGTTTTGATAAAATACCATAGATTACGAACTTGCAAAAACAGGATCTGCTTTAATCTAAATTTAAGCTTTGAAAATGGAAGAAAATTTTATTCGATAACAGTGTTAGTTAATTTTTAATTTGACATAATTTTAATCCAAACAGAAGAATAATTGGCGAAATAACCAATCGCAGCAGTTTGTTCAAAGTTAATTTATGAACAAGAGTTATATCATCTGTATAAATTTTTTTATAACGACATGAGGACGGCGTTATATGATATTAGCACAGCATGACACAGTCCGTACATTATAGATAGGATTGATAAGGGAAACAAACAAAAAACACGGCTTTTCTATTTCAAAGCAAGTCAGAAGAAAATATATTGGGCATATTGTAATGCGGCCTGTTTTTAAATAAATGATTTATATACCTCATTGTTCAAATATTTTTCTCAGCCCTTCTTATTATATTTTTATTCCAGCTTAACTTCGTTTCTAGGCTCATGTTTAATGACGAGGTTGTTTATTTGCAAATATAGAATCAATTTTCACTTATTTTCATTTTAGTCCACTGAAAGACAAGTGATGCACGTGACAGGTTTCTTGCGACAGGTATGTCCTATTCTGACACTGCAAAATATCGTGGGCACAAATATTTGCGAATTTTTTTTCACTACTTTCGCGCGTTGAAAAAAATAGATATTTGCAAATAAAGGAATCTAAATATGATCAGCAGAATATGATCACAGGGTATACAATGTTACGAATACATAATTCTTCGCGAAACTATATTTCTGAGATGTGTAATAAAAATAGCATCGCTCTTTGCAACTATTAAAATCCTCCATTATGGCCCTTCCTTAGGCGCCTTCTGGTCAAAAAGATGCTTTCTCCCAAAATATAATCTATTGACGCAATCCAAAACTTTTTTGACTAGTTTAAGTTTGACGAGTTCCCGCACTGAAAGATAGCACCATTGATCGTGCTTACAAAATTACAAGTAGTTGTATAAGAAAGTATTAATGACTTGATTATTGTAAGTATTATATTTCTGTGTAAGCATATTTTTCTTCCAGCAATGGAAAAATGAATTAATAGAATGGAATCCTGATAATTATTCGAACATAACAGCCGTCAATGTTGATATGCACCACGTGTGGCATCCTGAAACAGTTCTTTACAATGGGTAGGTTAGTAAAGTTTAAAAAAGGTTAACAAAAAACATTAAAAGTACATTTTGTTGAGTATTCGCTTTAAATTTTGCGGTCACCATGTTTGTTATCTCAAAATATTCTTAGATGAAAATCTGAATATCTGACTGATGCAAACTTAATTTTTCGTCAGGACTTTTCATTTTTACCATTTGAAAATCTCATCACTTAGGATGAAGAATGTATTAAATCATTTTCTTTTGTTTGTTATTGTTGTTGCAAAAATAAAACATGTTTGATCAACTGCGTTCCCAGGGCATTGCCTTTGTGAGACGCTCCGTAATAACGGCTCAGACGCCAAGAGATCCTAGGAACGAGTTTAATCCTAGATAGAACTATTCATTATTGATGGATGGAAGACGCAAAACATCATTAGTGCAGTGTTGTATTTGCTTAAAAAAATCATACGAACTCTGAAAAATGTTATACCAAAATTTCAAAATTCCAAAAAAATGTAGTATATACTACCTCAACCCAAGGATTCTTTGTCTCGTTTTTTTATACCGGAACGGGGAGATCAAAAAACCTGGGGTGGAGGTAGCATTTTGGCAAATTTCGTCGCTCCGTTTAAAATTAAAAACTGGTAGGCGAGTTAACATTCGAGTTAGAAACAAGAAAGCCGTTAATCGCTCAAGTGTATGTAGGTATCCGAGAAGTGGGTAACAAAATTAAAGAGGATCTACTGGACAAGAATTAGAATTATTATGTTTCTAGAAAAAAGAAGTTGCGTTTCAAGCATTATATTAAAACAAATTACAATAAATTTAGAAAAAGAGACACATGGATTTATCCCGCTACTATATGTTTTTTTTCAAGTAACTATCTCTTTTTCAGTATCGGCAAGGTTAGCAGTCACGATGAAACTTCAGAAGAATGGACCACACATGATATCAAAACAAAAATCAACATTAAACGTGATGGTATCAACTCTTGGTTGTCGCCCCTCACGTTAAAAAGTAGTTGCAATTTCGACGTGTCAAACCTGCCGCATGACGCGCAACGCTGCGTCATCACGCTGGGTCCATGGACCGATTCAAGCAAAATCCGATGTTATTCAAACAATCTCTCGGTCATCACAACAGACTTTAAAAAGAATGTGGAGTGGAAGATTGTATCAGCGAGTCAAACTATTGTTGATACATACTACGAGTGCTGTGAAAAACCTTTCTCGCTTCTGCAGGTCGAACTGTTACTTGAACGAAAACCTCTTTTCTATCATTTCAATTTTATTCTTCCATGTACATTTCTTATAGCAACGATTTTGATCAGCCACTGGGTACCTCCTCAAAGTGGCGAGCGCATCGTGCTTTGCATAACAGTAGGACTTGCATGTTACTTTATGCTAAACCTTATTACTTCACGTGTGCTACCACGTACAAGCGAGGTATCCATGATTTACAAAGTTTATGTTTTGCTCATTAGCACAGTATTGTTCTCCACCTTAGCGACTTGTTTGGTTTTGATCATGTACCACACTCCGGATTTACATCATACCTGGCTACCGACTGTGGTGGAGAAAAGATACTTACCAAGAGAACTCTGGTTATCGAGTTTAATTGCTGACGGGATAATCGAGGAAGACCAAAACAAATCGAAAAATAGAGGAGAAGACAAAATGGAGGGAGTAATGCTAATTGCTCGAAATGTAAAAGAGAAATATGGAGCAAATTTTATCTTTGATCCACTGCGTGCTAAATCTTTCGACAAAGTGCAGAAAACAAAGAAAGTGGGCAAGCAAAAAATCCTAAAGGAAGTTCAGTTTTTGAATGACACAGTTTACGAAGAAGAGCGAAAAAAGCGCGTTCAAAATCGATCTGAACATATCACCAGGCTGGTTGATCGAAGCATATTTTGGGTATTACTAGTTGTCTCGCTTACCACAGTCTGTTTGACCACCTTGCCCAGTTATTTTTAACAAACGGTCCTTGCATAAAAACAAAGAACAAGGAAAAAGAAACAAACATACAAGATACTTATTCTAATTTTTTTGTAAACACCGGTAACTACGGTAGTTACGGTCTTCTTAGCCGTCACACCGAAAAGTAGAAGTACATTCGCTGCCAAGAAAAATTATAAAAAATTAAAGAATGTATCTTCGCAAACGCTTTTCCATTTTCATAATAAAACATTTTTGAAATTTGAAACTTAAGATTAAATAAAAAAGTCCCGGGTATGAGTCTGCGTACGAAGTGGTTTTATTGCGTTAGATGGCTATGTGCTTACTTATATAATAAGACTTATCTTGTAATGATAAGTATCTGTTACATAACACCAAATGTTTATCAACAAATCTGTCGTAGAATGTAATATTTTTCATTTTCCCATTACTTGTTATTTAATGAAAGTAATAATGTTTATCTCACACATAAATAAACCAGTGTCTTCACAATCTCCGACATTGAATGTGATTTATTTTCTCCAATACAACCAGTAAATAGTTGGAAATAATTTTTGTCAATTTAAATCTGACTTTATTATTGCGAGTTATTATTTCTAACCTAAAAATGGCGAGTTTGTCTACTTGTTATCTCTATAAACACTATGCTTTTAACCACTTTTTATCTCCACTATAAACAGCCAGTAGTCATACTTCTGGTTCTGTACAGTGCTTCTGCAGATAAAGCATTTCTGTTCACTTGTAGAGACTTTAAAAATTCTAATGCAACAGTATCAGCCCACGAAGTTGGACTTGTACCTTGGAAGAAACCACAATGTCCGCCATATTCTGTGGTAAGCAACATACAGCAATCCGATATTTGAAAAAACGGAACCGGAATACATTGATCGGGGATCACGGGATCATCTTTCGCATGAATAAATAAAATCGGCACTGTTACTTTATTTAAGTAAGCCAATGGATTGTTATATTCGAGATATGTTTTTATGGAGTCATAATGGTTGCTTCTGGCGTGAATTTCACCTTGGAGATCAACGATAGTTTTACTTACTTTAGCTTGCGAAAAGTCAACTTCCGTTCCCAGCAAATGTTGCTTTAAAAATATAGATTTAAGTTTCTCCGTGATGATATAATTGTATGGCTGTTTCATTGCATGCTCGTCTAACTGACTCTCACACCCAAATGTTGAGGAGACACACACAGCGCCCGACACCATGCTTTTGCGTCCTTCGTTACCAAGGTAACTGATTAGGTTACCAGACTCCATGGAAAATCCAAGAGCATAAATGTCACTGAATGGATTTTGGTTTTTAATGTATTCAAGTACTTCCCGAATATCCGATATATCGCAATAGGTGACGACTTTTGGTGTCGTTAACGGCGTCTTTGAGTAGCCGCGACGATTAAAAAATACCGGTTTAAACCCCATTCTGACGGCTTGACGACACAGGTCGAAATAATCATGAACATTGGTATTAATAGCGCTTGGTAATATTAACAACATTGGTTTTTCTTGTGGTCGAATCGACTTTCGACGAGATTTTTTTCTTAATGATTTTAATTTGTCAACATTTATCCAGTCCAAAGAAATAATTCCCTGGTCTTTCATTTCAATGTATTCCCTAACCACATTCAATTTCGCTTCTCGTCGGAAATTTAAAAATGTTTTTAACCACGTTTGAAAATGGTGTGTTGGTGCCCAAAAGGTTGGGATGAAAGGATATTTTAAAGTTTTGCATCCTTTCACTAACTCTCTGTGAACATCAGTGTCTTTGTAATAGAGGACAGGTGATTTGATGTAATAATGTACACGAAATTCGTTGAATACATACAAACACGCGCTGACGAATGATATAATCAGGACCAGCTCAATCATCATGATGCAACCTCTGATTTATTTATTTATTTTTACGTTCTAAAAATAAAAAGGAAATGCTTTCGCTCTAGTAAATTTAGCGGGAACACAAATAGCATCGGAAACAAATTCAAAATGGCAGATTTCAATCATTTAAAAAGATTACTGCACTTTTGACATCAATTAAAAGTTTAATACAAAATCTAAAAATAATTTATAAAAACTGTTTTAACACTCAAGAAAAATTTCAGCCTAGCTACGATTTGAGAAACCACAAAAGTAAGCGACCACAAATAACAGATTCTGACAAAAATTTTGAAAAAAAACAATCAGCTAGACGTATCCAAAAATTCTTTCAGATATTCACGCTTCACTGCATACTAAAATTTATAACGTTCTTCAATAATCCAAAAAACAAATACGAAATCTGAAACGTCTATTCATAAAATGACAACATACTTATTCACATACGAACGAGCTTCAGAGAAATGGCCAGCTTGCTATAAAAAATACATAATACTCAACAACGCTTTTCAACACATCAAATCTCGAGACATCAACAAATAATAATAAACTAACCGATGCTACATATTTTTACTCTCTCGGAAACCATCGAAAACAAAGAGCGTTGAGGATTTTGTTATTTCACAATCGATTATGTAATCTCGTATTAAGGTGAAGTTTTTCATCATCAAGGAAACATTAACTCTGACGGATGATCTATAACATTGCCTACGCCACTTCCTATCTAGGCTTTTTTTAAATTTCATGTGCACTATTTCGTTTCTAGACTACCTAAATGCGAATACATTACTTTAGGTTAATGTACCGTAGCTACTTCGTTTCCAGACTAATATACAGCGAGTAAAAGTTCAACATCTTTACCAGGGAATAACGCTAACGCCTCCTCGGCATTAAATATAAGAGACTGGGTCTGAGATCAAGGTTGTTCTATGCACACTATCTAGTTCTAATGTTTTACACGATTACTTTTGCATGTTTGTTTACAATTATTACTGAGACGTAAGAAAGAAATGAGATTTTTTTAGAAATCAGGACAAACCCTGCAGTGATGTTCTTCTAAATATCTAGTCATATAAATAAAAAATCGAGACAAAATATCTTGCCATGAGGTTGTGTCGATATGCTCGAAATACTTTGAAGTTATTTACAAGTACTCACCTCTCTGAAACAGGGACTCCCGTTTAGTTCGTATAAGCAACTAACTTGATTTCAAAATCATCAATGTGGCAATAATTTTTAATTTTTTATCTTTATAATTACTTTATTTAGTTAATCAAATATTGTGAGTAATATAAGATGTTGGCTGTGATAAAAGATATTTATGTTTCATCACTCAGCAAGATTATTTACAGCGCTTAAAAAACACTTCAATTCGAGTGGCACTTGTAATAAGTATCCCGTTTTAACTGTTCCTCTTCCAGTAGGGACATATTTTGAAATTATATTTTTTATGTGAGTGATTCACAGAGAGGCTGAATGCCCGCATAAAAAGGCATGTTATTTTGGGCAACAAATTTTATTTTTCTGTTATTCCCAATATATTTCCACTTAGCGATACTTTTGATTGCTTTTAAAATGACTGAGAAAAACTTAACGTGTTAATGCTTGCAACGGCGCGACGACAAAGTTTTGACGACAAAACATACTTGAATTTAACTTGACGTTACGACGTGTAAGATAAGAAATTTCTGTTTTTATCTCAACTATATCTGCAGAGCTTGTTAGGCATTATTGTTTAGGTTTCGCTCGAATATAAAACCAAAACTGATGGAGCAAGGTCGGCCGGTACTTTTGACCTCAGGGTTTCTATTCTTGCCATACGACATCAACACGAGTCACTATCCGTTAATTAAAGTGGCCCACATTAATTTACTTAATTTTTTGATTATGAACTATGATCATCCAATTAAGTTTTGATTGGGAAAATATAATTAATGTAGAATATCTAACGTTATTGTAGTATTTAGTTAATTATTCTTTTTACGAACGACCTCTTAGCGTTCTTTGACAAATGTTCTCGGTCAAAGAATTAATGCAGTGTAAGAACGAGACTTTGGGATGAGGTTATACGCGCATTTTGACATTTCTCGCCACAAAGAAGCAACTCTTAAAATTTTAACGAACGAACGAACGAACGAACGAACGAACGAACGAACGAACGAACGAACGAACGAACGAACGAACGAACGAACGAACGAACGAACGAACGAACGAACGAACGAACGAACGAACGAACGAACGAACGAACGAACGAACGAACGAACGAACGAACGAACGAACGAACGAACGAACGAACGAACGAACGAACGAACGAACGAACGAACGAACGAACGAACGAAACTAGGAGGAGGGAAAAGTCTATTTTAAAAATAATAAAAGAGTAATACGAAATGCTACAAACTAAACTTTATACAAACAAAATCGTTTAAACTCTTCTAAAAAGACTGCACAGCCTGGATCGTGTTTTCTTCGTTTAATAAGTTATTCTACTTGATGCGTGTGTTCCACAATGTTACAGCTGGTATAGAAAAATATGTTACCAAAATAATAAACAACTGTCTTTTCTTAATTCATCTTATAACTAAAATTTAGATAGGTAATGCCAACAAGATGCTGGCGTGGTTTCAAAGTTTTACAATTATATACGCATGACGTATTAGAGAAATTTAAAATGGCGTACACCTTTTTTTCTCTGCAAGTAAGAAAAATATTGCGGCGAGGCTGTACATACAAAGGTCTGTCGATCAACATTTCCTTCTTTGGAATAAAATTTTAGAAGTCTCAAATAAACAGTACAAGATTAATATTTTAAAACTTTTTCCGATTTCGTAACTTTGACAGCTAAAACTAACAGAAAAAATTCTCAGTTGTAAAAATAATCTCTTTTTTGTTGTTTTTTGAGAAATGGTTTGCTAAGGGATTATATTTTTGACGTGCTTCTGTCTGGTAAGATTCTAAAGATCTAAGAACAATTTCCTGATCAGTTTTTTTGAATTGCATACGTTTTAGACCAGGTGATCCACCATCCAACATAATACACTTCCCATAATTATCAAGAGACAGTAATAATGATAAAATTGAAACAGATGATGTTACAACCGACACACAACACGTCTTCTTAACGATGTCCCAACTAACACTTGGCATACAGAATTATCTCAACAGAGTTCTAGCCGGCAAATGACGTCTTTTTTAAAGCGCGGCACGCAACACCTTTAACGGTGTTTATACGACACACTAACGTCACTGTAACCGTGAACAATCTTTTAAACGAATATTTGGCTGATACCAGATTGAATTTTAGCCGACTTATCTACCTAACTACCCACCTTCTAAGTTGAGACGTTGGTGCTGCCTTTGCAAAACAACAAGTCAACTATTGTCTTCAAGTTTTGTTTAGAACTGGAATTATTTCGCGGGAAATAAAGAAGCAAAGTTGATACGTGCTTTTATTGATTGATTTATTTCTTAACTTAACCAAGGCATACGGTTATTAGTAGGCCTTTTTCGCATAAAAACTTACCTTCTTATCCAAAGGTCTTTCTTCGTCTGCTTGAAACATATGTTCGTATTGAAAAAAAAAAAAAATTCTTTTTGATCACCAAGAGTAAATTAATATTTAACCATAAAAACCTAAAATAAATTTTAGTTTACGTATATAATATATACTTTTGTTTATTTTTCTCTTTCTTTATTATTTAATATTTAAATGCGTTTTAATTCTCTCCAAGTGGAAGCGTTAAAAATAAAACTTAAAAGGATCAGACAAAAAAAATCTGTTTAAGTTTTTAAAAAAAAGCTATTACTATTCCATCCCTTTTAACAGAAGAAAAAAAAGAAGGAAAAGAACACGTACCACCGCGGGAAAAAGGGTGGGTTCCACAAATACATACGGTTAAAGGAACACCATAAAAGAATTTAAATTCTAGACAGAAGAAAAAACTTTTTGCTTTTTGTGTATAATCTTTAATAGAATTTTATATTTTTTTGTTTATTTTTCTTATCAATTGTTTCCATTGTATACATTACTTTAAATATTATCAGAAAGAATTAACAGTGTCATTTTACATGGACACAAATAACGTATTTGACATTTTTGAAGGCGATTTAGTCAAATAAACACCAACGCTTTTTATAAATAACTTTAAAAGCCAACCTCGACCAGGGCTCTTTTACGGGAAGGGGTTTTTGTAACACGGAGCTTTCGCGTCAGAATATTACGAGGGAAATATCACATGGGGACGAGGTTGTTCAACTCTATTAACACAGGGCTTTTCTAGTCTAACGACACTGGGGGCAGATGCGTAAGGTGCCCGCGGGCCATTAGTCTATAACTAATTTTGCCTAGGTAAACTTGTAGAAAGTCTAAATACAAACAGATTCCAAGGTAAAATTAAATTGATGACGTCATTGGGATCAGAAATGACGTTACATATGCCTAAAATTGGTCATTCTACAGATTTTGCAATACATTTGAATTTATCAAGTATTTTTGAAGACACGGCTTTAATTTTTGGCAGATTTGTCCACTAAATCACGTCATTGGGATACTTGTACGAAAGTTTCTCATTTTTTAACGAGAAATGTAAAAACATTTCTTCTCTCTAAAATATTGATGTTTGTCATTAAACTTAGTACAAGGATAGAATATGACTTTGATAGTTCTTCCAGGTAAGAAAAACAATGTTATGACGTTATTTGGATCAGAGATGACGTCATTTCAATGGAACGATATTTCCTTCAGATCTGGTCTGTATTTTAGCCCTCTGACAGATATATCTCCTTAGCAACACCTTAGTAACAACCTAATAACAGGCATGTAATAAATTACTTTTTTAACTAATACAACATCCTACGACATTCATACGAGAGCATGACTGCACATTTTAAAATGTACGAAAAAATTACCCCTGTCCGTGCAGTATAAAATTTTTGATTGCACGTCCCAATATAAGTTGGAAAAAGTCACAAAACTTCATCACTCAATTACATGCAGAAAAAAAGTTAAGCTCACTCAAATAGGCCGCGGGCACTTTGTGCCCCTTCCTCCCCCCCCCGCACTCCAGTTGCTAATAGGGTTAAAAAGGAGATACAAACAAAGAAAAGTATTTTTCTTGTTTCTTTTTGCTACTTTAGTCTGGTTTCTTACACTATAGGTTGCCTATCACGTGACCGCACCCTTGGAATGCGGAGATGCAACGAAATAGTTATCCAGCTGTATGTATTATAAACCTTTTTTAAAAAAAAAATATAAACATCAATTCTCACCTGAACACTGATCGTCAAAAATATACTCATTTTTTACTGCGATATAAAACATGTAAACAGTTTTGCTCATTGAAAAACTTTTACAACTTAAGTCATAAATGTAATGCGGTGTTATAACTGCCTTGGACACCTGGATGTGTCATTGAGACATTTTGAAAGAAGGTTTACTCATAAACAAGTCTTTGTTGAGATCGAACGTGACATGTGAAGTTCCGACATGTAAAAAATATAGTCATCTTTGACATCAGTGTAAATCCGCTCTCATTAAAATTGTAAGGTTTGGTTCTTTGTGGTAAATATGTTAAAATGCATGAACCTCATTCCCAGGACTTTTTTCTATAGATAATTGGTATACTGAGAAAAAGTTTGCAATTTCTGCTGCAAAACAAAACATTTAGCTAATTAAGTTGACTTAGGTACCAATTATAAATGACTCATAGAAGGTAATGTACCGTCCTAAAAAAACTATATTTTTTAACAGGGCTCTTTGAACAGTTTGATACGTTTTTTCAATATTTTTTAATTTTCAAACATACTTTAAAAGCAGGACGTCTTGCGAGAAAAAAAACGCATAAACTTTGCCAGAGACCATGGTGTTTGTAAATTTTGGGAAATAAAATTTTAATAGCGATTTTTCTTTATTTCATTTTCAAGTGAAACACAATTCAAGATGATTGTTGAAAACGTAATTTAAAATTTTGGATGCATTTTTAGATTTTAATAAATTCAAATACTACTAAACACGTCAATCTTATCTTGAAATAAATTTCTACTCGTGTAAGTGGGTATGTCTCAATATTGGACCTCTAATGATACGATTAATAATAAGAAAAAACGTGGAGGCTTTCTTATATGGCCATTAATTTAAAATCTAAAGAGACTAAAGATACGAATGAAAACTGGTTACTTTTGTTGAAACTGGCAGGACAACTTTTTCTATCTTTTTAACGTGCAATGTGAAAAAAAATAGACTGGAAAAAGCTTTCGGGCGCCGCCCGTTGATTTGTTTGCTTAATTTAAATACAAATTTACAACTGATGCAATGTGTAATTTCAAAGTTGCAAGTTATTTTCTATCAACACCTACCGAGGAGAAGAAAAGTCTGGGAAATATTTGACTTGCTTGTAAAAACCACTTTTCTTAATTTTTTTCGAACAAGATACATAAAAATGTTTACACGTGCAAGAACTACAGTTGTCTCGCTTTCTTGGCAACTGTCATATCTCTGATTTGCGTCATTCTACTGAAAAGTTCTAACGTGACACTAGCCAGGAATGCTGGGATCGAGTCACCGTTGTGTAAATAATCCTTTTGCAGTTCCGTCCATTCACGTGCATATGCCGTCTCGATCATCCCAGTCTCGGAGACACCTTCTTTATTTTTGGCGCACTAAAAACAACGAGGTTTTGACAGCTAATTAGAACAAAAGCCTACACGAAAAGTACAAAACGACAACGACACAACAACAACAACAACAACAACAACAACAACAACAACAACAACAACAACAACAACAACAACAACAACAACAATAATAACAACAACACAACGACAACACTTTTGGCATTTTGGTTAGCCAAACTGAAGTTAGTTGCCATTTCTCTTCCAGAAAACTCAAAACAGTACTTTATGGCGATTAGTTTTAACACAAAAAGTAAAATCTTCTCCATACATGTGAAAAAACATCTGGGATTTTTTTTCTCTTTTTTTTGTACTCAGGCTTGTCGTATAACTTATTACATTGCGAGATAGGCGAAGTAAAAAAGAGTGAAAAATTTGTACTGCCAAATGTGTCTAAACCTATTCAAAAACAGAACAACAAAGGAACAAACAATAAAACAAACAAACAAACAACTCACTGTAAATAAAAAGAAATCATCAGGCTGCTCGGCGTATATACTTTGCACGCGATATCGCTCGTCACTAACAGCTTTGAAGCTGAACCCGAATATGTAAAAGACAGCCTCACGAAATTCTTTTGCTGTTTTCGTGAATTGCTAGAATAAAAAATTGTTAGAAGAGCTTGTTTGTTATATCGTTAAACCAAGCAAGTATCCCTTTCAATAAATCCATTGTTTTGATTATCCTGATTGTATTTTTATAGGACTTCTAGGTTTTTGTCATCCTTAACCACGATAGTACAATTTTTTGAATTAAGCACACTTGGGAAAGACAGACAGGCTAGGCAGGTTAGGTTCTCCAATATTGTTTGGATAAGTGAGACTTCTTACCTCAGTTAACCGCTTAATTTTTAGTTTTTCTGCTTCCAACTGCTTCCGAGCTTCTACAAATTAAAAATGTTAATTGTTATCACATACATAATATAACTTGTTTAATGCAGATGTTTTTGAACTGCAAAACCTGACCTTGGTTTTAAAAAAAGAGGCATAGAGCAGGTCAAGAAAAAAGGTAAAGAACTGTTAGAATTGAGTTTAAAAAATTCTTTTGATGGCAATTCTTATTTCGGAAACGATTTCAGATCAGTTCAAGTGCAAAACACATACCTTCTACCGGCTTGGAATTTTTTATTAACTTTGAAACGTTCAAAGATTCATCTGCGTCTTTTTGGTTACTCTCCTGTTCTGTTTGAAGCTTTACAACTTTCTTACGCAATTTTTCATTCTCCAATTTGACGTTTTCTAACTCGCGAAAATACGCCTCGCGTGCGAGTTGGATGGGATTTTTTTTCACTTGTAGCACTTTCGTTTTAAACGGATCATAATCGCCCTAGAATGTACAACAGCGATGATTAAAGATGAAATAGTTAGAGAAGATACAGTAAAGCGTACCGTCAAAACAGCCAGCCGTTAGTGTAACCCATCCTTGTATAATAATCTACAATAAAAACAAAAACAAAAAAAAGGTTCAATAAACAAAAAAATTAATTTAAAAATACCTGTAGTTCTTTCTTTTCCAATCTTATTTCTAATATTTCTTTTTCTTCTTTTAATTTCGCGACTTGTGCTTCCAGTTGCGTCCTGTACAAAGATGGTGGAGACAAAAGATTGACGGTTACATACAACTTAAGATAGCACATCAATATGAAAGTAAAAAATTCAACCCAACATACTTGATTGTTCGTATCTCCACATCTTCTTTTACACTCACAGAAGGAGGGGAACCTTCTGTTTTCAACCTATCGTGTTCCAATTGCAACTAAGAATTATAAGGAATTATAAAAAGCAGGAAAAAATTTGAACAGAACAGGTGTAATAGATTTCTCATTTAACTTAGCTAACTGATTTTCAGTACAGATTTTCCGCGAATTTCAATTTATTTCCTGCAATTTAGCGAATTTTAACGGCCGCAAGAGGCTCTTAATTTGCGAAAATTTATTCTCGAAAAACTCTTTTTGGCAAACAATTTACGTAAATTTTAATTTTTTAAAATGCTCTTTACACAAAAAGTAAAGCACTGTTCTGGAGAATATATTTAAAAAAATTCGCAATTTTCATCAATCACAGAAGAAGTTTTTGAAATCAACCAACAGCAAAAAATAATTCCTGCAAAAATCGAAATCTGTTTTGCGATTCGCGAAAACTAGCATATTTAAGATGAACAACGATTTTAAATGAAAAACAAATAAAAAACAAACAAACAAAAAATAAACAAGAAGCCCTGGGGGCTCTAAGAATTTCCGCTCGCTACCAAAATATTTGATGAAAACCTGCTAATTCGTTGTGTTATTGTGCTAAACATTCGAGGAGGTTTGGTGCATGAACCTCTGAAGATAAAGCACACAAGTGACATTATATCTTACAACAAACGCAAACAAAACGAAACGTGTCATAATAAACTGACATTTTAAAATAAATTGCTAACAAAAAATACAGCCTATCATTCATGGTTGAAAGTCTTGCGATTGAAACTTTTATGATCTTAAACGGCATTTAGTTGACAAAAAATCAAAATTTTGCTGTGACCATCATTTTCAGCACACTTTTTTTATTAACTGTGCCAATTTTTGTCGAAAATAAAGCAGTTTTAATTTTTGGTTAAATTTTGGCCTAAAATGACATTTAGGTGACAAAAAATCAAACTTTTGTACCATCATCATTTTCAGCATACTTTATTTATTAACTGTGCCAGATTTAGCCGAAAATGAAGTGGTTTTAATTTTTGTACCAATTTTGGCCTAAAATGACATTTAAGGTGGCAAAAAACCAAAATTTTGATGTCACCATCATATTCAGCATACTTTATTTTTTAACTGTGCCAGATTTAACCAAAAATGAAGTGGTTTTAATTTTTGGATCAATTTTGGCCTAAAATGGCATTTAGGTGACAAAAATCAAAATTTCGATGTCACCATTATGTTCAGCATACTTTTTTTGTTAACTTTGCCAGTTTTTGTTGAAAATGAAGTAGTTTTAATTTTTGGACTAATTTTGTCCTAAAATGACATTTAAGGTGGCAAAAAATCAAAATTATTATGTCACCATTATGTTCAGCATACTTTTTTTGTTAACTGTGCCAAATTTGTCGAAAACAAATACTAATTTTGTCCTGAAACGTCATTTAGATGAGTTCCCAGTAGTTAGGGACATTGGGTACGAAGTTTACATCTGTGACGGAGGAACGTGTAATCCCAGGGTCGATTTTTTCTCAAAAAATGCTCCAAAAGAAAAAAACGACGGTTTTAAAGAATTTCCTACGCCTTCGGGCGCGGAAATTCAAAAAACAAACAAACAAAATGAAGAAATAAATAAACAACAACGACAAAACAATTCTACCTGCAGAAGTGATGTTTTCTGCGTGCTACATTCTTTTCTTGATGCTAAAAGCTCAGACTGCAAAACAAAAGTGAGAAAGAAGGTTGAAAAGAGCACGTTTTATAAACAGAACCATAAATTTAACTTTCGAAATTAGCCAGAAAAAACAAAATGTGAAAAGAAACATACACCACAAGGTGTCACAGCTATCTACTGAGAGTATTAAAGCACACCAACGCCCCCTTGTTCAAACGCCCCCTTGTTCAAACGCCCCCTTGTTCAAACGCCCCCTTGTTCAAACGCCATATCTCAATGTAAGAGGAGTGTTTATATGAGACATTACAGTCCGTTTAAAAAAGTTGTAAAAGAGCTACCTCTAACTTTTCGATTTGGTTTTCGTATTCTTTTATTCTTTCTTCAGCCTGAAAAATAAAATTAAGGAGAAGTTCTACCAAATTTCAAGAATCCAAGTGTACGTTTTCTATAATGTTCCCGATAGCTCAGGTACAAATTTAGGTCAAAACTAAGTAATTGGCCAGCCTAAAAATTTGAAAAGTTAGACACCTAACGCTTATATCTAAATAAACACCTAAAGCTGAAATTTTGTAAAATTTAAATATTACACAAATAAAAACTGGAGTTGCTTATAAAACCGTCCGTGTGCAGGAGGCTTAAACAGGAGGACATATTTTTTATTATGTCATATCAAACTTAAAGAAGACGAATATAAATTATCTAGCCGATCTTACCTCTTTTACACGAATCTTACTTTGGCTGCCATCTTCGTTTTCGTAACTGGACAGTACACGTCGAAGTCCATCTCTGTCTGACGACACTAATGTAAACCGTCTTTGTAATTTTTGGCATCTGTCTTCCAACTGCTCATTTTTATCCTAAAATAAAAACGATAGCTTTTGATTGTGTCTTATCTCTTTCACGAAAGTGTAAATACATGTTTAAGGTTTGAATGGTTGTATCTCGAGACTGGATAGCGGAAAACAGGTTCATTGTGGGTACATTTGAAGTTGTTTAGGAGATCTCTTGATTCCTTTTTTCGACTGTATTAAATTTTTCATTAAAATTAAAAAAAAATTGCTCAAAAACAAAACAACAACATAAAAACAACAACAAAAATAGAACGGAGACTTTTGACAAGGTTTGTTTATTAAAACTATAAAAACAACAACAAAAACAACGAAAACAACAACAACAACATCAACAATTTACCTGTAACTGCATTGAAACTTCATGCAACTTTGAGCACTCATCATATTTGCTTGATAGTGTTGTGTCTTTTATCGAAACACTGGTTAAAAAAATAACACAAAATAAGTATGTTCACACACTGTACTGAGTGCAACATGGTGTATATATTTGAAGGTTCTTCAAACTTTGCAGAAGATTATTTTACGAGCCCTTGTGGAGCAAAACATCTAGTTCAGCATTAGCACGAAGAATATTCTTTAATAAAACGGTTTTCAAAACATACAAACACTTAAAAGCGTTGTTCGAAACTTCAAGGGAAAAAAATCAATTTTTCAAAACAAACAGTGTGATGCTCTCCAGGAAAATCGACAATTTCTCTTTTCGTATTAAAAAATACAAAATGCGGAAATTTCGTATTAACAAAAAAGAATTTCGTATTTTAAAATATTCGCATTTTTAAAAACACATACGGAAATACGAATTTTGTATTTTTTAAAAATAGAAAATACGAAATTCTATTTTTAAATATAGAATTTCGTATCTTTAAAAATGTTACTTGTATCAAGTGAGTGGTTAATTATTTATATAGAAAAATTACTTTTCCTCATTTTAAAATAATATACGGCAACTTTGGACCTTCACAGGGACATTTTTTTATTACTTTTAGAATGATATACGGCAACTTTAAAGCTTCACACGGACATTTTTTCATTACTTTAGAATGAAATACGGCAAACTTAGAGCTTCACAGGGACATTTCTCGTCATAATCCTATCAATCAGTTTCAACCTTTTTTACAAAAACGTTTCATAGTTTTTTCATAGTTAATTATATTATAATTTCAATTCGTATCAAAGATAAAACGATCTCGGAGACTATCCCTAACCAGTCATTAATTTTTTATCTACAGCGTATTTTTAGAAATACGCGTATTTTTAAAAACGCAATTCGTATTTTTAAAAATACGAAATACGGAATTGTATTGTTTTCAAAATACCAATTAAAAATAGAAAAGTTATAGAACAATTATTAAAGCGAAGTCTATATATTTAACTTTTAAGAATTTTGACGGCATGTTTACAAACAGTTTTTATGTTTTACGCTATGTTGTTTCTTTGAGCTTTTGTTAAGTGTTACCTGTTTCCCGCCAATTTCTTATCACCATTTTAACCTATTTAATGCATTTATCTTCTACTTAATTAAATGAAAACACAACACTTTGTTGGCTTCGTCAGTTCCCGCCGTTATAAGAAGTTTTTTAATATTTTGCACTCCAAATTTGAGAATTTCACTTTCACATCGGAAGTATGATTTATATTATAGGAACAACGGTACATAGGTAAGGTATATTGGTATATAAGTAATCCTGCACATTATCTTCCCCAGTGCTGCAAAAATGATGGATCGAGTGGGATATGATTGGTCTGTTAGTACTTAAGCTCCGGTTGGGCATCATTCGGTGATATCTCGTTGGTACGTATTAGTAGAAAGGTATGTCGCAAGGAGGACATACGCCTCGACCTCGTGGAATGTTGCAAGGAGGTAGTATCCTCACCTCGTCTACTACATGTGCTAGGGAAATACCTCGATGGCGCAGTCGGTAGAGCAGCGCCTGGCAAGCGAGAGGTCGTGGGTTCAACTCCCACTCGATCAGGATTACTTAAACTAATCTAATTTTTACTTTTATTTTTTTAAAACTTTAATCAACGACCCCACCAATTATATTATGAGATTTGTGGACAGAAGTAAGCTTTGAGGTTACACCAAATTTACGTTAGCATATAAAAATTATAATGTCAGGTTATGTCCAAGTGTTGGGGACTATTTTAAGAATAGCTCTTGTCTAAAATAATCCTAACTTATTCAGAAAGCTTCAACTGCTACAAAATACACTTTATACATGACTATATTAGAACATGGCACATATATAAGTAAAAGCTACCTTGCTTCCAGTTCCCCTTGTTTTTCTATCATAGACAGTTGACTCTTTTGCAGTTCGGCTATCATTCTAGTCAATTCTGTAGGTGACCTTAAGAAACAAAGCTAAATCATAACATAGTAATGAACATCCAGTTTGGATATTTAGAAATAAGGTTAAACATGTTGCAGTGTTTCAGGTCCTGCAACACAGAGACACAAGAAAACCTCCTAGGTAGAAAATAAGGTCATTTAAAAAAGACTCCAAAAATAGCACTGCTGTGAATTTACCTATAGAAAGTTAAATATGTAAAAGTGAAGATAAAACATCTTTTAGGGTGATAATTTATAAATAGGCAAAAGTTTTTTCAGATATTTTTATATTGAAGAAAACGACTCCGGTTGAGAAAATTCAAACCTTCAGACAATTTTTTCTACGCAAAGAAAAAAACAACACTTGCTTTGCCCCACATTTTTGTCATTAAGAGAATTTAAACCTTGTTTCTGGTTTTTGAAATATATATTACACCCAAACACTCACTGTGACAGTTTAACTAAAAAATGTATACCTTGGTCTGACGTCATCACCAAATACATCATAGGATTCCCACTTTTGCAACTTTGTTCTTAATTTCTACAAACGAAAAAATTACCATCGAAAAAAGTTCAGCGCCATCAAATAGTAGAGGCTTAATATCTGAATGTGCCATGTTTTATTATGAACACAGTAGAGAAAACTTATAGAGAACGTTAGCCAGTGGAAAATTTAAGGGTTCAGCGGTCCTCATAATTTCACCTATCGTACATTGCATCAATAAAACTACTCCGACAGGGGTTTAAAATAAATACATAAAGCTGCACGGGTGAGGGGGAGGGGGCATTTTAATAATAATAATAGCCATACAGAATATGGCTATTATTATAGAGATAATCTTGTTGCAAAGTAAAGGCTAATTTAACAGCACAGGCAAAAAAAATATTTTATGCCAAAATATTTTCTAACGATTATTATTATTATTATTATTATTATTATTATTATTAGCAAACTATAAAACACGAAACAACAAATAAATAAATTTCAACCAGAATAAAATTTTGTAACATAACTAGCTCAATAAGAAATACCTCATTCTCATATTCTAAGTTATTCAACTTTTCAATTTGTTGTTCAGAACGTTTCAGCTTCGAAGTAAGGTAGGTAACTTTCTCTTGAAGAATTAAAGCATTGTCTGCAGCGTCTCTAAGAATGGGGAAAAAAGAATTTATCCAATCTGCATGTTGGTCTACTATTTTGTGACTACGATTCTGGAGGTTAGAAACCGTTCACAAATTAGGTCATCAATTGTTTAGGACTTTCTGACTTCCCGCCTTTCCCTGTAATCACGCAAAATCACTTTGTAGATATTCCTTCATAATTAACTCAGTGTCTTCTTAAAAACAATGTAAGAATGAGTAGAGTATTTTCTTATAAAAAATTTTTTATAGCTATTTTGAACTCTTTGAATTATACAATAAAAAAAACACAGGCATGGGTTTAAAATACTACTGTTACCCAAACCTATTATTAAGCACCTGAATAGTATTCCATTAAACAAAATAAAATCTTGCTAAGACAAGATTTTAGTTCAGTTATTGTACTTTTTTAACGCCTCCCGATAATCAACAGCTACTTGATAATGTGATGTGTGAACTGTCCCCTTGATCAAGCTTGATGGTTACAATTCCAGTTTGTTTTTTAATTTTAAAAAATTAATGATCCACTTCAAAGGTTCTTTACTTCTTTTCTTTTTAATAATTCACGTATCTTGTTACCTGTACAATTTATTGTCTTCAAGTAGATTTTTGTTGTGTTTTTGAAGTTCCCGAAACTTTGCAAATTCTGCTTGATTTCTCTGCATAAGGAGTGAACTTTCATCTACACGTGACAATTTTTCTTCTAATACCTAAGAAAATTGGTGACCAGTAAATGGTGTGTGGAACAAATTATTGATTTACGATATACTAGTAAGGCCCATGAAAAAATATATAGCTTTAAACTTATAATTACACCACTGCAATGGCTTTACTAAGTTTAATAATAATACCTTTGATGTAAATTTTTTAAATGATTTATGGCTTTTTAGTAACTGATAAACAAACTTAGACTTTTCGAAATCATTCATTTTTAGAAAAAATTTATCTTGTTAAATTTCAGCCCGGTTCAGTATTTTCAATCACAGACAAACTTAGCCAATTGATATAAAAGATATAATTTTTGATTTTGCAATTCTAAAATTAATTGCTACACCTGTTTCTCAATAATTAGCAACTGTGTCTCACAGCACAAACAAGAACAATCCCTTTAAAAGGGTTAAATTAAAAAAAGTGAAAATTTTAACAAGGTGATCATAACACACATTGTATTATTTCAACGATTTATACCTTTACTTTGTGTTCAGCTGTTTCACATCGATGTTTTAGTTGATTATAATCTGCAATGAGTTCACTCGCTTCTGAATGACGGCTGTAAAAGATGTTCCCATTATGTTTAATCTCTTATTCATGTTAGGTTTTAATAAAACCATATTCCACAACATCTTTTTTTGTTACAAGTCTTTTTAAGGTTCAGTTTCCATTATAATCAAGATTAACATAAGTTAAAACTGAGTACGAAAAGATCTACTATGGTTTCTTTAAAAATACTGTAATGGTTCAGACCATTTAAATTGGATATAAAATAATAGAAATATGAAATCTAATTTCTTTTCCAGGTAGTCATAAATCTACATTTTTGTTTCTCACTAAGGGGCTTGTTCATACGGAAGCGGGCGACTGGCTCGGCTGGGCAGAATCTTGCAACTATCAAGTAACATATATAAAATTAAAAATGTGTTCATATGGCAATCAGGCCATTCTGCTGTGCCAAGATCTTGCTTGTCTTTAACGAGATCTCAGCTAGGCAGAATAAAACATTTTACATATGAACAGGCCAGCGAGCTGACTCATTTTATTCTTGAGCATGATCAAGATTATTTTATATATCTGTAAAAAGCATGTTTTTACCAAATATATTAAAGGGTTTAACTTTTTTGTCATTTATATAACTGAATGAGATGACTGGATGAGAACATTAAAATATAAAAATACTTTAGAAGAATATCCTTAAATTTATCGTTGTTTTGACAAAAAAAAGGCATTATTTGTGGCATTCTTATGGATTATATATTTTTAAAGAATTCCATGCAATTTTAATTTCCCTTAGAACGTGATATAAAATATATAAACAAATTTTTGTGACTTTCTTTAGCCTACCTAACCGGTACAGCTTGCCTCATGAACGTAACAAAATATCAGCCTACCTACTAACCGAGCTAGCCTGGTTAACCGGGCAACTTGCCTTATATGCACAGTCCCTGAAACTTCCAAAACTTGCGTCAGTTTTTTCAGCATTACCATAGCAACAATGCTTTGACACATTTTTTTAAAAATATAATAATTTTAGGGATTTAGCATTATAAAATAATTTTACAATAAAATTCAAATTGTTTGCTGATCTCCAGACGAAAAAAAAGTGTAGAAATTAATAAGTTTAAAATTAGCATATTAATTTTAATATATATTTAATTCAAATCCTGAAATCAATTCATTTTGTGTTTACCTGGTATACATTTCAAGTTGAGTTTCGGCTTCACCCTTGTAATTTCTCAGTTTGATTAGTTCTCTCTCTTGCCTGCAGAAAAAACAGAAAATGGAAAAAAATGAATAATGACATGTTTCAAGTTTCAAAAAACCCTGTATCAAATAGGCTTAAACAATAAGTACACGTGAGTTTATCCACTTGTTGCATATTTTACAATAATAAAAGAATGTGTAAAACACAGAAAATAAAATTTATGCGCATTATATATTTTTTAAAATCTGCAAAATTTATGTTAAGCAGGCAAAAAAAATGACTTGCGAATGGCTATTTGCAGGCTGTTAATTCGA
Source organism: Hydractinia symbiolongicarpus (assembly GCF_029227915.1). Lineage (NCBI taxonomy): Eukaryota > Metazoa > Cnidaria > Hydrozoa > Anthoathecata > Hydractiniidae > Hydractinia > Hydractinia symbiolongicarpus. Next base: position 21,380,696 of record NC_079881.1, read on the forward strand.
ACACTTTTGTAATTTATGTTACATTACATAGCAGCATATTGTTCTCGTAAGTTTTTATGTTTTATTTACTTCCTAATTATTTTTAATGGAAAAAGTAGTATATTTATGATAAATAAAAACTATAAAATAATATGCAATAAAAAACATAAATAAATAATAAAACGTGATGCAGAAAAAATGACAAATAAATAAATTTTAGCATTGTGATGATTTAATTAACCACTAGTGCATCGATTTTTTTGCTAAGAGTTTTTAATTAATTTTTAATGTTTATGCATATGAAGCAACTAAACTGTGCTTTGAAAAACCATTTCTTCTTTTTTATTCTTATATTTTTCTCTTATTGCACAATAAGAAAAAAATAAGAAAAATATAACAAAGATTGCACAATTATTTATTATGTACCAAAACAAATGATTGCTAGTGTGAGCTTATATATTCTTAAAAAAAGTCGGCAATTACATCGGCAAATGCGAGTGTTGTTGAGAAATATTAAGGCTGGCTATGTAAATATTCTTTACAAAATATCCACTTTTTTCTGGATTTCCATTGAGTGACTGTCTTAAGCAGGCTTGACGTGAAATTATAAACTATAAATTTCCTTACTTCAAAGTCTTCTCTCTCAACTCTGAAATGTTTTTACTGGAGGATACTTGCAACTAAGAAGTGACAAAAAGAACAATTTAGTAAGGTGTGGGCACATACAGAAAATGTTAAAACTTTACTTTGCTTACATTTCCAATTTGTGTCGTCATATTTAATCTTTCAAGTTGCCATTTTTTTTGTTCTTCTTCATAAAGTTGCTTTAATTCATTAAATTTCTTTTGAAGTTGCGACAGGTCCTCAACAGTTGTATCTTTTTCATTGACAATATGACGAAATCTGTAAAAAGGAGAAAATTGTTATATATTTAATGATCACTCACAAATTCCAGTAATGTTACTTCTGCGTTTTAGGCTTACACAAGGTTGCTTTGAAACCAGGACGGCTAATTAATGTATAAAAACCAGGACGGCTAATTAATGTATAAAAACCATTTATTGTTTATTAACAATAACTGTAGGTATAAAATGTAAGATTTATTCGCGTCAGTGATGTCTGATTTTTTGTTTGCTTTGTTAACACAGCATTTGCCTCAACACTCATTTAAAAAACCTGGGTGATAATATGAACATTTTTTCATTTAACAAAATATCATATACATTTAGGTTATATATAGATTTTGGATTAAAACTAAACACCTGTGAACAAACTGATAATGAATAATTTTTTTGTAAAACAAACCCTGACAGACTTGATTGAAAGGAATTTGAGTTGAGATCAAAAACAGTCCAAATCATAATTAAAGAGGGTTATTAATATACCCTGTCCAACCCATGGAAAACAGATATTAAGTCGAGTTTAATGATGATAAATTCGCAATTTGTAAATTCATATAATCTAAAAGTAAGTCTTTTGGCGATAAAATAAACTATGTTCTACAAAATTAAAATATCAGTAGAACAGAAGTTTGTTTTGAAGCAAAATCAACACAAGATTCTTTTATAAAATGTAATAAATACCTGTGAAAATTGTGTTTTCTTGACTTTTCTTTGTGCAATATTTTTGCGTGCTTACATGCAAAACTTAGAAGAATGAGCTGACTAGGTCAAAAGGTTTTAAACTCTTATCTGCAAAAGGATTTAGTATAAAAGCAAGGTATAAGTGCTTATCAATTAAATTATGGATGTTAATATATAAAGGGAGGGGGGGCGGCTATTCTGTAACACTTTTTTTAGAGTTCTGATATATTTAAAGTTGATTTGAAAACCGTCATACTTTCTCCTTAATGCATCACACTGTCCTTGTTCTGTCAGCATTTTATTGGTATTTAAGTTTCGTTCTTTCTCTGCTTCAATTTCTTTTCTTTTTTGATCCATTTTTAACGACTCAATCTCACTTTCCAACTTTGCGGCTTTGCTTTTGGCCAATATCATATCTGCCTTTTCACTATTAGTTAGAGTTTTGTAATCTTCATGAATACTTCGTTTTCTCTGAGAACTGGAGGATAGATTGTGAGGAGAGTCTGTAGTAAACGAATGTGATGAATTTCGGCTCCTACTCATGCTTAAGTGTTGACGAACATGTGGATATTGAGGCTGTCCAAGAAAACTTTTCAAGCCATTCATCATTTTAACAACAGCAGTGTTATCCTCGGGGCTCCTGGAAAAATCCATTGTATATATATATGTAATCTAAAAACAACAAATCATAAAAATAGCATGTTAAAATTTATTAAATAAAATGCAGTCAAAACAAAAGAGCTTCTGGAACTGGGATTGATAAAAAAATACCCCCAAAAATTAGTTCTTATGATAAAAATCTGAAATTGCCAGATTAATGAAATGTAAAATTGTATGCATGAACTTCTTAGGGATAAATTTAGATTGGATATATGGTCAAATTATTTTTTTGATGCTACACACGTTTGGTGTTTAAATAGCATTGTAATGTCACACAACATTCACTTGCTACAAATATCTGTATCCATTTTTCTTTCTTCTCATTCTTGAAAATGAATGGTCATGTTAAGCAGACAAACAAGAAGGTACCCATATCTAAATTAAACTTTTAGTTTGAATGTTGTTACAATACAAGCCTAGCAATTGATTCTCTAGTGTATATGGTATAGAAAATATACAGCCTAAAGCCTAGACTAAAAAATGTGTAATTAGTTATTATGTACAATAAACAAAGTGCAAAGTGGGAATCTAGCCTAGTTCCAGGGTTTTTTAAGGATAACGCAAACAAATTTCTTACACCAAACATCTAATTTATTAATTTACTTTGCAATTTGATTACAATTTTTGTGTTGGCATGGATTATGTGTATGCAAGAAATTGGATAAAAAAGCATATTTTTGCTTTTGACAAGTGAAAGGATGCCATGTTTTAATTTCGGCTTACTCTTGGCAACCTAATTACCAGGACTTTTAATTCCAGACTACACGCAATAGGCTAAATATGCTTATACCAAGGCGTCATAGCTTAATGAAGCTAAACACAGTTTAGTCCATGTTATTGCAGTTTCCAATACTTGATAGTTTCTAGGCAAATGCATCAATAGGTGTACATAAGGGAGGCCATTTCTTGAATAAAACTATGCCAGAGCTACAAAAATCACTCGCTAAAAAAATTAGTGCTATGGTGTGCAAAAAATTGCACTCGTAAGCAAAATTTACAAGTGCGATGTGAATATTTGCTAGTGTGATTCACATTTAACTATTTTTTGTTTACCACAACGTTATATGTTATTTAAGCTGTATAGAAATGAATTTTGTGAAACGTATTAACCACGAGTGCAAAGTTGAAACAACATTGATGTGTTGGCAGATATGCTATATGTTTTTCGCATTAAATATATTTCTAGACATTTTTTATTTCTCTTTCCCCTTTTAAAAAGATTTTTTAAGCTTTATTGAACATGTTTTTTCTTTGGTATTACATCATTCGTCCAAAAGCTGTATTAAGGTGGCGCCGTAGATTAGTGGTTATAGCTCGTCGCCACACTATGTTGGAACAATAACAGGTTATCTACAATCGAACTAGTTCATTGAGGATACATAATGTTGTAGAGCAGTCAGGGAAATCCTCTTAATTAAGCTGTACAGCTTAATTTGGATGTCAGCTTAATTAGGATGTATCATACAGCTTAATTAGGTGACATACATCTAAATTAGGAGATAGAAAAAGTTTTTCCCCGATTTCTCGAGAAATGTAAATTTTAGCAGAATCACCGCCGCAGCTCTTTCATTATCAGTTTGACCACTACATTATAAAAAAAGAATGGTATCTCCAGCACCCCGGGTTCAAAAGATATGGATAAAGAATGTTAGAAATCGCGAGCCCGGCGTCAAATAACGCGCCGGTCATGTAGTTTCATTTTAACTTGTTCGAATTCATAATGGCAGCAACCCAAGTCCGGTGTAAATTAAAACAACGGTTCATCGTAGCGATAGTCTATTTAAGCTGTACTGCATCCTAGTTAGGATGCACGTCACGTGATACAGCCTATTTAAGCGGACATTTTTAAAACTTCAAATTTAGCGGATCTCTGGGGTGCTACGAAAAAACTAATGTATTGGAGATGTTTATATGCACGTAAATATTGGATTTATTGAGTTAGATAGATGCTAAAATTCAGTTAAATGTGGCGCCGTAGATTTTGTGGCGCCGTAGATTTGTGGCGCCGTAGATTAGTGGTTATAGCTCTCGTACTCTGTGCGGGAGACCGGGGTTCGATTCCTCTTGACGGCGATTTAACATGGGCGAGTGAATGTTACCATAGCCCCGGGTTAACCCAAGCCATGTGAGGGAAATTGGGAAGATGGCACACTGTGTGGGCCGTTGGATGTTGCCGGGAGTTGTCTAGTAGAGCGCGGGCTCTAATTGGGTCTGCGTAGCTCAAAATGAGCATTAAATACTCTAGGACTCTCCATCTACGCCATGGCCCCTCCTGGAAATAATAGACAGGGTATATCCCTTGATATTTGTGAGGCTAGCCATGTAAAATATGCACATCTATCTATCTAAAAGTATAGTGAATTAAGTACAGGTGTGAGGAGATGAATGAGGGTGCCCCACGCGAGCAGGAAATATGACTGGGGAAATAACAGGATGGGGATGCGGCGCTGACAGTCTGGAAAATGCATTTCAAAGTATTTCAAGTAAAATAAAAAGTTGTACCCAAGAATATCAGTTCAAAACTTTTGTGGCCTAATTATATAACTTAAAATCATAGTTATATTAGTCACAAAATACAATGATGACATTAAACAGTTAAAAACAAGTGACAAAACAAAGTCAGCGATGAGAATACAGCTTTATGCATAAATGCAGGATCGTGTCTGAATGTGTTTTGGTCCAGAATACGGTTGCCGCCAAATAAACGAGACATTAATACCGCGCTGGTTATTATAGCGAATTTAGAAGGAAATGCAATACAGAAAGTGCTACAGACTTATTATATATTATAAATTATTTTATTTTGAATTTTAAATTTTTGCTAAATAAATTTACTTTTACATTCACTTTTCTAAGATTTATGTTTTTATAAATAAAAAAATGCTGCATCAGATGTAAAGCAGAATAGAAACCAGTTCACGGCAATTAGCTTTCGTTTTTCGATATGCTAATCCAAATTAGCATTTGTACTAAACACCAGACTTTGATATTAATCAACAATAAAAGCACGCCGGGTATACTGGCCTACTTAATAAGTACAAAATGTTTGAGTAATCGAGTTAACAAAACAAAAACAAAACAATGTGCTTTTTACTCTTTGAATTACATACAAGAATACCACTGGGATTATAATACTTCACTGCTTATCTCGTCATAATTGTTAATCAGTTCATGTTGATGTCAGGTATCTATCTGAAGAAACATGAGTACTACCGTTGAAATAGTAAGTTCTAAGCGAAGCAAATCTTTCACAAACTCAAAACTACTTGGAAACAATTTGTCTACCAAAGCCATTTTAGCTCAGACGGAAAATGGTAACAGTGATGATAGTGGTGTTGACGAGAACGAAGTGTTTGACAGTCATTCAAAAGGCGATGAAAAAAAGAAAATTGATGTTTACAAAAACAAAAGGCCAGTTTTGTCTAGATCCAAACGTGGAAGCATTTGGAGTTTATTCAAAGTAGGAAATAGTAAAAGTTGGACTTTGCCACATAATGAAGGTATTGATGACAATTTTTACAATGAAGCAGAACATAGACGCCTTCAAAAGACCAAAAGTCTACCAGCTATGTTGCCCTCAAAACTTTCATTATATGACACATCATCAAAAACATCAGATCTTGGTGATTCAATTCCATCTACACCTGTTTCAACTATCAGTAGTACTGGCCAAGTGGAAACACCAGGTCTTGTTGGTTTACATAACCTTGGAAATTCATGTTACTTTAACTCAGTTTTGCAATGTCTAGCTCATATTGATATAATTGGCGAGTATTATGCCACTGATCATTTTTGGGAAGATATCACATCCACAACTATTAAAAGGGGTGACAAAAAATATAAGTTAGTAAAATCAGAACAGATCGTAAATAATAATAACAATAAACATGGTCAACTATCATATGTATTGTCACAAATGATAAAAAGTTTATGGCAGAATGAACTGTACAGTATTGATCTGGTTCAACAGTTTCATCATATGATTGGATATTATGGAAAGCAATATCAAGGTGGAGAGCAGCAGGATGCACTTGAATTTTTGATGTGGCTTATTGACAAAGTACATGAAGAAAGTACGATAGCACCAAAAGCAAAGCAAAAAGATTTAAAGCATTTAAATGTTAAAGTATGTATAAATTTTTTTTCTATATTGTTTGTTTGTCTTGTTTTCGTTGTTATTTTTTTTATTTTAAATTTTTTTGGTTTATGTTTAATTATTACATTTTCTTCTTTCAATATTTGCTTTTATTTGTATTATGAGTAGTAGTATAGCAGTAGTATTCTGGCTATAGGAAAAATTAGGAAGTAAGATTTAAGATCAAACTGTAAATATTTTTTTTACAAAAATAAAGTAAAATAAAGTAACTTCTTAACTTTTTTCTTTTACTCTCTATGTTATAAAAACCCTTTGGAAGAAAGGGGTAGTCTTGGTTAGAGAATTACTAAAAAAATACTTGGATGTGGGTTTTCAAATTTCTTATAAAACATTTCTTAATTTTTTTCTGTTGGTATGTACAATTTTTTTATTTTTCATATTTTTTGCTTCATAAGGGGAATATTATATTGATTATATTCAGCAAATCGTTGTTATGCAATTATTATCTTTTATTCTTTTTAATTTGACTTAATTTCAGTTACAATAAATCTAAGTAAATTAAGCTAATTTAATTAGAAGAAAGTTTTGTTGATTAAAAATCGCAGTGAATGTGACCAATTAAAAATCATGGCTAATTTTCCAAATTACAGCTTTTTATTGCTTTGTTTTTGTATATCTGCTTTTTTGTCTATTTGACTAATTTAGTCCAATCATTTATTAAGAAATGTGTAAGTTTTGTCCTTTGATTTGTAAGTTGTTATGACATCCATAAAACTTCATTAACAATGGAATCTTATTATTAAAAACATAATACCTTCCTTTTATGAGAAAGGAACTAAAGAGAATTTCGGATTATTGTTTATTAATGTTGTTATTTAGTTCAAAGCACACTAGGTGTGTTAACTTAGGTTATTAATTTTGTTATTCTTTTGTTTTGTTTTAACTCCCTCAGTCATTTAAAGTATTTCTATATTATAAAAAATCTGATATCAGATTCCATGGAAATGTGTATTTTAATAAGTACAGTGTAGCTGGCACATTTAAAATGATTATGAAACAGTTAAAGTTACAACATCCAGTTAGTCCTCCCTTATTTCAAATTATTTGCTGTTCACATTTGTGCCTGGAGCACAACATAGAATATGTCAAACACTTTGTCATCAGTTTTCAAAACAAAAAAAAGCCATCTTTTCGATAGAAAATAAATAAGGCTAAATTGTAACAGAATTACCGCTAAACCTGCTACAAATTTACCTGATCTTAGAAAAAAGTTTTTCCAAAGTTTTTTCATAAAAGTTATACCTTTGTATGAAATCAAATTACACTAATTATTCAACCTACCAATAGATTTTACAAGTTGCTCATCATATATATTCCTGTCATTGAATTTTTCTTCCTTAGCATTTCTATTTTTCCGTATTCAGCACAGGATAGCAATTTGGCTACCATTTTAAACAAAATAGGGATGCTTATATAGGAGATATAAAAGTAAAAGTATGGATATGTTTTTGAATGACAAATCTTTTTTTACACTACAGAAAAAGAAACATCAAAGTGAGCATGAACAAGCTGTTATAGCTTTCGCTTCATACACAAAGTATCATCAGAGCTACATTCAAGGGTTGTTTCTCTCTCAGTATCGATCAACAATAACATGTCCAAATTGCTCCAAGCAGTCTTCCACATTTGATCCATACACCTGTGTATCCTTGTCAATTCCACAACGAAAAACACAAGCTTTGTATGTTACCGTCGTATACAAGAATGCTTCCTTGAAACCTCTAAAGATTGCATTTAACATTGATAGAAAAACTTTAATTGGTGTGTTAAAACAGAAAATAAAAGAAAGAGTCAAATTAGAAAAATTCAGTTTAGTTGAATTGCTGTATAATGGCACACCAAAAATTCTCCAAGATAGCAGTCCTGTTAAAATTTTGTCCAAACAGGAATATTCTGTGTATGCTGTGGAGATTGGTGATGAAGTTCATATGCCTGCAGGGACAAATTTGGAAGAGGAAACCAATCGTTTTGTTCTTGTAGTCAGCAATGTCGAAATTCTCGGTACCGAACATAGAAGGTATGTATGTCAATAATGTTACTTTAGGGAAGTTAAATTTTAAAAACATTTGACTTCATTCTGAATTTAGTAAACATAGAATCTGCAAAATTTATTTTGATAAAATTTTGATAAAATAATTGCATGAGCTTTTAAATTTTTATACCTTTGATTTTTTTTGAAAAAAAAAAATCAATTCTCAGTTATTCCTGCGATTTTTATTTCTGTTTTTTATTTTAAGGTTTGGAACTCCCATTACTATCAATACAACCAAGGATATTTCTTTTAAACAAATACAAGTATTAATCCGAAAAAATCTTGCCGAAGAAGTGAGAAACGTGCTGAAAAAGACGGTTAGTTTCTATTGTTGTTTTCTCAATTCTATTCAGCATGGCGTTTCTATTCAAGAAAAAAAACAATGTTTTTCAGCGACAATTATTTAGAAATTATTTATCTTTCTGTTGGATTACATCCTTGTCCTCATGGTTTGTTGCCTGAAGTCTAGGCCGCTTACTTGACGGCCGACCTCAAAGTCAAAAAGGCAAGAACCCCTGGGGACTAGGCTGGTTCTATCACGTACTCTTATTATTTCTTTGTTCTTGTTGTCAAAATTACGCCTTTGCGATGGTAAAATTAGCCAAAATTCGTTATTAAAATTCATTATTAAAATGTTTTTATGTCAGCATACTCATCCGTAAATTAATTGGCTGGGTAGAATGTGCGGTGCAATTGATCCATTAAATTCACTAGGGTTTGGTGTGAAGTTCAAATTAATATGCATTTCTCTAGCAACGGTCAATTGTCATTGTGTTCTATAGCGCCATCTTTTAAAAAACTGAATAACTTGCGTAGATTAGATAGAGTCACATGCTTATCAACAACAATAAATAAATCCATACAAAAGCTTGTCATAGTTTCCGTTGCTGTTATGTTGTGAATAATATTTTGAATTGGATTACGCGTTTGGATTACGCATGAAACTTTCGCGCCATTAAAAAAGCCATGTTGAATTTTATTCAATAAATCAATAAATAAAATTTAAGACGTATCTATGTGATAGAATTATTGGAAACACTTTGTAAACATCACCCTGAATATGCACAACAAATTGAAAAGATTTTGTATAATTTTTAATCTATTTTAGATCAAAGAGCACCAAGTTAGACTTGGCATTCGCATCATCAACCCGCATGAAGCTAGTCAATCTTTTGTTAACAATAACTGCGAGTTTCCGCTGAAAACAGATGCCGTAAAACGGTACACTACATTCTCCATAAGTGCAAATATTACCTATTACATATATTTTGTCCCCTTTCTATTTATGCGTTTTTGATATGTTTTAGAGCGTTGGTGACCGACCTCAAAGAACAGGTTGAATATTTATACCTCGTAGCTGAGTGGGAACCAGTCCCCTCTGGATGGTGAGTGACCCACTTTTAATGACGTGGCGCTAATCGTGATAAAGAAATAATTAAGTTTGATAAAATATCTAAGTTATTACGAAAAGTATTACCTTTTAAGTGAACACATTTCATCATCTTAAGATAGGAATTTGAAAATAATTGGCCTAATTAAAATCGATTTCTTTGAAAGATCTGTCTTGATTACACGCCCTCTGTTAATTAAGGATACATTAAGAAGAAAATTAACGCAAATTTTAAAAACTGTACAAATATATATCAATTTAAAATCGGAAATCACGAGTGAGAAACATGGAAAATATCGTATATATTATTTTAATAGCTAAGCCTTTATATTGCTCAAAAAGGACAACATTGTTGGCTCATAAAAGAGTGTATTTAAAGCAAAAACATGACCTTATTTTTTTGTTTACAATTTTAGGTATGTCAGTAAGGTTAATATTACGCTACCCAAAGACGACGCATCATGTAGAGAAGTTCGCGCCAAATTTTCAACACCATATACAGTCAGTTTAGAGGACTGTTTAAATCTTCAAACAGAAGAGGAGAAAGTAGGTTGAGATGTCTGCAAACGCCTCTCCCCTACTGCTTTTGTTGACCCTTTCCTGCTCTTTTTCTTGTCCCTCCCTCCCTTCCCCTGCTCTTTCGTTGACCTCTCATAATATGTTTGAAAGCTTATCTATTACTTCAATCACACGAAGCATTCTTTCTAAACCACCATTTAACAATGTTATTCGAAGCATCAATATGAGGTCATTATTTTAATTGTTAAGGTTCTGTCTAATAAACAATATTGGGTATTATTTTTTTTATATATTGCATATTTAATGCTTCCGTTTTATTGAACTATACTTTTAAATTGCTTAACTGTACACGGATATAAAAGGTCCATTATTTTTTCACGCGATATGGTATAATTTTCACCTATGCACGCTATAAAAATGTATAAACGGAATACTGAATATCGTAACTCAATTCTTCAATGCAAATTGAATCCAGTACACTTTGTTTATCATGTGCAAAGTAGAGTACAGAATCTTCATGCTCCTGAAAGAAGTTGATTAGCAGCGGTGGTCATGTTTGATAGTTCCAATTACTGTGTACAGTTCTAATAAGCTCCCTCATCCTAGATCGTACAGTTCTAATTAAAAACCCTAATCCTAGATCGTACAGTTCTAATAAAAGCCCTCGCAGCTTCCTAAATATAAGAGTATTTTCTGGAGTCTTGTATAAATCTATTTTCCTATTTCAGCTTGATGACGTATGGCAATGTCCATCTTGCCGCACAGAACAACGTGGTGTGACCAAGAAGCTTACTTTGTGGTCACTACCTGATGTTCTGGTGCTGCATTTAAAACGATTTGACCAGGTAAGAATACTCATTTAAATTCTTCGGACAGTTTTGTTTTGTAGGAGTACAAACTGCAACAATTCGACTCGCTCACCCTTGTATCCGACACTTCTACATAAAGGACCACACCAGTATTTCATTGTGGTCGCGGATCCTTAATTTTAATTTTTTGGAAAACATGGCCTTTATTTGTTGATTTTGTAGTTGACCCTAAGTTTTAATAACTCCAGTGTAATTTCTTGCATGTGTTGTTTTCAGTTGCACGAGTTTCACGACAAAATCTCCACGCTGGTTAAATTTCCTGTGGAAGGTTTAAACATGTCTTCTCACGCAGCTACCTCAAGCAGCAAACTTCTAAACAGCAAACAATATTTGAAACACAGCGCACGATTGAATTATCAGCCACCTCCTCAAACAGAGGCTGAGTGCATGTATGATTTAAAAGCTGTGTGCAACCATATTGGATCGAAACTGAATAGTGGTCACTACACAGCGATGACGTACAATTCTGTGAATGGATTTTGGTACTCATTTGACGATAGACACGTCCGTCAAATCAGCGAGAAAAATATTGTAACATCGGGAGCTTATTTGTTATTTTATCAAAGACGGGACTTGAGTTCACGCATTCCAAGTAACATTTACTTATCTGTTTCGAAATCAATGCATTCACCGCTTGAACATTGGTCCTATAAAATGCCTAGACCGCACCAACTTGGTTTGCATCCCATAACAAGAGAGGACAATAATGTGTATTAAGTGTAACGGTTAACCTGCCGTGAAATAGTAGATTTGTTGGTGACAGGCAACAAATATCGAACTTTTTTTTTATTAAAGTTAAAAAAAAAAATTTAAGTACGTATTTTTTAACTTATTTTTAAAATAATTTTTGTAATTTTTATTATCATTAAAGCGTTTTTGTAAAAAGGATAAAAGTGACTTTTTATGGTTATCCAACCAATCAATAATAATGAGAACGGAAATTTTTATCCAATCTTTCGTCGTTAAACAAGAAGTAACACAATGGTGAAAAAAAATATTAAAAGTTTCAATATTTTGTTTTTGTAAATTTTTTATTATATATCTATATATTTATATTGCATTAAATATTTTGATATCATTTTGTACTTATATAATTTTTCCTATTTATCGAAGTTGTGTTTTTTATGAAATGCACATAATAATTTTCACGCAGTTGAAAAAAAACTGATGATTATTTACATTATTTATAACAGAGGATCAACTAGAAACCTTGGAATGGGAGATTAAGACTATTTCAAGGAACAAACGTATCGACCTAACTTGCAGAAAAACGTGGAAACCGTTACGTAGAAACCTTGACAGCGTGCAAAATAAAACGTGCCTAACATGATAATGATCAACCTCGTCCTCAGGGCATTTTGTAAATTTCTATTTCGATATGTCGTGGACCTGAGGATTTATCTTCGGCGACGTTTCTAAAGATCCTTCTCTGATCATTGGGCGATGCTAATGAGACTGTGTGATTGTATCTTTCTGTTGACATGAGCAAGAAATGCTTTTGACCTATGCGAGTAACTTCGCTTGGATTAAGGTGATGATTTCGCAAGCTGCGTCAGCCTCTTGTTCTGCAAAATATCAGCAGTGGTTGCACAACATATTGACAACCCACATGTGTTACTCAATGATAATGTTCGCATTAACCGTCAAATGTTGACCCCACCCCTTATTCGCGCATAATCGTTTGAACAACAACAACAACCATAGAAAAAATTGCAAATAGCAAAAGTCATTTTTTCTTTAATATTTTTTTAAAAATATAATAAAAATACATAAAAATATGTTAGTTTCAATATTAGATATTGCCATTCCAAAAAAAACAAGTACAATAGAGTTTAACCAGAAACATAAATTTTTATTTTTACAATACTCATAACATTCAAAAAATGAACAAAATATAATGAAGACAAACATTCTCTAAATTATAAAAGAAACGGAACTGCTTGCAGCTGAACTGCTTGCAGCTAAGATTTAGTTGCAATTTTATATTTTTCATAAGCGAAAAAATAAGTTGACAACAAAGAAACTACATTATTCGCGACGTTTCGGATGCTCACACACCCATTTTCAAGCAATCAAAAACGTACAATGTTCTCCTAAATGTATACAAGTTTAACAGCAACCATAGTTACATATTAAATACTAATTGTATAAATACAATGGAGCAGATCTAATGTTGTTATTCAACTGGGGACTATCCCGCATTATGAACAAACTCTCTTTAATCTCTAGCAAATACCGGTTGTTACCCCTAGAGAGTATACTAAAAGAGAGTGTAAAAAAAGAGTGTAAAAAAATCACACGTAAAAATAAAATGGTCGAACCATAGAGTAGTAGACACCAGATTTTCGCGGTATTATTCCTGTTAAAGAAACATCTGTATTGCGGCCACTCCGTGTCTACCAAAAAGATTCGACTGATTTACATAACCTCCAATATACAATCTGAATCAAATTTGTTTTAGGGATAAATCAAACGTCATAAACAATGTTTTATACTTTTCGATTTTTACGGGCTAAGTCTCTGCTTAGCTTGCCCAACGTCGTGTCTAACAGATCATGTGTGTACTGCGCATGCTCGCCTGTAAAGATTAACGCTGGCCTCGATACCAGGGCTCTGCTGTTTGTTCGACCAAAATGCAAACCTAAACGAAAGAATAAACTTTTACTGTTTTCAAACAACAACATCAAGGGAGACCATTCTCACGGTATTGGCACACAATATTAACGATGATGGGGACGTAAAGACAGTTTTGCGTTATGTTTCACAGTTATGTTTGCTTTAGGAACAAATTATGTCGAATGTTATATTGACATTCCCTAGATCCCATCTACTTCATTCGTACAATTTTGGCACGGATAATATTAGGCGATATCGGATATGTTCTTAAATTGACAAATTATTTGCTCTGCATCAATAGTCATTTTCTATGCCATCTTTAAAATTTTTCTGTAGTTGCCAAATTTAATTAAAGAATATTTAAATTCTAGTCAGTGTGAAAATCCACGGGTTCGAACGTTTTTTTACTGCATTGCCTGCGTCTCGCTACTTGTGGTACCATTTTTCGTGACAGACACACATCTCCAGTTTTAACGGAGAAATTTCAAAAAATCGCATGAATTCGAATAAAATTCATCTGCTCCTTTTACGAATATGTTAGATAAGGTACTTGGATCCATAGAAAGGCGGTTGTTAACAGTGAAATATCGAGTATTTTTAAGAGAAGCTAATTTTGCTATAATGTCCGAAGCGAAGAATAGAGTGGTGACACTATTTAACAGGTAGCACATCTTACCAGCATTGAGGAACATCAACTCTGCTTCTTTGCTAACCAACTCATCAAGAAAGGTCACTGCGCATAATGTTCCATGACAGTGAATAGATTCAATCAAATCCGGGTAAGATTCCTGCAAATGAAAAAAAAAAAATTCAATCAGGTAAGGTATTAATACACAAAGCATATCTAACACGTCAACAGGCTGCATATTTATGGAATAATTAAGTGTATGAAAGATCGGTTATTAGTGACGTCCCTGGCAAAGGGGTGTGGTCAGTAGAACTCCGCAAAATAAGACACGCCGAATTACGAATCACATTTGCATCACCATTACCTCCAACATTTTGCAGTTTGTAGCCAGTACAAGAGAAGCTTCGTGGGTACGTTCAAATAAATTGTCTTCACATATTGTGCGCAATATAGTCTCCAACAATACCAAGTTGGCCGGTTCGTCTGTTGAACCGCATATCGTTGAGAATGACTGAAACAACAATACTAGTCGTGTTAAAGTTTAAAGTTCTATCCAAACCTTCAACAATAACATCAAGTACACACCCACAGGGTGTCTAGCGAAATTACTAAATTAATTAAAATGTGTCAACATAAAAAAGATTAGCAAGAAACTACCGTTATAATTCAAGTAAATTTATAGTTACGAAATATCTCATTGAAACCTGTGATAAAAAATCTGAAATCATGAAAAAATCGGTGTTTTGTACTCCAAATAGTCTCTTACAATAGCTTTGGCAAACTGGTTACTACAAAATGTTCAAGATGTTTTAAAAATTTAATCTTAATTTCAGTCTTCTTACGGCCACTTATTCAAATTAAGAAATTTTGATAAACACCCTAAATAAACTTTTTCTTGGATTTGAAAAATGTTTCTGACATTTTCGGGCGTAATTTCATACTTATTAGATGCTTGAATAATATTAAAAAATCTAACCTATTTACAAGAATATTGACAAATTGTAAAAAAATGATTCGAATTCTTTAACAGATCCTTGCTGATATTTCAGAAAGTCAAAATAGATTGACCATAAACCTGCAATTCCTGAGATCTCACACTTTACATTTTGAAAATCCCAGACAGAGTGGAAATCCTGAATATGGAAATAAGTATCAAGTGACTTGATGAAATGAAAAGTTATTTACCTGGTTCGGATGAAAATCAGGACGAAAATAAAATCCAGACATCATCATCTTCTTACCAAACACTACAACATCTGGTGATTTTGTCAAATTCCAATGTTGATGAGCCCTGGATAGAAAAATAACAATAAAAACGTGTTGTTGGATAATACTATAAAGTCAAAGTTTCTGTGCCTACATTTGCATACATAAGAAAATCTGAGGACAAGCTGGGCGGGTATGATTATTAAATTTTCATTCTTGGGCTCGAAAAATATGCTTCCGTTGTGCTGATTTCAAAAATTTTATGTTTATTTAATAATATGCTTAAGCCTACATATGATCATAAACATTATGCTATAACAAAATGTACTAATAGTCGATTGCTTGTGAATAAATCCTTTATTTACCGTACTTTGTGTCTCACTACTGCGGTTACCATTTTGCGTGACATACAGACATATTTGGGTATTATAATATAGATCTTAATCAGAGCTAAAGACCATGGGATAAGTTAAGCTGCTAGAAAACGTTACCTCAACCATACCTTCCGAAATTTATCAGGCCAAATGAAATAATCCTAAACAACCCTACAATTTCATTTCATGTTTCATTTTTGTATTTATTATTTTTTATTTATTATTTATTTTTTTCTATTTAGCATATTTGATTTCTGTCAAAATGGGAAACATTTTTTTCTTTAAATCTTCAATGAAGTGCTAAAAAGCATGATAGAATAATTTGCAAACATAACAGCTTAAATTCTTTGGGTTCTGCATACCTTTATGACATCTACATGACAGAGGCAAGTAACTTACCAAAATTTTCCAGTAACACCTAAACCTGTATCAACTTCATTCACAATGAAAGCCACATCAAACTAAAAGTTATACATACATTTATTGGAAACATTATGAACTATAGTGAAAACCAAACAAAAAACCAAACAAACACACGAAATAACAAGCTACTTTACCTCTTCACATATTGTTCGAAGACAGTTGTAAAATTCTGGTGAAACGTCACCTGCAAATTGATAATTATTATAACACAACAGAATGTCCCGATTCAACACAGGGCATGATATATAATGTTGCCTTAATAACACAGCGAGGTCATAAAACATTAAAAAGTAATTATTTCGTTTCACTATAAACTTTTTCATAAGCAGTAAGGTAACTTGAAATATGGTGATTCTCTCCAAGTATCTATAAGCCTTAACATGTTCATTTTATATTTGTTAGCATTTTTTACTGACACTTTAAGATTATGTTTTAAGGTATGGTTGACATATGTGTAAAGTAGGGTTGTAATCTATACCAAGTTGTACCTTCACAAAGCAAGGTTGGGTCAACAACAAAAGCAGCTGCATGCTTTAATTGATTAGCACAATCTTTGATTGTTTCAAAACACTAAAAACAAAAAATGATTTTTCAAACAAGTATAAACAACGGTGTCGTAATAATTCAGGTAAGTTTAAAAGCCCAACAAAACAATTATTAAACACAAGTAGAGCTCTATCTATAGATACAAGTCACATCTAACCTTTTCTAAACATTGGCTTTCTTCTGCTCTGTTGTACATAATGTATTCATCAAATGGATATTTTAATTTTGGAAATGGAACGTACATCATATGGAAGGGTACTAAGAAATTTAAATAAGAAAAACATTCAAGATTGTCCGTCTTTCGTTCTTACCAGACATGAGCAATTGCTGCAAATGTCCATTGCATATTGGAGTGTACATTTTATTTTTCGCATTTTTCTTCAGTTATATAAACAAAAGCACACTGGCTACTCTTTTTTACAGGGTCAAATTGGAGAAGAATCAAGAACTTTGATGAGAATTTTTAGATTTTTTGAGAAGAAAATACGTTTTATTACCAAATTGAGGATATTTTCAGATTTTTCTGCAGAAATTAAAAATATTTGAGGAGATAAAAGGTAACGCCATGAGTGAAGAACAAATTATATTTGTACACAGGTAGCATTTCTATGCATTTTGAAACAAAAAACGTGGTAAACCGAATTTTTGTCAAAGAAAATTTGAGAAAGTCTTTTTTAAAGGTTTAAAAAGACTTTAAAAGAGATGAGAATTAGGAGTTTTGATGAGGCCTGAGAAGCTTGTATGCTGACCCGAGCTGACAAGTTGACACGAGGTGGCACAAGCAAGCACTTACCTATGGGCAAGTTGTGTGAGGAGCCTTGAAATGCAAGAACAGAAAAACATTTGGCAGATACTCTTTCTTCATGATGAAAACCTTTATATGTTGAATCCCATATTCCTTGATGCAATGCCTAAACGTAATTACAGAAAGCACTCTATACATATATATATGTATTGATTTGTAAAAATGGAGATGCTTTGTGACTCAGGAAATATGTGGGCTCCTAGAAAGTTAATGATTCTTCATACTAGTTGTTAATTTGTGAAAATCGTCGTACATTATATTCCAGGCATCAGAATTTCACCTATTTTACATATTCTGGCCATTGCTATTTCCTGTATTTTTAGCATCATTGGCCTTATTAAACTATTTTGTGAATCCTTGCCACCTGTTTACATAAAGTAATGCAATTTGTTCAGGCAGGGGTAAATATTATAATTATAGGTGCCATTATAATGATGTTTTCGATTATAAAACGCCTAAATTGGTTCATAGGCCAACAGCAATATTATAGAAGATGCAGAAAATTTTTGTAGGATTTTAATGGTACCGAATGGTAGTGTTATCAATGAGGGTGCTGCATTAAAGCTTCCATCTGAGCTATCAAAGACGTGCATACAACAACCACCTAAGATATATCAATCTTATTCTCATGTTGATCTATTCACACTTTTATCGTCTCTGGCATAACCCAACCATGGTTTAAACCCAAGACCTTCCACATGGGAGGCGAAAGCTCTATCACAAAAGCACCAGTTGAAATCAATTAAAGCAAGAACCATTGTTTTCAATACTAACAAAACAAATGATTTTCATACAAAAGGTTGCTAAAAAAAATTTATGACATAAATGCACATTCGCATAAAGTTCAAGAATTCATAGAGTTCATAGAGTTCAAGAATTAAAAATGAAAAATCATACTTGGTATCTAGTTACAGCTGCATTAACTGCATGCATTATGGGATTAGACATGGTATCCACTGTTTGCACACATGATAAACTACTTGGAGCAACCTGCATAGAAATAGTCACTAAGTAATTGTATATGATATTAAAAATGGAATTTCCGCTTTACGACTCTGGTAATACTAATAACTTTTATTTAGTCACAGCCTGTTTTTGCTTTTAATAAAGTTTATAAAATATATTGTCCTTGATTTCTATTTTATTCTGGACGCTTTTGAAATGTTCTTTTTGCCACATTTTTAATTTATGTAAACAACAACTGATAAGTCAATTCAAATAAAGTGTATAAAGGTTGACCTCTGTTACAAAACTAAAGAATTTGTTTATGTTTATGTTTGTACCATGTTAAATTCCCAAAACGAAATAAATAGGTGATTTTTATTAACTTACTGCCAGCAATGTTTGATCCAACAACTGAAAATATCTATCAGGTGGAAATGAATTTGGGCCAAAGTTGGTGTATGCCGTCTAAAAGTAAGAACATTATTGCTACTAACTATAAAGAGTTAAAAAAAAAAATGCCATAGTCAACTAACACTATACAACATTTTCCATGTTATGTAATAGCCTAAATAATAAATTAAAACTATCACACATGCAAATTGTTTTATAAGCATAACCCTTTACACATCAGCATGGCAAGAAAACTTCATAATAATATCCTACGTTTTGATAAACAAAACATACCATTTTAGAAAGTACAAATAGCAAATAGCAGCTAAATGGGTAAGAACTAAAATAAACAGGTTATAAGGAAGGACAGGCTTTTCCAAAAGAGGTGTCTAATAGAATAAACACACAATTAAGATGTGTTATTTATTAATAGCACATGCAAATGTTCAACTTTTTAAAGTTGATAAATGCAGGGCACTTGTGAGCACACCTTAAACATTTGATGTGCGCTTTTTGCTACACATGTAAGAAATGAAAAAGCCTTTTAAACGTAACACTTAAATCAAAAATGTGTCAGGAAAATGCTCTTACCTCACATGTACCCAACTAAAACTAAAAAGTATGATAAATATGTGTATAAAACCCCACCCAAAGTATTCATCTGCTTCAGAAAATTTTACGCAAGTGGTGAGTTATTGTGGCTATTTCTGAAGACTACAAAATATGACTCAATTTTCAATTTCTTGCCATTAAAAACTAAAGTTACATACATGTAATAAACAATGAAACAGGACAAACACAAACAAGAAATAAACAAACACATATAAAATTGACAAAAACACAAATAAATCAAGTTCAAACACAGAACAAATAACTAAAAAAAACATTAAGTATATATAAAAAAAAATAAAAATGAAATAATAGTTTCAAAAAGACGTAAAGTTCAGTTGCAGATGCAAAAAACAAAGCAAATATTTATCGATTCAAAATTCAACTTGTTCCAGAAATAGCCACAATAATTCAGCATGTGAAAATTACTAACATATAAAGAAACAATTTTGTTGCCAATGGCAACAAATTGCCAAAAAACATACTGTCATTTCCAGCGACTGGACGGCGTTGGCTAGGCTGGGATGGTTGTAACCTTGAAAAATTCAAAATTAAACAAAAAACAAAGTAATATCTATTTCTGGCTATTCTTTAATGAGCACTAGCTAAGCATTTGTTAACAGTGTTGCAAAACCAGCTAATGTAAACAAAACCAAAACTTTAATCAACAGAAGATTTTTCATTACTAACCTAGAGGCAGGGATCCGTTCTGTTGATATAAATCCAGTAGTGTATTTTCATAGTTATCAACAACATAATTTCCAACACATTTTGTGTAATCAATTCTTTTCAACTGACTAGTGTTCAGCTAAAACAAACATTTTAAAAATAAAAAATGAAGTTTTAAAACTGTAACTCCTCTTCTTTCACCACCCTTGAATAAAGTATTGATAAACACCATGGAGGCGTAAAATATATTAATAGCTCCATCTCAGTTTTCATTCCTGTGTACCTTAGCCAAGGGCATGTTCAAATTAATCGATGTTGCAACCCATGTTGCAAATTTGAAAAAAAAAGAGATGTTTTTCAAGGATAACTTTTTCAATAACTAATTTTTTACTACACAACTTGATTCAACAAAAAATTTAGGCAACCCAACCTAAAACTGGATAAACACCAAACTACCTTGTTGAATTTTATGTCAAAAGGTTTTTCTCTTTAACATCATAGAGCATTTAAACCTTGGGATATGTTTCATGTTTTTATATTTTATACTGACTATCAGTATGAGATATACTGATACTGATAGTCACCATTGTTGCAGGACACTAGAGTTTCTAAGAAAGAAATCACACCGTTCCTCTTGTGTAATTGTAAATTGAATTTTCTGGGTGCAACTTATTAATATGTTTATAAAATGCCTCTAGATGTACCTTGATTGAATTAATTTTCGCAAGGATTAATTTTTGCGAATTTCGGCCAAATTCGCGAAACTAAGTACACATGAAAAGTTTGAAGTAGCCCAATGTGCAAATTAATTGTCATGAAAATATTGAAAATGGCTTATTCACAAAATTAATCCACACGAAAATTTTGAGAACATCATTTTTGTCTTTATTTTTATTTTATATTTTTTATAGAATTCTGTGGAGACAGGGCATCTAATCAACGTCGAAAGTCATATAGAAGTTGTGATCATTTTTGTTTTTGCCTCATGCTTGCAGTATACATAATTCAGTATTTACAGTCAACAATAAATAGTATAGACAGAAATACTCATTCAATAGTACTTCCTATCAAATTCCAGAAATGTGGTTCTCCGCAATTCAGAAACCGAATATTTAGAAAAAGTGCAAAGTGGTTTAATACAAACATAACAGAAAGCGAACTTTTGGAAAAAGAAAGGATTTTATTCAATCTATTACTTCCATCTAGCTCTGTAAAAAGTTAATTATTTCGCTGTTATCTGATTAGTTGATTTCCATCCTGTAATTATCTCTGCAACTGATAAATAGGCAAGATAATTACAATTAGGCGACTCCAATTTAATTAGTTGTTCTACGGGCGAAGTCGATAGTAGCTTACGGTCGGTTGGTCGGTCGACGAAATAAAAATAATTTTATTGTTTTGAAAGTTGTACACCAAGTTATACTTGCACTGTTTGAAACTTATACAGCAAGTTATTCTTCTCCTACATAGAATAATTAAACAAACAATTTTAGTGTTCTTTAAGGTTTTTTGCGCAGTTTTATAGGAAAATCATAATTTAAGTGCAAATTCTTTTTTCGGACTATGGTTGTTTAGTTGAGACTATATAACGTCTTTCGCAACGGTAAATTATTTTTAAATTCATAACAGAGGAGGGTGTTACGACAAGCGTATTCATCTTGTTTTAATTATTTTTTCTAAATGGTATCGACTAAAGTCTTGCTGCATTACAGTTGAGCTAGCATAATTTTAAACATATTTATTAATCATAACGAAGGAGGGTGTTACAAAAATAATCTGTCTTGTTTTTCACTTGTATTAAAACTATTTTAGCGAAAGTGGCTAATTTTTGTTATAAATCACATAAAAATTTAAACTTCTGCACATTTTAGTTTTATTGCAACAAATTACCATGAACTTCAAGCGCAGAGAATATATTTTTTCATGAGGAAACTATGTTCTATACTAAAAAAGAAAACAATATGCTTGTATTTTGTTGCCCTAAAAGTTTTTTATCTGTGGCACTATCGACACCCAAAATAAATTTCTGGATCAGCCCCTGAGAATATCTATATTATTTAATGACAATGACTGAACAGTGGTAATATTTTTAAAGTTAGAAACCTCATGATAAACACAATAGTATATTTGCGTTAACTCTCTGTTGCAAAGACTACATAAACTTTTTTTAAAAACAATAATTTACACAAGGCTTACAGTATTATCATAAACAAATGAAGTTTTCACATCTGGTCTGGTGATGATGCCATCTTCCTTACAAAAGCCATTATAAACTAAACATAAAGTTTTATGATATATATACATAAAAATGAATTATTTCAAATAATCATTTAAAAATACAATAAAGTTGTATATATATAAAATCAACAACACTTTGTGGTATAAACGTCAAGGAAAAAAACTTACCACTTCTCATTGACAATTTTGAAGCAAATTTAGGAGTAAAATTGAACTGAAAAAGTTTCCTTGTAAGTTTGATTCCTATCATCACAGCAACTTCTACATATATAAAATAGGACAATTAATTCAATCAAAAGATGTTACAATAAAACCGAGTTATCACATTACACTATGTTTTATTACTTATTTTCTTTATATTTTTAAATTTTATAACTTTTGGACAGACAACACTTATTCCATGATCACCGTCGATAAACATTGCATAACTACTGGATGCAAGATTAGTACTGCTTCTGTTCTTTGTTTTATAGCGCTATGTGTAGCTGTTTTTGTGGATGGGTAAAAAACATATGCAAAATTCATGAATTTTATTCTATGACAGACAAAACGACCAAACTAAAACACTCCACTGTAAACAGATGATTATCAGGTGTGCAGAAGTAATCGAAAAACAGGCTAATTTTGTATCTTAAACATTAAGGTAACTCACTAGATCAGAAAAACATGGAATTCGTGTCAAAATCTCTTTTTCTCAACAAGAACAGCATGAGCCACATGCCTTTTTCCTAGTGGCAGAAGTGGTTATCAAAAATCAAGAAAGACATCATGTGAACTATGGTCACTATTAAAAACAAGTGTGGGAATTGATATCTTAGAATGATTTGTGTAGATAAAGTTATCTAACTTTTGCTAAAACTGCAAAAACAAAAATAGGTTATTGCTTGCACTCACGTGTAGACTTCCGGCTAAAGGATCTATATATAAACTCTGCACTTGGAACTTTGCTTCAATTTTCGGGATTGGATACGAAAAGCTTGAGGGAAGCTTTGTTCCATTCAGCTGATGAACTTCCACTAAAATTTTACTCAAAAAGTATAGTCCTGTTGCAAACACAGCTTGGTCCTATCGTCACTATTTGCGAAACCAAAGAAAAATTTAGATGTTTTTTGGCAAACAAAACGCAAGTCCTTCAAGTCCTTCAAGTTTGTTGTTGTTGGTGTTGGCATTTTGCACTAAAATGCAGTGTCCTGCTTTTTTTACATCGACGCGCTTCTTTGGTATGCTGTCTTATTTAACCCGTTTCACTAGTAATTTCTGAGTATTTTAGTCATGAAAAACTACTTGGAAAAATAAACAGGTCAATCCTCCAAAATGGACTTTAGAACTGTGTGTTTTATGTGTGTTATAAAGAAAGATGAACATCTGAGGAACCAAAACAAAGTGTCGTAAAAAATTAAAGACGTAGATATGTTTTAGAAATGGCTCAGTTGTCATTTTCGTTCCCAGAGAAACTTCGAGGTTTATCTCAAAGAGCATGGGGTGAGGTCGAGAATGCCCAGTTGTGTTTGGAGGCTTTACTTGAAAATATTTTAGCCTTGCAAAAATCCAAATTATTTCCCTGTTTCTAATCTAAAGTAATCTTACAATTTTTAATGGGAATTTTTTTTCATTCTTTTAACTGACTTTTAAGATGTCCTCTTCAAACTCGACCAATCAAAAAGCGCAGCGCCGTTGAGAAGCAGATAGTCCTGGTGACGAGGTTCCCTTCTCTTTTCTTTGTTTTACCATGTTGTTACTAATTTCTCACATTTTGTTTCGCAATCTTTTTAGAATACCAAAGCATGCCTCTATACTTTACTCAATTCGTGCAAAAGTTTTCATGAGAAAAAAGAATTAACAAAGATGTTAATCCGATAACCTGATATATTTTTTCTGTCAAATGCGCAACTTAGTTCCCCTGTTAGTTTTTTTGTATTTGCACGAAACATAAAGTTCAGGTCCCGTCTTTTTAACTACAATGAACCTAACAAGTCCTGGGGTTGTCTAGTAAAGGAATAAGACTTTTTTCTGTTTGTTAGATGCTTCAGGTTTTCTAGGTTAGGTTAGGTTATAGGTATATAAATGTTACAGGTTTATCTTGTAATATATACAAAAATGGCAGGAGCAAAAAGAAGGCACAAATTGCCTTATCACTAAGCCCCGTTGTTAAGCAAAAAGAAAGAGAGAGTTAAAATAATACTTAACATAATAAAGCAATGTTATAACTATATGTATTCCATAAAAAGATTAGTTGAATTTACAAAGGTCTATGTGGGAGTGTGAATCTAAAAATATTTACAAATGTCTATAAGATCAGTCGTTAATAATTTTGTTTTTACATTTTTCTTGAAAATATTAAGAGTTGAGTTTGTTTTAATATCATCAGATAAAAATTTATTCCATAGGTATGGTCCCCTATGTCTAATTGAAAACGTGCAAGATTTTAATAAAATCTTTGGCACTTGATAATTATTTTTTGAGAATCTAGTATCATATTTATGTTGTATTAAACTAAATTGGTTAGTAAACAATTTTGGTGTTATGTTTTGTTTCATCTTGTACATGAAAAGTAAAACTTGATGCATATTTCATTGATAAGCCCCAATTTGAAGAAATAAGTGTTGTGTTGGTGCATATCTGTCTAAACCAAAAATTATGCGACAAGCATGTTTTTGCTTATTATACAACTTTTTTAATTTATTTACATTGTTACTTGCCCAGGATATATTACAATACGTTAAGTAGCTGTGTATAAAAGAAAAATATAGGTTCTTTAAGCAATGGAAATTTAAGTATCGTTTGGCCTTATATTATACCCCTAAGTTTTTAGAGATTTTATTTTCAAGGTTTTGTATATGTTTATTACATGTTATAATTCGTCTAAAAGTAAGCCAAGAAATTTAATTGTTTCTTCTCTCTTTATGTTTACGTTATTAATTTTAAGAGCTGGTAGTTTGAGTGGAATATTATCAGTTTTGTAGCGGTTATAGAATAACACATATTTAGTTTTACTTATATTAAGTGAGAGTTTATTTGCTTTAAACCATTCGTTTATATGCGCAAGTTCTTGGTTAGCTGTTTTAAATAAATCGACAATGTTAGTATGGGAGTCAAAAAGATTAGTATCGTCAGCAAATAGAATAAATCTCAACATTTTAGAGGAATTGTGTAAGTCGTTTATGTAGATTAAAAACAGTAAGGGTCCAAGAATGGATCCTTTTGGAACACCACATCTTATTAGTGAAAAGAGGTTTAATTTATTGTCGTATGCTATGCATTGTTTTCGGTTAGTCAAGTAATTTGTAAACCATTTCAAATTGTTGTTTTGCACACCGTAAGATCTTAGTTTGGATAAAAGAATATTATGATTTACAGTATCAAAAGTCTTTGAGAGATCAATGAATATCCCTAGTGTAAACAACCTTTTATTAAAGGATTCCAATAATTCACTTACCAATTCTATGACTGCATGGTCCGTCGAATGGTGCATTTGGAAACCAAATTGTTTGTCATATAAAATATTATTTCGTACTAGATGGTCGTAGAGACGGTTATACATTATTCTTTCAAGAACTTTCGAGAAACATGGCAATACGGAAATAGGTCTATAATTAGTAACATCGGAGTTTTCTCCTGATTTAAATATTGGTGTCACTCTAGCATTTTTTAATTGGTCTTGAAACTGTCTATACTTTAAGGAAAGACTAAGAATATAGAATAGAATAGAGATGGTTCAATAATATCATAACATTTTTTTACAATATTTACACTAATATCGTCAAGACCTGGACTTTTGTTTGGTTGTAATGATGAAAAAGCACTTCGCATTTCTTTTATGGTAAGTTCAGATTCACTCATTAGAGTATTGCAAGTATCTAAGTAAGAGCTGCGTGTTTTGTGGAAGATGGAATTTTAGCAGCTAGTTTTGGTCCAACATTGATAAAAAAATCGTTGAATTTGTTAGCAATTTTATCTTTTTGGAGTGTAAGTTTATTTTCAATTATAATTTGTTTTGGGAATTTCTCAATGTTGTCTTTGATTTTGCCAATTATTTTTTTAATAACGCTCTAGAGGTTTTCTTAGTATTCCCTATTGATTTCGCTATTTGATCTGCATAATAATTCTTTTTTGCTCGCTTTTTAAGTTTTTCAAAAATATTTTTATAGTTCTTGTATTTGTTTTCATTGGTGTAAGTTCTTTTTTTCAAAAACGCTTCATATAGTCGATGCTTCTTTTTAGATGATTTAATGGGACCTTTAGTAAACCATGGGTTTTCTAAAGTGCTTGTTTTTATACTTATTTTTTTTTTAGGAAATGATTTCTCATAAAGATTTATAAACATGCGCAAAAAACATCGTACGCGCCATTTGTATTTTTAGTTTCACTTACCACCTCCCAGTTTGCTTCTAAAAGAGATTGTCGAAACTTTTCTATGGAACATTCATTGATCTCTCGTTTAAAACTTGTCGGGGCAGATAACTTGTCAGGGAGAGACTCATCAGATAGTAAAAGGTCGAGAAATGGTCAGATACATCAGTTTCAATCACTCCAGTTTGATATTCGTTGTTATGAAAAGTTATTTGTGATTACGTTATCAATTATGGTATCAGATTTCAAAGTCACTCTCGTAGGTTTGGTTATTGTTGGAATAAGATTATGTTGAAGGAGCGTATTTACAAAGGTTTTTACTTCATTATTTGATGTATATTCAAGAATGTTTAAACTTAGATCTCCGGCAATGTAAATGTGCTTATTTAAGTGATCTAGTTTAGCGAGGTGTGATTTAAAGTGTCGTTTAAATTCTTTGAAGATTCCAGCAGGTTTTCTATACATAACAGTTACAATTATATTTCTAGTGTTTTTGTTTATAATTTCAACGGTTAATGATTCACAGTCGTCAGTTTATTTAAACTCAAGTTACTTCTTAATTTATGATTAATAGAGTTGTGTATAAAGAGACATGTACCACCACCTGTCCTATTTCCTGAAAGTAAGTTAGTTTTCACCTGTATTTTTGATTTCCGCCGCGTAAGGCGGAATCCTTAAAATCGCCTTGGAAGATAGAGAGATAGGGACCACCTATAGCCTGGACGCGCGGTGTTAAAGTATTTTACCCTGGGCCTGGAAGTTGTTTAATTTCTTAAAAGCCAATAGAAATGCGTTATTTGATTTTTTAGTCAATAAGGTCTCAGATTGTCAGAACCTGATATCGTGGCTTCCTGTGATGCTTTGTCTCGAAGTTCTTCGAGTTTCAGGTCCCACAGGCCAAAGTTTCTTGCCCAAAACAATCGGTTACCGTTCCTCTTGATATGTTTGAAACTCTAAATCAATGTTTTTGCAAACAGGAAGATGCTTTATCCAAAATGCCATTCCGTGGTTTAAAATTAACTCTTATTCAAAATACTTCGGCATTAAATATGGCTTCCTTTAGCCGCACTTATTACCCAGATCCCCGATTTACCCAGATTTTATTGCGGAAGTAGATATTTGGGTAAAACAGGAAAGAAATGTTGAATGATGATGTGTTTTTTTGGAAGAAATTTATTTACATTTTTTACAAAACCATTTCCTTCGTGACAAAGCTTGGATATTCGCAATGTTTGCACATTTATCGTGAAACCACTCCATGCACTTTAAACATTCCACCATTTCATCGTCCGTATTGTATGGCATACGGCAATCGCAATATATTTCTACCAAATTTGTTTTTTCGGCCTTAAAGTTCTCTTTCTTGCGCGTAGCTTACTTGGAAAGGGAGTCATTTGACCAGCATCTAGACATGACAGAAGGTGTGGACGAAGAGAATCATTGCCATATATCTTATCGCATGCGTTTTCACCGAATGCTAATGATGTAGCAAAAGCAATCGAAAACAGGCCGCAGTCAACTCCATTTTTCTGTTGCTGAACAGGCATAACATCGATAACAAGTTCTTCTGATTGGCAGTAAGAAAAGGCGGCAATTTGATTTGCAACATCTACGGAAACGTTTCCACTTGTCAAGCTATCAAAAATTTGGCAATACCTGTAGTCAATTTTGTTGTTGTTGACATTTGCCACGCATATCCAGTGCAAAGAACCAGCATGAAGCAACTGGATGTAATTTTCTTCGTATTTCACGATGTCAAAACTTTGCGTCTTCCCAACAACCGTGTCTTGAAATCCGCCTATGGTTGGGAATTGTGACACCAAAAGACTCTGTGCGATGTTTATTGACTCGTCAGTTAACATTTGTTTGTTAACAATGGCGCTTCTTTCTTCTTTAGAGAAAAGTAACTTCCTTCTTTTCGGCAAAGAAGTGTCACACTCAGACACATGTGTTATCATAACTTCGTCATCTTCAGGAGTGTATTCGTCCTGTGGTAGTTAGATAGATGAGCAGAAAATGGTCAGACTAAAACGGCAAAACGAGTAATGGAAAAATAAATGCGCTTACTTTGAAGTATGGGAAAAAGGCGATGTCACGAATTATGATTTTTGCTGGACAACCAAGTTTTTTCGAATTTTGAACCATAAACCGAGCCTTACTGTATACCTTGCGATGTGTTTGAGAATCCTATAGATAAGAAAAAGGTTATTATTTTTCCTTTCTTTTTCCTTTTCAGATTTCAAAGCAAAGGTAAAACATACTTTTCCTTTGATTTTTTCATCCTGTATTTTCTTCTTTTTCAATATGCCATGATCTACGCCGTGCGTGCAATCTAGCGACTTTTTTCCAACAATCACAAAAGGAGTTCCGAACCAAAGGATTTGTTGGGGTGACTCCTTGTTCTTGATATCTTCGAAGAGAATCTTGTGATTTCTTAAATTAATATCTAAAAAATTAAGTTGGTAACACACACAAAGATTTTCTTTTTTAAAGAAGACTACTGCTTTTTGTTTCTCTTGGTCAAAAGATCAATTTTTTTTATTATAACTTAAAACTCACCAGCAACTCCGAATGATTTATCTTTTTGATAAACAGAGAAATGGGATAATGATTTTATCTCGAGATTTCTAACTGCTACATCGACATCTTCCATGGATTCGAATATATATTTCTGTTTTTCTTTACAATCTACGAAGTATCCGGTGGAAAAAAATTTTCGATTTTGATTTACTTCTAGCTTTTATTTTTTCTTTATGATATCCAAGAATAATAAAAAAAACTTTGACAACTTATCATCTAGATTTTCATTATTCGTTTTATTTATTTCCATTATTGAACGATGATTACAGTTCGAAAGGTTTTATTTTAGTTGAAAACTACAACGGTATACAAAATCTCAAAAACACGTGCGTGTGCCTCCAGCAGGCTTTTTCCGCGAACTCCTGCTAAATGCGCACCCAATGCATTTCGGTGTATTACGCAACAAAACGTCATATTTGAATGACGTAATTCTAATAATAATTTAAATTTAAAACCACGGAATGGCATTTTGGATAAAGCATCTTCCTGCAAAACAGGGTCGGTTTGGTTGATGAGACTTCTCAGGTAAAAAATGCTGTATGTTCTAGCTAGTTTGTTACTTAGCTATGTTAAAGTGATTTACATTTGCGATTCTTCAGAGTGTTTAAAGCTCTTACTTAAGCTACGCATTTCCCTAGCATTTCTGTCCAACTATAAAATGGCCTTCCTTATATGTAGTTAGGGATCAAACCCATTACCTGACTTAACAGTTTAGATAGATAGATAGATGTGCATATTGTACATGGCTAGCCTCACAAATATCGAGGGATATACCCTGTCTATTATTTCCAGGAGGGGCCATGGCGTAGATGGAGAGTCCTAGAGTATTTAATGCTCATTTTGAGCTACGCAGACCCAATTAAAGCCTGCGCTCTACTAGACAACTCCCGACAACATCCAACGGCCCACACAGTGTGCCATCTTCCCAATTTCCCTCACATGGCTTGGGTTAACCCGGGGCTATGGTAACATTCACTCGCCCATGTTGAATCGCTGTCACAGAGTACGAGAGCTATAACCACTAATCTACGGCGCCACATTGGGTTTGGGAACCAAAACTGATGATTAATAGCCTAAAAGGTGCAGTAGTTTTCAGGAAAGTTTGACCGATTTAAGCTACATTTGCATGTCATGTAGCTAACTAGCTACAGACTGTATTGCATATAAAGTTTCACATAAAGAGCGTAAAATAAATGTTTTCTTATATTTAACACGACCATCGTTATAATGCAGTATCAGCAGCAGATCAGAATTACAAACTTTGACAAGCAAATCTACAGTGCAATTTTCTGATAATATTCTTCATGAACTTTATGAAAAGGGCTGTGTACTTTTGTATTAAGATAACAAGTCCTTTATTAATTGCTATTTTGTTTTGTACACAAATACTCAAAAAACATTTTTATAAATTTGAATCCTAAATCGAACATTTTTTCTTACATATTTTGGCCTATGGACTACATTGTGTTACATTGTGTTACAAGCAAAACATTTTGCTCCATAAAAAACCTGACATACGAGCTTAATTTGTATGTAAGTGTGTCGTCACTTACATAAATAAGGTTATGAATAAAAATTCTCCCTGATGTGCACAAAAACATGTGAATGTAGCTTTAAAAAGCATCAAGCATACTGTACATATTTACTATATTATCCAGTTTCCCTGTTATTCAAGTAATCCTGCCTTTTTTGCCATGGATTGTAAAAAATATTTTCAAAATTAGCATACACTATCTGTGGAAGAAATTTTTGTGAAACTTTTTTTTGCAGAACTTTGGGCCAAATCTGCAAAAATGTTCCACAGAAATTTTAGAAATCAGTCAAATACGGTTCTAAAAAATTATTCTGCAAAATTTTCCATTTCAGCTAGCCGCAACAATTAAAAAAATTTTTATTTCTCCATACTTTGATTTCTTTAGGATCTAAGTTATTAAGTTCTATGTTGCTCATTTGTAAATGCCCTAACTTCTGAATACTATGTTAGACAAAATACTGATTTTGCCTCTGCTAAAATAATTAAACTTTAGGCAACCAAAAATTAATACTGCACATTTCGCATATATTCTGCAAATTGAAGCATTTTTGTGTACCACTCACCCACAAAAATAAGTTTCAGGAAAATTTATTGTGCAAATAATTTGTACCCTTGGTAAGTTTAGGCTGTTACAACAATTTTGAATGCATATTGAAATTGAAAAAAAAAAGTTATAAAGGTATTGCTTATAGCCTGGAAAAGATTTGAGGTAGGTGTTTATACGTCTTATGCTTCATATTTCCAAACTTTGTTAAAAATACCTAAGTTTTGCTAAAAAAAAATACTACACTCAGGTTTTTTACCCAAAAATAATTCAACATATCCGGCCTATATATCCTGCAATATAGGATTCCTGCTAAACCCACCTCTATTTGTTGGTTAAAACACTAATCCAGTGGTGAAGTAATAATAGACTAGAGTAAATATGGTATTCTTGGTCACTGTTGAATATAACATTTTAGGGATGCTTTTAGGCAAGTTTAGGAACTTTCAAAAAAATTAAATATTTATAAAACTTCCAAAATTTGTCTTTGAACACGAGGTATTCTTTTTGGAAAGACAGACATCACAAATACTTGGCGTTTCACAGTATCACCTGATTTTTTTATCAAAACTTCATAAAATGGTGAAATATTTTATTTTATCTTGCATTTATACCTGTCATCTTTAAATATATAGGGCACAGAACAATATCACATTAATGTGCTAAGATTATTTTGAGTTCTTCATATATGTTTTTTTAGTATTTTTCTTTCTTTTTTAGGTCAGCCATAATCTAACACAGCCATTATCAGCATTTCCAAAAAAATGTTGACAGAGTAAACTGCAAACATTAATTTGTGAAAAATGAATCACTAAAACTAATATATATTTATATAATTTATTTTAGTCTTATTTTGGTTAATAGTATTTGAAAATTTTTAGAACTTTCTAGGTAGATCCCGAGTTTTTATACTTTTTATAACTGTGTGTAAATCTGTATATTTTTGTTATTTATTCAGGTGTAATTAAATTGAAGTATATCTAAATTGCGTTATTTGTCGCCCATATTTAATACTTTTCAGACCAGGTTACTTTAACCCCTTTTTTATATAAGAACAATGTTATAAGAACATGAACCTTAGACTCACAATCCCAGACTCAAATCATTGTTTTTACAACTAAAACTACTTAAGAAATGGAATAGTCAAAAAGCCTCAAAAAGCGGTTAAGTCACATAGTTTTGCGCAATTATTCAATCATTTATCCTGTTTTTAAATTGGAAATCTCAGCCTTGGGTCGACCATTGTACGTTTTGCTCTGTGGAAAGTTTCTCTTGACAAGGCGGAAATCTTCAAGCCTTGAGGATTTTTGTTCTCTTTGAATTCCCTTGTGATCAGTCTATCATAAACAATTCGCGAGAATTTTCCGTTTTCCCTCTCTTTTTTCATTTGTACTCTCAATTCCTTTCTTATTTCGTTTGTTGCATCCGAAAAATCCTCATTAATGTAGATGTTCGTGTCCTTTAATCTGTTAGCATTTTTTAATATTAGGGTTTTGTCTTTGTAATTCCCCGTTCCCTCTATACGGCTAATTCGCAATGCATTATGGTAGTTGTATTCCGCGAAAACGTAAACAAACCATTCGTAGTAACAAAAATGGCCGAACAAGTACACTTCATCCTTAATTCTACTCAAAACCAAAGCGATATACAAAATTCTAATCAAGACAACAGTTTTTTTCAAAACTTGGGCTCTCCTGCAAGCATTGGCTCAAACTTTTCATCAAGTTCAAGCTTTTTATTGCAAGCTAAAAGTAAAGGAGGAGGGATAACTTGCTGTGTACCTCTCTGTCAAAACAACTCAAAGAAGAATCCAGACTTATCTTTTTATGTCATTCCTAAAGACTCAGAGCTTCGAAAGAAATGGCTTTTTATGATCAGTAGAAAGGATTTTGTACCTTCTACATCGCATAGAGTTTGCTCTGTTCATTTCACTGGTGGAAAGAAGACATATATGAACAATGTTCCCACAATAGTCCCAAAAACTATCAAACCAACAGCTAGCAAACCAAGAAAAACTCTCAACAGTACAAACTGTAAATTGCAACTATTTTCTCCTGTGAGGGCTACGACAAATGACATTGCTGCAGAATTATCTGTGGAGGAAGAGTTAAAACAAGAGTTGGAAAAATTGAGAGCCGAAATTAGTTGTATGAGAATTCATGAAAAGGAACTTGATCGAACTATTGAAAAACAACAAGCCACTATAAGTGACATAGCATTTTCAATTGACCGGTTTAAACACAATGAAGCACACTTTAAGTTTTATACCGGATTCGAATCTTATAAATTATTCAAAGCAGTTTTAGAATATTTACAACCAGCTGCAAATAAACTAATATATTGGGGTTCAAATACTAACACTGAAAATACAAAAAATATAAACTCTACAAAACGAGGCCGATCACGATCATTGAGCGCAGAAGAAGAATTCTTTATGATACTGGTTCGAATTCGATGTGGACTTTTGTTAGAAGATATGGCTGTTCGATTTAATATGTCGACAAGTCACATAAGCAGAATATTGATTACATGGACAGATTTTTTACATTCACAATTCCGTATGCTTCCAATATGGGCTTCAAAAGAAACAGTACAAAATAGAATGCCGAAATGTTTTCAAAAAAGTTACCCAAATACCCGTGTCATATTAGATTGTACAGAAGTATTTGTGGAAATGCCTACGTCATATCGCACACAGTCCAGTACCTTTTCAAATTACAAACACCATAATACAGCAAAAGGATTAGTCGGAATAGCTCCTGATGGATCAGTGACATTTGTCTCTGATTTGTATGGTGGACGCTTTTCGGATAAACGAATAACAAAAGATAGTGGTATATACGATTTGCTAGAGCCTGGGGATTCTGTGATGGCTGATAGAGGATTTGAGCTCGAGGAAGATTTACCTGATGGAGTAACATTAAATATTCCACCATTTTTAGATGGAAAACCTCAGCTAAGTTTATTAGAGGAAAACGAAACTAGAAGAATAGCATCTGTACGTGTACATGTCGAACGAGCAATCGAACGTATAAAAAATTACCGAATTTTACAAACAGTTTTCAAACTATCAATGGCTGCTGAACTCAATAAGATATGGGTTATTTGTTGTTATTTAGTTAATTTTTTACCACAGTTGGTACCAGATGTAAATACGAATGACTAAAAATTATAAACTTTCGTACACTATATATATATATATACTAGATCATGAAATATAAAGACAAAACAATATTGTGAGGAAACAATTTTATTTACTCACACTGTTGTTCTGTAATGTTGCTGTGCATGAAAGTGAAATAAAAGTGTGTTAGCTCAGGCAAAGTAATTCTGTTCCATTTTTCCTTTTGAAAAACTATTGTTTCCACATGTCGGTCAACTTTTGTATAAACAATAAAATCAATTTCATTGACTTGTGTTACTGCCATCACACCTTGACATTGGTGAAAATAATTATGTCTTTCTTTGAGTTTTGGCTTGCCATTCGATATTTGTAAAAAAAAATTTTTATCTTTGCATGCGTCAGAAATAGAGCAATCCTTTTTTGAATATGGGCACTTCACCTCAATCAATCGAGCATTCCCATTCAAAGTTGTTGCGCCATCAGGACTTGCACCTAACCACGGCCATTTTGGATTAATAACGAAACCACATTTTTCGACTTCAATATTTTTCTCGGTTTGATACCAGTTTAGAGCATTAACTTCATTTTCTAAGCCCCATTTGCAGGCCTCTGATGTAAAGTTTTTATTTTTATTTAGACATTTTTGTAATATGCTTTTTGGATGTATATTTTTTCTTCTATTTATAATAGATCCAAAATTGGATGATGTTATGCGTTTCTTTCTTTCTGTGTACCACATATCACATTTATACTGAGTACATGTGGATTTTTCTATGTCTCGAACTTGTTCGGCATTGACATGAATGAAATTGTTTACAAATGACTTTTGCTCATCTGATAACTCTGCTATTTCTGGTTCAAAGTCAAGAGCCTGCAAAAATAAATTAACTGTCGGACGTAATTCAACTGTTTCACTGTTTGTCTGTTCAAAATTAAATTCTTTTATAGATGTGTCATAAAATGATGATGGTTTATAGTCATTTCCTTGTAATAAATATGCCATTGAAGTTCCTTGCCCTATTTCAAATAAGTCTGTCGCTAATTTTTTGACTTTTTCGGTTGAGGGCTCATGTGCAAACAGTGGTGTAGAACAAAATTTTCTATTTCCTGTGACCAACGGTCTTTTGCGACTTTCATTTGTGTCTTTCGTAAGGTCTGCTTTCTCGAATGCCATTGCAGAAAATTTTATTGGTGCAGAATTTGCACTTTCTCCAGGTACATGCCATTTTTGTAACAAATCTGTGCATGTCTCACCACTTCTTTGACACAGGTGGACATAAACAGAATATTTTTCTCTTTTCATGGAAGCAGCTACAAAACATTTCACAAGAAAAGTTAATTTTTCAGCCATAACATTACTTTTAACTCTCACTTTCTTCACGTAGCTCTCCTTGAATAGTTGGTATCCAAGAATTTTATGCTTTGTAGCACCCTTCGGCTTGCTATCACAGCTATTTCCAAGAACTAAATATTGGTGAATTTTCTCCTGGGTGATCGAAGGCATAGCTGCAAGATCAGTTGACCATTGACTTATATCTTCGTGTGTTCTTTCCTCCACTTCTTCGTCCCTCTCGGCATTTGTTAATTCTTTAAAAACAGGTCTTGGTACCACACAAGAGCTTTGAGAAAAGCTAGGCCCAAGATCTGTAGAGCTTAAAATTATATCTAAATCTGTATCCTTATTTATTACTTCCATTTCGACTTCTTTCACTCCTAAAACCTCACTAACTAACAATATTTAAATGTTTACATCAATAACACGGGTTTTGGATAAGGGAGATAATGATTTTCTTGAGGAGATTTGAAAATTATCACAAACAATAACGGCTTTTTGTTATTATCGCCACAATAAAAAGAATGCTGTTATTTATTTACAAACTCTCGCTTCTGGGAGGGAAAACTGTAGAATACAACTACCATAATGCATTGCGAATTAGCCGTATAGAGGGAACGGGGAATTCAGTAATTTGAATATTATTGTCCGTGGTCTGGCGTTATCTTGTGCTGTATTTTCTTCGATTTCCTCTGAATTCTCTCCCGCTGTTTCACCAATCCCATCTATACGAAGATTGTGTCGACGATTTCTGTCTTCTAGTGTTCGTATTTTGTGTTTCAGTTCTGTTTGTTTTTCTACGTATATTTTTTCTTTTGTTACTCGTTGCTGTTCGTTCGTTTGTTTAATCTCTTCAATCTTTTCGTTTAATGCTTTATCCATGTCCTTTATTTTGTCATCAATTAACCCTTGTGTAAATTCAAGGCTTGTTTTAAATTCACCAACCGTTGATTCCAATTCCTTTTGTTTGTTTTCTATTAGTTCGATTCTTTCGTTAAAACTTTTTACTTGCTGTGTCAGTTTTTCAATTTTTTCAGTTACAATTTTTGCGTTGCCTGTAATTATATTTAACAATGGCTGTTTTTGAATCTGAAACTTTTCTTTCATGAGTTCGGTTATCTCTTCAATTGATGCCATTATGATTAAAAAATTTAAATTAAATTAAATTAATGATTGCAACAAAAATATTTTTAATTTTACTAGAAAAATTCTTCAGCTCAAAAAACACGTCTGCTCTAAATGCCAACGTTTTCGAAAAACATAACATTTGTTTACAATACCGTGATGTACCACAAACGAACTTTATCCCATAAAACGCATAAAACGTCCCATACTAAACAACTTCCTGAGCTTGCCTCGGAAAAAATCAACAAATGAAATAATTTTCAACCATCATGACCGACACACTTTAGAAAACCTTACCAGCCTGAGCATCCCAAATAGGGAAATGCCGTCTCTTCTTTTTTCACTACAATATTCCAAACTAGATCTTTTCCTTCTTTCGACTAAAACGCTGTGTACACGTACGTACCAAACCTCGTTACCGGCAGCGCGTGTTGTTTCTTTTGATTATAAGCCCCCAGCATTTTTTAAGCCCCTCGATTAAGCGCCCATGCAAAAAATCCAAAAATTTAATAAGCGCCCAGGGCGCTTGTTCGGTTTATTACGGTAAAAAATATAAAAACAAGAGATGTGTTTATTACGAAAATAAATAATTGTAATCGGATAAGAAAGATAAACTCCTTTTCAAATTTTGCGTGTATTTTTTGGCAGATCATCCAATCCGTAACGTTTTTTACGTGGAGTTATTTTTGCGAATTTCGTCAATAATAACAAAACTCGCAAAAATTCATTTACACAAAAATAAATCCGAATAATGTAGTCCCGCGTATTATCGGACAAAAAATTAGAAAAACTAGTCTGCTGCTGTTTGAATGAAATGAGCAAGTTTCTCTATATTCCCAATAGGTAAATTACACGGCAAATTTGCCGGCGAAATATATGATATCATGTGCTGTTTTTTTTTTTGTTTTGATGTTTTTTCGAAACAATTCATTCTTCAAAGAGTAAATACAGTTCCATTTTTAGCGGCTGAAAATTTCACTATGTAAATAGAATGCTGAAAAGAATTACAAAAAATAACTATTTCGATTTTTAATGCTCAGGAGTTTCCACAGATTCTTCTCCATGTTCAAAATTTGCATCATCAAGCTCGTACACAGAACCCTTTTTGTCTTTCTGCCTAAGTCACAAAGAGAGAAAGACCTAACGTTTCCATTGCCATCGCTCATCAAAGTATTCTTATTTTTACAAGGTTATACTTATTTTGCAATCTCGGGTTGTGATGTAGCGATTTATTGGTATGCGAGGATGTATTGCTGCACGTAATTTGAGATTACAGACAGTTGCGACTTCAAGTGTATTGGAGGATTAAAATACTAGTAGAAAAAAACACCACAAAATCAATACACACAAATGCATTTTATGACCGGGTTGGTCAGTCACGTATGCAACCAGGTTGGTCAGTTAGTTAATTCAACTGAGTTTGAGTTGTCAGTTGTTTATCCAAACAATTTAGTCGAGCATTTTAACGTCGGTTTTCGTCTTTCGTGGTAGAATTGCGTGATGGAATTACAAAGATCAACGAATTGCGTGCGTGTGTTTCTTATTCGATTAATCCAAAGGTGGATCCTTATCTTGGTTACGTATCTTCCAAATTGACACAGTTAAGTCTATGATATCATGCATATTTCTCTTACATCA
This sequence comes from Hydractinia symbiolongicarpus, assembly GCF_029227915.1. Taxonomy (NCBI): domain Eukaryota; kingdom Metazoa; phylum Cnidaria; class Hydrozoa; order Anthoathecata; family Hydractiniidae; genus Hydractinia; species Hydractinia symbiolongicarpus. The sequence goes on from NC_079881.1 coordinate 21,419,561, forward strand.
TGCGAAAACTGGTCTATTACAAAAAAGAAAAAACCCAGGGCATGACCTTGAACACAGGCCTATTTTTCTCTCTACGCCACTACGTTTTATGTGGCCTAAAGGTGGGTTTCGAGATTGAGGGTGCACGCATAATTCTGGTGTAAAAGCTTTACTCATTTTACGATGTTGTATTAAACCAACCTCGTTTTAGATCGTTGATGATGGATTTACCGTAAGAATAAGATGGTATAGCTAAAAAAAATATTGTGCATTGTACAAAATAAATTGTAGTTTGCCCACTTTGAAAATTCTTTGCTACTCAATTTGTACGAGGCCAAATATAAAGAACAAAAAAAACAAATGCAATCTTACGTTACGTTGGTCATACACCGGCCGTTTTCTAGTCAATCTCTTTTCAAAAAGCGGACACCTAATTAGCGGACACTCTAATTAGCGGGAAATATTTTCTGAACCATAGAGCAAATGTGGCTTCTTTCTCTCTTCAATTAGCGGACAATTCAATAAAATCAAAAACAAGCAAAGAAAAATAGACAAAAATGAATAGTTTTTCTAACATTTATTTCAAACATTTTGCAACATTTGTGTCCAGCTTCTCCCCAATTTTCTTTACAACCACTTTATCAGCTTTTCATGGTTGATAGAACTAAGCGTTTAGAGAGGAAAGAGAAACTCTCTCCTCCATTAAGAAGAGACCAAAGACCGTCAACAATTAATTAAAAATTTCAAAATATAATCTTTAATCACTTATCCATCATTTGTTAAAATTTGTTTGAAAGACTTTTAAAGATCTGTGAAGATTGAAAGTTTGGTTTGTTATCATTATGTTAATATTAAAATATTATCATTTGTTATTTTTCCTTTGTGATACAAAAATCGGCTTTAATTTCTAATTTGCGGCTTAAAATGTTAGACTTTCCAAAAGGCGGACACTTCAAATTAGCGGACACTTTAGTTGATGGTGTCCGCTAATTGGAGAGTACACTATAGTCACAAAATTTAAATCCGTGGCACATATTCTAAAAAAATTCTATTTCGTCTTAACAAATTTTCTTCGTTTGTTTTAACTCAGCTTTCCACCACCAACAAGTCAGGAGTACAGCTATCTTATGAAGCGCCGATCCGAACAAAAAAGCGCCAGCAAAAAACAAAACACGCTGCACTATATTCATTCCTCTCAAGAATGGATACACCCAGAAGTTACCACGATATGCTACCCACAGAATCCACATCAGATAAGTAGCTGCGTACAATACCCAACCGATGCATCCTTTGAAAAAACTGACGCTTGGCTTATGAAAGGTAATCAAGGTTTCCAACAACGATGTTACAATCGGTCCCGTATGAATGGCTTGATTGTAAAATCCATAAGGGTGCATATATTTTCTTTTGAAGGCTGGTAACATTAAATCTGGTTCGATTGCGTATATCCCCCAAAATAAAATGCTAACGGTAAGAGATACTGGAAAAAGTACACCGAGAAATATATAATCGAGTATCTCTCGGCTACGGTTTTTTTGGTTTCGTTGAAGCTTTTCTTTGTTGACAACTAAGTCTTTCAAATCCACCAGAGTGGCGTAACCGAAGTAGAAAATCGATAAAAAAATATTCAACACTGTCAGGTACTTGTATCTACCACCATAGATAAGATTGGATCCCGGTATGACAATCGGATTGTATTCTGTGTACACATAGAATGTGAAAGTAGAGAAGTGGTACAACAACTGTAACGCGATTTTAGACGCCATCTTTAAATCTCGTTTTCAATGTTTGTCTAGTAAAAAAAATGTAATTTGATGCTTCGTCGATAATTCTTGCTGGACATTAGTGTTTGTAAACATACCTACTGGATTTATATTTCTATTTGACAATTTTATAGTTAGTTAAAAATACTTTAAGTGCAGAACTTCAAGAAAATATTTCTTTAAGCGTGTTATAAACACGATTTTTTAACATAGAAACGCCTACACTTTATGTTCTTATTTTTTGAACTTTACCAGAATGAAATCATTGTTTGTATAATTCATAAATATAAAACTGAAGGAAATATTAAAATTATACGTTGAAACGCATGGTTCAGTAGAGAAAACAGATAATTATTATTGTGGAAAGTTTAATCATTCCTTGAACATGGTAGTTTAAAAAAACTAACTAGATGTTTTAACAAAAAATGGGAAATAGTTAGACTGACAGATGGTGATGAAGAGTTTTAGGATTGGATGAAATAGATAGTGTGGAAGTTTTGTTGTTTTAAAACAATGTCTATTCGTGCAAAAAGAAAATTAGTAATCGTGGACCCCCATTTTTTTTTGTTCTTAATCTATATGAAGATGGAAATTCAGGCTTAGCACGTTCATAATATGTTCTTAACTTTTTACAGAATCTCAACCTCAACGTTCTTATAAACTAGGTTCTTATTAAAAAACGTGTATTAGCGAATTAATTTAATCTCAGTTTCAATTTTTTGTTTTGATAATGAAAGAATACGATTTTAGGTTCAATCCTTAAAATTCTTAAGGTTAACTTTTGGTGATTGGCAAAAGTTAATACCATGAAATTTTCTACAACATCCATTCCTTAATGCTTATGCAAATGCAAAAGTTTCACAAATAAATGAATAAAAGTTTCTATCCGCAGAAGTTTTTACATTTAGTGTATTTATATGAAAGAAATACTGTAAGTCCTAAGTAGGATAGAATGTTTCCATGCAATAATTCGAGCATAATAAGTACCGGTGAAAAAATCTTTTTTTTAAGCCGCTAGTAAGACGATTAAAGTAAAAGAAGAAATATTGTGTTTTAGCAAAAAAGCACATCCACTAAAATAGTTGGTAAGCACATCCACTAAAATAGTTAATTAGATATACTCTCGGGTATTCAAAAAGCACGTAAATATTTTCTCAGAGAATCATAAAAGTATGCGCAGTAACATGTTCGTTTGCAAGTGTTAATTAGTCTTAGCAACAGATCCGCCAAAACTTCTTCTCCAGAAATTCTAACATAATTCTAATTATCACTTCATGTAACTTTAGTCAATATATTAAACCTTACAAGACAACGCCAGATAACTTTATGACTTCAAACTGACCATAAAAATTGTTATCGAAAGTAATAAAACTTTGACATCGGCTCTAACGCTACTTTGAATTTTGTATCATACACTGATCACATGCCACCCTCCTTCGCTCTTATACATGTCACCCTCCCTTACATTTCTTGCTTGGAACACTCCCACACACTTCTTCCCTTCTCACCCTCCTTCACTCTTTATGACATGTTAAACTTCTTCCACTCTTCATAATGTCACCCTTTTTATGTCACTCTCCATCGCATTAAAATACGAGAACATAAAACACAAGACAACAAAATAAATTCACTTGAAAAATTTTTTTACGCAATTAAAGTAAGGTTTGACAAAAATAATTAAAAAATTAAATTTATTCATTCTGATCTATATATCTTGTCTCTATGTAGCTAGTTTAAACCAAAATGAAAATGCAACTTTTGTATAACTGCCACGAATAAAATGAAAATATGTTGCACAACAAATGCTGTAGAAACTCTTTACATCTCTACAGAAGTAGCACAACGAAGTCGTGTAACTGTTACCCCGGACTTCTCCACAGCAGTTGCACAACAAAGTGGTTGCTTTCTGATTGGTAACCAAGCTTAACAGAGACGGTCTGGACACCAGATTGTCCTTCCATCAATCCTTTTTCTTCTCGCTCTCATCTTTTGTTTTGGCCATCTCCAATTCGCACATGAACCAACATAGCGATAAAAATACACCAGTTGCTAATAGCAACATAATAATAACATGAATATTGAAGTTTGTAGCCACCATCATCATCAATAAAACTATAATCAAAAGAAGAAAAACCAAGCATGTGAAGGTTCGCACCGAGTTGTTTATTCCTGGCGTAAAGATGGAGTCAATGATTTCTTGAAGCATTGTGACTGGTTTTTCCAAACAACGTTTTGTAAAAAAATTCGTTGGGGTGTTTACCGGAGCATCTAAACCAGTTTTAACCAATTAGATCAAGCGTCATGTAATGTTGGTAATTACACTAAAAATAAAGACATTTATTTTGTATTAATAATACCAACAACTTGATGCGGTCACAAGAATGTCCACCATGTTTGGAGGTCATAATTTCAACTTTTAATGTCAGTAAAAAATACTTATGTGCGAATTAAGAAAATATGGAATATAAGCACAAATAATGATTAATATTTCAACGATATTTCTTTCTCTAGTCTCCAGTTTAGATAATGATTTCACCCGAACTTAATGCACCTAATTTACCGATTTCGTCAAATAAAGTTCATGGTTATAACCGAACAAGCAATATCTTCCACTGAACATAGTCAAATATATAGCCTACATACCCATTTATATAGTCTACATATAGTATGCACGTGTATATATATATACAACACAGAAAAATTATTTTGAGTTGCCTGAAGATTTTAAAAATTCATAGGTTTCCCTAAATTTAACAAAGCTATCTCAAGCCTGTGCCATTATCTCGTGGTAATATTAAGGTCTAGTTTTCACGCGCACATATTAAGGGCTAGTTTACACGCGCACATACTTGGCGTTGAGATTTATCATCTGATTCTCCTAGTTAACACGCCCATACGATGATCTGTTTCAATTAATTGGCATGCAACCAAAGAAATAAAAATTAAAGTGAAAAGTGAAAAAAAAAAATATGGTCTTGTCCCAACTCGAGTCAAGTGGATTCTCAGTTTGAACTAAACTCAGTTCAGTATAAAATATGTCCGGTCATTTATTTGCGAGAGCCATTGTGCTGGAAAGACTTTGTTAAATCTTAACATAATAAGTTTCATATTTTATTACTAACAGCAGATAGGTATCTTTTTTGTAAGAAACAATATTTACTGCAAACACAAAACTTATATACCATACAACATTTCATTCACGAGTCACAAAAAAATAAAGAATTTTCTTAAGATGATAATAGTTAAGAAATTTTCTTTTTTTAACAAGAACAAGATCCAAATTTTAAAACCTCTCGTTAAACCAGTATATTTGCTTACTATTCGTGTCCATTCTCATAAAAAACACAACGATTTCATTAAACGCACGTCCTTTCATGACCAAAGTGAGCATCAGCTTGCGTCACATTTAAACTTTCTTTATCCCTTTCATGAAAATTACTTTCTTGTTGTTTAATGTTATTAGTTATTAGTGCAACGTTATCTCTCTCAACTTTCTTTATTTCCATGACAGTAGGATCGGTCTTCTTGCTCTCTGTAGATACTAAATTGATTGCGTTTTTCTCGACTGTCGTCATACTTTCAGGTACTGAATTGGTTGGGTTTTTCTGGACTGTCGTCATAACTTCAGGTACTGAATTGGTTGGGTTTTTCACGACTGCCGTCATACCTTCAGGTACTGAATTGATTGCGTTTTTTTCGACTGTCCTCATAACTTCAGGTACTGAATTGGTTAGGTTCTTCTCGACTGTCGTCATAACTTCGGGTACTAAGCTGATTGGGTTTTTCTCGACGGTCCTCATATCTTCAGGTACTGAATTGATTGGGTTCTTCTCGACTGCCCTCTCATCTTCTTGATTTATGCCTACAACATCCTCACTTAAAACCTTTGATACCAAAGGTTCAGATTTTTCCGGTTCCGGTAAAGTGCTATCGCACACTTCCATATCTTCTACGATCGATGCATTATTCTCGGCAACCGTATCATTAAGTTTAATCTTGTATGATTTTCGCTCTCTTTTTTCGTCCATTTTTTTCTCCTGTATGTGAGGCGACTGGTGCTGCAAACCGTTTGACGGCATAGTTTGCATGCGATGACGAGCACGCAGATACGCAGCATGACCAGATATTTTTAAGGCTGGTCCCAATTTTAATCCCGTGAATTCCATTAAAGCTTCACGAGTCATTAGCAGAAATGATTTCCCGTCGATCTCCTAAATAATACAAGTATTGATAAACGAAATATAATAGAATTTATAAGAAATTTGGACTTTAAGAGGGGCACATATTAGAATTTTCAGACGACACTTATTGGACCTTTAGAAATTTAGGCCTCTAGTATAATGCTTTCTGAAAATTTAGGCTTTAGATGGGCTAAAATAACTATATATAGGTTTCAATGTTTTAAAAAACTATCTGTTTCTTAAACTTGTGTGAACACTAAGTTGCTGTTAAAAAAATCTTTTACCTCGTTCTTCAGCACATTAGCATATAAAGCGCAATCTGTTTCGCTCAAAAACCGATACACATCATCTGATGACCACAGTTCAGGGTTCGTAGGGAGTTCAGGTAATTTTAACAATGGTTCATGCAAGAAGTTCACTCGATTTTGCAATTGTTGCTGTTCTGAAATAAATAAACAAAATTATTTTTATTTCCTCGTCATTAAACAGAATAGACATTTCTGTGTTTAAAACACGTTAATATGAGTCCTGTGTTCTCCTCCATGTATAGTCTAGATAATACAAATTTTCCTACCAAGTTTCCTTGACATGACATAGGTTGGGCCGTAGCTTTGGTAATGGCACTTACGAAATATGCTCACGTTGTGAACTGAACCACCGACTTCGTCATTAGGAACTGAACCACCCTATATGCACTGGCTTGTGTAACATGTAAAAACACGGGCTAACTGATCACTCCCAATGATAGAGTAACAAATAGTAAGGCTAGGCGAAGCTATTTAATAAGGACACTGATTTCTTTTGATATCCAGTGTAAACACATATAAAAATTGCAGGACGATGCGTCAAGGGAAGTGGACCTATAGATGATACCTTTACAGGACGGTTCGCATATCACATGCAACATAAAAGACTTGCATACTTACTTTTGTAGAAGGTTTCAGTGAGTACTCTATTTGCCAGTGTGATAGGATTAACAGAAGAAGACGGAGTTAAAGGATTGACTTGTATCATTTGAAGTTTCGATCTTGCAACATGTTCTTGCTTTGTAGTTAACTTGGTTGCTATGGTGATAATGCGATCATGGTCAGCTTAAGCTGTATATCACGAAGTACATTTTTCTTTTTCGGCAAAATACACTCACAAGAAAAATCAAAATGGCAAACACTAATCCTGCAACTTTAGGTGTTTTAGCACATGCTTACAATTTACACCCCTGATATACGCAAGGACTACGTCTGGCCCGCCGGACTATACAGCCTGACCTATATTTTACACCTTCAAATTTCTTTTAGTTCTATCAGTTAATTAATATATTTTTTCAATTGTTTCAATATTTCACTAGTTAACTGTAAAAAAAATATATTTCATCCCCATGTTTCTTAAAATCGAAATTTTACAGACACACTTTTACGGTAACCGACCTGGAGGTCTTCCTCTTCTTTTCTTCGCTCTAGCATCCATATTTTCGTTGTCTTGGTTTTGTGAAGTTAAAGGTGACGAATCTACAGACATCGACTGCGCATGACTTTTACTAACTAGTGGCAGGCCTAAATTGTTCCTCTTTACACCTGCAGTTTGATGTGGAGTTGTTACTTGCTGTTGGACACCCACGTTGGGCGGAACCATCCGTAATTGATTGTTGATAATAGACATAATTTCTCCCTGATTCTCTGTCTTGACACGACTGCGACCACTCTCCTCCCTCTTAATGCTTTCATTATGCGCACTGTTAAAAGTGTGAGTGTCTTTGGAATCAGCGCGACTCGCCGGTGATGGGCTTTGCGGCATAACAGCATTGCTCACCACTGGACTCATGTTACTGCCAAACTGATATCTGAGAGTTTTTAATGGAACAGTCGTCGCTGCCGTAGGAGTGGATGCCCCGTTGGGGAAATTCCCTTGTTGCGTACCTTGTATACGCACAGTAGTGAACGAGGAATTTTGAGCTTTGGAAGGAACGTTTTTTTCAAGGTTTTGTATTAAATGTTGAGGTATGAGAACGGGTTTACCATTCGCGTCTTTTATTTGTTGATTTTGTTGATACAACACAACTGGCTGACCTGGCCCACTTTGCAGAGAGTTGACAGGTACATACACGAATTTATCTTTTGTGGATGTTTGTATCGGTATATACGTCATTGTCACGGTAACCGTTGTCGTGGCTACAAATAAAAAGAAATAACACTTTATGTTTTTGTTGTATTAGCAGACGCAAATTACACATTGGGTTTTTACACAATTTCTTAAGATAAATAAGAAATATGATGAATAGGCCTGCAAAAGTGTATTACTTCTATCAATGGTACCTACACAGGCTAAACACTGAATTTATTAACCTAGACCCCAGTGTTGTAGAAAACAGTGAAAATAAAATTAACACTTTAACAATCGGACAATGACAACTATATAAATTAGTGAATTTCATGATTATTTTTTTCTTTTTCTTCTCATTAAATATTTTGCCTGCTTCGGTCATCGAGCTTCTTTCTTTCTTTCTCGACTTAATGAAAACGTTATTCAGACTGATACAAGGCTGTTTTCGTATTACCGCTATGGTTTCGTAGATAGCAAATCGAAAAATGGCTAAAAGATGAAAATGGCCAAAATAAGAAGAAAATGGTGGTCAGTTACTTAGTAACACTTTTTGTTGATTTTTCGGTAACCACTACACAAAAACTGCAAACCATACTTTATTCCATGATTTTGCCTCACGTGACTCAATTTTTTTAATTTTTCTAATATATTTTTTTAACCATATAATCAAGATATAAAAAGCGCCGTCTGATTAAATTTTTCTGTAAAATGAAAACAAGAACTGAAAATTTCGTAAGAGTATGAGGCATACATGAAGTCTTACCCGCCGTTGACGTCACAACACCCGAGGTTCGTCCCTGTGGAGTAGGACTGTCAGGCGTTGGGGTACGCACAAACTGATAAGTCGTCGGCTTATTACGTGGTATCATATTTACTTGGTTGTGCTGACCAATCTGATATGTTGGTGGAATTCGAGGTAGATTTATGTTTTGATTGCCAACTAAATGAAATGCCTTTCCGCTTTGAACAATCTTAGGGTGGTTCATGTTGGTCACTTGTGCAGGACTAACAACGCTACTGGTAGGGTTATTTGCTTGCATGTTACTATTCACAAATTCAAAACCTGGAGAAGGAACCAGTGAAGGAGGACTGGATAGTGCCATCGACCTAGAGGGTACAGTGGGTGGAGGGCGCAGTGCTGGTGGACTATGTAACGGACTACGTGGTGATACACCAGGAGCATGAACACTGAGATGACGGTTCGATTGATTAGAAGGATGCGGAGGATAGTAAACAGTTTGTTTGGTTGCGTAACCGTGAGATGTATCAACGATCTGTTGCTTGAGTGGACCGCCGTCTTGAGCAGGCTTAAACTCGACGTATTTTACCCTAGCATTGCCGTGATGAACTTTGTGCACATGGATTTGTTGAGGTTTTTCTCCCGTTGGACGTGAAGTATGATGTTCACTTCCGTAGGTGTTCATCGTTTGAACACGCGAATACGGTGTTGCATAGCTTCTAGCAGCGTCGTGGTAAGGAGGAGGATCTTTCACAATAGGGTTGTGCATCGAGAATATGCCGTGATTTTCGTGTCCCGGCTGACGGATGTTTTGTCCGTCTGACGTTTGGTCATAATGGGATTCAGTGCTATCATAAGGAAGAGATTTTTTCACCAATATCTGCTGACATGCCTGGCCACTGCTTTTCACAATAGAAATCTGTGATGTTTGATTGAGAGAAGTATTCGCCGGTTCGTCAATATCCGAAACGAGACTAGTCTTCGCCACGTTTGCCATCATCTGAGTTACACCACTTGGAGGACTGGTGACTACTGTTTGGGGATGATGTTGGAAGATTCCTGAGGAGGCATTGACAGGTGCACGGGGAGACGAGACAGCATTTTCCTTTGTCATAACCATGTACGTCAAATTGCTTCCACTCGATGGAAGAAAAAACTGAGTTCCATGAGGGAACCTATTTTGAGGGTTCAAATTGCCACCGTCTGAAGGTGGCTGCACAACTATACGTGGCGTTCCAGGTGTAGGTGGCTTCGGGGTAGTAACCACTGGTAGTTGGTACAGTACTTGCAAATTACCAGGAGGAAGAGCGTTAAGAACTGGTGGCTTGCTACTGGTCACGACAGAGGAGCGGGAAGGCATTGATACTGGACTAGTGACCTAAATAAATTAAACAGAGGAAGTAAAACGGAAATCACGATTTGTTGTTGCTTTCAGAAGAATATATAAAACAAACTTTAACCATACTTACTGTACGTTTCTCAACAGCTCCATCATTTTTTGTTTCTAAGAGAAAAAAAAAGAAAAGGCCTACAAGTCTGTATGCACCAGTCTCGATAACGTCAAGATACCACCGCATATCTTAACAACAAAATATAAATAAAACGGCTTACGTGTTGACTTTCTGCAGTTAGCCGTACAATCTCTCTGGTCGATGCCGAGAAAAAACTCACAACAGTTTAAACGTTTTGTCAAACGTTTTAAAAAACGCATCACTTTTCTTCGAGTGTTGTAACGAAACAAACCCTGTAATAAATACAGATCATAACAATAAGTCACTTTTCGAAAAGGTAGCGATACACACAAGATAAAAACAACTTAAGACAGAAAAAATATAAATTTGCATCCCTTCGAAATCCAAGGTCGTTGTTCCAGAGCAAAAAACAACAGAAAACATTGGAGTAAAAAAAACACATTAGTAAAAAAGTTACATGTAAAGATCCCTTTTTTCTTCCTTAAGATACTTCAATACCTCAACGTAATATACGAATATTTAAAACTAGAAGCTTGCAAGACAGTGACATCTGATCACCATGACTTACCTTTTTGACAACCTTATTCTTTGCTTTATTAAAAATTCTCACGCCAAAGCCAGCTTCAATAATTTCCAACAACTTCTCTTTGCTCAACGATACTTCAATCAGCCGCTCAATCAAACTCTTTAACGTCTGGGCAGGTCGTTCGAGATGCGTGGACTCGCTTATCTTTGCCACTTTAGCTGGATCCAGGTAAATTCCGGGATAACACGTCTTGTTAAAATAAATCTTAATATCTGGTGAAGGTAGATTATCATCTTCTACAACAAAATTAAAATAAAGTTTAACTCATTCTATACAAAGTTCAGCTCATTCTATACAAATTTCAGCTCATTCGATACAAATTTCAGCTCATTCTATACAAAGTTCAGCTCATTCGATACAAATTTCAGCTCATTCCATACAAAGTTCAGCTCATTCTATACAAAGTTCAGCTTATTCTGAACAAAGTTAACAAGAAAAACATTCAGTCTGCAGGCATGGTCGGTCATTTGTTAGAACACTACTTCCATTTGACAGTTTCAGAAACTTTTATTAATAACATGCAATCCCAAAGAAATGAAATATCACGCTCATTCCTATTAAATAGGCGCGATTTAAACAACTTGATGTTATAAATTACAGGGTATTTATTAGAAAGAAGTTATATTTACCTTTTCCGCTTTCATCATGAACTTCCCTGAAACATAGAAAGTTTAAAATCAAGTAATGAAATCTAAAAACGCCAAGATACGTTGCAACACATGCTTGCAGTAATTGGATTTTGCACAGGAGCGTACTCACTAATAAAAAATGTTGTGAGCTTTTTGTGATATAGTGGAAAATACAGTTAAATGAAAACAAGCAGTAAAAGCATTCTTTAATCATGAATCTTATTCCTTCAGTGTTCTGGATACTCTCTGGTATTCCCGATACATTTCAGTCTTGTTGAAAAGCGAGCCATGTACTTATTTCTGGACTTGATTCTTGTATATTTATTTTACTTTCTTTTAATCTCTCGTCGACATTAAATTTTTTGACGTCATTCTACAATTTGAAACTTTCTTTTTTTTCTTCCTTTTTCTTCAACTTATCAAGTAGATTACATTTTTACATGGTCAGTCATTTTCAGAAAACGAAGTGTATTCCAGCTTTAAAAAGTATCCGTTCTAACTCTGCATGTCATATCAAGAAACAAATAATTTTACTTAAGATCGTCATACCCTGGACTTCGTACGGTTAAGGAAAGAAAGTTAACATTTTTAACCACAAATATGGCGGTGCTTTAAATGAACGGATCCCTTTGTGCCAGCTGTAACAGTGTTTTAGTACAGACACTTACTTTGTTTTATCGGAACTTTCCATAGAATCGTGCTCTTGTGAAGCTACTGAACTATTCGAAGCTATAGAACTTCTGTTGTTGCAGCGAATATTTTTACAGAACACACAAACATCTCCTTTGTGTGGATACGCTAACATGTTGCAAGCACTCGAGAAAAGACGGCCGTTCTTTATCATCTTACCATGGCGAAAGTTAGGTGGGGTGTTATCGGCTTTCGGTACAATTTGAATTCCCTTGCACAACTTGGCGTTCCTGCTGAGTTTGATCGATGCTCGAAACTCAGCCATGGTGGTGATTTGCTGAAGTGGAGGTTGACAGGGAGAAGTTTCGAAACAGAATGAAAAATTCGACGCAAGGAAGTCGCTTTTGCTAACGTCACATGATATAACCAAAACATTCGAGTTTGCTTTTGCTTTAGAAGTTTCAAACAGCTGTCGTGTGTCTTCAGGGAGGATGTAGTGATCACCGATACCCATGTATATTACAAGCTTGTCCTCATGTAGCAGCACTGGTAGACCTTCTGACTGAACAAAACTGACAGCATTTTTCACAAAGATTTGATCGCCCACTTTTTCTTTACTCTTTTTTAAGTTTCGAATGCCATTACTGGACATGCCACAGTCAAGGCAAAAACATGAAGTTAATAAATACAGTCATTGCACACAAAAATAATAGTCAATTAAACCAAGCGTTGACAACTTTCATGGAAGGGAACACGAGAATAATAATTTTAGTGTCTTATTGAGACATGAATGCGATAGACAGTGATGACTAATTTTAGTGCAGGAAACTTTCGCGAATAAGCCATAATAAAAGATTTTGCGAAAACAAACTCTCTCGAATCACCAAAAAATCACCGAAGTCGTAAAATTTCAAGGGTTGAACCTGAAAACGTATTATTTTATTATCAAAGCATAACATTGAAATTGAAATATACCATTTTTTCCCGCCATTTTTTTATTTTTAGGAGTGTCTTTATTTTTTAAGTTATTAAGGAGCTTCTAGGAAGTGTGGCTAGTGAAGAGGATACACAAACTTTCCATCAACAGATCTTCTTACAGTGCAAACACCAGGAAAGAGTTTGTAAATCAACGCAAACCAGCGGGGTGATAATTTGATGTTTGTGTTTTTTACAAAGTTGTCCACCAAATCAGGCTTCACAATGCAATGTGCATCACTTGAAGTATACTCAAAATTGTTCAGTAACCTGAATAAAACAAAGCAGGTTTTCTTTATAAATATGCAGACAGAGAGATATTTGTTTGCAGAATAGATGAGACAGTCTTCTATAAAGGTGGGCCAGAATGTTAAGGCTTAGTATACACTGTTAACATAGCAATGGCTTGCTTTAGGATCAAATCGAGTTTATTGCATCAAATCACAGAGGTAAAATACACAATGTGAATGTAATTTACAAGTAGTGCAATTATTGTTAGAGCTGCATTAATGCATAAGATAAATCAAAGTGTCGGGGATTCTTATTTTATTTAGTATTTTAATTATTGAAATAACACTTAGGATGCACTGGGTATTTCTTTTCTATATTCCCCCTATTTCATTTTAATATTGGTGCTTTTCATCGTTTATTTAAAAGTTACACTCTGACTTGCTTAAACATTTATTCGTTAAATGTTAAAGTGATATTACAGAAATTCAGGTCAAAAGTTGTGTTTAGATGCAGAAAGCCATAATCTTTGATGGTATCTAAGTTTTCCTGATTTTTTCAAACTTGGATTTTCCTGATTTTACGTGAGTCGAGTATAAATTTACAAACATTTTTCTTACCAAACAACAAACTTCTCCATGTCATGTTTTTGTTTGTCATTATTTAAAGGGCTTTTTGGAGAAAAGGGTACATCCAAATCCATGTCTGCTGCAGTTGGTTCCATACTGTGACAATCCGATTCCCTACAAAACGTCAAACATTTAGACACAACACCAATCAAAACATATAGATAAGGGAGCTTTCTTACATTTTTGTTTCTTTTGATGACATTGACGATAAGTTTGGTATGGGTGGTGGTTGTACCAATGATGGAGAGGCTAGAGAATGGTGTGTTGTCGAAACAGATGCATCTCCTTCATCATGGTTAGATGCTGCTACAAAAAATAGGCAGAAAGATTAGGTTCACCAAACAATAAGCATGCTGCATTTCCACTATCTAGACAATAAAGACAACCTACTTATTACTGGTGATATTGGCACAGTTAATTCCTGGAATGAAGTGAATGATGCTGAACTGATATCATCATGGCTAAAACATAAAATTGAATATTCTGCTAATGTAAATATTATCAAGAACAATAATTGACAATACCAAAGCAGTATAACATGCTTGTACAACTATCAAGTTGTAAGCATTTATTTTTCTTTAAAATTTCAAAACAACAAAACTCTCGCCGAGCAAGCTTCAGTAACTTTTCGCAAGGGTCAACCACCTTAGGGCGTTAATGGTATATTTGGACTGCACACAACGTTAAAAAAGGAGAATGTACCTTCATCATTTCCCTTTTACAGATTTATTTTTGGGGTTTGAATCACAAATTCTTCCAATAAAATATGCCTGATTGGTCCTTCCATGGTAAAAGACGGGCAAATAAGCACAGATGGCATATCTATCAATAAATAATTACCGTTTTTTCTTTTTAACTTCAGGTGGAGGCTTTTGAAAGTTAACTAGAAAAATCAACAATGGCTACAAATCATCGAAAATATTTACATGGAAAGATGTTTATATCCATAGAAAAGTGTTTAGATAATTCTATGGCAGCTTTATAATGTTGAAAAAAATTTTAATGAGAATTAATAATTATAGGTCAACCTTTATGTTTGAAAAATATAACCAACTAGTTCAAATTTAATAACATTCTTTAAGATTGTTTACAAAAAGTTTGAGGATATTTTTCTCTTTTATGAGACATCACGTAGTGGCATTATGGTAGCAAAATTGAACACTATAAATTAAAGGCAAACCTAGGCTCTGATGAATGCAGGCACTAGGGGATATGCTGTGCAAAATCAGTGAAGTTTAAATACATGTACCATTCTTTAAGCCTTCAATTAACAAAAGAAAAACACCTTTGCACTCATATTTATTGTATAAATTTCATCTCCACAAGAAAACTTGTATTCACAGCGATTCCTTAATTTGCCTCGATTATAGGTTACAATTGTTTGCCTTGATTATTGTATTTATAATTGCGCCTGGCAAGAATATAGTTCTATATCTTATCCCTACTTATCAGAAACACATATGAAGCAAATAAAGTTAATTTTTGATAGAACTTACTTGGACCATATGGAGTTAGCAACACAATTTCTGTACGTTCACACCAGCCAACTGGAAAGACATCTGTTGCACATTTGTCAATGAACTTTTTTCTGTTTGTACCATCAAAAGACAACATTGCAACACGTCCAAACACTTCGGCAACTGTTGCAATCCGTACAACATTACTATCCATTGCTTCTACTTTATAACCTATTTTCAATGGATTTAACTTGTTTCTCTAAAGGGAACATGAAACACTGTGGTGCTATTGGAAACTGTATATTTCTATGTACTTCAGATAAAACAAAACTTTACATCTTGTGGTTTTTACATGGTTCTTACTTACACCATGCTGTCATAAAAAAACTAACTTTCAACTATAACTGGTCATTTCCAACACCACAAAAATATCTAACTTTTCCAACTGGATTGGTGATTTCCACCAAAAAAAAAACAACATTTCTAACCTTTCCACCATGACTGGTCATTTCCACCAAATTATCCAGTCTTCTAATCATCTTTAAATCTTGTGAAGAATCTTTTGCTAAAAAAATAATATAAATAAACATGCCTTTTTGGCTAATACAGTTTTCATTTTCAAAAATTATTTTCATTTTTAAAATTATACCCAACTTATGGTATGGCTAAATCATTTTCATCCTTTTTAAAACTATCAGTGTGGATTCTACTAAACCTTTTTCTCACATTTAGTATGTCTCGATGTTGAATTTCATTAGAACAACACATAGTGTACTATTAATGCTCCTTATGTTGTATTCCTCATATTTTTTTGCATTTGTGAACTATTCCGAGATTGGTTGCTGGAAGCAATCAAAAATAAACAGGTTGTTTTGCATTATCATTAGGGACTAACACGGACAAAAATGGGATCAATTCGAAACAGACAGATTGAATTCATTAAAAAGCCCATAAACCCCAATATTTCTTTAACTGTTTGTTAAAAGCAAATAATCTTATACAATTCCTTATCAGCGTTTTATGTTTTGCTGAAGTCATCAAAATTCAAAAGACATCTTTTCCACTGTTCTTCTGCCTTGGTGGATTTCGTATTTCCAAGTTGTTAATTTCAACCTAAAGTCAACTATTTTTGTGTTCTTTTCTACAAAAAACTTTCAATGTTTGTATAAAAATTTTGATTATCAAAATTATCTTTTAAATTTTTATGTATGAGGCATTTCAGGAAAGCAAGCAAGTTAATACTCACGAGGAATAAATAGTTCTAATCCTCTGGACTCACACCAACCGACAGGATATACATTTGGACAATCAGCATAGCCATAAAACATATAGCTTGGTAAACCAGGTAAAGGGTCACTTGATACCAAAAAGTAGTATGGACCAAGTGATTTTGTAATTGTACCAGGAACAATAAGATCAGATCTTTTTGGGTGTATAACTTCGACTTTGTTGCCATGCAAGTAAGGATGACAACGCAATTGTCTTCTTAACTCAGGCTACACGAATATAAAATTATGATTAACTTCTGGAGCACAATGAAAAAATTAAACTCAAATTCTTTTAAAACACAATCATGATGGAATAAACCTTTCATGGGCGATGTAAAGAAAGCTTCATGCGACAATTTTAATGTTTGTTTATTTCTTAATATTGTAACTTTAATATTAGTATAACTCCAATTAATACCTTTCTAAATAAACTCATCGGAGCAGCCAGAGCACCAGTAAGAGTTCTGGTTAGAAATGCTTTCCATTCTGCTGACGTGCCATCAATACCTACGTAAAAAAAGTCAAACTTAATTAAAACCTTATTTATCGAGTGTAGCCCTTTATAAATGATTGTGTGAAATATTTACATGTTAATTTATTATAAGACAAAATTATAAAGTCAAAATGTTTTTTTTAAAGTTTGTAGTTTTTATATCTGCAAATAGTTCAATTAATATTATTAACTTCTTATAAGTAAAGTTGCGTGCACAAGCAAAAAAAAATTAGAATAGAACAGGCAGTTCGAAAGTGGTTTTAACAGAAAATCAGTGTTCTTATTTTCCGCGCAGTTAGCTCTAGAAGTGTGTCTGAGAGTTAGCGAGGAAGGGGAAAAATAAATTGAAGATTTTAATCCTCATCAGAGTATTCAAGCATTGTATAACCAGGAAGTCCACAGGGTATCTGCTGCTAACCACACAAGTACCCAGTCAAACGAAAGAAGACTGGTGATAATTAGTGAGGAAGTGGAAAGGCATTGCTTTAGATATCGCTAAACATACTATTTCAGTTTTTGTTTTTTTCAGTCAAGCACACACTTACACAAAAATTTAAACAATCTTTGTTTTCCTTAAACTTTGTTTTATCACATCGAAACAAAGAAAATAAGAAACAGCATTTACTAAAAGACCCACAAACATATTATTTGTGAAAACAACTTTAATTAGTATACTGTATTTGACTTGCCTTGTAATGTCACAAAAACTGGTTAAGAACCTCTGAAACAATAATTACATTTTGAATATTTTCTTCTATAAAAATGGACTTCTTTCATTTTTGCAACATTATTTCGGCTATGGGAGACAATAAAATTAAAACTGAGAGAGTCGCTAGCTCAGACGCTCTGTTTTCGTTTTTGAGGTCCACAAGTTTAAACGTCCCCCATTTGTCTCCAATATAATAACACAGGAAAAAGTAAAGCTCGCAGGTCACAAAAAAATACAAATTCTTGTTGAACAAGTAGCTACTAGTGAACAAGCCAATGGTAATTGATCTACAGTGTTCATAGGCCACATCTAGATGGTGGTTCACTTCGTTACAGAGTGTTGAAAATTTTGTAAACCGATTTTACTTTTCTATTTCAAACCCCGGCTACCACCTTCACAGAACAGTCACTCCAAAGTCACTCAGGTAAAAATAACCAC
The DNA here is from genome assembly GCF_029227915.1 of Hydractinia symbiolongicarpus. Taxonomy (NCBI): domain Eukaryota; kingdom Metazoa; phylum Cnidaria; class Hydrozoa; order Anthoathecata; family Hydractiniidae; genus Hydractinia; species Hydractinia symbiolongicarpus. The sequence continues at coordinate 21,437,834 of NC_079881.1, forward strand.
AATGTGACTGTCCTGTACTCATATGTTTAATGCCTAATTATAAAAAATAAGTAGAAATTCGATCCTATGGATTATTCTGTAAAACAGATGCATGTAAAACACACATAAGAAATTTTGATGTATGTCCTACCTTTAGGTGGCTGAAGAGGGTAGCCTTTACTAGCACACCAACCAATTGGAAATAACTCCTCAGCTTGGAAGTTACACCAGAAGTCGTATTTTGATTCAGCACCAAAGCCATCATAACGTATGCGAAGTCGATGTCCAATAATTTTTATTACTGTTGCGACACAGTAATTAACTGGATTATTTATATCAATAGCTTCGAGTTTCATTCCTGGTTCCAGTCCATCGACATTCTCTGTGATCTAAAGAGGAAATAAATAAATAAACAATGATTTTAATTAGAGTCAGACAAGTTAGAAGACATGTGATTACAAACACTTTACATTTTTTCTCCTTCCCCAAAGTGGCACAGACTTTTATGCAATGTAGTTTCATATGTAATAGTTTGAAACCTAATCAGCACCAATGTTATTCAATCTCATTTGGCAAGAAGTACACAATTCAACTTGTTTTTTTTTGTTTACTTGCAACCCTTTCATTAATGTCATTGCCTTGCTTTTTAGTTATTATCATATGGAAAATTTCACAAAGGATATTTGTTTATAGCTATTTTGTAAATTTTTGGCAGCTTGTTAGCATTAAGTAACAAAATAATTTATGAGGTTGTTACTATGATTGTAGGTGCGATTAGAATGGCGTTTTCAGTAACAAAACCCCTTAAGTCGGCTCACAGACAGTCAGTAAGTATTCACATCTGAAATAGTTTGCCATTGTAAAATTTAATCCAGAAAATCAATTCTAATCACCCAAGTAATGATTGTAACTGGTTGCATGTTTGACCTACCTGAAAGAAAGAAGATGGTGGAGCAGCTTTTTCCTTGATAACTTCAAGATAATAGCTTAAATCTTTACCGGAAAAAGATCCTAGATTAAAAAAAACATGCAATTAATAACCTCATTTATAATAACCTCTATTGTGCGAAAGTGATGCATTACCTTTTCCTTCACTAGTACCAGAATCAGCCGAATCGTTTGGAACCTAAAATTAGTTAATATGATTTGACATTGGTATTGTACTCTTGCAGGAAAAAATATAAAGCAACAAAGGCATCTGATACCAGCCAGGTTGTAGTATAGTGGACAATAAACCTCCATTCTATATTTTCTTAGCTGTTCTGTAACCTTGGTTTAACCCAATGGTAAAGATTTTGTCCCACTGGTAAAGATTTTGTGAGCAATAAATCTATTGGAACAGGTCTAAATTTTTTCGATAAACAACAACGATAAGCAAAATGGAAAGTTACAAATCAATCTTTAAGAATATACATGGATCAATACCACTAGCACCATCTTAAGGATTTTCTTAATGTTTCCCATTTTGTTTCCATTAACCTTATGTTAAAAAAGTTCATATCTATATCCTTTTACAAATCAAAAATTCTAACATAGAAAGAATTATGCAAAATAAATAAATGTCAAAATCTTGTCACATAAATACATTTAGAAAAGGGAAGAAAGGTGATTTTTCAAAAACTAAAAAGGAGCTATCGATCACCTTCTATTCTCTTTAAATGAGAAAACGCATTTGAACCAAATTTACAAACATTGAGAAGATAAGACTTACCACTTTGTTGGTTTCTATGCAGACTTTAGAACAATGGATGGCACTCTTCTTTGCTAATCTTGAAATAATCCCCTTGCAATATTTACACATTGCATATTTAAATTGTAATTCATTATCTTCTTCATCAGATTGCTGTAAAGTATTGGTTGCATTATCTTCAATATTGTTTAAAGGAACAGTCTTAAAAACAAAGTGATTAAATGTGTTAAAAGATTGGATATCATAAAACAATGACCCCATTTATACAGGGCCACGCCCATCAAGTATCTATTTTTTCTTCAAACAGACCAAATTGTTGACAAATTTGTTAGAGGTTGGTAGAGTACTTGTTGTGTCGTTTAAAGAACTAAAGGAGATATAAAATAAAACAAGGATGGCACCTTGTTTCAAGGTGTTTTGCATCTTTATAATGGAAGAAAAACAGTGAAAAATTCCTTAGAACACGAGTGACAAAAATCAATTATCAAAACGAAATTGTTCTTTCTTCACTGTAAAAAAGCCTGCTGGCAAGGAAACAATTTAAACTTTAAAGAATATAATGCTATAAAATACTGTCTGGACTGTACCGCAAAATATCGTTTAAAGTCTAAGTGTTGACCAAGCTGAAAAAAAGTTCATCCTTCTAACAATAATGTAATTTACTACTTTCATTTATTCAAGATAGCAAAAAATTGTGTTGATCAGAAGCTTGCTATTATTAAACATGAAAATGTGTGAAGTGAAGTTTAGTTACAATGAATGTTGAAGTAAATTCTCAACTACTTAGCTAAGGACAATAATTAGGATGTTGTGGGGTTTTACAATTTTTGTGTTAACTGGGTAACTAAAAATTGTTGTTGTTTCTTTCATACGAAATGTTTTTATAGATTAAGTAAAAGTGAATAAAAATGCTTCCTGAAATTTGTTTACATTTTAAGCCATTTCTAATTTTAGGCCTAAGAACCTGTATGCCCTGTTGTAAAATCCATATGTTTAACAAAGTTAAGTAAAAAATCTTCATGCGCACAAAATTCTAAGAGAATTAATAGTATGTAGTACAAAACAAAACAATCATTTCCAAGGTCAGAACTCAATTTTAGAAATCACAAATATAGAATTCTATTTGCTGATCCAGCTTGAAGTAAAAGGAGTAGTGGGTGAAAAGAAATATTTAGAGTCATCATACACTTAACATTTTTTGCCAGTTTTAATTTTTGATAAAATTACATCAAACAAACCAATAGGGTGAAAATAATATACCAACCTGTGTCTGATCTTCCCTTTCCTCCATCTTTCATAACGTTCCCTGAAAATTAAATATATATATATATATATATATATATACTACTTATTTAAGTTCGTTTTAAATGAAATCTCGTGGAGATAACCACTCAAAAACATAATCTTGTGGAGATATCAACTCAAAAACATTTAAAATTTATTCTATGTTTCTGATCACAAAATAATTTGTTGTCAGTTTCATTTTAAAGATGCAAACAAATAAAACTTTTAAACGAAATTGACAACTATAATAACAACGGTAATTGCATGTGACTTTACTTGTATAACAATTTATAACAAAGCTCCCGTCATGGTAATCTTAAATTCGCAGCCAATAGAATTCCTAACTAATGAAATCACTTTATTTTAACACATGATTTGTTTTAGCCAAACAGCGAAATTCATTGTTCTTTTTGTCGAAACATTTTGTTGTTAATACCAAAATTTTAAATGAATTTGAAAAAGCACACAAAAGACAGAATAAAATTGAAAGTTTAGCAAAAGTGATATGTTACCGCAGCTGTTTCTTTAGAAAAAACAACACATCCACTTTGCCTGTTACAGACACACGGAACTGGCGTATTATTATAGATATATATATATATGGTTGTTTGTGAAATTAATTCTTGTGCAATTTTTGTCTACTTTGTGTGTTTTACATAAAAAAAAGAAAATACAGTGTAAAGTTCATTGTAATTATAATAAAGGCTCTCCTGGAAACAATTGACAAGATATATTCCTTGAGATTATCGAAGTTACGGTGGCAGTAATTTTTTTAGCTGCTCAAACAGCTGCATTTAACAAAGATGTCTGAAAGTTTAACATAAAAACCCAATAAAGAACTATATGTAAAATGTTTAAAAATTCTGTTATGTGCCTTTGCTCTTAGGAAATCATTTTGTTACTTCCTTCTGCACAATTTTAGAAGCATAGAGCATGATACTATATTTTGCAGAATTAAATAATTATTTAAGACATGTTACCTTAAAGAGCAATTGTTGAAACTGAATATTATTGGTGAACAATAGTATTACGACTAAAAAACATGGACAAATGGTCTGAAAACAGTATGCATTCTGAAAATAACCCTTATAAATTATGTGATTTTTTTAACCACAAAATATCTATATTATAATGCCCATATACGTCTGTCTGTCTGTCACGCAAAATGGTAGCTTAGCTGCGCAATAGCGAGAAGAACGCAATGCGGTATAAAAAGGACGGGCGAACCCGTGGATTTGCCACCGGCTAACGACTATGTATATAAATCACTAATACTTTCCTTTCCACTGGAAACACTTCATGGTTGTATGTACCCAACTTCAGAGTATGATCTATCATAATACCTATCTCACTGGCACTAGAACTCAGAATATGCAGCAAATATTTCGTAGATTTTTTAAAAAAATATTGCCCTCCGCCACATGTCCTCTATGTTAATTTTTTCAAGAATTTTTCCTAAATAACGCTTCTACTTTTTGATTAATTAAATTGATACATGAGCAATGTTTCCAAGCAGGCAATATAGCTACTTCTGTGGAAATTCAGTAAGTTTTGAAGCTATTTTAATCATAAAATTGGCCCTAGAAATGTAAATTTTACATTGAAATAAATATAACATGCAATTGAGACGAAAGATGGCACTAGGAAGTTTAACTAGCTGATTTGCTTTGTTTTATCTATTTGTCCTGTTTACTTTTATAACCATAAAGTAAATAATTTTGAGTAGAGCTGCCAAATCTACACCAGAGCTGTTTTTTGAAATAAAAATATTATCTCATTGTGAATAATATCAGAACATTCTGGCCATCTCAAAACTTGCATGTTGGTAGTGGTGATAACTGCCACAACTGTCACACCCAATGCAATGTTGGTCCTTAAATACAGCTATGTTGCTATTGCTTAAATTAAAAATAAAGATGTACCTAAAGTAAAGGAAACACCTTGTTTATAGCTAGCTAGTAGCTGGTTTGGATTATTTGTAATTGATGGATAATCCTATGTAAGAGGAATAAAAGGCCAAAGCTAGCTACACGCTTTTTCTTTAGCTTGTAAATGTTACTAAGATTGTCAGGCTTAAATATCAGGTTAAAAACAATATTTCTTTTGTTTAGAACAATAGAGATATAAGAACAATGACCATCCTGGTTAGAATTTTAATGTTTTTAATCATAAAGCGTGTAGCTAGCTATAAATTCTTATTCTGAATTTAAAAATCTTGCGTCGTGGTTGCCATATTTTCTTACTCCCGCTTGAAATTTGCAGCCGTCAACACTTTTTCTTAAATATGCAAATTATTCATTGCTTAATTTATGCCATAAAATCTGAAAAGAAATTAATTATGCATGATACCCACAGCATTGTTCAAAACATTAAAGATGCTGTCGAACACGACTAATAAAAAGCGACAATAAACGAAGCTGGCTCCTTCTAAAATAAACACAACTTTAACATACAAAAATAATGTTCTTTGGCTGTACCATCAAATTTCTGGTAAACTAAAATTTTGCAGAGATTTAAACAAAAGTTTAGACACTATTTTGTGCGTAGAGTCCCCACAATTTCTCCATTACTAGCTAGCTAGCTATTATTCTTTTATATACACCAGCCTCAGGTTGTCCCAAATATTGCTTAAAGAAAGTAATTTGTGTAAATTGCACATCCGTAAAAACTTTATTACAAATTTGTAAACTCTATTTACGTTATAAAAACATAAAAGAATTCATACGCCCTAGTTTCGTTTCACTAAACAAAACACATGATATTATCGACTCAATGGATTTATTTTGTCTTGAATTGCCAAACAAAAATGGCTTGCCTTTTTAACGATATAAAATTTTAAAAACAGAATATTTTTTTTTACCTGAACGTATACTTACCGTTTGTTTACAAGGTATAAGAAATCTTGACTAAAAGTAAAACGTATGTATTGTAATATAATTTGCAAGCTCGTTGTCAAGTAAATTTGTAACTCAAAGAAGTAGCCACACTTATCATCACGAGCAAAAAGTAATACGCAATGCGCATGCGTAAAATATTAATCTGCAAATTCAAGTTGATTTCTGATTGGTGCAATTCAACAAGAATATATATATGTTTGATAAATGGAACGGCGTGTTGTGATTTTTGTGAAAAGCGATCGTATGCGTTTGTTTACGTTCCACGGCTGTACAGCCAAGATGGCGACCTTCTTCTTGTATAACTACGAAAAAATATAACCACGTTTTTCCGTCAGAAAATGTTTTAAATTGTCAATTTCTTTAAACTTTCCCAACATTTTTAAAGTTGAGTTAGCTTATGACGTTTAAGTAAGTAAAAATGTATTCTAAATAAATACTAAAGTTATGGCTTAATATACATGAAAACAACCACAGGGGAAGAAAGCAAGTTTATCACACGTAGCTAGCTAGAGAAAGTAATTCACAAACTTTTGCTATGCATATCCGCAAGCACTCTGTTAAAGGTTAAGAATTCTAGTCGAGTTTAAAAAAACTTTATTTTAAACATCTTTTTTTTTTACTAAGAGATAACTTAGAAATCTTAAAAGTGTACGTAACGTTAGTACGTCTTTTAGATTTTTACCTCTCTCTCCCTCTCCCCCTGGTCCTAACCTGGTGCGTCTTTAAATTCACAAGAACTCGCCCCTGACAAGTTTGTAGACGACAAATCAGTTTTGTACTTGTTTTTATTCCCCAAAAAATTGATGTCGCGGGTCACTCCCTAATTTTTTCAATGTATGAGTCACCGCTAATTATGCATGTACAGAAACTGAAATAACAAAAATATTTGTTATGGATGTTGTTGTTGGTCGAAAGATTTGCATAGGAACTGTAAGGAGCAGCTAAGCAAGATAGATACATAGATAGACAGATTTTTCATGGCTAGCCTCACTAACAACGAGGAATATACCCTGTCTATTATTTCCAAGAGGGGCCATGGCTTAGATGGAGAGTCCTAGAGTATTTAATGCTCATTTTGACCTACACAGGCCCAATTAGGGGCCTCGCTCTACTATACAACTCCCGGCAACATCCAACGGCCCACACATGGAGCCATCTTCCCAATCTCCCTCACATGGCTTGGGTTAACTCATGGCTATGGTAACATTCACTTGCCCATGTTGAATCGCCGTCAAGAGGAATCGAACCCCGGTCTCCCGCACGGAATACGAGAGCTATAACCACTAATCTACGGCTTCACAAGCAAGCGAGTCGAAGCAGCTGGGGACAAACGCTGCAGGCCAACCAAGTGTGGTTGAGGGTTATAAACCCCAAGAAATGTTCTATGATATGTGAAGAGACCTTGAAACACTTCAAAATAAGTCTCAGTCAATGGATGACTGGTACCTTTTGATGATCATTAGTAATTTTCATAAAAATCATTTGGGGACTACAGTGTTCTCTTCAATTAACGGACACTCTGAAAGGCGGACACAATATAATTAGCGGACACTTTGGTCATAAACCAGCCGTTTTCTAGTCAAACTCTCATAAAAAACTTTTCAAAAAGCGGACACTTAATTAGCGGACACTCTAATTAACGGGCAATGTTTTTTGCACCAAAGAGCAAATATGGCTTCTTTTCCTTTCCAATTAGCGGATAGTTTAAAAAATCAAAAGCGGGCAAAAAAAAATAGAAAAAAATGAATAGTTTTTCTAACATTTACTTCAAACATTTTACAACTTTAGTGTCTAGCTTGCTTTTAATCTCGTCAATTTTCTTTATTAACCACTTTATCCGCTTGTCATGGCCATAAAAGCGATATATAACAGGAACCTCTACACCATAGCTACCTCCACGATTCAGTCGCTTCCCAATGACTTTAGCCGTGATGACAGTGTTTGGAACCTTTGAAAACATTAAGCATATTACTAAAATATTATGTCTAATATTATCATTTGTTATTTTTCCTCCTCCTCTTATTTTTCCAAAAGGCGGACACTGCCAACTAGCAGACACTTTGGTCATACACCGATGGTGTTCGCTAATTGGAGAGTATGTATACTCTCAAATTAGCGGACACCACCTACTTATAAAGTAAAGGAAAGTGCTTATAACATGAAACTTTCTTGTAAGATTTCCTATACCCCAAACGCCACCCTCGTCTCCAGGGTTTTTTCATATGAGAGAAGTCAGCGAAAAATCCACCACAGCTTCCGTCCTTTTATTTACCGCATTTCATGTGTGTCGCTAACTGCGGTTACCAGAAATTATACAGGTATTTCAATATAGATCTTATAAAAATAAAGAATTCTAAATTTGCGATTTTGTGCAGCGAAAGTGCGCATAAGTTTGATATATACACTAGGGATGTGATGTCATTGTGATGTAAAAATATAAATAAAAGCATGAGGTATCAGTCCAACTTTCGACATCTAAATTATTAGAGAAGAAGGTAGGGGCTCCCTTTTTGCGCAGGGGACTGCCGTGTGTTGGGGAAGTATTTTTTTTAATATTTGCTATGGTGCATTATCGGTGAATTATAAAGTTTAAAATCTCACACTAGCATGGCATTATTCGATAAATTATTAAATTTAGGGGGTTGAAAAATAAGGAAATTTAGTTATGCCAGGTAAGAGAAATTTTGTCCTAATGAAAACCTAAAAAGCCCTGAAGACTATGCATGTGCTTGATGCTGCTTGTTACTCGAAGATTCTTGAATGTCCAATTGTGTCCTGAGAATTTTAAACTGTTCCACCTTTGTCACATCTGGTCAAAAGGGACTGGTAACAAAGTAGCTGTTCTTGTATATAATAAGATAGAAGATTAGGAACAATTTTGTGCTGGAGAAAAAAAAATAAAAAACTAGCTAAACGTGTGTCATCCAGGGATCTTTGGTAAAAAACTTGTAGGGAGACTTTTCCTCTCAACGGTACACAATCAGATAAAAACAACTTAAGTACCATACCTTTTATCTTTTCTATTTATATAGAAACAAGTTCGATTAGTAACCAAAGAATTTTAAAGTTTATTAAAAGTCAATATGTGTACTTTTAAAAACACACTTTATGTTGTATGTAAAAAATGAAATACAGTCGATGAAAAGTATGAGACAGATGGTGGATGTAGGTATCCGCTTTTGATGAAAGAATATGCTGCATATGAAGACTAAAAACTAGTACCATAACTTCCCATTTCTTTTTTTTTTCATTCTTATTTAAGAACAAACTATAGTCAAAGTCTTCTTATCCTTTGTTTCAACCCACTTTGTGTTAAAAACATGCTTTTGTGTTGTTTTTTAATACTATTTTTACTGTTCCATCTTTGTGTCTTATAATCTTTAATCAATCCGAAGGAGCAGAACATTTACAACATAAACTCTTCAGACATCATCTAGAATGATGTATTGACGTATTATAAATTCTCACTGCTGGTTTTGATAAATAAAGAAAATGAGTAATGTTCTTTTACCTCACTTTTATCACGCCCACCTCCCCCTATGCTACAGTCACTATTTTATAAGAGCAAGCCTTATACGATGCTTTTAAAGAACCTTCCTGGTTTTAACCCTCCACCTTGATGCAAAAAACCCTTTGTATTTTTTTTTAATAAATTTGCGGGTCTGTAGGTAGAATGGGCAATGATAGTGTCTACCTGCATGACATTCCTTTATTGCTTTGACCTTTGCATACTCACACAAATCTGTACAAACAAGTTTTATAAAAACACTCAAAACTAAAATTTTCTTAAAACATGAATGGCTTTTAAGAGTATAGCTAAAACACTGTTCACTGCTCCGTGTCATTAAAGATATAATGAAAGCAAACCCGGGTCCTATACAAAGAATTGAACAGTTATGTGGTCACTATAAGTTTTTTTCATCTGCAAGCCTCAAAAAGATTTTGCAGGCCTTTTAAAAAGATATTTTTGTGATTCATATGTACCTCGCATTCAGTCTCAGTAAAACAATACAAGAAATCTGAAAACGAGGTTGCTTTGTTTACATTTATACTGTATGTATTTCTTCTTGATCAAGCTAAGTTTGATTTGTTTTAGTTGTTAACGAGAAACATGTTGTTGCCAGTTCCTGAATAATGTCAAACAAACCAGCGAATCCATTATACATCAGTTGTCATGGGAACCACGTTACATACGCAAGAAAACATGGCGGCGAACATGTTCAACATATATCGCAGCATTCCAAGCTGTTTCCAAAATTAACGAAATCAACGCCTGAAGTAAGTTTTTTGAAGAAAGAAGACCGAACTTTGTGCCCAAATAATAAAAATCTTCTACTGAACAAAACTATTTGTCATCGTCAAACAGCCAGGCGATCTCAGCCAATCACGTTCAAAGCTATTGACAAGCAAAACACCGTGAAGCACTCCAACTTTGTGCGGATTATATCGCAGCTGCGAAACTTACAAAGTGAACAATGCTCTCCTTCTTTCCGACATTCCTCATCTCCGGTATTTAAACCATTGGCAGTTTCACCTACACCCTCCACCTCAGTAGTTGAAAAGAATGAAAAGAAGCGATCATCGAGGAATTCCAATGTTACTTTACCAGACATAGGTAAAAGAAATTCTTTGAAACATCAATATAATTTACACGAAACAGTCCACAGCCCTCGTTGTTTTCCAACAGTTGTCGTATTACCTCCTTGACAAAGAACAATCCGTGTTCGTACTTTTCATAACAAAACTACCTTTATTCTTGCAAAAAATTCCTGTGCCCTAGCATTATAATCCGATGACACGGTCGCATTTTAAAGATCTGAACTGACGATTTTTTTGGAGCAAATGATGTTTGATTTCAACAATGTCTGTCTTAACTTTTTGATTAAAAGCTTTTAAAGCCACTTTGTTAGCAGGCCTCTGGTAATCAGTGCGATATTACAGCACAGACCCCTTTTTTTAATTCTTATTTTTGTAATTGGCAAGAATAAAAATGGAGATCCCCCATGTGAGATTCTTTCTTTCTCCTCCGAGTGCTCTAAAATTATCGCCTTTAAAATGTTTGGAATTTTCGAGCAAAGCAGTTTTGTTAAATCGCGTGCCGAAAGTTAATTTATGTTGCTGTGGTTAAACATATTAAAATTGACATCAATAAACCAAGTCGTACCAAACGCAAGAAAAAGTTCATAAGTAAGAATATTATAAGTTTATTTATTTACAAATTATTTTTAAATACAGTATGATGTGCAAACACGGAGAGAATTCTTAAATATTATTTGATGCGTAACCACAATGTCAAAAAGACAAATTTTCAGTCACGTGATTAAATAAATATGTAATCATAGTAACAATGTCATGAGGAAAACTAATCAATATGATTGGTTGAAAATAATTACGTGATCATCACGTGATGAAAGAAAGGTTGTGATATAAAAGTAATTATTGATGATATAAAAAAACACTGCGCCAAAATCTAGAAAATAATTCTTGTAAGAAAAAAGAAAAAAAGTTGGATAATATGAAACACTCTCATAGTATGAAGCGTGAAATTTGTTTTTTATAATTATGTTTTTGGTTCATACAGGTATAAAAAAGGTAAATAAAGTGACAAAACCACATTACCAGAAGACAACATAAACAAACTTTATTCAGAAACACTCAACTAAAAAACAAACATTAGGGCTTCGCTACGTCTAGCTAACTGTATAAAATTAAAGTATAAAAATAAATGAATTATCGAGTTTTCATTGCGCACCGGAACCAAATTTGTTTCCGCTTCCTACATCTAAGTTTATACTAGACGTTAACCCAACAAACTTCCACCGGGTTTAGCCTGGTATACAGATGATGATCCTAGAGACTCACTCATTATAAACAAACGGTAACAAATTTTGGTGTCCGAGTACATAAAGCACGCTGAAAATAAATTATATATAAACCAGACTTTATTTTACAAAATTATCTCAATGCCCAGTTTACACGTCTTAGTATCAAGTGTAAAAAGAGCTTACTAACAAAAAGAATTGCAGGGATTAAATATTAAGATTGATATAAAATAAATTATTTTTTTATTTACGTCGAAGCAGTAAGAATTTGGTTCATGGTGTCATCGTCTGATTTGGCGATTAAAAAACTTAACTTGGCCCCAGCCTTCTTAATCAATTCCATGGCCCTAAAAGAACAAACATAGGTAAGCTACAAACATCGAAAAAAATTCTAACCAGAAATGCGTAACTTATCGGAAAAAAATTGTCGGAAAATATTGTCGGAAAGAAAAAAATACGTCGAACAAAATATTCGTCACCAAGAGAAAATGTCGTCACATTTTTCCATTTTTGAAATTTTTGAAATTTTTTTGTTGCTTTTTTTGATTGGTAAAAACACTTATTACATCTCTACACTAACGTTCGACGAAATATTCGTCAGCCGTAAAAATTTTGCACGACACTTTTCGACCCAAAAGCATATAACACTATCTGCATTAAAATCTGCGCGATAAGTTGTGATAATCGAGACAATAAAAAACAGTCTTAAGTAAGCTACATACCGACTGTAGTCTGATCCAACCAATGATGTGCCGTTTACAGCGAGTATCTGATCACCGATTCGCAACCTCGTTTCCTATAAAAACACAGAGGTGTATTCTTTACCTAGGGTAGCCTCTTAAGTTTCAATGGTCTTGCTATCAATAAGGGTACTACGAAAAGGGTCCTAGTACATTAAAGCTTCCACTTGAGCTACAGAAGTGGTGCAAGCACAATAGCCGCTCAACTAGACAACCGTCTAACATGTCAATCCTATTCTCATGCTGAACGTTAGCACAAAGACCTTCCACAATGGAGGCGGACGCTCTACCACAAAGCCACCAGTCTAATGATGTATTTTTGCACAAAAAACATTTGTTTCTCCTTGCTTGAATTCAATTTGAGATTAAATCAAAATTTGCGTTTTGCGCTATAAAATTAATATATATGTATTGTCGAAAGATTTTACTAAAATATTATGGTCTTCATAACTTTTAGCTAGGAGACCCAGTACAATATAATTAATTCTCGTACTTTTAAGAAAATGCAACCGCTTTGATCTCGAAAACATAAACTTCGGCGACTGTTCTTAAACTTAGCGTATTCGCCTGGAGTAAAATGGCGGAAATCACACTGAACTAGCCATCGGATCGCCATCGCCATCGCGAAACCAGCGCAACCTTTTCAAATTCAGGATCGATTGCCCTACATAGATCTGTTGTTTGTAATCTGATTCGAGCCTGAACCCAACTTGTTCAGCACTTTTAAAGACATTTTACTTAAAAAACATAGACTCACCTCTGAGGCAGGGGTATTCGGAACGATAGTACGCACGTATATTCCATTGTTTTTCAAAGAAGTAAACTACAAAAACATAAAAGGAAAACATGCTAGAGATGCACAACATAAGCCAAATATTGCTGTATTTTTTTTAAGAGATATAACATGTGACCACTTTCGGCTGGGCCTTCAGAAACAAACTATTACGAAAACTCTCAGAATTTAAAAAAATCTTTAAAAGAGTTTTACTGCAGTTTTTTATTGTTATATACTTAAGGAACATAATTCGTGAAAAATAAAACATGTAAATAAAGAGAACGTCCACATACCATTCCATCGATCAAACCCAGACCCAAGCCCCTCTCACCGCGTGTCAAATCCACAACAAACACATCGTCGTCGCCGTTTAAATTTCCTGACAAGTCGCGATCAACATCTTCGTCGTCGGACGTCACATCATTAGCGTTGATCAGTACACGCGCTTGTTTGATGAGATCGTCGACACCGTGGACGTTTTTATCTGTCTGTTCTGATTTCTGGCTTGTTTCAGATTTGTTACTCTTTGAAGAGATCGTTACCGTGGTTGATTTCTTCGACTGTACTTGAATTGATTTTATCGAACCCACTTGTGCTTGCGGATTGCTTGTGGTGCGAATAATCCCATTCACAGCAATAGCGTTCTTTTCTCGCTCCTTTTTAGCCGCTGATTCAACATATTCCATGTCAATGTTACTTCGTGACCGAACCTTTTTTGACTTTTTCGTCGGTTTCGCTGATTCAGTTGCGACAACTTCTGTCACTACTATTATTTCCTCCTCTAAAACACAAAAAAGTATTTCTGAAGTTTAGAAATACACGTCAATACAAAACCTTCAAAATGAGTTTGTAGAGCAGCAAAAGTAAACATAGAAAGATAAAAAACGAGATAAAATCCTATAAAAAATGGGTAAGAAAACGTGAAATTGTAATGGCGTGTGGTCTTAGAGTTATGAAATTCGCTTTGTAATCACAAGGTCCGTGGTCCGGTGCACAGCGCGGGCATGTTTAGCAAGTGTATTTAGCACAGCTGCGGGCTAACCCATTCCACGTGAGTGAAATTGGGTAGGCAATACTGGTGTATACTTAATGTATACAATTAGAACACAGGACCCACATTGATAACAGTGTTTCCAACACACTGAAGTGGCTATATCCTGTATAAATATTCGGAACAATAATTATAACAACAATAAGTAGTCGTGTTAATTTTAAGGTAAAAACAATAAAGCTGAAACAGACCTGTGCTAAGCTTAGGTTCGGCGCTTTTGTTGAATCTTTCGTTAATCATGATCAAGTATCGTGAAAATTCTTCGCTGTTAGGTGCATTGTTTAAATCAAGCACAAAATTGGTCGACGGCAACATCAATGGCGGATGAGTGGCGAAACTTTCTAAAATTTCCGCTGAAATAAAATAACACAAATAAGTAATTGCGTTACAAACCACGTGACCATCACGTGATTCATCATAATTGCATCAATAATTGTCGACATGAAAAACCGTGAAATGGTATTCAAAATTAGGCCGTTTTTTGAATTTTTCTTCCAGTTGTAACTTAACCGTTGTAAAAAATGTTCTCCTGAAAAAAAAATTGACATGGCATAAAAACACTTACAAGATCTAAGAGCAGGTTCCACTTCTTCCGGAGGAGGGTACCAGCTTCTTGGTTTAGGCTTGCCACCAAGTTGATACTCATTCAATAACTGTTGTAGCTGTGCAGGATTCAGCGCGGAGAAGTCCATTCGCATTTGCTTCCAGTCAAACTAAATAAAGGGATTAACAATAAGAAGCGTACTTTTCTTGGATGGTTCAACATTTTAAACATAGGATGGCTGGCTACTCAGAATTTTTGAATAATAATTTTTCACAAAGTAAGAGAAACACCCACCTGCATTATCTGAACTTTAGGTGTTGATAACAAATCAACAGCAGCTAAAAACCTTGACATATGTTGCTCAAATGGTTTTGCCAATCCATTGCTTTGTGCCCAATCTTCTAAAACATCCAAGTTGCCGCGCATTTGCACTCCTTTTGTCCAACGCAAGAACTTCCCCCCGGGTGCTTTTTCCATGAGTGTGTTGAACAGCGAAGCATTTGAGAAGAAGAACAGGTAGGCAAAGAGCTGTGAAATGATTTGTGGATGCACTTGATACTCCTTCGCTGTTTCAAAAATGCTGTTAAAAATATTGACAATTTTTTCAATGGCAGGATGAACTGATTGTTGCTTGTTGTCGTTTTCATTTTCTGCTTCTTCAGCTTGAAATGGATTGATATCAATAATGGAAGGCAGAGCTACATATAACACCTAAACAAAAAATCTTTAATATAATGCTCGCCATATGCGTTCGTGTGTTTAATAAGTAATTTCACGCATCTAAATTGTTTGTAAGATTTCTTTTTGTCAAATATTTTGTTTTGCCATTTTAGTCTTTCCATAGCCTTTTGGAAATTTATAATGTCATCCCAAATTTAAAGCTTAATTTTCCAGTTTCCACTGCTACAATCAATTGCACAAAATTGTATGTTCTTGTATAATATTATGTAACCGCGATGTATAAGATATTGTGACTTTTAAGGTCACAAGTTTTTTTAAATCAAATTAGTTTCATTTGACGAAACTAGTAGCAGTTGCTTATTGAATCAATTTTAAAAGAAATTAAAAGCAGATCCCAACATCTCTGCACCCACTACATTTTATATATCTTGCAATTCACAACCATTCCTCAGTTATAAACATTACCTGGAACGTAAAAATTATTTATCATAGTTTTTCAATGTTATGACAAAACTCTCACCTTGGTTAAATGATACACTGTCTGTTGAAAAGTAAACATGATGACTTCTTCAAGGACGGTCAATAACTCTTCATCGGCAGTGAGAAGAGCTTCCTTACTCGTCGTCACTTTCTCTTGTGGTAGCAAATAGTCAGTTAGGTTACATTGGAGAAAATGTAACATTTCCAAAGCACTGGCCATCCAAAAAAGAACTGGTTTCAATTCAGGTAAAACACGGTCCAAAAGACGGGCAGGATCTTCCTCTCTAAATATAAAAATTAACATGTAAAGTAAAATATGCGTTCGTTTATAGCCATTCAGCTTCTTTTTTGCTTTGTTCCAAAAATTACCAATTATTGAGTTCAGCCTGGTTATTTTTCTTCAATCTATTTCAACCTGCCTCTAAAATTGCAAATTCAGTTTGTTGCAGCCTTTTTGTCTATTTTTTTAACCATCAAAGTTTTTCGCTTTCAAGTTTTCTTGCGATAATATTTGCCACTTTCTAAAGTCTCTTTTAAGCACAAACCCTGAAGGAAAATCCGTAAAATTAAAATTCAGCCTAAATTAAAAAAGACAACTATTTAATTTCAAGAATATTAACATACGAATCACTTAGTTGTATATAATTAACAACAAGAATATTATCCTCTGCTTTAAATAAGCGAAAGTTTGGTTAAAAAAATGCAACTTACTTTACAGAACTTTGTTTTCCAATTTCCTTGGTTTTTTCCTGAAAGAAAGTAATAAAAGTTTTTAAAATAATATAAAATATCAGCCTAACTTCAGCTTGTGGCTATTTGCATTAGGTCAGTGAGATGGTATGGCACCACTGCTTGTGACGTAATAAAGCATGTTTATTTTGGGCCACCTGTCTTCTGATTAGCCTGAAAATTTATATGTAGAAACACATGATAAGTCAATGCAGAATATGTAGCTTATGATAACGAATGTGTTTATTTTGTAACTTGTAATTGCCTGCTTATAATCATAATGTGAAGAGAATGGAGCTTTAGAATTCAAAAAGGAAGAAAATAATGTTACATTATGAAAAAATACCAACTATAGAGGACACAGATGAGAATTGTTACTTTCAAATAAAAACATACATTTGCCATGGGTGAACAATGTATAATTATTTAGCAATATAGTGCTGCTGTGTAAGCTATTCGAAATTTGCATGGCCTACATGTTGACCTTTCCTTAATATTCAACAACTGTGGTTAATGTAACTGGTGTGGTATACATTTCACAATTTATTGCTTTTGATGTACATACACACTTTTAGAGATTTTGTCCAATTGTTAAGTGGAAAATGCTGTCAAACAGAAACCAACCTTTAACATGCATGGTCAGTCATGTGATGTGTGCATATTAGGAGCAAGATTTTTCACAAAATTTTTTTCTTTTTTTTTTAAATATCATTTGGCATAATAAAACCTAAATATTTGGTTGAGCCTGGCATTTCTTTTAAGGTTTGGTGTGATACAAAAACAAAATATGTCATGTTTGTACCTATATTTTCGTAAGCACAATAAAATGCAGTACTGCATCATATATACGGAAATTCTTTTATTGTGAGTAAATAAGCCTTTTTCCTAACGCACTAAAGAACTTTTGTAATTTTGTCTTTCAAACTGTTGTAAGTATAAGTTTCTTAATGTTGTGGGTTTTCTCAGGATGCTGTTATTTATCAAATTTTGAGCTTTTTCCTAAGTTATGAAAACAAGAAATAGAGCATGTTTCACATTTTCCAAAGCCTTCGTACAGAAGAAAAACACCAACAGAGAAACACATACAGTTGGTGGTTACATGTGATTAGCAATAAGATAAACAATTACCGTATAAATACAAACAAAAATTTTGCTTTAAAATGAATGAGCATGAAATTTCACGTAATTTATTTGAATTGCCAATCAAATTGAAATGCATTGGGAGTTTCAAATGCAACATTATAATTTCAGAAAGAAAAAAAATCAAACAACTATAAATTTAAAATGCACTGAAGCGAACAGAAAACATTATTGAGTTTTTCCTTTAAGAAATTTTCTCTTAAAATGCATTTACACTATCTGGTACCTTGTACCTCCCTCATTCCTCATGATAACAGAAAAAAAGTATAAAAATTCCCTTTCTAACTTAAAAATCTAATCTAAGAATTTTTCAATTTCCTATTTATTCCAATCCACTCAACCCCTTTCTATTTTCTGCGTATAGAAAGTATAAAAATTTGCAACAAAAATTTAATTTATCCTGTTTTTTAAAATAAAAAAAAAATTATTAAACCATGGCAAATTCACACATTCTGCATTGAGTTAATTTTTCGCATTTATTTCATGTTTATTTAAAAGTAATATTTACTTTTCTGTATTTATTATTTACCAATACTTATAATAACTGTGCCAAACAACGAAGATAAAACAAGGATAATTTAATGCAGAACCAAAGTCAAGATATTTTTGTCATCATGAAATGAACACAATAGTTGTTAGCACAAATTTAAAAATTTGCATAAATTTGAAAAAAACTTATTACTTACCCACGCAATACCTTGGAGTCCACTTGAAATTTTTAATAGAAGTTTCCGTGTTTGGATTTCAGTGAAAGTGGCAGCGGAGTGTTCAATTGCCATCATAAAGAAGTATGCAGGTGTTAATTTAAAACCTAAAAACAACAATGTGCCTAAATCTCTATGGATCTCTAAACATGCATATTTTTAGCAGATGGCAGAAAATAATACTCTTTTGTAGACATAATTTATTGTAATTCTACCTCCTGTTGGTTCATCTGCAATATCAATGATGGTGTGAAGCAGTTCCTCTTCATCTTTTATTGCATATGCCAGCTGCAACTTACTTTTATTAACTTGCTTACGAGGAGCAAGATTTGTATGTCCTTTCGAGAGAAATGCATCATCAGAAGACACATCTGAATCTTCATCACTACCCTCTGTGTTTTCTGAAAAAATAGGGGCTTCAATCAGCTCAACTTGGACAGCTTTATCGTCTGAAGGAGCTTGATCAGTTCTTGTTTTATTTGGTATTGCATAAAGATCTTTCACATCCCCTAAAACTGATGATGAGTTAGCTGCATTTCTTAAGGTATCTACCCAAGTTAAAGAAAATGCAGGCTTGTTTAATTGGGTTGGATCTTTGAAAATAAACAAGTACTGCTTTCCAAAGCCGATTAAATAGCCAGGTTTAACCAATGTTGTAGAGGAGATCTGTGCACCATTTATAGTGATGTCTGCACCATTGGCAGGCTCAATAAATACTAAAAAGTTTATTTCATCCAAGTTTGTTTCAGCTGGTTCTTCTTCTAATTTTACTTTTTTATAAATCCAACAATGAGGAAGAAGAATATCAGAAGCATGTAGAGATATATTGCATTGTTTTTCTTCTCCTTCCATATAGGGACCAACTATGACAGTTGGATCATCTAACTTATGAATAAGAACATCTGAAGCATCTTTACATCCATGAATAAGCAGCAAATATGGTGTGTAAAGCGGTGCCATGTTTTGGTCCTGGCCAACCTGGCGGCTTGATATCCTATCACTTTTTGAATGAGGAGACAATGGTGCAGGTTTAAATTCTGACTTTTCAGTATTCGGAGAGGTGTGTGCAGCTCCATCACCACCACTTACAACACTTGAGTGATCAGAGTCATCAAACAGGCTAGTCTCAGAGTTACTACGGCCCATTCTGTCAGCAGTATTAATGAAAAAACAAGAGCTTTCCACATCAATTCTCCTTCTTAACTCAAATCGCCTTGATCTACCATTAGTTGGTTTCCATAAAGATTGCAAAACCAGAGGTTTCTCATTTTCATGAATAGCACGAACATACTCAGTTGTCCACTGTGGCTGCTCTTCATTAATGCTTTCAGTTTTCTTAGTTTTACTCTGTTTTTTACTCCCTTTTGTGGATGTGGCACTTTCAGATAATGTAAATTGGCCCACAACATCACAAAGGACATAGTCTTTAGGATTACCATCTTCAAACCCATACTTTTCCAGTGCCATTCTAACTACTTCCTGTGATGTGGATATTGTTGACACCCTGACTGCCTTGTAATTCGAACCTTTTGAAACATGATCACCAAAAACTTTTAGAATACCAGGTGTTAATTTATTTGTGGATAATTCAGTGCGACCCAATGTTCCATCTTTGTTTATATCTTTTTTCCTTTGTCCTTTCAACATATTGGAGAATGATTTGCTTCTTTTTTCTGCTGGTTTTTCTTTGTTTGATTTTCTGCTTTTCTTTTTCTTTTTATCTATGGATGTTTTGATGTCTAATTGGGGTGGATTATTATCTTGCTCAAAAAAGATAGAAGAATTAGAAAATGACAATTTTCTGTTTGTTTTTTCTTCAGTCAACTCACTTTCAGTAATTTCCTCAATGTTGTGGTAGGAATAAGGATGATTTGTGTCAGGATTTTCAAATTCTGGTGTTGCTTCAACACTTGCTTCAACACTTTCTGTCACAGTTTCTGTGATGGGGAGGAATTTGTTGTCATATAAGGTATTGCTTTGGGTAATTTCAGCATCAGTTATATCTAGGAACGAATCTGGTAAGGAATAATCTGGAGCAGAAACTTCTGCTGCAACAATTTCGGGTTCAACTGGAATTGGTGAATTTACACGATCTTTGGTTGAATGATTTTCGGGATTAACTAATATAGATGATCCAACATTAATTTCCCCCTTAGTGTTAGTCAATTTTTCACTCTCTAAGGGATCAGAAAAGCATACCGACTTTTCTTCTTTTTCAAGATGGGGTGCTGCAACTGTAAGAAGCGTTTTTGGAGAAGTTGTATCTTCGTATTCGTCGGGTGATTTATCTTCTTCAGAAAAGGGAGAAGACTCTACAGTATTTGCATTAACATCTATAATATCAGCTTCGAAAATTTCACCACCATTGACATGACTTAATTCATCCTCACTACTCAGTAATTCATTATCATTATCAAGGTTTTTAACATTTTTATCTTTACGCTTTTTAGATTTTTTCTCTGAGTTAGACTTATTCTTTTTCTTGTCCGTCTTTTCACTAGGATCCTTTTTGTGAACACCACCAACACTAAAACTAAACAACTTCTTCTTTTTTTCTGATTTAGTTACACCGTTCTGATGTGAAATTATTGCTCCTGGATCCTCTATGTTGTGTTCGTTGTGATTGCTTATGTGGTCCAAGTCTTCAATTTTATTCTGAAGAACAAAGCGTGGCACATTTCTGGTACTAATGGCACGAGCTAATGGACACTCTTTTAGTTGCAACAATGTCACTTGTTCTAAACAAAAACGTAAAGCATAGCAAAATTACACAAATTAATATATGGCTAGCTAGTTAAAAAATAGCTGGCTGACTACATAGCTTTCCAGAACAAGCCTGTTAGAATGGTTTTTGACTGAGTAGTGAACTAAACCACTTAAAAACATGCGTGTTCAAGTGTCACATATGATTGTTTAAAATGACAAGTTTTGAAGTGATTGGCAATTGATAAACAAAAATCAAAGCACAGCGACTCGTTTTAGATTTTTGAACGACTAATTGCTACTATTTCTAAAATTGTTTTTAAGTCACGTGATAATAACAACACACCCCCACGGTGCTTGGAAGTCTTATAAAAGACAATTTCTAAAGTTACTAATAAAATAAATTTATTTTTTTGCATATATTAAGAAATTGTGCAATATCTTTTTTTATTGCTGACAGTTTATCATTCAAATCGTACACAACTTACCACCATCGCTGATCTCGTAGAGAGAATATTGTTTATCTTCCTGTAGACTAAATTTTTCTACTAGCTTTGGTATTAACTCTCCTACGGTTGTTTTGTTTGTAAGTTGAACAGCTTTTGTCAGTTCACTCTCACCATCCACGATATAATAAAAACGTAAAGCTCCTTCAAAATCCAACTCCTACAAAAAATAACAATAACGATAATAAGTCAGCGTCTATTAACTTGTTTCGTCATTATTTAAGTAGAATTTTTATAATCAAAATTTTATTCTCAGTTTATTTCTAAGGAGCAAGTTTGAATAACTAAATAACCGAACATACACGGGAAGATACAGTTTTGTACATTTTCACCCCAATGGCCTTTTCTTTCCCGTCTAAGGTACAGGCAAAGCGATGGAAAGCTTATTTTCTGTCAATATATTTCACAAAACAAACGAGAATTGTTTAGTTCGGGAGACGAGATTTACCATATATGGTAGTAAAGTACATATATGTATCCTGTTGAGTGTGATTAAAATGCTTTTTATGTTTCTTGTTTGCACAGAAAAAGCTATTTAGTAGCTATTACGTTTGGATAACGGTGCATCCTAATTTACACGTGGTTAAAGTTTTCTACATACGCACACCTAGAAACTAGACAAAGTCGGATGCAACCCAGCTTATTATCATTGTTGCCTGTATATTATGATTTTTGTCTCTATTAAAGTGTCTAAAGTCGTAATTAAATTTAAAAAAATATTATACCTAAATGCTTAAACCTTGATTTACCCTTCAACTACTCTCGTAATCCAGGTATTTTTGCTTTTTCAAAATAAGAAAAGAGTTCGAATTTTTTCTCGCTATCTTTTCCCTCATAATAAAAAAGCAAAAATCCTCTGGGGACGAGAGTTCACTTTTTAACAGTGACATTAAAGCTTGAACTATTTTTTGTGCTGATAATCCAACAATTGAACATCAATTGAAACGACTTGGTTCTTGTATTATGTACTTACTTACCTCGATAAGAATAAAGTGATCTCTTAAAACGCCATAAAAACTTTGACACGATCGATTAAATTACTTCACATTTATATTTTTAAAGACAAACAGAACTTATAAATAAATATTTTTCTCTATTTGAAGATCTTTATCTCAATAACGCGCATACCAAAACATCGTAATTGCGCAATTGTGTTACTGCTATTATTATTGTCCATTTTATCGCTTTTGCTCTTTTTTTAATAAACACCCGAGCTAACTATACGGGGAGATATTAAGTACCAGAACGAAATTGTTTTAAATTTCTGCAAAAAAAACAAACAATAAACATCCACCGATCTCGTTCCCTGGGCTTCTTTTGTGTCGAAATTTAATATAAAAAACCTAGCAAGCTCTGGAAACGAGTTTCAACATGTACCTGATTGAGTCGTTTCGTTTATGAGTATCTGTATAGTAGTTTGAAACTTGACAGTATTTATACATTCTTGTTTTGTAAATTTTTGGCAACTGCACTGAGTAATTTCGAAGTTGTTTTATAGACTGTTTCTTGCTAGACATACTCGTAAATAAATAAACTTTAAGATTTATCTTAAAGAGGTTTGGGAACGAGAATGGGAAAATCAAAACTTAAATCTAATGCGTCTAACGCTTGCATCTATTAGGGTGTCCTTCGAAAGTCGAATAATTATAAATAACCTGAAATTCTGAATCTTGAAACTTCACAGGTAAATATCCTTCATTCAGAATCATCGGGATTTCTTCGTTTGCATCGTATTCCTTCCAAGACTTTGTTCTCTGCAGTTTCTGTTGCAACGGGTATTCCACCTCCATGTTTCAACACCGATTTCACAATTTCACAAGTTTTTAGTTAATTTACAAGCACTCTAAAAAGCAAAAACAGGTAGACTGTGTCTTTTAGATTTCTTTTATTCGTGTCGGAAACAAACGTCATATGAAAGTGATCAGCTTATATCTTTAAAGTTTCTCAAGCCTGCTTAAAACGTCCATCAAGAATATCTACCACGTATAATCTTGAATATTTTTTGACAATTTAGCCAAACTCTTCGAGGGAGTTTCTTGTTAAAGAAAATTATTATGAGGACAACTAAATTCTTTCTGCTTTTCGCGTTGTAACTATTACAACATTAGAGACCTTCGAAAGTAATGAGAATTTTTTTAACAATCACATTAATCATAACAGACGTTTAAAAATTTAACAAACGCAAATCCATAGCGGATAGAAAATGATTGGAGCGATAAGCTAATAAATCGTTGTAAAACACTCCGACATAAAGATTCTCACATAAAATAACATTCAAATGTAATTGGGCAAATAACTTTCGCCCAACTTTTATCTGCTACAACAAGAAAATTAATACGTTAACCCAAGGTTATCTTATTTTCAACATTCAACATTAACTATGAACCAACAAAATGTTGGATGTTATCTGAGAAGAGTAGATAGACTGTTAATATGGTTCTGTGATGTGGATGACTGGCAAACCACGTTCCCAGGTCTTTTTGTTTTTTCAAATCCAACTTTCACTTTTCATTTCCATTCTGTCAGCATAAGGCATATAAGAGTCATGGTAGCGAGGTTGCTCTTTACTTTTGGTTATCCCTATCAAACGGAAGTTTGATATAGATAAACCCTAGAAAAGACTCCAATAAATTTTGCATAACAAATACAAAAAATGTTAAGAGAGTTTCCAACCCCATATTCCTGAGGACATTTTACCTGACTGATGATAAACTCAACATAGGATCCGTGTTGAAGACTGAGGAAAAAAGTTCCTGGGAACGAGGATGATTCTAACACATCAAAAAATTATGTACGTTGTGAAAATTGTAAATTAACACTGCATCTATTTTGTAAGCAGTTTTCAATTCTCTATAAAATCATTTAAACCAAACTTGATGCTGAAGGCACTCTGGTTTAACATTATAGCATAATTTTACCATAATATGGTAAAAGAAGAAGATGTACCACACAACAATAATCTGTACTTTTTGCACCGTCAAACCAAGATCCGAGGAATAACATCTGAGTAAGCATGAAAAATACTGGTTAAAACCTTTTTTAGATGATGACGAGTTTTATCCAACCATCAAAAGTATATATATATCTATCCATGGGAAAATCTCTTACCCATTAAGATATCCTTTATTACCAAAATTCAATAAGTTGCATGCATTGGAAAATAAAACCTTCGTTGATGTTCTAACATGCAAGGGCTTTGTAGGTCGTTTGAAGAAATATAAACTTTATATCAATCCCGGTGGAGAGCTATGTTTTTATTGCAAATCTTTGGGATCAGATAAAAAGCAGGATCTAAATTAATACCGCTTTGGTAGTGGAAAGTAAATGAGGAAAAAAAGTATTGTTTTTGAACAGCAAGTAACGTATTTATGAAAAAATTCTAATATTCTAAAGAATACCAATTTTTATACGCATGATAATACTGTTGTTTCTCAAAGCACATTGTCCACTTTGTTTTAAGGCATTCCTTCGTGTATGATCCATCACAAATTATTTTACCATGATGCATATTATGAAGGATATTTTGATATCCGCTAAGCACCATGCAATGAAGAATTAAGCTTAATTATTATTGGCTGATTGCTAAGCTCGGCCTCAAAAGAAAACGGCCGGGAGATTTCATTTAAACAGAAAGCCATTAAAACAACGGTTGTATTGAAGTAAAGGCCATAACATATTCCGAAGAAAATTACTGAAACACTTAGATCAAGAAAAAAACAAATTTTTTCTTTTTGATAAATGTATTTATGATAAACGCAGAAGATATACAACTAATAAAGGTTAAACAATACGTCTCAAAAAACACGTCATCGGCACGTCACTAGCACGTCGTTTCGTTAAAACGTGTTATTACCAGCTAGATTGATACTTGATGGGTCAAACGGCGTCCCTTTAAACGGCGAACCTTCAGCGTCCCAAGCTTCTTTTAGTAAATCATGCGTTTTCTAAATATAGATTGTAGTAACAGGAAAATCATGACAAGTCAATTACTAACTAGATTACTGTCCACACCAGATTAAAGTGATTACTTCCTTATTACATGTATAAACATATTTTATGTACTATTGTGGTTTTTTATAAAATTTATAGGAATAATTGAGCATAAAAATGAACCACAAACGAGGTGTTCTGTTTGATAAACTTATCGTAACAGATATTCGATAGAAAGGAGAGTGAAATAGTTTTAGTCAAGAACTACGAAAAAAATATATATATTTTAGTATTTAATGTATTGATAACAATTGGTTTCATAGCAAAATGCTTTCGTAATTCCCCCACAACATCAATAAATTTTCGTCATATGTAAGATTTGATCATTTTTCAAGCAGACGTTTTTTATGAATCGACCGAATGTATAATATGGGCAGTGAGAATCAAACGACGATTAATTTTCTTCAATTTATTTTTTCTCCCCAACAAATCGTTCTAATAATCATCCCTCTTACGAAAAAATATTTTCAGTGACTCTTTTTGACATTTTGGTTTTTAAATATCTTAATCGCGAGCTAGCAACTGCTAACACCTAATATACGAGTGTTGTTTTTTTTAATGTAAATTACAAAGCAACTAAAACAACAAAACGATGGAATACTACAGAGTGTCCCCCCTTTGTGGATTCGTTTCTGGTAATTAATGCTATAACGCAAAGACGAACCTGTTCGTCACTGGTTGGTTTGCCCATCATCTTCTGCTGTTGATCATACATCACTTTTCGAATATCAGCTTGTGTTTGCGTGTCGAACTCGTGAACATGTTGCGTCGTATCGATGTCTTCACGCGCGATTTCTGCGTCACCCACTATCACTGCCGTCCACCATTTTTGCTGTGCTTTTTCTAAATTGATTGAGATTTGTTCGCCCGGTGTAAGGCTCCACAAGCTGTCTTCGCAAATAATGCGGTTGGTAAGATCACCTTCTATTAACAAGTTGTCTTTTAACTTGCAATCTAAAGAGAAACATAAACTGGTTGAATTGCAACTCAACGAAAATACAACGAAAATTCATCAAAAATTTAAGGAAAACCCAACGAAATTCAACACAAATTCAACGAAAATACAACGGCAACTCAACAAAAATCCATCAAAATTCAAGGAGTAATTAATTATATACTGCAAAAACTAAATGCTTGCGTGTTAAAAATCTGTGCACAAAGACGTTGATGACGATAGATAATCTCGTCTTCTAGATTGCTTATCGATTCGTGAAAGCGCTAGCTACATGTCAAAAAGAGAAAAGAAGTCATGGGAACGAGATTTGCTGAATGTTCAACGTCCGAGGCAACACTTCGGTAATTTTCGAACTGTCGAACGTAGCATCGTAAGCTAGGTTTCTTTAACTTTAACGACTTCACCAGGGTGACCGCTAATAAAATGAGAACATAAGTAAGAATGTTAAGGAGAATTAAGGAGACAAATTGACATTTTTTAAGGATATTTTGCTGCGAACGAGAATAAAAAAATAAAAAAATAAGGATAATTAAGGAGAAAAATAATTTTAGTTCTCTATCTTCAATGTTACATACTATGTTCTATGATAAGAAAATTATACATATTATACATATAAATTATGCCCTGAAAGAGAGAAAATATAGAATTTCAGGTAACAGAGAAATGTCTTATTTCACTGGTGATGAACAATCGATGAACACATTTGCAAAAAAGTTACGATCAGAAAAATTAAGAAGAAAATAAGGAGAATAGCTAAAACTTCAATTTTTTTAAGTATGTTTAAGTACTTTTAAGTAGATTTTCTTTTTCTAAGGTTATTTAAGGAATATAAGGAGGAGTGGTCACCCTGTTTACGGGAACACTTTACCGGAAACATCTCAACTTTTGAGGTCGTCACTGTACCTAACGAATTTTTTATTTGGGTCACTTTTGGACCTCAAACAGAAGCAGGCACTAAAAGACCAAATGAGCATTCAGTATGTTATTGTTAAATTTTGTGTTGTTGCGATGTTATGGTACCAGAAATGTTCTCCACATAGCGTAAACTCCAACTGTTGGCTTACAGATCGTCAACGTATAAATGTCTGACTTATGTTTAGTCAAATGCACAAACCTGAGGTCGAAAGCAATCTGAAGTTTCGTCTAATTAGATCAAAACACGGGATTAAAACACGGGATTAAAACACGGTATCAAGACACGGGATCAAGACACGGGATCAAGACACGGGATCAAGACACGGGATCAAAACACGGGATCAAAACACGGGGTCAAAACACGGGATTAAAACACGGGATTAAAAACAGAAAAAATCTTTACAAAAGAGAAGATTTTCCTAAAAAACACAACCTCAATAAAATTCTTGTGCAAATTAAAATTTCACTTATATTTTTCTCACTAATTTAATTTTTGCGCACCTGCGCTTAGCGAACAATTAAATTCGAAGGGGGCGTAGGCTTAGGACACTCTTACAGGTAGTGGCATATAAAAAAAATCTTGATGAGCATTTAAACCTTCGTTTTTAATGGCTGATTAGCGCTCAAAAGCTTCATTAATACATAGTCACAAGAGAGAGTACCTGACCTAGAACGGGTGGTCCGAAAGTAAGGGGACTGAATGTTGTAAAATGGCTGCAGCGAAGGAAGATTTCCTTTATGGTGAAGACCTTAATGCTATATTGGAGGCTATAGATGAAGACATTTTGCTAAGTAATTCAGATTTTGACGTGGAACTAACCATACCGGAGGAGGACACAAAAGTCACCTTTAGCTGTAGTTTGTGTCCTAAAGTTTGTGTTTCTAAAAGAGGATTAACACGCCACACCAACGCGAAACATAGTGACCACGACAAAGGTGACTCTGCAGGATCGGGTGATAGAGATTTCAAGGAAGCTGAGAAGATGTTACATCCACTGTATTTTAAAAAATATATGGAAGAAGCTGTTTCAAAATTGGCTGGTGATGAATGTTACCCATCAGAAATCACCAATGAATTTAAAATGTTCAAAGTTGGTGGCCTTGACAATGTTTTACCGTCTTATGCTCTTGTGAAAGACCTTATAAAATCGTTCGATGGGGATGCTGAAAAGTTTTATCCGTTGTTTTATAAGAATATTTTGGATATAGAGCATCCCTTTGGTTCAAGCTTGAGTCGCAACTGTAGCGTACTGTTGGGATTTGAATTAGCAAATCTAGTTTTGTGTCACTTGTCTGGTTCAACATACAAAGACGATCTTCCGCAAGTGTCAAATAAGTCATCATACACCTTTTCAGAGAAAGAACTATCTGTGATATCTTATCTTGGTGGATATGTCTTCAGTACCATGTATCGTCGTATACGCTTCTCGTCAAGAAAGACCTCACAACACATATACCACCAACAATATCTAGCTATCCTGTTGGCAGGAAAATCTGAGGACACACAAGATATACCACAAAACAAATTAGTCAATGCTAGGAACCGTGGTGGCTTATGGAAGGTTAAAAAGGAAGTGGTTTTAATATTTACATCTGCTGAAGAACTTTTTCGTTCATACACCAGCAAAAGCTGCAGCAAAATTGACAGTAAAGAAATAGTTTCTTGTCTGATGAAGAATTTTGATGTTAAGTCTAATTTCAACAAAATTCTGCAGCTTTGCACTGAGTCGTTGAATAAAGAGGTTTCTTTGAACTTGTTAGAAGATCTGCTTTTGTTGTTTGTCAAAGTAAGAACTTTTTCTTATGTCAAAGATAAACAGCAATTACACAAAATAGCATCTGATGCTAAGAAATCAAAATCACTGCGCACTGAGCTGAAGAAAAAGACATCCTCACTGGATCAAGGTCATTATTAAAATGGCTATCACATAAAAAACAGCTATTTTTATAGCTACACATTTATAAAAAATCATTATGCTGGCATAGCTATAGCTAGTGAGCTAGCTGTAGTTTCCGATCTTGAATTTCTGATGTTTTCACAATTTTTTTTAAATATATACTATACTAAAAATTGTAGCTAGTATGAATATGATCATAACTATGTCCAGGTCAAATTCTGAGAGTCATAAAGGATCAAGCAATACTTGCTCCTTATTCAACTAAGTTTTTATGGTTGAAAAAACCTTCACTGGCATTTTGTTTAATTATGCTACCGGGGGTACTACTTGATAAAAAAAATATCATCCAACTGTAATCAGGAAAATTTATGTTAAGTAGGAAATAAAATATGATTTATCTTCCAATGCTAAAACCGTAGAGATGGTCGACAATATTTTTCGAAAAAAAACATGATATACTTTTCAAACAAAATAAATTCAATAACATGCAATCCAGAGAATGAATGAATACGGTTTGTTGTAATTGACTTTCATCTGAATGTATTGTGAATTTTTTGGAGATGGTGTGTTTGTTGAAGTACAATGTTTGGGAAATGGATGAATCGGTAACCCCAGGACAATTTTGATATTTCGAAATCTCTCTGATCAAGTTTGATAAAGTGATATTTCGGACTGATCGTTTATAAAGTTTATAAATATTGTGATGGTCAGGAAGACTCCAAGTGTATCCACGGATAGTGAATGATAATGAGTCATTAACATATATTTCCAACTTAGGATTGACATGAATATTGTCACATGCCTAAAATTTTACTGCATCAGCAGCAGATATATCCAAATTCTAACCACAAGGAAGCTTAAGCATTTTGGCTCGATTTACAAAATTCTCGAACGATTGATAGCATATATGGGTGGTCGGTTCCACTGTTATATTTAACTTTTTCTCTGCAATATTTTTTGCTGAAGGTCGTGGTTTGACTGATGTGCTGTAAAAGAGTAAACACAAACATTATATACTTGACTGATGTGACATGTTTTGTAAATGTAAATATAGCTATAGTTATATATATATATATATATATATATATATATATATATATATATATATATATATATATATATATATATATATATATATATATATATACCTTGAAGCAGGAATACTTTTCTCTGGAAAATTCAATGTTGGTATGGAACCAGGAGTGTTTTTCCTTTATCATCTAGAAGAAAGTATAATATATGCATTATTATCACAGTCGTGATTATTATATGTAAAATATCCTTTTTCTGTAGTTGAAATATCTGAAAGTGTATTGAATCACACTTACGTTGTACTATCTGGCTTTGTAGAAAATGCTTCTCACAAATATACAGATTACGTTTATCTATTTGTGCTCTCAACTGTTTATCAATAACGCGATCTTTGATTATCACAGCGACTAGCTTGTCTCTCCAGGATGCGTTGTACTCGTCATTCGCTTGAGTAATTTTGAAAATAGAAATTCCACTTGTTCTACGGGAGCTAGAGCAACCACACACTGAACAATTAGCTCCAACCATAGTTTATAATACCAAAAATCCAGGTAAACTTCTGCAAAGTACCTAGCATACAAAGCTTCCCGCCTGTTTTTGAATTTTTGGTCCCCCTAAAAGTAGACTGGGCACTAGAAAATTTTTGAACGCGAGTCAGATACCGGAGTGGAGCTCAATCACGGCAGTACCCAGACTATCTCTCTTTCTTATGACTATGATTAATATTATTATTTTACATCCCTTATCCCAATAAAATGTCGAAATTTACTTATACTAAAACTTTGGCCTAAATGCAAATCAAAATCGGTGTAGCTTCACAAATAAAGTTTTCATTTTGCTATTTGATATTGAAATACTATAGATCTAAACTAATACTGCAAAAGAATCAAAATAAAATTTATTATTAAACAGCGGTTTTGATCCTGATTCTACTTATTATATTTATTCAGTCATACTGCAAGGATAGTATGGGTGTTTGGCATAGCTTACAATAAAATGTAATTTTTACTATTTTTTTTCATAATGCTTTGTTTCTAAACTATAATTATAAATTTTACGTTCCGTCCATCACCACACACCACTATTTTTTTTGGTTCCTTGATTCTCTGCCTCTTCGTGTCCGCATCTGCTTTAATTTATTTTCAATATTGTGATTTGGCTGGTCATCATGAGTAAGAAATGGTATGGCAAAATCTATGCGGACTAAACCAACCTACAAAGCTCATCAAACTTTCATTGATTCAACCTTGATCAAATTACAATTCTTAACCATGTTTCCGAAATGGTCATTTTTCGCGTAAAATCGTGCGTATCGGAATTTAAATTAAAAGCACGCAAAACCATTTATGTGAAAGAACTAATTTTTACAGCTCACACAAAATCTAAATATTTTTTCTTCTTTAAGATATGTCAACTTAAACGATTGTGATCCACAGACACATCAATCATATGTCAAACATCAACTTTCGTTTTACAGTACAAACAATAAGCACAGCTTTGTCGATTTCATTACAAAACAGCACATGCGCCACACAGCCGCAACAGATTACACAGTGAATTTTAGGGGCGACATATATAACCAATCCCCCCTAAACTTAATCCACTGTGATATGTATAAGCACAAACGGGCAAACAAAACCCTTACCAGCAGGGAGATTTTTTTTCAGCCTCACTTTCAAATGTTCTGGTTTAATATCAATAGAGAGGTCTTTTGATTTCTTCACAAAACTTGGTACTGGTATCAGGATGTCGACATCGGATATGGATTGAGACCAGGTGTACCGATCAGTTTTTCCACCATTAAAACAATCATTTGAGTTTGATGGATTGCTGGAATAAAAACATGCCGTTAAAGAAGAGAATTGAGTACAAAAACAAGAAATTGGATACAGTAGTTTTGCAAGGAACTTTTGATTTCACCGGTGTTACTTCGATATCAGTTAGGGTACAATTTTTTACTTGCTTTGCTTTTGCTCTAGTTTGTAAATTACGTTTTTACATGAATTAATAAAATGGGAAACATAATTTTTAAAATCTTGACGTTACTTTTCTTTCTGAAGATCCTTAGTTAGCTTCTCTACAGCTTTATCTAGTTCGGCTATGTTAGCTTTTTTTTCGGTGACCTTCCTTCTAAAAGCATTTGCTTTAAGTAAAAAGTTCATGTTCTCAGATTTCTCAGCTTTGTAGCAGAGTTTTTCAATATCCGTGTTTAGTGCATTGATGAATGAGATTAATCTTTTCTTATGGTTTTTAACATTGTTGATTTCGTCTGTTATTGACTTTCTTTTGTTTGATTTCTTGTCTTCGTTGACTTTTCTTTTTTGGTCTTCCAGATGTGTTCCGTATCTTTGTCTGGCAGCTTTACAACTTTTCAACAGACCATTACTCAATTGATACTAATGCAAATCCACATTGTATGATTGTAGGTGGTCATATATATTTGGCTAACAATAGATTTCTCTTGAAGATTCTCAATCAACAGTTCTTTATTGATAATCCCCGTTCAGCAGCAGATTGACTGTGTGATAATGTGAAGATCACTTTACAGATGGCCCATAACGCTTTTTGATCTTTGAAATACGGCCTTAGGAATTCATCCACTCTTGATTTGCTGAAATCAAATTGCACAAACTCTTCCTTAGTAGGTGCGTCGAGCGATGACAAGAATTTCTCAAGCTCTTCTTTTGCCGAATCTGCCACAGAAGGCAACACATGATCAACCTGATGAAGCTTTGCAACCAGAGATATAAACTGACTTGTAGCTTTCTGTTGGTTCTGTACCATATTGACTGGTGATAATGAGGAGGAGCATCGAACGATAAGATACTTCAAGGGACTTCTTTCTTGTAGCTTCAATATCAGATTAGTTAGAAAAGCCACACAATCTTTTCGGAACCGATGTTTTGCCCTATCTGTTATCTCTTTTGACCGCAAGATAGCCTTTACAGCTGTGCCTGTGTTCACCATGTCAACTGGCAATCGATTCTGGACCTCCTCAACATCAATGTTAATAAGTTTACGAGGATTATTCGCTTCATTCATAACCTCCTTACGAATAAAAAGGTTCAAGATTTTTCTAGTCATTCCCTCAAGCACATCACTCAAGAAAGGAACCATAGGATTATCTGATTGGAAAGCAACCAAGTAACATTTCAGGGTCGTTGCAATATTCTTGAAAAAGGTAAACTTTGCGACCATAAGTTTTTCCTTATAAGCAGCCAAAAGAACATCATAGGATTTGCACTTTGGCCGTTTGCTTTTGCTGAGACTCTCCCAATAAGACATAACTTTGACAACATTGTCCCACAATTCAATTGCTCTTGCTGCTACGTCCTCGTTCTCAATCCATCTTGTGGCGCAAAATCTGTGAATTAAATCAATATTACCAAATTGTTGTTGTTAAGTCTGTTGAACTGTGTCAGTTACTATGAAACCAAAGGTTTTCATGTCTGTTAAATCTGTTGAGCTGTCAGTTTAGGTTACTATGAAAACAAATGTTGTCATGTCTGGAATCTGTTCAACAAACCTTAACGGGAATACATCAGATTTGGTTTCCCGGATGTAAATATCCCTTCTAGCTGGAGAGTTGTGAAATATTTGCCACATAGCTTTAAGTATCTTCTTGATATTCCAAGGTATTGCTTCTACGCAAGTGCAGAATGTACCATGAATAACATGAAGACCACAGCTCCCTTTGTCAAGTTGCTTTGGTATCTCCGATTCATCATCATCATCATCATCATCATCATCATCATCATCATCATCATCATCATCATCATCATCATCATCATCATCATCATCATCATCATCATCATCATCATCATCATCATCATCATCATCATCATCATCATCATCATCATCATCATCATCATCATCATCATCATCATCATCATCATCATCATCATCATCATCATCATCATCATCATCATCATCATCATCATCATCATCATCATCATCATCATCATCATCATCATCATCATCATCATCATCATCATCATCATCATCATCATCATCATCATCATCATCATCATCATCATCATCATCATCATCATCATCATCATCATCATCATCATCATCATCATCATCATCATCATCATCATCATCATCATCATCATCATCATCATCATCATCATCATCATCATCATCATCATCATCATCATCATCATCATCATCATCATCATCATCATCATCATCATCATCATCATCATCATCATCATCATCATCATCATCATCATCATCATCATCATCATCATCATCATCATCATCATCATCATCATCATCATCATCATCATCATCATCATCATCATCATCATCATCATCATCATCATCATCATCATCATCATCATCATCATCATCATCATCATCATCATCATCATCATCATCATCATCATCATCATCATCATCATCATCATCATCATCATCATCATCATCATCATCATCATCATCATCATCATCATCATCATCATCATCATCATCATCATCATCATCATCATCATCATCATCATCATCATCATCATCATCATCATCATCATCATCATCATCATCATCATCATCATCATCATCATCATCATCATCATCATCATCATCATCATCATCATCATCATCATCATCATCATCATCATCATCATCATCATCATCATCATCATCATCATCATCATCATCATCATCATCATCATCATCATCATCATCATCATCATCATCATCATCATCATCATCATCATCATCATCATCATCATCATCATCATCATCATCATCATCATCATCATCATCATCATCATCATCATCATCATCATCATCATCATCATCATCATCATCATCATCATCATCATCATCATCATCATCATCATCATCATCATCATCATCATCATCATCATCATCATCATCATCATCATCATCATCATCATCATCATCATCATCATCATCATCATCATCATCATCATCATCATCATCATCATCATCATCATCATCATCATCATCATCATCATCATCATCATCATCATCATCATCATCATCATCATCATCATCATCATCATCATCATCATCATCATCATCATCATCATCATCATCATCATCATCATCATCATCATCATCATCATCATCATCATCATCATCATCATCATCATCATCATCATCATCATCATCATCATCATCATCATCATCATCATCATCATCATCATCATCATCATCATCATCATCATCATCATCATCATCATCATCATCATCATCATCATCATCATCATCATCATCATTGAAGAAACATTGAAGAAACATTGATTGAAAACAATTTTACCACGCAGATTACATCAATATAAGTTATCATTGCTTGTAAACTAAGCAGTCAAATGACAATGTATAATAAAACAAATTTATAGTATAATAAAACTAAACACAACTATGTTATATTGCAACAAAGCTTGACAATGAAACTGTTCAAAAAATCGAAATTAAGTTTTCTTGAAATTTATGCTACAAAATATAAACTGCAAAAATATTTAGCCAGTCAAAAACTTAGGTTGTTAAGGAAAAAAAGTTCCATGACTTTTCCATGACTTTTTCATGAAAATCCTGTTTTCCATGACTTTTTCCAGACCAAATAAAATTCCATGACTTTTCCATGATTTCCAGAAATTCCATGACTTGTGGCCACCCTGTTGATACCCATAAACTTAAGTAAAGGTCAGAATTTGTCACCACGATCTAGCACGTTAACCCCCCCAGCCCTTGACTAATATGACAATGGTAAGCATCCAGCTAAGTTCTAATTCAACTTTTTTAATAAACAACGATTCTGGTTCTCACAGCAATACAATGACTTTGATGACTAATTTTTTTGAAAACAGATACAGTTGAATGTCTAACATAACAGATATACCTTATTTTCTAACCTTTGTGAAGCAGCTTCAGTAAAGTCAGTTTCTGAAGATTCCAACGAGGACGTCTTTCGCTCAGTCTTCTGTTCAGTGTTAACTTCCACCTCATGAGCTACATTTGGTATCTCTGTTGGTATGGAAGTGGATGATGTTTGTATCGACTGTTTCGGAGGAGGCCTTGCTGCCTATAAATTGAGTTGTGGAAATAAACACCAGAACTAAAATTATTATTTTAAGAGAATGAGATTCTGTGCAGGCGAGTCCTGCTTGACTATGAGTCCAATATGTCTTCCTTTTCGCATTTAGTGTTTCATTTTAAAGATCATTGGTAACAAAAATATTGATTTTGGAGTACCGTAAATCCTCTAATAAATGCTCCATTCTTTTTAACGCCTCCTATTTTTAAGCTCTCCCTAATTAATGTCCCTCATCCTCTAGATAATGCGCCCTTTAATTAACCCCCCCCCCCCTTAAAAGGGGAGTTTATAGGGGAAATATTACCAAGCATATCATAAAGATCCTACAGGTAAGGACAAAAGAAAAACAAATCATTTCAAAATGTGTGCGTCATTTTTTTTGCTCTGTTTTTGCTATATAATTCCTCATACAATGAATGGAAACTTTTTGTATATCTTTCTGGTTTTGTGATAAATTCAGAGTTGGTTCTTTTTTCTTGTTTAACTGCTCGTTTAATACTGAAGAAGTCCGTTTACAAGAGGTATAACAGTCAAATTTTGCAGGAAAACTAATGCAATCTCCATTTACCGCTTTCCAATGACAGTAGAATTTATGAAATTTGCTGGATCAGCATTTAAGAACACATCAAACTTGATAACTCCAAAGAGACGTGTTCAACCAAATTGCTTTCTTCATTTTCTTTCTTTGGTAAATCGTGATTGAAAATTTATCATACTCTCTAGCTATATCTCTTGAGTCTGGTTTTCATTCAAAACAGGTCCCAATTTTTTCTGTGTAAAAGCACGAATTTACTGTGAGGTTTATCTACCCGTGCCATCTCTGGATAGAGAAATTTGTTTATGATTTTTTTCCAAAAATTTGAACTTGCAGAGTAATCTAACAATAAGAAAATAACACCAGAGCAATAAATCGCTCCGCAAAGGTTACAATGATTTAAACTGGGTGAGCAATCTGAATAAATAGAATATGTTATCACAAGTTTTTTTTATTTATTTTATTTTTTAAATATTTTTCGGTTCTTTTTTACTGTAAATAATAAGAAAGAGAACATTGATTTTCATGTGTGATGAATTGATATTGCTCAGTCAGAAAAACATTTTTTGGAATTGGGGAAGCAATTAATGGTTCAGCTAGTTTCTCATTTCTTAGAATTGGGTGAGCCTTTGCGTGAGCAAGAGCAATTGTCCTCCCCAAGCCTGCTAACATTCGAATACTTAAATTAGAACAAGCAAAGCAAAGCAAAATAACATTTCATTCCCTCTCTTGAACCAAACAACATGGCTAATTTTTTAAAGAAACGTCCCACAATTTAAAGAAACGTAACTTTTATCCTATGAAATTAAAAGAGCAAGTTATAAAATTTGCAAAATCAAATTCAAACAAAAGTGTGGCAATAAATCCCACATTGACAATTGACATAAGTCACGAATTGATAAGATGTGTGGCGAAGATAACACTCTGAAAGATTTGTTTGGTGCAAGTCGTGGTTGGTTGGAGAAATTCACTTGTGCAGGTAAGCACAAATTGCCAACATTTGGGAAGATCTTTGTTTCAGTTCAACCCTCGTTTAAATAAATTCTTTAATCCTAAAAGTGATAAACGCTAAAACATGTTACAATTTTTTTTAGAGGAACAACAACAGCTCAAAAGGATCCATCCCAGCAGATTGGTGGCTTTTGTTATAGCTTTGGCTATGAAAACCCTTCTGATATCTTTGCAATGGATGAAACACCTGTTTGGGCTGATATGGTGAGCAGTACCACAGTTAATAAAACTGGGTAGAAAGATGTTATACTGAAAACTATTGCCCTAAAAAAGTTCGAGTCAGTGTGTGCCTTACTACCAAAGCAGATGACGCCATTTATTGTCTTTGTTGGTGCCAAACAGGAAACAGCTGCATTGAACAAAGAATTCAAAACAAAATGTGTCGTGGCATCATCTGCTGATGGTTGAATGAATGGACAACTTACAATAGAGTGGTGTAAGGAAGTAATCAGATTGTTCTCATTTTGAAAAAAAACTCATATGACTGATGAGGCTAAAGTGTCAATGAAGGACATGAAAGTTGAAAGTGCTCTTGTACCAGGCAGATGTAGAAAATACATTCAGATCCCAGACTTTTACTTGAATAAATCCTTGAAAGGTTACGTCTCTGAAATGTATGATGAGTGATTCGCTAATGGCAACAATATACCGTGCCAGAAAACGTGAAGCCAGGCCCCAGGAGCATAGTTGTTGAATGGACATGAAAATAAAAAATATATCCAAGGATCTCATTGATCAAGATGAATGAGGTAAAGATGGCACAATTCACTGTATCAAACAAAATCAATCCTGTGCAGCAAGTAAAGATCTTTAAAACGTCAAACAAACTTGATCAATGATTATGGAAGTCAACCCATTATTGACCCTCTTGACAAAGACTAAAATGAGAATGATGTTGTTAATGTTTTGTAAAGTCATGGTTTCTTTTTTAAACTCCTTTCTCTAATTAACGCCTTCTCTTAGAATCGAAAAATCAAATAAACACCCTGGGTGTTTATTAGAGGATTTGTGGTAATATAATTAGTTGTAACAAGTTCGGGTGACTAACAATTCAATAAGTATAAAATTCTGTTTTGTCAAATGTTGGGTCCACAAAATACACATAAGTGGTAAAAATCATATTTTCTAATAATCAAACACCCCCTATATCCAAATTGGTATAATAAATTTGCTGCCTTGATGCACAGAGCTGACCACCAGGCTCATTAACTAATATTTATATATACAATATCATTCTTAACAAACAATAACAAGATGTATGATATACGTAAACAACCTCACAAATAAAGTTTACAAAAAGCTGTCTATCAAATTGTGATTTTCGTTCCGAAGTTAGACACAACATATTTTGCTATTCAAATGGGCAATAACATTTGTTACGCACTACGCAGTTATTTTTCAAAATTGATTTGACATCTACATCTACTTGAACGGAAAATTCCTCGAAATTTCAATTTTCGTTGGGTCAGTCTGGGGTAAACTGAATGGCAGGAACAAGAAAGACCATAAGTCCCACATAAAATTTGCGAAATTCAGTAATTCAGCACCCCCACCTCCAAAAAAAAACGGGGTATAAAAAGTCCTCAGTGAGAATTTTGATTGTTTGAAAAAAGAATTAGCTACAGTTAAAAAATATATTACCAGAACCGTCACAAACAGCATACTTCGATAAAAAGAATCTTGCACTCATGGCGCGGAGACAAATAACAGGAAATCAGAG
Organism: Hydractinia symbiolongicarpus; assembly: GCF_029227915.1. Classification (NCBI taxonomy): domain Eukaryota; kingdom Metazoa; phylum Cnidaria; class Hydrozoa; order Anthoathecata; family Hydractiniidae; genus Hydractinia; species Hydractinia symbiolongicarpus. The sequence continues at coordinate 21,477,682 of NC_079881.1, forward strand.
AATTGTTTTTTTGGAGTGTTTCCGAAATCATATTTCTCTATGTTGGCGTGTCAAAGAATTTTGTTCTCGTCATTATTTATATATGGTGGAGTGTCTTCTTATTCTCTTACGTGTTGTTGTGGAAATTCTATTTTTCACAGACCATCTTCCTGGACCCTAATTCTGCCTACATTCACTTTTGAAAACTTTGGTGGAAAAACCTTTACTTTCCAGTTAGTTAAATAAAGCTTTTGAACCATTATCTTATCTTTTTAAAAAATGAACAAAAAGCAGGCGCTATCTCGCTATTAAGAATGCACAACTATGAAACATCCACAATGCGACCCAATTCTACAATTTCTGCTAACAAAAATACAGCCTATCATTCACGGTTAAAGTGGCGCGATTGAAACGTTTATGGTCTTAAACGGCATTTTAGGTAACAAAAAATCAAAGTTTTGATGTCACCATCATGTTCAGCATACTTTTTTATTAACTTTGCCAAATTTTGTCTAAAATAAAGTAGTTTTAATTTTTGGACCAATTTTGGCCTAAAATGACATTTAGGTGACAAAAATCAAAATTATGTTTGATAAAAGCTCATGAGCTTGTAACAATGATTATAAAAATGATAGTATTTCTGAGCCCATATAGTCACTTATATAATGTTACGGCAACTTAACGGTAGGGAGTAAGGGGCAGGTTTACTGACAACAAGTGGCTTTAATAACATTTATTCCACACTTTCGCAACACTACAAACAAAAACAAAAAAAAGTTACAAACTACTCATAAAATAACAGAAATTAAACCTAACTACAAAGTGCCTGATGCGGAACAGCCAATACAATATAAAGAAGAAATAACACATACGAAAAAACATATATACTTACTAAAACACAAAAATCCCAATACTTCACCTTTACAATAGCACACACACAGCAGAGATAATTCACACTAACGAACAAGAAACTTATGCACACAAATTACGACAAATACACGACACCCAAAAGACAAAACACAAGAAAAACGTTGCATACAATAAACAAAGGCGAAGCGAATACATAAAACACATAACAAAACACTAAGAAGGAGAAGTGTTCCTTCGTAGAGTCTGAGGCCTACTCGCACTCAATGCGGGAACATATTATAATACCTGTATACGTCTGTCAAGCAAAATGGTATAGCAAAAAGCAAGATGCACAAATTTGGTATAAAAGACAGGGGAACACGTGGATTTTCCCACATGCCACCGTATAGTTAAAAATGATTTTAAAAACAATCATTTAAAAAAAAAAATACACGTAATTTTTATATATATTTTTTGACATTTTTGACATTGATAACATCTTGGTGTGCAATTTTTTCTTCCTGCATCAATATACCAAACTGTCAATCGAAAGTTTTGTACAAGTGATATTGCATTTTAAGACACATAAACAGGGGTGTGGGGGCGTGGGGGCGTCAAAGTGTGATCACAAGCACACAAACTTTTTATAATTAAAGGTTTCAAGCTTTTCCCTACATAATAATACATATTCTAGACTAATTTTACTGAATCTGATATTATAGTTTTCAATTTTTAAAGGTCAGTTTCACATGAAGAAAGGTAAAATTCTAGTTAGTCTATACATACCTCTTTTTTGTCTTCCTTGTGATGGAGTGGATCATTTTGCAGTACAATTTGTTGATATTTATCGAAGATCTAAAACATAATACATTTGTTTATGAATGAGATAGTTAATTTGCACGTATAGTTTGCATATTCTGCTTTAGGAAAAGACATAAAGCTGGAATTTTTGTTATCCCGATAATAATACAGAGACTGAATGAAATGAATGAATGAATGAATGAATGAATGAAATGAATGAATGAATGAATGAAATAAACATATATTTCAGTTTACTAGGAGATAAATATACATTATTAATTAAAACTTTTGCCCTAGTAAACCCCGGAAACTGCCAAAGTTAGCAGAGCTCGAAGTATGACAGCCACCGTGGACAATACAAAACACACAACTTACACAGACAACACTACAAAACAAGACAGACAAGCGAAAAAATGTGAAAAATATTGCAATTGCAAATCCCAAGAAAAAAGTGGTGTGAAAGTGATTGTGAACAATAGTAATTTTAGGTATATATAAATTAAACATAATTAGACAACAATGTATGCTTTATTAGAGATTTAAGTCTATGCAAAGGGAGATCTAAAAGTCTTATTTCAGGTAAGGTATTCTGACAACTAGACCATGATAGGACACTTTGATGCCTAATGGATTTCAAACCAAATGCAGAAGTACGAACAGCACGCAAATTTATAAGGCCTAGGCTGTTAGCACGAGTATTATGAGAGTGAGAGAAGTCAATTGAAAAGGTACCAATCAGAGGAACAGGTAGATTGTTGTGAAATAAATTATAAATAAATAATACATTTTGCAGTTTCACAGTATCTGTGAATTTAAGGATGCCTAAATCTTTATAATATTGGTTTGCATTTGTTCTATGGTTGGCAAAACTCATAAGACGTAAAGCACAATTTTGAAGGACAGTGATTCGGTTCACTTGTAAACTTATGGACTGACCCCAGACTTGGGTGCAATAATTTAGATTTGAGTGGAAAAGAGCATTATAAACTGACAGAAGAACATCCATTGGCACATAATGTCTTATTTTTGCAATGATTCCATTAACCTTTTTCAATTTGGTTGCAACTGAATTAATCTGGGACTTCCATCCTAGGTTAGAATCAAGCAGTACACCAAGATATTTTATAGTTTCACTAGGAAAAACCTTTTGACCACCAATAGAAAGCTTAACTTCACAGTTAAAGGGTTTAGAGGGATGTCTAAAGAGTATATATTCCGTTTTACTAGCATTAAGAGATATTTTGTTAGCACTGAGTCAGTGCCAGAGGAATCTAAGATCAAGATTGACTTTTTTGACGAGGGATTTCAATGAGGGATTAAAATGCAGCAAGTTTGTATCGTCAGCAAAGTGATGAACTAGGGAAAATTTTATTGCTTCGTGTAAGTCATTAATATAGAGCAAGAAAAGAAGTGCGCCAAGTACAGATCCTTGAGGAACACCATGCTTCATAAATACCTTATTTGAGAAAATACCTTTAATGGAGACAAACTGATCACGGTCAGAAAGATAGGATTTTAATAAATTTAAGACATTACCTCTAACGCCATAATGAAACAATTTTTTCAATAAGATTTCATGGTCAACAGTATCGAAAGCTTTTTGGAGATCTACGAAAATTCCACAAACATAATTACCTTTGTCTAGGTTGTCAGCAATTTTTTGAATCATGTTAAGCAAGGTTTGTGAAGTGGAATAGTTTTTTCTAAAGCCAAACTGTTGTGAATATAGGACCTTGTTTTTGTTAAGGAACTTATAAAGTCTATCATGAATCAGTTTTTCAAAAATTTTGTCAATATTTGATAACAATGAGATTGGTCTATAGTTTGTGCAGTCGAGTTTGGATTCTTTCTTGTGAATAGGGATGACTTTAGTTAATTTAAGTTGAGTTGGAAAAACACCTAAGGTAAATGAGAGATTAATAATTTTAGATAAGGGACAAGCAATTTCATTTTTAATAAGACTCAAAACATTATAAGGAATACTTGATGGACCACTGGACTTTTTAGAGTTTATAGTAGATAAATATTTCAAAATCTCCTCTGGAGTGGTGGGTGACAGGAACATTGAATTGGGTACACTGTTTTTTAGAAACTGATTAAAGTTTTTAGGTGTGTGAGGAATTTTCTTGCGAAGGTTTGTTGCGACAGAAGAAAAAAAGTTGTTGAAAGTATTGGCTACAGTTAAGGGATCTGTGGTTATAGATTTATTAATGTTAAGTGAGATTAAATTACATTCATTGCGACTACTAGAAGAGATTAAGGACCTTATACCTTTCCAAATGTTACCAATATTCTGGATGTTTTTTTTTGAAATAATCAGAATAGTAATTCTTCTTACTGGTTCGACACAAGGATACAATCCTATTACGATATCTTTTATATCTTTCTTGGATGTTAGACTTAATGATAGGGTTTTTTGCACACATGAAAGATTTATAAAGTTTGTCACGGATTTTCATGGATTTTAGAATACCTTTGGTTATCCAAGGATTTTGTGGTTCAGTTTTTCATTTTGTTGATAATATAGTTTTATATGGAACATGGATATCCAAAATGTCCTCAATGGCTTTGAAGAAATTGTTAAAAGATGTGTTTACATCTTTATCACCTGTACAAAGTACATTTTCCCAATTTAATGCAGAGACTTCATTTGAGAAATTGGTTTCGTTAAATTTAGACCAGTCTCTCACTTTCAGTTTTTGTGGCTTAGACTTTTCATTAGTTCCATTGATAATAAGGAACTGAGGCAAGTGATCAGAGATGCATGTTATAACATTACCAGAAATAGTGTTCAATTCATCAAGGGTAGTGAAAATATTATCTATGATAGTTTGACTTGACTCAGTCACTCTAGTAGGCAGGACGATATGAGGAAGAAGTCCAAAAGAATTAATAATATCTAAGAAATTTGTTGCATGAGTATTAGTATTTACTTGCATAATATCGATGTTGAAGTCACCCATCAGTATCAGAGATTTTTTTTCAAGCGAGATTTTTTCCAGGAGAGGCATTAAAATATCACTGTTAAAGATCTCAACAGGCATTTTAGGATGTCTGTAGATACAACCTACAACAACATTTTTTCGGTTTTTGCGAATGACTTCAATAAATTTAGATTCTACTTTAAGTGACCTATAGGCAAGTTTATCTAGATCAACACGAGTGGTATAATAAAGACTGTTGGATACATAAAGTAATGCTCCCCCCTTTTCTCCATCACATGGAGTGTGCTCAATTGTATAATTTGAAAGTGAAACATTACTTGGGATGATTTTATCTTGGAATTTTGTTTCAGTTATACCAATGATATTGAAAGCAAATTCAAGGTTTTGGAGGAGAGCTTTAAGCTCATCAAAATGCAGACTCAGAGATGCTATATTCATGTGAAAAAAAGAAAGAGCTTTCATGTTGTCCAAGTTTAATGATGTAAATTCGTCTGTATCATAGTACCTACAGTTGACACCCTCAACACCCATATTTTCTTGTACAGTCTCGTAAAAGTTATTGAGATCATTCAAGCGGGACAAAAAAGATTTTAGTTTAGTATTTTTTGCAGAACTGGAATTTGAAAAGTCAGGAGGAGAGGTAGTACTCATGTTAGTAGAGTCGTCAGAAAAAACATTTCCTGGGGGAAGAGCATTTCTAAGGCATTTTTGACAGGCCCAGTTAAATGGTGAGTCTTGGAGCAGAATATATTCACTAGCTGTAATGTTGTTACATTTGGTATGAGACCATAATTTGCAGAGATCACAAAATACTGCAGTATGGTTGTCATTCACTGATTTTCCACACACACTACAAGGGAAAGGGATTGCAAGGCACATTTTTCACACACAAACTAGACACAAAAATAAACAAAAACAAAATAATGTTAGCTAGCTAGACACAAGGGAATAGCAATACAAAACAATACTAATCTGTGTTAGAATGGACGGATTGATGGCATCATTAAAAAACCTTTAAACCTCAGTATCTCTTTATAACCGTTTGACAAAATTTTCTTTATCAGCTCTATACAACAAAGATAATGGCAAACAAGTTTATAGTTTTCACATACGGACAGATCATTGCTAACATATCAGAATTGTAGTTTTTTCACTGGCTTTCAGTCTTTTTCAGGAATATTTGAGTGGATGTGCGATGATTCTGAGTGTAAATCAAGTAAGATGTGCGATGTAAAACGTATGTTCAAAGAATGTTACGCATGGGATACGGGCTCTGGGGTTATTTATGTTGCACATTCATTTTCCAGTAGAAAAGTGGGGGACGTTTTAAATTGTGAACTCCAAGCACGATGATCAAGTGTCTACTGGTATAGCGACTCCCTCAATCTTAACTTCCTTTTCTACATGTCCAAATAGTATGCATGACTATACTGTCATTTTTATATTTATTGTTTATTTTTCAGGTCACAAGCAAATAGGCAAAAATATGCTTTGTTTTCAAATTAAAAAAAATCTTTATCCACGTGGCCTAAATAAAAATTTAAAATTCATTCAGAAAGTTCAGCTACATTTTAACAAAATTTTCACAGAAAAAAAATTACACTGCACGTGGGTTTCGTTTTTACAGACATGAGAAAAAATCCATTAAATTTGCACCTGCTTTGGTTTCCAATTTGTTTGTCAAATAAAGAATTATCTACAATTAAATCCATGATAAAATGTCTATTCTGCCTGTAAGTGCAGTTTTGCAAACTTGCTCCATCTGTGCTTCGTCAACGTTCACCTTCGCATTAGTTAAGAACCGCATGGCTGAATTTCTTGGTAAGACCTGGTTACCAACGACGAAGGGGCCAGGCAAAGTTCTTTTAACTAAGTCAGAAGTCGGTGAATTAGCTAGGATGGTCAGGTTGGCTGTGAATAGGCTTGCATTGTGGATTAAAAGGACCAGGACTATTCAATAATTTCTGAGATTCAAAAGTGTCCGACCAAGACCGAAATCTATCGGACGATTTGTCTGATGACTTCCAAAATTTATTTTGAGGGCTGCCATCGCACGCTACAAAATGGATTTTATAGGTTGATTTTGATAACTCAATATTTATTTTTCAGGTGTGCGATTAATCACACGCCTGAAACACCTTTCCTGAAAAAAGACTGGGCTTTACTAGTAGTACCATAAATATATTTTCCTATTTTTTACAGTAGTAGTAAAACCCAATCAATTAAAGAAGATTAAATATAAGCAATGATAAGGGTTGAAATCATTTTGACTTGATACTTCATAATTACAATAATTTGAAAAAAACGAAACACAATGATTTGCGCATGCAATGGTTCTCATGTTTCGAGCTGTACTTCCCAGATACAAGATACACAGCACATGGCAAGCACATATGACTATTGCCTGACGGATAATGATGGAGCAATAGTCACCGGCCATAGAAAGTCAACATTAAATACTTATACCTTTTACAAGTGAAAAAACACTTCTGAAATGCATAACTATACAGCAAAGCAAAAAGTGAATAACTGCACAAAAACTCTCGGCAGACAACCAATAAACGTTTCATTGAGCTTTAACTGTATCATTTAGAGTTTCATTTTACCGTGTTTGTGGGTAAATTTCACAATGCAGAAACCCCGTTTCCATTTCTCCAGAGTGATGAATCTTTAAAATTTTTATATTCCTGTTTTAAAATTTTACATAAAATAATGGCTTAGATGGAGAGTCCTAGAGTATTTAATGCTTATTTTGAGCTACCCAAACCCAATTAGTAGGGCCCAGGCTCTACACTACAACACCCGGCAACATCCAACGACCCACAAACAGTGTGCCATCTCCCCAAATCCCCTACATGTTGAATCGCCGTCAAGAGGAATCGAACCCCGGTCTCCCGCACAGAGAGCGAAAGCTATAACCACTAATCTATTGCGCCATGAACAAATTGACAAATTGGCAAAAAGTTTTACCCTGCTTTAAGCAAATATTTTTCTTTTGAATGAGTTTCTTTGGTTATTGAGGTTTGTTTTTAACATTGTTACCTACCTACCAAAACTCATGCGCATGCCTATTGTTCTGAACGCAAAATTTAAACATTTTACTAGCTATGCAAGGGTAGTTGTCTAACCTTTAACACTGTTTTTCTTGCAACACCAGGTGGAAAGCCTAGTTTATCATCCTTTTTGTGCATAAGACGAAAAAAATCTGTTCTTCGAGCTAAGAAATCAAATATTGCTTCAAGAAAAGGCTCTATTTTTCCACAATTTTGAAGAATTCCCAAAAAGACATCGTCAAATTTGTGCATTTGATCCATCGTAATGACATCTGCCATTATGAATTTATGGAAATCGGATAATTAAACCTATACTCCAAAATCTAGATTTATTTACTTGGATTATAATTGCAGTATGATGTGCAACGCTGGTGTGTTTCGCTTCGTTTAAAGGCAATACTCTAAAACAACCTTCCCTTTACAACATCACTGAGGTGCGAGTATAGAAAATGTCTACCTGATTATTTTAACCTTCTTATATCTAGAACATTCTTTGTAAACATCTTTACTTTATTTGCTGGCATTATTTTTAAATGCATTAGTATACGACTTCTGATTTCATTTTTGCACAAGTCATAGTTCTTGGTAGTCTGTCGTTACACAGATTTCAGGCCGTTAGCTACTTTCAATTTACGTATACGCTGTTATTTTTTTGCGTAAAAAACACCTGGATAACAATTCATTACAAAATCTCTTACTTCATGCGAAATGTATATTACCATAAAGTTATATTAAAGTTAAATTATATTGTTATTCTTAGGCTAAAAGATGGGGCGCCGTCCAGCCAGATGGTATGTATCTTTAGTTTTATAATAACTTCTGTTTTTTAAAGTGTGACATTCTAATATCACTCTCAACCTAAAAAAAAATGTAAAAATACTGGAACTAGAAAATTAAGCTTATTAGCGTATGATCCGCCAACTCCGTGAAAAAAACACATTTAACGTCCTTATATCCATATCGTCAACATATCGGTTATTTCAAACTTTTATTATCGTAGCGCTATCTGTCGCGGACCGTTCATGGGGTATGACAAGAAAAAAAATACATTTATTTGTGGACAAATAAGCCGGATCCGACATGTACTATCATCCGGTAATGCCGTGATGGATCCTTCAACTCCGTGAAATTTGAAAAACACGTTTGCTTTCTGATGAGGACCCTCAGAAAAGTTATATATAACATGACCATGATTATAATCAATTAACTGAGATAACAATATACATCAAAAATGAACACCGTCGCGCTTCACTTGAAAATCACAAAAAGGTGTAGCCAGCTGAACCTGCCGCCAAATTTTTGTCATGCGCGAGTTCCGACACCCCTAAAATGATTAAGTGGTAGTATCAAACCCCCCTGAATCGAATTCATTCATTAAAAATGGTAGACAGAGCTGTGGTAAGTTGTAGGCTTCGAAAGCAGTTTCGTGGAGTTATCGGATTCGTCCGTCATATTGATTTTTCCCTGCAGCGTGAATAGCTGAAATCCATTATTAAAAACAACAAATAGTGCCACACAAGGTTTGGGCCATAAGTTACCAATCTGCGATGCAAATAAGACGATAATTGGTCAAAATTATCTGCAAAGTGGACAGATTTAATTCAAATAAATATTGTATTGCGAAACACAATGATTTCGAAGTATTTACAACAGAAAGTTTATGTTCGCTTAGTTAGACTACGAGAAGCCTAATTAAACTACATCAAGTTGCCTAACTAAACGACTCGCCTAATTAGGTCACGCCACCTAATTAGGTGTTTATCCTGACTGTTTTCATTTTTTACGCACAAATAATTTTGTTATATGTGCGGGTCAAAAAAATGTTGTAAACCTTGTTCTGGTATCATATTTGTTGATATTTTTATGTTAATTTTTATAATTCCTTCTCTTTTTTCATCTTACTTTCATTTCCATTTCTTTATTTCAAAAGCTCACCAAGGTCAACAATATTGTACCTCAGTTTATTGTTGGCCACCTGCATGATATTTACCACCGCATGATAAATCATTATCCTTATTGTCATAAATTACCCAAGGAATATCTAAAACGCCTTTTAAAATTTTTTGAGCATCACTGCATGAAAATTTTATGTTCTCTGAAAATTTTATATTCAGTGCTAAGTTGAGTCCAAACCAAAACGTATGGTTTTTTGTCATGTAATGTTCTCTAAGAATACATTGTGATACATAATTAAAGGATTTCTTGTAAAGTGTTTTTTATGTCTTCCAAGACCAGTTTGCATGCAAAAAATATTACATTTTTTTATGCATAGCCACAGAAGGTGTTTTTTAATATCTTTGTTCTTATTAGTCATAAATTTCCAAAGGAAAATCAAAAAAGCCTTTAGGAATGTTTCGAGCACATTACTGCATTGACATTTTGTTTTTTGCTCTATTTCATCAAATTTTTGACCAACTTTAACACTGCTCCCCTTGCACTTGCTTCATGGACATTAATTCCAGGGCTGTTGGCCTTACTTATTTTTGTCTGTGTAAACAGAAAATAAAATTTTCACAGGGAATGCAATGAGAAAGTTGTGATGGCTTTAATTATTATATTGTAATAAGGGAATTGTTTTTTAAAATAACCTTCAAACAATGTTTTCCACAGTAAAATGAGCACAGGCTCTCCTAATGGTGCAGAGGCAAAATAATAAAAATTTTCTAAAAATAAATCTGTGCTGCGGTAACGATAAACTGAAGTACCAATTCATTCAGCCCAACAGTTAATTGGGCATTAATGGTGACATAACCTAATTGTCAATGGGTATTGCTTAAGTGGCTATTGCTGTCTGTTTAGTCTCTTACTACTACTGGGACAGAAAATGTAAAGACCAGAACAGACTGTCATGATTAAGGAACCAATAAAACCATAAATGACCCCTAAAGCACGAAAATTCTCAAAATCTAATTTATATTTTGAATCTATGGTCACTAAGTAATTTGATCAACAATTTTCATAAGTAATTTGTTGTCCATGCGGGGTTTGACAAATTATTTTTTCTTGTGTTAGTATTCTTGCACGAAATTTATATTTATTACGTTTGTTGATGGCTACATATAGAACTCTGGAATAGTGTTTCTTCTTACCATTTAATTGCCCTCTTAGCAAATGATTTAGGCAATTTAATGGTAATATCAAAACAAAGAATTATAAAAATTTAGGATTACAGGAAGGGTTTAAATAGGTGTTTAAATGTGTTTTTAGCACATTTTCTTTAAAGTGCCATATGTTAAACTTAAATGATTTCTAATTTTTTGCATTTTAGTTACCGTTACTGTAAAAACAAACCATATCCCAAGTCAAGATTTTGTCGTGGTGTACCAGGTAATGCAAAAGTGTAGTTGGCGTAGTTCTCAAGGATTAAGTGATTTTTAAAATTCGACAGGGTGTAATCTAGAAATGTGAAAAATAACCTTTGAATCCAAATTAAGAATTTTATTAGGGGTCTTTCAGATGGTGTCGAAAAAGATGTAACGTTTAAATAAAATATGTGTATGATAATTTGAGTTAATGAATTGGGAAATGGAAAACACTAGATTACACTCTGTATTTGAATAAAGACTTTAAACACCGATTGATGTTAAAATGCAGTAAAAATAATGCATAGCCAAATTCTCTTCATTATGTATTAATTGCATGAAGGGCCAGACACTATGCAATAATAATTTGTAATGCTAAACAGGGGTTGTGACATGTTAAAATACACTCCTTTATGTTGATGGTTATTTAAGATGTTGTGTTTTATTGACCATTATGCATTAGAACAAGTTAGTGTTTACTTTATTTGCGAGGTGTGATGAACATCATACTTCAGGTCCGTGTTTTTGACTTGAATGATAATAATGAAGTTCTGATCTGTGCCTTTTCCTCAGGTCCCATCTGTTAGCATCAAATGATCAATGATGTTTTGATGTACAATAACTAAGCAGATTTTCAATTTAAAATAGAATGCTAACTATGTGCACTTTCACAGTAACATGGTAGGCAACACTTCCTGAAATATAAAATAACCTAAAAAATTGACACCATCTTAGAAGTTTCCAAATAGCCTAAAATTTGGAATCAAAATATCTCCCAAAATTGTTCATGGTCACATCCATTATATTTCTCAAATAGTAATTTCTTTCAGTATATGTGGCCAAAATAGAACATTTTTTGACATTCAAGTCCCTTTAAGGTTACTGTAAAGGAAAAACTCACTTGATGTAGCAGTCTCAACAAAACCCTTATAATTTAACAATACTTTTATATTTTTTCTTCTTTTTTGTTTCTGAATGCTTGATGAAAGACTTTTTTGATGGTGTTATTTCCGGGTAATGTTAATTTTCCAAAAAAGAAAATGTAATGAAATAAACACACCATTTTTTTCACTGTACGATTTAAAATGGCTTCTTTTTCTGAACGCCTGATAAAGATGATAGAAGTGCGAACTTTTTGTTTATGCGTGCACACATTCAGAATTATTAATAGACAGAAGTCAGGGTTACAAGAGACAGCTCATATATATACTGCTTAACTTTGATTTTTTTAATGATTTTTTATATGACAACATTTATATATTTATCGATGGTGAAAGTAAACTATCTAAAAAATATTATTATGCATATGTTTATACGGGAGTACCATATCATTCATAATATTTACAAAAAATATGCTTAACTCATTTTGCACATATTTTCTCGAAGGTGTGAAGGATATAACACTTCTGAAAAGGCTTTTTCCAGAAAAAAAAGGGATGTTCCAAATATTTTCATGGAATATAAAATATGTTATTCGAAAGAAATTTTTTTTTCTATATGTCATGAGCTTTTTGCAAAAAACCTAAAATTGTTTCCTTTACAGTAAAAATATTTAAAAAAACAACGTTTAAGAGATTGAGTGGGATGCTTTAGTGTTACAAAAAAGTGTTTGTGAGATTTGGTATATTTGCCAGATGTGATGAACATCGAACTTCAGGTCCGTGTTTTTGACTTGAATGATACTAATGAAGTTCTGATCTGTGCTTTTCAGTAAAGTATTGAATTCGAAACATCAATTTTATATACCTCATTAATTATTATTATTTGCAAAAAATAACAAAAAAATGAAGTACGAAGTTAAACCGTATAATATAATCAAACTAAAACATACAGTTTTGTGTTGTTTTTAATGTTCTCACACAACATTGCAGTGTATTCTCTTATACTGTTAATGATGCATGATTGCAGGATTCCTTGTAAGATGTTTTCTTCACATCTTCCAAGGCCAGTCATCATGCTAAAGCATAAGCCAGACTCTAGTTATAAGCTTTTAGTATTGTTTATGCTTATTATACTGGGTAAAGCGTACAATTAAAAATATTAAAAGTATTGTGTTTTTTATGGATGCATAGCTGCAGGATTCCCTTGAAGATAATTTTCAACACCTTTAAGGGCCAGTCTCTATGCTAAAGCATAAGTTGTCTTCTAGTAAAAACATATGTTAATGATGTGTTTTAGCACTAGTTTAACGTACATATCCATAACTTCCTTTTTTTTTTTTAATCTTCTAAAAAACCATTAATTTTTTTTAGACTCCAAAATCAGAATTTTTGATTTGGGTAAAAAAAAGACGCCAGTTGATGACTTTCCTAAGTCCGTCAATCTTGTGTCAGATGAATACGAACAGTTGTCTGCCGAGGGGTTAGAAGCTGCTCGTATCTGTGCTAACAAGTACATGATCAAATTTGCTGGTAAAGACTCTTTCCACATTCGTATCCGAGTCCACCCATACCATATTGTTCGCATCAATAAAATGTTGTCGTGTGCTGGAGCTGATAGGCTTCAAACTGGAATGAGAGGTGCTTTTGGTAAGCCACAAGGAACAGTAGCACGTGTGAACATAGGGCAACCTTTAATATCTATCAGATGTAAAGATGCACATGAAGCCACTGCAATTGAAGCATTGAGAAGAGCTAAGTTTAAGTTTCCAGGTCGTCAAAAGGTAATGTTAACTACAATTTTATTATCGTTTTTTTTAAATTGCAAGACAGCTAGGTGCATACATATATATAACTGAGGATAAGAATTTATTTAAAGGTGTAAATTAGTTAGGGTTAAGTTGTATATGCAAGTGACAGGGTATTGATTGATATCAAACAGATTTTGTAGATATGATGAGCTTAACACTTCAGGTCCGTGTTTTTGAATAGAATGATACTGATGAAGTTCTGATCTGCAGTTTAATGTTCCTATTTAATTTTTTTCAATGATTTACAAGTGAAGGTTTTGACTTGTACAACAAAAGTGAAACAAGTAGTGTTTCACTTACGTCTACTGAAATGATTTTGTAATATATTTATCATTTACACTATGGTAAACTTAAATTTCTAGATCTTTGTCTCCAAAAAATGGGGATTTACAAAATGGGACCGCGAAGAATATCTTGAGCGTCGACGAGATGGGTCTATCAAACCAGACGGTACAAATGTTCAATATTACCCGAACAAAGGAAAATTGAAGGACTGGAAGTGGAGGGAGAGTCGTTGTTAAATAATTTGTAGTAAGACGTGGTACAAATAAAATTAACAGAACAGCCTTAACTTCGTATTCTTTGTCTTTTCTTCTAGTTTACTGTTTGATGCTGAAATAATATTGTCCATGAAGGGTAGCTTTTTATTCGGAATCTTTTTCTTTTACCAGCGTTCCGATGCAGCAGGGGATGCTAACAAAGAATCTTTTTAAAAAAAGAAAAGGCTATTGTTAAAAAAATAACAAACATAAAAAATCATCACACCGTTATAAGAGGGTTAACCCGAGGTTCATTTAAAAACAAGCTGATGAAAAAGAACGAGATCGTAAAGTTAAAATTTCGTAGAAGCAGAAGCTAGATCATTTTATTATGTAAGGCTATATTTCTAGAAAATAATTGGCTGTTTGGACAGCTAAAAAAGAGATACTGCCACCTTAAAGGCCAATGCCGTGCAGCAGCATTTTACCACTGTTTTTCTGCGTCATAAATATTGACGAATCTCAAATCGTACAGCAACGTAAATCTTCTGTTTACATCAGTTATGTTTGACAACAGTATGCAAGCAAAAAACATTTTCGGATGAAATGGTTTCAAAGTGCGATAAAGTATGGGAACCGACCTTTATTTATAAAATAAAGTGCACACAATCAAAAATGCATTATATAACAGAATACAGTATTCTCTCCAATTGTCTGTTTTCTGGTCAAAGTCTCAAAAAACTCTAATTAGCAGACAAATTTTTTAGCACGAAGTGGCAACTTTAGGCGTTCTCTCCAATTAGCGCACAGTCCTAAGAATAAGGGAGCAGCATAAACACTTTAAAAATTTAGAAGCAATGTTGGCTTCTACAGCCTCAATTTTCTTCGCAAACCAGTCAATCAACTTTAGTTGTCCATAAAACTTATAACTGCTATTTCCAGACCATAATAACCGTCTTTCTACAAACCTTAGCTGTAATCGATTCGATTCGCAGAGTTCTGGGGAACGCGACACGCATTATACGCACCCGTCATGATCAGAGGTCTGATCGGGGTGAAGCATTCTCTGTTGAGAATAAAATACGGATGTGCTATGATAAATACTCACCTATATGTATACACACCATCCGGATAATCTGAGTTCATCGTTAACATATTGCTGCACGTAGTGTAGTGGGTTCGTCTGTGGCTCCAGTTCTGGGGACCGCTGATAGAATCCCGCTCGCTGCTTGGCAGTATGTTAGTGATGAACAAAGTAGTTCTTCTTCAATATGACTTACACGCATTATACTCGCCCGTCATGATCAAAGGTCTGATCGGGGTGAAGCATTTTCTGTTAAGAATGAAATGCGGATGTGGTATGATAAATACTAACCTATATGTAATCATATTTGTGTTACCAAATAAAAAGTTCTTATGGACAATAAACTAAAATTTTAGAATGAGTAAATGAATGATCGATTGTTTTTCAAAAAAATCCTTCAAATGCTAAGACGTTACTTCTGACACAATCCAAAACTGCTTTTCCAACTGTTGTTACTAAAGCTGTTTTTACACGATCAAATTTATATGATTTTATTTTCGTCTCGCAGTTCAGTAAAAAAAAGAGATAAAAGGCGCTGGGGACGAGTTTGATGATCATATAGTATATGTCATATAAAATTTGATGGTGTAAAAGCGGCTAAATGAAAAAAGTGAAGATGAAAAAGATATCATCGATGAGGAGTTCAAAGAACTTTTCAGAGTGAGTTTAGTAGAAAACTGTGTGATAGAATATCCCTGTAAAGAAACTATAGTTGATGTAGAAGAGGTTTCATCTGGATGAGAGTGATAACGATTTTGATGACGTTGAAGAGAAGACATGCATGCATGAGGCGCTGACCATGATTGATAGATTAATAAACTTAAAAGATTTTATTATAGAAGGAAGAATTTCTTTATCCTCACCTAAAGAGTCATAACTTAAAACAACAATCTATTAAAAAATTTCAAGTAAAGTTTTTTAAAAAAATCTTTTCCTTATTTTAGTTGATATTGTGATGTTGATATTTGTTTGTTATTTTTTTAAAAAAATTATATTACGTTCAATTTAGTTGTTTTCTTCTTTTTTCGTGTCTAAGTCCAGCACGCTAATTTTTTATGTTTACGTTTTAACATTTCGTATACAAAACTTTTAACATTTTGTATACAAAATCGTGTTTTCTTCAAATTTCGAGCTTACGTTGCAAAACTTACCAAAAGGCGAACACCTCTAATTAGCGCACACTTTGTTTATGCACCAACGGTGTCCGCTAATTAGAGAGAACTGGTCGTTAACCCGAGAAAAAACCCACGGGTTTGCCCGTCCTTTTTATACCACATTGCGTGCGTCTCGCTACTTGCGTAGCTAAGCTACCATTATATATTATTATATATTACAATATTGATACTGTATATGACATGTTACTAACAATTTCGTCCAGAAATGAAAAAAAAACTAGGTTTATTCTAGGTCGTTGGAAACGACACTACTTTTTTACATTAAATGTTCTCTAGATGATGAAAATTTGTTACTTTTACAGAGGGTTTTTTCCTTGCATGGCTAGCAGAAATATCAAACGGGGTTAAATCATTACACCTCTTCTGAGAATTTGATTACAGGTAAAGTAAATGTGGTGGGTACCTCAGACAAGTTAAATGTTTTGTTTATCTCAATAAGGGGGAGAAGTGGAATTAAGCGCAAAGGCTACAAAAAAATTTGAGAATTTAGTAAGAGAAATCCGGGGGCAACGTTGACCCCAAAATTTCTTAGGTTTTTATGCTTGGACAGCCTAACAAGTGCTCTAGAGGGTGAACAAATCTCAAAATAGCGATCATCATAATTCAGTCGTAAATATATATATTTTTTGATTCAAAGAAATAAAGACGAGAAATCACAGTAACAACACAGAACAGTATGAACAGCACCAAAGTCTGCTAAAGAACGTTACAAAATCAAAAAATATGTCTCTGAAAATGGGAACGCTGCTGCTTTAAGACATTTTAAATCCAAAGACTTAAAGGAAGTACCGTGCTCACTTTTAAATCAAAATATCAAATCCAGGTTTTGATGCGAAAATTCTAAAGTTGTTGAAATTATCAAGAAGCAGTGAGCTGTTATAAATTATAGGTATTGCAACAGCAATGTTGAAAGTATAAACCACCAAATTCGTACAAGACCATGGACGCAGAGTCTCTTCCGTCGAATGGGGTTTGTACAAAGATTCACAACAACTGGGAAAGTTGAAATATCAGAGGGTGTTAAAAGCAAAGCTTCTTTTCTTTATTTATGAGATCGTTCTACTAGTTGAGAACCATGACCCATCAATAGTTTTGAACCTCGCCCAAACACCCCATTGAAGTACGTTCGTTGTGGAAAAACTACACTCGCGAGAATATCGTACAGTAAATATCAGATAAAGCATGAAAATATCAACATTTGCGTTTACGCGTGATAGTCGATTTCTGCCCATGCCAGCTCATCTACTATGGAAAAACCGAACGGAGTATCCCAAAAATGGAGTTTCCCTAAGGCTTCTCTCTGATTACAAAATTTAGCAACGAAAGGGAGTGCCTCAAATTGATGTGAAAGATCATTATTTCGTAATTCAATAATGAACGAAGGAGAATTGGATTGCAAATGAAACATTCACTTCTGATCATATGCATTTAAGGGATAGACAACCCGAGACGTCAGAGATCTCCTTAAGCTACCTTACATTTATTTTCAATATCGTCCATTAAGCCAATCAAATAAGCAACAAAACTTTGCTGCCTGAACCAAACACTCATACCTTGCTTCGCAGTTATGACTGAATTATAACATATGTTTACAAAAAATAGATTTCATTTTGTAAATTGACCCGGAGAGAAACAAAGGGCATAAATCAAAAGTCGAAAAAATCTCCTTTTTATGTGTTGCGGATGCTTCAAGCGATGGAGAATAAAAAGTTTTACATTTCTAACAACTTGTTGCATAAGAATTATAATAAACTAGTCGTTAACCCGTGGAATAATCTCAACACAAGTTAGTTCAAAAAGAAACAAAACTAGTATCCGCATTAGTTACACGAAAAAAAAACACAACCTGACAAATTTGTTACATTTTCTATTTGCAGAGTATTTGCAGCTAACTTCTTAATACGTTCATTAAGTCGAAAGCCATATCTAGTCATAACGAAACAGGAATGCACCATTTCTCAAATATTTTATACAAACTACATATCATTATTCAAACTTCCACTTCCATTAATTAGACTATCTGTTCCCTTTTGGGAAATATTTCCTCGTAAACCGGGAAAATCTTTCAGCACGATTTCAGGTCCAAATCCTGCTGAAAAACTAATTCAAGAACTTAATTGTGTTAACATGAAAATAATATTTATCCCCTTACTACAGTCTCGGGTGCGCATGATCGAGATCTCAGTATAAACAGACGTTTCCTCGGCAGGCGGAATAAATATATTCGGCATAATTTTTAACATAAACCAGAGATTCTAATAAAAAAAATGTCTCGTACTTTCCCAACTTGGGTAAACGTTTTCTAACCCATGCCATATGAAGAAAACGTAAAATTATATCATGCTAAAACTTTTCCTGCTAACCAAGAAAATATTTTCTATATGAACATTTCATCCCAAAGTCGGATCTTCGTTTAACAAATCGCGGATGGGTTATTTGCACCCATTTCGCCCAGCGAAAACCCGACTTTCCGATTTGTTTTTTCTTTATCTTGTACATGTTATATAATATTTCTCCAAAACAAAATGATAATAAAATAAAATTTGTAAAAACTCACAATGCAAAATTTTATCTGCATTCTCTAATTAAAATGAAAGTACATGGTCAAACATACTATTTGCACAGTTAAAAATTTAAAAAAGAAGTTCTAACAAGTATGTAAAAACAATGAATGCGGTAAGCATTATCTCTTTTCAGATTCACAGCCAACCGAGAACCTTCAATTTAAAGTCAGCATAATTATATTCCGGCTATAACTGCTGACGTCAGCATAAATTCTTTAAATTTTTTGACTCGCTTTAATATTTTGCGTAAACGCCAACTTGGGTGGTTTTCAATGGAATATTTGTTTCGTACGACAATAACAGAAAACATTTCTCGTGGATCAGATGGGTATCAGGTCCCTCTTAGCTGAAACACCTGAAACAAAAAAAAAGTATTTAAACTGAAAACGTATACATAACTAATCCTATGCGTGCGTCACTTTAGGCTGGAGACAAAAACTATTTACAAAGAAGTGCGCGGTAACAGAAGCATGTTGTTTCTTAGAACATCATGACACATGGATTTAGTAGCAGTCAATGTTGGAAAAAAAAGATATAGGCGTAAAAGCGTTGGAAAATTCAAAAATTCAAAAAAAAATAGATCGAATCATACAAGCAGTACCTTGGGGTTAAAATTCGTCGGGACCATTTCTTCTGCTGATGCATTTTGTGAATCTGTAATGTCTTTGGATACAATGCACAGGTATTCGCCTTGCTCGTCTGGTCCATAGTTATAATTACTTCCTATGTTTAACAACTAAACAGAAAGACATCACTTGAGTTGTTCAAATTTCAAAAAGTCTTGCATATATATAAGAATATATATGCAAATATATATAATATAAATATATAAGAAACTAGTCGATAAAGCCCGTGGAGAAATCCACTTAGGCAGAAGGAAAATGAAAAAATAGGTTGTTTTAATTTTTTTGCTGACGACAGCAGTGCAGATACAAAAAAAATAGCGAAATTTAGTTTATTCGTTGCCTGTAATATGTAGAGCTTAAACTTCTGATCAAGAAGATGTATATAATCATGTGCTTTTGATGAGTGGTTAATGAGATATAAGGGTTTAAAAATTTTGCTGACGTGAGCAAAGACCTGCTAAGATACTGTTGCCTTCAACGCATAGATCTTGAAACCCTGATCAAGAAAATGTATAGGTTCATGTATCTTATGTGTAGGATCATGTATTTTTGACAAACGGTTGCAGAGTTATTGGGGTTTAAAGGTTTTCTGATGACGTCATTAACCTGTCCATTCCAAAACGGATTTAGAGACCCAGGTTTAGGAAACTTACCCAAATTGGTCCTAGGTGGTCCCTAGTTATCCACGTGGTGAAAAATCATTGACGTCACCACCTCGTTTCCAAGTTATTTGGCCTCAAAGTTTTAGGTGCACTGTAATGGCTTCATCAATTTAATATAAGATATTGACGTTAAAGTAGTATTATTGACGTCGCGCCAAACGTCAGAAAATTTAACATATTAGACATGCATTTTTCGGTTACTTCAAAGAAAATTTCGGCGAGATCAAAGGAAAACGAACATATCCACTTTGCCTGGACACACACCGAACTGGCGTATTATTATATAAGAGAATTCGCCTTTTGGACAAAGGAGTCAGAATAAAACTTTTTTTGTTCAAAAGAAGTCTGTTAACACAATTTGATAAAAAACTACCCTCCTTAGTTAATTAAGTTTTATTCTTAGACCCGTAATAAGGGGTTAACCCTTTTTACCTGTCTAAGAATAAAAATCCACCCACTTTAATTTATTAACACCTTTCACAACTACCGATTTAAAATTATTATCAGACACCTTCCCTTTCTTCAATAAGCCTCCTCCCACAATTAGGTTCGCTCCGTCCTAAACGCCCACCTTAAAAATCCCCGTTACAATAAAGAAGAACAAAAACAGACAAAAGAACCTTTACCTGCTCAAATCTCCATCCATCTGACATGTTCGATATTGTGTGTGCTAGTTCCTCCTCTTGACACTGCAAAACTCTATATACATGTTTCATACCAGCCTAGAGAAAAAATAAGTTTTATATGTATAAAAGCACCACCCACGCCTATCAATAAGGGGAGAGTGATCACTCTTGCTGAATTTTGAGAAATGAGCCATAAATTGCTCCCTCAATTCCACAAAATTTTGTCTGGCTGACCAATATCACTTCATCTCACATGGAAATCCATGTTATCTTTCTTATTATTTGCATTAACTAAAATATATAAAAAAGCCAAGATAAAATACATAAAAAAAGATTTTGTAAAAAGTATACATTTATAAACTTATTCTATTTATTCAGATTGCTCGCCCAGTCTAAATTACTGTAACTTTATGCGAGCGATTTATTGCTTGGATGTTATTTTCTTATTGAGGCTTGACCAGCCTTAAGTCAAGTCTACAAACCAAAATGTTGACACGGATGATCTATGCTTACCACTGTATTCACTTTCAGTCTTTCTCGAAGTTGATGAACTAGCGACTTTAAATTATAAAATTCTGCTTCAGCCAAAACACCTGAAATAAATGTGCAGGAAACTCAAATCAATATTTGCCCTTTAAGAAAGCAAACTTCAGTAGCATAGACGGACTGTTTTTATTGAGGCTTTTAAAATAAACAAAAATTAGTAAAAGACATTGAATTTCATTTTCTCTTTAGCATTATTTTTACATTTCTAATATCTATCATGACGTGTTGAGAAGTAATTTTCTTAATAATTTTAAAATGGGCAAAAAACAAACTTGATTTTCAAAATGATTAAAGAACGGGGCAAAGACTGCCCAATATTAGGAAACTAGCTGAATAAAATAAAATTTATTGAATATATATTCTTTAAAACTTTAAAAATTTTGGGGCCTTTTCGTGCAACTAGACAACACAGAAAATATACCTCTAATCAAGGTAATTGGCACAAACAGCCATATCAATAAAAAAGAATGAGGAAAACAGTTCATCACTGACCTTCCACAGATAAACCTTGATCGATTATAATTTTACCATGACGTAAGTAATTTAGTATGGGACTAAAATACTTTGGATCACGATCAATCAGATAAGCATTGTTTTCATCCTAAAAATTAATTATTTTTTTGAATAGATAATTGGTTGCTGTTCTGTTTATAATATTAACAAGTTTTTGATTTTTACAATAGTATTTATTCCTGTGTAATTACAAATATCTATTGTTACTTTTATCTCATCTCTCTAATAATACAGAGAGTGTGTGTGTCTGTGACAGGCAAAGTGGGTGTGTATAATCATATTCCTTTGATATTGCCAAAAAAATTATGTCTAATTTGTTAATCTTTCTGATGTTACAGTGCAACGCAATAACATAAATATAACGTCAATATTTTAATTTAAATTAGTGAAGCCACTACAGTGCACTTTGAGGTCAAATAACTTGGAAACGAGGTGGTGACATCAGTTATTTTTCACCGCGTTGGTAACTAGGGACCACCTGAGATCAATTTTGGTATATTTTCCAAACTTAGGTCCCTGAATCCTTTTCTTAATGGACAGGTTGATGACTTTATCAAAAAACCTTTAAACTCTCTGCAACAGTTTGTCAAAGATTCATGATTCTATATATTTCCTTGATCAGCGTTTTAAAATATATACGATGAAGGCAATGGGTATATAAAATATTTCAAGTTTTGACGGATCTATTCTTGCTGAGGTCAGTTAAATTTTAAACCCTTATATCTCCTAAGGCATTCGTCAAAAACATATGATCCTATACATTATTTTGACCAGCATTTCAACCTCTACACACTACAGACAAAGAATGAACAAATTTCGTCAATTTTTTTACCTGCACTGCACTGCTGACGTTAGTAAAACATCTAAAACAATCCATTTTATATTGTCCTTTTTCTAATTGCATCAGAAAAATTTTTAAACCCTGATATCTCATTAACCGTTCATCGAAAGCACATGACCATTACATCATATATATGCATTTTCTTAATCAGTGCTTTAAGCTCTACACAATAGAGGCAACTTGAAAACAGGATTCTATTTTTTTTTTGTGGATGGATTGCTGACGTCATCAAAATTTTTATCTTGCCTCAGTGGATTTTTCCACAGGCTTTATCGATTATACATGAATTGCATGTGTCGGTCTGTGACAGACAAGTGGATGTGATCATATTTTTTTTGAAGTAGCCAAAAAGCATGTCTAATTTGTTAAGCATGTTCTAGCACAATAACAGCACATTAGACTAACGTCAATAGCATTTATAAAATAACTAAAGTCATTGCATTGCACTTTTGGGTTTAAGACAGAATATCTTAGAAACGACAAATGGAAATAACCAGTGTCATTTCCACATGTGTAACCGGGGAGTACCTGGGGTCACACTTATATGCTACTTTTGTGGAAAAAAATTAAAGTTGTACATTTACAAAACTCAGCGGCGAAATAAATTAAAAGGAAAAAGAAGTGACATAAGTTAACATAAGTAACATAAGTAAGAAACATTTGACGATTTACTGGTCTGATTGACTTTATATTATATTTCACTAAAATGAGAATTTGTTTGTCATTTAACACCAGTTTTGAGGGTTTCTTTTATTTTCAAACCATGGCTGGCATTAACTGAAGCGCAATGATAAGTGTACAATGGCTACGTTGAGATCAAGGGATAATACATTGTTTCCTATTTTAGGCTATTCACAAACAAAAGGTTTTAGTTTGGTGACTTTATGCTTTTTGTCACATCTAACCTTGGAACAAGACGTCATAACTGTTGTAAACTTTGTAAACAATGACATAAAAATGCTTTTGATTAAAGAAACTTAAATTTTAATGCATTTGATGCAAATACAATGAAATATGTTAATCGTCTCTTTGACTAAATTCTTCTCACTTATTTCATGATTTAGACACTTTATGTTAGACACAGGCCTGGTTGTAGGCAGTCGAGTGACACAACACTCGCCTTAAAACTTAAACCGTAGATGTGTTACGGATACTGTGCATCTTAACTGGCTAGGGAGGGTGATTCATATTTTTCGTAATTTAAGGTATATGTTAACACATCTTACATCAAAAGAACTTGTCAAATGTATCTCACTTATATTGTTATAATGAAAGTGCGACATCAAACGAAAAAATCATTCGAAACTTTTGAGAAAGTGTTTTAAATTTTAGAAAATTATCTATATTATTAGAAAAAAAATTATCACATATTGTCTGTAACAATGATGTTCAGAAGATTCTTTTTTTGATATTTTATAATTTTATTATCTGTTTTTATATTAGCAATCACAACGTGTATAATAAAATTAGTTGCAGTAATGGGGAGGTAGTTGCACGTATATATATACTTTATTCGTTGTAATTTTTTAATATTTAAAGTGGTCACCTGTTGCTTGAGAGTAGCTAAACTAAAAAAACAAACAAAAAATTATCATTTAAATTTAATTTTGACATTTTTCATTATTAAGCCCAGAGGCAGACCGAGAAAGACTTGACAGGAGGTTATAAGGACAGATTTGATACAAAGGAAGTTGAGTTTAGATCTAACACAGTCTAGATCAGATTGGAAGGGGGTCATTAATATACCCCATCCAACCCATGTTAGCTAGATAGATAGATAGATAGATAGATGTGCATATTTTACATGGCTAGCCTCACAAATATCGAGGGATATACATCCAACAGCCCACACAGTTTGCCATCTTCCCAATTTCCCTCACATGGCTTGGGTTAACCCGGGGCTATGGTAACATTCACTCGCCCATGTTGAATCGCCGTCAAGAGGAATCGAACCCCGGTCTCCCCCACAGAGTACGAGAGCTATAACCACTAATCTACGGCGCCATAAAGCATGGAAAACGGACGTTAAGCCGAGAATGATGATGATTTCAACGGCAATTAAAAATTAAATCCTGGGCACTAGGTTGCGAAATATATATTTCAATAACACATAGAAATGATACCTGCTATACACTGTTACTTTACCAGAAGCAAATCATTTCAATATGCTCAAAGTGATTGCAAAGATATAAAAATATTAGCATAGCATTGAACACAGAAGAGTTGTTTTTAGAGAGGGCATGAGAATTTTAATTAAGGAGAAATAATTAAATTGCATAAGGGAAGTAAGGTTACATGATCACATAATAATGTGCAGATTTTATCCATGTAAGCACATCCTCCTTTTTAAACTCCTATCTAAAAAATTGTGGCTAAAAGTGACTATAAAGTTAGCTAACTATGTAGTCATTTAGATTATTGCTAGATTATTGTTAGTTGTTTAAGAACTATAGCTGCAACGAGCTAGCTATTGCTAGCTAAATGAAATTAACAATGCAAAATTTTTATTAAACTTTGTTGTTGCACCTTCAACTTTGATTTAATATGTCTTTTACCTTATCCGAAGGCAGGTCGGGATCTTCTGTCGCTAATCTGGCTAAAAAACTTTCAGGTTCTTTAGTTAAACTTGTTTTTGTAGTTAGAAAAGTTATTCCACCGACATTTAATTTTATCCAACTACGTGAAGTGCATCCATTTCCTGCCATTTTGTGCCTTACTTCTTCTTTTCGTTCGCCTTTAAAAGCCGTGGGCTTACCTACATAACAAAGGTACATGGATACATTTTTGAAAATATTTTTTGTCAAAAAAGGTTTTATCTGCTGTAGGTTGACCGCGGATAGTAAACAATTTTATTCTGACCCATATTGAAATTCATTCACGGTGAATACGGACGTTCTTTTGTCGTGGGTGAATGAAAAGTTGGTGAGAAAGAGACTAGAGATAGCTAAAACCAAAAGGAGTCCATCATGGCAAAACATCACCCTGATTTAATATTTTGCCGTAAACAACCTGGTGTTGGTAAGTTGACAAAATTAAAGATTATAGAAAAAAGACAAAGGTCACGTTCAGGTCTCTCATACGAAAAATGTGTATTCCCAAATTTTACCTAGGATTTGAGAAGGGTGTTAATCCTGCTTTTACAGGCCATTAAGGTATTATTTATTTCACAAGGCAGGGTGTTAATTCTTATGAGGTACTAATTCGATGAGAATACCTGCATTCAAAATATGTCAGATTGGTGTATTTTCAGGGAATAGAAA
This sequence comes from Hydractinia symbiolongicarpus, assembly GCF_029227915.1. Classification (NCBI taxonomy): domain Eukaryota; kingdom Metazoa; phylum Cnidaria; class Hydrozoa; order Anthoathecata; family Hydractiniidae; genus Hydractinia; species Hydractinia symbiolongicarpus. The sequence continues at coordinate 21,503,676 of NC_079881.1, forward strand.
CGAGGGTGCCGATAAGCCGCATACGCCGTAAAAAGTGCGGGTGTTTTCGGGCGAGTTCGGCGTTTTAAAAAAATTCAGGTATTTGCCCAAAAAACCCGCATAGTCCCAAACAATGCCTGAAAGAAAAAATTTTTCACTATAAATGACTCTCGAAGAATTATTTAAAAAAGTATAAAAATTATACTTATATATAAACTATATAAAACTATATGGTAGCTAAGTTCTTAAAAGAACTGTTATTTACGGTTTTGACAAGATTTACTTGATAAATAACTTATATATAAACTTTCTTACCTCCATTTTCTTCAAGCGCGTTCTTTGAATTGTCGTCCGCCATGTTTATGTTACAAGGTGTTGCATTTCGGGAATGATTCGGTCGTGTTTGGAAAAGTGCGGGCCGTTTCGGCGGACAACCGTCAATTTAATTCGAAAAGTTGCCCAAACTCGCCCTTATATATGCAGGTATTTTGGCTTATTGGCACCCTCTTGAAATAGACCATTTCGGAGATTATGTGCCATTATGGATTTTCGAAGCCCGGTGTTGCAAGTTGAACTATGAAACCTATATGCCATAGTAGAAAACTCTCTTAAAACACACAAAAAGAAACAAGTTTTGTATACACTCTTAGCGTGTTTAGGTCTTCGTAATGTTTTTATCTAAGTAACAGGGGATAACACCAGAGAACATTTATTTAGCTTTGGTCTATTGATGAATTAGAAATAGCAATTAAATACACATGTAGGATTTTTTGTTTTGGATTTTATAAGAGTTGTTTATTGAATAAATGATATAGAAAACAGTCTTCCACTACCATTGCTCGACATTAAAAGAATAAGTTATACATGGAAATAAATGTTAAAATAAATGTTGTTTTGGGTTGATTCGGATTTCTTCAGGCAAAATTTTAATTTTTTTAAAATATGCCGGAAGTCCTCTGACAGCCCCCATAGTTTTTGTGGCGTTTCCAGCGAGTCAGAAAAATGCGAACGTTTAAGGACGAGTTTTGCGTTTTGGAAAGAAATCAAGTTTCACCTGAAAAAACCCCTCATGGATCAATGTTTGAGATATAAAAAAATGGAGATGCAGATGGACAGATAAATTGTTGTAGGACGACCTTTTTTTTTCAAAAGAAGTTATTTTTTAACAAGTTGCCATAGCAAAGTCCATTCTCAAACAAGAGATTTTCTTAAATAGATAACAAGTCATATTAACCCTTTCCCTCCCATGGGCCCGCAGAGCGAGTCCTAAAAAACCCCTTTAATTCCCTGAGGTCTTTAAAATATGCCAGTCTCTGCCGTCTTACGGGCGGTAAAATAGCGTGTTCTGTACAGCAATGGAAAATAGAAAAATTTGTTGAACAGGAACTGAAAACCCTCTCAAATTATGAATATCTTACAGAGGCTATTGTATTTTGAAAATTGTTAGAAAATGACCCAGTGCTTTATCCAAACAAGTCCTTTCAACTGTATCATACTGTTTTTGAGTACTCGAAGGAGTAACTTTGTTGTGGAAAGTTATTTATATACCATCATAACATGTTCTACGTGTTAGTGATAGCATGGAAACCAGACTCCTGAGCTAAAGAATGAGTCAAAAAGTCTGAAAGGAAATTTGGGTTTAAGTTGAATATTTTTATCCTTATCACGCTTTCTTTTTGTTACAGTCAATCTGACTGTTTCCATGGAACCGCTCAAAATCTTTGATAAGTGTGAAACAGCTTTAGCTATTGTCATCAACTTTTCAGAGAAAGTCCCTAATATATAGACTAGTCATATGCAGTTGTAATATATTTAAATATGCTTTCTAAGGTATAATTATTTTCTTTTAAAAATCAAAAAAAGGAAAAAAAAGATTTTTTTAATCCTGCAATTTTTGGTCAGATGATGTTGAAAATATTTTAGGAAAATTTTTCCACATATTTTCTGAACTGACTATCTATCACAAAAAAAGGGTGAAAATTTGAGACAATTTGACCCAGGGGTCAGGTTTTTATTAGGTGTTGAGTGTTGATGGTCAATAATGCTGTTTTTTACCCGAGGAAACATGAGGGATTTCCATAGGAGGGAAAGGGTTAAAGCCCACCTTTGCTCCAGTAGATTGCCTTATTACCCTTATAATATATGGCCGCTTTGCTGATTTTGAAAAAAAGATGTATAAAGAATAATTGCTAAAAACTAAACATTGTGTTTTTTCTGACGGAAACACTCCACACTTCCCAACACATTTAATGATTGATGTGTTACAGCCTGCAAAAAAATTAGGTAACTCCCTCGACATGGTAGATCCTGGGAAAGTCAAAAGACAGTGTATATATATAATTTTAAAATGAATGTTTTTCCACTTTTCACGTTTTTTTAAATTACATCAAGATATTTCTTAAAAGAAAAAATCTAAATCTGGCAAAATCTAAGTAAATACATCAGCACGAAACTTGGACAATCTGAATTCTTTAAAAATGAGAAGTGAATGTTGATGTTAAGTGAACATAGCCATTGAACCAACTTAGCGAAAGAGTCAAAAGACAAGTAGCCAACAATTATTTTTTTAAGTTCTGAAAACAGAACAATATAATGATGGAGAGTCCCTCCTAAGGATAGGTGACTATGGGTGCAGGCCTTGGCATGAGTTTTAGTTGCGAGTGTGACAAATTGCACGCACAAATGGCCCTGGACGTGTGATGGCGTGCAGTTTTTTTTAAAATTGTTTTAACGTTTCTGAACTTCATGTTTTTCTTCCACCAGGCTTTCTCGGGTTCTTCAAAATATGTTACTTATTATTAAAATCCACATCAACTTGTTCCTGAGAAAAAGTCACTAGCTAACAAAAAGAATAATATTAGAGCACATCATCACCCTGGCATCGCCACCTGCCGCCATCTTTAAATTAAACTTTGGGAATTCGGTTCCATATAATTCAATAATTTTTTGACCAAAGCAAACCATGTTTATATGTAATACTGAGCAGATAAATTTTATAAAAATTGAAACGATAATTTCTATGATCCCGTCTTCATGTTCTTTAAACGATCTAATGCCATCTTTTCGTTTTCTGCGATCCCGTTTTTATGATTTTTAAACGATCTACGACGATCTTTTGGCTTTCTACAATGCTGTTTCCATCATTTTTAAATGATCTACGGCGATGCAACAAAATGCAACGCAACAAAATTAATAAAACTTAGGATTCATGAAAATGGCAAATTACTTTATTTGTTTTAATCTTCGTCAAGTAGGTTGAATTTGATCAACCGAAACTAATATTTGAAAACTACTACTTTTAGCCACATGCACAAAAATCAAGGCATGTGAGTATCAAAACAGTGTTCTCAAAATAGAAATAAAAAAACAGGTAGCAGTGCGCAAGATACAAAGCTATTATAAAAAGTTTTAGTATGATCGCTTTGATTTACATTCTTCGCATAAACATGATTTTGCATTAAACACAAAACACTTTACGAGTGTTAATTCATTTTTTAAAAATATCTTTTAACAGATAGTTAACACTTTTAAACAATACCATGCATGTTACATGTAAGAACAAAAGGATTCATGAAATCGTATTGTTATGACTCGTGCACAACGATTACCATAGAAAAAAAATAAGTTCATCATGTAAACAAAAGATATGCGAAGGTTCCTTATGTAGACATAAGATCGTTATATGACGTTGTAAAACTCTTGTACATGTAAAGTTAGATTTAAGCTGTACTATACCCTGTTTTAAATTAATTTCTCGTATGTAAATTATTTTTCGTGGTGCAGTTAAAACTGCAGTTAAAAAAAGATTAAGAAATAACAATGCAAGGTAAATAAGGAAATCACTTTGAATGTTATACGATTTTGTGTGTGTGCTCAATCGCATACCTCTCATGGCAAGGCCTGTGGATGAGGCGTAAATGAAGTTACCTTATTGTTCAAAACATCTTTGCTTTTTTAACTTCAACGTGAGTTTTTGCTAGTTTAGTTTTTTTTTTCAGATATTGTATTTTTTTTTATGAACATTTGCTACTTTATAGGACCTATCTAATGTCGTCATTACCCCTGATGTCACCAATTTTAAAAACAGAACACTGATGTGTCACTTTAGCAAATAAATATTTTTGATTCTTGCTTCCACAAAAACATTTTTTATTAACTTTTCCCTTGTATTCTTCAAAAAAAATTTTATCTCTGCTTTGTTTCCTCAAAAAATTATTTTTTTAATGTGTCATATATCAAAAGATGATGATAATCATCCATCATCATTCTCAGCTTAACTTCCAGTTTCCATGCTAGCTTTGTTTGGATGGGGTATTTTAATGACTCTTCCAATCTGATCTAGACTGTGTTAGATCTAAATTCAAATTTGTCTGCATTCCTTAAATGAATTAGACAAATGCTATCATTTTGAAAATATTAAAAAAGGAAGTTAGGGTGGAGAGATTTCCTATGTTCAAAGACTCATTTATCGTGTTTGGGGTTAATAATCTCAAATGTTCCCCAATTTTCTGTTGCAGAAGCATAAATTTAAATACTTTTTGCAGTCAACAAGTTATACAGAAGACTAAGGAAATAACTGACGTCCTGAACTTCTTGCAAAAATGCATTGGTTGGTTAGTTAGATTGTTTGCGTAGGTCTTCTGATCAGCAAAAATAAATTTGTTTCCAGTACCGTGAAACAATTTGCTGCATTGCTAGAAACTTAGCAGCAATGTTATTACTGAGAAAAAGTTGATATGCAAGTGGTCCCGTTAAAGCTTTATTTGTGGGGATTTCTTCATCGAAAGTCATTCTTTTCCCTCACCCAAAAATGGTACTACGTGACATTTAAACAAGTTTGCAAACAACTCAGTTTTACACCGACCTGAAAAAAGACAATTTTTAAAGTAAACAGGGTTGTGCGATTCTTTAGCTAAATATTTTTTTGTGTTGGTAGGATAAGTGTTTTTGTCACTTTCAAGTTTTCATAGGGTTACAAGATACACTGGTGCTGTGCTAAGATTAAATGTTTTTTTCAAATAAATGCACAGTTTTTCTTAAATTGATTTAAAGACACTTTTTATGGGATATGTAACTTATGCACACTCTATAGCCTATAGACAACCCTGATTAAAAATATTTTTTGTTGTTTAAGTATACAACTTCGTTTTGTGTGATTCAATTTTCTATGTTCATTTTAGCTATTGGAAGGCTTTGTGAAAAAGGTGCGTAAAATGCTTTTGTGTGTTAGTATATTTTGTTTGCTTTTTTTCTGTTTGTTTGTTTGTTTGTTTGTTAGTTTATCTGTTTGTTTGTTTTGTTTGTCCATTTAGCTTGATAGTTTGTCTTCTTTTTTGTTTTTAGATGATGGCAAATGTGTAATATGTGATTCATACGTGCGTCCTTGCACTTTGGTTCGAATCTGTGACGAATGTAATTATGGCTCATACCAGGGACGTTGTGTTATATGTGGTGGTCCAGGAGTATCAGATGCGTATTATTGTAAAGAATGCACTGTGCAGGAAAAAGATGTAAGTTATAGTGCAGAGAAGATTTAGCATAATTGAGGAATTCTCCATAGTACACTAAAAAGTTTTCACAAGTCGTTTTGTCATCAATTTGCATGAGAAGCATTTTGAACAGAGAATCTTTAGTAGATGTTTTTTCTGGGTAATTTTTCTGCTTTTACCGAGAAGCTATATCAAGCTTCAAATATTTAAAAAAAATCACAATTTGTGTCCCCACGGACATGGGGGCAGGGGTGTCAAAAAGCACACAGGCATGGAAAAGGAGGGAGAGGGGGTAAAAAAATTGTCAGGCGGACGTCCTTTTATGGATGGCCTCATATATGAAAACAAAATTTATCAATTCATTCTAAAATAAAGATGATTTTGATAGATTTTATTCTGGGTGTAATTCTTTTGTTAAAATAACCGATGCTGAATGATCACGATATGAATTGTATTATAAAGCTTTTTTTCTGGATTTTTAAGAAAACTATTTCATTTTTTACCACTCGCCAAATTAAATCCACAGCATCCTCAGTTAAAGTATTTTTTGTCTATTTTATTATTAGCGAGATGGCTGTCCGAAAATTGTAAACTTGGGAAGCTCGAAAACGGACTTGTTTTACGAAAGAAAGAAATACGGCTTTAAGAAACGCTAATCAAAATGAAACTCCTGTCAAAAGATGATCTCGATGATGGTACTGTATTTTGATGAATGGATACGTCAGTAGTGAAATAAAGAGAATTGGGAATATGAAGAGACGGAACGTGAAATTTTTATGTTTTTTGTAAATATTTCTACCTTTTTCACATTAAGAATGTCTTCTTTCGCGAATCTGATTTTTTTTATTTTTTGTTTTCTTTGGAAAAGAAAACATTCTTTATTCTTATATGGAATTAAGTGAGTATTCTAAAAAAGGTGGTGTTGGTTGATCTAAACAGTAGGACGGTTGCATCCGTTTTTATAAAAGTTAGAATCCGCTAAGGAGAATGTAAGGCATATGGAGGATCAACTAGCTCTGAAAATGGATTAAGCTTAAAATTCATTACTCCTTATTTCCGTCAAAAAGTTTAAAAATTTTTTTTCCTACAAAATCTTTTCCATTATCCAAAGAATTTTTTGATTTTTATCAAAATGTGTAAGCCGTCTTCACAGATAATATGATAGTAGATAAAACACCAACAACGCTCATTTTGGCGAAGAAGGATTTTTTACTTTATGTTGATAAATTTTCGCGAGGATTAATTATGCGAATTCTTTCTTTATTCGCGAAAATTTGTTTGCACGAAATTACTAAAAATGACTGAAATTAACTTTGCGAAACGTTTGGAAATAAAAAATAATTTTTTTTCTTTAGTTTCTCTCCGTAATTATTTTTGTGATAGGTAAAAAAATGGCTCTGAGATATGAGCAATCTCGATTAAACCTGCTTTATCTCAACGAATAAAATAAAATTAAACTATAATAAATTAAACGTACACAAGTGAAAATAATAGTTCGCGAAACGTGATTTAACAGAAACTATCAAGCGTGACATGAGATATCTTAATAACTTGGTTATTGTTTCATGTAAAGGATCTCCTTTGTACAATCGATCAAAATATTTAGCTTTCAATCTTACAATTGCAAAGAGTGATCACTGTAACAGGATAAGGGGAGAAAATTTTTCGAGAAAAAATTTACGGGAAGAAATTTTGCGAATTTTGCTTAATTTGCTCATTCGCGAAAATTAAGTATAATAATAGCTTTTTTGAAAATATATACAAAATATATACAAAAAATGTCTTGTAATTTTTAGAAATATTCACATTTGTTGTTCCAAAGATTTTGAAGATAGTGTTTCTTATGCCAACTCGTAAATAAAATTTGGGGTTAAAAAAATTGGGAGTTTAATTGATAAACAATAAATAATAACTTTCCCCTTTTTTATGGGAAGTTTTCTCGTCTTTCTTAGTTGTTGTTTCCTGTTTCCTGTTACATCTTTGCTGCCATAAAAACAATGTTGTTATTATTTTTAAATTGCGTAGCCAAATGTATTTTCTGTTTACGGCAGCCATTTTATTCTGAATATCTCTTCTCTCCAGCGGAAAATTGATTTCCAATAAGTAAGAACAATATATAAGAACAATGCTCCTGAGCTTACTACGTTCGAGGGGATAATGCAGTCGTATGGAAACCTACCTTAAGGCATGTGAATCGTAAGACGAAGTGTATCGTTTGATGTACACAAATAAACCAATAAATGACACGTTACATCTCGTATCATCAGAGAGTTCTTGTTAAATGATGAAAATGAGAATAAAACACGTATCGTAAAAGAAAACTGAATCTCCACAATAGTTTGGGAATTTATTTATTTGACGATATTTTCTACACGCAAACTGACTTTTTCCGTGCTTTGCGAAAAGAAAAACAAAGAAGTAACTAAAATCGCGTCCTTGAGGCTCTTCCACGCCTATGATATTTTGACGGGACGGCTGGGAGAAACTATTGTTTTTAATTTTAAAAGAATCAGAGCGCCGCTCTCGATCAAGCCTTTTTTGAGAAGAGTGATCAAGTTTCAAATTCTCCGTTACTATAGTGTCTTACTTCATTCTTTGGAAATCTGGCTTTGACACGATGTCGAGTAAAATTTAAAAACAAATTATTAACTATTTTGTAAAAATAGCATGTAAAAACAACCTCGTTTCCACTCCTAGGACGTAAAAATAGGTGGTGGGACTAAGTTATATTTATTTGCAAGCTAGAGAATTCTCATATTAAAAAGAATTGATAAAAAGGGGCTGGCCAAGGTCGAAAAAATGTGTGAAAGATTAATGCTTATTTTACCAAGCTTTGTGGTAGCTGATATATATATCCAAATGTGTAAAACTACAGATTTATCAACCGCAGATCACGCTCTGATAGTTTGGGAAAGATTTGTGGATGACGTCTCCTTAATAATTAAAAAAGGAAATATAGATGCAGTTCAGAAACGTAACAAATAATTTACATCCGAAAATGCAATTTACAATGGAATGCGAGAAGAATGGTACGTTTACTTTCTTAGACAGTCTTCCTGCAAAACGGTAGTAACTCAACCGCAAACTAAACTCATGCTGATCAATATTTCAACTACACATCTCATCAAAATTCCTGCAAAGAAAGTGTAGTGTCCTCAGAACAGTCAATGTAGACAACAAAGAAAATGACAGACAGAGTTAACTCACTTTAAATACCTTACCTGCAAAATTTTCTCAAAGTAATAAATTAGTGGATGGGTATCCGACCCATTAACCAATTATTTTGAGAAAATTTTAGATCAAGCTTGTTCCAGTCGGACACTTACTAACACTAAAACGCACTAATATTTATGCTTGGTAAGATAATTAAGTAGTAATAACAAAAAAAACGTGTAAAAAGCTTAGGGATTCTTGCTTACACGTTTTTTTTATAAGAGACATGTTTATAAGAAACCTACATGTAGAATCTTCAAAAATTAGGAAACTTTTACTACTACATTCTATGTCTATTTCTGAAATAAGAAACTTATTTCTAACTAATTCTTACAATTAATTGAAGAAGATGTTACAATCATCACTGGGGAGAGACTTTGAAATGCTTTATTTTTTTATTTTAAAAACCAACTAGTCCAAAGACTAAAAAAACTGTTAGAAATAGCTATTTATTTGATATGAGAAGCCCAAACTAAGAAAATTTAGAAACTAAATAAGAAATTTTTGGAACTAAAAACAGGGAATTTCCGCCTACAAATAAGAAACTTTTAGAACTAGGCCCTTGGCCAGGTTAGCCGTTTAAGCGCTAGCGGCCTTGACATCAAGCAATAAATCCTAGGAACGAGAACGAAATTAAGAAGGTGCGGAGACAAGATTGTCCATTTTTTGTTTTTTTTCTGAAACTGATAGAAATATCTTCCTTCTCTTGACAATCAATAAACTCAAAAGAAAAATCGATCGGGGATTGCAGTCTGTACCGTTATCCAATATTAAACTGGATGAAGGTACGCGTCTCGAATTTCTAGACGGAGAAGGAACAGAACAGGCATCACACAAAACAAAGAAAGGGTAACCATGATTTTATAATTAGGTACAAGTTTATAAAATACGCATCTTGGTCACTGTGCTACCTTTTTCAAACAATTAAGTTGTATATTCCTTTATGTTTGCCTGAACTTCCTGTTTTCTCTATTTCTGTTAAGAAATAAAGTTAGCAGCCAGATAGCTAGCCTAGCTAGCTAGTCATTTATTATACTTTGAAGTAAAACAAAAGAAGGTAGCTGTAGTCAATAAAGGCACAGGTGAAAGGTACTGTTACCTGATTAGAATATTGCACAAATCTTGATCTCCGTTATTGTAATTCTATGAGTATATGACCCACAAAATTAACAAACTATGTCTAAAGAAGGCTTTTCATCTTAAAGACGAAATTTTAAGTAAAAATGACATTTTTTAAAATTGTATAATAAATCACGAATGGACCTTGTATCTAAAGGAAGTGTAAGGAACATTGTATATGAGTTGCAAATAATTTATTTTTGGAAAAAATATGTTTTTAACTTTTACGAGTTATAAAATTTAAAATTTTTGATAGACATTTAATGCTTCTCAGTGAGATAGTAAACTTTGATTTACTATTGGCATAGAGATTTCCTTATTCAGGGTTGGATATCAATGTTGCCGTCCAGTTATGTTGTTGTAAATATTGTCCTAGGTTACACAGTGAACATGAAAATAACCTAGTAGAGTTAAGAAATAACTATTACCAAATACATCAGAAGCTGTTTTGACAGTATTTAGATTACAAGTGAACTATTCAAATGTTTATGCACAAGCTGAAATAATATGAATAACATTTTTATTTCCTGTGGTAGTATATATATATTATGAATATTGGTGGTAACAATGCACACAGCAATGGCTTGCTTTTCGCTGGATTCAATCAAGATCAAGGTATGTTTTATTGTTTATTCAATTTATTTTTTTTACCTTTTGTGTTTTTGATGCTTCTTAAGAAGTTGTTAGGTATTATAAAAGGTCCTGCATTTAGTTTAAAATATTATGTATAGTAATTCATCATTCCTACCTAATATAGGATGTTTTGCATGTGGTATGAATGATGGTTTCCGTGTGTATAATTGTGATCCTGTAAAGGAGAAGGAAAGGCAGGGTATGTTATGATTAAATTTATCAAGAAACAGAAACAGAAAATATGTTGTTTGATGACTTAAGTGCTAAAAAAATAATTTTGCTGAACAAGAACATTTTTGATTAGATGATATTACATAGAAATAGGGGCTTTTAGTTAATCTCTCACCTTGTTGATTAATGATAAAGTTTTTGATTTGTTTTCTGACTCTTATCTGTCTTCGTAACTACAAAACTATTTTTTTGAGAAAAAACTAATGCTTTATATAAATCGTCTAATTAAAATTAATTTGCATATACAAATTGTGTCACTTTTACTAACCTTACTGGATTTAATGTCATTGTTTCCTAGACTTTAATGATTGTGGCATTGCCCATGTAGAAATGTTGTTTCGATGCAATTATTTAGCTTTGGTTGGTGGAGGTAGCAGTCCCAAATTTCCTCCCAATGAAGGTGATTATTAACAAGTTTTTGTGTCCATACGAATACATAGATCCACAATGTCCTCACTGCAGTGCTGCAAGCATACAAAAAGCAGCAATTCTAATGATAAATTTTACATTTCAGTAAAAATTTGGGATGATCTGACAAAGAAGTGTGTCATTTCATTGGATTTCTCCAGCGATGTCAAGGGTGTAAAACTTAGGAGGGATTGGTAACTACTTTTATAAATTATTTATCTCTTTAGTAATAACCGTTGCCTGTCTGTTTCTGTACAACATGATAATGCAAGCAGCGAGACACACGAAATGCGCTATGTAAAGAGCAGGCAAACCTTTTTGTCTGTCCCTGCGTTTTTTAGTAATCCTACAGATGCTTGAAATACAAGCACTTAATTCTTATATTTGCTATATTTTATATTTGCTACAAGCGAATATCATTCAAATTATCCATCTAAATATAACATATAAAATAACAGTAACTCGTGAAGTCAGGTTTTTTACATAATAATAATTTTAAACCGATTTTGTTATTGCCTCAAATGTTTCAAACTTTCAAGTTAAATTAGATTTTATTTCCAAAATTTAAAAATAGATTACATTAAAGCAAGTAGTGTGATAAATATTTTTAGGAAAACTACGGTAAATGATGTAAAGCAAATTTCTAAATCTGCATTGATATATTAAAATCATTAGATTGCTGTAATTTCCTGCAACCTTCCCTTTTTTAAAAACAATGTTCTTATTCTCCCTGTACAGTTCTTTAAATTTGTAAACTTTCACAGCTGAGTTCTTTTATTTACAAACAGGAGATCAATAGTTCTTTTGCTTAATTTTATTTGTAAAAAAGTATGAGTTCAAAACAATTTCATTTCACCATAATTTTATTACTATTTTAATAAATCAGTAATTAAATCTTCCAGAAATAAATAGCTCAACAGACTTGAACCTGAAACATATTACAAAATCATATAAAACCAAAAAAAATTTAAATTCGGAACTTACGTATCACTACACTAGACTTGTATTGCTTGGTATTCACTAGTCTCATAAAAAAACAGCAAAATTTTAAATTTTCATGTTTCGTTAATTCTTGCATATATTTATTGATAATGTTAAGTACTTTATTTTTTTCAGGATTGTGGTTGTGTTGGATACCATGATCAAAGTTTACACCTTTACAAGAAACCCACAACAACTACACGTGTTTGAAACTTGTCCTAACCCGAAAGGTATTGTAGTAAAACAAACATGAAAATGTTATTAACGGACGTAAAGTTTATTTGTTTACACTTTATTATTACTTGACGACGACATCAATACTAGTTATGTTTCCAAATCCATGTGGGTTTTATGTTGAAAACAAACCTATTAGCCTGGTGTCTAGCTGGTTATTTACTCCTTTTAGTACTTACTTGTTGTTTACATATTATAAAATAACAGTTGGCAACAACAAAAACTTTTTAGGACTTATATATTACTATATTTTTTGTTTTAGGTCTATGTGTTCTGTGTCCAAGTAGCAGTAATTCCTTGTTGGCGTTTCCAGGTCGAAAGCCTGGCCATGTGCAAGTCGTAGACCTGTCAAGTACAGAAAAACCACCTAGCGAAATAGATGCTCACGAAGCAGTGCTTAGTTGCATGTCACTAAATTTAAACGGAACCAGACTCGCCACAGCTTCTGAAAAGGTTAAATTTTTGTCATTTTTTTTTAATGCATACTATTTGTAATGTGTTTGTTTCTTAAAAGCCTGTAGTGAGTTTCATTTTTTTATATGTACCCATCAGTCTGATAAAAATCTCCACTGGTTGTGTTGCGTTAAGAAACATACCAACATTGAGTTGCATTAAAATTTAAACCTGTCTGTTGAAATATGTTGGCAGGAATGAAGAAGTACACGGAAGGAATTTTTATTATTTTTCTCGTACAGGGTACATTGATTCGTGTATTCGACACAGCCACCAATCAGCAACTTCACGAATTACGACGAGGGGCTGGAAATGCGAACATATACTGGTGGGTATTTTCTTTTTAAAATGGTGTTCGGAAATACGTTTAGTTTAGTTATTGTAGAGCTTGTATCAGCTGTGAGGTATCGTGGAATAATGCGGATAATATTTTATATTAACTTATTTCACAATAGAAACTTTCTTGTTTTATGGCATTTAAATTTCGGCATGAATTATAATTGTTATAAATATCAAAAACATTTTTCTGTATATATGTATTTTATGAAACGGAAAAGCTTTAGTTTTTGTGTGAAAAGAGGCGTTTCAAGCCTAAATATATATATATATGTTTTTATTTTTTTTGTCAGTATTAACTTTAATCACGACTCATCTTTACTCTGCGTATCAAGTGATCATGGAACTGTTCATATTTTCGCTGTCGAGGATCCAAGAAGAAACAAAACGTCCAGGTAAGCATCATTTTTTTTTCTATCAAGTATTAGATTTTTTCTGAATGGAGTTACAAAAATAAGTCCTTGATGTGATTACTGTCTATTCGGTGCTGTTTCTTCGTTGCATTTTGTCTACATCAATAAAAATTACTTTTAGCTTGTCATCATCGTTACTACCAAAGTACTTTAGTTCGAAGTGGAGCTTTTCCAGATTTCAAGTTCCCAGCTCGTCACATTGTATTTGTGCGTTTGGCGCAGACAAAAACTCCGTCGTTGGTAAGTTAAAACTTAACTTTCCAAACGTACATCTCTGTACACAAAATTTGGTTGTGTTCTCCTCCTACAATCAGGTTACTAAGAAGATTAGTTATGAAACATTCCCCTTCATTACACCTAGGAGTTTTACCTTTGTTCAGGAGTAAGTAAGTAAGTAAGTAAATACATTTATTTAATTGTCTAGAGTATAAATAATGCAATAATCTAACCTAACAGGAGAGCTAGTCAAATAGATAAATCTAATCAAAAACTAGCCCCCCTGTCAACAAAAAAAATAAGATAGACATATATATATATACGTGGTAGAAATAAATTAGAAGACAAAGACAAAACAAACAAAAAAAACACAAGAAAAACAAACAAAAAATCAATAAATGAAATAAGATAAACAAAAATTAAACAAAATTAAATAAAAAAATATAGCTATATATATACAAAAAATGAATAACTAATTAAACTTAAATTTAAATTTAAGTGTAGCAAATAAATTATTAGTTTATATGTATTCCTTATAAGTATTTACTTAACAATTGATTTGTAATTATTTTTTTGCACTGGTTTTTGGATAGTGATGACAGCTTTTTATCACTGTGTTGGTTATTAATTGTATTCCAGCAACGGATTGATTGATATTTTATACTATAAATTCCATACCAAGTGGTACTAACATTTGGAAGTATTAGGTTATTGTTTGATGCATTTCTGGTATTATGGGTATGAGTATTTGCAACCAGAGTGAAAATGCCTTGCAGGGGTTTAGGCAAATTTTTATGATAATGATCATACGCAAATAAAAAGTCTTTCAGGAACCTGAAAATATGGCAAATACCCTTAAACGTGTTCACAAAGAATGGCAGACGCTATTCTAGTGCACTCCATCGTCGCACATGAATTTTTTAGAATTAATTATTCGTTGTTTTTTTTTTTATAGTGATATGTGCTGACGGAAGTTATTACAAATTTATTTTTAACAACAAGGGGGAGTGCACGCGTGACTCGTACCACGACTTTCTTCAAATGACGGATAACGATTAAGCGATAATTGCGCGGGAAACTTTCAACGTCTTTGGGACTCGAATGGATGGTTGCTATATCGATCTGTTGTGGTTTTTGGCAATACGCCTTTGGGCTGAAACAGTCAGATTTTTAATCATGTTAACTTGAATCAGATAGCAAGTTTGGTTATCTGTAATACTTCGGAAATTGAGGAAGTCCCAGGATGCATTCGTTTCTTAAGTGTACACTTTACGCGAATTGTCTATCCATTTTCTAGCTGCTTTAACCTACTTTTCAATTAGAAAGCGAAGCATAACTACAAATAGTCCTCCCTGTTCTAACTGACTACTCCAGGGTAGTGTAGTCAAATTCCTTTTCTCTGAATAACACGCTTGCGTTACACCAGAAAGTTCAGAATAAAATTTTGCAGAATATATTTTAGCAGAGATATGTAAATATTTTTTATATCTTACCGCATTTATTTTAATTTTTTTTTGTCATATCGTAAATAAAAACTTAAATATAACAAGCTTAACGTTTCTCTTTCCTGGTGCGTTTCTAGTGAAACTAAAAGAGTGAATGGTCACGTGACCGAAACAAAATAAAACAAGGAAGCCAAGCACCAAGCCTTGTTCTTCCCCTTATCCCCCCATCCTTCGTAGCATGGGCCCTGAAAAGTAGGACGTTGCATTCACGACCCAAGTCGTCATAAAAAACTGAAAAATCAAAATCGATGCCACGAATACGTATTTGCATCTACGAAATTATTATGACTGGCATTAAATTTACAGACTCTTCTCTAGGGTTGGCTATTGGTTATTATTAAAATATAGTCGTTAGCCCGTTGAAAAATCCATGGGTTCGCCCGTCCTTTATATTTACCCGTTGCAACAACGTGGATAAAAATATATCGCATTTGATATTCGTGTTTCCGTAACATCATTTTTTAACTCAGCGGGGGGTCCGCGCAGAGACAGACAGACGACGGCTATTATTATAGAGATTGAGGCGACGAACTAAAGTCGAAGTAAAATGTAATACGATCCCTAGGATTTTCGGCTCGGGAGGGCCGCGCTGATAGGGCGCAGAGGTTTGTCCATAGAGTTTTTTTAAAGTAAAATAGCTAGTTGAACAATTTATGCGATGACCAGCTCTAGAAAGGGATGGGCTGAGTTACAGTGCCGTTATCGGAAAGGAGGGTAAAATAAAATGGAGGTCACAAATACGAATTCGTAGTATCGATTTTGTCAAATATCTAAAAAATACAATTATACTTACCCTTAAAGGGTGGAACTCATGGTCGAAAATATTTTTACCCCTTGTTACCCCTTGATCATCGCAAATACAGTGCTGATCTCTAGAGACGGGGACTACACATATCGCGACTAAAACTCCGAGTGTTGGCGGCAAAACTTTTGCGACAAATTGAAGTGAACACGGATTGTTTTCGACCCTCCTGCCGCCTCATCACCAACGGCCCTGCTTCTTTCTCGCAACAGGCGGCGTTTACTTAATAAATAACCGTGGTCGGACGTATTAACATTGATTGCCAAGAAAATATTTATTATTTTTATCGTGTGTGTGAAGCTCTGACTTTAAGAATTAAAATGCCTTTCATTTGGTAAACATGAATGAAATGAAAGAGATCACATGAGGTATGTATTTTATGTAATTAAATGGAACGATATAAACATCACGTGTTTGTCAGCATCTACCTAGCTGGGCGTTTGTTATAAATTAGAACGAAACAACAGAAGGCCAAATCAGTTTCTACTGTTCTACGAATAGAATGTCATCTCTCAATCAGTCGTGGCTTTTGGTGTTGATTTTTTCATGCCTTGCTGCAACAGTCTTTTCTGCTCCAGAGGAATGCAAACAAGGACCCAGTAAATGGTGCTTGAATGCTGAAACTGCTAAAAAATGTGGTGCAATAAGTTTTTGCTTGTTTGAGAAAGAGTTTTACAACAACAAGATCAAGTTTGTACCCGATCAACATAAAAAACAACAACATGATGAGTCTGGTTTCAAACTAGATGCCCCTCCAGTCAATGTTACCTTGTATTATGAATCTTTGTGCCCAGACTGCAAAGAAGTTTGGCAGTATCAGTTATTTCCAACCTTTCAAAAGTTAGCTTCCAGTGGAATTTTGAATGTGTACCTTGTTCCCTATGGAAATGCACAGGAGAGACAATATGGAAATCAGTGGATATTTTATTGCCAGCATGGACAAGCTGAATGCATCGGTAAACTTATTTGAAATTATAAGTTTGAGATTATGAGTGCACACCCAGTTTTAATTACATTATGTGTCTTTTGACTTATTTGTTTGATCAACAATGGATAATATCAAGACATTTTGACACATTTATGAACTGATCTTTTGTTATAACGTCTGATGTTTTGTTTGTTCTCAGCATAGTTCTTTTAATATGAAAACATTTTTGTTGGCAGATTGTGTCTCGTCAATCAATTTATTTTTTAAGCATACTCTTTGCATGTTTTAGGTAATTTAATAGAAACATGTGCTTTACACCATTATCCTGATCAAAACGTGTACATGCCCTTTCTTCATTGCGTTGAATATTATGGCCCAACAGCAACGAATGCAAGATATTGTGCCAGTCTTCAAAAAATGGACTATAATGTGATATCTTCTTGTGCAGCTGGCACTGAAGGTAATCAACTACAGCACCAAATGGCTGTGAAAACGGAGACTTTAAGTCCACCGCACCAGTATGTTCCTTGGTTTACCATGAATGGATATCACAGTTACACAATACAACAACAGCTGTCGTCAAATATGTTAGCCTATGTGTGCAATTCATATACTGGCACAAAACCTGCAGCTTGCTCACAAAAAAAGAAAATCGGTGCTTGTTATCGAAACCAATGATAACTTTTTTTAACTTAAGACTTTTTTTACATTGTTTATTCACATAGGATTTACACTTGTGTAATTGTTTTGGAAGGATTATTATTTATTTTAATTTTTGTGATATAATTTTTTTAAATAAATGCATTCATCTTGTTGTCAGTAATCTTTTTCTAAATAGACATAAAGTCATAGTATTTATAGCCTAGTTAACTAAGCTTTCTTCAAGGACATCAAAAAGTTCAATTTCCCTCGTACGAAAGCTTAGACGCAAGCAAATGTGTTACAGCAAATCTGTAAAGTTCAAATCCACAAATTCATGCAGAATACTTTCCCAAAGATAAACTAAAATCAACTAATGAGCAGAAAGCCAGTGCAGTCACATCCTATCCTCCTTTTAAAGAACAATAAAAGTAACCAATCAAAAAGCGCGGTCAGTATTTCGCCTCAACTATAAATGTTTGTATATAAAGTGTTAACTTGAGATTAAAAGTAATGTATGCCACAAGATTGTACTAAAGATGTTAATGAAAGCTTACTTTTTTTTTCAAAAAAGCTGCACGGTTGCGATAAAACATCTAAATGGGATATGTCCATGAAATCAGACAACTGAAAGTTAACAAGCGCTGTCAATGAGAAAAAAAAACATAGCATTATCATATTATTTCATATTTTATTTGCATGTTGGCATGAATTTTGTCTTGAAAAATTTTCTTTTAAAAAATAAGATGCAAAAAAATAATTTTTTGAGGAAACAACTTTTTTCTCATTATGTTTGAGCAATTCATGGTAAGAGCACATTGTAATGCTTTTTTTGTTCTAGCATGTCGACAAAACTGGCACTAAAAAGTATGCAGTTGCTGACGCAAGAGCAGGCAACAAGTAAAGTAAGAAAACAAGATGCAAACAGAAAAAAGAAAAAGAAGAAAACTACATCACAATGTATAGGTGGTGTATTTTAGTATTTTGTTTAAAACTGAACTCTCTTTTTATTATAAAAATTATAATCTGCTCTTTTCTCTCCATTAAAAGGTTTGCAATTTGCGTACAACCGTAATCTTTTAAGTTTTTAGAATGATAATGGCACTCGTTTTGTTACATCTATAGCTGCACTTTTATCATTGGCTTTGTATTATTTTTATCATAAATACACAAGGCCAATCAAGATTTAACTTTTAAATTATTTTATTGATTAACGTCAATCTTTTTCTTCTGTTATTTTTTAGTTAACGGCGATGTCTTTCATAAGAATCTGGCCTTCTTAATTGCTCAAGAAAGAAAGAAAGACGCACATCAGAGTAAAGGACTTGTTGATACTGATCTGGTTAGTAATTTGTACACACATTTTTTTTCAACTTGTAATCATATATCCGTTACACGTTTATATGTATTTTTATGTTTTTTTTTGGCTTATTAAAGCATGTTAAAGCAATGGTAATACATTTTTGTTTTACTACACCTTTTTAGCCATACGAAAATTTAGCTTAATTTACCGTGTGCTTAATTTAAAAATCAATATTTAATGAGAAAAGCTGCAAAATTTATTTTTTTAATCAGAGCTGCCACCAAATCAAGAAAATCAGGGGTATTGAATTTGATCAGAGGAAAATTGGGAAATCAGAATTTTTATTCTTTATGTATTATATGCTTTTCTAGTTACTAAATCCTAACCATTAAAATAAAGAATAGAACACTACATAAAGCTCAATAAATCATAGAAATTTGTTAGTTGCCATGAGCCATGAAAAGAAATGATTTTTTTTTCTCTTTGAATCAGGGACAACATTAGTTTTTACTTTTAAATTAAAGATAGAATAAATAACAATGCAACAATGTGAATGTCGGATGATTTAGATATTACGCCATGTAAAAAGAAATTCTCGGGCGTCGTTATCAAGCCAACAAAAATGCGAAAAAGCAAACACGGAACACTACGATCCAGATTTAGACTTCGAAGACACTGGACTTTTCAACGATGATGATGATGATGATGATGATGATTACGACAACAGGAAGGGAAAGAAATCAATAAAGCGTGTTACTTTTAAGCGAAAAAAATGAGCAAAAACAGATATCCTATAATGCAGAAGGGCAGATATGATGAAGCTTATGAGCTGGCGAGTTGTGTAATACTTGCTTATAAAAACTGGTGGCGCAAACAACTGTGACTTTCAATTAACTATTCACACAATTGTACGCTGTATTGTACGCGATAGTGATAGATTCCATCCTAAGGTCGTAAATGACACCTATCATTTCTGGCGCAAAATCAGTGTAACGGCTTTGTGACCTACTGATCTAGATTATAAACACATATCCTCTGCGCAAATCTCTTACACATTCATCATGACCGATCCTATACTCTGTTTCATCAGACCCGCATCCTAAGCTGTTCACATGAAAACCTTTGTATATCTCGAAAAAATATCTCAGCAAAAAAGATTTCAGGGTATTCCCACAAGTAGATACGCATATACTTCGAATATAAAACACCGGATTTTTAACTTGTCTAAGTTTACTTGTCCACGCTTATAGCGGACTTAGGACTTAGGATATTAGGTTTTCTGGTTAGTCCTTTTTAGGTTCCAATGAACTTAATATTTTCTGACGACCCATTTTCCGAAATTCAAATCCTTTCGCACACGGTGGGGATCTTACGTGAGCTCACGAAGACTGCGTCGAATGCAAGAAAAGCGCAAAAATTCTTGTTTGCTCGCTTCCGGATGGAGAAGAACCCTTTCGTGTAAAGCAGGACACATTATGCATCGCCTCTTTTCAACGCAACTGGTCACTTCCGCAGACGGTGGGCATTCTAGGTGTAAATGGCGAATCAGTGGTGGAGACAAAGCGCTCGTTGCGGCACTGGCCCTTACTCTCACGACGACAACGGACACTTGTCTTAGTTCGGCTATGAATATGAAAACTGTTTAAGTGGCACAAGGGAAAGGCGAGATGGGGACCAAAATGCCGTAACCACAAGCAATCGATAACGTTAAAGAAGCACGCGATGGTTGCCGCTCTTGTTGGCTTAGCTTTGCGCAGTGGCATTACCATAGCCAATGAGGTTTAACCGAGGCGTGGTGATTGCTAATTGAAAACTTTTCCCAATATCCCGCATGACGGCGTGAAACATCGCCGGCGTTGCAATATTTGGAGGTTCCCACTGGGACCATGCCTAAAAATAGAAATCTGCTGAGCTCACGAAGACTGCGTCGAATGCAAGAAAAGCGCAAAAATTCTTGTTTGCTCGCTTCCGGATGGAGAAGAACCCTTTCGTGTAAAGCAGGACACATTATGCATCGCCTCTTTTCAACGCAACTGGTCACTTCCGCAGACGGTGGGCATTCTAGGTGTAAATGGCGAATCAGTGGTGGAGACAAAGCGCTCGTTGCGGCACTGGCCCTTACTCTCACGACGACAACGGACACTTGTCTTAGTTCGGCTATGAATATGAAAACTGTTTAAGTGGCACAAGGGAAAGGCGAGATGGGGACCAAAATGCCGTAACCACAAGCAATCGATAACGTTAAAGAAGCACGCGATGGTTGCCGCTCTTGTTGGCTTAGCTTTGCGCAGTGGCATTACCATAGCCAATGAGGTTTAACCGAGGCGTGGTGATTGCTAATTGAAAACTTTTCCCAATATCCCGCATGACGGCGTGAAACATCGCCGGCGTTGCAATATTTGGAGGTTCCCACTGGGACCATGCCTAAAAATAGAAATCTGCTGAGCTCACGAAGACTGCGTCGAATGCAAGAAAAGCGCAAAAATTCTTGTTTGCTCGCTTCCGGATGGAGAAGAACCCTTTCGTGTAAAGCAGGACACATTATGCATCGCCTCTTTTCAACGCAACTGGTCACTTCCGCAGACGGTGGGCATTCTAGGTGTAAATGGCGAATCAGTGGTGGAGACAAAGCGCTCGTTGCGGCACTGGCCCTTACTCTCACGACGACAACGGACACTTGTCTTAGTTCGGCTATGAATATGAAAACTGTTTAAGTGGCACAAGGGAAAGGCGAGATGGGGACCAAAATGCCGTAACCACAAGCAATCGATAACGTTAAAGAAGCACGCGATGGTTGCCGCTCTTGTTGGCTTAGCTTTGCGCAGTGGCATTACCATAGCCAATGAGGTTTAACCGAGGCGTGGTGATTGCTAATTGAAAACTTTTCCCAATATCCCGCATGACGGCGTGAAACATCGCCGGCGTTGCAATATTTGGAGGTTCCCACTGGGACCATGCCTAAAAATAGAAATCTGCTGAGCTCACGAAGACTGCGTCGAATGCAAGAAAAGCGCAAAAATTCTTGTTTGCTCGCTTCCGGATGGAGAAGAACCCTTTCGTGTAAAGCAGGACACATTATGCATCGCCTCTTTTCAACGCAACTGGTCACTTCCGCAGACGGTGGGCATTCTAGGTGTAAATGGCGAATCAGTGGTGGAGACAAAGCGCTCGTTGCGGCACTGGCCCTTACTCTCACGACGACAACGGACACTTGTCTTAGTTCGGCTATGAATATGAAAACTGTTTAAGTGGCACAAGGGAAAGGCGAGATGGGGACCAAAATGCCGTAACCACAAGCAATCGATAACGTTAAAGAAGCACGCGATGGTTGCCGCTCTTGTTGGCTTAGCTTTGCGCAGTGGCATTACCATAGCCAATGAGGTTTAACCGAGGCGTGGTGATTGCTAATTGAAAACTTTTCCCAATATCCCGCATGACGGCGTGAAACATCGCCGGCGTTGCAATATTTGGAGGTTCCCACTGGGACCATGCCTAAAAATAGAAATCTGCTGAGCTCACGAAGACTGCGTCGAATGCAAGAAAAGCGCAAAAATTCTTGTTTGCTCGCTTCCGGATGGAGAAGAACCCTTTCGTGTAAAGCAGGACACATTATGCATCGCCTCTTTTCAACGCAACTGGTCACTTCCGCAGACGGTGGGCATTCTAGGTGTAAATGGCGAATCAGTGGTGGAGACAAAGCGCTCGTTGCGGCACTGGCCCTTACTCTCACGACGACAACGGACACTTGTCTTAGTTCGGCTATGAATATGAAAACTGTTTAAGTGGCACAAGGGAAAGGCGAGATGGGGACCAAAATGCCGTAACCACAAGCAATCGATAACGTTAAAGAAGCACGCGATGGTTGCCGCTCTTGTTGGCTTAGCTTTGCGCAGTGGCATTACCATAGCCAATGAGGTTTAACCGAGGCGTGGTGATTGCTAATTGAAAACTTTTCCCAATATCCCGCATGACGGCGTGAAACATCGCCGGCGTTGCAATATTTGGAGGTTCCCACTGGGACCATGCCTAAAAATAGAAATCTGCTGAGCTCACGAAGACTGCGTCGAATGCAAGAAAAGCGCAAAAATTCTTGTTTGCTCGCTTCCGGATGGAGAAGAACCCTTTCGTGTAAAGCAGGACACATTATGCATCGCCTCTTTTCAACGCAACTGGTCACTTCCGCAGACGGTGGGCATTCTAGGTGTAAATGGCGAATCAGTGGTGGAGACAAAGCGCTCGTTGCGGCACTGGCCCTTACTCTCACGACGACAACGGACACTTGTCTTAGTTCGGCTATGAATATGAAAACTGTTTAAGTGGCACAAGGGAAAGGCGAGATGGGGACCAAAATGCCGTAACCACAAGCAATCGATAACGTTAAAGAAGCACGCGATGGTTGCCGCTCTTGTTGGCTTAGCTTTGCGCAGTGGCATTACCATAGCCAATGAGGTTTAACCGAGGCGTGGTGATTGCTAATTGAAAACTTTTCCCAATATCCCGCATGACGGCGTGAAACATCGCCGGCGTTGCAATATTTGGAGGTTCCCACTGGGACCATGCCTAAAAATAGAAATCTGCTGAGCTCACGAAGACTGCGTCGAATGCAAGAAAAGCGCAAAAATTCTTGTTTGCTCGCTTCCGGATGGAGAAGAACCCTTTCGTGTAAAGCAGGACACATTATGCATCGCCTCTTTTCAACGCAACTGGTCACTTCCGCAGACGGTGGGCATTCTAGGTGTAAATGGCGAATCAGTGGTGGAGACAAAGCGCTCGTTGCGGCACTGGCCCTTACTCTCACGACGACAACGGACACTTGTCTTAGTTCGGCTATGAATATGAAAACTGTTTAAGTGGCACAAGGGAAAGGCGAGATGGGGACCAAAATGCCGTAACCACAAGCAATCGATAACGTTAAAGAAGCACGCGATGGTTGCCGCTCTTGTTGGCTTAGCTTTGCGCAGTGGCATTACCATAGCCAATGAGGTTTAACCGAGGCGTGGTGATTGCTAATTGAAAACTTTTCCCAATATCCCGCATGACGGCGTGAAACATCGCCGGCGTTGCAATATTTGGAGGTTCCCACTGGGACCATGCCTAAAAATAGAAATCTGCTGAGCTCACGAAGACTGCGTCGAATGCAAGAAAAGCGCAAAAATTCTTGTTTGCTCGCTTCCGGATGGAGAAGAACCCTTTCGTGTAAAGCAGGACACATTATGCATCGCCTCTTTTCAACGCAACTGGTCACTTCCGCAGACGGTGGGCATTCTAGGTGTAAATGGCGAATCAGTGGTGGAGACAAAGCGCTCGTTGCGGCACTGGCCCTTACTCTCACGACGACAACGGACACTTGTCTTAGTTCGGCTATGAATATGAAAACTGTTTAAGTGGCACAAGGGAAAGGCGAGATGGGGACCAAAATGCCGTAACCACAAGCAATCGATAACGTTAAAGAAGCACGCGATGGTTGCCGCTCTTGTTGGCTTAGCTTTGCGCAGTGGCATTACCATAGCCAATGAGGTTTAACCGAGGCGTGGTGATTGCTAATTGAAAACTTTTCCCAATATCCCGCATGACGGCGTGAAACATCGCCGGCGTTGCAATATTTGGAGGTTCCCACTGGGACCATGCCTAAAAATAGAAATCTGCTGAGCTCACGAAGACTGCGTCGAATGCAAGAAAAGCGCAAAAATTCTTGTTTGCTCGCTTCCGGATGGAGAAGAACCCTTTCGTGTAAAGCAGGACACATTATGCATCGCCTCTTTTCAACGCAACTGGTCACTTCCGCAGACGGTGGGCATTCTAGGTGTAAATGGCGAATCAGTGGTGGAGACAAAGCGCTCGTTGCGGCACTGGCCCTTACTCTCACGACGACAACGGACACTTGTCTTAGTTCGGCTATGAATATGAAAACTGTTTAAGTGGCACAAGGGAAAGGCGAGATGGGGACCAAAATGCCGTAACCACAAGCAATCGATAACGTTAAAGAAGCACGCGATGGTTGCCGCTCTTGTTGGCTTAGCTTTGCGCAGTGGCATTACCATAGCCAATGAGGTTTAACCGAGGCGTGGTGATTGCTAATTGAAAACTTTTCCCAATATCCCGCATGACGGCGTGAAACATCGCCGGCGTTGCAATATTTGGAGGTTCCCACTGGGACCATGCCTAAAAATAGAAATCTGCTGAGCTCACGAAGACTGCGTCGAATGCAAGAAAAGCGCAAAAATTCTTGTTTGCTCGCTTCCGGATGGAGAAGAACCCTTTCGTGTAAAGCAGGACACATTATGCATCGCCTCTTTTCAACGCAACTGGTCACTTCCGCAGACGGTGGGCATTCTAGGTGTAAATGGCGAATCAGTGGTGGAGACAAAGCGCTCGTTGCGGCACTGGCCCTTACTCTCACGACGACAACGGACACTTGTCTTAGTTCGGCTATGAATATGAAAACTGTTTAAGTGGCACAAGGGAAAGGCGAGATGGGGACCAAAATGCCGTAACCACAAGCAATCGATAACGTTAAAGAAGCACGCGATGGTTGCCGCTCTTGTTGGCTTAGCTTTGCGCAGTGGCATTACCATAGCCAATGAGGTTTAACCGAGGCGTGGTGATTGCTAATTGAAAACTTTTCCCAATATCCCGCATGACGGCGTGAAACATCGCCGGCGTTGCAATATTTGGAGGTTCCCACTGGGACCATGCCTAAAAATAGAAATCTGCTGAGCTCACGAAGACTGCGTCGAATGCAAGAAAAGCGCAAAAATTCTTGTTTGCTCGCTTCCGGATGGAGAAGAACCCTTTCGTGTAAAGCAGGACACATTATGCATCGCCTCTTTTCAACGCAACTGGTCACTTCCGCAGACGGTGGGCATTCTAGGTGTAAATGGCGAATCAGTGGTGGAGACAAAGCGCTCGTTGCGGCACTGGCCCTTACTCTCACGACGACAACGGACACTTGTCTTAGTTCGGCTATGAATATGAAAACTGTTTAAGTGGCACAAGGGAAAGGCGAGATGGGGACCAAAATGCCGTAACCACAAGCAATCGATAACGTTAAAGAAGCACGCGATGGTTGCCGCTCTTGTTGGCTTAGCTTTGCGCAGTGGCATTACCATAGCCAATGAGGTTTAACCGAGGCGTGGTGATTGCTAATTGAAAACTTTTCCCAATATCCCGCATGACGGCGTGAAACATCGCCGGCGTTGCAATATTTGGAGGTTCCCACTGGGACCATGCCTAAAAATAGAAATCTGCTGAGCTCACGAAGACTGCGTCGAATGCAAGAAAAGCGCAAAAATTCTTGTTTGCTCGCTTCCGGATGGAGAAGAACCCTTTCGTGTAAAGCAGGACACATTATGCATCGCCTCTTTTCAACGCAACTGGTCACTTCCGCAGACGGTGGGCATTCTAGGTGTAAATGGCGAATCAGTGGTGGAGACAAAGCGCTCGTTGCGGCACTGGCCCTTACTCTCACGACGACAACGGACACTTGTCTTAGTTCGGCTATGAATATGAAAACTGTTTAAGTGGCACAAGGGAAAGGCGAGATGGGGACCAAAATGCCGTAACCACAAGCAATCGATAACGTTAAAGAAGCACGCGATGGTTGCCGCTCTTGTTGGCTTAGCTTTGCGCAGTGGCATTACCATAGCCAATGAGGTTTAACCGAGGCGTGGTGATTGCTAATTGAAAACTTTTCCCAATATCCCGCATGACGGCGTGAAACATCGCCGGCGTTGCAATATTTGGAGGTTCCCACTGGGACCATGCCTAAAAATAGAAATCTGCTGAGCTCACGAAGACTGCGTCGAATGCAAGAAAAGCGCAAAAATTCTTGTTTGCTCGCTTCCGGATGGAGAAGAACCCTTTCGTGTAAAGCAGGACACATTATGCATCGCCTCTTTTCAACGCAACTGGTCACTTCCGCAGACGGTGGGCATTCTAGGTGTAAATGGCGAATCAGTGGTGGAGACAAAGCGCTCGTTGCGGCACTGGCCCTTACTCTCACGACGACAACGGACACTTGTCTTAGTTCGGCTATGAATATGAAAACTGTTTAAGTGGCACAAGGGAAAGGCGAGATGGGGACCAAAATGCCGTAACCACAAGCAATCGATAACGTTAAAGAAGCACGCGATGGTTGCCGCTCTTGTTGGCTTAGCTTTGCGCAGTGGCATTACCATAGCCAATGAGGTTTAACCGAGGCGTGGTGATTGCTAATTGAAAACTTTTCCCAATATCCCGCATGACGGCGTGAAACATCGCCGGCGTTGCAATATTTGGAGGTTCCCACTGGGACCATGCCTAAAAATAGAAATCTGCTGAGCTCACGAAGACTGCGTCGAATGCAAGAAAAGCGCAAAAATTCTTGTTTGCTCGCTTCCGGATGGAGAAGAACCCTTTCGTGTAAAGCAGGACACATTATGCATCGCCTCTTTTCAACGCAACTGGTCACTTCCGCAGACGGTGGGCATTCTAGGTGTAAATGGCGAATCAGTGGTGGAGACAAAGCGCTCGTTGCGGCACTGGCCCTTACTCTCACGACGACAACGGACACTTGTCTTAGTTCGGCTATGAATATGAAAACTGTTTAAGTGGCACAAGGGAAAGGCGAGATGGGGACCAAAATGCCGTAACCACAAGCAATCGATAACGTTAAAGAAGCACGCGATGGTTGCCGCTCTTGTTGGCTTAGCTTTGCGCAGTGGCATTACCATAGCCAATGAGGTTTAACCGAGGCGTGGTGATTGCTAATTGAAAACTTTTCCCAATATCCCGCATGACGGCGTGAAACATCGCCGGCGTTGCAATATTTGGAGGTTCCCACTGGGACCATGCCTAAAAATAGAAATCTGCTGAGCTCACGAAGACTGCGTCGAATGCAAGAAAAGCGCAAAAATTCTTGTTTGCTCGCTTCCGGATGGAGAAGAACCCTTTCGTGTAAAGCAGGACACATTATGCATCGCCTCTTTTCAACGCAACTGGTCACTTCCGCAGACGGTGGGCATTCTAGGTGTAAATGGCGAATCAGTGGTGGAGACAAAGCGCTCGTTGCGGCACTGGCCCTTACTCTCACGACGACAACGGACACTTGTCTTAGTTCGGCTATGAATATGAAAACTGTTTAAGTGGCACAAGGGAAAGGCGAGATGGGGACCAAAATGCCGTAACCACAAGCAATCGATAACGTTAAAGAAGCACGCGATGGTTGCCGCTCTTGTTGGCTTAGCTTTGCGCAGTGGCATTACCATAGCCAATGAGGTTTAACCGAGGCGTGGTGATTGCTAATTGAAAACTTTTCCCAATATCCCGCATGACGGCGTGAAACATCGCCGGCGTTGCAATATTTGGAGGTTCCCACTGGGACCATGCCTAAAAATAGAAATCTGCTGAGCTCACGAAGACTGCGTCGAATGCAAGAAAAGCGCAAAAATTCTTGTTTGCTCGCTTCCGGATGGAGAAGAACCCTTTCGTGTAAAGCAGGACACATTATGCATCGCCTCTTTTCAACGCAACTGGTCACTTCCGCAGACGGTGGGCATTCTAGGTGTAAATGGCGAATCAGTGGTGGAGACAAAGCGCTCGTTGCGGCACTGGCCCTTACTCTCACGACGACAACGGACACTTGTCTTAGTTCGGCTATGAATATGAAAACTGTTTAAGTGGCACAAGGGAAAGGCGAGATGGGGACCAAAATGCCGTAACCACAAGCAATCGATAACGTTAAAGAAGCACGCGATGGTTGCCGCTCTTGTTGGCTTAGCTTTGCGCAGTGGCATTACCATAGCCAATGAGGTTTAACCGAGGCGTGGTGATTGCTAATTGAAAACTTTTCCCAATATCCCGCATGACGGCGTGAAACATCGCCGGCGTTGCAATATTTGGAGGTTCCCACTGGGACCATGCCTAAAAATAGAAATCTGCTGAGCTCACGAAGACTGCGTCGAATGCAAGAAAAGCGCAAAAATTCTTGTTTGCTCGCTTCCGGATGGAGAAGAACCCTTTCGTGTAAAGCAGGACACATTATGCATCGCCTCTTTTCAACGCAACTGGTCACTTCCGCAGACGGTGGGCATTCTAGGTGTAAATGGCGAATCAGTGGTGGAGACAAAGCGCTCGTTGCGGCACTGGCCCTTACTCTCACGACGACAACGGACACTTGTCTTAGTTCGGCTATGAATATGAAAACTGTTTAAGTGGCACAAGGGAAAGGCGAGATGGGGACCAAAATGCCGTAACCACAAGCAATCGATAACGTTAAAGAAGCACGCGATGGTTGCCGCTCTTGTTGGCTTAGCTTTGCGCAGTGGCATTACCATAGCCAATGAGGTTTAACCGACGCGTGGTGATTGCTAATTGAAAACTTTTCCCAATATCCCGCATGACGGCGTGAAACATCGCCGGCGTTGCAATATTTGGAGGTTCCCACTGGGACCATGCCTAAAAATAGAAATCTGCTGAGCTCACGAAGACTGCGTCGAATGCAAGAAAAGCGCAAAAATTCTTGTTTGCTCGCTTCCGGATGGAGAAGAACCCTTTCGTGTAAAGCAGGACACATTATGCATCGCCTCTTTTCAACGCAACTGGTCACTTCCGCAGACGGTGGGCATTCTAGGTGTAAATGGCGAATCAGTGGTGGAGACAAAGCGCTCGTTGCGGCACTGGCCCTTACTCTCACGACGACAACGGACACTTGTCTTAGTTCGGCTATGAATATGAAAACTGTTTAAGTGGCACAAGGGAAAGGCGAGATGGGGACCAAAATGCCGTAACCACAAGCAATCGATAACGTTAAAGAAGCACGCGATGGTTGCCGCTCTTGTTGGCTTAGCTTTGCGCAGTGGCATTACCATAGCCAATGAGGTTTAACCGAGGCGTGGTGATTGCTAATTGAAAACTTTTCCCAATATCCCGCATGACGGCGTGAAACATCGCCGGCGTTGCAATATTTGGAGGTTCCCACTGGGACCATGCCTAAAAATAGAAATCTGCTGAGCTCACGAAGACTGCGTCGAATGCAAGAAAAGCGCAAAAATTCTTGTTTGCTCGCTTCCGGATGGAGAAGAACCCTTTCGTGTAAAGCAGGACACATTATGCATCGCCTCTTTTCAACGCAACTGGTCACTTCCGCAGACGGTGGGCATTCTAGGTGTAAATGGCGAATCAGTGGTGGAGACAAAGCGCTCGTTGCGGCACTGGCCCTTACTCTCACGACGACAACGGACACTTGTCTTAGTTCGGCTATGAATATGAAAACTGTTTAAGTGGCACAAGGGAAAGGCGAGATGGGGACCAAAATGCCGTAACCACAAGCAATCGATAACGTTAAAGAAGCACGCGATGGTTGCCGCTCTTGTTGGCTTAGCTTTGCGCAGTGGCATTACCATAGCCAATGAGGTTTAACCGAGGCGTGGTGATTGCTAATTGAAAACTTTTCCCAATATCCCGCATGACGGCGTGAAACATCGCCGGCGTTGCAATATTTGGAGGTTCCCACTGGGACCATGCCTAAAAATAGAAATCTGCTGAGCTCACGAAGACTGCGTCGAATGCAAGAAAAGCGCAAAAATTCTTGTTTGCTCGCTTCCGGATGGAGAAGAACCCTTTCGTGTAAAGCAGGACACATTATGCATCGCCTCTTTTCAACGCAACTGGTCACTTCCGCAGACGGTGGGCATTCTAGGTGTAAATGGCGAATCAGTGGTGGAGACAAAGCGCTCGTTGCGGCACTGGCCCTTACTCTCACGACGACAACGGACACTTGTCTTAGTTCGGCTATGAATATGAAAACTGTTTAAGTGGCACAAGGGAAAGGCGAGATGGGGACCAAAATGCCGTAACCACAAGCAATCGATAACGTTAAAGAAGCACGCGATGGTTGCCGCTCTTGTTGGCTTAGCTTTGCGCAGTGGCATTACCATAGCCAATGAGGTTTAACCGAGGCGTGGTGATTGCTAATTGAAAACTTTTCCCAATATCCCGCATGACGGCGTGAAACATCGCCGGCGTTGCAATATTTGGAGGTTCCCACTGGGACCATGCCTAAAAATAGAAATCTGCTGAGCTCACGAAGACTGCGTCGAATGCAAGAAAAGCGCAAAAATTCTTGTTTGCTCGCTTCCGGATGGAGAAGAACCCTTTCGTGTAAAGCAGGACACATTATGCATCGCCTCTTTTCAACGCAACTGGTCACTTCCGCAGACGGTGGGCATTCTAGGTGTAAATGGCGAATCAGTGGTGGAGACAAAGCGCTCGTTGCGGCACTGGCCCTTACTCTCACGACGACAACGGACACTTGTCTTAGTTCGGCTATGAATATGAAAACTGTTTAAGTGGCACAAGGGAAAGGCGAGATGGGGACCAAAATGCCGTAACCACAAGCAATCGATAACGTTAAAGAAGCACGCGATGGTTGCCGCTCTTGTTGGCTTAGCTTTGCGCAGTGGCATTACCATAGCCAATGAGGTTTAACCGAGGCGTGGTGATTGCTAATTGAAAACTTTTCCCAATATCCCGCATGACGGCGTGAAACATCGCCGGCGTTGCAATATTTGGAGGTTCCCACTGGGACCATGCCTAAAAATAGAAATCTGCTGAGCTCACGAAGACTGCGTCGAATGCAAGAAAAGCGCAAAAATTCTTGTTTGCTCGCTTCCGGATGGAGAAGAACCCTTTCGTGTAAAGCAGGACACATTATGCATCGCCTCTTTTCAACGCAACTGGTCACTTCCGCAGACGGTGGGCATTCTAGGTGTAAATGGCGAATCAGTGGTGGAGACAAAGCGCTCGTTGCGGCACTGGCCCTTACTCTCACGACGACAACGGACACTTGTCTTAGTTCGGCTATGAATATGAAAACTGTTTAAGTGGCACAAGGGAAAGGCGAGATGGGGACCAAAATGCCGTAACCACAAGCAATCGATAACGTTAAAGAAGCACGCGATGGTTGCCGCTCTTGTTGGCTTAGCTTTGCGCAGTGGCATTACCATAGCCAATGAGGTTTAACCGAGGCGTGGTGATTGCTAATTGAAAACTTTTCCCAATATCCCGCATGACGGCGTGAAACATCGCCGGCGTTGCAATATTTGGAGGTTCCCACTGGGACCATGCCTAAAAATAGAAATCTGCTGAGCTCACGAAGACTGCGTCGAATGCAAGAAAAGCGCAAAAATTCTTGTTTGCTCGCTTCCGGATGGAGAAGAACCCTTTTGTGTAAAGCAGGACACATTATGCATCGCCTCTTTTCAACGCAACTGGTCACTTCCGCAGACGGTGGGCATTCTAGGTGTAAATGGCGAATCAGTGGTGGAGACAAAGCGCTCGTTGCGGCACTGGCCCTTACTCTCACGACGACAACGGACACTTGTCTTAGTTCGGCTATGAATATGAAAACTGTTTAAGTGGCACAAGGGAAAGGCGAGATGGGGACCAAAATGCCGTAACCACAAGCAATCGATAACGTTAAAGAAGCACGCGATGGTTGCCGCTCTTGTTGGCTTAGCTTTGCGCAGTGGCATTACCATAGCCAATGAGGTTTAACCGAGGCGTGGTGATTGCTAATTGAAAACTTTTCCCAATATCCCGCATGACGGCGTGAAACATCGCCGGCGTTGCAATATTTGGAGGTTCCCACTGGGACCATGCCTAAAAATAGAAATCTGCTGAGCTCACGAAGACTGCGTCGAATGCAAGAAAAGCGCAAAAATTCTTGTTTGCTCGCTTCCGGATGGAGAAGAACCCTTTCGTGTAAAGCAGGACACATTATGCATCGCCTCTTTTCAACGCAACTGGTCACTTCCGCAGACGGTGGGCATTCTAGGTGTAAATGGCGAATCAGTGGTGGAGACAAAGCGCTCGTTGCGGCACTGGCCCTTACTCTCACGACGACAACGGACACTTGTCTTAGTTCGGCTATGAATATGAAAACTGTTTAAGTGGCACAAGGGAAAGGCGAGATGGGGACCAAAATGCCGTAACCACAAGCAATCGATAACGTTAAAGAAGCACGCGATGGTTGCCGCTCTTGTTGGCTTAGCTTTGCGCAGTGGCATTACCATAGCCAATGAGGTTTAACCGAGGCGTGGTGATTGCTAATTGAAAACTTTTCCCAATATCCCGCATGACGGCGTGAAACATCGCCGGCGTTGCAATATTTGGAGGTTCCCACTGGGACCATGCCTAAAAATAGAAATCTGCTGAGCTCACGAAGACTGCGTCGAATGCAAGAAAAGCGCAAAAATTCTTGTTTGCTCGCTTCCGGATGGAGAAGAACCCTTTCGTGTAAAGCAGGACACATTATGCATCGCCTCTTTTCAACGCAACTGGTCACTTCCGCAGACGGTGGGCATTCTAGGTGTAAATGGCGAATCAGTGGTGGAGACAAAGCGCTCGTTGCGGCACTGGCCCTTACTCTCACGACGACAACGGACA
The DNA here is from genome assembly GCF_029227915.1 of Hydractinia symbiolongicarpus. Lineage (NCBI taxonomy): Eukaryota > Metazoa > Cnidaria > Hydrozoa > Anthoathecata > Hydractiniidae > Hydractinia > Hydractinia symbiolongicarpus. Next base: position 21,536,982 of record NC_079881.1, read on the forward strand.
CTTGTCTTAGTTCGGCTATGAATATGAAAACTGTTTAAGTGGCACAAGGGAAAGGCGAGATGGGGACCAAAATGCCGTAACCACAAGCAATCGATAACGTTAAAGAAGCACGCGATGGTTGCCGCTCTTGTTGGCTTAGCTTTGCGCAGTGGCATTACCATAGCCAATGAGGTTTAACCGAGGCGTGGTGATTGCTAATTGAAAACTTTTCCCAATATCCCGCATGACGGCGTGAAACATCGCCGGCGTTGCAATATTTGGAGGTTCCCACTGGGACCATGCCTAAAAATAGAAATCTGCTGAGCTCACGAAGACTGCGTCGAATGCAAGAAAAGCGCAAAAATTCTTGTTTGCTCGCTTCCGGATGGAGAAGAACCCTTTCGTGTAAAGCAGGACACATTATGCATCGCCTCTTTTCAACGCAACTGGTCACTTCCGCAGACGGTGGGCATTCTAGGTGTAAATGGCGAATCAGTGGTGGAGACAAAGCGCTCGTTGCGGCACTGGCCCTTACTCTCACGACGACAACGGACACTTGTCTTAGTTCGGCTATGAATATGAAAACTGTTTAAGTGGCACAAGGGAAAGGCGAGATGGGGACCAAAATGCCGTAACCACAAGCAATCGATAACGTTAAAGAAGCACGCGATGGTTGCCGCTCTTGTTGGCTTAGCTTTGCGCAGTGGCATTACCATAGCCAATGAGGTTTAACCGAGGCGTGGTGATTGCTAATTGAAAACTTTTCCCAATATCCCGCATGACGGCGTGAAACATCGCCGGCGTTGCAATATTTGGAGGTTCCCACTGGGACCATGCCTAAAAATAGAAATCTGCTGAGCTCACGAAGACTGCGTCGAATGCAAGAAAAGCGCAAAAATTCTTGTTTGCTCGCTTCCGGATGGAGAAGAACCCTTTCGTGTAAAGCAGGACACATTATGCATCGCCTCTTTTCAACGCAACTGGTCACTTCCGCAGACGGTGGGCATTCTAGGTGTAAATGGCGAATCAGTGGTGGAGACAAAGCGCTCGTTGCGGCACTGGCCCTTACTCTCACGACGACAACGGACACTTGTCTTAGTTCGGCTATGAATATGAAAACTGTTTAAGTGGCACAAGGGAAAGGCGAGATGGGGACCAAAATGCCGTAACCACAAGCAATCGATAACGTTAAAGAAGCACGCGATGGTTGCCGCTCTTGTTGGCTTAGCTTTGCGCAGTGGCATTACCATAGCCAATGAGGTTTAACCGAGGCGTGGTGATTGCTAATTGAAAACTTTTCCCAATATCCCGCATGACGGCGTGAAACATCGCCGGCGTTGCAATATTTGGAGGTTCCCACTGGGACCATGCCTAAAAATAGAAATCTGCTGAGCTCACGAAGACTGCGTCGAATGCAAGAAAAGCGCAAAAATTCTTGTTTGCTCGCTTCCGGATGGAGAAGAACCCTTTCGTGTAAAGCAGGACACATTATGCATCGCCTCTTTTCAACGCAACTGGTCACTTCCGCAGACGGTGGGCATTCTAGGTGTAAATGGCGAATCAGTGGTGGAGACAAAGCGCTCGTTGCGGCACTGGCCCTTACTCTCACGACGACAACGGACACTTGTCTTAGTTCGGCTATGAATATGAAAACTGTTTAAGTGGCACAAGGGAAAGGCGAGATGGGGACCAAAATGCCGTAACCACAAGCAATCGATAACGTTAAAGAAGCACGCGATGGTTGCCGCTCTTGTTGGCTTAGCTTTGCGCAGTGGCATTACCATAGCCAATGAGGTTTAACCGAGGCGTGGTGATTGCTAATTGAAAACTTTTCCCAATATCCCGCATGACGGCGTGAAACATCGCCGGCGTTGCAATATTTGGAGGTTCCCACTGGGACCATGCCTAAAAATAGAAATCTGCTGAGCTCACGAAGACTGCGTCGAATGCAAGAAAAGCGCAAAAATTCTTGTTTGCTCGCTTCCGGATGGAGAAGAACCCTTTCGTGTAAAGCAGGACACATTATGCATCGCCTCTTTTCAACGCAACTGGTCACTTCCGCAGACGGTGGGCATTCTAGGTGTAAATGGCGAATCAGTGGTGGAGACAAAGCGCTCGTTGCGGCACTGGCCCTTACTCTCACGACGACAACGGACACTTGTCTTAGTTCGGCTATGAATATGAAAACTGTTTAAGTGGCACAAGGGAAAGGCGAGATGGGGACCAAAATGCCGTAACCACAAGCAATCGATAACGTTAAAGAAGCACGCGATGGTTGCCGCTCTTGTTGGCTTAGCTTTGCGCAGTGGCATTACCATAGCCAATGAGGTTTAACCGAGGCGTGGTGATTGCTAATTGAAAACTTTTCCCAATATCCCGCATGACGGCGTGAAACATCGCCGGCGTTGCAATATTTGGAGGTTCCCACTGGGACCATGCCTAAAAATAGAAATCTGCTGAGCTCACGAAGACTGCGTCGAATGCAAGAAAAGCGCAAAAATTCTTGTTTGCTCGCTTCCGGATGGAGAAGAACCCTTTCGTGTAAAGCAGGACACATTATGCATCGCCTCTTTTCAACGCAACTGGTCACTTCCGCAGACGGTGGGCATTCTAGGTGTAAATGGCGAATCAGTGGTGGAGACAAAGCGCTCGTTGCGGCACTGGCCCTTACTCTCACGACGACAACGGACACTTGTCTTAGTTCGGCTATGAATATGAAAACTGTTTAAGTGGCACAAGGGAAAGGCGAGATGGGGACCAAAATGCCGTAACCACAAGCAATCGATAACGTTAAAGAAGCACGCGATGGTTGCCGCTCTTGTTGGCTTAGCTTTGCGCAGTGGCATTACCATAGCCAATGAGGTTTAACCGAGGCGTGGTGATTGCTAATTGAAAACTTTTCCCAATATCCCGCATGACGGCGTGAAACATCGCCGGCGTTGCAATATTTGGAGGTTCCCACTGGGACCATGCCTAAAAATAGAAATCTGCTGAGCTCACGAAGACTGCGTCGAATGCAAGAAAAGCGCAAAAATTCTTGTTTGCTCGCTTCCGGATGGAGAAGAACCCTTTCGTGTAAAGCAGGACACATTATGCATCGCCTCTTTTCAACGCAACTGGTCACTTCCGCAGACGGTGGGCATTCTAGGTGTAAATGGCGAATCAGTGGTGGAGACAAAGCGCTCGTTGCGGCACTGGCCCTTACTCTCACGACGACAACGGACACTTGTCTTAGTTCGGCTATGAATATGAAAACTGTTTAAGTGGCACAAGGGAAAGGCGAGATGGGGACCAAAATGCCGTAACCACAAGCAATCGATAACGTTAAAGAAGCACGCGATGGTTGCCGCTCTTGTTGGCTTAGCTTTGCGCAGTGGCATTACCATAGCCAATGAGGTTTAACCGAGGCGTGGTGATTGCTAATTGAAAACTTTTCCCAATATCCCGCATGACGGCGTGAAACATCGCCGGCGTTGCAATATTTGGAGGTTCCCACTGGGACCATGCCTAAAAATAGAAATCTGCTGAGCTCACGAAGACTGCGTCGAATGCAAGAAAAGCGCAAAAATTCTTGTTTGCTCGCTTCCGGATGGAGAAGAACCCTTTCGTGTAAAGCAGGACACATTATGCATCGCCTCTTTTCAACGCAACTGGTCACTTCCGCAGACGGTGGGCATTCTAGGTGTAAATGGCGAATCAGTGGTGGAGACAAAGCGCTCGTTGCGGCACTGGCCCTTACTCTCACGACGACAACGGACACTTGTCTTAGTTCGGCTATGAATATGAAAACTGTTTAAGTGGCACAAGGGAAAGGCGAGATGGGGACCAAAATGCCGTAACCACAAGCAATCGATAACGTTAAAGAAGCACGCGATGGTTGCCGCTCTTGTTGGCTTAGCTTTGCGCAGTGGCATTACCATAGCCAATGAGGTTTAACCGAGGCGTGGTGATTGCTAATTGAAAACTTTTCCCAATATCCCGCATGACGGCGTGAAACATCGCCGGCGTTGCAATATTTGGAGGTTCCCACTGGGACCATGCCTAAAAATAGAAATCTGCTGAGCTCACGAAGACTGCGTCGAATGCAAGAAAAGCGCAAAAATTCTTGTTTGCTCGCTTCCGGATGGAGAAGAACCCTTTCGTGTAAAGCAGGACACATTATGCATCGCCTCTTTTCAACGCAACTGGTCACTTCCGCAGACGGTGGGCATTCTAGGTGTAAATGGCGAATCAGTGGTGGAGACAAAGCGCTCGTTGCGGCACTGGCCCTTACTCTCACGACGACAACGGACACTTGTCTTAGTTCGGCTATGAATATGAAAACTGTTTAAGTGGCACAAGGGAAAGGCGAGATGGGGACCAAAATGCCGTAACCACAAGCAATCGATAACGTTAAAGAAGCACGCGATGGTTGCCGCTCTTGTTGGCTTAGCTTTGCGCAGTGGCATTACCATAGCCAATGAGGTTTAACCGAGGCGTGGTGATTGCTAATTGAAAACTTTTCCCAATATCCCGCATGACGGCGTGAAACATCGCCGGCGTTGCAATATTTGGAGGTTCCCACTGGGACCATGCCTAAAAATAGAAATCTGCTGAGCTCACGAAGACTGCGTCGAATGCAAGAAAAGCGCAAAAATTCTTGTTTGCTCGCTTCCGGATGGAGAAGAACCCTTTCGTGTAAAGCAGGACACATTATGCATCGCCTCTTTTCAACGCAACTGGTCACTTCCGCAGACGGTGGGCATTCTAGGTGTAAATGGCGAATCAGTGGTGGAGACAAAGCGCTCGTTGCGGCACTGGCCCTTACTCTCACGACGACAACGGACACTTGTCTTAGTTCGGCTATGAATATGAAAACTGTTTAAGTGGCACAAGGGAAAGGCGAGATGGGGACCAAAATGCCGTAACCACAAGCAATCGATAACGTTAAAGAAGCACGCGATGGTTGCCGCTCTTGTTGGCTTAGCTTTGCGCAGTGGCATTACCATAGCCAATGAGGTTTAACCGAGGCGTGGTGATTGCTAATTGAAAACTTTTCCCAATATCCCGCATGACGGCGTGAAACATCGCCGGCGTTGCAATATTTGGAGGTTCCCACTGGGACCATGCCTAAAAATAGAAATCTGCTGAGCTCACGAAGACTGCGTCGAATGCAAGAAAAGCGCAAAAATTCTTGTTTGCTCGCTTCCGGATGGAGAAGAACCCTTTCGTGTAAAGCAGGACACATTATGCATCGCCTCTTTTCAACGCAACTGGTCACTTCCGCAGACGGTGGGCATTCTAGGTGTAAATGGCGAATCAGTGGTGGAGACAAAGCGCTCGTTGCGGCACTGGCCCTTACTCTCACGACGACAACGGACACTTGTCTTAGTTCGGCTATGAATATGAAAACTGTTTAAGTGGCACAAGGGAAAGGCGAGATGGGGACCAAAATGCCGTAACCACAAGCAATCGATAACGTTAAAGAAGCACGCGATGGTTGCCGCTCTTGTTGGCTTAGCTTTGCGCAGTGGCATTACCATAGCCAATGAGGTTTAACCGAGGCGTGGTGATTGCTAATTGAAAACTTTTCCCAATATCCCGCATGACGGCGTGAAACATCGCCGGCGTTGCAATATTTGGAGGTTCCCACTGGGACCATGCCTAAAAATAGAAATCTGCTGAGCTCACGAAGACTGCGTCGAATGCAAGAAAAGCGCAAAAATTCTTGTTTGCTCGCTTCCGGATGGAGAAGAACCCTTTCGTGTAAAGCAGGACACATTATGCATCGCCTCTTTTCAACGCAACTGGTCACTTCCGCAGACGGTGGGCATTCTAGGTGTAAATGGCGAATCAGTGGTGGAGACAAAGCGCTCGTTGCGGCACTGGCCCTTACTCTCACGACGACAACGGACACTTGTCTTAGTTCGGCTATGAATATGAAAACTGTTTAAGTGGCACAAGGGAAAGGCGAGATGGGGACCAAAATGCCGTAACCACAAGCAATCGATAACGTTAAAGAAGCACGCGATGGTTGCCGCTCTTGTTGGCTTAGCTTTGCGCAGTGGCATTACCATAGCCAATGAGGTTTAACCGAGGCGTGGTGATTGCTAATTGAAAACTTTTCCCAATATCCCGCATGACGGCGTGAAACATCGCCGGCGTTGCAATATTTGGAGGTTCCCACTGGGACCATGCCTAAAAATAGAAATCTGCTGAGCTCACGAAGACTGCGTCGAATGCAAGAAAAGCGCAAAAATTCTTGTTTGCTCGCTTCCGGATGGAGAAGAACCCTTTCGTGTAAAGCAGGACACATTATGCATCGCCTCTTTTCAACGCAACTGGTCACTTCCGCAGACGGTGGGCATTCTAGGTGTAAATGGCGAATCAGTGGTGGAGACAAAGCGCTCGTTGCGGCACTGGCCCTTACTCTCACGACGACAACGGACACTTGTCTTAGTTCGGCTATGAATATGAAAACTGTTTAAGTGGCACAAGGGAAAGGCGAGATGGGGACCAAAATGCCGTAACCACAAGCAATCGATAACGTTAAAGAAGCACGCGATGGTTGCCGCTCTTGTTGGCTTAGCTTTGCGCAGTGGCATTACCATAGCCAATGAGGTTTAACCGAGGCGTGGTGATTGCTAATTGAAAACTTTTCCCAATATCCCGCATGACGGCGTGAAACATCGCCGGCGTTGCAATATTTGGAGGTTCCCACTGGGACCATGCCTAAAAATAGAAATCTGCTGAGCTCACGAAGACTGCGTCGAATGCAAGAAAAGCGCAAAAATTCTTGTTTGCTCGCTTCCGGATGGAGAAGAACCCTTTCGTGTAAAGCAGGACACATTATGCATCGCCTCTTTTCAACGCAACTGGTCACTTCCGCAGACGGTGGGCATTCTAGGTGTAAATGGCGAATCAGTGGTGGAGACAAAGCGCTCGTTGCGGCACTGGCCCTTACTCTCACGACGACAACGGACACTTGTCTTAGTTCGGCTATGAATATGAAAACTGTTTAAGTGGCACAAGGGAAAGGCGAGATGGGGACCAAAATGCCGTAACCACAAGCAATCGATAACGTTAAAGAAGCACGCGATGGTTGCCGCTCTTGTTGGCTTAGCTTTGCGCAGTGGCATTACCATAGCCAATGAGGTTTAACCGAGGCGTGGTGATTGCTAATTGAAAACTTTTCCCAATATCCCGCATGACGGCGTGAAACATCGCCGGCGTTGCAATATTTGGAGGTTCCCACTGGGACCATGCCTAAAAATAGAAATCTGCTGAGCTCACGAAGACTGCGTCGAATGCAAGAAAAGCGCAAAAAGTCTTGTTTGCTCGCTTCCGGATGGAGAAGAACCCTTTCGTGTAAAGCAGGACACATTATGCATCGCCTCTTTTCAACGCAACTGGTCACTTCCGCAGACGGTGGGCATTCTAGGTGTAAATGGCGAATCAGTGGTGGAGACAAAGCGCTCGTTGCGGCACTGGCCCTTACTCTCACGACGACAACGGACACTTGTCTTAGTTCGGCTATGAATATGAAAACTGTTTAAGTGGCACAAGGGAAAGGCGAGATGGGGACCAAAATGCCGTAACCACAAGCAATCGATAACGTTAAAGAAGCACGCGATGGTTGCCGCTCTTGTTGGCTTAGCTTTGCGCAGTGGCATTACCATAGCCAATGAGGTTTAACCGAGGCGTGGTGATTGCTAATTGAAAACTTTTCCCAATATCCCGCATGACGGCGTGAAACATCGCCGGCGTTGCAATATTTGGAGGTTCCCACTGGGACCATGCCTAAAAATAGAAATCTGCTGAGCTCACGAAGACTGCGTCGAATGCAAGAAAAGCGCAAAAATTCTTGTTTGCTCGCTTCCGGATGGAGAAGAACCCTTTCGTGTAAAGCAGGACACATTATGCATCGCCTCTTTTCAACGCAACTGGTCACTTCCGCAGACGGTGGGCATTCTAGGTGTAAATGGCGAATCAGTGGTGGAGACAAAGCGCTCGTTGCGGCACTGGCCCTTACTCTCACGACGACAACGGACACTTGTCTTAGTTCGGCTATGAATATGAAAACTGTTTAAGTGGCACAAGGGAAAGGCGAGATGGGGACCAAAATGCCGTAACCACAAGCAATCGATAACGTTAAAGAAGCACGCGATGGTTGCCGCTCTTGTTGGCTTAGCTTTGCGCAGTGGCATTACCATAGCCAATGAGGTTTAACCGAGGCGTGGTGATTGCTAATTGAAAACTTTTCCCAATATCCCGCATGACGGCGTGAAACATCGCCGGCGTTGCAATATTTGGAGGTTCCCACTGGGACCATGCCTAAAAATAGAAATCTGCTGAGCTCACGAAGACTGCGTCGAATGCAAGAAAAGCGCAAAAATTCTTGTTTGCTCGCTTCCGGATGGAGAAGAACCCTTTCGTGTAAAGCAGGACACATTATGCATCGCCTCTTTTCAACGCAACTGGTCACTTCCGCAGACGGTGGGCATTCTAGGTGTAAATGGCGAATCAGTGGTGGAGACAAAGCGCTCGTTGCGGCACTGGCCCTTACTCTCACGACGACAACGGACACTTGTCTTAGTTCGGCTATGAATATGAAAACTGTTTAAGTGGCACAAGGGAAAGGCGAGATGGGGACCAAAATGCCGTAACCACAAGCAATCGATAACGTTAAAGAAGCACGCGATGGTTGCCGCTCTTGTTGGCTTAGCTTTGCGCAGTGGCATTACCATAGCCAATGAGGTTTAACCGAGGCGTGGTGATTGCTAATTGAAAACTTTTCCCAATATCCCGCATGACGGCGTGAAACATCGCCGGCGTTGCAATATTTGGAGGTTCCCACTGGGACCATGCCTAAAAATAGAAATCTGCTGAGCTCACGAAGACTGCGTCGAATGCAAGAAAAGCGCAAAAATTCTTGTTTGCTCGCTTCCGGATGGAGAAGAACCCTTTCGTGTAAAGCAGGACACATTATGCATCGCCTCTTTTCAACGCAACTGGTCACTTCCGCAGACGGTGGGCATTCTAGGTGTAAATGGCGAATCAGTGGTGGAGACAAAGCGCTCGTTGCGGCACTGGCCCTTACTCTCACGACGACAACGGACACTTGTCTTAGTTCGGCTATGAATATGAAAACTGTTTAAGTGGCACAAGGGAAAGGCGAGATGGGGACCAAAATGCCGTAACCACAAGCAATCGATAACGTTAAAGAAGCACGCGATGGTTGCCGCTCTTGTTGGCTTAGCTTTGCGCAGTGGCATTACCATAGCCAATGAGGTTTAACCGAGGCGTGGTGATTGCTAATTGAAAACTTTTCCCAATATCCCGCATGACGGCGTGAAACATCGCCGGCGTTGCAATATTTGGAGGTTCCCACTGGGACCATGCCTAAAAATAGAAATCTGCTGAGCTCACGAAGACTGCGTCGAATGCAAGAAAAGCGCAAAAATTCTTGTTTGCTCGCTTCCGGATGGAGAAGAACCCTTTCGTGTAAAGCAGGACACATTATGCATCGCCTCTTTTCAACGCAACTGGTCACTTCCGCAGACGGTGGGCATTCTAGGTGTAAATGGCGAATCAGTGGTGGAGACAAAGCGCTCGTTGCGGCACTGGCCCTTACTCTCACGACGACAACGGACACTTGTCTTAGTTCGGCTATGAATATGAAAACTGTTTAAGTGGCACAAGGGAAAGGCGAGATGGGGACCAAAATGCCGTAACCACAAGCAATCGATAACGTTAAAGAAGCACGCGATGGTTGCCGCTCTTGTTGGCTTAGCTTTGCGCAGTGGCATTACCATAGCCAATGAGGTTTAACCGAGGCGTGGTGATTGCTAATTGAAAACTTTTCCCAATATCCCGCATGACGGCGTGAAACATCGCCGGCGTTGCAATATTTGGAGGTTCCCACTGGGACCATGCCTAAAAATAGAAATCTGCTGAGCTCACGAAGACTGCGTCGAATGCAAGAAAAGCGCAAAAATTCTTGTTTGCTCGCTTCCGGATGGAGAAGAACCCTTTCGTGTAAAGCAGGACACATTATGCATCGCCTCTTTTCAACGCAACTGGTCACTTCCGCAGACGGTGGGCATTCTAGGTGTAAATGGCGAATCAGTGGTGGAGACAAAGCGCTCGTTGCGGCACTGGCCCTTACTCTCACGACGACAACGGACACTTGTCTTAGTTCGGCTATGAATATGAAAACTGTTTAAGTGGCACAAGGGAAAGGCGAGATGGGGACCAAAATGCCGTAACCACAAGCAATCGATAACGTTAAAGAAGCACGCGATGGTTGCCGCTCTTGTTGGCTTAGCTTTGCGCAGTGGCATTACCATAGCCAATGAGGTTTAACCGAGGCGTGGTGATTGCTAATTGAAAACTTTTCCCAATATCCCGCATGACGGCGTGAAACATCGCCGGCGTTGCAATATTTGGAGGTTCCCACTGGGACCATGCCTAAAAATAGAAATCTGCTGAGCTCACGAAGACTGCGTCGAATGCAAGAAAAGCGCAAAAATTCTTGTTTGCTAGCTTCCGGATGGAGAAGAACCCTTTCGTGTAAAGCAGGACACATTATGCATCGCCTCTTTTCAACGCAACTGGTCACTTCCGCAGACGGTGGGCATTCTAGGTGTAAATGGCGAATCAGTGGTGGAGACAAAGCGCTCGTTGCGGCACTGGCCCTTACTCTCACGACGACAACGGACACTTGTCTTAGTTCGGCTATGAATATGAAAACTGTTTAAGTGGCACAAGGGAAAGGCGAGATGGGGACCAAAATGCCGTAACCACAAGCAATCGATAACGTTAAAGAAGCACGCGATGGTTGCCGCTCTTGTTGGCTTAGCTTTGCGCAGTGGCATTACCATAGCCAATGAGGTTTAACCGAGGCGTGGTGATTGCTAATTGAAAACTTTTCCCAATATCCCGCATGACGGCGTGAAACATCGCCGGCGTTGCAATATTTGGAGGTTCCCACTGGGACCATGCCTAAAAATAGAAATCTGCTGAGCTCACGAAGACTGCGTCGAATGCAAGAAAAGCGCAAAAATTCTTGTTTGCTCGCTTCCGGATGGAGAAGAACCCTTTCGTGTAAAGCAGGACACATTATGCATCGCCTCTTTTCAACGCAACTGGTCACTTCCGCAGACGGTGGGCATTCTAGGTGTAAATGGCGAATCAGTGGTGGAGACAAAGCGCTCGTTGCGGCACTGGCCCTTACTCTCACGACGACAACGGACACTTGTCTTAGTTCGGCTATGAATATGAAAACTGTTTAAGTGGCACAAGGGAAAGGCGAGATGGGGACCAAAATGCCGTAACCACAAGCAATCGATAACGTTAAAGAAGCACGCGATGGTTGCCGCTCTTGTTGGCTTAGCTTTGCGCAGTGGCATTACCATAGCCAATGAGGTTTAACCGAGGCGTGGTGATTGCTAATTGAAAACTTTTCCCAATATCCCGCATGACGGCGTGAAACATCGCCGGCGTTGCAATATTTGGAGGTTCCCACTGGGACCATGCCTAAAAATAGAAATCTGCTGAGCTCACGAAGACTGCGTCGAATGCAAGAAAAGCGCAAAAATTCTTGTTTGCTCGCTTCCGGATGGAGAAGAACCCTTTCGTGTAAAGCAGGACACATTATGCATCGCCTCTTTTCAACGCAACTGGTCACTTCCGCAGACGGTGGGCATTCTAGGTGTAAATGGCGAATCAGTGGTGGAGACAAAGCGCTCGTTGCGGCACTGGCCCTTACTCTCACGACGACAACGGACACTTGTCTTAGTTCGGCTATGAATATGAAAACTGTTTAAGTGGCACAAGGGAAAGGCGAGATGGGGACCAAAATGCCGTAACCACAAGCAATCGATAACGTTAAAGAAGCACGCGATGGTTGCCGCTCTTGTTGGCTTAGCTTTGCGCAGTGGCATTACCATAGCCAATGAGGTTTAACCGAGGCGTGGTGATTGCTAATTGAAAACTTTTCCCAATATCCCGCATGACGGCGTGAAACATCGCCGGCGTTGCAATATTTGGAGGTTCCCACTGGGACCATGCCTAAAAATAGAAATCTGCTGAGCTCACGAAGACTGCGTCGAATGCAAGAAAAGCGCAAAAATTCTTGTTTGCTCGCTTCCGAATGGAGAAGAACCCTTTCGTGTAAAGCAGGACACATTATGCATCGCCTCTTTTCAACGCAACTGGTCACTTCCGCAGACGGTGGGCATTCTAGGTGTAAATGGCGAATCAGTGGTGGAGACAAAGCGCTCGTTGCGGCACTGGCCCTTACTCTCACGACGACAACGGACACTTGTCTTAGTTCGGCTATGAATATGAAAACTGTTTAAGTGGCACAAGGGAAAGGCGAGATGGGGACCAAAATGCCGTAACCACAAGCAATCGATAACGTTAAAGAAGCACGCGATGGTTGCCGCTCTTGTTGGCTTAGCTTTGCGCAGTGGCATTACCATAGCCAATGAGGTTTAACCGAGGCGTGGTGATTGCTAATTGAAAACTTTTCCCAATATCCCGCATGACGGCGTGAAACATCGCCGGCGTTGCAATATTTGGAGGTTCCCACTGGGACCATGCCTAAAAATAGAAATCTGCTGAGCTCACGAAGACTGCGTCGAATGCAAGAAAAGCGCAAAAATTCTTGTTTGCTCGCTTCCGGATGGAGAAGAACCCTTTCGTGTAAAGCAGGACACATTATGCATCGCCTCTTTTCAACGCAACTGGTCACTTCCGCAGACGGTGGGCATTCTAGGTGTAAATGGCGAATCAGTGGTGGAGACAAAGCGCTCGTTGCGGCACTGGCCCTTACTCTCACGACGACAACGGACACTTGTCTTAGTTCGGCTATGAATATGAAAACTGTTTAAGTGGCACAAGGGAAAGGCGAGATGGGGACCAAAATGCCGTAACCACAAGCAATCGATAACGTTAAAGAAGCACGCGATGGTTGCCGCTCTTGTTGGCTTAGCTTTGCGCAGTGGCATTACCATAGCCAATGAGGTTTAACCGAGGCGTGGTGATTGCTAATTGAAAACTTTTCCCAATATCCCGCATGACGGCGTGAAACATCGCCGGCGTTGCAATATTTGGAGGTTCCCACTGGGACCATGCCTAAAAATAGAAATCTGCTGAGCTCACGAAGACTGCGTCGAATGCAAGAAAAGCGCAAAAATTCTTGTTTGCTCGCTTCCGGATGGAGAAGAACCCTTTCGTGTAAAGCAGGACACATTATGCATCGCCTCTTTTCAACGCAACTGGTCACTTCCGCAGACGGTGGGCATTCTAGGTGTAAATGGCGAATCAGTGGTGGAGACAAAGCGCTCGTTGCGGCACTGGCCCTTACTCTCACGACGACAACGGACACTTGTCTTAGTTCGGCTATGAATATGAAAACTGTTTAAGTGGCACAAGGGAAAGGCGAGATGGGGACCAAAATGCCGTAACCACAAGCAATCGATAACGTTAAAGAAGCACGCGATGGTTGCCGCTCTTGTTGGCTTAGCTTTGCGCAGTGGCATTACCATAGCCAATGAGGTTTAACCAAGGCGTGGTGATTGCTAATTGAAAACTTTTCCCAATATCCCGCATGACGGCGTGAAACATCGCCGGCGTTGCAATATTTGGAGGTTCCCACTGGGACCATGCCTAAAAATAGAAATCTGCTGAGCTCACGAAGACTGCGTCGAATGCAAGAAAAGCGCAAAAATTCTTGTTTGCTCGCTTCCGGATGGAGAAGAACCCTTTCGTGTAAAGCAGGACACATTATGCATCGCCTCTTTTCAACGCAACTGGTCACTTCCGCAGACGGTGGGCATTCTAGGTGTAAATGGCGAATCAGTGGTGGAGACAAAGCGCTCGTTGCGGCACTGGCCCTTACTCTCACGACGACAACGGACACTTGTCTTAGTTCGGCTATGAATATGAAAACTGTTTAAGTGGCACAAGGGAAAGGCGAGATGGGGACCAAAATGCCGTAACCACAAGCAATCGATAACGTTAAAGAAGCACGCGATGGTTGCCGCTCTTGTTGGCTTAGCTTTGCGCAGTGGCATTACCATAGCCAATGAGGTTTAACCGAGGCGTGGTGATTGCTAATTGAAAACTTTTCCCAATATCCCGCATGACGGCGTGAAACATCGCCGGCGTTGCAATATTTGGAGGTTCCCACTGGGACCATGCCTAAAAATAGAAATCTGCTGAGCTCACGAAGACTGCGTCGAATGCAAGAAAAGCGCAAAAATTCTTGTTTGCTCGCTTCCGGATGGAGAAGAACCCTTTCGTGTAAAGCAGGACACATTATGCATCGCCTCTTTTCAACGCAACTGGTCACTTCCGCAGACGGTGGGCATTCTAGGTGTAAATGGCGAATCAGTGGTGGAGACAAAGCGCTCGTTGCGGCACTGGCCCTTACTCTCACGACGACAACGGACACTTGTCTTAGTTCGGCTATGAATATGAAAACTGTTTAAGTGGCACAAGGGAAAGGCGAGATGGGGACCAAAATGCCGTAACCACAAGCAATCGATAACGTTAAAGAAGCACGCGATGGTTGCCGCTCTTGTTGGCTTAGCTTTGCGCAGTGGCATTACCATAGCCAATGAGGTTTAACCGAGGCGTGGTGATTGCTAATTGAAAACTTTTCCCAATATCCCGCATGACGGCGTGAAACATCGCCGGCGTTGCAATATTTGGAGGTTCCCACTGGGACCATGCCTAAAAATAGAAATCTGCTGAGCTCACGAAGACTGCGTCGAATGCAAGAAAAGCGCAAAAATTCTTGTTTGCTCGCTTCCGGATGGAGAAGAACCCTTTCGTGTAAAGCAGGACACATTATGCATCGCCTCTTTTCAACGCAACTGGTCACTTCCGCAGACGGTGGGCATTCTAGGTGTAAATGGCGAATCAGTGGTGGAGACAAAGCGCTCGTTGCGGCACTGGCCCTTACTCTCACGACGACAACGGACACTTGTCTTAGTTCGGCTATGAATATGAAAACTGTTTAAGTGGCACAAGGGAAAGGCGAGATGGGGACCAAAATGCCGTAACCACAAGCAATCGATAACGTTAAAGAAGCACGCGATGGTTGCCGCTCTTGTTGGCTTAGCTTTGCGCAGTGGCATTACCATAGCCAATGAGGTTTAACCGAGGCGTGGTGATTGCTAATTGAAAACTTTTCCCAATATCCCGCATGACGGCGTGAAACATCGCCGGCGTTGCAATATTTGGAGGTTCCCACTGGGACCATGCCTAAAAATAGAAATCTGCTGAGCTCACGAAGACTGCGTCGAATGCAAGAAAAGCGCAAAAATTCTTGTTTGCTCGCTTCCGGATGGAGAAGAACCCTTTCGTGTAAAGCAGGACACATTATGCATCGCCTCTTTTCAACGCAACTGGTCACTTCCGCAGACGGTGGGCATTCTAGGTGTAAATGGCGAATCAGTGGTGGAGACAAAGCGCTCGTTGCGGCACTGGCCCTTACTCTCACGACGACAACGGACACTTGTCTTAGTTCGGCTATGAATATGAAAACTGTTTAAGTGGCACAAGGGAAAGGCGAGATGGGGACCAAAATGCCGTAACCACAAGCAATCGATAACGTTAAAGAAGCACGCGATGGTTGCCGCTCTTGTTGGCTTAGCTTTGCGCAGTGGCATTACCATAGCCAATGAGGTTTAACCGAGGCGTGGTGATTGCTAATTGAAAACTTTTCCCAATATCCCGCATGACGGCGTGAAACATCGCCGGCGTTGCAATATTTGGAGGTTCCCACTGGGACCATGCCTAAAAATAGAAATCTGCTGAGCTCACGAAGACTGCGTCGAATGCAAGAAAAGCGCAAAAATTCTTGTTTGCTCGCTTCCGGATGGAGAAGAACCCTTTCGTGTAAAGCAGGACACATTATGCATCGCCTCTTTTCAACGCAACTGGTCACTTCCGCAGACGGTGGGCATTCTAGGTGTAAATGGCGAATCAGTGGTGGAGACAAAGCGCTCGTTGCGGCACTGGCCCTTACTCTCACGACGACAACGGACACTTGTCTTAGTTCGGCTATGAATATGAAAACTGTTTAAGTGGCACAAGGGAAAGGCGAGATGGGGACCAAAATGCCGTAACCACAAGCAATCGATAACGTTAAAGAAGCACGCGATGGTTGCCGCTCTTGTTGGCTTAGCTTTGCGCAGTGGCATTACCATAGCCAATGAGGTTTAACCGAGGCGTGGTGATTGCTAATTGAAAACTTTTCCCAATATCCCGCATGACGGCGTGAAACATCGCCGGCGTTGCAATATTTGGAGGTTCCCACTGGGACCATGCCTAAAAATAGAAATCTGCTGAGCTCACGAAGACTGCGTCGAATGCAAGAAAAGCGCAAAAATTCTTGTTTGCTCGCTTCCGGATGGAGAAGAACCCTTTCGTGTAAAGCAGGACACATTATGCATCGCCTCTTTTTAACGCAACTGGTCACTTCCGCAGACGGTGGGCATTCTAGGTGTAAATGGCGAATCAGTGGTGGAGACAAAGCGCTCGTTGCGGCACTGGCCCTTACTCTCACGACGACAACGGACACTTGTCTTAGTTCGGCTATGAATATGAAAACTGTTTAAGTGGCACAAGGGAAAGGCGAGATGGGGACCAAAATGCCGTAACCACAAGCAATCGATAACGTTAAAGAAGCACGCGATGGTTGCCGCTCTTGTTGGCTTAGCTTTGCGCAGTGGCATTACCATAGCCAATGAGGTTTAACCGAGGCGTGGTGATTGCTAATTGAAAACTTTTCCCAATATCCCGCATGACGGCGTGAAACATCGCCGGCGTTGCAATATTTGGAGGTTCCCACTGGGACCATGCCTAAAAATAGAAATCTGCTGAGCTCACGAAGACTGCGTCGAATGCAAGAAAAGCGCAAAAATTCTTGTTTGCTCGCTTCCGGATGGAGAAGAACCCTTTCGTGTAAAGCAGGACACATTATGCATCGCCTCTTTTCAACGCAACTGGTCACTTCCGCAGACGGTGGGCATTCTAGGTGTAAATGGCGAATCAGTGGTGGAGACAAAGCGCTCGTTGCGGCACTGGCCCTTACTCTCACGACGACAACGGACACTTGTCTTAGTTCGGCTATGAATATGAAAACTGTTTAAGTGGCACAAGGGAAAGGCGAGATGGGGACCAAAATGCCGTAACCACAAGCAATCGATAACGTTAAAGAAGCACGCGATGGTTGCCGCTCTTGTTGGCTTAGCTTTGCGCAGTGGCATTACCATAGCCAATGAGGTTTAACCGAGGCGTGGTGATTGCTAATTGAAAACTTTTCCCAATATCCCGCATGACGGCGTGAAACATCGCCGGCGTTGCAATATTTGGAGGTTCCCACTGGGACCATGCCTAAAAATAGAAATCTGCTGAGCTCACGAAGACTGCGTCGAATGCAAGAAAAGCGCAAAAATTCTTGTTTGCTCGCTTCCGGATGGAGAAGAACCCTTTCGTGTAAAGCAGGACACATTATGCATCGCCTCTTTTCAACGCAACTGGTCACTTCCGCAGACGGTGGGCATTCTAGGTGTAAATGGCGAATCAGTGGTGGAGACAAAGCGCTCGTTGCGGCACTGGCCCTTACTCTCACGACGACAACGGACACTTGTCTTAGTTCGGCTATGAATATGAAAACTGTTTAAGTGGCACAAGGGAAAGGCGAGATGGGGACCAAAATGCCGTAACCACAAGCAATCGATAACGTTAAAGAAGCACGCGATGGTTGCCGCTCTTGTTGGCTTAGCTTTGCGCAGTGGCATTACCATAGCCAATGAGGTTTAACCGAGGCGTGGTGATTGCTAATTGAAAACTTTTCCCAATATCCCGCATGACGGCGTGAAACATCGCCGGCGTTGCAATATTTGGAGGTTCCCACTGGGACCATGCCTAAAAATAGAAATCTGCTGAGCTCACGAAGACTGCGTCGAATGCAAGAAAAGCGCAAAAATTCTTGTTTGCTCGCTTCCGGATGGAGAAGAACCCTTTCGTGTAAAGCAGGACACATTATGCATCGCCTCTTTTCAACGCAACTGGTCACTTCCGCAGACGGTGGGCATTCTAGGTGTAAATGGCGAATCAGTGGTGGAGACAAAGCGCTCGTTGCGGCACTGGCCCTTACTCTCACGACGACAACGGACACTTGTCTTAGTTCGGCTATGAATATGAAAACTGTTTAAGTGGCACAAGGGAAAGGCGAGATGGGGACCAAAATGCCGTAACCACAAGCAATCGATAACGTTAAAGAAGCACGCGATGGTTGCCGCTCTTGTTGGCTTAGCTTTGCGCAGTGGCATTACCATAGCCAATGAGGTTTAACCGAGGCGTGGTGATTGCTAATTGAAAACTTTTCCCAATATCCCGCATGACGGCGTGAAACATCGCCGGCGTTGCAATATTTGGAGGTTCCCACTGGGACCATGCCTAAAAATAGAAATCTGCTGAGCTCACGAAGACTGCGTCGAATGCAAGAAAAGCGCAAAAATTCTTGTTTGCTCGCTTCCGGATGGAGAAGAACCCTTTCGTGTAAAGCAGGACACATTATGCATCGCCTCTTTTCAACGCAACTGGTCACTTCCGCAGACGGTGGGCATTCTAGGTGTAAATGGCGAATCAGTGGTGGAGACAAAGCGCTCGTTGCGGCACTGGCCCTTACTCTCACGACGACAACGGACACTTGTCTTAGTTCGGCTATGAATATGAAAACTGTTTAAGTGGCACAAGGGAAAGGCGAGATGGGGACCAAAATGCCGTAACCACAAGCAATCGATAACGTTAAAGAAGCACGCGATGGTTGCCGCTCTTGTTGGCTTAGCTTTGCGCAGTGGCATTACCATAGCCAATGAGGTTTAACCGAGGCGTGGTGATTGCTAATTGAAAACTTTTCCCAATATCCCGCATGACGGCGTGAAACATCGCCGGCGTTGCAATATTTGGAGGTTCCCACTGGGACCATGCCTAAAAATAGAAATCTGCTGAGCTCACGAAGACTGCGTCGAATGCAAGAAAAGCGCAAAAATTCTTGTTTGCTCGCTTCCGGATGGAGAAGAACCCTTTCATGTAAAGCAGGACACATTATGCATCGCCTCTTTTCAACGCAACTGGTCACTTCCGCAGACGGTGGGCATTCTAGGTGTAAATGGCGAATCAGTGGTGGAGACAAAGCGCTCGTTGCGGCACTGGCCCTTACTCTCACGACGACAACGGACACTTGTCTTAGTTCGGCTATGAATATGAAAACTGTTTAAGTGGCACAAGGGAAAGGCGAGATGGGGACCAAAATGCCGTAACCACAAGCAATCGATAACGTTAAAGAAGCACGCGATGGTTGCCGCTCTTGTTGGCCTAGCTTTGCGCAGTGGCATTACCATAGCCAATGAGGTTTAACCGAGGCGTGGTGATTGCTAATTGAAAACTTTTCCCAATATCCCGCATGACGGCGTGAAACATCGCCGGCGTTGCAATATTTGGAGGTTCCCACTGGGACCATGCCTAAAAATAGAAATCTGCTGAGCTCACGAAGACTGCGTCGAATGCAAGAAAAGCGCAAAAATTCTTGTTTGCTCGCTTCCGGATGGAGAAGAACCCTTTCGTGTAAAGCAGGACACATTATGCATCGCCTCTTTTCAACGCAACTGGTCACTTCCGCAGACGGTGGGCATTCTAGGTGTAAATGGCGAATCAGTGGTGGAGACAAAGCGCTCGTTGCGGCACTGGCCCTTACTCTCACGACGACAACGGACACTTGTCTTAGTTCGGCTATGAATATGAAAACTGTTTAAGTGGCACAAGGGAAAGGCGAGATGGGGACCAAAATGCCGTAACCACAAGCAATCGATAACGTTAAAGAAGCACGCGATGGTTGCCGCTCTTGTTAGCTTAGCTTTGCGCAGTGGCATTACCATAGCCAATGAGGTTTAACCGAGGCGTGGTGATTGCTAATTGAAAACTTTTCCCAATATCCCGCATGACGGCGTGAAACATCGCCGGCGTTGCAATATTTGGAGGTTCCCACTGGGACCATGCCTAAAAATAGAAATCTGCTGAGCTCACGAAGACTGCGTCGAATGCAAGAAAAGCGCAAAAATTCTTGTTTGCTCGCTTCCGGATGGAGAAGAACCCTTTCGTGTAAAGCAGGACACATTATGCATCGCCTCTTTTCAACGCAACTGGTCACTTCCGCAGACGGTGGGCATTCTAGGTGTAAATGGCGAATCAGTGGTGGAGACAAAGCGCTCGTTGCGGCACTGGCCCTTACTCTCACGACGACAACGGACACTTGTCTTAGTTCGGCTATGAATATGAAAACTGTTTAAGTGGCACAAGGGAAAGGCGAGATGGGGACCAAAATGCCGTAACCACAAGCAATCGATAACGTTAAAGAAGCACGCGATGGTTGCCGCTCTTGTTGGCTTAGCTTTGCGCAGTGGCATTACCATAGCCAATGAGGTTTAACCGAGGCGTGGTGATTGCTAATTGAAAACTTTTCCCAATATCCCGCATGACGGCGTGAAACATCGCCGGCGTTGCAATATTTGGAGGTTCCCACTGGGACCATGCCTAAAAATAGAAATCTGCTGAGCTCACGAAGACTGCGTCGAATGCGAGAAAAGCGCAAAAATTCTTGTTTGCTCGCTTCCGGATGGAGAAGAACCCTTTCGTGTAAAGCAGGACACATTATGCATCGCCTCTTTTCAACGCAACTGGTCACTTCCGCAGACGGTGGGCATTCTAGGTGTAAATGGCGAATCAGTGGTGGAGACAAAGCGCTCGTTGCGGCACTGGCCCTTACTCTCACGACGACAACGGACACTTGTCTTAGTTCGGCTATGAATATGAAAACTGTTTAAGTGGCACAAGGGAAAGGCGAGATGGGGACCAAAATGCCGTAACCACAAGCAATCGATAACGTTAAAGAAGCACGCGATGGTTGCCGCTCTTGTTGGCTTAGCTTTGCGCAGTGGCATTACCATAGCCAATGAGGTTTAACCGAGGCGTGGTGATTGCTAATTGAAAACTTTTCCCAATATCCCGCATGACGGCGTGAAACATCGCCGGCGTTGCAATATTTGGAGGTTCCCACTGGGACCATGCCTAAAAATAGAAATCTGCTGAGCTCACGAAGACTGCGTCGAATGCAAGAAAAGCGCAAAAATTCTTGTTTGCTCGCTTCCGGATGGAGAAGAACCCTTTCGTGTAAAGCAGGACACATTATGCATCGCCTCTTTTCAACGCAACTGGTCACTTCCGCAGACGGTGGGCATTCTAGGTGTAAATGGCGAATCAGTGGTGGAGACAAAGCGCTCGTTGCGGCACTGGCCCTTACTCTCACGACGACAACGGACACTTGTCTTAGTTCGGCTATGAATATGAAAACTGTTTAAGTGGCACAAGGGAAAGGCGAGATGGGGACCAAAATGCCGTAACCACAAGCAATCGATAACGTTAAAGAAGCACGCGATGGTTGCCGCTCTTGTTGGCTTAGCTTTGCGCAGTGGCATTACCATAGCCAATGAGGTTTAACCGAGGCGTGGTGATTGCTAATTGAAAACTTTTCCCAATATCCCGCATGACGGCGTGAAACATCGCCGGCGTTGCAATATTTGGAGGTTCCCACTGGGACCATGCCTAAAAATAGAAATCTGCTGAGCTCACGAAGACTGCGTCGAATGCAAGAAAAGCGCAAAAATTCTTGTTTGCTCGCTTCCGGATGGAGAAGAACCCTTTCGTGTAAAGCAGGACACATTATGCATCGCCTCTTTTCAACGCAACTGGTCACTTCCGCAGACGGTGGGCATTCTAGGTGTAAATGGCGAATCAGTGGTGGAGACAAAGCGCTCGTTGCGGCACTGGCCCTTACTCTCACGACGACAACGGACACTTGTCTTAGTTCGGCTATGAATATGAAAACTGTTTAAGTGGCACAAGGGAAAGGCGAGATGGGGACCAAAATGCCGTAACCACAAGCAATCGATAACGTTAAAGAAGCACGCGATGGTTGCCGCTCTTGTTGGCTTAGCTTTGCGCAGTGGCATTACCATAGCCAATGAGATTTAACCGAGGCGTGGTGATTGCTAATTGAAAACTTTTCCCAATATCCCGCATGACGGCGTGAAACATCGCCGGCGTTGCAATATTTGGAGGTTCCCACTGGGACCATGCCTAAAAATAGAAATCTGCTGAGCTCACGAAGACTGCGTCGAATGCAAGAAAAGCGCAAAAATTCTTGTTTGCTCGCTTCCGGATGGAGAAGAACCCTTTCGTGTAAAGCAGGACACATTATGCATCGCCTCTTTTCAACGCAACTGGTCACTTCCGCAGACGGTGGGCATTCTAGGTGTAAATGGCGAATCAGTGGTGGAGACAAAGCGCTCGTTGCGGCACTGGCCCTTACTCTCACGACGACAACGGACACTTGTCTTAGTTCGGCTATGAATATGAAAACTGTTTAAGTGGCACAAGGGAAAGGCGAGATGGGGACCAAAATGCCGTAACCACAAGCAATCGATAACGTTAAAGAAGCACGCGATGGTTGCCGCTCTTGTTGGCTTAGCTTTGCGCAGTGGCATTACCATAGCCAATGAGGTTTAACCGAGGCGTGGTGATTGCTAATTGAAAACTTTTCCCAATATCCCGCATGACGGCGTGAAACATCGCCGGCGTTGCAATATTTGGAGGTTCCCACTGGGACCATGCCTAAAAATAGAAATCTGCTGAGCTCACGAAGACTGCGTCGAATGCAAGAAAAGCGCAAAAATTCTTGTTTGCTCGCTTCCGGATGGAGAAGAACCCTTTCGTGTAAAGCAGGACACATTATGCATCGCCTCTTTTCAACGCAACTGGTCACTTCCGCAGACGGTGGGCATTCTAGGTGTAAATGGCGAATCAGTGGTGGAGACAAAGCGCTCGTTGCGGCACTGGCCCTTACTCTCACGACGACAACGGACACTTGTCTTAGTTCGGCTATGAATATGAAAACTGTTTAAGTGGCACAAGGGAAAGGCGAGATGGGGACCAAAATGCCGTAACCACAAGCAATCGATAACGTTAAAGAAGCACGCGATGGTTGCCGCTCTTGTTGGCTTAGCTTTGCGCAGTGGCATTACCATAGCCAATGAGGTTTAACCGAGGCGTGGTGATTGCTAATTGAAAACTTTTCCCAATATCCCGCATGACGGCGTGAAACATCGCCGGCGTTGCAATATTTGGAGGTTCCCACTGGGACCATGCCTAAAAATAGAAATCTGCTGAGCTCACGAAGACTGCGTCGAATGCAAGAAAAGCGCAAAAATTCTTGTTTGCTCGCTTCCGGATGGAGAAGAACCCTTTCATGTAAAGCAGGACACATTATGCATCGCCTCTTTTCAACGCAACTGGTCACTTCCGCAGACGGTGGGCATTCTAGGTGTAAATGGCGAATCAGTGGTGGAGACAAAGCGCTCGTTGCGGCACTGGCCCTTACTCTCACGACGACAACGGACACTTGTCTTAGTTCGGCTATGAATATGAAAACTGTTTAAGTGGCACAAGGGAAAGGCGAGATGGGGACCAAAATGCCGTAACCACAAGCAATCGATAACGTTAAAGAAGCACGCGATGGTTGCCGCTCTTGTTGGCCTAGCTTTGCGCAGTGGCATTACCATAGCCAATGAGGTTTAACCGAGGCGTGGTGATTGCTAATTGAAAACTTTTCCCAATATCCCGCATGACGGCGTGAAACATCGCCGGCGTTGCAATATTTGGAGGTTCCCACTGGGACCATGCCTAAAAATAGAAATCTGCTGAGCTCACGAAGACTGCGTCGAATGCAAGAAAAGCGCAAAAATTCTTGTTTGCTCGCTTCCGGATGGAGAAGAACCCTTTCGTGTAAAGCAGGACACATTATGCATCGCCTCTTTTCAACGCAACTGGTCACTTCCGCAGACGGTGGGCATTCTAGGTGTAAATGGCGAATCAGTGGTGGAGACAAAGCGCTCGTTGCGGCACTGGCCCTTACTCTCACGACGACAACGGACACTTGTCTTAGTTCGGCTATGAATATGAAAACTGTTTAAGTGGCACAAGGGAAAGGCGAGATGGGGACCAAAATGCCGTAACCACAAGCAATCGATAACGTTAAAGAAGCACGCGATGGTTGCCGCTCTTGTTAGCTTAGCTTTGCGCAGTGGCATTACCATAGCCAATGAGGTTTAACCGAGGCGTGGTGATTGCTAATTGAAAACTTTTCCCAATATCCCGCATGACGGCGTGAAACATCGCCGGCGTTGCAATATTTGGAGGTTCCCACTGGGACCATGCCTAAAAATAGAAATCTGCTGAGCTCACGAAGACTGCGTCGAATGCAAGAAAAGCGCAAAAATTCTTGTTTGCTCGCTTCCGGATGGAGAAGAACCCTTTCGTGTAAAGCAGGACACATTATGCATCGCCTCTTTTCAACGCAACTGGTCACTTCCGCAGACGGTGGGCATTCTAGGTGTAAATGGCGAATCAGTGGTGGAGACAAAGCGCTCGTTGCGGCACTGGCCCTTACTCTCACGACGACAACGGACACTTGTCTTAGTTCGGCTATGAATATGAAAACTGTTTAAGTGGCACAAGGGAAAGGCGAGATGGGGACCAAAATGCCGTAACCACAAGCAATCGATAACGTTAAAGAAGCACGCGATGGTTGCCGCTCTTGTTGGCTTAGCTTTGCGCAGTGGCATTACCATAGCCAATGAGGTTTAACCGAGGCGTGGTGATTGCTAATTGAAAACGTTTCCCAATATCCCGCATGACGGCGTGAAACATCGCCGGCGTTGCAATATTTGGAGGTTCCCACTGGGACCATGCCTAAAAATAGAAATCTGCTGAGCTCACGAAGACTGCGTCGAATGCAAGAAAAGCGCAAAAATTCTTGTTTGCTCGCTTCCGGATGGAGAAGAACCCTTTCGTGTAAAGCAGGACACATTATGCATCGCCTCTTTTCAACGCAACTGGTCACTTCCGCAGACGGTGGGCATTCTAGGTGTAAATGGCGAATCAGTGGTGGAGACAAAGCGCTCGTTGCGGCACCGGCCCTTACTCTCACGACGACAACGGACACTTGTCTTAGTTCGGCTATGAATATGAAAACTGTTTAAGTGGCACAAGGGAAAGGCGAGATGGGGACCAAAATGCCGTAACCACAAGCAATCGATAACGTTAAAGAAGCACGCGATGGTTGCCGCTCTTGTTGGCTTAGCTTTGCGCAGTGGCATTACCATAGCCAATGAGGTTTAACCGAGGCGTGGTGATTGCTAATTGAAAACTTTTCCCAATATCCCGCATGACGGCGTGAAACATCGCCGGCGTTGCAATATTTGGAGGTTCCCACTGGGACCATGCCTAAAAATAGAAATCTGCTGAGCTCACGAAGACTGCGTCGAATGCAAGAAAAGCGCAAAAATTCTTGTTTGCTCGCTTCCGGATGGAGAAGAACCCTTTCGTGTAAAGCAGGACACATTATGCATCGCCTCTTTTCAACGCAACTGGTCACTTCCGCAGACGGTGGGCATTCTAGGTGTAAATGGCGAATCAGTGGTGGAGACAAAGCGCTCGTTGCGGCACCGGCCCTTACTCTCACGACGACAACGGACACTTGTCTTAGTTCGGCTATGAATATGAAAACTGTTTAAGTGGCACAAGGGAAAGGCGAGATGGGGACCAAAATGCCGTAACCACAAGCAATCGATAACGTTAAAGAAGCACGCGATGGTTGCCGCTCTTGTTGGCTTAGCTTTGCGCAGTGGCATTACCATAGCCAATGAGGTTTAACCGAGGCGTGGTGATTGCTAATTGAAAACTTTTCCCAATATCCCGCATGACGGCGTGAAACATCGCCGGCGTTGCAATATTTGGAGGTTCCCACTGGGACCATGCCTAAAAATAGAAATCTGCTGAGCTCACGAAGACTGCGTCGAATGCAAGAAAAGCGCAAAAATTCTTGTTTGCTCGCTTCCGGATGGAGAAGAACCCTTTCGTGTAAAGCAGGACACATTATGCATCGCCTCTTTTCAACGCAACTGGTCACTTCCGCAGACGGTGGGCATTCTAGGTGTAAATGGCGAATCAGTGGTGGAGACAAAGCGCTCGTTGCGGCACCGGCCCTTACTCTCACGACGACAACGGACACTTGTCTTAGTTCGGCTATGAATATGAAAACTGTTTAAGTGGCACAAGGGAAAGGCGAGATGGGGACCAAAATGCCGTAACCACAAGCAATCGATAACGTTAAAGAAGCACGCGATGGTTGCCGCTCTTGTTGGCTTAGCTTTGCGCAGTGGCATTACCATAGCCAATGAGGTTTAACCGAGGCGTGGTGATTGCTAATTGAAAACTTTTCCCAATATCCCGCATGACGGCGTGAAACATCGCCGGCGTTGCAATATTTGGAGGTTCCCACTGGGACCATGCCTAAAAATAGAAATCTGCTGAGCTCACGAAGACTGCGTCGAATGCAAGAAAAGCGCAAAAATTCTTGTTTGCTCGCTTCCGGATGGAGAAGAACCCTTTCGTGTAAAGCAGGACACATTATGCATCGCCTCTTTTCAACGCAACTGGTCACTTCCGCAGACGGTGGGCATTCTAGGTGTAAATGGCGAATCAGTGGTGGAGACAAAGCGCTCGTTGCGGCACCGGCCCTTACTCTCACGACGACAACGGACACTTGTCTTAGTTCGGCTATGAATATGAAAACTGTTTAAGTGGCACAAGGGAAAGGCGAGATGGGGACCAAAATGCCGTAACCACAAGCAATCGATAACGTTAAAGAAGCACGCGATGGTTGCCGCTCTTGTTGGCTTAGCTTTGCGCAGTGGCATTACCATAGCCAATGAGGTTTAACCGAGGCGTGGTGATTGCTAATTGAAAACTTTTCCCAATATCCCGCATGACGGCGTGAAACATCGCCGGCGTTGCAATATTTGGAGGTTCCCACTGGGACCATGCCTAAAAATAGAAATCTGCTGAGCTCACGAAGACTGCGTCGAATGCAAGAAAAGCGCAAAAATTCTTGTTTGCTCGCTTCCGGATGGAGAAGAACCCTTTCGTGTAAAGCAGGACACATTATGCATCGCCTCTTTTCAACGCAACTGGTCACTTCCGCAGACGGTGGGCATTCTAGGTGTAAATGGCGAATCAGTGGTGGAGACAAAGCGCTCGTTGCGGCACCGGCCCTTACTCTCACGACGACAACGGACACTTGTCTTAGTTCGGCTATGAATATGAAAACTGTTTAAGTGGCACAAGGGAAAGGCGAGATGGGGACCAAAATGCCGTAACCACAAGCAATCGATAACGTTAAAGAAGCACGCGATGGTTGCCGCTCTTGTTGGCTTAGCTTTGCGCAGTGGCATTACCATAGCCAATGAGGTTTAACCGAGGCGTGGTGATTGCTAATTGAAAACTTTTCCCAATATCCCGCATGACGGCGTGAAACATCGCCGGCGTTGCAATATTTGGAGGTTCCCACTGGGACCATGCCTAAAAATAGAAATCTGCTGAGCTCACGAAGACTGCGTCGAATGCAAGAAAAGCGCAAAAATTCTTGTTTGCTCGCTTCCGGATGGAGAAGAACCCTTTCGTGTAAAGCAGGACACATTATGCATCGCCTCTTTTCAACGCAACTGGTCACTTCCGCAGACGGTGGGCATTCTAGGTGTAAATGGCGAATCAGTGGTGGAGACAAAGCGCTCGTTGCGGCACTGGCCCTTACTCTCACGACGACAACGGACACTTGTCTTAGTTCGGCTATGAATATGAAAACTGTTTAAGTGGCACAAGGGAAAGGCGAGATGGGGACCAAAATGCCGTAACCACAAGCAATCGATAACGTTAAAGAAGCACGCGATGGTTGCCGCTCTTGTTGGCTTAGCTTTGCGCAGTGGCATTACCATAGCCAATGAGGTTTAACCGAGGCGTGGTGATTGCTAATTGAAAACTTTTCCCAATATCCCGCATGACGGCGTGAAACATCGCCGGCGTTGCAATATTTGGAGGTTCCCACTGGGACCATGCCTAAAAATAGAAATCTGCTGAGCTCACGAAGACTGCGTCGAATGCAAGAAAAGCGCAAAAATTCTTGTTTGCTCGCTTCCGGATGGAGAAGAACCCTTTCGTGTAAAGCAGGACACATTATGCATCGCCTCTTTTCAACGCAACTGGTCACTTCCGCAGACGGTGGGCATTCTAGGTGTAAATGGCGAATCAGTGGTGGAGACAAAGCGCTCGTTGCGGCACTGGCCCTTACTCTCACGACGACAACGGACACTTGTCTTAGTTCGGCTATGAATATGAAAACTGTTTAAGTGGCACAAGGGAAAGGCGAGATGGGGACCAAAATGCCGTAACCACAAGCAATCGATAACGTTAAAGAAGCACGCGATGGTTGCCGCTCTTGTTGGCTTAGCTTTGCGCAGTGGCATTACCATAGCCAATGAGGTTTAACCGAGGCGTGGTGATTGCTAATTGAAAACTTTTCCCAATATCCCGCATGACGGCGTGAAACATCGCCGGCGTTGCAATATTTGGAGGTTCCCACTGGGACCATGCCTAAAAATAGAAATCTGCTGAGCTCACGAAGACTGCGTCGAATGCAAGAAAAGCGCAAAAATTCTTGTTTGCTCGCTTCCGGATGGAGAAGAACCCTTTCGTGTAAAGCAGGACACATTATGCATCGCCTCTTTTCAACGCAACTGGTCACTTCCGCAGACGGTGGGCATTCTAGGTGTAAATGGCGAATCAGTGGTGGAGACAAAGCGCTCGTTGCGGCACTGGCCCTTACTCTCACGACGACAACGGACACTTGTCTTAGTTCGGCTATGAATATGAAAACTGTTTAAGTGGCACAAGGGAAAGGCGAGATGGGGACCAAAATGCCGTAACCACAAGCAATCGATAACGTTAAAGAAGCACGCGATGGTTGCCGCTCTTGTTGGCTTAGCTTTGCGCAGTGGCATTACCATAGCCAATGAGGTTTAACCGAGGCGTGGTGATTGCTAATTGAAAACTTTTCCCAATATCCCGCATGACGGCGTGAAACATCGCCGGCGTTGCAATATTTGGAGGTTCCCACTGGGACCATGCCTAAAAATAGAAATCTGCTGAGCTCACGAAGACTGCGTCGAATGCAAGAAAAGCGCAAAAATTCTTGTTTGCTCGCTTCCGGATGGAGAAGAACCCTTTCGTGTAAAGCAGGACACATTATGCATCGCCTCTTTTCAACGCAACTGGTCACTTCCGCAGACGGTGGGCATTCTAGGTGTAAATGGCGAATCAGTGGTGGAGACAAAGCGCTCGTTGCGGCACTGGCCCTTACTCTCACGACGACAACGGACACTTGTCTTAGTTCGGCTATGAATATGAAAACTGTTTAAGTGGCACAAGGGAAAGGCGAGATGGGGACCAAAATGCCGTAACCACAAGCAATCGATAACGTTAAAGAAGCACGCGATGGTTGCCGCTCTTGTTGGCTTAGCTTTGCGCAGTGGCATTACCATAGCCAATGAGGTTTAACCGAGGCGTGGTGATTGCTAATTGAAAACTTTTCCCAATATCCCGCATGACGGCGTGAAACATCGCCGGCGTTGCAATATTTGGAGGTTCCCACTGGGACCATGCCTAAAAATAGAAATCTGCTGAGCTCACGAAGACTGCGTCGAATGCAAGAAATGCGCAAAAATTCTTGTTTGCTCGCTTCCGGATGGAGAAGAACCCTTTCGTGTAAAGCAGGACACATTATGCATCGCCTCTTTTCAACGCAACTGGTCACTTCCGCAGACGGTGGGCATTCTAGGTGTAAATGGCGAATCAGTGGTGGAGACAAAGCGCTCGTTGCGGCACCGGCCCTTACTCTCACGACGACAACGGACACTTGTCTTAGTTCGGCTATGAATATGAAAACTGTTTAAGTGGCACAAGGGAAAGGCGAGATGGGGACCAAAATGCCGTAACCACAAGCAATCGATAACGTTAAAGAAGCACGCGATGGTTGCCGCTCTTGTTGGCTTAGCTTTGCGCAGTGGCATTACCATAGCCAATGAGGTTTAACCGAGGCGTGGTGATTGCTAATTGAAAACTTTTCCCAATATCCCGCATGACGGCGTGAAACATCGCCGGCGTTGCAATATTTGGAGGTTCCCACTGGGACCATGCCTAAAAATAGAAATCTGCTGAGCTCACGAAGACTGCGTCGAATGCAAGAAAAGCGCAAAAATTCTTGTTTGCTCGCTTCCGGATGGAGAAGAACCCTTTCGTGTAAAGCAGGACACATTATGCATCGCCTCTTTTCAACGCAACTGGTCACTTCCGCAGACGGTGGGCATTCTAGGTGTAAATGGCGAATCAGTGGTGGAGACAAAGCGCTCGTTGCGGCACCGGCCCTTACTCTCACGACGACAACGGACACTTGTCTTAGTTCGGCTATGAATATGAAAACTGTTTAAGTGGCACAAGGGAAAGGCGAGATGGGGACCAAAATGCCGTAACCACAAGCAATCGATAACGTTAAAGAAGCACGCGATGGTTGCCGCTCTTGTTGGCTTAGCTTTGCGCAGTGGCATTACCATAGCCAATGAGGTTTAACCGAGGCGTGGTGATTGCTAATTGAAAACTTTTCCCAATATCCCGCATGACGGCGTGAAACATCGCCGGCGTTGCAATATTTGGAGGTTCCCACTGGGACCATGCCTAAAAATAGAAATCTGCTGAGCTCACGAAGACTGCGTCGAATGCAAGAAAAGCGCAAAAATTCTTGTTTGCTCGCTTCCGGATGGAGAAGAACCCTTTCGTGTAAAGCAGGACACATTATGCATCGCCTCTTTTCAACGCAACTGGTCACTTCCGCAGACGGTGGGCATTCTAGGTGTAAATGGCGAATCAGTGGTGGAGACAAAGCGCTCGTTGCGGCACCGGCCCTTACTCTCACGACGACAACGGACACTTGTCTTAGTTCGGCTATGAATATGAAAACTGTTTAAGTGGCACAAGGGAAAGGCGAGATGGGGACCAAAATGCCGTAACCACAAGCAATCGATAACGTTAAAGAAGCACGCGATGGTTGCCGCTCTTGTTGGCTTAGCTTTGCGCAGTGGCATTACCATAGCCAATGAGGTTTAACCGAGGCGTGGTGATTGCTAATTGAAAACTTTTCCCAATATCCCGCATGACGGCGTGAAACATCGCCGGCGTTGCAATATTTGGAGGTTCCCACTGGGACCATGCCTAAAAATAGAAATCTGCTGAGCTCACGAAGACTGCGTCGAATGCAAGAAAAGCGCAAAAATTCTTGTTTGCTCGCTTCCGGATGGAGAAGAACCCTTTCGTGTAAAGCAGGACACATTATGCATCGCCTCTTTTCAACGCAACTGGTCACTTCCGCAGACGGTGGGCATTCTAGGTGTAAATGGCGAATCAGTGGTGGAGACAAAGCGCTCGTTGCGGCACTGGCCCTTACTCTCACGACGACAACGGACACTTGTCTTAGTTCGGCTATGAATATGAAAACTGTTTAAGTGGCACAAGGGAAAGGCGAGATGGGGACCAAAATGCCGTAACCACAAGCAATCGATAACGTTAAAGAAGCACGCGATGGTTGCCGCTCTTGTTGGCTTAGCTTTGCGCAGTGGCATTACCATAGCCAATGAGGTTTAACCGAGGCGTGGTGATTGCTAATTGAAAACTTTTCCCAATATCCCGCATGACGGCGTGAAACATCGCCGGCGTTGCAATATTTGGAGGTTCCCACTGGGACCATGCCTAAAAATAGAAATCTGCTGAGCTCACGAAGACTGCGTCGAATGCAAGAAAAGCGCAAAAATTCTTGTTTGCTCGCTTCCGGATGGAGAAGAACCCTTTCGTGTAAAGCAGGACACATTATGCATCGCCTCTTTTCAACGCAACTGGTCACTTCCGCAGACGGTGGGCATTCTAGGTGTAAATGGCGAATCAGTGGTGGAGACAAAGCGCTCGTTGCGGCACTGGCCCTTACTCTCACGACGACAACGGACACTTGTCTTAGTTCGGCTATGAATATGAAAACTGTTTAAGTGGCACAAGGGAAAGGCGAGATGGGGACCAAAATGCCGTAACCACAAGCAATCGATAACGTTAAAGAAGCACGCGATGGTTGCCGCTCTTGTTGGCTTAGCTTTGCGCAGTGGCATTACCATAGCCAATGAGGTTTAACCGAGGCGTGGTGATTGCTAATTGAAAACTTTTCCCAATATCCCGCATGACGGCGTGAAACATCGCCGGCGTTGCAATATTTGGAGGTTCCCACTGGGACCATGCCTAAAAATAGAAATCTGCTGAGCTCACGAAGACTGCGTCGAATGCAAGAAAAGCGCAAAAATTCTTGTTTGCTCGCTTCCGGATGGAGAAGAACCCTTTCGTGTAAAGCAGGACACATTATGCATCGCCTCTTTTCAACGCAACTGGTCACTTCCGCAGACGGTGGGCATTCTAGGTGTAAATGGCGAATCAGTGGTGGAGACAAAGCGCTCGTTGCGGCACTGGCCCTTACTCTCACGACGACAACGGACACTTGTCTTAGTTCGGCTATGAATATGAAAACTGTTTAAGTGGCACAAGGGAAAGGCGAGATGGGGACCAAAATGCCGTAACCACAAGCAATCGATAACGTTAAAGAAGCACGCGATGGTTGCCGCTCTTGTTGGCTTAGCTTTGCGCAGTGGCATTACCATAGTCAATGAGGTTTAACCGAGGCGTGGTGATTGCTAATTGAAAACTTTTCCCAATATCCCGCATGACGGCGTGAAACATCGCCGGCGTTGCAATATTTGGAGGTTCCCACTGGGACCATGCCTAAAAATAGAAATCTGCTGAGCTCACGAAGACTGCGTCGAATGCAAGAAAAGCGCAAAAATTCTTGTTTGCTCGCTTCCGGACGGAGAAGAACCCTTTCGTGTAAAGCAGGACACATTATGCATCGCCTCTTTTCAACGCAACTGGTCACTTCCGCAGACGGTGGGCATTCTAGGTGTAAATGGCGAATCAGTGGTGGAGACAAAGCGCTCGTTGCGGCACTGGCCCTTACTCTCACGACGACAACGGACACTTGTCTTAGTTCGGCTATGAATATGAAAACTGTTTAAGTGGCACAAGGGAAAGGCGAGATGGGGACCAAAATGCCGTAACCACAAGCAATCGATAACGTTAAAGAAGCACGCGATGGTTGCCGCTCTTGTTGGCTTAGCTTTGCGCAGTGGCATTACCATAGCCAATGAGGTTTAACCGAGGCGTGGTGATTGCTAATTGAAAACTTTTCCCAATATCCCGCATGACGGCGTGAAACATCGTCGGCGTTGCAATATTTGGAGGTTCCCACTGGGACCATGCCTAAAAATAGAAATCTGCTGAGCTCACGAAGACTGCGTCGAATGCAAGAAAAGCGCAAAAATTCTTGTTTGCTCGCTTCCGGATGGAGAAGAACCCTTTCGTGTAAAGCAGGACACATTATGCATCGCCTCTTTTCAACGCAACTGGTCACTTCCGCAGACGGTGGGCATTCTAGGTGTAAATGGCGAATCAGTGGTGGAGACAAAGCGCTCGTTGCGGCACCGGCCCTTACTCTCACGACGACAACGGACACTTGTCTTAGTTCGGCTATGAATATGAAAACTGTTTAAGTGGCACAAGGGAAAGGCGAGATGGGGACCAAAATGCCGTAACCACAAGCAATCGATAACGTTAAAGAAGCACGCGATGGTTGCCGCTCTTGTTGGCTTAGCTTTGCGCAGTGGCATTACCATAGCCAATGAGGTTTAACCGAGGCGTGGTGATTGCTAATTGAAAACTTTTCCCAATATCCCGCATGACGGCGTGAAACATCGCCGGCGTTGCAATATTTGGAGGTTCCCACTGGGACCATGCCTAAAAATAGAAATCTGCTGAGCTCACGAAGACTGCGTCGAATGCAAGAAAAGCGCAAAAATTCTTGTTTGCTCGCTTCCGGATGGAGAAGAACCCTTTCGTGTAAAGCAGGAAACATTATGCATCGCCTCTTTTCAACGCAACTGGTCACTTCCGCAGACGGTGGGCATTCTAGGTGTAAATGGCGAATCAGTGGTGGAGACAAAGCGCTCGTTGCGGCACCGGCCCTTACTCTCACGACGACAACGGACACTTGTCTTAGTTCGGCTATGAATATGAAAACTGTTTAAGTGGCACAAGGGAAAGGCGAGATGGGGACCAAAATGCCGTAACCACAAGCAATCGATAACGTTAAAGAAGCACGCGATGGTTGCCGCTCTTGTTGGCTTAGCTTTGCGCAGTGGCATTACCATAGCCAATGAGGTTTAACCGAGGCGTGGTGATTGCTAATTGAAAACTTTTCCCAATATCCCGCATGACGGCGTGAAACATCGCCGGCGTTGCAATATTTGGAGGTTCCCACTGGGACCATGCCTAAAAATAGAAATCTGCTGAGCTCACGAAGACTGCGTCGAATGCAAGAAAAGCGCAAAAATTCTTGTTTGCTCGCTTCCGGATGGAGAAGAACCCTTTCGTGTAAAGCAGGACACATTATGCATCGCCTCTTTTCAACGCAACTGGTCACTTCCGCAGACGGTGGGCATTCTAGGTGTAAATGGCGAATCAGTGGTGGAGACAAAGCGCTCGTTGCGGCACCGGCCCTTACTCTCACGACGACAACGGACACTTGTCTTAGTTCGGCTATGAATATGAAAACTGTTTAAGTGGCACAAGGGAAAGGCGAGATGGGGACCAAAATGCCGTAACCACAAGCAATCGATAACGTTAAAGAAGCACGCGATGGTTGCCGCTCTTGTTGGCTTAGCTTTGCGCAGTGGCATTACCATAGCCAATGAGGTTTAACCGAGGCGTGGTGATTGCTAATTGAAAACTTTTCCCAATATCCCGCATGACGGCGTGAAACATCGCTGGCGTTGCAATATTTGGAGGTTCCCACTGGGACCATGCCTAAAAATAGAAATCTGCTGAGCTCACGAAGACTGCGTCGAATGCAAGAAAAGCGCAAAAATTCTTGTTTGCTCGCTTCCGGATGGAGAAGAACCCTTTCGTGTAAAGCAGGACACATTATGCATCGCCTCTTTTCAGCGCAACTGGTCACTTCCGCAGACGGTGGGCATTCTAGGTGTAAATGGCGAATCAGTGGTGGAGACAAAGCGCTCGTTGCGGCACTGGCCCTTACTCTCACGACGACAACGGACACTTGTCTTAGTTCGGCTATGAATATGAAAACTGTTTAAGTGGCACAAGGGAAAGGCGAGATGGGGACCAAAATGCCGTAACCACAAGCAATCGATAACGTTAAAGAAGCACGCGATGGTTGCCGCTCTTGTTGGCTTAGCTTTGCGCAGTGGCATTACCATAGCCAATGAGGTTTAACCGAGGCGTGGTGATTGCTAATTGAAAACTTTTCCCAATATCCCGCATGACGGCGTGAAACATCGCCGGCGTTGCAATATTTGGAGGTTCCCACTGGGACCATGCCTAAAAATAGAAATCTGCTGAGCTCACGAAGACTGCGTCGAATGCAAGAAAAGCGCAAAAATTCTTGTTTGCTCGCTTCCGGATGGAGAAGAACCCTTTCGTGTAAAGCAGGACACATTATGCATCGCCTCTTTTCAGCGCAACTGGTCACTTCCGCAGACGGTGGGCATTCTAGGTGTAAATGGCGAATCAGTGGTGGAGACAAAGCGCTCGTTGCGGCACTGGCCCTTACTCTCACGACGACAACGGACACTTGTCTTAGTTCGGCTATGAATATGAAAACTGTTTAAGTGGCACAAGGGAAAGGCGAGATGGGGACCAAAATGCCGTAACCACAAGCAATCGATAACGTTAAAGAAGCACGCGATGGTTGCCGCTCTTGTTGGCTTAGCTTTGCGCAGTGGCATTACCATAGCCAATGAGGTTTAACCGAGGCGTGGTGATTGCTAATTGAAAACTTTTCCCAATATCCCGCATGACGGCGTGAAACATCGCCGGCGTTGCAATATTTGGAGGTTCCCACTGGGACCATGCCTAAAAATAGAAATCTGCTGAGCTCACGAAGACTGCGTCGAATGCAAGAAAAGCGCAAAAATTCTTGTTTGCTCGCTTCCGGATGGAGAAGAACCCTTTCGTGTAAAGCAGGACACATTATGCATCGCCTCTTTTCAACGCAACTGGTCACTTCCGCAGACGGTGGGCATTCTAGGTGTAAATGGCGAATCAGTGGTGGAGACAAAGCGCTCGTTGCGGCACTGGCCCTTACTCTCACGACGACAACGGACACTTGTCTTAGTTCGGCTATGAATATGAAAACTGTTTAAGTGGCACAAGGGAAAGGCGAGATGGGGACCAAAATGCCGTAACCACAAGCAATCGATAACGTTAAAGAAGCACGCGATGGTTGCCGCTCTTGTTGGCTTAGCTTTGCGCAGTGGCATTACCATAGCCAATGAGGTTTAACCGAGGCGTGGTGATTGCTAATTGAAAACTTTTCCCAATATCCCGCATGACGGCGTGAAACATCGCCGGCGTTGCAATATTTGGAGGTTCCCACTGGGACCATGCCTAAAAATAGAAATCTGCTGAGCTCACGAAGACTGCGTCGAATGCAAGAAAAGCGCAAAAATTCTTGTTTGCTCGCTTCCGGATGGAGAAGAACCCTTTCGTGTAAAGCAGGACACATTATGCATCGCCTCTTTTCAACGCAACTGGTCACTTCCGCAGACGGTGGGCATTCTAGGTGTAAATGGCGAATCAGTGGTGGAGACAAAGCGCTCGTTGCGGCACCGGCCCTTACTCTCACGACGACAACGGACACTTGTCTTAGTTCGGCTATGAATATGAAAACTGTTTAAGTGGCACAAGGGAAAGGCGAGATGGGGACCAAAATGCCGTAACCACAAGCAATCGATAACGTTAAAGAAGCACGCGATGGTTGCCGCTCTTGTTGGCTTAGCTTTGCGCAGTGGCATTACCATAGCCAATGAGGTTTAACCGAGGCGTGGTGATTGCTAATTGAAAACTTTTCCCAATATCCCGCATGACGGCGTGAAACATCGCCGGCGTTGCAATATTTGGAGGTTCCCACTGGGACCATGCCTAAAAATAGAAATCTGCTGAGCTCACGAAGACTGCGTCGAATGCAAGAAAAGCGCAAAAATTCTTGTTTGCTCGCTTCCGGATGGAGAAGAACCCTTTCGTGTAAAGCAGGACACATTATGCATCGCCTCTTTTCAACGCAACTGGTCACTTCCGCAGACGGTGGGCATTCTAGGTGTAAATGGCGAATCAGTGGTGGAGACAAAGCGCTCGTTGCGGCACCGGCCCTTACTCTCACGACGACAACGGACACTTGTCTTAGTTCGGCTATGAATATGAAAACTGTTTAAGTGGCACAAGGGAAAGGCGAGATGGGGACCAAAATGCCGTAACCACAAGCAATCGATAACGTTAAAGAAGCACGCGATGGTTGCCGCTCTTGTTGGCTTAGCTTTGCGCAGTGGCATTACCATAGCCAATGAGGTTTAACCGAGGCGTGGTGATTGCTAATTGAAAACTTTTCCCAATATCCCGCATGACGGCGTGAAACATCGCCGGCGTTGCAATATTTGGAGGTTCCCACTGGGACCATGCCTAAAAATAGAAATCTGCTGAGCTCACGAAGACTGCGTCGAATGCAAGAAAAGCGCAAAAATTCTTGTTTGCTCGCTTCCGGATGGAGAAGAACCCTTTCGTGTAAAGCAGGACACATTATGCATCGCCTCTTTTCAACGCAACTGGTCACTTCCGCAGACGGTGGGCATTCTAGGTGTAAATGGCGAATCAGTGGTGGAGACAAAGCGCTCGTTGCGGCACCGGCCCTTACTCTCACGACGACAACGGACACTTGTCTTAGTTCGGCTATGAATATGAAAACTGTTTAAGTGGCACAAGGGAAAGGCGAGATGGGGACCAAAATGCCGTAACCACAAGCAATCGATAACGTTAAAGAAGCACGCGATGGTTGCCGCTCTTGTTGGCTTAGCTTTGCGCAGTGGCATTACCATAGCCAATGAGGTTTAACCGAGGCGTGGTGATTGCTAATTGAAAACTTTTCCCAATATCCCGCATGACGGCGTGAAACATCGCCGGCGTTGCAATATTTGGAGGTTCCCACTGGGACCATGCCTAAAAATAGAAATCTGCTGAGCTCACGAAGACTGCGTCGAATGCAAGAAAAGCGCAAAAATTCTTGTTTGCTCGCTTCCGGATGGAGAAGAACCCTTTCGTGTAAAGCAGGACACATTATGCATCGCCTCTTTTCAACGCAACTGGTCACTTCCGCAGACGGTGGGCATTCTAGGTGTAAATGGCGAATCAGTGGTGGAGACAAAGCGCTCGTTGCGGCACCGGCCCTTACTCTCACGACGACAACGGACACTTGTCTTAGTTCGGCTATGAATATGAAAACTGTTTAAGTGGCACAAGGGAAAGGCGAGATGGGGACCAAAATGCCGTAACCACAAGCAATCGATAACGTTAAAGAAGCACGCGATGGTTGCCGCTCTTGTTGGCTTAGCTTTGCGCAGTGGCATTACCATAGCCAATGAGGTTTAACCGAGGCGTGGTGATTGCTAATTGAAAACTTTTCCCAATATCCCGCATGACGGCGTGAAACATCGCCGGCGTTGCAATATTTGGAGGTTCCCACTGGGACCATGCCTAAAAATAGAAATCTGCTGAGCTCACGAAGACTGCGTCGAATGCAAGAAAAGCGCAAAAATTCTTGTTTGCTCGCTTCCGGATGGAGAAGAACCCTTTCGTGTAAAGCAGGACACATTATGCATCGCCTCTTTTCAACGCAACTGGTCACTTCCGCAGACGGTGGGCATTCTAGGTGTAAATGGCGAATCAGTGGTGGAGACAAAGCGCTCGTTGCGGCACCGGCCCTTACTCTCACGACGACAACGGACACTTGTCTTAGTTCGGCTATGAATATGAAAACTGTTTAAGTGGCACAAGGGAAAGGCGAGATGGGGACCAAAATGCCGTAACCACAAGCAATCGATAACGTTAAAGAAGCACGCGATGGTTGCCGCTCTTGTTGGCTTAGCTTTGCGCAGTGGCATTACCATAGCCAATGAGGTTTAACCGAGGCGTGGTGATTGCTAATTGAAAACTTTTCCCAATATCCCGCATGACGGCGTGAAACATCGCCGGCGTTGCAATATTTGGAGGTTCCCACTGGGACCATGCCTAAAAATAGAAATCTGCTGAGCTCACGAAGACTGCGTCGAATGCAAGAAAAGCGCAAAAATTCTTGTTTGCTCGCTTCCGGATGGAGAAGAACCCTTTCGTGTAAAGCAGGACACATTATGCATCGCCTCTTTTCAACGCAACTGGTCACTTCCGCAGACGGTGGGCATTCTAGGTGTAAATGGCGAATCAGTGGTGGAGACAAAGCGCTCGTTGCGGCACCGGCCCTTACTCTCACGACGACAACGGACACTTGTCTTAGTTCGGCTATGAATATGAAAACTGTTTAAGTGGCACAAGGGAAAGGCGAGATGGGGACCAAAATGCCGTCACCACAAGCAATCGATAACGTTAAAGAAGCACGCGATGGTTGCCGCTCTTGTTGGCTTAGCTTTGCGCAGTGGCATTACCATAGCCAATGAGGTTTAACCGAGGCGTGGTGATTGCTAATTGAAAACTTTTCCCAATATCCCGCATGACGGCGTGAAACATCGCCGGCGTTGCAATATTTGGAGGTTCCCACTGGGACCATGCCTAAAAATAGAAATCTGCTGAGCTCACGAAGACTGCGTCGAATGCAAGAAAAGCGCAAAAATTCTTGTTTGCTCGCTTCCGGATGGAGAAGAACCCTTTCGTGTAAAGCAGGACACATTATGCATCGCCTCTTTTCAACGCAACTGGTCACTTCCGCAGACGGTGGGCATTCTAGGTGTAAATGGCGAATCAGTGGTGGAGACAAAGCGCTCGTTGCGGCACCGGCCCTTACTCTCACGACGACAACGGACACTTGTCTTAGTTCGGCTATGAATATGAAAACTGTTTAAGTGGCACAAGGGAAAGGCGAGATGGGGACCAAAATGCCGTAACCACAAGCAATCGATAACGTTAAAGAAGCACGCGATGGTTGCCGCTCTTGTTGGCTTAGCTTTGCGCAGTGGCATTACCATAGCCAATGAGGTTTAACCGAGGCGTGGTGATTGCTAATTGAAAACTTTTCCCAATATCCCGCATGACGGCGTGAAACATCGCCGGCGTTGCAATATTTGGAGGTTCCCACTGGGACCATGCCTAAAAATAGAAATCTGCTGAGCTCACGAAGACTGCGTCGAATGCAAGAAAAGCGCAAAAATTCTTGTTTGCTCGCTTCCGGATGGAGAAGAACCCTTTCGTGTAAAGCAGGACACATTATGCATCGCCTCTTTTCAACGCAACTGGTCACTTCCGCAGACGGTGGGCATTCTAGGTGTAAATGGCGAATCAGTGGTGGAGACAAAGCGCTCGTTGCGGCACCGGCCCTTACTCTCACGACGACAACGGACACTTGTCTTAGTTCGGCTATGAATATGAAAACTGTTTAAGTGGCACAAGGGAAAGGCGAGATGGGGACCAAAATGCCGTAACCACAAGCAATCGATAACGTTAAAGAAGCACGCGATGGTTGCCGCTCTTGTTGGCTTAGCTTTGCGCAGTGGCATTACCATAGCCAATGAGGTTTAACCGAGGCGTGGTGATTGCTAATTGAAAACTTTTCCCAATATCCCGCATGACGGCGTGAAACATCGCCGGCGTTGCAATATTTGGAGGTTCCCACTGGGACCATGCCTAAAAATAGAAATCTGCTGAGCTCACGAAGACTGCGTCGAATGCAAGAAAAGCGCAAAAATTCTTGTTTGCTCGCTTCCGGATGGAGAAGAACCCTTTCGTGTAAAGCAGGACACATTATGCATCGCCTCTTTTCAACGCAACTGGTCACTTCCGCAGACGGTGGGCATTCTAGGTGTAAATGGCGAATCAGTGGTGGAGACAAAGCGCTCGTTGCGGCACCGGCCCTTACTCTCACGACGACAACGGACACTTGTCTTAGTTCGGCTATGAATATGAAAACTGTTTAAGTGGCACAAGGGAAAGGCGAGATGGGGACCAAAATGCCGTAACCACAAGCAATCGATAACGTTAAAGAAGCACGCGATGATTGCCGCTCTTGTTGGCTTAGCTTTGCGCAGTGGCATTACCATAGCCAATGAGGTTTAACCGAGGCGTGGTGATTGCTAATTGAAAACTTTTCCCAATATCCCGCATGACGGCGTGAAACATCGCCGGCGTTGCAATATTTGGAGGTTCCCACTGGGACCATGCCTAAAAATAGAAATCTGCTGAGCTCACGAAGACTGCGTCGAATGCACGAAAAGCGCAAAAATTCTTGTTTGCTCGCTTCCGGATGGAGAAGAACCCTTTCGTGTAAAGCAGGACACATTATGCATCGCCTCTTTTCAACGCAACTGGTCACTTCCGCAGACGGTGGGCATTCTAGGTGTAAATGGCGAATCAGTGGTGGAGACAAAGCGCTCGTTGCGGCACTGGCCCTTACTCTCACGACGACAACGGACACTTGTCTTAGTTCGGCTATGAATATGAAAACTGTTTAAGTGGCACAAGGGAAAGGCGAGATGGGGACCAAAATGCCGTAACCACAAGCAATCGATAACGTTAAAGAAGCACGCGATGGTTGCCGCTCTTGTTGGCTTAGCTTTGCGCAGTGGCATTACCATAGCCAATGAGGTTTAACCGAGGCGTGGTGATTGCTAATTGAAAACTTTTCCCAATATCCCGCATGACGGCGTGAAACATCGCCGGCGTTGCAATATTTGGAGGTTCCCACTGGGACCATGCCTAAAAATAGAAATCTGCTGAGCTCACGAAGACTGCGTCGAATGCAAGAAAAGCGCAAAAATTCTTGTTTGCTCGCTTCCGGATGGAGAAGAACCCTTTCGTGTAAAGCAGGACACATTATGCATCGCCTCTTTTCAACGCAACTGGTCACTTCCGCAGACGGTGGGCATTCTAGGTGTAAATGGCGAATCAGTGGTGGAGACAAAGCGCTCGTTGTGGCACCGGCCCTTACTCTCACGACGACAACGGACACTTGTCTTAGTTCGGCTATGAATATGAAAACTGTTTAAGTGGCACAAGGGAAACGCGAGATGGGGACCAAAATGCCGTAACCACAAGCAATCGATAACGTTAAAGAAGCACGCGATGGTTGCCGCTCTTGTTGGCTTAGCTTTGCGCAGTGGCATTACCATAGCCAATGAGGTTTAACCGAGGCGTGGTGATTGCTAATTGAAAACTTTTCCCAATATCCCGCATGACGGCGTGAAACATCGCCGGCGTTGCAATATTTGGAGGTTCCCACTGGGACCATGCCTAAAAATAGAAATCTGCTGAGCTCACGAAGACTGCGTCGAATGCAAGAAAAGCGCAAAAATTCTTGTTTGCTCGCTTCCGGATGGAGAAGAACCCTTTCGTGTAAAGCAGGACACATTATGCATCGCCTCTTTTCAACGCAACTGGTCACTTCCGCAGACGGTGGGCATTCTAGGTGTAAATGGCGAATCAGTGGTGGAGACAAAGCGCTCGTTGCGGCACCGGCCCTTACTCTCACGACGACAACGGACACTTGTCTTAGTTCGGCTATGAATATGAAAACTGTTTAAGTGGCACAAGGGAAAGGCGAGATGGGGACCAAAATGCCGTAACCACAAGCAATCGATAACGTTAAAGAAGCACGCGATGGTTGCCGCTCTTGTTGGCTTAGCTTTGCGCAGTGGCATTACCATAGCCAATGAGGTTTAACCGAGGCGTGGTGATTGCTAATTGAAAACTTTTCCCAATATCCCGCATGACGGCGTGAAACATCGCCGGCGTTGCAATATTTGGAGGTTCCCACTGGGACCATGCCTAAAAATAGAAATCTGCTGAGCTCACGAAGACTGCGTCGAATGCAAGAAAAGCGCAAAAATTCTTGTTTGCTCGCTTCCGGATGGAGAAGAACCCTTTCGTGTAAAGCAGGACACATTATGCATCGCCTCTTTTCAACGCAACTGGTCACTTCCGCAGACGGTGGGCATTCTAGGTGTAAATGGCGAATCAGTGGTGGAGACAAAGCGCTCGTTGCGGCACTGGCCCTTACTCTCACGACGACAACGGACACTTGTCTTAGTTCGGCTATGAATATGAAAACTGTTTAAGTGGCACAAGGAA
This sequence comes from Hydractinia symbiolongicarpus, assembly GCF_029227915.1. Lineage (NCBI taxonomy): Eukaryota > Metazoa > Cnidaria > Hydrozoa > Anthoathecata > Hydractiniidae > Hydractinia > Hydractinia symbiolongicarpus. Next base: position 21,580,287 of record NC_079881.1, read on the forward strand.
AAGGCGAGATGGGGACCAAAATGCCGTAACCACAAGCAATCGATAACGTTAAAGAAGCACGCGATGGTTGCCGCTCTTGTTGGCTTAGCTTTGCGCAGTGGCATTACCATAGCCAATGAGGTTTAACCGAGGCGTGGTGATTGCTAATTGAAAACTTTTCCCAATATCCCGCATGACGGCGTGAAACATCGCCGGCGTTGCAATATTTGGAGGTTCCCACTGGGACCATGCCTAAAAATAGAAATCTGCTGAGCTCACGAAGACTGCGTCGAATGCAAGAAAAGCGCAAAAATTCTTGTTTGCTCGCTTCCGGATGGAGAAGAACCCTTTCGTGTAAAGCAGGACACATTATGCATCGCCTCTTTTCAACGCAACTGGTCACTTCCGCAGACGGTGGGCATTCTAGGTGTAAATGGCGAATCAGTGGTGGAGACAAAGCGCTCGTTGCGGCACTGGCCCTTACTCTCACGACGACAACGGACACTTGTCTTAGTTCGGCTATGAATATGAAAACTGTTTAAGTGGCACAAGGGAAAGGCGAGATGGGGACCAAAATGCCGTAACCACAAGCAATCGATAACGTTAAAGAAGCACGCGATGGTTGCCGCTCTTGTTGGCTTAGCTTTGCGCAGTGGCATTACCATAGCCAATGAGGTTTAACCGAGGCGTGGTGATTGCTAATTGAAAACTTTTCCCAATATCCCGCATGACGGCGTGAAACATCGCTGGCGTTGCAATATTTGGAGGTTCCCACTGGGACCATGCCTAAAAATAGAAATCTGCTGAGCTCACGAAGACTGCGTCGAATGCAAGAAAAGCGCAAAAATTCTTGTTTGCTCGCTTCCGGATGGAGAAGAACCCTTTCGTGTAAAGCAGAACACATTATGCATCGCCTCTTTTCAACGCAACTGGTCACTTCCGCAGACGGTGGGCATTCTAGGTGTAAATGGCGAATCAGTGGTGGAGACAAAGCGCTCGTTGCGGCACCGGCCCTTACTCTCACGACGACAACGGACACTTGTCTTAGTTCGGCTATGAATATGAAAACTGTTTAAGTGGCACAAGGGAAAGGCGAGATGGGGACCAAAATGCCGTAACCACAAGCAATCGATAACGTTAAAGAAGCACGCGATGGTTGCCGCTCTTGTTGGCTTAGCTTTGCGCAGTGGCATTACCATAGCCAATGAGGTTTAACCGAGGCGTGGTGATTGCTAATTGAAAACTTTTCCCAATATCCCGCATGACGGCGTGAAACATCGCCGGCGTTGCAATATTTGGAGGTTCCCACTGGGACCATGCCTAAAAATAGAAATCTGCTGAGCTCACGAAGACTGCGTCGAATGCAAGAAAAGCGCAAAAATTCTTGTTTGCTCGCTTCCGGATGGAGAAGAACCCTTTCGTGTAAAGCAGGACACATTATGCATCGCCTCTTTTCAACGCAACTGGTCACTTCCGCAGACGGTGGGCATTCTAGGTGTAAATGGCGAATCAGTGGTGGAGACAAAGCGCTCGTTGCGGCACTGGCCCTTACTCTCACGACGACAACGGACACTTGTCTTAGTTCGGCTATGAATATGAAAACTGTTTAAGTGGCAAAAGGGAAAGGCGAGATGGGGACCAAAATGCCGTAACCACAAGCAATCGATAACGTTAAAGAAGCACGCGATGGTTGCCGCTCTTGTTGGCTTAGCTTTGCGCAGTGGCATTACCATAGCCAATGAGGTTTAACCGAGGCGTGGTGATTGCTAATTGAAAACTTTTTCCAATATCCCGCATGACGGCGTGAAACATCGCCGGCGTTGCAATATTTGGAGGTTCCCACTGGGACCATGCCTAAAAATAGAAATCTGCTGAGCTCACGAAGACTGCGTCGAATGCAAGAAAAGCGCAAAAATTCTTGTTTGCTCGCTTCCGGATGGAGAAGAACCCTTTCGTGTAAAGCAGGACACATTATGCATCGCCTCTTTTCAACGCAACTGGTCACTTCCGCAGACGGTGGGCATTCTAGGTGTAAATGGCGAATCAGTGGTGGAGACAAAGCGCTCGTTGCGGCACTGGCCCTTACTCTCACGACGACAACGGACACTTGTCTTAGTTCGGCTATGAATATGAAAACTGTTTAAGTGGCACAAGGGAAAGGCGAGATGGGGACCAAAATGCCGTAACCACAAGCAATCGATAACGTTAAAGAAGCACGCGATGGTTGCCGCTCTTGTTGGCTTAGCTTTGCGCAGTGGCATTACCATAGCCAATGAGGTTTAACCGAGGCGTGGTGATTGCTAATTGAAAACTTTTCCCAATATCCCGCATGACGGCGTGAAACATCGCCGGCGTTGCAATATTTGGAGGTTCCCACTGGGACCATGCCTAAAAATAGAAATCTGCTGAGCTCACGAAGACTGCGTCGAATGCAAGAAAAGCGCAAAAATTCTTGTTTGCTCGCTTCCGGATGGAGAAGAACCCTTTCGTGTAAAGCAGGACACATTATGCATCGCCTCTTTTCAACGCAACTGGTCACTTCCGCAGACGGTGGGCATTCTAGGTGTAAATGGCGAATCAGTGGTGGAGACAAAGCGCTCGTTGCGGCACTGGCCCTTACTCTCACGACGACAACGGACACTTGTCTTAGTTCGGCTATGAATATGAAAACTGTTTAAGTGGCACAAGGGAAAGGCGAGATGGGGACCAAAATGCCGTAACCACAAGCAATCGATAACGTTAAAGAAGCACGCGATGGTTGCCGCTCTTGTTGGCTTAGCTTTGCGCAGTGGCATTACCATAGCCAATGAGGTTTAACCGAGGCGTGGTGATTGCTAATTGAAAACTTTTCCCAATATCCCGCATGACGGCGTGAAACATCGCCGGCGTTGCAATATTTGGAGGTTCCCACTGGGACCATGCCTAAAAATAGAAATCTGCTGAGCTCACGAAGACTGCGTCGAATGCAAGAAAAGCGCAAAAATTCTTGTTTGCTCGCTTCCGGATGGAGAAGAACCCTTTCGTGTAAAGCAGGACACATTATGCATCGCCTCTTTTCAACGCAACTGGTCACTTCCGCAGACGGTGGGCATTCTAGGTGTAAATGGCGAATCAGTGGTGGAGACAAAGCGCTCGTTGCGGCACTGGCCCTTACTCTCACGACGACAACGGACACTTGTCTTAGTTCGGCTATGAATATGAAAACTGTTTAAGTGGCACAAGGGAAAGGCGAGATGGGGACCAAAATGCTGTAACCACAAGCAATCGATAACGTTAAAGAAGCACGCGATGGTTGCCGCTCTTGTTGGCTTAGCTTTGCGCAGTGGCATTACCATAGCCAATGAGGTTTAACCGAGGCGTGGTGATTGCTAATTGAAAACTTTTCCCAACATCCCGCATGACGGCGTGAAACATCGCCGGCGTTGCAATATTTGGAGGTTCCCACTGGGACCATGCCTAAAAATAGAAATCTGCTGAGCTCACGAAGACTGCGTCGAATGCAAGAAAAGCGCAAAAATTCTTGTTTGCTCGCTTCCGGATGGAGAAGAACCCTTTCGTGTAAAGCAGGACACATTATGCATCGCCTCTTTTCAACGCAACTGGTCACTTCCGCAGACGGTGGGCATTCTAGGTGTAAATGGCGAATCAGTGGTGGAGACAAAGCGCTCGTTGCGGCACTGGCCCTTACTCTCACGACGACAACGGACACTTGTCTTAGTTCGGCTATGAATATGAAAACTGTTTAAGTGGCACAAGGGAAAGGCGAGATAGGGACCAAAATGCCGTAACCACAAGCAATCGATAACGTTAAAGAAGCACGCGATGGTTGCCGCTCTTGTTGGCTTAGCTTTGCGCAGTGGCATTACCATAGCCAATGAGGTTTAACCGAGGCGTGGTGATTGCTAATTGAAAACTTTTCCCAATATCCCGCATGACGGCGTGAAACATCGCCGGCGTTGCAATATTTGGAGGTTCCCACTGGGACCATGCCTAAAAATAGAAATCTGCTGAGCTCACGAAGACTGCGTCGAATGCAAGAAAAGCGCAAAAATTCTTGTTTGCTCGCTTCCGGATGGAGAAGAACCCTTTCGTGTAAAGCAGGACACATTATGCATCGCCTCTTTTCAACGCAACTGGTCACTTCCGCAGACGGTGGGCATTCTAGGTGTAAATGGCGAATCAGTGGTGGAGACAAAGCGCTCGTTGCGGCACTGGCCCTTACTCTCACGACGACAACGGACACTTGTCGTAGTTCGGCTATGAATATGAAAACTGTTTAAGTGGCACAAGGGAAAGGCGAGATGGGGACCAAAATGCCGTAACCACAAGCAATCGATAACGTTAAAGAAGCACGCGATGGTTGCCGCTCTTGTTGGCTTAGCTTTGCGCAGTGGCATTACCATAGCCAATGAGGTTTAACCGAGGCGTGGTGATTGCTAATTGAAAACTTTTCCCAATATCCCGCATGACGGCGTGAAACATCGCCGGCGTTGCAATATTTGGAGGTTCCCACTGGGACCATGCCTAAAAATAGAAATCTGCTGAGCTCACGAAGACTGCGTCGAATGCAAGAAAAGCGCAAAAATTCTTGTTTGCTCGCTTCCGGATGGAGAAGAACCCTTTCGTGTAAAGCAGGACACATTATGCATCGCCTCTTTTCAACGCAACTGGTCACTTCCGCAGACGGTGGGCATTCTAGGTGTAAATGGCGAATCAGTGGTGGAGACAAAGCGCTCGTTGCGGCACTGGCCCTTACTCTCACGACGACAACGGACACTTGTCTTAGTTCGGCTATGAATATGAAAACTGTTTAAGTGGCACAAGGGAAAGGCGAGATGGGGACCAAAATGCCGTAACCACAAGCAATCGATAACGTTAAAGAAGCACGCGATGGTTGCCGCTCTTGTTGGATTAGCTTTGCGCAGTGGCATTACCATAGCCAATGAGGTTTAACCGAGGCGTGGTGATTGCTAATTGAAAACTTTTCCCAATATCCCGCATGACGGCGTGAAACATCGCCGGCGTTGCAATATTTGGAGGTTCCCACTGGGACCATGCCTAAAAATAGAAATCTGCTGAGCTCACGAAGACTGCGTCGAATGCAAGAAAAGCGCAAAAATTCTTGTTTGCTCGCTTCCGGATGGAGAAGAACCCTTTCGTGTAAAGCAGGACACATTATGCATCGCCTCTTTTCAACGCAACTGGTCACTTCCGCAGACGGTGGGCATTCTAGGTGTAAATGGCGAATCAGTGGTGGAGACAAAGCGCTCGTTGCGGCACTGGCCCTTACTCTCACGACGACAACGGACACTTGTCGTAGTTCGGCTATGAATATGAAAACTGTTTAAGTGGCACAAGGGAAAGGCGAGATGGGGACCAAAATGCCGTAACCACAAGCAATCGATAACGTTAAAGAAGCACGCGATGGTTGCCGCTCTTGTTGGCTTAGCTTTGCGCAGTGGCATTACCATAGCCAATGAGGTTTAACCGAGGCGTGGTGATTGCTAATTGAAAACTTTTCCCAATATCCCGCATGACGGCGTGAAACATCGCCGGCGTTGCAATATTTGGAGGTTCCCACTGGGACCATGCCTAAAAATAGAAATCTGCTGAGCTCACGAAGACTGCGTCGAATGCAAGAAAAGCGCAAAAATTCTTGTTTGCTCGCTTCCGGATGGAGAAGAACCCTTTCGTGTAAAGCAGGACACATTATGCATCGCCTCTTTTCAACGCAACTGGTCACTTCCGCAGACGGTGGGCATTCTAGGTGTAAATGGCGAATCAGTGGTGGAGACAAAGCGCTCGTTGCGGCACTGGCCCTTACTCTCACGACGACAACGGACACTTGTCTTAGTTCGGCTATGAATATGAAAACTGTTTAAGTGGCACAAGGGAAAGGCGAGATGGGGACCAAAATGCCGTAACCACAAGCAATCGATAACGTTAAAGAAGCACGCGATGGTTGCCGCTCTTGTTGGCTTAGCTTTGCGCAGTGGCATTACCATAGCCAATGAGGTTTAACCGAGGCGTGGTGATTGCTAATTGAAAACTTTTCCCAATATCCCGCATGACGGCGTGAAACATCGCCGGCGTTGCAATATTTGGAGGTTCCCACTGGGACCATGCCTAAAAATAGAAATCTGCTGAGCTCACGAAGACTGCGTCGAATGCAAGAAAAGCGCAAAAATTCTTGTTTGCTCGCTTCCGGATGGAGAAGAACCCTTTCGTGCAAAGCAGGACACATTATGCATCGCCTCTTTTCAACGCAACTGGTCACTTCCGCAGACGGTGGGCATTCTAGGTGTAAATGGCGAATCAGTGGTGGAGACAAAGCGCTCGTTGCGGCACTGGCCCTTACTCTCACGACGACAACGGACACTTGTCTTAGTTCGGCTATGAATATGAAAACTGTTTAAGTGGCACAAGGGGAAGGCGAGATGGGGACCAAAATGCCGTAACCACAAGCAATCGATAACGTTAAAGAAGCACGCGATGGTTGCCGCTCTTGTTGGCTTAGCTTTGCGCAGTGGCATTACCATAGCCAATGAGGTTTAACCGAGGCGTGGTGATTGCTAATTGAAAACTTTTCCCAATATCCCGCATGACGGCGTGAAACATCGCCGGCGTTGCAATATTTGGAGGTTCCCACTGGGACCATGCCTAAAAATAGAAATCTGCTGAGCTCACGAAGACTGCGTCGAATGCAAGAAAAGCGCAAAAATTCTTGTTTGCTCGCTTCCGGATGGAGAAGAACCCTTTCGTGTAAAGCAGGACACATTATGCATCGCCTCTTTTCAACGCAACTGGTCACTTCCGCAGACGGTGGGCATTCTAGGTGTAAATGGCGAATCAGTGGTGGAGACAAAGCGCTCGTTGCGGCACTGGCCCTTACTCTCACGACGACAACGGACACTTGTCTTAGTTCGGCTATGAATATGAAAACTGTTTAAGTGGCACAAGGGAAAGGCGAGATGGGGACCAAAATGCCGTAACCACAAGCAATCGATAACGTTAAAGAAGCACGCGATGGTTGCCGCTCTTGTTGGCTTAGCTTTGCGCAGTGGCATTACCATAGCCAATGAGGTTTAACCGAGGCGTGGTGATTGCTAATTGAAAACTTTTCCCAATATCCCGCATGACGGCGTGAAACATCGCCGGCGTTGCAATATTTGGAGGTTCCCACTGGGACCATGCCTAAAAATAGAAATCTGCTGAGCTCACGAAGACTGCGTCGAATGCAAGAAAAGCGCAAAAATTCTTGTTTGCTCGCTTCCGGATGGAGAAGAACCCTTTCGTGTAAAGCAGGACACATTATGCATCGCCTCTTTTCAACGCAACTGGTCACTTCCGCAGACGGTGGGCATTCTAGGTGTAAATGGCGAATCAGTGGTGGAGACAAAGCGCTCGTTGCGGCACTGGCCCTTACTCTCACGACGACAACGGACACTTGTCTTAGTTCGGCTATGAATATGAAAACTGTTTAAGTGGCACAAGGGGAAGGCGAGATGGGGACCAAAATGCCGTAACCACAAGCAATCGATAACGTTAAAGAAGCACGCGATGGTTGCCGCTCTTGTTGGCTTAGCTTTGCGCAGTGGCATTACCATAGCCAATGAGGTTTAACCGAGGCGTGGTGATTGCTAATTGAAAACTTTTCCCAATATCCCGCATGACGGCGTGAAACATCGCCGGCGTTGCAATATTTGGAGGTTCCCACTGGGACCATGCCTAAAAATAGAAATCTGCTGAGCTCACGAAGACTGCGTCGAATGCAAGAAAAGCGCAAAAATTCTTGTTTGCTCGCTTCCGGATGGAGAAGAACCCTTTCGTGTAAAGCAGGACACATTATGCATCGCCTCTTTTCAACGCAACTGGTCACTTCCGCAGACGGTGGGCATTCTAGGTGTAAATGGCGAATCAGTGGTGGAGACAAAGCGCTCGTTGCGGCACTGGCCCTTACTCTCACGACGACAACGGACACTTGTCTTAGTTCGGCTATGAATATGAAAACTGTTTAAGTGGCACAAGGGAAAGGCGAGATGGGGACCAAAATGCCGTAACCACAAGCAATCGATAACGTTAAAGAAGCACGCGATGGTTGCCGCTCTTGTTGGCTTAGCTTTGCGCAGTGGCATTACCATAGCCAATGAGGTTTAACCGAGGCGTGGTGATTGCTAATTGAAAACTTTTCCCAATATCCCGCATGACGGCGTGAAACATCGCCGGCGTTGCAATATTTGGAGGTTCCCACTGGGACCATGCCTAAAAATAGAAATCTGCTGAGCTCACGAAGACTGCGTCGAATGCAAGAAAAGCGCAAAAATTCTTGTTTGCTCGCTTCCGGATGGAGAAGAACCCTTTCGTGTAAAGCAGGACACATTATGCATCGCCTCTTTTCAACGCAACTGGTCACTTCCGCAGACGGTGGGCATTCTAGGTGTAAATGGCGAATCAGTGGTGGAGACAAAGCGCTCGTTGCGGCACTGGCCCTTACTCTCACGACGACAACGGACACTTGTCTTAGTTCGGCTATGAATATGAAAACTGTTTAAGTGGCACAAGGGAAAGGCGAGATGGGGACCAAAATGCCGTAACCACAAGCAATCGATAACGTTAAAGAAGCACGCGATGGTTGCCGCTCTTGTTGGCTTAGCTTTGCGCAGTGGCATTACCATAGCCAATGAGGTTTAACCGAGGCGTGGTGATTGCTAATTGAAAACTTTTCCCAATATCCCGCATGACGGCGTGAAACATCGCCGGCGTTGCAATATTTGGAGGTTCCCACTGGGACCATGCCTAAAAATAGAAATCTGCTGAGCTCACGAAGACTGCGTCGAATGCAAGAAAAGCGCAAAAATTCTTGTTTGCTCGCTTCCGGATGGAGAAGAACCCTTTCGTGTAAAGCAGGACACATTATGCATCGCCTCTTTTCAACGCAACTGGTCACTTCCGCAGACGGTGGGCATTCTAGGTGTAAATGGCGAATCAGTGGTGGAGACAAAGCGCTCGTTGCGGCACCGGCCCTTACTCTCACGACGACAACGGACACTTGTCTTAGTTCGGCTATGAATATGAAAACTGTTTAAGTGGCACAAGGGAAAGGCGAGATGGGGACCAAAATGCCGTAACCACAAGCAATCGATAACGTTAAAGAAGCACGCGATGGTTGCCGCTCTTGTTGGCTTAGCTTTGCGCAGTGGCATTACCATAGCCAATGAGGTTTAACCGAGGCGTGGTGATTGCTAATTGAAAACTTTTCCCAATATCCCGCATGACGGCGTGAAACATCGCCGGCGTTGCAATATTTGGAGGTTCCCACTGGGACCATGCCTAAAAATAGAAATCTGCTGAGCTCACGAAGACTGCGTCGAATGCAAGAAAAGCGCAAAAATTCTTGTTTGCTCGCTTCCGGATGGAGAAGAACCCTTTCGTGTAAAGCAGGACACATTATGCATCGCCTCTTTTCAACGCAACTGGTCACTTCCGCAGACGGTGGGCATTCTAGGTGTAAATGGCGAATCAGTGGTGGAGACAAAGCGCTCGTTGCGGCACCGGCCCTTACTCTCACGACGACAACGGACACTTGTCTTAGTTCGGCTATGAATATGAAAACTGTTTAAGTGGCACAAGGGAAAGGCGAGATGGGGACCAAAATGCCGTAACCACAAGCAATCGATAACGTTAAAGAAGCACGCGATGGTTGCCGCTCTTGTTGGCTTAGCTTTGCGCAGTGGCATTACCATAGCCAATGAGGTTTAACCGAGGCGTGGTGATTGCTAATTGAAAACTTTTCCCAATATCCCGCATGACGGCGTGAAACATCGCCGGCGTTGCAATATTTGGAGGTTCCCACTGGGACCATGCCTAAAAATAGAAATCTGCTGAGCTCACGAAGACTGCGTCGAATGCAAGAAAAGCGCAAAAATTCTTGTTTGCTCGCTTCCGGATGGAGAAGAACCCTTTCGTGTAAAGCAGGACACATTATGCATCGCCTCTTTTCAACGCAACTGGTCACTTCCGCAGACGGTGGGCATTCTAGGTGTAAATGGCGAATCAGTGGTGGAGACAAAGCGCTCGTTGCGGCACTGGCCCTTACTCTCACGACGACAACGGACACTTGTCTTAGTTCGGCTATGAATATGAAAACTGTTTAAGTGGCACAAGGGAAAGGCGAGATGGGGACCAAAATGCCGTAACCACAAGCAATCGATAACGTTAAAGAAGCACGCGATGGTTGCCGCTCTTGTTGGCTTAGCTTTGCGCAGTGGCATTACCATAGCCAATGAGGTTTAACCGAGGCGTGGTGATTGCTAATTGAAAACTTTTCCCAATATCCCGCATGACGGCGTGAAACATCGCCGGCGTTGCAATATTTGGAGGTTCCCACTGGGACCATGCCTAAAAATAGAAATCTGCTGAGCTCACGAAGACTGCGTCGAATGCAAGAAAAGCGCAATAATTCTTGTTTGCTCGCTTCCGGATGGAGAAGAACCCTTTCGTGTAAAGCAGGACACATTATGCATCGCCTCTTTTCAACGCAACTGGTCACTTCCGCAGACGGTGGGCATTCTAGGTGTAAATGGCGAATCAGTGGTGGAGACAAAGCGCTCGTTGCGGCACCGGCCCTTACTCTCACGACGACAACGGACACTTGTCTTAGTTCGGCTATGAATATGAAAACTGTTTAAGTGGCACAAGGGAAAGGCGAGATGGGGACCAAAATGCCGTAACCACAAGCAATCGATAACGTTAAAGAAGCACGCGATGGTTGCCGCTCTTGTTGGCTTAGCTTTGCGCAGTGGCATTACCATAGCCAATGAGGTTTAACCGAGGCGTGGTGATTGCTAATTGAAAACTTTTCCCAATATCCCGCATGACGGCGTGAAACATCGCCGGCGTTGCAATATTTGGAGGTTCCCACTGGGACCATGCCTAAAAATAGAAATCTGCTGAGCTCACGAAGACTGCGTCGAATGCAAGAAAAGCGCAAAAATTCTTGTTTGCTCGCTTCCGGATGGAGAAGAACCCTTTCGTGTAAAGCAGGACACATTATGCATCGCCTCTTTTCAACGCAACTGGTCACTTCCGCAGACGGTGGGCATTCTAGGTGTAAATGGCGAATCAGTGGTGGAGACAAAGCGCTCGTTGCGGCACCGGCCCTTACTCTCACGACGACAACGGACACTTGTCTTAGTTCGGCTATGAATATGAAAACTGTTTAAGTGGCACAAGGGAAAGGCGAGATGGGGACCAAAATGCCGTAACCACAAGCAATCGATAACGTTAAAGAAGCACGCGATGGTTGCCGCTCTTGTTGGCTTAGCTTTGCGCAGTGGCATTACCATAGCCAATGAGGTTTAACCGAGGCGTGGTGATTGCTAATTGAAAACTTTTCCCAATATCCCGCATGACGGCGTGAAACATCGCTGGCGTTGCAATATTTGGAGGTTCCCACTGGGACCATGCCTAAAAATAGAAATCTGCTGAGCTCACGAAGACTGCGTCGAATGCAAGAAAAGCGCAAAAATTCTTGTTTGCTCGCTTCCGGATGGAGAAGAACCCTTTCGTGTAAAGCAGGACACATTATGCATCGCCTCTTTTCAACGCAACTGGTCACTTCCGCAGACGGTGGGCATTCTAGGTGTAAATGGCGAATCAGTGGTGGAGACAAAGCGCTCGTTGCGGCACCGGCCCTTACTCTCACGACGACAACGGACACTTGTCTTAGTTCGGCTATGAATATGAAAACTGTTTAAGTGGCACAAGGGAAAGGCGAGATGGGGACCAAAATGCCGTAACCACAAGCAATCGATAACGTTAAAGAAGCACGCGATGGTTGCCGCTCTTGTTGGCTTAGCTTTGCGCAGTGGCATTACCATAGCCAATGAGGTTTAACCGAGGCGTGGTGATTGCTAATTGAAAACTTTTCCCAATATCCCGCATGACGGCGTGAAACATCGCCGGCGTTGCAATATTTGGAGGTTCCCACTGGGACCATGCCTAAAAATAGAAATCTGCTGAGCTCACGAAGACTGCGTCGAATCCAAGAAAAGCGCAAAAATTCTTGTTTGCTCGCTTCCGGATGGAGAAGAACCCTTTCGTGTAAAGCAGGACACATTATGCATCGCCTCTTTTCAGCGCAACTGGTCACTTCCGCAGACGGTGGGCATTCTAGGTGTAAATGGCGAATCAGTGGTGGAGACAAAGCGCTCGTTGCGGCACTGGCCCTTACTCTCACGACGACAACGGACACTTGTCTTAGTTCGGCTATGAATATGAAAACTGTTTAAGTGGCACAAGGGAAAGGCGAGATGGGGACCAAAATGCCGTAACCACAAGCAATCGATAACGTTAAAGAAGCACGCGATGGTTGCCGCTCTTGTTGGCTTAGCTTTGCGCAGTGGCATTACCATAGCCAATGAGGTTTAACCGAGGCGTGGTGATTGCTAATTGAAAACTTTTCCCAATATCCCGCATGACGGCGTGAAACATCGCCGGCGTTGCAATATTTGGAGGTTCCCACTGGGACCATGCCTAAAAATAGAAATCTGCTGAGCTCACGAAGACTGCGTCGAATGCAAGAAAAGCGCAAAAATTCTTGTTTGCTCGCTTCCGGATGGAGAAGAACCCTTTCGTGTAAAGCAGGACACATTATGCATCGCCTCTTTTCAACGCAACTGGTCACTTCCGCAGACGGTGGGCATTCTAGGTGTAAATGGCGAATCAGTGGTGGAGACAAAGCGCTCGTTGCGGCACTGGCCCTTACTCTCACGACGACAACGGACACTTGTCTTAGTTCGGCTATGAATATGAAAACTGTTTAAGTGGCACAAGGGAAAGGCGAGATGGGGACCAAAATGCCGTAACCACAAGCAATCGATAACGTTAAAGAAGCACGCGATGGTTGCCGCTCTTGTTGGCTTAGCTTTGCGCAGTGGCATTACCATAGCCAATGAGGTTTAACCGAGGCGTGGTGATTGCTAATTGAAAACTTTTCCCAATATCCCGCATGACGGCGTGAAACATCGCCGGCGTTGCAATATTTGGAGGTTCCCACTGGGACCATGCCTAAAAATAGAAATCTGCTGAGCTCACGAAGACTGCGTCGAATGCAAGAAAAGCGCAAAAATTCTTGTTTGCTCGCTTCCGGATGGAGAAGAACCCTTTCGTGTAAAGCAGGACACATTATGCATCGCCTCTTTTCAACGCAACTGGTCACTTCCGCAGACGGTGGGCATTCTAGGTGTAAATGGCGAATCAGTGGTGGAGACAAAGCGCTCGTTGCGGCACTGGCCCTTACTCTCACGACGACAACGGACACTTGTCTTAGTTCGGCTATGAATATGAAAACTGTTTAAGTGGCACAAGGGAAAGGCGAGATGGGGACCAAAATGCCGTAACCACAAGCAATCGATAACGTTAAAGAAGCACGCGATGGTTGCCGCTCTTGTTGGCTTAGCTTTGCGCAGTGGCATTACCATAGCCAATGAGGTTTAACCGAGGCGTGGTGATTGCTAATTGAAAACTTTTCCCAATATCCCGCATGACGGCGTGAAACATCGCCGGCGTTGCAATATTTGGAGGTTCCCACTGGGACCATGCCTAAAAATAGAAATCTGCTGAGCTCACGAAGACTGCGTCGAATGCAAGAAAAGCGCAAAAATTCTTGTTTGCTCGCTTCCGGATGGAGAAGAACCCTTTCGTGTAAAGCAGGACACATTATGCATCGCCTCTTTTCAACGCAACTGGTCACTTCCGCAGACGGTGGGCATTCTAGGTGTAAATGGCGAATCAGTGGTGGAGACAAAGCGCTCGTTGCGGCACTGGCCCTTACTCTCACGACGACAACGGACACTTGTCTTAGTTCGGCTATGAATATGAAAACTGTTTAAGTGGCACAAGGGAAAGGCGAGATGGGGACCAAAATGCCGTAAACACAAGCAATCGATAACGTTAAAGAAGCACGCGATGGTTGCCGCTCTTGTTGGCTTAGCTTTGCGCAGTGGCATTACCATAGCCAATGAGGTTTAACCGAGGCGTGGTGATTGCTAATTGAAAACTTTTCCCAATATCCCGCATGACGGCGTGAAACATCGCCGGCGTTGCAATATTTGGAGGTTCCCACTGGGACCATGCCTAAAAATAGAAATCTGCTGAGCTCACGAAGACTGCGTCGAATGCAAGAAAAGCGCAAAAATTCTTGTTTGCTCGCTTCCGGATGGAGAAGAACCCTTTCGTGTAAAGCAGGACACATTATGCATCGCCTCTTTTCAACGCAACTGGTCACTTCCGCAGACGGTGGGCATTCTAGGTGTAAATGGCGAATCAGTGGTGGAGACAAAGCGCTCGTTGCGGCACTGGCCCTTACTCTCACGACGACAACGGACACTTGTCTTAGTTCGGCTATGAATATGAAAACTGTTTAAGTGGCACAAGGGAAAGGCGAGATGGGGACCAAAATGCCGTAACCACAAGCAATCGATAACGTTAAAGAAGCACGCGATGGTTGCCGCTCTTGTTGGCTTAGCTTTGCGCAGTGGCATTACCATAGCCAATGAGGTTTAACCGAGGCGTGGTGATTGCTAATTGAAAACCTTTCCCAATATCCCGCATGACGGCGTGAAACATCGCCGGCGTTGCAATATTTGGAGGTTCCCACTGGGACCATGCCTAAAAATAGAAATCTGCTGAGCTCACGAAGACTGCGTCGAATGCAAGAAAAGCGCAAAAATTCTTGTTTGCTCGCTTCCGGATGGAGAAGAACCCTTTCGTGTAAAGCAGGACACATTATGCATCGCCTCTTTTCAACGCAACTGGTCACTTCCGCAGACGGTGGGCATTCTAGGTGTAAATGGCGAATCAGTGGTGGAGACAAAGCGCTCGTTGCGGCACTGGCCCTTACTCTCACGACGACAACGGACACTTGTCTTAGTTCGGCTATGAATATGAAAACTGTTTAAGTGGCACAAGGGAAAGGCGAGATGGGGACCAAAATGCCGTAACCACAAGCAATCGATATCGTTAAAGAAGCACGCGATGGTTGCCGCTCTTGTTGGCTTAGCTTTGCGCAGTGGCATTACCATAGCCAATGAGGTTTAACCGAGGCGTGGTGATTGCTAATTGAAAACTTTTCCCAATATCCCGCATGACGGCGTGAAACATCGCCGGCGTTGCAATATTTGGAGGTTCCCACTGGGACCATGCCTAAAAATAGAAATCTGCTGAGCTCACGAAGACTGCGTCGAATGCAAGAAAAGCGCAAAAATTCTTGTTTGCTCGCTTCCGGATGGAGAAGAACCCTTTCGTGTAAAGCAGGACACATTATGCATCGCCTCTTTTCAACGCAACTGGTCACTTCCGCAGACGGTGGGCATTCTAGGTGTAAATGGCGAATCAGTGGTGGAGACAAAGCGCTCGTTGCGGCACTGGCCCTTACTCTCACGACGACAACGGACACTTGTCTTAGTTCGGCTATGAATATGAAAACTGTTTAAGTGGCACAAGGGAAAGGCGAGATGGGGACCAAAATGCCGTAACCACAAGCAATCGATAACGTTAAAGAAGCACGCGATGGTTGCCGCTCTTGTTGGCTTAGCTTTGCGCAGTGGCATTACCATAGCCAATGAGGTTTAACCGAGGCGTGGTGATTGCTAATTGAAAACTTTTCCCAATATCCCGCATGACGGCGTGAAACATCGCCGGCGTTGCAATATTTGGAGGTTCCCACTGGGACCATGCCTAAAAATAGAAATCTGCTGAGCTCACGAAGACTGCGTCGAATGCAAGAAAAGCGCAAAAATTCTTGTTTGCTCGCTTCCGGATGGAGAAGAACCCTTTCGTGTAAAGCAGGACACATTATGCATCGCCTCTTTTCAACGCAACTGGTCACTTCCGCAGACGGTGGGCATTCTAGGTGTAAATGGCGAATCAGTGGTGGAGACAAAGCGCTCGTTGCGGCACTGGCCCTTACTCTCACGACGACAACGGACACTTGTCTTAGTTCGGCTATGAATATGAAAACTGTTTAAGTGGCACAAGGGAAAGGCGAGATGGGGACCAAAATGCCGTAACCACAAGCAATCGATAACGTTAAAGAAGCACGCGATGGTTGCCGCTCTTGTTGGCTTAGCTTTGCGCAGTGGCATTACCATAGCCAATGAGGTTTAACCGAGGCGTGGTGATTGCTAATTGAAAACTTTTCCCAATATCCCGCATGACGGCGTGAAACATCGCCGGCGTTGCAATATTTGGAGGTTCCCACTGGGACCATGCCTAAAAATAGAAATCTGCTGAGCTCACGAAGACTGCGTCGAATGCAAGAAAAGCGCAAAAATTCTTGTTTGCTCGCTTCCGGATGGAGAAGAACCCTTTCGTGTAAAGCAGGACACATTATGCATCGCCTCTTTTCAACGCAACTGGTCACTTCCGCAGACGGTGGGCATTCTAGGTGTAAATGGCGAATCAGTGGTGGAGACAAAGCGCTCGTTGCGGCACTGGCCCTTACTCTCACGACGACAACAGACACTTGTCTTAGTTCGGCTATGAATATGAAAACTGTTTAAGTGGCACAAGGGAAAGGCGAGATGGGGACCAAAATGCCGTAACCACAAGCAATCGATAACGTTAAAGAAGCACGCGATGGTTGCTGCTCTTGTTGGCTTAGCTTTGCGCAGTGGCATTACCATAGCCAATGAGGTTTAACCGAGGCGTGGTGATTGCTAATTGAAAACTTTTCCCAATATCCCGCATGACGGCGTGAAACATCGCCGGCGTTGCAATATTTGGAGGTTCCCACTGGGACCATGCCTAAAAATAGAAATCTGCTGAGCTCACGAAGACTGCGTCGAATGCAAGAAAAGCGCAAAAATTCTTGTTTGCTCGCTTCCGGATGGAGAAGAACCCTTTCGTGTAAAGCAGGACACATTATGCATCGCCTCTTTTCAACGCAACTGGTCACTTCCGCAGACGGTGGGCATTCTAGGTGTAAATGGCGAATCAGTGGTGGAGACAAAGCGCTCGTTGCGGCACCGGCCCTTACTCTCACGACGACAACGGACACTTGTCTTAGTTCGGCTATGAATATGAAAACTGTTTAAGTGGCACAAGGGAAAGGCGAGATGGGGACCAAAATGCCGTAACCACAAGCAATCGATAACGTTAAAGAAGCACGCGATGGTTGCCGCTCTTGTTGGCTTAGCTTTGCGCAGTGGCATTACCATAGCCAATGAGGTTTAACCGAGGCGTGGTGATTGCTAATTGAAAACTTTTCCCAATATCCCGCATGACGGCGTGAAACATCGCCGGCGTTGCAATATTTGGAGGTTCCCACTGGGACCATGCCTAAAAATAGAAATCTGCTGAGCTCACGAAGACTGCGTCGAATGCAAGAAAAGCGCAAAAATTCTTGTTTGCTCGCTTCCGGATGGAGAAGAACCCTTTCGTGTAAAGCAGGACACATTATGCATCGCCTCTTTTCAACGCAACTGGTCACTTCCGCAGACGGTGGGCATTCTAGGTGTAAATGGCGAATCAGTGGTGGAGACAAAGCGCTCGTTGCGGCACTGGCCCTTACTCTCACGACGACAACGGACACTTGTCTTAGTTCGGCTATGAATATGAAAACTGTTTAAGTGGCACAAGGGAAAGGCGAGATGGGGACCAAAATGCCGTAACCACAAGCAATCGATAACGTTAAAGAAGCACGCGATGGTTGCCGCTCTTGTTGGCTTAGCTTTGCGCAGTGGCATTACCATAGCCAATGAGGTTTAACCGAGGCGTGGTGATTGCTAATTGAAAACTTTTCCCAATATCCCGCATGACGGCGTGAAACATCGCCGGCGTTGCAATATTTGGAGGTTCCCACTGGGACCATGCCTAAAAATAGAAATCTGCTGAGCTCACGAAGACTGCGTCGAATGCAAGAAAAGCGCAAAAATTCTTGTTTGCTCGCTTCCGGATGGAGAAGAACCCTTTCGTGTAAAGCAGGACACATTATGCATCGCCTCTTTTCAACGCAACTGGTCACTTCCGCAGACGGTGGGCATTCTAGGTGTAAATGGCGAATCAGTGGTGGAGACAAAGCGCTCGTTGCGGCACTGGCCCTTACTCTCACGACGACAACGGACACTTGTCTTAGTTCGGCTATGAATATGAAAACTGTTTAAGTGGCACAAGGGAAAGGCGAGATGGGGACCAAAATGCCGTAACCACAAGCAATCGATAACGTTAAAGAAGCACGCGATGGTTGCCGCTCTTGTTGGCTTAGCTTTGCGCAGTGGCATTACCATAGCCAATGAGGTTTAACCGAGGCGTGGTGATTGCTAATTGAAAACTTTTCCCAATATCCCGCATGACGGCGTGAAACATCGCCGGCGTTGCAATATTTGGAGGTTCCCACTGGGACCATGCCTAAAAATAGAAATCTGCTGAGCTCACGAAGACTGCGTCGAATGCAAGAAAAGCGCAAAAATTCTTGTTTGCTCGCTTCCGGATGGAGAAGAACCCTTTCGTGTAAAGCAGGACACATTATGCATCGCCTCTTTTCAACGCAACTGGTCACTTCCGCAGACGGTGGGCATTCTAGGTGTAAATGGCGAATCAGTGGTGGAGACAAAGCGCTCGTTGCGGCACTGGCCCTTACTCTCACGACGACAACAGACACTTGTCTTAGTTCGGCTATGAATATGAAAACTGTTTAAGTGGCACAAGGGAAAGGCGAGATGGGGACCAAAATGCCGTAACCACAAGCAATCGATAACGTTAAAGAAGCACGCGATGGTTGCTGCTCTTGTTGGCTTAGCTTTGCGCAGTGGCATTACCATAGCCAATGAGGTTTAACCGAGGCGTGGTGATTGCTAATTGAAAACTTTTCCCAATATCCCGCATGACGGCGTGAAACATCGCCGGCGTTGCAATATTTGGAGGTTCCCACTGGGACCATGCCTAAAAATAGAAATCTGCTGAGCTCACGAAGACTGCGTCGAATGCAAGAAAAGCGCAAAAATTCTTGTTTGCTCGCTTCCGGATGGAGAAGAACCCTTTCGTGTAAAGCAGGACACATTATGCATCGCCTCTTTTCAACGCAACTGGTCACTTCCGCAGACGGTGGGCATTCTAGGTGTAAATGGCGAATCAGTGGTGGAGACAAAGCGCTCGTTGCGGCACCGGCCCTTACTCTCACGACGACAACGGACACTTGTCTTAGTTCGGCTATGAATATGAAAACTGTTTAAGTGGCACAAGGGAAAGGCGAGATGGGGACCAAAATGCCGTAACCACAAGCAATCGATAACGTTAAAGAAGCACGCGATGGTTGCCGCTCTTGTTGGCTTAGCTTTGCGCAGTGGCATTACCATAGCCAATGAGGCTTAACCGAGGCGTGGTGATTGCGAATTGAAAACTTTTCCCAATATCCCGCATGACGGCGTGAAACATCGCCGGCGTTGCAATATTTGGAGGTTCCCACTGGGACCATGCCTAAAAATAGAAATCTGCTGAGCTCACGAAGACTGCGTCGAATGCAAGAAAAGCGCAAAAATTCTTGTTTGCTCGCTTCCGGATGGAGAAGAACCCTTTCGTGTAAAGCAGGACACATTATGCATCGCCTCTTTTCAACGCAACTGGTCACTTCCGCAGACGGTGGGCATTCTAGGTGTAAATGGCGAATCAGTGGTGGAGACAAAGCGCTCGTTGCGGCACCGGCCCTTACTCTCACGACGACAACGGACACTTGTCTTAGTTCGGCTATGAATATGAAAACTGTTTAAGTGGCACAAGGGAAAGGCGAGATGGGGACCAAAATGCCGTAACCACAAGCAATCGATAACGTTAAAGAAGCACGCGATGGTTGCCGCTCTTGTTGGCTTAGCTTTGCGCAGTGGCATTACCATAGCCAATGAGGTTTAACCGAGGCGTGGTGATTGCTAATTGAAAACTTTTCCCAATATCCCGCATGACGGCGTGAAACATCGCCGGCGTTGCAATATTTGGAGGTTCCCACTGGGACCATGCCTAAAAATAGAAATCTGCTGAGCTCACGAAGACTGCGTCGAATGCAAGAAAAGCGCAAAAATTCTTGTTTGCTCGCTTCCGGATGGAGAAGAACCCTTTCGTGTAAAGCAGGACACATTATGCATCGCCTCTTTTCAACGCAACTGGTCACTTCCGCAGACGGTGGGCATTCTAGGTGTAAATGGCGAATCAGTGGTGGAGACAAAGCGCTCGTTGCGGCACTGGCCCTTACTCTCACGACGACAACGGACACTTGTCTTAGTTCGGCTATGAATATGAAAACTGTTTAAGTGGCACAAGGGAAAGGCGAGATGGGGACCAAAATGCCGTAACCACAAGCAATCGATAACGTTAAAGAAGCACGCGATGGTTGCCGCTCTTGTTGGCTTAGCTTTGCGCAGTGGCATTACCATAGCCAATGAGGTTTAACCGAGGCGTGGTGATTGCTAATTGAAAACTTTTCCCAATATCCCGCATGACGGCGTGAAACATCGCCGGCGTTGCAATATTTGGAGGTTCCCACTGGGACCATGCCTAAAAATAGAAATCTGCTGAGCTCACGAAGACTGCGTCGAATGCAAGAAAAGCGCAAAAATTCTTGTTTGCTCGCTTCCGGATGGAGAAGAACCCTTTCGTGTAAAGCAGGACACATTATGCATCGCCTCTTTTCAACGCAACTGGTCACTTCCGCAGACGGTGGGCATTCTAGGTGTAAATGGCGAATCAGTGGTGGAGACAAAGCGCTCGTTGCGGCACTGGCCCTTACTCTCACGACGACAACGGACACTTGTCTTAGTTCGGCTATGAATATGAAAACTGTTTAAGTGGCACAAGGGAAAGGCGAGATGGGGACCAAAATGCCGTAACCACAAGCAATCGATAACGTTAAAGAAGCACGCGATGGTTGCCGCTCTTGTTGGCTTAGCTTTGCGCAGTGGCATTACCATAGCCAATGAGGTTTAACCGAGGCGTGGTGATTGCTAATTGAAAACTTTTCCCAATATCCCGCATGACGGCGTGAAACATCGCCGGCGTTGCAATATTTGGAGGTTCCCACTGGGACCATGCCTAAAAATAGAAATCTGCTGAGCTCACGAAGACTGCGTCGAATGCAAGAAAAGCGCAAAAATTCTTGTTTGCTCGCTTCCGGATGGAGAAGAACCCTTTCGTGTAAAGCAGGACACATTATGCATCGCCTCTTTTCAACGCAACTGGTCACTTCCGCAGACGGTGGGCATTCTAGGTGTAAATGGCGAATCAGTGGTGGAGACAAAGCGCTCGTTGCGGCACTGGCCCTTACTCTCACGACGACAACGGACACTTGTCTTAGTTCGGCTATGAATATGAAAACTGTTTAAGTGGCACAAGGGAAAGGCGAGATGGGGACCAAAATGCCGTAACCACAAGCAATCGATAACGTTAAAGAAGCACGCGATGGTTGCCGCTCTTGTTGGCTTAGCTTTGCGCAGTGGCATTACCATAGCCAATGAGGTTTAACCGAGGCGTGGTGATTGCTAATTGAAAACTTTTCCCAATATCCCGCATGACGGCGTGAAACATCGCCGGCGTTGCAATATTTGGAGGTTCCCACTGGGACCATGCCTAAAAATAGAAATCTGCTGAGCTCACGAAGACTGCGTCGAATGCAAGAAAAGCGCAAAAATTCTTGTTTGCTCGCTTCCGGATGGAGAAGAACCCTTTCGTGTAAAGCAGGACACATTATGCATCGCCTCTTTTCAACGCAACTGGTCACTTCCGCAGACGGTGGGCATTCTAGGTGTAAATGGCGAATCAGTGGTGGAGACAAAGCGCTCGTTGCGGCACTGGCCCTTACTCTCACGACGACAACGGACACTTGTCTTAGTTCGGCTATGAATATGAAAACTGTTTAAGTGGCACAAGGGAAAGGCGAGATGGGGACCAAAATGCCGTAACCACAAGCAATCGATAACGTTAAAGAAGCACGCGATGGTTGCTGCTCTTGTTGGCTTAGCTTTGCGCAGTGGCATTACCATAGCCAATGAGGTTTAACCGAGGCGTGGTGATTGCTAATTGAAAACTTTTCCCAATATCCCGCATGACGGCGTGAAACATCGCCGGCGTTGCAATATTTGGAGGTTCCCACTGGGACCATGCCTAAAAATAGAAATCTGCTGAGCTCACGAAGACTGCGTCGAATGCAAGAAAAGCGCAAAAATTCTTGTTTGCTCGCTTCCGGATGGAGAAGAACCCTTTCGTGTAAAGCAGGACACATTATGCATCGCCTCTTTTCAACGCAACTGGTCACTTCCGCAGACGGTGGGCATTCTAGGTGTAAATGGCGAATCAGTGGTGGAGACAAAGCGCTCGTTGCGGCACCGGCCCTTACTCTCACGACGACAACGGACACTTGTCTTAGTTCGGCTATGAATATGAAAACTGTTTAAGTGGCACAAGGGAAAGGCGAGATGGGGACCAAAATGCCGTAACCACAAGCAATCGATAACGTTAAAGAAGCACGCGATGGTTGCCGCTCTTGTTGGCTTAGCTTTGCGCAGTGGCATTACCATAGCCAATGAGGTTTAACCGAGGCGTGGTGATTGCTAATTGAAAACTTTTCCCAATATCCCGCATGACGGCGTGAAACATCGCCGGCGTTGCAATATTTGGAGGTTCCCACTGGGACCATGCCTAAAAATAGAAATCTGCTGAGCTCACGAAGACTGCGTCGAATGCAAGAAAAGCGCAAAAATTCTTGTTTGCTCGCTTCCGGATGGAGAAGAACCCTTTCGTGTAAAGCAGGACACATTATGCATCGCCTCTTTTCAACGCAACTGGTCACTTCCGCAGACGGTGGGCATTCTAGGTGTAAATGGCGAATCAGTGGTGGAGACAAAGCGCTCGTTGCGGCACTGGCCCTTACTCTCACGACGACAACGGACACTTGTCTTAGTTCGGCTATGAATATGAAAACTGTTTAAGTGGCACAAGGGAAAGGCGAGATGGGGACCAAAATGCCGTAACCACAAGCAATCGATAACGTTAAAGAAGCACGCGATGGTTGCCGTTCTTGTTGGGTTAGCTTTGCGCAGTGGCACTGCCATAGCCAATGAGGTTTAACCGAGGCGTGGTGATTGCTAATTGAAAACTTTTCCCAATATCCCGCATGACGGCGTGAAACATCGCCGGCGTTGTAATATTTGGAGGTTCTCACTGGGACCATGCCTAAAAATAGAAATCTGCTGAGCTCACGAAGACTGCGTCGAATGCAAGAAAAGCGCAAAAATTCTTGTTTGCTCGCTTCCGGATGGAGAAGAACCCTTTCGTGTAAAGCAGGACACATTATGCATCGCCTCTTTTCAACGCAACTGGTCACTTCCGCAGACGGTGGGCATTCTAGGTGTAAATGGCGAATCAGTGGTGGAGACAAAGCGCTCGTTGCGGCACTGGCCCTTACTCTCACGACGACAACGGACACTTGTCTTAGTTCGGCTATGAATATGAAAACTGTTTAAGTGGCACAAGGGAAAGGCGAGATGGGGACCAAAATGCCGTAACCACAAGCAATCGATAACGTTAAAGAAGCACGCGATGGTTGCCGTTCTTGTTGGCTTAGCTTTGCGCAGTGGCATTACCATAGCCAATGAGGTTTAACCGAGGCGTGGTGATTGCTAATTGAAAACTTTTCCCAATATCCCGCATGACGGCGTGAAACATCGCCGGCGTTGCAATATTTGGAGGTTCCCACTGGGACCATGCCTAAAATTAGAAATCTGCTGAGCTCACGAAGACTGCGTCGAATGCAAGAAAAGCGCAAAAATTCTTGTTTGCTCGCTTCCGGATGGAGAAGAACCCTTTCGTGTAAAGCAGGACACATTATGCATCGCCTCTTTTCAACGCAACTGGTCACTTCCGCAGACGGTGGGCATTCTAGGTGTAAATGGCGAATCAGTGGTGGAGACAAAGCGCTCGTTGCGGCACTGGCCCTTACTCTCACGACGACAACGGACACTTGTCTTAGTTCGGCTATGAATATGAAAACTGTTTAAGTGGCACAAGGGAAAGGTGAGATGGGGACCAAAATGCCGTAACCACAAGCAATCGATAACGTTAAAGAAGCACGCGATGGTTGCCGTTCTTGTTGGGTTAGATTTGCGCAGTGGCATTACCATAGCCAATGAGGTTTAACCGAGGCGTGGTGATTGCTAATTGAAAACTTTTCCCAATATCCCGCATGACGGCGTGAAACATCGCCGGCGTTGCAATATTTGGAGGTTCCCACTGGGACCATGCCTAAAAATAGAAATCTGCTGAGCTCACGAAGACTGCGTCGAATGCAAGAAAAGCGCAAAAATTCTTGTTTGCTCGCTTCCGGATGGAGAAGAACCCTTTCGTGTAAAGCAGGACACATTATGCATCGCCTCTTTTCAACGCAACTGGTCACTTCCGCAGACGGTGGGCATTCTAGGTGTAAATGGCGAATCAGTGGTGGAGACAAAGCGCTCGTTGCGGCACTGGCCCTTACTCTCACGACGACAACGGACACTTGTCTTAGTTCGGCTATGAATATGAAAACTGTTTAAGTGGCACAAGGGAAAGGCGAGATGGGGACCAAAATGCCGTAACCACAAGCAATCGATAACGTTAAAGAAGCACGCGATGGTTGCCGCTCTTGTTGGCTTAGCTTTGCGCAGTGGCATTACCATAGCCAATGAGGTTTAACCGAGGCGTGGTGATTGCTAATTGAAAACTTTTCCCAATATCCCGCATGACGGCGTGAAACATCGCCGGCGTTGCAATATTTGGAGGTTCCCACTGGGACCATGCCTAAAAATAGAAATCTGCTGAGCTCACGAAGACTGCGTCGAATGCAAGAAAAGCGCAAAAATTCTTGTTTGCTCGCTTCCGGATGGAGAAGAACCCTTTCGTGTAAAGCAGGACACATTATGCATCGCCTCTTTTCAACGCAACTGGTCACTTCCGCAGACGGTGGGCATTCTAGGTGTAAATGGCGAATCAGTGGTGGAGACAAAGCGCTCGTTGCGGCACTGGCCCTTACTCTCACGACGACAACGGACACTTGTCTTAGTTCGGCTATGAATATGAAAACTGTTTAAGTGGCACAAGGGAAAGGCGAGATGGGGACCAAAATGCCGTAACCACAAGCAATCGATAACGTTAAAGAAGCACGCGATGGTTGCCGCTCTTGTTGGCTTAGCTTTGCGCAGTGGCATTACCATAGCCAATGAGGTTTAACCGAGGCGTGGTGATTGCTAATTGAAAACTTTTCCCAATATCCCGCATGACGGCGTGAAACATCGCCGGCGTTGCAATATTTGGAGGTTCCCACTGGGACCATGCCTAAAAATAGAAATCTGCTGAGCTCACGAAGACTGCGTCGAATGCAAGAAAAGCGCAAAAATTCTTGTTTGCTCGCTTCCGGATGGAGAAGAACCCTTTCGTGTAAAGCAGGACACATTATGCATCGCCTCTTTTCAACGCAACTGGTCACTTCCGCAGACGGTGGGCATTCTAGGTGTAAATGGCGAATCAGTGGTGGAGACAAAGCGCTCGTTGCGGCACTGGCCCTTACTCTCACGACGACAACGGACACTTGTCTTAGTTCGGCTATGAATATGAAAACTGTTTAAGTGGCACAAGGGAAAGGCGAGATGGGGACCAAAATGCCGTAACCACAAGCAATCGATAACGTTAAAGAAGCACGCGATGGTTGCCGCTCTTGTTGGCTTAGCTTTGCGCAGTGGCATTACCATAGCCAATGAGGTTTAACCGAGGCGTGGTGATTGCTAATTGAAAACTTTTCCCAATATCCCGCATGACGGCGTGAAACATCGCCGGCGTTGCAATATTTGGAGGTTCCCACTGGGACCATGCCTAAAAATAGAAATCTGCTGAGCTCACGAAGACTGCGTCGAATGCAAGAAAAGCGCAAAAATTCTTGTTTGCTCGCTTCCGGATGGAGAAGAACCCTTTCGTGTAAAGCAGGACACATTATGCATCGCCTCTTTTCAACGCAACTGGTCACTTCCGCAGACGGTGGGCATTCTAGGTGTAAATGGCGAATCAGTGGTGGAGACAAAGCGCTCGTTGCGGCACTGGCCCTTACTCTCACGACGACAACGGACACTTGTCTTAGTTCGGCTATGAATATGAAAACTGTTTAAGTGGCACAAGGGAAAGGCGAGATGGGGACCAAAATGCCGTAACCACAAGCAATCGATAACGTTAAAGAAGCACGCGATGGTTGCCGCTCTTGTTGGCTTAGCTTTGCGCAGTGGCATTACCATAGCCAATGAGGTTTAACCGAGGCGTGGTGATTGCTAATTGAAAACTTTTCCCAATATCCCGCATGACGGCGTGAAACATCGCCGGCGTTGCAATATTTGGAGGTTCCCACTGGGACCATGCCTAAAAATAGAAATCTGCTGAGCTCACGAAGACTGCGTCGAATGCAAGAAAAGCGCAAAAATTCTTGTTTGCTCGCTTCCGGATGGAGAAGAACCCTTTCGTGTAAAGCAGGACACATTATGCATCGCCTCTTTTCAACGCAACTGGTCACTTCCGCAGACGGTGGGCATTCTAGGTGTAAATGGCGAATCAGTGGTGGAGACAAAGCGCTCGTTGCGGCACTGGCCCTTACTCTCACGACGACAACGGACACTTGTCTTAGTTCGGCTATGAATATGAAAACTGTTTAAGTTGCACAAGGGAAAGGCGAGATGGGGACCAAAATGCCGTAACCACAAGCAATCGATAACGTTAAAGAAGCACGCGATGGTTGCCGCTCTTGTTGGCTTAGCTTTGCGCAGTGGCATTACCATAGCCAATGAGGTTTAACCGAGGCGTGGTGATTGCTAATTGAAAACCTTTCCCAATATCCCGCATGACGGCGTGAAACATCGCCGGCGTTGCAATATTTGGAGATTCCCACTGGGACCATGCCTAAAAATAGAAATCTGCTGAGCTCACGAAGACTGCGTCGAATGCAAGAAAAGCGCAAAAATTCTTGTTTGCTCGCTTCCGGATGGAGAAGAACCCTTTCGTGTAAAGCAGGACACATTATGCATCGCCTCTTTTCAACGCAACTGGTCACTTCCGCAGACGGTGGGCATTCTAGGTGTAAATGGCGAATCAGTGGTGGAGACAAAGCGCTCGTTGCGGCACTGGCCCTTACTCTCACGACGACAACGGACACTTGTCTTAGTTCGGCTATGAATATGAAAACTGTTTAAGTGGCACAAGGGAAAGGCGAGATGGGGACCAAAATGCCGTAACCACAAGCAATCGATAACGTTAAAGAAGCACGCGATGGTTGCCGCTCTTGTTGGCTTAGCTTTGCGCAGTGGCATTACCATAGCCAATGAGGTTTAACCGAGGCGTGGTGATTGCTAATTGAAAACTTTTCCCAATATCCCGCATGACGGCGTGAAACATCGCCGGCGTTGCAATATTTGGAGGTTCCCACTGGGACCATGCCTAAAAATAGAAATCTGCTGAGCTCACGAAGACTGCGTCGAATGCAAGAAAAGCGCAAAAATTCTTGTTTGCTCGCTTCCGGATGGAGAAGAACCCTTTCGTGTAAAGCAGGACACATTATGCATCGCCTCTTTTCAACGCAACTGGTCACTTCCGCAGACGGTGGGCATTCTAGGTGTAAATGGCGAATCAGTGGTGGAGACAAAGCGCTCGTTGCGGCACTGGCCCTTACTCTCACGACGACAACGGACACTTGTCTTAGTTCGGCTATGAATATGAAAACTGTTTAAGTGGCACAAGGGAAAGGCGAGATGGGGACCAAAATGCCGTAACCACAAGCAATCGATAACGTTAAAGAAGCACGCGATGGTTGCCGCTCTTGTTGGCTTAGCTTTGCGCAGTGGCATTACCATAGCCAATGAGGTTTAACCGAGGCGTGGTGATTGCTAATTGAAAACTTTTCCCAATATCCCGCATGACGGCGTGAAACATCGCCGGCGTTGCAATATTTGGAGGTTCCCACTGGGACCATGCCTAAAAATAGAAATCTGCTGAGCTCACGAAGACTGCGTCGAATGCAAGAAAAGCGCAAAAATTCTTGTTTGCTCGCTTCCGGATGGAGAAGAACCCTTTCGTGTAAAGCAGGACACATTATGCATCGCCTCTTTTCAACGCAACTGGTCACTTCCGCAGACGGTGGGCATTCTAGGTGTAAATGGCGAATCAGTGGTGGAGACAAAGCGCTCGTTGCGGCACTGGCCCTTACTCTCACGACGACAACGGACACTTGTCTTAGTTCGGCTATGAATATGAAAACTGTTTAAGTGGCACAAGGGAAAGGCGAGATGGGGACCAAAATGCCGTAACCACAAGCAATCGATAACGTTAAAGAAGCACGCGATGGTTGCCGCTCTTGTTGGCTTAGCTTTGCGCAGTGGCATTACCATAGCCAATGAGGTTTAACCGAGGCGTGGTGATTGCTAATTGAAAACTTTTCCCAATATCCCGCATGACGGCGTGAAACATCGCCGGCGTTGCAATATTTGGAGGTTCCCACTGGGACCATGCCTAAAAATAGAAATCTGCTGAGCTCACGAAGACTGCGTCGAATGCAAGAAAAGCGCAAAAATTCTTGTTTGCTCGCTTCCGGATGGAGAAGAACCCTTTCGTGTAAAGCAGGACACATTATGCATCGCCTCTTTTCAACGCAACTGGTCACTTCCGCAGACGGTGGGCATTCTAGGTGTAAATGGCGAATCAGTGGTGGAGACAAAGCGCTCGTTGCGGCACTGGCCCTTACTCTCACGACGACAACGGACACTTGTCTTAGTTCGGCTATGAATATGAAAACTGTTTAAGTGGCACAAGGGAAAGGCGAGATGGGGACCAAAATGCCGTAACCACAAGCAATCGATAACGTTAAAGAAGCACGCGATGGTTGCCGCTCTTGTTGGCTTAGCTTTGCGCAGTGGCATTACCATAGCCAATGAGGTTTAACCGAGGCGTGGTGATTGCTAATTGAAAACTTTTCCCAATATCCCGCATGACGGCGTGAAACATCGCCGGCGTTGCAATATTTGGAGGTTCCCACTGGGACCATGCCTAAAAATAGAAATCTGCTGAGCTCACGAAGACTGCGTCGAATGCAAGAAAAGCGCAAAAATTCTTGTTTGCTCGCTTCCGGATGGAGAAGAACCCTTTCGTGTAAAGCAGGACACATTATGCATCGCCTCTTTTCAACGCAACTGGTCACTTCCGCAGACGGTGGGCATTCTAGGTGTAAATGGCGAATCAGTGGTGGAGACAAAGCGCTCGTTGCGGCACTGGCCCTTACTCTCACGACGACAACGGACACTTGTCTTAGTTCGGCTATGAATATGAAAACTGTTTAAGTGGCACAAGGGAAAGGCGAGATGGGGACCAAAATGCCGTAACCACAAGCAATCGATAACGTTAAAGAAGCACGCGATGGTTGCCGCTCTTGTTGGCTTAGCTTTGCGCAGTGGCATTACCATAGCCAATGAGGTTTAACCGAGGCGTGGTGATTGCTAATTGAAAACTTTTCCCCAATATCCCGCATGACGGCGTGAAACATCGCCGGCGTTGCAATATTTGGAGGTTCCCACTGGGACCATGCCTAAAATTAGAAATCTGCTGAGCTCACGAAGACTGCGTCGAATGCAAGAAAAGCGCAAAAATTCTTGTTTGCTCGCTTCCGGATGGAGAAGAACCCTTTCGTGTAAAGCAGGACACATTATGCATCGCCTCTTTTCAACGCAACTGGTCACTTCCGCAGACGGTGGGCATTCTAGGTGTAAATGGCGAATCAGTGGTGGAGACAAAGCGCTCGTTGCGGCACTGGCCCTTACTCTCACGACGACAACGGACACTTGTCTTAGTTCGGCTATGAATATGAAAACTGTTTAAGTGGCACAAGGGAAAGGCGAGATGGGGACCAAAATGCCGTAACCACAAGCAATCGATAACGTTAAAGAAGCACGCGATGGTTGCCGCTCTTGTTGGCTTAGCTTTGCGCAGTGGCATTACCATAGCCAATGAGGTTTAACCGAGGCGTGGTGATTGCTAATTGAAAACTTTTCCCAATATCCCGCATGACGGCGTGAAACATCGCCGGCGTTGCAATATTTGGAGATTCCCACTGGGACCATGCCTAAAAATAGAAATCTGCTGAGCTCACGAAGACTGCGTCGAATGCAAGAAAGGCGCAAAAATTCTTGTTTGCTCGCTTCCGGATGGAGAAGAACCCTTTCGTGTAAAGCAGGACACATTATGCATCGCCTCTTTTCAACGCAACTGGTCACTTCCGCAGACGGTGGGCATTCTAAGTGTAAATGGCGAATCAGTGGTGGAGACAAAGCGCTCGTTGCGGCACTGGCCCTTACTCTCACGACGACAACGGACACTTGTCTTAGTTCGGCTATGAATATGAAAACTGTTTAAGTGGCACAAGGGAAAGGCGAGATGGGGACCAAAATGCCGTAACCACAAGCAATCGATAACGTTAAAGAAGCACGCGATGGTTGCCGCTCTTGTTGGCTTAGCTTTGCGCAGTGGCATTACCATAGCCAATGAGGTTTAACCGAGGCGTGGTGATTGCTAATTGAAAACTTTTCCCAATATCCCGCATGACGGCGTGAAACATCGCCGGCGTTGCAATATTTGGAGGTTCCCACTGGGACCATGCCTAAAAATAGAAATCTGCTGAGCTCACGAAGACTGCGTCGAATGCAAGAAAAGCGCAAAAATTCTTGTTTGCTCGCTTCCGGATGGAGAAGAACCCTTTCGTGTAAAGCAGGACACATTATGCATCGCCTCTTTTCAACGCAACTGGTCACTTCCGCAGACGGTGGGCATTCTAGGTGTAAATGGCGAATCAGTGGTGGAGACAAAGCGCTCGTTGCGGCACTGGCCCTTACTCTCACGACGACAACGGACACTTGTCTTAGTTCGGCTATGAATATGAAAACTGTTTAAGTGGCACAAGGGAAAGGCGAGATGGGGACCAAAATGCCGTAACCACAAGCAATCGATAACGTTAAAGAAGCACGCGATGGTTGCCGTTCTTGTTGGGTTAGCTTTGCGCAGTGGCATTACCATAGCCAATGAGGTTTAACCGAGGCGTGGTGATTGCTAATTGAAAACTTTTCCCACTATCCCGCATGACGGCGTGAAACATCGCCGGCGTTGCAATATTTGGAGGTTCCCACTGGGACCATGCCTAAAAATAGAAATCTGCTGAGCTCACGAAGACTGCGTCGAATGCAAGAAAAGCGCAAAAATTCTTGTTTGCTCGCTTCCGGATGGAGAAGAACCCTTTCGTGTAAAGCAGGACACATTATGCATCGCCTCTTTTCAACGCAACTGGTCACTTCCGCAGACGGTGGGCATTCTAGGTGTAAATGGCGAATCAGTGGTGGAGACAAAGCGCTCGTTGCGGCACTGGCCCTTACTCTCACGACGACAACGGACACTTGTCTTAGTTCGGCTATGAATATGAAAACTGTTTAAGTGGCACAAGGGAAAGGCGAGATGGGGACCAAAATGCCGTAACCACAAGCAATCGATAACGTTAAAGAAGCACGCGATGGTTGCCGCTCTTGTTGGCTTAGCTTTGCGCAGTGGCATTACCATAGCCAATGAGGTTTAACCGAGGCGTGGTGATTGCTAATTGAAAACTTTTCCCAATATCCCGCATGACGGCGTGAAACATCGCCGGCGTTGCAATATTTGGAGGTTCCCACTGGGACCATGCCTAAAAATAGAAATCTGCTGAGCTCACGAAGACTGCGTCGAATGCAAGAAAAGCGCAAAAATTCTTGTTTGCTCGCTTCCGGATGGAGAAGAACCCTTTCGTGTAAAGCAGGACACATTATGCATCGCCTCTTTTCAACGCAACTGGTCACTTCCGCAGACGGTGGGCATTCTAGGTGTAAATGGCGAATCAGTGGTGGAGACAAAGCGCTCGTTGCGGCACTGGCCCTTACTCTCACGACGACAACGGACACTTGTCTTAGTTCGGCTATGAATATGAAAACTGTTTAAGTGGCACAAGGGAAAGGCGAGATGGGGACCAAAATGCCGTAACCACAAGCAATCGATAACGTTAAAGAAGCACGCGATGGTTGCCGCTCTTGTTGGCTTAGCTTTGCGCAGTGGCATTACCATAGCCAATGAGGTTTAACCGAGGCGTGGTGATTGCTAATTGAAAACTTTTCCCAATATCCCGCATGACGGCGTGAAACATCGCCGGCGTTGCAATATTTGGAGGTTCCCACTGGGACCATGCCTAAAAATAGAAATCTGCTGAGCTCACGAAGACTGCGTCGAATGCAAGAAAAGCGCAAAAATTCTTGTTTGCTCGCTTCCGGATGGAGAAGAACCCTTTCGTGTAAAGCAGGACACATTATGCATCGCCTCTTTTCAACGCAACTGGTCACTTCCGCAGACGGTGGGCATTCTAGGTGTAAATGGCGAATCAGTGGT
Organism: Hydractinia symbiolongicarpus; assembly: GCF_029227915.1. NCBI lineage: Eukaryota > Metazoa > Cnidaria > Hydrozoa > Anthoathecata > Hydractiniidae > Hydractinia > Hydractinia symbiolongicarpus. The sequence continues at coordinate 21,612,756 of NC_079881.1, forward strand.
GGAGACAAAGCGCTCGTTGCGGCACTGGCCCTTACTCTCACGACGACAACGGACACTTGTCTTAGTTCGGCTATGAATATGAAAACTGTTTAAGTGGCACAAGGGAAAGGCGAGATGGGGACCAAAATGCCGTAACCACAAGCAATCGATAACGTTAAAGAAGCACGCGATGGTTGCCGCTCTTGTTGGCTTAGCTTTGCGCAGTGGCATTACCATAGCCAATGAGGTTTAACCGAGGCGTGGTGATTGCTAATTGAAAACTTTTCCCCAATATCCCGCATGACGGCGTGAAACATCGCCGGCGTTGCAATATTTGGAGGTTCCCACTGGGACCATGCCTAAAAATAGAAATCTGCTGAGCTCACGAAGACTGCGTCGAATGCAAGAAAAGCGCAAAAATTCTTGTTTGCTCGCTTCCGGATGGAGAAGAACCCTTTCGTGTAAAGCAGGACACATTATGCATCGCCTCTTTTCAACGCAACTGGTCACTTCCGCAGACGGTGGGCATTCTAGGTGTAAATGGCGAATCAGTGGTGGAGACAAAGCGCTCGTTGCGGCACTGGCCCTTACTCTCACGACGACAACGGACACTTGTCTTAGTTCGGCTATGAATATGAAAACTGTTTAAGTGGCACAAGGAAAAGGCGAGATGGGGACCAAAATGCCGTAACCACAAGCAATCGATAACGTTAAAGAAGCACGCGATGGTTGCCGCTCTTGTTGGCTTAGCTTTGCGCAGTGGCATTACCATAGCCAATGAGGTTTAACCGAGGCGTGGTGATTGCTAATTGAAAACTTTTCCCAATATCCCGCATGACGGCGTGAAACATCGCCGGCGTTGCAATATTTGGAGGTTCCCACTGGGACCATGCCTAAAAATAGAAATCTGCTGAGCTCACGAAGACTGCGTCGAATGCAAGAAAAGCGCAAAAATTCTTGTTTGCTCGCTTCCGGATGGAGAAGAACCCTTTCGTGTAAAGCAGGACACATTATGCATCGCCTCTTTTCAACGCAACTGGTCACTTCCGCAGACGGTGGGCATTCTAGGTGTAAATGGCGAATCAGTGGTGGAGACAAAGCGCTCGTTGCGGCACTGGCCCTTACTCTCACGACGACAACGGACACTTGTCTTAGTTCGGCTATGAATATGAAAACTGTTTAAGTGGCACAAGGGAAAGGCGAGATGGGGACCAAAATGCCGTAACCACAAGCAATCGATAACGTTAAAGAAGCACGCGATGGTTGCCGCTCTTGTTGGCTTAGCTTTGCGCAGTGGCATTACCATAGCCAATGAGGTTTAACCGAGGCGTGGTGATTGCTAATTGAAAACTTTTCCCAATATCCCGCATGACGGCGTGAAACATCGCCGGCGTTGCAATATTTGGAGGTTCCCACTGGGACCATGCCTAAAAATAGAAATCTGCTGAGCTCACGAAGACTGCGTCGAATGCAAGAAAAGCGCAAAAATTCTTGTTTGCTCGCTTCCGGATGGAGAAGAACCCTTTCGTGTAAAGCAGGACACATTATGCATCGCCTCTTTTCAACGCAACTGGTCACTTCCGCAGACGGTGGGCATTCTAGGTGTAAATGGCGAATCAGTGGTGGAGACAAAGCGCTCGTTGCGGCACTGGCCCTTACTCTCACGACGACAACGGACACTTGTCTTAGTTCGGCTATGAATATGAAAACTGTTTAAGTGGCACAAGGGAAAGGCGAGATGGGGACCAAAATGCCGTAACCACAAGCAATCGATAACGTTAAAGAAGCACGCGATGGTTGCCGCTCTTGTTGGCTTAGCTTTGCGCAGTGGCATTACCATAGCCAATGAGGTTTAACCGAGGCGTGGTGATTGCTAATTGAAAACTTTTCCCAATATCCCGCATGACGGCGTGAAACATCGCCGGCGTTGCAATATTTGGAGGTTCCCACTGGGACCATGCCTAAAAATAGAAATCTGCTGAGCTCACGAAGACTGCGTCGAATGCAAGAAAAGCGCAAAAATTCTTGTTTGCTCGCTTCCGGATGGAGAAGAACCCTTTCGTGTAAAGCAGGACACATTATGCATCGCCTCTTTTCAACGCAACTGGTCGCTTCCGCAGACGGTGGGCATTCTAGGTGTAAATGGCGAATCAGTGGTGGAGACAAAGCGCTCGTTGCGGCACTGGCCCTTACTCTCACGACGACAACGGACACTTGTCTTAGTTCGGCTATGAATATGAAAACTGTTTAAGTGGCACAAGGGAAAGGCGAGATGGGGACCAAAATGCCGTAACCACAAGCAATCGATAACGTTAAAGAAGCACGCGATGGTTGCCGCTCTTGTTGGGTTAGCTTTGCGCAGTGGCATTACCATAGCCAATGAGGTTTAACCGAGGCGTGGTGATTGCTAATTGAAAACTTTTCCCAATATCCCGCATGACGGCGTGAAACATCGCTGGCGTTGCAATATTTGGAGGTTCCCACTTGGACCATGCCTAAAAATAGAAATCTGCTGAGCTCACGAAGACTGCGTCGAATGCAAGAAAAGCGCAAAAATTCTTGTTTGCTCGCTTCCGGATGGAGAAGAACCCTTTCGTGTAAAGCAGGACACATTATGCATCGCCTCTTTTCAACGCAACTGGTCACTTACGCAGACGGTGGGCATTCTAGGTGTAAATGGCGAATCAGTGGTGGAGACAAAGCGCTCGTTGCGGCACTGGCCCTTACTCTCACGACGACAACGGACACTTGTCTTAGTTCGGCTATGAATATGAAAACTGTTTAAGTGGCACAAGGGAAAGGCGAGATGGGGACCAAAATGCCGTAACCACAAGCAATCGATAACGTTAAAGAAGCACGCGATGGTTGCCGCTCTTGTTGGCTTAGCTTTGCGCAGTGGCATTACCATAGCCAATGAGGTTTAACCGAGGCGTGGTGATTGCTAATTGAAAACTTTTCCCAATATCCCGCATGACGGCGTGAAACATCGCCGGCGTTGCAATATTTGGAGGTTCCCACTGGGACCATGCCTAAAAATAGAAATCTGCTGAGCTCACGAAGACTGCGTCGAATGCAAGAAAAGCGCAAAAATTCTTGTTTGCTCGCTTCCGGATGGAGAAGAACCCTTTCGTGTAAAGCAGGACACATTATGCATCGCCTCTTTTCAACGCAACTGGTCACTTCCGCAGACGGTGGGCATTCTAGGTGTAAATGGCGAATCAGTGGTGGAGACAAAGCGCTCGTTGCGGCACTGGCCCTTACTCTCACGACGACAACGGACACTTGTCTTAGTTCGGCTATGAATATGAAAACTGTTTAAGTGGCACAAGGGAAAGGCGAGATGGGGACCAAAATGCCGTAACCACAAGCAATCGATAACGTTAAAGAAGCACGCGATGGTTGCCGCTCTTGTTGTCTTAGCTTTGCGCAGTGGCATTACCATAGCCAATGAGGTTTAACCGAGGCGTGGTGATTGCTAATTGAAAACTTTTCCCAATATCCCGCATGACGGCGTGAAACATCGCCGGCGTTGCAATATTTGGAGGTTCCCACTGGGACCATGCCTAAAAATAGAAATCTGCTGAGCTCACGAAGACTGCGTCGAATGCAAGAAAAGCGCAAAAATTCTTGTTTGCTCGCTTCCGGATGGAGAAGAACCCTTTCGTGTAAAGCAGGACACATTATGCATCGCCTCTTTTCAACGCAACTGGTCACTTCCGCAGACGGTGGGCATTCTAGGTGTAAATGGCGAATCAGTGGTGGAGACAAAGCGCTCGTTGCGGCACTGGCCCTTACTCTCACGACGACAACGGACACTTGTCTTAGTTCGGCTATGAATATGAAAACTGTTTAAGTGGCACAAGGGAAAGGCGAGATGGGGACCAAAATGCCGTAACCACAAGCAATCGATAACGTTAAAGAAGCACGCGATGGTTGCCGCTCTTGTTGGCTTAGCTTTGCGCAGTGGCATTACCATAGCCAATGAGGTTTAACCGAGGCGTGGTGATTGCTAATTGAAAACTTTTCCCAATATCCCGCATGACGGCGTGAAACATCGCCGGCGTTGCAATATTTGGAGGTTCCCACTGGGACCATGCCTAAAAATAGAAATCTGCTGAGCTCACGAAGACTGCGTCGAATGCAAGAAAAGCGCAAAAATTCTTGTTTGCTCGCTTCCGGATGGAGAAGAACCCTTTCGTGTAAAGCAGGACACATTATGCATCGCCTCTTTTCAACGCAACTGGTCACTTCCGCAGACGGTGGGCATTCTAGGTGTAAATGGCGAATCAGTGGTGGAGACAAAGCGCTCGTTGCGGCACCGGCCCTTACTCTCACGACGACAACGGACACTTGTCTTAGTTCGGCTATGAATATGAAAACTGTTTAAGTGGCACAAGGGAAAGGCGAGATGGGGACCAAAATGCCGTAACCACAAGCAATCGATAACGTTAAAGAAGCACGCGATGGTTGCCGCTCTTGTTGGCTTAGATTTGCGCAGTGGCATTACCATAGCCAATGAGGTTTAACCGAGGCGTGGTGATTGCTAATTGAAAACTTTTCCCAATATCCCGCATGACGGCGTGAAACATCGCCGGCGTTGCAATATTTGGAGGTTCCCACTGGGACCATGCCTAAAAATAGAAATCTGCTGAGCTCACGAAGACTGCGTCGAATGCAAGAAAAGCGCAAAAATTCTTGTTTGCTCGCTTCCGGATGGAGAAGAACCCTTTCGTGTAAAGCAGGACACATTATGCATCGCCTCTTTTCAACGCAACTGGTCACTTCCGCAGACGGTGGGCATTCTAGGTGTAAATGGCGAATCAGTGGTGGAGACAAAGCGCTCGTTGCGGCACCGGCCCTTACTCTCACGACGACAACGGACACTTGTCTTAGTTCGGCTATGAATATGAAAACTGTTTAAGTGGCACAAGGGAAAGGCGAGATGGGGACCAAAATGCCGTAACCACAAGCAATCGATAACGTTAAAGAAGCACGCGATGGTTGCCGCTCTTGTTGGCTTAGCTTTGCGCAGTGGCATTACCATAGCCAATGAGGTTTAACCGAGGCGTGGTGATTGCTAATTGAAAACTTTTCCCAATATCCCGCATGACGGCGTGAAACATCGCTGGCGTTGCAATATTTGGAGGTTCCCACTGGGACCATGCCTAAAAATAGAAATCTGCTGAGCTCACGAAGACTGCGTCGAATGCAAGAAAAGCGCAAAAATTCTTGTTTGCTCGCTTCCGGATGGAGAAGAACCCTTTCGTGTAAAGCAGGACACATTATGCATCGCCTCTTTTCAACGCAACTGGTCACTTCCGCAGACGGTGGGCATTCTAGGTGTAAATGGCGAATCAGTGGTGGAGACAAAGCGCTCGTTGCGGCACCGGCCCTTACTCTCACGACGACAACGGACACTTGTCTTAGTTCGGCTATGAATATGAAAACTGTTTAAGTGGCACAAGGGAAAGGCGAGATGGGGACCAAAATGCCGTAACCACAAGCAATCGATAACGTTAAAGAAGCACGCGATGGTTGCCGCTCTTGTTGGCTTAGCTTTGCGCAGTGGCATTACCATAGCCAATGAGGTTTAACCGAGGCGTGGTGATTGCTAATTGAAAACTTTTCCCAATATCCCGCATGACGGCGTGAAACATCGCCGGCGTTGCAATATTTGGAGGTTCCCACTGGGACCATGCCTAAAAATAGAAATCTGCTGAGCTCACGAAGACTGCGTCGAATGCAAGAACAGCGCAAAAATTCTTGTTTGCTCGCTTCCGGATGGAGAAGAACCCTTTCGTGTAAAGCAGGACACATTATGCATCGCCTCTTTTCAGCGCAACTGGTCACTTCCGCAGACGGTGGGCATTCTAGGTGTAAATGGCGAATCAGTGGTGGAGACAAAGCGCTCGTTGCGGCACTGGCCCTTACTCTCACGACGACAACGGACACTTGTCTTAGTTCGGCTATGAATATGAAAACTGTTTAAGTGGCACAAGGGAAAGGCGAGATGGGGACCAAAATGCCGTAACCACAAGCAATCGATAACGTTAAAGAAGCACGCGATGGTTGCCGCTCTTGTTGGCTTAGCTTTGCGCAGTGGCATTACCATAGCCAATGAGGTTTAACCGAGGCGTGGTGATTGCTAATTGAAAACTTTTCCCAATATCCCGCATGACGGCGTGAAACATCGCCGGCGTTGCAATATTTGGAGGTTCCCACTGGGACCATGCCTAAAAATAGAAATCTGCTGAGCTCACGAAGACTGCGTCGAATGCAAGAAAAGCGCAAAAATTCTTGTTTGCTCGCTTCCGGATGGAGAAGAACCCTTTCGTGTAAAGCAGGACACATTATGCATCGCCTCTTTTCAACGCAACTGGTCACTTCCGCAGACGGTGGGCATTCTAGGTGTAAATGGCGAATCAGTGGTGGAGACAAAGCGCTCGTTGCGGCACTGGCCCTTACTCTCACGACGACAACGGACACTTGTCTTAGTTCGGCTATGAATATGAAAACTGTTTAAGTGGCACAAGGGAAAGGCGAGATGGGGACCAAAATGCCGTAACCACAAGCAATCGATAACGTTAAAGAAGCACGCGATGGTTGCCGCTCTTGTTGGCTTAGCTTTGCGCAGTGGCATTACCATAGCCAATGAGGTTTAACCGAGGCGTGGTGATTGCTAATTGAAAACTTTTCCCAATATCCCGCATGACGGCGTGAAACATCGCCGGCGTTGCAATATTTGGAGGTTCCCACTGGGACCATGCCTAAAAATAGAAATCTGCTGAGCTCACGAAGACTGCGTCGAATGCAAGAAAAGCGCAAAAATTCTTGTTTGCTCGCTTCCGGATGGAGAAGAACCCTTTCGTGTAAAGCAGGACACATTATGCATCGCCTCTTTTCAACGCAACTGGTCACTTCCGCAGACGGTGGGCATTCTAGGTGTAAATGGCGAATCAGTGGTGGAGACAAAGCGCTCGTTGCGGCACTGGCCCTTACTCTCACGACGACAACGGACACTTGTCTTAGTTCGGCTATGAATATGAAAACTGTTTAAGTGGCACAAGGGAAAGGCGAGATGGGGACCAAAATGCTGTAACCACAAGCAATCGATAACGTTAAAGAAGCACGCGATGGTTGCCGCTCTCGTTGGCTTAGCTTTGCGCAGTGGCATTACCATAGCCAATGAGGTTTAACCGAGGCGTGGTGATTGCTAATTGAAAACTTTTCCCAATATCCCGCATGACGGCGTGAAACATCGCCGGCGTTGCAATATTTGGAGGTTCCCACTGGGACCATGCCTAAAAATAGAAATCTGCTGAGCTCACGAAGACTGCGTCGAATGCAAGAAAAGCGCAAAAATTCTTGTTTGCTCGCTTCCGGATGGAGAAGAACCCTTTCGTGTAAAGCAGGACACATTATGCATCGCCTCTTTTCAACGCAACTGGTCACTTCCGCAGACGGTGGGCATTCTAGGTGTAAATGGCGAATCAGTGGTGGAGACAAAGCGCTCGTTGCGGCACTGGCCCTTACTCTCACGACGACAACGGACACTTGTCTTAGTTCGGCTATGAATATGAAAACTGTTTAAGTGGCACAAGGGAAAGGCGAGATGGGGACCAAAATGCCGTAACCACAAGCAATCGATAACGTTAGAGAAGCACGCGATGGTTGCCGCTCTCGTTGGCTTAGCTTTGCGCAGTGGCATTACCATAGCCAATGAGGTTTAACCGAGGCGTGGTGATTGCTAATTGAAAACTTTTCCCAATATCCCGCATGACGGCGTGAAACATCGCCGGCGTTGCAATATTTGGAGGTTCCCACTGGGACCATGCCTAAAAATAGAAATCTGCTGAGCTCACGAAGACTGCGTCGAATGCAAGAAAAGCGCAAAAATTCTTGTTTGCTCGCTTCCGGATGGAGAAGAACCCTTTCGTGTAAAGCAGGACACATTATGCATCGCCTCTTTTCAACGCAACTGGTCACTTCCGCAGACGGTGGGCATTCTAGGTGTAAATGGCGAATCAGTGGTGGAGACAAAGCGCTCGTTGCGGCACTGGCCCTTACTCTCACGGCGACAACGGACACTTGTCGTAGTTCGGCTATGAATATGAAAACTGTTTAAGTGGCACAAGGGAAAGGCGAGATGGGGACCAAAATGCCGTAACCACAAGCAATCGATAACGTTAAAGAAGCACGCGATGGTTGCCGCTCTTGTTGGCTTAGCTTTGCGCAGTGGCATTACCATAGCCAATGAGGTTTAACCGAGGCGTGGTGATTGCTAATTGAAAACTTTTCCCAATATCCCGCATGACGGCGTGAAACATCGCCGGCGTTGCAATATTTGGAGGTTCCCACTGGGACCATGCCTAAAAATAGAAATCTGCTGAGCTCACGAAGACTGCGTCGAATGCAAGAAAAGCGCAAAAATTCTTGTTTGCTCGCTTCCGGATGGAGAAGAACCCTTTCGTGTAAAGCAGGACACATTATGCATCGCCTCTTTTCAACGCAACTGGTCACTTCCGCAGACGGTGGGCATTCTAGGTGTAAATGGCGAATCAGTGGTGGAGACAAAGCGCTCGTTGCGGCACTGGCCCTTACTCTCACGACGACAACGGACACTTGTCTTAGTTCGGCTATGAATATGAAAACTGTTTAAGTGGCACAAGGGAAAGGCGAGATGGGGACCAAAATGCCGTAACCACAAGCAATCGATAACGTTAAAGAAGCACGCGATGGTTGCCGCTCTTGTTGGATTAGCTTTGCGCAGTGGCATTACCATAGCCAATGAGGTTTAACCGAGGCGTGGTGATTGCTAATTGAAAACTTTTCCCAATATCCCGCATGACGGCGTGAAACATCGCCGGCGTTGCAATATTTGGAGGTTCCCACTGGGACCATGCCTAAAAATAGAAATCTGCTGAGCTCACGAAGACTGCGTCGAATGCAAGAAAAGCGCAAAAATTCTTGTTTGCTCGCTTCCGGATGGAGAAGAACCCTTTCGTGTAAAGCAGGACACATTATGCATCGCCTCTTTTCAACGCAACTGGTCACTTCCGCAGACGGTGGGCATTCTAGGTGTAAATGGCGAATCAGTGGTGGAGACAAAGCGCTCGTTGCGGCACTGGCCCTTACTCTCACGACGACAACGGACACTTGTCTTAGTTCGGCTATGAATATGAAAACTGTTTAAGTGGCACAAGGGAAAGGCGAGATGGGGACCAAAATGCCGTAACCACAAGCAATCGATAACGTTAAAGAAGCACGCGATGGTTGCCGCTCTTGTTGGCTTAGCTTTGCGCAGTGGCATTACCATAGCCAATGAGGTTTAACCGAGGCGTGGTGATTGCTAATTGAAAACTTGTCCCAATATCCCGCATGACGGCGTGAAACATCGCCGGCGTTGCAATATTTGGAGGTTCCCACTGGGACCATGCCTAAAAATAGAAATCTGCTGAGCTCACGAAGACTGCGTGGAATGCAAGAAAAGCGCAAAAATTCTTGTTTGCTCGCTTCCGGATGGAGAAGAACCCTTTCGTGTAAAGCAGGACACATTATGCATCGCCTCTTTTCAACGCAACTGGTCACTTCCGCAGACGGTGGGCATTCTAGGTGTAAATGGCGAATCAGTGGTGGAGACAAAGCGCTCGTTGCGGCACTGGCCCTTACTCTCACGACGACAACGGACACTTGTCTTAGTTCGGCTATGAATATGAAAACTGTTTAAGTGGCACAAGGGAAAGGCGAGATGGGGACCAAAATGCCGTAACCACAAGCAATCGATAACGTTAAAGAAGCACGCGATGGTTGCCGCTCTTGTTGGCTTAGCTTTGCGCAGTGGCATTACCATAGCCAATGAGGTTTAACCGAGGCGTGGTGATTGCTAATTGAAAACTTTTCCCAATATCCCGCATGACGGCGTGAAACATCGCCGGCGTTGCAATATTTGGAGGTTCCCACTGGGACCATGCCTAAAAATAGAAATCTGCTGAGCTCACGAAGACTGCGTCGAATGCAAGAAAAGCGCAAAAATTCTTGTTTGCTCGCTTCCGGATGGAGAAGAACCCTTTCGTGTAAAGCAGGACACATTATGCATCGCCTCTTTTCAACGCAACTGGTCACTTCCGCAGACGGTGGGCATTCTAGGTGTAAATGGCGAATCAGTGGTGGAGACAAAGCGCTCGTTGCGGCACTGGCCCTTACTCTCACGACGACAACGGACACTTGTCTTAGTTCGGCTATGAATATGAAAACTGTTTAAGTGGCACAAGGGAAAGGCGAGATGGGGACCAAAATGCCGTAACCACAAGCAATCGATAACGTTAAAGAAGCACGCGATGGTTGCCGCTCTTGTTGGCTTAGCTTTGCGCAGTGGCATTACCATAGCCAATGAGGTTTAACCGAGGCGTGGTGATTGCTAATTGAAAACTTTTCCCAATATCCCGCATGACGGCGTGAAACATCGCCGGCGTTGCAATATTTGGAGGTTCCCACTGGGACCATGCCTAAAAATAGAAATCTGCTGAGCTCACGAAGACTGCGTCGAATGCAAGAAAAGCGCAAAAATTCTTGTTTGCTCGCTTCCGGATGGAGAAGAACCCTTTCGTGTAAAGCAGGACACATTATGCATCGCCTCTTTTCAACGCAACTGGTCACTTCCGCAGACGGTGGGCATTCTAGGTGTAAATGGCGAATCAGTGGTGGAGACAAAGCGCTCGTTGCGGCACTGGCCCTTACTCTCACGACGACAACGGACACTTGTCTTAGTTCGGCTATGAATATGAAAACTGTTTAAGTGGCACAAGGGAAAGGCGAGATGGGGACCAAAATGCCGTAACCACAAGCAATCGATAACGTTAAAGAAGCACGCGATGGTTGCCGCTCTTGTTGGCTTAGCTTTGCGCAGTGGCATTACCATAGCCAATGAGGTTTAACCGAGGCGTGGTGATTGCTAATTGAAAACTTTTCCCAATATCCCGCATGACGGCGTGAAACATCGCCGGCGTTGCAATATTTGGAGGTTCCCACTGGGACCATGCCTAAAAATAGAAATCTGCTGAGCTCACGAAGACTGCGTCGAATGCAAGAAAAGCGCAAAAATTCTTGTTTGCTCGCTTCCGGATGGAGAAGAACCCTTTCGTGTAAAGCAGGACACATTATGCATCGCCTCTTTTCAACGCAACTGGTCACTTCCGCAGACGGTGGGCATTCTAGGTGTAAATGGCGAATCAGTGGTGGAGACAAAGCGCTCGTTGCGGCACTGGCCCTTACTCTCACGACGACAACGGACACTTGTCTTAGTTCGGCTATGAATATGAAAACTGTTTAAGTGGCACAAGGGAAAGGCGAGATGGGGACCAAAATGCCGTAACCACAAGCAATCGATAACGTTAAAGAAGCACGCGATGGTTGCCGCTCTTGTTGGCTTAGCTTTGCGCAGTGGCATTACCATAGCCAATGAGGTTTAACCGAGGCGTGGTGATTGCTAATTGAAAACTTTTCCCAATATCCCGCATGACGGCGTGAAACATCGCCGGCGTTGCAATATTTGGAGGTTCCCACTGGGACCATGCCTAAAAATAGAAATCTGCTGAGCTCACGAAGACTGCGTCGAATGCAAGAAAAGCGCAAAAATTCTTGTTTGCTCGCTTCCGGATGGAGAAGAACCCTTTCGTGTAAAGCAGGACACATTATGCATCGCCTCTTTTCAACGCAACTGGTCACTTCCGCAGACGGTGGGCATTCTAGGTGTAAATGGCGAATCAGTGGTGGAGACAAAGCGCTCGTTGCGGCACTGGCCCTTACTCTCACGACGACAACGGACACTTGTCTTAGTTCGGCTATGAATATGAAAACTGTTTAAGTGGCACAAGGGAAAGGCGAGATGGGGACCAAAATGCCGTAACCACAAGCAATCGATAACGTTAAAGAAGCACGCGATGGTTGCCGCTCTTGTTGGCTTAGCTTTGCGCAGTGGCATTACCATAGCCAATGAGGTTTAACCGAGGCGTGGTGATTGCTAATTGAAAACTTTTCCCAATATCCCGCATGACGGCGTGAAACATCGCCGGCGTTGCAATATTTGGAGGTTCCCACTGGGACCATGCCTAAAAATAGAAATCTGCTGAGCTCACGAAGACTGCGTCGAATGCAAGAAAAGCGCAAAAATTCTTGTTTGCTCGCTTCCGGATGGAGAAGAACCCTTTCGTGTAAAGCAGGACACATTATGCATCGCCTCTTTTCAACGCAACTGGTCACTTCCGCAGACGGTGGGCATTCTAGGTGTAAATGGCGAATCAGTGGTGGAGACAAAGCGCTCGTTGCGGCACCGGCCCTTACTCTCACGACGACAACGGACACTTGTCTTAGTTCGGCTATGAATATGAAAACTGTTTAAGTGGCACAAGGGAAAGGCGAGATGGGGACCAAAATGCCGTAACCACAAGCAATCGATAACGTTAAAGAAGCACGCGATGGTTGCCGCTCTTGTTGGCTTAGCTTTGCGCAGTGGCATTACCATAGCCAATGAGGTTTAACCGAGGCGTGGTGATTGCTAATTGAAAACTTTTCCCAATATCCCGCATGACGGCGTGAAACATCGCCGGCGTTGCAATATTTGGAGGTTCCCACTGGGACCATGCCTAAAAATAGAAATCTGCTGAGCTCACGAAGACTGCGTCGAATGCAAGAAAAGCGCAAAAATTCTTGTTTGCTCGCTTCCGGATGGAGAAGAACCCTTTCGTGTAAAGCAGGACACATTATGCATCGCCTCTTTTCAACGCAACTGGTCACTTCCGCAGACAGTGGGCATTCTAGGTGTAAATGGCGAATCAGTGGTGGAGACAAAGCGCTCGTTGCGGCACTGGCCCTTACTCTCACGACGACAACGGACACTTGTCTTAGTTCGGCTATGAATATGAAAACTGTTTAAGTGGCACAAGGGAAAGGCGAGATGGGGACCAAAATGCCGTAACCACAAGCAATCGATAACGTTAAAGAAGCACGCGATGGTTGCCGCTCTTGTTGGCTTAGCTTTGCGCAGTGGCATTACCATAGCCAATGAGGTTTAACCGAGGCGTGGTGATTGCTAATTGAAAACTTTTCCCAATATCCCGCATGACGGCGTGAAACATCGCCGGCGTTGCAATATTTGGAGGTTCCCACTGGGACCATGCCTAAAAATAGAAATCTGCTGAGCTCACGAAGACTGCGTCGAATGCAAGAAAAGCGCAAAAATTCTTGTTTGCTCGCCTCCGGATGGAGAAGAACCCTTTCGTGTAAAGCAGGACACATTATGCATCGCCTCTTTTCAACGCAACTGGTCACTTCCGCAGACGGTGGGCATTCTAGGTGTAAATGGCGAATCAGTGGTGGAGACAAAGCGCTCGTTGCGGCACTGGCCCTTACTCTCACGACGACAACGGACACTTGTCTTAGTTCGGCTATGAATATGAAAACTGTTTAAGTGGCACAAGGGAAAGGCGAGATGGGGACCAAAATGCCGTAACCACAAGCAATCGATAACGTTAAAGAAGCACGCGATGGTTGCCGCTCTTGTTGGCTTAGCTTTGCGCAGTGGCATTACCATAGCCAATGAGGTTTAACCGAGGCGTGGTGATTGCTAATTGAAAACTTTTCCCAATATCCCGCATGACGGCGTGAAACATCGCCGGCGTTGCAATATTTGGAGGTTCCCACTGGGACCATGCCTAAAAATAGAAATCTGCTGAGCTCACGAAGACTGCGTCGAATGCAAGAAAAGCGCAAAAATTCTTGTTTGCTCGCTTCCGGATGGAGAAGAACCCTTTCGTGTAAAGCAGGACACATTATGCATCGCCTCTTTTCAACGCAACTGGTCACTTCCGCAGACGGTGGGCATTCTAGGTGTAAATGGCGAATCAGTGGTGGAGACAAAGCGCTCGTTGCGGCACCGGCCCTTACTCTCACGACGACAACGGACACTTGTCTTAGTTCGGCTATGAATATGAAAACTGTTTAAGTGGCACAAGGGAAAGGCGAGATGGGGACCAAAATGCCGTAACCACAAGCAATCGATAACGTTAAAGAAGCACGCGATGGTTGCCGCTCTTGTTGGCTTAGCTTTGCGCAGTGGCATTACCATAGCCAATGAGGTTTAACCGAGGCGTGGTGATTGCTAATTGAAAACTTTTCCCAATATCCCGCATGACGGCGTGAAACATCGCCGGCGTTGCAATATTTGGAGGTTCCCACTGGGACCATGCCTAAAAATAGAAATCTGCTGAGCTCACGAAGACTGCGTCGAATGCAAGAAAAGCGCAAAAATTCTTGTTTGCTCGCTTCCGGATGGAGAAGAACCCTTTCGTGTAAAGCAGGACACATTATGCATCGCCTCTATTCAACGCAACTGGTCACTTCCGCAGACGGTGGGCATTCTAGGTGTAAATGGCGAATCAGTGGTGGAGACAAAGCGCTCGTTGCGGCACCGGCCCTTACTCTCACGACGACAACGGACACTTGTCTTAGTTCGGCTATGAATATGAAAACTGTTTAAGTGGCACAAGGGAAAGGCGAGATGGGGACCAAAATGCCGTAACCACAAGCAATCGATAACGTTAAAGAAGCACGCGATGGTTGCCGCTCTTGTTGGCTTAGCTTTGCGCAGTGGCATTACCATAGCCAATGAGGTTTAACCGAGGCGTGGTGATTGCTAATTGAAAACTTTTCCCAATATCCCGCATGACGGCGTGAAACATCGCTGGCGTTGCAATATTTGGAGGTTCCCACTGGGACCATGCCTAAAAATAGAAATCTGCTGAGCTCACGAAGACTGCGTCGAATGCAAGAAAAGCGCAAAAATTCTTGTTTGCTCGCTTCCGGATGGAGAAGAACCCTTTCGTGTAAAGCAGGACACATTATGCATCGCCTCTTTTCAACGCAACTGGTCACTTCCGCAGACGGTGGGCATTCTAGGTGTAAATGGCGAATCAGTGGTGGAGACAAAGCGCTCGTTGCGGCACCGGCCCTTACTCTCACGACGACAACGGACACTTGTCTTAGTTCGGCTATGAATATGAAAACTGTTTAAGTGGCACAAGGGAAAGGCGAGATGGGGACCAAAATGCCGTAACCACAAGCAATCGATAACGTTAAAGAAGCACGCGATGGTTGCCGCTCTTGTTGGCTTAGCTTTGCGCAGTGGCATTACCATAGCCAATGAGGTTTAACCGAGGCGTGGTGATTGCTAATTGAAAACTTTTCCCAATATCCCGCATGACGGCGTGAAACATCGCCGGCGTTGCAATATTTGGAGGTTCCCACTGGGACCATGCCTAAAAATAGAAATCTGCTGAGCTCACGAAGACTGCGTGGAATGCAAGAAAAGCGCAAAAATTCTTGTTTGCTCGCTTCCGGATGGAGAAGAACCCTTTCGTGTAAAGCAGGACACATTATGCATCGCCTCTTTTCAGCGCAACTGGTCACTTCCGCAGACGGTGGGCATTCTAGGTGTAAATGGCGAATCAGTGGTGGAGACAAAGCGCTCGTTGCGGCACTGGCCCTTACTCTCACGACGACAACGGACACTTGTCTTAGTTCGGCTATGAATATGAAAACTGTTTAAGTGGCACAAGGGAAAGGCGAGATGGGGACCAAAATGCCGTAACCACAAGCAATCGATAACGTTAAAGAAGCACGCGATGGTTGCCGCTCTTGTTGGCTTAGCTTTGCGCAGTGGCATTACCATAGCCAATGAGGTTTAACCGAGGCGTGGTGATTGCTAATTGAAAACTTTTCCCAATATCCCGCATGACGGCGTGAAACATCGCCGGCGTTGCAATATTTGGAGGTTCCCACTGGGACCATGCCTAAAAATAGAAATCTGCTGAGCTCACGAAGACTGCGTCGAATGCAAGAAAAGCGCAAAAATTCTTGTTTGCTCGCTTCCGGATGGAGAAGAACCCTTTCGTGTAAAGCAGGACACATTATGCATCGCCTCTTTTCAACGCAACTGGTCACTTCCGCAGACGGTGGGCATTCTAGGTGTAAATGGCGAATCAGTGGTGGAGACAAAGCGCTCGTTGCGGCACTGGCCCTTACTCTCACGACGACAACGGACACTTGTCTTAGTTCGGCTATGAATATGAAAACTGTTTAAGTGGCACAAGGGAAAGGCGAGATGGGGACCAAAATGCCGTAACCACAAGCAATCGATAACGTTAAAGAAGCACGCGATGGTTGCCGCTCTTGTTGGCTTAGCTTTGCGCAGTGGCATTACCATAGCCAATGAGGTTTAACCGAGGCGTGGTGATTGCTAATTGAAAACTTTTCCCAATATCCCGCATGACGGCGTGAAACATCGCCGGCGTTGCAATATTTGGAGGTTCCCACTGGGACCATGCCTAAAAATAGAAATCTGCTGAGCTCACGAAGACTGCGTCGAATGCAAGAAAAGCGCAAAAATTCTTGTTTGCTCGCTTCCGGATGGAGAAGAACCCTTTCGTGTAAAGCAGGACACATTATGCATCGCCTCTTTTCAACGCAACTGGTCACTTCCGCAGACGGTGGGCATTCTAGGTGTAAATGGCGAATCAGTGGTGGAGACAAAGCGCTCGTTGCGGCACTGGCCCTTACTCTCACGACGACAACGGACACTTGTCTTAGTTCGGCTATGAATATGAAAACTGTTTAAGTGGCACAAGGGAAAGGCGAGATGGGGACCAAAATGCCGTAACCACAAGCAATCGATAACGTTAAAGAAGCACGCGATGGTTGCCGCTCTTGTTGGCTTAGCTTTGCGCAGTGGCATTACCATAGCCAATGAGGTTTAACCGAGGCGTGGTGATTGCTAATTGAAAACTTTTCCCAATATCCCGCATGACGGCGTGAAACATCGCCGGCGTTGCAATATTTGGAGGTTCCCACTGGGACCATGCCTAAAAATAGAAATCTGCTGAGCTCACGAAGACTGCGTCGAATGCAAGAAAAGCGCAAAAATTCTTGTTTGCTCGCTTCCGGATGGAGAAGAACCCTTTCGTGTAAAGCAGGACACATTATGCATCGCCTCTTTTCAACGCAACTGGTCACTTCCGCAGACGGTGGGCATTCTAGGTGTAAATGGCGAATCAGTGGTGGAGACAAAGCGCTCGTTGCGGCACTGGCCCTTACTCTCACGACGACAACGGACACTTGTCTTAGTTCGGCTATGAATATGAAAACTGTTTAAGTGGCACAAGGGAAAGGCGAGATGGGGACCAAAATGCCGTAACCACAAGCAATCGATAACGTTAAAGAAGCACGCGATGGTTGCCGCTCTTGTTGGCTTAGCTTTGCGCAGTGGCATTACCATAGCCAATGTGGTTTAACCAAGGCGTGGTGATTGCTAATTGAAAACTTTTCCCAATATCCCGCATGACGGCGTGAAACATCGCCGGCGTTGCAATATTTGGAGGTTCCCACTGGGACCATGCCTAAAAATAGAAATCTGCTGAGCTCACGAAGACTGCGTCGAATGCAAGAAAAGCGCAAAAATTCTTGTTTGCTCGCTTCCGGATGGAGAAGAACCCTTTCGTGTAAAGCAGGACACATTATGCATCGCCTCTTTTCAACGCAACTGGTCACTTCCGCAGACGGTGGGCATTCTAGGTGTAAATGGCGAATCAGTGGTGGAGACAAAGCGCTCGTTGCGGCACTGGCCCTTACTCTCACGACGACAACGGACACTTGTCTTAGTTCGGCTATGAATATGAAAACTGTTTAAGTGGCACAAGGGAAAGGCGAGATGGGGACCAAAATGCCGTAACCACAAGCAATCGATAACGTTAAAGAAGCACGCGATGGTTGCCGCTCTTGTTGGCTTAGCTTTGCGCAGTGGCATTACCATAGCCAATGAGGTTTAACCGAGGCGTGGTGATTGCTAATTGAAAACTTTTCCCAATATCCCGCATGACGGCGTGAAACATCGCCGGCGTTGCAATATTTGGAGGTTCCCACTGGGACCATGCCTAAAAATAGAAATCTGCTGAGCTCACGAAGACTGCGTCGAATGCAAGAAAAGCGCAAAAATTCTTGTTTGCCCGCTTCCGGATGGAGAAGAACCCTTTCGTGTAAAGCAGGACACATTATGCATCGCCTATTTTCAACGCAACTGGTCACTTCCGCAGACGGTGGGCATTCTAGGTGTAAATGGCGAATCAGTGGTGGAGACAAAGCGCTCGTTGCGGCACCGGCCCTTACTCTCACGACGACAACGGACACTTGTCTTAGTTCGGCTATGAATATGAAAACTGTTTAAGTGGCACAAGGGAAAGGCGAGATGGGGACCAAAATGCCGTAACCACAAGCAATCGATAACGTTAAAGAAGCACGCGATGGTTGCCGCTCTTGTTGGCTTAGCTTTGCGCAGTGGCATTACCATAGCCAATGAGGTTTAACCGAGGCGTGGTGATTGCTAATTGAAAACTTTTCCCAATATCCCGCATGACGGCGTGAAACATCGCCGGCGTTGCAATATTTGGAGGTTCCCACTGGGACCATGCCTAAAAATAGAAATCTGCTGAGCTCACGAAGACTGCGTCGAATGCAAGAAAAGCGCAAAAATTCTTGTTTGCTCGCTTCCGGATGGAGAAGAACCCTTTCGTGTAAAGCAGGACACATTATGCATCGCCTCTTTTCAACGCAACTGGTCACTTCCGCAGACGGTGGGCATTCTAGGTGTAAATGGCGAATCAGTGGTGGAGACAAAGCGCTCGTTGCGGCACTGGCCCTTACTCTCACGACGACAACGGACACTTGTCTTAGTTCGGCTATGAATATGAAAACTGTTTAAGTGGCACAAGGGAAAGGCGAGATGGGGACCAAAATGCCGTAACCACAAGCAATCGATAACGTTAAAGAAGCACGCGATGGTTGCCGCTCTTGTTGGCTTAGCTTTGCGCAGTGGCATTACCATAGCCAATGAGGTTTAACCGAGGCGTGGTGATTGCTAATTGAAAACTTTTCCCAATATCCCGCATGACGGCGTGAAACATCGCCGGCGTTGCAATATTTGGAGGTTCCCACTGGGACCATGCCTAAAAATAGAAATCTGCTGAGCTCACGAAGACTGCGTCGAATGCAAGAAAAGCGCAAAAATTCTTGTTTGCTCGCTTCCGGATGGAGAAGAACCCTTTCGTGTAAAGCAGGACACATTATGCATCGCCTCTTTTCAACGCAACTGGTCACTTCCGCAGACGGTGGGCATTCTAGGTGTAAATGGCGAATCAGTGGTGGAGACAAAGCGCTCGTTGCGGCACCGGCCCTTACTCTCACGACGACAACGGACACTTGTCTTAGTTCGGCTATGAATATGAAAACTGTTTAAGTGGCACAAGGGAAAGGCGAGATGGGGACCAAAATGCCGTAACCACAAGCAATCGATAACGTTAAAGAAGCACGCGATGGTTGCCGCTCTTGTTGGCTTAGCTTTGCGCAGTGGCATTACCATAGCCAATGAGGTTTAACCGAGGCGTGGTGATTGCTAATTGAAAACTTTTCCCAATATCCCGCATGACGGCGTGAAACATCGCCGGCGTTGCAATATTTGGAGGTTCCCACTGGGACCATGCCTAAAAATAGAAATCTGCTGAGCTCACGAAGACTGCGTCGAATGCAAGAAAAGCGCAAAAATTCTTGTTTGCTCGCTTCCGGATGGAGAAGAACCCTTTCGTGTAAAGCAGGACACATTATGCATCGCCTCTTTTCAACGCAACTGGTCACTTCCGCAGACGGTGGGCATTCTAGGTGTAAATGGCGAATCAGTGGTGGAGACAAAGCGCTCGTTGCGGCACTGGCCCTTACTCTCACGACGACAACGGACACTTGTCTTAGTTCGGCTATGAATATGAAAACTGTTTAAGTGGCACAAGGGAAAGGCGAGATGGGGACCAAAATGCCGTAACCACAAGCAATCGATAACGTTAAAGAAGCACGCGATGGTTGCCGCTCTTGTTGGCTTAGCTTTGCGCAGTGGCATTACCATAGCCAATGAGGTTTAACCGAGGCGTGGTGATTGCTAATTGAAAACTTTTCCCAATATCCCGCATGACGGCGTGAAACATCGCCGGCGTTGCAATATTTGGAGGTTCCCACTGGGACCATGCCTAAAAATAGAAATCTGCTGAGCTCACGAAGACTGCGTCGAATGCAAGAAAAGCGCAAAAATTCTTGTTTGCTCGCTTCCGGATGGAGAAGAACCCTTTCGTGTAAAGCAGGACACATTATGCATCGCCTCTTTTCAACGCAACTGGTCACTTCCGCAGACGGTGGGCATTCTAGGTGTAAATGGCGAATCAGTGGTGGAGACAAAGCGCTCGTTGCGGCACCGGCCCTTACTCTCACGACGACAACGGACACTTGTCTTAGTTCGGCTATGAATATGAAAACTGTTTAAGTGGCACAAGGGAAAGGCGAGATGGGGACCAAAATGCCGTAACCACAAGCAATCGATAACGTTAAAGAAGCACGCGATGGTTGCCGCTCTTGTTGGCTTAGCTTTGCGCAGTGGCATTACCATAGCCAATGAGGTTTAACCGAGGCGTGGTGATTGCTAATTGAAAACTTTTCCCAATATCCCGCATGACGGCGTGAAACATCGCCGGCGTTGCAATATTTGGAGGTTCCCACTGGGACCATGCCTAAAAATAGAAATCTGCTGAGCTCACGAAGACTGCGTCGAATGCAAGAAAAGCGCAAAAATTCTTGTTTGCTCGCTTCCGGATGGAGAAGAACCCTTTCGTGTAAAGCAGGACACATTATGCATCGCCTCTTTTCAACGCAACTGGTCACTTCCGCAGACGGTGGGCATTCTAGGTGTAAATGGCGAATCAGTGGTGGAGACAAAGCGCTCGTTGCGGCACCGGCCCTTACTCTCACGACGACAACGGACACTTGTCTTAGTTCGGCTATGAATATGAAAACTGTTTAAGTGGCACAAGGGAAAGGCGAGATGGGGACCAAAATGCCGTAACCACAAGCAATCGATAACGTTAAAGAAGCACGCGATGGTTGCCGCTCTTGTTGGCTTAGCTTTGCGCAGTGGCATTACCATAGCCAATGAGGTTTAACCGAGGCGTGGTGATTGCTAATTGAAAACTTTTCCCAATATCCCGCATGACGGCGTGAAACATCGCCGGCGTTGCAATATTTGGAGGTTCCCACTGGGACCATGCCTAAAAATAGAAATCTGCTGAGCTCACGAAGACTGCGTCGAATGCAAGAAAAGCGCAAAAATTCTTGTTTGCTCGCTTCCGGATGGAGAAGAACCCTTTCGTGTAAAGCAGGACACATTATGCATCGCCTCTTTTCAACGCAACTGGTCACTTCCGCAGACGGTGGGCATTCTAGGTGTAAATGGCGAATCAGTGGTGGAGACAAAGCGCTCGTTGCGGCACCGGCCCTTACTCTCACGACGACAACGGACACTTGTCTTAGTTCGGCTATGAATATGAAAACTGTTTAAGTGGCACAAGGGAAAGGCGAGATGGGGACCAAAATGCCGTAACCACAAGCAATCGATAACGTTAAAGAAGCACGCGATGGTTGCCGCTCTTGTTGGCTTAGCTTTGCGCAGTGGCATTACCATAGCCAATGAGGTTTAACCGAGGCGTGGTGATTGCTAATTGAAAACTTTTCCCAATATCCCGCATGACGGCGTGAAACATCGCCGGCGTTGCAATATTTGGAGGTTCCCACTGGGACCATGCCTAAAAATAGAAATCTGCTGAGCTCACGAAGACTGCGTCGAATGCAAGAAAAGCGCAAAAATTCTTGTTTGCTCGCTTCCGGATGGAGAAGAACCCTTTCGTGTAAAGCAGGACACATTATGCATCGCCTCTTTTCAACTCAACTGGTCACTTCCGCAGACGGTGGGCATTCTAGGTGTAAATGGCGAATCAGTGGTGGAGACAAAGCGCTCGTTGCGGCACCGGCCCTTACTCTCACGACGACAACGGACACTTGTCTTAGTTCGGCTATGAATATGAAAACTGTTTAAGTGGCACAAGGGAAAGGCGAGATGGGGACCAAAATGCCGTAACCACAAGCAATCGATAACGTTAAAGAAGCACGCGATGGTTGCCGCTCTTGTTGGCTTAGCTTTGCGCAGTGGCATTACCATAGCCAATGAGGTTTAACCGAGGCGTGGTGATTGCTAATTGAAAACTTTTCCCAATATCCCGCATGACGGCGTGAAACATCGCCGGCGTTGCAATATTTGGAGGTTCCCACTGGGACCATGCCTAAAAATAGAAATCTGCTGAGCTCACGAAGACTGCGTCGAATGCAAGAAAAGCGCAAAAATTCTTGTTTGCTCGCTTCCGGATGGAGAAGAACCCTTTCGTGTAAAGCAGGACACATTATGCATCGCCTCTTTTCAACGCAACTGGTCACTTCCGCAGACGGTGGGCATTCTAGGTGTAAATGGCGAATCAGTGGTGGAGACAAAGCGCTCGTTGCGGCACTGGCCCTTACTCTCACGACGACAACGGACACTTGTCTTAGTTCGGCTATGAATATGAAAACTGTTTAAGTGGCACAAGGGAAAGGCGAGATGGGGACCAAAATGCCGTAACCACAAGCAATCGATAACGTTAAAGAAGCACGCGATGGTTGCCGCTCTTGTTGGCTTAGCTTTGCGCAGTGGCATTACCATAGCCAATGAGGTTTAACCGAGGCGTGGTGATTGCTAATTGAAAACTTTTCCCAATATCCCGCATGACGGCGTGAAACATCGCCGGCGTTGCAATATTTGGAGGTTCCCACTGGGACCATGCCTAAAAATAGAAATCTGCTGAGCTCACGAAGACTGCGTTGAATGCAAGAAAAGCGCAAAAATTCTTGTTTGCTCGCTTCCGGATGGAGAAGAACCCTTTCGTGTAAAGCAGGACACATTATGCATCGCCTCTTTTCAACGCAACTGGTCACTTCCGCAGACGGTGGGCATTCTAGGTGTAAATGGCGAATCAGTAGTGGAGACAAAGCGCTCGTTGCGGCACTGGCCCTTACTCTCACGACGACAACGGACACTTGTCTTAGTTCGGCTATGAATATGAAAACTGTTTAAGTGGCACAAGGGAAAGGCGAGATGGGGACCAAAATGCCGTAACCACAAGCAATCGATAACGTTAAAGAAGCACGCGATGGTTGCCGTTCTTGTTGGGTTAGCTTTGCGCAGTGGCATTACCATAGCCAATGAGGTTTAACCGAGGCGTGGTGATTGCAAATTGAAAACTTTTCCCAATATCCCGCATGACGGCGTGAAACATCGCCGGCGTTGCAATATTTGGAGGTTCCCACTGGGACCATGCCTAAAAATAGAAATCTGCTGAGCTCACGAAGACTGCGTCGAATGCAAGAAAAGCGCAAAAATTCTTGTTTGCTCGCTTCCGGATGGAGAAGAACCCTTTCGTGTAAAGCAGGACACATTATGCATCGCCTCTTTTCAACGCAACTGGTCACTTCCGCAGACGGTGGGCATTCTAGGTGTAAATGGCGAATCAGTGGTGGAGACAAAGCGCTCGTTGCGGCACTGGCCCTTACTCTCACGACGACAACGGACACTTGTCTTAGTTCGGCTATGAATATGAAAACTGTTTAAGTGGCACAAGGGAAAGGCGAGATGGGGACCAAAATGCCGTAACCACAAGCAATCGATAACGTTAAAGAAGCACGCGATGGTTGCCGTTCTTGTTGGGTTAGCTTTGCGCAGTGGCATTACCATAGCCAATGAGGTTTAACCGAGGCGTGGTGATTGCTAATTGAAAACTTTTCCCAATATCCCGCATGACGGCGTGAAACATCGCCGGCGTTGTAATATTTGGAGGTTCTCACTGGGACCATGCCTAAAAATAGAAATCTGCTGAGCTCACGAAGACTGCGTCGAATGCAAGAAAAGCGCAAAAATTCTTGTTTGCTCGCTTCCGGATGGAGAAGAACCCTTTCGTGTAAAGCAGGACACATTATGCATCGCCTCTTTTCAACGCAACTGGTCACTTCCGCAGACGGTGGGCATTCTAGGTGTAAATGGCGAATCAGTGGTGGAGACAAAGCGCTCGTTGCGGCACTGGCCCTTACTCTCACGACGACAACGGACACTTGTCTTAGTTCGGCTATGAATATGAAAACTGTTTAAGTGGCACAAGGGAAAGGCGAGATGGGGACCAAAATGCCGTAACCACAAGCAATCGATAACGTTAAAGAAGCACGCGATGGTTGCCGTTCCTGTTGGCTTAGCTTTGCGCAGTGGCATTACCATAGCCAATGAGGTTTAACCGAGGCGTGGTGATTGCTAATTGAAAACTTTTCCCAATATCCCGCATGACGGCGTGAAACATCGCCGGCGTTGCAATATTTGGAGGTTCCCACTGGGACCATGCCTAAAATTAGAAATCTGCTGAGCTCACGAAGACTGCGTCGAATGCAAGAAAAGCGCAAAAATTCTTGTTTGCTCGCTTCCGGATGGAGAAGAACCCTTTCGTGTAAAGCAGGACACATTATGCATCGCCTCTTTTCAACGCAACTGGTCTCTTCCGCAGACGGTGGGCATTCTAGGTGTAAATGGCGAATCAGTGGTGGAGACAAAGCGCTCGTTGCGGCACTGGCCCTTACTCTCACGACGACAACGGACACTTGTCTTAGTTCGGCTATGAATATGAAAACTGTTTAAGTGGCACAAGGGAAAGGTGAGATGGGGACCAAAATGCCGTAACCACAAGCAATCGATAACGTTAAAGAAGCACGCGATGGTTGCCGTTCTTGTTGGGTTAGATTTGCGCAGTGGCATTACCATAGCCAATGAGGTTTAACCGAGGCGTGGTGATTGCTAATTGAAAACTTTTCCCAATATCCCGCATGACGGCGTGAAACATCGCCGGCGTTGCAATATTTGGAGGTTCCCACTGGGACCATGCCTAAAAATAGAAATCTGCTGAGCTCACGAAGACTGCGTCGAATGCAAGAAAAGCGCAAAAATTCTTGTTTGCTCGCTTCCGGATGGAGAAGAACCCTTTCGTGTAAAGCAGGACACATTATGCATCGCCTCTTTTCAACGCAACTGGTCACTTCCGCAGACGGTGGGCATTCTAGGTGTAAATGGCGAATCAGTGGTGGAGACAAAGCGCTCGTTGCGGCACTGGCCTTTACTCTCACGACGACAACGGACACTTGTCTTAGTTCGGCTATGAATATGAAAACTGTTTAAGTGGCACAAGGGAAAGGCGAGATGGGGACCAAAATGCCGTAACCACAAGCAATCGATAACGTTAAAGAAGCACGCGATGGTTGCCGCTCTTGTTGGCTTAGCTTTGCGCAGTGGCATTACCATAGCCAATGAGGTTTAACCGAGGCGTGGTGATTGCTAATTGAAAACTTTTCCCAATATCCCGCATGACGGCGTGAAACATCGCCGGCGTTGCAATATTTGGAGGTTCCCACTGGGACCATGCCTAAAAATAGAAATCTGCTGAGCTCACGAAGACTGCGTCGAATGCAAGAAAAGCGCAAAAATTCTTGTTTGCTCGCTTCCGGATGGAGAAGAACCCTTTCGTGTAAAGCAGGACACATTATGCATCGCCTCTTTTCAACGCAACTGGTCACTTCCGCAGACGGTGGGCATTCTAGGTGTAAATGGCGAATCAGTGGTGGAGACAAAGCGCTCGTTGCGGCACTGGCCCTTCCTCTCACGACGACAACGGACACTTGTCTTAGTTCGGCTATGAATATGAAAACTGTTTAAGTGGCACAAGGGAAAGGCGAGATGGGGACCAAAATGCCGTAACCACAAGCAATCGATAACGTTAAAGAAGCACGCGATGGTTGCCGCTCTTGTTGGCTTAGCTTTGCGCAGTGGCATTACCATAGCCAATGAGGTTTAACCGAGGCGTGGTGATTGCTAATTGAAAACTTTTCCCAATATCCCGCATGACGGCGTGAAACATCGCCGGCGTTGCAATATTTGGAGGTTCCCACTGGGACCATGCCTAAAAATAGAAATCTGCTGAGCTCACGAAGACTGCGTCGAATGCAAGAAAAGCGCAAAAATTCTTGTTTGCTCGCTTCCGGATGGAGAAGAACCCTTTCGTGTAAAGCAGGACACATTATGCATCGCCTCTTTTCAACGCAACTGGTCACTTCCGCAGACGGTGGGCATTCTAGGTGTAAATGGCGAATCAGTGGTGGAGACAAAGCGCTCGTTGCGGCACTGGCCCTTACTCTCACGACGACAACGGACACTTGTCTTAGTTCGGCTATGAATATGAAAACTGTTTAAGTGGCACAAGGGAAAGGCGAGATGGGGACCAAAATGCCGTAACCACAAGCAATCGATAACGTTAAAGAAGCACGCGATGGTTGCCGCTCTTGTTGGCTTAGCTTTGCGCAGTGGCATTACCATAGCCAATGAGGTTTAACCGAGGCGTGGTGATTGCTAATTGAAAACTTTTCCCAATATCCCGCATGACGGCGTGAAACATCGCCGGCGTTGCAATATTTGGAGGTTCCCACTGGGACCATGCCTAAAAATAGAAATCTGCTGAGCTCACGAAGACTGCGTCGAATGCAAGAAAAGCGCAAAAATTCTTGTTTGCTCGCTTCCGGATGGAGAAGAACCCTTTCGTGTAAAGCAGGACACATTATGCATCGCCTCTTTTCAACGCAACTGGTCACTTCCGCAGACGGTGGGCATTCTAGGTGTAAATGGCGAATCAGTGGTGGAGACAAAGCGCTCGTTGCGGCACCGGCCCTTACTCTCACGACGACAACGGACACTTGTCTTAGTTCGGCTATGAATATGAAAACTGTTTAAGTGGCACAAGGGAAAGGCGAGATGGGGACCAAAATGCCGTAACCACAAGCAATCGATAACGTTAAAGAAGCACGCGATGGTTGCCGCTCTTGTTGGCTTAGCTTTGCGCAGTGGCATTACCATAGCCAATGAGGTTTAACCAAGGCGTGGTGATTGCTAATTGAAAACTTTTCCCAATATCCCGCATGACGGCGTGAAACATCGCCGGCGTTGCAATATTTGGAGGTTCCCACTGGGACCATGCCTAAAAATAGAAATCTGCTGAGCTCACGAAGACTGCGTGGAATGCAAGAAAAGCGCAAAAATTCTTGTTTGCTCGCTTCCGGATGGAGAAGAACCCTTTCGTGTAAAGCAGGACACATTATGCATCGCCTCTTTTCAGCGCAACTGGTCACTTCCGCAGACGGTGGGCATTCTAGGTGTAAATGGCGAATCAGTGGTGGAGACAAAGCGCTCGTTGCGGCACTGGCCCTTACTCTCACGACGACAACGGACACTTGTCTTAGTTCGGCTATGAATATGAAAACTGTTTAAGTGGCACAAGGGAAAGGCGAGATGGGGACCAAAATGCCGTAACCACAAGCAATCGATAACGTTAAAGAAGCACGCGATGGTTGCCGCTCTTGTTGGCTTAGCTTTGCGCAGTGGCATTACCATAGCCAATGAGGTTTAACCGAGGCGTGGTGATTGCTAATTGAAAACTTTTCCCAATATCCCGCATGACGGCGTGAAACATCGCCGGCGTTGCAATATTTGGAGGTTCCCACTGGGACCATGCCTAAAAATAGAAATCTGCTGAGCTCACGAAGACTGCGTCGAATGCAAGAAAAGCGCAAAAATTCTTGTTTGCCCGCTTCCGGATGGAGAAGAACCCTTTCGTGTAAAGCAGGACACATTATGCATCGCCTCTTTTCAACGCAACTGGTCACTTCCGCAGACGGTGGGCATTCTAGGTGTAAATGGCGAATCAGTGGTGGAAACAAAGCGCTCGTTGCGGCACCGGCCCTTACTCTCACGACGAAAACGGACAATTGTCTTAGTTCGGCTATGAATATGAAAACTGTTTAAGTGGCACAAGGGAAAGGCGAGATGGGGACCAAAATGCCGTAACCACAAGCAATCGATAACGTTAAAGAAGCACGCGATGGTTGCCGCTCTTGTTGGCTTAGCTTTGCGCAGTGGCATTACCAT
This sequence comes from Hydractinia symbiolongicarpus, assembly GCF_029227915.1. NCBI lineage: Eukaryota > Metazoa > Cnidaria > Hydrozoa > Anthoathecata > Hydractiniidae > Hydractinia > Hydractinia symbiolongicarpus. The sequence goes on from NC_079881.1 coordinate 21,640,741, forward strand.
AGCCAATGAGGTTTAACCGAGGCGTGGTGATTGCTAATTGAAAACTTTTCCCAATATCCCGCATGACGGCGTGAAACATCGCCGGCGTTGCAATATTTGGAGGTTCCCACTGGGACCATGCCTAAAAATAGAAATCTGCTGAGCTCACGAAGACTGCGTCGAATGCAAGAAAAGCGCAAAAATTCTTGTTTGCTCGCTTCCGGATGGAGAAGAACCCTTTCGTGTAAAGCAGGACACATTATGCATCGCCTCTTTTCAACGCAACTGGTCACTTCCGCAGACGGTGGGCATTCTAGGTGTAAATGGCGAATCAGTGGTGGAGACAAAGCGCTCGTTGCGGCACTGGCCCTTACTCTCACGACGACAACGGACACTTGTCTTAGTTCGGCTATGAATATGAAAACTGTTTAAGTGGCACAAGGGAAAGGCGAGATGGGGACCAAAATGCCGTAACCACAAGCAATCGATAACGTTAAAGAAGCACGCGATGGTTGCCGCTCTTGTTGGCTTAGCTTTGCGCAGTGGCATTACCATAGCCAATGAGGTTTAACCGAGGCGTGGTGATTGCTAATTGAAAACTTTTCCCAATATCCCGCATGACGGCGTGAAACATCGCCGGCGTTGCAATATTTGGAGGTTCCCACTGGGACCATGCCTAAAAATAGAAATCTGCTGAGCTCACGAAGACTGCGTCGAATGCAAGAAAAGCGCAAAAATTCTTGTTTGCTCGCTTCCGGATGGAGAAGAACCCTTTCGTGTAAAGCAGGACACATTATGCATCGCCTCTTTTCAACGCAACTGGTCACTTCCGCAGACGGTGGGCATTCTAGGTGTAAATGGCGAATCAGTGGTGGAGACAAAGCGCTCGTTGCGGCACCGGCCCTTACTCTCACGACGACAACGGACACTTGTCTTAGTTCGGCTATGAATATGAAAACTGTTTAAGTGGCACAAGGGAAAGGCGAGATGGGGACCAAAATGCCGTAACCACAAGCAATCGATAACGTTAAAGAAGCACGCGATGGTTGCCGCTCTTGTTGGCTTAGCTTTGCGCAGTGGCATTACCATAGCCAATGAGGTTTAACCGAGGCGTGGTGATTGCTAATTGAAAACTTTTCCCAATATCCCGCATGACGGCGTGAAACATCGCCGGCGTTGCAATATTTGGAGGTTCCCACTGGGACCATGCCTAAAAATAGAAATCTGCTGAGCTCACGAAGACTGCGTCGAATGCAAGAAAAGCGCAAAAAGTCTTGTTTGCTCGCTTCCGGATGGAGAAGAACCCTTTCGTGTAAAGCAGGACACATTATGCATCGCCTCTTTTCAACGCAACTGGTCACTTCCGCAGACGGTGGGCATTCTAGGTGTAAATGGCGAATCAGTGGTGGAGACAAAGCGCTCGTTGCGGCACCGGCCCTTACTCTCACGACGACAACGGACACTTGTCTTAGTTCGGCTATGAATATGAAAACTGTTTAAGTGGCACAAGGGAAAGGCGAGATGGGGACCAAAATGCCGTAACCACAAGCAATCGATAACGTTAAAGAAGCACGCGATGGTTGCCGCTCTTGTTGGCTTAGCTTTGCGCAGTGGCATTACCATAGCCAATGAGGTTTAACCGAGGCGTGGTGATTGCTAATTGAAAACTTTTCCCAATATCCCGCATGACGGCGTGAAACATCGCCGGCGTTGCAATATTTGGAGGTTCCCACTGGGACCATGCCTAAAAATAGAAATCTGCTGAGCTCACGAAGACTGCGTCGAATGCAAGAAAAGCGCAAAAATTCTTGTTTGCTCGCTTCCGGATGGAGAAGAACCCTTTCGTGTAAAGCAGGACACATTATGCATCGCCTCTTTTCAACGCAACTGGTCACTTCCGCAGACGGTGGGCATTCTAGGTGTAAATGGCGAATCAGTGGTGGAGACAAAGCGCTCGTTGCGGCACCGGCCCTTACTCTCACGACGACAACGGACACTTGTCTTAGTTCGGCTATGAATATGAAAACTGTTTAAGTGGCACAAGGGAAAGGCGAGATGGGGACCAAAATGCCGTAACCACAAGCAATCGATAACGTTAAAGAAGCACGCGATGGTTGCCGCTCTTGTTGGCTTAGCTTTGCGCAGTGGCATTACCATAGCCAATGAGGTTTAACCGAGGCGTGGTGATTGCTAATTGAAAACTTTTCCCAATATCCCGCATGACGGCGTGAAACATCGCCGGCGTTGCAATATTTGGAGGTTCCCACTGGGACCATGCCTAAAAATAGAAATCTGCTGAGCTCACGAAGACTGCGTCGAATGCAAGAAAAGCGCAAAAATTCTTGTTTGCTCGCTTCCGGATGGAGAAGAACCCTTTCGTGTAAAGCAGGACACATTATGCATCGCCTCTTTTCAACGCAACTGGTCACTTCCGCAGACGGTGGGCATTCTAGGTGTAAATGGCGAATCAGTGGTGGAGACAAAGCGCTCGTTGCGGCACCGGCCCTTACTCTCACGACGACAACGGACACTTGTCTTAGTTCGGCTATGAATATGAAAACTGTTTAAGTGGCACAAGGGAAAGGCGAGATGGGGACCAAAATGCCGTAACCACAAGCAATCGATAACGTTAAAGAAGCACGCGATGGTTGCCGCTCTTGTTGGCTTAGCTTTGCGCAGTGGCATTACCATAGCCAATGAGGTTTAACCGAGGCGTGGTGATTGCTAATTGAAAACTTTTCCCAATATCCCGCATGACGGCGTGAAACATCGCCGGCGTTGCAATATTTGGAGGTTCCCACTGGGACCATGCCTAAAAATAGAAATCTGCTGAGCTCACGAAGACTGCGTCGAATGCAAGAAAAGCGCAAAAATTCTTGTTTGCTCGCTTCCGGATGGAGAAGAACCCTTTCGTGTAAAGCAGGACACATTATGCATCGCCTCTTTTCAACGCAACTGGTCACTTCCGCAGACGGTGGGCATTCTAGGTGTAAATGGCGAATCAGTGGTGGAGACAAAGCGCTCGTTGCGGCACTGGCCCTTACTCTCACGACGACAACGGACACTTGTCTTAGTTCGGCTATGAATATGAAAACTGTTTAAGTGGCACAAGGGAAAGGCGAGATGGGGACCAAAATGCCGTAACCACAAGCAATCGATAACGTTAAAGAAGCACGCGATGGTTGCCGCTCTTGTTGGCTTAGCTTTGCGCAGTGGCATTACCATAGCCAATGAGGTTTAACCGAGGCGTGGTGATTGCTAATTGAAAACTTTTCCCAATATCCCGCATGACGGCGTGAAACATCGCCGGCGTTGCAATATTTGGAGGTTCCCACTGGGACCATGCCTAAAAATAGAAATCTGCTGAGCTCACGAAGACTGCGTCGAATGCAAGAAAAGCGCAAAAATTCTTGTTTGCTCGCTTCCGGATGGAGAAGAACCCTTTCGTGTAAAGCAGGACACATTATGCATCGCCTCTTTTCAACGCAACTGGTCACTTCCGCAGACGGTGGGCATTCTAGGTGTAAATGGCGAATCAGTGGTGGAGACAAAGCGCTCGTTGCGGCACTGGCCCTTACTCTCACGACGACAACGGACACTTGTCTTAGTTCGGCTATGAATATGAAAACTGTTTAAGTGGCACAAGGGAAAGGCGAGATGGGGACCAAAATGCCGTAACCACAAGCAATCGATAACGTTAAAGAAGCACGCGATGGTTGCCGTTCTTGTTGGGTTAGCTTTGCGCAGTGGCATTACCATAGCCAATGAGGTTTAACCGAGGCGTGGTGATTGCAAATTGAAAACTTTTCCCAATATCCCGCATGACGGCGTGAAACATCGCCGGCGTTGCAATATTTGGAGGTTCCCACTGGGACCATGCCTAAAAATAGAAATCTGCTGAGCTCACGAAGACTGCGTCGAATGCAAGAAAAGCGCAAAAATTCTTGTTTGCTCGCTTCCGGATGGAGAAGAACCCTTTCGTGTAAAGCAGGACACATTATGCATCGCCTCTTTTCAACGCAACTGGTCACTTCCGCAGACGGTGGGCATTCTAGGTGTAAATGGCGAATCAGTGGTGGAGACAAAGCGCTCGTTGCGGCACTGGCCCTTACTCTCACGACGACAACGGACACTTGTCTTAGTTCGGCTATGAATATGAAAACTGTTTAAGTGGCACAAGGGAAAGGCGAGATGGGGACCAAAATGCCGTAACCACAAGCAATCGATAACGTTAAAGAAGCACGCGATGGTTGCCGTTCTTGTTGGGTTAGCTTTGCGCAGTGGCATTACCATAGCCAATGAGGTTTAACCGAGGCGTGGTGATTGCTAATTGAAAACTTTTCCCAATATCCCGCATGACGGCGTGAAACATCGCCGGCGTTGTAATATTTGGAGGTTCTCACTGGGACCATGCCTAAAAATAGAAATCTGCTGAGCTCACGAAGACTGCGTCGAATGCAAGAAAAGCGCAAAAATTCTTGTTTGCTCGCTTCCGGATGGAGAAGAACCCTTTCGTGTAAAGCAGGACACATCATGCATCGCCTCTTTTCAACGCAACTGGTCACTTCCGCAGACGGGGGGCATTCTAGGTGTAAATGGCGAATCAGTGGTGGAGACAAAGCGCTCGTTGCGGCACTGGCCCTTACTCTCACGACGACAACGGACACTTGTCTTAGTTCGGCTATGAATATGAAAACTGTTTAAGTGGCACAAGGGAAAGGCGAGATGGGGACCAAAATGCCGTAACCACAAGCAATCGATAACGTTAAAGAAGCACGCGATGGTTGCCGTTCCTGTTGGCTTAGCTTTGCGCAGTGGCATTACCATAGCCAATGAGGTTTAACCGAGGCGTGGTGATTGCTAATTGAAAACTTTTCCCAATATCCCGCATGACGGCGTGAAACATCGCCGGCGTTGCAATATTTGGAGGTTCCCACTGGGACCATGCCTAAAATTAGAAATCTGCTGAGCTCACGAAGACTGCGTCGAATGCAAGAAAAGCGCAAAAATTCTTGTTTGCTCGCTTCCGGATGGAGAAGAACCCTTTCGTGTAAAGCAGGACACATCATGCATCGCCTCTTTTCAACGCAACTGGTCACTTCCGCAGACGGTGGGCAGTCTAGGTGTAAATGGCGAATCAGTGGTGGAGACAAAGCGCTCGTTGCGGCACTGGCCCTTACTCTCACGACGACAACGGACACTTGTCTTAGTTCGGCTATGAATATGAAAACTGTTTAAGTGGCACAAGGGAAAGGTGAGATGGGGACCAAAATGCCGTAACCACAAGCAATCGATAACGTTAAAGAAGCACGCGATGGTTGCCGTTCTTGTTGGGTTAGATTTGCGCAGTGGCATTACCATAGCCAATGAGGTTTAACCGAGGCGTGGTGATTGCTAATTGAAAACTTTTCCCAATATCCCGCATGACGGCGTGAAACATCGCCGGCGTTGCAATATTTGGAGGTTCCCACTGGGACCATGCCTAAAAATAGAAATCTGCTGAGCTCACGAAGACTGCGTCGAATGCAAGAAAAGCGCAAAAATTCTTGTTTGCTCGCTTCCGGATGGAGAAGAACCCTTTCGTGTAAAGCAGGACACATTATGCATCGCCTCTTTTCAACGCAACTGGTCACTTCCGCAGACGGTGGGCATTCTAGGTGTAAATGGCGAATCAGTGGTGGAGACAAAGCGCTCGTTGCGGCACTGGCCTTTACTCTCACGACGACAACGGACACTTGTCTTAGTTCGGCTATGAATATGAAAACTGTTTAAGTGGCACAAGGGAAAGGCGAGATGGGGACCAAAATGCCGTAACCACAAGCAATCGATAACGTTAAAGAAGCACGCGATGGTTGCCGCTCTTGTTGGCTTAGCTTTGCGCAGTGGCATTACCATAGCCAATGAGGTTTAACCGAGGCGTGGTGATTGCTAATTGAAAACTTTTCCCAATATCCCGCATGACGGCGTGAAACATCGCCGGCGTTGCAATATTTGGAGGTTCCCACTGGGACCATGCCTAAAAATAGAAATCTGCTGAGCTCACGAAGACTGCGTCGAATGCAAGAAAAGCGCAAAAATTCTTGTTTGCTCGCTTCCGGATGGAGAAGAACCCTTTCGTGTAAAGCAGGACACATTATGCATCGCCTCTTTTCAACGCAACTGGTCACTTCCGCAGACGGTGGGCATTCTAGGTGTAAATGGCGAATCAGTGGTGGAGACAAAGCGCTCGTTGCGGCACTGGCCCTTCCTCTCACGACGACAACGGACACTTGTCTTAGTTCGGCTATGAATATGAAAACTGTTTAAGTGGCACAAGGGAAAGGCGAGATGGGGACCAAAATGCCGTAACCACAAGCAATCGATAACGTTAAAGAAGCACGCGATGGTTGCCGCTCTTGTTGGCTTAGCTTTGCGCAGTGGCATTACCATAGCCAATGAGGTTTAACCGAGGCGTGGTGATTGCTAATTGAAAACTTTTCCCAATATCCCGCATGACGGCGTGAAACATCGCCGGCGTTGCAATATTTGGAGGTTCCCACTGGGACCATGCCTAAAAATAGAAATCTGCTGAGCTCACGAAGACTGCGTCGAATGCAAGAAAAGCGCAAAAATTCTTGTTTGCTCGCTTCCGGATGGAGAAGAACCCTTTCGTGTAAAGCAGGACACATTATGCATCGCCTCTTTTCAACGCAACTGGTCACTTCCGCAGACGGTGGGCATTCTAGGTGTAAATGGCGAATCAGTGGTGGAGACAAAGCGCTCGTTGCGGCACTGGCCCTTACTCTCACGACGACAACGGACACTTGTCTTAGTTCGGCTATGAATATGAAAACTGTTTAAGTGGCACAAGGGAAAGGCGAGATGGGGACCAAAATGCCGTAACCACAAGCAATCGATAACGTTAAAGAAGCACGCGATGGTTGCCGCTCTTGTTGGCTTAGCTTTGCGCAGTGGCATTACCATAGCCAATGAGGTTTAACCGAGGCGTGGTGATTGCTAATTGAAAACTTTTCCCAATATCCCGCATGACGGCGTGAAACATCGCCGGCGTTGCAATATTTGGAGGTTCCCACTGGGACCATGCCTAAAAATAGAAATCTGCTGAGCTCACGAAGACTGCGTCGAATGCAAGAAAAGCGCAAAAATTCTTGTTTGCTCGCTTCCGGATGGAGAAGAACCCTTTCGTGTAAAGCAGGACACATTATGCATCGCCTCTTTTCAACGCAACTGGTCACTTCCGCAGACGGTGGGCATTCTAGGTGTAAATGGCGAATCAGTGGTGGAGACAAAGCGCTCGTTGCGGCACTGGCCCTTACTCTCACGACGACAACGGACACTTGTCTTAGTTCGGCTATGAATATGAAAACTGTTTAAGTGGCACAAGGGAAAGGCGAGATGGGGACCAAAATGCCGTAACCACAAGCAATCGATAACGTTAAAGAAGCACGCGATGGTTGCCGCTCTTGTTGGCTTAGCTTTGCGCAGTGGCATTACCATAGCCAATGAGGTTTAACCGAGGCGTGGTGATTGCTAATTGAAAACTTTTCCCAATATCCCGCATGACGGCGTGAAACATCGCCGGCGTTGCAATATTTGGAGGTTCCCACTGGGACCATGCCTAAAAATAGAAATCTGCTGAGCTCACGAAGACTGCGTCGAATGCAAGAAAAGCGCAAAAAGTCTTGTTTGCTCGCTTCCGGATGGAGAAGAACCCTTTCGTGTAAAGCAGGACACATTATGCATCGCCTCTTTTCAACGCAACTGGTCACTTCCGCAGACGGTGGGCATTCTAGGTGTAAATGGCGAATCAGTGGTGGAGACAAAGCGCTCGTTGCGGCACCGGCCCTTACTCTCACGACGACAACGGACACTTGTCTTAGTTCGGCTATGAATATGAAAACTGTTTAAGTGGCACAAGGGAAAGGCGAGATGGGGACCAAAATGCCGTAACCACAAGCAATCGATAACGTTAAAGAAGCACGCGATGGTTGCCGCTCTTGTTGGCTTAGCTTTGCGCAGTGGCATTACCATAGCCAATGAGGTTTAACCGAGGCGTGGTGATTGCTAATTGAAAACTTTTCCCAATATCCCGCATGACGGCGTGAAACATCGCCGGCGTTGCAATATTTGGAGGTTCCCACTGGGACCATGCCTAAAAATAGAAATCTGCTGAGCTCACGAAGACTGCGTCGAATGCAAGAAAAGCGCAAAAATTCTTGTTTGCTCGCTTCCGGATGGAGAAGAACCCTTTCGTGTAAAGCAGGACACATTATGCATCGCCTCTTTTCAACGCAACTGGTCACTTCCGCAGACGGTGGGCATTCTAGGTGTAAATGGCGAATCAGTGGTGGAGACAAAGCGCTCGTTGCGGCACTGGCCCTTACTCTCACGACGACAACGGACACTTGTCTTAGTTCGGCTATGAATATGAAAACTGTTTAAGTGGCACAAGGGAAAGGCGAGATGGGGACCAAAATGCCGTAACCACAAGCAATCGATAACGTTAAAGAAGCACGCGATGGTTGCCGCTCTTGTTGGCTTAGCTTTGCGCAGTGGCATTACCATAGCCAATGAGGTTTAACCGAGGCGTGGTGATTGCTAATTGAAAACTTTTCCCAATATCCCGCATGACGGCGTGAAACATCGCCGGCGTTGCAATATTTGGAGGTTCCCACTGGGACCATGCCTAAAAATAGAAATCTGCTGAGCTCACGAAGACTGCGTCGAATGCAAGAAAAGCGCAAAAAGTCTTGTTTGCTCGCTTCCGGATGGAGAAGAACCCTTTCGTGTAAAGCAGGACACATTATGCATCGCCTCTTTTCAACGCAACTGGTCACTTCCGCAGACGGTGGGCATTCTAGGTGTAAATGGCGAATCAGTGGTGGAGACAAAGCGCTCGTTGCGGCACCGGCCCTTACTCTCACGACGACAACGGACACTTGTCTTAGTTCGGCTATGAATATGAAAACTGTTTAAGTGGCACAAGGGAAAGGCGAGATGGGGACCAAAATGCCGTAACCACAAGCAATCGATAACGTTAAAGAAGCACGCGATGGTTGCCGCTCTTGTTGGCTTAGCTTTGCGCAGTGGCATTACCATAGCCAATGAGGTTTAACCGAGGCGTGGTGATTGCTAATTGAAAACTTTTCCCAATATCCCGCATGACGGCGTGAAACATCGCCGGCGTTGCAATATTTGGAGGTTCCCACTGGGACCATGCCTAAAAATAGAAATCTGCTGAGCTCACGAAGACTGCGTCGAATGCAAGAAAAGCGCAAAAATTCTTGTTTGCTCGCTTCCGGATGGAGAAGAACCCTTTCGTGTAAAGCAGGACACATTATGCATCGCCTCTTTTCAACGCAACTGGTCACTTCCGCAGACGGTGGGCATTCTAGGTGTAAATGGCGAATCAGTGGTGGAGACAAAGCGCTCGTTGCGGCACCGGCCCTTACTCTCACGACGACAACGGACACTTGTCTTAGTTCGGCTATGAATATGAAAACTGTTTAAGTGGCACAAGGGAAAGGCGAGATGGGGACCAAAATGCCGTAACCACAAGCAATCGATAACGTTAAAGAAGCACGCGATGGTTGCCGCTCTTGTTGGCTTAGCTTTGCGCAGTGGCATTACCATAGCCAATGAGGTTTAACCGAGGCGTGGTGATTGCTAATTGAAAACTTTTCCCAATATCCCGCATGACGGCGTGAAACATCGCCGGCGTTGCAATATTTGGAGGTTCCCACTGGGACCATGCCTAAAAATAGAAATCTGCTGAGCTCACGAAGACTGCGTCGAATGCAAGAAAAGCGCAAAAATTCTTGTTTGCTCGCTTCCGGATGGAGAAGAACCCTTTCGTGTAAAGCAGGACACATTATGCATCGCCTCTTTTCAACGCAACTGGTCACTTCCGCAGACGGTGGGCATTCTAGGTGTAAATGGCGAATCAGTGGTGGAGACAAAGCGCTCGTTGCGGCACCGGCCCTTACTCTCACGACGACAACGGACACTTGTCTTAGTTCGGCTATGAATATGAAAACTGTTTAAGTGGCACAAGGGAAAGGCGAGATGGGGACCAAAATGCCGTAACCACAAGCAATCGATAACGTTAAAGAAGCACGCGATGGTTGCCGCTCTTGTTGGCTTAGCTTTGCGCAGTGGCATTACCATAGCCAATGAGGTTTAACCGAGGCGTGGTGATTGCTAATTGAAAACTTTTCCCAATATCCCGCATGACGGCGTGAAACATCGCCGGCGTTGCAATATTTGGAGGTTCCCACTGGGACCATGCCTAAAAATAGAAATCTGCTGAGCTCACGAAGACTGCGTCGAATGCAAGAAAAGCGCAAAAATTCTTGTTTGCTCGCTTCCGGATGGAGAAGAACCCTTTCGTGTAAAGCAGGACACATTATGCATCGCCTCTTTTCAACGCAACTGGTCACTTCCGCAGACGGTGGGCATTCTAGGTGTAAATGGCGAATCAGTGGTGGAGACAAAGCGCTCGTTGCGGCACTGGCCCTTACTCTCACGACGACAACGGACACTTGTCTTAGTTCGGCTATGAATATGAAAACTGTTTAAGTGGCACAAGGGAAAGGCGAGATGGGGACCAAAATGCCGTAACCACAAGCAATCGATAACGTTAAAGAAGCACGCGATGGTTGCCGCTCTTGTTGGCTTAGCTTTGCGCAGTGGCATTACCATAGCCAATGAGGTTTAACCGAGGCGTGGTGATTGCTAATTGAAAACTTTTCCCAATATCCCGCATGACGGCGTGAAACATCGCCGGCGTTGCAATATTTGGAGGTTCCCACTGGGACCATGCCTAAAAATAGAAATCTGCTGAGCTCACGAAGACTGCGTCGAATGCAAGAAAAGCGCAAAAATTCTTGTTTGCTCGCTTCCGGATGGAGAAGAACCCTTTCGTGTAAAGCAGGACACATTATGCATCGCCTCTTTTCAACGCAACTGGTCACTTCCGCAGACGGTGGGCATTCTAGGTGTAAATGGCGAATCAGTGGTGGAGACAAAGCGCTCGTTGCGGCACTGGCCCTTACTCTCACGACGACAACGGACACTTGTCTTAGTTCGGCTATGAATATGAAAACTGTTTAAGTGGCACAAGGGAAAGGCGAGATGGGGACCAAAATGCCGTAACCACAAGCAATCGATAACGTTAAAGAAGCACGCGATGGTTGCCGTTCTTGTTGGGTTAGCTTTGCGCAGTGGCATTACCATAGCCAATGAGGTTTAACCGAGGCGTGGTGATTGCAAATTGAAAACTTTTCCCAATATCCCGCATGACGGCGTGAAACATCGCCGGCGTTGCAATATTTGGAGGTTCCCACTGGGACCATGCCTAAAAATAGAAATCTGCTGAGCTCACGAAGACTGCGTCGAATGCAAGAAAAGCGCAAAAATTCTTGTTTGCTCGCTTCCGGATGGAGAAGAACCCTTTCGTGTAAAGCAGGACACATTATGCATCGCCTCTTTTCAACGCAACTGGTCACTTCCGCAGACGGTGGGCATTCTAGGTGTAAATGGCGAATCAGTGGTGGAGACAAAGCGCTCGTTGCGGCACTGGCCCTTACTCTCACGACGACAACGGACACTTGTCTTAGTTCGGCTATGAATATGAAAACTGTTTAAGTGGCACAAGGGAAAGGCGAGATGGGGACCAAAATGCCGTAACCACAAGCAATCGATAACGTTAAAGAAGCACGCGATGGTTGCCGTTCTTGTTGGGTTAGCTTTGCGCAGTGGCATTACCATAGCCAATGAGGTTTAACCGAGGCGTGGTGATTGCTAATTGAAAACTTTTCCCAATATCCCGCATGACGGCGTGAAACATCGCCGGCGTTGTAATATTTGGAGGTTCTCACTGGGACCATGCCTAAAAATAGAAATCTGCTGAGCTCACGAAGACTGCGTCGAATGCAAGAAAAGCGCAAAAATTCTTGTTTGCTCGCTTCCGGATGGAGAAGAACCCTTTCGTGTAAAGCAGGACACATCATGCATCGCCTCTTTTCAACGCAACTGGTCACTTCCGCAGACGGTGGGCATTCTAGGTGTAAATGGCGAATCAGTGGTGGAGACAAAGCGCTCGTTGCGGCACTGGCCCTTACTCTCACGACGACAACGGACACTTGTCTTAGTTCGGCTATGAATATGAAAACTGTTTAAGTGGCACAAGGGAAAGGCGAGATGGGGACCAAAATGCCGTAACCACAAGCAATCGATAACGTTAAAGAAGCACGCGATGGTTGCCGTTCCTGTTGGCTTAGCTTTGCGCAGTGGCATTACCATAGCCAATGAGGTTTAACCGAGGCGTGGTGATTGCTAATTGAAAACTTTTCCCAATATCCCGCATGACGGCGTGAAACATCGCCGGCGTTGCAATATTTGGAGGTTCCCACTGGGACCATGCCTAAAATTAGAAATCTGCTGAGCTCACGAAGACTGCGTCGAATGCAAGAAAAGCGCAAAAATTCTTGTTTGCTCGCTTCCGGATGGAGAAGAACCCTTTCGTGTAAAGCAGGACACATTATGCATCGCCTCTTTTCAACGCAACTGGTCTCTTCCGCAGACGGTGGGCATTCTAGGTGTAAATGGCGAATCAGTGGTGGAGACAAAGCGCTCGTTGCGGCACTGGCCCTTACTCTCACGACGACAACGGACACTTGTCTTAGTTCTGCTATGAATATGAAAACTGTTTAAGTGGCACAAGGGAAAGGTGAGATGGGGACCAAAATGCCGTAACCACAAGCAATCGATAACGTTAAAGAAGCACGCGATGGTTGCCGTTCTTGTTGGGTTAGATTTGCGCAGTGGCATTACCATAGCCAATGAGGTTTAACCGAGGCGTGGTGATTGCTAATTGAAAACTTTTCCCAATATCCCGCATGACGGCGTGAAACATCGCCGGCGTTGCAATATTTGGAGGTTCCCACTGGGACCATGCCTAAAAATAGAAATCTGCTGAGCTCACGAAGACTGCGTCGAATGCAAGAAAAGCGCAAAAATTCTTGTTTGCTCGCTTCCGGATGGAGAAGAACCCTTTCGTGTAAAGCAGGACACATTATGCATCGCCTCTTTTCAACGCAACTGGTCACTTCCGCAGACGGTGGGCATTCTAGGTGTAAATGGCGAATCAGTGGTGGAGACAAAGCGCTCGTTGCGGCACTGGCCTTTACTCTCACGACGACAACGGACACTTGTCTTAGTTCGGCTATGAATATGAAAACTGTTTAAGTGGCACAAGGGAAAGGCGAGATGGGGACCAAAATGCCGTAACCACAAGCAATCGATAACGTTAAAGAAGCACGCGATGGTTGCCGCTCTTGTTGGCTTAGCTTTGCGCAGTGGCATTACCATAGCCAATGAGGTTTAACCGAGGCGTGGTGATTGCTAATTGAAAACTTTTCCCAATATCCCGCATGACGGCGTGAAACATCGCCGGCGTTGCAATATTTGGAGGTTCCCACTGGGACCATGCCTAAAAATAGAAATCTGCTGAGCTCACGAAGACTGCGTCGAATGCAAGAAAAGCGCAAAAATTCTTGTTTGCTCGCTTCCGGATGGAGAAGAACCCTTTCGTGTAAAGCAGGACACATTATGCATCGCCTCTTTTCAACGCAACTGGTCACTTCCGCAGACGGTGGGCATTCTAGGTGTAAATGGCGAATCAGTGGTGGAGACAAAGCGCTCGTTGCGGCACTGGCCCTTACTCTCACGACGACAACGGACACTTGTCTTAGTTCGGCTATGAATATGAAAACTGTTTAAGTGGCACAACGGAAAGGCGAGATGGGGACCAAAATGCCGTAACCACAAGCAATCGATAACGTTAAAGAAGCACGCGATGGTTGCCGCTCTTGTTGGCTTAGCTTTGCGCAGTGGCATTACCATAGCCAATGAGGTTTAACCGAGGCGTGGTGATTGCTAATTGAAAACTTTTCCCAATATCCCGCATGACGGCGTGAAACATCGCCGGCGTTGCAATATTTGGAGGTTCCCACTGGGACCATGCCTAAAAATAGAAATCTGCTGAGCTCACGAAGACTGCGTCGAATGCAAGAAAAGCGCAAAAATTCTTGTTTGCTCGCTTCCGGATGGAGAAGAACCCTTTCGTGTAAAGCAGGACACATTATGCATCGCCTCTTTTCAACGCAACTGGTCACTTCCGCAGACGGTGGGCATTCTAGGTGTAAATGGCGAATCAGTGGTGGAGACAAAGCGCTCGTTGCGGCACTGGCCCTTACTCTCACGACGACAACGGACACTTGTCTTAGTTCGGCTATGAATATGAAAACTGTTTAAGTGGCACAAGGGAAAGGCGAGATGGGGACCAAAATGCCGTAACCACAAGCAATCGATAACGTTAAAGAAGCACGCGATGGTTGCCGCTCTTGTTGGCTTAGCTTTGCGCAGTGGCATTACCATAGCCAATGAGGTTTAACCGAGGCGTGGTGATTGCTAATTGAAAACTTTTCCCAATATCCCGCATGACGGCGTGAAACATCGCCGGCGTTGTAATATTTGGAGGTTCTCACTGGGACCATGCCTAAAAATAGAAATCTGCTGAGCTCACGAAGACTGCGTCGAATGCAAGAAAAGCGCAAAAATTCTTGTTTGCTCGCTTCCGGATGGAGAAGAACCCTTTCGTGTAAAGCAGGACACATCATGCATCGCCTCTTTTCAACGCAACTGGTCACTTCCGCAGACGGTGGGCATTCTAGGTGTAAATGGCGAATCAGTGGTGGAGACAAAGCGCTCGTTGCGGCACTGGCCCTTACTCTCACGACGACAACGGACACTTGTCTTAGTTCGGCTATGAATATGAAAACTGTTTAAGTGGCACAAGGGAAAGGCGAGATGGGGACCAAAATGCCGTAACCACAAGCAATCGATAACGTTAAAGAAGCACGCGATGGTTGCCGTTCCTGTTGGCTTAGCTTTGCGCAGTGGCATTACCATAGCCAATGAGGTTTAACCGAGGCGTGGTGATTGCTAATTGAAAACTTTTCCCAATATCCCGCATGACGGCGTGAAACATCGCCGGCGTTGCAATATTTGGAGGTTCCCACTGGGACCATGCCTAAAATTAGAAATCTGCTGAGCTCACGAAGACTGCGTCGAATGCAAGAAAAGCGCAAAAATTCTTGTTTGCTCGCTTCCGGATGGAGAAGAACCCTTTCGTGTAAAGCAGGACACATTATGCATCGCCTCTTTTCAACGCAACTGGTCTCTTCCGCAGACGGTGGGCATTCTAGGTGTAAATGGCGAATCAGTGGTGGAGACAAAGCGCTCGTTGCGGCACTGGCCCTTACTCTCACGACGACAACGGACACTTGTCTTAGTTCTGCTATGAATATGAAAACTGTTTAAGTGGCACAAGGGAAAGGTGAGATGGGGACCAAAATGCCGTAACCACAAGCAATCGATAACGTTAAAGAAGCACGCGATGGTTGCCGTTCTTGTTGGGTTAGATTTGCGCAGTGGCATTACCATAGCCAATGAGGTTTAACCGAGGCGTGGTGATTGCTAATTGAAAACTTTTCCCAATATCCCGCATGACGGCGTGAAACATCGCCGGCGTTGCAATATTTGGAGGTTCCCACTGGGACCATGCCTAAAAATAGAAATCTGCTGAGCTCACGAAGACTGCGTCGAATGCAAGAAAAGCGCAAAAATTCTTGTTTGCTCGCTTCCGGATGGAGAAGAACCCTTTCGTGTAAAGCAGGACACATTATGCATCGCCTCTTTTCAACGCAACTGGTCACTTCCGCAGACGGTGGGCATTCTAGGTGTAAATGGCGAATCAGTGGTGGAGACAAAGCGCTCGTTGCGGCACTGGCCTTTACTCTCACGACGACAACGGACACTTGTCTTAGTTCGGCTATGAATATGAAAACTGTTTAAGTGGCACAAGGGAAAGGCGAGATGGGGACCAAAATGCCGTAACCACAAGCAATCGATAACGTTAAAGAAGCACGCGATGGTTGCCGCTCTTGTTGGCTTAGCTTTGCGCAGTGGCATTACCATAGCCAATGAGGTTTAACCGAGGCGTGGTGATTGCTAATTGAAAACTTTTCCCAATATCCCGCATGACGGCGTGAAACATCGCCGGCGTTGCAATATTTGGAGGTTCCCACTGGGACCATGCCTAAAAATAGAAATCTGCTGAGCTCACGAAGACTGCGTCGAATGCAAGAAAAGCGCAAAAATTCTTGTTTGCTCGCTTCCGGATGGAGAAGAACCCTTTCGTGTAAAGCAGGACACATTATGCATCGCCTCTTTTCAACGCAACTGGTCACTTCCGCAGACGGTGGGCATTCTAGGTGTAAATGGCGAATCAGTGGTGGAGACAAAGCGCTCGTTGCGGCACTGGCCCTTACTCTCACGACGACAACGGACACTTGTCTTAGTTCGGCTATGAATATGAAAACTGTTTAAGTGGCACAACGGAAAGGCGAGATGGGGACCAAAATGCCGTAACCACAAGCAATCGATAACGTTAAAGAAGCACGCGATGGTTGCCGCTCTTGTTGGCTTAGCTTTGCGCAGTGGCATTACCATAGCCAATGAGGTTTAACCGAGGCGTGGTGATTGCTAATTGAAAACTTTTCCCAATATCCCGCATGACGGCGTGAAACATCGCCGGCGTTGCAATATTTGGAGGTTCCCACTGGGACCATGCCTAAAAATAGAAATCTGCTGAGCTCACGAAGACTGCGTCGAATGCAAGAAAAGCGCAAAAATTCTTGTTTGCTCGCTTCCGGATGGAGAAGAACCCTTTCGTGTAAAGCAGGACACATTATGCATCGCCTCTTTTCAACGCAACTGGTCACTTCCGCAGACGGTGGGCATTCTAGGTGTAAATGGCGAATCAGTGGTGGAGACAAAGCGCTCGTTGCGGCACTGGCCCTTACTCTCACGACGACAACGGACACTTGTCTTAGTTCGGCTATGAATATGAAAACTGTTTAAGTGGCACAAGGGAAAGGCGAGATGGGGACCAAAATGCCGTAACCACAAGCAATCGATAACGTTAAAGAAGCACGCGATGGTTGCCGCTCTTGTTGGCTTAGCTTTGCGCAGTGGCATTACCATAGCCAATGAGGTTTAACCGAGGCGTGGTGATTGCTAATTGAAAACTTTTCCCAATATCCCGCATGACGGCGTGAAACATCGCCGGCGTTGCAATATTTGGAGGTTCCCACTGGGACCATGCCTAAAAATAGAAATCTGCTGAGCTCACGAAGACTGCGTCGAATGCAAGAAAAGCGCAAAAATTCTTGTTTGCTCGCTTCCGGATGGAGAAGAACCCTTTCGTGTAAAGCAGGACACATTATGCATCGCCTCTTTTCAACGCAACTGGTCACTTCCGCAGACGGTGGGCATTCTAGGTGTAAATGGCGAATCAGTGGTGGAGACAAAGCGCTCGTTGCGGCACTGGCCCTTACTCTCACGACGACAACGGACACTTGTCTTAGTTCGGCTATGAATATGAAAACTGTTTAAGTGGCACAAGGGAAAGGCGAGATGGGGACCAAAATGCCGTAACCACAAGCAATCGATAACGTTAAAGAAGCACGCGATGGTTGCCGCTCTTGTTGGCTTAGCTTTGCGCAGTGGCATTACCATAGCCAATGAGGTTTAACCGAGGCGTGGTGATTGCTAATTGAAAACTTTTCCCAATATCCCGCATGACGGCGTGAAACATCGCCGGCGTTGCAATATTTGGAGGTTCCCACTGGGACCATGCCTAAAAATAGAAATCTGCTGAGCTCACGAAGACTGCGTCGAATGCAAGAAAAGCGCAAAAATTCTTGTTTGCTCGCTTCCGGATGGAGAAGAACCCTTTCGTGTAAAGCAGGACACTTTATGCATCGCCTCTTTTCAACGCAACTGGTCACTTCCGCAGACGGTGGGCATTCTAGGTGTAAATGGCGAATCAGTGGTGGAGACAAAGCGCTCGTTGCGGCACTGGCCCTTACTCTCACGACGACAACGGACACTTGTCTTAGTTCGGCTATGAATATGAAAACTGTTTAAGTGGCACAAGGGAAAGGCGAGATGGGGACCAAAATGCCGTAACCACAAGCAATCGATAACGTTAAAGAAGCACGCGATGGTTGCCGCTCTTGTTGGCTTAGCTTTGCGCAGTGGCATTACCATAGCCAATGAGGTTTAACCGAGGCGTGGTGATTGCTAATTGAAAACTTTTCCCAATATCCCGCATGACGGCGTGAAACATCGCCGGCGTTGCAATATTTGGAGGTTCCCACTGGGACCATGCCTAAAAATAGAAATCTGCTGAGCTCACGAAGACTGCGTCGAATGCAAGAAAAGCGCAAAAATTCTTGTTTGCTCGCTTCCGGATGGAGAAGAACCCTTTCGTGTAAAGCAGGACACATTATGCATCGCCTCTTTTCAACGCAACTGGTCACTTCCGCAGACGGTGGGCATTCTAGGTGTAAATGGCGAATCAGTGGTGGAGACAAAGCGCTCGTTGCGGCACTGGCCCTTACTCTCACGACGACAACGGACACTTGTCTTAGTTCGGCTATGAATATGAAAACTGTTTAAGTGGCACAAGGGAAAGGCGAGATGGGGACCAAAATGCCGTAACCACAAGCAATCGATAACGTTAAAGAAGCACGCGATGGTTGCCGCTCTTGTTGGCTTAGCTTTGCGCAGTGGCATTACCATAGCCAATGAGGTTTAACCGAGGCGTGGTGATTGCTAATTGAAAACTTTTCCCAATATCCCGCATGACGGCGTGAAACATCGCCGGCGTTGCAATATTTGGAGGTTCCCACTGGGACCATGCCTAAAAATAGAAATCTGCTGAGCTCACGAAGACTGCGTCGAATGCAAGAAAAGCGCAAAAATTCTTGTTTGCTCGCTTCCGGATGGAGAAGAACCCTTTCGTGTAAAGCAGGACACATTATGCATCGCCTCTTTTCAACGCAACTGGTCACTTCCGCAGACGGTGGGCATTCTAGGTGTAAATGGCGAATCAGTGGTGGAGACAAAGCGCTCGTTGCGGCACTGGCCCTTACTCTCACGACGACAACGGACACTTGTCTTAGTTCGGCTATGAATATGAAAACTGTTTAAGTGGCACAAGGGAAAGGCGAGATGGGGACCAAAATGCCGTAACCACAAGCAATCGATAACGTTAAAGAAGCACGCGATGGTTGCCGCTCTTGTTGGCTTAGCTTTGCGCAGTGGCATTACCATAGCCAATGAGGTTTAACCGAGGCGTGGTGATTGCTAATTGAAAACTTTTCCCCAATATCCCGCATGACGGCGTGAAACATCGCCGGCGTTGCAATATTTGGAGGTTCCCACTGGGACCATGCCTAAAAATAGAAATCTGCTGAGCTCACGAAGACTGCGTCGAATGCAAGAAAAGCGCAAAAATTCTTGTTTGCTCGCTTCCGGATGGAGAAGAACCCTTTCGTGTAAAGCAGGACACATTATGCATCGCCTCTTTTCAACGCAACTGGTCACTTCCGCAGACGGTGGGCATTCTAGGTGTAAATGGCGAATCAGTGGTGGAGACAAAGCGCTCGTTGCGGCACTGGCCCTTACTCTCACGACGACAACGGACACTTGTGTTAGTTCGGCTATGAATATGAAAACTGTTTAAGTGGCACAAGGGAAAGGCGAGATGGGGACCAAAATGCCGTAACCACAAGCAATCGATAACGTTAAAGAAGCACGCGATGGTTGCCGCTCTTGTTGGCTTAGCTTTGCGCAGTGGCATTACCATAGCCAATGAGGTTTAACCGAGGCGTGGTGATTGCTAATTGAAAACTTTTCCCAATATCCCGCATGACGGCGTGAAACATCGCCGGCGTTGCAATATTTGGAGGTTCCCACTGGGACCATGCCTAAAAATAGAAATCTGCTGAGCTCACGAAGACTGCGTCGAATGCAAGAAAAGCGCAAAAATTCTTGTTTGCTCGCTTCCGGATGGAGAAGAACCCTTTCGTGTAAAGCAGGACACATTATGCATCGCCTCTTTTCAACGCAACTGGTCGCTTCCGCAGACGGTGGGCATTCTAGGTGTAAATGGCGAATCAGTGGTGGAGACAAAGCGCTCGTTGCGGCACTGGCCCTTACTCTCACGACGACAACGGACACTTGTCTTAGTTCGGCTATGAATATGAAAACTGTTTAAGTGGCACAAGGGAAAGGCGAGATGGGGACCAAAATGCCGTAACCACAAGCAATCGATAACGTTAAAGAAGCACGCGATGGTTGCCGCTCTTGTTGGCTTAGCTTTGCGCAGTGGCATTACCATAGCCAATGAGGTTTAACCGAGGCGTGGTGATTGCTAATTGAAAACTTTTCCCAATATCCCGCATGACGGCGTGAAACATCGCCGGCGTTGCAATATTTGGAGGTTCCCACTGGGACCATGCCTAAAAATAGAAATCTGCTGAGCTCACGAAGACTGCGTCGAATGCAAGAAAAGCGCAAAAATTCTTGTTTGCTCGCTTCCGGATGGAGAAGAACCCTTTCGTGTAAAGCAGGACACATTATGCATCGCCTCTTTTCAACGCAACTGGTCACTTCCGCAGACGGTGGGCATTCTAGGTGTAAATGGCGAATCAGTGGTGGAGACAAAGCGCTCGTTGCGGCACTGGCCCTTACTCTCACGACGACAACGGACACTTGTCTTAGTTCGGCTATGAATATGAAAACTGTTTAAGTGGCACAAGGGAAAGGCGAGATGGGGACCAAAATGCCGTAACCACAAGCAATCGATAACGTTAAAGAAGCACGCGATGGTTGCCGCTCTTGTTGGCTTAGCTTTGCGCAGTGGCATTACCATAGCCAATGAGGTTTAACCGAGGCGTGGTGATTGCTAATTGAAAACTTTTCCCAATATCCCGCATGACGGCGTGAAACATCGCCGGCGTTGCAATATTTGGAGGTTCCCACTGGGACCATGCCTAAAAATAGAAATCTGCTGAGCTCACGAAGACTGCGTCGAATGCAAGAAAAGCGCAAAAATTCTTGTTTGCTCCTTTCCGGATGGAGAAGAACCCTTTCGTGTAAAGCAGGACACATTATGCATCGCCTCTTTTCAACGCAACTGGTCGCTTCCGCAGACGGTGGGCATTCTAGGTGTAAATGGCGAATCAGTGGTGGAGACAAAGCGCTCGTTGCGGCACTGGCCCTTACTCTCACGACGACAACGGACACTTGTCTTAGTTCGGCTATGAATATGAAAACTGTTTAAGTGGCACAAGGGAAAGGCGAGATGGGGACCAAAATGCCGTAACCACAAGCAATCGATAACGTTAAAGAAGCACGCGATGGTTGCCGCTCTTGTTGGCTTAGCTTTGCGCAGTGGCATTACCATAGCCAATGAGGTTTAACCGAGGCGTGGTGATTGCTAATTGAAAACTTTTCCCAATATCCCGCATGACGGCGTGAAACATCGCCGGCGTTGCAATATTTGGAGGTTCCCACTGGGACCATGCCTAAAAATAGAAATCTGCTGAGCTCACGAAGACTGCGTCGAATGCAAGAAAAGCGCAAAAATTCTTGTTTGCTCGCTTCCGGATGGAGAAGAACCCTTTCGTGTAAAGCAGGACACATTATGCATCGCCTCTTTTCAACGCAACTGGTCACTTCCGCAGACGGTGGGCATTCTAGGTGTAAATGGCGAATCAGTGGTGGAGACAAAGCGCTCGTTGCGGCACTGGCCCTTACTCTCACGACGACAACGGACACTTGTCTTAGTTCGGCTATGAATATGAAAACTGTTTAAGTGGCACAAGGGAAAGGTGAGATGGGGACCAAAATGCCGTAACCACAAGCAATCGATAACGTTAAAGAAGCACGCGATGGTTGCCGTTCTTGTTGGGTTAGCTTTGCGCAGTGGCATTACCATAGCCAATGAGGTTTAACCGAGGCGTGGTGATTGCTAATTGAAAACTTTTCCCACTATCCCGCATGACGGCGTGAAACATCGCCGGCGTTGCAATATTTGAAGGTTCCCACTGGGACCATGCCTAAAAATAGAAATCTGCTGAGCTCACGAAGACTGAGTCGAATGCAAGAAAAGCGCAAAAATTCTTGTTTGCTCGCTTCCGGATGGAGAAGAACCCTTTCGTGTAAAGCAGGACACATTATGCATCGCCTCTTTTCAACGCAACTGGTCACTTCCGCAGACGGTGGGCATTCTAGGTGTAAATGGCGAATCAGTGGTGGAGACAAAGCGCTCGTTGCGGCACTGGCCCTTACTCTCACGACGACAACGGACACTTGTCTTAGTTCGGCTATGAATATGAAAACTGTTTAAGTGGCACAAGGGAAAGGCGAGATGGGGACCAAAATGCCGTAACCACAAGCAATCGATAACGTTAAAGAAGCACGCGATGGTTGCCGTTCTTGTTGGGTTAGCTTTGCGCAGTGGCATTACCATAGCCAATGAGGTTTAACCGAGGCGTGGTGATTGCTAATTGAAAACTTTACCCAATATCCCGCATGACGGCGTGAAACATCGCCGGCGTTGTAATATTTGGAGGTTCTCACTGGGACCATGCCTAAAAATAGAAATCTGCTGAGCTCACGAAGACTGCGTCGAATGCAAGAAAAGCGCAAAAATTCTTGTTTGCTCGCTTCCGGATGGAGAAGAACCCTTTCGTGTAAAGCAGGACACATTATGCATCGCCTCTTTTCAACGCAACTGGTCACTTCCGCAGACGGTGGGCATTCTAGGTGTAAATGGCGAATCAGTGGTGGAGACAAAGCGCTCGTTGCGGCACTGGCCCTTACTCTCACGACGACAACGGACACTTGTCTTAGTTCGGCTATGAATATGAAAACTGTTTAAGTGGCACAAGGGAAAGGCGAGATGGGGACCAAAATGCCGTAACCACAAGCAATCGATAACGTTAAAGAAGCACGCGATGGTTGCCGCTCTTGTTGGCTTAGCTTTGCGCAGTGGCATTACCATAGCCAATGAGGTTTAACCGAGGCGTGGTGATTGCTAATTGAAAACTTTTCCCAATATCCCGCATGACGGCGTGAAACATCGCCGGCGTTGCAATATTTGGAGGTTCCCACTGGGACCATGCCTAAAAATAGAAATCTGCTGAGCTCACGAAGACTGCGTCGAATGCAAGAAAAGCGCAAAAATTCTTGTTTGCTCGCTTCCGGATGGAGAAGAACCCTTTCGTGTAAAGCAGGACACATTATGTATCGCCTCTTTTCAACGCAACTGGTCACTTCCGCAGACGGTGGGCATTCTAGGTGTAAATGGCGAATCAGTGGTGGAGACAAAGCGCTCGTTGCGGCACTGGCCCTTACTCTCACGACGACAACGGACACTTGTCTTAGTTCGGCTATGAATATGAAAACTGTTTAAGTGGCACAAGGGAAAGGCGAGATGGGGACCAAAATGCCGTAACCACAAGCAATCGATAACGTTAAAGAAGCACGCGATGGTTGCCGCTCTTGTTGGCTTAGCTTTGCGCAGTGGCATTATCATAGCCAATGAGGTTTAACCGAGGCGTGGTGATTGCTAATTGAAAACTTTTCCCAATATCCCGCATGACGGCGTGAAACATCGCCGGCGTTGCAATATTTGGAGGTTCCCACTGGGACCATGCCTAAAAATAGAAATCTGCTGAGCTCACGAAGACTGCGTCGAATGCAAGAAAAGCGCAAAAATTCTTGTTTGCTCGCTTCCGGATGGAGAAGAACCCTTTCGTGTAAAGCAGGACACATTATGCATCGCCTCTTTTCAACGCAACTGGTCACTTCCGCAGACGGTGGGCATTCTAGGTGTAAATGGCGAATCAGTGGTGGAGACAAAGCGCTCGTTGCGGCACTGGCCCTTACTCTCACGACGACAACGGACACTTGTCTTAGTTCGGCTATGAATATGAAAACTGTTTAAGTGGCACAAGGGAAAGGCGAGATGGGGACCAAAATGCCGTAACCACAAGCAATCGATAACGTTAAAGAAGCACGCGATGGTTGCCGCTCTTGTTGGCTTAGCTTTG
Organism: Hydractinia symbiolongicarpus; assembly: GCF_029227915.1. Classification (NCBI taxonomy): domain Eukaryota; kingdom Metazoa; phylum Cnidaria; class Hydrozoa; order Anthoathecata; family Hydractiniidae; genus Hydractinia; species Hydractinia symbiolongicarpus. The sequence continues at coordinate 21,664,755 of NC_079881.1, forward strand.
CGCAGTGGCATTACCATAGCCAATGAGGTTTAACCGAGGCGTGGTGATTGCTAATTGAAAACTTTTCCCAATATCCCGCATGACGGCGTGAAACATCGCCGGCGTTGCAATATTTGGAGGTTCCCACTGGGACCATGCCTAAAAATAGAAATCTGCTGAGCTCACGAAGACTGCGTCGAATGCAAGAAAAGCGCAAAAATTCTTGTTTGCTCGCTTCCGGATGGAGAAGAACCCTTTCGTGTAAAGCAGGACACATTATGCATCGCCTCTTTTCAACGCAACTGGTCACTTCCGCAGACGGTGGGCATTCTAGGTGTAAATGGCGAATCAGTGGTGGAGACAAAGCGCTCGTTGCGGCACTGGCCCTTACTCTCACGACGACAACGGACACTTGTCTTAGTTCGGCTATGAATATGAAAACTGTTTAAGTGGCACAAGGGAAAGGCGAGATGGGGACCAAAATGCCGTAACCACAAGCAATCGATAACGTTAAAGAAGCACGCGATGGTTGCCGCTCTTGTTGGCTTAGCTTTGCGCAGTGGCATTACCATAGCCAATGAGGTTTAACCGAGGCGTGGTGATTGCTAATTGAAAACTTTTCCCAATATCCCGCATGACGGCGTGAAACATCGCCGGCGTTGCAATATTTGGAGGTTCCCACTGGGACCATGCCTAAAAATAGAAATCTGCTGAGCTCACGAAGACTGCGTCGAATGCAAGAAAAGCGCAAAAATTCTTGTTTGCTCGCTTCCGGATGGAGAAGAACCCTTTCGTGTAAAGCAGGACACATTATGCATCGCCTCTTTTCAACGCAACTGGTCACTTCCGCAGACGGTGGGCATTCTAGGTGTAAATGGCGAATCAGTGGTGGAGACAAAGCGCTCGTTGCGGCACTGGCCCTTACTCTCACGACGACAACGGACACTTGTCTTAGTTCGGCTATGAATATGAAAACTGTTTAAGTGGCACAAGGGAAAGGCGAGATGGGGACCAAAATGCCGTAACCACAAGCAATCGATAACGTTAAAGAAGCACGCGATGGTTGCCGCTCTTGTTGGCTTAGCTTTGCGCAGTGGCATTACCATAGCCAATGAGGTTTAACCGAGGCGTGGTGATTGCTAATTGAAAACTTTTCCCAATATCCCGCATGACGGCGTGAAACATCGCCGGCGTTGCAATATTTGGAGGTTCCCACTGGGACCATGCCTAAAAATAGAAATCTGCTGAGCTCACGAAGACTGCGTCGAATGCAAGAAAAGCGCAAAAATTCTTGTTTGCTCGCTTCCGGATGGAGAAGAACCCTTTCGTGTAAAGCAGGACACATTATGCATCGCCTCTTTTCAACGCAACTGGTCACTTCCGCAGACGGTGGGCATTCTAGGTGTAAATGGCGAATCAGTGGTGGAGACAAAGCGCTCGTTGCGGCACTGGCCCTTACTCTCACGACGACAACGGACACTTGTCTTAGTTCGGCTATGAATATGAAAACTGTTTAAGTGGCACAAGGGAAAGGCGAGATGGGGACCAAAATGCCGTAACCACAAGCAATCGATAACGTTAAAGAAGCACGCGATGGTTGCCGCTCTTGTTGGCTTAGCTTTGCGCAGTGGCATTACCATAGCCAATGAGGTTTAACCGAGGCGTGGTGATTGCTAATTGAAAACTTTTCCCAATATCCCGCATGACGGCGTGAAACATCGCCGGCGTTGCAATATTTGGAGGTTCCCACTGGGACCATGCCTAAAAATAGAAATCTGCTGAGCTCACGAAGACTGCGTCGAATGCAAGAAAAGCGCAAAAATTCTTGTTTGCTCGCTTCCGGATGGAGAAGAACCCTTTCGTGTAAAGCAGGACACATTATGCATCGCCTCTTTTCAACGCAACTGGTCACTTCCGCAGACGGTGGGCATTCTAGGTGTAAATGGCGAATCAGTGGTGGAGACAAAGCGCTCGTTGCGGCACTGGCCCTTACTCTCACGACGACAACGGACACTTGTCTTAGTTCGGCTATGAATATGAAAACTGTTTAAGTGGCACAAGGGAAAGGCGAGATGGGGACCAAAATGCCGTAACCACAAGCAATCGATAACGTTAAAGAAGCACGCGATGGTTGCCGCTCTTGTTGGCTTAGCTTTGCGCAGTGGCATTACCATAGCCAATGAGGTTTAACCGAGGCGTGGTGATTGCTAATTGAAAACTTTTCCCAATATCCCGCATGACGGCGTGAAACATCGCCGGCGTTGCAATATTTGGAGGTTCCCACTGGGACCATGCCTAAAAATAGAAATCTGCTGAGCTCACGAAGACTGCGTCGAATGCAAGAAAAGCGCAAAAATTCTTGTTTGCTCGCTTCCGGATGGAGAAGAACCCTTTCGTGTAAAGCAGGACACATTATGCATCGCCTCTTTTCAACGCAACTGGTCACTTCCGCAGACGGTGGGCATTCTAGGTGTAAATGGCGAATCAGTGGTGGAGACAAAGCGCTCGTTGCGGCACTGGCCCTTACTCTCACGACGACAACGGACACTTGTCTTAGTTCGGCTATGAATATGAAAACTGTTTAAGTGGCACAAGGGAAAGGCGAGATGGGGACCAAAATGCCGTAACCACAAGCAATCGATAACGTTAAAGAAGCACGCGATGGTTGCCGCTCTTGTTGGCTTAGCTTTGCGCAGTGGCATTACCATAGCCAATGAGGTTTAACCGAGGCGTGGTGATTGCTAATTGAAAACTTTTCCCAATATCCCGCATGACGGCGTGAAACATCGCCGGCGTTGCAATATTTGGAGGTTCCCACTGGGACCATGCCTAAAAATAGAAATCTGCTGAGCTCACGAAGACTGCGTCGAATGCAAGAAAAGCGCAAAAATTCTTGTTTGCTCGCTTCCGGATGGAGAAGAACCCTTTCGTGTAAAGCAGGACACATTATGCATCGCCTCTTTTCAACGCAACTGGTCACTTCCGCAGACGGTGGGCATTCTAGGTGTAAATGGCGAATCAGTGGTGGAGACAAAGCGCTCGTTGCGGCACTGGCCCTTACTCTCACGACGACAACGGACACTTGTCTTAGTTCGGCTATGAATATGAAAACTGTTTAAGTGGCACAAGGGAAAGGCGAGATGGGGACCAAAATGCCGTAACCACAAGCAATCGATAACGTTAAAGAAGCACGCGATGGTTGCCGCTCTTGTTGGCTTAGCTTTGCGCAGTGGCATTACCATAGCCAATGAGGTTTAACCGAGGCGTGGTGATTGCTAATTGAAAACTTTTCCCAATATCCCGCATGACGGCGTGAAACATCGCCGGCGTTGCAATATTTGGAGGTTCCCACTGGGACCATGCCTAAAAATAGAAATCTGCTGAGCTCACGAAGACTGCGTCGAATGCAAGAAAAGCGCAAAAATTCTTGTTTGCTCGCTTCCGGATGGAGAAGAACCCTTTCGTGTAAAGCAGGACACATTATGCATCGCCTCTTTTCAACGCAACTGGTCACTTCCGCAGACGGTGGGCATTCTAGGTGTAAATGGCGAATCAGTGGTGGAGACAAAGCGCTCGTTGCGGCACTGGCCCTTACTCTCACGACGACAACGGACACTTGTCTTAGTTCGGCTATGAATATGAAAACTGTTTAAGTGGCACAAGGGAAAGGCGAGATGGGGACCAAAATGCCGTAACCACAAGCAATCGATAACGTTAAAGAAGCACGCGATGGTTGCCGCTCTTGTTGGCTTAGCTTTGCGCAGTGGCATTACCATAGCCAATGAGGTTTAACCGAGGCGTGGTGATTGCTAATTGAAAACTTTTCCCAATATCCCGCATGACGGCGTGAAACATCGCCGGCGTTGCAATATTTGGAGGTTCCCACTGGGACCATGCCTAAAAATAGAAATCTGCTGAGCTCACGAAGACTGCGTCGAATGCAAGAATAGCGCAAAAATTCTTGTTTGCTCGCTTCCGGATGGAGAAGAACCCTTTCGTGTAAAGCAGGACACATTATGCATCGCCTCTTTTCAACGCAACTGGTCACTTCCGCAGACGGTGGGCATTCTAGGTGTAAATGGCGAATCAGTGGTGGAGACAAAGCGCTCGTTGCGGCACTGGCCCTTACTCTCACGACGACAACGGACACTTGTCTTAGTTCGGCTATGAATATGAAAACTGTTTAAGTGGCACAAGGGAAAGGCGAGATGGGGACCAAAATACCGTAACCACAAGCATTCGATAACGTTAAAGAAGCACGCGATGGTTGCCGCTCTTGTTGGCTTAGCTTTGCGCAGTGGCATTACCATAGCCAATGAGGTTTAACCAAGGCGTGGTGATTGCTAATTGAAAACTTTTCCCAATATCCCGCATGACGGCGTGAAACATCGCCGGCGTTGCAATATTTGGAGGTTCCCACTGGGACCATGCCTAAAAATAGAAATCTGCTGAGCTCACGAAGACTGCGTCGAATGCAAGAAAAGCGCAAAAATTCTTGTTTGCTCGCTTCCGGATGGAGAAGAACCCTTTCGTGTAAAGCAGGACACATTATGCATCGCCTCTTTTCAACGCAACTAGTCACTTCCGCAGACGGTGGGCATTCTAGGTGTAAATGGCGAATCAGTGGTGGACACAAAGCGCTCGTTGCGGCACTGGCCCTTACTCTCACGACGACAACGGACACTTGTCTTAGTTCGGCTATGAATATGAAAACTGTTTAAGTGGCACAAGGGAAAGGCGAGATGGGGACCAAAATGCCGTAACCACAAGCAATCGATAACGTTAAAGAAGCACGCGATGGTTGCCGCTCTTGTTGGCTTAGCTTTGCGCAGTGGCATTACCATAGCCAATGAGGTTTAACCGAGGCGTGGTGATTGCTAATTGAAAACTTTTCCCAATATCCCGCATGACGGCGTGAAACATCGCCGGCGTTGCAATATTTGGAGGTTCCCACTGGGACCATGCCTAAAAATAGAAATCTGCTGAGCTCACGAAGACTGCGTCGAATGCAAGAAAAGCGCAAAAATTCTTGTTTGCTCGCTTCCGGATGGAGAAGAACCCTTTCGTGTAAAGCAGGACACATTATGCATCGCCTCTTTTCAACGCAACTGGTCGCTTCCGCAGACGGTGGGCATTCTAGGTGTAAATGGCGAATCAGTGGTGGAGACAAAGCGCTCGTTGCGGCACTGGCCCTTACTCTCACGACGACAACGGACACTTGTCTTAGTTCGGCTATGAATATGAAAACTGTTTAAGTGGCACAAGGGAAAGGCGAGATGGGGACCAAAATGCCGTAACCACAAGCAATCGATAACGTTAAAGAAGCACGCGATGGTTGCCGCTCTTGTTGGCTTAGCTTTGCGCAGTGGCATTACCATAGCCAATGAGGTTTAACCGAGGCGTGGTGATTGCTAATTGAAAACTTTTCCCAATATCCCGCATGACGGCGTGAAACATCGCCGGCGTTGCAATATTTGGAGGTTCCCACTGGGACCATGCCTAAAAATAGAAATCTGCTGAGCTCACGAAGACTGCGTCGAATGCAAGAAAAGCGCAAAAATTCTTGTTTGCTCGCTTCCGGATGGAGAAGAACCCTTTCGTGTAAAGCAGGACACATTATGCATCGCCTCTTTTCAACGCAACTGGTCACTTCCGCAGACGGTGGGCATTCTAGGTGTAAATGGCGAATCAGTGGTGGAGACAAAGCGCTCGTTGCGGCACTGGCCCTTACTCTCACGACGACAACGGACACTTGTCTTAGTTCGGCTATGAATATGAAAACTGTTTAAGTGGCACAAGGGAAAGGTGAGATGGGGACCAAAATGCCGTAACCACAAGCAATCGATAACGTTAAAGAAGCACGCGATGGTTGCCGTTCTTGTTGGGTTAGCTTTGCGCAGTGGCATTACCATAGCCAATGAGGTTTAACCGAGGCGTGGTGATTGCTAATTGAAAACTTTTCCCACTATCCCGCATGACGGCGTGAAACATCGCCGGCGTTGCAATATTTGAAGGTTCCCACTGGGACCATGCCTAAAAATAGAAATCTGCTGAGCTCACGAAGACTGCGTCGAATGCAAGAAAAGCGCAAAAATTCTTGTTTGCTCGCTTCCGGATGGAGAAGAACCCTTTCGTGTAAAGCAGGACACATTATGCATCGCCTCTTTTCAACGCAACTGGTCACTTCCGCAGACGGTGGGCATTCTAGGTGTAAATGGCGAATCAGTGGTGGAGACAAAGCGCTCGTTGCGGCACTGGCCCTTACTCTCACGACGACAACGGACACTTGTCTTAGTTCGGCTATGAATATGAAAACTGTTTAAGTGGCACAAGGGAAAGGCGAGATGGGGACCAAAATGCCGTAACCACAAGCAATCGATAACGTTAAAGAAGCACGCGATGGTTGCCGTTCTTGTTGGGTTAGCTTTGCGCAGTGGCATTACCATAGCCAATGAGGTTTAACCGAGGCGTGGTGATTGCTAATTGAAAACTTTACCCAATATCCCGCATGACGGCGTGAAACATCGCCGGCGTTGTAATATTTGGAGGTTCTCACTGGGACCATGCCTAAAAATAGAAATCTGCTGAGCTCACGAAGACTGCGTCGAATGCAAGAAAAGCGCAAAAATTCTTGTTTGCTCGCTTCCGGATGGAGAAGAACCCTTTCGTGTAAAGCAGGACACATTATGCATCGCCTCTTTTCAACGCAACTGGTCACTTCCGCAGACGGTGGGCATTCTAGGTGTAAATGGCGAATCAGTGGTGGAGACAAAGCGCTCGTTGCGGCACTGGCCCTTACTCTCACGACGACAACGGACACTTGTCTTAGTTCGGCTATGAATATGAAAACTGTTTAAGTGGCACAAGGGAAAGGCGAGATGGGGACCAAAATGCCGTAACCACAAGCAATCGATAACGTTAAAGAAGCACGCGATGGTTGCCGCTCTTGTTGGCTTAGCTTTGCGCAGTGGCATTACCATAGCCAATGAGGTTTAACGGAGGCGTGGTGATTGCTAATTGAAAACTTTTCCCAATATCCCGCATGACGGCGTGAAACATCGCCGGCGTTGCAATATTTGGAGGTTCCCACTGGGACCATGCCTAAAAATAGAAATCTGCTGAGCTCACGAAGACTGCGTCGAATGCAAGAAAAGCGCAAAAATTCTTGTTTGCTCGCTTCCGGATGGAGAAGAACCCTTTCGTGTAAAGCAGGACACATTATGCATCGCCTCTTTTCAACGCAACTAGTCACTTCCGCAGACGGTGGGCATTCTAGGTGTAAATGGCGAATCAGTGGTGGAGACAAAGCGCTCGTTGCGGCACTGGCCCTTACTCTCACGACGACAACGGACACTTGTCTTAGTTCGGCTATGAATATGAAAACTGTTTAAGTGGCACAAGGGAAAGGCGAGATGGGGACCAAAATGCCGTAACCACAAGCAATCGATAACGTTAAAGAAGCACGCGATGGTTGCCGCTCTTGTTGGCTTAGCTTTGCGCAGTGGCATTACCATAGCCAATGAGGTTTAACCGAGGCGTGGTGATTGCTAATTGAAAACTTTTCCCAATATCCCGCATGACGGCGTGAAACATCGCCGGCGTTGCAATATTTGGAGGTTCCCACTGGGACCATGCCTAAAAATAGAAATCTGCTGAGCTCACGAAGACTGCGTCGAATGCAAGAAAAGCGCAAAAATTCTTGTTTGCTCGCTTCCGGATGGAGAAGAACCCTTTCGTGTAAAGCAGGACACATTATGCATCGCCTCTTTTCAACGCAACTGGTCACTTCCGCAGACGGTGGGCATTCTAGGTGTAAATGGCGAATCAGTGGTGGAGACAAAGCGCTCGTTGCGGCACTGGCCCTTACTCTCACGACGACAACGGACACTTGTCTTAGTTCGGCTATGAATATGAAAACTGTTTAAGTGGCACAAGGGAAAGGCGAGATGGGGACCAAAATGCCGTAACCACAAGCAATCGATAACGTTAAAGAAGCACGCGATGGTTGCCGCTCTTGTTGGCTTAGCTTTGCGCAGTGGCATTACCATAGCCAATGAGGTTTAACCGAGGCGTGGTGATTGCTAATTGAAAACTTTTCCCAATATCCCGCATGACGGCGTGAAACATCGCCGGCGTTGCAATATTTGGAGGTTCCCACTGGGACCATGCCTATAAATAGAAATCTGCTGAGCTCACGAAGACTGCGTCGAATGCAAGAAAAGCGCAAAAATTCTTGTTTGCTCGCTTCCGGATGGAGAAGAACCCTTTCGTGTAAAGCAGGACACATTATGCATCGCCTCTTTTCAACGCAACTGGTCACTTCCGCAGACGGTGGGCATTCTAGGTGTAAATGGCGAATCAGTGGTGGAGACAAAGCGCTCGTTGCGGCACTGGCCCTTACTCTCACGACGACAACGGACACTTGTCTTAGTTCGGCTATGAATATGAAAACTGTTTAAGTGGCACAAGGGAAAGGCGAGATGGGAACCAAAATGCCGTAACCACAAGCAATCGATAACGTTAAAGAAGCACGCGATGGTTGCCGTTCTTGTTGGGTTAGCTTTGCGCAGTGGCATTACCATAGCCAATGAGGTTTAACCGAGGCGTGGTGATTGCTAATTGAAAACTTTTCCCAATATCCCGCATGACGGCGTGAAACATCGCCGGCGTTGCAATATTTGGAGGTTCCCACTGGGACCATGCCTAAAAATAGAAATCTGCTGAGCTCACGAAGACTGCGTCGAATGCAAGAAAAGCGCAAAAATTCTTGTTTGCTCGCTTCCGGATGGAGAAGAACCCTTTCGTGTAAAGCAGGACACATTATGCATCGCCTCTTTTCAACGCAACTGGTCACTTCCGCAGACGGTGGGCATTCTAGGTGTAAATGGCGAATCAGTGGTGGAGACAAAGCGCTCGTTGCGGCACTGGCCCTTACTCTCACGACGACAACGGACACTTGTCTTAGTTCGGCTATGAATATGAAAACTGTTTAAGTGGCACAAGGGAAAGGCGAGATGGGGACCAAAATGCCGTAACCACAAGCAATCGATAACGTTAAAGAAGCACGCGATGGTTGCCGCTCTTGTTGGCTTAGCTTTGCGCAGTGGCATTACCATAGCCAATGAGGTTTAACCGAGGCGTGGTGATTGCTAATTGAAAACTTTTCCCAATATCCCGCATGACGGCGTGAAACATCGCCGGCGTTGCAATATTTGGAGGTTCCCACTGGGACCATGCCTAAAAATAGAAATCTGCTGAGCTCACGAAGACTGCGTCGAATGCAAGAAAAGCGCAAAAATTCTTGTTTGCTCGCTTCCGGATGGAGAAGAACCCTTTCGTGTAAAGCAGGACACATTATGCATCGCCTCTTTTCAACGCAACTGGTCGCTTCCGCAGACGGTGGGCATTCTAGGTGTAAATGGCGAATCAGTGGTGGAGACAAAGCGCTCGTTGCGGCACTGGCCCTTACTCTCACGACGACAACGGACACTTGTCTTAGTTCGGCTATGAATATGAAAACTGTTTAAGTGGCACAAGGGAAAGGCGAGATGGGGACCAAAATGCCGTAACCACAAGCAATCGATAACGTTAAAGAAGCACGCGATGGTTGCCGCTCTTGTTGGGTTAGCTTTGCGCAGTGGCATTACCATAGCCAATGAGGTTTAACCGAGGCGTGGTGATTGCTAATTGAAAACTTTTCCCAATATCCCGCATGACGGCGTGAGACATCGCTGGCGTTGCAATATTTGGAGGTTCCCACTTGGACCATGCCTAAAAATAGAAATCTGCTGAGCTCACGAAGACTGCGTCGAATGCAAGAAAAGCGCAAAAATTCTTGTTTGCTCGCTTCCGGATGGAGAAGAACCCTTTCGTGTAAAGCAGGACACATTATGCATCGCCTCTTTTCAACGCAACTGGTCACTTCCGCAGACGGTGGGCATTCTAGGTGTAAATGGCGAATCAGTGGTGGAGACAAAGCGCTCGTTGCGGCACTGGCCCTTACTCTCACGACGACAACGGACACTTGTCTTAGTTCGGCTATGAATATGAAAACTGTTTAAGTGGCACAAGGGAAAGGCGAGATGGGGACCAAAATGCCGTAACCACAAGCAATCGATAACGTTAAAGAAGCACGCGATGGTTGCCGCTCTTGTTGGCTTAGCTTTGCGCAGTGGCATTACCATAGCCAATGAGGTTTAACCAAGGCGTGGTGATTGCTAATTGAAAACTTTTCCCAATATCCCGCATGACGGCGTGAAACATCGCCGGCGTTGCAATATTTGGAGGTTCCCACTGGGACCATGCCTAAAAATAGAAATCTGCTGAGCTCACGAAGACTGCGTCGAATGCAAGAAAAGCGCAAAAATTCTTGTTTGCTCGCTTCCGGATGGAGAAGAACCCTTTCGTGTAAAGCAGGACACATTATGCATCGCCTCTTTTCAACGCAACTGGTCACTTCCGCAGACGGTGGGCATTCTAGGTGTAAATGGCGAATCAGTGGTGGAGACAAAGCGCTCGTTGCGGCACTGGCCCTTACTCTCACGACGACAACGGACACTTGTCTTAGTTCGGCTATGAATATGAAAACTGTTTAAGTGGCACAAGGGAAAGGCGAGATGGGGACCAAAATGCCGTAACCACAAGCAATCGATAACGTTAAAGAAGCACGCGATGGTTGCCGCTCTTGTTGGCTTAGCTTTGCGCAGTGGCATTACCATAGCCAATGAGGTTTAACCGAGGCGTGGTGATTGCTAATTGAAAACTTTTCCCAATATCCCGCATGACGGCGTGAAACATCGCCGGCGTTGCAATATTTGGAGGTTCCCACTGGGACCATGCCTAAAAATAGAAATCTGCTGAGCTCACGAAGACTGCGTCGAATGCAAGAAAAGCGCAAAAATTCTTGTTTGCTCGCTTCCGGATGGAGAAGAACCCTTTCGTGTAAAGCAGGACACATTATGCATCGCCTCTTTTCAACGCAACTGGTCACTTCCGCAGACGGTGGGCATTCTAGGTGTAAATGGCGAATCAGTGGTGGAGACAAAGCGCTCGTTGCGGCACTGGCCCTTACTCTCACGACGACAACGGACACTTGTCTTAGTTCGGCTATGAATATGAAAACTGTTTAAGTGGCACAAGGGAAAGGCGAGATGGGGACCAAAATGCCGTAACCACAAGCAATCGATAACGTTAAAGAAGCACGCGATGGTTGCCGCTCTTGTTGGGTTAGCTTTGCGCAGTGGCATTACCATAGCCAATGAGGTTTAACCGAGGCGTGGTGATTGCTAATTGAAAACTTTTCCCAATATCCCGCATGACGGCGTGAAACATCGCCGGCGTTGCAATATTTGGAGGTTCCCACTGGGACCATGCCTAAAAATAGAAATCTGCTGAGCTCACGAAGACTGCGTCGAATGCAAGAAAAGCGCAAAAATTCTTGTTTGCTCGCTTCCGGATGGAGAAGAACCCTTTCGTGTAAAGCAGGACACATTATGCACCGCCTCTTTTCAACGCAACTGGTCACTTCCGCAGACGGTGGGCATTCTAGGTGTAAATGGCGAATCAGTGGTGGAGACAAAGCGCTCGTTGCGGCACTGGCCCTTACTCTCACGACGACAACGGACACTTGTCTTAGTTCGGCTATGAATATGAAAACTGTTTAAGTGGCACAAGGGAAAGGCGAGATGGGGACCAAAATGCCGTAACCACAAGCATTCGATAACGTTAAAGAAGCACGCGATGGTTGCCGCTCTTGTTGGCTTAGCTTTGCGCAGTGGCATTACCATAGCCAATGAGGTTTAACCGAGGCGTGGTGATTGCTAATTGAAAACTTTTCCCAATATCCCGCATGACGGCGTGAAACATCGCCGGCGTTGCAATATTTGGAGGTTCCCACTGGGACCATGCCTAAAAATAGAAATCTGCTGAGCTCACGAAGACTGCGTCGAATGCAAGAAAAGCGCAAAAATTCTTGTTTGCTCGCTTCCGGATGGAGAAGAACCCTTTCGTGTAAAGCAGGACACATTATGCATCGCCTCTTTTCAACGCAACTGGTCACTTCCGCAGACGGTGGGCATTCTAGGTGTAAATGGCGAATCAGTGGTGGAGACAAAGCGCTCGTTGCGGCACTGGCCCTTACTCTCACGACGACAACGGACACTTGTCTTAGTTCGGCTATGAATATGAAAACTGTTTAAGTGGCACAAGGGAAAGGCGAGATGGGGACCAAAATGCCGTAACCACAAGCAATCGATAACGTTAAAGAAGCACGCGATGGTTGCCGCTCTTGTTGGCTTAGCTTTGCGCAGTGGCATTACCATAGCCAATGAGGTTTAACCGAGGCGTGGTGATTGCTAATTGAAAACTTTTCCCAATATCCCGCATGACGGCGTGAAACATCGCCGGCGTTGCAATATTTGGAGGTTCCCACTGGGACCATGCCTAAAAATAGAAATCTGCTGAGCTCACGAAGACTGCGTCGAATGCAAGAAAAGCGCAAAAATTCTTGTTTGCTCGCTTCCGGATGGAGAAGAACCCTTTCGTGTAAAGCAGGACACATTATGCATCGCCTCTTTTCAACGCAACTGGTCGCTTCCGCAGACGGTGGGCATTCTAGGTGTAAATGGCGAATCAGTGGTGGAGACAAAGCGCTCGTTGCGGCACTGGCCCTTACTCTCACGACGACAACGGACACTTGTCTTAGTTCGGCTATGAATATGAAAACTGTTTAAGTGGCACAAGGGAAAGGCGAGATGGGGACCAAAATGCCGTAACCACAAGCAATCGATAACGTTAAAGAAGCACGCGATGGTTGCCGCTCTTGTTGGGTTAGCTTTGCGCAGTGGCATTACCATAGCCAATGAGGTTTAACCGAGGCGTGGTGATTGCTAATTGAAAACTTTTCCCAATATCCCGCATGACGGCGTGAGACATCGCTGGCGTTGCAATATTTGGAGGTTCCCACTTGGACCATGCCTAAAAATAGAAATCTGCTGAGCTCACGAAGACTGCGTCGAATGCAAGAAAAGCGCAAAAATTCTTGTTTGCTCGCTTCCGGATGGAGAAGAACCCTTTCGTGTAAAGCAGGACACATTATGCATCGCCTCTTTTCAACGCAACTGGTCACTTCCGCAGACGGTGGGCATTCTAGGTGTAAATGGCGAATCAGTGGTGGAGACAAAGCGCTCGTTGCGGCACTGGCCCTTACTCTCACGACGACAACGGACACTTGTCTTAGTTCGGCTATGAATATGAAAACTGTTTAAGTGGCACAAGGGAAAGGCGAGATGGGGACCAAAATGCCGTAACCACAAGCAATCGATAACGTTAAAGAAGCACGCGATGGTTGCCGCTCTTGTTGGCTTAGCTTTGCGCAGTGGCATTACCATAGCCAATGAGGTTTAACCGAGGCGTGGTGATTGCTAATTGAAAACTTTTCCCAATATCCCGCATGACGGCGTGAAACATCGCCGGCGTTGCAATATTTGGAGGTTCCCACTGGGACCATGCCTAAAAATAGAAATCTGCTGAGCTCACGAAGACTGCGTCGAATGCAAGAAAAGCGCAAAAATTCTTGTTTGCTCGCTTCCGGATGGAGAAGAACCCTTTCGTGTAAAGCAGGACACATTATGCATCGCCTCTTTTCAACGCAACTGGTCACTTCCGCAGACGGTGGGCATTCTAGGTGTAAATGGCGAATCAGTGGTGGAGACAAAGCGCTCGTTGCGGCACTGGCCCTTACTCTCACGACGACAACGGACACTTGTCTTAGTTCGGCTATGAATATGAAAACTGTTTAAGTGGCACAAGGGAAAGGCGAGATGGGGACCAAAATGCCGTAACCACAAGCAATCGATAACGTTAAAGAAGCACGCGATGGTTGCCGCTCTTGTTGGGTTAGCTTTGCGCAGTGGCATTACCATAGCCAATGAGGTTTAACCGAGGCGTGGTGATTGCTAATTGAAAACTTTTCCCAATATCCCGCATGACGGCGTGAAACATCGCCGGCGTTGCAATATTTGGAGGTTCCCACTGGGACCATGCCTAAAAATAGAAATCTGCTGAGCTCACGAAGACTGCGTCGAATGCAAGAAAAGCGCAAAAATTCTTGTTTGCTCGCTTCCGGATGGAGAAGAACCCTTTCGTGTAAAGCAGGACACATTATGCATCGCCTCTTTTCAACGCAACTGGTCACTTCCGCAGACGGTGGGCATTCTAGGTGTAAATGGCGAATCAGTGGTGGAGACAAAGCGCTCGTTGCGGCACTGGCCCTTACTCTCACGACGACAACGGACACTTGTCTTAGTTCGGCTATGAATATGAAAACTGTTTAAGTGGCACAAGGGAAAGGCGAGATGGGGACCAAAATGCCGTAACCACAAGCAATCGATAACGTTAAAGAAGCACGCGATGGTTGCCGCTCTTGTTGGCTTAGCTTTGCGCAGTGGCATTACCATAGCCAATGAGGTTTAAGCGAGGCGTGGTGATTGCTAATTGAAAACTTTTCCCAATATCCCGCATGACGGCGTGAAACATCGCCGGCGTTGCAATATTTGGAGGTTCCCACTGGGACCATGCCTAAAAATAGAAATCTGCTGAGCTCACGAAGACTGCGTCGAATGCAAGAAAAGCGCAAAAATTCTTGTTTGCTCGCTTCCGGATGGAGAAGAACCCTTTCGTGTAAAGCAGGACACATTATGCATCGCCTCTTTTCAACGCAACTGGTCACTTCCGCAGACGGTGGGCATTCTAGGTGTAAATGGCGAATCAGTGGTGGAGACAAAGCGCTCGTTGCGGCACTGGCCCTTACTCTCACGACGACAACGGACACTTGTCTTAGTTCGGCTATGAATATGAAAACTGTTTAAGTGGCACAAGGGAAAGGCGAGATGGGGACCAAAATGCCGTAACCACAAGCAATCGATAACGTTAAAGAAGCACGCGATGGTTGCCGCTCTTGTTGGCTTAGCTTTGCGCAGTGGCATTACCATAGCCAATGAGGTTTAACCGAGGCGTGGTGATTGCTAATTGAAAACTTTTCCCAATATCCCGCATGACGGCGTGAAACATCGCCGGCGTTGCAATATTTGGAGGTTCCCACTGGGACCATGCCTAAAAATAGAAATCTGCTGAGCTCACGAAGACTGCGTCGAATGCAAGAAAAGCGCAAAAATTCTTGTTTGCTCGCTTCCGGATGGAGAAGAACCCTTTCGTGTAAAGCAGGACACATTATGCATCGCCTCTTTTCAACGCAACTGGTCACTTCCGCAGACGGTGGGCATTCTAGGTGTAAATGGCGAATCAGTGGTGGAGACAAAGCGCTCGTTGCGGCACTGGCCCTTACTCTCACGACGACAACGGACACTTGTCTTAGTTCGGCTATGAATATGAAAACTGTTTAAGTGGCACAAGGGAAAGGCGAGATGGGGACCAAAATGCCGTAACCACAAGCAATCGATAACGTTAAAGAAGCACGCGATGGTTGCCGCTCTTGTTGGCTTAGCTTTGCGCAGTGGCATTACCATAGCCAATGAGGTTTAACCAAGGCGTGGTGATTGCTAATTGAAAACCTTTCCCAATATCCCGCATGACGGCGTGAAACATCGCCGGCGTTGCAATATTTGGAGGTTCCCACTGGGACCATGCCTAAAAATAGAAATCTGCTGAGCTCACGAAGACTGCGTCGAATGCAAGAAAAGCGCAAAAATTCTTGTTTGCTCGCTTCCGGATGGAGAAGAACCCTTTCGTGTAAAGCAGGACACATTATGCATCGCCTCTTTTCAACGCAACTGGTCACTTCCGCAGACGGTGGGCATTCTAGGTGTAAATGGCGAATCAGTGGTGGAGACAAAGCGCTCGTTGCGGCACTGGCCCTTACTCTCACGACGACAACGGACACTTGTCTTAGTTCGGCTATGAATATGAAAACTGTTTAAGGGCACAAGGGAAAGGCGAGATGGGGACCAAAATGCCGTAACCACAAGCAATCGATAACGTTAAAGAAGCACGCGATGGTTGCCGTTCTTGTTGGGTTAGCTTTGCGCAGTGGCATTACCATAGCCAATGAGGTTTAACCGAGGCGTGGTGATTGCTAATTGAAAACTTTTCCCAATATCCCGCATGACGGCGTGAAACATCGCCGGCGTTGCAATATTTGGAGGTTCCCACTGGGACCATGCCTAAAAATAGAAATCTGCTGAGCTCACGAAGACTGCGTCGAATGCAAGAAAAGCGCAAAAATTCTTGTTTGCTCGCTTCCGGATGGAGAAGAACCCTTTCGTGTAAAGCAGGACACATTATGCATCGCCTCTTTTCAACGCAACTGGTCACTTCCGCAGACGGTGGGCATTCTAGGTGTAAATGGCGAATCAGTGGTGGAGACAAAGCGCTCGTTGCGGCACTGGCCCTTACTCTCACGACGACAACGGACACTTGTCTTAGTTCGGCTATGAATATGAAAACTGTTTAAGTGGCACAAGGGAAAGGCGAGATGGGGACCAAAATGCCGTAACCACAAGCAATCGATAACGTTAAAGAAGCACGCGATGGTTGCCGCTCTTGTTGGCTTAGCTTTGCGCAGTGGCATTACCATAGCCAATGAGGTTTAACCAAGGCGTGGTGATTGCTAATTGAAAACGTTTCCCAATATCCCGCATGACGGCGTGAAACATCGCCGGCGTTGCAATATTTGGAGGTTCCCACTGGGACCATGCCTAAAAATAGAAATCTGCTGAGCTCACGAAGACTGCGTCGAATGCAAGAAAAGCGCAAAAATTCTTGTTTGCTCGCTTCCGGATGGAGAAGAACCCTTTCGTGTAAAGCAGGACACATTATGCATCGCCTCTTTTCAACGCAACTGGTCACTTCCGCAGACGGTGGGCATTCTAGGTGTAAATGGCGAATCAGTGGTGGAGACAAAGCGCTCGTTGCGGCACTGGCCCTTACTCTCACGACGACAACGGACACTTGTCTTAGTTCGGCTATGAATATGAAAACTGTTTAAGTGGCACAAGGGAAAGGCGAGATGGGGACCAAAATGCCGTAACCACAAGCAATCGATAACGTTAAAGAAGCACGCAATGGTTGCCGTTCTTGTTGGGTTAGCTTTGCGCAGTGGCATTACCATAGCCAATGAGGTTTAACCGAGGCGTGGTGATTGCTAATTGAAAACTTTTCCCAATATCCCGCATGACGGCGTGAAACATCGCCGGCGTTGCAATATTTGGAGGTTCTCACTGGGACCATGCCTAAAAATAGAAATCTGCTGCGCTCACGAAGACTGCGTCGAATGCAAGAAAAGCGCAAAAATTCTTGTTTGCTCGCTTCCGGATGGAGAAGAACCCTTTCGTGTAAAGCAGGACACATTATGCATCGCCTCTTTTCAACGCAACTGGTCACTTCCGCAGACGGTGGGCATTCTAGGTGTAAATGGCGAATCAGTGGTGGAGACAAAGCGCTCGTTGCGGCACTGGCCCTTACTCTCACGACGACAACGGACACTTGTCTTAGTTCGG
This sequence comes from Hydractinia symbiolongicarpus, assembly GCF_029227915.1. Lineage (NCBI taxonomy): Eukaryota > Metazoa > Cnidaria > Hydrozoa > Anthoathecata > Hydractiniidae > Hydractinia > Hydractinia symbiolongicarpus. The sequence goes on from NC_079881.1 coordinate 21,682,247, forward strand.
CTATGAATATGAAAACTGTTTAAGTGGCACAAGGGAAAGGCGAGATGGGGACCAAAATGCCGTAACCACAAGCAATCGATAACGTTAAAGAAGCACGCGATGGTTGCCGCTCTTGTTGGCTTAGCTTTGCGCAGTGGCATTACCATAGCCAATGAGGTTTAACCGAGGCGTGGTGATTGCTAATTGAAAACTTTTCCCAATATCCCGCATGACGGCGTGAAACATCGCCGGCGTTGCAATATTTGGAGGTTCCCACTGGGACCATGCCTAAAAATAGAAATCTGCTGAGCTCACGAAGACTGCGTCGAATGCAAGAAAAGCGCAAAAATTCTTGTTTGCTCGCTTCCGGATGGAGAAGAACCCTTTCGTGTAAAGCAGGACACATTATGCATCGCCTCTTTTCAACGCAACTGGTCACTTCCGCAGACGGTGGGCATTCTAGGTGTAAATGGCGAATCAGTGGTGGAGACAAAGCGCTCGTTGCGGCACTGGCCCTTACTCTCACGACGACAACGGACACTTGTCTTAGTTCGGCTATGAATATGAAAACTGTTTAAGTGGCACAAGGGAAAGGCGAGATGGGGACCAAAATGCCGTAACCACAAGCAATCGATAACGTTAAAGAAGCACGCGATGGTTGCCGCTCTTGTTGGCTTAGCTTTGCGCAGTGGCATTACCATAGCCAATGAGGTTTAACCGAGGCGTGGTGATTGCTAATTGAAAACTTTTCCCAATATCCCGCATGACGGCGTGAAACATCGCCGGCGTTGCAATATTTGGAGGTTCCCACTGGGACCATGCCTAAAAATAGAAATCTGCTGAGCTCACGAAGACTGCGTCGAATGCAAGAAAAGCGCAAAAATTCTTGTTTGCTCGCTTCCGGATGGAGAAGAACCCTTTCGTGTAAAGCAGGACACATTATGCATCGCCTCTTTTCAACGCAACTGGTCACTTCCGCAGACGGTGGGCATTCTAGGTGTAAATGGCGAATCAGTGGTGGAGACAAAGCGCTCGTTGCGGCACTGGCCCTTACTCTCACGACGACAACGGACACTTGTCTTAGTTCGGCTATGAATATGAAAACTGTTTAAGTGGCACAAGGGAAAGGCGAGATGGGGACCAAAATGCCGTAACCACAAGCAATCGATAACGTTAAAGAAGCACGCGATGGTTGCCGCTCTTGTTGGCTTAGCTTTGCGCAGTGGCATTACCATAGCCAATGAGGTTTAACCGAGGCGTGGTGATTGCTAATTGAAAACTTTTCCCAATATCCCGCATGACGGCGTGAAACATCGCCGGCGTTGCAATATTTGGAGGTTCCCACTGGGACCATGCCTAAAAATAGAAATCTGCTGAGCTCACGAAGACTGCGTCGAATGCAAGAAAAGCGCAAAAATTCTTGTTTGCTCGCTTCCGGATGGAGAAGAACCCTTTCGTGTAAAGCAGGACACATTATGCATCGCCTCTTTTCAACGCAACTGGTCACTTCCGCAGACGGTGGGCATTCTAGGTGTAAATGGCGAATCAGTGGTGGAGACAAAGCGCTCGTTGCGGCACTGGCCCTTACTGTCACGACGACAACGGACACTTGTCTTAGTTCGGCTATGAATATGAAAACTGTTTAAGTGGCACAAGGGAAAGGCGAGATGGGGACCAAAATGCCGTAACCACAAGCAATCGATAACGTTAAAGAAGCACACGATGGTTGCCGCTCTTGTTGGGTTAGCTTTGCGCAGTGGCATTACCATAGCCAATGAGGTTTAACCGAGGCGTGGTGATTGCTAATTGAAAACTTTTCCCAATATCCCGCATGACGGCGTGAAACATCGCCGGCGTTGCAATATTTGGAGGTTCCCACTGGGACCATGCCTAAAAATAGAAATCTGCTGAGCTCACGAAGACTGCGTCGAATGCAAGAAAAGCGCAAAAATTCTTGTTTGCTCGCTTCCGGATGGAGAAGAACCCTTTCGTGTAAAGCAGGACACATTATGCATCGCCTCTTTTCAACGCAACTGGTCACTTCCGCAGACGGTGGGCATTCTAGGTGTAAATGGCGAATCAGTGGTGGAGACAAAGCGCTCGTTGCGGCACTGGCCCTTACTCTCACGACGACAACGGACACTTGTCTTAGTTCGGCTATGAATATGAAAACTGTTTAAGTGGCACAAGGGAAAGGCGAGATGGGGACCAAAATGCCGTAACCACAAGCAATCGATAACGTTAAAGAAGCACGCGATGGTTGCCGCTCTTGTTGGCTTAGCTTTGCGCAGTGGCATTACCATAGCCAATGAGGTTTAACCGAGGCGTGGTGATTGCTAATTGAAAACTTTTCCCAATATCCCGCATGACGGCGTGAAACATCGCCGGCGTTGCAATATTTGGAGGTTCCCACTGGGACCATGCCTAAAAATAGAAATCTGCTGAGCTCACGAAGACTGCGTCGAATGCAAGAAAAGCGCAAAAATTCTTGTTTGCTCGCTTCCGGATGGAGAAGAACCCTTTCATGTAAAGCAGGACACATTATGTATCGCCTCTTTTCAACGCAACTGGTCGCTTCCGCAGACGGTGGGCATTCTAGGTGTAAATGGCGAATCAGTGGTGGAGACAAAGCGCTCGTTGCGGCACTGGCCCTTACTCTCACGACGACAACGGACACTTGTCTTAGTTCGGCTATGAATATGAAAACTGTTTAAGTGGCACAAGGGAAAGGCGAGATGGGGACCAAAATGCCGTAACCACAAGCAATCGATAACGTTAAAGAAGCACGCGATGGTTGCCGCTCTTGTTGGGTTAGCTTTGCGCAGTGGCATTACCATAGCCAATGAGGTTTAACCGAGGCGTGGTGATTGCTAATTGAAAACTTTTCCCAATATCCCGCATGACGGCGTGAAACATCGCTGGCGTTGCAATATTTGGAGGTTCCCACTTGGACCATGCCTAAAAATAGAAATCTGCTGAGCTCACGAAGACTGCGTCGAATGCAAGAAAAGCGCAAAAATTCTTGTTTGCTCGCTTCCGGATGGAGAAGAACCCTTTCGTGTAAAGCAGGACACATTATGCATCGCCTCTTTTCAACGCAACTGGTCACTTCCGCAGACGGTGGGCATTCTAGGTGTAAATGGCGAATCAGTGGTGGAGACAAAGCGCTCGTTGCGGCACTGGCCCTTACTCTCACGACGACAACGGACACTTGTCTTAGTTCGGCTATGAATATGAAAACTGTTTAAGTGGCACAAGGGAAAGGCGAGATGGGGACCAAAATGCCGTAACCACAAGCAATCGATAACGTTAAAGAAGCACGCGATGGTTGCCGCTCTTGTTGGCTTAGCTTTGCGCAGTGGCATTACCATAGCCAATGAGGTTTAACCGAGGCGTGGTGATTGCTAATTGAAAACTTTTCCCAATATCCCGCATGACGGCGTGAAACATCGCCGGCGTTGCAATATTTGGAGGTTCCCACTGGGACCATGCCTAAAAATAGAAATCTGCTGAGCTCACGAAGACTGCGTCGAATGCAAGAAAAGCGCAAAAATTCTTGTTTGCTCGCTTCCGGATGGAGAAGAACCCTTTCGTGTAAAGCAGGACACATTATGCATCGCCTCTTTTCAACGCAACTGGTCACTTCCGCAGACGGTGGGCATTCTAGGTGTAAATGGCGAATCAGTGGTGGAGACAAAGCGCTCGTTGCGGCACTGGCCCTTACTCTCACGACGACAACGGACACTTGTCTTAGTTCGGCTATGAATATGAAAACTGTTTAAGTGGCACAAGGGAAAGGCGAGATGGGGACCAAAATGCCGTAACCACAAGCAATCGATAACGTTAAAGAAGCACGCGATGGTTGCCGCTCTTGTTGGCTTAGCTTTGCGCAGTGGCATTACCATAGCCAATGAGGTTTAACCGAGGCGTGGTGATTGCTAATTGAAAACTTTTCCCAATATCCCGCATGACGGCGTGAAACATCGCCGGCGTTGCAATATTTGGAGGTTCCCACTGGGACCATGCCTAAAAATAGAAATCTGCTGAGCTCACGAAGACTGCGTCGAATGCAAGAAAAGCGCAAAAATTCTTGTTTGCTCGCTTCCGGATGGAGAAGAACCCTTTCGTGTAAAGCAGGACACATTATGCATCGCCTCTTTTCAACGCAACTGGTCACTTCCGCAGACGGTGGGCATTCTAGGTGTAAATGGCGAATCAGTGGTGGAGACAAAGCGCTCGTTGCGGCACTGGCCCTTACTCTCACGACGACAACGGACACTTGTGTTAGTTCGGCTATGAATATGAAAACTGTTTAAGTGGCACAAGGGAAAGGCGAGATGGGGACCAAAATGCCGTAACCACAAGCAATCGATAACGTTAAAGAAGCACGCGATGGTTGCCGCTCTTGTTGGCTTAGCTTTGCGCAGTGGCATTACCATAGCCAATGAGGTTTAACCGAGGCGTGGTGATTGCTAATTGAAAACTTTTCCCAATATCCCGCATGACGGCGTGAAACATCGCCGGCGTTGCAATATTTGGAGGTTCCCACTGGGACCATGCCTAAAAATAGAAATCTGCTGAGCTCACGAAGACTGCGTCGAATGCAAGAAAAGCGCAAAAATTCTTGTTTGCTCGCTTCCGGATGGAGAAGAACCCTTTCGTGTAAAGCAGGACACATTATGCATCGCCTCTTTTCAACGCAACTGGTCACTTCCGCAGACGGTGGGCATTCTAGGTGTAAATGGCGAATCAGTGGTGGAGACAAAGCGCTCGTTGCGGCACTGGCCCTTACTCTCACGACGACAACGGACACTTGTCTTAGTTCGGCTATGAATATGAAAACTGTTTAAGTGGCACAAGGGAAAGGCGAGATGGGGACCAAAATGCCGTAACCACAAGCAATCGATAACGTTAAAAAAGCACGCGATGGTTGCCGTTCTTGTTGGGTTAGCTTTGCGCAGTGGCATTACCATAGCCAATGAGGTTTAACCGAGGCGTGGTGATTGCTAATTGAAAACTTTTCCCAATATCCCGCATGACGGCGTGAAACATCGCCGGCGTTGTAATATTTGGAGGTTCTCACTGGGACCATGCCTAAAAATAGAAATCTGCTGAGCTCACGAAGACTGCGTCGAATGCAGGAAAAGCGCAAAAATTCTTGTTTGCTCGCTTCCGGATGGAGAAGAACCCTTTCGTGTAAAGCAGGACACATTATGCATCGCCTCTTTTCAACGCAACTGGTCACTTCCGCAGACGGTGGGCATTCTAGGTGTAAATGGCGAATCAGTGGTGGAGACAAAGCGCTCGTTGCGGCACTGGCCCTTACTCTCACGACGACAACGGACACTTGTCTTAGTTCGGCTATGAATATGAAAACTGTTTAAGTGGCACAAGGGAAAGGCGAGATGGGGACCAAAATGCCGTAACCACAAGCAATCGATAACGTTAAAGAAGCACGCGATGGTTGCCGTTCTTGTTGGGTTAGCTTTGCGCAGTGGCATTACCATAGCCAATGAGGTTTAACCGAGGCGTGGTGATTGCTAATTGAAAACTTTTCCCAATATCCCGCATGACGGCGTGAAACATCGCCGGCGTTGCAATATTTGGAGGTTCCCACTGGGACCATGCCTAAAAATAGAAATCTGCTGAGCTCACGAAGACTGCGTCGAATGCAAGAAAAGCGCAAAAATTCTTGTTTGCTCGCTTCCGGATGGAGAAGAACCCTTTCGTGTAAAGCAGGACACATTATGCATCGCCTCTTTTCAACGCAACTGGTCACTTCCGCAGACGGTGGGCATTCTAGGTGTAAATGGCGAATCAGTGGTGGAGACAAAGCGCTCGTTGCGGCACTGGCCCTTACTCTCACGACGACAACGGACACTTGTCTTAGTTCGGCTATGAATATGAAAACTGTTTAAGTGGCACAAGGGAAAGGCGAGATGGGGACCAAAATGCCGTAACCACAAGCAATCGATAACGTTAAAGAAGCACGCGATGGTTGCCGCTCTTGTTGGCTTAGCTTTGCGCAGTGGCATTACCATAGCCAATGAGGTTTAACCGAGGCGTGGTGATTGCTAATTGAAAACTTTTCCCAATATCCCGCATGACGGCGTGAAACATCGCCGGCGTTGCAATATTTGGAGGTTCCCACTGGGACCATGCCTAAAAATAGAAATCTGCTGAGCTCACGAAGACTGCGTCGAATGCAAGAAAAGCGCAAAAATTCTTGTTTGCTCGCTTCCGGATGGAGAAGAACCCTTTCGTGTAAAGCAGGACACATTATGCATCGCCTCTTTTCAACGCAACTGGTCACTTCCGCAGACGGTGGGCATTCTAGGTGTAAATGGCGAATCAGTGGTGGAGACAAAGCGCTCGTTGCGGCACTGGCCCTTACTCTCACGACGACAACGGACACTTGTCTTAGTTCGGCTATGAATATGAAAACTGTTTAAGTGGCACAAGGGAAAGGCGAGATGGGGACCAAAATGCCGTAACCACAAGCAATCGATAACGTTAAAGAAGCACGCGATGGTTGCCGCTCTTGTTGGCTTAGCTTTGCGCAGTGGCATTAACATAGCCAATGAGGTTTAACCGAGGCGTGGTGATTGCTAATTGAAAACTTTTCCCAATATCCCGCATGACGGCGTGAAACATCGCCGGCGTTGCAATATTTGGAGGTTCCCACTGGGACCATGCCTAAAAATAGAAATCTGCTGAGCTCACGAAGACTGCGTCGAATGCAAGAAAAGCGCAAAAATTCTTGTTTGCTCGCTTCCGGATGGAGAAGAACCCTTTCGTGTAAAGCAGGACACATTATGCATCGCCTCTTTTCAACGCAACTGGTCACTTCCGCAGACGGTGGGCATTCTAGGTGTAAATGGCGAATCAGTGGTGGAGACAAAGCGCTCGTTGCGGCACTGGCCCTTACTCTCACGACGACAACGGACACTTGTCTTAGTTCGGCTATGAATATGAAAACTGTTTAAGTGGCACAAGGGAAAGGCGAGATGGGGACCAAAATGCCGTAACCACAAGCAATCGATAACGTTAAAGAAGCACGCGATGGTTGCCGCTCTTGTTGGCTTAGCTTTGCGCAGTGGCATTACCATAGCCAATGAGGTTTAACCGAGGCGTGGTGATTGCTAATTGAAAACTTTTCCCAATATCCCGCATGACGGCGTGAAACATCGCCGGCGTTGCAATATTTGGAGGTTCCCACTGGGACCATGCCTAAAAATAGAAATCTGCTGAGCTCACGAAGACTGCGTCGAATGCAAGAAAAGCGCAAAAATTCTTGTTTGCTCGCTTCCGGATGGAGAAGAACCCTTTCGTGTAAAGCAGGACACATTATGCATCGCCTCTTTTCAACGCAACTGGTCACTTCCGCAGACGGTGGGCATTCTAGGTGTAAATGGCGAATCAGTGGTGGAGACAAAGCGCTCGTTGCGGCACTGGCCCTTACTCTCACGACGACAACGGACACTTGTCTTAGTTCGGCTATGAATATGAAAACTGTTTAAGTGGCACAAGGGAAAGGCGAGATGGGGACCAAAATGCCGTAACCACAAGCAATCGATAACGTTAAAGAAGCACGCGATGGTTGCCGCTCTTGTTGGCTTAGCTTTGCGCAGTGGCATTACCATAGCCAATGAGGTTTAACCGAGGCGTGGTGATTGCTAATTGAAAACTTTTCCCAATATCCCGCATGACGGCGTGAAACATCGCCGGCGTTGCAATATTTGGAGGTTCCCACTGGGACCATGCCTAAAAATAGAAATCTGCTGAGCTCACGAAGACTGCGTCGAATGCAAGAAAAGCGCAAAAATTCTTGTTTGCTCGCTTCCGGATGGAGAAGAACCCTTTCGTGTAAAGCAGGACACATTATGCATCGCCTCTTTTCAACGCAACTGGTCACTTCCGCAGACGGTGGGCATTCTAGGTGTAAATGGCGAATCAGTGGTGGAGACAAAGCGCTCGTTGCGGCACTGGCCCTTACTCTCACGACGACAACGGACACTTGTCTTAGTTCGGCTATGAATATGAAAACTGTTTAAGTGGCACAAGGGAAAGGCGAGATGGGGACCAAAATGCCGTAACCACAAGCAATCGATAACGTTAAAGAAGCACGCGATGGTTGCCGCTCTTGTTGGCTTAGCTTTGCGCAGTGGTATTACCATAGCCAATGAGGTTTAACCGAGGCGTGGTGATTGCTAATGGAAAACTTTTCCCAATATCCCGCATGACGGCGTGAAACATCGCCGGCGTTGCAATATTTGGAGGTTCCCACTGGGACCATGCCTAAAAATAGAAATCTGCTGAGCTCACGAAGACTGCGTCGAATGCAAGAAAAGCGCAAAAATTCTTGTTTGCTCGCTTCCGGATGGAGAAGAACTCTTTCGTGTAAAGCAGGACACATTATGCATCGCCTCTTTTCAACGCAACTGGTCACTTCCGCAGACGGTGGGCATTCTAGGTGTAAATGGCGAATCAGTGGTGGAGACAAAGCGCTCGTTGCGGCACTGGCCCTTACTCTCACGACGACAACGGACACTTGTCTTAGTTCGGCTATGAATATGAAAACTGTTTAAGTGGCACAAGGGAAAGGCGAGATGGGGACCAAAATGCCGTAACCACAAGCAATCGATAACGTTAAAGAAGCACGCGATGGTTGCCGCTCTTGTTGGCTTAGCTTTGCGCAGTGGCATTACCATAGCCAATGAGGTTTAACCGAGGCGTGGTGATTGCTAATTGAAAACTTTTCCCAATATCCCGCATGACGGCGTGAAACATCGCCGGCGTTGCAATATTTGGAGGTTCCCACTGGGACCATGCCTAAAAATAGAAATCTGCTGAGCTCACGAAGACTGCGTCGAATGCAAGAAAAGCGCAAAAATTCTTGTTTGCTCGCTTCCGGATGGAGAAGAACCCTTTCGTGTAAAGCAGGACACATTATGCATCGCCTCTTTTCAACGCAACTGGTCACTTCCGCAGACGGTGGGCATTCTAGGTGTAAATGGCGAATCAGTGGTGGAGACAAAGCGCTCGTTGCGGCACTGGCCCTTACTCTCACGACGACAACGGACACTTGTCTTAGTTCGGCTATGAATATGAAAACTGTTTAAGTGGCACAAGGGAAAGGCGAGATGGGGACCAAAATGCCGTAACCACAAGCAATCGATAACGTTAAAGAAGCACGCGATGGTTGCCGTTCTTGTTGGGTTAGCTTTGCGCAGTGGCATTACCATAGCCAATGAGGTTTAACCGAGGCGTGGTGATTGCTAATTGAAAACTTTTCCCAATATCCCGCATGACGGCGTGAAACATCGCCGGCGTTGCAATATTTGGAGGTTCCCACTGGGACCATGCCTAAAAATAGAAATCTGCTGAGCTCACGAAGACTGCGTCGAATGCAAGAAAAGCGCAAAAATTCTTGTTTGCTCGATTCCGGATGGAGAAGAACCCTTTCGTGTAAAGCAGGACACATTATGCATCGCCTCTTTTCAACGCAACTGGTCACTTCCGCAGACGGTGGGCATTCTAGGTGTAAATGGCGAATCAGTGGTGGAGACAAAGCGCTCGTTGCGGCACTGGCCCTTACTCTCACGACGACAACGGACACTTGTCTTAGTTCGGCTATGAATATGAAAACTGTTTAAGTGGCACAAGGGAAAGGCGAGATGGGGACCAAAATGCCGTAACCACAAGCAATCGATAACGTTAAAGAAGCACGCGATGGTTGCCGTTCTTGTTGGGTTAGCTTTGCGCAGTGGCATTACCATAGCCAATGAGGTTTAACCGAGGCGTGGTGATTGCTAATTGAAACCTTTTTCCAATATCCCGCATGACGGCGTGAAACATCGCCGGCGTTGTAATATTTGGAGGTTCTCACTGGGACCATGCCTAAAAATAGAAATCTGCTGAGCTCACGAAGACTGCGTCGAATGCAGGAAAAGCGCAAAAATTCTTGTTTGCTCGCTTCCGGATGGAGAAGAACCCTTTCGTGTAAAGCAGGACACATTATGCATCGCCTCTTTTCAACGCAACTGGTCACTTCCGCAGAAGGTGGGCATTCTAGGTGTAAATGGCGAATCAGTGGTGGAGACAAAGCGCTCGTTGCGGCACTGGCCCTTTCTCTCACGACGACAACGGACACTTGTCTTAGTTCGGCTATGAATATGAAAACTGTTTAAGTGGCACAAGGGAAAGGCGAGATGGGGACCAAAATGCCGTAACCACAAGCAATCGATAACGTTAAAGAAGCACGCGATGGTTGCCGTTCTTGTTGGGTTAGCTTTGCGCAGTGGCATTACCATAGCCAATGAGGTTTAACCGAGGCGTGGTGATTGCTAATTGAAAACTTTTCCCAATATCCCGCATGACGGCGTGAAACATCGCCGGCGTTGCAATATTTGGAGGTTCCCACTGGGACCATGCCTAAAAATAGAAATCTGCTGAGCTCACGAAGACTGCGTCGAATGCAAGAAAAGCGCAAAAATTCTTGTTTGCTCGCTTCCAGATGGAGAAGAACCCTTTCGTGTAAAGCAGGACACATTATGCATCGCCTCTTTTGAACGCAACTGGTCACTTCCGCAGACGGTGGGCATTCTAGGTGTAAATGGCGAATCAGTGGTGGAGACAAAGCGCTCGTTGCGGCACTGGCCCTTACTCTCACGACGACAACGGACACTTGTCTTAGTTCGGCTATGAATATGAAAACTGTTTAAGTGGCACAAGGGAAAGGCGAGATGGGGACCAAAATGCCGTAACCACAAGCAATCGATAACGTTAAAGAAGCACGCGATGGTTGCCGCTCTTGTTGGCTTAGCTTTGCGCAGTGGCATTACCATAGCCAATGAGGTTTAACCGAGGCGTGGTGATTGCTAATTGAAAACTTTTCCCAATATCCCGCATGACGGCGTGAAACATCGCCGGCGTTGCAATATTTGGAGGTTCCCACTGGGACCATGCCTAAAAATAGAAATCTGCTGAGCTCACGAAGACTGCGTCGAATGCAAGAAAGGCGCAAAAATTCTTGTTTGCTCGCTTCCGGATGGAGAAAACCCTTTCGTGTAAAGCAGGACACATTATGCATCGCCTCTTTTCAACGCAACTGGTCACTTCCGCAGACGGTGGGCATTCTAGGTGTAAATGGCGAATCAGTGGTGGAGACAAAGCGCTCGTTGCGGCACTGGCCCTTACTCTCACGACGACAACGGACACTTGTCTTAGTTCGGCTATGAATATGAAAACTGTTTAAGTGGCACAAGGGAAAGGCGAGATGGGGACCAAAATGCCGTAACCACAAGCAATCGATAACGTTAAAGAAGCACGCGATGGTTGCCGCTCTTGTTGGCTTAGCTTTGCGCAGTGGCATTACCATAGCCAATGAGGTTTAACCGAGGCGTGGTGATTGCTAATTGAAAACTTTTCCCAATATCCCGCATGACGGCGTGAAACATCGCCGGCGTTGCAATATTTGGAGGTTCCCACTGGGACCATGCCTAAAAATAGAAATCTGCTGAGCTCACGAAGACTGCGTCGAATGCAAGAAAAGCGCAAAAATTCTTGTTTGCTCGCTTCCGAATGGAAAAGAACCCTTTCGTGTAAAGCAGGACACATTATGCATCGCCTCTTTTCAACGCAACTGGTCACTTCCGCAGACGGTGGGCATTCTAGGTGTAAATGGCGAATCAGTGGTGGAGACAAAGCGCTCGTTGCGGCACTGGCCCTTACTCTCACGACGACAACGGACACTTGTCTTAGTTCGGCTATGAATATGAAAACTGTTTAAGTGGCACAAGGGAAAGGCGAGATGGGGACCAAAATGCCGTAACCACAAGCAATCGATAACGTTAAAGAAGCACGCGATGGTTGCCGCTCTTGTTGGCTTAGCTTTGCGCAGTGGCATTACCATAGCCAATGAGGTTTAACCGAGGCGTGGTGATTGCTAATTGAAAACTTTTCCCAATAGCCCGCATGACGGCGTGAAACATCGCCGGCGTTGCAATATTTGGAGGTTCCCACTGGGACCATGCCTAAAAATAGAAATCTGCTGAGCTCACGAAGACTGCGTCGAATGCAAGAAAAGCGCAAAAATTCTTGTTTGCTCGCTTCCGGATGGAGAAGAACCCTTTCGTGTAAAGCAGGACACATTATGCATCGCCTCTTTTCAACGCAACTGGTCACTTCCGCAGACGGTGGGCATTCTAGGTGTAAATGGCGAATCAGTGGTGGAGACAAAGCGCTCGTTGCGGCACTGGCCCTTACTCTCACGACGACAACGGACACTTGTCTTAGTTCGGCTATGAATATGAAAACTGTTTAAGTGGCACAAGGGAAAGGCGAGATGGGGACCAAAATGCCGTAACCACAAGCAATCGATAACGTTAAAGAAGCACGCGATGGTTGCCGTTCTTGTTGGGTTAGCTTTGCGCAGTGGCATTACCATAGCCAATGAGGTTTAACCGAGGCGTGGTGATTGCTAATTGAAAACTTTTCCCAATATCCCGCATGACGGCGTGAAACATCGCCGGCGTTGCAATATTTGGAGGTTCCCACTGGGACCATGCCTAAAAATAGAAATCTGCTGAGCTCACGAAGACTGCGTCGAATGCAAGAAAAGCGCAAAAATTCTTGTTTGCTCGCTTCCGGATGGAGAAGAACCCTTTCGTGTAAAGCAGGACACATTATGCATCGCTTCTTTTCAACGCAACTGGTCACTTCCGCAGACGGTGGGCATTCTAGGTGTAAATGGCGAATCAGTGGTGGAGACAAAGCGCTCGTTGCGGCACTGGCCCTTACTCTCACGACGACAACGGACACTTGTCTTAGTTCGGCTATGAATATGAAAACTGTTTAAGTGGCACAAGGGAAAGGCGAGATGGGGACCAAAATGCCGTAACCACAAGCAATCGATAACGTTAAAGAAGCACGCGATGGTTGCCGTTCTTGTTGGGTTAGCTTTGCGCAGTGGCATTACCATAGCCAATGAGGTTTAACCGAGGCGTGGTCATTGCTAATTGAAAACTTTTCCCAATATCCCGCATGACGGCGTGAAACATCGCCGGCGTTGTAATATTTGGAGGTTCTCACTGGGACCATGCCTAAAAATAGAAATCTGCTGAGCTCACGAAGACTGCGTCGAATGCAGGAAAAGCGCAAAAATTCTTGTTTGCTCGCTTCCGGATGGAGAAGAACCCTTTCGTGTAAAGCAGGACACATTATGCATCGCCTCTTTTCAACGCAACTGGTCACTTCCGCAGACGGTGGGCATTCTAGGTGTAAATGGCGAATCAGTGGTGGAGACAAAGCGCTCGTTGCGGCACTGGCCCTTACTCTCACGACGACAACGGACACTTGTCTTAGTTCGGCTATGAATATGAAAACTGTTTAAGTGGCACAAGGGAAAGGCGAGATGGGGACCAAAATGCCGTAACCACAAGCAATCGATAACGTTAAAGAAGCACGCGATGGTTGCCGCTCTTGTTGGCTTAGCTTTGCGCAGTGGCATTACCATAGCCAATGAGGTTTAACCGAGGCGTGGTGATTGCTAATTGAAAACTTTTCCCAATATCCCGCATGACGGCGTGAAACATCGCCGGCGTTGCAATATTTGGAGGTTCCCACTGGGACCATGCCTAAAAATAGAAATCTGCTGAGCTCACGAAGACTGCGTCGAATGCAAGAAAAGCGCAAAAATTCTTGTTTGCTCGCTTCCGGATGGAGAAGAACCCTTTCGTGTAAAGCAGGACACATTATGCATCGCCTCTTTTCAACGCAACTGGTCACTTCCGCAGACGGTGGGCATTCTAGGTGTAAATGGCGAATCAGTGGTGGAGACAAAGCGCTCGTTGCGGCACTGGCCCTTACTCTCACGACGACAACGGACACTTGTCTTAGTTCGGCTATGAATATGAAAACTGTTTAAGTGGCACAAGGGAAAGGCGAGATGGGGACCAAAATGCCGTAACCACAAGCAATCGATAACGTTAAAGAAGCACGCGATGGTTGCCGTTCTTGTTGGGTTAGCTTTGCGCAGTGGCATTACCATAGCCAATGAGGTTTAACCAAGGCGTGGTGATTGCTAATTGAAAACTTTTCCCAATATCCCGCATGACGGCGTGAAACATCGCCGGCGTTGCAATATTTGGAGGTTCCCACTGGGACCATGCCTAAAAATAGAAATCTGCTGAGCTCACGAAGACTGCGTCGAATGCAAGAAAAGCGCAAAAATTCTTGTTTGCTCGATTCCGGATGGAGAAGAACCCTTTCGTGTAAAGCAGGACACATTATGCATCGCCTCTTTTCAACGCAACTGGTCACTTCCGCAGACGGTGGGCATTCTAGGTGTAAATGGCGAATCAGTGGTGGAGACAAAGCGCTCGTTGCGGCACTGGCCCTTACTCTCACGACGACAACGGACACTTGTCTTAGTTCGGCTATGAATATGAAAACTGTTTAAGTGGCACAAGGGAAAGGCGAGATGGGGACCAAAATGCCGTAACCACAAGCAATCGATAACGTTAAAGAAGCACGCGATGGTTGCCGTTCTTGTTGGGTTAGCTTTGCGCAGTGGCATTACCATAGCCAATGAGGTTTAACCGAGGCGTGGTGATTGCTAATTGAAAACTTTTCCCAATATCCCGCATAACGGCGTGAAACATCGCCGGCGTTGTAATATTTGGAGGTTCTCACTGGGACCATGCCTAAAAATAGAAGTCTGCTGAGCTCACGAAGACTGCGTCGAATGCAGGAAAAGCGCAAAAATTCTTGTTTGCTCGCTTCCGGATGGAGAAGAACCCTTTCGTGTAAAGCAGGACACATTATGCATCGCCTCTTTTCAACGCAACTGGTCACTTCCGCAGACGGTGGGCATTCTAGGTGTAAATGGCGAATCAGTGGTGGAGACAAAGCGCTCGTTGCGGCACTGGCCCTTACTCTCACGACGACAACGGACACTTGTCTTAGTTCGGCTATGAATATGAAAACTGTTTAAGTGGCACAAGGGAAAGGCGAGATGGGGACCAAAATGCCGTAACCACAAGCAATCGATAACGTTAAAGAAGCACGCGATGGTTGCCGTTCTTGCTGGGTTAGCTTTGCGCAGTGGCATTACCATAGCCAATGAGGTTTAACCGAGGCGTGGTGATTGCTAATTGAAAACTTTTCCCAATATCCCGCATGACGGCGTGAAACATCGCCGGCGTTGAATAATTTGGAGGTTCCCACTGGGACCATGCCTAAAAATAGAAATCTGCTGAGCTCACGAAGACTGCGTCGAATGCAAGAAAAGCGCAAAAATTCTTGTTTGCTCGCTTCCGGATGGAGAAGAACCCTTTCGTGTAAAGCAGGACACATTATGCATCGCCTCTTTTCAACGCAACTGGTCACTTCCGCAGACGGTGGGCATTCTAGGTGTAAATGGCGAATCAGTGGTGGAGACAAAGCGCTCGTTGCGGCACTGGCCCTTACTCTCACGACGACAACGGACACTTGTCTTAGTTCGGCTATGAATATGAAAACTGTTTAAGTGGCACAAGGGAAAGGCGAGATGGGGACCAAAATGCCGTAACCACAAGCAATCGATAACGTTAAAGAAGCACGCGATGGTTGCCGCTCTTGTTGGCTTAGCTTTGCGCAGTGGCATTACCATAGCCAATGAGGTTTAACCGAGGCGTGGTGATTGCTAATTGAAAACTTTTCCCAATATCCCGCATGACGGCGTGAAACATCGCCGGCGTTGCAATATTTGGAGGTTCCCACTGGGACCATGCCTAAAAATAGAAATCTGCTGAGCTCACGAAGACTGCGTCGAATGCAAGAAAAGCGCAAAAATTCTTGTTTGCTCGCTTCCGGATGGAGAAGAACCCTTTCGTGTAAAGCAGGACACATTATGCATCGCCTCTTTTCAACGCAACTGGTCACTTCCGCAGACGGTGGGCATTCTAGGTGTAAATGGCGAATCAGTGGTGGAGACAAAGCGCTCGTTGCGGCACTGGCCCTTACTCTCACGACGACAACGGACACTTGTCTTAGTTCGGCTATGAATATGAAAACTGTTTAAGTGGCACAAGGGAAAGGCGAGATGGGGACCAAAATGCCGTAACCACAAGCAATCGATAACGTTAAAGAAGCACGCGATGGTTGCCGCTCTTGTTGGCTTAGCTTTGCGCAGTGGCATTACCATAGCCAATGAGGTTTAACCGAGGCGTGGTCATTGCTAATTGAAAACTTTTCCCAATATCCCGCATGACGGCGTGAAACATCGCCGGCGTTGCAATATTTGGAGGTTCCCACTGGGACCATGCCTAAAAATAGAAATCTGCTGAGCTCACGAAGACTGCGTCGAATGCAAGAAAAGCGCAAAAATTCTTGTTTGCTCGCTTCCGGATGGAGAAGAACCCTTTCGTGTAAAGCAGGACACATTATGCATCGCCTCTTTTCAACGCAACTGGTCACTTCCGCAGACGGTGGGCATTCTAGGTGTAAATGGCGAATCAGTGGTGGAGACAAAGCGCTCGTTGCGGCACTGACCCTTACTCTCACGACGACAACGGACACTTGTCTTAGTTCGGCTATGAATATGAAAACTGTTTAAGTGGCACAAGGGAAAGGCGAGATGGGGACCAAAATGCCGTAACCACAAGCAATCGATAACGTTAAAGAAGCACGCGATGGTTGCCGCTCTTGTTGGCTTAGCTTTGCGCAGTGGCATTACCATAGCCAATGAGGTTTAACCGAGGCGTGGTGATTGCTAATTGAAAACTTTTCCCAATATCCCGCATGACGGCGTGAAACATCGCCGGCGTTGCAATATTTGGAGGTTCCCACTGGGACCATGCCTAAAAATAGAAATCTGCTGAGCTCACGAAGACTGCGTCGAATGCAAGAAAAGCGCAAAAATTCTTGTTTGCTCGCTTCCGGATGGAGAAGAACCCTTTCGTGTAAAGCAGGACACATTATGCATCGCCTCTTTTCAACGCAACTGGTCACTTCCGCAGACGGTGGGCATTCTAGGTGTAAATGGCGAATCAGTGGTGGAGACAAAGCGCTCGTTGCGGCACTGGCCCTTACTCTCACGACGACAACGGACACTTGTCTTAGTTCGGCTATGAATATGAAAACTGTTTAAGTGGCACAAGGGAAAGGCGAGATGGGGACCAAAATGCTGTAACCACAAGCAATCGATAACGTTAAAGAAGCACGCGATGGTTGCCGTTCTTGTTGGGTTAGCTTTGCGCAGTGGCATTACCATAGCCAATGAGGTTTAACCGAGGCGTGGTGATTGCTAATTGAAAACTTTTCCCAATATCCCGCATGACGGCGTGAAACATCGCCGGCGTTGCAATATTTGGAGGTTCCCACTGGGACCATGCCTAAAAATAGAAATCTGCTGAGCTCACGAAGACTGCGTCGAATGCAAGAAAAGCGCAAAAATTCTTGTTTGCTCGCTTCCGGATGGAGAAGAACCCTTTCGTGTAAAGCAGGACACATTATGCATCGCCTCTTTTCAACGCAACTGGTCACTTCCGCAGACGGTGGGCATTCTAGGTGTAAATGGCGAATCAGTGGTGGAGACAAAGCGCTCGTTGCGGCACTGGCCCTTACTCTCACGACGACAACGGACACTTGTCTTAGTTCGGCTATGAATATGAAAACTGTTTAAGTGGCACAAGGGAAAGGCGAGATGGGGACCAAAATGCCGTAACCACAAGCAATCGATAACGTTAAAGAAGCACGCGATGGTTGCTGTTCTTGTTGGGTTAGCTTTGCGCAGTGGCATTACCATAGCCAATGAGGTTTAACCGAGGCGTGGTCATTGCTAATTGAAAACTTTTCCCAATATCCCGCATGACGGCGTGAAACATCGCCGGCGTTGTAATATTTGGAGGTTCTCACTGGGACCATGCCTAAAAATAGAAATCTGCTGAGCTCACGAAGACTGCGTCGAATGCAGGAAAAGCGCAAAAATTCTTGTTTGCTCGCTTCCGGATGGAGAAGAACCCTTTCGTGTAAAGCAGGACACATTATGCATCGCCTCTTTTCAACGCAACTGGTCACTTCCGCAGACGGTGGGCATTCTAGGTGTAAATGGCGAATCAGTGGTGGAGACAAAGCGCTCGTTGCGGACTGGCCCTTACTCTCACGACGACAACGGACACTTGTCTTAGTTCGGCTATGAATATGAAAACTGTTTAAGTGGCACAAGGGAAAGGCGAGATGGGGACCAAAATGCCGTAACCACAAGCAATCGATAACGTTAAAGAAGCACGCGATGGTTGCCGTTCTTGTTGGGTTAGCTTTGCGCAGTGGCATTACCATAGCCAATGAGGTTTAACCGAGGCGTGGTGATTGCTAATTGAAAACTTTTCCCAATATCCCGCATGACGGCGTGAAACATCGCCGGCGTTGCAATATTTGGAGGTTCCCACTGGGACCATGCCTAAAAATAGAAATCTGCTGAGCTCACGAAGACTGCGTGGAATGCAAGAAAAGCGCAAAAATTCTTGTTTGCTCGCTTCCGGATGGAGAAGAACCCTTTCGTGTAAAGCAGGACACATTATGCATCGCCTCTTTTCAACGCAACTGGTCACTTCCGCAGACGGTGGGCATTCTAGGTGTAAATGGCGAATCAGTGGTGGAGACAAAGCGCTCGTTGCGGCACTGGCCCTTACTCTCACGACGACAACGGACACTTGTCTTAGTTCGGCTATGAATATGAAAACTGTTTAAGTGGCACAAGGGAAAGGCGAGATGGGGACCAAAATGCCGTAACCACAAGCAATCGATAACGTTAAAGAAGCACGCGATGGTTGCCGCTCTTGTTGGGTTAGCTTTGCGCAGTGGCATTACCATAGCCAATGAGGTTTAACCGAGGCGTGGTGATTGCTAATTGAAAACTTTTCCCAATATCCCGCATGACGGCGTGAAACATCGCCGGCGTTGCAATATTTGGAGGTTCCCACTGGGACCATGCCTAAAAATAGAAATCTGCTGAGCTCACGAAGACTGCGTCGAATGCAAGAAAAGCGCAAAAATTCTTGTTTGCTCGCTTCCGGATGGAGAAGAACCCTTTCGTGTAAAGCAGGACACATTATGCATCGCCTCTTTTCAACGCAACTGGTCACTTCCGCAGACGGTGGGCATTCTAGGTGTAAATGGCGAATCAGTGGTGGAGACAAAGCGCTCGTTGCAGCACTGGCCCTTACTCTCACGACGACAACGGACACTTGTCTTAGTTCGGCTATGAATATGAAAACTGTTTAAGTGGCACAAGGGAAAGGCGAGATGGGGACCAAAATGCCGTAACCACAAGCAATCGATAACGTTAAAGAAGCACGCGATGGTTGCCGCTCTTGTTGGCTTAGCTTTGCGCAGTGGCATTACCATAGCCAATGAGGTTTAACCGAGGCGTGGTGATTGCTAATTGAAAACTTTTCCCAATATCCCGCATGACGGCGTGAAACATCGCCGGCGTTGCAATATTTGGAGGTTCCCACTGGGACCATGCCTAAAAATAGAAATCTGCTGAGCTCACGAAGACTGCGTCGAATGCAAGAAAAGCGCAAAAATTCTTGTTTGCTCGCTTCCGGATGGAGAAGAACCCTTTCGTGTAAAGCAGGACACATTATGCATCGCCTCTTTTCAACGCAACTGGTCACTTCCGCAGACGGTGGGCATTCTAGGTGTAAATGGCGAATCAGTGGTGGAGACAAAGCGCTCGTTGCGGCACTGGCCCTTACTCTCACGACGACAACGGACACTTGTCTTAGTTCGGCTATGAATATGAAAACTGTTTAAGTGGCACAAGGGAAAGGCGAGATGGGGACCAAAATGCCGTAACCACAAGCAATCGATAACGTTAAAGAAGCACGCGATGGTTGCCGTTCTTGTTGGGTTAGCTTTGCGCAGTGGCATTACCATAGCCAATGAGGTTTAACCGAGGCGTGGTGATTGCTAATTGAAAACTTTTCCCAATATCCCGCATGACGGCGTGAAACATCGCCGGCGTTGCAATATTTGGAGGTTCCCACTGGGACCATGCCTAAAAATAGAAATCTGCTGAGCTCACGAAGACTGCGTCGAATGCAAGAAAAGCGCAAAAATTCTTGTTTGCTCGCTTCCGGATGGAGAAGAACCCTTTCGTGTAAAGCAGGACACATTATGCATCGCCTCTTTTCAACGCAACTGGTCACTTCCGCAGACGGTGGGCATTCTAGGTGTAAATGGCGAATCAGTGGTGGAGACAAAGCGCTCGTTGCGGCACTGGCCCTTACTCTCACGACGACAACGGACACTTGTCTTAGTTCGGCTATGAATATGAAAACTGTTTAAGTGGCACAAGGGAAAGGCGAGATGGGGACCAAAATGCCGTAACCACAAGCAATCGATAACGTTAAAGAAGCACGCGATGGTTGCCGTTCTTGTTGGGTTAGCTTTGCGCAGTGGCATTACCATAGCCAATGAGGTTTAACCGAGGCGTGGTCATTGCTAATTGAAAACTTTTCCCAATATCCCGCATGACGGCGTGAAACATCGCCGGCGTTGCAATATTTGGAGGTTCCCACTGGGACCATGCCTAAAAATAGAAATCTGCTGAGCTCACGAAGACTGCGTCGAATGCAAGAAAAGCGCAAAAATTCTTGTTTGCTCGCTTCCGGATGGAGAAGAACCCTTTCGTGTAAAGCAGGACACATTATGCATCGCCTCTTTTCAACGCAACTGGTCACTTCCGCAGACGGTGGGCATTCTAGGTGTAAATGGCGAATCAGTGGTGGAGACAAAGCGCTCGTTGCGGCACTGGCCCTTACTCTCACGACGACAACGGACACTTGTCTTAGTTCGGCTATGAATATGAAAACTGTTTAAGTGGCACAAGGGAAAGGCGAGATGGGGACCAAAATGCCGTAACCACAAGCAATCGATAACGTTAAAGAAGCACGCGATGGTTGCCGCTCTTGTTGGGTTAGCTTTGCGCAGTGGCATTACCATAGCCAATGAGGTTTAACCGAGGCGTGGTGATTGCTAATTGAAAACTTTTCCCAATATCCCGCATGACGGCGTGAAACATCGCCGGCGTTGCAATATTTGGAGGTTCCCACTGGGACCATGCCTAAAAATAGAAATCTGCTGAGCTCACGAAGACTGCGTCGAATGCAAGAAAAGCGCAAAAATTCTTGTTTGCTCGCTTCCGGATGGAGAAGAACCCTTTCGTGTAAAGCAGGACACATTATGCATCGCCTCTTTTCAACGCAACTGGTCACTTCCGCAGACGGTGGGCATTCTAGGTGTAAATGGCGAATCAGTGGTGGAGACAAAGCGCTCGTTGCGGCACTGGCCCTTACTCTCACGACGACAACGGACACTTGTCTTAGTTCGGCTATGAATATGAAAACTGTTTAAGTGGCACAAGGGAAGGGCGAGATGGGGACCAAAATGCCGTAACCACAAGCAATCGATAACGTTAAAGAAGCACGCGATGGTTGCCGTTCTTTTTGGGTTAGCTTTGCGCAGTGGCATTACCATAGCCAATGAGGTTTAACCGAGGCGTGGTGATTGCTAATTGAAAACTTTTCCCAATATCCCGCATGACGGCGTGAAACATCGCCGGCGTTGCAATATTTGGAGGTTCCCACTGGGACCATGCCTAAAAATAGAAATCTGCTGAGCTCACGAAGACTGCGTCGAATGCAAGAAAAGCGCAAAAATTCTTGTTTGCTCGCTTCCGAATGAAGAAGAACCCTTTCGTGTAAAGCAGGACACATTATGCATCGCCTCTTTTCAACGCAACTGGTCACTTCCGCAGACGGTGGGCATTCTAGGTGTAAATGGCGAATCAGTGGTGGAGACAAAGCGCTCGTTGCGGCACTGGCCCTTACTCTCACGACGACAACGGACACTTGTCTTAGTTCGGCTATGAATATGAAAACTGTTTAAGTGGCACAAGGGAAAGGCGAGATGGGGACCAAAATGCGTAACCACAAGCAATCGATAACGTTAAAGAAGCACGCGATGGTTGCCGTTCTTGTTGGGTTAGCTTTGCGCAGTGGCATTACCATAGCCAATGAGGTTTAACCGAGGCGTGGTGATTGCTAATTGAAAACTTTTCCCAATATCCCGCATGACGGCGTGAAACATCGCCGGCGTTGTAATATTTGGAGGTTCTCACTGGGACCATGCCTAAAAATAGAAATCTGCTGAGCTCACGAAGACTGCGTCGAATGCAGGAAAAGCGCAAAAATTCTTGTTTGCTCGCTTCCGGATGGAGAAGAACCCTTTCGTGTAAAGCAGGACACATTATGCATCGCCTCTTTTCAACGCAACTGGTCACTTCCGCAGACGGTGGGCATTCTAGGTGTAAATGGCGAATCAGTGGTGGAGACAAAGCGCTCGTTGCGGCACTGGCCCTTACTCTCACGACGACAACGGACACTTGTCTTAGTTCGGCTATGAATATGAAAACTGTTTAAGTGGCACAAGGGAAAGGCGAGATGGGGACCAAAATGCCGTAACCACAAGCAATCGATAACGTTAAAGAAGCACGCGATGGTTGCCGTTCTTGTTGGGTTAGCTTTGCGCAGTGGCATTACCATAGCCAATGAGGTTTAACCGAGGCGTGGTGATTGCTAATTGAAAACTTTTCCCAATATCCCGCACGACGGCGTGAAACATCGCCGGCGTTGCAATATTTGGAGGTTCCCACTGGGACCATGCCTAAAAATAGAAATCTGCTGAGCTCACGAAGACTGCGTCGAATGCAAGAAAAGCGCAAAAATTCTTGTTTGCTCGCTTCCGGATGGAGAAGAACCCTTTCGTGTAAAGCAGGACACATTATGCATCGCCTCTTTTCAACGCAACTGGTCACTTCCGCAGACGGTGGGCATTCTAGGTGTAAATGGCGAATCAGTGGTGGAGACAAAGCGCTCGTTGCGGCACCGGCCCTTACTCTCACGACGACAACGGACACTTGTCTTAGTTCGGCTATGAATATGAAAACTGTTTAAGTGGCACAAGGGAAAGGCGAGATGGGGACCAAAATGCCGTAACCACAAGCAATCGATAACGTTAAAGAAGCACGCGATGGTTGCCGCTCTTGTTGGCTTAGCTTTGCGCAGTGGCATTACCATAGCCAATGAGGTTTAACCGAGGCGTGGTGATTGCTAATTGAAAACTTTTCCCAATATCCCGCATGACGGCGTGAAACATCGCCGGCGTTGCAATATTTGGAGGTTCCCACTGGGACCATGCCTAAAAATAGAAATCTGCTGAGCTCACGAAGACTGCGTCGAATGCAAGAAAAGCGCAAAAATTCTTGTTTGCTCGCTTCCGGATGGAGAAGAACCCTTTCGTGTAAAGCAGGACACATTATGCATCGCCTCTTTTCAACGCAACTGGTCACTTCCGCAGACGGTGGGCATTCTAGGTGTAAATGGCGAATCAGTGGTGGAGACAAAGCGCTCGTTGCGGCACTGGCCCTTACTCTCACGACGACAACGGACACTTGTCTTAGTTCGGCTATGAATATGAAAACTGTTTAAGTGGCACAAGGGAAAGGCGAGATGGGGACCAAAATGCCGTAACCACAAGCAATCGATAACGTTAAAGAAGCACGCGATGGTTGCCGCTCTTGTTGGCTTAGCTTTGCGCAGTGGCATTACCATAGCCAATGAGGTTTAACCGAGGCGTGGTGATTGCTAATTGAAAACTTTTCCCAATATCCCGCATGACGGCGTGAAACATCGCCGGCGTTGCAATATTTGGAGGTTCCCACTGGGACCATGCCTAAAAATAGAAATCTGCTGAGCTCACGAAGACTGCGTCGAATGCAAGAAAAGCGCAAAAATTCTTGTTTGCTCGCTTCCGGATGGAGAAGAACCCTTTCGTGTAAAGCAGGACACATTATGCATCGCCTCTTTTCAACGCAACTGGTCACTTCCGCAGACGGTGGGCATTCTAGGTGTAAATGGCGAATCAGTGGTGGAGACAAAGCGCTCGTTGCGGCACTGGCCCTTACTCTCACGACGACAACGGACACTTGTCTTAGTTCGGCTATGAATATGAAAACTGTTTAAGTGGCACAAGGGAAAGGCGAGATGGGGACCAAAATGCCGTAACCACAAGCAATCGATAACGTTAAAGAAGCACGCGATGGTTGCCGTTCTTGTTGGGTTAGCTTTGCGCAGTGGCATTACCATAGCCAATGAGGTTTAACCGAGGCGTGGTGATTGCTAATTGAAAACTTTTCCCAATATCCCGCATGACGGCGTGAAACATCGCCGGCGTTGCAATATTTGGAGGTTCCCACTGGGACCATGCCTAAAAATAGAAATCTGCTGAGCTCACGAAGACTGCGTCGAATGCAAGAAAAGCGCAAAAATTCTTGTTTGCTCGCTTCCGGATGGAGAAGAACCCTTTCGTGTAAAGCAGGACACATTATGCATCGCCTCTTTTCAACGCAACTGGTCACTTCCGCAGACGGTGGGCATTCTAGGTGTAAATGGCGAATCAGTGGTGGAGACAAAGCGCTCGTTGCGGCACTGGCCCTTACTCTCACGACGACAACGGACACTTGTCTTAGTTCGGCTATGAATATGAAAACTGTTTAAGTGGCACAAGGGAAAGGCGAGATGGGGACCAAAATGCCGTAACCACAAGCAATCGATAACGTTAAAGAAGCACGCGATGGTTGCCGCTCTTGTTGGCTTAGCTTTGCGCAGTGGCATTACCATAGCCAATGAGGTTTAACCGAGGCGTGGTGATTGCTAATTGAAAACTTTTCCCAATATCCCGCATGACGGCGTGAAACATCGCCGGCGTTGCAATATTTGGAGGTTCCCACTGGGACCATGCCTAAAAATAGAAATCTGCTGAGCTCACGAAGACTGCGTCGAATGCAAGAAAAGCGCAAAAATTCTTGTTTGCTCGCTTCCGGATGGAGAAGAACCCTTTCGTGTAAAGCAGGACACATTATGCATCGCCTCTTTTCAACGCAACTGGTCGCTTCCGCAGACGGTGGGCATTCTAGGTGTAAATGGCGAATCAGTGGTGGAGACAAAGCGCTCGTTGCGGCACTGGCCCTTACTCTCACGACGACAACGGACACTTGTCTTAGTTCGGCTATGAATATGAAAACTGTTTAAGTGGCACAAGGGAAAGGCGAGATGGGGACCAAAATGCCGTAACCACAAGCAATCGATAACGTTAAAGAAGCACGCGATGGTTGCCGTTCTTGTTGGGTTAGCTTTGCGCAGTGGCATTACCATAGCCAATGAGGTTTAACCGAGGCGTGGTGATTGCTAATTGAAAACTTTTCCCAATATCCCGCATGACGGCGTGAAACATCGCCGGCGTTGCAATATTTGGAGGTTCCCACTTGGACCATGCCTAAAAATAGAAATCTGCTGAGCTCACGAAGACTGCGTCGAATGCAAGAAAAGCGCAAAAATTCTTGTTTGCTCGCTTCCGGATGGAGAAGAACCCTTTCGTGTAAAGCAGGACACATTATGCATCGCCTCTTTTCAACGCAACTGGTCACTTCCGCAGACGGTGGGCATTCTAGGTGTAAATGGCGAATCAGTGGTGGAGACAAAGCGCTCGTTGCGGCACTGGCCCTTACTCTCACGACGACAACGGACACTTGTCTTAGTTCGGCTATGAATATGAAAACTGTTTAAGTGGCACAAGGGAAAGGCGAGATGGGGACCAAAATGCCGTAACCACAAGCAATCGATAACGTTAAAGAAGCACGCGATGGTTGCCGTTCTTGTTGGGTTAGCTTTGCGCAGTGGCATTACCATAGCCAATGAGGTTTAACCGAGGCGTGGTGATTGCTAATTGAAAACTTTTCCCAATATCCCGCATGACGGCGTGAAACATCGCCGGCGTTGCAATATTTGGAGGTACCCACTGGGACCATGCCTAAAAATAGAAATCTGCTGAGCTCACGAAGACTGCGTCGAATGCAAGAAAAGCGCAAAAATTCTTGTTTGCTCGCTCCGGATGGAGAAGAACCCTTTCGTGTAAAGCAGGACACATTATGCATCGCCTCTTTTCAACGCAACTGGTCACTTCCGCAGACGGTGGGCATTCTAGGTGTAAATGGCGAATCAGTGGTGGAGACAAAGCGCTCGTTGCGGCACTGGCCCTTACTCTCACGACGACAACAGACACTTGTCTTAGTTCGGCTATGAATATGAAAACTGTTTAAGTGGCACAAGGGAAAGGCGAGATGGGGACCAAAATGCCGTAACCACAAGCAATCGATAACGTTAAAGAAGCACGCGATGGTTGCCGCTCTTGTTGGGTTAGCTTTGCGCAGTGGCATTACCATAGCCAATGAGGTTTAACCGAGGCGTGGTGATTGCTAATTGAAAACTTTTCCCAATATCCCGCATGACGGCGTGAAACATCGCCGGCGTTGCAATATTTGGAGGTTCCCACTGGGACCATGCCTAAAAATAGAAATCTGCTGAGCTCACGAAGACTGCGTCGAATGCAAGAAAAGCGCAAAAATTCTTGTTTGCTCGCTTCCGGATGGAGAAGAACCTTTTCGTGTAAAGCAGGACACATTATGCATCGCCTCTTTTCAACGCAACTGGTCACTTCCGCAGACGGTGGGCATTCTAGGTGTAAATGGCGAATCAGTGGTGGAGACAAAGCGCTCGTTGCGGCACTGGCCCTTACTCTCACGACGACAACGGACACTTGTCTTAGTTCGGCTATGAATATGAAAACTGTTTAAGTGGCACAAGGGAAAGGCGAGATGGGGACCAAAATGCCGTAACCACAAGCAATCGATAACGTTAAAGAAGCACGCGATGATTGCCGTTCTTGTTGGGTTAGCTTTGCGCAGTGGCATTACCATAGCCAATGAGGTTTAACCGAGGCGTGGTGATTGCTAATTGAAAACTTTTCCCAATATCCCGCATGACGGCGTGAAACATCGCCGGCGTTGCAATATTTGGAGGTTCCCACTGGGACCATGCCTAAAAATAGAAATCTGCTGAGCTCACGAAGACTGCGTCGAATGCAAGAAAAGCGCAAAAATTCTTGTTTGCTCGCTTCCGGATGGAGAAGAACCCTTTCGTGTAAAGCAGGACACATTATGCATCGCCTCTTTTCAACGCAACTGGTCACTTCCGCAGACGGTGGGCATTCTAGGTGTAAATGACGAATCAGTGGTGGAGACAAAGCGCTCGTTGCGGCACTGGCCCTTACTCTCACGACGACAACGGACACTTGTCTTAGTTTGGCTATGAATATGAAAACTGTTTAAGTGGCACAAGGGAAAGGCGAGATGGGGACCAAAATGCCGTAACCACAAGCAATCGATAACGTTAAAGAAGCACGCGATGGTTGCCGTTCTTGTTGGGTTAGCTTTGCGCAGTGGCATTACCATAGCCAATGAGGTTTAACCGAGGCGTGGTGATTGCTAATTGAAAACTTTTCCCAATATCCCGCATGACGGCGTGAAACATCGCCGGCGTTGCAATATTTGGAGGTTCCCACTGGGACCATGCCTAAAAATAGAAATCTGCTGAGCTCACGAAGACTGCGTTGAATGCAAGAAAAGTGCAAAAATTCTTGTTTGCTCGCTTCCGAATGGAGAAGAACCCTTTCGTGTAAAGCAGGACACATTATGCATCGCCTCTTTTCAACGCAACTGGTCACTTCCGCAGACGGTGGGCATTGTAGGTGTAAATGGCGAATCAGTGGTGGAGACAAAGCGCTCGTTGCTGCACTGGCCCTTACTCTCACGACGACAACTGACACTTGTCTTAGTTCGGCTATGAATATGAAAACTGTTTAAGTGGCACAAGGGAAAGGCGAGATGGGGACCAAAATGCCGTAACCACAAGCAATCGATAACGTTAAAGAAGCACGCGATGGTTGCCGCTCTTGTTGGGTTAGCTTTGCGCAGTGGCATTACCATAGCCAATGAGGTTTAACCGAGGCGTGGTGATTGCTAATTGAAAACTTTTCCCAATATCCCGCATGACGGCGTGAAACATCGCAGGCGTTGCAATATTTGGAGGTTCCCACTGGGACCATGCCTAAAAATGGAAATCTGCTGAGCTCACGAAGACTGCGTCGAATGCAAGAAAAGCGCAAAAATTCTTGTTTGCTCGCTTCCGGATGGAGAAGAACCCTTTCGTGTAAAGCAGGACGCATTATGCATCGCCTCTTTTCAACGCAACTGGTCACTTCCGCAGACGGTGGGCATTCTAGGTGTAAATGGCGAATCAGTGGTGGAGACAAAGCGCTCGTTGCGGCACTGGCCCTTACTCTCACGACGACAACGGACACTTGTCTTAGTTCGGCTATGAATATGAAAACTGTTTAAGTGGCACAAGGGAAAGGCGAGATGGGGACCAAAATGCCGTAACCACAAGCAATCGATAACGTTAAAGAAGCACGCGATGGTTGCCGTTCTTGTTGGGTTAGCTTTGCGCAGTGGCATTACCATAGCCAATGAGGTTTAACCGAGGCGTGGTGATTGCTAATTGAAAACTTTTCCCAATATCCCGCATGACGGCGTGAAACATCGCCGGCGTTGCAATATTTGGAGGTTCCCACTGGGACCATGCCTAAAAATAGAAATCTGCTGAGCTCACGAAGACTGCGTCGAATGCAAGAAAAGCGCAAAAATTCTTGTTTGCTCGCTTCCGGATGGAGAAGAACCCTTTCGTGTAAAGCAGGACACATTATGCATCGCCTCTTTTCAACGCAACTGGTCACTTCCGCAGACGGTGGGCATTCTAGGTGTAAATGACGAATCAGTGGTGGAGACAAAGCGCTCGTTGCGGCACTGGCCCTTACTCTCACGACGACAACGGACACTTGTCTTAGTTCGGCTATGAATATGAAAACTGTTTAAGTGGCACAAGGGAAAGGCGAGATGGGGACCAAAATGCCGTAACCACAAGCAATCGATAACGTTAAAGAAGCACGCGATGGTTGCCGTTCTTGTTGAGTTAGCTTTGCGCAGTGGCATTACCATAGCCAATGAGGTTTAACCGAGGCGTGGTGATTGCTAATTGAAAACTTTTCCCAATATCCCGCATGACGGCGTGAAACATCGCCGGCGTTGCAATATTTGGAGGTTCCCACTGGGACCATGCCTAAAAATAGAAATCTGCTGAGCTCACGAAGACTGCGTCGAATGCAAGAAAAGCGCAAAAATTCTTGTTTGCTCGCTTCCGAATGAAGGAGAACCCTTTCGTGTAAAGCAGGACACATTATGCATCGCCTCTTTTCAACGCAACTGGTCACTTCCGCAGACGGTGGGCATTCTAGGTGTAAATGGCGAATCAGTGGTGGAGACAAAGCGCTCGTTGCGGCACTGGCCCTTACTCTCACGACGACAACGGACACTTGTCTTAGTTCGGCTATGAATATGAAAACTGTTTAAGTGGCACAAGGGAAAGGCGAGATGGGGACCAAAATGCCGTAACCACAAGCAATCGATAACGTTAAAGAAGCACGCGATGGTTGCCGCTCTTGTTGGGTTAGCTTTGCGCAGTGGCATTACCATAGCCAATGAGGTTTAACCGAGGCGTGGTGATTGCTAATTGAAAACTTTTCCCAATATCCCGCATGACGGCGTGAAACATCGCCAGCGTTGCAATATTTGGAGGTTCCCACTGGGACCATGCCTAAAAATGGAAATCTGCTGAGCTCACGAAGACTGCGTCGAATGCAAGAAAAGCGCAAAAATTCTTGTTTGCTCGCTTCCGGATGGAGAAGAACCCTTTCGTGTAAAGCAGGACACATTATGCATCGCCTCTTTTCAACGCAACTGGTCACTTCCGCAGACGGTGGGCATTCTAGGTGTAAATGGCGAATCAGTGGTGGAGACAAAGCGCTCGTTGCGGCACTGGCCCTTACTCTCACGACGACAACGGACACTTGTCTTAGTTCGGCTATGAATATGAAAACTGTTTAAGTGGCACAAGGGAAAGGCGAGATGGGGACCAAAATGCCGTAACCACAAGCAATCGATAACGTTAAAGAAGCACGCGATGGTTGCCGCTCTTGTTGGGTTAGCTTTGCGCAGTGGCATTACCATAGCCAATGAGGTTTAACCGAGGCGTGGTGATTGCTAATTGAAAACTTTTCCCAATATCCCGCATGACGGCGTGAAACATCGCCGGCGTTGCAATATTTGGAGGTTCCCACTGGGACCATGCCTAAAATAAAGAAATCTGCTGAGCTCAGGAAGACTGCGTCGAATGCAAGAAAAGCGCAAAAATTCTTGTTTGCTCGCTTCCGGATGGAGAAGAACCCTTTCGTGTAAAGCAGGACACATTATGCATCGCCTCTTTTCAACGCAACTGGTCACTTCCGCAGACGGTGGGCATTCTAGGTGTAAATGGCGAATCAGTGGTGGAGACAAAGCGCTCGTTGCGGCACTGGCCCTTACTCTCACGACGACAACGGACACTTGTCTTAGTTCGGCTATGAATATGAAAACTGTTTAAGTGGCACAAGGGAAAGGCGAGATGGGGACCAAAATGCCGTAACCACAAGCAATCGATAACGTTAAAGAAGCACGCGATGGTTGCCGTTCTTGTTGGGTTAGCTTTGCGCAGTGGCATTACCATAGCCAATGAGGTTTAACCGAGGCGTGGTGATTGCTAATTGAAAACTTTTCCCAATATCCCGCATGACGGCGTGAAACATCGCCGGCGTTGCAATATTTGGAGGTTCCCACTGGGACCATGCCTAAAAATAGAAATCTGCTGAGCTCACGAAGACTGCGTCGAATGCAAGAAAAGCGCAAAAATTCTTGTTTGCTCGCTTCCGGATGGAGAAGAACCCTTTCGTGTAAAGCAGGACACATTATGCATCGCCTCTTTTCAACGCAACTGGTCACTTCCGCAGACGGTGGGCATTCTAGGTGTAAATGGCGAATCAGTGGTGGAGACAAAGCGCTCGTTGCGGCACTGGCCCTTACTCTCACGACGACAACGGACACTTGTCTTAGTTCGGCTATGAATATGAAAACTGTTTAAGTGGCACAAGGGAAAGGCGAGATGGGGACCAAAATGCCGTAACCACAAGCAATCGATAACGTTAAAGAAGCACGCAATGGTTGCCGCTCTTGTTGGGTTAGCTTTGCGCAGTGGCATTACCATAGCCAATGAGGTTTAACCGAGGCGTGGTGATTGCTAATTGAAAACTTTTCCCAATATCCCGCATGACGGCGTGAAACATCGCCGGCGTTGCAATATTTGGAGGTTCCCACTGGGACCATGCCTAAAAATAGAAATCTGCTGAGCTCACGAAGACTGCGTCGAATGCAAGAAAAGCGCAAAAATTCTTGTTTGCTCGCTTCCGGATGGAGAAGAACCCTTTCGTGTAAAGCAGGACACATTATGCATCGCCTCTTTTCAACGCAACTGGTCGCTTCCGCAGACGGTGGGCATTCTAGGTGTAAATGGCGAATCAGTGGTGGAGACAAAGCGCTCGTTGCGGCACTGGCCCTTACTCTCACGACGACAACGGACACTTGTCTTAGTTCGGCTATGAATATGAAAACTGTTTAAGTGGCACAAGGGAAAGGCGAGATGGGGACCAAAATGCCGTAACCACAAGCAATCGATAACGTTAAAGAAGCACGCGATGGTTGCCGTTCTTGTTGGGTTAGCTTTGCGCAGTGGCATTACCATAGCCAATGAGGTTTAACCGAGGCGTGGTGATTGCTAATTGAAAACTTTTCCCAATATCCCGCATGACGGCGTGAAACATCGCCGGCGTTGCAATATTTGGAGGTTCCCACTTGGACCATGCCTAAAAATAGAAATCTGCTGAGCTCACGAAGACTGCGTCGAATGCAAGAAAAGCGCAAAAATTCTTGTTTGCTCGCTTCCGGATGGAGAAGAACCCTTTCGTGTAAAGCAGGACACATTATGCATCGCCTCTTTTCAACGCAACTGGTCACTTCCGCAGACGGTGGGCATTCTAGGTGTAAATGGCGAATCAGTGGTGGAGACAAAGCGCTCGTTGCGGCACTGGCCCTTACTCTCACGACGACAACGGACACTTGTCTTAGTTCGGCTATGAATATGAAAACTGTTTAAGTGGCACAAGGGAAAGGCGAGATGGGGACCAAAATGCCGTAACCACAAGCAATCGATAACGTTAAAGAAGCACGCGATGGTTGCCGCTCTTGTTGGGTTAGCTTTGCGCAGTGGCATTACCATAGCCAATGAGGTTTAACCGAGGCGTGGTGATTGCTAATTGAAAACTTTTCCCAATATCCCGCATGACGGCGTGAAACATCGCCGGCGTTGCAATATTTGGAGGTTCCCACTGGGACCATGCCTAAAAATAGAAATCTGCTGAGCTCACGAAGACTGCGTCGAATGCAAGAAAAGCGCAAAAATTCTTGTTTGCTCGCTTCCGGATGGAGAAGAACCCTTTCGTGTAAAGCATGACACATTATGCATCGCCTCTTTTCAACGCAACTGGTCACTTCCGCAGACGGTGGGCATTCTAGGTGTAAATGGCGAATCAGTGGTGGAGACAAAGCGCTCGTTGCGGCACTGGCCCTTACTCTCACGACGACAACGGACACTTGTCTTAGTTCGGCTATGAATATGAAAACTGTTTAAGTGGCACAAGGGAAAGGCGAGATGGGGACCAAAATGCCGTAACCACAAGCAATCGATAACGTTAAAGAAGCACGCGATGGTTGCCGTTCTTGTTGGGTTAGCTTTGCGCAGTGGCATTACCATAGCCAATGAGGTTTAACCGAGGCGTGGTGATTGCTAATTGAAAACTTTTCCCAATATCCCGCATGACGGCGTGAAACATCGCCGGCGTTGCAATATTTGGAGGTTCCCACTGGGACCATGCCTAAAAATAGAAATCTGCTGAGCTCACGAAGACTGCGTCGAATGCAAGAAAAGCGCAAAAATTCTTGTTTGCTCGCTTCCGGATGGAGAAGAACCCTTTCGTGTAAAGCAGGACACATTATGCATCGCCTCTTTTCAACGCAACTGGTCACTTCCGCAGACGGTGGGCATTCTAGGTGTAAATGACGAATCAGTGGTGGAGACAAAGCGCTCGTTGCGGCACTGGCCCTTACTCTCACGACGACAACGGACACTTGTCTTAGTTCGGCTATGAATATGAAAACTGTTTAAGTGGCACAAGGGAAAGGCGAGATGGGGACCAAAATGCCGTAACTACAAGCAATCGATAACGTTAAAGAAGCACGCGATGGTTGCCGCTCTTGTTGGGTTAGCTTTGCGCAGTGGCATTACCATAGCCAATGAGGTTTAACCGAGGCGTGGTGATTGCTAATTGAAAACTTTTCCCAATATCCCGCATGACGGCGTGAAACATCGCCGGCGTTGCAATATTTGGAGGTTCCCACTGGGACCATGCCTAAAAATAGAAATCTGCTGAGCTCACGAAGACTGCGTCGAATGCAAGAAAAGCGCAAAAATTCTTGTTTGCTCGCTTCCGGATGGAGAAGAACCCTTTCGTGTAAAGCAGGACACATTATGCATCGCCTCTTTTCAACGCAACTGGTCACTTCCGCAGACGGTGGGCATTCTAGGTGTAAATGGCGAATCAGTGGTGGAGACAAAGCGCTCGTTGCGGCACTGGCCCTTACTCTCACGACGACAACGGACACTTGTCTTAGTTCGGCTATGAATATGAAAACTGTTTAAGTGGCACAAGGGAAAGGCGAGATGGGGACCAAAATGCCGTAACCACAAGCAATCGATAACGTTAAAGAAGCACGCGATGGTTGCCGTTCTTGTTGGGTTAGCTTTGCGCAGTGGCATTACCATAGCCAATGAGGTTTAACCGAGGCGTGGTGATTGCTAATTGAAAACTTTTCCCAATATCCCGCATGACGGCGTGAAACATCGCCGGCGTTGCAATATTTGGAGGTTCCCACTGGGACCATGCCTAAAAATAGAAATCTGCTGAGCTCACGAAGACTGCGTCGAATGCAAGAAAAGCGCAAAAATTCTTGTTTGCTCGCTTCCGGATGGAGAAGAACCCTTTCGTGTAAAGCAGGACACATTATGCATCGCCTCTTTTCAACGCAACTGGTCACTTCCGCAGACGGTGGGCATTCTAGGTGTAAATGACGAATCAGTGGTGGAGACAAAGCGCTCGTTGCGGCACTGGCCCTTACTCTCACGACGACAACGGACACTTGTCTTAGTTCGGCTATGAATATGAAAACTGTTTAAGTGGCACAAGGGAAAGGCGAGATGGGGACCAAAATGCCGTAACCACAAGCAATCGATAACGTTAAAGAAGCACGCGATGGTTGCCGTTCTTGTTGGGTTAGCTTTGCGCAGTGGCATTACCATAGCCAATGAGGTTTAACCGAGGCGTGGTGATTGCTAATTGAAAACTTTTCCCAATATCCCGCATGACGGCGTGAAACATCGCCGGCGTTGCAATATTTGGAGGTTCCCACTGGGACCATGCCTAAAAATAGAAATCTGCTGAGCTCACGAAGACTGCGTCGAATGCAAGAAAAGCGCAAAAATTCTTGTTTGCTCGCTTCCGAATGGAGAAGAACCCTTTCGTGTAAAGCAGGACACATTATGCATCGCCTCTTTTCAACGCAACTGGTCACTTCCGCAGACGGTGGGCATTCTAGGTGTAAATGGCGAATCAGTGGTGGAGACAAAGCGCTCGTTGCGGCACTGGCCCTTACTCTCACGACGACAACGGACACTTGTCTTAGTTCGGCTATGAATATGAAAACTGTTTAAGTGGCACAAGGGAAAGGCGAGATGGGGACCAAAATGCCGTAACCACAAGCAATCGATAACGTTAAAGAAGCACGCGATGGTTGCCGCTCTTGTTGGGTTAGCTTTGCGCAGTGGCATTACCATAGCCAATGAGGTTTAACCGAGGCGTGGTGATTGCTAATTGAAAACTTTTCCCAATATCCCGCATGACGGCGTGAAACATCGCCGGCGTTGCAATATTTGGAGCTTCCCACTGGGACCATGCCTAAAAATGGAAATCTGCTGAGCTCACGAAGACTGCGTCGAATGCAAGAAAAGCGCAAAAATTCTTGTTTGCTCGCTTCCGGATGGAGAAGAACCCTTTCGTGTAAAGCAGGACACATTATGCATCGCCTCTTTTCAACGCAACTGGTCACTTCCGCAGACGGTGGGCATTCTAGGTGTAAATGGCGAATCAGTGGTGGAGACAAAGCGCTCGTTGCGGCACTGGCCCTTACTCTCACGACGACAACGGACACTTGTCTTAGTTCGGCTATGAATATGAAAACTGTTTAAGTGGCACAAGGGAAAGGCGAGATGGGGACCAAAATGCCGTAACCACAAGCAATCGATAACGTTAAAGAAGCACGCGATGGTTGCCGCTCTTGTTGGGTTAGCTTTGCGCAGTGGCATTACCATAGCCAATGAGGTTTAACCGAGGCGTGGTGATTGCTAATTGAAAACTTTTCCCAATATCCCGCATGACGGCGTGAAACATCGCCGGCGTTGCAATATTTGGAGGTTCCCACTGGGACCATGCCTAAAAATAGAAATCTGCTGAGCTCACGAAGACTGCGTCGAATGCAAGAAAAGCGCAAAAATTCTTGTTTGCTCGCTTCCGGATGGAGAAGAACCCTTTCGTGTAAAGCAGAACACATTATGCATCGCCTCTTTTCGACGCAACTGGTCGCTTCCGCAGACGGTGGGCATTCTAGGTGTAAATGGCGAATCAGTGGTGGAGACAAAGCGCTCGTTGCGGCACTGGCCCTTACTCTCACGACGACAACGGACACTTGTCTTAGTTCGGCTATGAATATGAAAACTGTTTAAGTGGCACAAGGGAAAGGCGAGATGGGGACCAAAATGCCGTAACCACAAGCAATCGATAACGTTAAAGAAGCACGCGATGGTTGCCGTTCTTGTTGGGTTAGCTTTGCGCAGTGGCATTACCATAGCCAATGAGGTTTAACCGAGGCGTGGTGATTGCTAATTGAAAACTTTTCCCAATATCCCGCATGACGGCGTGAAACATCGCCGGCGTTGCAATATTTGGAGGTTCCCACTTGGAGCATGCCTAAAAATAGAAATCTGCTGAGCTCACGAAGACTGCGTCGAATGCAAGAAAAGCGCAAAAATTCTTGTTTGCTCGCTTCCGGATGGAGAAGAACCCTTTCGTGTAAAGCAGGACACATTATGCATCGCCTCTTTTCAACGCAACTGGTCACTTCCGCAGACGGTGGGCATTCTAGGTGTGAATGGCGAATCAGTGGTGGAGACAATGCGCTCGTTGCGGCACTGGCCCTTACTCTCACGACGACAACGGACACTTGTCTTAGTTCGGCTATGAATATGAAAACTGTTTAAGTGGCACAAGGGAAAGGCGAGATGGGGACCGAAATGCCGTAACCACAAGCAATCGATAACGTTAAAGAAGCACGCGATGGTTGCCGTTCTTGTTGGGTTAGCTTTGCGCAGTGGCATTACCATAGCCAATGAGGTTTAACCGAGGCGTGGTGATTGCTAATTGAAAACTTTTCCCAATATCCCGCATGACGGCGTGAAACATCGCCGGCGTTGCAATATTTGGAGGTACCCACTGGGACCATGCCTAAAAATAGAAATCTGCTGAGCTCACGAAGACTGCGTCGAATGCAAGAAAAGCGCAAAAATTCTTGTTTGCTCGCTTCCGGATGGAGAAGAACCCTTTCGTGTAAAGCAGGACACATTATGCATCGCCTCTTTTCAACGCAACTGGTCACTTCCGCAGACGGTGGGCATTCTAGGTGTAAATGGCGAATCAGTGGTGGAGACAAAGCGCTCGTTGCGGCACTGGCCCTTACTCTCACGACGACAACGGACACTTGTCTTAGTTCGGCTATGAATATGAAAACTGTTTAAGTGGCACAAGGGAAAGGCGAGATGGGGACCAAAATGCCGTAACCACAAGCAATCGATAACGTTAAAGAAGCACGCGATGGTTGCCGCTCTTGTTGGGTTAGCTTTGCGCAGTGGCATTACCATAGCCAATGAGGTTTAACCGAGGCGTGGTGATTGCTAATTGAAAACTTTTCCCAATATCCCGCATGACGGCGTGAAACATCGCCGGCGTTGCAATATTTGGAGGTTCCCACTGGGACCATGCCTAAAAATAGAAATCTGCTGAGCTCACGAAGACTGCGTCGAATGCAAGAAAAGCGCAAAAATTCTTGTTTGCTCGCTTCCGGATGGAGAAGAACCCTTTCGTGTAAAGCAGAACACATTATGCATCGCCTCTTTTCGACGCAACTGGTCGCTTCCGCAGACGGTGGGCATTCTAGGTGTAAATGGCGAATCAGTGGTGGAGACAAAGCGCTCGTTGCGGCACTGGCCCTTACTCTCACGACGACAACGGACACTTGTCTTAGTTCGGCTATGAATATGAAAACTGTTTAAGTGGCACAAGGGAAAGGCGAGATGGGGACCAAAATGCCGTAACCACAAGCAATCGATAACGTTAAAGAAGCACGCGATGGTTGCCGTTCTTGTTGGGTTAGCTTTGCGCAGTGGCATTACCATAGCCAATGAGGTTTAACCGAGGCGTGGTGATTGCTAATTGAAAACTTTTCCCAATATCCCGCATGACGGCGTGAAACATCGCCGGCGTTGCAATATTTGGAGGTTCCCACTTGGACCATGCCTAAAAATAGAAATCTGCTGAGCTCACGAAGACTGCGTCGAATGCAAGAAAAGCGCAAAAATTCTTGTTTGCTCGCTTCCGGATGGAGAAGAACCCTTTCGTGTAAAGCAGGACACATTATGCATCGCCTCTTTTCAACGCAACTGGTCACTTCCGCAGACGGTGGGCATTCTAGGTGTAAATGGCGAATCAGTGGTGGAGACAAAGCGCTCGTTGCGGCACTGGCCCTTACTCTCACGACGACAACGGACACTTGTCTTAGTTCGGCTATGAATATGAAAACTGTTTAAGTGGCACAAGGGAAAGGCGAGATGGGGACCAAAATGCCGTAACCACAAGCAATCGATAACGTTAAAGAAGCACGCGATGGTTGCCGTTCTTGTTGGGTTAGCTTTGCGCAGTGGCATTACCATAGCCAATGAGGTTTAACCGAGGCGTGGTGATTGCTAATTGAAAACTTTTCCCAATATCCCGCATGACGGCGTGAAACATCGCCGGCGTTGCAATATTTGGAGGTACCCACTGGGACCATGCCTAAAAATAGAAATCTGCTGAGCTCACGAAGACTGCGTCGAATGCAAGAAAAGCGCAAAAATTCTTGTTTGCTCGCTTCCGGATGGAGAAGAACCCTTTCGTGTAAAGCAGGACACATTATGCATCGCCTCTTTTCAACGCAACTGGTCACTTCCGCAGACGGTGGGCATTCTAGGTGTAAATGGCGAATCAGTGGTGGAGACAAAGCGCTCGTTGCGGCACTGGCCCTTACTCTCACGACGACAACGGACACTTGTCTTAGTTCGGCTATGAATATGAAAACTGTTTAAGTGGCACAAGGGAAAGGCGAGATGGGGACCAAAATGCCGTAACCACAAGCAATCGATAACGTTAAAGAAGCACGCGATGGTTGCCGTTCTTGTTGGGTTAGCTTTGCGCAGTGGCATTACCATAGCCAATGAGGTTTAACCGAGGCGTGGTGATTGCTAATTGAAAACTTTTCCCAATATCCCGCATGACGGCGTGAAACATCGCCGGCGTTGCAATATTTGGAGGTTCCCACTGGGACCATGCCTAAAAATAGAAATCTGCTGAGCTCACGAAGACTGCGTCGAATGCAAGAAAAGCGCAAAAATTCTTGTTTGCTCGCTTCCGGATGGAGAAGAACCCTTTCGTGTAAAGCAGGACACATTATGCATCGCCTCTTTTCAACGCAACTGGTCACTTCCGCAGACGGTGGGCATTCTAGGTGTAAATGACGAATCAGTGGTGGAGACAAAGCGCTCGTTGCGGCACTGGCCCTTACTCTCACGACGACAACGGACACTTGTCTTAGTTCGGCTATGAATATGAAAAATGTTTAAGTGGCACAAGGGAAAGGCGAGATGGGGACCAAAATGCCGTAACCACAAGCAATCGATAACGTTAAAGAAGCACGCGATGGTTGCCGTTCTTGTTGGGTTAGCTTTGCGCAGTGGCATTACCATAGCCAATGAGGTTTAACCGAGGCGTGGTGATTGCTAATTGAAAACTCTTCCCAATATCCCGCATGACGGCGTGAAACATCGCCGGCGTTGCAATATTTGGAGGTTCCCACTGGGACCATGCCTAAAAATAGAAATCTGCTGAGCTCACGAAGACTGCGTCGAATGCAAGAAAAGCGCAAAAATTCTTGTTTGCTCGCTTCCGAATGGAGAAGAACCCTTTCGTGTAAAGCAGGACACATTATGCATCGCCTCTTTTCAACGCAACTGGTCACTTCCGCAGACGGTGGGCATTCTAGGTGTAAATGGCGAATCAGTGGTGGAGACAAAGCGCTCGTTGCGGCACTGGCCCTTACTCTCACGACGACAACGGACACTTGTCTTAGTTCGGCTATGAATATGAAAACTGTTTAAGTGGCACAAGGGAAAGGCGAGATGGGGACCAAAATGCCGTAACCACAAGCAATCGATAACGTTAAAGAAGCACGCGATGGTTGCCGCTCTTGTTGGGTTAGCTTTGCGCAGTGGCATTACCATAGCCAATGAGGTTTAACCGAGGCGTGGTGATTGCTAATTGAAAACTTTTCCCAATATCCCGCATGACGGCGTGAAACATCGCCGGCGTTGCAATATTTGGAGGTTCCCACTGGGACCATGCCT
Source organism: Hydractinia symbiolongicarpus (assembly GCF_029227915.1). Lineage (NCBI taxonomy): Eukaryota > Metazoa > Cnidaria > Hydrozoa > Anthoathecata > Hydractiniidae > Hydractinia > Hydractinia symbiolongicarpus. The sequence goes on from NC_079881.1 coordinate 21,722,029, forward strand.
AAAAATGGAAATCTGCTGAGCTCACGAAGACTGCGTCGAATGCAAGAAAAGCGCAAAAATTCTTGTTTGCTCGCTTCCGGATGGAGAAGAACCCTTTCGTGTAAAGCAGGACACATTATGCATCGCCTCTTTTCAACGCAACTGGTCACTTCCGCAGACGGTGGGCATTCTAGGTGTAAATGGCGAATCAGTGGTGGAGACAAAGCGCTCGTTGCGGCACTGGCCCTTACTCTCACGACGACAACGGACACTTGTCTTAGTTCGGCTATGAATATGAAAACTGTTTAAGTGGCACAAGGGAAAGGCGAGATGGGGACCAAAATGCCGTAACCACAAGCAATCGATAACGTTAAAGAAGCACGCGATGGTTGCCGCTCTTGTTGGGTTAGCTTTGCGCAGTGGCATTACCATAGCCAATGAGGTTTAACCGAGGCGTGGTGATTGCTAATTGAAAACTTTTCCCAATATCCCGCATGACGGCGTGAAACATCGCCGGCGTTGCAATATTTGGAGGTTCCCACTGGGACCATGCCTAAAAATAGAAATCTGCTGAGCTCACGAAGACTGCGTCGAATGCAAGAAAAGCGCAAAAATTCTTGTTTGCTCGCTTCCGGATGGAGAAGAACCCTTTCGTGTAAAGCAGGACACATTATGCATCGCCTCTTTTCAACGCAACTGGTCACTTCCGCAGACGGTGGGCATTCTAGGTGTAAATGGCGAATCAGTGGTGGAGACAAAGCGCTCGTTGCGGCACTGGCCCTTACTCTCACGACGACAACGGACACTTGTCTTAGTTCGGCTATGAATATGAAAACTGTTTAAGTGGCACAAGGGAAAGGCGAGATGGGGACCAAAATGCCGTAACCACAAGCAATCGATAACGTTAAAGAAGCACGCGATGGTTGCCGCTCTTGTTGGGTTAGCTTTGCGCAGTGGCATTACCATAGCCAATGAGGTTTAACCGAGGCGTGGTGATTGCTAATTGAAAACTTTTTCCAATATCCCGCATGACGGCGTGAAACATCGCCGGCGTTGCAATATTTGGAGGTTCCCACTGGGACCATGCCTAAAAATGGAAATCTGCTGAGCTCACGAAGACTGCGTCGAATGCAAGAAAAGCGCAAAAATTCTTGTTTGCTCGCTTCCGGATGGAGAAGAACCCTTTCGTGTAAAGCAGGACACATTATGCATCGCCTCTTTTCAACGCAACTGGTCACTTCCGCAGACGGTGAGCATTCTAGGTGTAAATGGCGAATCAGTGGTGGAGACAAAGCGCTCGTTGCGGCACTGGCCCTTACTCTCACGACGACAACGGACACTTGTCTTAGTTCGGCTATGAATATGAAAACTGTTTAAGTGGCACAAGGGAAAGGCGAGATGGGGACCAAAATGCCGTAACCACAAGCAATCGATAACGTTAAAGAAGCACGCGATGGTTGCCGCTCTTGTTGGGTTAGCTTTGCGCAGTGGCATTACCATAGCCAATGAGGTTTAACCGAGGCGTGGTGATTGCTAATTGAAAACTTTTCCCAATATCCCGCATGACGGCGTGAAACATCGCCGGCGTTGCAATATTTGGAGGTTCCCACTGGGACCATGCCTAAAAATAGAAATCTGCTGAGCTCACGAAGACTGCGTCGAATGCAAGAAAAGCGCAAAAATTCTTGTTTGCTCGCTTCCGGATGGAGAAGAACCCTTTCGTGTAAAGCGGGACACATTATGCATCGCCTCTTTTCAACGCAACTGGTCACTTCCGCAGACGGTGGGCATTCTAGGTGTAAATGGCGAATCAGTGGTGGAGACAAAGCGCTCGTTGCGGCACTGGCCCTTACTCTCACGACGACAACGGACACTTGTCTTAGTTCGGCTATGAATATGAAAACTGTTTAAGTGGCACAAGGGAAAGGCGAGATGGGGACCAAAATGCCGTAACCACAAGCAATCGATAACGTTAAAGAAGCACGCGATGGTTGCCGCTCTTGTTGGGTTAGCTTTGCGCAGTGGCATTACCATAGCCAATGAGGTTTAACCGAGGCGTGGTGATTGCTAATTGAAAACTTTTCCCAATATCCCGCATGACGGCGTGGAACATCGCCGGCGTTGCAATATTTGGAGGTTCCCACTGGGACCATGCCTAAAAATGGAAATCTGCTGAGCTCACGAAGACTGTGTCGAATGCAAGAAAAGCGCAAAAATTCTTGTTTGCTCGCTTCCGGATGGAGAAGAACCCTTTCGTGTAAAGCAGGACACATTATGCATCGCCTCTTTTCAACGCAACTGGTCACTTCCGCAGACGGTGGGCATTCTAGGTGTAAATGGCGAATCAGTGGTGGAGACAAAGCGCTCGTTGCGGCACTGGCCCTTACTCTCACGACGACAACGGACACTTGTCTTAGTTCGGCTATGAATATGAAAACTGTTTAAGTGGCACAAGGGAAAGGCGAGATGGGGACCAAAATGCCGTAACCACAAGCAATCGATAACGTTAAAGAAGCACGCGATGGTTGCCGCTCTTGTTGGGTTAGCTTTGCGCAGTGGCATTACCATAGCCAATGAGGTTTAACCGAGGCGTGGTGATTGCTAATTGAAAACTTTTCCCAATATCCCGCATGACGGCGTGAAACATCGCCGGCGTTGCAATATTTGGAGGTTCCCACTGGGACCATGCCTAAAAATGGAAATCTGCTGAGCTCACGAAGACTGTGTCGAATGCAAGAAAAGCGCAAAAATTCTTGTTTGCTCGCTTCCGGATGGAGAAGAACCCTTTCGTGTAAAGCAGGACACATTATGCATCGCCTCTTTTCAACGCAACTGGTCACTTCCGCAGACGGTGGGCATTCTAGGTGTAAATGGCGAATCAGTGGTGGAGACAAAGCGCTCGTTGCGGCACTGGCCCTTACTCTCACGACGACAACGGACACTTGTCTTAGTTCGGCTATGAATATGAAATCTGTTTAAGTAGCACAAGGGAAAGGCGAGATGGGGACCAAAATGCCGTCACCACAAGCAATCGATAACGTTAAAGAAGCACGCGATGGTTGCCGCTCTTGTTGGGTTAGCTTTGCGCAGTAGCATTACCATAGCCAATGAGGTTTAACCGAGGCGTGGTGATTGCTAATTGAAAACTTTTCCCAATATCCCGCATGACGGCGTGAAACATCGCCGGCGTTGCAATATTTGGAGGTTCCCACTGGGACCATGCCTAAAAATAGAAATCTGCTGAGCTCACGAAGACTGCGTCGAATGCAAGAAAAGCGCAAAAATTCTTGTTTGCTCGCTTCCGGATGGAGAAGAACCCTTTCGTGTAAAGCAGGACACATTATGCATCGCCTCTTTTCAACGCAACTGGTCACTTCCGCAGACGGTGGGCATTCTAGGTGTAAATGGCGAATCAGTGGTGGAGACAAAGCGCTCGTTGCGGCACTGGCCCTTACTCTCACGACGACAACGGACACTTGTCTTAGTTCGGCTATGAATATGAAAACTGTTTAAGTGGCACAAGGGAAAGGCGAGATGGGGACCAAAATGCCGTAACCACAAGCAATCGATAACGTTAAAGAAGCACGCGATGGTTGCCGCTCTTGTTGGGTTAGCTTTGCGCAGTGGCATTACCATAGCCAATGAGGTTTAACCGAGGCGTGGTGATTGCTAATTGAAAACTTTTCCCAATATCCCGCATGACGGCGTGAAACATCGCCGGCGTTGCAATATTTGGAGGTTCCCACTGGGACCATGCCTAAAAATAGAAATCTGCTGAGCTCACGAAGACTGCGTCGAATGCAAGAAAAGCGCAAAAATTCTTGTTTGCTCGCTTCCGGATGGAGAAGAACCCTTTCGTGTAAAGCAGGACACATTATGCATCGCCTCTTTTCAACGCAACTGGTCACTTCCGCAGACGGTGGGCATTCTAGGTGTAAATGGCGAATCAGTGGTGGAGACAAAGCGCTCGTTGCGGCACTGGCCCTTACTCTCACGACGACAACGGACACTTGTCTTAGTTCGGCTATGAATATGAAAACTGTTTAAGTGGCACAAGGGAAAGGCGAGATGGGGACCAAAATGCCGTAACCACAAGCAATCGATAACGTTAAAGAAGCACGCGATGGTTGCCGTTCTTGTTGGGTTAGCTTTGCGCAGTGGCATTACCATAGCCAATGAGGTTTAACCGAGGCGTGGTGATTGCTAATTGAAAACTTTTCCCAATATTCCGCATGACGGCGTGAAACATTGCCGGCGTTGCAATATTTGGAGGTTCTAACTGGGACCATGCCTAAAAATAGAAATCTGCTGAGCTCACGAAGACTGCGTCGAATGCAGGAAAAGCGCAAAAATTCTTGTTTGCTCGCTTCCGGATGGAGAAGAACCCTTTTGTGTAAAGCAGGACACATTATGCATCGCCTCTTTTCAACGCAACTGGTCACTTCCGCAGACGGTGGGCATTCTAGGTGTAAATGGCGAATCAGTGGTGGAGACAAAGCGCTCGTTGCGGCACTGGCCCTTACTCTCACGACGACAACGGACACTTGTCTTAGTTCGGCTATGAATATGAAAACTGTTTAAGTGGCACAAGGGAAAGGCGAGATGGGGACCAAAATGCCGTAACCACAAGCAATCGATAACGTTAAAGAAGCACGCGATGGTTGCCGCTCTTGTTGGGTTAGCTTTGCGCAGTGGCATTACCATAGCCAATGAGGTTTAACCGAGGCGTGGTGATTGCTAATTGAAAACTTTTCCCAATATCCCGCATGACGGCGTGAAACATCGCCGGCGTTGCAATATTTGGAGGTTCCCACTGGGACCATGCCTAAAAATAGAAATCTGCTGAGCTCACGAAGACTGCGTCGAATGCAAGAAAAGCGCAGAAATTCTTGTTTGCTCGCTTCCGGATGGAGAAGAACCCTTTCGTGTAAAGCAGGACACATTATGCATCGCCTCTTTTCAACGCAACTGGTCACTTCCGCAGACGGTGGGCATTCTAGGTGTAAATGGCGAATCAGTGGTGGAGACAAAGCGCTCGTTGCGGCACTGGCCCTTACTCTCACGACGACAACGGACACTTGTCTTAGTTCGGCTATGAATATGAAAACTGTTTAAGTGGCACAAGGGAAAGGCGAGATGGGGACCAAAATGCCGTAACCACAAGCAATCGATAACGTTAAAGAAGCACGCGATGGTTGCCGTTCTTGTTGGGTTAGCTTTGCGCAGTGGCATTACCATAGCCAATGAGGTTTAACCGAGGCGTGGTGATTGCTAATTGAAAACTTTTCCCAATATTCCGCATGACGGCGTGAAACATCGCCGGCGTTGCAATATTTGGAGGTTCTCACTGGGACCATGCCTAAAAATAGAAATCTGCTGAGCTCACGAAGACTGCGTCGAATGCAGGAAAAGCGCAAAAATTCTTGTTTGCTCGCTTCCGGATGGAGAAGAACCCTTTCGTGTAAAGCAGGACACATTATGCATCGCCTCTTTTCAACGCAACTGGTCACTTCCGCAGACGGTGGGCATTCTAGGTGTAAATGGCGAATCAGTGGTGGAGACAAAGCGCTCGTTGCGGCACTGGCCCTTACTCTCACGACGACAACGGACACTTGTCTTAGTTCGGCTATGAATATGAAAACTGTTTAAGTGGCACAAGGGAAAGGCAAGATGGGGACCAAAATGCTGTAACCACAAGCAATCGATAACGTTAAAGAAGCACGCGATGGTTGCCGTTCTTGTTGGGTTAGCTTTGCGCAGTGGCATTACCATAGCCAATGAGGTTTAACCGAGGCGTGGTGATTGCTAATTGAAAACTTTTTCCAATATCCCGCATGACGGCGTGAAACATCGCCGGCGTTGCAATATTTGGAGGTTCCCACTGGGACCATGCCTAAAAATAGAAATCTGCTGAGCTCACGAAGACTGCGTCGAATGCAAGAAAAGCGCAAAAATTCTTGTTTGCTCGCTTCCGGATGGAGAAGAACCCTTTCGTGTAAAGCAAGACACATTATGCATCGCCTCTTTTCAACGCAACTGGTCACTTCCGCAGACGGTGGGCATTCTAGGTGTAAATGGCGAATCAGTAGTGGAGACAAAGCGCTCGTTGCGGCACTGGCCCTTACTCTCACGACGACAACAGACACTTGTCTTAGTTCGGCTATGAATATGAAAACTGTTTAAGTGGCACAAGGGAAAGGCGAGATGGGGACCAAAATGCCGTAACCACAAGCAATCGATAACGTTAAAGAAGCACGCGATGGTTGCCGCTCTTGTTGGGTTAGCTTTGCGCAGTGGCATTACCATAGCCAATGAGGTTTAACCGAGGCGTGGTGATTGCTAATTGAAAACTTTTCCCAATATCCCGCATGACGGCGTGAAACATCGCCGGCGTTGCAATATTTGGAGGTTCCCACTGGGACCATGCCTAAAAATAGAAATCTGCTGAGCTCACGAAGACTGCGTCGAATGCAAGAAAAGCGCAAAAATTCTTGTTTGCTCGCTTCCGGATGGAGAAGAACCCCTTCGTGTAAAGCAGGACACATTATGCATCGCCTCTTTTCAATGCAACTGGTCACTTCCGCAGACGGTGGGCATTCTAGGTGTAAATGGCGAATCAGTGGTGGAGACAAAGCGCTCGTTGCGGCACTGGCCCTTACTCTCACGACGACAACGGACACTTGTCTTAGTTCGGCTATGAATATGAAAACTGTTTAAGTGGCACAAGGGAAAGGCGAGATGGGGACCAAAATGCCGTAACCACAAGCAATCGATAACGTTAAAGAAGCACGCGATGGTTGCCGCTCTTGTTGGGTTAGCTTTGCGCAGTGGCATTACCATAGCCAATGAGGTTTAACCGAGGCGTGGTGATTGCTAATTGAAAACTTTTCTCAATATCCCGCATGACGGCGTGAAACATCGCCGGCGTTGCAATATTTGGAGGTTCCCACTGGGACCATGCCTAAAAATAGAAATCTGCTGAGCTCACGAAGACTGCGTCGAATGCAACAAAAAGCGCAAAAATTCTTGTTTGCTCGCTTCCGGATGGAGAAGAACCCTTTCGTGTAAAGCAGGACACATTATGCATCGCCTCTTTTCAACGCAACTGGTCACTTCCGCAGACGGTGGGCATTCTAGGTGTAAATGGCGAATCAGTGGTGGAGACAAAGCGCTCGTTGCGGCACTGGCCCTTACTCTCACGACGACAACGGACACTTGTCTTAGTTCGGCTATGAATATGAAAACTGTTTAAGTGGCACAAGGGAAAGGCGAGATGGGGACCAAAATGCCGTAACCACAAGCAATCGATAACGTTAAAGAAGCACGCGATGGTTGCCGTTCTTGTTGGGTTAGCTTTGCGCAGTGGCATTACCATAGCCAATAAGGTTTAACCGAGGCGTGGTGATTGCTAATTGAAAACTTTTCCCAATATCCCGAATGACGGCGTGAAACATCGCCGGCGTTGCAATATTTGGAGGTTCCCACTGGGACCATGCCTAAAAATAGAAATCTGCTGAGCTCACGAAGACTGCGTCGAATGCAAGAAAAGCGCAAAAATTCTTGTTTGCTCGCTTCCGGATGGAGAAGAACCCTTTCGTGTAAAGCAGGACACATTATGCATCGCCTCTTTTCAACGCAACTGGTCACTTCCGCAGACGGTGGGCATTCTAGGTGTAAATGGCGAATCAGTGGTGGAGACAAAGCGCTCGTTGCGGCACTGGCCCTTACTCTCACGACGACAACGGACACTTGTCTTAGTTCGGCTATGAATATGAAAACTGTTTAAGTGGCACAAGGGAAAGGTGAGATGGGGACCAAAATGCCGTAACCACAAGCAATCGATAACGTTAAAGAAGCACGCGATGGTTGCCGTTCTTGTTGGGTTAGATTTGCGCAGTGGCATTACCATAGCCAATGAGGTTTAACCGAGGCGTGGTGATTGCTAATTGAAAACTTTTCCCAATATCCCGCATGACGGCGTGAAACATCGCCGGCGTTGCAATATTTGGAGGTTCCCACTGGGACCATGCCTAAAAATAGAAATCTGCTGAGCTCACGAAGACTGCGTCGAATGCAAGAAAAGCGCAAAAATTCTTGTTTGCTCGCTTCCGGATGGAGAAGAACCCTTTCGTGTAAAGCAGGACACATTATGCATCGCCTCTTTTCAACGCAACTGGTCACTCCCGCAGACGGTGGGCATTCTAGGTGTAAATGGCGAATCAGTGGTGGAGACAAAGCGCTCGTTGCGGCACTGGCCCTTACTCTCACGACGACAACGGACACTTGTCTTAGTTCGGCTATGAATATGAAAACTGTTTAAGTGGCACAAGGGAAAGGCGAGATGGGGACCAAAATGCCGTAACCACAAGCAATCGATAACGTTAAAGAAGCACGCGATGGTTGCCGTTCTTGTTGGGTTAGCTTTGCGCAGTGGCATTACCATAGCCAATGAGGTTTAACCGAGGCGTGGTGATTGCTAATTGAAAACTTTTCCCAATATCTCGCATGACGGCGTGAAACATCGCCGGCGTTGCAATATTTGGAGGTTCCCACTGGGACCATGCCTAAAAATAGAAATCTGCTGAGCTCACGAAGACTGCGTCGAATGCAAGAAAAGCGCAAAAATTCTTGTTTGCTCGCTTCCGGATGGAGAAGAACCCTTTCGTGTAAAGCAGGACACATTATGCATCGCCTCTTTTCAACGCAACTGGTCACTTCCGCAGACGGTGGGCATTCTAGGTGTAAATGACGAATCAGTGGTGGAGACAAAGCGCTCGTTGCGGCACTGGCCCTTACTCTCACGACGACAACGGACACTTGTCTTAGTTCGGCTATGAATATGAAAACTGTTTAAGTGGCACAAGGGAAAGGCGAGATGGGGACCAAAATGCCGTAACCACAAGCAATCGATAACGTTAAAGAAGCACGCGATGGTTGCCGTTCTTGTTGGGTTAGCATTGCGCAGTGGCATTACCATAGCCAATGAGGTTTAACCGAGGCGTGGTGATTGCTAATTGAAAACTTTTCCCAATATCCCGCATGACGGCGTGAAACATCGCCGGCGTTGCAATATTTGGAGGTTCCCACTGGGACCATGCCTAAAAATAGAAATCTGCTGAGCTCACGAAGACTGCGTCGAATGCAAGAAAAGCGCAAAAATTCTTGTTTGCTCGCTTCCGAATGGAGAAGAACCCTTTCGTGTAAAGCAGGACACATTATGCATCGCCTCTTTTCAACGCAACTGGTCACTTCCGCAGACGGTGGGCATTCTAGGTGTAAATGGCGAATCAGTGGTGGAGACAAAGCGCTCGTTGCGGCACTGGCCCTTACTCTCACGACGACAACGGACACTTGTCTTAGTTCGGCTATGAATATGAAAACTGTTTAAGTGGCACAAGGGAAAGGCGAGATGGGGACCAAAATGCCGTAACCACAAGCAATCGATAACGTTAAAGAAGCACGCGATGGTTGCCGTTCTTGTTGGGTTAGCTTTGCGCAGTGGCATTACCATAGCCAATGAGGTTTAACCGAGGCGTGGTGATTGCTAATTGAAAACTTTTCCCAATATCCCGCATGACGGCGTGAAACATCGCCGGCGTTGCAATATTTGGAGGTTCCCACTGGGACCATGCCTAAAAATAGAAATCTGCTGAGCTCACGAAGACTGCGTTGAATGCAAGAAAAGCGCAAGAATTCGTGTTTGCTCGCTTCCGAATGGAGAAGAACCCTTTCGTGTAAAGCAGGACACATTATGCATCGCCTCTTTTCAACGCAACTGGTCACTTCCGCAGACGGTGGGCATTCTAGGTGTAAATGGCGAATCAGTGGTGGAGACAAAGCGCTCGTTGCGGCACTGGCCCTTACTCTCACGACGACAACGGACACTTGTCTTAGTTCGGCTATGAATATGAAAACTGTTTAAGTTGCACAAGGGAAAGGCGAGATGGGGACCAAAATGCCGTAACCACAAGCAATCGATAACGTTAAAGAAGCACGCGATGGTTGCCGTTCTTGTTGGGTTAGCTTTGCGCAGTGGCATTACCATAGCCAATGAGGTTTAACCGAGGCGTGGTGTTTGCTAATTGAAAACTTTTCCCAATATCCCGCATGACGGCGTGAAACATCGCCGGCGTTGCAATATTTGGAGGTTCCCACTGGGACCATGCCTAAAAATAGAAATCTGCTGAGCTCACGAAGACTGCGTCGAATGCAAGAAAAGCGCAAAAATTCTTGTTTGCTCGCTTCCGAATGGAGAAGAACCCTTTCGTGTAAAGCAGGACACATTATGCATCGCCTCTTTTCAACGCAACTGGTCACTTCCGCAGACGGTGGGCATTCTAGGTGTAAATGGCGAATCAGTGGTGGAGACAAAGCGCTCGTTGCGGCACTGGCCCTTACTCTCACGACGACAACGGACACTTGTCTTAGTTCGGCTATGAATATGAAAACTGTTTAAGTGGCACAAGGGAAAGGCGAGATGGGGACCAAAATGCCGTTACCACAAGCAATCGATAACGTTAAAGAAGCACGCGATGGTTGCCGTTCTTGTTGGGTTAGCTTTGCGCAGTGGCATTACCATAGCCAATGAGGTTTAACCGAGGCGTGGTGATTGCTAATTGAAAACTTTTCCCAATATCCCGCATGACGGCGTGAAACATCGCCGGCGTTGCAATATTTGGAGGTTCCCACTGGGACCATGCCTAAAAATAGAAATCTGCTGAGCTCACGAAGACTGCGTCGAATGCAAGAAAAGCGCAAAAATTCTTGTTTGCTCGCTTCCGAATGGAGAAGAACCCTTTCGTGTAAAGCAGGACACATTATGCATCGCCTCTTTTCAACGCAACTGGTCACTTCCGCAGACGGTGGGCATTCTAGGTGTAAATGGCGAATCAGTGGTGGAGACAAAGCGCTCGTTGCGGCACTGGCCCTTACTCTCACGACGACAACGGACACTTGTCTTAGTTCGGCTATGAATATGAAAACTGTTTAAGTGGCACAAGGGAAAGGCGAGATGGGGACCAAAATGCCGTAACCACAAGCAATCGATAACGTTAAAGAAGCACGCGATGGTTGCCGTTCTTGTTGGGTTAGCTTTGCGCAGTGGCATTACCATAGCCAATGAGGTTTAACCGAGGCGTGGTGATTGCTAATTGAAAACTTTTCCCAATATCCCGCATGACGGCGTGAAACATCGCCGGCGTTGCAATATTTGGAGGTTCCCACTGGGACCATGCCTAAAAATAGTAATCTGCTGAGCTCACGAAGACTGCGTCGAATGCAAGAAAAGCGCAAAAATTCTTGTTTGCTCGCTTCCGGATGGAGAAGAACCCTTTCGTGTAAAGCAGGACACATTATGCATCGCCTCTTTTCAACGCAACTGGTCACTTCCGCAGACGGTGGGCATTCTAGGTGTAAATGGCGAATCAGTGGTGGAGACAAAGCGCTCGTTGCGGCACTGGCCCTTACTCTCACGACGACAACGGACACTTGTCTTAGTTCGGCTATGAATATGAAAACTGTTTAAGTGGCACAAGGGAAAGGCGAGATGGGGACCAAAATGCCGTAACCACAAGCAATCGATAACGTTAAAGAAGCACGCGATGGTTGCCGTTCTTGTTGGGTTAGCTTTGCGCAGTGGCATTACCATAGCCAATGAGGTTTAACCGAGGCGTGGTGATTGCTAATTGAAAACTTTTCCCAATATCCCGCATGACGGCGTGAAACATCGCCGGCGTTGCAATATTTGGAGGTTCCCACTGGGACCATGCCTAAAAATAGAAATCTGCTGAGCTCACGAAGACTGCGTCGAATGCAAGAAAAGCGCAAAAATTCTTGTTTGCTCGCTTCCGGATGGAGAAGAACCCTTTCGTGTAAAGCAGGACACATTATGCATCGCCTCTTTTCAACGCTACTGGTCACTTCCACAGACGGTGGGCATTCTAGGTGTAAATGACGAATCAGTGGTGGAGACAAAGCGCTCGTTGCGGCACTGGCCCTTACTCTCACGACGACAACGGACACTTGTCTTAGTTCGGCTATGAATATGAAAACTGTTTAAGTGGCACAAGGGAAAGGCGAGATGGGGACCAAAATGCCGTAACCACAAGCAATCGATAACGTTAAAGAAGCACGCGATGGTTGCCGTTCTTGTTGGGTTAGCTTTGCGCAGTGGCATTACCATAGCCAATGAGGTTTAACCGAGGCGTGGTGATTGCTAATTGAAAACTTTTCCCAATATCCCGCATGACGGCGTGAAACATCGCCGGCGTTGCAATATTTGGAGGTTCCCACTGGGACCATGCCTAAAAATAGAAATCTGCTGAGCTCACGAAGACTGCGTCGAATGCAAGAAAAGCGCAAAAATTCTTGTTTGCTCGCTTCCGAATGGAGAAGAACCCTTTCGTGTAAAGCAGGACACATTATGCATCGCCTCTTTTCAACGCAACTGGTCACTTCCGCAGACGGTGGGCATTCTAGGTGTAAATGGCGAATCAGTGGTGGAGACAAAGCGCTCGTTGCGGCACTGGCCCTTACTCTCACGACGACAACGGACACTTGTCTTAGTTCGGCTATGAATATGAAAACTGTTTAAGTGGCACAAGGGAAAGGCGAGATGGGGACCAAAATGCCGTAACCACAAGCAATCGATAACGTTAAAGAAGCACGCGATGGTTGCCGTTCTTGTTGGATTAGCTTTGCGCAGTGGCATTACCATAGCCAATGAGGTTTAACCGAGGCGTGGTGATTGCTAATTGAAATCTTTTCCCAATATCCCGCATGACGGCGTGAAACATCGCCGGCGTTGCAATATTTGGAGGTTCCCATTGGGACCATGCCTAAAAATAGAAATCTGCTGAGCTCACGAAGACTGCGTCGAATGCAAGAAAAGCGCAAGAATTCGTGTTTGCTCGCTTCCGAATGGAGAAGAACCCTTTCGTGTAAAGCAGGACACATTATGCATCGCCTCTTTTCAACGCAACTGGTCACTTCCGCAGACGGTGGGCATTCTAGGTGTAAATGGCGAATCAGTGGTGGAGACAAAGCGCTCGTTGCGGCACTGGCCCTTACTCTCACGACGACAACGGACACTTGTCTTAGTTCGGCTATGAATATGAAAACTGTTTAAGTTGCACAAGGGAAAGGCGAGATGGGGACCAAAATGCCGTAACCACAAGCAATCGATAACGTTAAAGAAGCACGCGATGGTTGCCGTTCTTGTTGGGTTAGCTTTGCGCAGTGGCATTACCATAGCCAATGAGGTTTAACCGAGGCGTGGTGATTGCTAATTGAAAACTTTTCCCAATATCCCGCATGACGGCGTGAAACATCGCCGGCGTTGCAATATTTGGAGGTTCCCACTGGGACCATGCCTAAAAATAGAAATCTGCTGAGCTCACGAAGACTGCGTCGAATGCAAGAAAAGCGCAAAAATTCTTGTTTGCTCGCTTCCGAATGGAAAAGAACCCTTTCGTGTAAAGCAGGACACATTATGCATCGCCTCTTTTCAACGCAACTGGTCACTTCCGCAGACGGTGGGCATTCTAGGTGTAAATGGCGAATCAGTGGTGGAGACAAAGCGCTCGTTGCGGCACTGGCCCTTACTCTCACGACGACAACGGACACTTGTCTTAGTTCGGCTATGAATATGAAAACTGTTTAAGTGGCACAAGGGAAAGGCGAGATGGGGACCAAAATGCCGTAACCACAAGCAATCGATAACGTTAAAGAAGCACGCGATGGTTGCCGTTCTTGTTGGGTTAGCTTTGCGCAGTGGCATTACCATAGCCAATGAGGTTTAACCGAGGCGTGGTGATTGCTAATTGAAAACTTTTCCCAATATCCCGCATGACGGCGTGAAACATCGCCGGCGTTGCAATATTTGGAGGTTCCCACTGGGACCATGCCTAAAAATAGAAATCTGCTGAGCTCACGAAGACTGCGTCGAATGCAAGAAAAGCGCAAAAATTCTTGTTTGCTCGCTTCCGAATGGAGAAGAACCCTTTCGTGTAAAGCAGGACACATTATGCATCGCCTCTTTTCAACGCAACTGGTCACTTCCGCAGACGGTGGGCATTCTAGGTGTAAATGGCGAATCAGTGGTGGAGACAAAGCGCTCGTTGCGGCACTGGCCCTTACTCTCACGACGACAACGGACACTTGTCTTAGTTCGGCTATGAATATGAAAACTGTTTAAGTGGCACAAGGGAAAGGCGAGATGGGGACCAAAATGCCGTAACCACAAGCAATCGATAACGTTAAAGAAGCACGCGATGGTTGCCGTTCTTGTTGGGTTAGCTTTGCGCAGTGGCATTACCATAGCCAATGAGGTTTAACCGAGGCGTGGTGATTGCTAATTGAAAACTTTTCCCAATATCCCGCATGACGGCGTGAAACATCGCCGGCGTTGCAATATTTGGAGGTTCTCACTGGGACCATGCCTAAAAATAGAAATCTGCTGAGCTCACGAAGACTGCGTCGAATGCAGGAAAAGCGCAAAAATTCTTGTTTGCTCGCTTCCGGATGGAGAAGAACCCTTTCGCGTAAAGCAGGACACATTATGCATCGCCTCTTTTCAACGCAACTGGTCACTTCTGCAGACGGTGGGCATTCTAGGTGTAAATGGCGAATCAGTGGTGGAGACAAAGCGCTCCTTGCGGCACTGGCCCTTACTCTCACGACGACAACGGACACTTGTCTTAGTTCGGCTATGAATATGAAAACTGTTTAAGTGGCACAAGGGAAAGGCGAGATGGGGACCAAAATGCCGTAACCACAAGCAATCGATAACGTTAAAGAAGCACGCGATGGTTGCCGTTCTTGTTGGGTTAGCTTTGCGCAGTGGCATTACCATAGCCAATGAGGTTTAACCGAGGCGTGGTGATTGCTAATTGAAAACTTTTCCCAATATCCCGCATGACGGCGTGAAACATCGCCGGCGTTGCAATATTTGGAGGTTCCCACTGGGACCATGCCTAAAAATAGAAATCTGCTGAGCTCACGAAGACTGCGTCGAATGCAAGAAAAGCGCAAAAATTCTTGTTTGCTCGCTTCCGGATGGAGAAGAACCCTTTCGTGTAAAGCAGGACACATTATGCATCGCCTCTTTTCAACGCAACTGGTCACTTCCGCAGACGGTGGGCATTCTAGGTGTAAATGGCGAATCAGTGGTGGAGACAAAGCGCTCGTTGCGGCACTGGCCCTTACTCTCACGACGACAACGGACACTTGTCTTAGTTCGGCTATGAATATGAAAACTGTTTAAGTGGCACAAGGGAAAGGCGAGATGGGGACCAAAATGCCGTAACCACAAGCAATCGATAACGTTAAAGAAGCACGCGATGGTTGCCGTTCTTGTTGGGTTAGCTTTGCGCAGTGGCATTACCATAGCCAATGAGGTTTAACCGAGGCGTGGTGATTGCTATTTAAAAACTTTTCCCAATATCCCGCATGACGGCGTGAAACATCGCCGGCGTTGCAATATTTGGAGGTTCCCACTGGGACCATGCCTAAAAATAGAAATCTGCTGAGCTCACGAAGACTGCGTCGAATGCAAGAAAAGCGCAAAAATTCTTGTTTGCTCGCTTCCGAATGGAGAAGAACCCTTTCGTGTAAAGCAGGACACATTATGCATCGCCTCTTTTCAACGCAACTGGTCACTTCCGCAGACGGTGGGCATTCTAGGTGTAAATGGCGAATCAGTGGTGGAGACAAAGCGCTCGTTGCGGCACTGGCCCTTACTCTCACGACGACAACGGACACTTGTCTTAGTTCGGCTATGAATATGAAAACTGTTTAAGTGGCACAAGGGAAAGGCGAGATGGGGACCAAAATGCCGTAACCACAAGCAATCGATAACGTTAAAGAAGCACGCGATGGTTGCCGTTCTTGTTGGGTTAGCTTTGCGCAGTGGCATTACCATAGCCAATGAGGTTTAACCGAGGCGTGGTGATTGCTAATTGAAAACTTTTCCCAATATCCCGCATGACGGCGTGAAACATCGCCGGCGTTGCAATATTTGGAGGTTCCCACTGGGACCATGCCTAAAAATAGAAATCTGCTGAGCTCACGAAGACTGCGTCGAATGCAAGAAAAGCGCAAAAATTCTTGTTTGCTCGCTTCCGAATGAAGAAGAACCCTTTCGTGTAAAGCAGGACACATTATGCATCGCCTCTTTTCAACGCAACTGGTCACTTCCGCAGACGGTGGGCATTCTAGGTGTAAATGGCGAATCAGTGGTGGAGACAAAGCGCTCGTTGCGGCACTGGCCCTTACTCTCACGACGACAACGGACACTTGTCTTAGTTCGGCTATGAATATGAAAACTGTTTAAGTGGCACAAGGGAAAGGCGAGATGGGGACCAAAATGCCGTAACCACAAGCAATCGATAACGTTAAAGAAGCACGCGATGGTTGCCGTTCTTGTTGGGTTAGCTTTGCGCAGTGGCATTACCATAGCCAATGAGGTTTAACCGAGGCGTGGTGATTGCTAATTGAAAACTTTTCCCAATATCCCGCATGACGGCGTGAAACATCGCCGGCGTTGCAATATTTGGAGGTTCCCACTGGGACCATGCCTAAAAATAGAAATCTTGCTGAGCTCACGAAGACTGCGTCGAATGCAAGAAAAGCGCAAAAATTCTTGTTTGCTCGCTTCCGAATGGAGAAGAACCCTTTCGTGTAAAGCAGGACACATTATGCATCGCCTCTTTTCAACGCAACTGGTCACTTCCGCAGACGGCGGGCATTCTAGGTGTAAATGGCGAATCAGTGGTGGAGACAAAGCGCTCGTTGCGGCACTGGCCCTTACTCTCACGACGACAACGGACACTTGTCTTAGTTCGGCTATGAATATGAAAACTGTTTAAGTGGCACAAGGGAAAGGCGAGATGGGGACCAAAATGCCGTAACCACAAGCAATCGATAACGTTAAAGAAGCACGCGATGGTTGCCGTTCTTGTTGGGTTGGCTTTGCGCAGTGGCATTACCATAGCCAATGAGGTTTAACCGAGGCGTGGTGATTGCTAATTGAAAACTTTTCCCAATATCCCGCATGACGGCGTGAAACATCGCCGGCGTTGCAATATTTGGAGGTTCTCACTGGGACCATGCCTAAAAATAGAAATCTGCTGAGCTCACGAAGACTGCGTCGAATGCAGGAAAAGCGCAAAAATTCTTGTTTGCTCGCTTCCGGATGGAGAAGAATCCTTTCGCGTAAAGCAGGACACATTATGCATCGCCTCTTTTCAACGCAACTGGTCACTTCTGCAGACGGTGGGCATTCTAGGTGTAAATGGCGAATCAGTGGTGGAGACAAAGCGCTCGTTGCGGCACTGGCCCTTACTCTCACGACGACAACGGACACTTGTCTTAGTTCGGCTATGAATATGAAAACTGTTTAAGTGGCACAAGGGAAAGGCGAGATGGGGACCAAAATGCCGTAACCACAAGCAATCGATAACGTTAAAGAAGCACGCGATGGTTGCCGCTCTTGTTGGCTTAGCTTTGCGCAGTGGCATTACCATAGCCAATGAGGTTTAACCGAGGCGTGGTGATTGCTAATTGAAAACTTTTCCCAATATCCCGCATGACGGCGTGAAACATCGCCGGCGTTGCAATATTTGGAGGTTCCCACTGGGACCATGCCTAAAAATAGAAATCTGCTGAGCTCACGAAGACTGCGTCGAATGCAAGAAAAGCGCAAAAATTCTTGTTTGCTCGCTTCCGGATGGAGAAGAACCCTTTCGTGTAAAGCAGGACACATTATGCATCGCCTCTTTTCAACGCAACTGGTCACTTCCGCAGACGGTGGGCATTCTAGGTGTAAATGGCGAATCAGTGGTGGAGACAAAGCGCTCGTTGCGGCACTGGCCCTTACTCTCACGACGACAACGGACACTTGTCTTAGTTCGGCTATGAATATGAAAACTGTTTAAGTGGCACAAGGGAAAGGCGAGATGGGGACCAAAATGCCGTAACCACAAGCAATCGATAACGTTAAAGAAGCACGCGATGGTTGCCGTTCTTGTTGGGTTAGCTTTGCGCAGTGGCATTACCATAGCCAATGAGGTTTAACCGAGGCGTGGTGATTGCTATTTAAAAACTTTTCCCAATATCCCGCATGACGGCGTGAAACATCGCCGGCGTTGCAATATTTGGAGGTTCCCACTGGGACCATGCCTAAAAATAGAAATCTGCTGAGCTCACGAAGACTGCGTCGAATGCAAGAAAAGCGCAAAAATTCTTGTTTGCTCGCTTCCGAATGGAGAAGAACCCTTTCGTGTAAAGCAGGACACATTATGCATCGCCTCTTTTCAACGCAACTGGTCACTTCCGCAGACGGTGGGCATTCTAGGTGTAAATGGCGAATCAGTGGTGGAGACAAAGCGCTCGTTGCGGCACTGGCCCTTACTCTCACGACGACAACGGACACTTGTCTTAGTTCGGCTATGAATATGAAAACTGTTTAAGTGGCACAAGGGAAAGGCGAGATGGGGACCAAAATGCCGTAACCACAAGCAATCGATAACGTTAAAGAAGCACGCGATGGTTGCCGTTCTTGTTGGGTTAGCTTTGCGCAGTGGCATTACCATAGCCAATGAAGTTTAACCGAGGCGTGGTGATTGCTATTTAAAAACGTTTCCCAATATCCCGCATGACGGCGTGAAACATCGCCGGCGTTGCAATATTTGGAGGTTCCCACTGGGACCATGCCTAAAAATAGAAATCTGCTGAGCTCACGAAGACTGCGTCGAATGCAAGAAAAGCGCAAAAATTCTTGTTTGCTCGCTTCCGAATGGAGAAGAACCCTTTCGTGTAAAGCAGGACACATTATGCATCGCCTCTTTTCAACGCAACTGGTCACTTCCGCAGACGGTGGGCATTCTAGGTGTAAATGGCGAATCAGTGGTGGAGACAAAGCGCTCGTTGCGGCACTGGCCCTTACTCTCACGACGACAACGGACACTTGTCTTAGTTCGGCTATGAATATGAAAACTGTTTAAGTGGCACAAGGGAAAGGCGAGATGGGGACCAAAATGCCGTAACCACAAGCAATCGATAACGTTAAAGAAGCACGCGATGGTTGCCGTTCTTGTTGTGTTAGCTTTGCGCAGTGGCATTACCATAGCCAATGAGGTTTAACCGAGGCGTGGTGATTGCTAATTGAAAACTTTTCCCAATATCCCGCATGACGGCGTGAAACATCGCCGGTGTTGCAATATTTGGAGGTTCCCACTGGGACCATGCCTAAAAATAGAAATCTGCTGAGCTCACGAAGACTGCGTCGAATGCAAGAAAAGCGCAAAAATTCTTGTTTGCTCGCTTCCGAATGGAGAAGAACCCTTTCGTGTAAAGCAGGACACATTATGCATCGCCTCTTTTCAACGCAATTGGTCACTTCCGCAGACGGTGGGCATTCTAGGTGTAAATGGCGAATCAGTGGTGGAGACAAAGCGCTCGTTGCGGCACTGGCCCTTACTCTCACGACGACAACGGACACTTGTCTTAGTTCGGCTATGAAAATGAAAACTGTTTAAGTGGCACAAGGGAAAGGCGAGATGGGGACCAAAATGCCGTAACCACAAGCAATCGATAACGTTAAAGAAGCACGCGATGGTTGCCGTTCTTGTTGGGTTAGCTTTGCGCAGTGGCATTACCATAGCCAATGAGGTTTAACCGAGGCGTGGTGATTGCTAATTGAAAACTTTTCCCAATATCCCGCATGACGGCGTGAAACATCGCCGGCGTTGCAATATTTGGAGGTTCCCACTGGGACCATGCCTAAAAATAGAAATCTGCTGAGCTCACGAAGACTGCGTCGAATGCAAGAAAAGCGCAAAAATTCTTGTTTGCTCGCTTCCGAATGGAGAAGAACCCTTTCGTGTAAAGCAGGACACATTATGCATCGCCTCTTTTCAACGCAACTGGTCACTTCCGCAGACGGTGGGCATTCTAGGTGTAAATGGCGAATCAGTGGTGGAGACAAAGCGCTCGTTGCGGCACTGGCCCTTACTCTCACGACGACAACGGACACTTGTCTTAGTTCGGCTATGAATATGAAAACTGTTTAAGTGGCACAAGGGAAAGGCGAGATGGGGACCAAAATGCCGTAACCACAAGCAATCGATAACGTTAAAGAAGCACGCGATGGTTGCCGTTCTTGTTGGGTTAGCTTTGCGCAGTGGCATTACCATAGCCAATGAGGTTTAACCGAGGCGTGGTGATTGCTAATTGAAAACTTTTCCCAATATCCCGCATGACGGCGTGAAACATCGCCGGCGTTGCAATATTTGGAGGTTCCCACTGGGACCATGCCTAAAAATAGAAATCTGCTGAGCTCACGAAGACTGCGTCGAATGCAAGAAAAGCGCAAAAATTCTTGTTTGCTCGCTTCCGAATGGAAAAGAACCCTTTCGTGTAAAGCAGGACACATTATGCATCGCCTCTTTTCAACGCAACTGGTCACTTCCGCAGACGGTGGGCATTCTAGGTGTAAATGGCGAATCAGTGGTGGAGACAAAGCGCTCGTTGCGGCACTGGCCCTTACTCTCACGACGACAACGGACACTTGTCTTAGTTCGGCTATGAATATGAAAACTGTTTAAGTGGCACAAGGGAAAGGCGAGATGGGGACCAAAATGCCGTAACCACAAGCAATCGATAACGTTAAAGAAGCACGCGATGGTTGCCGTTCTTGTTGGGTTAGCTTTGCGCAGTGGCATTACCATAGCCAATGAGGTTTAACCGAGGCGTGGTGATTGCTAATTGAAAACTTTTCCCAATATCCCGCATGACGGCGTGAAACATCGCCGGCGTTGCAATATTTGGAGGTTCCCACTGGGACCATGCCTAAAAATAGAAATCTGCTGAGCTCACGAAGACTGCGTCGAATGCAAGAAAAGCGCAAAATTTCTTGTTTGCTCGCTTCCGAATGGAGAAGAACCCTTTCGTGTAAAGCAGGACACATTATGCATCGCCTCTTTTCAACGCAACTGGTCACTTCCGCAGACGGTGGGCATTCTAGGTGTAAATGGCGAATCAGTGGTGGAGACAAAGCGCTCGTTGCGGCACTGGCCCTTACTCTCACGACGACAACGGACACTTGTCTTAGTTCGGCTATGAATATGAAAACTGTTTAAGTGGCACAAGGGAAAGGCGAGATGGGGACCAAAATGCCGTAACCACAACCAATCGATAACGTTAAAGAAGCACGCGATGGTTGCCGTTCTTGTTGGGTTAGGTTTGCGCAGTGGCATTACCATAGCCAATGAGGTTTAACCGAGGCGTGGTGATTGCTAATTGAAAACTTTTCCCAATATCCCGCATGACGGCGTGAAACATCGCCGGCGTTGCAATATTTGGAGGTTCCCACTGGGACCATGCCTAAAAATAGAAATCTGCTGAGCTCACGAAGACTGCGTCGAATGCAAGAAAAGCGCAAAAGTTCTTGTTTGCTCGCTTCCGAATGGAGAAGAACCCTTTCGTGTAAAGCAGGACACATTATGCATCGCCTCTTTTCAACGCAACTGGTCACTTCCGCAGACGGTGGGCATTCTAGGTGTAAATGGCGAATCAGTGGTGGAGACAAAGCGCTCGTTGCGGCACTGGCCCTTACTCTCACGACGACAACGGACACTTGTCTTAGTTCGGCTATGAATATGAAAACTGTTTAAGTGGCACAAGGGAAAGGCGAGATGGGGACCAAAATGCCGTAACCACAAGCAATCGATAACGTTAAAGAAGCACGCGATGGTTGCCGTTCTTGTTGGGTTAGCTTTGCGCAGTGGCATTACCATAGCCAATGAGGTTTAACCGAGGCGTGGTGATTGCTAATTGAAAACTTTTCCCAATATCCCGCATGACGGCGTGAAACATCGCCGGCGTTGCAATATTTGGAGGTTCCCACTGGGACCATGCCTAAAAATAGAAATCTGCTGAGCTCACGAAGACTGCGTCGAATGCAAGAAAAGCGCAAAAATTCTTGTTTTCTCGCTTCCGAATGGAGAAGAACCCTTTCGTGTAAAGCAGGACACATTATGCATCGCCTCTTTTCAACGCAACTGGTCACTTCCGCAGACGGTGGGCATTCTAGGTGTAAATGGCGAATCAGTGGTGGAGACAAAGCGCTTGTTGCGGCACTGGCCCTTACTCTCACGACGACAACGGACACTTGTCTTAGTTCGGCTATGAATATGAAAACTGTTTAAGCGGCACAAGGGAAAGGCGAGATGGAGACCAAAATGCCGTAACCACAAGCAATCGATAACGTTAAAGAAGCACGCGATGGTTGCCGTTCTTGTTGGGTTAGTTTTGCGCAGTGGCATTACCATAGCCAATGAGGTTTAACCGAGGCGTGGTGATTGCTAATTGAAAACTTTTTCCAATATCCCGCATGACGGCGTGAAACATCGCCGGCGTTGCAATATTTGGAGGTTCCCACTGGGACCATGCCTAAAAATAGAAATCTGCTGAGCTCACGAAGACTGCGTCGAATGCAAGAAAAGCGCAAAAATTCTTGTTTGCTCGCTTCCGAATGGAGAAGAACCCTTTCGTGTAAAGCAGGACACATTATGCATCGCCTCTTTTCAACGCAACTGGTCACTTCCGCAGACGGTGGGCATTCTAGGTGTAAATGGCGAATCAGTGGTGGAGACAAAGCGCTCGTTGCGGCACTGGCCCTTACTCTCACGACGACAACGGACACTTGTCTTAGTTCGGCTATGAATATGAAAACTGTTTAAGTGGCACAAGGGAAAGGCGAGATGGGGACCAAAATGCCGTAACCACAAGCAATCGATAACGTTAAAGAAGCACGCGATGGTTGCCGCTCTTGTTGGGTTAGCTTTGCGCAGTGGCATTACCATAGCCAATGAGGTTTAACCGACGCGTGGTGATTGCTAATTGAAAACTTTTCCCAATATCCCGCATGACGGCGTGAAACATCGCCGGCGTTGCAATATTTGGAGGTTCCCACTGGGACCATGCCTAAAAATAGAAATCTGCTGAGCTCACGAAGACTGCGTCGAATGCAAGAAAAGCGCAAAATTTCTTGTTTGCTCGCTTCCGAATGGAGAAGAACCCTTTCGTGTAAAGCAGGACACATTATGCATCGCCTCTTTTCAACGCAACTGGTCACTTCCGCAGACGGTGGGCATTCTAGGTGTAAATGGCGAATCAGTGGTGGAGACAAAGCGCTCGTTGCGGCACCGGCCCTTACTCTCACGACGACAACGGACACTTGTCTTAGTTCGGCTATGAATATGAAAACTGTTTAAGTGGCACAAGGGAAAGGCGAGATGGGGACCAAAATGCCGTAACCACAAGCAATCGATAACGTTAAAGAAGCACGCGATGGTTGCCGTTCTTGTTGGGTTAGCTTTGCGCAGTGGCATTACCATAGCCAATGAGGTTTAACCGAGGCGTGGTGATTGCTAATTGAAAACTTTTCCCAATATCCCGCATGACGGCGTGAAACATCGCCGGCGTTGCAATATTTGGAGGTTCCCACTGGGACCATGCCTAAAAATAGAAATCTGCTGAGCTCACGAAGACTGCGTCGAATGCAACAAAAAGCGCAAAAATTCTTGTTTGCTCGCTTCCGAATGGAAAAGAACCCTTTCGTGTAAAGCAGGACTTATTATGCATCGCCTCTTTTCAACGCAACTGGTCACTTCCGCAGACGGTGGGCATTCTAGGTGTAAATGGCGAATCAGTGGTGGAGACAAAGCGCTCGTTGCGGCACTGGCCCTTACTCTCACGACGACAACGGACACTTGTCTTAGTTCGGCTATGAATATGAAAACTGTTTAAGTGGCACAAGGGAAAGGCGAGATGGGGACCAAAATGCCGTAACCACAAGCAATCGATAACGTTAAAGAAGCACGCGATGGTTGCCGTTCTTGTTGGGTTAGCTTTGCGCAGTGGCATTACCATAGCCAATGAGGTTTAACCGAGGCGTGGTGATTGCTAATTGAAAACTTTTCCCAATATCACGCATGACGGCGTGAAACATCGCCGGCGTTGCAATATTTGGAGGTTCCCACTGGGACCATGCCTAAAAATAGAAATCTGCTGAGCTCACGAAGACTGCGTCGAATGCAAGAAAAGCGCAAAAATTCTTGTTTGCTCGCTTCCGAATGGAGAAGAACCCTTTCGTGTAAAGCAGGACACATTATGCATCGCCTTTTTTCAACGCAACTGGTCACTTCCGCAGACGGTGGGCATTCTAGGTGTAAATGGCGAATCAGTGGTGGAGACAAAGCGTTCGTTGCGGCACTGGCCCTTACTCTCACGACGACAACGGACACTTGTCTTAGTTCGGCTATGAATATGAAAACTGTTTAAGTGGCACAAGGGAAAGGCGAGATGGGGACCAAAATGCCGTAACCACAAGCAATCGATAACGTTAAGGAAGCACGCGATGGTTGCCGTTCTTGTAGGGTTAGCTTTGCGCAGTGGCATTACCATAGCCAATGAGGTTTAACCGAGGCGTGGTGATTGCTAATTGAAAACTTTTCCCAATATCCCGCATGACGGCGTGAAACATCGCCAGCGTTGCAATATTTGCAGGTTCCCACTGGGACCTTGCCTAAAAATAGAAATCTGCTGAGCTCACGAAGACTGCGTCGAATGCAAGAAAAGCGCAAAAATTCTTGTTTGCTCGCTTCCGAATGGAGAAGAACCCTTTCGTGTAAAGCAGGACACATTATGCATCGCCTCTTTTCAACGCAACTGGTCACTTCCGCAGACGGTGGGCATTCTAGGTGTAAATGGCGAATCAGTGGTGGAGACAAAGCGCTCGTTGCGGCACTGGCCCTTACCCTCACGACGACAACGGACACTTGTCTTAGTTCGGCTATGAATATGAAAACTGTTTAAGTGGCACAAGGGAAAGGCGAGATGGGGACCAAAATGCCGTAACCACAAGCAATCGATAACGTTAAAGAAACACGCGATGGTTGCCGTTCTTGTTGGGTTAGCTTTGCGCAGTGGCATTACCATAGCCAATGAGGTTTAACCGAGGCGTGGTGATTGCTAATTGAAAACTTTTCCCAATATCCCGCATGACGGCGTGAAACATCGCCGGCGTTGCAATATTTGGAGGTTCCCACTGGGACCATGCCTAAAAATAGAAATCTGCTGAGCTCACGAAGACTGCGTCGAATGCAAGAAAAGCGCAAAAATTCTTGTTTGCTCGCTTCCGAATGGAGAAGAACCCTTTCGTGTAAAGCAGGACACATTATGCATCGCCTCTTTTCAACGCAACTGGTCACTTCCGCAGACGGTGGGCATTCTAGGTGTAAATGGCGAATCAGTGGTGGAGACAAAGCGCTCGTTGCGGCACTGGGCCTTACTCTCACGACGACAACGGACACTTGTCTTAGTTCGGCTATGAATATGAAAACTGTTTAAGTGGCACAAGGGAAAGGCGAGATGGGGACCAAAATGCCGTAACCACAAGCAATCGATAACGTTAAAGAAGCACGCGATGGTTGCCGTTCTTGTTGGGTTAGCTTTGCGCAGTGGCATTACCATAGCCAATGAGGTTTAAGCGAGGCGTGGTGATTGCTAATTGAAAACTTTTTCCAATATCCCGCATGACGGCGTGAAACATCGCCGGCGTTGCAATATTTGGAGGTTCCCACTGGGACCATGCCTAAAAATAGAAATCTGCTGAGCTCACGAAGACTGCGTCGAATGCAAGAAAAGCGCAAAAATTCTTGTTTGCTCGCTTCCGAATGGAGAAGAACCCTTTCGTGTAAAGCAGGACACATTATGCATCGCCTCTTTTCAACGCAACTGGTCACTTCCGCAGACGGTGGGCATTCTAGGTGTAAATGGCGAATCAGTGGTGGAGACAAAGCGCTCGTTGCGGCACTGGGCCTTACTCTCACGACGACAACGGACACTTGTCTTAGTTCGGCTATGAATATGAAAACTGTTTAAGTGGCACAAGGGAAAGGCGAGATGGGGACCAAAATGCCGTAACCACAAGCAATCGATAACGTTAAAGAAGCACGCGATGGTTGCCGTTCTTGTTGGGTTAGCTTTGCGCAGTGGCATTACCATAGCCAATGAGGTTTAAGCGAGGCGTGGTGATTGCTAATTGAAAACTTTTTCCAATATCCCGCATGACGGCGTGAAACATCGCCGGCGTTGCAATATTTGGAGGTTCCCACTGGGACCATGCCTAAAAATAGAAATCTGCTGAGCTCCCGAAGACTGCGTCGAATGCAAGAAAAGCGCAAAAATTCTTGTTTGCTCGCTTCCGAATGGAGAAGAACCCTTTCGTGTAAAGCAGGACACATCATGCATCGCCTCTTTTCAACGCAACTGGTCACTTCCGCAGACGGTGGGCATTCTAGGTGTAAATGGCGAATCAGTGGTGGAGACAAAGCGCTCGTTGCGGCACTGGCCCTTACTCTCACGACGACAACGGACACTTGTCTTAGTTCGGCTATGAATATGAAAACTGTTTAAGTGGCACAAGGGAAAGGCGAGATGGGGACCAAAATGCCGTAACCACAAGCAATCGATAACGTTAAAGAAGCACGCGATGGTTGCCGTTCTTGTTGGGTTAGCTTTGCGCAGTGGCCTTACCATAGCCAATGAGGTTTAACCGAGGCGTGGTGATTGCTAATTGAAAACTTTTCCCAATATCCCGCATGACGGCGTGAAACATCGCCGGCGTTGCAATATTTGGAGGTTCCCACTGGGACCATGCCTAAAAATAGAAATCTGCTGAGCTCACGAAGACTGCGTCGAATGCAAGAAAAGCGCAAAAATTCTTGTTTGCTCGCTTCCGAATGGAGAAGAACCCTTTCGTGTAAAGCAGGACACATTATGCATCGCCTCTTTTCAACGCAACTGGTCACTTCCGCAGACGGTGGGCATTCTAGGTGTAAATGGCGAATCAGTGGTGGAGACAAAGCGCTCGTTGCGGCACTGGCCCTTACTCTCACGACGACAACGGACACTTGTCTTAGTTCGGCTATGAATATGAAAACTGTTTAAGTGGCACAAGGGAAAGGCGAGATGGGGACCAAAATGCCGTAACCACAAGCAATCGATAACGTTAAAGAAGCACGCGATCGTTGCCGTTCTTGTTGGGTTAGCTTTGCGCAGTGGCATTACCATAGCCAATGAGGTTTAACCGAAGCGTGGTGATTGCTAATTGAAAACTTTTCCCAATATCCCGCATGACGGCGTGAAACATCGCCGGCGTTGCAATATTTGGAGGTTCCCACTGGGACCATGCCTAAAAATAGAAATCTGCTGAGCTCACGAAGACTGCGTCGAATGCAAGAAAAGCGCAAAAATTCTTGTTTGCTCGCTTCCGAATGGAGAAGAACCCTTTCGTGTAAAGCAGGACACATTATGCATCGCCTCTTTTCAACGCAACTGGTCACTTCCGCAGACGGTGGGCATTCTAGGTGTAAATGGCGAATCAGTGGTGGAGACAAAGCGCTCGTTGCGGCACTGGCCCTTACTCTCACGACGACAACGGACACTTGTCTTAGTTCGGCTATGAATATGAAAACTGTTTAAGTGGCACAAGGGAAAGGCGAGATGGGGACCAAAATGCCGTAACCACAAGCAATCGATAACGTTAAAGAAGCACGCGATGGTTGCCGTTCTTGTTGGGTTAGCTTTGCGCAGTGGCACTACCATAGCCAATGAGGTTTAACCGAGGCGTGGTGATTGCTAATTGAAAACTTTTCCCAATATCCCGCATGACGGCGTGAAACATCGCCGGCGTTGCAATATTTGGAGGTTCCCACTGGGACCATGCCTAAAAATAGAAATCTGCTGAGCTCACGAAGACTGCGTCGAATGCAAGAAAAGCGCAAAAATTCTTGTTTGCTCGCTTCCGAATGGAGAAGAACCCTTTCGTGTAAAGCAGGACACATTATGCATCGCCTCTTTTCAACGCAACTGGTCACTTCCGCAGACGGTGGGCATTCTAGGTGTAAATGGCGAATCAGTGGTGGAGACAAAGCGCTCGTTGCGGCACTGGCCCTTACTCTCACGACGACAACGGACACTTGTTTTAGTTCGGCTATGAATATGAAAACTGTTTAAGTGGCACAAGGGAAAGGCGAGATGGGGACCAAAATGCCGTAACCACAAGCAATCGATAACGTTAAAGAAGCACGCGATGGTTGCCGTTCTTGTTGGGTTAGCTTTGCGCAGTGGCATTACCATAGCCAATGAGGTTTAACCGAGGCGTGGTGATTGCTAATTGAAAACTTTTCCCAATATCCCGCATGACGGCGTGAAACATCGCCGGCGTTGCAATATTTGGAGGTTCCCACTGGGACCATGCCTAAAAATAGAAATCTGCTGAGCTCACGAAGACTGCGTCGAATGCAAGAAAAGCGCAAAAATTCTTGTTTGCTCGCTTCCGAATGGAGAAGAACCCTTTCGTGTAAAGCAGGACACATTATGCATCGCCTCTTTTCAACGCAACTGGTCACTTCCGCAGACGGTGGGCATTCTAGGTGTAAATGGCGAATCAGTGGTGGAGACAAAGCGCTCGTTGCGGCACTGGCCCTTACTCTCACGACGACAACGGACACTTGTCTTAGTTCGACTATGAATATGAAAACTGTTTAAGTGGCACAAGGGAAAGGCGAGATGGGGACCAAAATGCCGTAACCACAAGCAATCGATAACGTTAAAGAAGCACGCGATGGTTGCCGTTCTTGTTGGTTTAGCTTTGCGCAGTGGCATTACCATAGCCAATGACGTTTAACCGAGGCGTGGTGATTGCTAATTGAAAACTTTTCCCAATATCCCGCATGACGGCGTGAAACATCGCCGGCGTTGCAATATTTGGAGGTTCCCACTGGGACCATGCCTAAAAATAGAAATCTGCTGAGCTCACGAAGACTGCGTCGAATGCAAGAAAAGCGCAAAAATTCTTGTTTGCTCGCTTCCGAATGGAGAAGAACCCTTTCGTGTAAAGCAGGACACATTATGCATCGCCTCTTTTCAACGCAACTGGTCACTTCCGCAGACGGTGGGCATTCTAGGTGTAAATGGCGAATCAGTGGTGGAGACAAAGCGCTCGTTGCGGCACTGGCCCTTACTCTCACGACGACAACGGACACTTGTCTTAGTTCGGCTATGAATATGAAAACTGTTTAAGTGGCACAAGGGAAAGGCGAGATGGGGACCAAAATGCCGTAACCACAAGCAATCGATAACGTTAAAGAAGCACGCGATGGTTGCCGTTCTTGTTGGGTTAGCTTTGCGCAGTGGCATTACCATAGCCAATGAGGTTTAACCGAGGCGTGGTGATTGCTAATTGAAAACTTTTCCCAATATCCCGCATGACGGCGTGAAACATCGCCGGCGTTGCAATATTTGGAGGTTCCCACTGGGACCATGCCTAAAAATAGAAATCTGCTGAGCTCACGAAGACTGCGTCGAATGCAAGAAAAGCGCAAAAATTCTTGTTCGCTCGCTTCCGAATGGAGAAGAACCCTTTCGTGTAAAGCAGGACACATTATGCATCGCCTCTTTTCAACGCAACTGGTCACTTCCGCAGACGGTGGGCATTCTAGGTGTAAATGGCGAATCAGTGGTGGAGACAAAGCGCTCGTTGCGGCACTGGCCCTTACTCTCACGACGACAACGGACACTTGTCTTAGTTCGGCTATGAATATGAAAACTGTTTAAGTGGCACAAGGGAAAGGCGAGATGGGGACCAAAATGCCGTAACCACAAGCAATCGATAACGTTAAAGAAGCACGCGATGGTTGCCGTTCTTGTTGGGTTAGCTTTGCGCAGTGGCATTACCATAGCCAATGAGGTTTAACCGAGGCGTGGTGATTGCTAATTGAAAACTTTTCCCAATATCCCGCATGACGGCGTGAAACATCGCCGGCGTTGCAATATTTGGAGGTTCCCACTGGGACCATGCCTAAAAATAGAAATCTGCTGAGCTCACGAAGACTGCGTCGAATGCAAGAAAAGCGCAAAAATTCTTGTTTGCTCGCTTCCGGATGGAGAAGAACCCTTTCGTGTAAAGCAGGACACATTATGCATCGCCTCTTTTCAACGCAACTGGTCACTTCCGCAGACGGTGGGCATTCTAGGTGTAAATGGCGAATCAGTGGTGGAGACAAAGCGCTCGTTGCGGCACTGGCCCTTACTCTCACGACGACAACGGACACTTGTCTTAGTTCGGCTATGAATATGAAAACTGTTTAAGTGGCACAAGGGAAAGGCGAGATGGGGACCAAAATGCCGTAACCACAAGCAATCGATAACGTTAAAGAAGCACGCGATGGTTGCCCTTCTTGTTGGGTTAGCTTTGCGCAGTGGCATTACCATAGCCAATGAGGTTTAACCGAGGCGTGGTGATTGCTAATTGAAAACTTTTCCCAATATCCCGCATGACGGCGTGAAACATCGCCGGCGTTGCAATATTTGGAGGTTCCCACTGGGACCATGCCTAAAAATAGAAATCTGCTGAGCTCACGAAGACTGCGTCGAATGCAAGAAAAGCGCAAAAATTCTTGTTTGCTCGCTTCCGAATGGAGAAGAACCCTTTCGTGTAAAGCAGGACACATTATGCATCGCCTCTTTTCAACGCAACTGGTCACTTCCGCAGACGGTGGGCATTCTAGGTGTAAATGGCGAATCAGTGGTGGAGACAAAGCGCTCGTTGCGGCACTGGCCCTTACTCTCACGACGACAACGGACACTTGTCTTGTTCGACTATGAATATGAAAACTGTTTAAGTGGCACAAGGGAAAGGCGAGATGGGGACCAAAATGCCGTAACCACAAGCAATCGATAACGTTAAAGAAGCACGCGATGGTTGCCGTTCTTGTTGGGTTAGCTTTGCGCAGTGGCATTACCATAGCCAATGAGGTTTAAGCGAGGCGTGGTGATTGCTAATTGAAAACTTTTCCCAATATCCCGCATGACGGCGTGAAACATCGCCGGCGTTGCAATATTTGGAGGTTCCCACTGGGACCATGCCTAAAAATAGAAATCTGCTGAGCTCACGAAGACTGCGTCGAATGCAAGAAAAGCGCAAAAATTCTTGTTTGCTCGCTTCCGAATGGAGAAAAACCCTTTCGTGTAAAGCAGGACACATTATGCATCGCCTCTTTTCAACGCAACTGGTCACTTCCGCAGACGGTGGGCATTCTAGGTGTAAATGGCGAATCAGTGGTGGAGACAAAGCGCTCGTTGCGGCACTGGCCCTTACTCTCACGACGACAACGGACACTTGTCTTAGTTCGGCTATGAATATGAAAACTGTTTAAGTGGCACAAGGGAAAGGCGAGATGGGGACCAAAATGCCGTAACCACAAGCAATCGATAACGTTAAAGAAGCACGCGATGGTTGCCGTTCTTGTTGGTTTAGCTTTGCGCAGTGGCATTACCATAGCCAATGAGGTTTAACCGAGGCGTGGTGATTGTTAATTGAAAACTTTTCCCAATATCCCGCATGACGGCGTGAAACATCGCCGGCGTTGCAATATTTGGAGGTTCCCACTGGGACCATGCCTAAAAATAGAAATCTGCTGAGCTCACGAAGACTGCGTCGAATGCAAGAAAAGCGCAAAAATTCTTGTTTGCTCGCTTCCGAATGGAGAAGAACCCTTTCGTGTAAAGCAGGACACATTATGCATCGCCTCTTTTCAACGCAACTGGTCACTTCCGCAGACGGTGGGCATTCTAGGTGTAAATGGCGAATCAGTGGTGGAGACAAAGCGCTCGTTGCGGCACTGGCCCTTACTCTCACGACGACAACGGACACTTGTCTTAGTTCGGCTATGAATATGAAAACTGTTTAAGTGGCACAAGGGAAAGGCGAGATGGGGACCAAAATGCCGTAACCACAAGCAATCGATAACGTTAAAGAAGCACGCGATGGTTGCCGTTCTTGTTGGGTTAGCTTTGCGCAGTGGCATTACCATAGCCAATGAGGTTTAACCGAGGCGTGGTGATTGCTAATTGAAAACTTTTCCCAATATCCCGCATGACGGCGTGAAACATCGCCGGCGTTGCAATATTTGGAGGTTCCCACTGGGACCATGCCTAAAAATAGAAATCTGCTGAGCTCACGAAGACTGCGTCGAATGCAAGAAAAGCGCAAAAATTCTTGTTTGCTCGCTTCCGAATGGAGAAGAACCCTTTCGTGTAAAGCAGGACACATTATGCATCGCCTCTTTTCAACGCAACTGGTCACTTCCGCAGACGGTGGGCATTCTAGGTGTAAATGGCGAATCAGTGGTGGAGACAAAGCGCTCGTTGCGGCACTGGCCCTTACTCTCACGACGACAACGGACACTTGTCTTAGTTCGGCTATGAATATGAAAACTGTTTAAGTGGCACAAGGGAAAGGCGAGATGGGGACCAAAATGCCGTAACCACAAGCAATCGATAACGTTAAAGAAGCACGCGATGGTTGCCGTTCTTGTTGGGTTAGCTTTGCGCAGTGGCATTACCATAGCCAATGAGGTTTAACCGAGGCGTGGTGATTGCTAATTGAAAACTTTTCCCAATATCCCGCATGACGGCGTGAAACATCGCCGGCGTTGCAATATTTGGAGGTTCCCACTGGGACCATGCCTAAAAATAGAAATCTGCTGAGCTCACGAAGACTGCGTCGAATGCAAGAAAAGCGCAAAAATTCTTGTTTGCTCGCTTCCGGATGGAGAAGAACCCTTTCGTGTAAAGCAGGACACATTATGCATCGCCTCTTTTCAACGCAACTGGTCACTTCCGCAGACGGTGGGCATTCTAGGTGTAAATGGCGAATCAGTAGTGGAGACAAAGCGCTCGTTGCGGCACTGGTCCTTACTCTCACGACGACAACGGACACTTGTCTTAGTTCGGCTATGAATATGAAAACTGTTTAAGTGGCACAAGGGAAAGGCGAGATGGGGACCAAAATGCCGTAACCACAAGCAATCGATAACGTTAAAGAAGCACGCGATGGTTGCCGTTCTTGTTGGGTTAGCTTTGCGCAGTGGCATTACCATAGCCAATGAGGTTTAACCGAGGCGTGGTGATTGCTAATTGAAAACTTTTCCCAATATCCCGCATGACGGCGTGAAACATCGCCGGCGTTGCAATATTTGGAGGTTCCCACTGGGACCATGCCTAAAAATAGAAATCTGCTGAGCTCACGAAGACTGCGTCGAATGCAAGAAAAGCGCAAAAATTCTTGTTTGCTCGCTTCCGAATGGAGAAGAACCCTTTCGTGTAAAGCAGGACACATTATGCATCGCCTCTTTTCAACGCAACTGGTCACTTCCGCAGACGGTGGGCATTCTAGGTGTAAATGGCGAATCAGTGGTGGAGACAAAGCGCTCGTTGCGGCACTGGCCCTTACTCTCACGACGACAACGGACACTTGTCTTAGTTCGGCTATGAATATGAAAACTGTTTAAGTGGCACAAGGGAAAGGCGAGATGGGGACCAAAATGCCGTAACCACAAGCAATCGATAACGTTAAAGAAGCACGCGATGGTTGCCGTTCTTGTTGGGTTAGCTTTGCGCAGTGGCATTACCATAGCCAATGAGGTTTAACCGAGGCGTGGTGATTGCTAATTGAAAACTTTTCCCAATATCCCGCATGACGGCGTGAAACATCGCCGGCGTTGCAATATTTGGAGGTTCGCACTGGGACCATGCCTAAAAATAGAAATCTGCTGAGCACACGAAGACTGCGTCGAATGCAAGAAAAGCGCAAAAATTCTTGTTTGCTCGCTTCCGGATGGAGAAGAACCCTTTCGTGTAAAGCAGGACACATTATGCATCGCCTCTTTTCAACGCAACTGGTCACTTCCGCAGACGGTGGGCATTCTAGGTGTAAATGGCGAATCAGTGGTGGAGACAAAGCGCTCGTTGCGGCACTGGCCCTTACTCTCACGACGACAACGGACACTTGTCTTAGTTCGGCTATGAATATGAAAACTGTTTAAGTGGCACAAGGGAAAGGCGAGATGGGGACCAAAATGCCGTAACCACAAGCAATCGATAACGTTAAAGAAGCACGCGATGGTTGCCGTTCTTGTTGGGTTAGCTTTGCGCAGTGGCGTTACAATAGCCAATGAGGTTTAACCGAGGCGTGGTGATTGCTAATTGAAAACTTTTCCCAATATCCCGCATGACGGCGTGAAACATCGCCGGCGTTGCAATATTTGGAGGTTCTCACTGGTACCATGCCTAAAAATAGAAATCTGCTGAGCTCACGAAGACTGCGTCGAATGCAGGAAAAGCGCAAAAATTCTTGTTTGCTCGCTTCCGGATGGAGAAGAACCCTTTCGTGTAAAGCAGGACACATTATGCATCGCCTCTTTTCAACGCAACTGGTCACTTCCGCAGACGGTGGGCATTCTAGGTGTAAATGGCGAATCAGTGGTGGAGACAAAGCGCTCGTTGCGGCACTGGCCCTTACTCTCACGACGACAACGGACACTTGTCTTAGTTCGGCTATGAATATGAAAACTGTTTAAGTGGCACAAGGGAAAGGCGAGATGGGGACCAAAATGCCGTAACCACAAGCAATCGATAACGTTAAAGAAGCACGCGATGGTTGCCGTTCTTGTTGGGTTAGCTTTGCGCAGTGGCATTACCATAGCCAATGAGGTTTAACCGAGGCGTGGTGATTGCTAATTGAAAACTTTTCCCAATATCCCGCATGACGGCGTGAAACATCGCCGGCGTTGCAATATTTGGAGGTTCCCACTGGGACCATGCCTAAAAATACAAATCTGCTGAGCTCACGAAGACTGCGTCGAATGCAAGAAAAGCGCAAAAATTCTTGTTTGCTCGCTTCCGAATGGAGAAGAACCCTTTCGTGTAAAGCAGGACACATTATGCATCGCCTCTTTTCAACGCAACTGGTCACTTCCGCAGACGGTGGGCATTCTAGGTGTAAATGGCGAATCAGTGGTGGAGACAAAGCGCTCGTTGCGGCACTGGCCCTTACTCTCACGACGACAACGGACACTTGTCTTAGTTCGGCTATGAATATGAAAACTGTTTAAGTGGCACAAGGGAAAGGCGAGATGGGGACCAAAATGCCGTAACCACAAGCAATCGATAACGTTAAAGAAGCACGCGATGGTTGCCGCTCTTGTTGGCTTAGCTTTGCGCAGTGGCATTACCATAGCCAATGAGGTTTAACCGAGGCGTGGTGATTGCTAATTGAAAACTTTTCCCAATATCCCGCATGACGGCGTGAAACATCGCCGGCGTTGCAATATTTGGAGGTTCCCACTGGGACCATGCCTAAAAATAGAAATCTGCTGAGCTCACGAAGACTGCGTCGAATGCAAGAAAAGCGCAAAAATTCTTGTTTGCTCGCTTTCGAATGGAAAAGAACCCTTTCGTGTAAAGCAGGACACATTATGCATCGCCTCTTTTCAACGCAACTGGTCACTTCCGCAGACGGTGGGCATTCTAGGTGTAAATGGCGAATCAGTTGTGGAGACAAAGCGCTCGTTGCGGCACTGGCCCTTACTCTCACGACGACAACGGACACTTGTCTTAGTTCGGCTATGAATATGAAAACTGTTTAAGTGGCACAAGGGAAAGGCGAGATGGGGACCAAAATGCCGTAACCACAAGCAATCGATAACGTTAAAGAAGCACGCGATGGTTGCCGTTCTTGTTGGGTTAGCTTTGCGCAGTGGCATTACCATAGCCAATGAGGTTTAACCGAGGCGTGGTGATTGCTAATTGAAAACTTTTCCCAATATCCCGCATGACGGCGTGAAACATCGCCGGCGTTGCAATATTTGGAGGTTCCCACTGGGACCATGCCTAAAAATACAAATCTGCTGAGCTCACGAAGACTGCGTCGAATGCAAGAAAAGCGCAAAAATTCTTGTTTGCTCGCTTCCGAATGGAGAAGAACCCTTTCGTGTAAAGCAGGACACATTATGCATCGCCTCTTTTCAACGCAACTGGTCACTTCCGCAGACGGTGGGCATTCTAGGTGTAAATGGCGAATCAGTGGTGGAGACAAAGCGCTCGTTGCGGCACTGGCCCTTACTCTCACGACGACAACGGACACTTGTCTTAGTTCGGCTATGAATATGAAAACTGTTTAAGTGGCACAAGGGAAAGGCGAGATGGGGACCAAAATGCCGTAACCACAAGCAATCGATAACGTTAAAGAAGCACGCGATGGTTGCCGTTCTTGTTGGGTTAGCTTTGCGCAGTGGCATTACCATAGCCAATGAGGTTTAACCGAGGCGTGGTGATTGCTAATTGAAAACTTTTCCCAATATCCCGCATGACGGCGTGAAACATCGCCGGCGTTGCAATATTTGGAGGTTCCCACTGGGACCATGCCTAAAAATAGAAATCTGCTGAGCTCACGAAGACTGCGTCGAATGCAAGAAAAGCGCAAAAATTCTTGTTTGCTCGCTTCCGAATGGAGAAGAACCCTTTCGTGTAAAGCAGGACACATTATGCATCGCCTCTTTTCAACGCAACTGGTCACTTCCGCAGACGGTGGGCATTCTAGGTGTAAATGGCGAATCAGTGGTGGAGACAAAGCGCTCGTTGCGGCACTGGCCCTTACTCTCACGACGACAACGGACACTTGTCTTAGTTCGGCTATGAATATGAAAACTGTTTAAGTGGCACAAGGGAAAGGCGAGATGGGGACCAAAATGCCGTAACCACAAGCAATCGATAACGTTAAAGAAGCACGCGATGGTTGCCGTTCTTGTTGGGTTAGCTTTGCGCAGTGGCATTACCATAGCCAATGAGGTTTAACCGAGGCGTGGTGATTGCTAATTGAAAACTTTTCCCAATATCCCGCATGACGGCGTGAAACATCGCCGGCGTTGCAATATTTGGAGGTTCCCACTGGGACCATGCCTAAAAATAGAAATCTGCTGAGCTCACGAAGACTGCGTCGAATGCAAGAAAAGCGCAAAAATTCTTGTTTGCTCGCTTCCGAATGGAGAAGAACCCTTTCGTGTAAAGCAGGACACATTATGCATCGCCTCTTTTCAACGCAACTGGTCACTTCCGCAGACGGTGGGCATTCTAGGTGTAAATGGCGAATCAGTGGTGGAGACAAAGCGCTCGTTGCGGCACTGGCCCTTACTCTCACGATGACAACGGACACTTGTCTTAGTTCGGCTATGAATATGAAAACTGTTTAAGTGGCACAAGGGAAAGGCGAGATGGGGACCAAAATGCCGTAACCACAAGCAATCGATAACGTTAAAGAAGCACGCGATGGTTGCCGTTCTTGTTGGGTTAGCTTTGCGCAGTGGCATTACCATAGCCAATGAGGTTTAACCGAGGCGTGGTGATTGCTAATTGAAAACTTTTCCCAATATCCCGCATGACGGCGTGAAACATCGCCGGCGTTGCAATATTTGGAGGTTCCCACTGGGACCATGCCTAAAAATAGAAATCTGCTGAGCTCACGAAGACTGCGTCGAATGCAAGAAAAGCGCAAAAATTCTTGTTTGCTCGCTTCCGAATGGAGAAGAACCCTTTCGTGTAAAGCAGGACACATTATGCATCGCCTCTTTTCAACGCAACTGGTCACTTCCGCAGACGGTGGGCATTCTAGGTGTAAATGGCGCATCAGTGGTGGAGACAAAGCGCTCGTTGCGGCACTGGCCCTTACTCTCACGACGACAACGGACACTTGTCTTAGTTCGGCTATGAATATGAAAACTGTTTAAGTGGCACAAGGGAAAGGCGAGATGGGGACCAAAATGCCGTAACCACAAGCAATCGATAACGTTAAAGAAGCACGCGATGGTTGCCGTTCTTGTTGGGTTAGCTTTGCGCAGTGGCATTACCATAGCCAATGAGGTTTAACCCAGGCGTGGTGATTGCTAATTGAAAACTTTTCCCAATATCCCGCATGACGGCGTGAAACATCGCCGGCGTTGCAATATTTGGAGGTTCTCACTGGGACCATGCCTAAAAATAGAAATCTGCTGAGCTCACGAAGACTGCGTTGAATGTAAGAAAAGCGCAAAAATTCTTGTTTGCTCGCTTCCGAATGGAGAAGAACCCTTTCGTGTAAAGCAGGACACATTATGCATCGCCTCTTTTCAACGCAACTGGTCACTTCCGCAGACGGTGGGCATTCTAGGTGTAAATGGCGAATCAGTGGTGGAGGCAAAGCGCTCGTTGCGGCACTGGCCCTTACTCTCACGACGACAACGGACACTTGTCTTAGTTCGGCTATGAATATGAAAACTGTTTAAGTGGCACAAGGGAAAGGCGAGATGGGGACCAAAATGCCGTAACCACAAGCAATCGATAACGTTAAAGAAGCACGCGATGGTTGCCGCTCTTGTTGGCTTAGCTTTGCGCAGTGGCATTACCATAGCCAATGAGGTTTAACCGAGGCGTGGTGATTGCTAATTGAAAACTTTTCCCAATATCCCGCATGACGGCGTGAAACATCGCCGGCGTTGCAATATTTGGAGGTTCCCACTGGGACCATGCCTAAAAATAGAAATCTTGCTGAGCTCACGAAGACTGCGTCGAATGCAAGAAAAGCGCAAAAATTCTTGTTTGCTCGCTTCCGAATGGAGAAGAACCCTTTCGTGTAAAGCAGGACACATTATGCATCGCCTCTTTTCAACGCAACTGGTCACTTCCGCAGACGGTGGGCATTCTAGGTGTAAATGGCGAATCAGTGGTGGAGACAAAGCGCTCGTTGCGGCACCGGCCCTTACTCTCACGACGACAACGGACACTTGTCTTAGTTCGGCTATGAATATGAAAACTGTTTAAGTGGCACAAGGGAAAGGCGAGATGGGGACCAAAATGCCGTAACCACAAGCAATCGATAACGTTAAAGAAGCACGCGATGGTTGCCGTTCTTGTTGGGTTAGCTTTGCGCAGTGGCATTACCATAGCCAATGAGGTTTAACCGAGGCGTGATGATTCCTAATTGAAAACTTTTCCCAATATCCCGCATGACGGCGTGAAACATCGCCGGCGTTGCAATATTTGGAGGTTCCCACTGGGACCATGCCTAAAAATAGAAATCTTGCTGAGCTCACGAAGACTGCGTCGAATGCAAGAAAAGCGCAAAAATTCTTGTTTGCTCGCTTCCGAATGGAGAAGAACCCTTTCGTGTAAAGCAGGACACATTATGCATCGCCTCTTTTCAACGCAACTGGTCACTTCCGCAGACGGTGGGCATTCTAGGTGTAAATGGCGAATCAGTGGTGGAGACAAAGCGCTCGTTGCGGCACTGGCCCTTACTCTCACGATGACAACGGACACTTGTCTTAGTTCGGCTATGAATATGAAAACTGTTTAAGTGGCACAAGGGAAAGGCGAGACGGGGACCAAAATGCCGTAACCACAAGCAATCGATAACGTTAAAGAAGCACGCGATGGTTGCCGTTCTTGTTGGGTTAGCTTTGCGCAGTGGCATTACCATAGCCAATGAGGTTTAACCGAGGCGTGGTGATTGCTAATTGAAAACTTTTCCCAATATCCCGCATGACGGCGTGAAACATCGCCGGCGTTGCAATATTTGGAGGTTCCCACTGGGACCATGCCTAAAAATAGAAATCTTGCTGAGCTCACGAAGACTGCGTCGAATGCAAGAAAAGCGCAAAAATTCTTGTTTGCTCGCTTCCGAATGGAGAAGAACCCTTTCGTGTAAAGCAGGACACATTATGCATCGCCTCTTTTCAACGCAACTGGTCACTTCCGCAGACGGTGGGCATTCTAGGTGTAAATGGCGAATCAGTGGTGGAGACAAAGCGCTCGTTGCGGCACTGGCCCTTACTCTCACGACGACAACGGACACTTGTCTTAGTTCGGCTATGAATATGAAAACTGTTTAAGTGGCACAAGGGAAAGGCGAGATGGGGACCAAAATGCCGTAACCACAAGCAATCGATAACGTTAAAGAAGCACGCGATGGTTGCCGTTCTTGTTGGGTTAGCTTTGCGCAGTGGCATTACCATAGCCAATGAAGTTTAACCGAGGCGTGGTGATTGCTAATTGAAAACTTTTCCCAATATCCCGCATGACGGCGTGAAACATCGCCGGCGTTGCAATATTTGGAGGTTCCCACTGGGACCATGCCTAAAAATAGAAATCTTGCTGAGCTCACGAAGACTGCGTCGAATGCAAGAAAAGCGCAAAAATTCTTGTTTGCTCGCTTCCGAATGGAGAAGAACCCTTTCGTGTAAAGCAGGACACATTATGCATCGCCTCTTTTCAACGCAACTGGTCACTTCCGCAGACGGTGGGCATTCTAGGTGTAAATGGCGAATCAGTGGTGGAGACAAAGCGCTCGTTGCGGCACTGGCCCTTACTCTCACGACGACAACGGACACTTGTCTTAGTTCGGCTATGAATATGAAAACTGTTTAAGTGGCACAAGGGAAAGGCAAGATGGGGACCAAAATGCCGTAACCACAAGCAATCGATAACGTTAAGAAAGCACGCGATGGTTGCCGTTCTTGTTGGGTTAGCTTTGCGCAGTGGCATTACCATAGCCAATGAGGTTTAACCGAGGCGTGGTGATTGCTAATTGAAAACTTTTCCCAATATCCCGCATGACGGCGTGAAACATCGCCGGCGTTGCAATATTTGGAGGTTCCCACTGGGACCATGCCTAAAAATAGAAATCTTGCTGAGCTCACGAAGACTGCGTCGAATGCAAGAAAAGCGCAAAAATTCTTGTTTGCTCGCTTCCGAATGGAGAAGAACCCTTTCGTGTAAAGCAGGACACATTATGCATCGCCTCTTTTCAACGCAACTGGTCACTTCCGCAGACGGTGGGCATTCTAGGTGTAAATGGCGAATCAGTGGTGGAGACAAAGCGCTCGTTGCGGCACCGGCCCTTACTCTCACGACGACAACGGACACTTGTCTTAGTTCGGCTATGAATATGAAAACTGTTTAAGTGGCACAAGGGAAAGGCGAG
The DNA here is from genome assembly GCF_029227915.1 of Hydractinia symbiolongicarpus. NCBI lineage: Eukaryota > Metazoa > Cnidaria > Hydrozoa > Anthoathecata > Hydractiniidae > Hydractinia > Hydractinia symbiolongicarpus. Next base: position 21,762,929 of record NC_079881.1, read on the forward strand.
ATGGGGACCAAAATGCCGTAACCACAAGCAATCGATAACGTTAAAGAAGCACGCGATGGTTGCCGTTCTTGTTGGGTTAGCTTTGCGCAGTGGCATTACCATAGCCAATGAGGTTTAACCGAGGCGTGATGATTCCTAATTGAAAACTTTTCCCAATATCCCGCATGACGGCGTGAAACATCGCCGGCGTTGCAATATTTGGAGGTTCCCACTGGGACCATGCCTAAAAATAGAAATCTTGCTGAGCTCACGAAGACTGCGTCGAATGCAAGAAAAGCGCAAAAATTCTTGTTTGCTCGCTTCCGAATGGAGAAGAACCCTTTCGTGTAAAGCAGGACACATTATGCATCGCCTCTTTTCAACGCAACTGGTCACTTCCGCAGACGGTGGGCATTCTAGGTGTAAATGGCGAATCAGTGGTGGAGACAAAGCGCTCGTTGCGGCACTGGCCCTTACTCTCACGACGACAACGGACACTTGTCTTAGTTCGGCTATGAATATGAAAACTGTTTAAGTGGCACAAGGGAAAGGCGAGACGGGGACCAAAATGCCGTAACCACAAGCAATCGATAACGTTAAAGAAGCACGCGATGGTTGCCGTTCTTGTTGGGTTAGCTTTGCGCAGTGGCATTACCATAGCCAATGAGGTTTAACCGAGGCGTGGTGATTGCTAATTGAAAACTTTTCCCAATATCCCGCATGACGGCGTGAAACATCGCCGGCGTTGCAATATTTGGAGGTTCCCACTGGGACCATGCCTAAAAATAGAAATCTTGCTGAGCTCACGAAGACTGCGTCGAATGCAAGAAAAGCGCAAAAATTCTTGTTTGCTCGCTTCCGAATGGAGAAGAACCCTTTCGTGTAAAGCAGGACACATTATGCATCGCCTCTTTTCAACGCAACTGGTCACTTCCGCAGACGGTGGGCATTCTAGGTGTAAATGGCGAATCAGTGGTGGAGACAAAGCGCTCGTTGCGGCACTGGCCCTTACTCTCACGACGACAACGGACACTTGTCTTAGTTCGGCTATGAATATGAAAACTGTTTAAGTGGCACAAGGGAAAGGCGAGATGGGGACCAAAATGCCGTAACCACAAGCAATCGATAACGTTAAAGAAGCACGCGATGGTTGCCGTTCTTGTTGGGTTAGCTTTGCGCAGTGGCATTACCATAGCCAATGAAGTTTAACCGAGGCGTGGTGATTGCTAATTGAAAACTTTTCCCAATATCCCGCATGACGGCGTGAAACATCGCCGGCGTTGCAATATTTGGAGGTTCCCACTGGGACCATGCCTAAAAATAGAAATCTTGCTGAGCTCACGAAGACTGCGTCGAATGCAAGAAAAGCGCAAAAATTCTTGTTTGCTCGCTTCCGAATGGAGAAGAACCCTTTCGTGTAAAGCAGGACACATTATGCATCGCCTCTTTTCAACGCAACTGGTCACTTCCGCAGACGGTGGGCATTCTAGGTGTAAATGGCGAATCAGTGGTGGAGACAAAGCGCTCGTTGCGGCACTGGCCCTTACTCTCACGACGACAACGGACACTTGTCTTAGTTCGGCTATGAATATGAAAACTGTTTAAGTGGCACAAGGGAAAGGCAAGATGGGGACCAAAATGCCGTAACCACAAGCAATCGATAACGTTAAGAAAGCACGCGATGGTTGCCGTTCTTGTTGGGTTAGCTTTGCGCAGTGGCATTACCATAGCCAATGAGGTTTAACCGAGGCGTGGTGATTGCTAATTGAAAACTTTTCCCAATATCCCGCATGACGGCGTGAAACATCGCCGGCGTTGCAATATTTGGAGGTTCCCACTGGGACCATGCCTAAAAATAGAAATCTTGCTGAGCTCACGAAGACTGCGTCGAATGCAAGAAAAGCGCAAAAATTCTTGTTTGCTCGCTTCCGAATGGAGAAGAACCCTTTCGTGTAAAGCAGGACACATTATGCATCGCCTCTTTTCAACGCAACTGGTCATTTCCGCAGACGGTGGGCATTCTAGGTGTAAATGACGAATCAGTGGTGGAGACAAAGCGCCCGTTGCGGCACTGGCCCTTACTCTCACGACGACAACGGACACTTGTCTTAGTTCGGCTATGAATATGAAAACTGTTTAAGTGGCACAAGGGAAAGGCGAGATGGGGACCAAAATGCCGTAACCACAAGCAATCGATAACGTTAAAGAAGCACGCGATGGTTGCCGTTCTTGTTGGGTTAGCTTTGCGCAGTGGCATTACCATAGCCAATGAGGTTTAACCGAGGCGTGGTGATTGCTAATTGAAAACTTTTCCCAATATCCCGCATGACGGCGTGAAACATCGCCGGCGTTGCAATATTTGGAGGTTCCCACTGGGACCATGCCTAAAAATAGAAATCTTGCTGAGCTCACGAAGACTGCGTCGAATGCAAGAAAAGCGCAAAAATGCTTGTTTGCTCGCTTCCGAATGGAGAAGAACCCTTTCGTGTAAAGCAGGACACATTATGCATCGCCTCTTTTCAACGCAACTGGTCACTTCCGCAGACGGTGGGCATTCTAGGTGTAAATGGCGAATCAGTGGTGGAGACAAAGCGCTCGTTGCGGCACTGGCCCTTACTCTCACGACGACAACGGACACTTGTCTTAGTTCGGCTATGAATATGAAAACTGTTTAAGTGGCACAAGGGAAAGGCGAGATGGGGACCAAAATGCCGTAACCACAAGCAATCGATAACGTTAAAGAAGCACGCGATGGTTGCCGTTCTTGTTGGGTTAGCTTTGCGCAGTGGCATTACCATAGCCAATGAGGTTTAACCGAGGCGTGATGATTGCTAATTGAAAACTTTTCCCAATATCCCGCATGACGGCGTGAAACATCGCCGGCGTTGAAATATTTGGAGGTTCCCACTGGGACCATGCCTAAAAATAGAAATCTTGCTGAGCTCACGAAGACTGCGTCGAATGCAAGAAAAGCGCAAAAATTCTTGTTTGCTCGCTTCCGAATGGAGAAGAACCCTTTCGTGTAAAGCAGGACACATTATGCATCGCCTCTTTTCAACGCAACTGGTCACTTCCGCAGACGGTGGGCATTCTAGGTGTAAATGGCGAATCAGTGGTGGAGACAAAGCGCTCGTTGCGGCACTGGCCCTTACTCTCACGACGACAACGGACACTTGTCTTAGTTCGGCTATGAATATGAAAACTGTTTAAGTGGCACAAGGGAAAGGCAAGATGGGGACCAAAATGCCGTAACCACAAGCAATCGATAACGTTAAGAAAGCACGCGATGGTTGCCGTTCTTGTTGGGTTAGCTTTGCGCAGTGGCATTACCATAGCCAATGAGGTTTAACCGAGGCGTGGTGATTGCTAATTGAAAACTTTTCCCAATATCCCGCATGACGGCGTGAAACATCGCCGGCGTTGCAATATTTGGAGGTTCCCACTGGGACCATGCCTAAAAATAGAAATCTTGCTGAGCTCACGAAGACTGCGTCGAATGCAAGAAAAGCGCAAAAATTCTTGTTTGCTCGCTTCCGAATGGAGAAGAACCCTTTCGTGTAAAGCAGGACACATTATGCATCGCCTCTTTTCAACGCAACTGGTCATTTCCGCAGACGGTGGGCATTCTAGGTGTAAATGACGAATCAGTGGTGGAGACAAAGCGCCCGTTGCGGCACTGGCCCTTACTCTCACGACGACAACGGACACTTGTCTTAGTTCGGCTATGAATATGAAAACTGTTTAAGTGGCACAAGGGAAAGGCGAGATGGGGACCAAAATGCCGTAACCACAAGCAATCGATAACGTTAAAGAAGCACGCGATGGTTGCCGTTCTTGTTGGGTTAGCTTTGCGCAGTGGCATTACCATAGCCAATGAGGTTTAACCGAGGCGTGGTGATTGCTAATTGAAAACTTTTCCCAATATCCCGCATGACGGCGTGAAACATCGCCGGCGTTGCAATATTTGGAGGTTCCCACTGGGACCATGCCTAAAAATAGAAATCTTGCTGAGCTCACGAAGACTGCGTCGAATGCAAGAAAAGCGCAAAAATGCTTGTTTGCTCGCTTCCGAATGGAGAAGAACCCTTTCGTGTAAAGCAGGACACATTATGCATCGCCTCTTTTCAACGCAACTGGTCACTTCCGCAGACGGTGGGCATTCTAGGTGTAAATGGCGAATCAGTGGTGGAGACAAAGCGCTCGTTGCGGCACTGGCCCTTACTCTCACGACGACAACGGACACTTGTCTTAGTTCGGCTATGAATATGAAAACTGTTTAAGTGGCACAAGGGAAAGGCGAGATGGGGACCAAAATGCCGTAACCACAAGCAATCGATAACGTTAAAGAAGCACGCGATGGTTGCCGTTCTTGTTGGGTTAGCTTTGCGCAGTGGCATTACCATAGCCAATGAGGTTTAACCGAGGCGTGATGATTGCTAATTGAAAACTTTTCCCAATATCCCGCATGACGGCGTGAAACATCGCCGGCGTTGAAATATTTGGAGGTTCCCACTGGGACCATGCCTAAAAATAGAAATCTTGCTGAGCTCACGAAGACTGCGTCGAATGCAAGAAAAGCGCAAAAATTCTTGTTTGCTCGCTTCCGAATGGAGAAGAACCCTTTCGTGTAAAGCAGGACACATTATGCATCGCCTCTTTTCAACGCAACTGGTCACTTCCGCAGACGGTGGGCATTCTAGGTGTAAATGGCGAATCAGTGGTGGAGACAAAGCGCTCGTTGCGGCACTGGCCCTTACTCTCACGACGACAACGGACACTTGTCTTAGTTCGGCTATGAATATGAAAACTGTTTAAGTGGCACAAGGGAAAGGCGAGATGGTGACCAAAATGCTGTAACCACAAGCAATCGATAACGTTAAAGAAGCACGCGATGGTTGCCGTTCTTGTTGGGTTAGCTTTGCGCAGTGGCATTACCATAGCCAATGAGGTTTAACCGAGGCGTGGTGATTGCTAATTGAAAACTTTTCCCAATATCCAGCATGACGGCGTGAAACATCGCCGGCGTTGCAATATTTGGAGGTTCCCACTGGGACCATGCCTAAAAATAGAAATCTTGCTGAGCTCACGAAGACTGCGTCGAATGCAAGAAAAGCGCAAAAATTCTTGTTTGCTCGCTTCCGAATGGAGAAGAACCCTTTCGTGTAAAGCAGGACACATTATGCATCGCCTCTTTTCAACGCAACCGGTCACTTCCGCAGACGGTGGGCATTCTAGGTGTAAATGGCGAATCAGTGGTGGAGACAAATCGCTCGTTGCGGCACTGGCCCTTACTCTCACGACGACAACGGACACTTGTCTTAGTTCGGCTATGAATATGAAAACTGTTTAAGTGGCACAAGGGAAAGGCGAGATGGGGACCAAAATGCCGTAACCACAAGCAATCGATAACGTTAAAGAAGCACGCGATGGTTGCCGTTCTTGTTGGGTTAGCTTTGCGCAGTGGCATTACCATAGCCAATGAGGTTTAACCGAGGCGTGGTGATTGCTAATTGAAAACTTTTCCCAATATCCCGCATGACGGCGTGAAACATCGCCGGCGTTGCAATATTTGGAGGTTCCCACTGGGACCATGCCTAAAAATAGAAATCTGCTGAGCTCACGAAGACTGCGTCGAATGCAAGAAAAGCGCAAAAATTCTTGTTTGCTCGCTTCCGAATGGAGAAGAACCCTTTCGTGTAAAGCAGGACACATTATGCATCGCCTCTTTTCAACGCAACTGGTCACTTCCGCACACGGTGGGCATTCTAGGTGTAAATGGCGAATCAGTGGTGGAGACAAAGCGCTCGTTGCGGCACTGGCCCTTACTCTCACGACGACAACGGACACTTGTCTTAGTTCGGCTATGAATATGAAAACTGTTTAAGTGGCACAAGGGAAAGGCGAGATGGGGACCAAAATGCCGTAACCACAAGCAATCGATAACGTTAAAGAAGCACGCGATGGTTGCCGTTCTTGTTGGGTTAGCTTTGCGCAGTGGCATTACCATAGCCAATGAGGTTTAACCGAGGCGTGGTGATTGCTAATTGAAAACTTTTCCCAATATCCCGCATGACGGCGTGAAACATCGCCGGCGTTGCAATATTTGGAGGTTCCCACTGGGACCATGCCTAAAAATAGAAATCTGCTGAGCTCACGAAGACTGCGTCGAATGCAAGAAAAGCGCAAAAATTCTTGTTTGCTCGCTTCCGAATGGAGAAGAACCCTTTCGTGTAAAACAGGACACATTATGCATCGCCTCTTTTCAACGCAACTGGTCACTTCCGCAGACGGTGGCCATTCTAGGTGTAAATGGCGAATCAGTGGTGGAGACAAAGCGCTCGTTGCGGCACTGGCCCTTACTCTCACGACGACAACGGACACTTGTCTTAGTTCGGCTATGAATATGAAAACTGTTTAAGTGGCACTAGGGAAAGGCGAGATGGGGACCAAAATGCCGTAACCACAAGCAATCGATAACGTTAAAGAAGCACGCGATGGTTGCCGTTCTTGTTGGGTTAGCTTTGCGCAGTGGCATTACCATAGCCAATGAGGTTTAACCGAGGCGTGGTGATTGCTAATTGAAAACTTTTCCCAATATCCCGCATGACGGCGTGAAACATCGCCGGCGTTGCAATATTTGGAGGTTCCCACTGGGACCATGCCTAAAAATAGAAATCTTGCTGAGCTCACGAAGACTGCGTCGAATGCAAGAAAAGCGCAAAAATTCTTGTTTGCTCGCTTCCGAATGGAGAAGAACCCTTTCGTGTAAAGCAGGACACATTATGCATCGCCTCTTTTCAACGCAACTGGTCACTTCCGCAGACGGCGGGCATTCTAGGTGTAAATGGCGAATCAGTGGTGGAGACAAAGCGCTCGTTGCGGCACTGGCCCTTACTCTCACGACGACAACGGACACTTGTCTTAGTTCGGCTATGAATATGAAAACTGTTTAAGTGGCACAAGGGAAAGGCGAGATGGGGACCAAAATGCCGTAACCACAAGCAATCGATAACGTTAAAGAAGCACGCGATGGTTGCCGTTCTTGTTGGGTTAGCTTTGCGCAGTGGCATTACCATAGCCAATGAGGTTTAACCGAGGCGTGGTGATTGCTAATTGAAAACTTTTCCCAATATCCCGCATGACGGCGTGAAACATCGCCGGCGTTGCAATATTTGGAGGTTCCCACTGGGACCATGCCTAAAAATAGAAATCTGCTGAGCTCACGAAGACTGCGTCGAATGCAAGAAAAGCGCAAAAATTCTTGTTTGCTCGCTTCCGAATGGAGAAGAACCCTTTCGTGTAAAGCAGCACACATTATGCATCGCCTCTTTTCAACGCAACTGGTCACTTCCGCAGACGGTGGGCATTCTAGGTGTAAATGGCGAATCAGTGGTGGAGACAAAGCGCTCGTTGCGGCACTGGCCCTTACTCTCACGACGACAACGGACACTTGTCTTAGTTCGGCTATGAATATGAAAACTGTTTAAGTGGCACAAGGGAAAGGCGAGATGGGGACCAAAATGCCGTAACCACAAGCAATCGATAACGTTAAATAAGCACGCGATGGTTGCTGTTCTTGTTGGGTTAGCTTTGCGCAGTGGCATTACCATAGCCAATGAGGTTTAACCGAGGCGTGGTGATTGCTAATTGAAAACTTTTCCCAATATCCCGCATGACGGCGTGAAACATCGCCGGCGTTGCAATATTTGGAGGTTCCCACTGGGACCATGCCTTAAAATAGAAATCTTGCTGAGCTCACGAAGACTGCGTCGAATGCAAGAAAAGCGCAAAAATTCTTGTTTGCTCGCTTCCGAATGGAGAAGAACCCTTTCGTGTAAAGCAGGACACATTATGCATCGCCTCTTTTCAACGCAACTGGTCACTTCCGCAGACGGTGGGCATTCTAGGTGTAAATGGCGAATCAGTGGTGGAGACAAAGCGCTCGTTGCGGCACTGGCCCTTACTCTCACGACGACAACGGACACTTGTCTTAGTTCGGCTATGAATATGAAAACTGTTTAAGTGGCACAAGGGAAAGGCGAGATGGGGACCAAAATGCCGTAACCACAAGCAATCGATAACGTTAAAGAAGCACGCGATGGTTGCCGTTCTTGTTGGGTTAGCTTTGCGCAGTGGCATTACCATATCCAATGAGGTTTAACCGAGGCGTGGTGATTGCTAATTGAAAACTTTTCCCAATATCCCGCATGACGGCGTGAAACATCGCCGGCGTTGCAATATTTGGAGGTTCCCACTGGGACCATGCCTAAAAATAGAAATCTGCTGAGCTCACGAAGACTGCGTCGAATGCAAGAAAAGCGCAAAAATTCTTGTTTGCTCGCTTCCGAATGGAGAAGAACCCTTTCGTGTAAAGCAGGACACATTATGCATCGCCTCTTTTCAACGCAACTGGTCACTTCCGCAGACGGTGGGCATTCTAGGTGTAAATGGCGAATCAGTGGTGGAGACAAAGCGCTCGTTGCGGCACTGGCCCTTACTCTCACGACGACAACGGACACTTGTCTTAGTTCGGCTATGAATATGAAAACTGTTTAAGTGGCACAAGGGAAAGGCGAGATGGGGACCAAAATGCCGTAACCACAAGCAATCGATAACGTTAAAGAAGCACGCGATGGTTGCCGTTCTTGTTGGGTTAGCTTTGCGCAGTGGCATTACCATAGCCAATGAGGTTTAACCGAGGCGTGGTGATTGCTAATTGAAAACGTTTCCCAATATCCCGCATGACGGCGTGAAACATCGCCGGCGTTGCAATATTTGGAGGTTCCCACTGGGACCATGCCTAAAAATAGAAATCTGCTGAGCTCACGAAGACTGCGTCGAATGCAAGAAAAGCGCAAAAATTCTTGTTTGCTCGCTTCCGAATGGAGAAGAACCCTTTCGTGTAAAGCAGGACACATTATGCATCGCCTCTTTTCAACGCAACTGGTCACTTCCGCAGACGGTGGGCATTCTAGGTGTAAATGGCGAATCAGTGGTGGAGACAAAGCGCTCGTTGCGGCACTGGCACTTACTCTCACGACGACAACGGACACTTGTCTTAGTTCGGCTATGAATATGAAAACTGTTTAAGTGGCACAAAGGAAAGGCGAGATGGGGACCAAAATGCCGTAACCACAAGCAATCGATAACGTTAAAGAAGCACGCGATGGTTGCCGTTCTTGTTGGGTTACCTTTGCGCAGTGGCATTACCATAGCCAATGAGGTTTAACCGAGGCGTGGTGATTGCTAATTGAAAACTTTTCCCAATATCCCGCATGACGGCGTGAAACATCGCCGGCGTTGCAATATTTGGAGGTTCCCACTGGGACCATGCCTAAAAATAGAAATCTGCTGAGCTCACGAAGTCTGCGTCGAATGCAAGAAAAGCGCAAAAATTCTTGTTTGCTCGCTTCCGAATGGAGAAGAACCCTTTCGTGTAAAGCAGGACACATTATGCATCGCCTCTTTTCAACGCAACTGGTCACTTCCGCAGACGGTGGGCATTCTAGGTGTAAATGGCGAATCAGTGGTGGAGACAAAGCGCTCGTTGCGGCACTGGCCCTTACTCTCACGACGACAACGGACACTTGTCTTAGTTCGGCTATGAATATGAAAACTGTTTAAGTGGCACAAGGGAAAGGCGAGATGGGGACCAAAATGCCGTAACCACAAGCAATCGATAACGTTAAAGAAGCACGCGATGGTTGCTGTTCTTGTTGGGTTAGCTTTGCGCAGTGGCATTACCATAGCCAATGAGGTTTAACCGAGGCGTGGTGATTGCTAATTGAAAACTTTTCCCAATATCCCGCATGACGGCGTGAAACATCACCGGCGTTGCAATATTTGGAGGTTCCCACTGGGACCATGCCTAAAAATAGAAATCTTGCTGAGCTCACGAAGACTGCGTCGAATGCAAGAAAAGCGCAAAAATTCTTGTTTGCTCGCTTCCGAATGCAGAAGAACCCTTTCGTGTAAAGCAGGACACATTATGCATCGCCTCTTTTCAACGCAACTGGTCACTTCCGCAGACGGCGGGCATTCTAGGTGTAAATGGCGAATCAGTGGTGGAGACAAAGCGCTCGTTGCGGCACTGGCCCTTACTCTCTCGACGACAACGGACACTTGTCTTAGTTCGGCTATGAATATGAAAACTGTTTAAGTGGCACAAGGGAAAGACGAGATGGGGACCAAAATGCCGTAACCACAAGCAATCGATAACGTTAAAGAAGCACGCGATGGTTGCCGTTCTTGTTGGGTTAGCTTTGCGCAGTGGCATTACCATAGCCAATGAGGTTTAACCGAGGCGTGGTGATTGCTAATTGAAAACTTTTCCCAATATCCCGCATGACGGCGTGAAACATCGCCGGCGTTGCAATATTTGGAGGTTCCCACTGGGACCATGCCTAAAAATAGAAATCTGCTGAGCTCACGAAGACTGCGTCAAATGCAAGAAAAGCGCAAAAATTCTTGTTTGCTCGCTTCCGAATGAAGAAGAACCCTTTCGTGTAAAGCAGGACACATTATGCATCGCCTCTTTTCAACGCAACTGGTCACTTCCGCAGACGGTGGGCATTCTAGGTGTAAATGGCGAATCAGTGGTGGAGACAAAGCGCTCGTTGCGGCACTGGCCCTTACTCTCACGACGACAACGGACACTTGTCTTAGTTCGGCTATGAATATGAAAACTGTTTAAGTGGCACAAGGGAAAGGCGAGATGGGGACCAAAATGCCGTAACCACAAGCAATCGATAACGTTAAAGAAGCACGCGATGGTTGCCGTTCTTGTTGGGTTAGCTTTGCGCAGTGGCATTACCATAGCCAATGAGGTTTAACCGAGGCGTGGTGATTGCTAATTGAAAACTTTTCCCAATATCCCGCATGACGGCGTGAAACATCGCCGGCGTTGCAATATTTGGAGGTTCCCACTGGGACCATGCCTAAAAATAGAAATCTTGCTGAGCTCACGAAGACTGCGTCGAATGCAAGAAAAGCGCAAAAATTCTTGTTTGCTCGCTTCCGAATGGAGAAGAACCCTTTCGTGTAAAGCAGGACACATTATGCATCGCCTCTTTTCAACGCAACTGGTCACTTCCGCAGACGGCGGGCATTCTAGGTGTAAATGGCGAATCAGTGGTGGAGACAAAGCGCTCGTTGCGGCACTGGCCCTTACTCTCACGACGACAACGGACACTTGTCTTAGTTCGGCTATGAATATGAAAACTGTTTAAGTGGCACAAGGGAAAGGCGAGATGGGGACCAAAATGCCGTAACCACAAGCAATCGATAACGTTAAAGAAGCACGCGATGGTTGCCGTTCTTGTTGGGTTAGCTTTGCGCAGTGGCATTACCATAGCCAATGAGGTTTAACCGAGGCGTGGTGATTGCTAATTGAAAACTTTTCCCAATATCCCGCATGACGGCGTGAAACATCGCCGGCGTTGCAATATTTGGAGGTTCCCACTGGGACCATGCCTAAAAATAGAAATCTGCTGAGCTCACGAAGACTGCGTCGAATGCAAGAAAAGCGCAAAAATTCTTGTTTGCTCGCTTCCGAATGGAGAAGAACCCTTTCGTGTAAAGCAGGACACATTATGCATCGCCTCTTTTCAACGCAACTGGTCACTTCCGCAGACGGTGGGCATTCTAGGTGTAAATGGCGAATCAGTGGTGGAGACAAAGCGCTCGTTGCGGCACTGGCCCTTACTCTCACGACGACAACGGACACTTGTCTTAGTTCGGCTATGAATATGAAAACTGTTTAAGTGGCACAAGGGAAAGGCGAGATGGGGACCAAAATGCCGTAACCACAAGCAATCGATAACGTTAAAGAAGCACGCGATGGTTGCCGTTCTTGTTGGGTTAGCTTTGCGCAGTGGCATTACCATAGCCAATGAGGTTTAACCGAGGCGTGGTGATTGCTAATTGAAAACGTTTCCCAATATCCCGCATGACGGCGTGAAACATCGCCGGCGTTGCAATATTTGGAGGTTCCCACTTGGACCATGCCTAAAAATAGAAATCTGCTGAGCTCACGAAGACTGCGTCGAATGCAAGAAAAGCGCAAAAATTCTTGTTTGCTCGCTTCCGAATGGAGAAGAACCCTTTCGTGTAAAGCAGGACACATTATGCATCGCCTCTTTTCAACGCAACTGGTCACTTCCGCAGACGGTGGGCATTCTAGGTGTAAATGGCGAATCAGTGGTGGAGACAAAGCGCTCGTTGCGGCACTGGCACTTACTCTCACGACGACAACGGACACTTGTCTTAGTTCGGCTATGAATATGAAAACTGTTTAAGTGGCACAAGGGAAAGGCGAGATGGGGACCAAAATGCCGTAACCACAAGCAATCGATAACGTTAAAGAAGCACGCGATGGTTGCTGTTCTTGTTGGGTTAGCTTTGCGCAGTGGCATTACCATAGCCAATGAGGTTTAACCGAGGCGTGGTGATTGCTAATTGAAAACTTTTCCCAATATCCCGCATGACGGCGTGAAACATCGCCGGCGTTGCAATATTTGGAGGTTCCCACTGGGACCATGCCTAAAAATAGAAATCTTGCTGAGCTCACGAAGACTGCGTCGAATGCAAGAAAAGCGCAAAAATTCTTGTTTGCTCGCTTCCGAATGGAGAAGAACCCTTTCGTGTAAAGCAGGACACATTATGCATCGCCTCTTTTCAACGCAACTGGTCACTTCCGCAGACGGCGGGCATTCTAGGTGTAAATGGCGAATCAGTGGTGGAGACAAAGCGCTCGTTGCGGCACTGGCCCTTACTCTCACGACGACAACGGACACTTGTCTTAGTTCGGCTATGAATATGAAAACTGTTTAAGTGGCACAAGGGAAAGGCGAGATGGGGACCAAAATGCCGTAACCACAAGCAATCGATAACGTTAAAGAAGCACGCGATGGTTGCCGTTCTTGTTGGGTTAGCTTTGCGCAGTGGCATTACCATAGCCAATGAGGTTTAACCGAGGCGTGGTGATTGCTAATTGAAAACTTTTCCCAATATCCCGCATGACGGCGTGAAACATCGCCGGCGTTGCAATATTTGGAGGTTCCCACTGGGACCATGCCTAAAAATAGAAATCTGCTGAGCTCACGAACACTGCGTCGAATGCAAGAAAAGCGCAAAAATTCTTGTTTGCTCGCTTCCGAATGGAGAAGAACCCTTTCGTGTAAAGCAGGACACATTATGCATCGCCTCTTTTCAACGCAACTGGTCACTTCCGCAGACGGTGGGCATTCTAGGTGTAAATGGCGAATCAGTGGTGGAGACAAAGCGCTCGTTGCGGCACTGGCCCTTACTCTCACGACGACAACGGACACTTGTCTTAGTTCGGCTATGAATATGAAAACTGTTTAAGTGGCACAAGGGAAAGGCGAGATGGGGACCAAAATGCCGTAACCACAAGCAATCGATAACGTTAAAGAAGCACGCGATGGTTGCCGTTCTTGTTGGGTTAGCTTTGCGCAGTGGCATTACCATAGCCAATGAGGTTTAACCGAGGCGTGGTGATTGCTAATTGAAAACTTTTCCCAATATCCCGCATGACGGCGTGAAACATCGCCGGCGTTGCAATATTTGGAGGTTCCCACTGGGACCATGCCTAAAAATAGAAATCTGCTGAGCTCACGAAGACTGCGTCGAATGCAAGAAAAGCGCAAAAATTCTTGTTTGCTCGCTTCCGAATGGAGAAGAACCCTTTCGTGTAAAGCAGGACACATTATGCATCGCCTCTTTTCAACGCAACTGGTCACTTCCGCAGACGGTGGGCATTCTAGGTGTAAATGGCGAATCAGTGGTGGAGACAAAGCGCTCGTTGCGGCACTGGCCCTTACTCTCACGACGACAACGGACACTTGTCTTAGTTCGGCTATGAATATGAAAACTGTTTAAGTGGCACAAGGGAAAGGCGAGATGGGGACCAAAATGCCGTAACCACAAGCAATCGATAACGTTAAAGAAGCACGCGATGGTTGCCGTTCTTGTTGGGTTAGCTTTGCGCAGTGGCATTACCATAGCCAATGAGGTTTAACCGAGGCGTGGTGATTGCTAATTGAAAACTTTTCCCAATATCCCGCATGACGGCGTGAAACATCGCCGGCGTTGCAATATTTGGAGGTTCCCACTGGGACCATGCCTAATAATAGAAATCTGCTGAGCTCACGAAGACTGCGTCGAATGAAAGAAAAGCGCAAAAATTCTTGTTTGCTCGCTTCCGAATGGAGAAGAACCCTTTCGTGTAAAGCAGGACACATTATGCATCGCCTCTTTTCAACGCAACTGGTCACTTCCGCAGACGGTGGGCATTCTAGGTGTAAATGGCGAATCAGTGGTGGAGACAAAGCGCTCGTTGCGGCACTGGCCCTTACTCTCACGACGACAACGGACACTTGTCTTAGTTCGGCTATGTATATGAAAACTGTTTAAGTGGCACAAGGGAAAGGCGAGATGGGGACCAAAATGCCGTAACCACAAGCAATCGATAACGTTAAAGAAGCACGCGATGGTTGCCGTTCTTGTTGGGTTACCTTTGCGCAGTGGCAGTACCATAGCCAATGAGGTTTAACCGAGGCGTGGTGATTGCTAATTGAAATCTTTTCCCAATATCCCGCATGACGGCGTGAAACATCGCCGGCGTTGCAATATTTGGAGGTTCCCACTGGGACCATGCCTAAAAATAGAAATCTGCTGAGCTCACGAAGACTGCGTCGAATGCAAGAAAAGCGCAAAAATTCTTGTTTGCTCGCTTCCGAATGGAGAAGAACCCTTTCGTGTAAAGCAGGACACATTATGCATCGCCTCTTTTCAACGCAACTGGTCACTTCCGCAGACGGTGGGAATTCTAGGTGTAAATGGCGAATCAGTGGTGGAGACAAAGCGGTCGTTGCGGCACTGGCCCTTACTCTCACGACGACAACCGACACTTGTCTTAGTTCGGCTATGAATGTGAAAACTGTTTAAGTGGCACAAGGGAAAGGCGAGATGGGGACCAAAATGCCGTAACCACAAGCAATCGATAACGTTAAAGAAGCACGCAATGGTTGCCGTTCTTGTTGGGTTAGCTTTGCGCAGTGGCATTACCATAGCCAATGAGGTTTAACCGAGGCGTGGTGATTGCTAATTGAAAACGTTTCCCAATATCCCGCATGACGGCGTGAAACATCGCCGGCGTTGCAATATTTGGAGGTTCCCACTGGGACCATGCCTAAAAATGGAAATCTGCTGAGCTCACAAAGACTGCGTCGAATGCAAGAAAAGCGCAAAAATTCCTGTTTGCTCGCTTCCAAATGGAGAAGAACCCTTTCGTGTAAAGCAGGACACATTATGCATCGCCTCTTTTCAACGCAACTGGTCACTTCCGCAGACGGTGGGCATTCTAGGTGTAAATGGCGAATCAGTGGTGGAGACAAAGCGCTCGTTGCGGCACTGGCCCTTACTCTCACGACGACAACGGACACTTGTCTTAGTTCGGCTATGAATATGAAAACTGTTTAAGTGGCACAAGGGAAAGGCGAGATGGGGACCAAAATGCCGTAACCACAAGCAATCGATAACGTTAAAGAAGCACGCGATGGTTGCCGTTCTTGTTGGGTTAGCTTTGCGCAGTGGCATTACCATAGCCAATGAGGTTTAACCGAGGCGTGGTGATTGCTAATTGAAAACTTTTCCCAATGTCCCGCATGACGGCGTGAAACATCGCCGGCGTTGCAATATTTGGAGGTTCCCACTGGGACCATGCCTAAAAATAGAAATCTGCTGAGCTCACGAACACTGCGTCGAATGCAAGAAAAGCGCAAAAATTCTTGTTTGCTCGCTTCCGAATGGAGAAGAACCCTTTCGTGTAAAGCAGGACACATTATGCATCGCCTCTTTTCAACGCAACTGGTCACTTCCGCAGACGGTGGGCATTCTAGGTGTAAATGGCGAATCAGTGGTGGAGACAAAGCGCTCGTTGCGGCACTGGCCCTTACTCTCACGACGACAACGGACACTTGTCTTAGTTCGGCTATGAATATGAAAACTGTTTAAGTGGCACAAGGGAAAGGCGAGATGGGGACCAAAATGCCGTAACCACAAGCAATCGATAACGTTAAAGAAGCACGCGATGGTTGCCGTTCTTGTTGGGTTAGCTTTGCGCAGTGGCATTACCATAGCCAATGAGGTTTAACCGAGGCGTGGTGATTGCTAATTGAAAACTTTTCCCAATATCCCGCATGACGGCGTGAAACATCGCCGGCGTTGCAATATTTGGAGGTTCCCACTGGGACCATGCCTAAAAATAGAAATCTGCTGAGCTCACGAAGACTGCGTCGAATGCAAGAAAAGCGCAAAAATTCTTGTTTGCTCGCTTCCGAATGGAGAAGAACCCTTTCGTGTAAAGCAGGACACATTATGCATCGCCTCTTTTCAACGCAACTGGTCACTTCCGCAGACGGTGGGCATTCTAGGTGTAAATGGCGAATCAGTGGTGGAGACAAAGCGCTCGTTGCGGCACTGGCCCTTACTCTCACGACGACAACGGACACTTGTCTTAGTTCGGCTATGAATATGAAAACTGTTTAAGTGGCAGAAGGGAAAGGCGAGATGGGGACCAAAATGCCGTAACCACAAGCAATCGATAACGTTAAAGAAGCACGCGATGGTTGCCGTTCTTGTTGGGTTACCTTTGCGCAGTGGCAGTACCATAGCCAATGAGGTTTAACCGAGGCGTGGTGATTGCTAATTGAAATCTTTTCCCAATATCCCGCATGACGGCGTGAAACATCGCCGGCGTTGCAATATTTGGAGGTTCCCACTGGGACCATGCCTAAAAATAGAAATCTGCTGAGCTCACGAAGACTGCGTCGAATGCAAGAAAAGCGCAAAAATTCTTGTTTGCTCGCTTCCGAATGGAGAAGAACCCTTTCGTGTAAAGCAGGACACATTATGCATCGCCTCTTTTCAACGCAACTGGTCACTTCCGCAGACGGTGGGCATTCTAGGTGTAAATGGCGAATCAGTGGTGGAGACAAAGCGCTCGTTGCGGCACTGGCCCTTACTCTCACGACGACAACGGACACTTGTCTTAGTTCGGCTATGAATATGAAAACTGTTTAAGTGGCACAAGGGAAAGGCGAGATGGGGACCAAAATGCCGTAACCACAAGCAATCGATAACGTTAAAGAAGCACGCGATGGTTGCCGTTCTTGTTGGGTTAGCTTTGCGCAGTAGCATTACCATAGCCAATGAGGTTTAACCGAGGCGTGGTGATTGCTAATTGAAAACGTTTCCCAATATCCCGCATGACGGCGTGAAACATCGCCGGCGTTGCAATATTTGGAGGTTCCCACTGGGACCATGCCTAAAAATGGAAATCTGCTGAGCTCACGAAGACTGCGTCGAATGCAAGAAAAGCGCAAAAATTCTTGTTTGCTCGCTTCCAAATGGAGAAGAACCCTTTCGTGTAAAGCAGGACACATTATGCATCGCCTCTTTTCAACGCAACTGGTCACTTCCGCAGACGGTGGGCATTCTAGGTGTAAATGGCGAATCAGTGGTGGAGACAAAGCGCTCGTTGCGGCACTGGCCCTTACTCTCACGACGACAACGGACACTTGTCTTAGTTCGGCTATGAATATGAAAACTGTTTAAGTGGCACAAGGGAAAGGCGAGATGGGGACCAAAATGCCGTAACCACAAGCAATCGATAACGTTAAAGAAGCACGCGATGGTTGCCGTTCTTGTTGGGTTAGCTTTGCGCAGTGGCATTACCATAGCCAATGAGGTTTAACCGAGGCGTGGTGATTGTTAATTGAAATCTTTTCCCAATATCCCGCATGACGGCGTGAAACATCGCCGGCGTTGCAATATTTGGAGGTTCCCACTGGGACCATGCCTAAAAATAGAAATCTGCTGAGCTCACGAAGACTGCGTCGAATGCAAGAAAAGCGCAAAAATTCTTGTTTGCCCGCTTCCGAATGGAGAAGAACCCTTTCGTGTAAAGCAGGACACATTATGCATCGCCTCTTTTCAACGCAACTGGTCACTTCCGCAGACGGTGGGCATTCTAGGTGTAAATGGCGAATCAGTGGTGGAGACAAAGTGCTCGTTGTGGCACTGGCCCTTACTCTCACGACGACAACGGACACTTGTCTTAGTTCGGCTATGAATATAAAAACTGTTTAAGTGGCACAAGGGAAAGGCGAGATGGGGACCAAACTGCCGTAACCACAAGCAATCGATAACGTTAAAGAAGCACGCGATGGTTGCCGTTCTTGTTGGGTTAGCTTTGCGCAGTGGCATTACCATAGCCAGTGAGGTTTAACCGAGGCGTGGTGATTGCTAATTGAAAACCTTTCCCAATATCCCGCATGACGGCGTGAAACATCGCCGGCGTTGCAATATTTGGAGGTTCCCACTGGGACCATGCATAAAAATAGAAATCTGCTGAGCTCACGAAGACTGGGTCGAATGCAAGAAAAGCGCAAAAATTCTTGTTTGCTCGCTTCCGAATGGAGAAGAACCCTTTCGTGTAAAGCAGGACACATTATGCATCGCCTCTTTTCAACGCAACTGGTCACTTCCGCAGACGGTGGGCATTCTAGTTGTAAATGGCGAATCAGTGGTGAAGACAAAGCGCTCGTTGCGGCACTGGCCCTTACTCTCACGACGACAACGGACACTTGTCTTAGTTCGGCTATGAATATGAAAACTGTTTAAGTGGCACAAGGGAAAGGCGAGATGGGGACCAAAATGCCGTAACAACAAGCAATCGATAACGTTAAAGAAGCACGCGATGGTTGCCGTTCCTGTTGGGTTAGCTTTGCGCAGTGGCATTACCATAGCCAATGAGGTTTAACCGAGGCGTGGTGATTGCTAATTGAAAACTTTTTCCAATATCCCGCATAACGGCGTGAAACATCGCCGGCGTTGCAATATTTGGAGGTTCCCACTGGGACCATGCATAAAAATAGAAATCTGCTGAGCTCACGAAGACTGCGTCGAATGCAAGAAAAGCGCAAAAATTCTTGTTTGCTCGCTTCCGAACGGAGAAGAACCCTTTCGTGCAAAGCAGGACACATTATGCATCGCCTCTTTTCAACGCAACTGGTCACTTCTGCAGACGGTGGGCATTCTAGGTGTAAATGGCGAATCAGTGGTGGAGACAAAGCGCTCGTTGCGGCACTGGCCCTTACTCTCACGACGACAACGGACACTTGTCTTAGTTCGGCTATGAATATGAAAACTGTTTAAGTGGCACAAGGGAATGGCGAGATAGGGACCAAAATGCCGTAACCACAAGTAATCGATAACGTTAAAGAAGCACGCGATGGTTGCCGTTCTTGTTGGGTTAGCTTTGCGCAGTGGCATTACCATAGCCAATGAGGTTTAACCGAGGCGTGGTGATTGCTAATTGAAAACTTTTCCCAATATCCCGCATGACGGCGTGAAACATCGCCGGCGTTGCAATATTTGGAGGTTCCCACTGGGACCATGCCTAAAAATAGAAATCTGCTGAGCTCATGAAGACTGCGTCGAATGCAAGAAAAGCGCAAAAATTCTTGTTTGCTCGCTTCCGAATGGAGAAGAACCCTTTCGTGTAAAGCAGGACACATTATGCATCGCCTCTTTTTAACGCAACTGGTCACTTCCGCAGACGGTGGGCATTCTTGGTGTAAATGGCGAATCAGTGGTGGAGACAAAGCGCTCGTTGCGGCACTGGCCCTTACTCTCACGACGACAACGGACACTTGTCTTAGTTCGGCTATGAATATGAAAACTGTTTAAGTGGCACAAGGGAAAGGCGAGATGGGGACCAAAATGCCGTAACCACAAGCAATCGATAACGTTAAAGAAGCACGCGATGGTTGCCGTTCTTGTTGGGTTAGCTTTGCGCAGTGGCATTACCATAGCCAGTGAGGTTTAACCGAAGCGTGGTGATTGCTAATTGAAAACTTTTCCCAATATCCCGCATGACGGCGTGAAACATCGCCGGCGTTGCAATATTTTGAGGTTCCCACTGGGACCATGCGTAAAAATAGAAATCTGCTGAGCTCACGAAGACTGCGTCGAATGCAAGAAAAGCGCAAAAATTCTTGTTTGCTCGCTTCCGAATGGAGAAAAACCCTTTCGTGTAAAGCAGGACACATTATGCATCGCCTCTTTTCAACGCAACTGGTCACTTCCGCAGACGGTGGGCATTCTAGTTGTAAATAGCGAATCAGTGGTGAAGACAAAGCGCTCGTTGCGGCACTGGCCCTTACTCTCACGACGACAACGGACACTTGTCTTAGTTCGGCTATGAATATGAAAACTGTTTAAGTGGCACAAGGGAAAGGCGAGATGGGGACCAAAATGCCGTAACAACAAGCAATCGATAACGTTAAAGAAGCACGCGATGGTTGCCGTTCCTGTTGGGTTAGCTTTGCGAAGTGGCATTACCATAGCCAATGAGGTTTAACCGAGGCGTGGTGATTGCTAATTGAAAACTTTTCCCAATATCCCGCATGCCGTTGTCAAACATCGCCGGCGTTGCAATACTTGGAGGTTCCCACTGGGACCATGCCTAAAAATAGAAATCTGCTGAGCTCACGAAGACTGCGTCGAATGCAAGAAAAGCGCAAAAATTCTTGTTTGCTCGCTTCCGAATGGAGAAGAACCCTTTCGTGTAAAGCAGGACACATTATGCATCGCCTCTTTTCTACGCAACTGGTCGCTTCCGCAGACGGTGGGCATTCTAGGTGTAAATGGCGAATCAGTGGTGGAGACAAAGCGCTCGTTTCGGCACTGGCCCTTACTCTCACGACGACAACGGACACTTGTCTTAGTTCGGCTATGAATATGAAAACTGTTTAAGTGGCACAAGGGAAAGGCGAGATGGGGACCAAAATGCCGTAACCACAAGCAATCGATAACGTTAAAGAAGCACGCGATGGTTGCCGTTCTTGTTGGGTTAGTTTTGCGCAGTGGCATTACCATAGCCAATGAGGTTTAACCGAGGCGTGGTGATTGCTAATTGAAAACTTTTCCCAATATCCCGCATGACGGCGTGAAACATCGCCGGCGTTGCAATACTTGGAGGTTCCCACTGGGACCATGCCTAAAAATAGAAATCTGCTGAGCTCACGAAGACTGCGTCGAATGCAAGAAAAGCGCAAAAATTCTTGTTTGTTCGCTTCCGAAAGGAGAAGAACCCTATCGCCTCTTTTCAACGCAACTGGTCGCTTCCGCAGACGGTGGGCATTCTAGGTGTAAATGGCGAATCAGTGGTGGAGACAAAGCGCTCGTTGCGGCACTGGCCCTTACTCTCACGACGACAACGGACACTTGTCTTAGTTCGGCTATGAATATGAAAACTGTTTAAGTGGCACAAGGGAAAGGCGAGATGGGGACCAAATGCCGTAACCACAAGCAATTGATAATGTTAAAGAAGCACGCGATGGTTGCCGTTCTTGTTGGGTTAGCTTTGCGCAGTGGCATTACCATAGCCAATGAGGTTTAACCGAGGCGTGGTGATTGCTAATTGAAAACTTTTCCCAATATCCTGCATGACCGCGTGAAACATCGCCGGCGTTGCAATATTTGGAGGTTCCCACTGGGACCATGCCCAAAAATAGAAATCTGCTGAGCTCACGAAGACTGCGTCGAATGCAAGAAAAGCGCAAAAATTCTTGTTTGCTCGCTTCCGAACGGAGAAGAACCCTTTCGGGTAAAGCAGGACACATTATGCATCGCCTCTTTTCAACGCAACTGGTCACTTCCGCAGACGGTGGGAATTTTAGGTGTAAATGGCGAATCAGTGGTGGAGACAAAGCGCTCGTTGCGGCACTGGCCCTTACTCTCACGACGACAACGGACACTTGTCTTAGTTCGGCTATGAATATGAAAACTGTTTAGGTGGCACAAGGGAAAGGTGAGATGGGGACCAAAATGCCGTAACCACAAGCAATCAATAACGTTAAAGAAGCACGCGATGGTTGCCGTTCTTGTTGGGTTAGCTTTGCGCAGTGGCATTACCATAGCCAATGAGGTTTAACCGAGGCGTGGTGATTGCTAATTGAAAACTTTTCCCAATATCCCGCATGCCGGCGTCAAACATCGCCGGCGTTGCAATATTTGGAGGTTCCCACTGGGACCATGCCTAAAAATAGAATTCTGCTGAGCTCACGAAGACTGTGTCGAATGCAAGAAAAGCGCAAAAATTCTTGTTTGCTCGCTTCCGAATGGAGAAGAACCCTTTCGTGTAAAGCAGGACACATTATGCATCGCCTCTTTTCAACGCAACTGGTCGCTTCCGCAGACGGTGGGCATTCTAGGTGTAAATGGCGAATCAGTGGTGGAGACAAAGCGCTCGTTGCGGCACTGGCCCTTACTCTCACGACGACAACGGACACTTGTCTTAGTTCGGCTATGAATATGAAAACTGTTTAAGTGGCACAAGGGAAAGGCGAGATGGGGACCAAAATGCCGTAACCACAAGCAATCGATAACGTTAAAGAAGCACGCGATGGTTGCCGTTCTTGTTGGGTTAGCTTTGCGCAGTGGCATTACCATAGCCAATGAGGTTTAACCGAGGCGTGGTGATTGCTAATTGAAAACTTTTCCCAATATCCCGCATGACGGCGTGAAACATCGCCGGCGTTGCAATATTTGGAGGTTCCCACTGGGACCATGCCTAAAAATAGAAATCTGCTGAGCTCACGAAGACTTTGTCGAATGCAAGAAAAACGCAAAAATTCTTGTTTGCTCGCTTCCGAATGGAGAAGAACCCTATCGCCTCTTTTCAACGCAACTGGTCGCTTCCGCAGACGGTGGGCATTCTAAGTGTAAATGGCGAATCAGTGGTGGAGACAAAGCGCTCGTTGCGGCACTGGCCCTTACTCTCACGACGACAACGGACACTTGTCTTAGTTCGGCTATGAATATGAAAACTGTTTAAGTGGCACAAGGGAAAGGCGAGATGGGGACCAAAATGCCGTAACCACAAGCAATTGATAATGTTAAAGAAGCACGCGATGGTTGCCGTTCTTGTTGGGTTAGCTTTGCGCAGTGGCATTACCATAGCCAATGAGGTTTAACCGAGGCGTGGTGATTGCTAATTGAAAACTTTTCCCAATAACCTGCATGACCGCGTGAAACATCGCCGGCGTTGCAATATTTGGAGGTTCCCACTGGGACCATGCCTAAAAATAGAAATCTGCTGAGCTCACGAAGACTGCGTCGAATGCAAGAAAAGCGCAAAAATTCTTGTTTGCTCGCTTCCGAACGGAGAAGAACCCTTTCGGGTAAAGCAGGACACATTATGCATCGCCTCTTTTCAACGCAACTGGTCACTTCCGCAGACGGTGGGAATTTTAGGTGTAACTGGCGAATCAGTGGTGGAGACAAAGCGCTCGTTGCGGCACTGGCCCTTACTCTCACGACGACAACAGACACTTGTCTTAGTTCGGCTATGAATATGAAAACTGTTTAGGTGGCACAAGGGAAAGGCGAGATGGGGACCAAAATGCCGTAACCACAAGCAATCGATAACGTTAAAGAAGCACGCGATGGTTGCCGTTCTTGTTGTGTTAGCTTTGCGCAGTGGCATTACCATAGCCAATGAGGTTTAACCGAGGCGTGGTGATTGCTAATTGAAAACTTTTCCCAATATCCGCATGCCGGCGTCAAACATCGCCGGCGTTGCAATATTTGGAGGTTCCCACTGGGACCATGCCTAAAAATAGAATTCTGCTGAGCTCACGAAGACTGTGTCGAATGCAAGAAAAGCGCAAAAATTCTTGTTTGCTCGCTTCCGAATGGAGAAGAACCCTTTCGTGTAAAGCAGGACACATTATGCATCGCCTCTTTTCAACGCAACTGGTCGATTCCGCAGACGGTGGGCATTCTAGGTGTAAATGGCGAATCAGTGGTGGAGACAAAGCGCTCGTTGCGGCACTGGCCCTTACTCTCACGACGACAACGGACACTTGTCTTAGTTCGGCTATGAATATGAAAACTGTTTAAGTGGCACAAGGGAAAGGCGAGATGGGGACCAAAATGCCGTAACCACAAGCAATCGATAACGTTAAAGAAGCACGCGATGGTTGCCGTTCTTGTTGGGTTAGCTTTGCGCAGTGGCATTACCATAGCCAATGAGGTTTAACCGAGGCGTGGTGATTGCTAATTGAAAACTTTTCCCAATATCCCGCATGCCGTTGTCAAACATCGCCGGCGTTGCAATATTTGGAGGTTCCCACTGGGACCATGCCTAAAAATAGAATTCTGCTGAGCTCACAAAGACTGTGTCGAATGCAAGAAAAGCGCAAAAATTCTTGTTTGCTCGCTTCCGAATGGAGAAGAACCCTTTCGTGTAAAGCAGGACACATTATGCATCGCCTCTTTTCAACGCAACTGATCACTTCCGCAGACGGTGGGCATTCTAGGTGTAAATGGCGAATCAGTGGTGGAGACAAAGCGCTCGTTGCGGCACTGGCCCTTACTCTCACGACGACAACGGACACTTGTCTTAGTTCGGCTATGAATATGAAAACTGTTTAAGTTGCACAAGGGAAAGGCGAGATGGGGACCAAAATGACGTAACCACAAGCAATCGATAACGTTAAAGAAGCACGCGATGGTTGCCGTTCTTGTTGGGTTAGCTTTGCGCAGTGGCATTACCATAGCCAATGAGGTTTAACCGAGGCGTGGTGATTGCTAATTGAAAACTTTTCCCAATATCCCGCATGACGGCGTGAAACATCGCCGGCGTTGCAATATTTGGAGGTTTCCACTGGGACCATGCCTAAAAATAGAAATCTGTTGAGCTCACGAAGACTGCGTCGAATGCAAGAAAAGCGCAAAAATTCTTGTTTGCTCGCTTTCGAATGGAGAAGAACCCTTTCGTGTAAAGCAGGACACATTATGCATCGCCTCTTTTCAACGCAACTGGTTACTTCCGCAGACGGTGGGCATTCTAGTTGTAAATGGCGAATCACTGGTGAAGACAAAGCGCTCGTTGCGGCACTGGCCCTTACTCTCACGACGACAACGGACACTTGTCTTAGTTCGGCTATGAATATGAAAACTGTTTAAGTGGCACAAGGGAAAGGCGAGATGGGGACCAAAATGCCGTAACCACAAGCAATCGATAACGTTAAAGAAGCACCCGATGGTTGCCGTTCTTGTTGGGTTAGCTTTGCGCAGTGGCATTACCATAGCCAATGAGGTTTAACCGAGGCGTGGTGATTGCTAATTGAAAACTTTTCCCAATATCCGCATGCCGGCGTCAAACATCGCCGGCGTTGCAATATTTGGAGGTTCCCACTGGGACCATGCCTAAAAATAGAATTCTGCTGAGCTCACGAAGACTGTGTCGAATGCAAGAAAAGCGCAAAAATTCTTGTTTGCTCGCTTCCGAATGGAGAAGAACCCTTTCGTGTAAAGCAGGACACATTATGCATCGCCTCTTTTCAACGCAACTGGTCGATTCCGCAGACGGTGGGCATTCTAGGTGTAAATGGCGAATCAGTGGTGGAGACAAAGCGCTCGTTGCGGCACTGGCCCTTACTCTCACGACGACAACGGACACTTGTCTTAGTTCGGCTATGAATATGAAAACTGTTTAAGTGGCACAAGGGAAAGGCGAGATGGGGACCAAAATGCCGTAACCACAAGCAATCGATAACGTTAAAGAAGCACGCGATGGTTGCCGTTCTTGTTGGGTTAGATTTGCGCAGTGGCATTACCATAGCCAATGAGGTTTAACCGAGGCGTGGTGATTGCTAATTGAAAACTTTTCCCAATATCCCGCATGCCGTTGTCAAACATCGCCGGCGTTGCAATATTTGGAGGTTCCCACTGGGACCATGCCTAAAAATAGAATTCTGCTGAGCTCACAAAGACTGTGTCGAATGCAAGAAAAGCGCAAAAATTCTTGTTTGCTCGCTTCCGAATGGAGAAGAACCCTTTCGTGTAAAGCAGGACACATTATGCATCGCCTCTTTTCAACGCAACTGATCACTTCCGCAGACGGTGGGCATTCTAGGTGTAAATGGCGAATCAGTGGTGGAGACAAAGCGCTCGTTGCGGCACTGGCCCTTACTCTCACGACGACAACGGACACTTGTCTTAGTTCGGCTATGAATATGAAAACTGTTTAAGTTGCACAAGGGAAAGGCGAGATGGGGACCAAAATGACGTAACCACAAGCAATCGATAACGTTAAAGAAGCACGCGATGGTTGCCGTTCTTGTTGGGTTAGCTTTGCGCAGTGGCATTACCATAGCCAATGAGGTTTAACCGAGGCGTGGTGATTGCTAATTGAAAACTTTTCCCAATATCCCGCATGACGGCGTGAAACATCGCCGGCGTTGCAATATTTGGAGGTTCCCACTGGGACCATGCCTAAAAATGGAAATCTGCTGAGCTCACGAAGACTGCGTCGAATGCAAGAAAAGCGCAAAAATTCTTGTTTGCTCGCTTCCGAATGGAGAAGAACCCTTTCGTGTAAAGCAGGACACATTATGCATCGCCTCTTTTTAACGCAACAGGTGACTTCTGGAGACGTTGGGCATGCTAGGTGTAAATGTCGAATCAGTAGTGGAGACAAAGCGCTCGTTGCGGCACTGGCCCTTACTCTCACGACGACAACGGACACTTGTCTTAGTTCGGCTATGAATATGAAAACTCTTTAAGTGTCACAAGGGAAAGGCGAGACGGGGACCAAAATGCCGTAACCACAAGCAATCGATAACGTTAAAGAAGCACGCGATGGTTTCCATTCTTGTTGTGTTAGCTTTGCGCAGTGACATTACCATAGCCAATGAGGTTTAACCGAGGCGTGGTGATTGCTAATTGAAAACTTTTCCCAATATCCCGCATGACGGCGTGAAACATCGCCGGCGTTGCAATATTTGGAGGTTCTCACTGGGACCATGCCTAAAAATAGAAATCTGCTGAGCTCACGAAGACCGCGTCGAATGCAAGAAAAGCGCAAAAATTCTTGTTTGCTCGCTTGAAAACAGTATCCGTCGCCTTTTTTTAACGCAACTGAGACAAAGCGATTGTTGTGCCGCTGGTCCTTACTCTCACGATAATAATGGACACTTGTGCTAATTCAGCTGTATAGAAGATGTGGTATTTTTGTACGGTATTTTGGGCACCCTTGTTTGCTTGTAAGTATGAAGTAAAAAAATTGCTTGATGTATTGGGAAAGTGGTTCTTCGTATAAGAATGTTAAGGTGGGTATTGTATGTCAATAGAAAAGGTGTAAGCGTGTTAATAAAAGCAAAGCTCAGAGTATTCCTTGCACGCATGGTGATGAAAGCTTCTTTAGTCAAATTTGTGGTTTTAAAAATTGATGACATTTTATATCAGTATTGTCACCAGAAAAAATTATTAGCATAAAATAACTAATTTCTGTTAAATTTCTTTTTTAAATTTTGCTCTCACCTTTTCCTTCTGCTTCGTCGTCCATTGCAATGATAATAAAGCTGGAGAGCGAAGAGTTCTCACTTTGGCAATTTTCTATTGCAAAGTTTTCGATTGAAGGATGTAGTTTCAAGTTACTAACATTTTGTATCGCAAGCTGTGTTTTATTTTCAGCGAGCTTCTTGTTTTGTTTGTCTTTGACAGAGTTATTTACATCAGAAGTTTTCGATTTCTGCGTTTCCTCCGCCACTATAATAAATGAAGAGTCCCCGCTTTGTAGTGTTGCTTCGTCTTCCCCTAAAAGGTTACTTTCGTCCGTACTTTTCTCGCCCACTGACGTGCTTTGAACAGTATCATTGATTACTTCATTATCACTTCCGTCAATGCGTTCAAAAACCATTTGTGATTTCAGTAGGTCGGTTTGCCATTTTAGTAAAGGCTGAGTTGTTTCATTTAATCTGTTAATTGTTTGCACGTTGAAATGCCTATTTTCAATTACGTTAAATTCCTTTCTTGGTGTTAAAGTACTTGATACTCTTTTATTTGAATACGGGCTAGCGCTTTTCGGTATTAAATACGCATTAGGTTTTAGATGGCGATTTGAAGTTGAGTTTAACTTTATTCTGTCAGGGCAAGAGTATTTACGTGTATTGTTTTTAATTCTATTATTTATTGTATTCGTCAAACGTTTTTTAGGGTGCTCCTTTTTCTCCATGGTAATAACAGTGTCACTTGGACAGGGTGTTTTCTGTTTAACCTATACAAAAGCAAAGGGAAATAAAGAACTGCGACTACAAGAGAAAGGAGAAGGAGGAGGAGAAGGAGAAGGAGAAGGAGGAGAAGGAGGAGAAGGAGAAGGAAAAGGAAAAGGAGAAGGAAAAGGAGAAGGAGAAGGAGAAGGAGAAGGAGAAGGAGAAGGAGAAGGAGAAGGAGAAGGAGAAGGAGAAGGAGAAGGAGAAGGAGAAGGAGAAGGAGAAGGAGAAGGAGAAGGAGAAGGAGAAGGAGAAGGAGAAGGAGAAGGAGAAGGAGAAGGAGAAGGAGAAGGAGAAGGAGAAGGAGAAGGAGAAGGAGAAGGAGAAGGAGAAGGAGAAGGAGAAGGAGAAGGAGAAGGAGAAGGAGAAGGAGAAGGAGAAGGTACCCACCACATTGTGCCACTTGGAAAATACATTTTTCTTCTCACTTTTTGTGGAATGTTCTTTCCTTTTCGGACTCTCCTTACCAACTTTTTTTTTCATGAGTTTGTCTTGTGGTACTTGCAAGTGCTTCATCAGGACGGCTATGACGATATTTACTAACACAAACTGTGCAAATAAAACAAAGCTGACAAAGAAAAGAGGCGATATGTATCTAGATGTGCAGCAATTTTGCTTGCATTCGATTGAATCGTCACAGCTCGAACGCAGTGTATCCTAGAGGAAAATCACCATTAAGAAAACATCATATAAAGGCAAGAAATATAATATTACTTACAAAGTATTTTAATTGTTAAAACTGGTTAAAATAATTGTCGCATTTAGAATTTAGAAATTTTAGTCTTCAACATTAGTGCTAGTTACTGTCTGCTTTTACAATCTTTGAAGACATCGTACCTGTTGTTTCCCCTTTTAGGAATTTAGCATTTGTAAATATACATTTAAGAACTGTCTTTTGTTATAAGTAAGAAAGTCTATTATTAGCAAATTTGCATGTTAGACTTTTTTGAATCTTAGTAACCATTAAAAGTTATAAAAACATCAGGTCTACTCTTTAAAACGATAGATAAATATGAATAATACCCAGACTAGTTAGAGTTTGGATATGGTTATAAAAAAGCTTGTATAGTGGCAGTCTTACCTTAAGAATACCACTCCAGTTATCACCTGTTGCAATGCGAAATAATGTTAACATGCTGCTTCCTAAGCTTTTGAAATTCGCGTGTCTTCCCATACCTGAGCATGGATATCGATTGTTACATTCTAAAATGCAATTAATGTAATTACTTCTGAGTTGTGATTATTATTGCTAGTTGAGTTTAAAGATTATAATAAGGTTGTTAAAAAGACATACCAAGAGTACCAAATAATTGAATGCCAAGACAACTGTAGACAAAGAAGAGTAAAGAAAACAACAAGCCTAAATTTGTGACCTAAAAAAGAATAGTTTTCCTTGTAAAGGTAATCTAGGTGAGTAGGTCAGAGATACAGACAATAGATGCTCATAGTAAGGCTAATTTTGCGTTGAGAATAACGGACATGCACACTTATTTCTGCAGGAAATAAATTCAAAACATTGGTGAAATAATTTTAAAAAAAGAATATAGGTAAAAATGATTAATGTCAGTGCTTTCTGGGTCTTGTGTTTCAATAAAGTCTTCACCTCATGTGGTGCTTTATTTGTTACCTACAAATATGTATGCATGTCTACACAAAATTGCAAATTTTTGTAAACCTTTGTGAGCACTGGCAAGCCATCTATAGGGAGAATCCTAGACGCAAAAAGTTACCTGTGGAATAGTATCAGCTACATGATCCAAAAGAAAACGAAGTCCTTTAGCAACCCTTAACAACTTCAAAGCTATAATTAAAGAAAAATAAGGTTTTAGCACGATGCGGAGATGTTTTTGATTCATTATGCATGCTCGAATCTTTAGATACATGTACAAAGGAATGTTTAGATCGCTGCTTGGATTAATACCTCTCACAACACGGAGCATCCGCATTGCTTTTACTGCGGCAGGGTTGACATGTAGCATTTCCATGTCCAAGTTCTCTAATACTATGCCCACAATTGATACCACTACGATTAGCATGTCAAAACAATACCATCTAGACAGAAGCAGAAACCACAATGTTAAACTGGCCGAGCATTTAATGAAAAAAGAAATATGAAAAATAATTTACTTTTCTTTAAAATATCTTTTTGGTCCAAAAGCAGTGATTAAAAAAGCAGCCTCAAGAACGTAAATGGCTGTAAAGATTAAGTTACTCATCTCCAGTATGTCGTGAAAGGTCTATAATAGAATAGTTTGTGGGGTTACCTAACACCCCAAACATATCAGAGTAGCAAATGTATTATTGATTTTATGACTTAATTTTATTTTTATGATTGGTTCTGAAACATGCGATTGTGTCACACAGCAGGATTACAAAATCTAGTCCGCATACTTCATACTAGAAATTTCCCTAAAATAATTATATACAAGATGACCCATTGGGTTATTTTTTTTATCTACACTTACCTTCGACATTCGATAATGTTCTAAGGACATGAAAAACACGTTAGTGAATATGATGATAGCGATGCCTACATCCCAGAACGTATGTGTACATAACTTATAAATCCATTTTCGTGCAGGAGTATAGTTGTGCCAATAAGTGTTACCTAAAATTCAGGATCAACTTAATATACTAAAACACTCATTCTAGACATACAGCCAAACTTACTCAGCTTTCTTTCATTTTTAATACAGAAAATGGGCGAACAATTTAAACCATGAAGAAAGTGTAGTAACTACTAACTATTTTGAATAAGCCTTGCTTTCCATTTGTCAATTATTGTTTTCGTTTTCTCCTTATTGCTTTGTAACTCTTGACATCTTTGAAAATTTTCTACAACTACACCAACAATCATATTTAAGACTAAGAATCCACCAATCAACAAGAAGGAGATAAAATAGATCAATCGCCATGGAGAATAATTGACTTGCGGCTAAATGAAGTAGTGACATCAGTAAAAAGCATGTAAAACATACGAAAGTATATTTCGATGGCTGAGTGTCTACATGTTGCAGTTACAGCTTTTGATTAACTAGAAAATACATGCCTTTGCAGCTTCTTTCTCAAAAAGTAAATTTAACAGACCAAAAATCACAAAAAGGCAAAAATTACCTCCAAATTAACGCCTTTTGCATCAATTCCTCTTCTCATAATATCCACCCAACCATCCTTGGTGCTGACGACGAATAACGCCATCAATGCCTAAAATGATTTAAGACATTTATATAGTTATGCACAATGAGGATGCCTTACCCATTCAACACAAAGTTTGGCGTACTATAACAAAACTATTTGCACAAATAATGATGAAAGAGCATTAGGTAAAAATAATTTTCGGAAGGAAGATGCATTTTAAATGACCACACAACAATATATCGTTACACAATGGAATAAAGTAGAACTGAATAGAGCTTCTAAGAAATTAAATACTTGTACAACACGACAATAGTATGTTTAAAAAAATAGAAATGATGTTAACCTCAAAAAGATTATCGAAGTTGTACTGATGGTTAACCCAATAGCCTTTAGGATTCTGCGTACATTCTGTTTTGTTGGTCACTTTCTCTGAGTCAATACCAAAACAGTAATAGAACTTTCCTTTAAGAAGCTAAAAATAATTGAGATTTTTACAAACTTAACGCTCTGGTTTTTTTTTAAGAAAAAGGAATTTGGCTTCAGCTGAGTTGTTGTTCTTTTTTATATGCTTATTCTGAAATTGTTCTCATATTTCCAGTGTTTTTCATTTATTTTTCTTTGGGATTGCGATGTATATATTACAGCAATATTGATTAAAGCTTAGAACATTATTTAAAAGAAATATATGAATTTAAGAAATAAATCTCTACAGCTACAATAATCATGTTAATAATGCTATTTATTTGGACTTTTTATCCCATATTTAAAATCACAGGAAATTTTGGAAATCGTTCAACAAGCAACTAACTTCATCTAACACTTAGGATGCAAAATCTTAGGACCTTGACTGGCTGTGATGAAGATTGTTTCATAAGCAAGCATCGCAAAAACTGCAACTATCGCTTTTCGACGTGTTTACCTGGGCTGTGCATCAGCAGTTTGCCAACTGCAGTTTTGAGCAGGTCTTCATATTATGTCCGGAATAGTAGAAAAAAATTTTAAATAGATATTGTTTTAAAACTATCAAAGACAAACGATAGTTCTATAAGAATGTTCACTCCAGACTAATTTTTTAACTTTTTTGTAAGAAGCTTTGTTTGTTTTGTTATAACTGTCATAAAAGTCTATATTTTCGTATCATATGCCATATTTAGTTGGCTCAGCAATTTGATATAGAAAAGTATTTTCAGGAGTAAACCTATCCTGAAACACTTTTTACAAGGATAATAATTCGGCTTATTTTTTTCAGTTTATGCCGATATGGCAAAAGGACATTAATTTACGAACATTACTTCTATTAAAAACATTGAAAAACATATTTCTTGTTGTTAAAACAACTTCTTTCTGTTAACTAAACCTAAACTGTCCTCACCTGAACTCCTAATATACCAAACACGAGGAAAAATATTCCTGCAATAAGAATTGTGTTTCCTATCGGCTTCAACGAATACAATAACGTTTGAACAACCAATTTCAATCCGGGTGCTTTACGAATCATTCTAAATGTAAAAGCATACAAGCTTTGATATAACGGAGCATAAAACACTGCATGCAATCGATTCAATAAAAGCATAATTAATGACTTCTTAAAAAGCTATGATATGTTACTTTAGACTTGAAAGGCGTAATGCTTACGATAATAATACCAGTATAGTACTAAAAATGGCTTCCATTTTGCCTCTGGTGCTAACAATACATGAAATAATGAGAAATGTAAGAATTATATCTAACAGGTGCCATGGATATTTCTACGGGTTAACATTTAGTCTCTTAAATATTCACCTGACCTTAAAGGTCTTAATGCACGAGTCGCTCTCAATACGCGTATTCCTTTAATGATTTCTAACGTGTGGGAGCTGTTGAAGCACAACGTTACTATTAATTCAGTAACAGAAGCAAAAACAAGGATTCCATCTAACACGTTCCAACCATTGCGCACGTAAGAATCTTTGCCAACTGCAAAACCAATTGCAATGACCTAAGATAACAAACAAAGTGAAGATAGGCGTATTTTTCCAAGTTGTTTAAATACATGCGCCTACCGTTTACAGAAGAAAGTTAACAAAAAGACAAAAGTGTCACAATCCTAGCCAAATCTGTTGAGAGAAGACCGCCCACTTGTCAAAAGTGATTTTGCATTGTTAACCGTGAGCTTAGCATTTCCTTTTTTGAGATTTTTCTGCTTGTCTTTATGTGCATATTCGCGACGCAGTCTTGTTAGAAGGTGCAGATTGCGATTTTCAGATTGTGAATGATTTCAATGTGGTTTATGTACTTGTTGCTGGTCACTTTACGCTCTTGTATGAACATTTAAGACCAATATATAGTATGATGATAAGCTGTTTACAGTGTGTAAAGATTTGGCGAAAAATAATATAGAAATAAAAAATTGACGACAGATTAACGCGTTGTGTTACCTTCATCATCATCTCACAAAAGAATATCCACGTCAAAATAAACTGCGAGGTGTCAATCACATACCGAAGCTAAATAATAACCGAAGCGAATAATAGGGTATTTAGAATCGCAATAGACACTGACCCGTGGATAAATGCAAGGGTTTGTTTTCTTTTTATGTTGCATTGAGTGCGTACACGTCTGTCTGTCACGTAAAATTACAGACAAACAGACAAATCAAAAGGGGTATACGGCCACTATAACATAGACATCGAATAATATAGATATTGATTGTGAGAGCGAAAAGCAGTTTCTAGCATTTTTAAAAATCCCGGGAGACGCTTTTTTGGACATAGTGAATTTAATGTACCCTGTTAAGTTGGTAATGCATAAAACAAAGAACATATTGAATAACACTTTTCTCAAAGGTAAAATTTTCAAGAAAATGCCGATTCCATAATTGTTAAATACACTAATTATACGACGAAAAGAAAAAGGGAGAACTTTATAAATGAGCTTTTTCCCCACCTGTCCATTTGGATCTAATGTGGGATGTTCTAAAGCTAGCATTACACAACTGTATATAATTAGCAGAAGAATAAACCAATCAAAGTATTTTGATTCTGCGATCTTGGCTACAGCGCATCGAAATCTAAAAGGTTAAGTATTTGAAATAGTAATTAAAAATAACAAACACTTCATTAGGAAAATTACAAATAGGTGGAAGGCTACGTTACACTTTATTTTTTGATTTAAATTTTGTGAATATCTGTTTACCTGTTTTCCTCTGAAAAAATATACAAGGACCATGTCTTTCTATGGGTCATGCATTGAGGTGGATGACAGGTTTTCGTATCCTTTACTAGAAACTTGATACATGCAAAGAAAAAAGATATTAAACACAATATGGGAAAAACATACAACAATAACGTGTCAGCATCAACACAAAGAGATTGTCTTCTTAGTGGCAGTGATAAAGCATAAATTACAAAGATTAAATTAATGAACCCAACACACGCCGTTAAATTTCATTCAGAAAGAAGCCTTTTTTATGACAGAAACAGCCCGACTGTTAACACATTTCCAGCCACCAAAAAAATTGTCTGAAATAGTTTTCGTATAGACGCATAATTTTTGCATTTTTACACAACTAATATCGCGAATGATAAAGACTGTAACAATATTTATAATATTTTATTTCAACTTTGCGGAATCTAGTTACACTAGTTATGGCAGAGTACAATATGATATATATTCTTCCGGTTCCGAGCTTTCAGGCGAGGAATACAAAAATAGCAATATTAGAACGAGGAAAATATGTGTCATATTGTACAAGGCTTCACTGCAATAACTAGTTTATCATTAATGCACAAAAATCCTAAAGCACAGTTGCAAATGAATCAAAAAACCGAAGGAAATGGTAATCTTGTTTTTAAAAATCTCTTGTTGTAAATTTCAATCTGGAACGCGGGAATAATTACAACTTATCTAATACAATAGACAGCGCAGCGGAGTCAAATATAAACAAAGCGAGACTTAATAATTACGATATTTGATTTTACCGCGCTGAATATCTGTTTTATCATGCATCATTGGAAAGGAATCTTTATCTAAAGCGGCAAACCTCTTCATACTTTATTTTGTTTTGTTTTTGTTTTTGTCTTTTTCGTTGTTCTTGTTGTTCTAAAACGTTCGCGCTTCAGTTATTTCCAGCTCTCCATCTGATTGCTTATCCTTTGTGTACTACTATCGAGAACAATATAAGATGGAGTGCGATATAGATATAGATATCTGCTGAGATATTCGACTCTCAGCTAACGACTACACGAATATCCAAAAATATTCTGTCAGCCGCTCCTGCCTGAGGTGCATGATAATAAAAGTTAATTTAGATTGTGTAGATTGCTTGTTTTAAAAATTATAGAGATGTTTAATAGCCAAAGTCGAAGAAAATCGTGATTAATAACCCATATTTGCATGTCACAGACAGATGAAATACTTCTTTTACCTATAGAAGAGTTGTATTTTTATAACATTCGAAAATATTTCGAAACTTTAATGTTTTCTGTTGAACACTTGTTGTTTTTTCTGTCACTTTCCAGACTCCTGAATACTCTCCATAGTCATGTTTTTACATGTAAAGTAATATACTGTATTTAAGTTTTTTCTTTTATCCAGTCAAGTTGGAGATATTTTTTCGTGCTAATGATAACAAGGTTTACACAAAATGACGAGTTTTCATGGAATTTAATTTTAAAATGAAATTTTTTGACAATTGAATAGCTTTCATAAAAGTACCTGCTCATCAAGGGATAATGTTGAGTCATCCCAGTCTGTTCTCCATTCAACCGTTTCTTCCTCATCCTCATAATGTTTTGTTGACCGAACTGATAGCAACACCGGGTCGTTTTTCTTCGGTTTTTCTCGAGCACAGTCAACATGTAAGATACCATCATCTTCATCTAAGTTACTTCCGGTGTTACCCTTTGTGGTTGCAAATAAATTTTTAAGGTGACCAATGTTAACCACGCCCAAAGTGCGTCTTCGATTTTCAAATCTGCAGCTGCTTGCTAGCTGGATAGCACCAATGCCTGTTTTATTCTAGATAAAGGAATCCTGGATATGTTATTTCTGTGCATGATACCCTGTTTACAAATTTGAACTGGTTTATAGTTAATTTGATAAAAATATTTCTGATATGATAGAAAAAACCTTTACTTCCAATCCTTTGAAATTGCCCTCGATGTGACTTTTAAAGTAATTTAATGAACGGATTACTATACAAGATACTTTATAACCTTTTCTTTTGTGAATTTAGTTATCTTGAATGAAAATGAAGAAACACAAACCAAATAAAGTAAAGGGTGAAGCCATTTTGCTTTTATTAATAGCAAAAAATTTTTTTCGACACCTCATATGATGAGTCAAATAAAAAGGTTGTAAAGCTTGAGAAATATAATGGCCCGTGTCTGGCATAAAATGTAAACAAAAAGCTACTTACAGGTGTGCTAATATCAGGCATACTTGCAGTTCGCTTCATTGCTTTTTTACTCTTCTGTCTCACTAACGTTTCAAGGTGGCGCGCCATTCGTCTTTTTTCCTAAGTTTAACTTCATTTATTAGAACAGTAATTTACTTTCTAATCGCTTACTCCTTAGGTTAGCAGATTCCAAAATATTCAGCATTTCGTAACGTACTGTCTAAAATCCATAGAAATTTGACTCAGGGATGCTACAGAACTTTGCTTCAATATTTAAATTCTCAAAAAATAAAAATTACACTGATTCGTACCAAAGGTGTTGTGAAACCTTCCACTAGAATAGCAACAAGTAAATTCAATAACACGTAGTATCCAATTGTCATCAGTGAAATGAAATATAGGGTGGCCCATGTACTGGTTGCACGAATGCCATCATACATAACTAAGTTCCAGTCTTCTTGTGTTAAAATCTATATAGAGAATGAAGTAGAAACTCACTATTAATTTGTTAAAGAAAGTTATGCGAAGATACTGCTGACACATGTTTCGTTGATCATTAATAATATTGTGTTTGTATACAACTGCTAGGTAGATTACTTGAATATCTGACTTCAACTTTGAACTGCTTTTCATTCCGTACTTTATTTCAGTCACACTGAGAATCAAAGTGTGTGACTTAGGCAGCAAAATTTTGCTTTACCATTTTTACTCGTCATGAATGGCAAGATATTTACAAGATATTTACAGTAAAATCTAAGGTAGTTAGTTACTTAATTAAAGCACATGCAACCACGAAGAGTCAAATAATTAAAGGCATAAATCTAAAATGGGCATGGGAAAATCTGGGTTAATAAACAAAACATACTTTTATTTTATTTTATCGTAAGTCGCCTTTGTAATGCTATTTAGCTATACTTTTTTTACCTTATTTTACGCTTACAAACAAACATAAATAAATAAATAAATAAATAGCCATTCCTACCTGAAATACCGTCACCATCGCCCATAGAAACGTATCAAAATTTGATCTTGATGTTACCATGTTACCGACTCTATTTTGAAACGCGAATTTCCCGCCAAATATATTCATTCCCAAAATGGCGAATGTAAACATGAAGAGGAACAACAAAGCGAAAAATGTCATCACAGATGAAGTGGTACGCAATATTACTGCGATTTGATGTCTGATTGGATGGATGAGTCGAAATATTCGCAACAGGCGTAATGAACGAAATACTGTGAAGTTACCGGTACTGCCAGATTCAATCACCAATTCAACAATACTAAAATTATAACAACACGTCACCTCTGTCTCGTTTACCAGCAGTAACTATATTTTTGGTGATTTAAAGTCAGAGTTAATTTAGGCATATTTTAAAATTAGCACACTCGTGATAAAAATGAAGTTTGTGATGAAAAGAAGGGTTACGACCGCATAAATATAAAAGGTTTCGTTTTTTTCTTGTGAACTTTATCCTTTTATTTTCCTTGGATTATTTTTCTCTTTTATGTCACACGAATACTAATGGAAAATGATATTGAACTGTAAATGCGTCCAAAGTCAAAACGATGACAACGTTAATATGTACGAAAATCAGTTCAGTTAATTGGATTGGGTAAACGCTTTTTTGCTTAAATATAGTTATTTGCGTACTGCGTTGTATTAAAAATATGTACACATAAATAATTCTTATCTAGTGAACCAGGTATAGACGTTGGAACAGTACGTTGCATTCTTTATCTTCAGGATAAAATGTTGATTATTGTCAATACCTAAAACAAAGCACTTTCAACTGACTTTGAACAAACTAAGTTATGATAATATATATACCTTAGAACAACGATGAGACAGTCAAAACAATTGAAAGCTAACTTGAAATAAGCTCTCAGTCCGACACCTATTATTTTCAAAACCATTTCCATTGTAAATATCCAAATAAAAACAACATTCAACACTTCTAATGTCTTTGTCATTTTTGTTGGCTAAAACAAATGAAAATAAAATAAATAGGAACGAAGGAAGGAAGATATATAGGATGGTATTACAAGATTTGAAAGGCGATCTTTAAGGTGATGGAAAATGTGCTAAGTATTATGTAAGAAGAGTTATGAACTTCACTAAATGAGATATTTATATTGTTGCTGTTGATGTCAATTAACTTTTTATCTTTGCAACTACGTCATAGAGCCCAGAATTCTTTCCAATTAAAAAAAATGTTCAAGACAAAGATAGAGAAATTCGATTTTGTATTAATGTATAATCTTGGCCTTGCCTATATTTATAACTTGATGCTGTTATTAGATTCTGTCCTGAAAATAAACTTGACAATATCAAAGAAATATTATAGAAGTTAGCATGCTGGCGTACCTGGTTATGATGCTCAACAGCCATGCACAATGTGTTCAGAATAATCACCAACATTATAAAGAGAGAAGCCTTTGAACTTTCAGATATTCTTTTGCAGAAGGAGCGAAATTTTTGCAAGTTTGTTTGTTCAACTGAGACATAGTATTTATCACAGTTTTGCAAGTCAAACATGGAGCCATAGCAAAATTCACTGCTGCTTTCAAAATCAGTGTCAGCATTGCTCATTCTGGACAGTTTTCTCGTGCAAGATTTGAGAGTTGAAGTGCTTGCATGTTGTGATTTAGATGTGAAATCAGTACCTATATAAAAAAATATTAATTTAGACTTAAAAACAGGAGACACGGTTCCTTCTTTCACAGAACAGCTTACAGATACTTTGAAGGGATAAATAGTACTGGACCTTGAATAATTACAAACTTCTGTAACTAAAAAATGACGATTTTTATCAAAGGTTGCAACGGAGGTAAGAAATTAATAAAGGAACTAAAGAAAGGAAAATTTTACTATCACAATTTGTAAGAAAGAGATAGAAATAGTCTTTTTTTGACATTTTTGAATTAATATGTGTCGCGAATTTACTAAAAGAAAACAAGATCAGTAAAAAATACTTATTCGCATCACTTTTGTATGATACCACGCCTTTATGACTTAGTAACCGTAACTGAATGACATCGGGCCTTTATGACTTGGTAACGGTAACTGAATGAAACCGGACCTTTGTGACTTAGTAACGGTAACTTAATGATACCGGGCCCTTTATGACTTGATCTTGACTTAAATGATCACGAAATCATCACTTTAGAAGTAAATAAATTACCTAAGTATGAGTTGGTGTGTAGGAAACTACCATTTGACGAATTAATTTTTAAGGACAACGACGTCTGTGAGATGATCGAATTACAACTAGATCTGTTTACTTTCACTTCAGACACAGATTCTGCATGAACTGAAATGGTATTGGACGTCATGCTTGTTGATCTAACTTTATGGTTTGGAGTAAGGTAATTCTTTCCAGGTGTATTTTCTTTGTTCTTTGGGTACATAAAGTTGTTATTCTCAGATGGAACATCAATCATACCATTTTGAATTGAGACAACATCGCCGCCCTGATTGTTTTTATTGTGAACACTTAAAGGAAAGCTGACTAAAGTTGGAAAAGAATCAGGACAAGACATACTTCTACCACGTTGAGGTTTTTCTGATTTTGGTGAAGAAGCTAGAAAATGAGATCAATGTTTCAAAATTAAATCACTGCAATTTTGGCCATCGTTATATATACCATTATGGTTTTTAATCTTAAAACTCTAACGTAGAGTCGGCAGTAGGTATTATCATCATATCAAGACATTGACTGTTCGTGAATAAGTTCTACGGCCTGTTTGCATATTCAACTTTGGTATTATATAGAAATGATCAAACGGCTTACCGCCATCGTCGCTGATAAACGAGATTTGAATATTTGGAGGCTTTAACGCAGGCGTAGAATCTTCATCAGAGTTTAGATGTGATTTGCACTGATCACAATAGGATGGTCTTTGGTGAAGATGGACATGTTGATGGATATAATGCACGCTTCGAAACTAAAGAGTTATAAGAGCAATCTCACAGCAATTAATTCAGTATGATTTGGTATTTAAATTGATGTTGTTAGTCTTTTTTATCTTGATTTATTTTTTTAATTCCTTTTAAATTCTAGTAGCTATTGCTAGTGCAGTGGAAAATTACCTTAATGATTGTGTAAGATGATTTAAATGTATAAA
Source organism: Hydractinia symbiolongicarpus (assembly GCF_029227915.1). Lineage (NCBI taxonomy): Eukaryota > Metazoa > Cnidaria > Hydrozoa > Anthoathecata > Hydractiniidae > Hydractinia > Hydractinia symbiolongicarpus. The sequence goes on from NC_079881.1 coordinate 21,803,699, forward strand.
GTGAATGTATTTTTATGCGTATATAGCGACATTTTCTGTTGCTTGTTGCTCATTAAGTAGTGGTAAGAAAAACTGGGAATTGTTTTTACATCAATTTATGAAGACTAGACATTTTTTAACTTCCCTGTTCCTGACTAGATACAACAAAAAAACAACAACTAGAGAAATAGTCCAATTAGTGCATGTTTTCCGAATTCGTTATTATGATGTGGAGAAGACTGGTCAGTATAAGTCAAAAACACATATCATACTTGTCTATGTTAGAATTAAACAAGAAAAGCCAATAACAAGCTTTCTTGCTATATCAGTTTTGCTTATCAAATAAGAGTTAAGTTGTTGATACAAGCAAAAGCTGCTTCTACTCACGCTGTTGGTGAAACAACGACATTGTCTTAACCACTGCCACACGTTTCGCAGATCAGAATACAAAGATAGTTGTGAGCTGGTCATCATACGTTGTTGTTTCATCAAACGAGTTTCTCTTCGCTTTGTTTCTGAGAACTGCATAGTAATAACAACAAGTGCCAAATTCACCAAAAAGAAAGATCCAATCTAGGTGGTAAAACAATGACGTGCTATAAACTTCAAAATGATGACGAATAGGTGATTAATAAGCTTAATATGCTGGTGAGATTCACTCTAACATGTGATTTGTCAAATTATATTGCCAAAAGGAACAGAAATTAAATTAACTTGTCTATTGGCAATTCGTTAATTTCTGTCGGATAAACTCACAGCGCTTCATATAACGTGGCGGGGAGTGGAGATAAAACTTTGTAAAAGCGAATGTGCTAACTACTAAATCTCCTTAATTTCAGTCCGATCAGTCGAATCGCTACATTGTGCTAAAGAAGGCCGAAATAGCCATGCACGGGTGCATGATAGTATAAAAGAGTTTCTTTGCATGAAACAAAGACATCCGTCATAAATATATGTCACATTGCAACCTCACTTAAATAAAGACTCCAGAAACAGCATGTTCGATTATATTGTATATGATAAGAATTTGATCTTTTTTTCTTTTTATTTGGATGTTGCTTGATCGTAACATTTTTTACTATTTCTATTCTTTGTTTTAGACTAATTTTTAAAGCTTAGTTTAAAAATATTTGTAACAAAAATATGTGTAACAAAGAAACTTTTATTCACTTTATTATCTTCTATATTTACAGAAGCATTTTGTATGTTTGTCTGATGGTACGGGAACACGAAGTATTTGTGCATAAAATTACAAAGAAGACATAAGGCAAACAATCAGTATGTTTTACAATACGAGATTCTCTCTCCATGACTAAACGTTTTTCACAAATCTTATGTACTTATCTATTGCTGATCTATTACCTTTTGTTTCAGCCCATCAGGCAAATCCTGTCTACTCAGTGGAAAACGATATCAAATTAAAATAAGTACTTACAATTATAAGGGTGACAAAATATATCCATGTCCAAAAACTATACGCATCTTGAATCAAGTACATCAAATCGCTCCAACCTTCCAACGTGACAACCTTTAAAAAGCAAAGTTGAAATGTCACCGTCCTCATCTACTTTATATAAACGCAAAACAGCACGACTAAAATTGCAAAGAAATTTCGGAACAGCGGCATTGACAGTTCTGTTATAATTAACTGCCCCTCCCCCTTTTTCCCTTCCCCCCCTCCCTCCCCACCCCTCAAATAAACACCACCACCACCACCACCACCACCAACAACAACATTTTTTATGATTGATAAGTGTACCAACTGCTATTGCAATAATATCGCATATTTAACATTTTTTGACCTAGAAACTACGAGCCTATGTTCAGAAATCCATTAAGAGATTTCTAGAATAAACAAGCGCGGTAAATTTTACAGAACTTCTGGAATTATACCACTGCGGAGTTTCTTATAAGGAATCCTGGGAAAGAATGTCACAGAGCCAACGGAACCTGGATGCCGCCAGGGAATTGGCGAGGGCTCTATCCATTTTCCAGACATAATTAATATAGCTGGAAATAATGCTTTCACTATTCTAACACATTTTATTTAAGAGCGTTTTAGCCAATCTGACATTCTAAAATTTCAGAAATTTTCAAAGGCAGCCCCAATCGCAAAAACGTTAGACCACTTAAAGTTTTAACATATGTTGGTACATAAACATTGCAGTTACTACAACTAGCTGTAGTACCAACATAATCATTGTAGTCACTATAATTAGCTGTTGTACTAACGTTTTCATTATAGCCGCTACAACTAGCTGTAGTACCAACATAATCATTGTAGTCACTACAATTAGCTGTTATACTAACGTTTTCATTATAGCCGCTACAACTAGCTGTTGTACCAACGTGTATGGCTTCAACAAATAATGCAGTAAACACAATGAATTAATGACAAAAATTATTCCAAAATTCTTACTTGATAAATAAACACAAAGGCCATTGCGATATTGTCAAATGATATGCTACCATAATAGGGATTAGGTCCTTCTTGTTTGCAAGTCCTGTAGTACCGGTGTGCATCCAAACATGTCGTATTTGTAGCATTATTATAGATACTGTGCGTTTTGTAATGTGCCTAAAAGTAAATTTGTTTATAGTTTAGTTTTAATTTATTTTGAGTATCCATGACTATATATTAAACAAACGTGTAAAGTAATTTACAAGCAAATAAACTGTTACCTAAGGTTTAAACTTCATTAAAAATTAAAAAGCTATAGATGATTCAGTTCTAGTTTTGTTCTAATCGAATGATTTTGAATTTAGATCTAGATGTAAATGTATTCTTTGATCCGCCTTCTATTTTTCTGTCATATTTTTATTTTATTTTTTTAATCTTTAAAGCACATCCATCATCCTTATTTTGCTGTTGACCATCTTTAAACTTATTGTCAGCAAAAATAAAAGAACCACTTTGATTGGTCATTTATTTCTCAGCGTTCGAAAATCCTTGGCGCGAAAGTTTTAAATATTTAATTTGCACGCCGAGCGTTTCATCCACTGCTGTTTGTTCCATTTGTGCTTAACTTAGAAACATTACGACATCAAAATATATTTTGTGCTACCAATCCGCCCGTATGTTTAGATTTCGTTAAATGAAAATCAGACTATAGCTAACATAGAGTAACATAGAGAAGAAAAATCAAAAAACAAACGAAATACCTGACAAAGATTGTAGTCATATTTACTGGGAACATCATTGCAAGATCTTGTTCCATGATCTTGTTCAAGATGGCAAATGAAATCGATTGATGCCGCAGGTAGGAAATAGGCTGGATACGCAACACTGAAACCAAAAGAGGTCGTACATTGGTGGTTTGTCATGTGTTATTAAAATTATTCCACATATGCCAAACAAGAAATACATTGATATAACGCACATCAGAAGATAATCAGAAGATAATCAGAAGAACGCATAAAGCAACGATATATTGGTAACGATAAAGTCCTTTGTAAGTAAGTACCTCATTTTACGTAAAAACATCAGAACGAAGATATCTCGTTTGAGAATTAAAAAAGACAATTTCACTATTGATCAAACCATTTTAACAATACGTAGAAGTTCTTCTTACCTGTTGTTCGTCTTGTTAAAATCTTCTTCTGACATGAAGCACCTATTTCTTAGTTTTCCTTGAAACATTTGAACACCCATGATACCAAAACACGAAAAGACAAGAAAAGCAAGTATCAAAACGTTCGCTAGCATTGGAACAGTGTCCATAAGAAGGGTTACCAGAATACGGATACCTATATAAATATAAAAAATCGAAATAACATAGCGGAATTGGCGTTTTATGTCGTAACAGAACTGAAAAAAAACGTATTGTTCGAAGGCTCAACTTGGTACGATATCTGAAAGAAATAAAATTCTGGAATTAAAAAAAAATACAAAGAGGAAATTCGCAATCTGTTAATCCCAGCAGTGCTTCTGTTATAGTATGCTATTGTGGCTAAATATTTTTCCCCAAAACAGGGGAAGATTATTAGTGCCCATGTCCCCAGGATAGCAAGCATTGTGTATAATATAACAGATCTTTAGAATCTTATTTTTCAGGAAGGAAAGAAGGCTATTATTGTAGCAATGCTGGCTGAATTACAGCTTGATTTTTAAACTCACCTTCATGTTATCTATATTATAATACTCGTATACGTCTGTCTTTCACACAAAATATTACCGCAAGTAGCGAGACGAACGCGATGCGGTATAAAAAAGAAGGGCGAACTTGTGAATTTTTCCACGGCCCACTAACTAATCTTATCAAATATCCGCGCGAATGAAGAAAAAGATATTAAATTAATTTTTCGCCTTGTGTTTGTGTCCAGTTCGCTTATAATAATATATTTGTAATTAACCAATGAGATTGAAGAATTAAGTTGAAGAAGAGACTCTCCCCTATAATGCTAATCATAAATTTGTGTGAAAAGTACTTTCAGGAGCACCACAAAACTTTTGGAAAAAATCTAGAAGCTTCTTTCATTACTGTAAAGATTCCATCTTTAAAGTAATCCACTAGACTCAAAAAAACTTTTGGTTCGCAAAGTTGTAACTTAATTATAATTTTGCGTTTAACTTTTATAATTACTAATTACTTTTAAACTGTGTTTATCTACAATGTAAGATATTATATATACGCTTTTAGCACTGAGGATGATTTAACTTCGAAAAGCTGCTGCATGATTTTAAACAATAGTTGTTTCAATTTTAATCCTTGCTTTTGAAACTTCTCATAATGGTATTCGTGAATGTACTTCTAACTTACAAAAGGGTTTCTTTTCATCAACAACTATAGTCTTAAAAAACTTTAAAGACATTTCCGATAAGATAGCTACGAATTTTCAACGTTAAAGGGACTACGGAATGGCTGTTGGTTTTCGACTTTAATGGCTTACACGAAAGTCGAGCTGATGGCGGCGAAAAACAAACTGGCTATGTTTCCAATATGTGTGTAATTTACAGACTCGAACATATAGATATATTTAGAATTTTTATCTTCCCCAGCCTTGGTCATGTTTTCATCCAGAATGAGTCTCGCTGAAATATTTCTTTGTAATATACTTTTCGAAGAAAAATATTGAACCAGCGAGCAAAGTGCTGGTCTGTTTATTGCGTAAAACGCGTTTGCCGGATTTTTCATATGTGCGCGAGATATACGGAATGTGAGGAGTTTAACCGGTTCGGTTTAATAATCAACGACTTACTTGGAACACGATTGATGGCTCTAAGTGGTCGAAGAACTCTTCCTAAGCGAACTATCGTGAGAAAGCTTCCACGATGGCTTACACTCATGTCAACAATTCTAAAATAACGTAAACATATAGGTCTATGGAGAAGTTGGTTTTAGATTATGAGATATACATCATTCTTTAGCTTTCTTTAGCTCTATTTTGATACGTGTGTAATTTTCAAGTTTTATCCAATCTCACTAAAACAGGTTTTAATTGATTATTTTCACGACGAAATTCGTTCAAATGTAGCACATATACATGTAACTTTATAACTAAGCTGAAATAACGCATAACCGAATGAACGTTTTAAGAGGGATACAAATATTTCATTTATTCCTTGCTTTATTTTTCAAATAAAACAGTCATGTCATCTGAAACGAATTGAAAAGCCAAGGTGATCACAAATGGTTTTGGCAATTTAGCAGTCAGAAACAAAGAACACAGTTCCTAGCCTAATCTGGACAAAAAGGATATTGTATGCTAGTCTTGATGTCACTTTGATAATAGGAAGATTATGTCTTGAAGATGTTTTTTCCGAAGTGAAAAGCAGACAGGATTAAATTTCTTACCCAGTGATGACAATTAGAAAATCAAGGATGTTCCATTTATCTCTTAAATATCCTCTTCTTCCGCAAATTCCCAAAGCTGTCATTTTAACTAACATTTCTACTACAAAGAAGGCAAATACGAAATATTCTAATTTTTCCAATACTTGGCATAGCTGCGTCTGACAATGGCGATCAAGTGGATTGTACAACGCCAACATGATGCAATTGGAGATGATAACAAAAATCACAATACGTTCGAACCATCTGTAAAGAGAATTTAAAAATCATACAAAGGCAATGTTATTTTATTAACAACAACAAAAAAAATGTAAGTACAGCGTCCATATTATAAAATTGAAGCACTCTCCTTTTTATGTGTTCAAGGGCCATCGAGGAGGCAACTAGACTATAATAAAAGAGAAACGAGTCTTCTTAAAGTTGTTCCGTGCATTATTTTTTTATGGGAAGTTTTATCTCTTTAAACACATTCGAAATATTTCTGTAACAAAACCTTTCATTCGCCTCTTTTTACTGTTTGAGAATACTTAAAGTTGTCCAACGGAACACGTAATAAACATTCTTAATCCTCCAAATGGATCGTATATATATAAAACTAAAGTAATTAAAAAAGATTGAACCATGCTTTTCTGAAAAAATTACCTCATTAAAAACAAAACTACAATCAGTTGGATTTAATCATGAATGAATATCAAAATATACAGGAAGAAATAAAACGTATAGTAGAATAGTCTTCCTCAAGACAAAACAAAAACAAAACAAAGAAGGAGGAGGAAGAAATCATTAAAAAAATAAAAGAAATAACCTGAACCCCTTCCCTAATAAAAACAAGAAACAAAAAAGACAAAAACAAAAAAGAAATAAACAACCACATCCCAAAACAGCAAAACAAACAACAACAAAAACAACATCAAAAACAACATCAAAAACAACATCAAAAACAAAAACAAAAAAACAGAACAAAAAATTATACCTCCATTTGACAAACTCGATTAAACGTTTTCTTACAGCATTGTCAACTGGAAGAAAGAACCAGGAAAAATCTTCAGCCATTGTTTCTTCCTGATGTATGAATCATTCACATACAAGCGTCAACATTAAAAAAGGTTTCAAAATGTTATATATACTTCAACTTTTTCTGTTTTTATTATTTATTACTCTTATCTACTACTTTCCGTATTCCTGGCACTGATTTCTATCCATTTGGTATGCGGTTGTGATATTTGTTGCATAATTATACTAAAAAAAATATGCAAAAAGTTACACATGACGGACAATAACAGCAGTACTTCGAACTAAAAAGATTTTAAAATTGAAAAGAAGAAGAAGAAGAAGAAGAAGAAGAAGAAGAAGAAGAAGAAGAAGAAGAAGAAGAAGAAGAAGAAGAAGAAGAAGAAGAAGAAGAAGAAGAAGAAGAAGAAGAAGAAGAAGAAGAAGAAGAAGAAGAAGAAGAAGAAGAAGAAGAAGAAGAAGAAGAAGAAGAAGAAGAAGAAGAAGAAGAAGAAGAAGAAGAAGAAGAAAAAGAAGAAGAAGAAGAAGAAGAAGAAGAAGAAGAAGAAGAAGAAGAAGAAGAAGAATGAGGAAACAAGAATCTTGATTTCTATTTTTTGATGAATAAAACCATTTGAGTGAAAGATTACTATAAAAATAATAAATAATCTATCACACACTAAGAAAAAATATTAAATTTTAATGTTTGCACATTTAAGATATCGTTTACGTCGTATTGTGAAAACTAACAAAAATTACGAGAGTAATATTACAATATTTCACTAGTGTGATAAGTGAATCCTGCTCAGTGTTTCATTCATTATACGTTGCCATATGAACATTTCAAAAATAATGTATTCTTCCTCCTATAAAGTTTTTATATTTTATAGCTTCTCCTTACAGCCTTCGTTCTTCTGTCTGTTTTGTTTTTACTTTTTTCATTGAAAAAATAAAGAAAAGAAGAACTATTTAATTAAATGTTTAAGCAAAGAAAAAGAATAAAAAAAGATTTCATTAAAAAGTTAAATTTTACTCCCACTTTTAATAATAAAATTGATGCTAAGAAAAACACGACAGCGTTCACCTCTTGAGTTATTATCTTTAATTTTCATAATTTATAAATCTATAAATTTTTCTCGGTTCAAGTGTAATTCGACACACGTATTCTGTTATATCTTCACAATTTCCTTTTCTATAATATCACTTCTACGCCACATCAAAAATATATTCTTAAACCGCGAATATTACAAGTTTTTTGAATAAGAAACCTTTTAAGGGAAGTTTCTTGTTTTGTTTTTTTATTAAATTTCAACTTTTCTTTGAGTTTTCTTAACAAAGCATATGTGGTTGACAGTTTTTAAGAATCTCAAACCAGCCCTGATTTGCATAATTTCAAGCCTAAAGTTTTTGCTTAGAGTAACAAAATGGTTACACCCTCTCTTATTATTATTTCGAAAGTCTTTATTTGTTAATGCGCAGGAGAAAGGCCACAATTTTAGAATTCTTTCCTGCGTCAATTTCCTGAAATACATGGTTTTTAAAATTTGGGAATTTTGATGTTTTGAGATTAACATCATTTTCAGCATCAGTAAATTGGTGTGTGTATAAATTTTCAACTTAATCCGACATGGGAAAGTGCTGTTTTGGTGGCATCATTGTTACGGTGAAAGCCGTCTTAATTTTCGACTTGTACTAATAAGCCTCATATTCGAGCAAAGGTTAATTAGTACAAAATTAAAAAAACTGTTGTAGCAGGTTGTTTGTTTGATGTATGAATATAAAAATTTCACGATTTATCAATTCTTATGTGAGGATTTCGGAAATTACATTCATTTTCTTTAAAAAAGTTGAGAAAGAGCTGCGGCACATCAAAGCAAGTAAATTCGGGAAAGGTGTATTACTTTTCTTATTAAATAACGTGCGTATTAAAATTTATACATTTATAATGTCATTCTTAACATAATTCTCTTTTTTTACTTCATAAAGGGACTTCTTTTTTCTTGTGTTTTGCTTTTCAAAACCTTAAAGCTTCTTCTCCACCTTTTGCTTCCTGGTACGTTCGAGCTATTCAAAAATAATAATAAATTCCTAGCTAACTGCAATAAAAATAGATTTCCTGAAACTACTATTTAACATCCATAGGGTACCCTAGCCAATGTAAGTTTATATTACATTTTATTGGATAATAACATGGGTAAGAATTTTCGACATTTTTAAGTAATTATTTTCTGTTTTACTTGTTTTTGGTGCTGACGTAAGCCAAAATTCGATTGCTTCACGGCCGCTAATTGTGTCGAATTACTTCTTTCCACTATAAATAATTAAAGTTAAGGCTTCCAACTGAATTTCAAGAATTTTGGGGTATGAAAGTTGTTAAATGGATGATTAATGACAGTTGCTTTACATCAATTGGATGAACAATAACAATATCTCTCACAATATGTATGATTACAAACTGTCTAACACTTTGTGTGTTCATATCATTGCAAGTTGAAACAAGACGCACTTATGGGCGTATTTGACGTTCATATGGCGTAGCATTGTATGCCGTAACGTAAAAATAGTGCAAAAAAAGCGGAAATAAAAACGGGGTGTATTAAAAATATAATTGAGTGGTAGGATAAATTTATTCATACTACTTTTTTTTGCTTTTGTTTCCTTAAAACAAAGGGCGTTATTTGCAATCTACTAATGACGCAATTTTTGTATTATTTAGCACCGATGGATTAAACCCAATTAAAGGTGAATTCTGTGTTAGAATTAGGAGTTACGCTGCGAAAACTCCGATGTGGGGATTCCCCAACTAGAATAGGGCTAAACTTGATAAAAGAGATATATCAAGAACATTAAAAATATAATTGCTTTCGACAGAACAATAAAACGGGAAAGTGCTAAGCTAAAATTTACTGATCTTATCAACAATTAACAGAATAATAAAGTTTAATAAAAAAAAAAAAAAAAAACAGAGTGTAAAATGCTTAAAAATGTTTCTTTAACAAATTAACTCCAAATTTTCCCGATATTGTCTTTTACTTTATTTCTGAGAAATCCTGATTATTTGTAAAACATAATAACTTCCATTTGGATTAAGGTTGCCGCTTAAAATTATAACTTTATTTTGTCAAGAACATATAGTTTGGACACGCAACCGTTTCGATTTCCCGATTTTATCGGATCTTACCTGAGAATCGGAAAAATCGGATGTTTATACGATATTTGTCATTTAAATTCTACTGAATAAGTAAAAATCAAATTTTGAAGAACCTGCATTTGGATTTGGGAAATTTCAAACAGACTGTTAAAAGTTTTTTTTCAACTTAGGAATATGAATTTCAAGCCGACAATACTTCAGACAAATTTGACCAACCATTATACCAACCATTTTGTTTCTTGTACAATTGTGCCAGATTGATTCCATTTCCAGAAAGCGTTTCAGAAGTTATGGAAGGGTAAACATTATTATTTGTATAAGAGAAAGCAATATTATTATTTGTAGTAGTAATAAATAGTTTTTAGGTAAATTTAAAAAAATATATTTGTGCAACAAACCTATACTCTCATGCTAATTCATCTATTATAACACAAACCCGCATGTGGCTGTGGTAAAACAACATAGTAACATCTCGAATAATATGAGATTTGAAATGATAAATTATAAATATGTACTCTGAAGTTGTGCATTTGCTGCTTACGTCAGCATCACATTTGTTTTTCTAATCTTTCCACACTTCGTGGGACCTGACTTGGATTATTCCATAACTCAGGCATGTTAAAAGTGCAACTAGCGCATTCTAATATCTGCTTAACATACTAGGTTTGTACAGAAAAGAAAATGGACTTTTTTACCTTCCAGACTGCGGAGTATTGGAGAATTGATGCTGTTGTGTTATTTTTTTGGTTACCAATTGTGGTTCCAATATATTTTCAGCAAGTTTGTCGCTTGATAAGAACATTTAAACAGGAAAAGTTTTAAGAACTTTAAATTTTGTTTTGCCTAATATTTATAGATACAAAGCTACAGTAACACAAAGCTGCATAGTTAGATATAAACCAAACAGAAAGAATATCATGGCGAAATAATAGAATAGGAGAGAATATGATTAACGAAATATTTATACAAGATTAGGATTTTTAGAATTTTTTGTAGAATCGCAAAAAAAAGGATAATCGAAAGAAAAAAAAAATGTGCTCTTGTTAATTCAAATCACAAGCGCTGGCAATAGAACTTGAAATAATACTGTAGTCAAGTGTAGTCATGATAATACGCTATTATAGACAACTTATATGTTGAAAAAAGATTTTCTTAAAAAAAAATGACCAAACATGAGGATATAAATAATATATATATAACATTCGAGGTTCCATTAGTGTATTTTTACCTCCGTATTGGCCTGTTGAATTGATTCTTTCTTTAAAATGAAGGCGCATTAATACTAAAGTTGTGTTGACATTTGCAAAACTTTTTTTTACAAACAAATCAACTCTAGCTAGGCTGATGTCTGCAAATTTTGCGGACCGCTGATTGTACGAAAAATTATATTAGAATCATTTTTTTATTATGCCTCGTTTAACCAAACTAAAATGTAAATTGAAAAAAAATATTAGTTTTATGCCTTTATTAGACAAAAATGAAATGTTTTTCTAAGGGATCTATTTTATCTGTGCAGAAATAATCGTACAAGGTGCTTTTAATAACACCAGCAATTACCCTCTTTTCTTGTAACACTTAAACAGACGTCGAGGCTTCTGACGTACTCTACTTTCCTTAAATATAACAAATATAAACCTGTTTATAATTTCTAGTCAGCAAAAATATAAGTCCTTAGTTGTTAGTTCGTAAAATAATTCTCACAGTGGATCGCTCGTAGTACATATTTCTCACATCGCTCTTTCGTGAATATTGACATGAAGTAAGCAATTTGCTTGGACGGGGGCTATGCCAAAAAAGAGCGCAATATAATAAAACAAAAAAGGATAAAATAAATAAAAACTACCACACAACGTAACTTTTAACAAATTCAAAAATTACTAACAATGTAGATTGGTGGTTATTTTATAAAAGCTAATTCGCAAATTGATTTATTAAATCATATTTTTTTTTCATTGAGACATTTCAATGTCCAATCTTCCAGAGATAAGTTAATATGCAGCAACGCGTTAAAATATATCGAGTTCCTGGCAGAAATATTTCGAGTTTTTTTCATGAATGTGTTTTGCGTTATAAACAAACGTAGTCTGGGTATTATTAATATACCAGACCTTAGTCCGTAGAAATTCGCCAGCGCAGCAAAGGCAATAAAAATATATCGCATTTGCTAGTTGCAGCTGAAAGATTTCGTACATGGTTAGTACGACCCAATTTTGGCTGACCGACAAAATGCGGCTGTTACTATAGAGACTAGTCGAAAGACACAGCGTCGGAACGCCTGGTTAATCCAAAAGCAATAGAGCGTTAAACGCCAGGGTGAGCGCTTTTAAGTCTAGGTAAATCGTGCCGCACATCAAGTTGAAGCGCTGTAGTTAAGGTGTGTAATATGTAGTAAATGCCAATTTTAGGATTGTTCTGCACATGGAAAACTAATTTTAAGATTTATATACAGCTAAACGACGTGACAGTAAATTCAACAAAAAACAAAACAGTAAGAAAAAATAAATAAAACATATTCACCGTTATTACATTAGATCGTTCACAAAGAATGCCGTTATCGCTATTCACTTCACTGATAAGAACATTGAGGGGAAGGGTCCTGAAATGAACCAGCAGCTGCAGTGTGTATGTCATATATACAAGGGACAAGTCATATACTTCGTCGGGCATTAAATAAAGCCAGTGTTTCAATCTAAGAACACGCTACGTATTATACTGTCGCATCTGAAAGACAAAATATGTCTAGAGAGTCAATGTAATATTTTGTACAAAGCTCGTGTAAGGAATGTGATGCTGTTTATGTTAAACGAATGCGCAAACAACGTGTGAGCACAAAAGAGCCCTACGCAACGTGATTAAGACGAAAATAAGATTGCAAACCATAGCTGAAGGAATGAACAAATCATTGACTGGGACAATAAAAAGATCATAGACTGAGAGTCTGGTTGGACAGGAAGAAAAGTGAAAGAAACCATAAATAGTATTGTTTGAAATACTCATATCAATAGTATTTCCTATCAACTTCCAGAATAACGTTTACCCGTACTTCGAAAAGCGAATACTTAGAAAAAGCGCAAAAATGGTTCGAGACTAACCTAACAGAAAGAAAAAGGAATGTAACATAAAGCGAACTTTAGAGAGGGAAGATTTTAATCAATCTATTGCTCCCATTCAGGTCCGGAGAAAAAAAGAAGTTAATTTCTCTGATCGGATTAGCTGGTCTCGATCCTTTAATTATATTCTCAAGTATAAACAGCCAAAGATGATTACGATCATTCCTCGTCAATGATAGCTGTAGCTGTCGAAATTGGCTAAAAAAAACTCGCTTGTTCATGATATAATAATATCTTTTTTATTTAAACATCTAAACAGATAATAAATGTTAAAACTCCCCGTGTATTTAAACAGGGGGAGGGGTCTAGGGGGGCTGAGGACCTGCAGGCTATCTCACTAAATAATGCGATTTTTTAGTCTCAAGTCCAAGGTATAACCGTTTTACGTGTTTTAGGCCTCTAAAAATGAGTTGGCTTCCTGGGGCTTCGCCCCTGGACCACACCAGGTGGCTTGTAGCGCCTCCCGGACCCCAGCTGTTTTGGCAATTCTCTTCGCAAGTTGATTGTCACTAAAATCTCAAAATCTCTCACTATGCCTAAGCCCCCCTCCAGCCCTTGTAAATAAAACACAATAAAGTAATTAAAATTAAATAGATCAAGCCCATGCTTTTTTAATGACTTTGCGGAAAAAAAACAAAAGAGCTGTTGATGTACTATATTGAGCACAGACAGACAAAATGAGGGTATTATTAATATACAAATTTGTACTTTCAGGAACAAACAAAAACAAAAAAGCTCTCGCTGTTGAGGTAGCATGTTAAGCACGAACAGAGGGGATTATTAATATACAGATTCGTATTTTCAGTAACAAACGAAACCATATGTATTATCTAAGACAACATATGATGGACACGGCTGGTACAAAAATAGAATTAGGAACAGGAAACTATAGCTTTATTTAGTAAAACATATGGTCATTGTGATGATGTCAGAAATCTGCAATCTGTGAAAAACGTGATCACTGAACATTATTAGTTGTGGCTTTCAGCGTTTGGATTCAATATGGTTTATTAGGATTATCATTAGACCTGACATTTATCAAAACAACAATTGATCTTAGCGCTTGTAGCAAATAAAAACATACTGAAGACGTGTTGATAATAGATAGCTTCAGGTATTTTAGCCTTGAAAACGTTTGGGAAGTAAAATTAGATGACACTGTTAACCAGAAAAAAGTCTTCATTTTTTATTCCTCAGTAATATTTCTCCCGAAAAATGCAATCACAAAAAGTTTGTTTGAAATCGGATTCACAATAATAGATCCCCACTCCGGTGCACTTAAAATGCAGTGTTGTCAGCCCGTTTAGTGCTTTCTACTGACCGCTTGTGTGGTCGGCTTGTGTGGCAAGGAAGAATGTTAGAACAATGCTATACGTATCTCTGGTGGTAATGTAACATAGTTGCAGTTGGAGGGGAGGAAGAGTCAACCGTCAGTATGGAATCCCCAAGGACGTTAAAACTCCCCGCTACTTACTTGCTTACTTACTTACTTACTTAGATCCAACAAATAGGTATATTTGAGGGGACCCTATTGACAAAAATTAATCAAATATTAACTTAAAATTGTTGAATTTATTTAAAAATAAATACAGTATTTATTTTTTGATCCAGCGTCTCTGAGAAAGTCATGAATTTCATTAATACTTAACCGTAATCTTGTAGAGGCGGGTAAAATCTGTCCACCCGCTGCTCAAAAAGCATGTATGTTGAAGATCGGCCAGTTCGAACTGAGATTTGGTGACTTGGTATCATCCGCCAACAGAATTATGCAAAAAAACACGACGAAATGGCTTTTTGTGAAATTTTTAGAATTCTGAGTTCTCATGTTCACAAACAAAAAAACTATTCTTTGAACAATTGTGGTTTTGTCCCGTTTTAACATATTTTGCAACACCCGCCATATTGAATTCTATGTTTAGAATCACGAACAACGGTTTTCAAATTAGTAAAGACAAAGGCTGTTCTAAAATTCTGCAAGATTTGGTTGCTGAAGGCAAATGGCAAGATGTCGAGAGCGGGTAGATTTAGCCTGACACAGACTCCAAAATGAAAAGGGTTAAGGAAATTAATTTCTGCAGGAATACGAAATTTCGCATTTTTTACAGTTTTGCAAGAATTAGTTCCCATAAAAACCATTAAGCAGCTGGTACATAAAAGTACGTTAAACAAACAAAAATATTGTATATATTCATTTTTTTAGTTTTGTTGCAGAAAATTTTATTCTCAAAAAATATCTAAATGGAATAAATGTATTTGTTATGATTCATATATTTGTACGACCTGAACAAAAAACTAGCCGTGATCGGTTACGTGACGAATTTGATTGGCCGTAAGAACTCGCATAATTAAAACGCGCCCGGCGAGTTATATCAGAGGCAATATTATGTGGCGAGAAAAAATCGACCTACGAGAACTTTAAAAATGATGGTTGTTGCTGCGTTGTCGAAGGTATTGTGTTCGGTTTAGTGTTAGTCTTCTGAATAGGGATTTAAAATAAAAAACAGATATTATTTTTGATAATAAAACGTAAACAAAAATTATTCCAAGTTCCAAGTATAAATTACTTGGAACCTGTATTCTGAAGATTTATTCTGAAATGCTAGGTCATTAAAAATCATTGTTACCAACCAAGCTTTTGTTCTGTAATATAAACTTCATTTCTTATTATTTATGACCCTAACTCCACTTAGGATTTAGTCAAGAGAACTCTACCCTCGCTATGTTTCTTCACGCGAGCTCAAACCACTAAGGACAGGTTTTAGAATCTAAAGCTGTCCAGAAATTATTCTACCCTTTTCATTACTCCCTCGCTTTTTTCCATAGCTACGAATGAAAATTATTTTTCACAATCTGGATGTGAAATCTGACAATATTTATAATCTCGTTCTATTAAGCTGTTAAGTATTTTCGTAACCTGCTGATAAAAATGATACATCTTTTCCAAACTTAAAAGATCATTGTAGTTACCAAGATAACTTTTCTTGTATATTTTATTCATAATAATATGTATAATTTTTCTGTCACTCTAACAAAAAAATTCTTCCCTCTTAAGTTCCGACTTTATTGGTCGCATAAATATAAAGTATGACGCGTTTGCATAATCTGGCCATATATTGGCTAAAAACGCTTAATGATGCAATGGTATTTTTGCCGTTTTCTGTTATATCAGAAAGGCAAAAAAAAAATCTGGGGATGATAGTCATATAGAGATAATACACAACTTCCGCCCCCTTTCCCCGTTCTTAAACAAGCGCTCACTCCTGCGCTTTAGGAAACGGGTGCTTAATCTTTTCAGGCAAAACGACAGTTAATTTTGATTCTAATAATTTGATTTTCTGCAATGTAGTTTTGTCTTCAGAAAAATGAAGAAGCACTAAAATAGTCCTACTCTTTCGTTTATAGTACGGAACAAGAAAGGTCAACATTCCTCTCCAGTTGTCCATTGTCCGATTGCTGTGTTTCCGCAACTTTCAAATAGGACTCCCTTTCGCATGATCCTCGTTGACAGCAGTATCAATAGGAATTGAACAGTTATCATTGGTAAAAAAATAAATACATAAATGTTAGTACTTACATCGTCAAAGGAGGAGAGTCAAAACAACAGCATTTTTCTTGATTTTTAAAAAACTAATTAACTAACCAGGAGATCTACATTCAAGTTTGCTGATTTATAATTATTTGTGTGTCACGCTTGATCAATTTTTCCACGTGAGTCAAATAAGATTGTAGGTTTTCTCACGAGAATTTTAAATCTTTTTCACGCCAATGTAGTGTTATATGTTCTTAATGCGAACTTATGTCACTTAACAAGTGTACATATTTTCTCCATTTGTTTAAATTAATGTTATCTATCTTGAGTTTTTTGTTTCTTTTGATGTTCTTCTCTTTCACTTACAAAACATCTATATTTTTTTGTTATTTTCATCTTTTTATTAAATAGGTCTTTTTATTCGACTTTCATTTGTAAAAGATAAATTATGTATATTTTTATCTTTTTTTTTGCGTATGAAATAAAAGATATAGGATAAGACGAATGCAAATATTGTTGTTTTTTGTAGTAAATTGGTTTGTTAGTCCATGAATGACATACCAGACACACAACATGACAAAATTTAATTCCAGTCCAGGGTGTGACTATCAAGTCGACTTAAGGTTGCGATTACGTCATGTGTCAGGTATTTATGGAAAACATATTTCTTTTTTTGACATTGGATGTAAACTGATACCGTTAGGATTAAAGTTAATCTTTTGAAAGTAGAAAAACTGTGATCATTCTTTAATTTATATTATAATACCCGTATACGTCTGTCCATCAGTCGTGCTATCCGGCAAAGAAGTGTCAGAAAGGCACCTAAACGGCCATTATGGAGCAACCCAAGTGAGTATTCTAAGCCCTTGTTACTGGGAAGAGATTACTGCCTAGTAGTTTCTTTATTACTCAATCTGCATTCCTCAAAAAATTGAGTGAAAATAATATTGTTTATTTTAAAGTCCTCTGTTACTTTGCATGATATCGCTTGATGTGCTATTTTTGAAGCATTAAATTTAATGAAGTTTTTTCCCTTCTTTATGGCATTTGTCTTCGAAACGGTGAAAACCATATTTAAAGCCGCATTTAGGCCTGTTTGCTTACATAACATGCTACATGAAGCATTAAGCGCGAGCCAAAATGTCAATTAAAGCGACATGGAATCGAGGACGGAGAGAAAGCTTTCTTCATCAAACCGTTTCTTGGCTCACGTTTAATGTTATATACAGCGTGTATACCTTATCATATTTCTAAAAAAGATGAACTATCACTGAAATAGATTTTTTCAGATAACGTGTTAAGCAGCTGAACTTTCATTCTCTCATCAACAGCGGTTGTGAAAAGTTGATTGTTAACCCTCTTACCATCGTGGGGGAGAGGGGGGGATGAGGGCTTATAGTGCTCTGGTATAACTTTTGTTTCGCTTAGAATTAGGTACTATAATTTCCATAACTTTTATTGAGGATTATTATGAAAAAGAATTTTTTCGGGGAAAAATTATTGCATTTCCGTACAGATTTTTTGGAAGTGCTATAAGTGTTGAAGATGTCGTGTTGATTTTAAAAATTATATGTTACATGTATGTTGGTTACCAGGTGGGTTACTGAGGTGTTGCTAAGAGGATGTCCTAGTGATAAAATACTAGTCAGATTTAAAAGAGATGGCGATCTAGCTTTCATTACTTCTAGCATCTTTAAATACAATGTTATACATACAACAAGCATAATGACAAGAGCATCAATATTTTGGGAAAATCTCTTGATGACGTCATTTTTGCTTCCTATGACGTTATCAAATTAATTTATTATTAACCTGTTTGTAATAAAACTTTCCACAAGCGTAAGTAGTTCCGGATTTATAGCCCTCCCCCCTTGGTGTTACTTTAGACTAAGAAAAATGCGGTGTTAACAGAGTTGACCGGATGGCCATAGATTTCTTTGTCGACCTCTACAGCTGTAAGCATGATCTTTTCTGGGCTGTTTATTGTATCTTAGCGAAATTCCGTGGTAAACATTAGCAGCCGTGCTAAAAATACTGGCGCTATAACGCTCTGCTTTTTTAGCCGTTCAAATCGGAAAATGTGGCAAACTCTTCGATGTTTTTTTAAAACTTTCTTAAATCCCTGGAAGAGTTGAAATAAAAAAAATCATAAACTAATTCATGTATTTCATCATATCAGTTTTTTCGATGGAAATGTGTTGTTAGAGAATTCTAGAAATTACCCCCACGTGAATTTGTATTATTTTCTAATTCATTGCATTCAATCGAAAATAACTTGATTTATTAACTCTGTATAACCTTCGTATATGTGATACAAGTGTAGTAAATGAGACTAGGTAGTTATACAGTCGGAATATAAAATTTACAAAAGAATTACAAGAAATATATAATTATTTTACTCAAGAAATCTCACACTAAGGCGGAAGGGCGGGTGTGCAAAACAAACTAACGATGTGTTATATTTTCCCGCTCATTCTGCCCTCTTATTTCCTTGGTCACATGCCAAAGCAAAGTGTACATTGACTGTATCTTAACATACCCGGTTGTCAGACTTGGTAGTATATGTCGTTGCAGAGACAGAAGTTTCAAATTCCTAAACTAGCAGAAACCGAGAGCAGTGAACTTAGACAATCTTTAACATATCCGTCCTTGACCCTGTCAAATCTCCATCTTAAATAATCTGTATTTAATCTCGTAGTTTGCTGCAGCAGTTGCACCACCAGATCTTAAGTTATGCAATCCAAAGTCTTTCGGATTAAGTCCGATGTGTTTCACAGCGTCTAAAGCATTTTTTCTAGCGGTTGTGTAACTTATTGGTTTATTCAACTTACGCAGTTTGTAGACGTTGAGAGACTTAAAAATACAAGACTGCCCTGGATGTAAATTCATCTGAATCTTCCGCAATTTTGCACTGATCGAAATATTTTCGTAGCAACATAACAGCACATAAATTAGTCCTGCCAAAAACAACCAATGTCCGTCTCTGTATAAGTCAGTTTTGCTTTCCTCTAAAACCACCATAACTAATAACAATCATAACAATAGCCCTGAAATTCGTTAAGTTGAACTTATGTAAACAAAATAGATGATAAATCATTTTTATGTGATCAGACGTTATTGATTCTTTCTTCATTCTTGGTTTCGAACACAGCCTCCTACCTGCTTTTAGCACCATTTTGCAGAAACTTGAATCACAGGGATATGTATCCAATAACGAATGCAGATGTTTAATTGCGTTATACGAACTTTCTCTAGCAGACACGGATGATTGAATTAATCCAGATTGGATTAACGATACCAGGTAAGAGAGATGTAAATTGGCTTTACGGGAAGTGCTTTAATTTCTAGGAACTGGCAGCGCCATCTCTCGAATGGACGTTGATAATTACAATATTTCTTACTCGTGTTCTTTGCTCGCGATGCTTCCCACATAGCAGGTAGAAATTGTGATAAAGAACGTAAGTCTTTATCACAATATCTATCCTAATTTCGGTAATTTCTAGAAAAACTGATAAAAGTAAAGAAAAATAATAAGTTATAACTTCTGGCACTCTGTGTCTTTTTAGTTTATTACCCTATGCCTTTAACTTCTGGCAGCCTGTGCTGTTTTGAACTTCCGGCATCCTTTACTGAGTCGTATTTTGATTTACATAACTTCCAATTTCCCCCTTTGTGCTTTTTCTTATCAATGGCGCCCTGTGCCTATTGTTTGATGTTCGATCACCTATACCGTGTAGGATTCCTTTATAACTATCGCGTCCTAAAATACTGAATCCTGAAACGCCACGCTGAGCCAGTTGAAAGTATTGGTTTAAATTTTTCCATTGTTCTGAGACATGCCTGAAAATTGGCTGATTTCCATAGTGGAATTACTAACACTCCTTTAACTTTTTCTATTTCAATTTTGTCAATCGTTTTAGAAATGCAACTTACAGGAGGTACTATTGTATTCATGCTCCGAAGAATAACAAAATGCATCTGCGCCTAAAGTTCTCGGACATAGAAATTTCAAATAGAATCTATCATTCTTTTTCATTTGAAAAGTAGCAAAACAATCAATTGTAAAAGGTCCTCATTTTGCGCTGACTACCTGGAAACATTCTGGACTAGTCTCCCAATTATCGTAATCAATAATATTTGAAATTTTATCAGCGTTTTGTTAAGGGATATGGGTATCTAGTTGGTTATAAGATTGATATCATAAGCTCATGATAATTTAATTATCTTTAATGAAATTCTTCGTAATTCAGTTTTACTACTCCCAGATGAAATTGTTTTAGAAGCTGCGTAATTATCAGTAAACCATACCACAGGCTTGTACTAAAGTAGTTCTTTAAATGACTCTATCCCAAACTCTATAGCTTTCATTTCTCGTCAAGTAGAACATTCTATGACTTTTTGCGGATATTATTGCTCCTATTGCCACATCGCTAGCGTCAGAAAATATTTTAAAAGTTTTCTTATCTAAACACCGGCATTAAAGCAATCGAAAATTATCTCTTAAAAACATAATCTCCTTAATTGCCTCTGAGAAATCGAATATATTGAAGATAGCATTCCATGACGTCCTGTTTTCTTTGACTCCATTGATTTCTCTTGTCATTGAGCAAATAATGTCACCCAAAACAAATTTTGGAGAAACAATTTTGCCTGCAATTTTAGCTAATTTTCCTGCAGAGATATGCGGGTGTGTGGTTGCGTTCGAGATACTTTTAAATAAAGAAAAAACTTTTTTCACAGACTTGGACAATGTTTGTATCACAATTAAAAGTGAATCTAAGCCATGTTAGATTTTTGGTGGGTTTCCAACACCTCTTCTGTTTGTTAACTGCAAATCCTGCCTTATACAGTGTAACTCTCACTAAACAAGCATTTTTATAACATTCTGGATACAAAGGCTCAGCCCAGCGCCGTTGTCCAAATAAATGTTAATTTTAACACCCTTGTTATGCCAAAAATATACTAAAGGGCGAAGTAATTTCGTAAAGTTGTATGGAGCTGTTGACAAACCAAACGGCAATAGAGTGAAAACAAAATATTTGATTTTCCTATTAATTTTCCACTGAAAACCTAAGTACGCCTGATGTTCTTCATAAATATCTAGATGATGATAACCTTTTTTAAGGTCAAAATTAGAAGAAAATTTTCCCTTTTTCGTAAATTCTTTAAATGACTGCCAGTCATCGAACTTGTCCTTTTAAGATGTGAATTAACATATCTAAGATCCAAAATAAGTCGTTTTTTCCCGTGGAATTATAGCTAACAGAGAGAGGGGATTCACAACTTTTGATGCAATTAAAGTTTCTAGTACAGAACCTGATTCTAAAAGGGCTGTAATTTCTTCAGTGACAAAGTGTTCCTCGTTCAATGATGATTTTTTATTTAAAAACTGGGTCTTAACTGGATATTTTAAAAATTGAAGTTTATACCCATGTTTAACACTTTCTAAAAATCCTAATTCGGAGAGAGAGGGGGAGAGGGAGGGGGGAGAGGGAGGGGGAGAGGGAGGGAGAGAGGGAGGGGGAGAGGGAGGGGGGAGAGGGAGTGGGAGAAGGATTTCTCCGATATCCTGATATCTCAAAACAGTTAAAGACGCAGACTTTTGATTAAAGTATATACCTCGGTTGCAATTTATTGATTAAATTAATTTCTTTGATTTTGGCCTGTCGCAAAACGTTTTTTCACGCAGAATCGAACCTTATTTAAAAAATTTTTTCAGCAAGATTGTCCCAAAATCGCCAATTGCTAAAGTTTCCACTCGCAAAAGTTTTTTCGCTTAAATTGTTTTCTTTTTTACTTTCAACAGTTAACCTTGTGTCATTATTTTGTCTCTGTTCATTTCTTTGTATTTTTCGATTAACAATATCTTAATTTCGAATTATAACCTGCTTATAAAAAAACATGGAAATAACACTCACATAAAATAGTTTGTGTTCTTAAGCAATTGTAGCCGACAAGGGGATAGTTACTGGATCTGACGCAAGGGCATGTTTTGCCTGTTGCTGTTTTGACAAAATTGTTTCTACAATATTAAAAGTTTTGGGATATAGGGGTGGATTTGGATGACATTTGGTGAAGACATCACGGAGAAGATCACGGTGATGTATTTACATGTGGGTCATGCATTCAGATTAGTCTTTTGGAAAGAGGCTGACACAAGAGCTGACTCCAACTCTCTCCATAACATTTGACAAGCTTTCTAAAAGTAAATCAAACAAATGTTATGAAAGGAGAAAATTAGCTGCAATATATTTTTGCTGATGTCATCGAAAGCTTGACATTTGTCCAAAATACCACTATCTACTAAAAAGTTTAATACTTAGTTCTAGAGAGACATTTTAAATTCTGTTTAAAGTTTCTCATAGCAAAATAAAAGTTATTTGTGCAAGAACGCCCCAAATTCGATTTTTCCAAATTTTGGGTAAAATCTAAACAAATCGGAAAATCAGATGTATGACGCGTCTAAAATTTAATACTGAAGTCTTTCAATCAGATTTTATCAGTAATTTACAATATAGTAACAAACACGGATTACTTTTAGAGACATTATTGTTATTCAAGTTCGGCATTTAAAAGATCTAATAATGAATATTGTCCAAATGTACGACCTTGAGGCAAATAACATTGAGTCTTTTTGTGCACTCTAGGTTTTGTAATTGTGGCGAAAATAGGTTGCGATTCAGTTGGTCCGTCTGTCTTTGTACTCATTGTAGCAGTGATGTTAGGTTCTGATTGAGAGAGCGCATCTGTTTCTGTGCTCGTAACGGTGACAGAATTAGCTTGCAATTTAAATGGGCTGTTTGTGTTGGTGGTCACTTTATAGGGTTTGATTGTTTTTGCACCCTCAGTGGTAGCAGCAACGGGAGGAGCCGTGGCTTTTATAAGTTTCCTCAACTTCTTTCGTTTTCTTTCTTTCTTCCGATTCTTTATATTCCTTATTAATTTTGTCTTATTTTTTTGAAATCTGGTTCTTGGAAAAGTTACACGATCATTTTCGAGTATTCTTTCTTGTAATGGTAATAATTCCGTTTCTACAGAATTTCTATCTTGTGTCGCACGATCTGATAAGGGATGCAACCAGCATGCGAGAGGGCAGAATAAAATGAAAAAAAAGACGAAATACGACATCTCCATTTGTATTCAACAATTGGGTTCCTGCTAGCTTCTCTTCAGATATATTTGCTTTGCTTCAACGTTTACAGTTTATTAGCAAAACAAGGGAAAACAAACAATATTCCGTCTTTATTTCATCAAGAAAATCATATAAATATTTTACAACTTCTTAATCTGTTTGATGTAATAAAAATTCTGTGTGCGTTAAATATTCTGCTGCTTTGCCTTCAAAATGAAGAAACTAAAGCAGTTCCAAGTCGAACATTTTAAAACAGATTGGAACATTAATAAAAATTTCTTACATGGGTTCATTTACATAGGATTATGATAAACTATTAAATAAAGTTTTTATTTTGTTCTTTCAAGAACTACTTCTTTTTCAACAAATCAAAAAACAATATAGCAATACTATAAGCAGCTTTAATTTTCTAAATGTTGCAAAGATGAAACAGCAAGCCGTACATACAATACCATAATAATGGTTATTTATTCTATTTTCAATATCCTTCTTTTTCCTTATTTATTTGTTTTCAATTATTTGTGCAAACGTGCATATCATTTTTCAAAACAGCTATAAAAAAGATTATAGCATGGTTTACGTTCAATGTAGCCAGCATTTGCAATTTACAACAAAAATAAACAGAACATGCTGTTTCTGAAAGTTAAGGTTTGGCACGGAATAGATCAATCCATCTTCTGGTAAAATCTTTAGTAAGATTTTGTCACTATAAATTAGACAGCAATTGGGTCACGAAGTTCCAAAAGAGAAGTTTTTACTGCTACAATATATTGTATGCAATATTGTATAATTTTATAAAAGAGGGATACTATTTGTTTACACTTTTCTTTTAATAAGGCTTAAATGTGCACCATGTAAACTTTGAAGTCACAATATATTGTTCGTTGTGGTTCAATCCTGTACGATATTTTTGCTTGTGTAAGCACATTTTCTGTGACGTCATAAAAGCTTCAATTTTGCCACCTTCTTCTTTTATATTCTGTTTGAAGTTTCTGAAAGCTAAATAAAAGTTATTTCACATATGTTCCAGTTTTTACATATATGGCATAAAAGTTTTCAAAAATTGCCGGAAAATCTGTTTTTTTTTGGGGGGGAAGGAGTAAAATATCAAAGCCTCTAAAGGGCATGGGACCTAAAAATTTGTCATGCAGGTGTCCAATACATAAATATTGAAACCCAGTAAGTCTCATAGCCATGAAACATAGCCTTAAGGAGTTACTAAAATGAAAACCGTTAGGGTTAGGGTTAACCCTATCTGGTATGGGCTCTTTTGGCCTTTGAAAGTATGGAGGGGGCATAAAGTGCCTGCGGGCTGTAACTTTTGTTCAGTTTAGTTTTAGGTGACGAAACTTAGCACAAGGAAGCCTCAATATGTTGTGACTTAAGTAGTTACATAATATTTGGGTTGACATGTCAACCCAAATATTATGTAACTACTTAAGTCATAAGTACTACTTAAGTCTACTACAACTACTTAAGTCTTAAGTCATAACTACTTAAGTCATTATAGGAAGTGATGACGTCATAATAAGACAATAGTCGAAGGAAATGTCTTTCTTGGAAATTCGCGTTTTTTTATTTTTTTAAAAACTATTTGCAATCATTTAAAAAAAATATAGGAATGTAAGAAATTATTAGGAACATTTACAGGTGTCAAGAACACAAAGGATTTCTCTAAGGAAAAATGAAAATCAAATTCCAAATATGCCATTTGTACTTGGCCACGATATGTAAAAATATGCTGGTGGAGCATAATCAATCACTGGCCAAAAATAAAAGTAGGACATTTATTGGCCTTAGAAGAATTATTTGTTCAAAAACCTTACTTGTTTGTTCATATTTGGTCAAGATTTAGAAGTTTTGTTACAAAAGCCTTATCAGCCTCATTTAAATTGCTCAAATTCTGAAACCTAGAAAGTATAGCTAATACAAAATCATTCTTTATTTCTATCCTCAAGTATATAGGTGAATAGAAATAAAATTTGTGATATGACGAATTTGTAAGAGCTTTCTTCATTTAAAAGGCAGTGCCAAAAAAAGCACAATATTGGTTACATTCAAGTGCCTCACTTATTGTACATTCCATGGGGCTGGTTAATATATCAAATAAGCTCATCATATTTACCTACCTATATACATGAGCTCCAATGTTTACATTTTAAAGATTCTTGTGCATGGCCAAAAAATCAGAAAATCGGCAGGCAAAAAAATGCAGACCTTAGGTGAAGAAAGTCAAATTATGGTTAAAAACTTTTTTACTGTTTGTGTTCTAAATCTAAACTATATGCAAGTTATATATATACTTTAATTTCATTTTCAAAATATGTCTCTACCTGAAAAAAAAAGTTTGGAATAGACTGGCACACGGCTTTCCGTCTGCAATTTTTGCCTGTCGCCGATTTGTGGAAGAGGTTTAGGAATTATAAACAACACACGTCACGATGAAAGTCAGCTGCAAAATTTTTAGCCAACAAAATGTTTCTCAGAAATGTAACAGATAATTTAGCTAATTTGCCCACATTAAGATTTAAGGAGAACACAGCCGGCTTGTCATCACAATTATAAAAAAAAAACTCAAACATTGACTAACAACATTTAGTTTTGTATCCAAGTAGGGTAATGACTTTAACAACATCGATATATGTGGCTACTAACTATTAGGTAAATATTCACGTAATTTAGACGGTACAACCCTCTAGCTAGCTAGCTACCAGTAGTTCTGCAGGATAAGACAAACACCGCATATATATTAATTTAATTATCGAGATAAATTTGCTTCATATCATGTTGAACTAAAAATGGTATCTTTTTTAATATATTTCTCAAAAACTAGCTTCTTTAAAGTCAGTGCTAAACCTTAGCTAGTATTTTTATCCACTCTACAAAATAAATCGACCGCCATATTTGTTGTACTCTTGTTTACATAAAACTCCCGCACGGGGCAGAAATAAATTTTTGCAGGGCAAGAACTGTTCATAAATTATTTTTTTGGTATAATTATCTTAAATTATAAGCGATCATGCGACCAGCCTGTTCCAGGGCCTTTTCGCCGCTATCAACTTTTCAACAAGGCAAAATGCCCTGGGAACGAGGTTGAAAACTTTAGTGTTAGTAGCTGTCATGGATGAAACTTGGTATTTCTATGCGCATTTATGTCAGTAACTACTCAATCAAGACAATTTTGATTGAGATGTGACAGAATGACCTAGGACGTCATCATATGACAATGGAAACAGAGAATAGGAAGATAGAAATATTCCGGTCTGTAAATTACCAATATTCCGCTCTGCAAATTACACAGCATGTACGTCGATACTGTATGATGACTTTTCGTCACTATCACATACATAATCACATATTTATACAACTGGTGAGTTTGGAAAACATTTATTTTGGCACTACATCAAAATTTGATATGACGACCTGCCAATAACGGACAAAGTGACATTGACAGGACAATTTTTAGATTACTGTGGAAAGTTTATCATTTCTTGAACATGATAGTTTAGTAGGCGACGTTTCGGGAGATCCTTCTTCCATCATCGGGCTAAGTAAAATGATGTTGCGCATGTATTTATATAATTGCAGAGGATCGAAGTTCATAAAAATTAACCAATCAGAAACGAGCTGATAATTACAGTTAATTACGGTAATTAATATTCTCGGACCTGGATGTAGGTAACTACTTCTTCTGTAGGGCTTGTAACCAAATCTCAGGAAGTTGATACGAGATGTTGTTTATGTGTTTGTTACGTTCTACATTGTTAATGGTTTCTTTAATCTTCCTGGCAGTTGTTCTGGATTCTCTGTCAATGATTTTCTTCTCATCCCAATTAAACTGATGACTTCTGCTCCAGCTGTGGTCCGCAATTTCGTTTTTCTTCACATCTCCGTTTCTCACTGCGCGCATATGTTCTTGTACTCGTTGCTTAAACTTTCTTTTTGTTTCGCCTATATACACTGCATCACAACCTTTATACGGGATTTCGTAAACAACATTGCTTTGTTCTTCCAGGTTTATTTTGTCTTTTGGTTTAGACAAAGTGCTTCTTAGGGTGTCTTTAGAGGAAAGAATGCATTTGATCTTGTGTTGCCTTAAAACTCGACGAAGGATCTCGCTGGTACCTGGTACGAAGGCTAGGAATGCTGATGCGATAAATTCCTCTGATGTTTCCTTGTTGTCTCCGTTGCATCTTCTCTTCATTTTATTTTCTACTTGCGTGATAACGTTATGACTGTATCCATTTGCGATTAATGCATTTCTTACACGTCGAATTTCTATTTTGCTCTACTGTTTGTCACTGACTACGCTGTTTGTACGATTCAGTAATGAAGATATGACACTTTCTTTGCAAGATTTCTGATGGTTTGATTGAAAGTTAAGGTACTGGTCAGTGTGTGTTGGTTTACGATACACTGAAACTGAAATGGAACCATTCTTGCGTTTGACCAAAGTGTCCAGGAAAGCGATACTTCCATCGTGTACAAGCTCAACAGTGAATTTGATTTGTCGATGTAGGCCGTTGATGTGTTCAAGGAACTCTTCTAGATGAGATCTTTTGATTATGGCGAATACGTCGTCAACAAATCTTTTCCAAACCTTTGGACGTCTGTCTGATGTGACTAATGCTGTTGTCTCGTGTGCTTTCATGTATATTTCTGCGACTACTGATGATGCAGGGCCTCCCATCGCAACTCCGTCTGTTTGAGTGTAGAAGTTCTTATTAAACAGATACCATGTTTTGGTTAGAACAAGTTCGACCAAACGCAGAAAATCCGGTACTGGAATCTTTGTCTTTTCACCGAATGCAGCATTGTTTTCGATTAGGTCTTTAAGGATGTTTAAGGTGTCTTTTATGGAAACATTTGTGTAGAGTGATGTGACATCAAATGATACATTGCATTCGTCGTCTGCTATCTTTATTTCTCTGATGTATTCCGAAAATTCTTTTGAGTTTTTGCTGTGGTCACTTGCTGTGAATTTGCTGAGGATGGAAGCAACAAATTTTGATAGGTTGTGTAACAGTGTTCCAGTGCAGGAGACTATTGGTCAAATTGGATTTCCCTGTTTATGAAAATTAATCGCTAATTTTATTTTGTTTAAAAGTTTTCATTGATTGTTCGTGTATATTTAATAAAATTAGCAGCAAATCATATTGTGATCAGAAACATACAATTTAATAAATTTTACATGTTTTTAAATGGATCCTTTTCCCCAGGCTTTATAATGAAGTTGCCAACAAACCGCTTTGTAAAAAAAAGCAAAATAATTTTTCAGAAAAAAAGTAAAGGCTTTTAATAACTTGTATTATATAAAAGTCTCATCCACGTAATGGAACGTACCAATCGCAATGGTCACTCATTTAGATTGAGTTCCTATCTGTTTTCCAGGCTTTTTTGTATTGGTGGCGATTGTAGCATGGTACGTGTTCACGGTTTTAGTGCCCGTCTTTGGGCTTCTAAGCGGGAACGAATTAGCAATTCAGAAGATCTGTCTAAATAGACTGCATCTTAGATGGTAGGTTCGGGTTATGATGGTTGTAATATCTGGCTTTTACTCTTTATTTACTCTTCTCTTTATTTTATGCTGCTATCTTAAATCCTTTTTGCTTTCTTCGAAATCTTACGATCATTATTTTCTTCAGGTTCCTTGCATTCCTTGACTTTTATTTGTTGGTGGGATTAAAACACTATTTTGGATCATTTATTTTCCTTTATGTTAGGTAATAATTTCACGGAATTTCTATCTTGAGTTATATCATCTGTGATAAGGGATGCAACCAACATAGGAACTGGCAGAACAAACTATGAAATGAGGATAACGTGTTAACTTTGTTTTTAACAATCGGATATGCGTGCTTTTCTAGATGTTCCCACTGATATTCTTGGTTTTTTACCACATTTATAATTTACAATAAATTAAGCAATGCAACGCCCGTCTTTATTTGATCAAGGAAACGACATAAATTTTTTACAGCTGCTTCTTCTATTATGTATAATAAAATACTCGTATAATAATTTACATTGCAATTTCATCACGCCTTCCTAAATTTTTCTTGTTATTAATTGTGAATAGTCATTTTCTTTTCATCAAATGGTCCTCAATATAACCGTTCAAGGGGAGGAGATAAAACTGTTTTATGAAACACCTATAAATAAAAGACCGCTCAAAACATGGACTGAATTATTATTTGAATTCACAGAAAAAGATATGAAATTAAAAATATTGAAAACTCTTCACTAAAAAATAAGTTATAGAAATATAAACATTAACTTCTCTCGTTATTAGAGCATTTTTTGTACACCTTCGGTAGAAATTTTTGTTTAGTTTCGTTTGTGTTCATCGTTGTGAGGACAGTCGGGTAACAAAAAGAGCTATTTTTTCGTCCACTGGTGTAATTACAAATTTAAAATGGTTATTTCACGCAACAGCACCACTCTTATTTGACTGGGCACCATATGACAGTTACCTGTTAAAGAAAGTATCTACACATTTGTATTTTTGAAAAAAAGAAAAATAAAAGCGAAAATAAAAGGAAATTTAAGAAAATAAATTAAGAAGAAGTGAAAAAAAGTCAATCGCAAAGTGTGTGTTTATTAAAAAACTATCAAGCCTTAAGTATCTTTTTTGGAGGACTTTCTTTAGCGAAATCTGCCAAATGCAGCATGAATTAAAAAGAAAAAAGATTTATTTTCGCAGTTTCTCAGGACTCTTTCAAATAACATAACATGATAAATGTAGAAGCCGTCCTTAGATTTCAAATATTATTGTTAACATTTCTAAATAGAAACGTACAAAAACGATAAAGTTGAGAAAATGAAGCCTTTGCGAAGTTGTTTATAAACGTCTTATTGGTAAATCCATTCTGTTGAGATCTCCTATACAAGACATTACCTGCAGATCTTAAGGGCAATGATTACTGGAGTTAAAAGAAATATTTGCCTTGTATTTATCTATTTAAGATATCTACACCAGATAAATATCAAACTAAAACCATATCGAAATTACATCTGACACCAGAATCATTAAAAAGTGCTTCACATTAGTTCCGCCTGTTCGTTTTTTATCATTCAGTGAGTTAGTTCGCGAAATCATCCAGCAGAGAAAACAGAGAAGGGAGTTCACCTAGGGCCTTCTCGTTTGGTTTCAGCAAATGACTGCATTTCTCCATCCCGAACTTCCCAGTATATTTTAAGTTGCCGTACTACAACTTAACAACTAATTTCAATTCTTTTCTATCTCGAAATGATCCAAATGTGTGATCAAACCGAATGGTTTTTCTTGTTAAATGTAAAGGGGTGAGAACTGCAATCCATAAGTGAAATATCTAACAATAATTTTCTCTATGTTCGATATATATTTCTTTATTATTGTTATTATTATTATATACCTCTTCTTGACTATTTCTTTCCGTGCGCATATGTTTTTTTTACAAAGACAATATAAAACAGATATATATATATATATCAAGAAAAAATTTGGGCAAGGCAATAAAGTTCGTGCCGCAGACACATGAAACAGTAAACACGACATATTTTTAGACTTTGTTGCGACTAACAAACTTCTGATGCTTAGACCTAATTTTCTCTTTTTTATTCTTTTCGTAGAAGTTATTATTTCATTATGATTGAAACATATTTTTACGAAGAATATACACTAGAATCGAAATAAATAAAAAATTTTACCCCTGAAAAATGCATCTCAAAGTTCATGAACTTTGCGATTTTCGAATTTACAAGACACTGTATTTTTGTGTCGTGGCAGAAGCTGCCTTCCTTTGACTAAACTTAGGGGCTGTTCATATGGGAATTATTTTCTCGTGAACCGAGTAAATGTTCAGCATGATATCAAGTCGAGATGTCGGGTTGTTAACAAACTTTTAACAAATTTAGTTGCGTCTATATAAAAAAAACATTTACCCGTTCTGGTAATAAAGAATCGAAGAATAAAAATAGAAACTTATCAAATAGTATTTTTTCACCCGAAGAAAGGTTTCCCGCCATATGACCAAGAAAAGTAAAAATTATATCATGCTGAAATACTTCTCTGCTAACCGAGGAAATATTTCCCATATGAACAGCCCCTAAATTCGAATTTATTAATTCGAGCTAAGAAATGAAATATAGGCGGAAATATTTCATAAATTTATTGCATACTAAACTAAAAAAAATAAATACATTTTTCGAATTGACAGTGTTGATACAATACTAAAAAAATACTTAAAAAAATACTTAAAAAAATACTTAAAAAAATACTTAAAAAAATACTTAAAAAAATACTTAAAAAATACTTAAAAAAATACTTAAAAAAATACTTAAAAAAAAACTTAAGAAAATACTTAAAAAATACTTAAAAAAATACTTAAAAAAATACTTAAAAAATACTTAAAAAAATACTTAAAAAAATACTTAAAAAAATACTTAAAAAAATACTTAAAAAAATATTTAAAAAAATACTTAAAAAAATACTTAAAAAAATACTTAAAAAAATACTTAAAAAAATACTTAAGAAAATACTTAAGAAAATACTTAAAAAAATACTTAAAAAAATACTTAAAAAAATACTTAAAAAAATACTTAAAAAAATACTTAAAAAATACTTAAAAAAATACTTAAAAAATACTTAAAAAAATACTTAAAAAAATACTTAAAAAAATACTTAAAAAAATACTTAAAAAAATACTTAAAAAAATACTTAAAAAAATACTTAAAAAAATACTTAAAAAAATACTTAAAAAAATACTTAAAAAAATACTTAAAAAAATACTTAAAAAATACTTAAAAAAATACTTAAAAAATACTTAAAAAAATACTTAAAAAAATACTTAAAAAATACTTAAAAAATACTTAAAAAAATACTTAAAAAAATACTTAAAAAAATACTTAAAAAAATACTTAAAAAAATACTTAAAAAAATACTTAAAAAAATACTTAAAAAAATACTTAAAAAAATACTTAAAAAAATACTTAAAAAAATACTTAAAAAAATACTTAAAAAAATACTTAAAAAAATACTTAAAAAAATACTTAAAAAAATACTTAAAAAATACTTAAAAAAATACTTAAAAAAATACTTAAAAAAATACTTAAAAAAATACTTAAAAAAATATTTAAAAAAATACTTAAAAAAATACTTAAAAAAATACTTAAAAAAATACTTAAAAAAATACTTAAGAAAATACTTAAGAAAATACTTAAAAAAATACTTAAAAAAATACTTAAAAAAATACTTAAAAAAATACTTAAAAAAATACTTAAAAAATACTTAAAAAAATACTTAAAAAATACTTAAAAAAATACTTAAAAAAATACTTAAAAAAATACTTAAAAAAATACTTAAAAAAATACTTAAAAAAATACTTAAAAAAATACTTAAAAAAATACTTAAAAAAATACTTAAAAAAATACTTAAAAAAATACTTAAAAAAATACTTAAAAAATACTTAAAAAAATACTTAAAAAATACTTAAAAAAATACTTAAAAAAATACTTAAAAAATACTTAAAAAATACTTAAAAAAATACTTAAAAAAATACTTAAAAAAATACTTAAAAAAATACTTAAAAAAATACTTAAAAAAATACTTAAAAAAATACTTAAAAAAATACTTAAAAAAATACTTAAAAAAATACTTAAAAAAATACTTAAAAAAATACTTAAAAAAATACTTAAAAAAATACTTAAAAAAATACTTAAAAAAATACTTAAGAAAATACTTAAGAAAATAGTTAAATATTTTATTTTTGATCTCCTATCAAAAATATTGTTTTTATGATTAAATAAAGAAAACAAAAACATTGACTTTAACAAAAAGAACTGGAATTTTAATTGTTACAACGTTACGTATAACTTATAGATTATTTCGAACGTTTTTCAAGTAGATCTTCCCGCACCATGCTTAATTGTTTTTACCCAGGACTCGATACTTCTCTAGAAATTCAAATCAGCAAAACATTTTTCAAATTTATTCCTGTGAGTTATTGCTGAGGTCTATCAATCAATCAATGGTTTATCTCCTTGCTAGATGGAAATGTCTTCCCCTTTAGATCTCCCGGTATTATACTGCAAAAAAGGGCTGCGACAAAACAACAAACTGTTCGTTACATTGTAGCTCAGTTGTTGACTAAATTACCCACATCAATTAAAATTGCCGGTACAACACGTTAAAATATTTGTCTAAAGATGAAGAAGTTGCCATACTTAAATTGCTCATGTCTTAAAGCTTCATATATTTTCGCAGTAGGGTATATAGCTGTTGTGTTAGCAGATTATAGCGATTCTATCTATAGTCTTTTGGTTCTGTGTTGCTCAAGAATGAAACTGCGTGATGCCAATTTTGAGCAACTTATCGTAATATTACTGTGGAAAGTTTATCAGTTCTGGAACATGATAGTTTAGTAGGCGTAGTAGTAGTTTCGGGAGATCATAGCTATGAATACTGAACAGACAAACCGAAATAATATCTTCAATAACATATCGTAAATTTGTAAGTATAATACGCATGCGCCGAAATAAATCAGAATTATTAAATAATAAAAACGAAAGAATATCGAATATAAAGAAAATTATTGTCAATGCTCGCTTACTGTTTAAATAAATAGCAAGCCAATTGAAAAAGAAGCGTCATTTAAATTTTGATGACGTCAGAAACCCATCTGCAAAAAATTAGAACCTGTTTTCACGTTGCCTCTATTGTGTATAGCTTAAAGCGCTGATTAAGAAAATGTATATGATCGTGTGGTTTTGAAGACCGGTTAATGAGATATAAGGGCTTAAATATTTTTTTAAGAATTTGTATACCTGTTGCCTCCATCGTATAGATCTTGAAACGCTGATCAAGAAAATGTATAGGATCATGTACTTTTCATAAACGGTTGCAGGGTTATTAGGGTTTGTTTGACATTGCATAAAGTGATTACGTTTGATTAAGTTGAAAACCTTTATTATTTCAATCAGAAGTGTCAAAAACATCAAATTTATATCTGCAAAATCATTTATTCGGTTATATACTATCCTGTTCCCCAAAAATATGCAAAAAGTGTAAAAAATTAACCGGTTAAGAATACAAATTTTTTTCTTAGTATGATGATCTGTAGTGACCTTTACCAACCATTTTAAACGTGAATGTCAAAAAAGAATAAGGAGTAAATTTGAATCAACAAAGATATTATTTTGGAAAACAGAGTGTATATATGGTCCGTCCTCACAAAAGTTTACACAAAATGTAAAACAGATTTGTTTTTGAGGAGCATATCCAAATCAACGAAAATCAGTTTATTTAGCAAGTCTTATACTGCCATTGCTCACAAATCTTCCACATAAAAATTATGAAACACATCAAATTATAGAAAAATCAGGCATTTCATCATACAATATAAAAAACAAAAGAGCACAGTCTCCGTATTATTATAGACGTTATTAGTCAGATATTGTTTCACGATTCTGTGAGCGACTAAACAATGTAAGGGGCGTAATGGAAAGGTAGTGTAGGTTATTATTGTGTGTTTCTTAATTTGATTAAATTTTTAGCAGCTGTAAAATATTTCTTTCGTTTCCTTAGTAAAATGGAGACTCGATATCGTTCGAGCGCTATAAGTACAGTAACGAGGCAAACATATCAGTACGCCATGTTCTGAAGAAAAGCACGCAGGGATTCCATTGTGGTAGAAGAACAAGGATGTCGTACTTCATCTTAACTTTTGTTATATTCTGTCCTTTTGTATGCTGGTCATATCCCTTATCTGCTGATGTAACCCAAAATGAACATTTCGTTAAAGTGGAATTATTACCATCGCAAGAAAGAATGATGCAAACTGCACATATAACGTTTCCCAGAAGCACATCAAATGATGAAAGTCAAATGAAGAGTCTAAAGACTTTAAAGAAAAAGAAGAAAATAAAAAGAAAGCATAAATTAAAGAAAATAAAAAAGGCGAAAAAAAAAAGAAAGAAGATGAAAAACACACTTAATCAAGTACAAGCTAACTCAGCCACATTTTCCAATACAGGGACAGGCGAGATGTCTCAATCGCAACCTTACGGTGCTGCCATTATAAATACAAACACAGATGGATCAACTGAATTGTCATCTATTTCTCCCACAAATGGAAACGTGGAGGCAAGCGAACTATTCCAATCGCTACCGTACGGTGTTGCCATTACAAGTACAAACACAGATGGATCATCTGAATTGTCATCTATTTCTCCCACAAATGGAAACGTGGAGGCAAGCGAACTATCCCAGTCGCTACCGTACGGTGCTGCCATTACAAATACAAATACAGATGGATCAACTGAATTGTCATCTATTTCTCCCTCAAATGGAAACATGGAAGCAAGCGAACTATCCCAATCGCTACCGTACGGTGCTGCTATTACAAATACAAATACAGATGGATCAACTGAATTGTCAGCTATTTCTGCCTCAAATGGAAACATGGAGGCAAGCGAATTATCTCAATCAATTCAAACCACCATCGCCACTACAAAATTTACGACGGAATCTCATGCTCCAGGTGATACATTTATAGATATTCCATTTATGGATATGCTTAATCTTGATCTTTAATGATTGTTAATTCGTCTCTCGAATGTGTGTTTTTTTTTTCAAAACGTCAATGTTGTAATTTACAAACAAAATTTAAATTTAGTTCTAAACTTAAAGTTAACTCTTCTTCTTTTTTTTATTAAAAGTTCAAACTACTATTGACAACGCCCTAAACTCTACGACAGGGGAGTACGCAGAATCATAATCGACTGCGTCTGTGACCCCTGTTACACTGCTAAATGATTTTTATTTATTTATCTATGATTTATGGATATGTTTCCCGAAATCTAAAGTAATAAAACATCCCTTATTGGGGCTTAGACTATTGTCTGTTTTTAACAACCGGTAATAAACTGTGGAAAACCCAGTTTCTATTTTCGCATGCATCACCCTGATCCGATTCTCTTTAATATCATCTTAAATATTTTAATAAGAAGAAATTAACTGGCTTACATTTTGGTGACGTTAGAATTCTATTTTTATTTTTACCAGAAAAAGTTACATCAACCATTTTTGCTTTGCTTTCTCCCTATAGTCAATTTTCGCTTCTCAATACTTTAACCATACTTTCTTGTTATCACCACTCTAATTGTGTTAAGGTTTGAAACAATAGCTTTTTCAGCTATAATTTTTTAACATTTCCATGAACTTATACAGAGATTTTAGTGTTTTATCAACTAGCCATTGGCGCATGGGTACTCATATATAATAACGGTACGCAAAGGTCACGCTCGCCAATAACGGCTGCATTTTTGTGCAACTTTTTGGTTGTTGCAAGGTACCTCGCGCCTCACAGATGTGCAGACCTGCATTTAAGTTTTCTTATCTCACCAAAAATGTAAAGAAGTAAAAAATTTTGTACACACAAAGGTCATGCGACAATTTTTAGTATGCGCCCTAGGTAAATATCGCGGGGATTTGTCGTGTCCGGTGGCATTTGACAGCCCTATCATATAGGCATTTTTAATTATATTCGATCCGGCCCCCTCCTGCCGATTTTTTTATTAACTCTTTCTTGCTATGCAGCACAAATAAAACACTAACTGATTTTCTATAGTTATCTGTTACTCACATGCATGCTACATATTTAGTTCTCATACCTCTTAAAATCTTATATGTTAGCCATTATTCAAAACCACCCGAAATTTTTATAAAATTGAGATAATATGAGATAAGATAACATAAGAAAAAAAGAAAAGAAAATAAGAAAAGAGAAGGTTTTTTACAGGATATTTATTCTTCGTTTTAAAGCTTGAATCCAATCGTTTGTTTTTCATTTTTCCCGAAAGGTTAAACAGGTTGGCCTGCTCCTGGTGTTGCATCACATGCGGCTGATACTCAAGCACAGTTCCCACATTGTTACAGAATCATACTTACTGTGCAGCTGCTAAAAAAGAAGGTTTAGGTAAAAAAATCTAGATCGCCATAATAAGTTTTAGGATTTAGATAAAAACAACTTCAGCGAAATGTCCAATCAACAAAAAGAAATCCAGCATGGTTTTTTGTACAGCCATCACAATCTAAACTACAGACGCTTGGGAGAGAGTGTTTCTATCACTCAGGTTGGTTAAGTTTGTTTACCTTTTGTCTTTCGAAGACAAGGCGTAAAGAAACTTTAGGAAAGTCATCGATTTTTATTTCGCCCAATCACGTTGCACTATTTCAATTTTGAAATCAAAAAAAAATTACAGTTTCTGCGGGACGGGAAGAGAAATAGAAAGAACTTTGATGGAACTACAATCCCGGTTAAATATATTGGCAGTAAGCTACAGAAAGTGCAGTATAATCCTTTTCTACCCCCTCTTCAATGTTTGGAAACGTGTTAGCACGACTTTTGAACATTGATAAAGGGGGCTTTGTACTTATCCTGCTCTTGTTACACATGTAAAAAGGGTTTACTGCCATTATTTTTGACCGAAATTGTCTGAATTTCAAGAAAAAAAATGAAAAGACTTTTCCTTCCTAGAGAAGGTCATAAAGGTATCTGTAACCCGAATTTGTTACACCCACACGTAGAATTGAACCTAGTTTCTTTGACACTACTATTATTTAACGAATCCAGTAAAATGATAAGAAAAATTAAGGGCCAAATTTGAAGAAAACAAAAGTGAAATCAAATAATACTCAACACCAGAAATAAGCTCTTATTCTAGCCTAAAATAAAGTATAAAATAAAGCAAAAAACCTAACATAGAATGGCAAACAATATAAAGAGCGATGAGAAGCTTGAGAACAAAGACAGTTGCAGAACGTATATTTCAACCTACTCAACACAGATCTAAGTGTTGTTCCAAATTAAAAGACGTTCACTGACATCTTATTAGAAGCATTTTCCATAGGGACGTCTAAGGCTAATGTTGAACACTAGGCTACTTGTACAGAAGATCATGCAGATGGTAAGCATTACCACTACCACATGGCATTGAAACTGAGTGAAACTCGTCATTGGCACCCCTTTTATCAGCACATTTACAAGACACGTAAGATTTCTGTAAACTTCTTATCCAAAAACTATGGTACTTGGCTGCATACCGTTATATTTGCAAATATAAAGCATTTAACTCGGTTTTGCACAGCACAAATCACCCAAACTTAAAGAATGCCAAATAACCAGCGTCAAAACGGAGTTTCACTCGGCTTTCCCAAAACTCAAAGAAACGCCAGCGTTCGGAGCGTCTAGTACAAAAACCGGAAGCTTCAGCTAAGCGACGCTTATCTAACAGTGATGTTGCCAAGTTTCTTGTTAAAAACGACATAAAAGGTGACACTCAGCTCATGTCAGTGGCAAACCAGAGACAAGCTGAAAATGATCTAGACTTATTCAATTTTATCTTGAACAAGTCTTCAAAGTTACTCTAAGAACTCATTTCTGTAACTTGAAAAATATACAGTGCCCCTAAAGCGATCGAGCGACAGAGAAAATGTAGACTTGACGTTGTGGTAGAAAAATTAAACACAGCCTGCGTAGACGGCTGCAACGGCACTTGGGTGGTGTGTGCAAGGCAAGTGTTGAGAAACAATAGAATCAATAAATACGTTTTTGCTGATGCCCTGAGGGAATGTCTGAAGCGCGGTCACAAGAAAAATAACAATATCCTGTTAACAGGACCAAAAAATTGTGGAAAATCATTTTGTTGAACCCTGCAGAACTAATTTTAAATTGTTTTAATAATCCTGCAAGCAGCAAGTACGCATGGCCTCGATAGATGAGAAATCGCCTACCATAATGATTTTAGTTGGTCAGCGGAATTGATCGCACTGAACGAATTTCTCTTCCTGTTGGAAAGTCTGAACCGTTCACCAACCAAGGCCTAAAAACCAATTTGCCACTGATATGGTTATACCAATACTTGCTATATTACCCCACAGCAAGCAGGTTTCGATCCACGGTGAGTTATGAGTTGGTTGAATCTTTAACCTGTCACTGTTCATTTCTCTAACAGAGTGGGTGTTTAAAGAGAGAATATTTTTCATCTTAAGTAAAATATAATTTTTATAAAACGAATTTAAATATTGCCCGGTCATTTATTTTTTGTGCGCATATATATTTAGTAAATTCACTCTTCCAGAAGAGGATGTTTTTTCTTACGATCTCTTTCGCTTTTCCTTTATGCAATATCACAGTTTTTTATTTCTTTCATAATTCCCACGACAATACACGGGATAAATATTTGCTAAAAATAGTATTTCTTACTTTATAAGTTATACAGAAAAAAGGGAGGAATAAAAGGTATATTTATATGTTCAGATTACAAGATGGATTTGGTAACGGGTATTTTTAGGAGTGTGAGCAGTGTAGATACATGATATGAAAGCTTCAAAAAAGAGGTTATTCATCTGCTCCTTAAAATAGTTCACACAGAATAATTATTTTGTTGTACACGGAAAGCATATCAAAGTAATATTAACGCAGAAATAATATAAGTAGTATTTAATAAACGATAAAGTTAATATAAATCACTAATAGTAAAGACATTGTCGAGAATAAAAATAAGAATAAAAATGGGATCCTTTAAGTTGGGCTTTGTTTTGTTGTGGTGTTACGCATATGCAATACCTCATTTGGATGACAATGGTGGAAGTAGTTGGGCGGCACCAGAAAACAACAAAGCAGAAAAGAAAAATATTGAGGAAGATAATATGGTGCAAGGTATAAGACATGTAGATGATACAAATGCAGAAAATAACGAAGATGACAGTATTCAGCGAAGAATTACGTTTCAAACTTACGGTAATTTTAGCGCACTGGATGGATTTTATTATTATTATGACGACGAAGAAGAAGAAGAAGAAGAAGAAGAAGAAGGCGGTAATTGATAATGTTTGTGTTGTCAACAATTTTGTTAATAGAAGTTTTAACATATTATAAAACGTGATTATTTTATAAAATACAACCCAAAAAATTCTTATTTTGGATTTTCCCTATTGGACATATACCATATTGGAAGAAATACCATTGCTTCAATTTTCTTTCATACTTGGCATGATGTGAGTTAGAGATAAGAAATTTCTCCCCGCTCCATGTTCTAACAATTGTTTCTACGATTTAGATAGTACAATTAAAAGCGAAAGTCAGTTGCATCTAATGTTTTATCAGGATAATATATTTGTTTTGCGTCGATTCATCAGGCAAACAAATACAATGTAGCATAACATATTGCAATCCACTAAAAAATCACACGACGCACAACTACGAAATTTCTCATTTACTAAATTGAACAATTGCTGAGAAAAAAAGTGTTCCCACCTGATACGGAAATAGAATTATAGCATATTTTCAAAAATCAAGAGGTTCTACGATACAAAAAATTGTTATAAACAGTAAATTGTGCTGTAAATACAATTTACAAAACCCGCCCTCGTTTACCGGGTTTGTTAGCCTTCTTCTATATGTAGTTATTTTGTGCGGTTGAAAACTAAAGGCTGGAGTGTCAATTTTAACTTCGCGTCGATAGTTCGCTGGAAAAAATTCATGGAAAATAATTCTGCGAACTCTATGCACCCCTTCATATGGGTTTTTGTCGTACTCTGATATTCCTTGCCGAGAAACGAGTACAATTTTCATTATATTATATTTCAACTTTACTGTGCAAAAAGCTTATATTTCTTCTGATTGGTTTACCAAAATGTTTTGCAAAGCGAGAGGTTTTCGGTAAGTTTTATTCAAAGGTTTTTATCAAGTAAAATATAATTTTTATAAAACAAATTTAAATATTGCCCGGTCATTTATTTTTTGTGCGCATATATATTTAGTAAATTCACTCTTCTTTCCTGTTTTTTTTCCTTTTGATATAGAAGAAGACGTCGAAAAATATCTTTTATCGCTGACCGGTTTTTGAAATATGATTGGCTTTCTCATTTTTACATAATTATGACGATTT
Organism: Hydractinia symbiolongicarpus; assembly: GCF_029227915.1. NCBI lineage: Eukaryota > Metazoa > Cnidaria > Hydrozoa > Anthoathecata > Hydractiniidae > Hydractinia > Hydractinia symbiolongicarpus. The sequence goes on from NC_079881.1 coordinate 21,845,310, forward strand.
CTTAGTCAGCACTTCTTTTTAGTCAAGATTAATATGGCGCATAGAGACGTAACTTAGTTTTTAAAACAAAAAAATCAAGCCAGCCAAATTTTATGAGAGCGTAGTATCGTCTTCAGTATAAGTTTTATACTGCCACTTAGCTGCATTTAACTAACATGAACAATAGCTTATTGTAGCTACAGCTATATAACTCTTTGGTTATTCTTACTTTAGCTTAGCTGCTACTATAGCTAGGTAGCTACAACCCAAGTTGCGACTTAGTAACAATCAGGTGGGGAAACAAAACACAAAGAACAAAAAAATGATGGATAGTATAAACAGCACCTCTAAACAACTGAGCATACACCTTAAATTAAGCATAAATAGCTGTAACAAGCTAAGTAGTTAATCTATGGTGTACCTTTGCACTATATGATTTTACATGGCTCAGAAAAGTAACTTGATATTTACAAACAAATTTCACGGTCCTCAAAATACAAAGTATTGATTAACGCTCATGAACAAAAATTATGACAACATACAACAACATTCACGTCAATATTCACAATGTTTTTGCCAGCCCTGTCGTCCAAAAGTGCCGGAGACCATGTTCCTCGGCAACAACAAAGACGCTATAATGAAGAAGAACTACTTTATTATCACTAACATACTGCCAAGCAGTGAGCGGGATTCGATCCGCTGTTCCCAGAAGTGGGAGCCGCAGACCGACCCACTACACTACGTGCGCCAATATGTTAGTGATTGACTCAGATAGTTTATCCAGATGGTGTGTAACAAAGACGGTCACGAACAACTTGGGCCAGTTGGTTGAATGAAATATGCATCGCAACCTTCCGATTAGCTTTTTTACTAGCATCGCGAAAATTTAGCAACATTAGGTAAACCCCAACGTGCTGGTATCAGAAGAACGTACACATTGTGACAAAGTGTTTGATTGAAGCAGCAACTTGCATTTAAAGTAACACATTGCTACTTTGGGTACATCTTCGCTTCCCTTAATGGGCTCTCGTGACCCACACGCAAAAGTTATATCCGCCAACAAATTGAATGCACCGCAAATTTTAATTTACTTTAGTTCAATTCACCTTGAAGCGCCTTTAATGGGCGGCCATAATAGGGTACTAGATAAAGTATCTAAAAATATTTAACTATATACAATCACGGGATATCATAAAGTTGGTGGCGAATGCATGGGTCGATTGCAAAATAGCTGAAAAATAATTTTTAAAAAGGTTTTATCTATATATTTTAAACCATTAAGCATCAACATTTGGTTTTTACAAAAGTATATCGAAAATTAAGGCCATTGCCGTTTTTTTACAGCGCAGAAAAGTTAAATCTTTACTTTGTGTCCTTCCTTAATCTTTGCCTGCATGCAATGTTCAACAATTTCAATAATGTGTTAAGATAGTGCTGCCAGTTCCTTCTGTGGTATAATAACTTTGTTAAGAAGTTTCAATCTAAAGGTTAGCCTTTAGATTGAAACTTTTAATAAAGTTAAATAACAATAGCCATTTTGTGACTGTAGGTAGTGGACTGAACTGTTAGATGATCCTCCTGTATATTAAACACCTGTTCTTTAAATCAACCTTCATGTTATAAATTAACAATAGCTATAGGTACAATCTTGTACAAAATATTGAGGTAAAGGCAGTTCTTTCGTCATTTCTCAAATATAAAAAAATTCATCAATTTTGCACAGTTCAATAATTTTGCACACACGTAGACCAGGCCAGTAGCGTTTAAAGTTTTCTAGTTGCATTCTCCAGCACGTTTGTACACCAAAATAGTCCACATGGTAACTTCAGCAACAGTTACCACCTTTAAGAAGTTTTAACTAAAAACCTAAGCTCTAATTCCATTCTGAGCCTTGACAAGTGAAGTTTTAAAGTTTTAAACGGGTAAATCTAATATAGAAGTAGCCTCCGCAATTAGTAGCGAACTTCCAAATTAGTTAACTAGTCTCAACGTATTTTTACCAAGGTGGTAGGTAACTGATGTATCTAGACCTACTACTGACAAGGTCTAACACAAGAACAACCGAAAAATGTTGACTTACTGTTGTGAAAATAGAAGAAAGGGTTTATCAAATAAAAAGATCTAAAATCAAGTTCAGTCGAAGGAAAACCACAACATTTTTATAGAGCCTACTTTCTAATTACATTCTTAACTGACAAACGGGTATGGTGGCAATATATTTACTTCGCTGACTGTGCAAATTTATGATTTACTAATTTTCCGTTGAAAGGTAAATGATCGTACAGGGACGATTTAAATTTTTGTTCGAAATTTTTCGAACAAAACGTGGCGTGGCGCGAAATTAGACTGTTAACAAGTTAATTTTTAGTGAGAAGGAATGAGAAAAAAATGCTTGTTTTTCATCTTCAATGTGTATTTAAAATAAATATTCTTTGAATGATTATTTTAAGTTTTTAAATAATACAGAAATGTGGGTATTTCATGTATCCTTTATTACCGACTATTAAAAAAATGTGATTTAACTATATTATATGATTGATGACTTCAAATTTTATTTATTAGAATGTTTACAGTCACACTTTTTTTAAAGAATAACATTTATTTGTTTTTTTAGTTTGCAAGAAAAATCTTTGCGAAATGGTGTTAGTAACTTTTTTGCTGAAAATAGTTCTAGCAAAAGGCTGTCGTATGATTCACAAATCTCCCCAAATTATTAATTGATTTGGGCGCAAAGCAGCTGTTGCTAACAACTAACATTCTCTATGCTCACTGGCAAATAGACTAGCTATACTACCAAGCTACCTAGCCAGGCAGGTTAATTTCCAAATAAAGTACGACTGAACTCTCCAGTAGAAATAAATAACTCATTTTTGCAGTCGGAAAACTCGATGTTAAATTTACAAAAATTTTGCGTTAAATTTCAGGTTGCTTATCTTGATATTGATATTGGTATTTACTTATCAAATGTACTTTCTTTTAAAAAATAACTAAAGATGTTGCCAAAAAGAAATTAAGCTGACAACAATACACCAATCGTACTCTTCTGTGGTGCATGGCCTTGCGGTTATTGAGTTTGCTTTGTAATTACGGTCCATGGTTTGGTAAACAGCGCGGGCATGTTTAGCAAGTGCATTTACGACAGTCCATGCCATGTGGAGGAAATTGCGTACATAGTGCCGGTGTACACTTAATGTATACATTTTTAAGGCAGGACCCACATTAAAAACAGTGTTTTAACAGTGTAGTGGCTATATCCTGCATTTTTGAGGACATTTCAGTCCGCGAACAATTTTTTCGTTACCATAATTTCTTTTACTCCATTTACATTCACTTTGTATAATATTTAGCTACTTTTTTAATACGCAAAAACGATTTCTATACAAATGTGTGTTTATAAGAGTAATTAAAACCAAAATAAGAAATGCCAGTGAGATTGAGTACCACTCAATACTGAAGAAAAACATTCCAGCCAATGGTTGCGCGATTACACCGGATACAGAAAAACAAAAATAGTTTATTCCCTGTCCTGTTGCCTTTAAATGTATGGGAAGGTGCGAACCAATGACTGAAGTAATCAAGACATTCGAAGCAACCCATAGGAATGTGTAGGAATACACACCAGCACATACCACTAGATAGCAAACATATTTTCTTGTTATAATGGTAGTGATGGCAACTCCAGTCATCAAGATAACTTGAACCAAGAGCATGATGATCGTGAGTACCAATTCGTTCATGTAGCTAGTAATCAGTGGAATGGCAAATAATATCAAAATTTTGGCAAGAAAAGATGCGAGGATTACTAAGCTACCGCATTTTGTGGGACAGCTGAAACATTCGGATAATATTGACTGAGTGAATATACTAAATGAAAAGAATGTTCCTGTCACTAATATTTGCAAGATAAACATTAATAAAAGGAAATAATTGCTCAAGAAATAGCTAAAATGACTCCAATTGAATTTTGGCTTTCTTTCATCCGTAGTGTCTTGGAAAGTGACATCTCTCAGTGCGATGTGAACAACTAAAAAAACGATTATACACGCCGACGCACATATCAATGGTGGTGCAGTAGCTGCGTTAATATTAACACTTCCAATCTGAGAGTTCAAATCAGGTAACGCCCAAAAATTAAGCAAAGAACCAATGGTAGTAGCCAGTGAATCAAATATTTGACTGAAAGATAATTCTTTCGTTACTTTAGAAGCATCTCTTGAAATTTCAGCATACACAAGCACTGAGGAAGAAGGAAAAAATCCAGAAATGATTTGGCCTGCTATAGCTACTGTTGGTGTGTTGGCGCATGCGTATATGATATAGCCAGATATTGAGCAGAAAGTAAGGAAGGAAAATATAACTTTAAACTGTCTGGTCCGATCGTAAAGTAATCCAACAATCAAGGAGCCTAAGAAAGTTGAGCATGTAAATGCACCTGAATTGATACCCATGTAGTAGGTAGCCATATTCTCGTCTTTTAGCATGCTAAAATATTTTAAATTGATGGTCGGTATCATCAACCCGAAGTCAAAACCTCTCAAAAATAATATGGCTGCTAGAGCAACACGTTTCCTTGAGACGTCTGACATTTTCTCGTTCTTTCTTTTTTGCCAATGATGATATCATGAAAAGTATAACTCTAAAGTATTTTTGTCACGTTGTCATACGCTTGTCACATCTCACTTTGCTGCACTATCGCTCAGAAATATTATTTGTTAGAAAGAATAAATAAGACATTTGAATTAAAGTTATCAATATTATCTTTCCTTACTATAGAGAGTAATTAGAGAAAATTAAAAAAATAAACTAAATTAATTGTTGGTTGCTCAGTGGTTTAGAAAAGCGGCATTTGTGATGTTAGCAAGATGATGATCGGAAATGGAGTTTATTTCCGCCTCTGTGAAGGAGTGTGCATAATAAGCATGCAGAGTAGGATAGGGGCAGGATTTAAAAAAAAAGATTAAGGAAGGTGTTCTTTCTGTATTTTACTCAAATGATTGCGTCATTGCATGAAATTATCCAGTTATCGATGATGGTTTCTTTCGAGCATACAAAAGGATAAAATATGATTTTGCAAATAGTTTAGATGCTTTTATTACGTAACACACGACCCAGTGGGCACGGGAACGTTTTTTTAACGTCCAAATAACGTCATTTCGATCGTTATGTGCCCACTGGGGACATGTCTCAAAATATTTTTCATTTGTCGTTTGTTCGCACTTGCAATTACGGGTAAGAAAATCCTGACCATTGTCAGATTTTCTATGAACAAAATATCCACATGAGAGCAACATGTAAATCGCGAGCGTGCCAGCACAAGCTGCATACAAACCGCCACGAACCATCACAAAATATATAAAAGCAACAAGATCAACCAACAGCTACAAAAGCACATGCGAGCCACTGTGAACCACATTGCTTTTTTCAGAAGATCTTCGCAAGAGAAACATGCGCAGATGTATTAAAATTAGCCATTGAGTTATGGAATAAAATGAAATGACAACATATGCAGATTTTTCAATCTTAACCTTCTTTTGCGAGCTTTATCTCGCAAAACTTTCAAAATCTTCTAGCATAAACTATATGGGGTCATTTACATAAAAATAAGTTGTTGCATTGTTTGTTCACAACGATAGGGTAAAAAAAGGTCTTTCGTATAATTTCTTGCTTTGACGCCAAACAATTTTTTTTTTCATTTTAGCAGAGAGTTTGAAAAACTTCGAAATAGTAAATCGCGAATACTTTCCAGTCCGTGGATGCGCTAAAGTTTATCCAAACAATTTCGCGAGTTTTTATACTGTCTATGATTGTAGTAAATGCTTTTCGGCATGTTAAAATGAAAATCAAAACTTCTGATTAGAATCTTTTTGCTTTTTTCTAGTTTAACATATTCACATTAGGAAATAGATGAATTGAAAAAAGAACAGGTGAAAACTGCAACATGTATGAATATGTTGGTGTTAATTTTCATGCGTGTTACTTAAAGCTAAACGCAAGGAAAAAAAAATCGCTTCAATTTGCAGTAAGCTTATTTACCAACTGGTGGCCTTGTTGGATGGTCTTGGTTTTGCAGACACCGAGTCATGCCAGAGACTATAAAAGTGTGACTCGATCATTTCTGCTTAACGTTCAGCATAAGAAAAAATTGATATCTTAGGTGGTTGTCTAGTTGAGCGGTTGTTGTGCTTGCACGGCTTTCGTAGTTCAAATGGGAGCTTTAAATGCATCCTGGGTAAATAGTAGTGATAATAACAATAAGTGCAAAGTGATGGTCCGAGTCTAAATTTATCATAAAATAAGAACAATTCCGGATGTGTCTCTTGCAATATTCTCTCTCAAATATATGCGGTCTTCATAACAACAATTTTATACCAACAGGACTCTTAGATAATGCCGAAAATTAAGACTAGTTTCCCTATTCAGAACAAATCAGGCTGAAGAAGGTCTCGACAAATAAGAAAGGAGGCCTATAAACTCTTTTATTAACATTTTTTTTGCATCCGCTGAACTAGATCGTTTCTAAGAGAAAGTCCATCACAACTCTTACATGTTGCCAATATAATATATATTAACAAATTATATTAACAAATTTGCAAAATAATTATTCAGTTCTTTAATAATTCAACGTTTTTTACAATGTGAGAAAATGTGAGAACGGAAAAAATATATTCCACAATTCTTTAAAAAGTGAATTTAGGTGGAAGGGAAACAAAAATGGGATGCTTCATGGTAACTATTGTTTTGTTGCAGTGCTACGCATATTCCCTACCTCAAACAGAAAATAATGATGTGAGGAATCAAATGATATCACAAAGCAATACGGACTTAATAAGAGACTTAACCGTTCCACATCCCTTTTCAACTTATGGAGAATACAAAAACATATGCAAGCTGATTGAAATAGGTTATTATAAAGACGATGATGATGAATTTGATTGCGATACATAACATTTTTACAAGAGAATGTTTTAGAGAACCTAAAGTTGTAATAATATTAGTCAGACGTAAAATCGGGTGTCGCAATCTATCCATACAGGTGAATGAATTCAATATTTGATTACAGCAAATCAAATAAACCAAACTAATTTATTAAAAATAAACTTTGAAATGTAATTGTGTACGCTCAAACATTTTGTACTGTTGTTTAAATTCTTAGTACTGTTACCACAGGGGAGGGGTGTAATCAAACGCTGAAATTGTTTGACTTTTTCTAACTGGAAAATCTTTGTACTTCGCGGAGGTATTACAGGGTGCAACTTTTTGTAAATTTTAATGAGTGCTACATGTCTGAGCGTTGTAACATAATCTATCGGTAAATATTATTTAACACAAGTCTGTTCGTTACCAAGTGTTTACAAGGGGATCCTAGAGATAACATACAGACCAGATAATGAAGGCTGTATCATCAGTTATGCATAAGAAATCTAAATTTATTGATAAATTGTGAGAATGGCTGAGTTTAGTCATGTGTGATGTCTTTCCTGATGTCCATGATGTCTTTGACTTAATTCTTCACCTAGAATCCGTTTGTATTAAAACAATAATTTATTACCGAAGCATAAGCAACTTTAAATTTACTTTATGCCCCTTAGGGCATAAAGTAAATTTAGTTACCTGTTAGGTAATTGAATGTAATTGAGAATAAGGAAATGACAACCGCTTGTAACTTTGTATTTATACGTTCAAACCGAAATATAAAATCAATAATAAATATAAGTTAAATGTGGAGTTGTACCCTACACTTCCCTCTCAATGCTACAGAAACTAAATAATAGAATAGCATTAAATAATAACAAGAGGAGTTGAGGCTTTAGAAATTTTTACAGCTACACGGCAAGAGATTGAATTGGTGGAGCTAGTTGTAGTAAAGAAGATCTAATCAGGTAATCCCCACTGACTTTAATCACAAAAAAAATTGGCATCACCACCAACCATTTATTTTTGTTTAAAGTCTAAAAATACGAATGTTATAATATTCTTATTTGGAAACCTTACATGAAAACTTTTTAAAATCCAAATATTCTAGTTTCAAGGACAACTGCGTTACTTAATGTGGTTCAAGAAAAAGTCCTGATTGAATATTGGTGTACGCACCGTCTAGCAATTAAAATCTACTTACCCAATCGGCTCACAATAGCCAGATGAAAATACGTGTTCGCAAAAAAATGATGACGTCAGGGTAAGATTGGTGATACCTGCACTAAAACGTTGTTTAAGGTGGTGAAATGCCACCCAAAGCACAGATGTTAACGAGTGTATCTCTGTCAGCCAGGAAAAACGACACATTAGACTACTCATCAACCTTGAATTAGAAAATTAGTTTGCAGTCTCTTCCTGATCTTCAAAAAACTTTAATAACTCGTTTTTAGTATGCGAAATTGCTATACTTACTGAGTTGTTTTTATTTATCTATTAGAGCAGTCAAATTTTTAGGTCCCAGACCACCCAAATATTTAGATTTTCGCGCCATTACTTTAAAATCACCCTTACATTTCTATTAATCAGGAAAGTATAATATCTTCCGTTATGATTGTTCTTACAATTTTTTTTTTCTTTTTTGACGCAAAAATCGGGAAAAATCGGACTTTCAGAAAATTTTTGGCATTGTAAACTATCACGCATGCGCAAAAAGCTATTGCGCATGCGTACAAAGGTATGGTGCATGTGCAACTCAAAACCCCATGTAAATACCGGTTTTAAATCTTATTTCGGGTAAATCTCATGTCGAATTTAGAAAAAAAGAGTTAAAAGAAAAAACATTCGGACCGAATAGGGTTAATCAACATTAAGAACATTAAAAGATCTGTTTACTAAAAAATCGGTTGACTGACTATAATACATAAGTCCCAGGACAACAATCCTAAAAGGAAATGAAAATAAAAAGAAAAACCAATGTTCTAAATTTATGTATAAGTTAACTCTTTTATATTTACACAAGAAATAAAATGAAAAAAGAAATGGGCCAGCCATTTTTCTATGTTTAAATTTTCGCATATAATTCTATGTTTTTAAATATAACAAGAACTGTTTTCTTCTGCTTTGAGCATATTCTCGGAATTTTATTTAAGCTGTGTCTTTCTCGTCGCGTTAATTTAAGAAGGCAATCTCTGCTTCTGTTTTTTCTGCCGTTATGACGTAGCCGTTCGCGTAATTCTTGACAGATTTCTATCTTCGTACGATGCGGAAACTTCAGTATTGCTGTTCTTCGAAGTGTTTCGATTTATTTCAGCGCATATAACTTGTAGCTAAAACAAAAAGTCTAGTTCTAGCTTTATCATTACACAATACTCATGGTTATCATCCGCCCGTAAAGAATTTTCTCTGTCGAATAACTTTAGATATTTGATATCGAAAATCGGAATTATTGATAACATATTATTATTATCCTCTGCTTTTTTTATTTGAGAAAGAACTCTATTTTTATAAAACGCTCCAAGGAGAAGAATGGCGGGGGAAATGGTTTTAATCATAATATTTTTGAACGCCTTAAAAAAACTAATTGTATGGTTTCAAATTATTAAATTGTTAAAGTTTTTGTTATGGATTTACCATGAAAATTGTTTCATAAAGAATTGCTCGAGGTATGTTATCTTAACGTAGATGAGAAAAAAGTGGTTCAATTCGGTGAAATCGGATATCGAAATTATAATGTTCGATATCCATTTCTACCTCATCAAATGTCTGTTTAATATCCTTCTTACTCAAAACAATGTTGGAAGCTTAACCCTATTATACCTGAGCTTTTTTAGCCCTTGTAACCCTGGGGGGGGGAGCGCACAAAGTGCCCGCGGGTCATAAATCCTGAACCACTTGCGCTTAAGTGATGAAACTTGGCTCAATTGGAGAATGTCTTAGTACAAACTCAATCCAGGTAAAAAAATAATTTGATTACGTCATAGGGATTAGAAATGACGTCACACATGTGAAAAATGGTCATTTTCCCAATTTTTCAGTACGTTTTAATTTCTCGCGTGTTACTAATGATATGGCGTTGATTCTTGGTAGATTTGTGGAATGAATACCAAAATATGTGTTTCACACGAAAAATAATTTTAATGACCGCATTGGGATAAAAAATGACGTCATTTCGGCAAAAAATGTCTTATTTTAACCATAAAGATAAAAAGACCCATTCTACCAGAAATATTGATGCTCATGTCATTAAACTTGGCACATATGTAGAACAGGACATTTGAAGATAATCGAGGTAAGGAAAACAATAAAATGACGTCATTGGGATCCCAAATGACGTCAATATGCTGGATCGATATTTCCTTCAAATTTGGTCTGCTTTTTGTCCCTAGTAACTATATCTCACCTTAGCAACACCTTGGTTACCACTTAGTAACCAACATACATGTAATAAATAATTATATACCCAATGCAACATCTTATAACATTCTTACATGAATGTCAACGGTTTTCAAAGTTCCAAAAAAATTACCATTGCCCAAAAAAGCAATACCCTCACCAAAGTACAAAATTATTTGAAAAATTATTTTTTCATCAGAAGCAATAGTAAAAGTTAGGAATAGTCACAAAATTTTAGCACTTAATCACATGTGTATCTAAAGTTATGCCTAGTCAAAAAGGCCGCGGGCACTTTGTGCCTCCCCCAGGTATAATAGGGTTAAAAAGGAAATTCCATTCGAAAAGAGAAATAACATAACAAAAACACGACAGAATTAGTTTCAATTATTTTTTCCCCTGTCATAATTAGCCCTCTACACTCTACTCCGTCACAATTAGCAAGTCATAACGAACATGGAATTCCGGATGCAGACAACGTTGTTACTATGACTTTAGGAGAAATTCGAACCGTTTTGAATCTAATTATATAATTAGCTACGATAGTGGACAAAATTAATGAAAAAAGGCAACTGCCTATGTTTTAATAACTTTAATTCCTTTTTCATACACGGACGAAAGGATGAAATGGTCACAACCTTGCATTTGGCAGGCTGCAGAATAGCTACTTCCTAGCACGTGTAGGTCAGGTAGAGAGCGTTTAAATATTACATTCTATACTACACCCACACAACGAATGAATCCAAAAGAAGGTCTACGAAGGTCACGAATTTTAATTATCCAGGATTGCAAATATTTAAACGTGTCCTAATGACATTATTTTAAAGATACATGGAAAGATGTTATAAGACGGTAATATGAAAGAGAGGTAAACGAATCAGAGAAAGAAAAAGAAATAACGAATAATAATGTCTTTAAGGATAATATTACCTCATCGAGTGTGATGGTTTGGTCCTCTTCTTCTTGACTTGATGCAGTATGAACTTGTCTGTTTCTATCATTCCCTAAAACAGCGAGATTTTGCTTTATATCAAGAAGGTTCTACTTGGAGCATGTTTAGTCGTTTTAAAGTTAACTATCATGATAAATTCCTACTTTTGAATGTACATGTTACAAATATAACTATCGTACTACTCAGTTCTAATATCCTAACACAATCAGCAGATGCTAAAGAGAGATTGTTGTTAGTATAAGGCGGGAATTACGCACGAGAAATTCAAATATTACAGGTTCCATAACGAGGAGTGAATTGCTAGAGGGGGAAACGCAGCAGGTAAAACTCCCGCATAGATGTTCCAAAATAAGATGCATTTAGCAATAACAATTATATTGGCAACATGGACATAACTTTTACTAAATTTAAGAAAATGGTAAAATGAAATCATTGTTAGACTTCAAGACTGAAACAAAGAATGCAATTACTTAAATGAGGTTTTTAGTTCGAACCAAGTAATTTTTTGCTTACCAGCAGGTATCCCAAGAGAGTTAGTGTCAACATAATTGTTTAATGATGTCCTGCAGCCTGGAGTATTTACTGGTGTGCTAGGCATAGAAGAGAAACTGACAGGTGAGCCATGCATTCTCCTGATTTGAAGATGGATATTGTTATTACTCAATGGTGAACCAGGAAGACTCCTCATTTGTGGATAGGTATTGTGATTTATCGGTGAGCCAGGGAGACTTCTCGTTTGTAGACGGATGTCTGAATTTATGGATACACCAGGAGCTAATTCGTTAAGGTTGGTACCATCTATGGTTATTGTTGGTTGTGTTCTCTTGGTTGCCTATAGTAAACACGGACACTGCAGAAATACCTAGCAACGCAATTAGTTCCTAGACAGGATATATGGTAAAAGTCAGTGTAATCGTTAAGGGCTCACACAAGTCACACATTTCCCTTTTACACCTATTGTATTCATCGATAACCAAATATTTTAGCAGTCAAACTGAACTACCATCGTATAGTTCAGTTTGTTCCAAATAACTAGGACTGGTTAACTGGTTAATTTGGACAGGAAGAACACTCAGCTTTAAGCGTTTATGTTCAATTGACATTATTCTGAGTGGGTGCCCTGCTTAAGTAAGACGTTTACTTTAGAAAAACATTTGAGTTAGTGTAAACAAATCTGAATGAAAAATATTGGTTAACATATCTTTATTTTTGCAATCCAAAACTCATAAAACCACAAGAAAGTATAAACTTACTTTTTCTTTCCTTTTGTAGCTAAAAAAGTAAATATAAAAGTTTAGATAGATACAGATAATCTGCAGCAATTAATATAGATTATTTACAACAGGTGGTAGAATAAATTGCATTTATGCTATACATCCAAATGTACAACTCATTTTTTCCAAAGTTTTTTGTATTCTCTTTTAAAATAATCATAACCCAGACCCAAGAATTAAAATTCTATTCTTACCAGAATAAATTACATAAAATAATATGAATTTACAGAAATATATATGTAAATAACAAAGTTTGCGAAGAAAGCACATCCACTGAATGAGATTTCGAGTACATTTCCTGCCCTCTTTCTTATATTATACTTTTTCTTTTAACAACGCACAGAATTTTAACTTGATTTTATTTCAAAAAGACAAATTATATATCCGTGACCATCAAAAGCCATTTAATCTTTGGTTTACCTTACATGCCTCATTTTTAAAAGGAGGTTCAGATACAAAAAATTATCAAACGGTTGTTGCACGTGGTATATTTGCTGCAGAATTGTTTTGAATTTTGTTTACTAATACTTGGCAAATCAAAACAAATCAAATTCCAGAAAGGTCCATTCTCATAATTTACTATCGCACTCAATGTAAAAATATTTCTCACCATTTAAAAGTCACGAATGACAACACCATTACAATCAGGAACAGCACTGACAGTGAAATTGCTAAGATTTGCCATAGGCTGAAGCTATCATCAGTACTACCTTCAGGCACATTTTGATTGTCTTTATTTTCACCTGCAAAAAGAAAAGTTATTGTTTGTACTCACGCAATCCAAAAATAGCCTCTTTAAATTTAGATTTTGACATGCGATTTCTGGAATTCTTTTCCCGTACAAAAAATAGTAGCCCTTGTACCGAATATCTGCGAATGAAGTTTTAGTATTTTTCATATTATTCCTGTGTTAAAGTTACATTAACAGTTAAGAAGTCTCCGGCTAGTTGATAAGTTTGATGTACATAAATCTAACTTTAGAGCTGTTCTGAAATTCTGGTAGGTAGTTTTAACAAATTAGTCTCCCTTAAACCACCTTCCTGCGACATAAACTATTAACATTTATTTTATTTAACTTTAGGGCAGTGTAATAGTTCTTGAAGCAGTGTGAATGCGTTTCTAGTATTGGATTAATAGTTACTACCATTTAATCGTATATTTCAGGGTACCCACTACAAACTCACTTGTGAGCATAGAAAGTGTTTTTACCTTTCATCTACATTACCACAAACCACACAAATATTATCATGAAGTGTAATTAGGCAGGAACCATTTAGCAAACAAATTCATGCATCAATTCGCCAATTAATCCGGTTATAATAATATTTACTTACATTGTGTTCTCAGAAAAATGGCGACGGCCTAGCAAAATTGTTGATGTCAGCGAAAATTTGTCTTGGTCAATCATTTTGTTTGATATCATGTTTCCTTAACTTAGCTTACGCTATATACAAATTACTTAGCTGTGGTTACTCCACGGTTTTTTAAGAATATTTGATGCCCAAAAAAATCCAATATAAATGCGTAAGAAAAATTTTTGAAGTTTTTGGCTTAAACGTTACTAAATCCTCTTTTAGTATTAGAACATGCGTTCTTATACGAAATGGAATTTTGAATCTTACCATCTGCAGTCTTGACAACAAGAACAGTGAATCTTTTATTGTAAGTCACCGTTTTTAATCATCATTTAGTCGGTGATTTGTGACAGCATGCGTGAAACCAAAAAACTTTCTAATAAAAGTGAAAGTATGACCAATTTGGTAATTAAGGACAATCTACCTGACCAACGCGAGCTGTCTTATGACAGAAGGGAAGTAAATTCTGTGTCATTTCAACCAACAACCGTCACGTAAGGACACGGGAATGTCATCAAGGAACCACACAAGTGACTATTACAGAAGGTTTAATGTTCATTCAGTCCGATTAAAATCCTACGTAAGTTGTGCGTGTTATGAAGAAATTTGTGGCGTAATTAAGCAGCCATTAAAGATAAAATGGAAACCAACGCATTGCATCAGTAATGTCTTGTTAAAAAAATTAGGCAACAAAAAACAATGGAAAGCCAATTTTTAAATAAAAATGACGCACCAGGACAAAGGGGACCATATCCTTTGATGGCTATTGCAGCCATCAAAGGATATGGTCCCCTTTGTTTTATAAGGAAATTAATTACATGAAAACGCGCTATCGATATCATGTAACCTTATACATAGTGGGTATAACTTTATTAAAGTTTATTTCCTGGTCTACGAACTTACCACCTTCTTATTATATGAAGGGAGGATCATGAGAGGATCAGGGCTTTTCATTTTTTGAATCTCTAATCTAAAACTAAAAAATAATCCATTTTTCACAAGAATCAATGTTAATTTTATTATCGTTTCAAGATCAGAGGTGGAGGGATGAAGAAAGAGGTAGCATTTGACATTCCTTCATTCATTTATTACAAACCTGTAATGATTTTCTATACATTTAATATTTGACATGTATAAAGTAGCTTTGATATATGTTAGTTTGCACATATGTTTCTTAAAAACGAGATAGTGTATTGCGCTAACCACAGGAAGCAGAGCACCGAGTTGAGATCAGAGTTCAAATTTTATTGAGATGTAGATTCTTGCAATCTTTGTCAATTCCGATTCATGTACGAAAAGTTAAAAAATGATTTATGAGATTATCTATACTTAAAAATTTACAAGAAGGATCGATTCCTTCACAGCTTTCCCACAGAATTTGTACCAAAACGTTAAATATGTTAAGCATATTAGTCAAAACATTAGTATTTCATGAGTTGGTTTGCATAGTGGCAAAACTACTTGGGAAAATAGGAAAGAATCTCAAACTTTCCCAGTAACATACAAATATATTATACGTAATACAAAGGAAGTCATAGTGTATTTTCAACTAGATTTAAGACCTAATTTTTCTTCCGGAAAGCATCTTTTAAAGCATAACTTCTCACAAAAAATAACTTTCACTCAGCAAATATCTTAAAACTTACAGCACAGTCTTTTAAAGATTTAGTAAATCGACAGCTAAAACTTACCAACGGAAAACAAACAAGATATGACGGCATTATTTGGTTTAAAAGCTGCGATATGATTCGGTAAACAGCGACAAACATTTTGGTAGAAATACGTATTTTTAATCCTGTCACATTCCTCTTTACTTTGAATATTCGGTATCACAATAGCTCCAACTGAATTCAATGGTTTAGAATAAACACCAATAAAAATCAAGACAAAAACAATACATCTTGTCTTCATCATAGCTTTGTTGTATATGATTCGAAAAAATTTACAAGCTTCTCAATTAACTTTATATTGTGGGGAACTTCAAAGAGCTAATGACTTTTTAATTAGTAATTTTTCATCTATAATTGTTTTGGGTTAATAATCATTACAGTTTCGTTTATATTTATAATCAAGTCGAAAAAAATTACACTTTTTGTGTTTTCTTGTTTTGTCTGTCATTGTCTTCTAACTCCCTTGTTAACTAACGTCAGTAAAAAGTTTTGTTATTGTTGTTCTCGACATTCGGATATATTATATTTAATTAAAAAAAATTATTTCATAATTAGTTTTACACTTTTGATTATAAGGGATGTTTGCCCACTCTCTGTCATTATACAAAATGTGCGAAAAATCATTAACCTTGTTTCATGTTTCCTTAGAATTGAAAGAAACTTACGTAATAACGAACACGAAAACCATAATAAACTGGCAATTATGGAAAAAAAAACAGTTTAGTTCTATAGAATTGTTTGAATTGCATTCAGTTAATAGTTATTTCTGGACATTCTTGTTTTAAGCTTAAATAGGTTTGCGAGGTTGCATCTATTTATATATTTTTGCTTTTTTTACTATATATGTATTTCTCATTTCTGCGTTCTACTGTCCATCTGCAGCTTTTAATTACAAAAAATTCTGCAGGAAGTCAAAAATGATTTTTTTAACCATATTTCCGCTCCTGTTCTTTCATATTTTACGTTGATGTGAAATCTTGAGTATAATGAACAAAACGCGATAAAGTTTTTATTAATTGTAAACAAATTGCACACAAAGATAAAAATGCTTGCATATTCTATAGAGTTACCATTGTGTGGATTAAAAAAAGTATGAGAGCTATAGCGATATCTTTGTTTTCCTTCTGGGAGAACGTATTTTACTAAAATTATAGAAATAATTTTAGGTATTTCAGCTAAAGTTCAAAAAAACGACTAACAGATATTGGAATGAACTTCTCTAGCACCCTTCGTCCTTCCCCAACGCCCACGATAACATGCTTGCACGAATTGAGAAAAAAGCAGTGTATTCAAGGTAGCTAATTATCAATTTAACACTTCGGTATACACTAAGTACCTGATAAACGTGGGTTGTCATTTTAAGGAGCGATAAAAAATACTTGATTGCGTTATTGTTTAAGGTATGTAACATCAATCAGTAAAAGATTAGACGCAATTTTCATTCATTCAAAAGATAGAAAGAAGTTCAAGTTCCTTTTTGAATTCATTTAAAATAAGTTTGAGTACATTAAGAACTAAAATTTTTGGCGGATATTGTTTCGGCGGAAAAACTTTCGGACGAAGTTTAAGAAATTTTAAAAATAATTAGAACAGAAAATAACACAAAACAAAAAAGAAGGCTAGAAGTATTTATAGTGTGCTTATCTTTAACCAAGGTCTAAAAAAGGGTCTTCAGGATCCAATTTTATAGATAAAGCCTCGACCAAATGTAAAAATAACAAAAATAATAAGTTCAAAGCCTGCATTTTTTATTGATTTTATAAAAAAATTAGAAAAACCAAAATTTTCCGACGGAAAAAAAAACCCGAAAGTTTTTCCGTCCAAGAATGTTGGTTCCTAATATAGTTAGGATATATATATATGTAAATGTCCATAAATGTAAATGTACAACCAGAACTTTGAAAACGTTTGACATATTCTGTCTTTTATTACTCTCTGTACGTGGTTGCTATAGCTATGCGAACTTGATTCTGCAAATAATACACAAACATCACGTGCGGTGGTGGTGGGTCTCTAAACAATGCAATTGAGTATTATTTTTCTGAATGGTAAAAAATTAAGAGTGTGGTACCCCCCTCCCCACCCTCCTTTTGACAACAAGTACATAAAATAGCCTTGCTTAAGTGTATAAAAAGAGGTGTATTTAATTATATTTAGAATTTGTGGAAGAAGAAGAAGACGCTAGGCTGTTCTATAATCTCAAAATTTTATGCCATTTTGTTGCTTTTCTAGCAACAAAATACGCCCTGTGGTAAAAGAATATTATAATGACGATCCGTTTGAGAGATCATTTATTGGCCGACTCTGTTTATCAAGGAATGTCAACTGAAAAAGGCAACTTAGAAGACAAGATTTTTTTTACAAAATTTTTCCAAGCAAAACGTGACAAACATTTCAATAAATTTTTCCATAAGGAATCTAATACCTGTCGTCTTTCCGATATTAAAAAAGTCGTAGCACAGATACACGAAATATTTATGTACGAAAAGTACCACATGGAATTTTCGCGGATTTTTCGCACGGAATAACGTCCACCAAGAATTTGGAATATAAAGGTTGTTTGGTCAATTTAATCAATTTCAACTAGCTATCATTACTAGTGCAGGAATGAATTTTTGTTAAAACAGAATAGGCGATTAAGAGATCTCTTTGAGCATTTTTATCTTGCAGACAAACATATAAAAACATTAACGAGTCGAGCTTCTTTTTGCACCGCTAACACATTGCCTTGCAGCGACCAGCTTTCCTTGTGCGGTCCCCAGAACTGGAGGCCGCAGACGAGTCCGCTAAACTACGTGCAACTAAATCTACTCGCCGGTCTTGGTCAGGGGTTCGATCGACGTGAACTATTTTCTGTACAGAATAGACAAATGGTGGGAATACCACGTAAACTTTTGATAAGTACCTTTTAAAGTGTGTATGTTTTTTTCATTTTTTAAAATTTTTTTTTTCCATTTTTGTCATTTGACAAGACGCTTGCGTGCTTGATAGCATGGATATCATGTGTAACAAGTCTCTTCAATCTTTGCGTCATACTTCGTCGTATCATAAACAACATCGATACGCGGAACAATAATTATTGCTGAGTCGTGTTTTAATTTAATAGAATTATTAAGCTTAATTAAACTTATTTCTTTTGTCCCATTCGTACAGGCGGAAAATTTCTTTACAAATTTGAACAACTTTGCGCTTTTTATTGCGACAGAGGTCATATTTCGAAAGTATTAGGCGTTTAAATTGGGTGTAAAAGGTCTCAGCATACTGTAGCAGGATCACTCAACTAAACAATGCTCATAGTCACGTGATCTGCTGCCAAGAGTTAGAAATTCAAAAATTGATACAGAGTTTTATTTATTTACAATTACACATACTACTCAGGTTCACAAGTGGTTATTGCTGTGGAAACATGCGTTGTGTTTGTGCACATTCCTCAAAAAAAAAAAAAAAATAATAGCTGAGTCATTCTGTGCTTATCAACCTATGTAATCGTATATTACCCTTAAACTAGTCGTTAGCCCGTGGAGAAATCCTCTTCCTTTTTATACTTGCGCAGCTAAGCTACCGTTTTGCGTGACAGACGGACAGACGTATACGGGTATTATAATATAGACTAGTCGTTGCCCGTGGAAAAATCCACGGGGTCGCCCGTCCCTTATATTTACCCGTCGAAACAAAGTGGATGAAAATACATTGCATTTGATATTTGTGTTTCCTTAACATCATTATCTAACTCAACGGGGGGGGGGGGGGGGGGGGGCGTCCGTGCAGAGACAGACAGACGGAATACGGCTATTATAATAGAGATTTATTCAAATATAGGTAAAGAATTCTCCAGTCGATTTATTAATAGATTGATTCTTTATAGCAACGCCATAAACGACTGACAGTGGATTATTCCACTCAGCAAATGCAGAAATAATTTTTTCCCCTAATGAAAATTTTCCGTGGAATGGACATCAACAGAATAAAAACGTAAATTGTCGTCTATATTCCCACTTCACTTTAACGCGCTTTTTGTACAGAAAATTGTGAAATTGGGAACGAAAAATAATTTTTTAAATCAAATGTCAAGCATGTTTGACTTTTCTGTTTCATTCTGCGAAATGTTGTCATGAATAGACAGACAACCATAAGTCTTGTAATGTTCTCATAAGTAAGAAAAAAATAAACATGCAAATTTAATCACCATATCGAACCGATCTTATTTTCCCAGTCGTTGCAATACTCGGTGACATTATCCTCCATATAATTGTTAAGTTTTAAATTTCAATGGTATCAAAGGTAAATAAAAATCAGAGCGAAAAATCAAACGCTTTTTGATGGAGTTTTATGTTCAATCATATCTTGTATTTTAAATTTTTGACTCTTTGTCATCCCGTGGACATAACCTTCTGTTGAAGAACATGTTACTGTTTAAACAGAACATTTTTACACGATAAATAATGTAAATTCTTATTAAAATTACCTTTAACGTGTGAGTGCACACACAAAGGTATGATATTATGAAGTGCTTTCAATTCAACAAAACTTTATTTTGATTTGATAATAGCAAGATTATATGATTTCCTTTATAATGGTAGAAAATTATTGAGAAAAAAAGACCCCTTTTCTACAAAGGAGACCTTTTTTCAAAACTACTAGGATTATTGTTTCCCTGGGTTTTTTTTGGGATCACAAAACATAGATCTAAAAACGATTTTTTAGGACTCTATAATTTTTTTTTGATGATGGGAAAATTAAAAAGAAGTAATTATTTTTTCTATGTAAAGAAGTTTAAACTATCAATACACCACCTTTTTTTTTCTATATGCTATATAAATAGGAATTCTATATATATATTCTAAATTTCTAACAATTTGTCTTGAAATGAACAGCTCGTGCCTGCAAACATTTTCGTATCAAGCAGAGCGTGCCTCTGTTTTTGCAACATATAAATACCAATCCATCTAACAAAAAGAACTATTCACAGAATTGTATTTCGGGAAATACGTTCTTTTTCTGCCACCAAGTTCGGTTAGCTAAATTTTCTATCGTCAACCTTTTTTTAATTAGATGTATCATTGATGACAGAAGTGAAAGGTAAGAGAGGAAACCTACTGTTAACAACATAACCACAAATACTTGATAAATTTTTTGCAACTGGTTGAATTCTGGCGCGCTTTACACTTGAATATTTTCTATGTATTCTACTATAAAAGGCCATAAAAGAAGATGATCAATTAAACTTTGCAATTAATTAAAGTGTCATTTTAATGGGCAGAACTGACATAACCTCATTTTATAAAACAAGATTAATTTTTTGTGTTAAGAAAATATCGTAAAATAAAGGATCTATCAGAAGTGTATTTTACAATTTGTTTCGTCAGTAGTGGGTTCTAGAGACTTCTCCATTAATATTGCAGCTTAGAGATTGTCCACTATGGGTGTCTGCTGTAAATTTCACTGTCAAAACCCCTTTCTAGAGATTCTCAACATCAACGTCGTGGCAACTAAAGTCGTTTCAAACTACTGAAGAAAGGGTAGCTTGTAGAAAGGGTGAGTCGTTGCAATTCACCTAATTGTGAATATATGGTTCGTTTTGAAGCCCCATCTAAACTTATAAACTCTGTTATCAAATTACCTGAAGTGAAAAACTGAGTGTTTATTAGCTACGACATTTCGAGGGTGCTCCTTGATTGTCCAAGAAAACTAAATAATGCAACACAAGACTAAAAATTGTCACCACAACAATGTTTTTGCAACTTTTTTTAAATATCGAGGCGGTGGGTGAGGGAGAAGGTAAATTCACTGTTTGGGTTTTCCGGCTTTTATTAACTTATTATTTATTCTTTAGCAACATAGCGGTGAAATACTCTAACGGAATTTTGAAGATCAAAATGGAGGAAAAGTGATTTTTAACAACACTTTGTTTCCCTTCATAATGCATTGCACTTGTGTGCAGTTATGTAATGATTAGAACATTATTAAATTATTCATAGTCTCCGAACCTAAAGGTTCTCAATTACAAATGAGACTCCTATATTTGAATTTTCAAAACAAATCCATATCAGCCATTTTGAATTTTTTGAAGAAAACTTTTTGTAGGGATTCTTGTAGGGAAATTAAATTTCAGAAAGTGTATACTTTACATGACTTAATAATAATCAAGTTTGCAAAGTAGTAATTTACGAAAATTACAAATTTAATGCATGATGCGAAAGAGGAAGAAAAAAGAAACAGATTAAACAAACAGAGAACAGAGAAACAAAACTTTTAAAAAATAAGTAATGTATAAAAGAGAGTTTGTAAAACGTTGGAACTAAAGTTTACAAAATGCGGGGTGGAAAAGATACATTAATGGTTCAAAAAATAAACAAAAACATTTAAAGCCAGTTAAAAAAAATCTACCTCACCTTCAAGACGAGATTTACTTAAAAGGCAATCATATCCTGCGAAATATTTTTAATGCTCTTTTAACTATTTAATATTCTCTCTATTTTTTTTAAACGCTTTGCTTTTGACTTTTTGAATTCAAACTTCTTTTTTGATAGCGTTTTTTGAAGTTGTCGAATGCTTTTCTTGCAGCTTCTCCTAGAAAAGAAGTTAAATTTTGGTGTTGTTGTTTGTGGTAGCTATTTTAATCTACTTAGTCATCTATCCAAAATTCTCTTCATCGCTACTCAATGTAGCTACAGATACATATTAAGCGAGGGAAGGAGTTCTATGTGTAAAAATATTTGTCGAAAATAAGAAAATTAAGACAATAATCACCATTCTCCACGAAATTAACGCCTCGGCAACTTCTTTCCTCGCGTTCTCCACCGCTACTTTCTCCTTATAGCCTTTTTGCGTTTTGTCATAAAGAATTTTGTATTCCCTTACTTTCTCACAAAGTAATTCCTCTTGATTCAAGTTTAAATGCATTTTTTTACTAAGAGTTTCTCACAAATAATATTTTTCTCTATGTAGTTGTGTGCTAGCGTATTGAAAATTTTTCCACTTTGAGCACATTTAAATCATTCTGAATGGCGGTGTCTTTGATCGTTAAACGCGAAGAACAAATTTGTTTGATATTTGCGTTTAGTAAATTTTGGCGTTCAAGTGCGTGTAAGTGCGTATAAGTGCGTCTAGTGAGTGTCCCCACTGTGCTTAAGAATCATAAACGCACTTATACACACTAAACGCGCAGTGAGGACTAAGCTTAAAGGTATGCCAACAAGTCTAATCCTGGATATTTACAACAAATACCTTCCTAAATAGATCATAGTAGGGAGGATGTACCCATTTATGATTCTGGGTGACAGTATATTGTTTCCAGGAATTTGGAGATTTAAGAAAATAATTCATAAAAACTAACCAACAAGCTGATAATTACGGTTAATTGCGGTGATTGAAATTTTCGGACCTGGATGGAGATAACTACTTCTTCTGTAGGGCTGGTAACCATATCTCAGGAAGTTAATACGAAGTGCTGCTTATGTGTTTGTCACGTTCTACATTGTTGATGGTTTCTTTTTTTTCCCTAGCCGTTGTTCTGGATTCTCTGTCAATGATTTTCTTCTCATCCCAATTAAACTAATGACTTCTGCGGAACCTGTGGTCCTCAATTTCGTTTTTCTTCACATCTAAGTTTCTCACTCCGCGCATATGCTCTTGAACTCAATGCTTGAATTTTTTCCTTGTTTCGTCTCTATATACTGCATCGCAATTTTTACACTGGATTTCGTGAACAAGATTGTTTTGTTCTTTCAGGTTATTTTTTGGTGTTTCGTAGGGTGTCTTTAGAGTTAACAATGCTTTTGATCTTGTGTTGCTTAAAACTCGACGAAGGATCTCGCTGATAGCTGGTACATATGGTGGGAATCCTGATGTGAAAAATTCATTTGATGTTTTCCTGTTTTCTCGGTTGCATCTTCTATTCATTTTATGGACGTGTGCAAAAAGTTCCTACATCAACAACTATACTCAACGTTCGATCATGTTTGTTTGTTCGAAACGCTATCGATGAGAAAGCATGCCGAAACTTTGAAAAGTACTTTCAGTGTATAAATCACGAAGAAGCACCAAGAAATAATAACTGTTTGACCCGATTTGATCAAACGTTACGCTCGAGTCAACTAAATTATCTTTTTATTTTTCTGGTGATGTATTGTACAATTCTTTACCTCGTGATTTACGGATGATAAATTGTTATAGCGATTTTAAAAGAGAAGTTACTTTATATTTTACATAATTTTTCTTTTTAACGTTTTTATTGTTTATAATATTTTCTAATTCTTTACTTATACATTCATTTTAATTACTACCGGAAGCATATTGATAAGAGGTTTGTTACATTTATTGTAAATATTTCTAAATTGCTTATCCTGTAAAAACATTCGTTAAATAATTAAAATAAATTATTTTCTACTTGCAAGATGGTTATTATGAGAACATTTGTGTAGAGTGATGTGACATCAAATGATACCATGTATTTGTCGCCTGCTATCTCTGTTTTTCTGATGTATTCCGAGAATTATTTTGAGTTCTTGCTGTGGTCACTGGCTGCAAATTTGCTGAGGATCGAAGCAACAAATTTTGTTAAGTTGTCTAACAGTGTTCCAGTGCAAGAGGTCAAACTGGATTTACCTGTTTATGAATTTTAGCACTCCGTAAAATCGACCCCCCCCCCCCAAAAAAAAAAAAAGAAAAAAAAAGAAACAGAACAAAGCAAGTTATAATATGTTTTTACACACTCATTCTAATTAATTATAAATAGTTAAAAAACACACGTAAGATGAACAAGTTATAAAGAGACGCAGTGAGAAAAACTCAGGACAGAATAAGGTTAAGGTCCATATATTAATAGTTAAAATATTACAACAAATATCTACATGCTTTAAATAGTAAAGATGTAAAAAATTAATCTAATATTTTTTTCTTTCCGCGTTTATTCTTCTTGTCGGGAAAAAAATTCAAGTTTACCTCAATGTAACAACTTCCTTTCGGTTTCATTGCATACCAAACATAGTAGACTTGAAAAGCGGGTTAAGACCAAATTTGGTTAAGATAAACATAATACCGTTATTCAGTGGCGTTTTATTAATTGTCCACTCATATTATAAAAAGTCGAAAGTTTGCCTGATGTGAACTCCTAAAAAATATTTTAAAATCTAAATTTTAATTGGTATTGAATTTGTATCCTTTTATTGCAATAAACTACCCTCACATTGTACTTTAAATCTCAATAGCGACTTCACAAAACAAAAGCGGGGTTTATCAGCAACGACGTTGCGAATAACTTTTTATGAAAGCCCGCCATATAACAAACGCATCGAAAATTGATTACGAAAAATTAAACGAAAGTGATAACGAGAAATCAAACAAAGAAACCAGTCTTTAAAGATAGCTCTTTTTGCATGCTTTTACCACTAGTATTTTTATGACATTTAGACGTTCTACCTCAAAATGGTTCATTTTGAGTCGAAGGTTAAACATCAACTCTGATTTCGACGGTTTGGCGTGATCTACTGATGCGCCTTAAAAAGTCAATAATATTTACTCCGTCGTAGATGGCCCCGTTATTTTTTCTAGGGTCAAAAATTAATCAATAGCAATATCAGAAGAATGTTGAAGATGCATTACGGTCAATGTATAACATTTATTTAACTTTTTTTGAAGCAAAATCTTTAACTTTAATTTCAGGAAGGTGGTATTTTGTTTGTTGTGGAGGTTTCAGTAGAAACGAACGGTTGTTTCTTTATGAGAAAATCTACCTGAGGTGTTAAAATGAAAAAAACAATGATCTATTTTTATTGATCAAAATTCTCTCAAATAGTTCAATCTCAGTTTTGTTCTAACGGAAGTAAAAATTCTCACATCTCGCAATAAAAAAAATTAAAGTTATGAAACCTCCGAAAAACACGTGACATATATCACCTTCTGGCGTTATCAAGTTAACACATAGGAAAGCTTTTTTCACGATAGTAGCCCTGAGAAAAATTTGGGTGTAAAATTTTCACAGTTAGGTTATTTTTGCTACGGTTGCGAGTTTATCTTTATCAAAATAAAACCATAACAGCTCAGTTTTCACAGTAGTGATAAATTATTTATCAAATTCTTCTTTCTTTTATAAGTCCCTGCGCAAGCATGTGACACAACAGGATAGCGTGTACATTAAGTGATCGGTGACGAGGAAACTTTACGTATTTGTCACAAAGCGGACAAAGAATTTATAAACTGTAATGCAGATAGATGCCACTATACAAATCAAATAAAGCAATAACATTAAGGTGAGCATATTGATTGTTTGTTTGTTTGTTTGTTTGTTTTTTTTCTTTGCGGCAAATGAAATTAATTTTAAGATCATAAAAAATTATTATTCTTTCAAACAATATATCCACTGGTTGTGAAAAAAAAAGCAATCAAGGTTATCTATTGTTTATACAGGAACGATAATTTATTATTAGAAGCAATTTTATTCGGCATCATATCTATTTCACCTCTTTACCCTCTTCTCCCAGGTAGAAGGTTCTTTGACACCTCTTTAAAAGCTCTTTTCATGTTGTTGCACAATATTTGTTCACCTTTTGAACACTTCGTAAAAACAAAAACTTTTTTTTAGAATGGAGAACCTAAATTTAACATTAGCTAACGACACAAAACTATTTCAGTGTTATGATGCGGTAACAGATGATGTTAATGGACCCAAATTGTTAGATAAAGTCATCCTATTTTGCATTTTTGGTATAACAGCATGTTTTATCACCATACTCAACGCTTACATGTTCAATATTTTAAGAAAGAAGGACAGAAAACGTGCAAATGTACAATTTATGATTTTAACTATCTCCGACTTAACAAATGGAGCAATTTCCATGCCAATTGTGATGTTGAAGTTTATCGATTTTGGTGATAGTGCCAATTGCAAAATACGAGCATTTGTGCAATTTGCCTACCTTTTCCCCCTGATATATTCATGGTTAATTACCGTTGGAATATCTATGGACAGATTGGTTGTGGTGCTGATGCCAAGGCTGCACGAAGACATAGTCGGTCGACTTAATTTAATATATCGTGTTGTTTGTTTGTTTTTTTGTTTTACCGCGTCTATAAAAACCGGATACTTTTACTGGAAAGATGGCAACAAGCCACTTACTATTTCTGAATATGAAGGAATGTCAATAAATGATAGGGAGTCAGCACAAAGTAGCACACTTCAATTTTTCGGCGAAATAGTCGTTGTTGTTGCGATCTGTGTATTGCAGTTAGTGCTTATAGTCAACGTCAACCGTAAAGCAAACGCAATGAAGCAAAGTCGACAAAGCGCAAACAGTTACAATCAAAAGGTGACAAACACTGTCAGTCTGTTAATTTTCTTCACAGTCATATCCACCATTCCAAGGCTAATCATCCATGGTTTGGAACTGTACAATCGTTCAATGGCAGATAAAAGAAGTCGTGCTGGATACTATGTTGTGCATGCTTCTGTATTATCTATACATTTAAATTCTTTGTTTAGTGCTGTAATTTTGCTGTTAAGGACATCCACATTTAAAACTCCCAATAACAATAAGAGTGTCGCCAGGACAACTAACACCAATATTCAATCGAGTCGTTAAGTAATCAGAATTTTTGCCGTGTAAATGGATTTTAAGACGCTTCACTTCGAACAAAAACTATTTGAAAGGCACACAATTTTTGATTTTAAGGGATTTAACTGTATAAAAGATATTTTCTGCTTGAGCTGGCCTTTAAAAAATTCATCCATAGCAAAAAAAACTTTAAAAAAAAGGTTAAAATGCGAGATAGATTTTTGCGAAATAAATGTGACGCAATTCTAAATTTTGTTTGGCTGAAGCATTAAAAAGGCATAAAGAAAGAAAAAGTATTTTTCTTTAATTCTATATCTTTAATTTTTTATAAATCGTTTTCCCTTCTGAACTCTTTAATAACATCAAATGTGACATCTGTCCCTTCCATCACCCGTGTGTTTCAATTTGTCGCCGATTATTTTATTTTGACATTGATCCAATGCAAACAAATCCTGCCCAACAAGCAAAATAACACTGAAAGAACAAACAAAAAAATCTGTGCAACAAAACTTAATGCCCAGAATTTGTTGACATAAAGAAAAAAAGAAAGAAAAAAGAGAAGTCTGTTACTTTAGGCTGGTATATTTGCGTAAATAATTATAACGAGTAGTAATACTATTATTAAGTTGGAAATTTGAAAGAACTTTCCAGCGAATTCAGTTTTACCAATGGACAATTTGGAGGCTATCGCGGAATTAATTTTGTGTAAAAAACTAAGTATCGCGAACACCGCGGAAATTTTTCTCACGTTGTTTTCTACGGTTTTCTTTTGTAAGTAAATAAAAATGACTTAGGCTTTGTTAATGTACTTAACTTATCGTAATTGGAGAAAATATGTCTGAAAATAACAGCTTTTTTTGAAATTGTCAAAAATGAATCCTTTTAATATTATAAAAAACCATCAGCTTCTAGTTATTCTTATTGTAACAATCCCTACTCCGACTATGAAATGATGTTATGGTGGAAGGATCTACAATGTTTGATTTCTTTCTATACAAAGTAATTCTATATAATGCCAAAATAAATAAAAATCTTTTTGGTAACATTTAAGCGCACCCCTGTCCACCAGGGTTTTTTCTCTTCTTGATATAAGAAATGACGTCTTGTATTTTTTTGCATATTTATTACAGCTTCTTTCTTAAGTCAGCACTTTTTCAGGTCAAGATTAAAATGGTGCATTGAGCCGAGGTCAACAAAACTTGTTATAAAGCTAGTTAAATTTTTAAAAAATGTTTTGGTTTTGCTTTGTTGGATTTATTAAAATATCACTGGAAGGCATAAAAAAGTAGGCCACTGATATAAGACAATAAAGTATATGTGGCTAGCTAACAAGGCTTTTAACATGTTTAGCACGTAGTAGGTGATCATAAACCCAATGTAAACGTGCTGATGATAGCTAGCTTTATTTTTTTAGCTTGGTATTTTGTTTACATATAGCTGTTAGCTAGCTAGCCAAACGTTTTTGTGGTAAAGTTTGCAAATTTAGAGAGGTTTAGAAATCTTGTTTCTTTGTTCCTGAATTAAATTTCTCCCAAAGACTTCCTATATTTCCTTGAAATCGATTTACAAAATCACATCATATTGGCACACATCATACACATCATATTGGCTAAGGAACATTATTAACATACACAAACTATGTAATTTAATTATTTTATTTAACTATTGTGGAAAGTTTACTTCTCCAAACAGAATAGCTTAGTAGGCGAGGTTTCGGGAATTCCTTCTCCCATTATCGCGCATACTAAAATGATGTTGAACATCTATTTAGATAATTGAAGAGGATCAAAATCTCTTTAATAATAGCCGTATTTTGCCTGTCTGTCCGCGAAAACCGCGTCCCGTAACGGAATCACGAAATTTTTAAAATGCGCACCAATACCAAATGCGATATATTTTTACCGACTATGTTTTGACCGCTCGCGCGTAGTATACCAATCACGACGCCTAATTCCTTTAAAATAAATTTTCGCGACCAGAAAGAATCCAAGATCTTTGCGGAACAAAGGCCATTTTGATTTTGATAATGGTCGTGTGTGTGGTCAGTGTGTGAGGTTTGTAGGCCTGTTTGACTTTTTTTATCTTCCAAAAGCTTTATATATTTGTAACATTTGTTTTCTGTTTGTTTTCAATGTTAGGATAAATATATTGTCTATATATAACTATATTGTTTTTTAGCAATGTACAGATCTTAAACGCGCCAGTTTTAGGATGTTTTGCTAGGAACGAAGATTAGCTAGCAAGCTAGAGCCTCACTTATTGCTATTCTATTTGGTATAACCAACATATATTTTTTTGGTGAGGCTGTGGCTATTTAGTTAGCTCCTTAAAAAGTGAAAGTATAAGAATGCAGTTTGGCTACAACAATATTCTTAAGCAATAATTTTTATGCTAAATGCAGTTAGGTAGCTACATCTTTTATTATTTTCCTGAACACTTTTTCTGCAAATAAAATGGTTGAGCAATTGTTTTAACTGGACAGGTAACAACAAGCTGCTCCCTGTGTTTTTATTTAAGCCATATTTGCAATAAAGTTTTTTTGGAAAAGGGTATTACGCCTATATGTCTGTTCAACTATGTTTAACTGTACTAAGCGCTTAGCCCAGTGTTAACAACAGACTTTTTTTCTGTAACGTTGTTCACATGTACCAAGGGGTCAGCCTACTGTGACAATTAATTTTTAAACTTTCTCGGTAATCACGCCGGTACGGTTGTGCAACACGGTTTACCCGGAATAACTGCTCAGCCCGGTTTTAACAATGCACTGTTTCCTGCTTGTTTTTATTGAAACAGAACCTGCGATAAAGTTTTTTCAACAGGGTATTATCCCTACACGCCTGTGCAACACCGTTTAACTACACTAAGCCGTCAGCCCGGTGTCACAATTAATCTTTTTACTTTTACAGGAACTTTTATTCCGCAATATAAAATAATATTGACCGACTGTTGTTGCTATGGCGGGGTAACATTGGTTTTACCTTAAGTTATTTTTGAAAAAATATGTTAAAGTCACAACACTATAATGGTGTATGCGCTTCACTTGATTTACGACATACTGTATACCAGTGCTAAAGCGCTCCACCTGATCGTGCGCAACAGTTTATGACTACTAGTAATTGTTCCACCGGTGTGTTCAAAGCTGTTTGCCTGTACTAGGCGTTCAACCTGGTTGCACAAATAATTTTGAATTTACACTTACTTATTCTGCAAAATAAAATAATATTGACCGATTGTTTTTGCTATGACGGTGTGACAACGGTTTGTAAACTGTGTTTTTATTTCAGCTTTTGTTGCAGGAAAGTTGTTTTTTTAAAAAATATGTTACAGTCGCAACACTACAATGCTGTATGCGCTTCACTTATTTTAGGATATACTGTATACCTGCACTAAAGCGCTCCATCTCATTGTGTGGCACAGTTTACGACTCTTATTAAGCGCTCCACAGAATGTTCAACGCCGGGTCACACCTTCACTTGTGGCTTACCCTGGCGTTTCGACACGGGGTTTCCCGGCTAGTCTATATTATAATGCCCGTATACGTCTGTCTGTCTGTCATGCGAAATGGTAGCTTAGCTGCGCAAGTAGCGAAACGCACGCAATGCGGTATAAAAAGGACGGGTGACCCCGTGGATTTTTCTACGGGCTAACGACCAGTTTACAAAAATTAACTTATCAGGAAGCTTTTAATTGAAATAACTTACGGAAATTAACATTTTCAGACCTAGAAGGAGATAATTATTTTATCTGTAGGGCTGGCAACCAAATCTACGACATGCTGTTTATGTGTTTGTCACGTTCAACGCTGTTGATGGTTTCTTTTATCTTCCTAGCCGTTGTTCTGGATTCTCTGTTTTCCTCTCCCTTTTTCTCCCTTTTCTCCCTGTTCTCCTCTCCCTCCCTGACGATTTACGCTGTTGGCATGATTCAGTAATAAAGACATTACTCTTTCTTTGCAAGATTTTTGATGTTTTGATTCGAAGTTACAATACTGGTCAGTGTGTTTTAGTTTACGATACACTATGCCATTGTTGCGTGTGACCAAAGTGTCAAAGAAAGCGATGGTTCCATCTTTTTTAAGCTTAACAGTGAATTTAGTTTGTCGATAAAAGCCGTTGATGCGTTCAAGGAACTCTTCTTGATGGGATCTTTTCAGATGAGATCATTCTGTTATATAAAAGAGCAGAACTATTAAGGGATATATTTTAGGTGAATTAGTTTTACGAGAACTATATTTTTGCATAGTTTAGCAATTTATTAAATCTGGATTAAAATAACTCTTTAATTTAATACCCTAACAAGTATGAGTCTATGCACTAAAAAGGATTATGTCAAGGGTGCCCAAAAAGTGGGCTGCTAAAAATACTTTCAAAACTATACTTCTTGCCAAAAATAAAATTGAAATAAAGGCTTGAAACCTGGCATGACATGGTCTTAGGCTGTTTTGAAAGAAAATTGAGACCACAACATATTTTCATTATTATGATAAATTCCGAGGTCCTGTTTAACAATTTTCAGGGAGACCGATAAACGATTTTTGACAATTATATAAATTTTGACAGTATATCTCTTTTGACATGTGCGTAAAATATTAAAAGCATTTTTCATGATTGAAATATGTTAGAGTCTAAGTGCTATGTTAGGACCTAAATAAAAATTTGTACCATGTTTGATTGGTGCAGTTGTTGAAAAATTCAGGGATTTCTCAGACACACCTAATATCCCCACTTCCCCAGGTTTGATAATAACATTCTCCTTTCTAAAGTAAATTCATCAATTACAAGTTAGTATTTGATAACCTTCTGCAAGTAGTGTCGTCAGTATCATACGTATTTTGAGGATTTCTTTTTGTGAATCGGATTTCCAACAAATATTGCAAGTCTTTGGGAGAATTTCAATTCAGGAACAAAGAAACAAAGTTTCTAATTGTACGGCTTAATGCGCCATTTTAATCTTGACCTAAAAAAGTGCTGAAAAAGGAAAAACAATATTATTCCAACATGCGGTCAACGATGCCAGGGTATTTTTTGCCGTTATCTCTTATATCAAGAAGACAAAAAAGCCCTGGGGACAAGGGTGCACTTTTACGTTAGGATTTTTATTTTGGCATTTATATAGAATAAAATTATATAGAACGAATTAAAAAACATTGAGGATCCTTCTACCCTACTACGTCATTGCAATATAAGAATAGGAATCCTATGTTATAATACGCTTGTGTGAGTGGCTATGTTAGTCAACGGCGCAGGAATCAAGGTTCACTTTCTTTTTGCTGATTCATTGTTTTCCCAAAACAAGGCGTTACGCTAAAAATCACAAAACGGGCGTTTATTTGCTGCTTATTTTAAAGTCGTAACGAGACCGTTATTGTTAAAATGATTTTGGGTTCACCCCCGTCTTGTTATTCGCATGCCGCATTTCACGGAAACAAGTTGTTTATCAACTGAAAAGAGCAGACAGAAGCAAAGAAGGCTGTCTCTTTTTAATAAATTTTGAACTATTGTTCTAAAAATTAATCTAATGAACCAATCATGCTAATGTTTTCCATCACCAGGGGCGGATTTAGACTTCGGCCACTTCGGTACTCGCCTAAGGAGAAATTTTGCCAATGAGAAAATCATGTGTATCTGAATGTAGAAATTGATTTGAAGCAACGCATAATTTTAATAAGATTCTTTTGCGCCCAGGATCCGAGGTAATATTTTTATCTCCACTCAGGAGTGTTTGCCGAGGCTCGGCTCTCCTTCGATGTGCTTTGCCGAAGTACTATGGTTCTTACGGTAGTCGAACTACATTTTGCTGAATTTGTTTTTCTTGATTCCTTTGTTTTCTGCGGTAAAAACAGTCGACTTCGGCGGCCGCCGAAGTGTGGACTTTTGGACTCTCTTTAAAACAAAAGAATTATGACGTCGAGAAGAATTTCGCGGTGTGGACTTTGGACCCTCTTTAACAAGAAGTAGTCGAAATTTACGGTGAAAGAAAGATTGGTATTAGGAGATGGGTGCGTAAGAATAATTTACTCTTCCTATTGTTATTGCCTCTCGGTAGCCTGTCTGTTTAATGGGTTCGGCGAACTTCGGCGAGCACTGAACGGAAAGAAAGTTGAGGAATCGTTTTGTATTGACTTGCAGCAAGTAAACGGAAGTTTTGAATATATGATTGCGGAATGAAGTTAAGCAATGCTGCTAAGAAGAAACATTACTGGAAAATATCTATTCTCTGTGTTGCATAACTTGCAAAAACGCGCAACATTAAGAAGGTGATCTACTGTTGTTTAGAGTATCTGGTAGAAAGATGAATTTAGGTGTTAAACGATTTTTTAGCCGTTTCAATTTTTCGATCTCCATTTGAACATGTTTCCTTACACACTCTGCAAAAAAGGTCAGAATTAGGAATATTCTAAAAATATGTCCAAGTTTGATTGTTCGTTCTAAAAAATTTGTATGATGTACAAAATTAGATTAGAAATTTACTTTTTCATTACATTTCATGTAAACTGGGCTTCTTTATTCGTCCAAAGAAAAAATAGACCCGTTACGCGCACCAGAATTTGTTGTTAAATTATAATAAACTGTATTTCATCAGGCCATAGCCATGCTCACAAAATTTATGTGTCAAAACGTTTAGGCTTAAAATTTAGGTTGAAACAAAAAAGCACTATTCTTACATAAAACAACGTGTTTCTTCTAAAAAAGAAATTACATAAACTATAAAATTAGTTTTACTGGTGCTAATGTTTCTAACACTACAGGCTGGGTGACTCAGTGTTGTTGTCGTTATTATAAACATAGCAAAATGTGAACAAACTTAAGTCATTGTTTACATATGTTACGTTAGGATCGTTTAAAATATTTTCGATTCTTAAATTCGAAAACGCTGCATTGTTACCACGCACAATCGTATGAAATCGTGGGAACGTTGTCAAACCTGATTTTTATATGCTGGAATGTGTGCTTATACCTATTAAATTTTGCAAAAGTTTCGCCGAATACTTTTTTTAACTTTATACAAGAAAAAACCTAGAAAAAAATGGCATCCGAAAGGCCTCGTAACATCATCGAAAATTTTTTCTATCATATTATTTATTTAAAACTATGTTTAAAGCATGTTATTCTGATTATTATTATTACATTATTATGCTTCAACCTGAACACAATGGAAAGAACAGCGTCCCGAACTTCTGACAAAATGTTACTATTTGTCTCCATAATCACCCGAAAGGTACAATATTTGGCGGTTATTTAATTTCGTGATTTTGAGAAAATTAGCGAATTTAAATAATAGCGAAAATATCAAAATCTTAACATCGCGAAATTAAATACCTGCGTAACTTTATACCTGCCAAATTTTATATTCGCGAAATTTTATACTTGCAAATTTCCCTTAGCCTTTCCCCTGGCCTCCCTAAAATCTACATACAGAGAATAATGCAGTACAAATGTTTTCTCTTTCAGTCTAATACCATTATATAAGGAAGTCATTTGAATTTAGAAAGTCACGCCTGCCAATAAAAAGGCATATTATTTGTTTGACTGAAAAAAACTTATCAAAGTCATTTTGAAACCTCAAGATGTCTTTTTTTTTCTCCTACTGTTTTGTGGTACATTTTTTGAAAAAATAAATAATTAACTATCCAGAAAATATGGTGAAATCTAAATTTCACCAAATTAACTACCCCAAAAAGATGTGAAACACCAAAATTCGAGAAAATAAATAAAATACCCGTGAAATGTAAGTTTTTTGGGATTGCAAAATTAAATACCTGCGAAATTTCATATATTTAGGTAAGTGGATTTTTCTACGAGTTAATATTTTTGTTGATAATCTGTGCAAACGTTGGTGCAAGAGGACGGTATGTAAATGACAGAAATAACTGATTTTAGTTGAAATACAGTTTATATGTTGCAAATTATGAAAATTTGCAATGTAGGGGTAAAGGGTAGAAGTAATTTAATTTTGTAATTTCATAATTTATGATGAACATTTGTTGAAAAAGACAATAGGCAATATTATCGAAAAAACTAATTTTTGTATGCCGTATATCCTCTAATAAACGCGCGTTTTTGACGCCCCCTCTAATTAACGCCCCCCATCATCTCGAAAAATTGATCAAACGCTTGCCTTGCCTGGTTGCTGTATGCAAAAGATTAAATAGCTGAGTTTGGCAGGATATGTTACAAACTGAAGATTGTCGGAATTTTCAACAACCTTTTTTTTCCAACTTAACAATGTTGGAGTTTTTATTGTCTGGTTTTTTCCTGGTGTCCATCTGTCATGGAAAAAGCAAGTATATAGTCTTAGCATATTTTTGCGTAACTTTTGTTAACACATTTAATCTTGATGGATATTTAGCATTTCTATTTTATTATTATTTTTTTTTGTTACACCTGCTGATATTTTTAGAGGCATGCATAGAATAACGCAGATCGTGGCTTTTAAAAATTCAAATTACTGTGTTGAATTTTTTGTTTGGTAATCCTTACATAAATTCAATGATAAATATAGTGGATTCTTCTACGGGTAGACGGCTAGTTATTACAATAAAAATGTTGTCTTTCATTTAATTAGAAGCTGATGATTTCTCTATAATAATAGCCGTATTCCGTTTGTCTGTTCGTGCGTCAAAAGCGACTTGTGTTAACCACGCACGAAATTGCGCGCAGCTCTCTGATCTTTTCGCTACGCTATTATAAAGTTTTATTCTTATTTTGTATTTTGCGTAGTCCAAAAGTTTCATTCAAAAAGTTTTTTTATACAAAATTCATGGTTAATTAACTTTTATTGTTCCTTCGATGCAGTTTCTTTGTTATAAATAACTACACGGACAAACAAAGTTGCGGACAATTACTATTGCGTTGTCTATTTCATTAAAGAAGTTTTAATTATTCGCGCCTTTGAAAGGAAATTAACAAAAACAAGTTTTTGATAATAGAAGAACAATAAATTTTAGAAGAATTTAGTAAGTGATTTTTTGTTTCTTCTAGACATGAATTTGAATAATATGTAAAATTTTGTTTCATCTTCAACCATTTTTATTTTTTTTGAAACAATAAAGCTGAATGTGCTTAAGTTTTTCGCCGAAACTGAACAACAAGTGTAAGAGAATGTCAATTTTGGTTTTTTAAAAGCTATTTGCAAGAAAGGCCTCTTTTTTATCCTCAATCAGGTCGTAAAAATGCGTCAGTTATTGTTAAATATATGAATTTTACGAAAAAGCGGCGTAACACTACTTCCGATAATCTATACTATAAAAGAAGGTGTAGTTTACACTGCTGTCGTGCCTATAAGTGTATATTTCCAGGAACCATGGCTACCACAGAGTAATCTCACAACAAGTGTGCGAAATAATTATATAACAGGTGCGCGAAATAATTACGGGTTCAAATCCACGGGTTCAACTACTAGTTTCATAATATTACACCGATTTATTTTTGACAATTCCAATTAAGATAAGTTAAGTAAAATAACAAAACTAAGTGATTTTTATTTACTTACAAAAGAACCCGTAGAAAACAACGTGAGAGAAATTTCCGCGGTGTTCGCGATATTTAGTTTTTTTACACAAAATTAATTCCGCGATATCCTCCAAATTGTCAATTGGAAAAACTAAATCCGCGGGAAAGTTATTTTAAAATTTCAACTTTTAATTAGTTGTATTGTTCGTTCTATTGTTTCACGCAAACATACCAATCTATTGTAACAGATTCCGTCTTGTTGCAGCTCAAGCAGAAAATGTCTTTCATACAACTAAATCCCTTACACTCAAAAATTGTGTGGTTTCCAAATAATTGTTTGTTCGAAGTAAAGTGTCTTATAATCAATTTACACTGCACACTTTTGAGTAATTAAAAACTTGGTTTAACATTGGTTTTGGTTATCCTTTAGACAGTTTTATTGTGTTCGCAGATTTAAATGTGGATGTTCTTAGCAGCAAAATTACGGCACTGAACAATGAATTTAAGTGTATAGCTAATACAGAAGCATGCACAACATAGTATCCAGCTCGACTACTTTTATCTACCATTGAACGATTGTATAGTTCCAAACCATGGATGATTAGCCTTGGAATGGTGGATATGACTGTGAAGAGAATTAATAGACTGACAGTGTTTGTCACTTGTTGATTGTAACTGTTTGCACTTTGTCGACTTTGCTTCATCGTATTTGCCTTGCGGTTGACGTTAATTATAAGCACTAACTGCAATACACAGATCGCAAAAACGACGACTATTTCGCCCAAAAATTGATGTGTACTACTTTTGAATGACTCTCGTTTATTTACTGACTCTCCTTTATATTCAGAAATAGAAATTGGCTTGTTTCCCTCTTCCCAGTAAAAGTATCCGGTTTTTATAGACACAGTAACACAAAAAAGCAGACAAACAACACGATATAGTAAATTAAGTCGACCGACTATGTCTTCGTGCAGCCTTGGCATCAGCACCACAACCAATCTGTCCATAGATATTTCAACGGTTATTAACCATGAATATATCAGGGGGAAAAGGTAGGCAAATTGCACGAATGCTTGTATTTTGCATTTGGCACTATCACCAAAATCGATAAATATCAACATCACAATTGGCATGGAAATTGCTCCATTTGTTAAGTCGGAGATAGTTAAAATCATAAATTGTACATTTGCACGTTTTCTGTCCTTCTTTCTTAAAATATTGAACATGTAAGCATTGAGTATGGTGATAAAACATGCTGTTATACCAAAAATGCAAAATAGGATGACTTTATCTACCAATTTGTGTCCATTAACATCATCTGTTACCACCTCATAACAATGAAATAGTTTCGTGTCGTTAGCTAATGTTAAATTTAGGTTCTCCATTCTAAAAAAGAAGTTTTTGTTTTTACGAAGTGTTTAAAAGGTAAACAGGTATTGTGCAACAACATGAAAAGAGCTTTTAAAGAGGTGTCAAAGAACCTTCTACCTGGGAGAAGACGGTAAAGGTGTAAAATGGATCCGATACCGAATACAATTGCTCCTAATAATAAAGTACCCTTCCTGTATAAACATTAGCTAACCTTGGTTGTTTTTTGTTCACAACGAGTGCCCAAATTGTTTGAAAGAATGATAAATTTTTATTATCTCAACGATGATTGCATTTGTTACAACAGTTAGTGATCTAACATAAAGGTTATTTTATTTACAAAGTCTCTATCTGTTAAGAGACAAAATCAAAGAATGAAAATTAGCGAGATTAAAAGCATTTGTTACAAAGGTAGTTAGATCTAACATTTCTTCATCTAACGTGTGTATTATAAAACAAAAAAAGTTTTCTCAATAAAGACAATGAATACTGTTCTTGAAAGTTGGAAATAAATTCAATAATCTCCTATTTTCTTTTTATGCAAATTGACGCTGGAAAGTTTTGTTAACAGCGAAGTAAAAAGATCATGTTTCAAATGCAAGCCACAAAGGTTGTTTTGCAAGACTATATGATGTCGTGTGTAAAATAGTAGTTGTATTGGTATTTTGTGGTACAGATGCGTGGATAAATGACACGCAGAATATATTCGAGGAGTGAAACCGCTGATTTTTAACGAGTTAACCATCAGTAAATATTATAATCTTCTTCAACTGTACACATTGATACATGTATGCTCAGACCTCTCCTTTATTCCCATTAAGCATGCTTTATGGGTGCAGTCTAATAAATGCGGTTTACACAAACAAACAAACAAACAAACAAACAAACAAACAAAAAAACAAACAAATAAACAAACAATCAATCAATCAATAAGCTCACCTTAATGTTACTGCTTTATTTGATTTCGTGTAGTGGCATCTATCTGCATTACAGTTTATAAATTCTTTGTCCGCTTTGTGACAAATACGTAAATTTTCATCGTCACCGATCACTTAAGGTACACGTTATCATATTGTGTCACATGCTTGCGGAGGGATTTTATAAACGAAATAAGCATTGGATGAATAATTTATTAGTACTGATAAAACTTCATGTTATGGTTTTATTTTAATGAAGATAAACTCGCAACCAGCCTTCCTACAACCGAGAAAGTATTATTGACATTTTCATGCGCGTTAGTTGATCAAATTCAAAAGTTGCCTACAACCTTTGGCTTAAAATAAACCGTCAGATTCGAAGTTGCCTGAACTATTTTGAGGTTGTGTGTGCTCTTGTTTCGTGAAGTCGCTTTTGGGATTCAGAATACAACGCGTTGGTAGTTGATTATAGTCTTTCGAATTTTTAAAAGAAGTGGACCAAAAGATTTGATTACAAATTCCAAATCTATAAAGCGCGCCTTTTTAACGGTATTTTGTTTATTTTAAATAAATGGTCTTAACCTACTTGTCAAGTGTACTATATTTAGTATGCAATAAAACCAAAAAAAAGTTGTTACATTGAGGTAAACTTGAATAAATTTCATTCCCGATTAACCGGGAAAGAAAACAAAAATATTAGAGTAATTTTTACATCTGTATTATTTAAGTTGGATAGTAGTTGTAATAGTTTAAATATTAATATATGTACTTTTAACCCTATTGTGTTTTTTTATTGCGTTCCTTTATAACTTGTTTAACTTTCGTTTTAAACTGTTTATAATTAATTAGACTGACGAGTGTGTAAATAATGCATATTTTAACTTCCTTTGTTCTCCTCTATATTTGGGTTCTGCGTCAATTTTGTTTTTGTTTTTCTTTACTATCACCCAGAAGTGTAACATTAATAAAAAATCACTGAGACGCTTTTGAACAAAAACTTTATTTTTTTGGAATTACACATATTGTGAGTTTTTAATTTTTCATTGAGTTTTTTTACTGTTTAATAATTCAAATTTTGGCATTGTAAGACTAAATTAAATTTATTTTAAATGTAATTTAATTCTATTCTGCTCTACTTTTTTTTCGCTACCTAAACTTGTGTTTTTGAAATATTTATAATTAATCAGAATGGCGCGTGTGTATATAATATATTATAATTCGCTTTGTTCTGCTCTATAGTTGGATTTTTGCATAATTTTTCTATTCGCTTTTGCTTTCTCTTACAGTCACCAAGAATGATTGAGACTCCTCTAAACTAAAACTTTATTATCTGAAATTACGCACGTAGACAATTTTTACTTTCTAAAGGAATTTCCTTATTACTCTTTATATTGTTCAAGAACGCAATTCGTTAAGTTAACCTCTTCTAAAACTTGCACACTGGACGTGTCTAAGGAATTTACGAATCCACTTGAAATGTCGAAAAATATAATATTAAAGCTTACACTGTATTTTGATTTCATAATGTAATAAAAAATATATGGGGAACATTTCACATTTCAAATAATAATGATTATACGCATATTTCATTAAATAAATTGGATTTATGTCTATTTTCTGCACGAGTCATATTCTTCATCAAAATAATGATAATGATAATAATATAATAATACTAGTCGTTAACCTGTGGAAAAATCGACGGGGTCGCCCGTCGCGTTCGCTAGTCCTTTAAATTTACCCGTCGCAACAAAGTGGATAAAAATATATCGCATTTGATATTCATGCGCATTTTAAAGATTTCGTGTTTCCGTTACAAGACGCCGCTTTCGCGGACACACAGACTGACGACGTCTATTATTAAAGAGATAATTCAGTCATACTGCGAAACAAAGTATGATGAGTTAAAGGATGTAAAATTTCATTGCTTCGTTGATAGGTGGCTGAACAAACGATATTGAAAATAAAATGTAACGCAGCCTTTTATTTAAAGCAAGTGTGACCACGAAGAGGCAGATAGTCAAGACATAATTATAAAAAATGGCGGCGTGTTGGCGAATATGGTATACAAAGGAAACATATCGATGAAATAAAAACATTTATTTTGTCGTAAGCTATTCTATATGGCCTTTGCAATTTCATTTAACTTTGGTAAAGCCTTTTATTTAAGCCTTAGATTTTAGTTTCTTTGGAAAAAACGAAAATTTGTAAAATATTTATATCTAATCGAAGTTTAAAGTTTAAAAATAATAATGCCTTATACACCTGTCTCGTGAAATGGTAGCCGCAGTAGAGCGACCACGAAATGCGGTAAATATTGGACAAGCAAACCTGTAGATTTATCTTTTTGCAGAAAGTCATTCAGAAAGTTACTGGTAATTTAGTTTTGACTTAATGTATGTAATCCCATCACGTTATTCGTTTTCACAAAGGATTTGTTTCGACAAATCTTCTGGTCCTTTTTACCCCCACGTGTTCTACAACTCAACTCCGGGAATTAAAAGTTGTTTTTGCCTGTGTTACTTCGAATACGAGAATTCATTTTCGGTGAACCCACTACCATTATTTTGTTGTCTACATAAAAATCTTGAGTAGATATAGCTATAGCTGACATGAAAGATCCAGCAAAGGTATAATGAAGCACTGTAACTTTCGTTGTCTGACTCTAAATGCAGTAGCTAGCTATGTTTATACAGTAATGAGATTCCACACTTTGCAACCTTTCAGCTGCTTTTTAACGAAACGAAAATGTTTTTCCACCAATGACGCGTAGCTTTCAGCTCCATACAATAGTAATGTATAGTTAATTAGCTGAGGTGAAAGGTGAAAAGGTGAAAAATTAGGTGAAAGTATATTAACTGTTCAATTATAGGGTAGGTAATTTCACGATAAAATAGTGAACTTCTTTGTAGAGTAACTTTAGGAAATTTTAAGAAACTTTATAGACGACACCTGATAATCTTGGAAAACTAATATTTGTAACCAGTATCTTAATACTCGCTTGTAGATATTTTCGCGACTTGGAAAAAATTATCCACATTCCGTCGGTATAAATTTTGTGGACAACTTTTTGTGAAACATTTTGCCGGTATTTATTTTTGTGAAACTCAAATAAAAAAATGTTATATGTCAAATGGTTAAATTTTAAATTTTCAACTATTTACGCAACCAAGCTTGAGTTATTCTTTTGGAGTCAGTGTTCCATTTTCTACATCATGTTAAATAGAATTTCACTCTTTCACTTTGTAGCAAAAGCGAATAATAGGGATTTCTTTTCACAGGTATTATTTTTTCGCGATTGATTTATACCGCGATTAATATTTACTGGGTACATAATTTCGCAAATTCGTGTGAAACTAAATAACTATATATTTTTTGAAAGCCAATTCAATCATACTATAACCTTTATGAAAAAATCCCAAAAGAAGAAAAAAATGATACAAATTCACCCCTCCAGCTTTCCTTGGTAAAATTTTTGTTGATTAAAAAATATGTGATTGCAAAGCTCTTATTCAGCTCTACAAAAGTTTGGTTTTTTGAAAAAAGCACGTTGTTTGAAAAATATATATTTTGTGTTAAATTGGTTGTTTTATGACTGATTTTTTCAAGCATTGTATAGTGATAAGTTTTCCTTTCTTTATGCGTTAAACTTTTTCGTATCGAAGTATCATGAGCTGCACATTCACCATAACCTTGTGCGCATGCGCAATAACAGCTTTGGTCAGATCATGTTTACATGAATATTTTGAGAGAAATGAAATTAAAAGAATCACTAAAATGAGTTTCATTTCGCCTGAAATTACTCTCATTTTTCCTTTATAAACATTTATCAAGACTACACAAGAAACAGAAATAAAAATCTCCCCTTTAGGAAGTTACCGTAACTTTTAGGTGAATCAAAACAGGTGGTCTATCTATCATGACTATAATCACAGGCTAAATATAATAAAACACTCTTAAAAATATCTTATATTTTATCAAAAATTGCCATTTTTACACCAGTATACCTTCTTTTCCTCTTGCAAATTTTACGTTCGTGCAGTGATTTATTTCACAACAAGCAACATCTTTCGCGCAACCTAAGACGAAATTAAAGGAGGGATTTGTACATAGCGGTATTTCAAATACAGTTTTCACAAAAACTATTTCCAATGTTCAACCTTGTTACCAGTACCCTTTCCTCTTCTCTCTGGTGTTAGGGTAGTAGAATAGTGAAAAAGGATTGTTTCCTGTGTGGTGTGGGTTTTTGTTTGTTTTTGCGAGAGATTTTTGTTTGGTATGCTCAGAAAACGACAGACTATATAAAGTTATCTGTAAGCCGAATCTTAACAAGCGAAAAAAAAATCCAGCAATTTTCTTTTCGCTTTCCGTGGATCAGACGTTGGACACATTAAATTAACTCAATTTTTCTAGTGTTTTGAGAACCTTTTAGGGACAGCATGACTGGTAAAACTTCTAAGCTTTCTTGTTTTGTTTTACATTTCAAACGTGTATATTTAAACACCTCGCCTTAGATACCTTTCCTTAAACTAATTTATATTAAGCAATTTTGGCAGGAAGGAGCTTTGTGGACAAAAAGCGAAAAGAAGTAATCGTGGCGGGAGTTTAAGTTAGGTGATGAGATCAGATGCACTTTAGAAAGTCAGTTGTCAACAAATACTGAAATCCCTTTTCAGAATTTTAAAATGACGAACGTCGAAAAAATATTAACTAAGCAGGAATTTTATTAACGCGGATATAATCAATTACAGCTCCAAGTATATATTTGGATGTGTGATTGTTATTTTTGCCCCTATGTTGATGTAAATCAAATGTATAAAACTTAAATAGTAAGTTTTTAAAACAAGTTAAAAAGTCCCAAAAGTTTATTAGCCATTGTCTATAGAAGTAATTTGACACAACTGGGACCTTTGAAACGTTCCTGGAAGAAGTTTTGTTCTTTCTGCTGCCGTGATGTTCTGGACGTTTCACCTAGACTTGCGCGCTCAACTTCAACTCCAACGCTCAATTACTTGTGATTTAACTCGGTGTTTACCCAGCTTTGTGGTGAGGCGATCCATGGGGCGATGTTGCATGTCTTTTAACGGCAACCAGGTTATTAGCATCACTGATGTTTAGCTCGGTTCTAAGTTTAATATCAAGAGGGGTTTTTAAGTCAAATCTGTTTAGTTGATAAAGCATATACACAGATCAGAAAACGCCCCTAATAAAACCGTAAATATGT
Source organism: Hydractinia symbiolongicarpus (assembly GCF_029227915.1). NCBI lineage: Eukaryota > Metazoa > Cnidaria > Hydrozoa > Anthoathecata > Hydractiniidae > Hydractinia > Hydractinia symbiolongicarpus. The sequence goes on from NC_079881.1 coordinate 21,889,355, forward strand.
TCAGTCTTGTTGAAGCGTAATCACTTAACATGTACGTTTCTGTGACTCACTGTGGAGTTTTAATAGCTCTCCTTCGTCGTTAAGAAATACATTCTTCCCCGTTTCTGATTGGTTGAACCGAATAGAAACTTTATTTTCGATTTTTCTGCGATGTGGTGCATCATATTTCTTCCAAATTTCAGCAACAGGGTTTAACCTGTTAAACAGTTATTTAAGGTGGCAAAACCACGTCTAAACTCTTAGGAGACGGATTGCAAGGATGTCCAGTCAAACAAAAACCTCCGCCCAGTTGGATTGCTAAGACTTCTGATGTTTACAAGAACCATTACTTCACCAATTACTGCACAAATTTAAAAATGCTAATGATTCTTCGGCCCAAAAAAAAGCGTACTGGTATAAATATGATTAATAACGAGAGATTAAGTTAAATTTTAATAAAGAAAGCTTAATAGTTCTACTTAGTGGGGATACTTTCTTTCCTTTCATTTTGTTGGAGTGAAACCCATTTTAAACAAATATAATATTTTTTACGCGAACAATGGTCATGTTTTATCAGCATATATTAGCAGCCTTGCTGATTATCGAATGTGTTGGAACGATATTCATAGAAAGAAAATTATACGGAGATGTCATAACAAATGTAAGTAAAGATGAATGTAAGATAAGTGAAAACACAGAATGGGAAAAAGATATATGTACATGTGGAAGAGGATATGAAACAGCAATTGTTGTGGAGAATAAGGTGAAATGTAAAAACAGAAGTGAAATTTTAAAATCATATGGTAAGTACAACTTTGTATCTTACTTCTATTTAGAAATCACTTTTATAAATGTTAATATTATGCCCATTTAGGTTCCTCACGCTGTACCATATATGGCCATAATACAGATAAAACCATGATTGTTGTTGCTCGTTATGATGGTGTTTTTATTCTAAACAAGAAACAGAAAATATTAGAAAAGTGTCCAGGGAAACACGGTACCAAAATTGAATTATTATATCCGCAAAAACAAGTCATTTCTATCAACTGGAGTTTTCATTCTTCAAACGATTATCCGTACGTAAGTGAAGTTACAAACCCTTTGTTATTAACACGCTTTTCTTATGTCTCTGTCCGGCGACTTGTTTGTGTGCAGTCATTGTAATCAATTGGGTTTGTTATTTTTTTTGGACTTCTAAGTGATTTATTATTAAAAAAGAAATCTTACAACTCAGCCATAACAAATTTATTTAGTATTTGCTTCTCCATAACAAATTTCTTTAGTATATGCTGGTGGGGTGGGGTGGGGTGCTGGTGGTTATTTTTTTTTCCCATTCCCAAATTACAATTATATACCCTGTTAAAATAAAATAATTTCATAAGCTAAGAATTTCGCTATGGTATTTTAATGTGCCACCGGAACAGTAAAGCCACGGGAAATTAATTGATCATTGTTGTCACTGTTTCGTTTAAAAGATTTTATTTGCGTTTTAAGGTAACTTTCCATACGCCTCGAGAACGTTTTTTTACAAGCATGCGCAATGAAGTAGAAAGACCGCTGATTCGACGTACTAACTTTTTTAGTGCGTATTTTTTCTCTCGAGTTTTTTAACCAATGAAATTCAAAGAAATGTAAACAAGTAGCCAATCCATTTATTTATGAAAATTAGTAGCAAAAACAGCATGCGTTTTTATTAAAGTAGCAACATCAGAAATAAGTGTTTAGTGTTAGTAGAGCAGAGAGACCTGTTAGTTTTAAACTAAAAGTTATGAATTTTAAAGATTCCTTTTAAATTTTCCTGACAAACCCAAAAATTAACTACTTGTTGGGGGAACATTGGTAGTTAAATTCATAACCTAACGTTATAATAACTGTTCCCTCTTTCCTGAAAAAGTTTCCTCATCTTTTTAAGTTGTTGTTTTCTCTTACGTCTTCTTTTCTCGCTGCCATAAAACATCCTTTCTCTTAAGCGGGAAATTGATTTCCATTAAGTTAGAACTCAAGAGCAAAGTGCTCCTGAGCTTTTTCTACTAGAGCGGAAAATGCAGTCGTATGAAAACCTACCTTTATTTCATGAAATTAACAACAAATCGTTTGGCGACAAGTTTAACAGATTTTAAATTATTATTTTAAGTTATTCTAAGTAGACACTTCCACGTGTTAGAATAACTAGTTTCTGGATAGTATCATTAGACTATTTATTTATAACCATGGAAAGGTTTTTTAAAATTTAAATTTCTTTTTATTGCAAAATAGTTTTTAGTTAATTTCATTTAAAAGCTGCAAATAAAACGTTTTAAACGAAATCAACAACATCAATAACAAATGTTTAACTACCCGTGACGTTGCTTTCAAATGGTTTAAAAACTCTTCACAGGAAATTAGAATACAATATCAAAATTCTTTGCTCAAATTAGTTCATTTTATCACGTGATTTGTTCTGACCAATTAAAAAAAGTAAACAAAACTTTTTAAAAATACACAACATTTTTATAAAGAATGTTTTATACGCGTGTTTAAGAAAAATTGTAGAAAATATATTCGACTTTGCTGATGCCAGATGGATATAGCTTTCGTATTAATATCATAGGTGAAGTTAAAATTGGGAACGGCCAAATACGCTGGTTACTTAATCAGAATAAACAATATCTGCAACGGAATTTGCATTGTAGCAAAAGTTACTGGAAGAGGTATTTTTCGATCATATCGCTTTCTCGTTCTTCTTTTTATGGAACTAGTGGGACTCCGGGAAGAAGCAAAAACATTTTGTGAGAAGACAAAAACATGTCGTTGCATGTATGAAAGGCTTAAAGGTACTGTCCGATTAGAAATCAACTAAAATTTCGACAAAAAATTCTTATTTGGAACTAATTTCTATAAAATAATTAAATAATTATTTGTTTTCTTTTCTAACACCAACTGAACAATATCTCATTCTTGTTTACAAAAAAAGCATGCGGTCTCTCGCTTCGATTGTTTATATGAATGGCGGATGATAGGCACTAAAGCGAGGCTGAAATAATATGTCGCGTGTGACGTATTTACCTGGAGCGCGCCGAACTGACCAAAATAGATAAAACGTGGGCCAGGGCTGATATTTTATTATATGTTTAAAAATTTTGGTAATTTTACCCCCTGAATTGTGAAAGACCGCTTTTTATGAATTATTCATATGGAATTAAAAAATCGAAGGCGAGAGATGTGTCTAGACCTTAAAGTAAACACACACTGTGCTAATTCTGTACGAACCTAAGTAAGAAGCTTTCGCTAATAAAACTTGAAGTTCAATATGACTTTAGCCTTAGGGTTGCATAGTTGTTTCAGCTACTCTAACGACAACCAATCAATAATTAAAAATTAGTTTCCTCTTCACTAGATGTCCCGCCACAGAGAGACTAGACTCAGATCGCACATTCAGTAAGGTTGAGAGGCAAAATAATGTCGTGGTGCGCTGTTGTGAATTGCACTAACAACAGTCGAAAAAAACAGGATAAAATTTTTTTTTCGCTGCTCAAGGATCCAAAAAAAAATCTTCCGTATAAGGAAAAACCAAAAGTCAGAGAAATATCTGAACGGAGGAAAAAAAAGGATGTTCAGGAGGTGGGTGGGGGCTGGTAACTAGGTGGTCGTTCGAAACCCTCTGTCATGGAGTGCCAACAAAGATGTTCACAGCGTACTCTTCAATAAAACCACCGCTCGGAATTCTTCGTGTTCCGTAATACATTTTTTATCTGAAAAATATTACAATATTACTCAATCACACTCGCATCTAAGAATTACTCATGAAGGAGTAGAAACTTTTATACCATGTAATTGAAAATATTTAATAGAGTCCAGTCTTTTTCAGGAGAGGCGTGCGATCGCACGCGCACGCCTTGGCACACGCCTAAATCGTTTCAGGCGTGTGATTAATCGCACGCCTGAAAAATAAATATTGAGTTTTCAAAGTCAACCTATAAAATCCATTTTGTAGCGTGCGATGGCAGCCCTCGAAATAATTTTTGGACAGTCGTCAGACAAAACGTCCGATAGATTTCCGTATTGGTCGGACACTTTTAGATCTCAGAAATTATTGAATAGTCCTGGTCCTTTTAATCCACGAGCAAGCCTTATCATAGCCAACCTGACCATCCTAGCTAATTCACCGACTCCTGACTTAGTTAAAAGAACTACGTAGTCATAAATCTCTTTTGCCTGGCCCCTTCGTCGTTGGTAACCAGGTCTTACACAAGAAATCCAGCCATGCGGTTCTTAACTAATGCGGAGGTGAACGCCGACGGAGCACGGATGAAGCAAGTCTGCAAAACTGCACTTACAGGCGGAATAGACATTTTATCATGGATTTAATTGTAGATAATTTCTTCATTTGACAAAATAATTGGAAACCATAGCAGGTCCGAATTTAATGTATTTTTTCTTTATACCTGTAAAACCGAAACCCACGGGCGGTATAAATTTTTTTCTGTAAAAATTTTGTTAAAGTGTAGCTGAACTTTTTGAATGAATTTTGAAGTTTTATTTAAGCCACGTGGATAAAGATTTTTTTTAATTTGAAAACAAAGCATATTTTTGCCTATTTGCTTGTGAAAAATAAACAATAAATGTAAAAATGACAGTATAGTCATGCATACTATTTCGGACATGTAGAAAAGGAAGTTAAGATTGAGAGAGTCGCTATACCAGTAGACGCTCGATCATCGTGTTTGGGGTTCACGATTTAAACGTCCCCCACTTTTCTGCCGCAAAATGAATGCGCAACAAAAATAACCTCGGAGCCCGTATCGCAGGCGTAACATTGTTTGCACGTGCGTTTTACATTGCACGAGTTACTTGATTTACACGTGCGAATCATCGCACACCTACTCAAATATTCCTGAAAAAGACTGAGAGTCTGTCTCGTGACAGCAAAAACATTCTACACTTCAGAGGGCATCCTCTCACATTTAGGAGTAGGAGCAACAAGGTTTCCAATGTTATGTTCGTCTACGTCTTGAAAAGTCGGAACTAGCTCATCATTCGCTGTTCTTTCCGGCTCGAATTGAAATCCTAGAACCTGCGAATTACTTTCATTCATTTCTATCTTCATGAAGAACTTTTTTAAACAAAGGAAAAAAATTATAAATAAACATCTAGTCGTTCGATGCGCAAGTCGGGGGGGGGGGGGGGTCGCCTAATAAGAAGCCAGGTAACTACGTCACAAGCAAAAATGTGCTGAATAATGAATTGACACAGTCCTTTTGCCGCGTTCGAAAGTTCGTGAAGATGGTAGGCTAGTGCAGCAAGATCAAAACAAACAAACGATGGTGCTAAGTATTGGATAAATTTTTGTTGTTTAAGAGTGCAATCTTCGTTATTTTTGATACTTAATAAAACAAAAGAAAAGATATTGTTTTTTAATCGGACAGTACCTTTAACTCAATGCATCAAAATCTAACTTTTGTCAAATTTTCATTTGTATGTTAGCTTACACTTTGCCAACAAACTATCCATCCACCAAAACTGTGACGCAGTTTCGGTATAACTCTATTAACTTGAATATTACAATGTTGTTAATCAACATTTTTCCAGATGTAATTATTTTCATCATCCTTTCAATTATGATTGTCTTCATAAGGGGGTGGCATTTTCTTTTTCTTTCAGAACAGAAAAAGAATACAAAATTTAAAAAAATCTTTTATTTCCAATTAAACATATTACAACCGGTAGGGATAATAAATGCAGAATCAGGATATGTGGAATTACAAATATAGCAAGTAAGTGAAAACAAAATTCATCTAGTAAAATGAAATTTGTTACACACACACATATATATACTTTTTTCTGCAAAAACACACGTGTGAAATTATAACTTCAATTTCATTGTTATTACTTTGTATGTTAGCTTACACTTTGTCAAGAAACTATCCATCCACCAAAGCTGTCACGCAGTCTCCGTATAACTCCATTAACTTGAGTAATGAAATGCTGTTACTCAGTACTTTTCCAGATGTAATTATTTTCATCATTCTTTCAATTATGATTGTTTTCATAACAAGGTAGCTTGTTCTATTTCTGTCTGTCTGTCTGTCTGTCTGTCTGTCTGTCTGTCTGTCTGTCTGTCTGTCTGTCTGTCTGTCTGTCTGTCTGTCTGTCTGTCTGTCTGTCTGTCTGTCTGTCTGTCTGTCTGTCTGTCTGTCTGTCTGTCTGTCTGTCTGTCTGTCTGTCTGTCTGTCTGTCTGTCTGTCTGTCTGTCTGTCTGTCTGTCTGTCTGTCTGTCTGTCTGTCTGTCTGTCTGTCTGTCTGTCTGTCTGTCTGTCTGTCTGTCTGTCTGTCTGTCTGTCTGTCTGTCTGTCTGTCTGTCTGTCTGTCTGTCTGTCTGTCTGTCTGTCTGTCTGTCTGTCTGTCTGTCTGTCTGTCTGTCTGTCTGTCTGTCTGTCTGTCTGTCTGTCTGTCTGTCTGTCTGTCTGTCTGTCTGTCTGTCTGTCTGTCTGTCTGTCTGTCTGTCTGTCTGTCTGTCTGTCTGTCTGTCTGTCTGTCTGTCTGTCTGTCTGTCTGTCTGTCTGTCTGTCTGTCTGTCTGTCTGTCTGTCTGTCTGTCTGTCTGTCTGTCTGTCTGTCTGTCTGTCTGTCTGTCTGTCTGTCTGTCTGTCTGTCTGTCTGTCTGTCTGTCTGTCTGTCTGTCTGTCTGTCTGTCTGTCTGTCTGTCTGTCTGTCTGTCTGTCTGTCTGTCTGTCTGTCTGTCTGTCTGTCTGTCTGTCTGTCTGTCTGTCTGTCTGTCTGTCTGTCTGTCTGTCTTTAATTTTCATATTAAAATTCCTGTTTAGATTGCATCAGAGAGCAAAGGTAAATTAGCACAAATTAGATTGCTTTGTACAGTTGCTTAAAATCGTCGTAAGGGTACAAGGTGAAACACATAGATAAGTTTAACAACACACTCTATGCCATATGATATAAGTACAAGATTAAAAAATGGATTTCAAGTGCGTATCAATGTCAATAAATGTAGATACATAACTAACATGAATTTAATAAAAACAAAAATCAATTGGAATTTTTCCTACATTTTCTTGTGTGTCACCTTTTTCGAACAAAAAAAGAACAAAAATTTGTTAAAATTCTTTTTATTTGCAATCAAACTGTTTCCCTTTATATCTTTAGAAAAAGAAAAACATATTACAACCGGTAGGGATAATAAATGCAGAATCAGGATATGCGGAATTGCAAATATAGCAAGTAAGTGAACATAACGCGCAAAAAAACACGTGTGAAATTAAAACCGAAAAAATTTACGTGTGAATACTCAATTTCGAGATATGGGAATATGGGATATATTTTTAAAGTTGTGATATTTTTTAAGTTGTGCTCGTCTACAATAGACGAAATAAAAAAAAATCTTTGTTTACATATATGATGAGAGCCTAATTTCCAAAATATCTTTTCTTTAAAACTTTTCTCTTACTACCCAGACTTATTGCGCGAACATATGTTACATGTAAAATATAAGATATTTATGTCTCTTCTCTTAGCCAATTAGTTGGAAATATTTTGCAGCTAATGATAATTAAGAATATTATTATTTACGTAAAATTTATGCCAAAAATGATAAAAATGATCAAGCTGGGTTCATACAGCCATATATTTTGACAAAACAAGTAAATGGATGCCTTACTTGATGCAAAATGCATAATTATTGAAAAACACACACTGAAAATACGACATTGTAATTTCCGTCATGTAAGAAGTGGAAGGTTAACAATGAAGAGCAATAAAAACAACCAATCAAATAACTTAAATAAATACTCTTGCCTAATATGTTGATAGTTCGTTCTTTGGGGAATAATGTTGAAAAATGAATCCAGATACTTGCACAGTTTTGTTGCAACATTTTTGTACAGTGCTGTTTCCCGTTAGGTAAAGTTTTGCACACAGCTTCTCCAGTCATCATTTATCTTAGTAATGTGAATTAAAACTTCTTTAACACGATATTCGGTCCGATATTTCCTTGTCAGAGGATTAATTAGCTAGTTGTTCCCTTTAATTCCGGTCTAGACAACGGTAATTATAGCATGTTTTGGCACGAAACAGAACACCCTTAAATGTAGTATATCATGGTCTATCTGAAATTGGAGGGTAATAACTTACGATCAAAAATGTAAGCGGGAATTTAAGAAGTGTTTTGATATGTTAAGCTTGACAAATTACCGTATTTCTTGATATATTATAGGAGATACGGATAAACAAGAAGGAATTACAAAAGTAACAAATGTTTGAAGAAAAATATTAGTTAAAAAAAATATGAAATTTATTATCTTCTGATTACCATAAAAGAAATTGTTGTGTATATGTTGAATAAAATATTGCTTTGTATTTGTGACGAGGTTATTGTTCCCGTAACACTATTCTTTAAAGTTCCATAAAGTATCACGTTCTCTACTTGTATCGATTTTCCTGCCTTTGTGCGTACTCACAACGAGAAGTCAAACCAAGCGGTGGCATTGTGTATTTTAAAGAGAAAATTGACTTTTAAAGTGCTTCCATCAATTTTTAGTCTGTACACAAGAGATAACTACAATGTACGTATAAGTTTATATTTTGTATTTTCCATGTACATTTTTATATTTCATTTTTGATATACTTTTTTTTATGCTTTGTTGTAACTTCCAACTCACGTAAATCATGTCCACCAACTTAACATGATTGGTAAAAGTATAGTTATTGCAGATTTTTCTTCTCGTGTCTAGTCTGCCGCACCAAATTAGAAGTATTTTCGTATATCTTTGTCAAATTATCATAAACAATGCCTGATAATAATGACCCGCTCGTTTAAGCTCTAAATAAAAAAGTCTCATACACTATACGAGAAGATATACTTCATACGTTCTCCTATTTACTTCGTTATATGCTAACCCTTTTATTTCTGTTTACAGAAAGAAAAACAAAACGCATAGAAAGCATATTTCTGACGCAAGGACAGTACAATATTCTCTCGTCTCTTTTTTACATTTATACATGTGGCATTTCGTTTAGGCTCATATAAAATGTAACTTATATGATGTCACTTCCTGCATCATTATTTAATTCTTTGTTTATATCGTTAAATTATATCGACTAGGGACAATATTTTACAATTTCCTTTCTAAACGCATTCACGTAAACCTTTTTGGGGATTTTACTATTGAGATAAAACTCTGAGATTCTGAGATCAGATGGACTTTACAGTCTATATTACCAGACATACTGTATAACGTACCTAATCTGTAGCAAACAAATTGGTTTTACACAAATGCGACCAAAAATTTAAGACAAAACCTTGCTGACTCATTCCTCTTCTAATTGGGATGTCTGCTACAGACAGATTTACCTGTGATAGTTTTCCAAATTCTAAACAGAACACACATGTAGTTTTTGTTAAGTGAGTGTGACCAGTAACGGCTCTGACGGCTTAGCAAATAAAATCATGTGTCTATATTGTGACTGATTTCGTGTTAAGAGCCGCATGAAAAATTTACGCACGGAATAAGAATTGTAATATACCTCTTCTTAATATTATTAATACACTAGTCGATTAGGCCCGTTGAGAAATCCACTTAGGCAGAAGGACAATGGAAAAATAGGTTGTTTTTATTTTATGCTGACGTCAGCAGTTTATATAAAAAAATTGACGAAAATTGTTTTTCCCCTTCTTGTAATATGTGGAGGTTGAAACGCTAATCAAAATAATGTAAAGGATGTTTTCGACGAACGCAAGATATAAGGATTTAAAAATTTTGCTGACGTCAGCATAGATCCGCAAAAACACAAAAAAATTTAGAATTTTATATACCTGACGCCTTCATCGTATATTTCTTGAAACGCTGATTAAGAAAATTTATAGGATCATGTATCTTTGACAAACGGTTGCAGAGATATTGGGGTTTAAATGTTTTTTGATGACATCCATTCCGAAACGGATTCGGGGACTCAGGTTTGGGAAACTTACCCAAATTGGTCCTAGGTGGTCCCTAGTAGCCCACGCGATGAAAAATCACTGACGTCACCACCTCGTTTCCAAGATATTTGCCTTTAAAGTTTAGCTGCACTGTAATGGCTTCATTAATTATGAGATATTGACGTTAAAGTAGTGATATTGACGTCGCGCCGTAACGTCAGAAAATTCAACATTTGAGACATAACTTTTTTTGGCGACATCAAAGGAAAATGAACACATCCACTTTGCCTGTTACAGACACACAGACACACTCTCTGTATTATTATGTAAGACTAGTCGATAGGGCCCGTGGAGAAATCCACTTTGGCAAAAGGACAATGGAAAAATAGGTTCTTTCAGATGTTTTTCTGATGTCAACAGTGCATATACAAAAAAAATGTTTTTAAAATCTTACACAAAATGTCAAATATCAAATCGCATTAAATCCTCCACACAAATCTTACACAAAATAAAAAAGCTTGCAAGGTGCAAAATCTAGTTGATAAAAAGTTACAACAACGACACTCACAACATCGACACTCACAACACCAATACTCACAAAATTGACAGTAAGAACACGGATAATAACAATGTCAGAAATAACGCATCTCACACATGTACATCTTATAAGTGATTATATGTTGAGAACCCTAAGTATTTTAATCTCAAAAAAAGGCAAAAAATAAGTTTTTTACGCATTTTAAATATTGTCTTTCCCTTAAAAGCTTATACAAAAATATGAAAAAGCATTAGTTTGGAAAACATCAAATTTAAATCTAGAAAAATCAGTCATTTCGGTTGCATACCATCCTCTCCCACAAAAATTACACAAAATGTAAAAATCAACCAGTTAAGAGCACAAAATTTTCCCTTTTAGTTCCGTACTGCACTTTACCAACAATTTTAAACCTAAATGTCAAAAATTCAATGAGCAAAGAGTAAGTTGAATCGACAAACATCATTATATGTAGAGCTTGAAACACTAATCAGAATAATGTATAGAATCATGTACAACACCAACAATAATAATAAAGTGTCAAAAAACATCAAATTTATATTTGCAAAATCATTTATTCGATTACATACTATCCTGTTCCCTAAAAATATACACAAATTGTAAAAATTATCAGGTTAAGAACACAAAAAATTTTTCCTTAGTATGATGATCTGTAGTGACCTTTACCAACCATTTTAAATGTAAATGTCAAAAATGAATAAGGAGTAAATTTGAATCAACAAAGATATTATGTTTGAAAAACAGAGTGTATATATGGTCCGTCCTCACAAAAGTTAAGACAAAATGAAAAACAGATCGGTTTTTGAGGAGCACACCCAAATCAACAAAAATCAGTTCACTTAGCATGTTTTATATTGGCATTGTCCATAAATCTTCCACAAAAAGGTTATGAAACACATCAAATTATAGAAAAATCAGGCTTTTCATAAAATATATAAAACAAAAAAGTTTTAGTCAAAACAATTAGTAATTTATCATCATCACCAAAGTTATTACCTCAGTTTTATAATTTTTAACAAGAACGTGAAACCATGGAATTTTCTTCCAGCAAAAATGACATCACATACAGTTTAGTTCTCCCCAACAAAAGTTTATAATACAAACTATGAAAAAGCCATTAGCTTACACAACAGCCTTCAGTGGAGGCCAATTCCTTTCAGTATATACATGCAATATATATATCCTTCAGTATATATATGCATGTGGTCTTTTTCCCACAATTTTAAAAAGTTTGCAACAAAAACAAAAACACGAACAACCATACTAGCCTCTCATCAATTAAAATAAAATCATAAACCTACGTAAATTTCCAATCAAATGTCTACAACCCTCTGTATAAATAACCCGACATTTTACATGTAGGCTGTAGGCTGACAAAAGTTTAACAGGATACAAAGAAACAAAACAATAAAAATTAATTTAACATACACGCTTTAGATTTAAATTTATTGCACTTGTCATATTGAACGTGGTCCTCTGTGAAAATGTGAAAAGAATTATACTCTATTGGCATAAAAATACATCACACTATCCTGCAAAAGTTCAAGTCTTTGAAAAATTTTGTAGGTAGCTAGGTAGCTTGTTACATCATAATTCGTGCTCATAAAAGAAGAGAAGTTTGGAAACTAAGGTAGCTAGCTATAGATAATTAAAAAATAGGAATAACAATATAAGTCATAAGTTAGAGCTAGCCATGCATGGGATGAGAGGGGTTGGCATTGGAGGCTAACATTAGCTAGCTAAAAGTAGCTAAAACCCCCAGTTAAATATACTTAAACTGGGAACATTTAGCTAAACTAAAGCTAGCTATTTATGCTGTGAGCAGTGAGTTCAACAAACCAAAGTTTTCCATTTGTTAGTCAGCTAACAGCTTTATGTAGCATTTTGAATTTTAGAACAAACACATTAGTTACGCGCCCAGCGGACACATTAATTATGCAACAAAGTATAAACAAATATGGTGGCTAGGTTAAAAGCGGTAAAATAAAAAACTTTAAGAATTTAAGGCTTTTAAATGGCTTTTCCTGAAAAATGCGAGTCTGCTTGCTCCAGCGACATAAAGACTAAACGTCTAAAAACAACAAAGTTCTTGCTGTTTGTGATTTCAAATCCACTTTAAACTCTAGCTTTTTCTATTTTTTACTTCTAACTTAACTACCTTACTTCTAGCTCTAGCAACCACTTCTCATTTCACTTCTTGGACCTTTCTTTCTCTGAATTACTTTTTGCACTTTTTTTAAGACGAAGGGACCGTTCTTGTTGCTGTTTTCGTTGCTTTTTTCGGTGTCGAGGGACACCATTTTTGTAAAGAAGGCCGTTACATTTATTTCAGCAAATCGAGTTGCTCCATTTTGGTCACGTGATGTAAACAAAGTAAACCCGCTAGCTAAATGGGTATAACTTTTTCGGAGACTTCAAAGGAAATTTCGGCAACATCAAAGGAAAATAAAGACATCCACTTTGCCTGTCACAGACAGACGGACACACTCTTCGTATTATTATAAGAGATAAGAATATCAGGCTGGAATTCAACAACAATAGGTTTTTTGTATAAAACAATAGAGAAGTCTATTGTATAAAACAATAGAAAAGTAAGAATAATGACCAGTCTAGCTAGATTTTAGGATTCTTATAAAATAATGTCTATATCGTTTGTGCGCACTTTAAAAAAGTCGTTTTACGGACGCCTAAAAATCAAAGGCAGTATCTTTTGTCGCCTTTGCTTCCCCGAGCAAATCTCCGTGAAGTTTTCTATGATTTAACGGACTTGTAGCTCATGCGTCGGAACAACAGAAACAACAAAAACTTTTATCATGATATATCAGAACAACAACGACACAAACTTTGGAAGGTATTCTCACAAATTACGAAGCTCGCTAGTTGCACATTCGCGTAAATTTATTGACGCGCCAATTAGCAAAAAATGAGAATAAATTTGATACGGTTTGTTCAGAAGATAACTTTATTTCTTTTTTGATTAAAAAGTATACCTTTTTGACTGCTTTGTGTTTAGTTTATAAAACACACAAAAAAACAAAAACAAAATTTTCATAGGCGGGAATTGGCACTGGTAGCTTTAGGCGTAGGCTATTTGACCAATTGCAACATACGAACGATAATTCTAGAACTTCAATAAAAAGAATCGCGATGATATCAAGAAGTTCGTAAAATATGAAGTAGCGCCTGTAATAATTAAAAAAGTTTGCTACAGTAGTAATGTTGTAATCATTGTATGGTTCCACACTTGACACATTTGAGTTTTTTTGGTTCTTTAAAATCCAATTAGAATAAAAAGACTTCCGCAATGTTGTTCAGTCAAAAATGTCTTCATTATACATTTTAGGAGATAAAAATGCTAAGCCCGTCAAAAGTTGTCTGGAATAAAACATGCTTTCAGGAATGTTATTAAGGATATTTTCAAAGATTGAAAAAAAACACGTTTACTGAAAAACTGTTCACCAATGAGTAACTGTGAAACAGGAAATACTTTGAGCAAGAAATAGAAGACAGACCTGACCTAAACCATCTTTTTTGTTTGAATAATTGTCTGTTGTATGTTACAATCTCGACCACAATGTCATTGGTATAGTTTGTCAACTTTACTAGTTTTTAATTATGATTAAAAACATTTCTTAGTAATCAAATTCTAGAAACCAGAGATTTGCATTCCGCCAGAACTGTTAATAAGTCCGTTGTTAGAGCAATTGTATTTACTGGTTTTATTACACGCATTTAAAAGGTTTTACCGCAAGAGGCCAAAAGCAGAAATTGTGTTAAAAAGGCTGATTCTAACGTCGTTAGTCATGTTTCTGTAGTTTCATATACAAGTTTAACTTAATAGAAGCGTTTTATTTCACGTCTAGAAATGTTTTTGTGTCAAATATTTTTGTTAATTTCCGCATAAACAGGACGTTTAGTTGCTTGATATTCTTCTAACTTTTCTTGAGCATATGTTGCATCATGGTATTCCGGTTCGGTTTCAAAGTATACCGGTTCAGACGGTCGTTGATGTGGTTTATCTTTAATAATCGGTCTTTCGTACACATGCGATGCCTATAAAAGAAAAGTTAAATAAAGAAATCAAAACTTAAGAAGTATTACATTACAACTTGTATGTATGGAAACACCACAATAGGGATTTGTGTGTATGAACCAAAGAAAATGTACACAATTTAAAAAAAAGCAGTTGATAACAAGTAGATTAATGTCATTAAGGTCAGGCATTATATTGCTGGAGCCTTTTCTGCTCACAAGTTTCCTAGATGGTTGTTTTTGCGCCTGATTATCTTAACAACACAGTACTAGGAATGTAAACCAGCTCCTTGACACTGTATATGTTACTTCTGAGAAGACGTTGGGCATAGCTCTACTGGGAAAATTGCCAGGTAGACGTAAGTGATCATAGCATCAATTTACTGCCTGAAGTTTGCTAGGCAAGTTGCTTAATTTTTGATCAAATCTTAAACATAGACTCAACAACTGGGTTGCTTATAAAATATTAGTTACTTAACATTTACAAGGCGTTTAAAACATTTTATTTTTTGATAGCCTTTCGTAAAGTTTTTGTTTCCTTATTGAAAATATAGCTAGCCAGTTAAATACCACAACCTATCACTTTGTCCCAAAAAGGTACTTGACTTAAAAAATATAAATGCTAGACAGTTGACTAGGTAGCCGGCTAAAATCTTAGTCAAAATACATTGAGACAAGACAGCTAATTTCAAAGTTCACCACCTCAAGTAATTACGTAGGCTATTTCTATATCAGATTTACACATTTTGAACTTGCCAATGATCAGAGTGGTTTTAGGAGTGAGATTCTAAAGTTATTTAGTTAAGTCCAATCTCTTAAAATGTGCCATTTTTGCACGAATTTCGAGGCCACCATGGGCTCCGAAGTGGAATATTTCCGTGGGCGGGCGTGCTAGAGAATGCGACTAGCGACTTATCAAGGCTGTCTGCCTGACCTACGTGTGTGCAAAAGTAGCGACTCTGCAGCCTGCCGGCTGCAGAGCATTGACACTTTTGTCCATATTTCAAATATGAGAAAAAAACTGCCCTTGTCTGAATATTTTTGTCTAAGATTGTATATATCAGTATATCTCAGCAGAATCAGCTTCATCTATTCACACTTTACCACATTATTTTGATAAATAACTCAATAAATAATACTTTTGAAAAGATTTCATCACTATAAAAATATATTTTTCAGAAATGAATAAATAATCACTTGGTTTGAAATAAAACTTAGTGAAGCAAAGCGTTGGAAAACATAAACAACCAGCATTCATCGTCCTCGCCATGTGCATGAAGATTCAATCAAACTGCTTTTACTAGCCGCAGAAGATGTACTAGTAACACCAAATCATTCACTATTTATAGTAACCAATATACTGGTTATGAAAAACATGCTAGCCGTCAAGTAAGCGCTAGCAGCTCAGACAACAGGCAATAAACCCTGGGGACAAGGATGTAATGTCCAAAGATTTTCGGTGAAACACCATGAAAATTTTGCGTTTTTTCTGAAATTTCTTTGCATCTAAGGGTTAAATTATAGAATTGTTAAGAAATTATCGTTGCAGTTCAAGATTTGCTGATAGAAAACGCGCGTGCGAAAAGAAAAGACTGTCAAACGAGGAAACGTTTTTCACAAAAAGTATAAAAAGACAAAAAGATTGCGAACACTTACGTTTTATTAATGTTTTCGTTCTTAAAATTCAATGCATTTTGAAACAATTTTACCATCCATTTAAACAAAATATCTCAGCTGGTATTTTTTGATTTAATACTCTCGTTAGAGTGCGCACACTTTTAATATGATTAAAGTAATTCACTGAATATGTCCAGATGAAAACATAATCCAAGCGGACACCAGCCTTTGGAGATTAAAAAGTTCAGAGGAACAAAAGTTTTTAACAAAACTTACCGTCTGGTTTGTTGTATCACTGGACATTATGACATCTAAAAAAAATTGCACATACCATAATTATGCTGGCAATATCATTATAGTGAAACAGAAAATTACTTTAGAAACGCGACTCTCGGTATTTCTAACTCACTTAAGGGATAGAAAAGTTCAAGCTCATTGAGTTTCGAGTTATCAAGATGCAAAAACACCCTAAACTACTGAGTTTATAAACGATACGATAAGTTGAAAGTAAGATTTAGTGCTGTATAGAGTAATTAACTGAAGCCAATAGTTTAGAAAAATTACCTGCATATCGACAATAATCACGTCTGTATTATTTTTTATAAAAGAAAATTGCACAAGTTCATTTAGTACACATAACATTCCGCCTGCAACGGTGTTAAACACGCTAATGCATTAATTTATTCTAGGTGAAGGGCATCTTTGTCATGCTACTATCTGTATCGGAGAAGTCCGTCGCGGATTTCTTTAAAACCTTTTAAAACATTTGAAAAAGTCAAAGTTTGACAGAACAACAAATTGTTGTTAGTTTTAGTTATTTGGGATTATCAAGGTTAGAAGATTGAATTAACGAAGGAAAACTGTCTATTCTTTTTTTATTTAATGTTGCTATTGGAGGATCTTTTCCGAAATGTATATGAATCTTAATCCTGAGGCTCCAAAAATTTTGACAGGACGGGGTCGATAATAACAAAAGTATAAAAAATTTGATCCATTTTGTGTGATCTCTTACATACAGACTATGCAGACACATCGTTTTTACGGTAACGAACAATTTGTTTAAAAAATCCGCAATTTAATTTGCTTCCATGCTCTTACTTACTTGCAGCAGTTGAAGTGACGTATTCATATTCTGGATTTCCCATCTCCATTGGTTGTGGTTTATGTTTCTTCCCGTCCTAAAGTGAAATAGTAAAAAGATAACAATTACTAAGAAATAGCAAAAATTACTGGACGATGATGGTGTAAATTACAAAAAATAAATTTGTAATGTAACCAATATTACTTACCTTTGTTTTTCTATACCGTCTAAAATAAACAAATATCGTCTTAAAGAGTGTAAAATTTTTATGCTTCATTTGTGTTGACCACTCTCTCATATGTTAATGACAGTTTTAGTGCGCTTATATATTTACATTTGAATCCGCTCTGTTCGTTAAACCCCTTATCTTCCTTACTCTCAGATTTAGCTGGTTAGGGGTTGCAAAGACTCTATTGCCCTACTGTTCTGAATGAATTTTTCTCCTTGATTAATACCTTTGCTCTAAAATGCAGTACTTTTAAAAGTACGCCTAGGTCAGCTGGTCGTATCTTAGATGTCTTAGCTTATTTGAAGGAGGTATTCAAGTCTACAGTTGCTTCTTCTATTATTAAACGGAAAATATGAAGGAGGATTAAGCATAACATATAGGTAAAAAAAAAACAATTTCTAAGCGTCATCGTGGCTTGTCATTTGGAAATGTAACAGGGTGAGTGGATCACTGAGAATTCATGAATTTTATTTGACAGTTAAGGAATTTAAACCCAATCAGAAAATAAACCAGTGTAACCTTGTTGTAATCACGATGCCCAATACCACAAGAATGAGAATCAATGCTGCAATTATTATACCAACTAATAATGGTATATCAATAGAGCTGCTATTTTCTTCACTTCGTGCAGAAGTTATGTTTGTTGTTGTTGATACGGCTGTTTTTACTGATGTTTTCTGAGTTGTTAATGTTGTTTTTGTTGTTGTTGTTGATTGCTTTGTTGTTCGGCTAATTTCAACTAAAGAAAATGACAGAATATTTAACGTCGTGCTATGACATTTGAAATTTGTAAGGTTGAGGTTCATTTTTATCAGTGAATTAATTCGGAACATTACCTTCTTTGTCAAACTTTGCAACAATACACATTCCCTTGCACACATTGTTAAGTCTGAACAGGTAACCAGCATATTTTTCTTTATTCCAGTTTGTAATTGTGATCTAACGTAACGCAAGTGAGTCGTTATATACCACACCGACATATCGATATAAAGTCCTTATTCTCTCCGAAGTCTTTCCAAAGCAATTACAATTACAATCCAGGAAAAGTATACGCTTGCTCTCAAATTATTCTATGTCAATCGAACAGTCAGTCAGTTAAAATTGATTTAAAGGAGAAAGCCTAAAATTATCTAGAGAAGGGCTGCCTTATTGAATTTTTAAAGATGCTGTTTTTAAATAAAACATAGTAGTTATTTTTAATTTTGACTGTTAGTCTTGAAGCATTTTGCTATAAATACCCTAAGTCTTTCCACAACAATTACAATTGCAATACAGGGCAGTAATGGTGCACAAGGTCGTTTATCCACAGTCGATTTATTTGAAACACTATTGCAATGTCATTTTGGTTACGTGTTTTTTTAATCGAATTTACGAAAAAAGTATTTTTCGAGAATGAAATTATACTTGTTGACTGCACGGGATATATAAAATAGGTTATTTTTACTAAGCAATCCTCGCCATGCAAGTCTAGCCTTGAATATTATCATTTTTAGTGATAATAAGCCAAAAGGTAAACAAGTAAAATGTTTAATAAAGATTAACTCCCGCGAAAAAGTTAACCTCACATGAAAAAGTTTTGAAAATTGTCTGTGAATATTTTTTTTTTTTTTTAAATCTTACTAGTTCTCGATATAAAGATATAAACGATTCGCTGATTATACGAAAATATAACAATAGCTCTAAAACATGTCCTTGACGTCATTGACCATCAATGTATAAATATCTTATATATTAATTCCCTTGCGTGAGTAAAACTGTGAGTCCACGACACGGATATCACGGGTCACTTTCTTATGACGTGGCTGTACGCTAAAATTTAACTAAAAAGATTAGGGATGTACTTCATAGATATCGCACATAAGGTGTAAATATATAACCCGCTGCTAATAACGATATAAATATATATACCCTTATGCCAAAAAACTCTATGTTAGCATATATATATAGGTATCGCTACATATGAAACGGTATTAGATATTCACAAAGCATACGGACTGTTAAATGAAGCTCCCAGCATAAAACGGAAATTGTGTTTACGAAAAAGATGGCTGTTCTTTTTGAGTATTCTCTACTCTTTCATTCAAAATAAATCTTTAAAAAAACATTTAAAGAAGAGCATGGTTTTATAAATTAATCATAGCAAGGTTCTGTAAGGTTTTTTCATGTTTTATTTTCAGTTTTGATTATATTATTGTTGCCAGACATGTTTTATAGCTAGCATCATAAAAAGCCAACCACCACTAACAACTAGCTAGCTAGCTAGGAATATATATATATATGTAGCCATGTTCTTTATACCTAGCTAAGTCTCCAGTTTATATTTAAGTGACTAGCTATTAGCTGCTGTAGCTAGCTAATGCTAGCTTTAAACTAAAGATTCCCAGTATATATATTCCCACAAAACACATCAAACGTTATTAACCCTGAAAATTTTAAACAATTTTCCTGGTTTTTTTTTGGTTTGCGAAGTTCTTTTCCTCCAAAAATTCTGAAAATAAAGTTCAGAAATTACTTATTTTTAAAATGTAAATTTAATTTGTTTCAAATTGTGGGCAAAAACCTTAATCAGCATGCTAAAAGAACTGACTTTTCTTAATTTAGAATTACTAAACACAATCATTTTCTTACATTTAGTGTAAACTTTTGTGCGTATGGCTTATATTTAATACACCAAAAGAGCTACTTTGTTGATTTCAATTTTATACTCTTTGTAAGCTATTTTTTTCTTCTTTTTGACATTTCTGTTTTACCACTCAATTTTTACATTTTATAAGTTATTTGGAACAGAATGGTATGAAATAGACCAAAATACCTGATCTTAGTTGTTTTTAATTTACAGGCTGTGTCTGTGAAACTTTAAGGGGAACATTTGGTGGAAGACAATGGCATGACATATACTGATAGAACTGTTTTTTGTTGTGTTAGATGTTATATCTGAACCTTTTTGACATTTTATGTTAATTTTGCGAGGAAGGACCATATATATATACACAGAAGAAGAATTCAATTTTACACCTTGCAAGCTTTGTATAAATTCTTACTGGGGAGGACTCCGTGCAATATATCGAAATGACTGATCCTTCTCGATTTAAATTTGATGTGTTCTAAATCGTATATAGTTTTGGAAATTTTGTGTAAGATTTAATGGGTAAGGGCTAGATGCAATATGTCAAAAAAACTTTTTTTGTTGAATCAGAAGCACTCCCTACAACCATTCTTTTTTTTACAGTTTGTGAAGCTTTTGTGAGGAAATAGTGTATGCAATATTATCGAAATAACTGATTTTTGTTGCAAACTGTTTTTCTTTGGCATTTTGGATTAAAATATTGTTTTAGAGGGCATATGCAGTAGATATATGTACTGAAATAGTTAAATTTTGCAAACTTTGATTTTGTTGTTACCTCTCATTTTTTACATTTTGATTAAACTTTTGTGGGAGACCGTCGGTATGCGAAGGACCAAAATAAGAGATTTTAGTATTATTTAGAATTTGTATTTTGTGTTGCAAAATTGGTGCAAAAATTGACATAAAATGAACTTATATATAGAATGATTGCTGTTGTTTAACATGACTCATTATGACTTATATATATATTTTATGAAAATTTGTGACAGAATATTATGTGAGATTTGAAATTTTGTTTACTTTATTGATGGTAAAACAGCATGCAAATTGCTAAAAGGACTTTATTAATTTTAGATTTAAACACCGTTTTTTTGTTGGCATTTTGTCTAAAGTTTGGTGAGGAAGGACTGTATGCAATATATCAAATAATGTTTTATTGCATTATTTGTCCTTGCAAATCCCTTTTTTTACACCTTAGATAAAAAATTCTGTCAGAGGCACAATTTATTGTTTATTATTAATTTATTGTTTCACACTGTGTGTCAACCTTTGGCAGGGTTTGCAATAAACTAACTGATTTTAACATATACAATGAGAGAGATTTGTGTTTGACATTGATCAGCTTTTTTGTATATATGTGGCGTTTTAGGTGATTTAAATTTTATGGGTGAGATGTATGTTGAAATGCTTTTGGAAACTTCTTTCCGAATAATTTTCGCATTTGTCAGATGGTCAGAGCAAGTAATTTTAGTAGATTTAGATTTTAAATGTCACATAAATACTGCAGTTGTTGAAAACCTTTAATTTTTTTGGTCATTTATATAATAATGCAGATGTAAGATGCGCACTGCTGTATTGTTTGTTTTTTGATGGACATATATCTGCTACATAAATTAAATGGAATACAGTGGATTCTTCCACGGGAAACATCTAGTATATATTATTAACCATATACGCCTTAGCAATACTTTTAAGCACAACATCTCACTCAGAACCAATCATACATTTTTTTAAAAAATATACAACTTCCTAGACAACTTTCCAAGGTTATTTGTATCCTGTTTTTTTTTTCACGAAAGATAAGCATTACCAAAACATTTGAACTAAACCAAAAAGTGTTGTACATAAACAATGTCAATGCAGAAAATGTATCAATACAGTAAAATAATCAAAGACTTACTTACAAGCGGCGGCGAATCTTTAGAGTTAAAAAGAGTCCAATTTGCAGGAATTTCCTTCTTTTCTGGGTATATTAAATCAATTCCAGAACGTATTGACTTGCAGTGTTTCAAAACTTTGTTTTGTTTGTCGTTTAAGAAAAAATCGGAGGTATTACGAACGGCAACAATCCTGGTTTCATATGTATTATGTCCAAAAATCGTACAATCTGACGAATCTTAACGAAAATATGAAGCATCGTGTTACATTTGCGCTACGAAAAAAAAAGAACTTCATACAACTGTTGTGCTTACCGAAAAATTTTAGGATGTCACTCCTGTTTTTACATTGGATTATTCCTTTTATAACAATTGCAGTTTCATATTCCGTGATACACACACATTTTTCGTTAATCCATTTTTTAGTATTATCTTCCGCACAGTCATCGAAGCTAATGCCTGTAATGACATCTCCACCCAATTTTCGTTCAATGAATAACATTTCAGTATATGACAAAACTAAAAGCACGCATAAATATTTATAAACCATTTTATGTATCTTCTTGATAGAAGTGATATCATAGTTGTAAAATACAAGCTACTGTCCAACAACATGGGCAACTAAAAAGTATCGCGGTTTGAAAGAATCATTAAACATTTTTAATGGCATTTTTATGAACTGTAGTTATTAAAGTAATTACTTTAAACCGACAAACGACACGATGAAACGTCATATCACATTCATCATTGGTTATGTAATCATGTGGTCCTGTTTTTGCCACTACCTTTTAATGATAGCAGAAAATGCATTAAAACGTCTTTTCTACACCAATAGGGATATGTTTCTTCTTTCAAGGCTGTGAGACAGTATAAATGAGAGATTGGCAATGAGCTCAAAAAGAAGAGGCCCATAATAGCCAGCATTAATTTTGCAGTTACGCAGTAAAATGTAATAACAGTTAAAAAAAAATTCTGCTGACATAGTTTTAAAAGTCTTGTAATCAATTTGTCAAAGCAGTTCCAATCATGTGTCATTTTTTTTTTTTTAGATAAATAGAGATAGTTATTTGGACATTCAACATTTACTATCGTATTTGTATGTCGTATGATCAACTGCTACTTGCTTATTGTATTCATTATTTTAGGCACATAGTTGTATTTTGAGCAATTTACAAGCTTCTGATGACGTCACTGCTATTTTGTTCTTGTTTGACATACTATAAATGCGCCTAGTTTGATGGAATTTAGAAAAGCTGATCACAAGTTGTGGTGGAGGGAGGCGGAATCCCCCCATATTTATAGGCCTCAAAATAGTCCAGTATATTTGGAATTAAGTGCAACTTACAAAGTGTGTTTTTATGTTTGAAACCAACGCGATGGCTTCGATCACGCATGTTACCAGTTGTCACTGTTGCTTGAAAAATTATCTGGTTTGCCAGATATGAAAGATGTAGTTGCTTTTTTATGATCCAGAATACAAATTAGGAAGATTGGGTTTTATAACAATATTAATATTACTAGTTATTTAAACCCGTGGAATAATCCACTTAAATTTGTTGTGCTTCTTATCACAAAAAAGTTTGTTGATAGTTTTATTAAGAAGGCTGAAAAAGAAACGTTTTAAGCGAAATCCCGTGGAGTTATCCACTCATAAACATTTAAAATTTATTCTATGTTTCTTATCACAAAATCATTTGTTGTCAGTTTCATTTGAAAGACGCAACACTTTTGACCGAAATTGACAACTATAATAACAACGTTAATTACCTGTGACTTTACTCGTATAACAATTTATAACAAAGCTCCCGTTAAGGTAAATTTAATTTCGCATGCAATAAAATTCCTAACTAATGAAATCACTTTATTTTATCACATGATTTGTTTTAGCCTAGCATTGCTCTTTTCGTCAAAACATTTTGTTGTTAATTCCATTTAAGCGGGAATAGATAAAACCAATATTAAGGGAATAATAAAAATTAATTACCTGTGACTTTTGTGTAATAAAGTTTTACATCATTACACAAAAGTTTTTATGAGAACAATAAAATAAATTAACCATGACTTTCTTAAAACAAAAATTTTAAATCAATTTGAAAAAGCACACAAAAGACAGAATAAAAATAAAGTTTAGCAAAAGTGACATGTTACCGCAGCTGTTTCTTTAGTAAAAACAATACATCCACTTTGCCTGTCACAGAGACACGGAACTGGCGTATTATTATATAGATAAATATTATAAATCAGTCAAAAAGTGAGTTGACCAGGGCCAAGCAGAAATCTAATTTTTTAATTAATTTAAAGCGAAGCAAGTAGCTAATTTGTTTACAGAAATATGAACAAGGAAATGTAAATAAGATTTTTAATTTATATTTAGAAAGTTTATGGATAGAATCTGTTTTTAGTCAGAGTCTTTTGGTGTAGTGT
The DNA here is from genome assembly GCF_029227915.1 of Hydractinia symbiolongicarpus. Classification (NCBI taxonomy): domain Eukaryota; kingdom Metazoa; phylum Cnidaria; class Hydrozoa; order Anthoathecata; family Hydractiniidae; genus Hydractinia; species Hydractinia symbiolongicarpus. The sequence goes on from NC_079881.1 coordinate 21,913,685, forward strand.
GAGATATCTTTTCTACGGGATGAAAATGAGTTTCAACTTTTCTTATTACAGAAAAAAAATGAAATGGACAATAAGTAGCTATAATGAGTATCTATCATTTTTAAGATTATATTACAACGTTATGTTCTACGCTTTCAACCATGTCTCTCTCCAGTGACATGTAAATACAAGTTTCTTGAGACAAACATTTTTGTTGTTCTTGAAGAAAATGTTTCTGTGTTATCTATTTTTGTTTATTTTTGCATAAACAGGACGTTTCGCTGCAAGATATTCTTCTAACTTTTCTTGAGCATATATTGCATCATCATATTCTGGTTCTGTTTCAACGTATATTGGTTCAGGTTGGTCTTTTTGGAGTCGTTCTTTAGTTTTCGGAATTTCATAAACGGGTGAATATGTCGCCTATGGAAAGAAAGTTAAAAAAAAGACTGAAAACTCTCTAGAAAATCGCAAGATTTGGTGCAGTAAGAAAGTACACCCTAAGTACTTAAAAGTGATACCATTATGTCTTTGTGAGAATAATTTCTACAAAGCATTCGTTCTTTTATGTCCCTCTACTAGTAAAGTAGCTTGCTAAGCAGGAAAAGTGTTTAAATACGAACTTAAGAATGGTAAAGAATACCAAAAATACATATTTGAAAAGAAAAAATTGTAGTAACTACCATCAGTGTGAGAGATTTCGACGAATATGATTGAGTTTACAATGGTGGTGGTTTATAGTATTCAGAGCTAGACTTAAGTGAAGGCAAAACTTACTCAGTTATTTGTCACTTACTGCAGCTAACTTGGTAACAAATTATTAAAATACAACTTACTGTTTGGTTTGTTGTATCAGTGCATATCATGTGGTCTAAAAGATTATACACAATGTATATATTACGATGATCATTGTAGTATATGGCAATAATTTTCGCAAAGCCTTTTTTAGGCGTACAGTTCTTTCTTATTATTCAATGACTCGAAAAATTCCAGGCGAGAATTCAATTTAGCAAGCGCCTGGAAATACTTAAATATTACCGTTCAAGTACCTTTAAACAAATTTCAAATGTTTATTTTCTCTCAAGTTGGAGCGTTTTTTTTCATATATTTTGACTTAAATCTTTAACTCTGTAATGGGGACCTTTCTTCAAATTCTTTAACGTATATCAATAAAATGAGATGATGTGGACTTAAGTGTTTGTAAAATAGGGACCACCAAAATTGTGGAAATAACTAGTAGTGAAAATTTTGAAAACATATTATTAGAAATTGACTGTATATAAACAAATGTGCAAAGTATAGGAATTATAAAAAAGATTAACGGTCACATTAAAAAAATAGTCTTAGATTTGCTTCGTTTCTACGTTCTTACTTACTTGCAGCGGCTGAAGTGAAACATTCATAACGTGGGTTTTCCATCTCCAATGGTTTTGACTTGTTCTTAGTCTTTAGTGAACATAAAAAGAATGACAAGAATAATTGGATAACGTTCATTAGATAAACTAAAATATGTACTAACAATATTTATTTACCTTTGTTTTTTTATGCCGTCTAAAAAAGAAAAAAATATTTTAGGTTTTAAAGTTCTTGTATCAAAATTGAAACAAAACACAAACAAAAATTATCCCATGTTTTGATCGATCCAATACCCTTGTATATATAAGTGTATTTCTCGAGTTATAACACTACACATGTTTCGTTCAACTGTTACTTGGATTACGTAGAAAAAGGTGTTGAAAAGATTCTATCAGTTTTTAAATACTAACTTTACTTCTGCTTAATATTTTGACTATAATGAATGATATAATTTCTTTAGAATAATTCTTTTTATCTGTTATATAGTATTATAGCAAACTATCCGTGATCTCGTATTTTCTAGTTCTTACATATTTCATGCTATTTTTCTCAATTTAGGCTTAATATTTTTGTTGTTATTTAGTTGAAACACTGTGTGTGGATGCACTGGAAACCAAAGAATAGAGCAAAAGTTAAGTCCTCGTGCTAATGTATAGGTTAACGACACTTATATAATTGACTGGATTATGAGTTATTCGGTGTTACCTTGTTATAACCGCGATACCCAATACCACAAGAATGAGAATCAATGCTGCGATTACTATACCAACTAATAATGGTATGTCAATGAAGGTGCTGTTGTGTTCACCTTGCATTGAAGTTAAGTTTGTTGTTGTTGATACGTCTGTTTTTATTGATGATAATCTACTTGATGTTTTTTGTTTTGGTACTGTTATTGTTGTTGTCGTTGCTTTTATTGCTGTTGTGGTTGTTGTTGTTGGTGTTGTGGTAGTTGTGGTTGTTGTTGTTGTTGTGGTTGTTATTGTTGTTTTTGTTATTGTTGTTGTTGCTGTTGTTTTTGTTGTTGATTGCTTTGCTGCTTCGTCAATATATACTGAAAATAGACACACACACAGAGAGAATCGTGACAATGTGCGATAGACAGAGAGAGAGAACATTGTGACAACGTGAAATGTGCAGAGAGAGAACATTGTGACAACGTGCAATGTGCAGAGAGAGAGAAAATTGTGACAACGTGCAATAGACACACAGAGAGAGAACATTGTGATAACGTGCAATGTGCAGAGAGAGAACATTGTGACAACATGTAATAGACAGAGAGAGAGAACATTGTGATAACGTGCAATGTGCAGAGAGAGAACATTGTGACAACGTGCAATAGACAGAGAGAGAGAACATTGTGACAACGTGCAATAGACAGAGAGAGAGAACATGGTGACAACGTGCAATAGACACAGAGAGAGAGAACATTGTGACAACATGTAATAGACAGAGAGAGAGAACATTGTGACAACGTGCAATGTGCAGAGAGAGAACATTGTGACAACGTGCAATAGACACAGAGAGAGAAAGAACATGGTGACAACGTGCAATAGACACAGAGAGAGAGAACATTGTGACAACATGTAATAGACAGAGAGAGAGAACATTGTGACAACGTGCAATGTGCAGAGAGAGAACATTGTGACAACGTGCAGTAGACACAGAGAGAGAGAGAACATTGTGACAACGTGCAATAGACACAGAGAGAGAGAGAACATTGTGACAACGTGCAATAGACACAGAGAGAGAGAACATTGTGACAACATGTAATAGACACAGAGAGAGAGAACATTGTGACAACGTGCAATAGACACAGAGAGAGAAAATTGTGACAACGTGCAATAGACACAGAGAGAGAGAACATTGTGACAACGTGCAATAGACACACAGAGAGAGAACATTGTGATAACGTGCAATGTGCAGAGAGAGAACATTGTGACAACGTGCAATATACAGAGAGAGAGAAAATTGTGACAACGTGCAATAGACAGAGAGAGAGAGAACATTGTGACAATGTGCAATAGACGGAGAGAGAGAACATTGTGACAACGTGCAATAGACACAGAGAGAGAACATCGTGATAACGTGCAATGTGTAGAGAGAGAACATTGTGACAACGTGCAATAGACACAGAGAGAGAGAACATTGTGACAACGTGCAATAGACACACAGAGAGAGAACATTGTGACAACGTGCAATGTGCAGAGAGAGAACATTGTGACAATGTGCAATAGACACACAGAGAGAGAGAACATTGTGACAACGTGCAATAGACACACAGAGAGAGAGAACATTGTGACAACGTGCAATAGACACACAGAGAGAGAACATTGTGACAACGTGCAATGTGCAGAGAGAGAACATTGTGACAATGTGCAATAGACACACAGAGAGAGAGAACATTGTGACAACGTGCAATAGGATTTTAAATGTTAGGAATCAAGGAAGGAATCGTCACCTTCCATACATCTTTCAGAATCAGTTCAATCAATAAATTTATTTTAGACAGTACCTTCTCCGGTAAATTTTGCAACAACACATATTCCATTGCACACGTTGTTAAGCCTAAACAAATAACCAGCATATTTTTTCTTGTTCCAGTTTTCGATTTGTATCTATTTTAGAAAATATGAAAATTAATATTTAATAATAATTAATAATAATTTTATGTCACATTAACCTAGCTCTATAGAAAGTTCTTTTAATTCTTGTAAAATCTCACGAAAACTAAAGCATGCCTCTATTTGCACAACGTCTGTCTAGCTGTTAGACGGTTAATTAAACAAATCAAAAATGAAAATGATATTGTCGGTCCAAAGCCCTTGAAACATTAGTCAGTAATTAAAAATAACTAGTCGTTAGCCCGTGGAAAAATCCACGGGTTCGCCCGTCCTTTTTATACCCCATTACGTGCGTCTCGCTACCTGCGCAGCTAAGGTACCATTTTGCGTCACAGACAGACGGACGGAGGGACGGACAGAAGTATATGGGTATTATAATATAAATTATATTTGGCTTCGATCGATCAAAGAAGCTCGTGGGTTTATTAATAGTAATAGTAATATCACAATTTAATTACCAGCGCTCTGGAACGTTATAACTGATAGCTATTTTCAACAGGTTTATACGGGAAATCCGCTACGCTGATTGGCTAAAAAGCCTTCACTACGGATTTTATACAGCACGGTATAGCTTTTACCTCATAGCAACCAAAATGGTTACTATAAATGTAAACAAATAACTTCTCTTACAGTAAATCCACAACCTCGCATCACACCACCAGGAATACAGCAAGGAATGTTGATAATTTTTAATCCACTGTGTTTTTAATATCAACATTTATCGCAACAGTGAGAAACAAGCAAAACGACGTCGAATTCAAAAAACGTTTAGGGTGGTTACTATAAAATAAGTTATAATGGAAAGGACTGTCTTTTCGATATAAATATATTTTGACGCTCAACGATAAACCAAATAGCTGAATAGCGAGCACTCCTACAAGCGCCTTTTCGGTCGCGTATGTTTCTCAAGGGTCACGTGCATGGATGGTAGCACCGACAATTATGGAGCTTGACTCGTCCTCCAAGGACAAAAGTCTTGCGACAAAAAGGCTATAAGAGGGCGAAGCCGTCAGTTTCTCAGCAGAATAACTGAAGAGCAGAATATTGATTTGGGAAGCGGGAGGTACCAGCATTAGGTCGTACTAATACCAGAAGCGATAGAAGAAGTATGGGTGTTTTGGTCTTGAGAAATCTTCATTCTCCTGGTTTCCGAAGTTAAATTGCAAAAAACTTGTTTAAAGATTATTTCATGGACATTCTTTACTTGTGGATTGACAAAAGGTGTACGCCAGCAATATTTTGACCTGAAAAGAACCAAACAACTAAGACCTTAAGTCTAATTGATGACGAGTCTAATTGATGACGAGTTCACTTTGGAGGGTGCGTCGTTAAGACAGCTTTCTGAACGCTTGTGGAACACCACATTTAACATTCAGAACTGTCATATATTGTCTTAGGACGCCCTAAAGTATCATCTAGCAATTGGAAAGAATTAAATATCGACGGAGGGGTAGAAAAGCTGTCTAAAAATGCAAAAATGGTTGCTATGGGCGTTGCTATGCAGTTATAATTGCGGTTGGTTGAAAAAAGTGCCGGATTGCGCAATAAAAACTGAAATTTGTCATAGACACAACTTACCACGGTATCCAAAGATAAATTTGCTGTCTGAAAACGGGTTAAACAAAATTATTGAAATTCGGCCATTTATTTCCATAGTAACAACCTTAAAAAATCTATATATGGATAGTCGAATGTTTCGGTTGTTTGTGTACATATATTTTGAAAAGTTGATACAATGAAATTCAAATCGAACGTTTTCTTTATCAAAACCTGTTTCTTTTTATTCTCGTTACAAGTAAATCTTTAGAAAATAATCCTGGTTTTTACAAGCTCAAACATAATAACTATCAGTTAATAAAAACTATACTTTTGACCTCGGGCTGGTGATATTTCTCGGCATAGATAAAGCAGTTTATATTGTCTTAAATATTGATCTTTAGTGTCGATGGATGGTTGCAACTTGGAGGAAAAAAGGTAGCAATAACATAACGTTGTGTGTGTCTATTCTGAATTTTTACCTTTTAACTGTTTCTATCTGTTTTACTATTTTACTTTTAGCCTGAAGATGATATAAGTATATCAAAAAATATCACAAATATAGGACGTCGTTGTTAGCTTGACCTGTCGTCAACGCTACAATGTTTTTGCCTTGACTTTATTTACCTTTATTTTACCGAGACTTCCCCAACATGATTTATTTAACGATTTTTCTTATAATAATACAGAAGCTTTAAGTAAGAGGATTGAGGCTCAGCGAAAAAATGTAAAGGGATCTTGAGTAATATCGAGGATAACAAGGCCTAAGGACGAGGTTGTCGCAGGAAAAAATTTTTGCTTTACTAAAATCACCGCGGAATATTAATACTTACCTTTCACGGTCAAACCTTTTAAGAAGTTTCCGCGGAAAAAACTTTTGCGTTTTACGAACGTCAGCGCATAAACAAAAAAAAATTAAATCAATTAATTAGACTACCGTGTTGAATGCTAAACTTTCTTTCTTTAAGGTATTTTTGAGTCTGATTTAGGCAACCTGTGTATAAATTTTCGAAAAATAATCCCTCGAATGTGAAAGAAGAAAGATTTCTAACGCTTAAATATCTTACTAATGCCTTGTTTCATTAGTTTCGTGAAGAGTTTCCGACTGCAAAAATAACTTAATTTTTATATATTTAAACCTCTCAATTGCAAAAATATTTTCCGCACAATGTCCCTTTTTATACGACTTGTAAAACTTTCCCTGGATTTAAAAACTGCGTTATACCTCTCAGAAGACTGCGATCATACATATCATGTCTCTGAGAGCTACCCGATAAACTGCTTGATATACTTTTATGAAGGACATTTTTCTTATTTTTAAAAACTTTTATTTTAAAAAAGACCCATCAGAAAACACAATGTTAAAAATCTAGAAGTTGTAAGATTTAAAACAACTACGTTTGCGCTCTTTGGGGCCAAAAATTTGGAACGATTCACCGTTTCGTATCAAAATCACTAAAAATTAAATTGATTTTAAGAAAAATATTAAACTCTGGAATGGCAAGTTTTGTCTTTGCAACTTGTATAAAAAATAGTTCCGTGTAAATAAATTTACTTATTACATACGCATTCTCTTTTATAGTCGGTTTTGATTAGTTGTTGTATTTATTAAAAACTAATGTATATTATATATCTGACTTTAAACTAATTAAACCAAAAAAAACAAAAATTTTAACGGTAGAAATTTCCGCGGGCAGAATCTTTTGAGTGAGAATAACAAATTTCGCAAAGTTAATTTTCGCGAATTCTCATCTGGAAGAAATTTTATAGAAAAAACTTTTGCCAATTTTCCAAAATCTTCATTTTTGGGAACAAAAACTTTCGCAAATGACAACGGGGAGGCTTATTTTTAATTTTGTGATGACACTTCCTCCGTTAACTAAAAAAGAAAATCAAGAGGAAGAAAAAAAGTCAACTTCAGATCAAGATTCTGGAAATGGGAGTAGAGATACTCGTGAAATGTTTCTGAGCGGCAAAAAGAGAAGAGAGTCCAGCAGGAAAATTGTATTGTTATCAAGTAATTCTTGATATAAGAAAACAATCAAATATTATATAGAAAAAAATCAGCAAACCACTGTCTCACTTTTCTCTTAGCTTTTTGTCTTGAAATTTGAAACTTCTGATACAAAGATATTTAAACCCTTCCGTTTATTGATTTTTAGCTGATTTTTCCACATAGAGTTGGGCTTTGGAGCCATTTTTCAAGCTGGTTATTTTTTTCGTTGTGATTCTATTCTACCCTTGTCCTCAAAGCCCTCGTTATTTAAGAGTTTTCGGCTTTTAAAACTTTAAAAAAACTTGTCGTAGGCTCATTTAAACTTGATCAAACTTGACACACTTATAGTATGTCACAAAACGAACAATATGGCGTCTATCTATCTATCTATCTATCTATCTATCTATCTATCTATCTATCTATCTATCTATCTATCTATCTATCTATCTATCTATCTATCTATCTATCTATCTATCTATCTATCTATCTATCTATCTATCTATCTATCTATCTATCTATCTATCTATCTATCTATCTATCTATCTATCTATCTATCTATCTATCTATCTATCTATCTATCTATCTATCTATCTATCTATCTATCTATCTATCTATCTATCTATCTATCTATCTATCTATCTATCTATCTATCTATCTATCTATCTATCTATCTATCTATCTATCTATCTATCTATCTATCTATCTATCTATCTATCTATCTATCTATCTATCTATCTATCTATCTATCTATCTATCTATCTATCTATCTATCTATCTATCTATCTATCTATCTATCTATCTATCTATCTATCTATCTATCTATCTATCTATCTATCGGTTCTAAGGTTTCATAGAGATTTTAAGGGGTAGTTTCGAGTAATAGCCAATATCACAGCCTCTGAGAAGCATGGGACCTGAAATTTTCTCATGCAGGTGTCTAATAGATAAATACAGAAACTTAGTAAGTATTATAGCCATGCAACGGAGCGTTAAGTTATTAAGAAAACACCGCCGGTCATAATATGTTCGAAAAACCCGGACCGAATTGGGTTAAGATTCTGGTCCTGAAACCTCGTGAAACAAGTAGATTATTTGGCGGTCGTCGAAGCTTGAGTTAAGTATGCAATTTTTCAGGCAAAATAAAGTTGTGTTCTCAGGTTTCGATATATTATCTATATCTGCAAAGCTCAACTTATTTTTGGTGGAGAGGCAACTTTGAAGTTGTTGGTAATTGTTGTGACGATAAAAAGAATCCTCTCATTCAACTGTTGTTTTCTTGATCATATTTACATATATTCTTGGAACCACTCAACATTGCAACATAAATGAAACTAATGAATCACTACAACCAAAAAAATAAGAAATTTACTAACGTGTGGATGACGTTGTGGGCGATAATACCAAGTAACAGGAATAACTTTCTTCTTTGGATATATTAAATCAATTCCAGATCTAGCTGACCGCAAACAGTTTTGCAATTTCTTTGGTTCATCTTTTAAGAAGAAAGTCTCTTGAACCATAGAAATTTTGGTTTTAGATGTATAGTATCCAAAAATTGTGCATCTTGACGAATCTAAACGGACGTACTGCAACATTTAAACCATAGATGACTTAATAGTTCCGCCCAATGTAACCACTGCATGATCAGCTTTGTTACATTTTAAATATTACATTTAAAAGAAAACTCTTGTTTTACGAAAATACAAAATGTCATGTCGTAACAATACTTACCGAATAATTTTAATATGTCACTTCGTTTTTTACATTTAACTTTTCCCTTCTCAACAACTGCTGTTTCATATCCACTTTTACACTTGCAATAACCGTAACCGTAACCCCATTTCCATTGTGTATTCTCACGTTCTAGACATTCATCGCGACTAATATCTGCTATGATGTCTCCACGGAAATTCCTTTGAATGTATAACACTTCAACACATGTGACAGTTAGCAAAACACCAAATATGCGGTTGTAAAACATTTTATAGTATTTTTTGTCGTAAGAAACACAAGCCACAAACCAAGAAAATAAACAAACTGAAAGTATCACAGCTTAATATTTAGCCATTAACTTTTATGATAAATTTTTTATGAACTTTCAATCTCTTATAATAATACGGAGCTTCTGTCTGTGACTTTTGCGAAGTGGATAAAATTTCTTTGATAAAGTCTATAAAACATCGCCTATAAATTTGTTCTGTAAATTAGCAAACTTTGACGTTAAAGCAATATTGACGTCAAAGGAAAGTATATTAAGATTAGTAAAGCCAATGCATTGCACTTTGAAAATTAAGGCTTAATAACTTGGAAACGGGTGGAAATAACTGACGTCATCTCCTGCGTGGGTAACTAGGGACCACCTGGGACCAAGTTGGGTAAGTTTTCCAAACCTGGGTCACCAAATCCGTTTCGGAATAGACGGGTAAATGACATCATAAAAAAACCTTTAAGCCCTAATATCTCTGCATCCGTTTGTCTCAAGTACACGATCCTATACATTTTCTTTATCAGCGTTTCAAGATCTATACGATGAAGGCAATAGGTACACAAATTTCTTGAAAATAAATTTTTGGGTTTGACAGGCCATTGCTGACGTCAACAAAATTTTTAACACCTTATATCTCCTTAGGCTTTTGTCGAATACATATGATCCTATACATTATTGTGATCAGCGTTTTAACCTTTACACGTTATAGGCAACGAATAAACTAAACTTGGCCAATTTTTTTGTACCTGCACTGTTGACGTCAGCAAAAAATCTGAAACAACCTATTTTTCCATTGTCCTTCTGCCTAAGTGGATTTCTCCACGGGCTTTATCGACTAGTATTAAAATAAGTTAGCTGATAAGAAATCTTTTGACATCAATAGTTATCGGCTTAAAGAATTGTAAGAGTAATAATAATACTTCAAATAATGAAGAGCATGCCATCATTATTATATTGTTTCTTTATATACTGTCATGAACAAATGCTAAGAAGCAAAGTTAAATAAAAACTAAAAAATGCCGTACAAACCTTTCCATACACCTCTTGTCGATGGAGTTAATTGTTAAATTACAGCATACAATTGGGGAGAGGAAGGGAGGGTAGATATTACGCTTTTATAAAGAGAGAGAACAGTGGTGTGAACACTCGGAAAAAAACAGCATAGAATTCAATTTTAATTTCCTTAAATTATGATCTGCTGCAATTGAAGACAGAAAAAAATCACTTATAATATCGACTTTGTCTTTAGTCTTTTATTTTAACATTTTCTCATTTTTTTTAAACCAAAGGCTGGAAAAAGTTCTTAGAATGAGGTTTATTTTTAACAATAAAATAATTATTTAGACTTTATTTAGAAATCTGTCGTTCTTTCGTTCGTTCATTTACAAGAATTGTTCATTTTCACTCTCCAATGATGTAGTTGTTAGGAATCAAGTATTTTTTTTCTTTTGAGGTATAGATCACTGCTGATGACACATTTGGCCAGATAATAGTGTAAATAATTTGGCGTAAAAGTTTTGGGTCAAAAATTTTAATTAAGGGAAGATATTGAGACATGTTTGTTGAGCAAAAAAGCTCTATCTATTTTTCATTATTTGTTTACAATCTTAATATTTTTTCGGCATCTTACAAGTAAGTAGATGCTGGAAATTTGAAGTATATAAAAATTACTCAACAATATCGGAGTATTTTTCGTCGTCTTCTCTCATATCAAAAAGACAGAAAACCATGGGGATAAGGGTGATTGAATACTTTCATTTCTTTAATTAATAATTGGAGGAAATAAATTATTCTATTTTCACAATTTTTATTTCGCGATAAAAATTAGAGGAAAATTCGACCTTGTCGCACTCACTAAATGAAAGAAAAACAAAGAATAGTGAAAAGAGGTTTGCGTTAAAAATTAAAGGACATTAAATTAAGTAAATTTCGAAAAAAAGAGTATTAATTACGTTACGGACGTTAAGGACACGATAAATTAGGAAAATTACGGTAGTCAATGTATGCATACTTAGATGAGTTTCAAGCTAATAATTTTAATCTGAAGTTATGTTGCTGGATTTTAATGAAATTGGGTATCAGGGTGTGTGACCATGGCTAAATAGTAAGTTAACCAGGTAATATGGGCTATACTTGCACGATCCCATATAAAAAGGGAAAATTGCGTACGGACCTGACCTGTTTTGGACCCGTTGTGTACAATCCCTCCAGATGTTTGGTTTAACAGCTGATGTTTCGACTGCCAGGTAATAGCTGCTCTGCCGGTTGCGTAATATCTGTTCTGCGAATTTCTGTTTGTGACATTAACGATTATGATGTTAGCGCTCAGTCGGACCTTGGAGAAAAGAATACGGAAGGAGAAACAACTCTTTTAATTCTATTGAAACACTGCGTGAGGTTCTAGCAGGTGTCTGTATAGAAACTTAATTTGAAATTTTGGCGGTTGTGTGACTAAATTATTCGTGAATAACAATTCGCAACTATGATTGGTTATAAAAACAATTAGATAATTTGATGATGAGTTTGATAATATTATCAAAACAAGAAGCCATATTGAAATCGGTAAAATTTCTTTTGTTCTTATGTTAACATAATTAGCGAAGAAGCACATGCTCGACACTTTTGTAAACAAAAAGAAAAAGTTTATATCTCGTTTTAAAACGACGTTCTGTTATAAAAAGTTATTTCTTTAGTTAGAATAAACAATAATCCAGCACACATTTTGTCGGCACTCATCCGGCGCATATCTATCTATATTGTTTTTCATGATCAAAGTGGTATACTCAAGCCTGCAAAAATAGGTTAATATCATGGTTAAACGCTTATTTCCAAACGTATTGTTGAACTTTTTAGCAGCAATGTTCACCGTCTTATATTAGGCACACTTTCCATACAATAATCACGTGCCTGCAGCGTGTTACAGTCAGATTTCAATAGAAAAAAGTTAGCCCCTATTAAAGGAGAAAATGGAATTTGATCATTTTTTTGCGAAAAAGACTGGGTCGAGCACCTCACGCACTGATTCTTTTGAAATTAAAAACAATAGCGCGTAAACACCCCTATCGAGAAGGATTATTTTATGACCTGCAAATTTGAAGATCTAAAGTTACTAGAACTGAAAATAAAAGTAAACGCCGTATTTCCCGACTTCCTTGATCACACATTCCCGGTTAAGAAGCGGGCCATCGCTAAGTAATCGTTTTCAGTCGTGGGTAAAAAGACGGCCTTGTTTTCTATGAGCACTGCGGCGGAGTTTGTTAAATTATTTTTGAATTCGAAAAATTAGAGGTAAACAAAAAACAACCATTAGGAATCGTAGGTATATCTCTTTTCTTATGGCCATAATTATGATAATTAATGTTTCTCGTGCGCTTTTCCATTTATTAAGATGAATGTCCAGGTTTATTGCATAATTTTTGGCAAACTCCAAACGGGGAGTGCCTGAAGTGATAAATAATATGAAAGGGTAAAAAGGGAAATTCCGAAAACAAAATGTACAGACAATACCTTCTCACTAAGAAAGCAACTATCTGTTTGAACAAAAAAGCACTATAAAAATTTAAAGCAAAAGAGAAGCGAAGATGTCTTCGAAAACAACGTCAAGTGGCAGCTAGGTGTTGCAAAGAAGCCTGACTTGAGTAAGTTAAAACGTTTAATTTATTTAAAATAAAACAGAAACTTTGATCGATTTATCTTTGAACTTTGTTGATATATATACAAAAAGCATTAGGATGGAAATGGAGCTACACATGTTGCTTAAATTTTGGGTGATCTAGCAAGCACGTGGTCGATTTTGCCGTGCGTTTATGATTGTGTGAATCGTGAAATGAGAAACTAGGGTTAGTGTGCTATTTCAGTAAAACATTTAAACATGTTCGGATTTTCAGTTTTCAATAAAGTTTTCAGGATAATGTTTTTTTATCTATATCTTATTTTTATCTATATAAGTTTTTACAATAAAATAGGAACCTCAAAATGGGCCTTTTTGATATAATGCTAAACCTGGTACATGTTATGGTACATCTTATGAAAAATAAAGGCACTTACAGAGGGAAATAGAGATGTATCAAAGAAGGGATAAAAACACGTCTGCCATTTCTGTGTAAATATATATCTTCGCGAGTTCGACTATGCAACACATAACGACTCGTCTTCGGTATTCCTCCTCTCCTCTATATACACGTAGAAAATACATATACGTTGCTAAATACGCCAGTGAATCTAAGCTGAATACGATATCTATGCTGAATACGATGTCCTGGCACGACGAACCTAGCAATAATGAAAGCACGGGAGCAAGCAAATGCAAGCCAGAGGTAGTTGGACTAGAAAAATCTCATTATTTAGAAGAACAACAAACTGTTTTGGGCAGATTTAAAAGCGTATTTTAATAACTGATAACATCAACTTTTCTATGCAATGATGTCTTTTCACGTTTTTATAACTTGTTTTGTTAAAGAAAAGAAAAAAGGAAAGAAAGTTACAAAACCTTCTCCTAAACTTTTTATAATTCTTTATTTAATAAATACTTTGCTTTACTTCAAGGCAAATGTTTCTGTGTTATCTATTTTGTTTATTTTTGCATAAACAGGACGTTTTGCTGCAAGATATTCTTCTAACTTTTCCTGAGCATATATTGCATCATCGTATTCTGGTTCTGTTTCAAAGTATACCGGTTCAGGTTGGTCTTTTTTGGGTAGTTCTTTAGTTTTCGGAATGTCATACATTGGTGAATATGTCGCCTATGAGAGAGGAACGCTTGAAATTTGAAAGTGCTACATTAGTAATACTAACATTGTAAATTCTAATTTTTTTTTATCATCAATTAAAAAACTATTTACATTTAACTACAAGATGTTTCACATTTCACATTTTATTTTTTATTGTTATTTTATAAGAATGCAGATTCTAACAAAAGGAAACTTGGACCCTTAAACAGTTTACAAGCATTTACTGCAATTGTAGACTAGTTAAGCAAGTTTTAATGCTGAAACATTTCGATTCTTTCTTGAAAAAATTTCTGTTTTAATAAAATAAATTTTCACGATAATCAACTTCTGGCCTTTTCGCGAAATTTTGCGTTTGCCATTGCCACCGTTTGCGAAAATATGTTATTCTAAATATTTTGTCAATCTCTTCAATCGCGAAATTGTTTTAGCAAAACCTGGGGTAATAAGTTATTATATTTACGTAAATAAATAAATATTTTGCCTCGCTCGCACTTTGTTTAAATGTCTTAACCACAAAATGATTTCCTTTTTTAATGTGCCACTGTGTCACTTGCAGAAGTCGAGAATCGTCAGACTTTGTACCAGGTTTCTGAGAAACCTTATGTAAAGGATAAAGATGATAATTCTTCCAATGAATCTGATTAGGACATAGAAATTTATGTTGATGAAGGACGAAATACCTTACAACTAATTAATAAAAACGTAAAATTGTGCTCAAATAAGAACATTGAACGTGCAAATTATGTCTTTTTAAATCTTAGTAATTTTCCATTTGCGAAAATAAATTCGCGCGAAATTTGTCGAAACATTCCGACTTAGAACTTAAGTTCTCCCGAAATCTTAATAATTGCACAATATCGAATCACAAAATTCCGAAACTTATTTATTACGAAAATTAATCATCGTGAACGTTTCTTAGGTTGGATGAAATGTAAGTATGTAACAAAAACATAAAAAAAACTACAACCAGATAGTTTGGTTATAATAAGATAAATTGAGAAAAAAATTATTAAGAAACCTACCGTCTGATGTATCGTGTCGCTGGATATCAAGCTCTCTAAGAAATAACGCACATAGTATGTATGACTAACATAGTGACCCGACGTTAAACGTCAGATTGGGCCGTTTTGGTACAGTTATATGGTGCGTTGCAAATTCAGTGGACTGCTTACAACTTGATAAAGTATTTAAGATGTTATGTTTTTTAAAATCCGTACGTAGGGAAATGAGCAAAAGGTGATTAAATTATGTCGAAGTGAGAAAATATTACTAGAAACTTCTTGCTGACTTTTTTTGCCTACCATTTTGTTACCAATAAGGTCACTTTTCACAACCTCTGCTGAAGTAAAAGCACAGGCAACATGTCATTAACTAGTCGCAGCAAAATTGATACTAAATATTTATATTTTGCGAAAAAGGTTTATCGTGACAGGGTTGCGTCTTACTACATGTAAACCATGCTGCACGTACGTGTGGAGTCCTTACAGCAATGTGCCGTTTCCCCACTTCGGTTTAAATAAAACCACAGGCAATATCCATTTGTTGCCCTAAACCAGCTAAAACATTGTAATTTTATTTTGAAATGAAAACACATTCCACACCCTGTTGTCACCAAATAGCATTTTCATTTTGCAGAATAAAAAAGTTTTCGTTTAGTTTACATCCTGTCGTTAAAAATTTGTAAAGAAAAATAAACCCTGAGTTGTGCGCGGAATGCCTTTAATTTAATCATTAAACTTTTTCAAATAGCTTGTCCAAAAGTTACAGAAAAAAGGAACTTAGATTTATAGATATGTAGATAATGTTGAATATCATCAATTGGAGTTTTAGCTAGAGGTGGCCAGGTAGCCTTAACTCTAGTTTAACTTAGCAAAAATTAAAGTGATGAAGATAACACAAAAACACACGAAGAAGTGATAATAATAAGGATAGCTAGAATAAAAACCTTGACAGCATAAATGTAGCTAACTAACTGGAGTACTCCTCACCACGATGTGCGTTTATGGCTAACAACTTTATTAAATTTCATGCCTACATACGAAATTAAAATACGAAGTAAAGAGAATAAAGAAGTCAACAACAATACTCCAGAAACATCCAAGTCCTCGTTCAAAATGATGGCGTGTCATTGGTTAACATTTAACCGCCGCGACAACAAAGATATAACAAATCACAAAAAGGTTTAAAGCTGTCGATAGAACAAAATATATTTCGCAGGCTTCTCATTGGTTTATTCATACGCACTGCGAAAGGTTTTTAGAATTTGATGAAAAACGCCGCAAGACGCCATTTTATTTTTAAAGATGGAAGAAGGGGGCGGGGGGGGGGGGGGAGGGGGGGTGCGTTTAGAGAACGTGACCGAATTTTGCTAAACTAACCCCCTGTTTTTTCCACTTTTTCTGATCATTATCGTTTTTGCCCTGACGGACACACAACGCATATACAGGCTAGTTTTTAATAATATTTTTAAACATAAAAAAAATGAAAGCTTTAATTTTAAGACAATTCTTTACGGTTATCTACTTTTAGAGGACTTTGCCAGCCAAATTTCTTTGCTTACATGCTCTTACTTACTTGCAGCTGTTGATATGACATAATCATATTCTGGATTTGCCATCACTGGTGGCTGTGGATTTTTTTTCTCCTTGATCTAGAATGAGAAAATAGAAGTGAGTAGTTGCTAAAAAGGAGGCAGGGACATAACAGATATTTAAGAAACGATGTCATATTTTACCTTTGGTCTTCTACATTGTCTAAAATGTAAAAAACAAAATAACTAACAAGGGAATTATTTTGATGTTCTTTAGTGAATGTTGTACTTTGGGAAAAGAGTGACAACGCTTAGAGCGACCACAACTTATGCATATTTATGGGTTTTATTTTCGTGTAAATCTATTTTAACTTAGCTTGCTAGACCCAAGGCCCTATCTTTTAGTTCTCCTATCTGAAAGTTCCGCAGGGCTCGGGGTGGTAGAGAGCCCTTTTTTAAAATACCTTACCAGAACAAGTGAAATATTTTTAAAATCCACTTTGCTTTAGCTTTTTAATAATACCAATCTGTCTGCGTTTCCCTCTTGTAGAACACTTTCGTTAACATTAATTTGATTTTAACTGCGAGAAGGCTTGGGTTAACCCAAGGACGGCCTGAAACAATTGCCAATTGGGTCTATATGGTAGCGTGTTATTCAAGATTTGATATAAATAAGGTAAACTGCAATGTGGCACAAAACTACGTGAAACAGTTTTATAACCCATATTACTTTAGATTTCGAGGTACCTATCCTTGAGTGTGGTTAGTATTACACATTGTGGGAAAAGGTACAAGCATTAGAGTATTTTATGAGGGCTATATGACAATACTTTGATGTTATTGTTTTACACATTATAAAGCTTATTATTCAAATGATTTGGGCATTCCTTTCAAGTTGTTATTAACTTACCTTATGGCAAATATGATGCTTAATACCACAAGAATGAGAATCAATGCTGCGATTACTATACCAACTAATAATGGTATATCAATGGAGCTGCTGTTGTGTTTGTCAGTCACAAAAGTTGAATTTTTTGTTGTTTTTAGCGCTGTTGTTGTTGTTGTTGTTGTTGTTGTTGTTGTTGTTGTTGTTGTTGTTTTTGTTGTTGTTGTTGTGTTAATAAGTACTACAAAATGAAATAAAAATGAGAAAACACGAATAGGTTTTTACTTTTTTGTTAAGGTTAGAAAGAGAATTTTCAAACAAATACCTGATTTATTAAATTTCGCAACAATGCATATTTCATTACACACACCATTAATTCTGAACAAGTAACCAGAATATTTATGGTCGATACTTTTAAATTTCACCTATGGTGGAAGAAAAGCAACAGCATTTGCCACAAACATTTATGGTTTCCAGATACCTGTTGTATTTTCTTCTTCTTTAATTCCTTTACAAAAGTAATGACACTGACGAAGTTAGTAAAATTTTTCAGAATAAATTTTGCGGGATTGGTAATATTTATTAAGAGATATTAAAATAGCGATACTATTTTTGCAAGAGAAATACTGCTGTACCAGTGAGACACCAAACGGAAATTTTAAAAATTGAATTAAACTAAACGGTTTTACAAAACTGACGGCAAAGCCATGTCTCTTTCCAAGAACTGTAATAGCATGCGAACTGTTGAACAAGATGGAAAGTGAAAAATAATTGATAATACAAATTAATCAGAACTTCACATACACGTCAATACATCTTAGGAACACTCCACTAAAAGAAGGGTAAAATAATACTATTATAAGGTTTAGACTTTCTTATACTTTTTGCAGATGGTTCGCCCCTTTTTTTTCCCACCCTCAAGTGTCGTCGGCCGTAACAGAGACTTAAGAAAAGCGTGTTAATAACAAAGGGTTTGTAACTTCACTTACATACGGATAATCGTTTGAAGAATGAAAAGTCCAGTTCATAGAAATGACTTTTTTTTGTGGATATATTAATTCAATTTTGGTACCGTGTTTCCCTGGACACTTTTCTAATATTTTCTGTTTCTTTTTTAGGACAAAAACACCATCATAACGAACAACAACAATCCTGGTTCCATCTGTATTATGTCCAAATACGGTACAGCGTGAGGAACCTAAATGGGCATAATATTAACATTGTTAAAAGTGATTTCTAAATAGAAGTAAGATACAAACTTGTACTTACCATATGATTTTAAAATTTCACTTCTGTTTTTACATTTAACCTTATTCTCCACAACAATTGCTGTTTCATATCCTCTTTCACATGTACATATATCTTTTTCCCATTCTGTGTTTTCACTAATCTTACATTCATCTTTACTTATATTTGTAATGACATCTCCGTATAATTTTCTTTCTATGAATAACGTCTCAACACATGTGACAGTTAGCAAAACAACAAATATATGTTGGTGGAACATTTTTACAGTCTTTCTTACTAAAGTGACACAAGAGACAAGCAAAGAGAATAAATAAACTGAAAGTAACTAGCACAGTTTTAATTTTGTGGATAAATTTTTAAACCGTTCTTAAAATGACAGTTTTATGAACTTTCGCTATTAAGATAATTACTATAAGCCGATAACGAAACTTCTGACGATAGCTAAGAACATTGATCCGGAGTATGACATCATTTAAGACCCTCATTATCTCGTTATATATTGTCATTAAGAAATGATTTTTTACAAACAATAAAATACAAAATATCGAAGTCTTTCACAGCCTCTCACACTAAATGTTTGTAGTGTCGACGCGTCCTCGACTAGTACTTATGTACTAAGTTATCGTTTACAGATGCTTTCTGATTCCCATATTTACAATATTCTTTCAAATTGATTATTTTCATTTTACTGTAGGCATGTGGCCATAAAACGCCTGTCAAAATTCTCTTTTGCCCCAATTGAATGTTGTGTCTGGTTGTCCAAAAAATGTCGATTTAGTTGGAATATTTGAAACTACATAAATTCAGCAAGAGTAGGGTGCAGTATTAGTAATTGTTTTGACACGGGAAAGGCGTCCCCGATGTCAGCAAGATACAAGATGGACTAGTGACGAGGTTGGGGAAATTATTATATCTTTATAATGAATTAAACCGTTTCAGGATGGGTCCATTTAAGAGGGTGAATTGTGGCCACACTTGCTTTTTGCTCTTTGATTGATTTGAATTCGGGATTTGCTCTGTCACATTTGTTTGCGTGTAAGTTTTCGTATGAAAAAAGCAGAATTTAGATATCCTCAAAGAAAGCTTAGTTTAATAGTTTAGTTAGTTAATGACTTTATTTCAAAAAATGTATTTTTCGAATTTACTTAAATTTTTGAGTTCTTGTTGCTAAGAAATATAGTTGAGTTTTTGACTTTTTGTAGTGATGTGTTGTGGAAAACAAAGATGGACGTTAGAAACAGAAAAAGTTCCTTATATTTTTAAGAAAGTTTATCAGTTCTTGTTACGCATATTTTTTGTCTTTTTGCTCTAGTGTATATTTGTTATTTTTCTATTCTATATTTTTATATTAAACCTCTTTATTTTCTCTATTTTAGTTGCTATGAATTTCACATCCATACTTGTGATTTCATGTCTAAGAGTAGTTCGCAGATCAACTAAAACTTCATACAACTTTTATTGTACATTAATTTACGTTGCAACAACTGAATGAACTTCAAACGTACTGTTGGGTAACAAAAGAAAGTAAGTCAGTACTACAGATAAACCAAGACACTTGTTTTGTATTATAGTGTACAAATAGCGAGGAAGTATGTATAGCGCTATGTAAGTCCTTGCATGCGATTTTATCTTTCACTCTATCCTACTTAGTAACCAATTTTTGGAGTGACTGACTGACAGTTGTCTACAGAAAAAGTGTATTAGCAGTAAAATCTAGAAAAAAATATGTTTTAAGGGAAAATCGTTGAAACTTTCTCTAAACTTAGTCGAAGGCGTTCGAATTTTAGTATGGAAATATGTTGTTTTTATCTGGTGTCGCCATTTTTATTCCTTGTTAATAAAAAAAGTTAATAAAAACAACAGATTTCTTACAAACTTGTCAGCTCTATTGTTTTTATACAAGCAATCTTCTTCTCTGTCTTCAAGCAATTCCAGTTTTGGTGTTTTGTGTTTTTTAACTAGCTTTTATAAAGATTTAGCAAGAACAGTTTTCTTTCTTTCAATGATGATTGTAGCATTGCGCTGGCTAAAAACTTTTCCTCTTCTTTGTTTTCATCGAAGCAACATCTTCACAAAAGGTCACTTTGTTTAAAAGGAAACTTTCATCGCTCTGTTGTTGTAAACAGTACTATCTTCATCGAGCATTAATTGTGCTTTCAACTTATCACCCTCTGTCTTCTTTTTCAAGCAAGATTTCAATTTCTCATTTTCGTCTTCCTTCACCATGGCTATGGCTTTTCAATCATGTTGATCCTCCTCCACAGGGTATCCCTATTCTTTTACACACCTCCACTGGTGTTACAACTTAATCCTTATGTTCATGTAGGATTTAATACGCAATGTAAAGAAACTTTCCATAGATGCATTTCATTGTAAGAAGTATTACTTTCGCTCAGCTTTTTCGCCTTTTCAATATTGGCAAGTATATTTGACATGTCGTCATACGTTATATGACGAACTCGTTCTTCATCATCATATGACGAACTCGTTCTTATTTTTCGTCTAATTAGTTGCTCGTCGCAAACAGTATCTACCTCTTTCAATATCGTCAACATATTCAGGCGACCAATCCTTTTCAACATCTTTATTTATGTTTATTGTAAAACGGACCTCTTGCTTAGAATATTGACATCATAAAATTTGTAACCAACTTTACTAAACGTAAAGTCAATTAGACGAAATTTGCGAGCGTAAAGACACATCAAGCATGAAGAATGCACACTGGTCCTCAGATTTCCGTGCGCATCTGTCCGCCTGCTAGCACGAAGTAACTGAATTAGTCGACGGTAGGTCTAAAATAATGCTGCGCGTAACCATTTCAATCACAATACTACTATTATCATGGAGACTAGTTGTTTCGGGTGTAATATATTTTCAAAAAATAACTTTCCTGCGACTTTAGCTAAAATATAAACACAGTTTACAACCTCATCATAGCAAAAACAGTTGGCCAATATATTTTCATTTTGCAGAATAAGATCCCGTGAAAGTTCAAAAATAATCGTGACACCAGGATGAGCGCTTAGTAAAGATAAACCATGTCACACAGTATCTGGAGTGCTAAATACACCTTTAAAAAATTATTGGAGCTTCGATTTAAATAAGAACACAGGAAACAGTCCGTTTTTAACACAAGGCCGAGCGCTTAGTACAGGTAAACCGTGTTGTATTTCCGTAAATGCATAATCTCCTTTTCCATAAATGTTGCTGTAGATAAACTGTATTTGACTACTTTAACTTTTCAGCCAAAGGTAGTTAAAGAGCTAGCTAGATAGGCACAACCCAAACATAAACATAAATAATGTTGGCTAGGATAAAAAGCTCTTATACTAAACTGAATAAAAACTTTAAAAGAATAAGAATAAATAATGCTGGCTATAGCTAGCTAGCTGGCTTTACCATGATGTTGCCTTGACATCTACGTTTGTAGCCAAAATCTTTGTTTAGGAATCTGATTTGTTGAGGATTTCTTGTGTAAACATACAGAAAATAAACATTTTTATTGAAACAAAGTATTTGTTAAAGAAAACCGCAAAATAAGATCTTCAAACCTGACAAAATCACTTCCAAATCAAAATGGCTTTCGTTAGCGCATTCTAATCGTAGCATGTTTTTCGGTTTTTTTTCGGATTATGCCGTGATTCTGAAATTAAAATTCTTAAAACCAAAACAAAGTGCGTATAGTGCGGGAATTTTCCAAAACAAAGCAACGCGCGACCATTTTGAACACATAGGCTACGGCTATTATTAAAGAGACTAGTTGTTGGCCCGTATATTTATCCGCGGATTCGCCTATCCTTTAGATACCATACTTCATGTCTCTCGTTACTTGTGGTATCATTTAATGCACGAACAGACAGAAGAAAATTGCCTTATATGAGAAACATTGATATATTACACTTAAGCGATTCTTAATAACGGATGGTGCTGTTCAAATTTGCGCAAACTGTTATTTTGTAAGTAAGTAAGCAAGCAACGCAAAGTGTACCGTTCTTGGGGATTGCATTCTAACGGCTTTTCTCTTCCCCCTCTTTGACTGTAACTGTGTCACTAATGGACAAGCTGGTTCGCGGTCAGTAGATGGCTCCAGATGTGCTGACAACTACTTTTAAAAAAGGGGGCCGGAGTGGGGACCCGAACCTAAAAACTTAGTCAACTACAATTACACTATCACCTTTGAACTCTATTAAACATATGGATGAATTACTTGCGCTGCAGTGAACCTATTTGTGAATTTGAGTGTGTTGCTCCTTTTTACCTATAAACGAATGTATGTAGTAAACAGAAGTGTCTCATGAAAGGTACTAATTTCTGTAAAAGTTGTCATATTTTCAATACTTCACTCAGGCTAATCTCTGGATGCTGTAACATACGTAAAAGGATGTTTTGCTGAAATTCTTTTTCTGTTGAACACTGCGATTCGTGTAAATGTTTCTTCACCCTATTCAATCCGGGGGTTTTCAAACATATCATGACCAGGGGGAGGGGGGAGTCCCTTTTTACCTACCTTAATGACTTTTCAAAGGCTTGTCCAAATTTAATTCAACTTCGCATACTTATAGTACGTCACAAAAGGAACAAAATGGCGGCAATATATTTTTACTTGCGTGAGCACATTTTCTGTGACGTCATCGAAAGCTTGAAATTTGTATAAAATGCCACTATCTGCTTAAAATCCATTTAGTTCTAGAGCGAATTTTTACATATCTGTTTGAAGTTTCTGGAAGCTAAATAAATGTTATTTAATATATTTTTCGGTTTTTACATAGATCACATGAAAAGTTGCAAAATTATTGCCTAAAAATCCTTTTTTCTGATTTTAGGGTAAAATCCAAAAAATCAGAAAATCAGATTAATCGCGTGTCCAAAACATGCAAAATGATTCTTCTTGGTAAAACAAAGTTGTGTTGTAAGTTTCAAGTTCTAAGAATAATCCTAACAAAATTTATTATATTTCCCCATTAAAAGAATTTCAAAGATTTTTAGGGGTAGTTTCGAGCAATAGCCAATATCAAAGCCTCTAAAAGATATTGGACCTGAAAATAAAATTTGGGAAGCGGGTGCCTAATAGAGCATTATTAAAACTCAGTAAGTAACCATGCAACATAATATTAAGGAGTTTTGAAAAAAAATGTCAACGTAGGGGGGGATCCGAATAGGGTTTAATTTTATTCGTCAGGTTCAGCGATGCGGTTGATGATCACTACCTACCTTATTTTAATTTAAGGTGCTCTACAATTATTTCAAATTATTGAGTATAACGAACATTATATAATGATGCAAAGGTATCTGGCATGTTTACACAACTATCAAAAACATTAATTGAATATATTCAGTTACCTCACTTATCTCAAGTACATAAATTGGGTTGAAATTAAAAAAAATGTGTTTTTAAAACCATTACAATGAACCCAAAAAACATGCCTGAAATATGATAATTTGAATTCAAAAATGATTTCAATCAAAAAGTATCCCTGAATAGACCAAAGCGTCTCTAAACACTAACAGATTTGTGCAAGAAAATTTTAGTAAAAATTTAACGACATTAAACAGTCATAAAGGGTGACAAAAATTAAAAATAATATTTAGGACATTTAGGATATATTTGTTTTGTTTTGATTTTTATATAAATATCTAAATTTCAGAGCAGGCTGGATGTTTAACACGAAAAACAAAATGTTTCATTTGTACCCTTTCAGAAATAATTGTTTCTAAATTATTGTAGACTAGCATTATTTTCTTCTTATGATCTATAAAGGCTGACTACATTATAAGTTTATGAAACATTTCATAAGCAGCTACATTAAAACAAGGTTGCCAAAATTGTTAGAATTTTGTAAAAAAAGATCTTTTACCAACTATTACATATTGGACAAATCAGATAACAGAAAATTTTGAGAAATAACACACTTTTTTTTCCGATGCGCAAGACATAGGAAATAAGGATGCCTTTCCGTTACCAAGAAAAGTGGCACCTGAAAAAAGATATATTTTCGCGCATGCGTCTGGATGGTAATGTTTAAAAAGATGGTGTCATATTTAAGAAGGTAACGATGCACGTCTCAACACAGAATTCAATGTAATTATGTATAAATCAGAGTAAAAAGTTTATGTCCGTAACGAACAGCTATTTTTTTCTCATTTATAACCAACAATCAGAAAAACAGCTACTTTGAAAAAATCTTTTAAAAATTATTATGGTATCTTCCATCTGCAAATGTCATCTTTTTCGTCGCCTGTTATTATTTATAACGTGACCACCAAAAACATCATGTGATAAGATTCGTTGACTTGTAAGTAGAGTTTTAGTCTGGGTCAAATGAGATGGAATCTAAATCCGCATCATTGAACTAACAGTATGACATTGGTATCAACTAAACCGTGTATGTTGATCTGTTCAACTGTATCTGATGGCTGATGTTATCTGTTTATTGGTTTTAACGCAGGCGAAAACATTAAAGTTAAAAGAAATTTCGACACGCGATGTTGGAGCTGAAACACCACTTTCTATATAGATTCAAATTAATATATAATCTAAAGTCAGACAGGTAACAGTCTAATGACTCAATCAATGGCTAACATGACACAACCGAATGGTAAAGCTCTTGCAAGACACAGCGAGTCACCGAGCGCTACATAGGTCCTCCCAAGTCAGAATAGGAAATCCTGCTCTCCTAGACAGTAAATTCTGTGCGCATAAAAATACGAAATACTTACATATTGTACTGCACAAAAATCCAGTCGGAAAATTTTTTCAGCCAATCAAAATGCTCAAATTCTGTCAAAATATCTCATATTAAAGATATTTGGGCATTTTATCACAACAACAATCAGAAACGGACAGTCCGATTTGTTGATTAACCAACTGACAGAAAAGATAAATTTGATAGGATTAGAAGAGATGTCCAGACAATAATAAAACAGTGGTAAAAAGATTTTTACTCTTTTGTCTTAAATTAATACTTTGTGAAGGATGACTTATTTATTTAACTTTAATAAATTCATCAGAACTCCCCCTTGTTTGCAATCTATACAAACTAATGTAAGATTTCTTTCAAGATTATGGAACATAAAGAATTTTTGCAAGAACAAAGTCGTGACCACCATTAGTGAAAAGGGAGTTATTAAAGTTATTTCATTCAATCGTTTTATTGTCGTACAATCATAAACTTGGTCATAAATTTAACAATATAATAAAAAATTTTGTGATACAAATTTTCCCAATTAAACTACAGAAGTTGTGCAAACTCAGCAATTGCTCAACGAGACAACCGTCTAAGATATCAATCCTATTTCCATGCTGAGCGCTAAGCAGAAATGATCGATTTACTCAGTTATAGACTCTGGCATGACTCGGCCGAGGTTTGAACCCAAGACCTCCCGCACTGAAAGCGAACGCTTTTCAATTCAAACAATAATTAATACGAAACTTCTAATATTACAGCTGCTAAGAATTAAAAACATTACTGTCATCATCGCTCCATGCAATTTCTATGACGCGAATAATAATAAAATTAACATCAAATAATCCGAATTTGTTAACACTCAATGAAATTTTATCGCGCTTGACACAAACATAAGGTGAGGAATATTTTCATCAAGTGCATTGTGGGTGGGAAATGGAAGACAATCAGTTTATTTGTGGAATTTTATGGTACGCTACACATCTGTCATATCTACATATATACAAAGACGTTGATTAAATTTTTAAAACTTGTGTTTATACTAATTGCTATACAAAATCTCGTCACTCATATGTATAAAAAAAAATTTAGCCACACTTTCTAAACCTTTACTTTGACGATGCTGGTATATACTTGTTCAAACTCAAAACACGATGTAGAATTGGTTCATCATAGTTCTGCAGGACAAGCAGTTTTTCTTTTTGCTGCTTCAGTGACTTCTCATATCTTCTTCTCCATTTTCTTAATAGCCTTTTTCGTTGATGTGTTTTTCTCACAATAATGGTTTTTTCGTCCAGATACAATCTTTCTGAATATAGTTCATTGTGAACAGCCTCCTGGCCAAATATAAGATACTTCTTATCGTAGTCTAACTGTTGACATAAACATGGTGAATTTGACCACAGATTAATCATTTCATATCGCTTCATGAATGTTTTTCCTAAAAATATAAATTGGCGCGAGCTCTAATAATTGTGATATTTAAAAACGTCTTTTGAATTTAGAAACTAGAAATCTTCAGATAAATTTAAGTTCACATAGCTGTCTGGAAAGAAGCATATAGTGAATGATGTAGCGGCTATCACTGTTGTTGACTTCTTATAATTTCACGCCTAAATTCTGCAATGTCTAGTCTTAATCCACTAAGCGCTTCAGGCTGGGTAAATTTGTAAAATATTTGACTGGTTGAATATAAGGACTTATCTGTTACTGCTGTTTGGTAGGATGTAAAAGATGTATGGAAAAAATCATTTAATTTTTTTTTATCTCAACTCACCTGATTTGAACACTTTCAAAATTTTGAACCGCAGCTTTAATTTTCCATTAGCTGTTTTCGTTTTAGACATGTATTGTGCCTGGATTGCTAAAACAATAAATGAAACAAAATAAAATAATAATACAGAATTAAAAGGAGATATTTCGTTATATCCTGTTTGGGGTAGTACCAGAGAATAGTTTAAAACTTATGGTTACAAATGTCAACCTGTCTTACCATAATGCGTATCTACAAACTGCTTGTAGCGACGTAATTTGTTCTTTTGTGGACAGGCTGGACACTTTTTCTCTTGCACATCAGTTTGAGAATCAACATACTCTATAAAGAAAAAAAATATGTTCATGTTAACATTAATGTTTTATGCTCTTAAATCTTAAGGAAGCATTTGGTGGCTCTATTTTCTATTTTTAGATTGAAATCACGCGCAAATGATAAAACTTTTTATACCACACCCTTTGTAGTAATTTATAAGCAGGACGATAGCCTATTTCATTTGATAATTGATTTTTAATTTGCTTGTCAACATTTCAAATCCCAAAGTTTGAGGCTAGTTTGGGTAAATAAACTCAATGTGTTCAAATAAGACGGAAGTGTTTATTCGTTTCCGTATTCATCGTTTGGTGTTAACTAGTTAAAATTGATAGAAATAAACTTCTGTGCTTTGCCGAAATATTTTGTAATTTTTAATTTGCACTCAATTATTTCAAGTTTTGTATCGAGAACGGAAATGTCGATATGCTTTATTATTTCCTTCACTTGACATTTTTATGCCACGTGTTGTATTTAAGTTTGGCGTGCTCATGTGAAAACATATTTTCTAAATAATTCCTTTTATTTTTTTATTGTTTTTCTCTGTTTTAATTATGTAACAACATACATTTCTCTCTTTTGATCCGCTCAAGATTTGACGTCACTGTGAAAAGTAAATATTGAGAGATCATTACAATGAATTGTTATCTGTTTCATCTCTGAACGTGTGATGTGTGTTGTTATAAAATCAAATTGGTAGCCAGTAAGAAATACATCAAAATTTGCCTGTTGTTCGTATATCGTATTTGCTCTTTCGTGCATATATATTTCGTGTATTCGTAGCACGACTATTTTGTTTTGTGAGATGTGACATGAAAGTTATTCACTTAACAGACGAATAGTTTAGACTATTTTTGTTGTTGTTTTTTCTTGGAAACCTTATCAAGACATTAAGGTTAGGCGAGACGACAATTTTTATTGCCTCGTTTATTTGAAACATAATCAGGAAGTTTTGTATTAGTTAACTACGAACAGTCGAGCATAAAACATTGGCACAAAATTGAACTTCCAGGTCTTTTAAAAAGGGTATATAAATTGCGGGTTATGTTTACAGGTTTTGATCGAAGTTGAAACCAACATTTAGTTTTTGATAAACCATGAAAAATCGTTGCTTCACATTGCAAAAAAAATTATTCTTTCTTTTTTTTTGACTTCCCAACTTCATACAAAAAAATAATAAAAACAAAGAAAGAAAGTTATTGTCACTTAGGAATAAAAATAGAAAGGACAAGAGCTCGCGTGTCGAGTAATTCTAAACTCGTCTTTGAGAGTGTGCTTTGATGTGGTCTGCTGAAGTGGATTTGTCGTCAAAGAAAATCTTGCAGACGTCTATGTTGAAGATGATGCTTGTCACTGACCTTCACATGATAGAAATCAACTTTAAAGCATTTTTCCTATCCCCCTTTAAACATTGAATGAAAGTTATAGATGTTAGTTGCCACATCATCCCTTCAACCCACCCACCCATCCACCTCTCCACATTTACATTTTTCAGTGAAGAAAATAACGAATCTAAAGTTTTCTTGAACACATTTTCGTGACATCTTTTTTGAGCCAAAAAAACGGGGGTAAAATTTTTTTCGTATTGCGTTAAACTAACCACTGAACGTAATTTGAAATTTAAAAAGTTTCATTAAAAGTCAAACTAATGTTGACATTAAACATAACCTGACCCTCAAAAATGTGATATACGTAAATGAATTATTAATGGTAGACAGAGCTGTGCCCATCCAACGGTAGCATTTTATCTGCTATGGTAACATTTGAACACACAAAGGAAAGTGTTTTCTAGCAACCAATATCTGCAAAGCAACACAGAACAAGCGAGGCGTCTGCCTCAATAAAGAATATTACAAACATCCGATACAAACAATAGAATCCACCAAAAATTTAACTATGTAATTATTACGCGAGCTCTTCTTTTTATTCATAATATGATGAATATTTATTTTTTCTTTTATTATAGAAGCTT
Organism: Hydractinia symbiolongicarpus; assembly: GCF_029227915.1. Lineage (NCBI taxonomy): Eukaryota > Metazoa > Cnidaria > Hydrozoa > Anthoathecata > Hydractiniidae > Hydractinia > Hydractinia symbiolongicarpus. The sequence goes on from NC_079881.1 coordinate 21,943,298, forward strand.
AATCGCGGAATTTTTTTAAATTTTTTTAAGTCATGTTTTGAAATACTTCTGTAGAAGTACATTGTGGTCATCTTTCAAAATAACTGATCTTTTAATTTACAAGACACACTCCCTGAGTCATGCGGAGAGTTTGCAATGTAGGCGTTTATATCTGATATTGGTTTTGTTTATCTCATCCTACGCTTTAAAAAAACAAAAAAGCAAACAGCCTTACTTTTTCGTGTGACTATTGATTTCGGTTTGATGCAGACTTTGGTCTCATAATCAGGGAGATTATCGCAACTCAACTCAGTTGGCCAGTCAATCTGTAATTTCTTCATAGCTTTTTCACATTTATGCTGCACGTTTTGGCAAACAGATTTACACGGTAGAACTCTTTCGGGATGATTTTTAAAACAAACTGGATTGAACATGGTACATACGAAAAATAACAATTCACTCCAGCACTTTTCGCCTTTAAAAAACTGCAAATAGCGGACTATTTCCGACTGTCTGGTGTTGGTGAGATACATACGTTCTGGAAGTCTGGTGCTGTTGTAACCAAGTGTCTGACAAACAGGTATCGTCAGTGGTTGACATTTTGATGGTCGTGGATAAAAATAATCCGGCATTGGATACTGCTTCAACAAAACATACGAAGCAAAACACATTGAGAATTGTAACCATAGTAACACCAGCTTTAAACCAAGCATTTTGAGTTGCATTTTCTACTGGTAATAAGTTTTTTATAAAATGTTAACAATGTATCTGGTCCTTCACTGTTCTCGCAGAAACTTTAAATACTTTTTTCCTTTCCTTTCTTTTCTATAATCTCTTTACAACAATAAAATACTTTTTATAATAATACACTTGAGATCACTTCGTTAAGTTCTTCAAGCAATATGATGTAATCGACACGATGGTTCAGTTTATTGTGTCACTCTTCGTGCAGTAACAAGTTTATTTATGTCACAATAACCAATCAGCGGTAAGGAGCAATCAATTTCTACTCATAAAAATGCTTTATCGGTAACATCATAATTAGGCAAGTATGTTAACGACCTAGGGGGTTAAGAGGAAAAGAAATTCGTTAACTCACGCTTGCCAATTCATTACCTATCTGATAGCAGCAAACACAAAAGGCGGATGTGATATACTGTATTCTCGTTACAAAAAAAACGCAGGAAATGTTTGAAAGTTTTGGGTCCTTATTAATGCCATTATTGTCAATTAAGACAAGTTATAATGGTATAATTCTTCTTCTTAATTTTTCACAGATGTCATTCTTGTGGTCGGAGATTGAAATTTCTGCAGTTAAGAGAGTACAAGCCAGAGGGGTAATTTCTTTGGATTAGAGCGTAATTAGGACTTTCTAACAAGATGGATAGTTGATATTATCAAATTAGTATCACTGAGTATCACAGATTAACTAATTCATTAGCAATATAATACTTCACCCTCCCTGTATTGAACTGCATACTTGTGTTGCGCCTATCGCTAATTATTTTTGAAACAGTGGGAAAATTTACTTAATTACATTTTAATTAGTACTAATCAGAAGAAAATATTTTCATCAGGCATTTTCTAAATGCTTTTACTTTATATAGAGTTGTTCGTATTAGTTTGTCCGATTTAATTTAATTTTTATATATTATAATTCTTCTGTAGATTATAAGATGATAATTCTTTCAATTTTAACTAGCAACCAAGACATTCGATAAAAATTAGAATGCCACACAAAGGCAGCTAAGTGTAAAACACTCATAAAAAAATCCACGTTTCGTCCATCGTTAAGTTTTGGTTTTCGGATTATCAACCTTCGTATATACATCCGGCATTGCCATTCAATGTAATCTTAGCATGAGTAGCTGTTGGGCTACCATTTTTAACAAAATACGGGTGTCAAAAAGGTTAACTAGCTTAAAGAGCGATCGTTGAATGTCAGATTGCGTACTAACGTACGGGCAAGGCATAGAAATCATTCCAAAAAAGGCTTTTCCAAAACACCAAATAAAAACATAGGGTACAACCTATCTTAACATCGTCTCAACAAAAACAGTCACATGACATTTTTTATTTGCGAAATAAGTTCGTTAGGGTGCTCTAAAAGTGTAATTTTACTTAAACAAAAACGCAATGTTTGTTTCAAATCCAGTGAAGCGCTTATAATGACGCAGTATTTCTGATGTAATATGTTTTTCAAAGAATGATCTTCCTCCAAGTTTGACGTTGTTACCCTGTCATAGCAAAAACACAACCTCGTCCCAGGGCTATTTTTCTCTTTGTTTGTTTAAACTAATGATGGGGCCATCATTTTCGAAAATTAAATTTAACTGCTAATTAACTTCAGATAAGAACGACTATATTTACTTTTGCGCGCCAACAACTTTGGTAGAAAAAAATGCGTTTAAATTTGAAAAAAAAGTTGCATTTTCTGGTCTTATAATTATCCTGCCTTAATCTGCAGTCAACAAATCAAATCGAACTAGTCGTTGCCCGTGGAAAAGTCTACGGGTTCGCCCGTCCTTTATATTTACCCGTCGCAACAAAGTGGATAAAAATATATCGCATTTGATATTCGTGTTTCCGCTGAACATGATTCTCTAACTCAGCGTGGGGGTCCGCGCAGATACAGACAGACGACGGCTATTATTATAGAGATAGACTCAATTAAATATTTTCAAGCTCAAAATTTTTTTATATATTATCACGCACTGTATATTTAAAAACTTATTTTTACTTTATTACAATCGATAATTTTCAACTTTTCAACTTGGATTTGACAATGTCAAAATGAGGCGTTTGATGGCCAAAAATAGAAGTGTTTTAAATGTCGTCCTTTGAAAAGAATTTTGTGTTAAGTATTTTTACCGGAAGACAAAGTTTGTGAGAACATTCGTTTTGTTTTGAATTTATGTCCATAATTTAAATTTTACGATCGTTTAAGCTTCGATAATATTTTTCGCTACAGCAACCTCGATCCCAGGGCCTGTAGCGTTTTTTGATATGAGGATGAATACCAAAAAACGCTACAGGCCCTGGATTCGAGGTTGCTGTTTCTTCTGCATTTCTGTATTGTGTGCAACACAATTTTGTTTTATATAAGAACGAGTTTATAGAAAAATTTGGGGCAGAATGCGCCAAAGTTAGGAACATATTCAGAACATGCCTACCTCGACAGAAGTGGTAAAAGCAGATAGAAAAGGAAGAAAAGGATTTCTCACCTTCATGTCTTATTGTTGGATCAACCTCGTGCCCATTGCAATCGGAAAAAATTCCTGGGGACGAGATTGTTGCTAGACTAAGCATTAGTAAAAAAGCATTTTCGCTATTATTTAAAAATTTTGTACTTTTATGGAATTTGATTTTTTTAGTACTAAAATATTTCCTTATCACAAAAAATTTCCGTCGCTTTTGTGTGATAATTCTTTTTTGGCACAATACATTAACTCCATAAAAGTATGACATTGTCAACATCGAAAGTTGAGGCTCTATCATCAATTCTTATTGTAAGTAAGACTTTTAATCATCACCACCGCAGATTTGCTCGATAACGTATTTATGCAAAAGGTTTTTGTCTCTTTCTATCTAACAACAGAATTATCTGAGATGACATGATTATCAAGTTGACCCAAAAATACGTAACAAGATCGCATTCAAACTTAATTCTAATGACGACAGCACGCCATTAACAACAAAAACCTGAGGTGATTCGGTTAATCCTTGAAATAATACTAACCTCGTCCCCAGGATGTGTTTTTGTTAAAGGCGTAACCTAAAAATCCTGGAAAGAATGTTGCACCTAACAGAAAAATAGAAAAATCCTTAGACAGAAGAGTTAGCTTATTAAGAAGAGTGATTATTGTGTTTCAATGACAAAATTTCAACAGCATACATCCATTAAATTCTGCATCGAACAACCTGATTTCCAGACCTTTCTGCTTTTTCTTACCACTGCATTTAAGATGTTGTTATCAAAACTTTCATCTATTTATTAAGTTTCAACGGATTACGTTTTATCAACAAAACCTGCACGTTACATTTGTTTGAACTTTCCACAAGAATTGTGTGAACTTTCCACTCTATTAGGTGCTACAATACTAAAAGAACAAAAAATAAATAAATAAATAAATAAAATGTGTTATTATTATTTCGATGGAATTTGTTAAAGTCTGTGCAGAATGGGATTATATGTGAGATGTATGTAATGACGCGTGCTATGTACACACAAACAGTTGGGATTTCATCATACGGACACTTTTTAAAATTCCCTAACAACCCACCCCCACCACCCTTCTCAGCCAGCCCCATCTCTTCCTTGAAAGAGTGTTTTTGGTAAGTTTGCAAATTGCAAATTCATGCAAATTCATGCAAATTTTTATGTTAGGTCATTTTGTAAGTCACAATGCGTGGTTATCTTCTCCAGGTTTAATTCATACAGCTTTTGAGGTCACAATGATGTTAATGATGAATCATTTATAATTTCCAAGTGCTTCTGATGTGCAGCAATCAGTTTTATGATGAGTTATGGAAGCTGTTTGTGGGAGCTTAATGATGAAAATCAGTGGAGATTGATTGATAGTTTATTTGTTTTGTGCACTATGAAGTCACGTTTCCAAAAATGTGACACGAACATGGAAAATTACTCACGTGTAACAGTTTTCACTCACTACTAGTATTTAGTCTCGTGTGTATAAAATAATGTTATTAGCTATCCAGCTTTTCACTCATTACAGCGCTTGCAGGTATTTACCAGGAAGAGATGTATTTGTTATGCTATGAAATCTTCCATTTAGCAATGCATATAGCACCACATATATATATATACTTCCCTTAGTAATTTTTGTTCGCTTAGAATAACACCTCCGTTTCCTGCTATCAATCATGGACCTGCAAAATATCGTTTTTAGTGTATTCAAAGCTTTCATTTTAGCTATGAATTTGCATAATACAGACGTATAGTATATGTCCCTGTCCGAAGTACTGTTTTATTTAATGACCTTCCTTACTAGAAACATCTATCATACAACAAGGCTGCAAGCAGGTCAATTAATCTAATTTTTCAACGATCACTTCGCATGTTGTTATGACAAACAACAAAGCATATTATATACAAAAGCTGCAGGTAGAGAATCTATCGTAATCCTTTGGAAATTAAGCTTAAGTTTTTTTTAATCTCCGACATAATCCGTCGACTTATAGATATAGCAGTTGCGACAGCAGTCGGAAGTAGCTGTAACAGATAGGATGAACAAATTATTGTGATATTTGTTCATTTGATTTGTGAGAGAAAAGTACGCACCAAAAGAGAAGTTATAAAATCCAAGTTCCAAATGTTTTAGATTTGTTCTTTTCTTATGGCAAGAAAAAATTGACAGGAAAATTCTTTGATTCTGCAGGGTAGATTGAGTTACTAAAAAAACGAGATATCCATAGACGACGCATTTGCTTATTGATTGTGTGTAAAACTAACATCTTTTGTAGCTCAATCCTGCTAATCATAATTCCACCAATTAATGCGTCATTTAAGAAATATACAAATTAGTTCTCCGCAACATTTAGAATGTTGAAATTACTTTTATAGTTTGTATGTATTTCCTGACGATGTTATGGAATGATAGCCGCTCTGTCAAACTAACATTTTATGATATGGTTTTATCTTGATCAGGGGGTTGTGTTGTAAAACTTTTAATACGTCATTTAAATTTCCTCGCCAACGCAGGGATAGAAGGATGACGAGAAAAGTGTTCAAAAGAAGCCTTAGATTTATCACTAGTCTGGATAATTATCACTAGCCTGGATATTTATCACTAGCCTGGATATTTATCACTAGTCTGGATATTATCACTAGCCTGGATATTTATCACTAGACTGGATATTTATCACAACGCTGGATATTTATCACTAGTTGAATTTTCGCAACCTGGTGTAACAGCGGAATGACACCTTAATGCCATGAACCAAGGTTGCGCTACAATAGCCAAGTACAATCTTAAAAAAAAGCAGTACAAATAATCTGTCTTGCAAACACTTATTTTTTAAGAAAACGTATTCAAATAATCATGACATTCATCTTAAAACTCCACACTGTCAGTGTGGACAAAGAAAACGGGCTACCATATTTGGGTTTTGCTATTACCAACGATTTTTGATTTCGATGGAATTTAAAGGTAATGTTGTAAGCTCCTTTCTATCCACCTACTAACCGCGCACAGGTTTGTGTGAAAGCCAAAAAAATGCCATACGTATCACTGGCAGTATGTAACATAGTTTATTCCATGAAGTTAACGAAACATAACTAACGATCGCGAAATCATTAAGAATGCCTATAACAACTTATAAAAATGAATTTTATTAACACGATTTAGCTGAACTGACGTTAAAAAAGTATTTAAAAGAACGCGCATCAGGATAAAAAATATAATTTTAGGGTATGGTTACATGTAAGAGGGGCAAATACGCGAAAAAAAATTTGAATTACATGGTCAACTTACCACAGGGTGAAAAGCGAGTATGTTCACCCCAGGGTTGAAAGTAAAGCTTTTCATGAAATCACTTACGTAGAACATGCGAGCAGAATTTCCTCGACAACGTTTTCAACAAATAGTAAAATATATAAACACGTGAGCAATAGAAAAACATTCCTTCAGCATAGTTTTGCATTTTGCATTTTGTTAATACACCTAATACGTACGCTTTTTGCCCGGGGCAATGTGATTACATGCAGAAATCATGAATTTCCGCCCGGGGTGAAAGCTCACTCCTATGCTAGAGACAGGGTGAAATCACCCCGAGGTGAAATCACCTCAGCAAACGCATATGACTACTAAGTACAATCTGAACAAGCATGGGGTTGGTTTTACCCCGAGGTGAAATTGTGCATGGGGTCCGGGGTTTTCGCCCCCCCCCCCCTCAATAACTTTTCATAGGCTTGTTCAAATTGAATAAAACTTTGGCACATTTATAGTACGTCACAAAAGAAACAATATCGCTGCAATAAATTTTTGCTTGCGTCAGCACATTTTTGTGACGTCATCAAAAGCTTGAAAATTTACTACAATCATTGACAAAGCATTTATTTATTTATTTATTCGCGAATATTTAAAGTTAAGTAAAGAGTTTCTAAATACATATTTACAAAATATTTTACATAAAGAAACTGTTATCAGTGTTTGTCCTGTTATAGGCTTAGAAATAAAACATAAACAGTATAAAGGTAGAAAAGAATAAAATAGTAAATTAAAGGGTAAAATAGGTAAGAATACTGAAAAAACATACGAATAAGATCTGGAAAAAGACAGTGAATTATGGAAAATAACTCCAGATAAACTAAGGAAAAATTAAGTTGTGAAATGACAAAACAACGCGGATAATTTCGAATGTAGCTGGAAGGCGTGCTAAAAAATGCCACTGGCTTACGTGTGCACAAAGGTAGCGACATTGGCGGTTGCAGATTAGTGAGTATTTTTTGATTTCACCCTTTAGTCGTGTTTGAAAATTGACGAAAAACTGTCTTTGTTTCATTAGTTTTTTTCACGATTGAAGTAACTTTTCAACCTCGTTCCCAGGGCATTTTGCCTTGTTGATGAAGTTGATAGCGGCAACGGCTCAGGCGCCACAAGATCCTAGGGACGAAGATGGTAACCTTTATAACATCCTTGATATTTTCGGCACACTTTAATAAGGGGCATTTAGTTGACGCGACTTTTCCTGGAGTAAGGTGGTTACAGCCAGAGGGCAGGAAGAGACAACAATAATGCTACTTTGAATTTAGATTTCCAGTTTAACGAAATTGGTTGAAGCAGTTGATGCTGACTGACAAACAAGAATCCTTCCTACTTTTGTTTTTAGAGATTACGACTATATTTCTATAACATCAGGAATGAAGTGGAGTTTGTTCCCTAGGTTAACCCTACTAATGCCGGGGCGGGTAAATGCAACCCGCCCCCGGCGCCCAGGCTTTTGAGTTATAAACAATAGGTTTAGAGTAATACAAAAATAAAAAATTACCAGGTTGGTTAAAATTTTGATTTTCTTATGTAAAAAGCTTGAAGTGAACTCCAGTGACTTTCAACAATTTTAGGGGTTTTGGAAGAATTTAGTAGGTTCACATCAGAAAACAGTCAAAAACATATAAAAAACGTCTCGAATTTTCAAGAAATTTTGAAAATAGACATTAAAACTTTTGTTAACAAACACACGAGTTCGTTTTTAATACGAATTCGTAATAATAAAAACTTTAAAGAAAAAAAAAGTCAAAATTTTAGGCTATTTGGTAGATTTTACAATCTTTATTTTTACGTGAAGAGATTTTAGGAAGTGTGACCACTTCGTTAAATTCAGTTTCCAAAGCAAAATGGATAAACATGAGAGACCGATCTTATGATCATGTTTTTTTTTTTTTTTTCTTTTTTTGAGCATTGTGGAAGGACTAAATAAAATATTAAACCTCTAGAAAAAATTTTGGGTTCAAAATGGCTGCTGAATTGTTGCTTTGTGCTAGATATGCACGAAATAGCGTTACCCGGAATACATATAACGGGCAAACCGATTGATTTTTCTAAATGGTACACAAAATAGCGTTGTGAGAAATATGTATGGCAGGCGAATTCCCAAAGATTTTTACACGGGCAACTTAAATTAATAGTCAGTTGTTGGAACAATTTTCTTTCTGCAACGTGGCTATTTTTAGATATTTTGTCGAAATATCACGCCAGTCTTGTCTCTTTCTCTTACTGATGTTGGATTCACGTAGCGAAAATTATTTCAACCAATGACAGCTTTTAGACAACATGTGATGTTTGTGAGAAACTTTGGTAAGGGCATTTCTTAATTATTGTAGTTACCAAGAAAATAAACACGTTAAAATATGACACTAAAACTATATATACATTTGTACGCATGTTCTACTAACTCTAAAACCTATCTTCCAATATTACAGTTAACATATTATATAACTTTGGAGTAAGAATACTACATCTAAAACTATGTGTTAATAAATAAATGTATACCCCACCTAACAAAACTAAGACCTAGGACAAACGACGACAAAAAATTGATATAGGGAAAATTGGTGGTATAGTTTGGGCAAAATTTATGCAGCTTACCGCGAAGGTGAAAAAAAAAATTTTTTTATAAAGAATGCTACAAACATGTTGGACATGTTTGAAGAGCGAGGAATGGTGAGGAGAATAAAATGTCACGTGAACAAAAATCACTTACATAGAATAAAAAAAATTGTTACTAAATATTTACATATAATTTGAAAACACGAATTAAATAAATAAAAAAATTAGATATAAAACCACATAACGTTGTGAAATTCTGGTCCGGTAATTTAAGTAAAAAAAGAAAGAAAAAATATGTGGATTGTAAACAAGAACGCGTATAGCTAAACATCTTGCGAGATAAATGGCGGAAATATTTTCTCTTTGCCACATTCTATTAAAAGTAGAAGCTGCAGTTGGGGATGGAAAAGTTCTCTTTGACGTCACATCCAAATGCAAGAAGGGCTGCAGAAAGTTTGCGGATATCTTTCGTCGGAAAAACAGACTTGCTTTAAAAATATCATAGCAAATATTTTAAAAATATGGAAAATTAAATTACAAACCACCGCCCACCGTATGCTGGGCGAGGCAAAAAATTCAAAATTCAAAACACACTCGAATTTCACATTGCAGTACTTCAATAACCAAAAAGAGAGGGGCGTGTCTTGTGATCCACCGTTGTTGTCGCCTGCGAAGACCTTTTTCATTAAAAGTTGCTAAAAACTACAGGCAACTAACGAACGCGCTGAGAAAATAAATAAATAAAATGTAACGAGAAATAAAAATAATATTAAACTGTCACACTTATTATGCTAAAAATAGATATATATATATATTTATATATACATACACTCACATACTATGTAGTCAAAAATAACCACGTTAAAAGAATGTACAATTCGCTATACAAAGCAGCACATGTGGAGGAGAGCAACTAAGACATCAAGAAGGAAATCAGTAAATAAACGAGACAAAAAATATGTCAGTTTAAATCATCGAGAGAAGAAGACAACTGGATGATTTAAAGATACGTTGGATAGTAAAAGTTGAGCGTAAACGCATTCGCAGACAGTTTGTTTTCACACAATGAAATGAAGCAACACATTTTCTCACAATTTACATCTTACGCCACTGTGAAATCACTTAGTGGTAACAAACCACATTTACCATGGACTTCAACACTTTAGTTAAAAAACTCGTAGTTTTTCAGAGAAAAACATTATTTCGGAGGCACCTGGCCAGCGAGATTACTTGTAAAATTTTGTCTTTGCTGACACGAGCGACAGGTGGACATCATTTCACGTGTGCACTGGTAACGATGAGAAGTCCAATGGATGCGTTGGCAATCAATTGAACAATAGTTCGTGTTCCAGCAACAATGATAGAAAGCCTACAACAAAAGAAACAGTAGATGGTTGAACACATGTATGCTCCGCATCTCCCTCAAAGGAAGATTTTTTGGCTAAACTTTCGCTTCTTTACTAGCAAAGCCAATGTACTTTTTACGCTTTTTCTATCACAACATATAAAAACTTACTTCTAAAGAATTAAAAGGATAAGAAACAATGAAAGCAAAAAACTTATTGTTAATTTTTCATGAGGTTTTTTTTTCGTGATTTAACCCGATGTTTAAAATGTTTTCCTGAAAAAATTATTTTATATAAAAATCTGTTAGTTGGTATGTAGGAGCACTATGTCATTCTTGTTCTTATCACATGATATGGAACTAAAAAGCAACAGCACAGACAGCAAAAACAAATACACAACCAATATACACAACCAATATCAAACATTCCTTACGCTGACCCAATCTGCAAAGACCTACACTAAACAATATTTTGCGTAGAACGGTAAAATCAAGGAACAACTAATTAAACATATTGGCCTGTTAAGAAAAAAATCAAATCTACTTTGATTGGTTATAAGCAATAAATTTCACTAGCCAAACTAAATGCTTATACCATTCGATTCAAATATTCCGCACTGCGGAGAAGGACGTTCGGATCGCTTTTACCTCTTTTGTGCAGTTGGAACACCACGATTTCTTCTTTGCAGCTGCTACCATACGTTCCGTGTCCATCTGTACACGCCTCATGTTTTCTTGCAACGCCCGTTTCGTCATTTCGGCTTCGATCTTCAGCTTTCGTACGGTCTCCTCTATCGCGTGGTTGTGTTTTATCTCCGCTTGTGATTTGTACAACTCCAAGTTGCGTTGCATTTCTTCACGATCGCGTTGACTTATCGATTTCGCTTTCCCTTCAAGTTGTGCCCGCTCTGGTGAGCAAAAATTATAATAAAATGATAACGTGCAAATGAAAGAAATGAAGTGCGATTTGCGCCTAAAATATCGCGCCTTTTTATTTTCACAAAATTTAAATGCTTAAAACTGTTGCTGACACCTTTCTACGTTATTTCAATTCTAGTGACGACATCTTTTAGAGTTAAATACCGTTTTTGTAAAGTTTGCATAACGTTGTTAGTGACATAAAAACCTTGGTGACTTTAGAGAAAACAAAACACAATCTTTCATGCCCACCTCATCATTTTTCTTGCCTACCTCAGTTCTTTTCTCGCCTACCTAAGTTCTTTTCTTACCTTTCTCTACAGCCTCTTGTACTCTAGCTTCAGCAAGTTGTCTTTCATCGACAAGAGCTTCATTTAATCGTACTTGGAATTCCATCTCGTTTCTTTTTCTTTCCTCTTCAACCGCCGCATCTAAATCATCCTGCTTCTTTAATTGCATATCACTTTTAAGTTTCTCAATACTCATTTCCTGACCTTTATCGAGTTGTTCTTGTAATCGTTTGCTCTTTTGTTTTTCTGCCGCTAAATCAACACGGGTGGACTCAAGTTCGGCCTGAGCATTTTCGTATTCGTTTTTTACTTGATCGAGCGACTTTTCCAACTGTCGCACACGTTCTTGTAGTTTTTCAATCATTTTATAGTCGTCTGTCATTTTTATTTGCTTCGCTAGTTGCATGTCCGCACTGTCATCATGGCTACTAATATTGTCATTTATGTCAGCTCTGTTAAGCGAGACTTTCACTTCTCTGGTGGTAGACTTAATTCTTTGCTGCCGCTTTTTATATTCCAGCAGTTTAGCTTCTTGTAGTTCTCGGAATTTTTTCTCTGCTTTTAACTTGCGCGGTTTTACTTTTTGGTCACCTCTATCGCGCTTGTTCTTCCCTTCTTTCGATTTGTTTTTATCTTTTTTCTTTTTCCGCTTGGCTGATTTGTACTCCGTCACACTATCGTTATCGTCGTCGTCGTCTTCCATCTCTTCTTCCTCCTCTTCGTCGGCTAGTTCTTCGTCATCTTCGTCTTCTTTGTCGTATTTATGTCGCTTCCTTTGAACGTGAGTAAAAGATTCTTCCTCTTCGTCGTCAATTTCTTCTTCAGTTGCCGTATCATCGGAATTACTTATTGTATTCTAAATCGACAGTAACAAATACATTGTTATTTTCTCACTTTTTTTAACAACTTGTATGGTTTTAAACCAATGAACATTTAAAACCAACTTGAAAAATATTCCCCAAATGTACCAATATTCCCATATTCTTCTATTTTCAATTGTGAGAATAAACGAACTAAAAAAAAACGTTTGCCACCTTAGCTTGCTTTCTCGCTTTAGCCAAAAGACGCAAGTATAACTTTAACTCATTCTCTGATTGCACCAATGCTTTCGATCGCTTTTTGTTAGCTGGCTTATCTTCCATTGACCAAATATTACGAACTGGAATCCAAGCTCTGAAAGAATAAAGAAACTAAAAGGAACCTTAAGCGACGAAATTTTGGTGGAAAAATATATGGCGGAAAGAAATTTTGTCGCGATAAAAATAAATCACTATTGGCGGGAATTTAGTGTGATGGGAGTAAAAATAAATCACTTTCGGTGGGAATTTAGTGTGGCGGGAGCGAAAATAAATCAGTTTTGGCGGGAATTTAGTGTGGCGGGAGCGAAAATAAATCAGTTTTGGCTGGAATTTAGTGTGATGGGTGTAAAAATAAATTACTTTCGGTGGGAATTTAGTGTGGCGGGAGCGAAAATAAATCAGTTTTGGCGAGAATTAAGTGTGGTGGGAGCGAAAATAAATCATTTTTGGCGGGAATTTTTTTGTACAATTTGGACAACAGCATTAGTACTCTACAATAACAATCACAAACTTATATAAAAGGAAGTCACTCGCCGTCAAATACTAAAATCTACTTCCTAAAAAATCTTTTTCTTACTGATCAAAATTGACAATATTGGCAGAACTTAAATTTAGATGACGGCTAAATAACAAATAAATTGGCGGGTTTTTGTCAAAACTGCTAAATTTTCCCCCAAAAATTCGTTGCTCGAGGCAGTATAAAGTAGAATAAGTGACAGAAATAAAGGGAAAAGAAAAAGTTAAATAAAATTATATAGCAAAAACATAGCAGTAGTACCTCTGGTATGGTGCGCCAAAAAATCTGACGTCGACCATTGTATTATCTTCATTTTCGCGTAGCAACTAGAAATATATATAAAAAATTATAAAAAAAAAACACAGTTCACTTCTATGTTAACATGTTAGTGGTTAGAAAATATGTTTACAAAAAACATAAATTCGCAATTTCGCGAAAAATTAACAAACTAAATGAATTAATTTCTGCGTCCATGTAACCAGGGTTCCCACTCATTTTACAATCATATTTTTTTAGGAGTGTTAGGAGGCGTAAAAACTCTGGTAACGTAGAATTTTCCTGTTTTCATGTGGAATTTCGTAAAAGCTAATTTCGCAGTTGATTGCTTGATCGAATAATCTTATAGGAATTTTATTTCTTCACATCAAAAAAGGTCTGGAACCTTAAAAATATCTTACAAACGTTTCTAACATAAGAGTGATCTCTCAGGGCGTTTATTTTGTCTAAAGGCCATGTGAAAGTTTCCCAGGCATGATTTACAGCATGCTAAAATTCATAAATTAGGGAAATACAAAAAATTTCCTTCTAAACCTTGTCGAACTTTGCAAAACTCTGTTTCTTAAAATTAGTCTGAAAGGCAGTATGGCATTTTTTAGAGACTTCAATTAATATTTACAAACATATCAATAATTACCTTTGCTGGCCATGGTGGATCGCTTCCAAGTTTCGCATAAACAATTCGGTGTGGAGGTTTCTACACAAGTAAATACACAGCAAAAATAACAAAAACAGCAATAAAAAATAAGAAATTCCAGTACAAGAAGAAAAAGACATACGCAACACCTGATTTGTAACTAATGTTGCGCTTTGGGTTTGATTCGAATTGACGGCTTGAAATGGCCTTTTTAAGCAGCCTTTACATATTTGTCAGGGGCGAAATGAGCATTTCATTAGTCCTTTGTTAGTTTTCAGAAATGCATATATACAGGGTTTCAGGAGAAATGAAAGTCATTTCGGATTTTATTTTATGTTGCCCTTAAAATACTTATGTCATGGAGTAAAACTATCACACATGTTTAAAAAGTTGTGATGGAATGTGCACAACACACATATAAAAACAAAATTTCGGTCATGTAAATGATAATAGGACAGTTGAGCAGATCCTTCTTTCAGAATTGCACAGCTTATAAAACAAACATAAAACAAACGTACACATGGCAAACAGAACCAATCATGCATGCGTTCATTTGAACGAATGTAGCACTCGGAGCAGATGTCAATTTGACTTAACTAAAAAACAATAAGCGATCTCTAATGCCATGGAAAACAGGTGCAACACAACTGTTTACATAAATAAAATAAATAATAAATATAAGTTGTAAGTCATGACAGTCCTGGTATGTGTATATAAATATAAATAGAGGAAAGCTGCAAGTAAAATGGAGATCAATATATTATAGGCCATTTTATCTTGCGTTAGAAAGCACAATACAAAACACATTGCGTTTTTTAAAACTTTAGGTCTCTTAAGTAATTAAAAGTATATAATAAACTTTATATTTGGAGAATGCTTTTTTTAAAAAAAAAACAATTCAACCTTTTTGTAGTGGAAAAGTCTTGTATTTTTGGAAAAAGGTAGAGTAATTGACAATTTTTTTTTGGGAGGGGGGCGGCGTGGGGATGGCGGCCCTGAAATCACTTGATCTTGTGACGAATTCAGTCTACGTTTAAACTTACACATTTTATATATTCTTTCAAAATAGCAACTAAGATTACGTGTACTGAAAGGGTCAAAGGTTTTTTGCCATTGTGGCGTTTCTGGTGTTTTTGCTAAAATTTGTGTGATTTTTCAAGGTTTTCCACTCTTTTAATATGTACCTAAATATAGCATTATCATTGGACAAACATGTTGACAAAATGGTCTAATCTAGTATTTACTACTAGCATACCTCATTTTGTCCATCTAAAACTACCATTCGAGCTAAGTTTGTGATTTTATTTTCACCTATGGAGAAAGAAAATATAAATTTGCCAAAGTGGTTAAATTTTGTCTATATACCTGTTTATGACTACGAGATTAAAAACCTTTAGCTCTACATTTTCAATAGCAGCTTACCTCCATAGAATATAACGGCATTGTGAAATAGCCATTCGATTTCATAGTGAAATTTAGCAAGACTGTCAAATTCTCGTCTACGAACTTTCTGCATGAATAAAAAAAATTGTTGATTAATAAAAAAAGTCAAAATTACTATGCATAACACAGACTCTGTTGAAAGAGATTATAAAAAATAAGTTGCATACGATGGAATGTCTCTTATTAAAAAACTGAATTCAGTCACTGGTTATTGGAGAAACAAACAAACAAAAAAAGAACCAATTTCTGCAATTTTTTAAGAGTTTTCTGACATTTTTGGAACTCTCTAGAAATTTTGCCAGGAATATTTCTAGATACTGCAAAAGTTAGGCCATGCGAAAATATTTAAAAAAAAACTTAATTGCAAAGTTTACCCCCTCAAAATATGTTAAAACTATTCGCGGATATTTATATTACAAAATTTTGTTTATAAAAATTTCACCCTTTCTGCTTAAGGTTCCCATAGTAATAATAGTCAAACAACTCTTTGAACTGATTCATGTGGTTTTTGTCATTGATGGTGTTTTATAAAAACTTTACATACTATTTCAGGACCTTTTTTACACAAAAATTTTTCGAAGGGGTCAATTGCGACATTTATTTCCCTTGACTTTGGTAAAATTATTAAACTTGATTTGTTTCTTTTAAACCATATAATCAATAAAGACCTTCACCTAAAAGCCTTCAGTTTCAAGCACAGCAATACTATTGTTTAGACCTTAAGCTTACCTTCTCAAGCTCGATAAGATTTGTGTCTTTGTAAATAAATAATTTGAACGTCGGTTCTTCTTCTTCTGTAGGACTGGTCCACAATTCCTCACACTGTATAAAATTACTTAAATAACTTTTTTGCATAAATGCAAACATCTGTTTACATTTAAATTCTTTTAAATTCAAATCTTGAATTCAGAATTACTACTCTATGACTATAAGGAAATCACTTCAACGTAGTAAACACAGTCAGAAAGATATAAACACACGAAGACAATAGTTAAAAGAACTGAAAAAAAGTTGCTACAATTGCATTCAGAATATATACATCAGGAATCTACATAAATTAGATCTGCAATTAGATATTTCTATCAACATTGTATATAACTTCTTTTTCTTCTGCTTGTCCTTTTAACTTATTCACTTAATTTTGTTATTAAGATAATCAAGCCAGAGTACCTTGCTTTTCATGCGCTCAACTGTAAAACCCAACATAGTAGCCAATTCCTGTAGTTCCTTTTTTCCATATTGCTTAGTTGATTCAAGATCCTAAAAAAATTTTGCTAAATGCATTTCTCTCACAAAAAACAAACCTTTGGTAGCCTTGTAAAAGAAAGTTGAGCAAAGAAAGTACACCATAGGATAGGCTGGTCAATCAGATGTTTAAATCAATTTCGGAAAGATAATTAAAAGTTAGAGGCTAAATTTGCCAATCAATCCCCTTTCCCAAACAGTAAAAAGCAATGTTTTCAAAACAAAACAGAAAACATTTTTTCGTTGATGTTATCAAAAGTAACATGGGTGACAACTATAACGAATCTTACCTTGCAGCAGTAGCAAACAAAATCTTCTGAAATATCTTCAACAGTGACTTCAGCACATTTTTTATGGATAACACGAGGACAACGTGAACATAGAAAAACTTCTCCTTCTCGATGACAAACCCAACAATACCAATCGTGTCCGTCATCTTCATAGTTCTGTAAAACAATCACATAAAGGTGGCTTTCAGAAACATATAAACTGTTTATAAAGAACACTGTTTTGGGGGTAAGGCTTTGTTAGCCTATGTTCTGTATGCAAAAGATATAATACAGCCTTTTATTAACTGAGGTTATTGTTCAATATTTAATATGATAAATTTAACCCTGAGGCACACAAAACGTTGCTTTTTTATTTTTTAAGGAAATTTACATTTTAAACATCTGCGAAAATAAATTCATGTGAATAGACTGAACTTAGCTACAAAAATTTTAAGTCATTTCTGACAGTAAAGCAAAGGGCAATCAGCAATTAATTATCTTACCACACCTCATAGACTCAAAACAGTCATTTTATCACACCCCACAGAAAAATATTTTTCATGAAACTGCATTGGTCCTCACCCACTTTAGTCTAATTCAAAATGCAGTCCTGTTTACAAAATGGAGAACTCAATTTTACATGTTTCTTCCATTTATATATTTATCAAGGCTGGTGATATCAAGGTTGCTGATATATAGATAAGTTGTGTGCGCGTCCTGAAAGTAACACAGAATATATATCAGATTGAAAATGCAATTAAACTGTTTTTTCTCAATTACTATTTTCTCTGTTCAACAGTGAATGTTTTAGTGTCAGTCTTTTAATTCACATATACCATTGCGGTTTGTTTGTTTGTAATTTTTGCTAGTGCATTTGTGTACGCATGTAAATTATTTTCAGTGCGAAATTAAAACATTATATATGTCAGTAAAAATGAACAACACAAGTCATAACCAGTCGTAGACCCGCAGAAAAATCCATGGAAAAAAAATGGAAAAACTCAAATGAATTCCTCCTTACTACCTACTCTTGCACCTATAATATTTGGTTCACAGGGGGCTTTATAATATACAGATATTATATACACCTCTTTTAAATAACGTACAATACAATGCTTTCACATGCAAAGAAAGCATTTAGATTTTGAGCTTATTTGAGTTAGCTATAGATAGCTAGCTAGCTAATTGGTTTAGAATGTATGTCTGGCTGCAGGTCACGGGTAGGATTGGTAAAATATACAAATATATTATCGCACAATTACCACCAATATGGACTCTGATGATAATAAAATTGATCTTTATTGATAATTCTGAACGAATCTACCACACAAACCTCGTAAAAATTCTCCAGACTGGGCACTCTGTATGAGGCTTTCACCTCGCCATTGCTACTCTTTCCACGCTGTGCAGATGAGTTGCTTTCTAATATAACACCATCATGAACTGAATTTTTTAGCTGCATCTCAAGCCTCGACCGGGTTATCTGGACCTTGTCTATGGCCAGTGCACGAAAAATACGTTCACAAATTGGCGCCTGCTTCTGTTCACATGTCTTTTTTATAGCAAAATGTAATTTCCTAGCAACCCGTGGATCGGAAGCCCTTCTCACTTCGGGTTCAACCATTATTCTAAGTGTATAAGTGAAAAAATAATAGAGGTAACAATAACTTTCAATTCTTCAGCATGTTTTTCTTTCCAGTACCGAAGATGAGCATGTAGCTTGGGCATTTGCACTTTGTTTACGATTTGAGTTCTGACCGATATCGAGGCTGATGGAAGATGGCGACTCCTACCGCCGCACGGGATATGTATGAAAACCGCGGGAGTTTTCCAGACGGACATGCTTTTATTTCAAAAATACAATTAAAAAATGCAGTCCGCCGGAATTTGAGTTGTTAAGTTTTCATTAAAGGGGCTACGAAACGGTTGTTCGTTTTTGACCTTAGTGACTTACATGACAGTCGGGCTAATGGTGGTAAAAAAGTTTATGATCAGTAAAGACTAAATCAACATAGAACAATTAACAAGACAAATCATCTTGCTTTAAATGTAATGTTATGGGTATCCAAATATGAGTGAGAATGACAAAAAAAATTCCCTACATATATTAAATATCCATGATTTATTCGATATAACCACCTAACTTAACGGTAAAAAAAGTCGCTAAAAAAATTAGTCGGCAAAAATATAAAGTCGGCAAAATATTAGTCACTTGAACAAAATTTAGTCAATTTTTGCCAACTAAATTTTTGAATTTAGTCACTAATAAAGAATAATTGTATAAACTGATAAAAATTAGCAACAAGAAAGAAAAAACGGCAAAGTTGTGGTTGGAAAAAAAGTCGGAAAAAAGTTACGTCGGAAAAAAAATGTCAGCAAAAAAGTGTGGTCAGTATTAAAAAAGTCGGCAAACATTTTAGTCAGCAAAAAATATTAGTCACCTAGCGAAAATTTAATCACCTTTTGCCAACTTTTTTGTTACCAATAAGGTACCTTGCTTTTAACTCAAGTTTTCTATAAAACTTAACTTTTCGAACTAGCTAGCTATGTCATTAAAAAATTTGCATCGAAACATTCAAGTTCAAAGGAACAACAATGATTTTAAAATCTTTTTAGAGGTATTTATTACCTTCTTAAAGCTAGTACCTAGCATTTTTTAACAAACAAAGCTACCCGCGTAGTCTCTGTTAAAACAAACTTTCGACACTTACTGTTATTTAGTACATTCAAAGACCGTAGCTTATTTTACCGCCAAAAAAAACACTAAAGGAAAATTTTTCTTTTCCTAGAAAATAAAAATAAATAAGTAGCAAATTTATTATAAAAAAAATTAATTACTATTAAAGTTGTATAGACGTCTATGTGGTTTTAAAGTGTGTATGATTTCTTGCACATTGACCTTTTGAGTGGTCCGTTTATTACGAATGATACGGCCTACGACTTAAAAGTAACTTTACTCCGGTAGAAAACCCAGATTTACGCTAAAACTGATTTTTGTGTTCGTTGTATTTTTGAGAATTACAAAACCTTCTTTCAAAAGTACCCAACAAGCTCTTCACTTGCTGCTTGCAATAAAAATTTTGAAAGCCAGCTCACTCTCCAATTAAAATTAATGGCTTTATCAAAACTTAAGCCAAGCAGGCGCAAGTATTTCTATTTTTTAATCTTCTTGTCAGGGGATATCTGCCCAGGTGCTGTTAGGTATCCCTGTTTTTCATGCTTAAAATCTGTGGCAAAAACACACAAAGCAATTTCGTGTGACGAGTGTGGACTATGGGCTCATAGAAAATATGAGACTATATCGGATAAAAAATATCAAAAATATATGAAGACTCCTGAAGATAAACTGTTTTGTGTGTGCAGTCCTCGTCTTTCTCGTAATTTGCCGTTTGCTAATGAGGAGTCATTTGGTGAGGAAATTCCGGACAACATCAAAATTACTATTGATGAAAACTTTGATTTTGAGGTAATCAGAAATGGGAAGGACTAAAAAATGGCCCACCTCAACATTAATGGTCTGTCATTCAAACTAGACCGTGTTAAACTTCTGCTACATCAAACAAAACTTGATGTATTCTCCATCTGTGAAAACAAAATTGATGACACCATCACTGACAATGATGTTAAAATTGAAGGCTATGTTTATTATAGGAATGATCGGAATAGACGAGATGGGAGTGTTTTGATTTTTGTAAATGAAAACTTGGATAGCCACCTTTTGAAGCACCTATACTGCAAAAATGTTGAATCACTATGGGTGAAAGTGTTCCTGAAAAAAAATAAACCTACTTACGTGTGTGCGGTTTACAGGCCACCTGGAGGTACTGATTTGCAGAGTACTGAAGACCTGTGTACTCATTTTCAAACTGCCAAAAGAAAAAGAAGTTTTTATCTTGGGAGATTTTAACAAGTAACATGCTTTCAAAATATGCTCTTTCCTCCAAAATAAAGGAATTATGCTCCACTCAACATATTATGGAGCCAACTCGTGTTACTGAAAATGGCAGCACTCTTATAGACTTGATACTTTTTAACATTTCTTGTATTTCTAAAAATTGATGTCATGGATTAATTCATCAGCGATCACAGCTTAGTTTATGTGATCAGAAAATTTAAAAGGCTAAGATTTGAACCTAAAACTATCAAAAACTTTAGTGAAGAGGCTTTTCTAAAGGACCTCAGTAATTTAGACTGGTCATATTTTGATTATTATGATGACCTTAATAAAGCATACGAGAAACTGAATAAAAATGTTAAAACAGTGGCTGACAAACATGTTCCTTAAAACACAAATTTTCCGGCCGTGTTTAGGCATGGGTCACTGATGAATTAATTAATAGCCATCAAAGAAAGAGACTTCTTAAAACGGAAAGCATCAAAAACAAAATCTATCATAGACTAGGAAGCTTTCAAACATAAGGTCGACTCAAAAACGAGTACTATAATGACGTTTTGTAGGACTTTCAAAAACGGCCAAAACAACCTTGGAAAGCCTTAAAAAAAACTGGTTTCTGATAAGTCAGGCAATATTGCCTCAATAAAACGAGTAGTCCAAAACGATGGTACAGAAACATCCCACCCGAAAGAAATTTCCAACACATTTAATTCATTTTTTGTCACTGTTGGTGCCAAACTGACCTCAAAATTTTCTTCCAGCACTACTAATGTTAATCCACCAGTTAACAGGCGCGATTTTCGATGGGCTCCTATTGAGACCAAAAGTGTCGAAAAAATAATTAGTTCACTAAAACTTAGGCTTGGACGGAATTGTTTCACGACTGCTAAAACCAGGTTCGTCGGTTTTAGGTATTTATTTATCAAAACTTTTCAACAAATCTTTATTTACTGGTTATGTACCTAAATGTTGGAAGAATAAAAAAGGCCTACTTTTAAAAGTGCGGCAATAAAACAGATCCTACTAATTATCCAATCTCCATCTTGCCAATTCCTATGAAAATTTTTAAAAAGTAAATGCATGAACAAATTTCTCATTTTATTTCTGAGCACAACTAGCACAAATAACAGACAGTCCGGGTTTCGAAAACTAGTCGATGTTTCTGATTTTATTCTTACAGAGCTAGACCAACAAAACTTTGTTTGTGCTGTACTCATTGACCTTGAAAAATCTTTTGACACTGTGATCATGAAATTTTGTTAAAAAAGCTATGGTGTTTTGGCATCAGAGATGCTGCATTGGACTAGTTCAAGTCTACTTAACGGGTCGAGTGAAGCGGACTCCACCCTCGTCCCCAGGGTTTTTTGCTTTCTTGATATGAGAAAAAGACAAAAAAACCTGGGGATGAGAATGCAGCTGACTTTTGTAAACGACACCAGATCAGATCTGCTTCATAAAGACGCTATATATATATATATATATATATATATATATATATATATATATATATATATATATATATATATATATATATATATATATATATATATATATATATATATATATATATATATATATATATATATATATATATATATATATATATATATATATATATATATATATATATATATATATATATATATATATATATATATATATATATATATATATATATATATATATATATATATATATATATATATATATATATATATATATATATAGTGTATTAAATTCCATATCCTCTGTATTCTGTTTTGGGGTCATTATTTGCCTAGAGACTTTGATAAGCTTGTGGAAGGAGTAAGGTAGCAGGTACACAGGGACGCCTACTGGTTGCGAGATTAGTCAGCTTCACAAAAATCAGTCACACTAAGTAATATTAGTATTTATTTTCATTTTGATATAAACTTATTTCTCTAATAAAATATGCAATACATTAAAAAATTTATGTTGAAATAAATAAAGATAAATAAAACAAACGCAAATATACGAAAAAGAAGTTCTGGTTAACAAGAAATTTTGGACTGCGCCAAAACTTCTTGTTAATCAAAACGCTAGTAACAACTACACAGGTTTTTTTCGTTTGACAGTAAAATGAAGTACTAGCAAAATGGAGTATTATACGGAGTCAAAACAAATAGGGGGAGGGGGTGCTTAGAAGGGCCCACTATGTAGGAGTCTAAATGCAGTTCTAAGCGATGTTGTTATTTATTTGGCAAGTTAGTTAAAAATACATTTACCACTCAAAGGCGTTTGGTCGAAACTTTAAACATTCTTGAAGTCCCATTGATGTCTGTAAATGTAATTTACATTGATTGACATCAGCATTTAGTGATTAGAATTTTTCTAAAGTTAAAAAGCAGAACCACTAGAAGTAGGGTATTACAGTAGGCTTAGATTTTAAGATAGTAGGACGCTCGCTAGGCAAGATCGTCAGAAGTTTTCTTTTTCATCTATCCGCCTTAGCTTTTTTCTTACAGGCCATAGCACTCCACAAACGCACATCCACAAAACGGACAAGTGTCTATGTTTAACAAGACGCTATCTACAGTGAGTTCGCCAGAAAGGTACTTATTTGCAACAGTTTTTCTACAACCCATACACGTTCGATAACTTGCCTCTGTTAGTAATCGCAATGTTAACCTACAACGTGGAAATTTATGATTGTTTGCACAAACGCCTGACCTAGCTGAGTTTAAAACAGTGTCAGAGTCGCAATAAGGGCACTTCTCCCGAGGTCTACTCCAGCGACGGTACACGAAGTTATGTGACGAAGCACTATGGCTGATATGCACCCCCTTAGAACACTGTTGGGCGTGGCCTATTTTCACATCGGAATCTGCTGTGCTGCTTTCACTATTGTTTTCCGGTAGTATGTCATCGATAGTTTCGCTTTTGATAACATCTTGCTCGACACCGTCAATTTTCTTATCATCTTCTTTAAGTCGCGCGAGTTCTTTCAAAGAATCGTCATCTTGAAGTAAGGTAAAACATTTCGTAGACAGTTCGTGACTATCTGATGAGGTATCTATTTGTAGCAACCAATCAGCAATCAACAACAACGTCAGGTGACCTGAAGTGGAGAACAAAGAAGTACACACCTAAATGCGGGAATTCGTCCGTCGGTACTTGCAGCTACCATTATGTTTTACCATTCTTAAGATTTACTCAGCTTACTCAATACTTGCTAGCTTTAATAGAAATAAGTTTCGCTAGTTAAGATAATTAACCAATCCTGAGCGGATCTAAACAGCTCCAATCGAAACATCTCTACTACATGGAGGAGACCATCTAATTGTTATAGGGATTTAATTGACTCTTGCGGAGGTCAAGTGGAGAAATTGCTAATTGCATTAAAACATTTTCGGATTGGTGATTTCAGCAGTACCTGGTGAAGATTTCTTATTGACTCCAGTTGAGTATTTTTTTAAATTTTATGGAAGTGATGATTTTCTCAAGTTCGGTTAAGATGTTTATCTATCAAGGCATCTTACTTATGTGAAGTATTCACGGACACCGAGACAGTGCTTACTGTACACACCAGAAATTGATGTCGATAAAATAAAGTGCTATTTTCTTACCACAATACGACTGCTTCAACCAACCACTTTCTAACAGTTGAACACACTTTAATAACATCTCCTTAAAAAATAAAAGTTCTATCTTCTGCTCGATTTTTCGTATAACAGGATCATCAAATTCCATCGACAACATATTCGTGCTCACTTCTTCCCTGGTGATTGATGTATCCCTAACACGAAGAAAATATAAATTACAATATGAAAATATAAACGTTAGTTTGTTCTCTAAAAAATTATTTTCAATTTGGCCTTCTTTTGAGATAAAAAAATAATTATTTGAGGAAAAAGGCTATAAACGCACCAAAACTACCTAACAAAATGCTGAATGGAAAAAGTACTTTTAAAACGTATAAGAACTGGAAAATTTTGTTACAAAAAATTTTATGACTCATTGACATAGGCTAACTTTGACACTAAGAGCATCGACACCTGGAAAACTGGACTTTTTTTAAAGATCTCTTTGCGGCATTGACTAAAAATTTATCAAAGGAAAATATGTAGCACTAATAAGGTATTGATCCTAAAATTCAGGATTTACTCATCCAGACACCAACCTTAAGCCTGTCTGTCTCATGTAACGCAACTGATTAAAATACAAGTAAATTTGTAATTCTTTTATCTCCTTCTCGTATGTATCAGGCTCATCACAGTATTTGTGCAGAGACGGTGGCAGTAAGAAGTCCTCTGCAGCAGACACAGAAAAATACTCTCGAACAACCATGTCTAAATTGAGTGTTTTGTTGATAAGTTGTTCAGCAATGGCTTCTGGTGACATGAATGGAAGAAAGGATACCTCAAAATAAAAATTACGAAATAGTACCCTGGTTTGACGTTATGTAGACACACTTTTTATAATGAACTACACTTGTCAGCTTTGAAAAGTTATCTTATACCTCCATTTGTTTGACAAAGGTACTTTGGTGTAACAGTAAACGAGATGCGCATGAAACCCTAGCCAACATTGTCATATTTGGTTCAGCAGAAATTCCCAAACATCGAAAGCCACGCAACACATTATTATCACAGAACGGCAAACTTTCGTTGTCTACAAAACAAAATTGAGAATCAAGTAACCTACTTTACAGGTCATAAATTTTTTTAAGGATTTTCAGATCTGCAAATTATAAATGTTTGCTAGCTTTCAAATTTGTAAACTGTCCTAATGCCAAAATTCATCTTAAATTATTTTGACAATTAATATTTTCCATAAAAAAAGTATCAATGACTGAAAAACAATTTTATGTCATTCAAAAATATGGAAATTTAGCAGCATTGAGCATGGTTTACATGTTATTTCCTCAAAGAGTAAACAATGTTAACAATAAATCGCTTTTCATGACTTTCATGATTTCTTTCACAAAACCTTATGTCATATTTGTTTGCCAGCTAAGCCAAGAATGCTAATTGGTTCAAATGTGTAACGAAAGAAGGACAAAGGTTAAGCATGCTCTTAAGCTCTGAAGCTATAGAAATGTTGAGGGTTTATAGCAAGTTACAAACGACCTAAAGAAGAAAATGTTCAAATGTTTCATCATTTCCGTAAGCCACAAAGGGTATATGAATTTTTTTCCTAGATTCGATAATTTCACAGACCTGTATTTAACCTTAATTTTTTATTTTTTAACTATTTAACCTGTTCATACCTATGTCAAAATATTGCGTCGCTCCACCACTCGCTGTCAACACATACTTGTCAGACAGGCACTGCAGGGATGTGATTGGTGATGTATGACAACTGGGTGCTAACTCACATGACAAACACAGCAGAGAGCCATCCTCTTGTTTCGTAGTTTTAAACACAACAATATCAGCCCCTTTAGTAGCTACGAGTCGAAGAACAGAATCCTACAACATACAGAACATATTTAACACTGCTGCTATTTAAAAGACTTTGAGCTAAAAGGTTACTGAGAAAAAAAGATGACAATCACAGAGATTAATAGACTTTCAATGTCTGTTATATACATTTTATTTAATTTTTTGCATGATAACAAATGTAGTATTTATACATACTTTAGGTGAAATCCATTCAGTGAATAATACATTTAACATATCTTTTTCCTCCCAAATTTTTGATGTGTGGACACACTCACAACAATATTGTCCATTTTGAACAGAGATCCTTAGGTGGTACGCATTTATACAACCATTAGAGAATCCAACAGCAAGGTAAGCTACACAAATAACAATCAGAAAATGATACTGTTATTGATAAAATGAACTTAAACTAAACAGGATTCGTTCAAGAAATTTGCATCCTGTTTTACTTATTTTTTGTTTCTAGTACCTTTGTTAGCGATGTTCTAAGAAATAATACAAGCTGCACACCTATTTTTATTTAAAGTTCTTTCTTATCCTCATTCAAAGACTGAGTTATGTTTTCTTCTAAAAACAAACATCCTACCATCAGCTGATCCACTTTGGTGCCATGATAGACTAGTTGGCCAACCTGACTCGGTCTGCCAACCTTCTAGCCTTTCAATCTTGCTTTGACTTTTATCTTGTAAATTAAACGTTATTAACCATACATGTAACAGCCCAGATAGACTAGCTGTGACAAAAAAGAGTTTAGTGTGTTCACATTTTACATAAGTTTGAAAATAACTTGAGTAATATATATTATCTGGATTCTTGTTTGTGCAGCAGTGATGACAATACCACGAAACAGGACACCAACACACCACTGACGTAAACAACATATGTGACTTCTTAGAAAACACAGAACACAAATCAACATGCTCTTGCTTAGTTTTCGAGTCACTACACTTATTGCCGTCATTATTTTTAGTTTCAATATCATGCCAGTCAGTCTCCAAGAAGTATTGCTTTAAGGAATCAGTTACAGCAATACAAGGAGCCCAAATTCCAGTTATTACTTCGATACATTGTATGTAAACGGACCCATTGACACCTAAAGTGGCCATGCAGCATCTGAAAAAACAAAAGAATTTTAACAATCTCTTATAATAATACGGAGACTGTGTATGATGTAACAAGCTAGCTAACTACCTACAAAATCTTTCACAGACTTGAACTTTTGCAGGATAGTAGGATGTATAATTATTTTCACATTTCCTGTAAACTTTACAAGGGGAGTCAAGCAATATGACAAGTGGGATAATTTTTTTCAGAATTTAAAACGTTATTAAGTTATTTTTTATTTTTTTGTTTCTGACATCCTGTTAAACTTTTGTCAGCCTACACGTAAAATTCCAGGTTATTTTTACAGGAGGTTGTAGACATTTGATTGGCAATTTGCATGAGTTTATGACTTTACTTTAATCTATTAGAGAATGGCATGGTTGATCATGTTTTTGTTTATGTTGCAAACTGCTGTTTTTTAAAATTTTGCATAAACTATTGTGGGGAAAAGACCACATGCAATATACTGAAAGAACAAATTCACTTTTTGTTAAGAATTTAAAAATTGTAGTAATAAAACTTTGTTTGGTGATAATGTAACAATTACTAATTTTTCTGACTAAAACTTTTTTGTTTTATATATTGTATGAAATGCTTCATTTTTCTATAATTTGATGTGTTTCATAACCTTTTTGTGGAAAATTTACGGACAATGGCAATATAGGACATGCTAAAAGAACTGATTTTTGTTGATTTGGATGTGCTCCTCAAAAACTAATCTGTTTTACATTTTGTGTAAACTTTTTTGAGGGCGGACCGTATGTATTCCAAAAATAATATCTTTGTTCATTCAAAATTTACTCCTTTTTTTTACGTTTAAAATGGTTGGTAAAGGTCACTACAGATCATCATACTAAGAAAAAATTTTGTGTTCTTAACCGGTTATATAATTTTTACATTGTGTGCATATTTTTGGGGAACAGGATAGTATGTAACCGATTTTTGAGATATAAATTTGATTTTTTTTTTTGACACTTTTGATTAAAATATTAAAGCTTTTCAACGTAATCGAAAGTAATCACCTTATAAGATGTAAATATTTGAGATGTGTCATTTCTGACTTTATTATTATTGTTAGTGTTGTACATGATTCTATACATTATTTTGATCAGCGTTTTAAGCTTTACACATTGGAAGCAATGTGTAAACAAATTTCAGGAAAAATTTTTTGTGTATTAACGGGTCCTGACAGACGTCATCAAAATACAAGCTATGATTCTCTTTTCCAATGCACTCCTGCCTAAGTCGATTTTACAGTGTAAGTTTCTAAAGAATTTTTTTTTCCGTACTTTACTTCCGGACTTTACTTACACTTATATCTCCTTATGCGTGCACCTAAAACTTTGAGGCCAAATAACTTAGAAACGAGGTGGTGACGTCAATGATTTTTCACCGCGTGGGTAACTAGGGACACTTAGGACCAATTTGGGTAATTTTCCAAAACTTGGGTCCCCAAATCCGTTTCGGAATGGACGTGTTGATGACGTCATCAAAAAACCTTCAAACCTTATATCTCTTCAACCGTTTCTCAAAAGTACATGATCCTATACAATTTTTGCGCTTTGACTGGTCCTTGCTGACGCCAGCAAAAATTTAAAACCCTTACACCTCCTTAGGCGTTCGTCAAAAACATATCATCATATACATTTTCTTGATCAGCGCTTTAAGCTCTACACAATAAAGGCAGCGTGGAAACAAGGTTCTAATTTTTTTTGGTGAATGGGTTGCTGACGTCATCAGAATTAAAATAGCGCTTTTTTTTAAATTTTATCCTACCTTGGTGGATATTTCCACGGGCTTTATCAACTAGTTATATATATTGCAAAGTATCATGAAATGCGGTAATAACTAACATAATGTTAACATTAATGATAGAAATCACTAACGCAATGCAGCATTAAAAAGTAAAAATTCTACTTTTTTGCAACACATTTATTTTACACATAGAATAGTTAATGGACATGTTTATGGCCTATCTCTTCTATCTTTTTTTTTTTTGACATTAAAATCATGTGTTACCTAATTTGTTGTAGTTAAAAGTAGCAAATTATTATTATCTCTTTTTTTTTCGCACAGATAATATTAATACTGAGATATTAAATATATTAAACATGACATGTGGATAGGTAGGTCTACAGATATAAACCTTTACTTTAAGGACTCAAAAATGATAAAAAAGTAACAAATAAAAAAATCAGAAATGATACAAATGCTTCCTGTGCTCTTATAATGCCTCTACCAGTTTGGAAAGCATTCTGGCAGAAAAGGGCATCTTCAGGAAACCTAATTACTGATTTTTGCAGTTGTATAAAGAATATAGTAGTTAACACTGTCTATTAAAATTAAATTCGTTATTTCTCTCCAGAAACTTCCTTTTACTAAAATCTCGATTATGCTTTGAATACCAAATAAATGGTTATTTTTTCCAATATGTTAATTCATTCATTGAAATAGGGCTCTTTTCTAAAAAGGGGTCAACTATTAAAGCTTAGAAGCTTTAATAGTCATACTATTTCCAAAACTTACCCAACACACTAGTGAAATTTAGTCAATTTAACACCTCTAGCATGTAAGGCACTGAAAGGAAAAAAGAAATGTACCCTAGTGAATATTCAATTTATATTTTGCTGGTTTTGGAGCATTTAAAATGAGAATCTCTTGCAAAAAAAAGACAGAAATATTGTAGACATGGCTCAATGAAGATCAGAGATTTTGGTGTAAAAACAGAATATAGCTTGGTGAAAGTAATAAAAAACTTGTTGAGTCAAAACTAGTTAAAACCTTGACTTTCTGAAAAAGGTTCTGCATATTTATGACATAAACATTATAATTTTAAACTTTATCCTGATCTTTTTTTCTGCAACAAAACTATGAATAAATTTCATAACCGAAGCTAACCCCTCACTCCGTTGGAAAGAACACGTCAGTAATAAAGAAAGATCAGAACCATCGAAACATTTGGTTTTGAACACTGATCATCTAATTAATTGGAGAATTTTAAGCAAAACCTCTACAGACAATAGAAAACGGAGGATTTTAGAAGTGTTTTTTATCATGTCGTCTAATCCATTCCTTAACAACCAAAAAGATATTAAAAGTTTGTATTTATTTACGTATCGTGTGATGTAAACTCTATAGGTTCATTATATAGGTTCATTCGTTTTAGTTTTCTAATCTCTTAGGAAAGTTTTATTCTCGCATGGGTTATATATTTTGTCAATAATTATGAAATTTTAATGATGTATTTAAAGTAGATGATTTTAATTTTTGTATATACCTGAGATGTTACTATGTAACAAAAAGCTTTGTTAAAAATAAAATATTTTTAACATATCCGTGTTCTATGTTATATGTTATTACTTGAAAAATAAAATCAAAGCTAAATAGTATTCAAAAAGCCATATATTTGCATCTTTTTCATAACTTATGATAAAATAAATTTCATTTTTTATGTTCCTATTTTATAAAAAGTTTTGCTTATCAACAACAATTTTTTCATTACCACCACGATGCAACTTTTTATATTTGTGCCTCGATTATCTGCCTTTTCATGGTCGTACATGCTTTAATTAAAAAGTACCTTACATTTTAATTGTAATATTGCTCGTTCAGTTATTCCTAATAACTGAGAAATGGTAGGGCATGGTGGTGCCTAAACCAAACACTCATACTATACTTTGCAGTATGACTGAATAAATATGTCCTGATGGAATATGGGTTGTATTCATCTTATCTTATTATATTAGTTAAAAAAAACAATTACTGACCTGCCATCTTTGGAACAACCAGGGGGAGACCATTTAAAGGAGCAATAACTTTCAATATTTGGTGACACATCCTCTCGTTGTAATATTGTTTTATCCAAAAGATAGGCTTGACGTTGTTTAAAATCGCTTTTAAGTAAGGCTTTGGCACTGACACCACCATCATCATATTTACATCTTTTTAAATTTGAAACTATGCTTGATTCAAATTTTAATCCTAAAGATATGCCCACCTTCTTTCGAATATTTGAATTGGTTACCGTCTAACAAATTTGGTCAAGAAAAACATTAGATAAAGGCAGTAGCGGCATCTGTTTGCACAAATCAAAATTTTGATGGAAATTTGACCTTACAAATATCTAAAAATCAATAATTTGCAATTAAGCAACTGCTTGCTATGCACCTGTCTGTCCGTGTGGCAAAATGTTATAGCTATAAGCATAGGCGAAACAACTAGTGTATATATATTTGTAAGAACTCAAAATTTTTAATAATTTTTTGTATCAATCTACATAATAATACAAAAGTTGTGTTCGTCTGTGATGCAAAAGTTATGTCTCATTTGTTAATATTTCTGACGTTACAGCATGACATCAATTCCTTTTGACTGACTTCAATGTACTAATCTTGATGAACCCATTGCATTGCATTTAATAACTTGAAGCCAAATAACTTGGAAACGAGGTGGTGATTTCAGTCATTTTTCACAGCATTGATAACTAGGGATAACCTGGGACAAAATTGGGTAAGTTTACAAAATTGGGTAAGTTTACCAAACCTAGGTGCCCAAATTTGTTTTGGATGGGAAGGTTGATAACGTCATCAAAAACTTTTAAACCCCAATATCTCTTGCATTTCAAGAGATATTGGGGTTTAATTATAAATTTCATTATTTTCTTACAAAAGACAATTATTTTTTTACAAAGACATTCAAAATAAATAATATAAAAACTAGCATATATAAAAAATAACCAAATGATTTTAGAAGAAAACCTAAATTTCAAAAAATATTTTGGCCATTTGATAATTTATATATAAATAGTCACTTTTATTTTTCAAAAATTTTATCAAGCCTATCAAAACAAAATAAAAAATGAAAAACCATAACAAATATATTATTCAGCTCGATCTTAAACCTATTATCCACAAGAGTTACTTGGTTTTGTAAATTGAACTTATTGTATACATAAAAAAAAAAAAAAAAAAGTTTTATCCCTTTTTAACAGAAAAAAATTTTTTTTTTGAGGGAACTGTACAAAGTAGTCCACCAAAATCGGATTGTAAGATGTAAATATTTGCGGTTTCTGCCACATAAACTTCACAATTTTTTCTCATTTTAGTCAACAGACGTAATAGCGCATTTTCAAGAAATAACTTATCTCCTTATCTGAAAACTCTGTATCTAAAAGTCCCTGCAATATTGTATATCAACGTAAATGCATTGGAATACCTATTTTTGAATTTTGATGTCTTTCTTAACCTGAAATTAATTTTGGATGAGGTGAACTTAACTTCTTTCTTAAATAAATACGAGGAAAAGATTTGCAAATACAGCATTAAATTCACGAATTGTGACCTACTAACTAAACTCTGAATATTTTCTCTCACCCATTAAAGTCTTTATAATTTAAATGTTATTGTGATGTGGTTTTAAACTTACAATTGAACTTAAAGGGTTAAATGGAACCATTTTATCTTATTCCATAAGGCACATTAAGTTTTTTTTCCAAAGTCTAATTTTTTTTCTTTGCGTAAGCATATTTCACAAGGGTGGGGATAAGCCTGATCCACCGTAAAAAGTGCGGGCGTTTTCAGGCGAGTTACGAGGCTGCCAATAAGCCACATACGGCGTAAAAACTGCGGGCGTTTTCGGGCGAGTTTGGCGTTTTGAAAAAAATCAAGTTTTTGCCTGAAAACCCCTGAATAGACCCGAACAATGCCCAAAGAAGAAAAGAAAACAGACACTAATGATTCAAAAAACTATAAAAATTAAAATAAACTTACTATGTGGTAGTGAAGTTCTTAAAAGAACTGTTTTTGATAGTTTAAAATAAGATTTACTTGATAAATAACTTATATATAAACTTTATAAGTCCTTTATCTTCAGGCGCCTTCTTCCAACTATCGTCCTCATGGTATGTTTACAAGGAATTGCATTTCGGGAATGTTCCGGGCGAGTTGCGGAAAGTGTGGGCGGTTTCCAGGCGACAACCGCCAATTTAATTCGAAAAGTTGCCCGAACTCGACGTTATATATGCGGGTGTTTGCGGCTTATCGGCACCCTCTTGGCGAGTTTAGTGTTTTCATAAAAATAAGTATTCACCCGAAAAACCAGCATAGACCCGAACAATGCCCTAAAAAAGTGCCTTGTTCCAACTGTTGTCTGCATGGTATGTTACAAGAAACTGCATTTTGTAATGCCCTGGGTGAGTTCAAGAAAGTGCGGGCGGTTTCGGAGGACAACCGTCAATTTAATTCAAAAAGTCGCCCAAACTTGCCCTTAAATGTGCATTCTATATATATGAATAGCTGGTAATTACGTTTTAGATTATGCAATACAACAACAAATACGTACACGTCAGAATAGTTTTTAGGCAATCAGAATGCAATGTGAGTTTAATTAATCAAATAATCTTTTAGTGCTAAAATTTTTCAGAAGAGAAGGAGAGAAGGATACTAAAACGTAAATGTTGCTATTTGTTAATACAGCAAGCCTGCCATCTTTGCTCCAACTAATAGAATTGTACCATGAGCTTCCGTTACTGTACGTCAGGCAGTGTAATGAAGGATCTTTTTCTTCCACATCTGTAAGTGCTTCTTCACCCTTTACGTTCATCTCCTCCGCCATCTTTGCTCTTCTCGCGCGGTCAGAAATGCCGTGCTTGCTACATGTACATTTTGCCTGGGGGTGTATTTTCATTATACTTGAAGTAATACCTTAATTTAATCTATTTTTTAGTACAATTCATTTTTACATTAAAAGAGGTATAAAAGTAACTAATGTACCCCCGGTAATATTTGTACCAACTTATGCTGTATACATTGGTTCGATCCTTCTTGCCCTCTTTTTTTTAATTAATATTTCTAATCAGGCAGTCACACTGTTTACTTTTATATAAAAGAGAAATTTTCTAATTTGGATGTAAATTTCTGCTCTCGTAACATGTTTTATATGAACTGGTAAACATGGAGTTTGTATTCGACCAATGTGTCTGGGGATTACATTTTCATATGGTTTTTATCTTTATATAATTTTGGTTCAATAAATTCCTTTCAAAAATTAATGACATTACATTTTAAAAATCAGTCCCACCATAAACAAAAACTAATACGTTTTTCGTTGTTAAAAAATAAAAAGTCAGAACCAACTTAAGTTATTGACTATCAGTTTCCCGGCCATCGTGCAAAACGTTTACTAGGGCCGTAGTATGGACCATCGCAACATCAGCGAATTGGTTGGTGAAATACTTCTAGTCAAAGCAGTGAGCTCTGTATTTTTTTATTTTATAAATTTGTCTTTAGCTAGCTAGTTGAAGTTTTTACTCGGATTACTATACCTAGCAGTTAAGATGTCTACTGCTTCCTTTAAAGACCAAGGAACGAAAAGTAAAATTCTTAGGGAGCGTTCTGTTTCGGAATCAAAAGATGGAAATTGTGTACTTTGTGTTGAAAAAGCTTCATATTTTGCTGTGGGGGTGTGCGATCATCCGATTTGTTATAAATGTTCAGCCCGAATGAGGGTACTTTCAAACCAGTTTTATTGTGCGGCATGCAGGGCTGAGATGGATCAGGTATGTGAAAATATATGCAGTAGTGTATTTTTTCTTTGATTTGTCAGTTTTTTTGCGCCCTGCTTAGCGGGATATCGCCGCTAAGATTCAGAATAAATCTTGGAAGGCTCAGGGGGGTTTTGTAGATAAATGTTATCGGAATTGATGACCAGAGCAATAATGCTCGTGAATGACAAAGAATTTTTAGGCCACAAACAAATTTTTAAAATTTCTTAATCCTTAGCAGATTTTTTTTTTTAAAACTTCAGACTCCCTTCCCCCTTAGCAGCGATATCCCGCTAACTGGGCCCAAAAATTTTTTTGAAGGCCCCCTTTAATTAGCACTTCCTGTTTAAACCCACTGAATTTATCTTATCCATTTACATTTGAATGATTTATGGCAGTATCTTAATTGATTTACACTTGAAAACTTTACAGCAGTATCAACTCACTGGGGAATAATACTTAATCCAGTGGTTGATCTGCTGTAAAATATATCAATAGGCCAATATGCTGCAAAAGTGGGTTTGCCCATATACAGCCAGGGTTTACATGTACCTTCAAAACTTATTTACGGCTATGATGAAGAGCTATCGTCTAGTCTTCATAAGTACAGGTATGTTCAGGCCTCGTCAGGAATGCCGTGCGATCGCACGCGCACACACCCACACATGCCATGTTTGAATGTTCCTATGCGATCTTCGCACGCCAAAAAAACATTAAATACCTCAGGTGTGCACTAATCACACACTAAAATAAATAATGTTCTGTTCAATGAATGCGCACAGGAATAATATAAAGTGCCGATCGTGAGTGAAGCTACACATCTTTGAGAGTATGAGTACAAATAAATGTGAGAAAAATAACTCAGAGTGAGAGTACAATGCGAGTGCAAGTAAAATAAATAAGAGTAATCAATAATTAAACTACTCGCAAGTAAATCTTTAAAAAAATATATCATGTTACTTGCGAGTTATATTAAAGAAAAACAGAGACATTAATTTTAATTCACCATTTAAATTTTTTTTTAATTTAGCTGCTCTTTTGAAATTAATAATAAATTTTAAAATTCAACTTTTCCGTCTTTTACTTCTTTAAATGCTTTCGCTAATTTCGTTATATGAAATCACTTCCAGCATGTTCTTTCGCAGAAATCACTTCCAGCATGTTCTTTCGCAAGCACAGAGTCAGCATGATATCTAATTATAGTTATGGTGATCAATTGCCACATGCAGACTTTGCTTTCTTATTATTTTTCAACAAACATTCCTTAACAACTCAGACAACAATCTGTATAGTTTTAAAACATCGCCAAATAAACAGGACGTCACAAAGCTTGTTATTGTTTTGTTTAGGGGGGAATGTTTTAAGATCGAAGCAAAATAATAACGTGAGGGATTTTTTATAAAAAAACAGTTTAATATTTAATGATATATTTTTTTTGAAAAATATAAAAAAAAAAAATATTTACCTCTAAAAAAATATTTACAAAAAAGTTATTAACTGAAAGAGTTTTATGACTGTAACTTGCATGTTTTATAATTTTTCTTTGTTCTGTTGCTACGTCGTATACTTTTTTTCTTCAAAAATAATGAATAATGAACGCATCACACATTTTAGTTTCGTCACAACAAATTACCAGCTTTTTATAACATGGCAAAAATTAGTGTTGCTGTATGCGAGTTCTATGATTATTTGAAAAAAAAATGGAACAAAAATGAGCACACGCCATTGAAGATTATGCCGTGCGAACAACGCATGCCTCAAAATTATTAAGAAGTATCATGACGTGCGAAGCTCGCACTCCAGCATTTTTCTTCCTGACGAGGCCTGTATGTTCGTACACCAATATGGCCATTTGTCACCTGTACGGCACAAATAGACCCTGGGTGAACAGAGAAAACAACCAAAATCGCCCATTCACGGCCATTTCGCCCTAAACCGGCCACCAATTATTTTTCTTAATAGACACTCTAATCTGGTCATCATAGTATAATCTGCAATAGACAGTACAGGATCTTTCCCCGATCGAGTGAGTGCGCAACCACCCGATCGGAAGAGACTTACCTGAATCAGGTGAGTATTTTTCTTGCTTAAAATTGCTTTTTAAAGTCATAAACTTATTTTGCGCTGTTTCACTGATAAAAAAAATCACCGTGCCGTTCCAATGCTATTGATGATTTCTTAAGTTGGATTGACTACATGGTGGATATTTTCAGTCTAGGTTGCACATGTTGTGCCTCTGAAGCTTATTTTAGTTGTCTTATAGACATGTGCTTGGAATTAGTTTAGTAAGAAGCCAGTATAGCAAGCTATATAGAGAAAAATGTGCATATTTTTTATCATATCTGACACAAAGTATAGTAGAGAAATATTGATATCTTTAACATAGCTAGTTAGCTGTCTCTAGAGATTAAGCTGACTAGATGTTAGGCAAGAACTAAGTCTCTCCCAAGCAAATTTGATTTGTTTATGTATTTAGCTAGCTAAAAATTTACCGCCAGTTATGACTCACTCAATCGGGTGGTCATGAAAAATTGCTGCCAGTGCCGACTCACTCAATCGAGTGGTTAACTCAATCGGGGGACACTCACCCGATCAGGGAAAGATCCCGTACTGATAGAGGGAATTAAACGTTCTTATATGCCAACTGTTAACGCTCCCAAAATGCTTCAAATTCATTTCCGGTCCCCTAAACCCTGTTAGCTTAGTTTGTGACCCGCCCGGGGTCTATTTTTAACACGGGACCCACCCTGTGATTGTTTCA
Source organism: Hydractinia symbiolongicarpus (assembly GCF_029227915.1). Classification (NCBI taxonomy): domain Eukaryota; kingdom Metazoa; phylum Cnidaria; class Hydrozoa; order Anthoathecata; family Hydractiniidae; genus Hydractinia; species Hydractinia symbiolongicarpus. Next base: position 21,981,069 of record NC_079881.1, read on the forward strand.
TCACGATTAAAGATAGGAAAATGAAGAATGTCAAAGAAAACAATAACAACAGGTTGTTTATTACAATATTTATTATTAAAATGAAACTTTACATTGTTTAAAGCATTAAATCCACCTAAATGTATGTGGCCGTTTGGGCGCCATTTTTTTAACATGGAAATGTCTTGGGTCTATTATTTCCAATCCTTTAAGGGGGATAGAAAACTGTTAACAGGGTGGCTAAAGGACAGCACCATGTATGTAATTCGCACAGAGTTGATTGAATTTTCTCTATTCACAACTTTTCATGAGAGTTTCAAGAATTTTTGAAAAAAATAGAAACCAACATTGACAAATTAAGTGGTTGAATTGATAGACTTTAGTTTTTTTGAAGCTAAAAGATTAAGTGTTTCAAACAAGAAATTAACCTATAGCATTGTAATAAATAAATGAAGGTTATATGTACATAATTTATAATCCCTGGCCGTAGTTGGTGCTGTAACAAATAATTTTCCTGGTGAAAATGCCACGTATTACAACTTTCGATTGAGGGGAAACACGGACTTTTCAACCTCTCACAAGTATGTATCTAAGTTAAACTAAAGCTAAATTGGCAAAACTCTCCTAACTACAAATTGAAGGCTTAAAGTAGGAAAACAAAGCTACGAAAAGTTCAAAGAGTTTGCTTCGTAATCACAATGTCCATGATTTTGTTCATAGCGCAGGCATGTTTGGGCCATGTGAAGGGAGATTGGGTGAACAATGCTGTAGTGTCTGTATTCTGTATAAATATTTGGAATCATAATAATAACTCTAACAAAATGTTTTTCCACTTTAGGTTGTCTTCTGCAAAAATGTTAGAAGATTTACGGACTTCAAGGTAGAAGATATGATGCAAAAATCAAAGTATGGAATTCGATTTGAAAATAAAACAGTTAAAGATGCGTACGAGGCTTTGGTATCTAACGCTTGCACTGAATGTGGCGAAAAAGAGTCTCCTTTTGGTTCTCTTAAAGACTTAAAGAGTCACATTAGAAAGGTGCATGAGAAACAATTCTGTCAAATCTGTATCGACAACTTAAGCTTGTTTTCAAGAGAATTGAAATTGTACACAAAGAGGGACTTAGTTCATCATCGCAAAGAAGGTGACAAAGATGAACGTTCACATCGTGGTCATCCTGAATGCAAGTTTTGTGATGACCGCTTTTTTGATAACGATGCTCTTTTACTGCACTTGCGTAAAAACCACTTTTGGTGTCATTTTTGTGAACATGATGGCAAGCAGGATTATTATGATGTTTATCGAGATCTAAGAAAGCACTTTTCATCTGCACACTATTTATGTGATGAAGGTAAGTGCTGGATCATGTATTTTCTTTTCGCAAAATCAATAGAAGTGACTTATCACCTTAAAATGACCAAGTTGAATTTATCATTTTTCAAAATTTATACTTTTATTGTTTGTTTTTAAGAATAGGAAATTGTCTTAAGGTAAATGTAGCCTTTGTGAATGAGAAACAGTACAGCTATATAATCGTTATCTTCCAAGCCACTTTGTCATGTTTTATTTCTTATTACCGAGAAAAACAAATTAAAATACTTGTCTTCGAATTACTGGAGAAGTTGAAAAACATGAATTCTTAACACACTAGAAGCCATAAAGCTTTTTCCAGAGATTATATTGAAGTCAAAACACTTTGACAGTTAGACCATTGTTTGAAGTGTAGCATTAAGTTCATTCCAGCTGCTAGCTCTACTCCATGTCGGTAAACATCATGTGCATAAAATCCCAGTTACAATTTTAAATGTTCGAATTTAATCTCAGGAAAACATTGTTTTTAACTTGCTTTATATTTTCCACCAGCTTATAATTTGTGTGACTCTTTTATTAGGCAACTGTTTCAATGAAAAGTTTACGTCGGTTTTTCGTGACAAGATTGACTACCAAGCGCATAAACTTGCAGCGCACGGTAAAAAGTTGAGTAAACTGGAAGCGAAAGAAGCAAGAAAGATTGACATCGACTACAAGTAAGCTGTCATTCTGGGAATAAAATTTTAACCACAAAATGAGTGTATATAAGTTTCAATCCTGCTTTACTTTCTAAGCATTCGAGTGTATGCTTTACTTTTTTAATAATTTTCCCCTTTTTTGTCCTTAATGGCTTAAATTATGGAAAATTAATATCACCAGAAAATACAGTTTATATAAATTCTTTTTTAGGATGTACTCGCTGTTTTTATGAGAATAGTGTGTTTACGTTGCGGCCTCCTTGTTCTTATATAATGTTTTAATAAAATAAAGGAGAAATAATGTGAGAAAACTGTATAATAAAAAACAAAAAAAACAAAGTTAACCTGCATAGGCTCCTTTTTACTGGGGAAAAGGGTAAGGGCGGTGCAGCTCCAACCCACCCCTCTATATTTTGCTTTTCTGTTTATGGAGGAGTACATTGGTTTAGTCGTTTTTTTCCATGGAACATCAAAAATTGGTATTTACGTCTGCTGGTTTATTTAAAAATCTAAAATTGTACTATTATGTTATGTACTAGTCTTTTTTATATGGCGCTTTCTATATGTCGCACAATTAAATATCTCGCAAACACAGTTGTCCTGACAGCTATTATGTACTAAACAAGGCAGTTGTTAATGACAAAAAGATTTACAAGATTTCCATGTAAACTGGATTTACAATAAGCTCCCAAAAATTTTACCGCGAGGGTTTTTATATACAGTGGGGAAGTAGTTGTAGAATTATTATATTAACATTATTTTCTCTTTTAGCTTTCGCGGTCGTCAACAACAATCAGGTGTTGTAAATGGTTCCGATTACGAAGATGTTCGAAAGGAAGAACACAGCAAACGCCGAGGAGCAGGTGGAGCGAGGCATCGATATCATCGCGATCATCGAGGCACTTTGAATTATTATGACTACGAGAACGTTGAAAAGGACAGAAGGGAGTTTCAGGGAAAAACAAGAAGACATGAAGCTGAAGAAGTCAATAATAGGTATGTGTTAGCAAGTACCTTTTAATTTGTATGTGTGAGCAAGTACCCTCATCTTAGTGCGTGTGAACAAGTACCTATTTATTAGTACGTGTGAACAAGTACCTATTTATTAGAACGTGCGAAGAAGTACCTTTTTATTAGTAAGCCTGAACAAACACCCTTAAGGGTGTAAGTAAGGTTTGCCATGCCTTTTTCGTCATTTTCAATTATAAAAATGGTAGGCGAGTGTGACCAGCATATTTATTGAAATGTAAACAGTGCTACTTTGTGCTTCGATAGCCTAGAATATTTAAGAAGCTAACATTTCGCGGAAGAAAAATTAGCAATATTTTTAAAACTTTATCTTACAAATTTTTGGCCGTCTTTTTAGCCGAAATTTTCCTCGCCAAAGTTTTCGATTTAAAGTATCTGACAACGAGCAAGATTTTTTAGGTCAATTTCGCAGTTCATTCATGTAGTCTTTTTCAGCTGAGAATGGTCGAGCGAACAGCTGCTTGTTAGCGCATGTACTAAAATATCTTCTTTAACATAACAGAATCTTTAGTTAGTTATATTTTGTCAATGCTTTCTGTCAATGACTTCTATACCTTGAGGTTTCTCTGTCCTCTCCCTTGCATATTTGGCATGTAGGCACCGCTTTACAGTATAAAATAAATGGGATAGGCTGGGATAGAGAATGCGCTTGCAAAGATTTAAAACTTGGTAAAACTTGGTACTTGTGTTTTTTCACTTTTTTTTATCTCATTTTTTATCTCATTTTTTATCTCATTTTATATCGCGTTTTTAACAACAAAATATTCTACTTTATTAGAGACTTACAACACGTTGGTATGGCTGCTGCCGCTGCATCTCTCAGCTCTTCTGAACCCGACATTCATAACCGCTTACGTGAAGTAAGTATGAACGATAGCGATGACGACGTCATTGGATTGTCGGAACGTCTTGACAAACCGTCTGAACCACGGCGAAGTCGAAAGCAGGAGAAACCAAGAGACGTGCAAGAAGCTGATCAACATCCTACCGAAGATTTGTCTGCGATAATGAGAGATAAACCAAAGGCTGAAGTTAGTCCTCCTAAAGAGCCAGTGCATCGCCCTGTGGTGCCGAAAAATGAGGATTTTCCTTCTCTACCCGGTGCTAATAATATCCAGCAATCAATTCAAAAGAAGCGCGAGGAAGCCTTTCCAGCTTTAGGTCCACCTATGAAGGTTAAACAACCACCGAAAAGTCGGGCGCCTACCCACGCTAACAAGGGATGGACGGAAAGCATAAATGGTATCCCAATAAAAACGAAGAAGAAGGGGAAGACGAAATCATGGAGCCAACAGTCAGGTCGTTCAAAAGTCAGTTCAGAAGCAGACTTTCCCTCTCTGTCTTCCAGCAAACCAAGTAGTAATAACGAAAGCGATTTAAACTTTAGAAAACCACCCGGTTTTAGTGTCGAAGAAAAAGCAGAAAAAACTGCATCAAACGGTCTCAGTAAAAGTGAAGGTTTGAAAAAAGACCCTACCTCGGTAAAAGTGAAGACACCACCAGGATTACAAACACCTCCAACGAAAAAACAGTCGACAAAATCAGAACCCCCTGGTCTTAGAAAACAGTCCGACAAACCTTTAGTTCAGAAGGAAACTGCAAAGAGTCAACCACCTGGTTTTGAGAAACAATCTAATAAACCGTCAGCTAAAAAAGAAACTGCAAAAAGTCAACCACCTGGTCTTCAAAAACAGCATGATGAGCATTCCCTTCGAATGGAACGAAACATGCGTTTACTAGCTATGTTGCAAGCTTACTTAGATGATTTTAACCTGAGCGTCTTCAAAACCCTGTCCGGCGAATTTCGTCGTGAACTCAAAAATGCGGAAGAGTATTACATAGGAATTAGAGAGTTGTTAGGTGAAAACTTGAAGTACGTGTTTTCCGAGTTAGTCGCGTTATTGCCTGATGAGAAGAAGCAGCAGCAATTACTGCTGGTGCATAACAACGCAAAGGTACTGGCAAAGCAGTGGAAGGAGGTACAGGAGAGTGCACCTCCTACTAGTTACGACCCCCCAGCAGTATGGGGTGCGGCTAATGTTAATAAAGAACCGGTTGAAATTGCAATGAGTCGTTGTGGCGAATGTGGGCAAACATTTCCGAAGGATAAAGCTTTGGAGCACATGGAAAGTCACAGTGAAGATTTTCCGGCTTTACCAACTGACGTGAAGAAAAAAAGAACGCGTAATTTTGCGCCAATCAATAATAGTTATCGACAAATTAGGGTGGAAAACGCATGGGGTAAATAAACTGCCTTGTTTTTGTTTGCGACTGATGTGAAAAGATTTCTTTTGTGCTTATTTACCCAGAGAAACGTTTTGAGCAATATCCCAAAAAATTATTTTTCGGTAAATTTTAAAAATGAATTAAAGCGCGAGAGTATTTTCAAACTGAACGGATGACTGACCAATTAAATCGTATTGTTAATTTTCTAAATTAAATCCACAGCCTCTTATACTCCTGCCTCATTATTTGTTTGGTACTGTGCGTACTCTGCTCCTGTATGTGGACCTTAATTTGAATCTCTTACCTTAACTTTCACCCTTTTCGTTAAGATTTCAGAGGTCTGTGTCATTCACGTACGTAATTGTTGTCCATAGAACGTCTTATAAACTGAATTGGCAATGTGCATTTCAACCAAAATCACACGATTTATACCCTTAATCCCCTCCCTCCCTAATGTCAGCCGGTATTTCGCGTACTTATTTTTTCACGTGTGTTTCTCTTCATCCTTTAATTTTATTTGTTGAGGTGGTTATACTGATGCTAAATTTTGTGTGCAAGGTAATTTATCACCTTTTAACAGGAACGAATCAGCGGGAACGTTTGGCGAAACAAAGAAAATGCGAACTAAGGGAAAACAGATTTGGTCTAAAATTCATGATTAATTCCCTATTTTTCATAATTTTTTTTTAAGACACACATCTGGCAATATCTTGTTTTCTATTTTACTACTTCTCTTACTTGTTCATAATTTTTATCTAAATTTGGGATAAAATAAAAAATGAATTTCGCCATGTCAAAAAGAACCTGCTCACAATTCTTGGGTAGTATTTTTCTACCCGTTTACTAAAAGATTTAAGTATAAAGGAGAAGTGTTACTTTTTTTTGTTATGTAAATTCTAAATTGAGATTTTTGTTATCAGCAAGTGTTTATCTGCTATTTTATATATATTTCTATATTTAGTAAATTTAAAGATAAAATAGTTACTATTTATTACGCATGTACGAGTTGGGAAAAAATACGAATTTGACAAATGAACTTGAAATTCTATATATTTTTTGTATTTTGTATATTACCAAGATTTTGTGAGAGCCTTTCAGGGTGAAATCTTGATGGCACTTTCGCTACGATCGATAAATCTAATCTATAAATCTAAATCTTTGCAAATACTCTTAACATTCCGATCCGGTTAAAAATGACAAGTAAGCATTTTCGGCTAAAAATCGTCTAGTAGAACCTGGGTATTCTAAAGAGCTAAATGCTTGAAAAATGTTTGTTAATTTTTGCAAATTCTTGAGGACAAGCAAGGATTTTAGAGACAGAAATATGTGACATGTTTAACCTAACTTATGGAAAGATACCAGTGAACTGTTATCGCAATATGAATACAAGGGTAACTCGTTTGAGAAGCTTGCAAAGTTTTTACTACAGTTGTGAATCTTGATAGGATGTGTGGAAAGCAAAAAGTCATACCTAGTGACAAACACTGGGGACAAGGCATGGGACTTGCTTACAGTTTAAACGAGTGTGAACGAGCGAAATATTTTAAAGATCGTTTAGATTCTGAATATGCGCACGAAAAAAATATTTTTTTTTGCCGCAATATATAAAAAAAACGAACAACTAATTTAACGCGTTTTCTAATTAACGGTAATGGCTATACTTAATTTATATCCTCTAATTTTTGGGCATCTGATTAGGAAATCTGAATTATACATTTAAATCCACTTTCGGAATTGCGTTTCAGAATTCAGCTTTTGGTCCGTAAATCTATGTAAAATGTAAACATGGCGGACAAGTACTGGTGTGCTTGCAGGACTGAATTTCCAGGCATAGAACGTACGTTCTGTGTCCGCTGTGAAAAGAAAAGAAATTTAAACAAAGAAGTTATACCACTTTCAAGTGCAAGCATGCATCATCCTTCCACAAATGAACCACTTACCTTTTCTAACTTTGTGGACCAGAAGAAAGAGGAAAGAAGGGAAAATATTTAAAACAAAGGGATGACCATGTGACAATAGACGTTGGTTTCATGAATGACAAGGAAACTCTGTAGAATGTTCGTGGATCAAGACTTCCAATTAATATTGCAAATGACATGACTGCAAACCCGGTGATTGAAATCGCAGTCAAAAAACACTCTGATCATGATCAGTATTTTGTTTCATACAAAGAGTATACTTTAGTTTGCCCTGACAGCAGGGCTTTTTTCTTTAGTGTGTACACACTGAAATTCAGCAGTTCAAAAATCGTATGAACACAATTGGCAATTTGGGAAATCAAGTTTGGAACAACAGAAAGGTTTTTGAACTTGTTCTTTCGACAAAAAGAGACAGTATTACATGGACAGTTTTTAAAGATCTTTTCACATACATTTTCTCTCCTACTGGTTCCAACAAGAACTTTCTAGTAAAAGTACAATTAATTTGGTTTTCCAGCTACTAGAGTGTGCCGGGAGTTGCGAATGCTATGGGAATTCCATTCTAAGTCACGTGATTTAATTGTGCCTGTAAAAACTTGTGATAAACCAAACACTTTCTATATGAGGATGGAGGCCTAATATTATATCTCCACTGAATATGTCCTTGAAATAGTCAATAACCCAACCGTTAACAGTATTTGCACCGAGAGTGCGCTGAATGAGCGCACCCTTTCACATTTTTATGCGGCTTTTTATGAAAAATTAAGCGATCCGCATGAGCTTCGCAGACTTTTACTATTTTTTTAGGGCGGTTAAGACCGGCAAATTTATGTTTTGCGGCCATTATGGGGCCAATGTCAAAAAATGCGCAAAAGCGAAAAATAAAATATTTTAAATTGTGTTATATTTTCAGTCTTATTGATATCAATGTTGATTGTCCAAAAAGTACAAATTAAATCCTCGTCTAAAATGCGATCACCACTTCTCTATTCCCTGATTTGATTGTGATGACCCATACTTATGCGCATCCGTACTCTGAAGCATATAACATTGAATTCATGCCATTGTTCTGTTTTGTGTACTTGTTCTTGCGTCTGTTCTAAGTAGTTTTATGGTAAAACCAATCTCTACTGCTACTGAATTTGTATAAAAATTAGCTGAAACGATGGGGTTGTTATTACTTCGACATACTTTAAGCCAAATAATGCAACGTGAGTAGCCATCCTCAAAGCCATGTAACGGTAACCAATACGGCTTGAGCTTATCGTACCCGTCGGCATGCCAAACGTCATTTGGTTCATTGGAAAAATAAGCGCGACGGAACAACCTTCGAGATCGACGTTGCTCATTGCCTACTTTAAGGGCAGAAATTTTCGCGATGACAAAAAATCGCGAAATTTCGCGAAGTTATAGTTTTCGCGAATTCCACTTCGGGAAAAAAAATTTACAAAAAAAACTTTCGCGAATTTTCCAAAATCTTCATTTTTGGGAACTAAAAATTCGCGAATGACAATTTGTTCACAATATATTTGTATATATACTGAACCTGTGGAAGAAAAACTGATGGGGAACTTAATTTCAATTTTGTGATGACACTTCCTCCGTTAACTAGCATGCTTGCCACACCGTTGAAGAAAAAAAAAGTGAAAGAAAAAGTCAACTTCGGATCAAGATTCTGGAAATGGGAGTAGAGATACTCGTGAAATGTTTTTGAGCGGCAAAAAAAGAAGAGAGTCCAGAAAGAAAATTGCATTGTTATCGAGTAATTCTTGATATTAGAAAACAATCAAATATTATATAGAAAAAATTCAGCAAATTATTGTCGTTTTTTGTCTTGAAATTTCTGATACGAAGATATTCAAACCCTTCCGTTTTTCGATTTTTATCCATTTTTAGAGTTAGAGTTTTGGAGCCATTTTTCGGGCTGGTTATTTTTTTCGTTGTGATTCTATTATTTCTACCCTTGTCCTCGGAGCCCTCGTTATTTAAGAGTTTTCGGCTTTTAAAACTTGAAAAAGAAAGAATTGATTTCGATTGTCAGTGCAAAATATAACGTTTAATGAATAAAAACGCAACATTTTTGTCTTCTTCCTTTAGTATTTTCATGACCATATCTCTTGGGACTGTCATGTGATAAGTAGTACGAAGCATATTCCACATACTTCGATATCCTTTCATACGTGAAGGGTCATTTTATTCATTTGTTATAATACAACGAACGGCTGCTTCAGTTGGTGGCGAAATATCATTTTCTCTTAGTCCACTCTAAGTCTACGTGTTATGGTACTTAAAAACTGAATTATAGTTTCGTAACAATTTCCTTGACCAACGTAGTAGGAAATAATTATTGTTTTACTTTTTTCATCCAAGAGTTATTACCCTTGCAAATGCACTCCTTCTTGTTCCACATATGCTACAGAATATGTGATCTGTTTGTATAATATTACCAGAATCACCACAAAACATAGTTTTCAATTTACCTACTTCCATGTGCTTTTGACACCATTATGAATCTAAGCCGATTTTAAAACCTGATTTCAAAACTTGATCACAATTTTAAAACCTGATTTTAAAACTTGATTTCAAAACCCGATTTTAAAATCCGATTTCAAAAACTGATTTCAAAACCCGATTTCGAAAAGTAGATATGGAAGTATAATGTCCCTACAACAGTAGATTTGGAAACTGGTTCTGAAATAAATGTCGATTTCTAAAATAAATCTCGATTTTGAAAATAAATAAGGTTTAACCCTCCTCGGCTTCCATAGTAATCTAATATTGTTTTTTGCCTCGATTGAGCTTAATAAATTTTGGAATAACCATACTATTATTTATTTCTCTAATTTGACAATCTTGTTGTATCGGAAGAAAGATGTTTAGCCGTTTATGTGAATAGTTCAGTCCACGTTTCTGTTTAGGAACTTTCTTTTTACTTAAAAAGAGAGAGGTCTGAAAATCATTAGCATTTTTCAGTCTTATCACTACGACACAACAATACAATAATCATTTCAAGAATCAATAAATTAAATAACCTGAGAGCCTGAATCTTATATCCTCTGTGAACAACTGATGTGATAAAAGAAACCAAAGTTGTAGCATGCACAGTCGTTTATGATATAAGGCACACCACTCTGTGTAAAAATCACGTATAAAGATTCGCAACAAATACTTTAGAAGCATAACAAGTTGAAACAAAAATGACGACATTCGTCTTAAATCGTCTTAGGAGACTTCCTCGTAAGAAATCATGAGACACGTGGATAGCACGCTTCTACCTATAAATTGATAAAAGCGAGGGGGTTTCAAGTCATTCTCAGCGCCTCTTTGGATTTCCCACTAGAACAATGTGCTACGAAGAATGGAAATGAATTATCTGTCTCATATCAGTCTGTCGAGTTGCTTAGCGGTTGCTTAGCTGTTGAGCCAAATCTCTGTATGAGCCCTTAGCAACTTGATTGCTTATAAAAATTTGTAATAATAACCAAAAATCGGTACGTTTTTGCACAAAAATAAGTATATTATGACGATTAGGAAAAAGCGTCCTAAAGATATGCGATAAACATAAAGGTATTGATAATAACCAGTAAAATATTGATAACGCATCTAAATAAACAAAAGTCATGGCATTGCTCAGTTTGAGAAATAGCTTAAACAGAGAAGTTTTGTACTGAAAATTGTGAGTATTGACGTGCCCCTTACGTGACTTGCTGCTTAAATAAAAGGAACATGAGATGGTTAACTGTATGGCATCATTATTTACTGTAACAGCCCAATTAAGGTTGACATCTTAAATCCATTACAAATATGCTCCTAACGGGACCCGGACAAAGAATACATAAATATTCTAGTCTATTATGTATATCCTTCTAATAATAACCGTCTGTCTGTCTGTCTGTCTGTCTGTCTGTCTGTCTGTCTGTCTGTCTGTCTGTCTGTCTGTCTGTCTGTCTGTCTGTCTGTCTGTCTGTCTGTCTGTCTGTCTGTCTGTCTGTCTGTCTGTCTGTCTGTCTGTCTGTCTGTCTGTCTGTCTGTCTGTCTGTCTGTCTGTCTGTCTGTCTGTCTGTCTGTCTGTCTGTCTGTCTGTCTGTCTGTCTGTCTGTCTGTCTGTCTGTCTGTCTGTCTGTCTGTCTGTCTGTCTGTCTGTCTGTCTGTCTGTCTGTCTGTCTGTCTGTCTGTCTGTCTGTCTGTCTGTCTGTCTGTCTGTCTGTCTGTCTGTCTGTCTGTCTGTCTGTCTGTCTGTCTGTCTGTCTGTCTGTCTGTCTGTCTGTCTGTCTGTCTGTCTGTCTGTCTGTCTGTCTGTCTGTCTGTCTGTCTGTCTGTCTGTCTGTCTGTCTGTCTGTCTGTCTGTCTGTCTGTCTGTCTGTCTGTCTGTCTGTCTGTCTGTCTGTCTGTCTGTCTGTCTGTCTGTCTGTCTGTCTGTCTGTCTGTCTGTCTGTCTGTCTGTCTGTCTGTCTGTCTGTCTGTCTGTCTGTCTGTCTGTCTGTCTGTCTGTCTGTCTGTCTGTCTGTCTGTCTGTCTGTCTGTCTGTCTGTCTGTCTGTCTGTCTGTCTGTCTGTCTGTCTGTCTGTCTGTCTGTCTGTCTGTCTGTCTGTCTGTCTGTCTGTCTGTCTGTCTGTCTGTCTGTCTGTCTGTCTGTCTGTCTGTCTGTCTGTCTGTCTGTCTGTCTGTCTGTTATGGAAACACGGTATGCGATATATAAAGGACGGGGGACCCCATAGATTTTTCCACGGGTCGACGACAACTATTCTCTGTTCGGATTCTAAAATCTGAGTCGGTTGAAATTTCTGTTGTCCTTGAATTGAAATTTCTTGTTAAGCAGCGATGCGATTATTTACATAAGACCAACAAGCTGCAATAAAGCACAGACCAACAACAAGTGCTAGAATAATACAAAGTAAATATGAATGGTTGCAAGTCTGTACGCAGATAAAGTGCTACAAATAACAACAACATCCAGCAATAGCAACAACATAACAGTATAGTAAACTAATTGTAAAAAATCGAACCTTTTCCTAAAATGGTGGACAAACTTTTCTAAGAAAGGTAGGGTTTTCATATTTAAGTCGTAAGGGTTAAATTCCCAATAAGACAGACGTCACAAATATCTGCCATTACAGTCGTTTGAGCCCCTAAAGATAGTTTCGGTCGGTAAGCAAATAAAAAAACCCAAAAAAATTAAAACAGAATGTGTTCAACTATTAAGTCACAAATACGCGCCATTAAGCTATTAACGATAACCTGGGTGCCTCGTTCAAATGGAGCTTTGTGCCTCATTTTAAATTAGTTTACAGGATCCTTGACACTCAATGCCAACAATTTAAAACAGAAGACAACAATAATGGCGGTTCATATATTTCTTATATATATTTCGCAATCATAAATTATAATTGTAGGTCAGGTTGAGACTGTGAAGCATAATCCGACTCAAAAGTAACGATTTTATTACAAATAAGAATTTATTACCATAAAATTTAACACGTTATTGACTGTCGGTTGGGGGAACCAAACAGAGAATCTTTGCAATGTTCGCTAACGTTAAAGTTAAAAAACAAAATATCACTACTTTTTACTACAATTGTTATGACCAACAGCTCGATAGCTAAAAACCTTACTCAGCTAGAAAACAGAGATACCATGTCAGTATTATGCTTTCTTCAAATATTGAATTGATTGACTGATGTATAGTCTAGCTACTTAGCACTTACTGACCAGTTAGCTACATCCCTAGCTAGCCAGTTATGAAAAAAATGAAGTGCATTATTCTAAACAAAATGCCGATATACACGGACATCATAAGATTACATACCCGAAACAGATAGCTAAAACTTCGAAATAATAACAGTCTTTAAAAATGTTTTCTTCGTGCTCTTTCACATAGTTTCAAAGAAAGCTGTGGATATGTTTCTGACGTATCAGTACATACTAACCAGAGGACGTCATAACACCGACTTGTCGTTGAACGCTCGGCAGAGCGTTCAAAAAACCCCACAAATTGTGTCACACATTCCGGTGGAGTACTTTAGTACAGGCATGCAGTATGTCGTGAGTCAAGTGAAGCGCATACACCATTATAGTTTGCGCGTGTAACATATTATTCAAAAATTAAATCTACCGCAATGATAGTTAAAATAAAAAAAGTTTATAAACCGTCGTTACCCTGTCATTGCACAAGCAATTGGTCAACACAATTTTGTTTTAAGGAATAAGTTTCCGTGAGAGTTCAAGCTCAGTCTATACTTTTGAGTTTTAAGTGAGGGTAATATTTCTCAGTATAGATAGATAAAACAGTTTTTATTATATTATTGGAGCTAAAACTTTAGAAATATTAGTGCTTACCAGTAGTTGATAAATAAATAGAGAGACATCGCTGAAACTAATAAAATTGATAAAAAACATTTTTGCTTTAAAATTCCAGAAATTAAATTTATTAAAACAACTTTATAAGAGTATATTATTAAGGAAGGACCGTAAATTATGAATCGAAATAAAGACTTCAAATAATTTAAAAGGCCATGTGGCCTTTATATGTGTGCCTGGTCGGTGTAATCTGCGGAACGCATAAAACTGCGGACTTTACGGGACCAATATAATACAATGTCCTTGAAACAGAAAGAACTTTCTTTCTGTTTAACTTTTAGGCATGAAATAATAAAGTTGGTTCACAGATATTGATTAGTTCACAGATATCAAATAAATCAAGGACAAATCATTTCAAGCATATAACTTTTCTTCAAACGGGAAACGCAAAAGAAGTTATAATAAATACACGTTAATAATTCTATCACATATATATATATTTTATGTTTTATGCCTTAACTTTAATTTTCTCTTCTTCTTCTTTTGTTGCATACATGACAGCAATCTTCTAGACGTGGTTGAACTGTCTCGACATAACGCGTTAGATCTTCAGGCTGGATATATAACTTTAGAGTAACTGAAGTTATTCTCATTTCAAATTGAATTTTATTCCAGTCGAGGTGACAATTGTGACGCTTTTTACTTTTATTTTTACTTTTGATGAAGTTTGTTGGCTTGTATTTGATGTCAACTGCGTGGTTTTGTTTTTTGCTGAAATGAAACAAAATGAAAAATAATTTCGATGTCTAATCGAAATGTTTTCTCAACCTTAAAATGAAAGTAACGGAAATTTTATACTTGCGACTTAAGGTGAATTAGTATCCTGTGAGGATCATTACCCACTTTAGAAAAGTATAGCTAAGAGTTATTTAGAATATAAAGTATGGCGCGATGCCAGCTTGATTTTAGATGATATAAAAAAAGATGAAATGATCTATTCTAATTAGAAGTACAAAGGTAAATGTCAAAAAGCCAATACCTAAATAAAACAAATTAACGGGTCCGTTATGCAAAATTGTTTTTCCTGTTTCAGTTATGGCACATTTTTAGCAAATATGTTACTTACAGCTGAATTTAAATGTAGCTGTCTTCATCTTGTTTCCTTAAGCTGTACCCACCTTTTGTTAGTAAATGTTTTTTACCAAACATCAAACAAACGACTTTATACAATTTCTTCTTATCACAACCGAAAGTACTGAGTGGGTACAGGAAAGTACCTCCACAGCCTTATATCATAAACACAGATTCGTTTATCACACTAATACATATGCAAATAAAACTAATTAAAAATGAGTATATGCACGAACACAAGATTTTGGGAATAATTACGTGTACTCAGACACATATTATAAAGTCCTACCGTGTTTCTTTATAGCCATTGACATGACCTGCTTTTTTGCTCTGCTGACATCATTTTTGCTCACTTCAAATATTTTCTGAGTAAAGAATAACTGTTTTTATTTAACATTCACAAAAATGAATAAGTTTTTTTAAAAAAACGAAAAATAAATTATTCTCTTATGATTTTAGAGCTTTCAGAAGATTAAAACCTTAACCCTATTCGGTCCGGGGTTTTTCGAACATACTATGACCGGGGGGGGGGGGGGGGGGGGGGGGCGGATTCCGCCCCCCCTCAATAACTTTTCATAGGGTTGTTCAAATTGAATCAAACTTGGCACACTTATAGTACGTCATAAAAGAAACAAAATGGCGCCAAAAAAAATTTGCTTGCGTCAGCACATTTTCTGTGACGTCATCAAAAGCTTGAAAATTGTTAAAAATGCCACTATCTGCTTAAAATATAATTACTCTTGTTCTAGAGCGAATTTTTACATTCTGTTTGAAGTTTCTGAAAGCTAAATAAAAGTTATTTAACATATCTTCCGGTTTTTACATGGATCGGATGAAAAATTGCCAAAAATTGCCCAAAAATCCGTTTTTTTCCGATTTTCGGGTAAAATCCGACAAAATCGGGAAATCGGATTAGTCACGTGTTCAAATTATTCAAAATAATTCTTCTTGATGAAACAAAGTTGTGTTGCAAGTTTCAAGTTCTAAGGATAATCGTAACAGGAGTTATTATATTTTCCCCATTATAAGGATTTCATAGAGATTTTTAGGGGTAGTTTCGAGTAATGGCCAATATCAAAGCCTCTGAAAGGTATGGGACCTAAAAAATTAGCATGCAGGTGTCTAATAAATAAATGTTGAAACTCAGTAAGTATCATAGCCATATAACAAAGCAATCAGGAGTTATTAAAAAAAAAACCGTCAGGGGGGGCGGAATCCGCTCCCCCCCCCGGACCGAATAGGGTTAAGCTGATTTACACGATCCGTTTAAATATAAACTTGACGGTTAACTTGTAGGGGAAATTTTGTGGAAAGGTTTCTTGTTCATACGTAATTCGTTTAAACGTACAGCATGCTTCAAAATTCTTTCGAATCGTGGTAGGCAGAATGAAAAGACGTGTCGCTATAGCGACCGTTTTAAAAACAAGAATGAGAAAAAGAAAATAATCCATTCCGATAAAACCTTCGGTAAAACTAAGGGAAAATCTGGCTGTAACATCCACATTACTACTCGAATTTTGAAAAGAACATCAGTTTGAATACGAAAATTTTTGATCCAGACGTACAAAGAGTTATCCATACAAAAGCTTGCTGCAACAATTCGTTTTTTAGCAACTTTCCTTCACGCTATTTCTCGATAAAATCACTCCATAATTTTATTTTCTTTCTTTGCTGATGCAATTCTTCTCTTTATTTTTCCCTTGATTGATTATACTATCTATCTTGTTTTCAACTTGCACAATATTTCAAAAGTGATACATAACATTTAATGTTAATAACAATAGATTCACGAAATTTCAATAGAGAAAGATCATCCGTTTAATCAAAAAAGATGAACACGTCCATCTTTCCAAATTACGGATAGGTGAAAGTTAGCAAGTCAAGATGTTTCATTTTCTTTAACGATCCGTTTTGTCCTATAACTCATCCGCCAGGTTTAAAACTTCTATTTCAACAGATCCTGTTTTCAGCCTTATGATTACGCAAAAAACCATATTAGAATCATATAAATGTATTTTTGTGGTGTTTTGCCTTGGTATGTATACCATTAAAATTTTTCGTTTATATACCATTGAATTCCCCTACTTCTGACCGCTATCCCCAGTACAGATTGAATTCATTTCTTGTGCTACTCAGTAAAATAAGTATTTTGTTAGTGAGTTTATCGCAGGCTATTGACATGGGTTTACTTGTTTTTATTGTTAAAAGTTAAAATATAATCTGTTTAGCCACACTCGCGTTTGAATCATGTATATGACTCTACAATAAATATCAACAAACAGACGACCGGAGTTTCGAGATATGGTGATGTCATCATTTCCATTAAATCTATTGATGATAAACAATAGGTGATTTCATATAAATCCCACTCAGAGATTTTAAATTATAATATATCTCGATATGATGATATATTATACGATTCGGTATGGTATAGTATTCCTTCCTCCTTTTAAACCGAAATGTTGTTCTGACGCAATTTTTAGCTAAAATCAATTTTACCCGATTTTAAATCAACGAAAGGAGAAAAGCTTGCTTGGATAAAGTGAGAAAAAGTACTTTTATAGGATTGCATATTAATAAAAAACAATTTTATTAATTACAGATACGATTCGCAATAAAGTATATACGGATATAGCATTGTCGTGAAAATAAGAATATTATAGACATTATTTTTTTTATCGTCTGGTCATATAGGGCATGCGTGACATGTTCTTTATTCTAGAAAACTAAACAGAACTTATAAAAACATCTGTTCAACATAACGCAAGTTTTATCATTGTTTTTAATTAATGTCTCTCTCCAAATGAGAAAACTGTTTCCTTCTGCAATTTTCATAACAAACACCTTACGTCGATTGCTTTAAATTGCTTACACGTAACTGTGTCATTGTTTATGAAGGTACCATGAAGTAGTTCTGTAAATGCAGGACTTGCTATGCGATACAATTCTAGCATTGTTTATGGGAACTAACAATCTATGAAGTCTATTTAGTGTAACGTCCTATCACTGCTCCAAAGAATAGTTTGAATAATGTTTTTCAAAGTGCAATGATTTGGGTAGGAAAATATATAATTTGTTACTAAAGTAAATGTGTATAAAAATTATATTGAGTAAATGTTCAGGCCACATCTGTTTAGTGTAAAATACGGTCTAATTTAAACATCTAAAAACAAATTAATTCTGACAAAACAGATGAATAGCTAGATTTGTATAAATATTAACAAAAGCGGGAGACGATTTTTTGTACAGGTAATTCCAAATCTAAAATGTCAACCATTTGATAAGTAATTAATAAACAAAGAAACATTATCAAACCATTTTAATCTCTACGTTTTGATTTTTGTTTTATGTTATGTTATATTTTTACTTTAGTTCTGTTTCTGAGGAAAAATTAATTCTAAATAGGCAGAGACCGTACTCTACTCTTTTCTCTTCGCGAGTGAGATTTAACTTCATGGCTTTGAAGGCTTCATGCCAGTCATAGATGTTCAGGACTCTTGACACTTTTGACACTGTTGAGTACAGGTATTTCACACATATCGTACCATCCTTGTTATTATTATAAGTTCCTGCGCATCTTGTGGTTTAAAAAGTTTCTTTCCAAGGACCTTCTTAAACAACTCAACAAAGGCTGTAAAAGGATGTTGATATTTAGTCGCAGCACGCTTTATATCTACATCATTACCTTGCAAGAGTCCCGTGGCATTCGAATTGAACTCGGCCGCGTTATCACATTGAAAGGACTTTGGCATAGCGTAGAGATCCTACTTTGGAGATAACTGATCATCTCACAATATCTGCAGCTGCTAGAGACGTGGATTCCACTTTGTAAAGTGCCTCGACAAGGTATTTACGAGCTATATCGCCAACGATATTTATGCTTACGCTGACATCAAACCTACCCACTAATTTAAAACCCTCATCCAATACAATTTTTATCCAATCTCAACCTTCCATCCTCTCGTCCAATCTTTAATGGTCTGGTCTGGATTATAATATGTTCCATAGGTGTTCAACTTCATCTAGAGTTGCCACATTCATCATCTTCTTATTCAACTACGCCTTGGCATCTTCCTTCCTCTTGGACAACTGAGTGTGGTTCAAGTAATGTGCAGCAGCCATCGGGGAAACGAGAAATTTATCGGATGCGCAATACACAAGGATCCCTATATCCGCCATAGAACACAGTCGTCCAAACTGAGATCATTGGAACAACGTGCGGAGCAGAATGTCAGAGAAGAACTGCCGTCCATCAAAGACATCGTCAAGAAGAAAATAATAATTTATGTATGAAAGTGCTTAGATAATGACGTTTGTCTAAACTTTCAATGTTATTTCGAGATTCAGAGTCGCACAATGAATGTATGGAATAACGAAAAGTTAATAAACCCCCCAAAATGTAAGCTTGAATTTGAAAAAAGTCTTTTTACCATATGGGAGCAAAATTTTATTGTGGTCTCGCAATCAAGGGTAGAGGCGAAAGTGATGCCAATATTTTTTATGAATATATAAATAAACTATTTATTCAGGTTGTTCTAATAAGCTTGCTATTGGATTTTTCTTGCTACTGTATTTTCTTTTTCACTTTTTTAATGCTTTATGCTTTTTGAGTTTCAATATTTCTGTGCTGTCCTCTTAGTTCTTTTGATTTGTCATACTTTTGTCTTTTGTTCTTGTGTCTAAAGTTTTTGTTTTCACGCACGCACATACACTTATAGAGGACGCATATTGATAGCAGTCATTTTGTAAATAACTGAATTGTATCCTCTTAAAATATTAATATTAATAATACGTCTTTTCAACCGCCTCGTACACTTCTTTGGTAAGAGGTGTCCCTTTTCGGAGGGCATCTCTTAATGCTTCTCCTTGGTGCTCATAGCTTCGGCAGGTAGATCTACCACATCAAACATTTCCACGAGTAAAGACATCTTATTTACAGCATGCCGGTATCGTAAAAATCAGAGCAATAGCAACGCGTAAAGAAGAGCTTTAGCTATGCTTAGGCATACTTCCAAGCTTGTTGGAAAAACAAAACAAGCTTTTTCATACTTATTGTTGTCGTTTATGCACATTTAACTTAGAGGGTTTTGATTCAACTGCCAGTAACTTTTGATACTTCATACAGAAACTCTTTTCGTGCTACACTTTAATTAAGCCATTTTTATAAGTGGAAACTTCCCGAAGCACAGACATTATTTCCCGACATATGTCACAATTATACACCTTCAGCCTTACCTTGATTATTAGGCGTGTGATAAGCCACGCATCACCACGCACAACATTTTTGCATTTACACAAAAAGTTCTCGCTTATTCAGAAATGCGTAAATATCTTTGAATAGATGAGGTGCATCCGTCTGATCTTATTTTTTATATTTACGGGAAGTGAGTCCTATTCTTTTTGCTTCGAGCATAGTGCCCACAGGTTAGTGTTCAGATCAGATTCGCCTGTACGAGCCTATTGTCATCAGATTGGTTTAGCGACAGTTATTTCAACATTTCAGTGTAGACTTGATGCTTGATCTACTGGACCGTTACCTGGCAAGTGTGAAGTTTCGTGACATATAGAATAACAAAAGTTTAATTAGTCTTTTACTCAATGTTCGTAATGTTTTGTTATTGTATTGTTGAGTCATTTGTTTTTTTACGTTGATCTTGTATTATGTATTGTAAATACAATTATATGTACGCTATAGCTTAACAATCTTTTTATAAATAAGCGTATTTTGTAAAGTGTAGTTTACATGCGATGAGACATACAATGATGAGAAAAGTGCTTTGCTGTTAAAATTGGTCTCAATCCATATGAAACTTTACTCAAAAATCAGTTTGACCAACAAACTTCTATCGTTTTAGGCCAGCTGGTAAGCTTCTGTTTTATTTATTCATTCGTTTGGTAGTGGCTAGGCTATTTTGTAGTTCAATTTACATCGCATCGTAAAATTAATTTGCTTATTTATTAGTTTAATTATTAATTTGTAGTTTGAACCTGATCTCAAAATTCAATGTTACAAATGCCCACCTATTCACTTTTTTGTTGGTGCAACATTCAGCTAGCGTGTACATCAACACCTTCCACCACGCATCACTTGCAGTCGTCCGAAGGTAATGGACTTTTCCGTGATGCATTTTTTCACACCCTTCGCTTTTAGATGACTGTGCTTCTGCGTAAGACTTTTGCACAATTTTGCAGTGCCACGAAGTCTGTCATGATTTTTTTTCGCCACCATCAAATTTACAACATTCTTGTCAAAATGTCAAATTATCTTGTCAAATTATCAATGAGATAGAATCTAATTGTATAGATGGTATTCCTAAGAAAGATTTGAAACATCTTCTTACTCTAGCGACTACCGAGTCTATTTTTGTTTTCAACGGCGTATATTATAAGCAAATTGACGGTGTGGCCATGGGGTCTCCGTTAGGGCCTACACTGGCCAATATTTTTATGTGTCATTATGAAAACATTTGGCTTAAAAATTGTCCGTCTGAATTTAAGCCGATCTATTATAGGCGATATGTTGATGATATTTTTGTTTTATTTGAATCACGTGAGCATGTTCAATATTTTTATGAATATATTAATTCTAGGCACCAGAATATTAAATTCACGTTTGAAGAAGAATGTGATAAGGTTTTTCCATTCTTGGACGTTTGCGTCATGCGTGAAGGTGATTCTTTTGTCACCAACGTATATAGGAAACCAACATTTAGTGGAGTTTATACTAACTTTTCTAGTTTCATACCCATGGAATATAAACACGGCTTGATTTTTTCTTTACTTTATCGTTGTTACCATCTGTGTTCAGATCTTAATAAATTTCATGTAGAAATATCTCAGTTGCAGACTATTCTTGGAAGGAATGGATACCCTTCAAAGGTTTTTGAATTCTGTCTCAGAATTTTCAATAGCAGAAATTACGAACCGAAGGAACAAGTGTCCCTTGCTCCTAAGAAAGAGTTAGTCCTTGTTTTACCTTTTTTAGGAAAGATTACCTTACAAATTAGAACACGTTTGCACCGTTTGTTTAAGCAGAAACTGGCACATTGTAATGTTAAACTGATATTTTTTTCTAAGAGGAGGCTACGTAGCTGCTTTGCCTTTAAGGACAGAATACCTGAATCGTTACGCTCCGGACTCGTTTACTGTTTTAAGTGTAGTGGCTGCAACGCCACTTATTATGGCAAAACAAAACGCCATTTTAAAGTCCGTATGTCCGAGCATTTAGGTATTTCTGCACTTACAGGTAAACGCGTTAAACTTGGTCCGCAGGCCAGTGCCGTTCTCGAACATTTAATGTTTTGCAATTACTCTCCAGCATCGTTTCACAACTTCTCAGTACTTGCGGAAGAGTCTAAAGATTTTAAACTTACTCTGATGGAGAGCTTATTAATTGAGCGTGACCGTCCCATTTTAAATAACACGGTAAAATCTATGCCTTTAGAATTATTATAATAGCTCTATTTTCTTCCTATTATATCCTATTATGTTTAGTATTTTTATCTCTAACTTGTAAAATAAAATTTAGAAGCAGTGTTAACATGCCAACCTGGGCGTTGGCGAAAGCTTGCTGAAAGATATATTTGGATATGTCGTAGATTTTGTCGTTCTTATTTTTTAATATCTTAAAAAACTGCTCTACCAACTAACATTCTTGTCCTTACCAATCGGAAGCTGCCATGCGTTTCTCTTTCTGTATACGCTTGTATCGAAGCGCGTCTCTACATCGGCAACTATATCGTTGCAGAAGTCTTCCGTATGTATGTGGCATACGCAGCTGTCTTAAACCATATAGCAGAGTTTCTTTTCCAAGATACACAGGCTCCAGCACTTTGATCTCTGTTTTGATCGACCCCCATGAGATGCTTGCTGAATCAAGGACACCTTTAAATTTCGGCTACGTTACCAGCCAAATGTACGTCTTCTCACTCGTCACTAGTTTCATGTTACAATGGCATCACATTTTCCATAGTCTTCCCAAAGACAGAGACGTTCATAAGCTTAGAAAAGACTTTCTTGAACTCATTTGCAATTTGCTTCGCCGTAAATCTATCGGTCTTAGGGACTGATTTGAAGTCTTGTGTTGGCAGTTCCTGAGTCATGGCCCACCCAAAGAGGTTGTTGGCATCGAATTACTGCAGATACGAGGATTCTTTGGTTTCAGTATACTCATTACACATATACTTGTTGTTGGCCGTGACACAGCGATGTACTGCTTGTGTGATTCCTCCACAAATATTCTTTTCAATCATATGGAGCATGTCAAGAGCACTAATTTTATTCCCGTATAATTAGGTGCTGCTTTCTAGGCCGAGGAAATGTAGAAGTGTACAGGATCCAGCTTATAGCTTGTTTCTGTCGACTCTAGATTTCTTCCTGTCGTTGGTATGACTTCTCTTAGAGATAGCGAAATGTGATTAGTAATTTTAAACTATTAATGAATTCTTATAACATGTTATTATAACCAAAACAAACTACGACTGGGTTTTTATTAGATAAGCTTTCGGCTTGAACTATAACCATGATAAAGCTTGTCTAATAAAAAACCCGTTGTAATTTGTTCTGGTTTTAGTTACATTGAAGTGGGTACCGTTTACCATGTTGTTATCTGTTCTATGTTATCAAAGACAATTTTATTCCTACATATACGTAGAAAGACATTCGAGGACTAAAATATGCTTTTTTTGCAGCAAAATCTAAAAATCAGAAGTCAGAACCACATTTTTTTAAAATTACTAAGGGTTGCTCGACGTTGTCCATCGTATTGGCTAATGCTGAATCTTGTAAACACGACAAAACTGAACTTCACGGTTTGAAGCTAAGGAATCATGACTTGGAACTAAAGATAATGCTAAGAAATGCCATCAGTAGTGCCAGGGAAAGGAGAGGAAGTTTTGAACTTTTTTTCTTAACCAGATTTACAAGAATTTAAGGCACTCCACAAGGAAAATTAAAGAACAGAAACATACGTAATATACAGCTAAAAAACTGTGATGTAACATTCCTCTTACGTTTTGACTTTTGACCCAGCTAAAAATCTCATTATTGTGCTTTCATACTTAGTCTAGCTAGCTAAAACGGAAAAGTTTAATATTTAAACTTGACCATACTTTACTTAGTGTTAACTAATAAATGCTATTGAAGATATTATTTCGGTTTGTCTGTTGAGTATTCATTTTACTTTGCCCGATGATGGGAGAAGGATCTCCCGAAACGTCGCCTAATAAACTATCATGTTCAAGAAATGATAAACTTTCCACAGTAATAATAAATGCTAGTTTATTCCTAAATATAGCTATGGGCTAGCTAAGCTACCTAAGAACAGCATCAAACAACGTTGAGGCTGTTATCTTTTGTAAACATCCCCAGTGGTAAGCCTGTATAAGTACCAAATTTTATGTGTACATTCCTTGTGCTAATGAGTGTAATCCAATTACCCTGTACATAGAAACTGTGAAAAAACCGTGCTTTGCTATTTCCCGTAACCTGTACTGAGATTTGCTTGTGATATATATTAGAATTAAGTGTGTTTAATTTTTTTAGATATGTATTTTGTTGCGTTATGTAAGGTTTGTGTGTATGTGTGTGTACGCCTCGTGACGTTTCGCTGCAGTTGATAGTGATTTTTAATAACTACTTTTTTTGTTTGCATGTTGCCTATTGAGCACAAGCGTTTGTGTTTTATTTATATTGTTGCTTGTTTACTTAGCTTAAGGCGCGTTTGTATTCTCCCGGTTATAGTTTAATTTATTTTATTTTGCGAATAAATTTCTTATTTTGGTTTCCAGACGTTGGAAATATATAACTTAAAACGCGTTTAAAAATTTTGTTATACCCTTATAGACCTGTGTAGTGACAACGACTCCTTGCAGGGTCATCGAATGGCTTTGTGCAGATGTTGCATCCTCCCGCCTGGTTGTGCACTTTCTTTAACACCTTTGTGAGCCCCATTATCGGCTGCTAAGGAAAGGTACCGTACGACTTATTCACCTCATCTTTCAGATGATCCACGGTGTTTCTGACACAGTCGCTGCCATGGCGAACCTTCAGCAGATCCGGTACATTTCCGTAAGCAAATCTGTTATAGGTGCACCAGCCAGAGGGTATGTGCTTAATCAGCGTTTTACTCTGTCTGCAATCTTCTTCTACCGAGATGAGTAGGCTTTCAGTGTTTGCGCATATAGAAAACGGCACTCTAAACTAACTCTGGTTATCGTGCTATTTCAAACATTTTTCACTCTCCTTTGGCATTGCAACGTTGACTGCCTCGTGAACCATACAGTACACATAATGATTGTTTTTCGTATCAGTTGTGTAAAAGGCGTACAAATAGCTAAGACAGAAATGCATATTGGTTTTGTATTCTTAGAGTTCTTGCTGTCTAACAACCTTGACAAGGTTTTTTGATGATGGTGTAGTACGTCGCCGTCTGTGATGAGAAGTACGCTTACCTGTTTACTACGCATTAAGTTGTGGTCTGATTGTCGCAGGGTATCGATGCTATTTTCCGTGGCGCTCTCTACGTTTACCGAGCGGTTCTCTTCCGATATTTTCATGGTTTAGTGCAGCAATAACGGCCTATTTTAAGCATTCTTTATCTTCTCTCCTAGGGTTGGTGATAGCCTTCTTTCCAGAGGTCCAGGCAGGTTGCTCTATGTATGAGACCCTCTTGTGATTCCCCTACCATCACAGTCTACATCTGTGCGCAGGATCCCGTCTATGGTAAATCCGCCTTGTGGTAGAGCTGGATTCTCTACGTTTCTGGATGTGCGCGAACATAGTATACAGTACATTATCTACAATACTACCCTGAAAAACGGAGGTTAGATTGCTGTTTAAGACCTTGCCTATCGTGTTCCCCCTCACGCTGAAAGGCTAACACCATATGTTATTAATAAGTTATTTTTAAGTTTTTGTAAGAAAAAATATGCAGAAGCTTTCTTAGAAAGATTTGTCCTCAAATTGATAAAGGATTGTGACTCAGAAATTTTGCCCTGATATTTATAAGGATTGTTGAACAAGGTCAGCACCAACAAAAGGAAAGCAAAAAGTCTTACCTTGGATTTCATTATATTCACTATAGCCGCAAACATTTCCGTTTTGATTGTGCTTGAGCGATACAATAACATAATTTCATTCTTTGATGGCTGATAAGACATCAAATTCATAATTTGCCTTTCACTAAAATAGTCACGGACGGGCAATAAAATAACCAATATTTTAATAACTAACCTTTCATTTGAAAAAAAACTTGGTTGTATGAGTTTCACAATGTTGTGCCTTCTGTGAATTTATTCCCATTCAGTCATTGACTCTCCGAGCATCGATTTACCAACATATGAAGTTGCCTATCAGTCACAAGAGAAATTTAATCAACTTTTGCATTGATCATTCATTTTCTATGATTGCGGAACAGTTAAGGAAACTTTTTCGAAAAAACCTTTCAAAATGTCTATAGCATTTTCAGTTATTTTAAAGGATGGAATTTCTGCAGGCTATTTTTTTTTAACAATTTTGCTCAATGAGAAAGAAATGCGTCCTAGACTCGATTATGATATTTAAATAATAATGTGAAGCACTTGGTAAAATGAAAAAAATGTCACATTTATTAACGAAAATGAATAAAAAGGAGACGTCAAAAACATGACCCTGCTATGAATTTAAGCCAGGACTGCAACTCACAAAATTAACAACATGTAACATTATCTTTTATTTGTTGTTCAGTGTTTTCTTTACTCAATATAAAAGTGATTTATATGTATACTAGTCGATAAGGCCCGTAGAGAAATCCACTTAGGCAGATGGACAATGGAAAAATAGGTTGTTTTAGATGTTTTGATGACGTCAGCAGTGCAAATACAAAATAAATATATTTTTTTAGAATTTTGTATACCTGTTGCCTTCATCGTATAGATCTTGAAATGCTGATCAAGAAAATGTATATGATCATGTATCTTTGACAAACGGTTGCAGAGATGTCACGGTTTTTTGATGACGTCATCAAACCGTCCATTCCGAAACGGATTCGGGGACCCAGGTTTGAAAAACTTACCCAGATTGGTCCCAGGTTGTCCCTAGTTACCCACGCGGTGAAAAAACATTGACGTCACCACCTCGTTTCCAAGTTATTTGGCCTCAAAGTTTTAAGTGCATTGTAATGGCTTCACTAATCTTAATTAACTTTCCTTTGACGTCAATACTATTTTATCGGTAAAGTTTGGTAAATTACAGAACAATTTTATAGGCGATGTTTTATAGAATTTGTTAAAGAAAATTTTGAAGAATGTAATCCACTTTGCAAAAGTGACAGACAGACACACGGAACTGGCGTATTATTATATAGATGTGATGTGACTTGACCACGTTGTAATTAATAGCGGGTAATTATTAAATAAATCACATTGGATACAGTCACTAATGTTTCTTGTCATAAAAACATGCAACTTTTGATTTAAGTTTAATTTTTTATATATGAGAATACGTTTATCTGTTCGAAATATCATTTTACTAACTTTTCTTGCGTCCAATTAAACCGTTAACGGGAAAAGTCTTTTTATAAATATGAATGTAATATTAAAGATGAACCACGAAAAAAAAAATTCTATCAATAAAAGTTGAAATTTTGCTTATCTGATCATTCACGTAAGATGTCTTTTCTTAGCTGCCATTTGAAGTATTTTTCTCCACTTTTCTGTCTGTCAACTAAACTGCTTAATCAACAACAGGGTTTTTTCCACCAGTTTGTATTTTTAGATCTTTCAATATTTCTCAACGACTAATTTAGGAAAAATCATAGTAGTTAGTAGTTACGTGGTAGTCGGGTGGGAACATTGGAGAGATGTAACTAACAATGCTGACAGTATATAACAATTATCTGTAATTAACTGCAATTATCAGCACTTACTTAATCATACTTGACTTTAACTTTAAAATTGTCAGTCGAATTAGTATTTCGTTTTACTGTGTGGTTATAGAAACTCGTCGCAAAGATATTTAGAATAAACTTTGTGTGTCTTTTTCAACTGATACATGTAGTTTTCTCTTTTTAGTTACTTGAAATTATGTTCCTTCGACGTCCAGTAATAATATGTTACAGAAACATCAGAAAGATGTTACATATTTTATTTAAGAAGCAGTTGGGTTTTACAAATACCACTATTGGTTTTATACTGTACGGATGTGGAGATTTGACAGGACAGCTATGTATCGAAAAGCAAAAAAAAATTAATTACCAGAGATTATTTGCTTGTGCTTTATGGGGTGGTACAATCTCAAGTCTAAGTCATTTTTTATTTAAGACGTTGCATTACATTCCGTACTTCAAACATTATTCTCATCGTCAATCAGTATTTTTATTCTTAACTATTTGTCCATTGGAAGATGGTGTGTATTATGCTGCCACCGGATTTGTTGAAGGTCAAGACACGAGTTACATCAAAGAAGAAATCAAAGCCAAGTTTTTGCCTACTTTGTGCACTGACGTTTTCGCATACTATCCCTTCTTATACGTAAATGTTCGATTTGTCCCATACCATTTGAAAGTGACGGCCAATAATGTTTACTCCTTTGGATGGAGCATATTTTTATCGTATATGAAGCATGATGTCGACAATCAGTTACATCAGCAAATTTTGGAAAATAATTAAATTCTGATGTCCATATTCTCTCGCCAAGCGGACATTACCTTTATATCTATCCTCCGGACTTAACCCTATTTGGTGTGGGCTTTTTTGACCCTTGTAAGTATGGCCGCGGGGGGGGGGGGGCATAAAGTGGCCGCGGGGGGGGGGGGGGGGGCTTAAAGTGCCCGCGGGCTGTAACTTTTGTTTGGTTTTAAGTGACGAAGCCTGGCACAAAGAAGCATCAATATATTGTGACTCAATTAGTGTCAAAATATGTGGGTTGACACGTCATCACAGGAAGTGATGACGTCACAATGAGACAATGGTCAAAGGAATTGTCTTTCTTGGAAATTCTCGTTTTTTTATCTTTTTTAAAACTATTTACAGTACTAGTCATTAAGGTTATTGTAAAGGAAAAAACTCGATGAGTAGTCTCAGAAAAACCCTTATAATTTATCAATACTTTTATATTTTTTTTTTACTTTTTTGTTTCTGAATGTTTGATGAAAGACTATTTTGATGGTGTTATTTTCGTGAGATGTTAATTTTCCAAACAGAAAATATAATGAATTAAACACACACCATTTTTTTTCACCGTACGTTCTAAAACGGCTTCTTTTTCCGAACGCGTGGTCGCAGACTTCTCGTTTTTGCACTATTACATTCAGCATAAATTAAATTCAAAAAGGTTCCCGGTTTTTTTCTTGTAACAACGTCGTTATGAAATTATTTGTTATTATATATAATCATTAAAAAAAATGCATATTATTTTCTTTCTATCGTCATAATTCGCTAATCAGTAATTTATACAAAAAAATCCGGGAACCTTTTGTGCATAATTTATTCAGCTTTCCATTACCGAAAATTTCAATGAGCCAATAGGAAGCTTTCGGAAAAAGAGACCACAAACGGAAAGGCATGTATGCAAATATTTACTAACGAGATATTTGTTTTTAAAGATTTTCGTAGGTGTTATGAAAATGTGCGAACTGAGTATGCAGAAAGATGATGAAAGTGTGAACTTTTTCTTTATGCTGAATATGCGTGCACGCGTTCAGAATTATTAACAGACAGAAGTCAGGGTTACAAGAGAAAGCTTATATGCATACTCCTTAACTTTGATTTTTTTTATTATGCATATATTTATACGGTAGTCTCTTATCATGCATAATGTTTAAAAAAAAATGCTCAACCCATTTTGCACATATTTTCTCGAGGGTGTGAAGGATATAACACCTCTGAAAAGGCTTTTTCCAGAAAAAAGGGATGTTCCAAATATTTTCATGGAATATAAAATGTGTCATTCGAATGAGAATTTTCTTTCTATATGTCATGAATTTTTTGCAAAAAACCTAGAAAAAAATTTGTTTTCTTTACAGTAACCTTAAAAAAAGTAATATAAAAAATGACTAAATTACATATGACGTCATCATATGATGTCATAGGTAATTTATTGTCACTTTCACATACATAATCACATATTTATACAACTGGTTAGTTTGGAAAACATTTATTTTTAGCATTGCAGCAAAAGTTGATATGACCACCTGTCAATAAAGGACAAAGTGACATTGACAGGACAATGTTTGAAAAAATTTTTTTTCATTTTCTGAAAGTCCATTAAAAGTTAGGAAAAGTCACAAAATTTCAAGAAATTTCATCCAGTATTTAAAAAGATATGAGAGTGTAAAAATACCGCGGTCATTTTATGTCCCCAATTTCACGCCCGAGGTGTAATCAAATATTTTGCATGTTTCTAGGGGAAGATTATTCAGATGTTTTTTTTTCAAATAATTGTCGTGTGTTTTTGGTTTGCATGGTAGACGTAATAGTTTCTTAGCCGGACTTTTTTCAACAAGAAGCTTTAATAGCGGCTTAGGAAAACGTTTCAGACAATTGCAAAACAATGAGAAACAATCAACATTTTGTGAACAAAAGCAAATTATTTTGGAGCTTTTGCAATAGAAATTATGTAAAAGTAAAAAGCGAAGCAAGCAGCTGGTGGCTATGTGGTATAGTGCAAAAGTCGTAAGTTCATAGCCTGGCTGGTTTATTTCAAAGACTGTGTTAATCTTTTTGTCATTACGTTGCTCATCGATAAATTAATCGAAATTTTAATAAGAAATTGAAAGAACCGTATATCAATCGTATATCAACATCAACATATATCAATAAAGTCAGTAAATTGTTGAGTTTTGACGCTAGATTTGATGCTTTATTCAAAAACATAAACAGGGTATAGCGGCTGTAAATTCCCTTCACTCAGCTCTTTCATACCCTAAGCAACGTTATGACGTCAAAATCGAAATAAATTCGAAACAAGTTCAAACGAAAAACTAATTTATTATGGCGCAGGGGAAGTTACCACCTCGGTAACTTCCCCTAAGCCGAACAATTTTTACCACTGTATTTTGGTTGTGTCTTGAAGCTTTTAGTCGTTTGCTGGTCCTTTTCTGGTTGACTAAGTTGGAAAAACTTCCTCCTACGATTTTTTTAGGAATGCTGATAGTGGCTGTTTTGGTAATACCTGACCTGAAAAAAAAAACATTTGTAAAAATTAAACAAGAATACAGTTTTAACACACGTTGAATTAAGACCAGATCGTTATTCAACTATGGTTTCTTTAAATCTTTACTACAGCTACGGTCAATCCATGCCATGTGGGGAAATCTGGGTAGGTAATGTCGGTGTATACTTAATGTTTACATTCTGAACACAGGACCAGTAACAGTGTTTCAAAAACTGAAGTGACTATATCACCCACGCTTTACAATTTCTTCTGTGGATGCAGGCATTTGTATCACCTAGTGAATGAAACCGCAGTTTTGTATTTCAGTTATTTTGTCGAGATATTTCCTGTTTCGCGCTGTTTTAGCTTTTCTGTCGTTCAAAAAATACCGCATAAGTTCTCTGGAAGACGAGTCAGCCTTGCGAAAATGCGCTTTACTCAATCCATACACGTGACCCTTGAGGAACAAAAGCGGTCAAAAAGGCGCTTGAAATAACGCATGTTATTCAGTTATTTGGTTAGGCGTCAAGCAGCAAAATGTCATATTTTTCCTATACTTCTCCTAACAACGGGTAACCATGCCAACCAATCAATTAAATTTTTAACTTAATTTAGTCTTACTTTCACATAATGTATATATCCTCATCAATTATCTTCAGAAAAGACAATCCTCTGGGACATAGTTTTTTTCTAGGGGAATTGCCTTAAGTCTTAAACTCCTGAATTTCCGAGTTGTATGCCAGGCTTTTGAACACAGGATTTAGGTAAGTTCATGTAGTGTTGTAAGATAAAACATACTTTATAATCAAAAATTTGTTATTTTAATTGGTAAAATTTCAGGCGGGATTAACATGCCAAACTGGCCCAAAAAGCTCCTTTAATACTTGCGCTGTACATACAGACTTAAAAGAAAACGTATATCAACCGTATATTAATATCAACATATATCAACAAAGTCAGTAAACTGCTGAGTTCAAGTTTGTTGCTTTATTTGAATTTAAGTCGAAGGAATCACAAACGGGTCTGTGAAACCCCTTCACTCAACCCAGAACAACCTTTTGACGAATCCGACTCCGAAATAAGTTTAGATGAAAAACAAATTAAATAAACTATTAACTAGGATTGAGAAATATAACGACGGGGATTCCGATGACGAGCCGTAGATTAGTAACCATGCGGTATTTGCTAAGATTGAGGCTATGCAATATGAGTTCGATAACAGAGTAAAATTAAAACATATATTTTAGGCAGATTTCCACGATGCAAACTGGTTGCAAACTTTCAGGCGGAATACGCAGTTGCTCTTGCTTCGCTGAAATTCATCACATGCTTTCGATTTTTTGTGGAAATCAAAACTATAATTTTCTGAAAGAAGATTATTGCGCAGTAGCATTTGATTCTAAGTTTTAACGTCCACAATTTCTAAACGTCCACAATTTTTAAATGCCCACAATTTTTAAATGTCCACAGTACTTCAAATAAAGCAAACACAAAACAACAATTAAAATGTCCATTCCTGACTATTGTTTTCCAATACGCTGTTCTTTTTTAGCAATGGAAACGCAGATTTCTACAATAAAAGACAACAACACAATGCCCTAAAAGCAAAGTTGATCAACATCGATGTCTAAGAAATTGAATAAAAGAAATAACTGTCGGGTGAAAGCGACGCATTGCACGATCTGCACGTTCTGATTAGCCGAAAATTAAAAAATCATTTCAAATGTGGGAATTTGTTTGTGTTTGTATGCTTATTCCACTGCCTAAAAGATTACGTTCGTGGAAGCAACGGTACAGCTGTTAAAATGGCCGTATAGTTACGCTGGCTTAGATTGTTTGCTTTGACAGCATGTAAGATCCGCAAAAAACTGACTGATCGGCTATTTATAAGAGTCGGGGCTCGTGATTGATTAATTACGCGCTAGCAAAAAAACAAAAATCAATAAAAATTCTGCGGGGATTTTCGGAAATAAACCATTTTTAACAGAAAGAATGCGGATATTATTAATATAGAGGATACCTTATGTTGATTTATTTTATTAGTACAAAAAGTTGTATTCACAATTCACACAGCTAATCAACGCCAAAGATTTTAGTCTTTTAAGAGAATAAACAAATTACTCTTTTTTTGTCGGCAGCCCAAATAGATTATCAAGGAAGCTAAAAGTAAGTGTTATAATTCTCCTAAACAACAAACTTTGTACATCTGTGGTAAAAATGCTATTCATAGTGTTAAATTCTTTCTATTAATTCATTCCATTTTAGTAGAAAGTAAATAAATATATATAAAGCAATGCGCGTTAGGGTTAAAAATTATTTCGGTTATTTTTTTTATACAAACGTTGCAGTGTGGATATCCTACAGTTAAATAGCAAAGATAAAAAAGATAAGAAGCCTCGGGGCTTGAAGGCTACTGCTATTACCAACATAGTCAAACCAGAGTTTCAAAAAACTTCGAATATAGTATGGGCATTAAAAACCAAGGAATATAGGAGGTAATATTGAATATCTCGAAATCATAAAACTAAAATATATTATTTACAATTTTCTGGTATTTAGTTAGTCTAATAGCTATTATCAAAGTCAGTTTTTTAGTCTAGTAATACAAGCTAGAAAAAATTTCACAATGTTGATTGTCAGCAAAATGTAACCTAGATTAGCTAGTTAGCATTGCCCTCCTCGGTTTGATTTCACTAAACTAGCTAGGCAAAACCAGCTATGTCTCAGATCTAGCAACCAACAAGATTTCCAACACACAGCGTAAAGTTTTGCAGACGTTATGGCTATATTTGAAGAATGCAGTGTTTGTAGCAGACCATGCCAAAATCATGTTAAAACTGTATTTGTATTAGTTAAAATTAAAAACAAAGCATTCCTATTGGTTTTTTAAAAACTCGCAATTTTTAAGCCGCGGATGAATGGACAAGCAATCCGACGCTCCAGCCTTTGCGTAGTCTTCATCTACATACATCAGGCGATTTTAAAGATTCCGCCACACGTAGGAAATAAAGAATGAAAAACCCGATAAAATAACAAAGTTATAAGCTCGGCGTATAAGGGAATAAGTGAAGTGAGTTGAAAAGGAAAAACCCTAATAAAAATTAAAAATTTATTGTTTAATAAAAAGCGGAAGTTATGTATTAAATTTTTCAAAATAAAATGTCGCTTTAAAAATAGCCGTTTTAATGTTACTTAATCACCAGATTTCTCCTTTTTTGACACAGTAGAAATTTATGACTAAATTTAACCAGAGCATTGTCAGCAACGTTACCACGAGTCATTGGACAGAATAATTTGTGTTTTCTAATAGTTTTATCATTAAATCTAAAATCGCGTATTGTTGGGTTGTCCTTCCTTGCTTGCTGACCGTTGACGTCCATAATTATTCGCCTGACAAAATATTTCTTTTCTTGCGGAGTTGACAGTGATCTATTGATGTCGTCTTAACTCTACCATGATAAAAACATACTGACTTTTGCATTTTTAGTAAACTTTCCTGTGCGATTCTCAATTAACTGGAGCTTCAAAACATTGGAGAAACACATCGATCGATAAACAGATAAATCGATCGTCATTAGCCGCCAATAAAGACAGCATCTCTTATTCGAACATAATTTAGCTGTTCCGGCTGCTTCTGGGGGAACGAGTGAGAAATTTTTTGACTATTGAGCTCAAAACTGTGAAGTTCACTTAAAATCCATAACAAAGAATGACGATAACTTTATAGGATCGTACGACAATTTGGGAAGCTAATGTAAACTTGGAGGAAAGAATACGGAAGGAGAAACAACTCTTTTAATTCTATTGAAACACTGCGTGAGGTTCTAGCAGGTGTCTGTATAGAAACTTAATTTGAAATTTTGGCGGTTGTGTGACTAAATTATTCGTGAATAACAATTCGCAACTATGATTGGTTATAAAAACAATTAGATAATTTGACGATGAATTTGATAATATTATCAAAACAAGAAGCCATACTGAAATCGGTAAAATTTCTTTTGTTCTTATGTTAACATAATTAGCGAAGAAGCACATGCTCGACACTTTTGTAAACAAATAGAAAAAGTTTATATCTCGTTTTAAAACGACGTTCTGTTATAAGAAGTTATTTCTTTAGTTAGAATAAACATTAATCCAGCACACATTTTGTCGGCACTTGTCCGGCGCATATCTATCTATATTGTTTTTCATGATCAAAGTGGTATACTCAAGCCTGCAAAAATAGGTTAATATCATGGTTAAACGCTTATTTCCAAACGTATTGTTGAAGTTTTTAACAGCAATGTTTACCGACTTATATTAGGCACACTTTCCATACATCACTTGCCTGTAGCGTATTACTGTCAGATTTCAATAGAAAAAAGTTAGCCCCTATTAAAGGAGAATATGGAATTTGATCATTTTTTTGCGAAAAAGACTCGGTCGAGCACCTCACGCACTGATTCTTTTGAAATTAAAAACAATAGAAAATTCAATACATTTAAAGCGTACAGAAATGAAGTTGTTTCTCCTTCCGTATTCTTTCCTTCAAGATGTAAACAACAGTCCCGATCTTCGTAAAAAATATCTACAACGTTGTTTAATTTGAGAAACGTGTCTTGGTACCACATATATCAAGTGCAACGACCAGAACCAGAATTGGCGGGACGATTTCTTGCCGTTTTTATCAAATAAAGAGGATCTGAAACGAAGAGATTCATTGTTCTGTATGTGATGTTCGGGTTTAGGTATTCATCACTTGCCCAATGCACTCTGAATAACTTACGATTTATCTATCAAAAGTTGCACCAACCACTTTCACGTTACAACTCAGCTTACAAATTGAGACTGTTTCCCAAAATAAAGGGAACATTAGGCTGGGTGTGGCACCATTTGTAGTGAAATTTGCTAACCTGATTTTAAATAGATTAGCGATTTTACGTAACTGGAACATAAGAAAATGACTGACCAAATCATCAACTTTTTGCAGTGTTGCATAATTCAAAGTATTACCCAAGTCGATATAACCAATCAGTTCTCCGCTGTGCTTATCCCATACCAGATTTTCCTATATTTTCATTCCATCAAATTTTCTCTATCACTGAAGTCCTTTACTGAACGTTGAATTTCTTGGATTATCTGCTTGTTGGAGCCACGGTTCGGGCGAATGTAATTTTTACAATCGCACAATCGTCGACGACTGGGCAAACCACAAAGCCAGTGCCTGTTTTTTCATCATGCCTGATTTCATCATACATTACTGGTGACATCGATGCTAACGGAAGACATTAACATTGGATAATAACGAACACTATTTTTAGAAGTTGCTATGTATTTTTGGTGTTCGTCCTAAAAAGTTTAATAAATGGCGATAAGTTGAATTCGTCAGCATTGGACATTATTGATGCTAAAACAGAATTAAGTTTAGACTTTGTTGAAATTGATGCTGCTTCGTTTCGTAACTCTTGCGACTTTAATTCCTTATTTTCTGAATTTAATGTCTTATTTTTCCCACAATTAACTTGCATCGCCAACAAAATCGATTAGGTGCAGTAGAAAAAAATGGTGCATGTAGATTTGCTGAAGTGTTCAAAGTTGATTGCGACCTGTTTAGTGCTTTTGTGCCTTTTTGTTGTTGTGTTGAACACGATTAACAGATACTATCTCCATTATTCAATATCAATTCTTGGCAACGATATTAATTTGTCTGTTGTAGTGGTCCTTCATCCGAGAAAACTCAAACTTTCTTGAGATCACATGCATAGTGACATGAATAGAAGAAAACAGGAAAGAGTCAGTGATCCCCCCGGACAAAAGTTTTATGATTTAAATATTTTTAAGGTTTGATAATGTTATATTTTTTATTGATCGTCTGTACATTTTCTCTATGTATATATCATGATCATCAAGTATAATCCATGGATATACTTTCAAACTGTACACAATGACGGACCTTGGGTATGTAAAGGTAGTCGGATGGACGTACTTAATTTTTAACCAAAATTCCTATGTCAAAAAATTATATTGCTTAACACAAAAACCTTCTCGAGTTCTTTCGTCAAATACGTTGAGTTGAATTTATGTCGATATACACATTAGATACATACATGCATATATTATATATAGCTCACCGTTTAATCCCAAATGATATGGCGCAATACATAAGAAACTGCCTGATTATCCTTGACACTTGACATGATGTTTCATCAGGGGACACAAAGTTTAATTATTATTACCATAAGAATAGTACCATATACCCCTAATTAAATCTCGGCGCACTTAGAAGCACTTTCACTTTTGCTTGCATAGGGGGTAAATATGTCATCGTAAAAAGCATAATACAACCCACCCCCCCCCCCCCCCCCCCCCCCCCCACTGTATAGTAAATGGAGAATATGTCCTGTGAAAAACCTTGAATAACATGAACAAATATACTTACAAATATACTTCGTCGTACAATAATTTTTCGCAACAAAAAATAAAATAATAAACAACATATTTGCTCTTAAAGATTTATTATCAAAGTCATAAAACACCCAAAAAATAAAAATTTCAGAAAAAATGTGCAACTACCCTAATTAATTAATTATGACGACTTGTAAAGGGATGCCATGCCCAACGGTCAGTCATGAATTCTTGTAGCGCGGTGTTGTAAAAACATGTGCGGTGTTTTAAGGTAGAAAGTTTTTTCCGCTAAATCTTAGCTCTCAGGTAAGTTGGATAGGGGAAGTTATTGTGCCTAATCCTGTGAGTTTTCAAATGTCAAGCAACTTTAAAGTAAAATGAAGTGGCTGCTCCTTTTAAGTGAGTGATTTTAGCTTAAAAGAATGGTTTATTTCAAAAGACCTCCTAATGTCCTATTTTCTGGTTGATTTTGTTTATCGATGGAAACTGTTGCAAAATGTTTTCGCTACAATAGGTAAAAGCTGGTTTTCTAATGTTTGGCAGAGTGTTTTTTTAGCTAAAAGTATGTAAATAAAAAATGTGTAGAACTTTCTTATTTTTGCACTAGTAAAATAACAGATTCGATAATTTATGAAATTTTTATATCGTAGTTATAAAAAAATGTAATTTATATTTATAAAATAAATTTAATGTTGTTTTTTGCTGAGTTTCATTCTGTTTGTTCCTTTTACAAACGCTTTCGTAAAAGCAGTACTCCCATTTGGCTGGTCACCAGAAGTCTATCGAAATATGCTCTCCAGCGTGAAGATGGACATATGGTATACAAAATCTGTATTTCTTTTTTATAGAAACTCCTGGAGGATTATAAAGCGTGCGGAAAATTTTGACCTTATAAACGGGGTATATTTATCCACTTGAGCTTCTGATATAGTCAAAAGTTTAGACATTACTTGCAAATTAATCAATTTTTAATCCCAAAATCTGCCAATCCCAATTTTTTTTAAAAAAACTAGTTTGAATAAGATGTAAAATTTTTAGAACCACAACTGTTTTTTCCCGACAAAACTTCTTGAAATTTAATTGTTTGGTTCCGCAAAAGGCAGACAAAGCAAATGCAATAAAGTTAAACCACAAAAGTTTCTTCCCTTGATAAGCTGCATTTAACACAAGAAAGAGTAACCATCAAATAAACCATCAAACCAGGAGATCTGATGTAAAAAGGCTGGCTTAAATCACAAGTAAATGTACAACTGTGCCACACATTCAGGTAGAGCGCTTTACAGTCTGTCGTATACCGAGTGAAGTGCACACAGTGTTATAGCATTTTGAGTGTAATTTGTTTTTTAAAAAATAACTGTCCCACAACATTAATTGAAATAAAAGCAACGCTACACAAACTGTTATTACCCCTACAGAAAACAACTCGTCGTTACCCCGTCCAGCTAAAAAAAATGACTTATTGATTTTACTTTGCGGTATAAGTTTTCAAGACAGTAACCAAGGTGTAGTTAACTGCATTTAGTATCAAAAGAATTATTGTTTACGACGTTTGTTGTAGCCACAAAGTATTTATCCACTTTCGGAGGTAGCTAAAGAGCTAGCTAGAGAGCCACAACCTCAAAATAAATAATTAATAATATACCAAACTTTAAAAGAATAGGAAAAAATAAGGCTAGCTATAGCTGGTTGGCCTTAACAGGATGCTGCCTTAAAATCTACGTTTGTAGCCAAAATCTTAAATTTGGTTTGTTTAAGATATTTTCATTGTAAAAACATACAGAAAATGAATATTTCTATATAAGAAGTATTTAGAAAAGATAAAGGTCAAAAGGAGACTTTTTGAGACCTTATTCTTCGGTTTCTGCTGTGATTCCGAAAATCAAGCTGCGGGGAACCAAAACAAAATCCGTAAAAATCAGGTTTTGCCAGGATTTTCCCAAAAAAAGCAGTTTCTACCAAAACAAAGACGTTCTTACAAAAAGATGTCGTAATTAAATAATTTATGGTCCCAGGGAAAAAGTACTTAAACATTTTTGTCCACAGGTCAACAGCATTGACCCTAGGCTTTAATTTTTTTTATTAAAGGTTAGCACCCACTTTAAAACAACTTAATTTGAAAACACTCATACAACATTAGTATCTAAGCCATGTATCTCTTTTTGCCTGGTTTACATTTATAAGAGAGGACTAAGATGAAACAAACAAGTTTAAAAAAGTTACTTCCATGACAGTCCAATCGCCATCTTGAATAAGATAATAAGCGTGAATTGGCAAACTTCAAAGTAATTTTGACGTCATTACGTTGCTTGCCGGCAAAATGTTCAAAATTTTAATAGTGAACTCTGAGGGAAATTTTTCGTAAATACCATTTCAGCAAAATTCGGAGTTTTCACCTTGGCATCCTTCGTCTTCTAACAAAACTTTGCTTGATACACTTTTGAAAACATAGTATTTATTCCGTCATCTGCTAACTTTATTTACTGAAAAATTTAGACAATTTATCCCGATTGGGGAAGCTATGATTGTTGACTTCCAGGGGATAGTTAACCAAACCAAGAAGCTTCATATTTTCATT
This sequence comes from Hydractinia symbiolongicarpus, assembly GCF_029227915.1. Taxonomy (NCBI): domain Eukaryota; kingdom Metazoa; phylum Cnidaria; class Hydrozoa; order Anthoathecata; family Hydractiniidae; genus Hydractinia; species Hydractinia symbiolongicarpus. The sequence goes on from NC_079881.1 coordinate 22,020,750, forward strand.
ACATAGCCATCTTTAAGCCATTTAAAAAAACTGATCAATTAAGTAAATCGTCTCTTTGTTTACTAAGTCAGTAAATTGAAATAGACACTGGAACCTCCATAATGACTTTGTATATTCTCATGCAAGTTAAGCCATATGGCAGCCAAATAGTTGTTCACAGAAGTAGTATTGTTGACATTGAAAAAAAGAAAGTACAAATGAATAATCAGTACGGATGCAACTCTAGACTCTCTCATAACGTGGCGCATATTTTCTAAATTTAAGTGAAAAACCTTTTCCGTGTTTTATTTTCATGAAGTTATTCTCTAAATTATATTGTTGTACATCCAGAGGATTTTATTCATCACAAAATGAGCGTTTTAGAATATAAAGTCAGAAAAAACAGCTTAAATCGAACAGAAATGTTTAAAATAAGGACAAAATATGTACAGTGGTTAGTCACCAAGCGACAAAGTTTGAAACAAAATATACACAAAAAACATAAATGCTTTAGTTCGTTAAAATAACAGACAACTTTGCTCTTTTTTCGGTTGCTTAAAGCATCGAAAAACGAAAAGGAAGTCAATGCAATTTTTTTTCGCCAAAACAGATTTACAGCAAATTTTACTTATTTGACCATTCTCCAAATTATGCTCACGCCAACAATGTGATTACAGTAAATAAAATGTTCCTGCTAAGGCTTTTTAAATGGTATCTATTTGAAGGTTTGGTGTTTCTCATTTAATTCCCCCCACTGTGTTAGGCATGTGTGTATGCATGTGTGTATGTATGCATGCATGACTATGATTGAATGAATGAATGAATAAAAATACAATTTTCTTAATTATCTTCCAAACTATGGTGCATGATGGCGTTTTACAACCGTCAAAACTTGTTGCGTAGAAGATATTGTTGGTTGTTTCATTTGACAACCAACGTCTTAATAGTTACGAATGAAAAACGTGTAATTGATTGAACTCATACTTACAAGACTGTGACCTTGAAAGCAAAACAATTTATTTTCGTTGCAGTAAAGTGTAATTAACAATAAATGGCCCTTGTAGTGAGTATATGCAGAAGGAATAGACGAGTGATTCCGCTAAAAATAATAGAAATACATCTATCTTGTCGTGAAATTTAAAGATTTCACAAATGGTCTTCACCTCTGTCCTCAAGCAAACTTGAGGACAGCCAAACACCTTTTGGTACGACGTTACGTCCGTTGCCATGGTGACTTATCCTTTATTATGCTCCATTGTGGGGTTGTATAGTCCCAAAAAACCTTGCATGGATAAGGTTAAAGCTGTTAACACGGTTTCCGTTGTCTCTTTCATAATACATTAGGAAAGAATATTTTCGGACGGAAACACTTTCGAATTTTCTTTGGCCGTAAATTTTTACGTCTGATATTTATGTCTGCCGAAAGTTATACCGTCCGAAAATTTTGTTTTATTTAATTTGTTTAAAAAAGGACTAGTGTATAGAAACTATCTATAGGGTAATCAGAAAATCAATTAAAACTGCGGTTTTTAAACGTTTGACAAAGCTGGCATTAACGAGGCTCCATCTATAATCCTGAAGACTCTTCTTAGATCTTGGTTAAATATATGTACAATATAAATTTCACTCGTCTATTCCTTCTGCATATACTCACTACAAGGGCCATTTATTGTTAATTACACTTTACTGCAACGAAAATAAATTGTTTTGCTTTCAAGATCACAGTCTTGTAAGTATGAGTTCAATCAATTACACGTTTTTCATTCGTAACTATTAAGACGTTGGTTGTCAAATGAAACAACCAACAATATCTTCTACGCAACAAGTTTTGACGGTTGTAAAACGCCATCATGCACCATAGTTTGGAAGATAATTAAGAAAATTGTATTTTTATTCATTCATTCATTCAATCATAGTCATGCATGCATGCATGCATGCATGCATGCATGCATACATACATACATACATGTTGGCGTGAGCATAATTTGGCGAATGGTCAAATAAGTAAAATTTGCTGTAAATCTGTTTTGGCGAATAAAAATTGCATTGACTTCCCTTTCGTTTTTCGATGCTTTAAGCAACCGAAAAAAGAGCAAAGTTGTCTGTTATTTTAATGAACTAAAGCATTTATGTTTTTTGTGTACATTTTGTTTCAAACTTTGTCGCTTGGTGACTAACCACTGTACATATTTTGTCCTTATTTTAAACATTTCTGTTCGATTTAAGCTGTTTTTTCTGACTTTATATTCTGAAACGCTCATTTTGTGATGAATAAAATCCTCTGGATGTACAACAATATAATTTAGAGAATAACTTCATGAAAATAAAACACGGAAAAGATATTTCACTTAAATTTAGAAAATACGCGCCACGTTATGAGAGAGTCTAGAGTTGCATCCGTACTGATTATTCATTTGACGATTTACTTAATTGATCAGTTTTTTTAAATGGCTTAAAGATGGCTATGTAATGAAAATATGAAGCTTCTTGGTTTGGTTAACTTTCCCCTGGAAGTCAACAATCATAGCTTCCCCAATCGGGATAAATTGTCTAAATTTTTCAGTAAATAAAGTTAGCAGATGACGGAATAAATACTATATTTTCAAAAGTGTATCAAGCAAAGTTTTGTTAGAAGACGAAGGTTGCCAAGGTGAAAACTCCGAATTTTGCTGAAATGGTATTTACGAAAAATTTCCCTCAGAGTTCACTATTAAAATTTTGAACATTTTGCCGGCAAGCAACGTAATGACGTCAAAATTACTTTGAAGTTTGCCAATTCACGCTTATTATCTTATTCAAGATGGCGGTTGGACTGTCATGGAAGTAACTTTTTTAAACTTGTTTAATCCATCTTAGTCCTCTCTTATAAATGTAAACCAGGCAAAAAGAGATACATGGCTTAGATACTAATGTTGCATGAGTGTTTTCAAATTAAGTTGTTTTGAAGTGGGTGCTAACCTTTAATAAAAAAAATTAAAGCCTATGGTCAATGCTGTTGACCTGTGGACAAAAATGTTTAAGTACTTTTTCTCTGGGCCATAAATTATTTAATTACGACATCTTTTTGTAAGATCGTCTTTGTTTTGGTAGAAACTGCTTTTTTAAAAGCTAATTAACCTTTTCTTAAAAGTTTTAAATTTCGATACGACTACAGGTATCTAACCTTCATTATCAGATGTTGCTAATTCATTATTCTTTCGTAACTTGTTTTGATGAACACTGGTCCCTTTTTCTTGATTAATCATTCAGCCTTTGTAAGGCTGTAACGCATGTACCAAGTTGCTAATAAACAAATCAAACTGGTGGGAGATGTTACTTTATCTATACTAAAAAGAAGGTAAAATTTTAGCTATATAGAGGTGATAAATAGAATTATTCTTTACAGTGAACATTCATACACACACATTAATACACGTAAGCACATCGAAAGTTATGTCTTGACGTACCACAAACCATTGCGCATCTGTTGATTTATGTAAACGCGATGTACCGCAATACATTGCGCATCTTTTGATTTATGGAAATGCAATGTATCTCAATACATTGCGGATCTATTTATTTCTGGAAACGCCATGTACCACAATACATTGCGGATCTGTTGATTTATGGAAAGGCAATGTACAACAATACATTTTGCATCTATTTATTTTTGGAAACGCCATGTACCACAATGCATTGCGCATCTGTTGATTTATTTACAATTTACTTGATAGTAGATGATGCAAATTTGAATCTAAATTTGAGAGTATAACTGATGTGGATAATCAAGATTGTTATCACGGTTGCATCTAAATACTTAAATAAATTAAATACTTAATACTCAAATTATTTTTAAATATTGGGACGTTAGTGACTTAATAATTAAAATTTTTCGGTAATTCGTGGAAGATTCAAAAATTAATTATGCATCGATACAGCATATAACATTGAAGACACGAGCACTTCAATTAGCTGAAATACCAAAATATTTATTCATAAAAAAGGAAAATTTTAAATATAAATTACAGTGCTATTTCATAGAGGGTTTTCTTTCTTTTTTCCAATTTCAATCTGCTTTATGTTGTCTGCAAGATCAATAAATATTCAAAGATTTGATATATAAAGTTTTTTTTCTGCGCCACTATTATAAAAAATCGAAAAAGAAAATATAAGCTACAATCCGGCCATTGAAACATGTTCTTTTGCATGCAAAAACGTGATGTTTAATACGTATAAAGTTCCAAATTGAAATGCAACATACTATGCAAATATCAGAATTCAAATATCTCCTTTAATTTACCATAGAAGAAAATATAAATCCCTTAATAAATAATTTGGGACATTTTCAGCTTATTTTTATTTTTATTTTTTTTTTTTTTTGGGGGGGGGGGGGGGGGGAATCACATTGTGTCGTCGTAGAAGCACAGGTTTAAAGACTCATCCGAAAAAGTCGAAATCAAGTGGCTGAATTATAGTACATCATAAAAGATTGTTTTATTCACAGCATTGTGTAAAAAATAAATTACCTTAAAAAGCAAGAAATAGGCATGGGGGCTGATTTGTGGTTTTCTTTCAAAAGCTACCATACTTTCCTAAACCCAAAAAAGGATTAGCAAATAAAAAAACAAACTAAAGCAGTTCTAAAAATTCTAATTTGACGCTTGAATAAAAACAAACTACTTGAGTGCCAAACCTTACAAAAACATCTGCACTTTATACATCATTTTCAACTTATAAGCTCCATTAAAGTAAAAATTGAAAATATCAGTAAATTGTAACCTGGTGGTTGCTAAAGAATCTACCTGTAGCTAAAGCAGGCTTTCTAAACAAAATCCTGAGAATATTTACTCCTTGGCATTTAATTAAAAAATTTTGAATACATTTAGTATTTAGCATGTTTATTTCACCTCCATGACCCATACTTACTTTTATAGTTAAATTTCTTGTTTGCAACAAAATGAAAACGAAAATACTTTCTTGGTGCTAAACCTTTAAATATAATACACTGCTTAAAAAATCTATAGTGGTATCATGCAAATATAATGCAATTTTTCTTCTCATATACTAATTACAGATTTAATTACAAAACATTGTTAAGAACGTGCTTCCTAGAATTGTGAAAACTTGTCCGCTTAATTATTTAGTCGACAACACTGTAAATTAATTAGGCCGAGTTATTTCGGCTGTATTTATACGCAAAAACATGCTTGCTTTCAAAGGGTAAAGATTACCGATTCACCCTATTCGGTAAACTGTACATGATAGAACCGTGTTCCGCTGTAAAACGGAGATTGATAAATATCGCAGCTCAGCTATGCGCTGTGGCTGCAGAGCTAACGGAGAACGATGATAACCGCTTGCGGTTGTTATTCCAGCAATAACCGTGAGGTGGTTTCGAAATTTCAATCAATATGGCGTCGTCAATACGGTCTGATTCTGATATTTCAGAATCATTCTCTCAGGAAATGTTTGAAGGTGATGTTTCTTTATTCTTTGTTTTCTCATTGAAATAGGTTGCAAAATCAAGAGATAAGCTAACGGACTTTGTCTTTACTATCTCAAGCTTAGGACAAACATGCCTAAAAAGGTTTTTGAGATGGTGCTTGTGTGCTAAGCTAACTAGCTAATAGAGACTTATAATAGCTAGAGTAGGCTTACACCCCACCATAACATGGTGCCTGCTTCCGACTCTCAACCAACACAGCATCACACTATGTGGTAGTCTGTCCTCTCTTTATCTTTTTACATATTGAAGCAACATGTTGTAGCTCCCGACAGCAACATTAAAAAATTTTCCCATCATCAATTAATGGGGGTTGGTGTGGGTTGTGTTTGCATGGGGAGGGGGGTATGGGGGGAGGACAAGAGAAGTTTGGTGGGTGAAAGGACAAGAAAAGAGTATAACTATAGTTTGTCAGTGCCAGTAGTATATAGATGAGTTGCAATGTTTAGCGTATAATCCGCCAACTCCGTGAAAAAAACACATTTAACGTCCTTATATCCATATCGTCAACATATCGGTTATTTGAAACTTTTATTATCGTAGCGCTATCTGTCGTGGACCGTTCGGGGGGTATGACAAGAAAAAAAATACATTTAATTGTGGACAAATAAGCCGGATCCGACATGTACTATCATCCGATAATGCCGTGATGGATCCTTCAACTCCGTGAAATTTGAAAAACACGTTTGCTTTCTGATGACTAGCAAAAATATTTTAAAAATTAAAATATTCATTTGAAAACATTCTCGAATCATTGGAACCTCAGTAAAGGTATATATAACATGACCATAATTATAATCAATTAACTGAGATAACAATATATATATATATATCTATACCATTTTCTGATACAGCTGTAATAACCCGTGAATATTTACTAGGACAAATGCAGCAATGATCATCTTGTAATTTGTCAGTAAAACTACACACCAACATTTCGAAGTGCGGCTACAATAAAAACAAAAACACCATAATGAAATAAAGAATAAGGAATAAACAAGAAATGTTTGTATATAAACAAGATATTTTCCATTCAGTTACGTATAAATCCACCAACTTATAACTAAACCATAAAATCTACTTCAACCATACTCCACAAAGAACATAAATAGATAGACTACCATAGAGAGTCAGGGAAAGCCTCTAAACGCGGGATCCTGCAAACACAGCATTTCTCAAAATGACAATCAAGTAATATGTGCTAAAAAAAACCATCAGGTGGAGTCAAAGTATATATGTGGATTTCTCTTACTTTTTTACTAGGTGTGTTAAACAGAATCTGAAGTGCTGACCAAAGACCTCTTTTCTCATTTCTCATGTTAATCGTTGCATAGCTATATATACCATGATTGCAGGATCCTGCGTTTAGTGATTTTCCCTGACTGATAGAGCTGTTTCGCTAAGGGTTTACTTCCTTTTCTCAAGGTGTGTAGTGGTTAATAGTAACCTTTTCAAAATGCAAAGTTGGTAGACCATGAAAGCATAGAGAAATGGTCTACAGATAGCTAATAGATAGCTATAGCAAGCTGGAGTACCTTTAAAATTATAGCATCATGAAACACCATATTTTTGTGATGAAGATCTGCACAATCTTGACAATACGTAGAGAGGGGACCACAAGTTTTGCACCAAATAACATCATTTAGAAAAATATTACATTTAATACACTTCTGTTCAAGTAAAATTTTGTATTTTGTAGCATAATTGCCACAGATATCTGCTGATTTGACAGAATTCCAAGAGCAAAGCTCCTTCCCCTTATTTTTTTCATAGCAACTACTTTTTCTCTTCACAACATCTCCATTCAATAAAAATTGTCACACATTATTTTCTTCGCAGTTGAATTGTTGTTGTTGTGAAGGCAAAGTGTTGATCTTGTGGCTGTTTGTGTGTGATGCATTTGCAGTATTAGCATTATCAGTAGTGCTGTTGTTGTCGTTGTTGGCGGTTGCTGACGACATTGTGGACAAGCTACTGCTGCCTGCCTGGAATGATTTGAACAAACTTTTTGTAGATCCTTTTTCAGAGTTGTTCGAATGATCCGAGAACCTTTCCTTTTAGATTTTCCAAAAGGCATTATTATTCAAATTTAAACAAAAAAAGCCACCAGGAGCCAGCCAAGCAAGAAATTCTAGGAACTTTGTATTAGACCACTATTCAATACTTTACACAGCGCACCAACAACCAGTAGTGCAGCGCAAACGATACCTATCGCTCCGCTTCCTCTCTGGAGCTACAGCGCACAGCTGAGCTATGATATTCATCGATCTCCGTTTTACAGCGGAGCACGGTATCTATCATGTACAGTTTACCGAATAGGGTGACCGATTCCTATTCTTTAAAATGTTCGTGAAAATCAATACGAATCAATAAGAATTAAATAAATAAAAAAGACACATGGCTTTTTTTGTAAGGGATTCAATTATTATATTTTTTTCTATTTAAGAAATACTTCCTATTTGAAATTAATTAATTACGCTGTCAATGACACCAAATATTCGTAGATTTAATTTCAGCAAAATATAACGAAAAATGAAATTAAACTTACACAACGAATAACGTGAAATTATGACGCCTTAACTTGTGCAAAGTATGATATATTTTCTCAGGATCTATTTATCTACGATATTTATTGCAAAATTTAAAAAGAAAATAATACAATAAGAACAGATTTCCTTTTAGTTCAATGAAGCAACATCAGTTAAATATCAAATCGCGGTACATTTGCTTGAGTGTCTCTTCTATCATGTTCTTCCCAATACTCTTCCTTTAACTTCGAAAGTAATCTTTCATCGACGTAATGTATCTTTTTTTGTGATTTTCCAGGATGACCGTACCTTTTGTGATATTCACGCTGCTTGATACATATTTCTCTTTCATCTGATATATTTGAGACCCACTCATAACATTCGTACTGGCTCTCCAGGGAGTATCCTTGGGGAGGTGAAACTCTCTGACTTTTATCTGACAAAGAAAATTTTCGACACATGTCTTCCAACTTACTGTTGTGCTGTGTTACAAACTCCTCGTACTTAGAATCAGGGCCAGAGTATAGGGTTGTCAGTACCAAGATCAATATCTTTTCTTTTGGATCAACAATGAAGAACTTGGTTTGCTCTTTAATTGGGTAGAAAAAATACCCGTGATCTTTATCCATAATAGGATAATCCTTGGTACTATTTAGGTTTGAATCGTGGTTCTCTTGATTAACTTAATAACACAGTGTTTTCTCATCACCTTCTACCTTGATTTCCAAACCAAACTGTGTTTCCTGTTGTGTTGGTCGATATTTTTCTTGTATTCTTGTGGCAACATCCTCAGAATAGTTCTTGTCTGTCTTACGTCCAAACAGTTCAACGCATTGGTAGTCACCCGAAAGCTTCCAAGCCGGTTCACCCAAAACACGAGTAGATACAGAACATATAGCACCATTTTCCTTACAAATTTTCGCTTTACAAAGGGCTGCTAGAAGCTGTTCTTCTAATTTCGGAATATTTTGAAACTTCATTTCATCCTCTAATGATTGATTATAGGTTTTAATTCGGCGATAACTTCCCCTTTATTCAAAAGTAAGCTTGTCGTCATCGTTCATACCTACAAAGAAAACTAACCTGTTCTCCTTCAAAAGCAATTCCAACTTATCCCTTGCCCCCTTCACATTACTTTCAATTCCCCTAACAGTCATTTTATTCTGTTCCTTTTCTTCAACTATCTCCACATTATATTTATCCTTTAGCTTTTAGAACAGTTCATCGTCTCCCTTTTTCTTTTTCCATTTCCCAAGAAACACATTTTCTTCGTATGGATTTGTTTCGTCGTGACTTTCCTCATCTGTTGGTTCATTCATATTCTGTTCTTTTAAGCAAGAATTTTTTTAAAGAATAAAAAAAGTTTTTCTCAATTAATTAAAACCTAACTACCGATGTGACACTAACATGCAACTTTTATACATAGCAAGACATTATGTGAATGTGCAATGCCATATAGACACTGTCTAGGAATGCATAAATGAAGTTTAAAGAGTCTTACGTTTTACTAAAATAACATTACCGAGAAAGGAACTTAGGTCTCGAAACCTTTTGATCATTAGGAAAATAAGTATTTTATTAAAATACCAATAAGGTGCCCAGAATTCGCTAGACTTGTGGATATAGCCTTTCCAAAATGGTAACGCCTGGGGTAACGAGTCTATATTATATAATTTCGCAGAGTGTGCCATAACACCTTTACTTCATTGCAACACTATCTACAAGATTTATTAAAAATAAAAGCATAAAAAAGAGAAAATATTCCCACATACCACTTGATATATCTGTCCGTCTTGTTGTTTCAGGAGCAACTAACGATATTAAATTTGATATCGTTCAAAAACAGCTCATTCTTAAATTAATAAATTATGTTGGTAAAAAATCAGTAGGTCATTTTTTCAAGCAGTCACGGTCAATGCCACATTATAACTTTTTAAAGATCAGGAAAATGTATTATTTAGATAATTTTCTAAAAATTTAGCTGGCTAATTAAACGAAAGAAGAGAAGGCGGCCTCAACGCAGCTCCCTTTAATTATATTCTGTTTGAACTCCGCGCGTCTTATCAACAAGATGATCGCCAACGAAAACATTTACTTGCAAAAAAAAAGCGAAAAAATTTATTCCACCTTTTTTTCTATGTTATGAGCAGTACCTTGTCGTGGTTGATTTGGTAGAATTACACAGATATTTCAGTCACAAAAGTAAAATAAATAGATAGAAAGTCAATAAAAGCAGAAATCACCTTGACATCAAAAAATCAACAAAAGTTTCTTAGTTAATGACCTGTTTTTTAAAGACTCTCCACATTGGGTTTCCACAAACGATCACTTAAGGAAAATAACAAATAGTTTCTATCAACAAAAAATTCGCGGTATCAGATGTTTAAAAACATGCTGGCAGTATATGTTAGGTCTTTGCGTAGTTTTTACAGCTAGATTCACACAATCTCTGCTTAATTAAAAAGATAAGAATATTTATATTTGCATCACAATTAATTTTTTATTACTTTATAGCCTTTTAGTCAAAACGTAAGGTCAATTAATTTGTGTCGGTAAAATACAAGTATACGACAATTTAAATGGCAAGACAACTTACTTTCCGAACAAGGTTTTTTAATTTGCGGTTTGCAGACTCGAATTTATTTAATTTGCACTTGCTTTCACCGACCTGAGGACAAAGTGTTTCATAGTCTTTCATAAGAACGTATACGTATCGTTCGTCAAAATATAAAATGACTTAAATAATTTCATACGTGTCCATCCAAGCTATTGCGGTTCTTTTCGATGTAAAAACACGCTATATATCGTAATTACGCAGTTAAAATTTGAATTTCGTCGTAAATTAAAACGCAATAATCTAGAGAAAAAAGCTAGTTATTCTTAACATTCTAAACCTTTTTTTTATAGTCTGTGTCAACGTACTTTAAAAAGAACGACACAACTCGTAGCACTGAAAGAAATTATATTTAAAAAATATGGGTATTTTTAACAAATTTAACTTCTGATAATGTTGCAGAAAAAATTCTGTTGTAAGCAAAACATTCCATTTTTTCTGGAGATTTTACAACTGCACGAGGTTTGATATTCATGAAAACCTATCAAAAGTTGGAAAGGAGTGAAACCACGAACCAAACAGGGTTAGGGTATCTGCTTTCAGTGCAGAAACAGTAATATATATATAGCGGTATTTTCCCCCTTTCCAACGTTTTAACTGAAAAAAAACTACGAAAAGCAAAACTTATCTAAAATTCAAACAATTTTTATTCCTAATAGTTCACAACCAAGACCATATTCCTTAATGTCACTTCAACTAGAAAATAAAAATAGTCACATACAAGGCGTTCGGAACATTTTTTTTACTATAAATATTGGTTCAAATCAGCGACCATTAGTTTAGTAGTGGGCGGAAATCCAGGCAAATCTAAGGGTCGACAGTTCATATTTCGCTTGGTCTAAGTTTTTACTTTTGCCGATAGATATTGCCTCCGCTATATAAATATTTGTCATGTGGCTTGCATTCACAAACAAGTGACAAGTTGGCAGTTAAATAGCCACATATGTGATAATACGTTATTTAGCAGAACAATTTTAATTATTTATGCAGGGGAAAACGGTATAAGTTATTCAGAAGTTCTATATAGATTTATATTTTGTCATCGCAAAGCATTGCTATTAACAAAAAATCTACACAGCTTGTGAAGCGAAGTTTCGAAGCACTAAAATAAAAAGGATTCCAATTTTTTCATTGAAAAGTGAGACTTTGTTCAACTAACTAGTATCACTTAAATAGTAACAAAAAAGTACATTCGTTAGTTAACTAAGAGTTACAATTTGTTGGTAACATACCAAAATATATTAATTCCATCCGAGAAATAAACAATTTACTGATTTCATTACAGGGGTCATGAAATGCTTCCTAGAATTTAAGTTGATAGCTAAATTTAAAGTTGATAGCTAAATAAAATATCATGCTCAAAAATCCGTGCAAAATAGGCGCGTGAAGAAGAGCCGTGCCTAATTGTAATTTTTTAGTCATAAAACATCTCATAAAACGGGAAAATGTTGATAAATAATGAAATTAATATTTTAATATGACCCGTTAGTTTTAATATTCGTGTACTATGTATAAATTATGTATATTACAATTTGTGTCCTCCCACTTACAATAGATATGCCATTAATTTTTGGGAGTTGTTTCGTCAAACGTCAAAATTAATGAAAAAGAAGAAAGCATTGTCCAATTCAGCTTCAGCAGTGTCACCTAAATGTCATAAGGCAAATGAAGATCCATTTCTAAAAGAGCCTCTTCAAAAACGGAAGCGATATTATCCTCATTCCATTTCCTTCCTTTCAACTCGGCATCTAATTTTTCATTGACATACCTGATTTGTGTGTACGGCTTTTTGCTATTTCTTCCATAACCTCCAAATATTGGTTCCGCTTCCATAATATGTACTTTGTTTCCATCTGTTAACTCCCAAACCGATTTGTACACTACGTAGTGATTTTTTAGGGAATATCCTTCAGGAAGCATCGGATTATCTTCCAAGCGAATTCGGTGAAAATATTCTTTTAATTTTTCTTCGTGCTCTCTCACAAAACTTTCATAGTCAGAATAAGGACCGTGTACGGTTATTCGTACCTTGATCAATCTCTTGCCAGGGTGAACAATGTGGAAATAGTGTTGTTCTTGTTTAGTTGGATAAAAAAAATACCCAGGACCTTTTTCAATTCTTGTGTAGCCCTTTTCTTCTCCTTCGGGTAAATGTGGTGTTCCAACTTGACCCTCTTGGCTCATCGCATTTATTCGATAGGTTAGTATTTCCTCAATTTTGTGGTGCTTGATCTCTAGGTGGGTAATTTTTTCCTGGCATAGTTTCCTGGTGTGGTCAAATTTTTTTAATTTTTGGACGTAATCTTCTGAAATATGGTTATCAAAAACGCGCATTCCTCGCAATTCAAAGCATGTGAACCGGCCTTCATTATTCCACGAAGGTTTTCCAACTTTAATACTAACAGAACACGTATTTCTAGAACATTCATCAGTCAGAACTTTACATTTGCGAAAGACAGTTAACAGCTCATCTTTTAACCCATGAATGTTTTCAAATTTCAAATCCATTTTTAACGATGGGCGAAATCTTGCAATCTCAATGGGACCAAAATTCTTTGATCTAAGAGCAAGCTTGTCTCCATCCCTCATGCCAACAAAGAAAACAGAGTTCTCGGCCCATTTATAAATTATATGTTTTTCGAAACAAAAAGATAAAGAAAGTTTCAAAATTTCAGTCTATGTATCAAAAACTTAAGAGCGGCCAGTCTCAAATTTCCTAGTTTAATTAGGTGTGTATCGTTCTACTATATTCAAGAATGAAATTAAAATGTCAATAATCACATTTTCATCTCCTTAATCTAAAATTGATGAAAGATATATATTTATTATTACATAAAAATTATGGCATCAACACCACTATACATACCGTTTTAACGTTGTTCCTTGGTCCGTAACAGAAATCAACATTAATTTCTTATCATCTTATCAATTTAATATCAGACCATTAATAGCTTTGTAAATTATGCAAGTAAATCAAGCAAATCAAGCAAGATATTTTTATATGTTGACAGGGTCGATAATACGTTATTACTTATTCATGGTGAATAAAATTTAAAACCTAAAAATATACCTTTTTCTTTTCAACAATTACAGAAAAGGCGGTCTTATGGCTGTGGACACAGATTCGTTTGTATTCAATTCCAACAATGGATTATTCTCTTTGAAATAGGCGCATTTTATTGATACGATGGCGGCCAACAAAACGATAAAGTTAAATGGCGGAACATTTTAAAAAAACTCATTGCTTTTCTTTCTGTGTTATTAACAGCACTAGGGTAGCGAAATACACAACTTCCTCGATAGAGTCTTTGTTGCACTTAGAACTGAACTATAAAGATCATTTAAGAAATTAAAGAACTATTCTTTTTATAATTGTTCAGTTTTTTGATGTCAAAACGAGAAGAAAGCGTCAAATCGTACCTTGCTGAAAAAGTTTTTTTGTTTGTTATAGATACTTGTCGAAATAGCATTTTAAAGCCAACTAAGCGTTGTTTGGTTTCGCGTTGTTTGTTCCTAGATAAAACGCAAATCGTTTATTTAAAACTAGTCGATTAGGCCCGTGGAAAAATCCACTTAGGCAGAAAAACAATTGAAAAGTTCTGTCATTTGAATTTTGATGACATCAGCAAATATTTCAGTATATTGAATATGCCTTTTACTAAAAAAAATAATATGAAAATGCATAAAAAGAAAGTATATAAGTCATAATTTAACAAAAAAGTTCTTAAAATCAAACACAAAATATCAAATGTCAAATCGCATGAAATCCTCCCAACAAAACTTCAGACAAAATATGAAAAACAACGGCGTGCAAGGTGTAAAATCTAGTTAGTAGAAAGTTACAACATTGACAGTCACAACCCAGACAGTTACGACAACAATAAAAATAATGTCAGAAATAACACATATCTCAAATATGTATACATCTTATTATGTGATTATGTTGAAAACCTTCAATATTTTAATCTGAAGTGTCGAAAAGAAAGGCTTGCAACAGTAAGCACAGATCTATGAAATAATAAGGACCGTGTACGGTTATTCGTACCTTGATCAATCTCTTGCCAGGGTGAACAATGTGGAAATAGTGTTGTTCTTGTTTAGTTGGATAAAAAAAATACCCAGGACCTTTTTCAATTCTTGTGTAGCCCTTTTCTTCTCCTTCGGGTAAATGTGGTGTTCCAACTTGACCCTCTTGGCTCATCGCATTTATTCGATAGGTTAGTATTTCCTCAATTTTGTGGTGCTTGATCTCTAGGTGGGTAATTTTTTCCTGGCATAGTTTCCTGGTGTGGTCAAATTTTTTTAATTTTTGGACGTAATCTTCTGAAATATGGTTATCAAAAACGCGCATTCCTCGCAATTCAAAGCATGTGAACCGGCCTTCATTATTCCACGAAGGTTTTCCAACTTTAATACTAACAGAACACGTATTTCTAGAACATTCATCAGTCAGAACTTTACATTTGCGAAAGACAGTTAACAGCTCATCTTTTAACCCATGAATGTTTTCAAATTTCAAATCCATTTTTAACGATGGGCGAAATCTTGCAATCTCAATGGGACCAAAATTCTTTGATCTAAGAGCAAGCTTGTCTCCATCCCTCATGCCAACAAAGAAAACAGAGTTCTCGGCCCATTTATAAATTATATGTTTTTCGAAACAAAAAGATAAAGAAAGTTTCAAAATTTCAGTCTATGTATCAAAAACTTAAGAGCGGCCAGTCTCAAATTTCCTAGTTTAATTAGGTGTGTATCGTTCTACTATATTCAAGAATGAAATTAAAATGTCAATAATCACATTTTCATCTCCTTAATCTAAAATTGATGAAAGATATATATTTATTATTACATAAAAATTATGGCATCAACACCACTATACATACCGTTTTAACGTTGTTCCTTGGTCCGTAACAGAAATCAACATTAATTTCTTATCATCTTATCAATTTAATATCAGACCATTAATAGCTTTGTAAATTATGCAAGTAAATCAAGCAAATCAAGCAAGATATTTTTATATGTTGACAGGGTCGATAATACGTTATTACTTATTCATGGTGAATAAAATTTAAAACCTAAAAATATACCTTTTTCTTTTCAACAATTACAGAAAAGGCGGTCTTATGGCTGTGGACACAGATTCGTTTGTATTCAATTCCAACAATGGATTATTCTCTTTGAAATAGGCGCATTTTATTGATACGATGGCGGCCAACAAAACGATAAAGTTAAATGGCGGAACATTTTAAAAAAACTCATTGCTTTTCTTTCTGTGTTATTAACAGCACTAGGGTAGCGAAATACACAACTTCCTCGATAGAGTCTTTGTTGCACTTAGAACTGAACTATAAAGATCATTTAAGAAATTAAAGAACTATTCTTTTTATAATTGTTCAGTTTTTTGATGTCAAAACGAGAAGAAAGCGTCAAATCGTACCTTGCTGAAAAAGTTTTTTTGTTTGTTATAGATACTTGTCGAAATAGCATTTTAAAGCCAACTAAGCGTTGTTTGGTTTCGCGTTGTTTGTTCCTAGATAAAACGCAAATCGTTTATTTAAAACTAGTCGATTAGGCCCGTGGAAAAATCCACTTAGGCAGAAAAACAATTGAAAAGTTCTGTCATTTGAATTTTGATGACATCAGCAAATATTTCAGTATATTGAATATGCCTTTTACTAAAAAAAATAATATGAAAATGCATAAAAAGAAAGTATATAAGTCATAATTTAACAAAAAAGTTCTTAAAATCAAACACAAAATATCAAATGTCAAATCGCATGAAATCCTCCCAACAAAACTTCAGACAAAATATGAAAAACAACGGCGTGCAAGGTGTAAAATCTAGTTAGTAGAAAGTTACAACATTGACAGTCACAACCCAGACAGTTACGACAACAATAAAAATAATGTCAGAAATAACACATATCTCAAATATGTATACATCTTATTATGTGATTATGTTGAAAACCTTCAATATTTTAATCTGAAGTGTCGAAAAGAAAGGCTTGCAACAGTAAGCACAGATCTATGAAATAAGTTCTTTACGCATTTTAAACATTGTCTTTTCCCTAAATGCTTATACAACAATACAACCTGAACAATATCAAAAAGCCAAACTTAAACAAACACAAAACACCTAAACACAAAAAGTTAAACTTTGAAAAATCATTTATTCGGTTGCATACCATCCTCTCCCGCAAAAATATGCACAAAATGTAAAAATTAACCGGTTAACAAAACAATTTTTTGTCTAATGATCCGTACTGACTTTACCTAACATTTTAACCTGAAATGTCGAAAAAGCAATGAGCAAGGAGTAAATTTCAAATCAACAAAAACCATTATTTTGAAATCATTGTATATATATATGGTCCTTCCTCACAAAAGTTTACAATAAATGTAGAACACAAAGGTTTATGAGGAGCAAATCAAAATATGAACAAAAATCAGTTCAATTGGCATGTTCTATATTGTCTTCAGCCATAAAATCTTCCACAAAATTGATATGAAACCCATCAAATTCAACTCAGAAAAAGCAGTCATTTAAGTGCATACAAAAATACAACTTGTAGAATATCAAATTATTATTTTTAGTATATATAATTGCATATGGTCCTCCCTCACAACAGTTAAATTTTTGCACTAAATTTGCAACACAAAATACAAATTCTAAATAATTCCTATGGTTTTCCTCAAAAGTTTAATCAAAATATAAAAGATGAGAGGTGAACGACAAAACCAAAGTTTGCAGAATTTAATTATTTTGGTATATATATGTCTATTGATATATGCCCTTTATAACAATATTTCAATCCAAAATATGAAAAAGAAAAACAGTTTGCAACAAAATCAGTTATTCTGATGATATGGCATACACTTTTTCTCCACAAAAGTGTAAGAAAATGGTTGTAGGAAATACTTCTGATTCAACAAAAATCAGTATTTGCATCTTGTACTCATTAAATATCAAAAAACTGTGATTTGGAACGCATCAAATTTATAAATAGAGAGGGATCAGTCATTTCGGTATGTTGTACAGAGTCCTGCCCGGTAAGAATTTATACAAAATATAAAAAAAACACAAGTTTTTTCGGTGTTGTACTCCCTTAAAAAAGTTGAAACTTTTCTTAATTGAGACAAAATGCCATAAACAAAAACATTTTAGTCAGAACATCTAGAACAACCAAAATCACTACACTTAAGGTACCAGAATTACTACATGTTTAATAAAAATCGTTTCGTCATATTGCATGTAATCGATGTATATAAGTTTAGTTACACAAAATGTGAAAAATACATTATTTGCATACACAAATTGTGAAAAATACATTATTTGCTTAAAAACAGTCCTTAAACTCTTCTTAAATATTATGTAATACTTTTTTAAAAGTTATTGTGGCTTGTTAATTTAAGCTTAAAATGTCAATTAAAATAAGTTACAGTCACATTCTTAGCAAAGACCACTAAGATTAGCTTACATGTAAAAAGCAACATAAAACTGAAGCTAACATAAGGTAGCTACAGCAGCTAATAGCTGGTCAGTTAAATATAAACTGGAGACTTAGCTAGGTATAAAGAACATGGCTACATATTTATAAATTCCTAGCTACCTAGTTAGCTAGTTGTTGTTGTTGTGGTTGATGCTAGCTAACAAACATGTCTCGCATCAATAATATCATCAAAACTTTAAAAAACATAAACAAACCTTCAGAAACCTTTCTATACTTCATTTATATACCATGCCCCTTTTTAAATGCTTTTGTAAAGATTTATTTTGAAGGCAAGAGAAGACAAATGCTTAAAAAGGACAGTCATCTTTTTTGCAAACACAATTTCCGTTACTTTGTGCTAGAACTTCATTTAACAAACCACACAAAACTCGCGGCTTTTCACGACAAAGAAGACATATTTTTTTCGGCAACATCAAAGATTTTTTCGGCAACATCAAAGGAAAATGACGATATCAACTTTGCCTGTTACAGACACACAAACAGACACACTCTCCGTATTATTATAAGAGATAAGCTATTTACACTACAGTGGAGCATCACCAGTGTATGCAACAATAAAAAAGCTCTTACATTGTTTATAAAAGATTGCATTTTACCTTGACAAGGTGAAGTTAACGCATCAATGATTAAACCATTGCAAAGCGTTATATTTTCATGTAGTAGTATTTTAACAAGCCAATGCTTGTCTCTCATTTTCAGTTATTTTAAATAGTCCCGTTTTCGAAAGTAATTTTCCCTTTCTTTTTCAGGAATAAGGAAAGAGCAACAGGTAGGGCTTTGGATTTATTACGTAAAATGGTTATAACCTTACAATAAAGCCCAGAGTTCTATCCGTATAACCTTCCGATACTTTCAATTTTAAATCTCAAGGTTAGGATGGTCCCGAGTTATTGCTGATAGATTGCGTACTTTGGTCTTGTTGGCTTGGTAAGAACTTCAAATTCTGTCTAAGAATCTTTTTATTTTTTTGAAAAATTTTGATCGGCTTACAAGTTTTGATAATTATGGTAATTAATGCATGACATCATGAATTAGAAAAAATGAGGTACTGATTTAAGGGTTTATCAAGGTATGTGGTGATGTAAATATGTTTTCACCCATCCAGCTTGATATTTTAAACATGTTTACATAAATATCAATACTTTGTTACCCTGATTATCATTCATACCAGTAATTATTTCTGGGTATCTAATTTATGATGTCATAATTGCGCATAAATAGCTAATTTTCCAAGACTTATATCTCCCCAAGCAAGATAGATTATTTTGAAAGTATATACTTAGTAATTTTAGATTATCATTATTTTAAGTAACATAAGTGGTATCATATCACGAAAAACATTTTGTTAACTGCGGCTATCATTGACAGACAAAGATCGAAATCATTTTTGCTATTTATTTGTTGCTTGGATATTTAAGTAGGGGACATTCGGAACTAAGGAAAACTAGCCAATTAAATTAATTCAACTTACGGACCTAGATGGAAATAATAGATTGATTGACATCTTTTTTGTTTGTAAAAAACGTTTTTTAAACATCTTGATGTTTCCTGTACAGCTAAAAGACTCATTCAAGTGACTGGTTCTGGTGCAGAAGGCAAATGCATTGTTATTGGCTCAAAATTGCCACGTTCAAGCTTTTACTTAACTACAGCAATTTCCACGTGAAATCCTCAGTCATGGGTTTGCTGAATAAAGATTATCGTAATTGGTAATAGGCAGGACGCTCACGTAATCAATAAAGAAAGGGTTGCGAGCGGGGGACAGGGTCCCCTAGGTTCGCAAGCGAAAATTTGTAGCGACTCTTATTCTAAAAAGATGAGACAAAAAGTACATAGAGCTGCCTTTTCTTGAGTGTACAAAGAGTGTACACCTGTTATTTTCAAAATAGCTACATACATATCATATACTCATTATTACCTGTTTATTGTACATGGAAGATAATTAACTATTTTTCCTGGCACTGTCCAGGATTTGAACCTGGATCTCTCAATTTTATGAGTGTCATAGCTAGACCAACAGGGCATATATTTATAGGAAAAACTTTACAAGTGCATATTATTTACATAGCCTAGTAAACATTTTTAGTAGATATCAAAATTCAAATTATTTTTATTATTCACTAGCCAAGGGACCTGGCATTAAAATGCGTGGTTAAGTGCCGGGTGCCCAAATGAACACATGATAGTCTCAGCACACTATGCTTTGGAGTTTATGATGCTATAAGTCATTTTAATAATGTACAAAATTATAGACAAAAAGCTGCCCTTGACACCATGGAAATTCTTAACATGGATCCCGGTTTTTATATGAAGAAATTATGTGACAATGTTAATCGAAAACAATAATGCGTCGTCGCCACAAGAGAAGCGTAGAAAGATCCCCCGGCATTCCAAAAAGACGGAAAACAAGAAAGTTGTCGAAAAAGAAGGAATAGCTGGAGGTTTTTAAATGATTTTTAGGACCGTAAAGTTTTATTTTAATTCAGTATTACGATATTAGCTTAATTTTTTACTGTTCTATTTTTTTAACAATTTTAGCCAATTTTCGCTTGTTCACCTGATCGGTCGGGCTGTTATTTCAGACTTGCTAATCCGTTTGTCTTCAAATTTTCACAGTTTGTTCTTGAATGTTTACTCTATGACCGAAACTGTATTTTAAGGCATTTTAGCTACAGACATAACTTTTTGGAGAGAATTCACTGCAGATTTTTTGAAAAATATTTGTACCACGAACGGACTTTAATACAATAATAACTGATTACCCCGGTCTGTACCACAAAATATCGCCCAAGGTCTAAGTGCCGACCGAGCTTGAGAGGTCGGTGCAATGACTGAGGGCGATATTTTCGGTACAGCACGGGGTATTTGTTAACCGTCAGGAATTTTAGTTTAGTGTTCTTATAATATAATTCACCAGCACTACTTTTGTCAACACTCGAGGTCAAAATTCGTCCTGCCTAAAAACAAAAATTCTATTTAGAATTCGAAAGTCCATAAAGAATAAAACTTTGTAAACAAAACATTACCATGTTCGACACGTACAGAAAAATGTGTAAAGTTGAATGCAGAGATTTTTTTAACGAGCTAGGTAGCCAAGAAAAACATGGCCTTCAACGAGCTTCATATTGACTCGGTAACCACAGAGCTAAAGGAACGAATCTGAAAATGAGAGGAGACGTATTTGTTATGATTTCGTCGCCCTGTATTTAGTATTTTTAATAAAACTGGCTATCAGCTTCGTTTTTTATGGACAATGTAGCTAGTTAACTAGCCATGTTGAAGAAGCATCCAGACAGAATGTTGTTGAATCTGGTTATTTTAACTGTTAAACTTGACATTATTGTTGTTTCTATCCCATGAAAATGTTTTTATCGATAAATGTATTGTAATAATCATTTCCAATGCTTCTTAAAACTTGTTATTCGTGCTTGTTCACATTATAAGCTACCATTTTTCTTGACGACGGGCAATACCGCAAAATATGCGCCCGTCGTCAAAAGCACTAAGCCAATCAGAATGCCTAAAAACCCGTATTGCCCGCTTGAAAAATCCAGACGGTAACAATAAGAAATATCACATGCTGTAACATAGAGGCAATACAAATAATGTTAGGTCATAGATCAGGATATATTTAAAGTTCTTGTTAATTTTTAAACCATTTTGACTTTTCGTCTTGAAATTATTACCCGACCGGTTTTGCCTATTGAGCGGTCATAAATTGCCACTGTGAGACCGCCATTATGGATCTTTTTGGATTGTTGACTGTTTCAGTTTTCTTACTGTTATGCATCAGTTAAGTGTGAAAAACCATAAGAAAAGTGTAGTTTTAAGAAACATTGCTTGATTATAGTGAATCCACCTGGGTTATTTGAAATTGGATTTTTTTAGTGTAGAAATTCGATGGTCGATGTGGGTCAATTTACGATCCAATTGCCTTTCGTGTAAAATGACGGTGAGTTCGAGAATATTGAAAAAGTTCAGTTTTGGAAACATTGACAAACACTGAGAATAGAACCCCAGCGATTTCTGTTCTGTTAACCCAAGTAATTTCGATTCATGTGCTAGACTAAGCAGACTATTATTTCTTTTGAATGATCGTAACTGTTTTAACACGTAACTGTTTAAACTTTATACTAGTTCAAGGCGCTTCATTTTTTTAAAAATAGCGTTAACAACTAAATTGTACAGATTTTTGTTGATAGAAAAGAGGTTTTGGAAAAGCTCATTGGTACTTTCTTTCTCCTCAATGACTTCTTCTGAGAAATAAAGCAAGACTAAAATTTACACCATATAAGCAATAAAACTATAGTAATGAAAATAAAAGATATATAATTACTAAAACTAGCTAAATATTAAACTTAAGGGCTAAATTTGCTTTCAGAACCTAATACAGCATTTCTTTGAAAGAACGCACAAAAACAAACAAAAATTACAATTATATATTTCTCTTTGGGTGTCCCTACTTTCCATTGGAGCATTCGAAGTATTGTATGTAGAGAAAGGTTGTTGTGTGAGTAAAGGGATGGCCTAAAAAATTAGAGCGGTATAAGAAAACCCTGTTTCTTAAACCGCTTTGGGTCCAGAACGATCCAAAATGGATCTGAAAAATGTTGAAAAACATTGAACTTTTCCTGGATCGATCCAGCTAGATCGAAGTTTAAGCCAATGAAGAATGGGTATTTGTCTGGTCATATGACTTTGAATTAATAAAGACTGCCACTATAGCGCTTATTCGAAAAAACGTCTATATTGAGAGAAGGAAGTTTAATTGTTAAGTAATGAAAAACCATGAAAAAATCTCGAACAGAATTTTAAATGGACATGACAACAGTCTCATCGAATATTCAGCTTCTCAATCTGAACAGCCTGTACAAACTGCTATTTAAGAGAAGCAACAAGAGGATGCCGCTTTAAATGATGCAAAAGTTAGAGAACAACTTGTTGACATTATTCAGGCACATCCAGTCTTATGGAACAGAAGCTTGATGCCTTTTAAAGATCTCAATAAAAAAGAGGGCGCATGGAAGGAGATTATGTACTACAAACATTCCATCACTCCTTCTCTCCCCTAGACCCAGCCTGTCCGTGGTTGCAGACGATGAGATTTCAGACGATTCTTCATTTGCATCACCACCATACAAATATATGAGTAGTAGTGCAAGCAAAAGTCGAAGTGGACACATTGAATAAAAAAAGAATAAAAAAAGGACGAAACAAATATGATTTTAATTCAGACTATAGATAAACATTTATCAAGTGTTCCACCAAATCCGCTATCAAATGCCGAAGTGGATGATGACAGGTTATTTTAGTTTAGTCAAGACATTAAAAGGACTTGACGTTTGGCTAAAATATTTGAAATTCAATTCCAGGATTGACTTTTACTTATTTTACATGTTTTTTACTATTGTATACACCATACATACTTATAACCGTAATAAAACAGTGTCAAGTCATCCACCCTCAGAGCTTCTCACATTATTCCTCTAGCTACCTTCCCTAAGAAAGCTATTTCTTGTATCATCAGTAAACCCACGTGGTGAGTGCAAATTTCTATCGTCTATTAACATTTAAACGCACCAGGGGTCCTTAAGGACCCCCTATAGAAAAAACGCCCTGTAGGGCGTATTTAACACCTGATTTAGCCGATTTTGCCCACAGATAGTCTTGAAGTATCATAATAACCGTCTCTGCAAAATGGATTGGTTTAGACCAAAATAAATTTTAAATTTTTTTGAGATTTGTTAAAAATAAAGTATGGCGACTGAAAAAAGTTAGAATTTCTTTTGGATATTCTGATGACGATTCAGACACCTCTTCTATTGCTGAAGAGAGCTCCGAGGACTGGTTCATTGATTATTTAACTGTAGATCCTTGTGACAGAAATGCAGAAGACCAAGAATTTGATCAGGTAAGGCACAATACACACCCCATGAGGCTGCCCAGGGTGATTGACATAGGTGGTGACAGTTACAATCTATGTGTGTAAGTTTTGAAAGTGTAATCTTGAGTATATTACATGGCTTTCTGCTCCCCACTCCATATGTCATTTCATAAAATTTAATGGGCATTAAATTTTTTGTAGAATTTGTCGTCCGCAGCAGCCAACATCACCATCTGGAAGTGAAAGTGAAAGTGGAACTACACCAGCACAAGAAGCAGTAACTATCACCTTTTGTTTGACACTGATATTCCAACTATTCAAGCAGAAAGTAGCAAAACCATCAGAACTACCCCAACTGTGGAAACCCAAGCTGTATCTATAATAACCGTCGAATAACCGCACGATCTTCACGACGAACAACGACAACTGCTACAACCGTACCACAGACATCGACAATATTCATTCCGGCCGTGAAAGTATCTAGAAAGACTGCACAACCTTTTGTTCTGACATATAACTATGGAAAAATTCCATACAAGAAGTGGATTTGATATGATTGATGTACATACATTCTTTTACATTGAACTTATAGACGTATCTGGACCAATGTTGATATACATATACCAGTGCAAACATTATGTTTGGTTATTCCTCAACCGTATCTCAGTATAACTGAGCTGCAGTTATAATTAGTTAGTATATACAGAAAATGTATGCTTTTGTGGGTTTGTTATGAGATTTTTAGTGTTTATTACGACTGCATTAACGTCTTCTGATCTTTTTCAATATTTTGGTAAAAATGACCGCAAAATAAAAATGGCTTCTCTGAAGGATTTGTTGAAAATGGTATGAGGATTTTTAGTTTTTTCGCATAGTTATATACTTTGTAATGTATGTATGAAGTTTTCAGGCATGTTAACGAGTTATATTGCTGATATAGCCTTCAAAAGCTCATTTTTTTAACTTGTTGCTTTAAAAATATCCGCCATTTTGAATTTTTGGCACACGGGTCAATGGAGCCAAAATTAATTTTTCTAACAACTAATAGCGGAATTACATACAAAAATTTATTGGCATTCAGAAAATGTATAGTTTTAAAACAGTTAATTTTGGCTCTAATGGCACTGGCTTTAGGGTAGTGTGAATTTTTGAAAAAAACAACAAAAGAAAGTGTGCGTTTAAGTGTTATAGAGCTGTGCAGAACTACCGCTGCCTTGATTACTTCAGTGATACTTTCTACTTTCCCAACTGTTGATCTACGAAGTATGCGAAACCTAGAAGCACAATTTCAAAATGTATTTTCAATGACTCTTCGAGCTCGTGATAAACAATAATTGAAAATACGTTTTTGATCTGTCAAAACGTTACGTGTAAATGGCTTTAGTTTTCTAGAAATATAAAGGGATATCGTGTTGTAGTATCACCAGGTAGATGTGTTGATTGCATGTCCTATATTTTCATTCAAGAAAACTCCGCCGTCCTTTTGACGCTCACTGTCACCAATATCAGCAAGCAAAATTTGTAATCAGTATCACAAATTGCCATTAAAACAATGCTGTGAGTTTTCTTGTAGTTGAAAAAAGAAGAAGCAGCTCGGACAGGGGCTTGCATGACAACATGCTTGCCATCAATAGCACCCACCCAGCTGGGAAATTGTCACAATTTTTCAAACCTACGAACAATTTCTGTCCACTGTTTCTGTGTTGCTGTATATTTTAAATAGCCTGCTTTCAAAAGTTTTTTCCAAATTGGTCCACATGTCTCGCTGACTATTCTATCAACTGTAGGAAGGCCAACACGATCACTATTGGCGATGTTAGTTTTAGCATCACCAGTCCATAGATACTTAGTGTAATACATAAGCGTTCATCTGCTGATATATTCTCTCCTCGTAATGATGATTCTGTTATGAGTGGAGCAACGTATGATAAAAGTTTCTCGCACTTTTGTGGCAACATTCAAAATTGTTGAAAAAAGTACTCGTGATCACAAAAAATCTCATGTCTTGAACAAGTAAATTGTATTCTCCTTTTTGTTTACGCTTTTTCAAAAGTTGACGTACCCAAAAAATCTTTTTATATTGTAGTTTTCTTCGTCTTCTCTGTATATATTTTCTAACCAGTGAAGTGAACTATGAAACTAAACTATGCACGAATATTCTGAGCAGCCATATTGTATACGTCAGAAAAAGTGTGCGCGAAAAAACGTATGTACGCCAAGATTCTGTTTCATGAGTAGGAATTTAGAAACGAAAACGACCGCAATCAAGTTCGCCTCTATCCGGTCCGATCCAACTAAGTGGAAAGCAGCCTTAAGGAATGTGACAAGCGTATGATAATAAACTTCGTGCGGTGATTAGTGATGTTAATAAGGGAAGCGACAAGAAATGTGTTTTCTTTAAGCTACAGAAGACGTGATTGTATGGGTAATAATAATTGATAGTTCAGGTGCTGGAGACGTGCATCACGCGCTTCCAAGGTTAACCTGGAGGAATAGAAATGTAGGCTGACGACCGCGCTAGCGTGTATAGACAGCGCAAACAGTCATTAAAAAGTGCACAAAGCTTCATTATAGAATGGGAAAAGGATAAGGTAAAGGTACTCTAACACCCTTTCTTTTCGTGTATACGGACTCTCAAAACGCGGGTCCACCGAAGTTTAGCCGTGCGGTAGTAAATGATATACTAAAACAGTGTCTGGGGCCAAAGCTGGCTGTATTTGCTGGAGTAACAAATTTGGCAAACGAACATGGTACGCAGACTACGCAGCCAGTAGAGTTCGTGCAGGGCAAAATGTGCAAGGAAAAGCGGGCAAACTGAAAGTAAAACACCCAAAGATTATGTGTCAAAAAATATCGGAGCAATTCTGAAACTCGAAAAAACGAGCAAAAACATAAGAAGTGGATAACAAAAATTGATGAAATAACAAATTTTGTATTGATAGGCTGTTCAGTCACGTGACAATTCTTGCCGTCAAAAAAATCTCGGCGCGGCGGAAATTGAGAACTTCAAAATTTTTAAAGGTGAGCGTATGGGCACCTTAGCATTTGGGTACTTTTCTTGCACTAAACCAATTTAGGCCGGTTTATGTTGGGTACCTATGCAAAGGTAGATGATTTTCTGAGGTAAACAAAGATGAAAATCCCGGTTTCTGTTTGAGGAAGTAAAAAAATCAGGTAAATAAAAACTTCATATTTTGAGAAAAAGTACTAGATTTTAACTATTTTTTGATTTTCACTCAGGGAAACACTCTTCAATGACACTTTTGTAAGCTTGTATAAGAGTTTTTACAACAACGCAATGTTTTAGCAAAGAAAACAAAGTTTTTTTTCTTTATCCTTTTTTTTTTTGTGGGTGCCCCTTTTTGTCTCCATTTCTAGAATATACTAAATAAAGTTTGAAAGCTAGTTAGTTATAGTTATTTAGTTGGTTAGTTAGTTAGTTAGTTAGTTAATAAAAGCTAAACCATGTGCCAAGTACAGGTGTTTATTTTGTTGATTTTAGCCAACAGTTAAGAAGTTACTGCTCAGATATAATTTTACACTCAAAATTAAGCATTGTAAAATTATGTTAAATACAGTCTAGCTAGCTAGCTAGGTTGTTATGACTTGCTCTAATACAACTTTTTATCCTTTCTTACATTGTGTTTTGAAGGAAGAAAAATCCTAGCCAGAAAAGCACGCACATTTAATGCTAGCTAGCTAACACTAGCAAAGTTCAGTATGATACAGACTTGTGTATGGCCACCATGGCCTAAATATATGGTTACGATATGCAGGTATCGTTTATTTATACAGTAACAATTCATATTAAAGTTTTTCCTTACTCTGTTATGCAAAGTGCTTTTATTTTATTTCAGTGTAATTATTAGTGTTAGATGATCAAGTAAGTTATAATTTTATTGAAAATCCAGAGCTATTAGTGGGTAGAACAATTCAGCACCGTGTTTCTGAAGAGGACAGCGAGGAAGTTTTTTGGTGTAAAGGAGATGTTGTTAAAATTAGTAAACTTACCAGTGTTTTAAAGAAAACTGAATATGAAATTCGTTATGATAACGAGCCTGATAATATTTGGTCTTTCCCCTTGCTTATAGATTTGGAAAAAGGAGATCTTTTTGTTATTTAGTTACGATTTATTTAGTGATAGATTATTTCCAGTATTTTCAAGTCATTTAGTAGTGGTGATTGTTATGAGCCCTGCATGTTAAGAGTTCTTTCAATGTTTTTGTTTTTTAGTGGTAGGAAAAACATTTTCTTTGATTATGCAGTAATAAACATTTTTGTTTTAATTTTCATAGGTTGTGGTTGCTTTTTCACTTATGTTGGGGTCTGGTCTGCAAATTGGAGATATAACGAAACAGCACAATATATTTTGCTAGCAATTATATATTTTATTTTATCCAATTATTCATATGTATTTGATGAGTTTTCACCATTTTGGTCTTCACTTCTTACTTCTGTGAATCATAATAAATCTAGTCTGTAAAATGTGATTCTGATAACTGAGCACACAATAATTTTTTTCCAAGTTGCAGTAATATTATTTATTAACTAAATTATTTATATTTGCACATGTAGTCAATGATTTTTCACGATTTTGGTCTTTTTTTGTCAAGTCTGTAAATTACACTAAATCTGGTCTGTAAAATATACATTTCGAGTTTTAACATGGTACTTTATATATATAATTTATTTTGATAAGTAGTGATCATACTATTATGTCTCTTTAATAATATTCGCAATTTTTATATGATCGTTTTTGCTATTTTGGACATATTTTGCGCCTGGTCTGGAAATTACAAAGAATCTGGTCCGTAAAATGTACTTCTTGAAGGATCACGTGATACCTCATAATTTATTTTTAAACTAAGTGGTATTTAAAGTAGCCTAGTTATGAATTTGCGTGTGTTTTATTGACGATTTCCTGTTATATTCCTAAAATTTATGACCATATTTGGTAATGTAATTTTGCGCATGCGCAATAGCATTTAGTAAAATATACGACCTAATCATATAGTACTTATCTTTCTCTGTATTTATAACAAATTTTAGCTTAACTCGATAATTTTTTAGCGAACTATGCTGATCTGCATCATACCATCATTTTGACCTTTTTCAGAGCACCAAAAAACGCCTATTGGGGCCGAAAATATTGCCAGTGTTTATATGGAGGAATGCGCAGGAATTTGTCTAATTTTTTACTCCAATTAGGTATCTTCAAATCTTCATAACTTTGGAACGAAAAATGTTAGAAGGGTGAGTGACCCCTCGTTGGAAAGCACAATAATAGCTCTTTTACGTTAACATATAAAACCGCAATATCGTTGTTTCCAAGAAGTTTCATAACGGTTTTTTCGTATTATTGTCTACCTCGCTGATATTTGTCCAGCAAAACAAACGTTATTTTTAAACAGTAGATGTTTAGACTTTGCAATATTCCGCCATTATTGTTACGTCATTGTTCATTTTTACCAACACGATAAAAGATGTTTTGCATCACATTTTTTTAAATCGATTGGTAAGAAAGATGTATGTGCCAATGAAAGGGATCCATACCGGAGATTCCAAGGGAGACAACGTGTTGGGAGAGGGGCTAAAAAGAGCGGGGGCTTTTTCTTGCAGAAGATGTGGTAATCTATCTGTTCCACCATGATAATTAGTGAGAAAGTGTATAAGGGACACTTAAAAACACTGTGAAGAACAAAGATTTAAGTAAAATAACAGCTACACTAAGATACACATCTTTCCTTGCAATAATATAAAAAAATTACCTCCACATGGTATCCAGTGCCATCTTTAGATATCGCAAACAAGGCGCACCAAATGCATGCAAATTGGCTGACTAAAACCAAGTTTTGCGTCGTTAAAATTCACATCAATCTCTTCTACCCAATTTTTAGAATGTCAAAACAGCTTCCTTGGGAAGATATGCAGTTCTGTTTAGGTTGATTATGAGATAACAAAACAGGAAGCTGTAGTGATTCGACTAGTCTAATGATTTTTATTTTAAGTGGTAGAGGTTAAACCCTCTAAAAAGAATGTTAATCAGACAATTTTTACATTTTCACATAAAACAACACATACACAGAAGATTTATTTAAATCGGATGGTGCAACTCTAACAACTGCTTTATCGTCACGTATTAACCATGAGCCACAGCTGCGATCTTTAATGAATGCCCAATAGTGACCTGCTCCTAGGGTACCCGAATATTTAATAGTGGCAGCTAACGAATATTTGTTGTTAAATGATATGTCATCCGTTGGCTGAGAGCGAACTCTAAAAATGTCGTCATTTGAAGCAAGGCAGGTAACAAATTTGTTATTTTTTAGGGTTCTTCCATCAAGAAACGTAAATCTCTTCAGTTGGATAATTAGAATGTCTCCACACTGGGTGAAAACCGTTTCGCTTGTACTGTCTTGATAAGAAGAGCACTGCGGGCAAAGCCACCTGTCATTTCCAGACAAATTTTCGGGCTGCAAAAAACAATTAATTGATTGATTGTGAGATAACAAAACAGCAAGCTGTAATGATGGAACTAGTCTACTGACTCTTTTGTTTTTGAATTGTAGAGGTTACACCCTCTAGAGATCTACATTCAGTGCAAGATCTCCCTTTTTACAAGGATAGTCTGCAGAATCAAGGTAATTGAACTAAAGACCCTCTATAAACATTACATCACAAACACCTACTGACAGTTACAAATTACTATACGACATAGAAAGAAACAAATAAATATAAAACTATAAATACAAAACTATAAAAAAGAGCAGACAGCCACCCATGCCCCAGGACTTGTGAACCTGGCCGTAGTTTTCCACATGTGTTACGGGATCCCAACACTCAGCCTTACACAGGTGATTGACGCTTCGGACCAGGTCTATGTAAGGACCAGCCTGAAGTTACTGGGGTAAATTGCGTGGGCGTAAATCCACGAAGACCCGAAAAAGAAATTTCAAACCCCCTTGCAAAGCTTCTTATAACAATAACTGTGGGTACATCAGGATCGTTAACCCTGTAGACAAAGTGAACAAACTTGGTCTCCCTAATGGACTGGGGTTAAAAGTGGGGCCGTCACACCCAAAGACAAAACAGTTTGTCAAACCCCTTTGCTTAGCTTTTTTTAATTACTCTGTAAGAGAGTGGGGAGTGAGCAAACTCCTGAATTACTGAATACTTTTCGTAGGAAAACAACAACTACTACGGACGAAGCTACTCCTGTTACGAAAATAATTTACACAGCGGTGGCAAGCCACCGCAATGATGAACTTAACCTGTTAGGTCTTTGGAAATAAGCTAGAGGTTGTACTCCTCTAGAGAACATGCCTCAAAAAGCACAATTCTCCCTTTTTACAAGGAATTAATTAAAAAAAAAATATAAAAAAAAATAAAGAGGACACAACACATTTGAAAAGATGAACAGAACTTTAACTAAGGGCAGGTAGGTTTCGACCCATATTTCTGAACCTAAGTACCCTGGATGTCTAGCTGGGTCACCTCGAAGAGGTCCGCGGCGGTCATCAGCAGAAACTAGACATTCCTATCTTCCTAAAATAAACTTTGATCACTTTCTGTTTAACGTTGCTATTCTTTGTTTTTAACTCAGGTAATAAGTGGAGTCGTTACTCTCCAAAGACAAGATCATGTGTGATAAACTCCCCCTGCTATTTGTTTTAACTGGGGTAATAAATGGGGTCGTCACTCTCCAAAGACAAGACCTAGTATGATCAAACCCCCTTGCTAACTTAATTTTTATTTGATTTTGTTTTTTTTTATTTTTGACTTTGGTAATAAGTGGAGTCGTCACTCTCCAAAGACAAGACTGAGTGTAGTCAAGCCCCCTTACTGACTCATTCTGGTTAAAATATTCTTACCTCAGCTCTTCTAAAAAGAAAACATATGACTCGTGACTGTTAATAAGGCGGTCATCACAGAAAATTACTGCTCTATCGTTGCAATGTATCCACCTGTGAACCATTTGGTCGAAGGCTATGGTTGTGTAGTGACCATTATTTAAGTTTCCGCAATGGTTGATAATAGCCCTTAATTGAAAATTTTTACGAAATTTCACTTCTCCATCTACGGTAAAAGGTATGGAAGGGTACCAGGGTAAGCAGTAATACGAGAGGCAATTTTTGACACAAGGTCGTTGACACTGGCAACGTTTTAGCTGTAAAATGAGATGGGAACCGCACGACACTACCTCTTTTTCATTGATGATGAGGTGACAAAACAGCTAGCTGTAATGATATTTCTTGTCTAATGACAGCTGGTTCTACTATAGTTAGAGGTTGCAACCCTCTAGAGATTTTTCAAAAAAGCAAAATCCCCCTTTTTGCAAGGATTTCCTAAAAACATTGACCGTAAAAGGCAGAAAAATACAACAGCGACAGAACACAACACTAAAAAATAAATATTAATAGAGCAGTTTGATGAGCGTTGCAAACATGGCAGAAGTAGGCATTGGTATCTGACAACTCCTCGCTTTCGAAGAAATTATCTAAGGAAGATTGTAACGTAGGGTGCAGAGAAAGTTGGATGCATGGTGCTATAACTTCTGAGGAGCTGGTAATATGACATGAATTGCAAGTGGTTGATGTCTTGATGCCAATACTAAAAAGACTTCCAAGAAATGGAAAGTCTAATGACAGACCAGGTAGGAGATATTCAAGAACCGAACGGGGACGTCGTGCTGAGCAAAGATATTAAATGCACTTCCCTTTGCAGCTGAGATATGATGTTTCATAGCACGCAAAAAATGGGAGGGATCAACTGGACTTCTAGAAACAGCCAAGCTTTGAAGAACACCTACAAATGCTTCGCCTAACTTTGAGGTTGTTTTGCTGACAGAAATGGCTTCTTTAACTTTTGGAAGGTTATAAAAACATTGCAAAATGGAGTTTGCATAAAATGTGTTTCCCAAGCTTTTTAGACCGCTATTCCTAAAATCAGGGTTAGATGGCAATGCGACTGTTATGTTGGAAGACCTTGTAGCAAGTTTTCGGGTTTTTTGATTGTAAAAGATTTTGTGACTTGCGGAAGATTTCTCAGGGGTTTTTGATTTCTTACATTCCATATCTGTAACAGAAGAAACTTCAGGAATGATTGGGGCCTTTTCAGGCTCAACCCAAGTGGTAGAATTTCGAGACATCCAGATGTAAAAAGAAGCACTCATGGAGGTAAAAGTTAGGGATTTTAATAGGGAACGTAAAGGCTTGTTACGGAAACCAAGGCGACGAAAACAGGTCCTTACTGATTCTGAACAGAAACCCCTTTCACCCAACTCAATGGCAAAGAAATGCACGATCCATCCATTGTTTTTCATAGCATAACAAAGTGAAGAATATTTGTTAAGCTTTCGTTTGTGCCAATATTCCGTGTTCTCTTCACATGGACAAGTCAGTTCTACCATAATTACAGTTTTGGAAGAACTGGATATTAATAACACGTCGGGGCGTAGTTGTGTTATTGCAATGTATGGTGGAACAACTAAAACGAAATCTAAATCTGACAGTATTTTCCAATCGGAAGCAAGGTGAAGAAGGCCTGGACACTTTGTATGTCTCTTCTTAGATGGTGATTGACCGGCCGGAATGAAATTAATTTTGTTGCATTTAGAAACCTTAAGAGGTTCATATGATACCAAAAACTCTTTTAATGCCTTAACCAAAATTATTAAAACCGAGTCATAACGGTATGTGTATCTACCCTGCGTAAGGGAGGTCCTACAGGCACCCAATATGTGAGAGACATTTGAGGATGGTTTCTTGCACAGAGTGCAACTGGAGAGGGAAGGGTGTCGTAGGTTGCTCCTATACAAAAGGAAGTTAGACATTGTGGCAGTGAAAGTTTGTTTTCGGCATCATTTAGAAATTCTTGTATTAGAGCAGAATCAGAGAAGGATGAGTTTATTGTTCTGCTAAAAACCTAATTGGATTAGAATGAATTGATGGAATTTTTTCGCTGCCAACTGTAAACGGTGAACTTTGGACGACTTTTCCCTTATCAATAACAATGCTGCGTGATTTAGAAGGTCTAAACGACATGCCTACCCAATCAAGAGCTGTTGTACACCTGTTTAATAAATTTTGAGTACTTGGAATTGACGTGGACATTAAGAACATATCATCCATAAAAGCTTTTATTGGGGGTTGGTCTGGGATTTTGTTTTTATTACCTTCAGTATCAATAAGGCTGGGGGTAACACACACATATTCAATAATAACGTTTATAGCTGGAAGAAATAATATAATGGAAAGTGTACAGCCAATAAAAATTCCCCTACAGTGTTGATGCCAACTGGAAGGAACAGAAGCCAAAAAAGACTTACTCCACAGGCTGTCGTAGTATAGCTGTATGAGCCCTATCTAGGATTCTGGTACACCATAGCGTCTGAGAGCCATAAAAATCAGCTTGTGTGGAACTGAAGGGTACGCATTAGCAATATCAAGCCATATGGCTGAAAGTGAAGAATGTTGTGCCTTCGCATTCTTAAGTGTGGACCAAACAAGAGACATGTGTCCCCAGCAACCCGGAACTTTTTCCATACAACCTTTTTGAATGGAAGTATTAATGAAGTTGTTTTTCTTTATAATATGCGATTCTAACCGCTTGGAAATCAAACTAAAAAAGAGCTTTTCTTCAACATTCAGAAGAACTATGGGGCGAAAATCCTTTATGTTGGATGGACAAGGTGTGTTGTTTTTAGGTATATAAACTTCTGATGCAATTCTCCATTGCACAGGAATAAAAGAGTTCTTTAGACAAGCTTGCAAAAAGTTAAACAGAAACGATGCAATATGAGGACAATTCTTATATACTTTGTCAGGAAATTGGTTCAGCCCAGGAGAAGAAGCATTTCTACGAGAATGTAGGACAGCTTGGAAATCCTTGAACTTTAGCTTGGAAGAATCGAAAGCTGAGACTAGATTTGGTGGTGAAGGCAATCCAGGGAGATCTGAAAGAGTTATATGGCGTGAAGGATCGTTCAAGGTTGAATGTTTGTGGGAATCCATTTCGTACTGGGCAACTTCAAGTTTTATTGAACATTTAGGATCTAAAATATTTTTTCCAGCCTGATAAGGATTCTTAGAGAAAGCCCGGCATGCATTCGAGATTTTCCATCGTCTTTTCCTATTCCACTCACCTCTCCGAAGTAACCTTAACTTAGCCATTATATCATCTAAAAGGTTTTGCATGTTGCTTTTCTCAACTGGGTCAGATGTGTTCTTAAGAGTTCGGAGTAGATTGTTCTTCTCGTTCACCAAACTGATGCTGCGTAAAGCTCTCCTGTTCAAACCTGATGGGTTGTGCTGGGGAAGTGACCTTACACAAAACAGGTGAGTAACAGGTGGGTAAGAGCCTAGAAGATTGTGGAAAACTGCATCATCAAGGGAATTCCACAATTTTGTGTCAATTGACTTCGGTCAAGCAATAGGTTGTTTCCATTTCATAGTGCTAAGATGGTCAGGTTCCGTTGATTGCTGAGAAAGAACACTGTGGGAGTTATCCGGGTTAGCTTTCAGCAGCCGAGACTTTTCAGTCGAATCAACAGCTAGCACATCTTGCAAAACAACTTTACACGGTTTTAATGTCCAATGCTTAGTGGAAGGAAGTAACGAAGAATCACAGGTAGCAGGAAGGACAGAGGAGTTAGTAATAACGACATCGATATCCGGAGGGGTAGTCCTAATACGGTCAGGGTCTACATCGTTGGGGGTGTCATTGTTTGAAAAATTTAACTTTGTTGTAGACCATAAAAATCCCACGGGCCAGCCTAAGCTTGGTGCGAGCGACAGATAACAATTGGGTTGGGGCTGCCAAATTTTACGCGGGCTCAGCATGTTTTTCATGCCATCCCAAGACTCTACCTATTGACCCCTTGCGTGTCAGTACTATCTGTCTATTGCTGAATACTTAACTTATAACTGACTGACAATAAGAAGTGTGATGTTATATGCAACAGAAAAATAACAGAAAAATAACACACATACATACACACACAAAACAAAATAAGCAAAAGCATAAAAAGTAAGGGTCTAGTCTTTCCCAGTGTCAATCTGTCTTTCCAGATTGTGATTCGTTATTATCCTTTCGGACAGTAGCAATAAGAAAATAATTTACAACGAGGTGGCAAGCCACCGCAATGATGAACTCAACCTGTTAGGTCTTTGGAATTAAGCTAGAGGTTGTACTCCTCTAGAGAACATGCCTCAAAAAGCACAAGTCTCCCTTTTTACAAGGAATTAATTAAAAAAAATATCAAAAAAATAAAAAGGACACAACGGACTTTATCAGAAAATAATATACATACAAGATTTGTAAAAATCTGTTAAAATGTTTTAAAATGAAGTAACAATGAACTCATTAAAAAGCTATGTGCTATACAATTGCTAAAAGAACTAACAGTTCGGGAGTTGACACGAAAAGGGAAACCACTACCCATCTGGGAAACAGTTTCCCATAACACAGTAGTCAGGTTTCCCGTATGGGAAACCATTTCCTAAACCTAGTTTTGAGAAACCGTTTCCTATTTCGGTATTGGTTTCCCGTTTCAAAAAATGTTAATTTTAAAATGCGTTTTCAAAAAATCAACTAAGATAATAATAAAAGATTCTTTTATTAAGGGTTATCATATTTTCAAAATCACTCCACATAATGATGTTAAAATGGAAGTGGAAAAAGAAGCAGATAATGAATTTGAGCCTTTTGCTGTGATAGTGAAAATGCCGAATTTAGAAAACATCATTCCAGAGCTTCATCGAGAAGTCACACGATGTGAAAAGACAGGACACGGCCAGAATAAGTAATGCGAAATACCGCAGGCAAAGTGGTTGGGAGAATTCCTGCAAACCTTGGGAACCGTTTTTGTGATCTGGAGAGAGTGTCTTTAAAAATAGTTTGGTGAGTTTTTATTTTACTTTTTAACCTCGTTCCTGGTGTATTTTGTCAGTTACCAAGACTGTGTAGTTGTATAGTGAAATAAAAAAATCTTTATTCTTTTAGCGAGACTGAAGATTGCACGGAATTCGCAGAAATTGTAGTTTACTCAAAATCGTAATTTATGTTTGTCTATTTAAAAAATACATTGTCGTTTCGTTGTTTATTTACCGTGTGTTTCGTGTATTAAGTGTCCCATTAAGAGACCATCTCTTCACTTATGAAACTTATCGTTGTCCTTCAGGATAGCCAACCGGTAGTTCTTAACATTATTTTATTTTAATAGAAAAAAGTAAATTATAGAAGTATCCTTTAAAAGAAAATGTAACTGTGCGAATCACATAGAAAATTACAGCAATTTAATAGACTATAAGTCGGGAAAGAGAGTTAAAAAAGTCATTGTTGAAGACTTATTGAGGCCTGATGTGCTTCCGCCGAATAAAGGACGACACATTTGTGAAGACTGTTTAAAGCGAAATGCCACTGAATGTGACGAAGAAGTGGAAAGCAGTGAAAATATGGACGATGCTGAGATAAAAAATGTGAATAACTCTGAAAGCCATGATAGAGCGACAGAAAAGCTAATAGAAGAAGTTATTACTTTAATTTAGAATGACGTTAAGGATATTTCGTTACGAGAATCGTGTAAATCAATAGATGAACTGACTGAATCATCAAGGGAATTCCACAATTTTGTATCAATTGACTTCGGTCAAGCAATAGGTTGTTTCCATTTCAT
Organism: Hydractinia symbiolongicarpus; assembly: GCF_029227915.1. Classification (NCBI taxonomy): domain Eukaryota; kingdom Metazoa; phylum Cnidaria; class Hydrozoa; order Anthoathecata; family Hydractiniidae; genus Hydractinia; species Hydractinia symbiolongicarpus. Next base: position 22,058,423 of record NC_079881.1, read on the forward strand.
AGTGCTAAGATGGTCAGGTTCTGTTGATTGCTGAGAAAGAACACTGTGGGAGTTATCCGGGTTAGCTTTCAGCAGCCGAGACTTTTCAGTGGAATCAACAGCTAGCACATCTTGCATAACAACTTTACACGGTTTTAATGTCCAATGCTTAGTGGAAGGAAGTAACGAAGAATCACAGGTAGCAGGAAGGACAGAGGAGTTAGTAATAACGAAATCGATATCCAGAGGGGTAGTCCTAATACGGTCAGGGTCTACATCGTTGGGGGTATCATTGTTTGAAAAATTTAACTTTGTTGTAGACCATAAAAATTCCACGAGCCAGCCTAAGCTTGGTGGGAGCGACAGAAAACAATTAGGTTGGGCTCAGCAGGCATGTTTTTCATGCCATCCCACGACTCTACCTATTGACCCCTTGCGTGTCAGTACTATCTGTCTATTGCTGAATACTTCACTTATAACTGGTGACTGACAATAGGGAGTGTGATGTTATATGCAACAGAAAAATAACAGAAAAATAACACACATACATACACACACAAAACAAAATAAGCAAAAGAATATAAAGTAAGGGTCTAGTCTTTCCCAGTGTCAATCTGTCTTTCCAGATTGTCATTCGTTATTATCCTTTCGGACAGTAGCAATAAGAAAATAATTTACAACGAGGTGGCAAGCCACCGCAATGATGAACTCAACCTGTTAGGTCTTTGGAAATAAGCTAGAGGTTGTACTCCTCTAGAGAACATGCCTCAAAAAGCACAAGTCTCCCTTTTTACAAGGACTTAATTAAAAAAAAATATAAAAAAAAATAAAAAGGACACAACGGACTTTATCAGAAAATAATATACATACAAGATTTGTAAAAATCTGTTAAAATGTTTTAAAATGAAGTAACAATGAACTCATTAAAAAGCTATGTGCTATACAATTGCTAAAAGAACTAACAGTTCGGGAGTTGACACGAAAAGGGAAACCACTACCCATCTGGGAAACAGTTTCCCATAACACAGTAGTCAGGTTTCCCGTATGGGAAACCATTTCCTAAACCTAGTTTTGAGAAACCGTTTCCTATTTCAGTATTGGTTTCCCGTTTCAAAAAATGTTAATTTTAAAATGCGTTTTCAAAAAATCAACTAAGATAATAATAAAAGATTCTTTTATTAAGGGTTATCATATTTTCAAAATCACTCCACATAATGATGTTAAAATGGAAGTGGAAAAAGAAGCAGATAATGAATTTGAGCCTTTTGCTGTGATAGTGAAAATGCCGAATTTAGAAAACATCATTCCAGAGCTTCATCGAGAAGTCACACGATCTGAAAAGACAGGACACGGCCAGAATAAGTAATGCGAAATAAGTGGTTGGGAGAATTCCTGCAAACCTTGGGAAACGTTTTTGTGATCTGGAGAGAGTGTCTTTAAAAATAGTTTGGTGAGTTTTTATTTTACTTTTTAACCTCGTTCCTGGTGTATTTTGTCAGTTACCAAGACGGTGTAGTTGTATAGTGAAATAAAAAAATCTTTATTCTTTTAGCGAGACTGAAGATTGCACGGAATTCGCAGAAATTGTAGTTTACTCAAAATCGTAATTTATGTTTGTCTATTTAAAAAATACATTGTCGTTTCGTTGTTTATTTACTGTGTGTTTCGTGTATTAAGTGTCCCATTAAGAGACCATCTCTTCACTTATGAAACTTATCGTTCTCCTTCAGGATAGCCAACCGGTAGTTCTTAACATTATTTTTTTATTTTAATAGAAAAAAGTAAATTATAGAAGTATCCCTTAAAAGAAAATGTAACTGGGCGAATCACATAGAAAATTACAGCAATTTAATTGACTATAAGTCGGGAAAGAGAGTTAAAAAAGTCATTGTTGAAGACTTATTGAGGCCTGATGTGCTTCCGCCGAATAAAGGACGACACATTTGTGAAGACTGTTTAAAGCGAAATGCCACTGAATGTGACGAAGAAGTGGAAAGCAGTGAAAATATGGACGATGCTGAGATAAAAAATGTGAATAACTCTGAAAGCCATGATAGAGCGACAGAAAAGCTAATAGAAGAAGTTATTACTTTAATTTAGAATGACGTTAAGGATATTTCGTTACGAGAATCGTGTAAATCAATAGACGAACTGACTGAATCATCAAGGGAATTCCACAATTTTGTATCAATTGACTTCGGTCAAGCAATAGGTTGTTTCCATTTCATAGTGCTAAGATGGTCAGGTTCTGTTGATTGCTGAGAAAGAACACTGTGGGAGTTATCCGGGTTAGCTTTCAGCAGCCGAGACTTTTCAGTGGAATCAACAGCTAGCACATCTTGCATAACAACTTTACACGGTTTTAATGTCCAATGCTTAGTGGAAGGAAGTAACGAAGAATCACAGGTAGCAGGAAGGACAGAGGAGTTAGTAATAACGAAATCGATATCCAGAGGGGTAGTCCTAATACGGTCAGGGTCTACATCGTTGGGGGTATCATTGTTTGAAAAATTTAACTTTGTTGTAGACCATAAAAATTCCACGAGCCAGCCTAAGCTTGGTGGGAGCGACAGAAAACAATTAGGTTGGGCTCAGCAGGCATGTTTTTCATGCCATCCCACGACTCTACCTATTGACCCCTTGCGTGTCAGTACTATCTGTCTATTGCTGAATACTTCACTTATAACTGGTGACTGACAATAGGGAGTGTGATGTTATATGCAACAGAAAAATAACAGAAAAATAACACACATACATACACACACAAAACAAAATAAGCAAAAGAATATAAAGTAAGGGTCTAGTCTTTCCCAGTGTCAATCTGTCTTTCCAGATTGTCATTCGTTATTATCCTTTCGGACAGTAGCAATAAGAAAATAATTTACAACGAGGTGGCAAGCCACCGCAATGATGAACTCAACCTGTTAGGTCTTTGGAAATAAGCTAGAGGTTGTACTCCTCTAGAGAACATGCCTCAAAAAGCACAAGTCTCCCTTTTTACAAGGACTTAATTAAAAAAAAATATAAAAAAAAATAAAAAGGACACAACGGACTTTATCAGAAAATAATATACATACAAGATTTGTAAAAATCTGTTAAAATGTTTTAAAATGAAGTAACAATGAACTCATTAAAAAGCTATGTGCTATACAATTGCTAAAAGAACTAACAGTTCGGGAGTTGACACGAAAAGGGAAACCACTACCCATCTGGGAAACAGTTTCCCATAACACAGTAGTCAGGTTTCCCGTATGGGAAACCATTTCCTAAACCTAGTTTTGAGAAACCGTTTCCTATTTCAGTATTGGTTTCCCGTTTCAAAAAATGTTAATTTTAAAATGCGTTTTCAAAAAATCAACTAAGATAATAATAAAAGATTCTTTTATTAAGGGTTATCATATTTTCAAAATCACTCCACATAATGATGTTAAAATGGAAGTGGAAAAAGAAGCAGATAATGAATTTGAGCCTTTTGCTGTGATAGTGAAAATGCCGAATTTAGAAAACATCATTCCAGAGCTTCATCGAGAAGTCACACGATCTGAAAAGACAGGACACGGCCAGAATAAGTAATGCGAAATAAGTGGTTGGGAGAATTCCTGCAAACCTTGGGAAACGTTTTTGTGATCTGGAGAGAGTGTCTTTAAAAATAGTTTGGTGAGTTTTTATTTTACTTTTTAACCTCGTTCCTGGTGTATTTTGTCAGTTACCAAGACGGTGTAGTTGTATAGTGAAATAAAAAAATCTTTATTCTTTTAGCGAGACTGAAGATTGCACGGAATTCGCAGAAATTGTAGTTTACTCAAAATCGTAATTTATGTTTGTCTATTTAAAAAATACATTGTCGTTTCGTTGTTTATTTACTGTGTGTTTCGTGTATTAAGTGTCCCATTAAGAGACCATCTCTTCACTTATGAAACTCATCGTTCTCCTTCAGGATAGCCAACCGGTAGTTCTTAACATTATTTTTTTATTTTAATAGAAAAAAGTAAATTATAGAAGTATCCCTTAAAAGAAAATGTAACTGGGCGAATCACATAGAAAATTACAGCAATTTAATTGACTATAAGTCGGGAAAGAGAGTTAAAAAAGTCATTGTTGAAGACTTATTGAGGCCTGATGTGCTTCCGCCGAATAAAGGACGACACATTTGTGAAGACTGTTTAAAGCGAAATGCCACTGAATGTGACGAAGAAGTGGAAAGCAGTGAAAATATGGACGATGCTGAGATAAAAAATGTGAATAACTCTGAAAGCCATGATAGAGCGACAGAAAAGCTAATAGAAGAAGTTATTACTTTAATTTAGAATGACGTTAAGGATATTTCGTTACGAGAATCGTGTAAATCAATAGACGAACTGACTGAATATGACGCGAAAAAATGGCTCTTAAATCGATCACTGAAGTTAGTAACTGTTCTTTCCAAATTACTAAACTTAAGCCTTGTTTCCAACTCGTCAACTTCAAAAATTGCAGAATGCATTGAAATGATTTACGGTTTTCATAAAAAACGTTTAGTTTTACCAATCTCACTTCGTAAAAACTTGCTGACATACAGTCTATCCAACAGTAAATTGTTAGTAAACTTGAACAGCGATTTCATGCCAGCAGGTTCCTATTGGCATATTTCGAAGTGGTTTAATGATCATGGAAGGTATCCAGTCAAATTTCCTGAAGGAGTTGTTTGGGGTTGTATTTGATAACGAACAGTTCGCCGGAAAAAAATTACGGAGTAAGGGCAGACCGCGGGTCCGTTTCTGTTAGTGTTAGTGCAAGTAAAGCTTACCTATGCATAAACCCATCCGATTTACAAGAACAAGAAAAACTAAAACCAACTCATTGGTTATTTGATGAATTGTCTGAGAAAGAGAAGAATCTCCTATCTTCGCCAAATGAGAAGTGCAGCGGTTGTTATCAAAAAACCCGGAACCAATTGATCGAAGATCGGTTGCAAACAGTATTCGACAAACAAATAATGAATGCCATTGAAGAAAAAAGAGCATATACGGACAATATCGATACTCTAGTAAAAACAAAGAACGAAGTTAATTCTGAAAAGAAATGCATCGATTGCAATGCATAGACTCTGCACAAATTGTTCCGGATAGCTGCGAAAGGAAAAGTTCTCCATACGCGAGGTTGAATTAATATCAACTCATATTTATCCATACAAACATTTTTTATTCCCTAACGAGTCCAATAATGTAAAAACGATTGTTGGAGAACCTGATATGTTAAATCCTAATGGCTTCGAAAATATTGCTATTATCCTCAGAAATATTGGTATGCGTGCTGGAATACATAAGTAAGTTGTGGATGGGAAACGACAGTGGCTGTACGTTGAAAACGATGGTGCAATATATCGTATCATAATCAAACTAATAAAGAACGTCTTACAATGTCCGAAGTGTAAAGTTTCCATTTATAAGGAGGAAAATTTTGAGGATCATGCTTGTTATGTTTTATTAAATATTGAACCAGAACACGAATTTGATTGGATCGTTTTGATTACCGGTGTACTCCATTACGAAATGAATAGCGCACGATCATTTATGCAATTAAATTGGTCAATCTTTATGGAAAATATTGCAACAGAGCTCGGATTTACAAGTGACAATGCGTTAAAATATATACGCAAAGGTAGCCATCATCACAAACTTTGGTAAATATTAGAAGTTACGTACTTAGCATATGTACGATACTGTTTAACAAACACTTTGCCAATGACGTCTCAAGCTTATTGGTTATACGTTGCAGATGTAAAAGACCCAAATTACATATATATGCAACAAATGATTTTTACATTTTTGCACGCCTTGATGCTTCTGCAAAGGTAGTCGTAGTGGTTCCTCAACAGCAATATCAAAAGCCAAAAACCGACTCAAGCTTTTATTCTTCGGACAAAATCATCCTACGTACAGGGAAATCGTGTATTATGAAGAAACACGGAACATCAGACTTCCCAATGCGGTTAAAAAATTACTGGATGAATCCTTGACTACCAGTAGAATTGGAAATAAAGGTCATTACCAGGGGGGATGCATTGCTGAAGGAGATTAATAAAGCAGCCAAACAATGGGTGATTGGTGTTCCAACACATCTTTAGTGGCAAAGAAGTTTCAGAAACTTGGACAAGTTATCTTCCGTTAGTTATCATATATCTTTGAATACTTTAACGTGAAACATAAATAAAATATACAAATGTATAACAAATATAAAATATATGGAACAAATTACAAATGCAATGAAATGTAAATATCTCTATGTACAGTTAAAAACAAAACATTATAAAAGGGAATTAGGCTGTAATAAACTTTCTAAATGTAACATAAACGTTGTGATATACTAAAATTTGTTTCTTGGGCTGATCAAATTTTCTTTCAAGGCAATTATTTTCTGCATAAATTTTGTGCATTCAAAATTCTTAAATACTACAACATTTCCTTCTAGATCCGGAAAGCAACTTTGAAAGATGCTGGCATGAATTGAGAGAGTACTATTAGTGTTAAGAGCGGCAGAGTGGAGCTTGGTAATGAATACATGCAAATAAGAGTTTTGCTACGACAAAACCAATACCTAATAAGCCCATTCAAAACAAAACGTCATGTTAGTTTAGATGATTTAGAATTAGCCAATGACTTAGTTCATTTCACAACTAATGCACATGACAATTACACAAATTATCTGTCAACAGAAGGACAAAATAATAAACATAACATGCTGTATGTAACAAAAAATAATAAACAACCTGATAAAGTAATTAGAGCAATGTCGAAAAAACAAATTCAGGTTAAAATATACAAGTTATTTGAAAAAATGAATCTCAACGAATGCACGTTATATTTAGAGTATTTCAAAAAGGTAGTGAAAAATAAAGCAAAGCAAACATGTATAGAGTTCTATCTTGAATTTGTAAAAGAAACTTAAAATGTAAGCACTTTTTTACAAAAAAATAAACACAAAGAAAAAGAGCCTTCCATAATACACATAGTGAGAATAATTCCCTATGTGTTATAAAAAGTAACAGTTGTTTTCTTTAGTCTAAAATCTATAGCCTAAATAAAATTAAAAATAGAAAAAAATAAAATTCTAAAATATATTAGCTAGCTATACCATCATAAACAGAATCGGCAGAGTCAGTACATTCTTGATCAGTGACTACCAATCCTTTATTTTCAACAGTTTCAAGAGAGTCAATCTCCGCCGAACTTAAATCTTTTAGTTGTGATTGCGAGAAAGGTGTCGGAGGCATTGGTACTTGACAGACATTTGTTTGTTGTTTTGGCCATAGCCGCAATAAAAATTCTGCTCAGTGGTAGCATCGGTTGCAGACGACGGAGTATTTGTACTTATAAGATACCGTATCCCAATGGTTGATAATAGCCCTTAATTGAAAATTTTTAACATATAGAATAAGAAAATAATTTACAAAGAGGTGGCAAGCCACCGCAATGATGAACTCAACCTGTTAGGTCTTTGGAAATAAGCTAGAGGTTGTACTCCTCTGGAGACAATGACTCTAAAAGCACAATTCTCCCTTTTTACAAGGAATTAATTAAAAAATATATATAAAAAAAATAAAAAGGACACAACACATTTGAAAAGATGCACAGAACTTTAACCAAGGGCAGATAGGTTTCGTGACCAATCATTTATTAAATGTTTTTGCACACGTTTTATGCGTCTCCAATCATGGAAACCAATAAGGCCTCTATGGATTACGTAAAAAGATGCTCCCGAGCTTCTCTCAAAAAGTGGAACTCATTCAACTTTTTCAACGCGTATTTCTTCTCTCAAGCTTTTCGGCCAATGAAATTCAAGAAAAATGTAAACATTGCGTAATCCTTTCAGTGACATAAAATTTGGCGCAATTCCTTTTCATAACAAGTTTAAGGAAATATCAAGATGGCAGAGAGATGTACTTTTGAAAGCTCACAAGAAAAACTTAACAATCTTGCCCGATTGGCTAAATTTTATAATTGCCCACAAACTAACGAAGCCAGTATACCAGAAGGAGAAATATTGAACGAGGATGTACAGAGACGAAGCAAAGACTTTGTAACCAGAGGTTATAATTACTTCTACAACAACAGAATCAACAGTCATCACGACAAGATGAGGATGATATTATAACTGACTTTTCACAAGCATCAGGAGAAAACACTTTGGCCAATTATGACGTTGAAATCTTCATAAACGAGATGGAAGGTTTCCCATGCTTATGGAATACTTCAACCAGGTCACACCATGACCAAAACATGAGAAAGACAGCATGGCAACAACTGGCAACAAAGTTTGAAAAACGAGGTTAGAGTATTTTCGTACATTGAACACTCGATAAAAACCCTAAGCAGACACAGAAAAAATTATCAACAATTATTGCATTAGGTTAGCTACCTATATTTTTAAATGCTGTTTTCCAATCAAACTATATAGCTAAACTTAAAGATTTATTTATTTTAGTTGAATTCCTGAAAGCGCAGTGGAAAAACCTGTATAATAACCTAAAACGATGCTTGGTAAGGCGTGCAGAATTGACACAATCTGGTGCAGCAGCACATACATTGCCGAAATGTAAATATTTCTCACAGTTGCAGTTCGTACAAGACGAAGACATGAATAAAGAGACTTCCAGTAATGTTTCTATGCCCCCACCTTCACCAATCACAAGTGATGGCATGATGAGCCCTAGTTCAAGCCTTTCGAAAAATCATGAAGAAGAAAACTTGGATAGTACTAGTAACTCTGTTGAACCTATTCCAAAGAAGCCACGACAAAGTCAGAGAAATAAAAGACCCCGCGTACAAGCTGCAACTGAAATAGACGTTCAATTTTTAAAAACATTGGAGGACATAAATTCAACGACTAGGGCTGCCCTACTTCTAAATGATGCAGAAGACGACAAAGATATGATTTTTGCCAAAAGTATGCCAACGCCAACGTTAAGAAAGTTAGCAGCTCGAAAGAATAAAATTGCTAAGCTTAAAATTCAAACATTGTTGTTTGAGCTGGAGTTTGATGAAACTGCATGATTTTAAGAATATCTTTTTTTAACATATATTCTATATTTTCAACGTTTTTACTTGTATATATATTACACACTTTTTAGATGGTAGAAGTTACATTATGGGAAATATTTTTATAAAAGAGAGGTTACCTTCTTGTGTTATATGTTGGTTCTTTAATTGGCTTTTCTCTCCTTACTTCAGACATGTCTAAAAATCACTTTAAAAATAATTTAAGAGCGAATATGTCGATTTTATAGGAATCACTAAACCAAAAAGCATAATCGTTATTAAAAGTGTGTATCATATTTCAAAAAAAAAAATTCACTTATATATATAGTTATATATTTCCATATTTTATATTTTTTTTCTTGTATGTAGTTATATATAGTTGCAAATATTTTTGCTGGTTTGTACTTTACTTGTTTTTTTTTTTGCAGTCATACTTCCAAGTCAAACGGGTCTATCGTTCTGGATACATAGTCCCACTGCCAACTTACAGCTCCTTCTTGTGTGTTAAAATAATCTTTATATTCTTTGCGCACATCCTTTGCACTTTTCGTATAGCTGTTTGATCGCGTAGTACCAATGTGTAAAAAGCCAGTATATCCATTGGTTTCATTCCTCCAGTCTTCAAGCTGTGAGTCCGCGCCATTTTCAGTATCCACAAATCCTGGTGGACAGTACCTGTACTCACCATGGTTTTCTTGGCTTTTCATTAAAAAGTTGTGTAGAGCAACTACTGCTTTTGTTATTAAATTCACAGTTTCAACCTGTACAATAATGGGACGTCTAAAAATGCGAAACCTTGCTTCTGATATGCCAAAACAATGTTCAATTATTCTTCTGGCCCTTAATAAACGGTAGTTAAATATTTTCTTTTTAATGCAAGAGGCCAGACGAGCGAATGGTTTTAGCATATGTGGTTTTAATTGAAAGGCATAATCAGTCACAAAAACATATGGATATAGCTTATTTCCTGCATCTTTTATTTTAGCTGGGGCTCTAGAAACAAACTCAATTAATAGATCACTATTAATTGAGTTTGTTTCTAGAGCCTGGGCAAGTTTGCTGTTTTTATACACTCCTCCATCGCTTTGACGTCCAGCATCACCAATGTCTATGAACGTAAATTTGTAACATGCGTTGCATATGTGTTTTTTTGTAATTAAAGTAGTCTGAACCACTTCAGGCTGGTGCTTGCATTACTACATGCTTGCCATCTATTGCCCCTAAACAATGTGGAAAGTTCCATCGGTCTTTGAACTCGTTCGCTATCTCTTTCCACTTGCTTTCTGTGTCAGGAACATCTAAAAATCCATGGCTCTGCAATTGATTCCATATTGCTCCGCACATTTTTCGCGTATAATGCGACTGACAGTTGGAGGGCTGACTCTATAGCTACTTCCAATTGTAATCTGAGCATCTCCTGTAGTTAAATACCGCAATGTAATGCATAAACGCTCGCTAGGACTTGTAACATTCCTGATTTTAGACGACTTGACGATGACAGGGGCTATCCAAGAGAGTAGCTGTTCAAACCTTGCTGGTGTCATTCGAAACGATTTAAAGAAATATTAACTATCAAATAAAAATAAATCTTTAACTTAAACATTGTACAACCCTTTGGTCCTTCTTTCCTGGAAAAGTCTCCTTATCCACATTCTTTTCTGTTTATGTTTTCGAGTTCTGCTTCTTTTTACACGGTGCCACATCAATAAAGTTGTAATTAATTTTAAATTTTGTAATAACACATATCTTCTGTTTACGGTAGCCATTTTAATCTGAATGAGCACGTTTTCTCTTGAGCGGGAAGTTAATTTCCATCCACGTCAAACCGGAGAGAAAAAAGCTCGCAAGCTTTTTGCGGAGAGTAGCGGAGTGCGCGCTAGCGCACGGAGCGTAGCGAAGCCCATTTCCTCATTAAATAAGCCAAATATAAGTGAAAAGTAAGCACGGTGGAGAGTATATAGGATTTCTATACGATTTCGTCCGTATACATCAAATTTATAAAAAATTCTGCCATTTTATCAGTGTTGCCCAGTAATTTTATCTGGTCATTTGTTGGTAAATTTTCGTAAATATCTGATTGAGCGAGACAACGTGTTTTAGCACGGCGATGGAGTTTTTGTTGTGTTTTAAAGATGGTGCTAAACGTAGTCAGCCAGCTAGAAGCGAAATGATGATATTTTTCAAGAAAGAAGTGGTTATGATCACTGTTTTTTAAAGGTTGTGAAAACCCCTTACATACACATAAAGCTATCTAGCACAACAGTAGCAGCTAAGCTAGCATAAAACTACCAATTTAACTAGCATAAAAATGCCTATTAAGTTTTCTCTTATGCTAGATGATTAAAAGATAGCATCATAAGAGAATTCTCAAAAATCCGTCCTAAGACTTTAGGACAGATTTTTGAGCTAGCTAGCTGCTACTGCACACAGTGAGTGATGTCCATCACATAACTACTTTGTAGTTTTATCCAGCTCCACAAAATGTGTTGGCTCTTGACAAATTTTTTAAATGTATATAAAGAATGACTAAAAAAACTTAGCAAAATCAACAAAAGAACATCGCTAATTTTTCCACATATAATACTTCCTGTCAATGTTTATATAGACATTGACATGGTCACATGTTACCGACACCAAAGGTAATTTTTTTCAAGATTGGATGACAGAGAAGCGTTGGGGAGAGGGCAGGGGGAGGAGAGTCATATGATTGTGGAGCTAGCTAGAAATTAAGAGGCATCACCAAACACCCAGAGGAGTAAATATTTAGCTACCACTGGGGAATCACGGTGCTGGATGCAATTTTTGTTTAACATGTAAATTTGTAGTCGTCGGATTCTAAACAAAATGTAGACCCATAGACTATTTGGCGTTCCAAACAGACTACTCTTTCGCCAATACAGCAACAGGATCATGTGTCTTCAAATTAATTTTATACACTAGTGCAAGTCATGTTATAGAAACTGTAATTATTTCTATATATATATATATATATATATATCAGGATTAACACCAACATCCATATTTTCTAGTAAAATTTTTTTTTAATTTCTAAGGAGTCGTTCTTGTGCAATCATTAACATGTCCTGAAAATCTTCAAACATCTATATAATAACAGAAAAAATAACATAGAAACATAGAAAATCTTCAAATATATATAAACATTGAACAACATTGAGCTTTTATTTGAATTTATAGTTATGCATTTTATTGAGTGTATATATACATCTTTTTTTTTTTGAATTAAGACTTCTTTTGTTATTTTTCCTATGTTAGGATAAAACTTTGTTAGGATGTATATTTACATGAAAAAAGAACCTTGTTTCTACTTTTCAGCTGAGCAAACTTTTCGAAGCAAAATAACACAAATAAAAATGTGCATGCTCAGATACATTTCGCCTGCAAATTTGCCTTCCAATTCGCATTAGAAAAATCCTTCGTAACGTTTTGTAGCATCTTCTGATTTGTTTTGTTCTAAATAAAATGTGTCACTGACCCATATAGAATATTGTGTCCAGAATAGACTGTGTTTTTGCTAATAAAGAAGCCCCATCTCTTATAATAATACGGAGAGTGTGTCTGTTTGTGTGTCTGTAACAGGCAAAGTTGATATCGTCATTTTCCTTTGATGTTGCCGAAAAAAAATCTTTGATGTTGCCGAAAAAATATGTCTTCTTTGTCGTGAAAAGCCGCGAGTTTTGTGTGGTTTGTTAAATGAAGTTCTAGCACAAAGTAACGGAAATTGTGTTTGCAAAAAAGATGGCTGTCCTTTTTAAGCATTTGTCTTCTCTTGCCTTCAAAATAAATCTTTACAAAAGCATTTAAAAAGGGGCATGGTATATAAATGAAGTATAGAAAGGTTTCTGAAGGTTTGTTTATGTTTTTTAAAGTTTTGATGATATTATTGATGCGAGACATGTTTGTTAGCTAGCATCAACCACAACAACAACAACTAGCTAGCTAGGTAGCAAGGAATTTATAAATATGTAGCCATGTTCTTTATACCTAGCTAAGTCTCCAGTTTATATTTACCTGACCAGCTATTAGCTGCTGTAGCTACCTTATGTTAGCTTCAGTTTTATGTTGCTTTTTACATGTAAGCTAATCTTAGTGGTCTTTGCTAAGAATGTGACTGTAACTTATTTTAATTGACATTTTAAGCTTAAATTAACAAGCCACAATAACTTTTAAAAAAGTATTACATAATATTTAAGAAGAGTTTAAGGACTGTTTTTAAGCAAATAATGTATTTTTCACAATTTGTGTATGCAAATAATGTATTTTTCACATTTTGTGTAACTAAACTTATATACATCGGTTACATGCAATATGACGAAACGATTTTTATTAAACATGTAGTAATTCTGGTACCTTAAGTGTAGTGATTTTGGTTGTTCTAGATGTTCTGACTAAAATGTTTTTGTTTATGGCATTTTGTCTCAATTAAGAAAAGTTTCAACTTTTTTGAGGGAGTACAACACCGAAAAAACTTGTGTTTTTTTTATATTTTGTATAAATTCTTACCGGGCAGGACTCTGTACAACATACCGAAATGACTGATCCCTCTCTATTTATAAATTTGATGCGTTCCAAATCACAGTTTTTTGAAATTTTGGGTAATATTTAATGAGTACAAGATGCAAATACTGATTTTTGTTGAATCAGAAGTATTTCCTACAACGATTCTTTTTTTACACTTTTGTGGAGAAAAAGTGTATGCAATATCATCAGAATAACTGATTTTGTTGCAAACTGTTTTTCTTTTTCACATTTTGGATTGAAATATTGTTATAAAGGGCATATATCAATAGACATATATATACCAAAATAATTAAATTCTGCAAACTTTGATTTTGTCGTTCACCTCTCATCTTTTATATTTTGATTAAACTTTTGAGGAAAACCATAGGAATTATTTAGAATTTGTATTTTGTGTTGCAAATTTAGTGCAAAAATTTAACTGTTGTGAGGGAGGACCATATGCAATTATTTATAAAAATAATAATTTGATATTCTACAAGTTGTATTTTTGTATGCACTTAAATGACTGCTTTTTCTGAGTTGAATTTGATGGGTTTCATATCTATTTTGTGGAAGATTTTATGGCTGAAGACAATATAGAACATGCCAATTGAACTGATTTTTGTTCATATTTTGATTTGCTCCTCATAAACATAATTGTAAACTTTTGTGAGGAAGGACCATATATATATACAATGTTTTCAAAATAATGATTTTTGTTGATTTGAAATTTACTCCTTGCTCATTGCTTTTTCGACATTTCAGGTTAAAATGTTTGGTAAAGTCAGTACGGATCATTAGACAAAAAATTGTTTTGTTAACCGGTTAATTTTTACATTTTGTGCATATTTTTGCGGGAGAGGATGGTATGCAACCGAATAAATGATTTTTCAAAGTTTAACTTTTTGTTTTTAGGTGTTTTGTGTTTGTTTAAGTTTGGCTTTTTGATATTGTTCAGGTTGTATTGTTGTATAAGCATTTAGGGAAAAGACAATGTTTAAAACGGGTAAAGAACTTATTTCATAGATCTGTGCTTACTGTTGCAAGCCTTTCTTTTCGACACTTCAGATTAAAATATTGAAGGTTTTCAACATAATCACATAATAAGATGTATACATATTTGAGATATGTGTTATTTCTGACATTATTATTATTGTTGTCGTAACTGTCTGGGTTGTGACTGTCAATGTTGTAACTTTCTACTAACTAGATTTTACACCTTGCACGCCGTTGTTTTTCATATTTTGTCTGAAGTTTTGTTGGGAGGATTTCATGCGATTTGACATTTGATATTTTGTGTTAGATTTTAGGAACTTTTTTGTTAAATTATGACTTATATACTTTCTTTTTATGCATTTTCAGATTATTTTTTTTAGTAAAAGGCATATTCAATATACTGAAATATTTGCTGATGTCATCAAAATTCAAATGACAGAACTTTTCAATTGTTTTTCTGCCTAAGTGGATTTTTCCACGGGCCTAATCGACTAGTGACATATAAAAATTTGTGAGTAAAAATTCTCCATATATAAAGCCTCAGAAAACAGTATAGTCACTGTAGTTTGATGTAACCCTCATCCTCCTCTCTCTAGAGATGAAGTAGAAGAAGAGGAAGAAGTGACTGACGTCGGTCGTCCACGACAGGCGTGAAGCTACAACTTCAAAAGTTAACATAAGTAACATATGGTGTGCAGAGAGTACAAAGTTTTAACTCATTTTGGTTATATATTTTTATATTTTGATTAGTTTTTTGCTGTTGTGGTTAATATTGCAGTTCTAAGACACTTGTATAAAGAAAACTAAATTTTGATGTTCTTATATATCAGACTTTCTGTACATGTGTGGCTATAATGTGCAACTATAGAAGTATATATGCATTCATGCCCTGTTGGTCTAATGGCTATGACACTCTTATAAATGAGAGATCCAAGTTCGAATCCTGGACAGGGCTAGGAAAAACATTAATTATGTTGCACATATATTACAGTATTAAGGATATTATATTCTGTATACTATGATGTATATATATATATTCTGATTTTTACCCTGACTTTTTACCTTTGCCGCAGGGATCTGTGTTGGGCCCCTGCTTTTTCTTTTGTATATTGATGACTTAAAATCTGTCATCAATTCAAACCACCACCACCTATATGCAGATAATACAATAATTATTTCATCCCATAAAAACTTGGATACCCTTGTCTCGCAGGTCGAGTTAGAACCTTCGCAAGTCGACCTCTGGCTGAATAATAACAAAATTAGAGCCAGTTGAAAAAAGTTGAGAACAAAACTATCAACTATATCTGTATTCCTTTTATATTTCTTAGTTCATTGTGTTTTTCTCTGTTTTTTCTCTGTCTTAGAAATACATATACGTGTGGCATTTCCACAATTGTCTTATTTTTTAGGAGTTATCAGCAGAGAAATTGGATTTGTAGTGGGACGCCTACCGGGACTTTTGTTCCCAAAATAAGACTTTGGGAGCTTTTATAAGCTCCCAAAATTACAAATCCTGGAAGACGTCTGGTGGCTCACGCACCTTTACACAGGAGGATGATATGCGGGAGCGGGCGAAGTTGAAGAGGAAGAACGGTGGAAGAGGGAGAGGAGGAGGATATAGGTGGTAAAAAAAAATGCAAAAACTTGCTGTTCTTAATTCATTCCTCTCAACCCATCCCCAGACTTTTCTTCTTTTAAAAATTTTCTTTTGCACAACAGTATGCGCTTTTAATATTTTGACGTAGTATATAGTTATATAAACATATATAGTTATATAGATAGACAGCAAGCATAACTTTAGGTTATAAAATTCTTTATTAAGCTATTATAAAACAATTTGCGTTTTGTCATATTATTTGTGTCTTGCAAGCATAACTTTGGGTTATAAAATTCTTTATTAAGCTATTATAAAACAATTTGCGTTTTGTCATATTATTTGTGTCTTGCGTTTTTGTTCCAAGATTCTGCATATAATGTGCGTAATTACCTTATTCCATGAAATTACCCAGTTATGATTTTACACGCTTTTTTATAAGGATATAATTATAAGAATATTGAGGCTGAGAAATGGGTTAAAATTAGAAATATCCTAAGAATATACCCAGGCTCAATTTCTTGTTTTAGATATGAAAATTTGTGTGATGCGCAGATTTTGATTAGAGGTTTATTTCTTATACTATATGTTTATTTTCTTGTCGGATCACATGTCGTTTTCACTTTGTTTAATCACTTTCCACCATTTTTTTAACCATCTTTAAGCATATTAAGGGTAATACATACTTTCCGGTGAAGAATATTTTTAAGAATATTTGAGGCTGAGATTTGTCAAAAAGCTGAGGCTGAAACGAAAAAACAATATTCTTATAAAAAAAGCGTGTAAACCGGTTTTTCGAAATTCGTGTTAATTTAAAGACTTTTAATTTCATGACTCGTTGATTAAAATACTGTAAATTGCTGACTTTTTTTACAATAAATAAAATCGCCTGTTACGGTAATTTTCGCTCCGTGTGATGTAGCATATTCTCAAATTCGCGTTAATTAAATGTAATTTGCGTTAATTTCTTGACTCGTTAATTTCATGGAATAATAAAGAATAAAGTGGTAGTTTGTTCTGATAATATTCGTTCCGTGAAAATCTGGCTAATCGAGACAGCTTTATTTTATGCTGTTTCCAGTAGACATTGGTCTCCAACGAGTACGACGAATCCGGTTCTGTTTCTTACGCCCGATAGACATTTAATAGAAAAATACCGAGTTCTGATTCGTCAGATTGGATCACGTGGTTAAATTTTGTATCCGGGCTTTGGGTACTTAAAGTTCCCGCTTAAGTTATTTTATACACCCTCTTGAAATTTGAAATTTCATGTGCGAGTTTTCATGAAAGTTTCTTGACCACAAGCCTTGGATTGTTGGATAAGTTATTATTTGATAATTACTTTGGATAGTTTTTGAAACTTCTGTGTTTCGTTTATTTTTTTGTTTGTCTGCTTTTGAATAGCTTCTCTTGCCGACTGGTTGGGGAGGTCACAAGTTGGATAAACTTTATATAGTTTATTTGTAAAGTTATTTTTTGGTTTATTTTGTTTGCCTGCTTGGATAACTTCATTTCTAGAAGTTAGTTGCATAGCTGGCTGAGTTAATTTAGATTATTTTTTAAACTTTTGTGTTCTGTGCAATTTCTGTGCTTGATTGGTTAACTCGTTTTGCCTGAAGTTAGCTAGCTACCTAAAAATCATGATATCGGTTCAAGCATATCGTTCCACCATTGGTGCTTTTTATACCGCAGCTGCTAGTCACTGCCATAACAATACAGTAACAAATCATAATCACCACAAGTATTCAAATTATAAAATGGTTTTTGACACTACTGGCCAAGACTATTTTTGCTTTTTAAGAACTTTCATTTTAATGAGTTTTGTGTGCCTGCTAATCTGTAATATTAACCTTGCATCGATAAAATTACTGCTGTTGTTATCTGGTGACGTTGAAATTAATCCCGGGCCTGTTACCAATAATGATATTGACTTCCAGATTGCATGTCAGGAATCATATGCCACGTATCTTTTCAACAACTCAAATTCTGCCAATCAAATAGTTGCACATGCTAGAAGTATTGTTTTTAGCACGGCGATGCAGATGGAGTTTTCGGACACATAACGCCTCAAACTCAATCTAAGCCATATCGCAACTGACGGAAGGGCTTGTTTTGTTCAAGAAAGCGAAAAAAGAAAGGGTATGTAGTGAACCCTTTCTTATTCTCACTCACACCTAAGGCTAGGTAGCATTAAACTACTGACTGAGCTGGAATAATAGTAGAACTTAAATAGCTAGCTAGAGCTACTTTAATTGAAGAGCTAGCTAGCTAATAGCATAAAAAAGATCAAACAATATCATAATGGCTAGTATAAAACTAGCTAGCTACAAAGAAATAGATTTTCTGGCTATAGCTAGCTATAGCTCTACATATACTACACAGTGAGTGAGATAATACACTCAATCATAGTGCCGTGTTCAATTTTTAATCTTTAACAGAAACTTTTTCCATTAAATATTGCGGGGGATTTTTGCTTAGAGAAGGTAAAAACAGGTTATAAACTGTATTTTTATTTTTAAATGTTACAAAATTTTCCACAAAGTATATAAAATTGTTTTAGCTGCATAGGATAAGAACAGGTTGTTAACTGTTTGTTTGTTTGAACTGAAGTTAGGATAGTTTTTTAGAAATGGATATTGTGCCGAAACGTATGTGCGAAACAGTATACCTGTACAAATCACTCAGCCCTGTGTTAACAACAAGCTGTTACCTGTGTTTCTATTTAACAGAAGTTTAAGCTAATCTTTTGTTTGAAATGGTATTAAACCTATATGGATGTGCAACATACCTGTACTAAGCACTCACCCCGGATTGAAATTCACTTTTTAAGTTTTGCCAGAAACATTTTGAAAAAATTCGCTAAGATGGGAACAACATATAAACTGTATTTTTGCAAAAAAGTTATTATTTAAACAATATATTACACCTGAGACATCTTACTGTTATGTGTGCTTCACATAATTTATCATATATATACTGCATGTACTAAAGCGCTCCACATGAATTAATGGGTTAGTTTCTTGACTCGTTAATTTCATGGAATAAGGTAGTTTGTTCTGATAATAGTCGTTCCTTTACATTGGGAAAATTTTCTATAAACATACTTAGTTTCACCTCAAGTTTTGGGATTAAGCCTGAAATACACGATCCTTTAAAACAAAAGGTGAACCTGGATAATGGATAATGGATGGATAATGACCAATCTTTTTAAAAGCTTAGTTAATTAGACATAAGCGTAAACATTTCATATATGTAATTAACAAAATTACATCATTATTACGCCCTGTTGGTCTAATGGCTATGACACTCTTGCAAACGAGAGATGCAGGACAGACAAAATTGATGACACCATCACTGACAATGACGTTAAAATTGATGGCTATGTTTGTTATAGGAATGATCGGAATAGACGAGGTGGGGGTGTTCTAATTTTTGTTAATGAAAACTTGGATAGCCACCTTTTGAAACACCTTTACTTCGAAAATGTTGAATCACTATGGGTGAAAGTGTGCCTGAAAAAAACTAAACCTATTTACGTGTGTGGGGTTTACAGGCCACCTGGAGGTAGTGATTTGCAGAGTACCGAAAACCTGTGTACTCATTTTAAACAGTGTTTTAACAAGCTCCCAGAAGAGAAAGAAGTTTTTATCTTGGGAGATTTTAACTGTAACATGCTTTCAAAATATGCTCTTTCCTCCAAAATAAAGGAACTATGCTCCACTCTTTTCCTAAAACAACATATTACGGAGCCAACTCGTGTTACTGAAAATAGTAGCACTCTTAAAGACTTGATACTTTCTAACAGTTCTTGTATTTCTAAAACTGGTGTCATGGATTTAGGCATCAGTGATCACAATTTAGTTTATGTGATCAGAAAATTCAAAAGGCCAAAATTTGAACCTAAAACATGCAAGGTTCGTAGCTACAAGAACTTCAGTGAAGAGAATTTTCTGAAGGACCTCAGGAATTTAGACTCGTCATATTTTAATAATTATGATGACCTTGATAAAGCATGTGAGAAACTGAATAAAAATGTTAAAACAGTGGCTGACAAACATGCCCCTTTCAAAACACATAGATTTTCTGGCAGTGTTGAGGCATGGGTCACTGATGAATTAATAATAGCCATCAAAGAAAAAGATTTCTTGAAACGGAAAGCATCAAAAACAAAATCCATCATAGACTGGGAAGCTTTCAAACAAAAAAGGAACCAGGTAATAGGTCTCAAAAATCGACTCAAAAACGAGTACTATAATGACGTTTTGCAGGACTTTCAAAAACGGCCAAAACAACTTTGGAAAACCCTAAAAAAACTGGTTCCTGATAAGTCAGGCAATACTACCTCGATAAAACTAGTAGTCCAAAACGATAGTACAGAAACTTCTCACCCAAAATAAAATTCCAACACATTCAACTTATTTTTTGTCAGTGTTGGTGCCAAACTAGCCTCTAAATTTTCTTCTGACACTACTAATGTTAATCCACCTGTTAGCGGACACGATTTTCGGTGGGCTCGTATTGAGACCAAAAGTGTCGAAAAAATAATTAGATCACTAAAACTTAATAAAGCTACAGGCTTGGACGGAATTGGTTCACGACTGCTAAAAGCAGGTTCGTCAGTTTTAAGTATTTATTTATCAAGTCTTTTCAACAAATCTTTATTTACTGGTTATGTACCTAAATGTTGGAAGACTAAAAGGGTCTCGCCTATTTTTAAAAGTGGCAATAAAACAGATCCTACTAATTATCGGCCTATCTCCATTTTGCCAATTCCTATGAAAATTTTTGAAAAGTTAGTGCATGAGCAAATGTCTCATTTTATTTCTGAGCACAACTTCCTGAATGACAGACAGTCCGGATTTCGAAAACTCTTTTCCACAGAAACTGCAGTAGTCGATGTCTCTGATTTTATTCTTACTGAGCTCGACCAACATAACTTTGTTTGTGCTGTGCTCATTGACCCTAAAAAAGCTTTTGACACTGTTGATCATAAAATTTTGTTAAAAAAACTATGGTGTTTTGGCATCAGAGATGCTGCCTTTGACTGGTTCGAGTCCTATTTAACGGGCCGAATGCAGCTGACTCTTGTAAACGACACAGGATCAGATCTGCTTCATGAAGACGCTTTTGGGGTGCCGCAGGGATCTGTGTTGGGGCCCCTGCTCTTTCTTTTGTATATTGATGACTTAAAATCTGTCATCAATTCAAACTATCACCATCTATATGCAGATGATACAATAATTATTTCGTCTCATAAAAACTTGGATACCCTTGTCTCCCAGGTCGAGTTAGAACTTTCGCAAGTCGACCTCTGGCTGAATAATAACAAAATGACTATTAATACGGACAAAACTGAAACAATCTTTTTCGGCAACCACAGCCAGTTAAAAAAAGTTGAGAACAAATCTATCAACTATATGGGTACTCCTTTGAAGAGGAGCGAAAACGTTAAATATCTTGGGGTAACATTTGATCAAAAAATGCAATGGGAAAAGCACATTAATGACATAAATAGAAAAATACTAATTAAATATTCTAAAATTAGAACCATTGCATCCTGTTTAACACCTCACATAAAAAACCTTTTAATTAATGCACTAGTCATGCCATATTTCAACTACTGCTCCTCGACATGGGCTTGTGCCACCCAAGGTAGATTGGGAAAACTAGAAAAACGATTAAAATGTGTCCGTACCTTTCTTGGGAAAGAGAGGGAATATTCAATGAATAATTTACTCATCAAAAACGATGCCATATTAGTTTTCAAAGCCATGAATCACATTGCTCCTGATTACATGCGCTCAAAATTCCTTTTGACAAAAAAACTGTCATAATCATCAAACAAGAGGAGCTTCAAAAAACAGGTTCACACTTCCCTTGGTCAACACGGAATTTGGCAAAAAAGCCTTCCCATTTAGAGCTGCAAAAGTGTGGAATAATCTTCCAGACCAAGTGACCTGTGATGGAAGTCTGCTTTCGTTTGAGACTTCCATCTCTAATGTATTTGGCAAATTCTAATGGAGATCACTTTTTAACTTTTTAATTTTTGTTTTTTATTCTTTTTCTTTTCAATTTTCACAGATTATAAATGTTACTATGTTTGATTGAGCTGAGGCAGTCTAAGGTTTATTATTTTTTGTTTCTTTTTTGTTCTAGTGGCCCCCAGTGGAAACAATCCACTAACTATAGGTTTTTGTGATTTTCTGGGCCAGCCACTTTAAATATTTATTATTATTATTATTATTATTATTAAAACAATTATCTTGCACCTACAACAACCAGGTTGTATTATAGTGGCACATAATTCTGCTAAGATGATTCACTGTACATTGACCTTATATAAATGTAATACTTTACATTGAGTATATCTTTGAGTTGTAGGGGGAGAGAGTTTCTATTAACGTGCCTGCCCCTGCCTTGCCGTCCCCTTGCCATTGCCTACCCTTCCTATGCCTTTTCTGTTGCCTGCCTTCTATGGCCTTGCCTGTGCGTCCCATGCCTTGCCTACCCCTGCCTTGCTGATTCCTCTTCCTTTTTCCTTGCCTACTTTGCCGTGCATTGCCGTGCCCTTTTCTTGCCGTGCTTAATGCCTTTGCCTGCCATTCCCATGCCTTTTTTGGTGCCTGCCTACTATGCCCTTGCCTACCCCTGCCTTGCTGATTCCTCTTCCTCTTTCCTTGGCTGCCTTTGCCGTGCCTTTGCCGTGCTTAATGCCTTTGCCTTGGCAACCTCTCCGCTACACTTTCTATACTAGTTTTTTTTACATTTATTAATAATATATTAACATAAACCAACCTAGAATTTACAATATAAAACACAAATGACTAAAGACATTATACGTGGAAAGATAACACTTTGAACATTGAAAGGGTGACATTACAATTCTATACTAGTTCCGCTCAAGCGGAAAATGCAGTCGTATGGAAACTTACCTTAAGCGATAGAAAAAATCGTGTAGCAAACATATTTTTGTTAAAGAACTAAGTACTAGAAATCTCTTTATTGATGACGTGCAAACTTGAAATTGCTGTCCACTTTAATCTAATGGTGTTTTGCCTGATCTTCTCAAAATTGCCAAAGTGATAGGCATGTTCAAAAAGGGCTCTCTACTGGATTGTCCTAACTATCGTCCTATTTCTCTTTTATGTAATGTGGATAAGATATTTGCAATCATATTTAAACGACGTTATAACTTTATTTAGCACAATAATATTTTATTTTTACGTCAGTTTGGGTTTTTTAAATATTTTTCCACATCTCATGCACTTTTTTCCCTCGACCAAGGAAACTGCATGTGCCCTATTTATTGACCTTGAAAAAGCATTCGATACGGTTGGCAACATACTTCTTCGTAAACTCTAACATTATGGCATTCGTGGAAATTCATTGGAAGTCTTTTCATCTTACCTCTCAAATTAAAAACAAATTGTCTCCCTTTCTGGTATTTCATCTTGCTCCAACATTATTAAACATGGTGTTTCTCAGATTCGGTTCTTGGTCCTCTTCTCTTCTTAATTTATATAAATGACTTTTTTCATGCTATTAAATTTTAGGAGGTCAATCATTTTGCTGATGATACCAACTTGTTACGCGTCAATAAAAATCTTAAACATTGACGCCATAGATTAGTGGTTATAGCTCTCGTAGTCTGTGAGGGAGACCGGGGTTCGATTCCTCTTGACAACGATTTAATATGGGCAAGTGAATGTTACCATACCCCTGGGCTAACCCAAGCCATGTGAGGGAAATTGGGGAGATGGCACACTGTGTGGGCTGTTGGATGTTGCCAGGAGTTTTCTAGCAGAGCGCAGGCCCTAATTGGGTCTGCGTAGCTCAAAACGAGCATTAAAACTTTAGGACTCCCCATCTAAGCCATGGCCATTCCTGGAAATAATAGACAGGGTATATCCCTCGATATTAGTCAGGCTAGCCATGTAAAATATGCACATCTATCCAGCTAACTATCTACAAAAGTAGGCCCGGCGGAAGCACTGCAAAGTTCATGCTGTGGTAGCGAGCACTGTAAAATAAAATTTTTTAGCCTATTTACGAGGCTACATTGGTTTAAAATGTAACAATTACATATAGTGTATATTACATTGCGTATAAAGAAGAGTCTTCAAATGAAACTATAATTTTAAAATTTGACGAATGCCTTCGTAGATACGGTTAAAGTTTGAGATACAAAAGCATCATTGCTTATATTTCAAATACATGCGACAAACATCTCCCTATATTCCTCCAGAAAATAAGAATTTACTCAATTTATGCATAGATAGCAAGCTATTTTTAATTAAAATTTCTATTTTGAAAATGAAAATACAAAACTAACGTACAGATTGTCCGTAAAAAAGCAGAATGATTTGAACTGATCGAAAACATCGCCTAATCTATACAATTTTATTTTCTTTTATGAAAGAATTTGCAATTCAATTTGACATTAAAAAGTGCTTAAATTTAAAAACATCAGCATCTTGTAATACTTGTTTGTGTTCCTCTTCTAAAGAACAAAAAACAATTTTTACTTAACCAACATGCAAGTCAATAGGGGACTTTTGTAAGGCACTTTCGCAGTCGCAGCAGCTTGTAGGTGACGACAGGTGTTTTTCCCCCAGTGTTCATCACACCAGGAGAGCACAACTGAAACACAAATTTCCAGTTGTGGCGATATCCTTGTTATTCAGTTACTTAGGTATGCCTCAGTTAAAGGTTCTTCTTTCAAAGATACAAGATCGGTGAACTGTCTGCCTACGAAACACCACAAGCTAATCGTGCTTTTTCACCCTACTGATGAAATTTCCTTTAGCAACAAGTACAGATTAGTCGCCACCATTAACCATTCAGGTACCTTAAAAGCCGTACATTACTGGGCCTTTATTAAACATTAACGAAACACTTGGCTTAAGTACAAGGACCGCTGCGTTTCAGAAGTCAATCCATCTCACTGAAACAATTCATCCTGTTAAATACTGTTTTTTAACAGGGCTTAACTTTTTCCAGGGAATAAATTTCCCTAGGGGTTCTAATTTAGCCCAGCTAATCCTTGTCTAGTTCCTGCTGAAGACTGTTCGCAGACCTCTTTTGAGGTGACTTAGCTAGACATTTTGGGTACCTTGGTTCAGGAATATGATTTGAAACCCTTGTACCCTTTACAGAAGTCCTGTCCTACTATCTCTGTCTGTTTGTTTGCTCCATTTTTGTGCCAATTATCTCCTTGGAAGATTTGTGTTCCTTTAAATGAGCCTATTCTTTAGAGGAGCAAAACCTCTAGAATTTAAATTTTAAGACTTAGCTGGTTGAGTTTAACATTGTGCGCGCACTTTGTAATTTTCACTCTGCTGCCCTGAGTCATTATAGAAGCTTTGCAAGGGGGATTGATATTCTTATCTTGTCTCCGTGGTTTGATGCCCAGGCACGTCATGACAGGCTGGCACTGTCATTAGGTTGACCTACCGCAAAGACTTAGTTTGAGCGCCGTTAACACGTGTAAAGCTACAGCCAGGTTCACAAGTCCTGGCACACAGATCGTTGCCTGCTTTAGTTTACATTTGATCTGTTAGGAATTATTCTAAGATTTATCCGGTTAAGGATAGTTTTGTCATAATAAGTTTTATTAATGTGCCTATTAATTCAGTTTAAATTGCCTAATTATTTTGTTTGTTGCCTTTTTATGTTTTTTTTATTAGTGTTTTGTGCTTTGCCACTGTTTTACCGTCCTGTTAAATGGTCAATGTATTTTTTCTGAGAGAATCCTTGTTAAAAGGGAGGGTTTTGCTATTATGCAGATTCTTCAGAGAGTTCTATAATATCTAACCTGTCGTCATTAGACAAGCTATATCACAACAGCCAGCTGTTTTGTCACTTCATCATCATTGCACGTTTTTGAGTATCAAACTTTGTGACCAAACAGGTTTTTAAATTTTGAACTGTGGCATATGTTAACACTTTTGAGTAACTCATATCGTTCCGCTTTTTTCCAGACACCCTATATATAAACGAAAAACTAAAATAGTAGCTAAAAAGTACTTGTGTTTCTTTTGTTTTTACAAGAACATGTGCTTTTCTTTTGTCAGTTTCTTGAAATTTACCGAAAATTAAAAGACGGTGCTCCACTCACAAAAATATTATCAACATCAACAAGATCTAACACATCAGTTCGATCTTTATGTACGTGTAACATCAAGATATGATTCTGACGTTTTTGGGTCATTGTACATTTTAGCACGGCTCAGTGCACTAAACGACCGTTCACTTGTGGCATATGTCGCTGGGCAAACCAGAATTAACTTTGCGAGACGAAATACTTCAGAGAAAAGTGTTTTTGCCAACATGAAGACTTATCAAATACTTTACCACATCAGTGAAATTTACATCTGAAGTAATTTTGGGAAAGTCTTCCTCGAACATTGTTAACTGTGACTTCAAAAGAGATCCATCGAAATCGTTGTTGTAAAATTGTAGCAACTCCAACTTGGTAGAAAACTGCTGTTTTCTGGCAGCTCTAAGAATAAGCTCTTGCAACGCAGCATGTTTTTGATAATCTTCTTGGTTGAATCTTTCTTTGATGCAATTCTCAACATTATTTAGGGATTCATAATAGTGCTTGCTGTAGAGATCTTTTGGTTTATCAAGTTGAGTTGACTTGGCAGGTCCATGACCATTAAAATCTTCTAACCTCTTCAGAGCACCGCATTTTCTTGGAAGTTTCAGTTCATGCACATCCAATGATTTGGCTTTCAAGCGGACATTCTCCCAGAAAAGAAATTTTCCTGGCTTCTCAATTTTTTCAATACTTTGATAGTCAAATTTGCACATTCTTGACCCTGTATAGCTGATAAAGTAGAACTTTAAAGCGTTTAACTTCAATTGTTACTATGAGACAAGATAAGTTCTCCCAAATAAACACCAAAAACATAGTCGAATGTTCTCATGCAAGCATCAACACCCCGGATGCGAGCTTTCATTTTGGTATCTAACAATTATTAACAGCCCACTCCCAAAGTTTCTTTAGATATGTGTAATTACTCAATATGCTTTCTAAGGATTTGGCACGAACTGTCAAGCTAGTTGGACATAACAACCGTTATAGTTTAAATTCGCTTTTCGTTGAAGTTGATGGTTACAGCTTCCTTCTTGATGGCATCAAGTTTGGCGTCTCTCTTTGGTGATTTTTTTAAGCAGCTTTTGTGATTTCAAATGTCGTTTTGAGAGCATCCTTCATCACTTTACTGTTCTTTATTGCGTCACCTACTGCCAAGTTGATTGAGTGTGTGTAGCAATGGGTAAATAAAGCTTTCTTTCTTATTTTTTTTTATATTTTTTTTAATTCCTTGTAAAAAGGGAGAATTGTGCTTTTAGAGGCATATTCTCTAGAGGAGTACAACCTCTAGCTTGTTTCCAAAGACCTAACAGGTTGAGTTCATCATTGCGGTGGCTTGCCACCTCTTTGTAAATTATTTTCTTTTATTATATCAACTAATATGTACTTATTACTAAAGAATATCTGCATCTTTTAAAACAATATATTGATACGCTTATGTAAGTTGTTTTCTTTTTTCAATTTCCTCGTGAAGCATCACTTTTGGCTCGCCATTTTGTTTAAATAATTCAGCATGACTGAGAGGCTAAAGACACATGTTTCCCCTGACGTAGCACAATGGTGAGAAAATCAAAACAATACGCGCTGGCCCGTTAAAGGATAAACCGGAACAAAAAATCTTATTGGCTTATTTTATTTTCGTTTATTTTTTTTTAAGTCAGTTAGTACCCCCGTGTAGCATGTATTCGGGAATGTGTTATAAATAATTTATTAGATTTCACAGGTTCTGTTATTATTCGCTAAAAGCTCTTCGCTGAATATAAAATTTAAAGATCAAAATGTAAAAGAGGCTGCTTCAGCGCGACATTATGGAATTTCCCCTCGAAAGCAAACTAAAGAACATTTTTGTTTCTTTTTGTGAAACAACTCTGAACGGAGGAAGGTCGAAAAACTTGCTGTTAGTATGGCGTACTGTTTGGCAGACTTTGTAAAAACAACATTAAATCAACCAAAGATAAATATTTACCCTTAAACCCAGTGTATCGTCCATCTACACTAGGATACTCCTTCCTAATCTTACAAACTGCACACGCTGGTATGACACGTCGTACACCTCGCCCAAGTTTGTTGTGGATAAACTAGCAAAACTGTCGATAAGCACTGTAACGGTACGTCCTAAATTTTTTTAGCAAAATAAGTTAAGTCAATCATCGAATTTTTAGTAACGCATGAAAGATTAAATCCTATTTGGTACATCGTCACGCTCAAGTAAACCGCGACTTTTCCGGTCATGTAGCGAGACTAACGCTGTCCATAACACATCTTTCAACAACATGATGTAGTTAAAATGTGGATGCTGTGTGATGCCTTCCTGATCTTAAAATAATTATCATGAAGTTAGAAAAAAGTCTGGAAATATAAAAAAATAAATCGCTACCATTAAGATTGATATAACACATCTTTCAACAACATAATGTAGTTAAAATGTGGATGCTGTGTGATGCATTCCTGATCTTAAAATAATTATCATGAAGTTACAAAAAAGTCTGGAAGTATAAAAAAAATCGCTACCATTAAGATTGAAATATTATATGGCATCGATGTCAACACAGCAAACACACTCTTTCTCTGTCTGCATCCTCTCACATTTACCACAACGACACCAATCAGTAACAGGCTTGCACAATCTAGGATTTTGCTGAGGATGGAAGCCTGATCATCAAAAGCGTCATTAGAAACCCGCCTAGGCTGTGAAGCTCTGATCTTTCTGGTTCATACTGAAATCCTAATACCGTGAAATTTTATGTCTTAATATGACAAACTTGAATATGACAAATTTATTCTTCTTTCTAATTTATTAAATAAACTTTTAATAACTTACTTCGTATTCTTTTATTTTTCGTCTTATTACTTCCCGGTTTTGTTTATTCATCCATACTCCAGCACAATCATAAGCTGTTCTTCCAAATTCATCTTTGATCGTCACATCAATATTTTCATGACGCAACAAAACTTCAACGCATGACATGTCAGCATTCCTTGCAGCACGATTCCTTGCAGCACGTTGTAATGGTGTCCAGTTGTAAACATCTAGACGGTTGATGTTTGTTAGATCATGTCGACATGAAATATCTAATATTGTGTGACGACCATGAAATCCAGCCCAATGATAACTGTTGTATTTCCATCTATCTTCCACCCCAACATCACTCCCATGTGAGATGAGAATGTCTACAATTGATGTATTGTTGGTGAAACATACTGTCCACAACAATAGTGTGAGTCCATCTCTCATGTGAACGATGTTTGATTGAATGGGTAGTAATTGTTTCAGTTTGTCGATATCATTAAAACTATCCTCCGGTTAAGGCCTTTACGGATGGCACATTTTTAATGTCTTCAAGTGTCCCTCAAACTCAGAACTTGTTGGATCGTTGTGTAACAGCCCTTCATTGGGATGGAATGGACTTTAGACCTTCAAAATCACGAAGCATTGTTATAGCTAATGGAAAAGTTTTAGATCAGTCTCCTTTTTGTGTCCTGCAAGAACCAATCCCATCTATTCACACAAACCCAATTAAGTTTCTTAGCCGGTTGATAAATTCAACATTGTCAGATTCACCTGTTGTCCAACAGGTTATTGTTAAAGTTGTAGAGCAAGTCAAGCTCATAGATAATTCTTCCCATGGAGGCATTCACGAAGTGTGGTTTTTGCATCATCTTCTAATTCCCCGAATATGATGGCCTTTTTTAGTTTACGAAGTTCCGATGTCTCGTATTGTTTCACTAGAACAAAGTTTTTTTTTCTTCATAAGAAAGTGGCTAAGACTCCATAACTCTATTTCTAACATAAGTTTGTATTCCGCTTCATCGCCATGCCCTTTAGCTTTAAAAAGTCTATCCTATGTACTAAAATGTGCTAAGATCAGTGGTCATCTTCTCCTGCGAGATTCGGCTGATCCTCTAGTCTCGGACTCTCCTCCAGACTTAAAGGCTGAACACTGAAAGGTAGATGAAACAGTAAAATCAGCAGAAAGTCAACTCGAGTTCAAGAAAATACTTGGTTTCCGCCAGCGACCCCACTTATTACCCCAGTCAACCCTTGTTTTATATGTCAATAGATTGCACAGATTGAAGAACATTTGATGACAGCAGAGGATTCCAGGGCCTCCTGATGACCACTTAGTGGACCTCGGATTAGAAATGCCCCGCCTGGAATCCTGACACCCCTTGGTTGAAGCTTTGGGGCGAAACCGTTTGGTGTCGAGGTTGGGATTGTGCAATCTGTGTTGTGTGTGTGTGTTTTTTTCACTGATATTGTGTATCCTGCGAAAAGGAAGTTTAACTGTTTCGTTGGCAGTAACTTTGGAGGAACAAAACCTTAATGATTTAATCCTAAAACTTAACAGGTTGATTATTTCATTGTGCCTTGCTGCAATGTTAAAAATTTTCTTGGTGGAGCAGGCTTGGGACTGGTAATCTATAAGAGTGTCTAACCAATTGGTACCCATTCTTACAGCAAACTTGTACCAGATGTTGTGCAGGACAAAGAGGAAGACATCTATTATGCTCGAGCCGTTCAGCTTTATGTCCAAGGTAACTGGACTAAGTGCTGCTCGTTTATTAAATACGATCTTTCTTGGAAGAACCTACTGTCTCTGCCGCAAAGTTTGTCTTCGTTTTGCATCGGCGCAACCTATGACACGCTTCCTTCTCCTACAAATCTTGTCAAGTGGGGAATCCAAAATGACAAAAGTTGCACCCTATGTAAAAAACCCTCTTGTAACGTCTCGCACTTTTTAGGCGCTTGTAAATTAGCCCTTTCACAAGGTAGGTTTACGTACCGCCAAGATACTGTTCTAAGTGTGCTAGTGACACCTATTCAGAAGTTCGTATCCAATTATGAGCCAGCAAAACCATCTAGATGTCATAAAATATCCTTTGTTCCAGCTGGTAAACGTCTTCCCACCAAAAAGCGTTCAAAAATTCAAGGAATCCTTCACCTTGCCTCTGATTGGAGATTATTGTCTGACTTAGATTCAACCTTAATAGTACCACCTTATCTTGCTGTAACTTAACTCCGTCCGGACATACTTTTAACTTCTGCCATGACCCAAACTGTAATTATCCTTGAATTAACTTGCCCATGCAAAGAGAACATTGAGACTTGGCATGGATTTAAGGCTGATAAATACTTGTCACTTTGTTCCGTCATGAGATTAAACAATTGGTCTGCTTTTTCATTTCAAATACATAGCCACTGAAATAACACATGGTTGCTTTTTCTTTCTCTATAAATGTATTGTGTGTAGAGCAGGATGGTACTATATCGTTTTCAAAAGTGGATCCATTTAAATGGGCTAGTATAGGGTTTCCTTTTTTAAAAGCAACAAGTTGACATCCGTTAGTTGTATGTATTGTATTGTGTAGAGAGGGTTGTTTGGTTCAATTACCTTGAATCTACAGGCTATCCAAGCAAAAAGGGAGATGTTGCACTGCGTTTTGATCTTTGGAGGGTGTAACCTCTACAATTTTTACTTAAGGGTCGTTACACCAGCTCCATCATCACAGCTTGCTGTCCGTGAAAAAAATTATCTGCAACAATAACACACTAGTAAAACTTTTCAGCATCACCATTATATGAGATTATTGGTCCTTTTATGAAACTGTAAGTGTGATCAACTTTGTCAAGGTCACCAACTTTCTGGCATATTTCACAAGTAAAAGTAGCAGCAGAGTCAACAAAAGATGCATGCGATTTTTTAAGAGAATCCCTAGAGTCAAACTTCTGTTGTCCTTCTAAAATATCATTATCGGTCCCTGCGAAAATTGCACCCAAGTCTTCCCCACTGAATCAATATAGAAAGAGTTGCGGAGAGGTTGCCAAGGCAAAGGTATTAAGCACGGCAAGGAAAGGGCAAAGGCAGGCAAGGAAACAGGAAGAGGAATCAGGAAGGCAGGGGTGGGTAAGGCATGGTAGGCACAGGCATGGGAGGCACAGGCAAGGACATAGTAGGCAGGCACCAGAAAAGGCATAGGAAGGGTAGGCAAAGAAAGGCACGGTCAGTGCTGGCAAGGAAATGGAACGGCAAGGCAGGGGTGCATGACTTTAATAGAAAATATCCACCTTACAACTCAAAGATTGTGTATACTCAATATATCTAAGATAAGTATCATATTAGTCCAGGAGTATAGAAAGTATTTAGGTGCAAATATTTCAAATTCAATATCTCAAAAAAAGTCTCAAATTTATCTCAGGTCAATATACAGTGAATCATGTTAGCAGAATTATGTGCCATTACAAGTATTTAAACAATCGGTCATAACGCCATATGATTTTTTGATAAATCTGAGATTAACTTGATTCCAATGACAACAACATTAAAAAGTCAAGATATGGAAATAATCATAGAAGTCCACGAGAAAGGCAAAAAAAATTTAAAAAACGCCTTTTTTAGTTTCTTGTGCCTACCAGGTATGTCAACACAAAACTTTTTACCATAATGTGATAGATCTATTACAAAAAACAAAGCACTTTTATGCTCTATAAATGAAAGTGATAAATGTATGCAACTCCCCCCCTCTACAACTCAAAGATTACCTATTATATGAAAGCCTGGTTGTTGTAGGTGCAAGATAATTATGTTTTTCCTAGCCCTGTCCAGGATTCGAACCTGGATTTCTCATTTGCATGAGTGTCATAGCCATTAGACCAGCAGGGCATATATATATATATATACAAAACTTTACAGGTGAACATTATATACACTTAGGAATTTACAGCACACAGCCTAGTTAATTAACCTTTTGAGAAATGCTGGTTAAGCCACAAGTAACTGTGTTACCTGGCGTAAAACGCTTGGTGGAACAGTTAATACAAATTGAAAACTGTACCACACATTCAGGTGGAGCGCCTTAGTACAGATGTGCAGTATATCGTAAATCGAGTGAAACACACAACATTTAAGGTGTTTCGGGTGTAATTATATTTATCCTTTAGCTTGAATAAAAACACAATTTACATATTGTGCCATGTCATAGCGAAAACAGTCAGCAAACCTTTTTTATTTTTCACAAAATGTTCCCGGTAAAACTTAAAATATATGTACTTTAATCTGTGGTGCGCCATTAGTATAGGTAAAAAAACCCTTTCAAAAAAACTTTAGCACAACTTCTGTTAAATAGAAACACAGGTAATAGCTTGTCGTTAACACTAGGCTGAGTGATTAGTACAGATATACTGTGGCGCACATATACGTTTCGACATAATATCCCTTTCCGAAAAATATCCTAACTTTGGTTCAAATAAACAGACAGTAAACACCCTGTTGTTATCCTACACAGCTAAAACAGTCATTCAGCAATTTTATTTTGCGGAAAAGTTTTTGTAACATTTAAAAATAAAAACACAGTTTAAAGGGGAACTCCAGTAAAAATCACTTTTTTCTTTTTTGTTTTATACGTACTCAGAAAAGCATAAGAAATCAAAAAAAACTTACTTCACTTGTTTTCCTTATTTAAAATCGTTGTACTAGCCTTCGCATATTCAATTTTTTTCTTATAAAAAAACAGACAGGCGCGATTTCATTTAGGACTGGACCCGATTATAAACAATGACATCACATCGTGCAGAAAGTTTAAGCGAGCGCAGAGAACGTTCATGTTAAGACCTCTGGCTTACATTTAAATCGCTTTTTGTATGTAAATTACGTTTAAATCTTTAAAAAATGGTTAGTTGCTCTGCGTTTGGATGTACCAATCGATCAGAAAAGTGTAAAGAAGTCAGTTTTCACAGAATCCCGTCTGTGAAAAAGAAAGAACTCAGACAAAAATGGCTAAACAAAATACGTCGTACAGGTGATCTACCAAGCGATCGAAGTTTTTATATTTGTTCGTCGCACTTCACAGATAGTTCTTTTAAAAGGGATCTCCAGGTAATAATCTTCCATATTAAAATATTGCCACTTCGTAAAAATGCCATTTTAGCTAGTCAACGCGATCAAAGTTTCTCATTTCTTCTTCATTTCATTATTTGTACTTATATCCACAACACAACCAAATAACGTTTTCTACATATTTATATTATAAAAGAACATTATACCAATTTCCAATACAAAGTTATCTAGTTAGACATGTATCTTTCGTAGCGCTCGTAAGTTTCTATTCTTTGTTTTTCAAAAAAGAAGCTTTTTGATGGAAGGACCTGCCGAATATTTTCAGGGGGTAAAT
Organism: Hydractinia symbiolongicarpus; assembly: GCF_029227915.1. Classification (NCBI taxonomy): domain Eukaryota; kingdom Metazoa; phylum Cnidaria; class Hydrozoa; order Anthoathecata; family Hydractiniidae; genus Hydractinia; species Hydractinia symbiolongicarpus. Next base: position 22,092,798 of record NC_079881.1, read on the forward strand.
GTGCCCATTTTATTAGCATCATTTCATCGGCGCTACTTCTAATCTTTGTTTATTTAGGCTGAACTTACTGGTATCAAAAGAAAGAGACAGCTGACCGAGGATGCTGTTCCAACAATTTTTTCTTTTAGTAAGCCTGAAAATTCAAGAGAATCGACATCAAAAAGATTGGAAACTTTCGCTAAAAAACAAGTGTTTTTTTAAAATTTATGCTATTGCCAAAATGTGAGTTGTGCCTGTCTTTTTTCTTGGAAGTTATTCTGATCATTTTTTTTCTAGTGTGTTGCAAAGGCTTTAAGTGTGGAGGATGATGTTGACCTTGAAGTATACGCTGAACAAGAAATAATTTCATTGGTTAAGGAACAAGGCGTTAGTGCAATTGTGGAAACGGTAGAGAAATCGGTTGGTGCCAATACTTTTACCAGGTCCGTTAGAACACAATGTGATCCCTTAGAGGCAATTCATCCTGAGATACAACCAACGAAGGATGTTTTAAAAGTGAAATTTACTCTTCCGCACGGACGATGTAAGTCTACTAACACCGACCTATCCTTTCCTCCGCAAGCTGACGTGACATTCTTGCTGAATGCAAATATGGAAAGTGATCATGATATCGTCTCTGGTGATGAGTGCCCTTCTGATGATTCTTTATACTCACCGCAATTACAAATTCACATCGACGACAGTTATGATGAAAATATCTGCGAAGAAGAGTCTTTTGACACTGCTGAATGTAACCCAGGGCTCAAAAGCGACGCACAATTTCTTGTTTTCTGGTCTTGTCTGTTGACATTATTTCAAGTTTGTTTCACGTGTTTACAAAAAACGTGCATTACTCGTGTGGTAAAACGTGGAACTCTTATCATTGTTACTAGTATTTGTCCAAATAAACATGTTTTCAGCTGGCAGTCTCAACCTATCGTAAATGGAAGAGCAGCAGGGAACTTATTACTTTCTGCAGCCATATTGTATTCCGGAAACACATACGCCCGCATTGCCGAAATGATGAGTATTTTGAGGCTTCAGTTTATCTCTAAGTCCACCTTCTATGATATTCAAAGGTCCGTTCTTTTTCCAAAATTAAACACTTTTTATAAAAAATATCGAAATAACATTTATTCTGAGTGCGCTGCGAAAGAAGGGAATTTGATTGGTGATGGGCGAAGTGACTCTCCAGGTTACAGTGCAAAGTATGGTACGTACACTCTAATGAGCGTAGACATCAATAAAATCATCGACTTTCAAGTTGTTCATGTTAGAACTGCAGGGAATTCTAGTCGAATGGAGAAGTGGGGATTAGTAACGCTACTAAATAAGCTGCGTGACCACAAAGTGACAGTTTCAGCATTAACAACAGATCGCCATGTTCAAATCCGCGCATTCATGAAGAAAGAACATCCTGAGATAAACCACCAGTTCGACGTTTGGCACTTTGGAAAAAGCTTGAAAAAAAGCTTGACTGCTGCTGCGAAGCGCAAAGAATGTCTTGAGCTGATACCTTGGATCAAATCCATTATAAATCATTTATGGTGGTGCTGCGCTTCATGCGACAAAAATGAAAACGTTTTACGTGAAAGGTGGCTTAGCATTCTTTATCATATTCGTGGAATCCACTCTTGGCAAGGCAATGAATATTTCCATGAATGTGCGCACCCCACATTAGACCAGCAACGCAAATGGTTAAAGTTGAATTCACCTGCATATGAAGCAGTGGAGACTATTGTGCAAAATAAAAAAACTCTTGCCGACATGAACTATTTGGCGCACTTTTGCCATACGGGAAGCCTAGAGGTATTCCATTCTTTGCTTACCAAATATTGCTCGAAACGTATTCATTTCAGCATGGAAGGTATGGTCGCGCGCACGCAGCTGGCTGTCCTTGATTTTAACTCGGGGACTAATTGTGAACAGGCTGTTACCAAAAAAGGAGTACTCCGCTATAAACAAGTCTTTTCACGAGTAACACAATCCTGGGTCGTAAAAAAAATTACCGAGAAGAAAGAAAAGGCGTATTTAGCGGAATTAATGACGGCTAATTTGGAACCAATCGACAACGAAAAAGATAAGTTACCACAAACAGGAGAAATTGCTGAAAGAATAACAGAGGTTGAAAAACCCGACAAAAGCGATGCCATTAAAGCCACCAGGACAAGATTTAAAACGTGACTTTTTTATTTTTTTATTTTTATTCAACTTTCTTTGAATAAAACATATTTTTCATCTTCTGCCGGATATTTTCTTCGAATTGCCCATACTACACAAGAAGGAATCACTCTTCTCACCCCTTTTCCCAATCGACTGTGTATCCACCAAGTGAACTGTTTATAACCAGCGTAACGATAAGATCTATATAGAAAAATAAGGGAGGCATTATTGTCAGTTTTTTACCTTCTTTTTCTCGGACAAAAGAAGGGCTTGGAAACGAGGTTGAGCTACTTACTCATTTTTTAATTCTAAAGTGTCTCCTCTCAAATCATGCAATGCAGATAACGCAGTTTCTAAAACAGCTTTTGTCAAAACAACCACTTGAAAATCAGCAGCTTCTGTAACGCATTTATGACCTATGATAAGAGTGATTTTCAATTATACAATATTTATACCCCCGTTTTACTAACTTATCATTTCCACACGAACCTTATTCGATCTTTCGATCACGCATTTCAATGTTCTCCATCACGGAGAAAATGTAACATTACATAAGATTTCTTTGCATTTGTGTGCAAAAAAAAGCGCATGCGGAGGAATTAGATTGTTGAACCGTGAAATAAAAATAAATTGGCTTGTGAAGTAAAAAAAAAGTGATGAAAGATTATTTTATTGAAGCAAAAGATAAAGTTTTTGACGAAAAGAATGTAAAAGAAAAGCGATGAAATATATTTTTTATTTGTTTAAAAAGGAAAATTTCGCTTAGAAAAAAATTATATTTGCAGTATATATCCTACCTACCTTGGAAAAACTCATCAGGAATTTCGTTTGACTCGACACAGCACACGCTTTCAGTATCGGTTTCCATTGCTCTACAATTTCCACATTCACACCAATTTGCATTACCCGTACGTGGCTCTGCATCAGTAAAAGAAACCTCGTCATTTTCTACACCGTTACTAACTTCTTCCTCGTCAGACACAAGAGGTTCAAATTCGTATGGCTGTAGCTTTGTAAAGTCTTTTTCATGAAGAGAATTATCCGATTCTGAGCTTTCTAAGTTATATTCTTCGTCATTATTACAAGACATCTTATCAACGAACAATGTAAACAGTAAGTAAACAAAACTTTTAGAAGGCGTGCTGCTGAGCTCACGGACTTTTTGCACGATGTGACGTATGCTAATTTATTCGGACCTAGTCCTCTCGACTTTACGCGACCTTGCAAATTTATTTGAAATTGAAGATGTTTACGGACGCGATTAAGGTATAAATACAGATTTTTAACGATTGTAAAAGGTTTATTTTGACATATTTATGTATTGTCTTATAAAAATAACATTTTTTTCAAATATTTTTTTTCCACTGGAGTGCCCCTTTAAAACCTGTTATTACACTCCTAAAGCAAAAAGAATCCTGCAATAGTTTATGGGAAAAGTTCTTGTGCAAGATCAAACATTAATCGTGAAATCGGATAGCCGTAATACATTTTTCCAAAAAACTTTACTGCAACTTCGGTTACCCTGCATGACAAAAAAAATTCTTATTTCCAACTGAGCAGAAACTTTAAAATAATAGTAATTAATTAGACTAGTGAGAAATTAAATAAGAAATACATGTTTCAATACATGTTGATGATTGCACGAGAACAGCTTGTCAGAATTTAAAAAGCCTCTTAACAGAAAACGTAGACGTTGATGTTAAAGTTAGAATTTAAAACGCCTGGGTAATAACAAATGCAGATGTTGAAAAATTAAATAATAAAACAGGTATGTTGCACATCCATATAGGTTTAATACCATTTCAAACCAGACATAATCAACATTCAATGTGGCACAGTTTACAAAACGTATAAATCGCGCCAGGTGTTATAGTTACTTGTGACTAAACCAGATTAGCTTAAACTTCTGTTAAATAGAAACACAGGTAACAGCTTGTTGTTAACACAGGGCTGAGTGATTTGTACAGGTAGCTTTACTGTTTCGCACATACATTTCGGCACAATACCCATTTCTAAAAAACTATCCTAACTTCAGTTAGTTCAAACAGACAGTTAACAACCTGTTCTTATCCTACGCAGCTAAAACAATTTTATATACTTTGTGGAAAATTTTGTAACATTTAAAAATAAAAATACAGTTTATAACCTGTTTTTACCTTCTCTAAGCAAAAAAACCCCGCAATATTTAATGGAAAAAGTTGGACGATTGTGGATTGTGGCTAGAACAAGCTATGTAATGGGACATTCCTAATCAGGAGTAGAATTATATCACTTACTGTGTCATAGTATAGGTAGTGTATGGTAGCTACCTGATAGAAAATATGTCGAAAATAATTTTCTATGCTAGCTTGTGTAGCTGATTTTATAGGTAAAGTAGCTAATTTTATGCTAGCTTTGTAGCTAGTTTTATGCTAGCTGTATATGTTATATGTTTGCTCTATTTTATGCCAGCTAGCTTAAAAAGTCTTAGAAATCTTTAAATCTATTTAAGTTCTATTATTATTTCAGCTCAGTCGGTAGTTTTGTGCTAGCTAGCCTTAGGTGTAAGTGAGAATAAGAAAGGGTTCGTTACATGTAAAAAATAGTTAGCCTTTCTTCCTTTTCTTGAACAATACGATATAGCTTTAGATTAACGAAAGTTTGAGTTTTAACAAACAACAAACACTCCTTCGCCGTGCTATAAACAAGTTGTCTCGCTTACTAAAAAATGTACTAGAGAATGACCATATTAAATTGCTGGATTACTGTGATCCTTTGGACGAAATTTTAATATTTCCATAGTAACCATGATAATTTGGATGTATAGGGACGCAATCCTATATACTCTCCACCGTACTTACATTTCCTTTATATTTGGCTTATATAATGAGGAAATAGGCTCCGTGCGCTGACGCGCACTCCGCTTCTCTCCGCAAAAAGTCAATTTTCTTCTAAAAATTACTCGTTTGTTACCAAACCCAATAAAAGTCCATCTTCACCCACCTTTGCAATGCCAAAACCCACGGAACACCATAACTTTAGCTAGAACTTAAACAAAAGGTAAGCGTCGCCCACACTAGTTTGATAAACAAGGCCATCACATGCCATGCAAACTATATTTTGCAAGCATTAACAGTTCTTTCAAGACTTTGATCTCAATTACCATCAGAGTCCTCTTTCCCATCTCCAGTAAAGTCTATAGTCCTAAATATACTGAGTGGCTCTTGTTCACCAATTGATCCTTCTATTTTCTTGCGAGCGGTGCAAAATACAATCTATGCTTTTAACAATAACGGATTTGATTCAATCACCAATAGGATGTGCTTCAGTTAGTTCAGGTTGTTTTCTTTCCGCTGCTAGCATTTTTACAGGGAACACGCGCTTTTCCAGCCCCTTTTACAAAACTTGTTAGTTCTTCCTTCTTCTTTGTAAGATAGAATGCCTAAAGCAAACAATGTGTCTTTTTCTGCCAATCCCATTTATTAAAAATCTTTATCTCCACAAATTCTAACAGCATCTTCATCTATTTATTATTTTATATTTTTAAGTATCAGTGTCATAAAAATAAACTTGTCGTCTTGAAATTTAAATGTGTTAAATCTGTGTGTTGCAATCATAAGCATATTATATAATCTAGTCTGTACTTTAGTACAAAAATAAACAGAATCGTAGGTAAAGCCATATTAAATCATTTAAACAAAACTAAATTCTTCTTTAAACTCTCCTTTGGTCATCCTGCAACATCGCTGCCATTTTTAATCATTTTATAAACAATATCAGATTCAGGATTTCTACACCAGCATTCAGTAAGATCCCTATGTAACCATCGAAGACACGTGACCCTGAACTACTCTATCATGGGATTTAAAAAGAGTTCGGGGCGACTTGACAGTTATACCAAGTGGTGACAGTTATAAGTGTTGAGTCGACAGTTATAACACGCAGCGACAGTTATTAGTGTTGAGTCAACGATCATAAGGCGTGGCAATTCATTTTTTTGAATTTTTTTTCGAAAACTCGAACACCCATAACTTAATTAACCCAATTTTTTATTTATTTATTTATTTATTTATTTATTTATTTATTTCTTCTTTTCTTTTTTTTGACAAATCAAAACACCCCTAAAACCATTTTTTTAAGAATGGTCCAATTTTTGACTGGATTATTCCGATTAGTTTTCTGTATACTCCTTCGTCTTCTAGTTTTCTTTATTTGGCCTCACACATTCACAATTTTCATTTACGGATTGTAAGTCATCCTTTAACATCTTTTTCCTAGAACTTTTTAACTTTGTTTGGTTCACAGCATTTTGCCTTTTATACTTCAGTGTTTCAAATTTACAATTTCCATCCAAACAAATTAGCACATCTTCCAACGATTTGATCTCAGCATCAAAAGCTTCTTCAATTTTTGCTTTTCTTGTTACTTCAGCTTTTTCTGATACAGCTGACTTAGTTTTAGGAGGGACCATTCCCATTCCAACGAATCAATAACTTGATTATGACTTGGCTTCTTTTTATTGACCAGAAGTAAAACATCTTCGAAGAAATGACACAGTTTAAGTCGTGGCATGTTTACATAGTCTGGGAACGAATTGTTTTACTGCCGTGTCTTAAATCAGTCGCATTATAATTCAAAGCGTTGACCACAGCAGCATTATCTTGTTACATAATTTCTCATTAGTTGCTGCAAAAATCGTAAGATCTTCTGCAATTACACCTGACTTAATGGGTGGAACATTATCAACGTAAATATCAGGTTTTATTTTTTAAAAAGCATTTTAATATAAAAGTAGTTTTTCCACTCCCCGTTTGTCCTAAATTTTATGTCAGACAGCCCAACTATCGTCCAACTCTCTTGTAACAAAGACATTCAAATACATCTTTCTGTTCTTTCGGTTTCTCACCAACTGCCACATGAAGTGTATCATCATAAGATGTCGTATTTTATGAAAATAACTTCGCCATCGTCCGTAAAAATGTTCTAGCCTTATAAGAGGGATCTGCCATTGGATAGTAAAATATAAAATAGCGCACTTTGTGTTTTGCGGATTGTATCTTATTTCGAAAGTAATTTTATTTCAACGTTATACCATTTTCTAACTGGTGATTGATTTGTTTATTTTTTCCACTTGTGACAACGCACAGCCAACTACAATATTCATTTATTCTTGATTTCTAACCCTAGTTATTTTTAAATCAAAAAATATCTGTTGTTGCGTCCAGATGTCTTGGTTCTACTGATATATTAGAACAGTCTTTATCCTTATTCTCGATCTTATGATATTTGAAATCTTCCACATGCCTAGCGTTTACTTCAAATGTGGTAATTGTTTCTCGTCCGAAGGTATAGAAATGCCGGGCCAAACAACTCTTATGATTTTGCATTTGCTGACGAATAACTTCATAAACCCCTGCCACCGCTACTTACTTTTAAATGGGCACAATTGATTACCTTTGTATTTGTCTAAATCCACTAAATTAGCATATTTGATAGTCTTTTAATCGTTCTGTTCATTCTATATTATATTCCTCATTCAGCCTGTAGATTTTGTCGAGCAACTGCAATTTCCTGTTCCTTCTTATTATGGATTTTCTATCTCCCATGTATTGAATATATCAAAGTCGCTTTTACATCACTCACCGCATTTACCTTCCATTGTGAAACAAAGTGGCTCCAAGTCCTTGTGACCATGAAATAAAGACATGAACTCATCCGAAAAGTAGTTGGATTTGTCATTTAACTTTCTGATCTTCACCTACTTTTGCATCTTTTTGTAGTTAACATTCCCAGCAGCCAGCATCCTATAACAATACGTTTACAGTAAGCAAAGAACCAAAATTCGATAATACATAATTTCATATATTATTATGACATACTAGTCGATAAGGCCCGTGGAAAAATCCACTTAGGCAGGATAACAGAGAAAAATAACCGTCATTTCAATTTTGATGACGTCAGCAGAGACATGTCAGAACACAAAACATTTTTTTTCAGAAATGTGTATGCCTGTTGCCTTCATCGTATAGATCTTGAAACGCTGATCAAAAAAATGTATAGGATCGTGTATTTTTGACAAACGGTTGCAGAGATATTAGGGTTTGAAGGTTTTTTGATGACGTCATCAACCCGTCCATTCCCGAAACGGATTCAGGGACCCAGGTTTGGGAAACTTACCCAAATTGGTCAAAGGTGGTCCCTAGTTACCTACGCAGGAGATGACGTCAGTTATTTCCACCCGTTTCCAAGTTATTTAGCCTTAAATTTAAAAGGCAATGCAATGGCTTCACTAATCTTAATATACTTTCCTTTGACGTCAATATTGCTTTAACGTCAAAGTTTGGTAATTTACAGAACAAATTTATAGACGATGTTTTATAGACTTTATCAAAGAAATTTTATCCACTTTGCAAAAGTCACAGACAGACAGAACTGGCGTATTATTATATAGACTAGTAGATAGGCCCGTGGAAAAATCCACTCAGGCAGAAGAACAATGAAAAATTAGAAGATTTTAGGAATTTTGATGACGTCAGCAGTGTCCTGTTCATCTACATAAAAATTGAATGCGTTTTTGATAGTTGGAAAGGCCTGTGGAAAAATGACAAAAAAGCAGTAAAAATAAGGATAACTTACGAAAACGATAATGTTACGAAAAAGAAAACTTGGGATTTTGTTTTCCATAAACCTCCATAAACCTAAAAAATAATAAATTATGATGATAATACTTTCCTATTTTTGTTTCCTGTAAAAAGATAATTCAATGGTTACATACAGATCGTATAATATTAATATATTGGTAAGTAAGTTACCTGCAGTTGATGCTTCTTGAGTCTTTTCAATACCAAAAATATGTGATGCAATTTTAACATGGCATGCCCTGACTTTAAGTTCACGAATTATCTCCTTAAAAAGAAAATAATCCACCTAACGAAGCGCGCCACGGGAAGGCAAGTCATGGGCTTTGCGCTTCAACCTAAAAAAGAAAAAGAAAAGTACGTAGTGTGCTTTTGTACTAAAGAGAGTTAATAAGGTAAGTTTTGGGCAATATGACCAATTCCAGTAGCTTGTGAGCCCCCAATACCAGTGAATGTTGAAGTGAATATTGAATACATAATATAGATAACATTAACAGTTTTTTATAAGAACAAAATGTTTGAACATGAAAAACAATATGAGTAAATATACAACCATTGAAAATGCTATTAATTTAATGAAAAGTGAAAAGGGTGGTTTTGTCAATAAAATACTCAATCTTGTAATTCAATTCTATATTTACAACAGATTAAAAACAGAAAAGATAAACTAAACTAACCGATTAGTCTACTTACTTACAAACAAACAGACAAACAGCCAACAAACCAACCGACGAACACACTAACTAACCAAACAAACAACTTACAAATAACTCACTAACTAACAAACAACTAACTAACAAACAACTTACTAACAAACAACTTACTAACAAACAACTAACAAATTAAGTAACTAAAGTCAGAGTTTAAAATTCCAAGCAACTTTTAAGAGTAAAAAGATATATGTAAATATAGACTATTTAGAGCTCAAATTTTCTATTTACTTAAAAGTTACTGACAAAGTGCCTCCATTAAATTGTAAATTGAATTGGTTTAATGAGCTGTTTAAAGTGTTGGCGTTGGTGTTATTGTTGGTGGTGGTGGTAGCATTGGTTGAGGAGTTGGTATTTTTATTGAAGGAAGTTTTTTTGGTATTTTGACGCCATTTAAAATTTGGTCTATCCTGGCCCCCATTAGCTTTCCAAAATTTAAAAGCTTTGTTTGATTTGGGGCCAGGATGTTCCTGCCGATATAGTTTGAAGGCTTTTCTGGACAAATTCACTAAAATAAATTAGCTGTGTTTTTAGAATTAATATCATCCGAAAATTGTAAGTAATTAGTTAGTAATTAATTATCGATTGTGCTAAATTATCGATTGTGCTAACAAAAGCAGTTGCAAAAAATAAAAAAATTATAATAATAACATTTACCTGCTTTTTGTTTATTTTCTTTGTTCATATTCTCATCTATAACCACAATATACACAATAGTAGTAATTAGGCATATTTGAATTATTCTCATTAGAACCATTCATTATTTTGTGATACATGTTACGAAAATAATAAAAAGTCAATTTCAATAAAATATTAATATTAATAACATTTACCTGTTTTTTTTCTATGCTGTTATGTTCAACTTCGACAACATCATCACTCTCATCTATAGAATGTGTGGAATAGTTATAATTAAACAGTAGAAAAAAAAATTACAAAAAAAGATATTTTATAAATTTAATTATTACCATCACTTTTCATCAGGACTTCCTCGTTAACCTCATCACTAATGTTACATGCCATTTTTTATTAAATTTTACTCTGATAACCTGCATTAAGAACAAATATTAATTAAGAAAAGAGTGGGTGAGATTAACTTAAAGCTGCACAAACAAATTGTTCTCACAACAAAAATATATGAAATACTTGAAAAATTGCAAATTGTTGAACAAATGAATAAAATATGTGATCAATAGTTGATAATATTAAAGCTTCAATACAGAAAACATTTCATGAAAATCTTGCATATTAATTACTTAATTATTTATATTATTGTTGCAAATTCTTATTCCTATCTTGGCTTTTAGTTCATGAATTACATACACATTTTTTTACATGCAATTCACTTAACAGGGTGCAGCACGTGAAGGTAAGCCTTTGCACCCCACCTAAAAAGAAAAGGGAGGATAAAATGTTCTTAATGTTGATACTTTTAATAAAATATGATATAAATTAAGGAAAAAAAATAAGTTGTCCTGATCTTTACGTTGTCTTCAGCCTTTAAAGGTAGTGTCTGCTACAAAATAAAAACTTTTATATTAACTGATATAGATATACAAATAAAGAAATGACATACCTTTTTTTTTTATTAATCTCTGGAAATACATATAAACAAAACTTTTTTACTTGGCCATGTCGAAGCACAGCTAGAGACGTTCTGAATAACATGCGCGAAAAAAGGCCTGGTAAAAATAATTATGCGTAATTATGCATTTGACGTCAGTGATTGGTTGATTTGAAAGACCGAACATGCGAAAACGCGACAAACGCGACAAGCCCCCCTGAAAATAAAAACTTTTCCTTTTTTTTTTTTCAGGCGGGAGAAGGTATAAAAATATTCTTCAAATCATTTATAGGTCTTTAAAACTAGGCGGTTTTAATTTTAAATAATGGCGCAATCTAGACTATCCAATAAACCGAACGTTATAGGGTTTCAGTATGAGCCCTAGAGAGCGCCTGGCGCAAATGAAATGCCCGAATTTAATGACTCATCTGACGAGGATGAAGAAAGTGCGAAACCTCCAAGAAGTACCTTGAATAAGGACAAGTGGTGCTTATGTAAAAACTGCGAGGTTATGCCATCGCAGCAAGAATGCATTTGTTGTCATGAAATTGACGAGATAAAGTACGCCCATCTGAACGGTAAGAACAGTTACATCTTGTTTCCAGCCTACTTTTTTGTCTCTAAGGAGGGGGCGGCAGAGACACTGGAAACGCATGACTAGTATAAATGTTTTTATAATAATCGACGTTCCTATATTTTATTATAGACAAACATTGCTTACTTGACCATCCTGACTTTGTTCCAGTCGTGCTCTTGAAAAACAACCTTTGGACGGCGTTAGTGGGCTTGCACGATAGAGGAAGTCGTGGTTTATCAAGCAGAAATAATGTTTCCAACAGGTATTAATATTACAACATGTATTTATGCGATGGCCGTAACTGGAGTAGATGACTATTTGCTGTTATGTTTAGATCTTATAGATACGCTGCTTATCGGCAGTTTTGTTGGTTTATCCACACCAGATTAGGAAGAAGTGTACGTCGAGTGATCCCAGCTTGTGTAGTAACGATGATTCGTCAAGAATACCCGAGCCCTGATGGAAAGTACGTGGGTTTTTGTGAAGTGACAGGAGTCTCAGAGGTGGACTTTTCTTGGAGTGGAGACAATTAAATTTTGTTTTTAAATATAACCGTTAAGTGTAACATATATAAAAGAGAAGACGGCTATGAAATATTTGTTGCTCAGAATTAATATCTTATTGCGGCCTTTTATGTTTTAAAAAAAACGTTTGTATTCTGTTTTCGTACTAACTATTTACAACTTTATACGCTTGTATTTTATCGAATTTGATATAATTTCTTCTCTATCTGGTCTTGCGACAGGAGCAATTTTCTTGTCGTATTGACGTTTTTTTCTCTTCGATGCGCTGGCTTTACTTCCATATGATGCACGCAAAATTATTTTTTGAATTATGTAAAATAGATATCCTATTTCTTTTTCCTCTTTAACTGGTTTAGCCACAAATCGTTTGGTTGGTTTAGAGTACGCAATTTGAAACAGCGGTGTTGCTGTACCTTCATCATCCACCTGATATTTCTGTGAACGAAACATAAAATTTAACACTCTATTAACATATCTTGTAGAGAAGATTTAAGTATTTTTTTACCTGTTCCCTTTTACAATTATTATTATGGTCGAGGATTGCTAATTGTGTTCCAGCGATCATTTTTTCCATTCCGAAGAACGAACTTTTTGGAAGATATCTAATCTTCAAGGAAGGAAAAACTTCGAACATGGTCGTGCGAATTTATTCGTTCATTTGCTCTAGATCTGTGACGAGTGTTTTTTGCGTAACAATATGGATCAATGCATTGTGCGCAGGGGATCCCATTTGAAACCATTCTTTTTGCCGCTTATCCTCGTCCGTTAACTTCTCGTGTTCGCATTCTTTATAAATTGAATTTTGTGGAAATGTGTGTTTATTTGCAGTATGATGGACGACTGACACAAATCTTTCAGCCAATTCTTTCCCGTCCCCTTTACACGTAGCGATGGACCAATATAAGTGGTTAACCACTGCTGGAGCCCATCGTGCAAGAAGCTTAAAATCTGAAACAACAACAAAAACATTAAAATATTCCAGTTCGCAGCTTGATGTGAATATAGGCAAGTGGTGTTACGTTTGTTACCTTTCTTTTTGGATGCCTTTATCATTTTTTTCAAAATTCCTTTACCAATGTGCCAAGGGTCAAACTGGTGGATGATGTGTTTAAACCTTGGATCAGTTTGCATCAATTTTTAATGGAAACATGGCGGTCTGTCGATATAACGCGGATCTTAACATCCAGATCGCTTTGGATGGTATTTATGCAACGCAGAAACCCTTCTTTTTCCATCGCTTGGGAACTTGTTACCTCCTAGACAAATATTTCTATTTTAAATTAACACCGTTGCTAACTACTAAAAATATGTATTGAAAGACAAAGTATACTATACCGTTACATGAACTATGCTATAATTTGGTACTTTGTTGGTGAACGTGTCGATTGCAGATACGGTACTATACGATGCATTATGACCTGGTGTGTCGCATTGTCCATCAACCGCAAGCTCTAAACTTCGATTGGCTTCCGTAATTTCTGTTACTTGCTGTTGTTGTTCCTTTCGCCAAGCATGGTCAATTTGCGGAAAGATGTAATTGCCTCGATGTTCAAAATACATCTGTTTCGACAGGAATTGTACTTTTAAAAGCTTTGCAAACTTATGTAATTTTGGGTAGCTTCTTCCTGCTAGTTCTGCCGCTGCAGCAATTAAAAGATTTCCAGCTCCCTTTGTTCCATTGAGCATGGGTTGCGATGACCACTTATAGCTACATCCTAAATAGATTAAAAACCTTTCTCACATAAAAGAAAAAATGTTACGAACATTCAGCCGCACAGGTGATTTATACCTACTTTTAGCACATGTTAAGTTTAACATTAGTTGACTCCCCGTGTTTTTTGTTTCTCTTGTTAATGACGAATTGATTGTCGCTCCACATTTTAAACAGTATTTTACCAGTTGCAGTAACTGTGATTCGTACACAAGAAAAACCTTTTGTTTGTGAAGAGGTTTTGTTGCTGATAATGATGGTGTGCTTTCAGAATTATCATCATCGAATTCTGATTCTGTGTTGTCATCGGGCGAATCGATAGCTGCGAAATCGGGATCTTTTTTCGCAGTTCTAAATATGCAACGTTTAAAAAATAAATTTGCATAAAAAAGACTACTTTTATTACTTCTGGTTTATAAAATAACTTTTCACCTTTCAAGAGAGTTTTTCAGCCATTCGTCATCGTTCACATCAATTTCTTTGTTTTTTTCGAGAGGGTCTGAAACTGCTGATTCTTCAGCAATCTGCGTTTTTAAGTTAAAAGACAAAGAAACTCCAAGGACCTCCAAGAATCTTTCCAACTCTTCTATGTTGTTCAACTGAAACGTACCGTGAATACTATTCATCCTTTCTGTACTTTCAACATCTTCATCCTCGTCTATTTCGTCATCACTGCTTACCACGTCCATGCTTTGATCTTGGTTCTTTTCGGCATCTAAAAGTAAATCATATTTTAACGGTTTAACTAAATACTTCACGCTTCTTAAGTAAAACTTAAGTGAAACTGTTTACAAACCCTTGAGTTCTTATTACGAAAAAGTTGATATTAATTTTACCATCATTAACACTCGAGCACTGGTTCGTAATTTGCGTTGCTCTGTTACAGCGCCTCGTGGGCAGTGTTTGGGTTTGGGCGTGAATGTCTGGCCTAAAATCCATTTGATTTCCATAGTCCCGAACTTTTGGTGACGGCACCTGTGTTCCAAAATCTCTTGTTTTCCTTTTTTCTGTTTGTATCCCAATCGAGTATGTCGAGGGTAAAGGTTCGCAGGACGCGCAAGGTTCATCATGTGGCAATTCATCCCTCGTTATAGCGTTTTCGATAACCTTGAATTGGATTACATATAAAATAAAATAATTCTACAAAATACCACTTAAAAATGAGCCTAGGAATTATTTTAAGAACCGTATGTACCTCTTTTAAACTTTTTTTTCAACTCTTTTCTTGGAAGTTTGCCTTTCCTTAGGTTGCGGTTTGTGTGGGAAAATTGTTGGCAAAGATCCCGGTACCAATTTCCTTTTTGCCGTTCTCTCGGTATAAAACAATTCATTTTGAAGGCTCCAGCTTTTATCGAAACAGTTCTCCGTAAAGTGATCAGAACATAAGAGAACTTTTTTCGGCAATTCTGTTCTGTTTATAGCTTTTACCCAGGCATTTCGTACATTTCGATCTCCTGGTAGACGAAAAAAACTTTTCTTTGTCGCGTTTACTATTATTGCTGCAACCGAACGCTGAGCACCAAGACATGTTCGTTCTTAAACTGATAATTTTGGGACATATCTTTGCTTATGATAAACTGTCTAGCAACTTCGTATCCACGTTTTTTTTAGTGTTTTTTATAACAGTTCCGTCCCGACCGGATAGATGTTTGGTCTGTGCTTAAAGTGTGTGTTCATACTAGCATAATCTTCAACGTTTCGCATTGTTTAAAACCCACGGCATTCAAAAATGTTTAAGAAAAAATAAAAATAAAATTATTCTATTGCTTGTTTATGTATGACATTACATTACATACTTTGACAGATAAATTTACTTATTTCCGTTAAATAAATTTAAGGATTCATGTTATTAATTTGTGATTTCTATTTTTGCAGTCTGTCAATAGCCTTTCACGATCCAAAAATACTTATCGCAGACGATACATTTTTTATTCGAAAGCGTCTGGCTCGTAGCCGGGGGTTAATTTTTAAATCTTCGGCATTACAAATTAAATTTGTTCTTCATACATTCCCCATGTTTTCGGTCCCGATTTTGAACCTGGACACTGACGTAGGCGGGGACATATTAGAAAAGCCTCGCATTCATGCGCGGTCGTGTTTACAATATGGCGAACTAATGTAGCTACACGAGGAGGAAACTCTCAAATTTAAAAGAACAACATTGCACTGGTACTTTGTATTTATTAAATTTTAACCTGAAATTCGTTAATAATAACATGTTTTCTTTATGTAAACTAACTTTAAATTTTGTAGCAGCCACTACCTTTAAGGATTGTAATTAATAGAGCAATTTTGTACATCACCTAAAAACAAAACGTTAAGATGTATTTAAAAAAATGGTCAAAAAAAATTAAGGTTAAATAATTACCTTTAAATTGTGCGAGATTTTCATTTGGGAGGTTATCATAAAACCATTACGATGGAGTATTTACAGAGTCTGTTATTTAGAATTTAAGTTAAGGCTATTATGAACATGCACGAAATGAAAAGTTGCATTAGCAATGCCAAAAAATTAAATATTATGTTATTGAAAGAATGCAGGTAATGAGTAATTAAAAATATAAAGATTGAAATAACTTTCGCAATTTAGCCTAAAATCTGGAAATTGCTGAATTTTGTTTCTCTAAAGATTCTACGTTTAAATAAGTACTTCTAGTTTATTTAATGAGACATCACCTTAACAGTTATACATACGCTATCAGTAAAAAAATGATAACCAACTGTAGGTATGAGACATTAGTGTCTTTAAATGAACTTTTTGATAATATTTAAAAGTAACAGAATCATAAGTACTCCTAGTTCATTTAATGAGACATCACCTTAACAGTTATACATACGCTATCAGTAAAAAAATGATAACCAACTGTAGGTATGTAACATTAGTGTCTTTAAAATGAACTTTTTAACAATATTCAAAATTAACAGAATTATGTGAGAACTTGTGATTCTGGTAATTTTAAATATTATTTATGTGAGAACTTGACGGTAAACAATATTTTGAGAGTAACATTTCCCATTAAAAAACCCTTGCTTGGATGGGGGAACAATACTTACTCTAACATCATCAAATGCCCTTGCTCTAGAAAAAGCAACATACAACTGACCATGAGAAAAACAAGGCCTGCGCAACAATATACCAACCTTTTCAAAGGTTTGACCTTGTGCCTTGTTTATTGTCATAGCATAAGAAAGCCTTAGTGGAAGCTGTCTGCGACGCAAAACAAAAGGCATACCTGTATCCGAAGGTGCAAGTTGCACCCTTGGAATAAGTACCCTATCTCCAATAGCATTGCCAGTGAGTACTTTAGCATCGACACAGTTGTCGTAAAGATATCTTACAGTTAGGCGAGTGCCATTACATAAGCCTTTATTTATGTTTATGTTTCTTAATAACATAACAATGGCACCCGATTTTAATTTAAGACAATGAGGAGGCATACCTGAAGGTGTGATACTATTTAAAAATTCCACCGGATATTGATTCCGTTCCTCCTCATCATCACACACAACATCATCTGCACTAAAATAAATTTTTTCTTCACCCGGCAACAACTCCAACACCTGATCATTAATTATAAGTGAATCATCATTTGTAGGTGTTAGTATTACAGATGATGCCATATTTTCTGGGTGAAAATCCCTAAACAAAGTATTAACAATACATTGATTTTGTTGTAACACACAATTGGATGGCACTTCAATTGCACCTTGAAACGGTGGTTGTTCCCGAACTGGTAAAACACCTTTTCCAAGTTGCAGAAGCCATGCAGCAAATTCTTGTTCTCCTGGCCTCGTTCTCATGTTGTGAGTTAATTTAAATTCTGTAACCAAGTGCCATAGTGGAGAACTTTTTAGGCACATGTCAACAATTTCAGTTGGTTTTCCTTTTCTGACAACAGGCAATAATTGTGAAAAATCACCACCTAAAAGAACAACTTTACCTCCAAATGGAAGTTCGCTATTGCAAATGTCTCGAAGAAGACGATCTATTGCATGGAAAGCATGCTTGGGAATCATGGAAGATTCATCAAGTAAAAAGAGATTTTTTTGCCGTAGCTCAACAGCATAAGCAGACACCGGAGTTCTGCATGTACTGTTTTCCAAAATAGGAACTGGTAACTGAAATAACTTATGTATAGTGGTACCGTTTTTTAAAAGAGTTGCTGCTATACCAGTAAATGCAGCAGTTCCAGCTTGAAAACCTCTACCTGAAATTTCGGAAATAAGGTAATTATAAGTAAAGGTTTTACCACTGCCACCAGCACCCTCTAAATAAAACAAACGGTTATTTTGGGCTGTATTGTTAGCAACATTTAAAACCGCTTCTATAACTGCATCAGCCAGTGCTGTCTGTTCTTCAGTAAGTTGAGCCCTCAGTTGAGAAGCTCTTTCAGCCTCCAAAGCTACATCAATGTTTTCAGCTGGAGGTATTTCATCTAAACTTGGAAGATTAAAATCAGTAAGAGATTTACCAGATTGTCTAAGTACAGAATGAATATCTTGAAGCACCCTGTACTCAGCTTGATCCTCGTTCATTTGGCGAAGATAATCCTCACACATAGAACCCTTGTACCTTGTCCACAAAGTAAAAGGATCAGAAGGTTCACAGTGGATAAGTATTATTTCAAACAATTGTCTTAATTGCCGAGGCATCTAAAAGTTGACAGCCTCCTTCAAAGTATTGTTCCATTCGGTATCATCTTGCAGTAGTCCACGCAATAAACAGGTTTCACGAAATGTCTCAGCGACATTACCATCCACAGTTCTTAAATCTTCATAAGATGTTGCACCACACGTATGTAATAATAGCATACGTATATAAATAAAAAAGCTCACCTGCGCGAGGACTCACACTATACATTCTAGAGACAATTTTAAGGTTAAAGTTTCGCTTTGGTGTCCAAATTTTCCTGTCGTTATTGAAAACGAAATGAAGAGGAATGTCTGGATACAAATATTGGCGAGCATTGTGATTCTCTCCATTTAGCACAAACCAAGCTGTTAATTTAGTGGCTTGATTTGCAGCTCTGTTCACAGCTTCTTCAACCTGGTCTGGCTGAAAATAAACAATATGATTATTAGGCAAGTGCACTGGCAGTCTATGGACAACATGAGATTGCTGATGCATTTTAAATTCAAAAAGGCGCCATATTGCTTCTGGCGCACTGACATACCTAGCGTCTAAAAACGTCTGTACCTCATCGTGATCAATACGTTCATTGATCTCAATGTTGGCACAATCATGACCCTTATAAATATATTTATAAAGGTATTTAACAGATTTAACAGACATGCAAGCCTCTAAGTTTATATGTGCATTGTATTTCTTGGAGAGCCATGGATTGTAGGGAACAACCCATCGATTATCTACATCAACATTATTGACATTGATATGTATTCCATTATTACGACGTCTATACAATGGATATCCATCAACGTCTGCAACGGTAGACCCTAAAAAAATTTTCGGAAAGTTTTTTGTGCAAACACCATCCTCCATACACCTAGAATTAGGATTCAGATAGCCACATGGTCCATGAATCATACACGACCGAATAATTTCAAACAGCTCAGGTTGTTCCTGTTGATTAGGAATTTCGGCTGAAATAACACTGTCTATGTCATCTGCATCCCGAAGTTTATCATTGGGATCTAAATGAAGTAACAAATGACAATGAGGTAAACCCCTCTTTTGAAATTCTATAACATAAACATGTGATACAGTTTTACCTAAAACACCCCTTTCAGTAACATCTTTTAGGAGTTCATTTAGTTTCAATTTAAAAACTCGAGAAACTAAATCAGGCCGATCATGTGCACGTTGGCCTGCAAACAAATTTTCTGTATTCTCACGCCATTTTGGATTGCATGTAAAAGTCGGAAACAATCTGGTTTTTCAAATTTACCAATGACAGCCATAGCATCTTGATAGTTTTGAGCCATGGCACGTGGACTTCCTTGAAAACTTGAAGGAAGGACAACAATACGTCCTGGTTGAAGGTCTCGCTCTTCAGCTCGTGCATTCAAGTGGTCAGCTAAACCTTCATAACTGTCAACACGCAGGTTTGTTTGATTCGCACGAATGTAATTTAAGTTGTTACCCTCAACTTTAACATAAGAATCCACACAATACTGTTGAAATAATTTCTTACCATAATGAATCGGGCTAAAATTTTCCCGAACAGCTACACGGTAAGTATAATACTGCAACATTGTAGTAGCATTTCGAGTACGGGTTGCACGTTCGGCAACATGGGGTATCCCATAATACCAACCTGGTTCACCCCTTGGAAAAAATAGAGGATAAACCATCGGCTCTAAATTTGCAGATAACGTAGAAATATTTCGCAAATTGCCTCCACGTGGGTAGGTAACAATATCCCTGTTTCCAGGAGGAGCTCCATCTTGGCCAACAAAAACTGCAGCTACTTCGTCATAATGTGGCAAGTTATATCGCCTTCGATCACTGCCAACTCTCATGCACATGCGTACTTCTGATGGAACACGGTTTTCAGCTGCTGCCTGAGCTATTTCATCAGCTTCAACTTCAGCCATGTACCTGTATGCAGCAGCAAAAGGACTAACTCTGTTCATTATATCCTGAACAGTTTGCATCACGTGTTCTCTACAGCCATTATTTTCAGGACGTGCCATTCTCTCATTGAGTGCTCTACCTGCTTCATAAATATAAAGTTGGTTAAAAACAGGAGTTTGTCCCTCAGGAGGGTGAAGATCCCCAACACGATGCCATATTTGACCGCAGATACGAAAGCATGGTGGCCCACGGCCAGGGGGAGGTCAAATATTTTGCTCCAAAGGAAGCAAACGAAACTGCACTATTATACTTACGTATATTCATTTGAAAGTTCCGTGCCTGAGCAGTATCATTATTTGTTAACAGTTCCTTAGCTGTTCAGGGTATGGTGACAAATTATCAAGTGCAACTTTACCATTATGGCAGCATTTGAAACACTCTTCATTTTCAAACTTTATAGCTTGACAATACTCACAATTTTTATCCATAACACCTAAATAATAAACATTAGGCAAAACATGTTGACGTGCAACATTATAGTATGGGGCATTTCTGCGAGCACGAATAGCAACGTTTCATTGTGCATTTGCTCGTCTTCTATTTGCAACCTGCGAAACGCTTTGCCTTTGTCGAGCAATAGTTTGCCTTGTAGCATCCCGAGCACGTCTATTGGTAGCCTGATCATTATGTGCTTGACGTGCGATAGTATGTCTTTCAGCATCACGTGCACGTCTATTGGAAGTCTGCTCATTACATTCAGCACTACGACTTGCTGCTTGCCTAACTGAATCACTCTGATTCCTATTGTTAACTTGATTAACTGTTTCGGAATGGCGTAAAGACGCAACATATTGTGCATGTCCACGCCTAGCTAAAGACACATCATCAATCATTGATGTACGTGGTATGACATTTACCTGTGGCAGTTCAATATGTTGAGGAAGATCTGGTATCTGACCCATAATGAGACCTATTAACCTTTGATTATTTTCTGGGCGCTGAAACACAAACCTACCTGCATTATTGAAAAGCCTAAAACCACGTACACAGTTGTTACTGTTACTTTTACTCCTTGCAAAATGTCCCCTTTTACATTTAAATTAAAATATTGAGAAATTATCAATACAAACAAAAACATTGAATTGCATGTGGCCCTTTTCTTGTAGCTAAAGTTTACAGAAAATTATACTGTAAATTATTTTGCCATTATAATTTGTATTCAAAAAAGAAGAGAAGTTTGACTACTAAGGTAGGGATAGAGTCTTAAAGATGTGGATAGAGATAAGCTAAGACACCCAGTTAAATATAGTTAAACTGGGGAGGCTTAGGTAGGTATATAGCTATTTGTAGTAAAACACACACATAATATATATATATATATATAAGGAGAAAAAATAGCAATATAAGTGAGTTCAACAAACCAAGCTTTCCGTTTGGTCAGCAGATTTGTTTGGTAGCCAGCTAACAGCTTTGTGTAGCATTTTGAATTTTAGGACAAACACATTAGTTACGCACCAAGGTATACATTAATTATGCAAAAAAAAGTAAACAAACATGGTAGTTTATTGTTATAAAAAACGCAGTAAAATAAAAAACTTGAGGTTTTCAAGTGTCTTTTTTATGGAAAATGCGAGTCTGCTTGACAACTTAAAGTGTGATATATAGGACAGTAAGATGTAGCTGCATGAATGAAAATAAAAATAGCTACCCTTTAAAAGCTTAACAAAGATAAATTTGAAATTTCTTACTTTTTTGTACTCTTTTCTTACTTTGTTGTAGCTCGGTCGTCGTCTTATTGTCAACCAAAAATAAACTCTGTTGTAAATCGTCGTGTTTTATTCTTGACAAAAAAAATCTCTAGCTGGATATATATACTCCTTAGTCGTAATAAGTAGTAAAGAAATTAGGTGACTTACTAAATATGTATAATAATTTCTTTTTCACTGTACGTAAGCTAGCTTAAAACTTCTTTTACGCTTAAACCAAAACTTGCAACTGAATGTTGTAAAAGCAACCTACTTCATTTCCCTTTCTAAATCTGAAAAAAAAATTTACTGGCTGGTTTGATCGTCAAGGGAAACTTGCATTTTTCGGCAAATGAAATTTATTTATTTTGATCACGTGATTTTATTTAACAAATGAAATTGATTTATTTTGATCACATGATTTAAAATGTAAACAAACAAAATGTCGCGGCTTTTATCGGCAAAAGAGATATGTATTTTCGGCTAACTTCAAAGGAAAATGACCACATCAACTTTGCCTGTCCACAGACAGACGGACACACTTCCGTATTATTATAAGAGATTAGGCCCGTGGAAAAATCCACTTAGGCAGAAAAAAAAATAAATGGAAAAGAAAACAATCATTTGAATTTTGATGAAGTCTGCAAGTATCAAAAAAAAAAATTAGAACCTTGTTTTTTACGTTGCCTCTATTATGTAGAACTTAAACTGTTGATTAAGAAAATGTATAATAAACATGTGGTTTTGATGAGCGGTTAATAAGATATAAGGGTTTAAAATTTTGCTATTTCTAAATATTTAGAAAGTGGTTTACCCGTTGCTTCTATTGTCTGGAGTAAGAAATGCTGATCAAAATAATGTATAGATTCATGTGCTTTTGACAAAGGCCTCAGATGATATCAGATTTTTAAAATTATGCAAACCTTAGCAAAGTTCCTGCTATCGTTTAGGTCTTAAAACGCTGATCAAGAAAATTTATATAATCGACTTTGCAAAACAGACAGGTAGACAGACAGAACCTTCATATTAATAATATAGTTATTAAAAATATATTGAACAACTTATCTTCGAAATTTTATGATGTATAAGATGCCATGCCCTGACTTTCAGTTTGTGATTTATCTCCATAAAAAAGAAAAGTCACTTAACAAAGCGCGCCACGGGAAGGCAAGTCATGGGGCTTTGCGCTTCAACCTAAAACGAAAAAAAAAGACATGTTGCATAAACTTTTGCAAAAGTAAATATTAGTCAACATTAGTACACTTGTGACGGAATATTGGAACTTAAAATCTCTTTGAACATGTGTCTTGACTTTCAGTTCAAGATTAGCATATTTATAGAGCTATATTCTTAAACGAAATATTTATGTAAGTTTCAGCTAATGCATGAATAATGAATGTTTTTGGCAATAACATTTTATATTCACATCAGACGTCAATTTCATTTGCAAACGCCAACAAAAATTACACATCTAATCATTAGAGATTTCAATCAAAAAACAAAAGTTCCTCAGTTTGGATGAAAAAATTGTAGTTGCAAAAATAACTTTGGTAAAAATGTCTTAATAATAGTAAATAAACACACGTTCGAATATGATAACGTATATTTCTTAACACGTGATGAACAGAAATGTTTTTTGTTTTTTTTGACTAACGCGTCTTCCTAAACACTGCTTTATTCGTTTGTGCTTATTACATTCTTTCTTCAAAAACGTATGCAGGCGTTCAATAATATCAACCGTTTTAAGAAATTAATGAAATATAAATAATACCATTATTTGATTTGTAAAAATAAGAATTTATTGAAAACAAACAACTGCTAATTGTTAACCTCTTTCGAAACTACCTTCAGCACCCGGAACAAAAAATGCGTAGTCTTAGAATTAGAAAGCAAACATAGAATAAAATGTCTTATAGGCAATAAAACAATTTAATTAAGTTAAAATAAATAACTATTAAACAATAAATTAATAAATAAATAATCAATAAATTAATAAATAAATAAATAGAGTATGTACGAAATTTAATGCATGTGAATGTTACAATTAATATATTTCGCATTGAGGTGCGTATGTTTATTTTGGTTTTTTTTATTTTTTTTATCTTTTTTGAATTTTCGCCATTGGAATGTGGCAGAATCCTGACCCCCGTGTCGTACCCACCATTGGAAAGAGTTTCTTGACCGAGGGCCAGGATTCTCCTTTCTATATGCTAAATAAGCCGCAAACGTCAACTCTAAAAAGAAAGATAAAGTTAGTATCATTTTTAATATCGTTACCTAATTACTAAGAGAAATCATGTTTTTTAAAATGTACCGGTAAAATTTAAAAAGTAAGAAGAAGTTGAAAAAGAAAGAAGTTAAGGTACTGGAAAAAATGCTTTATACATCTTTACCTTTGTTTGTGGCATCCTTCACAATATCAGTACCTAATTAAGAAGGGAAATTATATAAGTTTTATAAAATTGATATTTGTCCCAGTACTTTTATTTGCTCGAATGTAATTTAAATTATTACCTTCAACTTTAACATAAGAATCAACACAATACTGCTGAAACAATTTCTTACCATAATGAATCGGGCTGAAATACTCCCGAGCAGCTAAACGGTAAGTATAATACTGCAACATTGTAGTAGTGTTGCGAGTACGGGTTGCACGTACAGCAACATGAGGTATCCTATTATGCCAACCTGGTTCACCCCTTGGAAAAAAAAGAGGATACACCATTGGCTCCAAGTTTGCAGACATTGTGGAAATATTCTGTAAATCACCTCCACGCGGATAGATAACAACATCCCTGTTTCCAGGAGGTGCTCCATCTTGGCCAACAAATACTGCTGCAACTTCATCATGATGTGGCAAGTTGTAGCGCCTTCGGTCATTGCCAACTCTCAAGTACATACGTACTTCAGATGGACCACGGTTTTGTGCTGCTGCCTGATTTAATTCTTCAGCTTCAACTTCAGCCATATACCTATAGGCTGCAGCAAACGGGCTTACTCTGTCCATGACATCTTGAACAGTTTGCATCACATCTTCACGACAGCCATTATTTTCTTGGCGTGCCATTCTTTCGTTGAGTGCCCTACCTGCTTCATAAATATAAAGTTGGTTGAAAACAGGGGTTTGTCCTTCAGGAAGGTGAAGGCCCCCAACACGATGCCATATTTGACTACAGATACGAAAGCATGGTGGTCCTCGGCCAGGTGGGGGGCGAAGGTTTGCTCCAAAAGAAGCAAATGCAACGGCACTATTATACTTACGTATATTTGCCTGAAAGTTTTTTGCCTGAACAGTATCTGTATTTGTTAATAAATCCCTAAGCTGCTGAGGGTAAGGAGACAAATTATCTAATGCAATTTTACCAGTGTGACAACATTTAAAACAATTTTCATTTTCAAACTTTAAAGCTTGACAATACTCACACTCTTTGTCCATAGCACCTAAAAAATATAAATTAGGCAATATATTTTGACGTGCAATGTTATAATATGGTGCATTTCGGCGAGCACGAACAGCAGCATGCCTTTGGATATCTGCCTGACGTCTATTTACTACCTGTTCAACATTTTGCCTTTGTCGAACAACATGCCTCTCAGCATTTCGACGTCGTCTATTGGCAGCCTGCTCACCATTTTCTCCTTGACATGAAACATCATGTCGTTCAGCATCCTGAGCACGTCTATTGGCAGACTGCTCATTACTTTCAGCAATACGCACAGATGCAACACATTGTGCATGTCTATGCCTAGCTAAAGACACATCATCAAAAATTGATGCACGTGGTATGACATTCACCTGAACTTCATGTGGCAGTTCAACATGTTGAGGAGTATCTGACATCTGCTGGCCCATAATGATACTTACTAAACTTTGACTATTTTCAGGGCGTTGCAACACAAACCTGCCAGCATTATTAAAAAGCCTAAAACCACGTACAGGGTTGTTACTGTTACTGCTCTCTAATGGGTTAGACATTATAGAGAAAAATACACAACCTAGCTAGCTAGCTAGTAGGAACCACAAATTCTAAAAAATAAATAAGAAATAAGGCAGCTAAAATTTCATTTACTAAACTAAACATAGCTAGTTAGTTAGTTATTAGCTAATACAGTAGTGCAAATTGGGAAACGTTTCCCCAAGGGAATAAACTTTATATAATAAATGAAGGGGTAATCAAAAGAAAGATGTAACTCTGCAAGCAACCAAACCAAACATTGGGCAAGTGAAAATTGGTCTCCTTTTTCTCCTCCTCAGATCTTAATATGGCTACATGCTTTTCCTTTATAAGAAACATTTTTAAGGTATAAAATTGAGCCTAGGGTCAACAGAATTTTGGAATAATTTCTATAAAATTTATGAGAAACCTGAAGACTGGAATGCAAGAAGTTTGTTATAAAAAACGTTTGACAGGTAACCTGAAGAATGTAAAAAACACCGCAAGGCAAGGGATGTAATGTAAAATAATGGGGAAAATAGTGAAAAGAAAGATTCACCTGGGACCCAAATTGGTCCTAGGTGGTCCCTAGTTACCCACGCAGCAGTGCATATACAAAAAAATGTTTTCAAAATCTTACACAAAATGTCAAATGTCAAATCGTATTAAATCCTCCACACAAATCTTACACAACATAAAAAAGCTTGCAAGGTGTAAGTCTAGTTGATAAAAAGTTAAAACAACGACACTCACAACATCGATACTACAACACCAAACCCATAAACTGACAGTAACAACACCGACAGCCACAACACTGATAATAACAATGTCAGAAACAACGCATCTTAAATATGTTCATCTAAGATATTATGTTGAAAACCCTTAGTATTTTATTCTGAAATGTCAAGAAGGAGTTCTGCAAGAGTTGCACAAATTAACAAAAATAAGTTTTTAAGATTTCGGATGTATATCAGAAGTCTTATTAAAACGAGCGGTCTTTTCCTTCTTTTTCTTCTTCTCCGCCCGACAATTGCGAAAAATGGCGGTCTGTCGTAGTTGTCATGGTGAACACAAACTTGTCCCTAGGTTTATGTAACGAAGCGCTGGGAACAAGTTTTATTAAAGGGAGTTGTAAACTCCTATTGGAGTATACTTTCATTAACGCTCATCAAAATTATAAAAAACGTATTATGAATAATTTCGTATGATAGGAAAATTTTTTTGAAAACTCAAACTGCATTTTCAAGAATAAATATAATTTTTATTCTGAAATTCAAATCTCGCGTTGCCCCCTGTATTATTATTAATTTGTTCCCGCAATCAATAGATCCAGCAACCTATCTATCTTGCCATGTTATTTTTTTTTCCAACCTAAAGGTGAAAGAAGTATATAATAATAGCCGTATTTTGTGTGTTCAAAAGGGTTACCGATATTCCTTTGATCTTTCCGCGAATTTTTAGAAACCAGGGGGTTCTTTAATTGGAAATGTTATGATTTATCAAAAAAAATTACAGAAATTAATTTATTTCCTTACATAATTTAATTAATTTAATTGATAAACTTCTAATTTAAAAAGCAAATTAAGTGATTAAAATGAATTCATTATTTAAATGCGACATTTTTAATAATAATTTACCCCCGTGACCTTAATCGCCGATTCCGCTCAGGAGCCACAGAAAACAAATAGGATGGTTTTACTGACAGTTTAACTGACTTTGTTTTGACCGCTCGCACGTGTATACCAATCAAAACGCCTGATTCTTTGAAAAACCAATCAAGACTTTCGCGGCCTAGACATGCCAACGAAGAAACATGATGGCCATTTTAGTTTTTAGAAGAAGGTCAGTTCAGTGCTGTTTGTAAGTCTGTTTCACCTTTTTGTCTTCTATAAGCTTTTTATTTTCGTAATATTGGTTTTTTGTATGTTCTAAAATGTTAAGATAAATATATTGTCATGTTTTTAGTCACGTACAGATCTTAAACGCACTAGTTTTTGTATTTTTGGCTAGGAACGAAGATTGAGGCTAGCTAGTTAGAACCTTACTTATTCCACCATTTATTTTTGTGTTGAGACTGTAGCCATTTAGCTAGCTCCTATCTTTGGCTAGAAGTGAGAGTATAAAAATGCAGTTTGGCTACAACAATATTCTTAAACAATAAGTGTTATGCTATAAATGCAGTTAGCTAGGTTATTTTTTCCTGAAAACTTTTTGTGAAAATAAAATGACTGACAGATTGTTTTAGCTGAACCGGTAATGAGCTGTTCCCTGTGTTTTCATTAAAACCGAAGTTGCAATGAAGTTTTTTTGGAAAGGGGTATTACTCCTATACGCCTGTTCAACTCTGTTTAACTATACTAAGCGGTTAGCCCAGTGTTAACAACAGACTGTTGTTTTTGGTAAAGGCTGTTACGCCCATGCGCATTTACAACTTGGTTTACCTGTACTAAGGGGTCAACCCAATTTGACATTCATTTTCAAACTTTCTCGGTAATCCCACCTGTACGGATGTGCAACAATGTTTACCTGGACTAACCGCACAGCCCTATTGTGTTTTTTTAAACAGAGTCTGTGAGAAAGTTTTTTCCAAAGGCGTATTATTCCTATATGCCTGTGCAACACGCTTTAACTGTAGTAAGCGCTTAGCCCAGTGTCACGATAAATTCTTTACCTTTCACAAAAACTTATTCCGCAAAATGAAATAATATTGACTGATTGTTTTTGCTATGATGGGGTAGCGACTGTTAAACTGTGTTTTTATTTCAGCTATCGTTGCGGGGAATTTTTTTTTGAAAAGTATGTTACAGTCGCAAGACTATAATGGTGTATGCGCTTCACTTAATTTACGAAGTACTGTATACCTGTACTAAAGCGCTCCACCTGATCGTGTGGCACAGTTTACGGCTCTTATTAAGCGCTCCACAGAGTGTTCAACGTCAGGTCACACCTTGACTTTGGCTTACCCCGGCGTTTTTACACTGGGGTAAGCCAAACGCTAGACACGCTTAAGTGGTATAAATTCTCTAATATTACCCGACTTCAGCGGGTTACGTATACCTCTATCTTTTTCCAGGGGTCTGTATAGTTTGCCCCAAACTGACCATTAAATTGAAATTATTGCATTGAGAATTGATATACATACTAATGGAAATAAACATACCAATTAGGAAACTGCATATTGTATGTAAACATATTGACGATATCAGATACCAAACATTCATATAGTTGTTTGAAATTTTATCTAGCTAGAATAGAACTAGCTACATGATAACATAGGTACGGATATATTATTGATAACTATGAAACTAGTTCTTTAAATTATTCCGTCATATTATAGTGAATATTTCTGTGAAATATAGTTTAGTTGACTTAGTCACAGTTTATTATGAACACTTTAGAAGCTTATTGTGCACAAGAAAGTTTCAATCAGGCCAATGTAGAATATGGTAACAGTGCTGGAACTTAATGTGTCACAAATGCGTTATATGCCATAGTTTGTTCAGCTATATTCAAGGCCTTTTTATGGGCAACTTGGGTTTTAGACTACATATTAGATAATGGTGATGATTTCTATAAGTCTTTGGGTGCTACCGGTGCTATTGCATTTGATGAACTACTTAACTTCATTAAGATTGACGGCGTCCATTTGCATGCGATGCTTCTGGATAGCATACGCGGTGAACTAACATTGTCTCACAACAATTTTTTGAAATTCACAGAAGGCCAACAGGGAATAATGTTCATGACAGATGGTTTACCACATCAATTCTATGTAATAAATCACACTTCTTTTTGATTCTCATAGCCGAGAAAGTGACGGTTCTTTCACTGTTACTGAAATTCAAAAAGATTTCTGATCTTGAAAACTATGTCAAGGATATTTACTTGTGACAGCAGAACAAAATTTCCCTTTATTACCAAATACAACCTGTAAAAGTTGACTTGACTGAATTGCAGTCAGCAGAGATCTCTACATCTATTCATGCAAAAAAAGGCGAGAAAAATATGTAAATCGGGCAATGAAAAAACAAAAATTAAGAGAAAAGAGCATTATGCAGCTCAACATGAAAGTATCAAATTGAAAAGAAAAGTGCAATATGTAGCTGATCATGGAAATATTAAATTAAAACGGAAAGAGCTCTATGTAACTGATCGCAAAAATATTATATCAAAACAGAAGGAGTACTATGCAGCTGAGCATGAAAATATCAAATTGAAACGGAAAGAGTTCTATGTAGCTGATCACGAAAATAATAAATTAAAACAGAAAGGGCTGCTGAAAATATCAAATTCAAGAAAAGAGAGACATAGAATTGAACGAGATAGTGTACTGATAGAGAAAAGAAAATTTCCCTTATCCCTTAAAAGGTACCAGGAAAACAAAATTGCTAGTAATGCCATTGATGGACTAATAGTCAAGTTCAAAAATATGATTAAAGAAAGCCCATATTATATTTGTGTGTATGTAACAGGTGCTTATACAAACAATCTGTTTCAAAATTCACGGAAGAAAATTACAATATTGCGTCTTTGATAGGTTTTAAATTTTCCTTAGTTACGAGCTATGATGGACTATATTATGTCTGTCAAACTTGTCATAAGAAATTGAAATCTAAGAAACCCCAAATACCATGCCAGGCTGTATCAAATTAGCTTCAGATTTTTGATTTTTCTCTAGGTTTCCCATCTCTGAGAAAACTTGAAGGAGTTTTGATTGCACAAAAATTATTGTTCAAAAAGGTTGCAATAATGCCAAAAGAACAATGTCCAGAACTCAAAGGAACTATCTGGTGGAAAATACTGATATATGTGATGTCCCCGCAAGACCGACTGACAGCAATGGATTGATTCTGTTAAAACTAAAGAGAAAACTGATGTAAAATGGTCATGTTTACTTCGAACCTGTACGACCACAAGTATTGAGTGATGTGTTGGAGTACCTTAACTGAGTAACCCTCTGTATCAGAACACTTCATTTAATATGAATGAAATACCATTGGAGTTATTAAATTTTGATAAAAACGCTCAGGTTGAAATAATTGTAGATAAGGGATCGGAAAATGTACAAAAAGGGTATGAAGAGGAGGAAGAAAAGCCATCAGATCAGTACAAAGTAGCTGCTAATGAAACTGTCATGATCTCGAAAATTCCACATGCAGTTGATGATGATGTGTTGGTTGTGGGTCCAGGTGAAGGAAAAAAACCATTATCCATCATCAGTGATAAAATTTGTGAAGAACTCGCACATTCTCACTTGTTTCCTATTGGTAAATTTGGTTATAATGTGGAACGACTTACAAAGCTGAGTCCTACTAAGTATTTTAACCAGCGTTTAATCAATTATTCGCAAAAATTTGAATCTGATGTTGACTATATATTTTATGCCCATCATGTAATACAGCAACTTAACTTAAAAAACAGGATAAATATTGCCATGAAAAAATTGTGTGTTAGTAATTTAACTGCTGGTATGTTCAGGACAAATTTCAAGGAAACTGTTAACTTTGATAGCTAATGATGAGGCCTTTAACTTTATGATTAC
This sequence comes from Hydractinia symbiolongicarpus, assembly GCF_029227915.1. Lineage (NCBI taxonomy): Eukaryota > Metazoa > Cnidaria > Hydrozoa > Anthoathecata > Hydractiniidae > Hydractinia > Hydractinia symbiolongicarpus. Next base: position 22,124,400 of record NC_079881.1, read on the forward strand.
TATCAAAGGTACACCTGCTTACTGGAAAAAATTTCTTCATGAAGTTTTTGCTATGGTAAAACAATTCGGAACACCAACATATTTCCTGTTCTGACCTGCGTTGGAACGAACTTGTTTTCATAATATCAAAACTCAATGGTTATAATCTCACAAAAGATGATTTTGAGAATATGGGCTACATGGAGCAGTGTAGAATTTTGAACATGAACCCTGTTTTGGTAGCACGAAATTTTCAATACCCAGTGGAAGTTTTTTTCAAAGAAATCGTTCTCGATGGACCCCTTGGTAAAGTTGAGTATCGTGATTCGTGTAGAATTTCAAGTTAGAGGTAGTCCCCATGTTCATGTATTTTTATGGATTGGTGATGCACCAGTATTAACAAAAAAAACAAGGGAAGAGTGCATCAGCTTTGTTGATAATGTTATAAGAGCAGATCTTCCAGACCCTGAGACAGAACCAGAGTTATTTAGTGCTGTAAAATTGTTCTAGATTCATTCCCATTCTAAAACTTGTCGAAAGTTTAAGAATAGTGTATGTCTGTTTAATTTTGGACCTTTTTTCACAGATCGAACAATATTATCCGAACCTCTTAGTGATAAAATGCCTTCTGTGTACAGGGAAGATATATTATCAAAGAGAGAAGAAATATTGAGCAAAGTCAAGTATTATATAAATTGCAACCTTTTTCCTAAGAAAAGAAATATCATTGATCCTCAAAGTGAGAATTTTGAATCTCCAGATAGCATACCTGCCATACTGAAAAGTTTAGATATTTCAGAGAGTAAATACTGTAACGCCCTTTCTATATCATCAGACTCGGATTTCATTTGCGGCGCCCTCCTAATTCGTGTTTATCAGTGAGAATTCTTGCATGGCAAGCAAACATTGACTTGCAGCCTGTTTTTAATCACATAATGTGTAAGTATCTTTCCAAATCAGAAGATGTGCGTGCAATGAAGCTAGCATGGTCAGAGACACGTGAAAATAGCGACACCAAATATGAACTAATGATTAAAATTGCAAATGCATTTTTAAATCATAGGGAATGCTCTGTTCAAGAAGCAGTGTATCATTTAATGCCTTAATTGTGGCTTCGAAAAACATTTCCTAAAGTAACCTTTGCAATTTACCAGAAAACCGGTTTAGAATGTGCAAAAGTAAGACAACTTGAAAAACTACCTGATGTTGATATAATTAAAACAAACATGCTTGATCGTTATTTAATCAGACCTGATACTACTTTGAAAAATGGTAAATATGCTGCTTTTGAATAAAATGTGCTATGCAGAATTTTTAGCATTTTATTATTTAGACACCACAAAATCTTAAAAATAGGTGACAACGATAACCAACCTATCATTTTGAATGATGAGTCCATGGAAATTAAACACATTCCTTCTACGTATCCATCACCGATACCTCTCATGAATTGTAAACAAAAACTTAGGTGCAGTAAGGTTCGTGCTTGTGTTGGATCATATACACCCAACCGACACACTCAGCCAGAAAAGTATGCTTATCACTTGTTTTTATAATATCATTTTCGTTTTGAATCTGATTTACTTGATGGTACTTACACGGAGAAGCTTAACCATCCAGGAATTTTTAAAATATTGTCAATGTGAACAAATAAAAGTTAGAACCATATGATGAAATTGTTGACAAAGCTTTTGCAGCCTGTAGAGCTGACATTTGCACTAATCAGGATCCATTTGCACAACAGGAAAATGAAGAAGTTGACTTCTTAGCATCAAGGGAGCAAAATGACACAGAAAATGAAACTGAACCAACTTGTTCCAACTTATCGTCTCTACCTAAAGACAGTTTTGTTGTGGCATCAGGCCAGGAGATTAATAGAGATCTGATATCTTAATGCTAAGCAACGTGATGTATGTGAAACAGTGATCACTTGGGCAAGAAAATTTTTAAAAAATCGTAACTGCATTTCACCTACTGATGTTAAACCTCTGTCTATATTTTTAACTGGTGGAAGGTGGATGTGGAACACAAAATTATTAATGTACAAAGGTGAAAATGCAGAAAAGCAAAGAGTCTGTCTTGTAGCTCCAACAGGTGTGGCTGCTGTAAACATTGGAGGTACAAGAGTACATTCATGTTTTGGAATTCATGGGAATAATTATGTCCCCTTTAGTGATAAAATGCGAAGTCATTTACGAAACAAGTTAGCAGACGTGTGTATTATCATAATTAATGAAATTTCGATGGTTTCAAACACCCTACTTGTCAATATCCACTAAAGAGTAATAGAAATATTTGGAGGACCAAGTCGGATTCCATTTGCTGGAAAAAGCATGATAGTATGCGGTGATATTTATCAACTTCCCCCGGTCATGGGAAAACGTGTTTACTCAAATGCTGGATTTCTTGTAAGTATAATTAAGTTACGGCCCTTTCAAATTAGCTGAACTTACAAAAGTCATGCTACAGAAGGGCGATGATGTTTTTTATTGATCTGTTAAACAATATAAGAACTGCAAATCTCATACCAGAGGATAAAATCAGTAAGAATGCTCACAATTATCCTGTTGATGCCCTTCAATTATTTGCAGAAAATGTGCTTGTTCTAAAACATAATGAAAATATGCTTTGTGCTACATGCTGTTGATGAAGTACCAACTAATGCACCATCTCATATTATTGATGAAGCTTTGAATAGAAGTCAAACAAATACTGGTGGTCTTGCGAGACAGTTGTTTCTTAAAATTGCTGCACTACAAATCTAGATATTGATGATGGATTAATCAACGGGTGTATAGGTACTGTTTTCACACATTGTATCATGATAATTATGTTTAAAAAATATATATGAAATTTGACAATACTCGAACTGGTGTTTTCAGAATATCAAAAGAACACTATGCAAGGTTGCACAAGTTGTACCAATTGGAAGGACTAATACTGATATTCATGTGGTAAAATGAAACCTTTCATCAACGGGTATCAAAAGAACTCAGTTTCCACTGTTGCTTTCTTGGGCTTGCACTGTCCATAAAGTTCAAGGGATAAGTTTACCCAAGGCTGTTATTACTACAGCTTGCTGTTTTGTTATCTCATAATCATTTGATTTATTCAAACAAACTCAAATCAATCCAGGCCAAATGTATGTTGCTATAAGTCGCGTCACATCTTTAGCTGGATTGTATTTAACATGTGAATTTAAACAAAAGGCAATCAAGGCAGATAAACATTTATCTGTTGAATATGAAATGACCTTTGTGAGCGTTTGAAGCAGCAGGGTTTTCATATTTTGTTAGGAGATTTTAATGTTGATTATTTCAATACAGGTTCACATCGACTTGCAGAAGTATTAAGTAACTATACTATAGTTGTGTAATAGAAACTCATATTAACGGTTCTCTTCTTGAACATGTTTATATTAATAATAATGTATTTGACCATGCAGAAATTGAAACTGTAGTAAAATGTATTTATTTTTCAGATCATGATGCTGTGAAGATCAGGCTGACCTGTAAATAAATATAACAAAGGGAAGCAAATTATGAAATGACCATGTGTAAGAAAGGAAATGAGCAATTAGCGAAGAAGATGGAATAATTTAAAAGTAACTGCAATATGTAGATAGCCACAATGGCATCAGCGGGAGGTGGGAGGGTTCCTTTTTTATTTGCATGTGCATTTTTTCATGGGAATTTTCAGACTCAAAGCGTGTTGTTTACAGTAATAAAATAAAATAATAAATTTATTAACTGATTACAAAAGAGCAAAAGAGAGTTTCTTATGCAAAACATGTACTTGTTCAATATCTTGAATTATCTGTAATTTTTGTATATATTGATATAATACGGAAATATTTTTTCATTCATATGATTTCACTTTTTTTAAATAAGTTATTGGATATACAAATACATATTGCATTTAATGAGCTTTCATTTTCAGTGTAGTTCTGAAATTTTTAACTCAAGAGATAGTATTATTGCGACTTTTTCCTTTTCTTCTAAATTAATTTAATGCACTTTTTGTTTGTTATTTCATTTATTTTATGTCTATTTTAAGAGCAGTCGTTTTGGATTATGGGTTGAAAGTAGAGTTGAATTGCAGGTTATGCCATGTAACAGAATGAAGATTCAACTGAGAAATTGATGTGGTGATATGGTATTTCCTCCAAACCCTATGCTGCTGTGTGGCGCAAGCGCAATGTTATTAATAATGAATGAACCGTGTACAGACACTATTGGATACATAAACTGTTAGTTCGGGATATATAATTTTCTTCACTTAACAAATATTCTTTGAAATCAAAGCGTCAAAGGAAAAAATCAAAGGAAACCTGGACCAGCTATTGTGGAGAATATTTGTTGTTTTTTCAACTCTACTGCATTTCTATGTGAGAATAATGTTTACTTCATTTTACATTTAAGGTGCACACATATTTTCAAAACTACCCATTCTCAATGTCTGCTATCTATCTTAAAGTTGAATCATGTACTTTCGCATTTAATTTGTGCACCTATTTATGTAATAGATGCGGCAAGGTTTTCGACTAAGACCGATGTGTGATGTTTTCAGAGTCGTAATGTCAACTTTCAGATGTTTTTGTTATTATTCCACGTACAATGTCTCTTGTTCTTCATGGTTAGTTATTGTAAATATTTTGGCAATATATGCATTTTCTTAATTAATTGAACATTTTATGTTTATTTCTTTACGAATTTTTGTATTTTGTGATATAGTGCAATGTTGTAAAATTTGTAGATGTGTCTTAGGTGGTGAAAAAACCTTCTGTTGAAAACAGCGAGGAACTGCATGCTTAACTAGATATGGTGATTAATATGATGACTAAAAGGCATGTGCATACCACAAGATGTGATAAACAATAAAATGATTTCATGTTTACGGTTTCATTTCCATAATACAATATCAAATTAGTACCATACACTGAGCAATTTTTTTCGTTTTTAGTGCACATGTGCACTTTTGGGGAGATCACATTGGCAAGAAGACGCTAACTTTACGATAACAAAAAGCACCATGACAAAATTATTTAGTCATCTTGTAAAGTTTAACACGATGCTAAACAAGCAGAATTCTTCAATATTGTATTCCTTTTATCCCTCGGAGAAGAAAAACATGGAGCCTATATCCCTGCTCGCTTTACGTACCATTAGTATTCTACAACTGTTGAATCCGGATATAACTTCGACCGGTATAATTTAAATATTATGGTATTATAAGAACACTTACAGTGCTTTCTCGTTACTTAAGACCGATAACACAGCGGTATAGTGTGGAGCCTATCACAATGTATTGCGAATGATTGTTTCACAGCCATTTGCCACACAGAAAACTAAAATAATATACATTAGTTTGCTTCCGCCTAACTGGACAGTATTGACTCCCCACTTGCGACCTATTTCACCAACCTCGAATAGCACATTCTTAAGAACATTGACTGTACGCCAATGTTGATACATACAACTACATAAACTAAACCGCAACAATGACATTTTTACGAAAACTCTATTTTCTAATCGTTAATAAAACAACTATAGTCAATAATTTGCTTTTTTATCCATTGTGCATTGTTACGTGGTTAGATATTACGACCACCTGCTTGTAAGTGTTTTGACCCGTTCTCTTTGCTCACGGGCACCTTCGCACGTATTTTTTTTCGCGCAAGTTTAAGATAGTCTTTTTTATTATTGTTTTTTTACCGCTTTGGGCTACCTAAACTAATGACCTTCGCTTTGTCCAAAAAGTAACGCGTTGGTTTGTTCTATCCTGTATCTCACACACTGCATGAAACATTTTGCAAGTTCAAGAATGTGAACACCTATTTATTTGAAATGACGGAACAACATTGAAGAAGCTCTGTACAAAACAGTCTTCAATATGCACATTTGAACGTCATGTTTTGAGACTACCTCTGCTATTCGCTACGGTCTATCAACTTTTTTCTGGCACTATCCCAATTTTTAAGTGATAACCAGACCTCTACATTAGCATAACATGAATCGTCGAGCCGGGAGAACACTAACCCCCAAATTCTAATTTTTTCGTCTTGGTCTACACGAAGAGATCCCGCAATATTAATAAACCGTAGCGAAAACTCATGTTCTATAATGAGTAGGCTAGGTTAATAACTTTAGGGAAACCCTACACAAACCGCGCTTCTATTTAACACTGGGTGATGCAGCAATGAGAATAACGCGTCAACAGGAAAGCTGCGTTTATTACACTTTTAATCCGCATGCTCGAACTACTCAGCTTGCTGAGAATTTCTGTACGAAATTCGAAAGACGTAGTAGACTAAGAGGAACGCCGTGAAATTCGGGTCTTGGACGATAGTTTGATACGGAACACGTCTTTCCCGAGTTTATTTTGAGATTTTTTTCTCTCAAATTTTGACACAAAACCGTTTGCATATTCTTATATGTTGGTTGATGCTGAAAATTTCATAATTATACATCAAGTAAATAACCTGTTAAACCTGTTTATTTATATTTATACTAATAAATTTTTCATGAAATTGAGTCTTATTAGTATAAACGAAGAAATAAAGAGGCTTTCACCATAAAAGTAACCTCTTCAAAACAGGTGTTCCTGTCGCTGTTTGAAGTTCACATTTTTTTCATAGTCTAAAATCATGTGTCCGAATACAACTAATGAATTTGTTTGAAGTATTTGTCATACTTGAAAAATCATGTAACTCGAAAAAGGTGTAACCCATTCTCTGCGTTCTCATGGTCTTTTCAATTTTTGTAGTTAAGCGTAAACGCTCAGCTGGGACCTGCGAACAATAACAACGAGCTGCATGCAGACGAAGACTTGCTGTCGCTGACTGCGAGTACCAGCTATTCAAATCGACGCAAGAATAACGGTTGCGAGTCTCCTTAGGGATGAAAGGCTTCGTTCTTCGACCTAGCGTATTCGCACAAGAGTCAAAATGGCAATTTGGTTCACGGTAACAGTACCCTGTACCCTATATTACTCCGTAATATACGGATATTAAAAGAATACGAAACATCTGGGGGTACTCTAAACGAACAATGGATATATGAACAATTGTGACTCAGCCGCGTGACCACAAGGGAATTACCACTTAAGGGGGATTTTCACGAAGCGAATTGAACGGCGAATTCGCTTTTTAATTTTCACGACAAAATAAATTAGGCACCAAATTCATTGTTTACATTAGTTAACGGCGTTCTGATTGGTCAAAAACTAGCCGCGAAAAAGGAGGAACTGTTTCTACTTTTCAGTGAAGCGAATATTTCGATGCAAAATCAAAGCAAACAAAACTGCGCATGCTCAGATACAATTTGCTGTTCAATTTGCTTCGTGAAAACCCCCCTTTACGCTCAATTTACTCCTGAAAAAAGTAAAGTTTTGTAACTTATCACAGTTGCTTTCTGGCTGGTTAAAGACTTAACAGGGATAAATGAGAAGGTAGTCACTCATCTAGCAAAAAATCAAAACCGGTAGGCCTTTTGCATCTTGCCACTGACTGGTTATTTCTTTCAGATTTAAATGGTGAACTCATTTTTCCTGGTCATATTGCCATAACATCGCTTAGACCAGATCTTGTCCTGTATTCCAACAACAGCAAACGTGTTATTTTAATTGAACTTACATGCCCTTGTGAGGAAAGCATGGAAACCTGCCACTCCAAAAAGCTCTCTAAATACATCCCTTTGATAAATATCATCGAGCATAATGGATGGCACGTAAATCTGTTCGCGATCGAAGTGGGTGCACGTGGATATTGCTCTCGGTCAGTTGCAATTTGTTTAAAAAGATTGGCTTTCCAAGCCGTCCGGAAATTAGGCGACATTTGTATGAAAGCATCCTTCTGCATTTGGCTAGCCAGGAACTCAATTACGTGGAACCAAGGCAGCTGCAATCTTGTGCCAGGCTCAACATCTGTGCCTACCCCTCTATTGCCAAAGGTTACAAGCCCGCAGCAACAACAACAGCATCAACAGCGAAGGCCAACTGTGGATAAAAGTCACTCACACCCGGACCCAGAACCGCCTACCAACAGCACTCCAGCAAAACCAACTCATGCTAGTCTGATTAATAAAGGGAATACATGCTATGCTAATTCTATCCTGCAAGCATTATCTGTAACTCCTGCACTTTGGTCACAAAGTGCATCGGAGTCCTCTTTTGTTTCCCCCCTGGCCAAGTCCGTCTTGCTGACTATGTCTCTGTTGTCTAAATCCACCTCAGTTGTAGACCCTTCCGCCTTTCTCCGAGCGTTACAACGTAAGATGTCTAATGCTTGGAACAACCCATTCAATATTAACACACAGCAAGATGTTCCTGAGATTCTACCTCATGTATTAAACGAGTTGACAGGGCCATCAGTTATCGCTAACAATATTATTACCAACAAAGCAACTACAACAATATCTTGTAATTCATGGCTCTTGTCTTCCAGTAGGGAGGAAAGTATGTCCATTCTGCCACTCCCTGTTTCAAACAACATAACAGGCTCCATTAAAGCTTTTTTGCAACCAGAATATATGTCTGGAAATGACAGATGGATGTGCCCACAGTGCTCTTCCCTTCAAGACAGTACCCGGGAAACTGTCTTCACCCAGTGTGGAGATATACTGATCATCCAACTGAAAAGGTTTAACTGTATCCAAGGAAGATCTGTGAAAAATAATAAATTTGTTTCTTGCCTCGCCCAAGGTCACGACACCCTAAAAGTTTATTCCCATCCTGCGGAGGATATATCATTCACAAACCAGTATAAATTAACCGCCACTATTAATCATTCAGGCACACGGGCGGCTGGTCACTACTGGGCTTTCATAAGAGATCAGGGTGTTGATACATGGATAAAATGTGATGATAGGGCAGTGATTAGTGTCAAGCCATCTGATCTAGATAACTCCACAGTGTTTGTGTTATTTTTGTCAAAATTTAAATAGTGTGAATTCGCACTAAAACGGGAGTACATTATATCAAAAGGGGGAGGGATCTCTTTTTCCTAGCGGTTTGAAATTACCCCTGCTGTGTGTTTTACATACAGTTTACCGTTATTCACGAGTTCGCTCACTCGCCGCTTTCCTAGAAAGCAATTATAAGAAGCTTAGCAAGGGGGCTTGGCAATTGCCTTGTCTTTGGGTTTAACGACCCCACTTATAACCCCAGTTCTGTAGGGAAGCTAAGTTGGCTCACTTAGTCTACAGGGTTAACGATCCTGCTATACCTGATGTTACGAAGAAGCTATATAAGGGGTTTTCATTTCTATCTTTCTTGTTTCCGTGACTTTACATCCACGTTCATTACTCCACTGTCTTCAGGCTGGTCCTGACTTACGGCTGGTCCGAAGCAAATGGCTGGTCCAAAGCGACAACTACCCGTGTAAGGCTGAGTGTTGGGATCCCGTAACACATGTGGAAAGCTACTGCCAGGTTCACAAGTCCTGGCGCTCGGGCGGTTGTCTACTCATATTTATAATTTAATATTTATTTATTTATTTTTATAGTAAATTCTTTGTTGTATTGTTGTCGTTATGTCTGTCTTCTGTTTTCATGTTGTCAGTTTTTGTGTACCGACCGTTAGTTGTACGTATTGTATTGTGTAGAGAGGGTTGTTTGGTTCAATTACCTTGAATCTACAGATTATCCTTGCAAAAAGGGAGATCTTGCATTGCGTTTTGATCTTTAGAGGGTGTAACCTCAAAATCAAAGACAATATGGGTTTATGAACAAAGTAGATGAGATAAAAAAAACTTTACAATTACACTATTCAGCAAAAGTGTCAACTTTATGATATATGACAGCATAGTGATAATAAATGAACTGAAAACAAAATAGCACTGTCACCCAGTGACATAGTTTGATAATATTTTGGATGCGTGGTTAAAAATCCAAAACCAATGATCTACAAATACTGTCGTAATTGTGGTGTGTACATAGTTATTTCTTCACCATCATTCAAAACCAATGTAACCACAACCTGAGAAAAAAGTGATGACAACTTTGAAGAAGCTCGGCATTTGAACAGCTGGAAAAATCATTTCCAAGCTTGCTATCTTCTTGAACCACACTGTGACATCGAAGGCACTTGAAGGATTTTTGGCTGACAGAAACGCTGGAAACAGGGAAGCTCATCTTTGTGCTCAAAGCAAAAGGAGGTGAAAGCCTTTCTATTTTGGAAGAAGATGGTATTATGTTTGTCTGGGTCGGTGAAGAGAGAATCAATTCTTGGAACTTTCGGACAACAGTATTCTGGATTTCATAAACACTACTTTGCTTCAACTTAACAATTTTGTCATTCCCAATCGAGAACAGAATAACTCCGGAGTTATCATTCCCAAAAATATCCATTTTTTTAGATGAGCCATGTATTGCCGAAACATTGTGGAAACTGCAGCATTATGCATCTACGTATCCGAAAACTGTGACAATTCGCCGATCATAACCTTTTTCTTTAATATTTTTTATCTTTGCAACACCGGCAACATCATGTTTCATTTCCTTGTGAGTCGAGCCAACCGAGCTGACTGTTTCAAATTGAGTGTAACGGTTCACCTCTATATCTTGCAAATTTTTGTCTTTTAAATTTGCTTTTCGTTTCACACTGGTCAATTCCACTGCTTTTTTTTTGCGATGCAGAAGTTTTAAATTTCTCACGCAAATCCATGCGAAAAGATACACCTTTGTGAGTGACTCCTTCTGTTTGTGCTGTAAAGTTGTAATACTCAGTTTTTCCAAACTTTGCTATTTTAACTGGACTCAACTCATGGATGTGACACGTTATATCTATAAAGAAGTTAAGTGAAATGGGTAATGAAATAGGAAGGTTCAATATTCAATGAACCTAAATTGTTTCTATTTGTCAATGTTTTTTAGATACTTAGTTAGGAGAAAGTGCCACAAGTCCCTGTTTTATATATTCGTCCATTTCGCTGCCAAGTCACGAAGAACTTTACACAAGAAATTGACCTATTCCAATTGCCACGGCTCAACGTTATCAAGCTAGGTAGGTTGAACTAATAACGTAAATTCGTCGTTTACCGTGGCAACATGAATATGGATTTGGGACTTTATGGATCTGCTATGTAAACGTTGGACTTTATACTTTAAAGAAAGAAATTCTTGATCACCTTATGGCCGAATGAGCTTTCGTGGTCGGTTTTTTTTTGGTTTTTTTTAGAATTTTATGGATGAAAAAGCAGAATAAATTGTAAAATCAGTGAAGATATCACAAGTTCTTATCCAGGGTCGAGGCTTGAAGTCCAATCTTCACCCAATGGCATATAATTTCTAGCCATTATATTCGACTCAGTCACTGCTAAGCAATAGACTTGCATTTCAACGATTTATATTTCTTTTTCAAACAATGTACTAAAACAACCATATTATATTAAAAAGAAACATCTCTAAGTATTTATACGGTGTATATACGGACTTTTATAAGCTTATGCTCCAAAGAATACTCACTGTTATTGTCTCTTTCTTTTTCTGTGGAGGGGTCCTTACTCTTTTTTTTCTCTGGTGTGGAGTCTAAAAAAAGGTGAGTTGGTGAGCTTTATTTGTATTGCTTAGGCGCATAAATAGACTTCTACTAGCTGAGCTAGCAAGATCTTTGTGAAGTAGCTACATACACACGAACCTTCAAATTTGGATACTTTCCTTGTACGGAGAGGAGGAGAGATTGAATAATTAAAAGACGGATTAAAACAGTTACTCAACAAAAATGTAGTTAATAAAAACACGTGTTTTCTTTTTTCAAGGAACCTTTCATAAAAAAATAAAATACTTTAAACACTGACAGAGGGGGCTCTGGATAGGTTTTTTGGCAGATCATCGACAACACCATATAGCTTTTCAACGTTGATTTTTAATTTTAAAAGAACAAAAAACAGCGCGTCTCTTACTTGATTTACTACTCTGTTTACGTGTTGCATGCATTTTCTTTGAATTCATGTTGGAAAAGAGCGGATAGAACTAGTTTCAAGAATTTTATGGTCCAGTGTCACAGTAAGTCTCTCTTTTGTCGCTTGAAAATACCCTCTTCGTTTTGTCTTTCAATTTGCATGTACGATATACAAATTTATTCTCGACGAGGATTTGAATTTGAAAATCACACTTTGTATATACTGCAATATTGTTCTGCACATTTTTGTCTATCGAATGAATTTATAAATGAACTTTCCCATGCTCCCCTTGTTTTACTTAGTCACCAGGCTATGTACCAATAGTCCCGTTTTCCCAAACAATCGGCACCGGGTTTCGCCTGGAAGGTCTATTTATTCACTTTCGTTGAAATTTCTCGCCTCAAATGTGTATTCGAAAAAAATTCAAAGCTTGCTAAGTTCCCATTATATCAGAAAACAACAGTTATCAACTGTTCACCTAAGAGTGCCGAATAGAAATAGGAATTATCAGATTCCGAAATTTTTCAGCCTGCAAGGGCTTTTCATTTACACATTTTAATTACCGTCTTAAAAGCTTATACAAAAATATGAAACAGCAATAGTTTGGAAAACATCAAATTTAAATCTAGAAAGATCAGTCATTTCTGCTGCATACCATCCACACAAAAATTTTACTTCGTTGAAAACCTTTAATATTTCAATCAAAAGTGTCAAAAAACATCAAATTTATATCTGGAAAATCAATTATTTGATTGCATACAAAATTATACACCAGATGTAAAAATTAACAGGTTAAGAACGAGAATTTTTTTTCTTAGTATGATAATCTGTAGTGACCTTTACCAACCATTTTAAACGTAAATGTCAAAAAAGAATAATTTTGGAAACATAGTGTATATATATACGGTCCGTCTTCGCAAAAGTTTACACAAAATGTTAAACGAATCAGTTTTTGAGGAGCACATCAAAATCAACAAAAATCAGTTCATTTAGCATGTTCTATATAATGCCATTGCCCATAAATCTTCCACAAAAAGTTTATGTAACACATCAAAATATAAAAAAATCAGGCATTATAAAAAATATAAAAAAGAAAAACGGTTTAGTCAGAACAATTAGTAATTTTTTCATCATTGTTATACCATAGTTATAAAATTCTTAACAAAAACGTAGATCTTTCTTCCATCAATTCCATAAAAATTTGTTATTTCAGTATATTGCATGTGGTGTTTTTTCCCACAAAAGTTTACACAAAATTTTAAAAAGCAGCAGTTTGCAACACAAACAAAAACACACACAACCTCTCGTTCTCTCATAAAGTACAATAAAGTCAAAAACCCATGCAAATTTCCAATCTAATGTCTACAACTGTTAAAATAACCTGACATTTTACATGTAGGCTGACAAAAGTTAAACAGCATGTCAGAAACAAAACCATAAAAAAAAACTTAACACACACGCTTTAAATTCGGTAAAAAACATTATTCCACTTGTGATTTTGCATGTGGTCCCTTTGTTAAGTTACAGGAAATGCGAAAAAAAAAAATAAAAATACATCTGCAAAAGTTCAAGTCTTTAAAGATTTTGTACGTAGCTGGCTAGCTAGCTAGCTCGTTACATCATAACTATATTAAAAAAGAGGAATAACAATATAATTCATAGGTTAGAGCTAGCCATGGGATGAGAAGCAGGCATTGGAGGCTAACATTAGCTAGCTAACAGTAGCTAAGGCCCCCACTTAAATATACTTAAACTGGGAACACTATAGCTAAAACTAAAGCTAGCTATTTATGCTTAGTAAAACACATATAAAGAGAACAATAGTTATGCAAAAGTAATCACATTACAGAGAGCAGGAAGTTCAACAAGCCCAAAGTTTTTTCGTTTGTAAGTCATCTAACAGCAGCTTTATGTAACATTTTGAATTTTGGGGCAAACACATTAGTTACGCGCTAGGGGATGCATAAATTATTTAATAAAAGGTAAACAAATATGGTGGCTAGGTTTTTTTTTAAAAGGCGGTAAAATTTAAAACTTAAAGAACATGAGGCTTTTCTTGGAAAATTCAAGTCTGCTTGCTCCAGTGACATAAAAACTAAACGTCTGAAAACAATAAATTCCCTACTATTTGTGAATCCACTTCAAACTCTAACCTTTAATATCAACTTCTAACTTTACTACTTTACTTCTAGCTCCAGCAACCACTTCTTACTTCAGTTCTTGGATTTTTCTTTCTCTGAATTGCTTTTTGCACCTTTTTCAAGACGAAGGGACCGTTCTTTTGTTGTTGCTTTTTCGGCGTCGAGGGACACCATTTTTCGAAAGAAAGCCGTAAAATTTGTTTCAGCAATTCAAGCTGCTCCATTGTGATCACGTGATGTAAACAAAGTAAACCCGCTATCAAAATGGATGCAACTTTTTCGGAGACTTCAAAGGAAATCTTGGCAACATGAAAGGAAAATAAAGACATCCACTTTGCCTGTCACAGACAGACGGACACACACTCTCCGTATTACTCTCTGAGAATTTTCTGCGTGTTAAGAACGAACGTAACAGGTGACGTATGTAATGTACTCTAGCAATACAATTACTCTTTTGTTTTTTCTTATTTCGCAATTCCTTCTTTTTTTTTTCTTCTTTAAATATAAAAAGCGCGCATTTTTTATTATAAGACTCACCAGCAAAAAGATAACTAACGTGTTGTCGTAAAAATGACAGAAAAAGAAATATTTTATTCTTTTTGGTGGTTAAATAAGCAATGGTCTGTGAAATATATTTAATATCAGTAAAATTGTGAGTTTGTTTTAACAAGGAAACAAAGATAACATCATACAAACATAACATAAAAATGCTATGTTAGGCTTGGTTCTCACCTCGAAAATAAAGAGCACTAAATAGCGATAAAAATTGAGCACTAACGAGCACTCGAAAATAAGCGTCTGTTTTAAAGTGATTCACACTATAAGAAAACAATTCAAACTCTATTTCGTTATTTCGAAATCTGGTTCGGTACAAAATATTTCTGCGCGAATGTCGGCACCTATGGTCTCAAAAGAAAAGAATGAAACGAGCACTAGAATTTTCGTGCTGTTATCAAATTTTTTTGATAACAGCACTAAGCCTTAGTGCTCTTAAAACAGCACTAATGAGCGACAATGACCATTAAGGAGCGTTGAAAATGATCCTCACTTATTAAAAAACACGTGATATCGCCCGTTAGTGTTCTTTAGTGCTAGGTGAGAACCAAGCTTCTGTTATTTCAACCCCTTTGAACCCCTTAACCAAAGGTTTCGCATTCAAATAATATTTCCCTTTTAGAAGCACTATTTTAAACATGTTGTAACTAAAATGTTCTCGTAATTGTTTTCAAATATGATTGTTATTTATATTTATATAAAGTCGTCCATGCATCTGCCAAAAGATATCTAGACCTGTATTACTGGGTACATTAATTCATGCCCAAGCAAGTAAAAAAGAAACAGTAGAATTAAATAAGAACAGTTGCAGTAACGTTTAAACTGTGGCAAAAAAACCCGGTTAAATTTGATTGTGAGAAATATGATTAAATGTGTTAACATTTTTTGAACGTTTCATGCTAGCATGTTAATAAGATTATCTTCATGAACGCCACTAATGATAGTTATCTGTAGGCAATCATAAAACGGAGTTAAAAAGGACGGGTCAATTAAAAAACACTTATTGGGTACGTCGCTATGACTAACACTTCATCGCAGCTTTTTTTGCGATCGGAGGAGGTAAACATCACACTTTTATAAGAGTTTATTAATGAGAAAACACGTTTTTTCGTGATAACTTTTCTTGCCGCGTTTTGTTTTTAATGAAAAGTACACATCATTGTATCTTATTATTATTAACGTTTCCTGAAAATTTGAAATAAATTGATACGACGGAAGTTAAAAAACTGGAGAAATCGCGCTTTCGTCTCTAACAAACTCTCATAAAAACACGATTTTTACCTCCTTTTTTTCGATATTGTAAAACGATGGAGAGCCGTAGGGACGCATGTACAATTGAATTATCGTAAAGGTGTATTAAATAAGATCTTTGGATTGTACGTACATAGAAACGTAATTAAGTTGAAGCTATCAACTATCTATCTGTCAGAAATATTTGATAAAAGGGAGACAAACATACGATGATATAACGTAGAAAGAGAGCTGAATGGAAATGTATTAGACAATTGTATACATTTTTAATTCGTTCTTTTGTGGATGAAGCAAAGGTTAGTAATCGAAGTAAAAAACTGATTAAACGTTTATCCAGAGAACGCTAGCTAGCCAAAGAAAAGCAGGTGTGTTGTTTAAAGTATCTGGTACAAAAATGAATTTAGGTCTATAACGATTTTTTAGCTGTTTTAACTTTTTAAGCACCTTTTTTAAAAAACTGTACTCTGCAAAATGGGTCAGATGTTAAAAACATCCTTCGAATGTCCGACCTCGATATATTTGTTCCAAATATAAAAAAAAATTGCCGATAGCTATAACAACTTATATATAGCTTTATTTTATTAAAGCAAAAAGCCTTGGTAAAAGCATTGATAATAGTATATGAAGAATATTGAGGTTAGTATTTGTCAATAAAATTAAGAACATCGAGGCTAAAACGAAATAAACACTAGAAAACGCGAGAAAACTTTATACAAACTGTAAAATAAGTTTTTTCCGTTGTCATTGCTTTTCACGGTACAAAGTGGATGACCCAGTCAGTGTTTACATTTCGTTACGATTGTTTAAAAAAATTCTATCTTTTAATTCGAAAACGCTGCATTGTTATTATGCATGGCACGTTTGCGCTGTTTTCTTGATATATAATATCAAACTAACTGATTTTCTTGATTATAAGTTTGGGTCTGTAGGGAAATCTGTACTTTTAATATTTTGGATTGAAATATTGCGGTAGATATACAATATACCGAAATGATTTAAGTTTTTATATTTCTCCTTTTAACATGTTGTCAACTATTGATTTTATTTATTTTGAGAAAAAAATTGGTGCTCTGCTTCAGCATTGAAAGAGTTTTGTTTATATTTTTTAGGGTTATGATTGGCTAATTTTAAACAAGAGCATTTTTACAATCGCACAAGTAGGATCTGTTTCTACTTTTTTTTGCGAGCTATCGCTGTACAATAACCCAATCACCGATTTAAATAACAACTGCGCATGCCCATATAGATTTTTTGTCTTAAAAATATGCGCAAGCGTGAAAAAAGTGTTAATGGGAATCCACATTTAGTCACCTTCGATATTATTGGAAATTTTGCATTTTTATTTTATTTTCATTTTTTTTTTTTTTTGTAGCACCTGCTTATAGTTTTAAACGTTTTGTTTCAGCGCGTAGTACAAGCAAGACACACGCAATACGGTATAAAATGGACGGATAAACAACTGGTCTCTATAATAATAGTCGTACTCCGTCTGTATGTTTGTGCGCAGGAAAAGCAGTGGTGTTAAGGAAACACAGAATGTCATAAATAAAGGACGGGCGAACACGTGGATTTTTCCACGCGGCACCGACTAACACTCATCTGTCACGCACAATTGTAGCGGCGGCCTTTTTATCTTGCTATATCCTTAAAAGACTGGGGGTTTGAAATATTTCATTTTGGTATAGTAATCTGTTTATTTTTATTCATTAATAAAAAAACAATTAATATTTTTTAGAATACACATATTTTTTATTAAAAACAAAACAAAAACAATTTAAACATCGTTAAAGAGCACTAACGCCATTTTAATTACAAAACACGATTTACGTACGCTTTAAATTTCCAGCAATGACGTTGTGCATTTATTCGTGCATTCATTTTAATATTTGTAGGTCGTTTTATGAACTTTTAGCTTTCTTAAAACTTTTTGCTCTGCATTTTACACGTTTTGTATGTTGAAATAAATATTGTCACGTGTTCTAGCTATGTATAAATCTTAAAAAAAATGAGTTTTTAAGATGTTGGCTACAAACGTAGATTTTGAGGGAACATGGCTAAGTCCTAACCAAAAGTACAAAAACAATTAATTTATTTACAAAAACTTTATTAAAAACTTTAAGGAAAAAGTAATCTGGAAATACAAAAAACAAACGTTTGTAAGGAGTAAGTCCTATTTAACAAAAAAGTTCTTAAAATCTTACACAAAATGTCAAATGTCAAATCACATAAAATAAAATAACACATAAAGAACAACGGCTTGCAAGGCGTAAAATCTAGTTGGCAGAAAGTTACAACATTGCCAGTCACAACACCGTAAGCACAGATCTATGAAAATAAGTTCTTTGTGCATTTTAAACTTTGATTTTTTTCCAACAACAATATCGAAAGCTATAATTTGAACATTGAAATAAAATTTTAAAAAAAATATTTATTCGGTTGCATACTATCCTCTCCCGCAGAAATCTGCACAAAATGTATAAATTAACCGTTTCACAAAACATTTTTTTTTTTGCCTAATGCTCCTCAATGTCCTTTACCAAACATTTTAAACTGAAGTTCAAAAAAGGATTAAGCAAAGAGTAAATTTCAAATCAACAAAAGTCATACTAAATGTAGAACAAAAGGTTTCTGAGGAGCAAATTAAAATATGAACAAAAATCAGTTCAATGGACATGTTCTACATTGTCTTCACCCATAAAATCTTCCACAAAATCAAATTCAACTACAGAAAAAGCAGTCATTTCAGTGCATACAAAAAAATACAATTCGAAAAGTGTAGAATATCAAATTATTTCTTCTATTATATCTACTTGCATCACGAAAGTTAAACATAAAATGTCAAAAAAAGAACAGTTTCAATTCGAACATTCAGTAATTTTTTACCATCACCAAACACTTATTCGCACAAAAATTTTGTGAAATTCTTAGAAAATTAAAACGTGTAACTGTGGAATTTTCTTCCAGCAAAACATCACAAACAGTTGGTTTAAAGTTTAAAAAAATTTATAACACGAAATTTAAAACAAATCAACTTACACAACAGCTCACTGTGGACCCTGATTGTTTAAAAATTTGTTCTTTCAGTTCGAAACACGAACAATATAAACGGACAACCATACTATCATTTTCTGAGAATTTTTAACCACAAATGTCAAAACCCACATAAATTTCCTCCAAAATGCCAACAACCTTTGTAAAAATATCAACCATCACCCTTTTAAAAGTATATAACCTGATAATTTGCATGCTGGTTCACAAAAGTTTAACAGGATCTCACCAACAAAACAATAAAACTAACTTCAATTAATGCCCAGCCTTTATGTTTTCTACAAAATCGTCATTTTAAAGTAAAGTTTACAGGAAACGCGAGAAAAATTATTCCTCTTACTATCCTAAAAGTTCAATACGTCTTTAAAAGAATTCGTGTGAAACAAACTCGTCTAAACGTGTGTTTATACTCAGACCAGCTAATAAATTGTCTATTTTTCAACAACTGATGTAACTACTTAACCACAAGTTTAAAATTTTGTTGGTCTGCTATGTATAGTTAGCAGACACATCACACATGTGGGAAATTTAGCCACACACGTCACATGTAAACTAGCTAGAAAAATGTAACATTTCGATACAAAAATCGGGTCTGGAAACACCACAAGAATTGTTTTTATTTGTTTGGGAAAATAACGTCCTTGTTAGAAATTGTATTATTTGCTAACTATTTTTTGGTTTACGTCAAAGCAATAAACGAGTGTGTCGATGTTGGTAATATGTCGTTCAAAAGCCACATAATCGTCATGTCCATGAATAAGAGGAGACGCAATTAACGCATGTACAAAGAAGATCTAGAGGGTGATTGAGGCCGATATTTCATCTGCGAAGCATAAGGGTTTGTAAACAGAATATCTAAATGTATTCATTCCTTCCAAAAGTGCGCATGGTTTTTTCTTTTTGCTGCGAGTTTCTTCAATTAGTTTTATGGTTAATTTCGTATTTGTTGTGAAGGTATGATTAGATTGTTGAAAATATTTACCGTAAGGTGATATTGTATACTCTGCTATGTTTTGGCATTTACTTGCAACATTTTATTGTCGGCTCAAACATGGTTGACTATTTCTAACTCTTTAAACCCGTATATTTTTTATTAATTTGAAATCATGTTTAATTTTACTATCTCCTTCGTGTATTTAAAGTTTCCTTATCTTTATTTGGCTAGCATAGGTGGTTTCTTAAAAATTTCTTTTAAGTAACAATGAATTAGCAAGGTGTTTTATTTTTTTTAATAATTCTATAATAATTCTAAACATTTACCTTTGTTGGTTCATATGTTGCTGCAAACTTTTTTCGTTTAGATACTGTCTTTGATTTATTTTTTGGAGTTTTTTTTTCAGGAACTTAAGGCGTGATTTATTTGGTGTTTAACATAAAAAATATTAAAGTTCCTGTAGGTAGGCTTTTTCAACATCTACTCTATTATAATAGTAAGTCTTTCTTTGTGGAACTCTCATAATATTGGTAGCTACTACCATAATTTGTAAAATATTTGAAGGAATGTTTTTAAAATTTTATAGAACTTTACCCCTCTAAACAAGACTTTTATTTATTTACTATATTTCGCGAGTTGGAATAGAAACTTAAAATTCTACTCGTGCTTGTTAAAAAAATAAATGTAATGCCGAATCGATGTATTTAAATTCATTAATGTTCCATTCGTTAGCGAAGTAAAAGTTCACATAAACATGTTAACGAATTATTCCTTCACATGTTTTACATGCGGCGTCATCTGCAGCACGCATTATTAGAAAGCAAAAAGATTGGTTCTTGTGTCATGTGTTTAATTTCATTTTTTTTTCTTTCTTTCTTTCTTAAATTATTTTTCTTTTATGTTATATTTTGCAAAATAGTTTTACGACTAAAGCGATACAAAACCGTTCAAGTAAGATAACCGTCTTGATTATGAGTAATTACTTTTTTATAATGAGTTTATTTTTAATTGCTTTTTAATTTATTTTTTTTAATGACTCACTGCACATAATTTTCTAACCACTATCAGTTTGACTCTCGTGTAACTAACATCAGGAATCAGTAGTTGGTTTTGTAACCCCTTTAAAACTAAAACAAAAGTGTCTTTGTTTCTTTAAAACAGGCATGTTAACAGGAAGAGAAATTAGGTTTTAAAGATTATCATTGGTGAAAGAACAATTTGGCCTCATATTAAAGATCTCTGAAAGAAGATTTATTATTAACATCATTAAAATGCAAATTTCTAGACAGCTTTTTAGTAACTTTCATATGAAATGAACTGTATTTTTCAGAGAGCTAAGCTTAAGCTGTTAAAACTTATAGTTGAATTTGTGTTTCAGAAAAATTTGTATTTTATTTTGGCGGAGTAAATTGTATATGACAAAAAATATCAAAAAACATTTGATATCTAATGTTTGTAGCACATTTTCATTTTTTGCAGTGAGAGCCAGAAGAATATAGGCATAAGCGTAACCATAATCACTTACTTTTTATGAACCGTCCAATATTGGTAATAAATCGCTAAATCCTGTTTGTAGGAACAAACACGCGTAAATTGATCGCTAAATGACACTTGTAATGAGATTAGGTAAACAAAACTCGTAAATTTTTTGAATATATTCCTGACTAATGTAGCAAGCATATTTATTTTACCACCAGGAAATGGGAATAGTTAAGGTGCGAAAGGTTGCGCGTGGCCTTCTTGTTATGGAGTTCGCTTCATAATCACAAGGTCTGTGGTTCGGTCCACAGCGCGGGCATGTTAAGCAAGTGCATTTACCACAGCAACCCATGCCATGTGAGGGCAATTGGATAGGTTTTGCCGGTTTATACTTAAGGTATGCATTTCTAACACAGGACCCACATTAATAACAGTGTTTCCAACAATAAAGTCGCTATATTCTGTATAAATATTCGGAATAACAATAATAATACTTTCCGAGCTGTTTGATTGATTAATTCTAATAATCTTTGCTCACGTGGTCATTATCGAAAAATCCTTTGTTTTGGCGCAAATGGTCCCCCTCACTCAAACACTGACACTGCACATTAGGCTGACTACGCTATTTCTATACGTCCTTTATACTTTTTTGGAGTAATAACATATCAAACCCCCCAAAAAAAATTTTCCATAGTTATTTCACCAGTGGCAACTTAAATCAATAAGAACTCTAACGCAAATGAAGACCGCATACTTTAGCACGTATTCCATGATTGTCACTATCAGGTGTGGTTAAATTTTACAATCGTTTAATCATAATTGTACCTATTACTACTAGGACGATTAACTTGAAAACGGATCTTATTCAAGAATTTTTTGTAATCTGTTCGTAACGGAAAGTAGTTGTAAATGTCACAAAAACAGTATTTATTTATTTCTCTGTAAAAAGTGTAAAATAAAAAAAAATTATTCATAAGCAGGTGTGTTCTTTCTAAACCTAGATGTTTAGAATCGTCTCATGGGTATATCAAGACAAAAAATTCTAGAGAATGTTTATTGTTCTGGGACCTGAAAGCCAATTTTGAAACTCAAGATCAATGAATTATAAAATGTTGTGTGCATGCATAACAACTTCCATTTAATGTTTATGGGAATTAAAGTGAAATGATAGTTTTTTGTGACCGCCTTTTTTTATAATTTGTGCTATGGACGTCTATTTTGTATTTGTTCACATTTTTATGGTAGCATTTTAATAATTTTTACTTAGTGGGTACCTTATTTTGTCAGCATTAACTACGAAGTGAACTCTATGTTAGCTTCACCAGAGGTACGGATATGGGAATAATAAGGAATCATCAATATTTTGGTGCTGTCGTTGCAGAATTGCGATCTATTTAACTTAAGTAAAACTTAAGCTTTAGTACTATGTTATTAAAATATTTTTATCTTTTTCATTATTTATTGTTTATTATTAGTTTGTATATGTAATCGCACCTTAAAATTACGAGTTCGATTATTTCCAATTGCACGAGTAAACGTTCGATTACGAGCTAATCAAACAATGAACTATTTTTGTACGAGTAGCACAGGATGTCAATTTCGATGTTTTGATTTTTTTATTACCCGATTTATAATTAGTTCGATTCGTTGTGAAGATATCTTTTTTTGACTTATCATAAAACGCAAGAAAATAAATATTTATGGGTATGAATCCAAAAGCAACAGTAATTATTTTAAACGACAAGTAAAAGCTTTAGAAAAAATATTTTTTTCTATATCGAATGTTTTTATTCTCTTGTTCAGATTTAATGAGCCTTATTGTTTTATAACCTTTTTATTACCTTGCTGTTTTTTTATTATAGTTCGATAGTAATTATAACATTATATATATTTTTTAAATTATCAGCGCTCCTTAAAGAGTGCAGTTAAGATTAAGAAATAATTGCACTGCGCAGATGCAATTACGATATAATTTGCACTGTAGAAGAAGCCAAACAAGAAAAACAAGTCATCATGTGAGATTATACCTGTTATTAATTATATTTTGTAAAATTACCAACTTGTGCAGAATTATGATGCTCTAACCTTTCACTTTTTAATAGAATGAGTGAGAATGAATGAATGAATGAATAAATGAAGCAGTGATGTTACAAACACGACACATTGGAATAATTTCTTGAATAACTTAGTGCATGTGAGAACGTCAATTAAATTGTTTAAATAGTTTTCTGCTACCTTATTTATTAACTTTGCGCAAATAGTTTATTGTCTAAAAGAGCCTGTATACATACAACTATCAGTTTAATTGTTTGGCTGTAATTGAAACTAGTAATACAACTTTTTCTGTGAGTAAATAACGGATTAATCGCACGGGACGTTAAAATTCATGTTGACAGGGGACGCTTATTTCGTAGGGGCGCTTATTTATATATTATTAGGGAAGAAAATTATCCAAACTTTATACTCATAATTTTTATGAATAAAAAATAGAAATACAAACAAAAAGAAAAGAAATATAACAGTAATAATGTATCTTTTATGAAATTTCAATAATGTAATCTTCATCTTCATTAGCAATACTCATAGTAAATATCGTTGTTCTTTGAATTAGCGCCCCTTTTCTCAAAAAAACGAAGAAGGGGCGCTTATTTAGGAAGAGACTTTTATTAACAATTTTTTTCCTCGCTCATTGGCCACGGGGTGGTTAGTCTGGCAATTACGGTAATGCGTCATGTCGAAAAGATTTTGATAGCAGGTGTAAATAAATAAAATGGTTTCGCAAGACAGATTTTTGTTATGGGAGAAAAAACGGAATTCAACGTACATTGTGTTTTTGGTTTTGTACTTCTTAATGGGCTTAGAACTTGGATGTGTTAATGCAACGCTATGGATTTATGTATCAACTGTTGTAAAACCCAACAATCCTGAATTATTTTACGGGTTAATTGTTGGATGCTTTTTCGCACCGCCCATATTATTCTCACCCGTTTTGTCGCGTTTTGCTGACAAAACTAGACGAGTGAAGCTTTGCTTGATATCAGTGATTTATTTGTCAATAGCCGGGAGCATTTTATACACCATTCACACATCTCCCTTGTTTCCGTTGTTTGGAAGATTTTTGAGCGGGTTTACCATGGCAGTGACACCACTTATGGTTTCAGAAGTTGCAAGATCATACCCTAAAGAAAAGGTGTCACAAAAATTGATGATGATTAATGGTAGTCGTTTAATAGGTTACGCCTGCGGGCCATGCATTTCTATATTTTGTTTCAAAACAGATTTTTGGATTGGAAGTATTCACATAACGTATGCCAATGTTATTGGACCTATTCTCTTTGTTATTTGCTGCATAATACTGGTTGTTGTATTAATTTTTACGCATGATTTATCAAGAGAATATGACATGAAAGCAGAATCCATGGAGAGAAAGAATATACCTTCTGCATCAGCATTCAGCACAACAAAAAAGATTTTTCAAACTAAAGACACTCTCCTAATGATCATTATCTGCATATTTTTTGGGATAATGGACCAAATAAATTTCCGTATATTACCCATGATTGTTATCACAAGATTAAACTTCAGTTATTCAGTTCTAAATATTCTGTTAATGGGTGTTGCGTTCGCCAACATGGTTCTTGTTGCATTTCTACTATCTTGGAGAATTTCAAACAAAGAGGTGTATTATACTGGTATTATAAGTTTGATGTCTGTAATTCTGACATCTTTGCTGTTATTACTGCTCTACTATCGAGTTGGACACGTTACTGGATGGTATGTGATGTTGATTGCCAACCTTCTTTGCAACGTAGTGTTTTTTCTTTCCGATCAAACATTTGCAGTGATTGTGTGCGCAAAATTGGCTCATTCATGCAATCAAGGATTCTTGGAAGGTGTTCGTTTGTTTTCTATACAAAGTGGACGAGTTGTTGGAGCTATATGCATAGGAATGTATTACAGCCACATGAAGTTTTTTTATCCTTCAACGACAGCATTGTCAATTATGCTCTTGACATTGTTGATATTGCGAAGAAAAACTCTTTCGAATCCCGTGCCAGTTATATAACTCTCAAGTTGTCGTACAAATAATTAATGATGTATATATGTAAGGTAATATACACTAGTATCATTAAATATGTTTTCAAAACCATGCCGTTATTAACAAATATTGGAACAGGTTCTCAATAGTAATAACAATGCTAAGAGAACTTATTTTCCTTTCATTTATTTTCTTTAAGTCTTGCGGGTTAATTCAAAGCATGAGTATTACAATTGGGGTAGTGTTTGGGATGGTTGGTTAGAGCAGTGGTTGGGGTAGCTTTTTTGATATTTGAAGCGTATATTTTGTGAATATTCCTTACAGATTTAAAACGGCTTTTAGCTCACTTGACATATTGAATTTCGACCCAGTTATCAAAAAAAAAGGTCAATATTTACCTTTTGTTTTCAACGTGTAGCGCCGCCACATCTAATTTTGTATAATAATTTGCAGACCACATGCTTTACGCCGCTAAATATTTCTTTTGAAACTGAGCCGCTGTGTGAAGTTAATCACTGTGGATACAAAGACAAGCAATGTTATATCACGGGGTGATTCTATAGTATGGTTACCAGGTGTACAATACAACCAATTTTTGATAGCCGTAAAGTTCGATTGTACGTGGTGTGATATAGTGAAACCCCCACAGAAGATTTGCCATACGAACCTTGCATAGAGAGAGCCTTGTTTCAAAGTTTTTATATTTAAAATTTTGGACGGTAAAGGAGAACACAGATGATTTTGGTTTGTTGAACAACATATCACCGCAAACCCTACTGCAAACACTACCTGAATTGGGGTACTCTATGGTTCTAATTAAACTGTAAAAAAATAGATCATATTGCATGTGAAGAATATGTTTTTTTTGATAAAACAATAGAATTTTTTTATATTAATGCGCATTATAACTGTTCATAAAAAATACAATTTGTTTTTCTGCATCTTGGTTTGTTTTCCTTTTCTAGAAAATACACACATAAGTCAAGCAGTTAAAATATAAAAAAATATGAGGTTAATATTTTGAGAAAAGAAGTTTTATACTGGTTACCAGTGAAGGGTCATATCCCCCCCAAAAAAAAAATTTAATAAATAAATAAATAAAAAATTTTCATTTGCAATTATTCTAATGTAAGTAATACGAATTTTCCATTCTTCCTATACCATATTCTTACTCACATTGTTGTGTACAAACGTCCCGATAAGTGTTAGGGGAAGTCTGAAAAATAAGACATTTTTAAACAAAAAGATGAAGTTATCACAAATCAAGGACGTCAATAATTGGTTGACAAATTCAATTATTTACAAATTTATACCAGAATAATAGATAAAAAGAAGGGGAAACATTGTATTGATATCTATTTTAATCCACAATACAAATTTTTTAGAAAACGAAAAGGTCATAAACGACCTACAAAACTTCAAAATAGTCTACTAAGCACGCCGTCATTGCTGAAACTTTG
Organism: Hydractinia symbiolongicarpus; assembly: GCF_029227915.1. Taxonomy (NCBI): domain Eukaryota; kingdom Metazoa; phylum Cnidaria; class Hydrozoa; order Anthoathecata; family Hydractiniidae; genus Hydractinia; species Hydractinia symbiolongicarpus. Next base: position 22,151,185 of record NC_079881.1, read on the forward strand.
AAGCGTACGGGGCTGATAATTAAAGTGGCGTTCATATTTTACGATTTTTTCTTGTTTTTGATAACACGTGTATTTTTTAAAAAAATGTTTACCATAACTATTTCTTTTTTCAATTAATTAAAAAGAAAAAGCATACTAGGGGCCGGTTTTCATACAACTGCATTTATCGCACAGTCGTAAAAAGCGCTGTGACTTTTAATATATGCATGCACATTATCAGAATAATGCCGCTGATCTCACGCTTTTGCATGCGCAGGGTCGATTGAAAAAATTTGCACAGGCTCTACTTTTTGAGCGCTACATTTTGCGCTTCAACTTAACAGCCAATCAAAACGTAGAAATCTACGTGACTTACGAAAGAATTTTTAATTAGGTCATATCAAGATGGCTAGCAACAACGTAAAGATCTCGCTTCTGTGTTAAATTTTTATCAACACCAAATGGATGTAGAGAATCAGAATATATATATCAATCAAGTAAACAAGATGAAGAACAAAATAACATGAATGTGGAGGCCCTTAAAAAAGTACTCGTGACAAAATTAAATCCTTAATCAAAACGTTGTGTAGGCCTTTAGTTCTTCTTTCTATGAAAAGTCGTATCACGCACATGTTTTTCTTACGTATTTTTTACGACGTTGTTTATTTCTACACCATAAAAAATCTTAGAATTTTCAGCAATAAATTCGTCTGTTGAGAGCAGCCATTTTTTGCAAAAAACAACAAATTAGAAAATCAACTCGATTTAATGTTTTATCTTTTTACTAGTAACAATTTGTTACTATCGCTTGGAAACGTTGTCTACTGTTACCTAACTCAAAGTTCCAGGAAAAAAACACAACTTTAGAAGTAAAAAGAAGAGAAAACGGTAGGACTTTCATTGTAGAAGCTTGTTATATGTTTTTCCTTGGTAAATGGCAATTTCAAGTCCCGAATAATTTTTTTTTTCTTTTTAGTAAAATGTCACCCTCTTTACCAAGTGTTCCAACAACAATCAAACAAGTTTCACAAAAACTTAAGTATTTATTAAAAATAAAAAAAGTATATTAAAATGTTTTATGTTTTTCCAGTGAAATAATTATATAAAAAAATTCTAATCCCTAAATTCATTGATAACGAGTGTACGCTGGCGAGGGGAAGTGGTAACGAGCAAGTAAACAGCAACGCTCATTTCTGCAAAACCTCCAATACAGCCCACTATAAAACTCCATCCCAGAACATAATTATTGAGCTGTAATTTGTCCTTCATTTCCTGTGGATATATGGAAACAGTTGCTACCATGCACAGAGAAGAAACAATGGGCAACAAAGCAACATAACGCAATTTTATCTTTTCCCAAAAAATACCAATAATGCTCAAAAAGATAGTTACTTCTGAAAATATGCACGCAAATAATGATAGCGTCTGCATTGCTCCTAAAGAATACGTAGTTTCACTACCAAACGTCTTGCATTCCTTTGCGTCGCATTTCAACCACAATCCTGACATTTCTTTATCTTTGAAATTATTTACAATCCAGCAAGTGGTTGTAGTAGCTACCACCATACAAATAAATGATGCAATGGTGCAAAGAACCAACAACGCGTGTTCTAACTTCATTACTTAGCTATTACAGAAATAAAAACGTGTAGAAGATAGATAAATAGTTCATTTTCAAGTACTTTTGTTAAATGTCGAACTGTGTTTAAATCAAATCACGAGTTTTTGTGTAAATAATAGCTGGTAAAAACTATTTCACCTATGGTAATTCTAAGTAGAAATTAGACACACAAAATAACTTAAAAGTTAGTTAATGTCACAGACAAGTTTTGATCAAGATAATTAACACTCGTAATGATGCAGAAGCTTAAAAAACATTCGGCATATGTGAAAAGAATGATTTTGGGATAAATAGAAGGTTTTTACCAAATTGTAGATGTATTGACTACAACTTTTACAACAAAAGCCTATATGATGTGTAACCAAAGATTACTGCATAAATGAATGACGCAGTTAGGGATGTGAAGCAAACTTGCTCAAATACACTACTCGTTATGCAGTATAAAATATGTCAGTAAAAAAGCATATGAGTCGTTCACCAATCAATAGCTACAATGTTTAAATTATCTTTTATAAGATTTAAAAATTCATTCTTTCCCATTTAAACTAATACATTCTATTAATATTTACCACTCTAGGTTATATTTTAATTCATATCTAAATTTTTATGATCAATTTCCTTGTATACGGGCAGACTCCAACACATTCGTCATTTTGTACTCAAAATACGACTTTGATGCTACTTTTCTTTTCTTTTGACGGAATAACTTGATTCTACATTTTTCTACACCGTAATTACAAAGTCTTCTGACTTTAGTTTTCGTGATAAGACTCTCTATTATGAACACAAGCATTCTTTGTTATCAGATTACAACAAACATAACGATAGTGGAAAGTTATTTGTTTTTTTAAATCATCAAAATAAACCGAATTAGGAGGATATTGGTTTTGCGGAATAAAAAAAATAATTTGTCGTCTACCGGCGTATTCAAAAATGTATAATTCCGGACGTATTTTATTCACAGATTTATAATTTCCGACGTATTTTTTAAAAAGAGGGTCGACTTTCAAATTTCGTCCCACAAACAATTGTAAACACTGTTAAAAAGGTATGTGTACGGCAAACCAGAGTTAAGATTTACGAGTTCATGTTATTTGTTTAATTTCCTGTAATGAATTTTGTTGACGTCAGCACGTCCTGTTTTCTTGATTTTTCTAACCTTTACATGCATTCGCTCGTTGCTCACAATCAACGCTGTTTGCCTGGCCTTTACATCTGTTTATTTGGAGCTAAAAATCAGCCTTTTTCAATCTTATTCAGTATTAAGTCTAAAATTGTAGCTCGTGTTTAAACGGGAAATAAATACTATTTATAGGCCGAACTAAAGAGAAATATTTTCTTTATACATCTGTGCAGTATTGTTTTTGTCACGTTTTTAAAAATTTGTTGTTCCACGAAACAAAAGTAAAAGTCGATAATATTTTAACTTTCTTTACTTTTCCGAATAGACAAGCCAATCAAAATTTTTGGTTATTTTTTTATCTGTTGTGCGAACGCATAAAATAAAGACAATGCGATTTTTAAAGCAAGACACTTATACAAGCAGCAGGAAAAGCAAAAACAAAATGAAAGAAAACAATGCCAAAAGTTTTCCATGACAATGAAATTGTGTGAAGCACTACAATCATTGGTTGCTGCAAATAATTCCCTTAATCTCTGTAACAATAGGCAATGCTCTTTGTGTAGAAGTGTGTCATAATAGCACAAAAGTAGGAAACACTGAGCCCAAATTTTATACAAATTGTACACAAAGGCTTTATATTGGTGAACAAACGAAAGAACAAACTACATTTTGTATACAGTACGCAGGAGGTAAGTTATTTAAAATGTTGAAAACAAAACGAATTTTAACATTCGGTCAACAGCAGGGTTTCAAAAACAGATAGATCTTTAAGATTTCTCAATTATGAATTGGTTCTGACGCTTCTTTCCATGATTGTATGTGTACTAAAAAACAAACAAGTTCTAAAAAACAAACAAGAAAGGTTACAAAGCATTTAAAATCAAATCAAGACTGTCTGCAAACGAATAGGAAAACTCATTTATGCCATTTTGAAAAAAACCATTGGTTCTATGGTAATTTTCTGCAAAATGCAAAATATAATGCCCCTAAAAGAACAGTATGAAAAAAGACGCATCATATATTGTAATCCAAAAAACTTGATCCAGCGGTCAACAACTCTTGCGTGCGTTTAATTCTTTCATTAGATTAATGCCACAAAAACTATTTTCCAAGTTACAGTTGCTATAAGTTGAGGTGAGAAAAATAAAAACGTGAACAGAAACTCACAATCGCAACAATGAACTATTTTTTTGTTAAAATGATATAAATGTTTTTATTTATGACGAGAAACCGTAGCGCTTGTCCCATATAAGCGCAACTTTTTTTCACGTTTTCTCAAATTTTCTGCTACATTAAGTTTAAGACACACACGTCCAGATGTCTACGATTATCTTGTGGCAAAAGCTTCATTTGTAACTCTGCAAAAATCCTTGACACTTCATTTCTGTCCCGTTTCCGAATAATAAAACTTTTCGAATTATGAAAGCAAAGGTACAAAAAGATACTTTTTAGTGGAGTGTTTTATTATCTTAAAGATGCTATAATCATTGGCGGAATGGAAAAAACTGCGTCTCCGCACAATGAAAATCGTTTACTAAGGTAAACTCTTTTTTCATTTTTTTCTTTGTTGTTAATCTTAAAATTCTTCGACTGACATCTTTACGATCGTTGTGATATGCAAGGCAAAGTAAGCAATCAAATTTCAATGTATTTATTGTTCTGTTTCGCTCTATTTTGTTTTACAATCCCGTTTAAAACATGTACTTTTTTTGAACTGGCTTCGAAAAAACAACAGGCGTTCATACACAACGTTAGGAGCAGCGTCACTTTTTTACTGTGTTTTATATTAATTGTTTTCGCATCGTGTTTGATATGGCATTTATAAAATAACGATAACTTTGTCTTGATATATTTCTGAAAACAAATAGGGGGAATAGTTGGAGATTGGATTCGGTTTTCGAACTCTGTGACAAATTAAAATAACTTACAAAACTTATTTCTTCCGAATAATACAAGAAAACATAAAACGAAATGATGAAGATCTTATCTTAATTCAGTCTTAAGTCATTTAAAACCACATTCTTGTACAAAGTGTGTGTATTATAATTTAACTTCAGAAAAAATTTTATTGACGATATGTATTATACCATTGGTTGCAACTAAGTTTGGCGTAGTCACGTTGGAGTTGTATTCAATTATACGAAACATCTTTCCTTTGCGATCGGCTTGAATATGCAGAGTTGTAAAATGACGGTTTCTATACTCCAGTGTTTTTATTCTTTTTTTTCTTGACTTTGAAATTTGCGTTGTGAAAAACGGTTTCGGAATTATATGACGCAGCAAAATTTCATTCATTCGTCGATTAGTGTCAGTCGAAAATTGATTTCCAAGTTGATTAAAAAAAACCTTCATTGCGCGGTTTGTGGGCGCAAATAATGTATAAAACCTTGAACCGTCTATTACAGAATTATACAGCGTCTCATTTGTGTTTCGGAAGAACTTTAGAAAGATTCTTAACTTTTTTGTTGCTCTGAACAGTTCGCTGACTTTCTTCGTTGGAGGGAGAAGAACACGATCAACAATATGTATGATTCCATTCAGTGCCAAATTATCAGGATGTAATACAATTCCATCTTGAACCGTGGTCACCTGTGAAATTCAAATATAGAATGAGCAGAAAATGTCTCAATTTTATAAAAAACTACATGCTTACAGGAGAGCAGCCAACCACAAGCAATCAGCAAAGACACACTTGTACTTTATTTACATGAACTCGATATTTAATGTGTATTTATAGATAGCCTATATTGCATGTAATAAATTCAAACGCAATTTCAAGTATGGGCAGCAGCAGACATAGTGAGGTGAGAGGGACGGGGAGGTCGTATCTGTACTAATATAACTTTAGTTATAGATAAGGTATATGTTTGAAATCATAAGACTTTTTCCATGAAGACGTGTAAAGTTTTATTTCCATCAATGACACAAAAGTGGATTCTCTACATTTTGTCGGAACTGGTCAGAGAAATGTTGTACTTTTTTTAAAAAAAAATTCTAATACTTCTAACATGGAGTGTATGAAGAAACACCATATTAGAAGAAAGTACTGACCTGGTTTCCATCAACATGTAACTTTAGTGACTGTTGAGTTGCTTTGTGAATCGCTGTCGAACTGAGCACAGTTTGAAGTGGAAAGTTCTCACTGACATGCTTTCCCTTCACAACATGAAATCTCATTAGCGTCATGAGATATTCTTTATCATGTTTTAAACGACTACTGACGTCAGAAGGGAGTTTTGTGAAGGCTTCGTCGGTTGGTGCAAATAACGTATATGCATGAAGAATGTTTGAGAATGGATACATATGATTGGTGGATATAAGATTGTGCAGAAAAGTGTGGCAGTTTAATGCACTGAGTGTTTCCAGAACTTTTAGATCTAAATATATATCCGGTAAATATTACACAAATCCTTAAGAATAATACACTACGCCAAACTGATTGGGTTTTTTACAATTTCTCTTCCTCCAAAAGCTTTGTGTTAGATCATACCAGCATTGTTTGCGATAACTTTGTGTTAACAAGGAAGAGCGCAATTCACAAAACAGACTTGTCATTTTTTATAAAAATGTTGCAAAACGACGCCAAGGATGTTTCCCACCTAATCAAATCCAAGCCTTAAATCTTATATATTTTCTTCTTAGGAAAATACTGACGTCTAATGTTGTTTATATAGTGAGTGTAAAGGTTAAAACAAGAGAACAGAATTTGAAGAAAATGACATACTTATTTCTGGAAGGATTGTATCTGTTATGCCGTATATCCAACCGTCGTTTACTGTAGTTGTTGTCAACACAGCTGCTCCATTGACATACGACGCCTGTGTGTTGTACATATCTTGATATAACTGGACTGTACGGCCTACACTGTTAATGTATCTACTCCAGCCTTTGTCAGAAAACAACCGTTGCCTGCACATAGGACGCGTAATGACATGACTTCGTATGAATGTCTAAACGACCGGATATACATAAACGTGGCACAAGGTAAAATTTCGTTATTGATGAAGATTATAGTTCTTACCCTAGCTTCAGTATCATTTGAGAATATATTTTTTACGTAGGTGCCTGGCAAATGTACGAAGGCTGTATCAAGAGGCGCAAAAAATGTAGCTCCAAATGGAAATTGAAAGTGTATTATTTGCTTTTTCATTAAGCTGTACATGACATGATGGTTGCCGCTCTGTTTTAGATACTCGATCAAAGAAAGGGATGGAATCTGTAGACTGCTTAATATTATGTAAACAATATTATGATCAGTTTGAATCTCTTCCAGTATTTTGACGCCATGAATCCACAAGGTTACCTTTTTTGCAAATCTATCGTAAATTTTGTTCATGAATACTGTGCAACGATTAATACCAGTTAAACTCATTCCATCACGGATTAGATTGCTTGGTAGCTTTTTATCAAAAACATAACAACCAAAATTTTTATTTAAATTCCTAATCGTTTCAGTATTTGATTGGTTTTGATAGTTAGAGTTGAACGGAACAAACAAAGTATATTCGCCTCTGCCATACAGGCCTGAGTATAAACCCTCTTTAAGCATGGCAATATAAAACGCATTAAAACCACGTGCTCTAAGGACAGCTGCTAGCGTTACTTTGTGATAAGGATATGCACCTCTCGCAGGCAGTTCATGATTATATTGCGCCAATACACATCCGGTTAAAATTAAACAAAGGATGAAAAGCGTCATAAGAAACATCTCATTGGCTACTTGTTTTAATAAACTAAAACATGAAATAACTCTTCGTATATTCAAATAACTTTTACTGAAGCTGGAAGCTAATTAGTCTTCACGTTTCACAGCCATCGTATATATAGATATTCTTGTGTGAAACTTCGGTTGCATGATGGCCTCTTGTGTTATGAAAACAAATACTACGCGCAGTAATATTTTTCAAACCTTCCCGTGTTGTGTTTTTTTTGTAATGCTAGAGTATCTCATTCACAGTATCTATATTTGCAATCAGTGTTTTTATGTTTACCAACGACTTTCATACACGCCTAAGAATAATATTGCACTGACAAAAGTGTTAGTTTTTCGATATATAAACTTTGTTTATGTATCGAAAGCTAATCTGTTCGTATATTAAATTTTCATGGTACTAAGTTTGCAGCGTTTGTTAGCGTGTTTACAAACATAAACGAAATCAAACAAAATTTTTAGTGTAGCGTTTAACTCATTAAAACATTTTGCATAAGTAAACAGAACGTATTAACCTACGATTATGAAGCGAAACAATGTATACACAATGAAAATGCAAACATATTTCCCTGTGAGGATAATTAAGATTTATTTGGGCGTTAAGGGGCACAAATTTAAGTTTTAAGCCTAAGGAACTTTTCCGAAAAACAATGAACATTTTATTATAATTCCGTTCTGGGTTTTTCAATGTAACGGTTTCTTCTCTATAATAATAGCCTTCGTCTGTCTGTCTCTTCGCGGATCCCCCACTGAGTTAGAAAATGATGTTACGGAAACACGAATATCAAATGCCATATATTTTTATCCACTTTGTTGCGACGGTTAAATATAAAGGATGGGCTTACCCGTGGTTTTTTCCACGGACAACGACTAGTCTCTTTAATAATAGTCGTATTTTGTCTGTCTCTGCGCGGACCCCCCGCTGAGTTAGACAATGGTGTTACGGAAACACGAATATCAAATGCGATATATCTTTATCCACTTTGTCGCGACGGGTAAATTTAAAGGACGGGCGACCCCGTGGATTTTTCCACGGGTTAACGGCTAGTCTTTTTAATAATAGCCGTCTTTCTGTTCGTGTGTCAATAGCGACTTGTGTTAACCACGCACGAAATGCAAGTCTGCTAGTGCAGGGATGAAAAACTCGTCGGGTCCCCACTGGCACAGGGACGATCTCTCGCTAAAATAAAAGATCAAGCATAAACTCAAGCTCTTTAGAATCCTTAGCAACAATTTTCACGCTCCCCCGAAAGAAGTTCAAAATTTAGCAAGAAGATCGGAGCAGCTCACTGCTGGAGAAAGAAAGCAAGTTTCTTAACTGTTGGCTTTAACTTTTTGCTTCGCGAATGCTTTTAAAAATATTATTTGTGTTTCAACAAGATTACATTTTTTTTTAAAACTACTTTCTAGCCATTTTTTCTGCTTTCTTTTTTGTTTACCTAACAGACAAGCTATAGCTAGCTACCCAGCCACTTAAAGCTTTGTATTAGTTTTGTTGGTTATTTATATGTTTCCACAAGTTAAGATAAATATAATGCCACGTTTTCTAGCCTTATAAAAATCTTAGACAAACCAGTTTTATGATTTTGGCTACAAACGTAGATTATAACAGATTATAACGGAGCATGAAATCCAGCTAGCTAGCTAAGTGGCTAGTCTTACTTATTTCTATTATTTTTAATTTTTGACTAAAAAGTAGCCAAATACAGTTTGGCTACAACAAAATTGTTATATTTCTTATGCTAAATACAGGTAGGTAACCTCTTTTATAACTGTTATAAAAACTTTTTCCGCAAAATAAAATTGCTGAGTAATTTTTTTGACTGGACACGCTAACGACTGGGTGCTGTGGCCTCCACAAAAACAATACCTGTTTTGACATTAGCTGTATATATCTTGTGTTTTCCCCTGCAAAAAATTGCATGCTTGTCTAACTTGTTTTTTGCAAAGCTATTACAAAGCTTCGTTATTTTTATCTATGAAATTACGTTTTTACTTTATATTTTACACATAACAGCTCGTAATGGAATAGAGGTGTGGAGATTATAAAGCACGATGAACAATATTGAGCTCTTCCTAAAACAATTTAATCATAATTCAAACATTCAATTCTAATCCTTTTTATTCTAAATTCACGAACAAAAGCTGTTGTTTGAAAAGCATTAATGTTTGTTGGTAACCAGGAAAATGCCCGTTTAAAAGATGTTTTCTAATACGACTTTTACCGCAAAAACAGTCGGAACCAAACTGTACTGAATTTTGATTAACGGGGACTGTTTTGGAGGAAAGACTGTTTTTCGCTGTTACTAACAAAACTGTTACTGTTAAGAGTTGTCATTTGGAAAATAATTTTTAATAAAATGCCGATTATATCATAAACCACATATCATAGTCGCTCTTAATATTGCACAAACCCTTCCACACTTTTTGTACTTGTGTAAAGAGCCACTTGCTACGCCCACAGAAACTAGCAAATCACACTGAAAAATGTCTGATAAAATAAAAACTAATCCCAAAATCAATTTTTGAAATGTCTTAACCGTGTATTAATATCCAGCAATGTATTGATACACATGAACCTAACACTCTGCCACAGTTTATCACCTTGTGTGAAGTGCGGCTTTCTAAAGATTCATTATTTTGGTTATAGTTTCCGCGATTTTTTTTAAAACCTTTGAAGCGAAAGTCCACTTCAATCTTTTAGCACGTTGGTTCAAGGCGCACCCACTGGAGTGCTCAATATTGCGCAATATTTAGGAACACTTTCGCACGCGCTGATCGCACGAAAACAGTACTCTTGGTGAAAAAGCTGAAAGCTGAATTATTTTTTGTGTTGCATTTATTATTATATTCCCTAAGTGTGTTACCTACTCTACAATACGGTTACAAAGAGTACCTGCAGAAGTAGAATTGGTTAATAACATACACAGGTCATAATAAAGCCATGATTAATTCGAAAATACGCAATACTCTGTACACTATTGTAGTATTTTAAAGGGGTTATGAAAGGGTATTTCGTAGTATAAAGAGAAAATACAAAAGAGTATATCATTTATGTAGGTCCTATTAGTAGGATGCCATTTTCTAGTCTAGTACAATAACCGCAGCCGACATAACATAATACAAATAAAACTACGAAAGTCGGTTAATACAACTATACCAAAAAATCATTGATGTAAGCTATTAAAAGATGCGACATTCACGGAAATTGCGTATCTAACTAAAAAAACTCAACTAGAAAAACAATGAATTGGCACGTGATTTTGATAAATTATCTTTTATCACATTACAAAGTGTATGCGACAACTGCAGGAAGCAACGTTCCAAAAACTAAGACAGTAGAGCTGAATAGAATTCCAGATGAACTGGTAGCAGGAAGGCCATTACAAAGATCTGTTTGACAGCATTTTTTCACCTAAAATGTAATTAAAAATGACAATTATCACATTCTCGGCTTCTATGCATCTAGTTAGAAAGTGTTTCCAAAAGTTAGAGGAACGAGAAAAACTAACGTAAAAAGTGTATTTTTGCAGTGGGAAAAAAAGGAATTTGAATTTTGTTCTTTGGAAATAAATCTTAAAAAATTGAGGTAGAGGCTCCTTTGAGCAGCTTTCTTGGGGTGTTATGAAATATGTTGATGTGTCAATATCATAGTTTTAGTCAAATAGTTCTTGTTTTGTAGCAAAATTATAAAGCGTTTCACAAAATGCCGAAAATTATTCCAGGTCGAGGGCTTCCAGACATAGTAGTAGTGCCTGAATGTAAACAAAAAATTGTAAGAAAAAAAAAATGGTGTCCTAATCGTGAACTAGCGCACAAACTTCGTGAGATTTAGAACAATGTTTAAAAAAGTAATTTTCAATGGTTATTTACCTTGCAATCATCATGAAATCCAGTTGAACATGACTGTGCACATCTCCCATTTGATCTTGTACATTGCCCTTCCTGTACACGTCTACCTAGGAGACTGTATTCAATTGTTACGCAAGCATCATCAGCACCCATGCAGGTGTCTTTAGAGACAAGGTGTGCGCCTTGTACGGTGCTGAATATATTGCATTTCAGACAATTTCCTATGGAACAAAATTTTATCTTATCAATATTAGTTACTGGGAATAATTTTTCTTTGTAGGCTAAGAATATAATACAAGAATAGTAATAAAAGGTTGGCACGTTATCCAATATCTTATCCTATCTGAAACAGATAAAACGATACAATGTCTTGTTGTTGCGAGAAAATTACCACAAGGAAGGACTTTATATGTATAATTTATGCTTGCTCGGTAACAAAGAAATTCAGATAACAAGGTTTTAAATAAGAAACATTGATGGCTTTGTAAATACTCGAACAGATAGAAAAAAGATTCTAGGTGATTCAAGCCGTATTTTTGAGAAAGATGAGATGGAACATTTTTCTAAAACATTTAGCGAATTTGATGACCCGTAGAATTTGTCTATAAGTGCGTATTTATTAATGCATCGCCAAGGCATGCACATTCATAAAGGCTATAGTACATTATTACGTATTCCTGTGCCAGCTTTTGAAACAAATGTAGATTCATTTTAAGATGGTACGGCTGAAGAAGAGTGGTTTTAACCCAAAACTTAGCACGCAGTAGAATACAATAAAGACCAATAATTATTATGCTCAGTCCAAAATAGGTAATGATGCATCATAGTATGCAACAACTTGTGAACAATAGAAGGCGAAAGTTTGAAAAAAGAGCTTGTGTTTAAAATTTTTCGAAAAAACAATAAAATGCATAACAAGGTTATCCCTAAGGTATTAAAACATGCCACGTTTAATTTAAACTGGCATATATTACAATTCCGAACTAACCAAATTTTCTAGCCAGTTAAAATAAAAGAAAAAATAATAAATGTTTCCAGGCGCTTTCCAATAAAATTGCAAAAAATATAACCAACTTTGCTTGCTAAACAGAAAACCAGCCATACTGTCAAAGGATTATTATATATGACATTGGGTGTTCGATTTACAAACAATAGAGAAATTTGACAAATAATTAAAAAAGGTAAAAAAAATTTTTTTTTCTTACCATTGTAGATAACAGCCAGAAAGACACTCACAAATAAAAATGGTTTCATAATGACAATTCAAATTCTAATTCCTTCGTAAATTAATTTTGTCCGAAGAGAGTTGTTTTAAATATGTCATTATTACGGAAGCGAAACAACAACTCATAAGTGACCTGATGACTCATGATCCATTTATTAACTTTGTTACTTTTTAAATTTCCTTTTTTGTATGTTTTTCATGGATGAGAATACGAAGGTCAATTGCTCTGTCTGACCTTTTTACTTTCTACACGACACATAGAAAAATTTTAAAGGGAATTTAGGGTGATAGTAAAATTTACTTTGATTTCGTGATAGTATGACTGCTTACAATTCAAACCAAATTAGGAGTCAAGTATGATACTGTCCAATATATGGATCTAGGAGACAAAGAGAAAACAGTTTCATTAAGACAAACCGACAGTCAGAACAAATTTGCAAAACTGCAAGCGGGACTTGATTTAAAGGTTTAGTAATTCTGTATAAGCAATGAAGAACGTCTTGGTCTTTTCTAACGGTTTGAGCTAGCCTTTCTGCTGACACGGTTAGGGTGAAAGAGTCTTGTTTAGAGACTGAGATTTTTAGAAATAAAATTTCATATTTTATACAAGGCTCATGGAGCGGCCCCAATGTAAGCTAAATTGTATAAATAAAAGACACCTTTTTCAGACGTCTTAAAAACGTCTAGTAGATCTTCATTCGTTATGAACTAGAAAGAACATGACACCTTGAACGTGTCAACTTCTTTTATTTGATCAAGAATGATGAGAACACATCAAGCTTTAAAACCAACTATTACATTAAAAAGTGTAAAGAAAATGACCACACAAAGCATAAACGCCGACGTCATCCTTCTATACTGATAAGGAATTGACTAAACTAACATAAAAATACCCTATGTTGTGAAAATGAATATAGAGCAAACGAAACTATATTTCACTAGCCAGGTGGACCAACAATTGTTACCCTCCGTTAAATATCCTGTGGAGCAATTAATACGAACATAAACTGTGCCGCACATTCAGATGGTGCGCTCTAGTACAGATATGCAGATGTCGCAAATCGAGTGAATCGCACACAACATTATGGTGTTTCCGGGTATAGTATTTTTTTCAAATAAACACTTTCCTGCACATTTAGCTGAAATGAAAACACAGTTTACAGCCCTTTATTACTCGTCATAACTAAAACAGTTGGCCAAGCTTTTTATATTTTTTGGAAAATGTTTTCGATGAAAGTTCAACAATGAATGTTATTCCGCGCTGAGCGCCTGGTGCAGGTAAACAATGTCACACATCCATATAGGTATAAATACCCTTTTCCAAAAAAGCCTTTATTGCAACTGCGGTTGAGTAGAAACAGAGGAAAAAGCCCGTCGTAACACTGGGCCAAACGCTTATTACAGGACACCTTGTCACACATCTGTATAGGCATATTACCCGGTTCAAAAAACTATATCCTAACTTCAGTTTAAATAAAAACATAGTGTGCAGCAAAAACAATCACTCAAAAAATTTATTTTGTGAAAAAGGTTTTGTAGAATTCAAAAATTAAACACAGTTTACAATCTATTTTTACCCTGCTGAAGCGAACACAATGGTGCAACATTGTTTTGTGGAAAAAGTTCCCGTGAAACTTTAAAAATTAATCGTGACAGCGGGCGGAGCGCTTAGTACAGGTAAACCGTCTTTCATTCTGTTTAGGCGTAATACCCTTTATTGCAACTTCGGTTTCAATAAAAAATACAGGAAGAAGCCTACTGTTACCTCACCCAGCTTAAATGATAACTAAGCAATTTTATTTGTAGAATAAATTTTCATGACAGTAATAAAAGGTATAGCTGCATTTGGATAGTTTTACTTTTAAGCCAGGTCTAAATAAACAGTAAGTTGCATAACCACAAACTAATTTTGGTTAGGATAAGAAGCTCTTATACCCAACTTCAGAAGATAAGCAATAAATAAGGTTAGCTAGATAACTTGACCGAGCTGGACTTGTTCTGTGTTGCCATGTTCCGTGATAATCACGTTTGTGGTTAAAATCTTAAAATTCGTTTTTTTAGATTTATACATAGCTAGAAAACATGACAATATTTTTAACTTAACATTAAAAACATATGGAAATGCACAATACAAAGTTTTTAGAAAACTAAAAGGTCAAAAATCGTCCTACAAACCTTTAAAACGGCCACCATTACATTAGATAGTCTACCTGCAGGGTTTTTAATTAAATTCTGTTAGTGAAGAAAAGGATTTTTTTAATTTTTTTATTGATAACACATCAATTTTTTAAAGAATTTATAACTATTCATTTTAATCAATGAATAAAAACAGATAACATACAAATATATAAAAATAAAATATTTCAAACCCTCGGTTTTTCAAAGACTTAACAAGGTCAGAGCAGCCGCCGCTACCATTTTGCGTGATAGCCAGACAGATGACAGACGTATACGGATTATAATTGCAGCAAAAAGTTGTGAACGCAGTTATTCAATTTGTTTTTTCCATAAGCATGTGCTGTTTACACGTGAACGTCCACTCAATTACTCAATGGATATTATTTTTTTATTTATCTTTAACATCTTGAAACGAATTTTGTGGTGTAAAACAATCTTACATAAACACAACAAAGCCATCTTAAAAAGATTCGGAAATGAATTTATTTTATAATGATAATAGTAATATAATAATAAATGTTATTTAAAAATCGTTTTGAATTCGTAAGTTATGTTAACTTAAAAATTATATGTTATTAAACGAATTTTTTAAAGGATCTTGGAGACGATCCATACATAACGTTATGTAGACTAATTTATCCATTCTATGAAGACTTCTTACATACGAATACTAATGTGTTCTTTAGCACAGCGATACAGGCGTGGGGTTTAGTCAGTTTTGGTTTGAGTTAGAATAAATTAAATTGATTAGTATGGTAAGTTAAGCTATTCAAACTGATGACGAAATACTTGTTTCACGCGTGTCTTATTGGCATTCACTCAGCACTTGTGAAAAATCACATAGGTAGGTATCAGCTAAAATCTACAGTTACCAACTACGAACATGCTGTGTTGATATATCATTGTCAAGAGTGAATGGTTTAGCTTCTCTTCATGCATGCATGGGTTGAAATTCCTGGTCATGAACATTGTTAAAACTTGTACTGCATTTGTTTGACACGCTAGAACAGGAACCTTTGTGTAGTGTATAGAGCAAAGGAATTTTGTTGTTCTCTCTTTTTAATTTTGTTTTGCATGTTAGATATTTTCGGATCGCTTGCACAAACAAAATTATCAAAGCTTAAGACGCGCTATTTACCTCGTGGGTGTATTTTTTATTCATTAGCTAAGCCTGAATTAGACTGTCATAATCCAAATTTGCGGTCATCCATAACTGATAAAACAACAACTTGATACATCTTCTAAGTCAATTTTTTTCCCTCACAATCTAACGTGATTGATATCTGAAGCTGCTACATGGCGTAACATTGTCTTGAATGAATGGATGACAAAATATGACCTTAACTTATACTAATTTATCCCAAGGCCAATTTTACCATCAGATAACATTCTTACGTATATGTTGTACTTAAGTTTGCAGTAGTATGTATGGACACATGGGATTTTTCTTTATATTTTGTACATTGTATCATCTGATATTGATTTTGATCACAAAATCGTTCTAATCTTATTGGCACTCTGCAATCGCTGTACATTGATAAAACATTTTTTAGTCACTTGAAGTATTTTTAACTTTTAATTTAAATTGAACAAAAGACTTGCTATTTATTTTTCAACTAATTTTAACAGTTTAGTTGTTAGTTCAGGAGCTTGTAGTTTTAAAACCAACCAACACAAGTTTTTGGAGGAAACTTAAGCAACAAGGTTGTCACAGTCAATACCTGTATAATATTTTTAAATTTTGTTTAAAGCCTTTTTAACACCCACAATGAGTAATTAACAACATGCATCTCTTATAATAATACGGAGAGTGTGTCTGTGTGTCTGTGTGTCCGTAACAGGCGGAGTGGAGCTAGAAGTAAAGAAAGTTAGAAGTAGAAAATAAAGGTTTGATTAAAATATTAAAGGATTTAAACGTAATTATAAGATGTAAATACTTGAGATGTGTCATTTCTGACTTTATTATTATTGTTGGTGTTGTACGTGATTCTATATATTATTTTGATCAGCATTTCAATTTCTACACATTGGAAGCAACGTGTAAACAAATTTCAGGAAAAAAATATTGTGTATTGACGGATCCTGGCAGATGTCATCAAAATACAATTGTCGACTCTCTTTTCCAAATTAGCTACTCCTGCCTAATTGGATTTTACAGTGCAAATTTCTGAAGAAATTTTTTATTTGTACTTTAGAGGATTTTACTAACTTTACTGACGTCAGCACTTTAAATATCGCAACAAGTATTCGCAAACGCATAAGGATGCATAATAAAAGTTTTAAAAACACATGTTAAAAGTTTAATTTATAAAGTAGCACGAAGCTTTTCGTTGCTGAGTTACATTTTCAACTCACTTGAAAATGTAACTCAGTTACGAAAAGCTTCGTGCTACTTTATAAATTAAAATTTAACATGTGTTTTTAAAACTTTTCTTATTTATTTGTTGGCTGATTTATCATAATGCATAAGGGTGCGTTTGCGAATACTTATTTTTATCAGTGTTTTAATCTGCACGCATTACAGGCAACAGATAAACTACATTCCGCGAATTTTATTTGTATGCACTGCTGACGTTAGCAAAATCTACAAAACAATGTAATCCTCTGCCTTAGTGGATTCTTCCACGGGCCTTACTAGACTAGTCTCTTATAATAATAAGTGAATGTGTTCATTTTCCTTTAATGTTGCAGAAAAATGCATGTCTAATATGTTAAGTTTTCTGACGTTACGGCGCGACTTCAATAGCACTACTTCAACGTCAATATCTATATAATAATACGCTAAGTGTGTCCGTCTGTCTGTGACAGGCAAAGTTGATATCGTCATTTTCCTTTGATGTTGCTGAAATTTCCTTTGAAGTCACCGAAAAAATTATGTCCATTTTGCTGGCGGGTTTACTTTGTTTACTTCACGTGATCAAAATGGAGCAACTTGATTTGCTGAAATAAATTTAACGGCTTTCTTTACAAAAATGGTATCCCTTGACACCGAAAAAAAACAACAACAAAAGAACGGTCCCTCTGTCTTGAAAAAAGTAATTCAGAGAAAGAAGAGTCCAAGAAGTGAAGTAAGAAGTGGTAGTTAGAGCTAGAAGTAAAGTAGTAAAGTTAGAATTAGAAAATAAAAGCTGGAGTTTGAAGTGGATTTAAAATCAATAATAGTAAGAACTTTGATGTATTCAGACGTTTAGTTTTTATGTCACTGGAACAAGCAGACTTCCAAGAAAAGCCTCAAATTCTTGAAGTTTTATATTTTACCGCTTTTTTAAAAAAAAACCTAGCCACCATATTTGTTTATGTTTTTGTTGCATAATTAATGTATCCCCTGGCGCGTAACTAATGTGTTTGTCCTAAAATTCAAAATGCTGCATAAAGCTGTTAGCTAACTAACAAACGGAAAACTTTGGTTTGTTGAACTTACTGCTTATTGTAATGTTATTATTTTTACATTACTATTGTTTCTCTTTATGTGTGTTTTACTAAGCATAAATAGCTAGCTTTAGTTATAGCTAAGTGTTCCCAGTTTAGATATATTTAACTGGGGGTCTTAGCTACTGTTAGCTAGCTAATTTAGCCTCTCCAAGTCCTGCTCTCTTATCGCATGGCTAGCTCTAACCTATGAATTATGTTGTTATTCCTTTTTTTTAATATGTATAGCTAACTTAGTTCACCTATCTTAAAATCTTTCAAAGACTTAAACTTTGGACAGGATAGTAGGATGTATTTTTCTAAGAGTATAATTATTTTCACATTTCCTGTAAACTTTACAAGGGGACCCAAGCAATTTTTTTCAGAATTTAAAGCATGTGTGTTAAGTTATTTTTTATTGTTTTGTTTCTGACATCCTGTTAAACTTTTGTCAGCCTACATGTAAAATTCCAGGTTATTTTTACAGGGGGTTGTAGACATTTGATTGGCAATTTTACGTGGGGTTATGACTTTATTTTAATTTATGAGAGGATGGTATGGTTGTTTGTGTTTTTGTTTATGTTGCAAACTGCTGCTTTTTAAAATTTTGTGTAAACTTTTGTGGGAAAAAGACCACATGCAATATACTGAAAGAACAAATTCACGTTTTTGTTAACATTTTTGTTAAGAATTTTAAAATTGTAATAATAACTGTGTTTGGTGATAATGAAAACTTCTTTGTTTTTAATATTATATGAAATGCCTGATTTTTCTATGATTTGATGTGTTTCATAACCTTTTTGTGGAAGATTTATGGGCAATGGCAATATAGGACATGCTAAAAATAGACTGATTTTTGTTGATTTGGTAGTGCT
This sequence comes from Hydractinia symbiolongicarpus, assembly GCF_029227915.1. Taxonomy (NCBI): domain Eukaryota; kingdom Metazoa; phylum Cnidaria; class Hydrozoa; order Anthoathecata; family Hydractiniidae; genus Hydractinia; species Hydractinia symbiolongicarpus. The sequence continues at coordinate 22,170,157 of NC_079881.1, forward strand.
CCTCAAAAACAAATCTGTTTTACATTTTGTGTAAACTTTTGTGAGGACAGACCGTATATACACTCTGTTTTCCAAAAATAATATCTTTGTTGATTCAAATTTACTCCTTATTCATTTTTGACATTCACTTTTAAAATATTTGGTAAAGGTCACTACAGATCATCGTACTCAGGAAAGATTTTTTGTATTCTTAACCTGTTCATTTTTACAATTTGTGTATATTTTTTGGGAACAGGATAGTATGTAATCGAAGAAATGATTTTCCAGATATAAATTTTATGTTTTTTGACACTTTGATTGAATTATTAAAGGTTTTTCACAAAGTAGAGATGTGTTATTTCTGACTTTATTATTTGTTGGTGTTGTACATGATTCTATACATTATTTTGATTATTGTTTCAAGCTCTACACATAATGATCTTTGTTGATTCAAGTTTATTCTTTGCTCATTGATTTTTTGACATTTAGGTTTAAAATTGCTGGTAAAGGGCAGTACGGAACCAAAAGTGAAAAATTTTGTGTTTTTAACTGGTTGATTTTTACATTTTGTGTAAATTTTTGTGGTAGAGGATGGTATATAACCGAAATGACTGATTTTTCTAGATTTAAATTTGATGTTTTCCAAACTATGGCTTTTTCATATTTTTGTATAAGCTTCTAAGGGAAAGACAATATATAAAATGTGAGTGTCGATGTTGTCAGTGTCGATGTTGTAACTTTTTATCAACTAGATTTTACACCTTGCAAGCTGTTTTTTTTATTTTGCGTAAGATTCGAGGATTTAATGCGATTTGATATTTGGCATTTTGTGTAAGATTTTAAGGAAATTTATTTTTATATGCACTGCTGACGTCAGAAAAACATCTAAAGCAACCTATTTTTCATAGGACTTTGGCCTAGGTGGATTTTTCCACGGGCCTTATCGTCTAGTCTATATAATAATACGCCAGTTCCGTGTCTCTGTGACAGGCAAAGTGGATGTGTTCATTTTCCTTTGATGTTGCCGAAAAATGCATGTCTAATATGCTAAAAGTTCTGACATTACGGCGCGACGTCAATAACACTACTTTAACGTCAATATCCTATAGTAAATTAATGAAGCCATTACAGTGCACTTAAAATTTCGAGGCCAAATAACTTGAAAACGAGGTGGTGACGTCAATGATTTTTCACCGCGTGGGTAACTAGGGACCACCTAGGACCAATTTGGGTGATTTTTCAAAACATATGTCCCAGAATCCGTTTCGGAATGCACGGGTTGATGACGTCATCAAACAACCTTCAAACCCTAATATCTCTGCAGCCTTTTGTCAAAAGTACATGATCCTATACATTTTCTTGATCAGCGTTTCAAGATCTATACGATGAAGGCAACAGGTATACTAATTTCTTAATAAAAAATTTGAGGGGTCTAGACGGGTCAGTGCTGACGTCAGCAAATTTTTTAAACCTTTATATCTTAATAATCATTTATCAAAAGCACGTGATTACATACATTTTCTTGATCAGCGCTTTAAACTCCGCACAATAGAGGCAACGTAAAAACAAGGCTCTAATTTTTTTGCAGATGGGTTGGTGACGTCATCACAATTCATATGACGCTTATTTATCAATTTTATCCTGCCTCAGTGGATTTTTCCACGGGCTTTATCGACTAGTCAATATATATTAAATTAATGAAGCCATTACAGTGCACCTAAAATTTTGAGGGTAAATAACTTGGAAACGAGGTGGTGACGTCAATGATTTTTTACCGCGTGGGTAACTAGGGACCACCTAGGACCAATTTGGGTAAGTTTCCTAAACCTGGGTTACCAAATCCGTTTTGGAACGGACGGGTTGATGACGCCATCTAAAAACCTTCAAAACTTAATATCTCCGCAACCGTTTGTAAAAAGTACCTATACATCCTATACATCCTATACATTTTCTTGATCAGCGTTTCAAGATCTATACGATGAAGGCAACAGGTATACAAATTTCTAACAAAAAAATTTCGGTTTGGACGGGGCCATTGCTGACGTCAGCAAAATTTTTAAACCCTTATATCTCATTAATCGCTCATCAAAAGCACATGATCATATACATTTTCTTGATCAGCAGTTTAAGCTCTACATATTATAGGCAACAAATAAACTAATTTTTGCCAATTTTTTTTTGTGTCTGCACTGCTGTTGTCAGCAAAAAAATTAAAACAACCTATTTTTTCATTTTCCTTCTGCCTAAGTGGATTTCTCCACGGGCTTTATTGACTAGTATGGTTATAAACGTCTTTAGTACATATTACTTAATATAAACACATCTCTTAAATTGCAGATATCATGGATTTATCTATTCCAATAATCGATATATCTTGTATCACAAAAACTTCTAAGCAAGTGCAGGACACATTGGATAAAAGCATCACTTCGATAGCTAAAAGTCTTCTAGAAGCATTTAAAAAGTATGGATTTGTGTATATCAAGGGTCACAACATTCCTCAACAATTAATCAAAAGTATCAATGGTCATTCAAGAGATTTTTTTAACCTTCCCGAGGTAGACAAGCACTCTCACCTTTATAAACACACCAAATTAAACTTCTGCTATATACCTAGCAAATGTGAAGTTTTTGACACTTCATCAGAAATTGATTTAAAAGAAGTTTTCGATTTTATCCCTACAGATGATTCGAAATTGAGGAGCACATTACCAAAATTATTTTATGAAAAGCTGGAAGAGACTTTTATTTTGTGTAAAAACCTCTCAATTCAGTTGTTTGATTTGCTGAACTTGGCTTTTATTTCAAAAGAGCGGTCATCTCTTCTTAAGAACTACCATAGCAACATAGGTGACATTGACAAAAACTTGTCTACTCTAAGATGTCTCAGTTACCCATCATTGTCTGAAGATGTGAAGAAAGGCGCTGGTCAGTATCGGTGCAGCGAGCATTCTGATTACGGATCTTTGACCTTGCTTTTTCAAGATGATACAGGAGGATTACAGGTATGTTTCAAGATGCGTTGTTTTTATTGTCTCAGTCGTTGTGTTTTAAAGGAATATAGGAATAGTATATTATATAAGGTTTTTTATAGTTCTATTAAGGTAAAACTAGCTATTACGATCAATTTTGCTTACAATTAATTGTGGAATTTTATGACAACTTATAACGAACAATCTTCCATTTTTCTCAAGCAAGGATTTTTAATTATCAAGTTTTCTGCAGTATGCTTGCCAGATTTAAAAATGTTACCTTATGCACTGTGGTTTTAGCTTGGAGAGGGTTGAGGTAAGTTTTTTTTGTGTTTTTGTTGATTTTGTTAAACGTTGTTGCTTGAATAATAATGTTTACAAGGTAAAGTATGGTTGCACTAATCGCTATACCAGGATGTGCAGTACAGAATTCCTGCACGAAAGTGCTTAGCCTTGCATTCAATGCCAGTTAACCTGAGTTAGTTGTAGTAGATTATATAAGATCCCCGGTTTTTTCTAGGTCGAAACGGAGAATAGTTGTTTCATTGACGTTCCACCAATCAAAGACACTATTGTAGTAAATGCTGCTGATCTTCTTGAACGTTGGACAGATGGCGAAGTAAAAAGTGCCAGACATCGTGTTATATTTGTAGATAATAACAAACAAAGGCAATGTATTGCATTTTTTTGTCAACCAAACAATAATGTAACTGTTGAACCATTAACTGGTTGTTCATCAAAGTATATGCCTGTGAACACCTTGGAATATTTGAATAGCAAGTTTAACATTACATACCGAGAATAAGCATATATGTATGTATATGCCAATGTTAAATGCATGCCATAATAGTTCTACCTGTATGTTAAGAAAGAGTTAATATCACAATCAACATCTCTTCTTTGCATTGCATACGTAGTATTGACATTGCATTATCGAAGTTTCATTCAAAACTAGGGCGCCAGTCACATACGTTTTATCTTTTAACCTTGTTATTCTTCTTTCTTTAATTATCTTTGTTTCGTATTTGTTTTATAACAACTATATATACATTCATGCTATCCACCATCTTTTGAGAATTTTAATATTCTAACAGGTGAGTCTAATAATTTTAAAGTCACGCTGAAGGAGAGTCTGTCCATTGAGCGAGATTGATCATTTCTTAATAAGTCAGTTATTTCTATTCCTCTAGAGCTATTTTGACACAATTTTTTATACGAGTCCTTCATTTAATTATTAATTTTTATTTTATTTTATAAAGCGATAAATTTTTATAACGCAATGTGTGTGGTCATGCTCGCATTAAGTGGGCGAAAGTTAACATAACATTGTCGAATAAATAATAGTCGTTTTTTTTCTTTTTTTCTCCAAGATACTTATATATATATTATGTAACATTGATATATACACATTGTTATGTTGCGTTATATTGTGTCATTACTAAACACTGGCTGATGTGAGTGTATTTTATTCCCAGTCATTATGAGATAAAGAAGGAAATATTAATTATAATTCTGAATAGTGAAACCCACATTAAGGAAAAGCTGCGTTGTAGAAGATAGACATCATATATCTACTGCTTTATCTATCTCTCTTGAGTTTCATTGGTTCAGAGGATTCGAGTTTCCATAAAAAAATTTTTTTTGAACGTTTATTCCCGGTCTATCACAAAAATTCAACACAGTTTTGCATTTTGCGGATTGTGCTGATAAATGTTTATATTCAAAACGCAGTTATTTATGTGTGCACCATCAAACATGAATTTAATATTATCAACATTTCTTGATGATGAAATAGATATATCTTTTTAGAATTTTGCAAATGATGTTGTTTACTGCGGTTGCTTGAACTGATTAGGTCTGAATTGTTCTTACCGTGTGATAAGATTTTAAACTGTCAATGTTTTGTTACCACTTAATCGATAAACGTGAATTGGATAGAAAATTGGATAAAAAGTCACACCGTGCTCTATAAAGCCCGTTATTGAGGATTTTTGGCCTATTACCGTTTCAGATTTCCTGTATAAACCGATTAAAAAAAGCTAATTAACATCTCTGTTGAGTCTCATTAATACATCCACGACAGCCATAATGTTTTACATGTGCCAAATTATCGCGACATGCTAGAAAAATTTTTTTAAATTCTACCTGTTGTGATATATTTAAAGTACAGGAAATGACATGTTAATATGAAATGCTATGTAATTACTAATTCCTTGATTTTCGGGCACATTGCTTTAAAATCAGGAAGAAATAGGCGAAACATTTTTTATCTATGTCAGGCTTTAAAAAATAGTCTTTGATATGATAAAGCCACAACAGATTATATCGAGAAGATGAACTTTTTAAATTGTCTAATTAATCTCACTGAAAATATTGTTTTGGTGAATAAGAAAATTAAATATGTCATTAAATAATAATTAAATATGTTTCGAATTTCTTGCAAACAGTATGTTTTAGATTCTGTATTCACTCTAATGTTCATGTTTCCAATATCTATTAAGTTCTTTTTTTAAAAAAAAATTATTAAATTATTTCTTGCAATTTTTTTGTACACCCTCAGTAGTTTGTATATTATAGTTCTAAGATTAAAAAAAGCTCGGCTCTGCTAACAAAGAAGCACAATTTTTATCATTTCTTCTAAAGTGTCTCAAACCCTAAACTGCTACTGATAAATTTTACTTCTTTATTTTTATGATCTTTTTTTGTGGATGATACTTCAATAGAAAAATTACTCAATCTTGATGAAAATCTTACTTGGAGAAAATGGCATCCTTTTTAAAGCAAAATTTGTGCTAGATCAGAATTGTTTAAAAAACATATATTCTTCTTTCATTCACTGCTATCTAAATTATGCAAATATTGCGTGGTGCAGCACCAACGTTACAAAATTGACAAAATCATGCAATCAGAATTATTTTCAATGTTGACAGATACACTCACTCCAGAGAAAATCTCAATGTACTAAATGTATACCAACTAAACATTTATCATTTTTATATATCAATTTTTATGTTTAAGCTTGAGAACAATATGTTACCAAGAGTATTTAAAAACATATTTCGAAAGATACAACATAAATATCCATCCAGATTTTCAATTAACGGTTTTTTTTAACCTAGGATTAATTATACAATCCCAAAGTTCTCTATAACTAGCAGGGGACCTAAATTGTGGAATACGTTTCTTGATAACGACATAAAAGCTGTTTTATCACTTAACGAATTCAAACATAAACTAAAACATAAACTATTGACTACTGACAATCTATATTTATTTTGGAACACACGACAGTTACAACGTACGACACATATAACACAACTCCCCATCATCTTCAATGCTAACCTTTTATATAGGTTGGAGGCTTAGTGATGAGGCTATTATATTTTTTCTCCTGTCTCTTTTTAACCACTTTAGCTAACCTTTTAAGCATATACAATCATATCTCTAGATTATACGATATAAAAGCTTAAGATTTGTGTCTTATTTTTACGAAAATTGTAAGTTCTTCAACGGCAAAAAAGATGCTTAAAAAAATAATGTTAGGACAAACTAAAAAAGCTAGTTGACGTAAGCAACTTGTTTTTACAAGTTGATGGGGTCTGGAAACATCCACTGACAATGTCATTTGCTTTTGACATTGTCATTTGCTTAAAGGAAACTTTTAATATTTCTGTTTGAGTTTGTGAACTTGAAAAAGGAAGAAATTTTTTTATAAAAGAATGAATGTAGCTATTGTATATTTTTGTAAATTGATTTTGCATACAAGTGATAACTAAAGACGTTACAGAAATACATAATTAAGAAAAAAATTATTTCAGTGCATTGACCAACTTGCTTATTCAACATGTTTTTAATAATTTTGATTTCTTCTCCTTTGTAAGTTAAAGCACAAATCCTTTAAACACAAATGTCAAAAAAGCAATGAGCAAGAAGTAAGTTTGAAATCAATAAAGATCATTAATTTATAAACATTGTATACGCTTCCACACAAAAGTTTTCACAAAATGTAAAAAAGGAAAGGTTTCTCAATAGCAAATCCAAATTAACAAAAATGAGTTCATTTGGCATGTTCTATATTGTCTTCACCCATAAAATCTCCCACAAAAAGGTTACAAAACACATCAAATCATAAAAATCGGTGAGCGCAGTAGATACAGTCCTTGCCTATTAGATTACAAAATGTAAAAAATACAACTTGGAAGGTGTAACATATTATTTATACCATAGAGATATAATAAAAGACAAAGAGACACAACGGCTATTCATGGTATTGTACTAAGGCGCGTCCCTAGAGCAGGTGGTGCATTCATGAAAATATAAAGTTCCCGAAGCTGGATTTTTTCCTCTCATCCAATCATGTCCCAATCAGGGTTAATAAATGTTTGCAAAACAATATTTATTACCAATATTTTGTAATAATTAACTGCACGTGTTAGCATAATTTAGACTCGTTAAAACGATTTTGCAGTTGCTCGGAAAATTACAGCAAAGAAAATCGTCGTGAAACAAATATTTCAGCAAGGCCCCGAAAGAAAAATGTAAACAAATGCCAATAAAAAGCATTTTTTTATATATAGGTAGAAAGGATTTTTACCACATATAAATGTAAATTTAGTACTAAATAAGCTCAAAGATTTTGATAAATATTTCATTAAGCCCTCTTTTAGCCAAGCAGAGTTAGACAGCTTTTAATTGATCTGTTGTTGTGGACCAAATGCTATAACATAACATATAAACAAGTAGATTTTGTAGAAAGAGTGTCCAGTCAATTATTATTTTCCCTGACTGACATTAAAATCCCCTGTTTTTTCTATGCCAAATATACTTATAGCTTAAAAACAATAAGGCTGAGAATGGCTGAAAAATAAGAACACGATAAAACATAGAGAGAGCTGCGAAGTTTTACCGATAAGACTTCTTAAAAACACATACACACACACTCAAAAACATGGGAAACATCTTTCAAGGAAAATCTATTACCGAATTAATTGTTACTAGTATTTGAAACGCGTATATGCTTATAAACGTAATTTTACACTGCAAATACTGGCAAGATACGTACAACAAAATAAGTTTAAAATGCTTAAAATATAGAAATATAAGAACAAATTTCTAGTTAAACATGTCAAAAACACCTTAAGGTAAAGCTAAAGATAAAAAAGTGTATATCAAGCTTTGCTACAGTACATTCTAATAAAATGTTTATAAGAACAAGGTATATATATACTTATATACGGTATGACTTGTGGATTTTTTTTAAAAAATCAGTAGCTTGGATTGCATACACATACGTACTTGTGTTAAATACATCGTGATTCGACACTTCCATACAACGTTCCCGGTAATGCTGATCTGGTTTTCTAACGCTGTATATTGCTGATCAAGATTTTCTACCTCCATACTGAGATCGTAAAACGTGTGTTTGAAATGAAAATTGTGTGAAACTTTTGGTAATTAATTTTCAGTGCATATTTTCATTGTCTGATATAAAAGCAGTTGAGTTCAGAGCTTACATCACTTGAATGTGGTCTAAGTGCTAGCAAGTGAGAACTGATAGTTCATAGAGAAATCGTTCATTGGCTAGCAGTAGTCATTTAAATTCTATGTAATTAGCCTATTCGCAGTTATAGCTAGCTATAGCTATACCCTCCATGACATGTTTAGAGCAGCTCCTGAAACCTAAATAGAAATAAGATGGTAGATTGCTAAAGCTGTTTTGTTATAACTTTTACATACGATAACCATAGCCATAACTCGCTTTTTTACAAAAACGTAGTATAACACACCGAGTGTGTTTAAAGGGACACTTTATCAACACAGAATATTTACAGTTGAATATTGGCTTTAAACTTTGGTTAGCCATCGTCTTTCACTTAGGTTATTACTAAATGAAGAATAAACCCTTACCTTCGTACATCTATGAAGGGTTCGTATTCCGCTCATTATTTCTGGAAAAAAACACAATTGTATTTTCTATATGTACGACAACAACAAACATGGCTGCTTGACCTTCAAACATCTTCTCCAACTGATTTTCTTGAAAATTGTACAGGTAAATTATTTCGAAGGCGAGGGTAACCCCTGAGAACCTTTTAACCAATTAACTTTGGCGGAATTCAGTGGAAAACCTTATTATTTTCTTAATCTTTTACAAATAAAATTGTTGGGATTCTATTTTGAAAGAATCGGTAATTATTCGTTTTGCGAGTGCCGCACAAAATGAGCTGAAACATAGTGACGCGCCTTCTCCGCTTGTTTGTCTTAACAATAGGAATTTGAATAGAGAATTATCGTGTTGTGTCTCTTTCTCTTTTAATAATATCTCTATGCTGTACCGGAAGACGTGCCTGTACAGTGGTGGATACCATCGGATAAGTAAAAATATCCTAAAGCAGTAATGACAACAAAAATACAAGAGAATGTCGAGAAAAAAGGTTTTTCATCAACACTATATGATCCTATATTAAGTCATGATCAACAGAATCTATCTAAGAGAACGAATGATCTCGGACATTCATTTAAAGAGAAAGACATTCGAATTGGTTTTGATCGTGTTATTCATCATAGTGGAATACTTTGAAATATTAACCACATTAATGCATTCAGGCAAACTACATGAATTTGAACATTCTCAGATAAAGCTTCCCAACGAATTAATTCCTGTGGATCGTGACAACATTCCATAAAATTGGTGAATAATATCATATAGCTGATTACCCGTGGAAGAATCCACTCAATCTCTTACTAAACAGATGTAAGGGATACCAAACAAAAACATACAACACAGTATTTTGAATTTTCAAAACTGACATTTCAACCCCGACCCCGGGCTCTTTGTCTCTTTTATAACAGGATGGCAAAAAGAGATAAAAGCCCTAGGATCGAGGTTGTTCAGAATCTGCATTATTTTATAAGCAGATTGTTTATAACCTCTGAAACAAAAAGTCAAAATTAAATTGATAAAATAAAAATGAAAATTGTCTAAAAAATTGAAGGTGTTTAACAATCGTTACGTAAAAAGCGAAATACACTAAAACCATATACTTCCCTTGCCGTTCCAGAAGTACACCAGGAAAAAGAAAGGATACCAAAAATTAAAAAAAAATCCAACATTTTTCGTTAAGTCATGCAAAATCAGCTCTTTAATCTATATTGCATACGGGAACACTTCCAAAGTTATACTCAAAATATAAGAAATTAATAGTTGACAACACATAAAAGAGAAATATACTTGAATCATTTGGTATATTATATATCTACTGAAATATTTCAATCCAAAATACTAAAAGAACACTTTGCCTTACAGACCTAAACTTGATATTTTATGCGTGATTAAAAAAGATCACACATAAAATCAAAAAAGATAACAATGCAGCGTTTTCGAATTTAAGAATCGAATATATTTCAAACTATCGCAACGTAACAGATGTAAACAATGATTTAAGTTTAGGATTTAGGTTTAGTTTTTTTAAAACGACATCAACACTGAATTACACAGTTTGTAGTGTTAAAAACAGTAATAACAGAAAAATTACTTTTTACAGTTTAAGTAAATTCTTCTCTATGATACACACGTTGTGTGTTTTCGTTTCAACGTGTTGGTGTTCTCAACCTTTTTGACAAATGCTATTCTTATTATCTCAATATGTTCTTAACATGACTATGGCCTGAAAATATGCAATGCCTTATTAAAATAAATCCTGCTATAAGTTACTATAGCTAGCCAATGGCAATTTCTAGATTGAATGGTCCATTGCTTGGACAGAAAAAAATTCAGTTCGTTCGATATACAATAAAAACAAGTAAACTTCTAATCAATTTTTTGCGTCATACAAATGTTCATATTTAAACTACCAAGCTCAGACATATTCTTAGGATATTCTAAACTTCTGACCCATTTTTCAGAGTATATTTTTACAAAATAAGTGCTTAAAGAAAATATTATCCGGCTTAAGAAACAACAACAAACTTAATATTTAAGAAAAAAAAGCAGCTCTGAAAGAAACACCTAAAAAATCGTTATACACCCAAATTCATTTCTCTATTAAATAATTTAAACAACACACCCCTGCTTTTCTTTCTTTTTAAGTAGTTGGCTAGCTAGGGTTCTCTGAATAAAAGTCCAACCAGTTTTTTACTTCGATAACTAAATTTCTCTTCATTCCAAAGAGAAAGAATTGAGAATGTATAGCTACAATTTTCTAATGCATTTCCAAACAATTCTTTTTGTGATGTTATCGTACGTTTTTCTTCGTTTTAAAAAATATTTCTGACCACACCCTTATTTACTTCGTTCGACAACAACAGCTTGTTTTTTACATTTTAAATTTGAATTACATATCATAGTCATATTCGAATGCGATACAACCTCGGTCCTAGAACACAAAAATGTAAAATATAGAAAAACATATAAGCTTAAAGCTAACCTCATTATGGAGTAAACATTGGCATGCTTTGTTTGAAATAACTTTTTTCATGATTAACTTAAAAAACAGACAACCTTTTTGTTTTCTTTTTTCAGTTGATAAACAACACATGGTAAACCGGGGGTATAATGTAATTATTTCAACCGAAACGACCGAGAACGGCGCTGTAGCATAAGTGACAAATGGACCCCCTGTTTTCTTATTTAGCGGCTTACCTATTTTTTTAGTAAATTTTAGCGTTCGACCACGCCATAAGAAAGTGACCCGTGAGTTGCGTGTCGTGGACTCACTATTTTACTCAGGCAAGGTAATTAATATATAAGATACAGAAATAATCTTTTTTGAAAATATATATATCTTCGTTGAGAATAGTGATAACTCACAAGAACTAGAAAGAAACACAGTTGGTCAGGATAAAAACACATTACGGCAAAGAATATGAAAGTTTTGCAGGGAATAAGTTCTTTGAATACATGATTCATAACACCAAAAGGAATGTAATAGTACGAGATACTAGCCTGGTTATTCAACCTTATTTATTTTGGCTTGGTGCTAGTCCGGAGAGTTTAGTTCAAGATATTTCTGAGAAACCAGCTTTACTTGAAACGAAATATCTGTACACAAAAAGAAATTTGTATCCTAGAGAACTGCTTGAAGATGAAAAGTTTTATGTTGTTCAAAAAGAAGGTGTTCTATATTTGAAAATAGGAGCATCAAATTGGTTATTTTACTCAAATTCAGCTAGCTATGGGTTTGGCACAAAACCGCAATGTTATTTTGTTGTATGTAAGGGATTGCTAATTTTAAAAATTGAATTTGAAGAAAAATATTTTACAGAATTGGATACAGATAGTATATAATACTGTATACTAATAAATAGGGTATACCGCAAGGGAAGAAATTTTTGCAACCAATTACTGCATGAAATTATTTTTGAATCTTAATTTTCGTAAGGCAACCACGAAAAATGCGTGAAAATAATAGCGAACTTCAAATATTCTTAGTGATTCGTAAAAAGCGTTAAAATTTACTTATATTGACGGTTTCATTTGGAATTTTTTTCCTGTGGTATGTCTGATATAATATTATACTACATGCACATGTGCACATATAATATATGCTATTAATTAATAGACAGATCTTTTTTAATCAAAGTTTACATCATAAAATACATGACACTGTCCAAACCTGGTTAATGGAGGTATGTAATGTTAAAGGAATCTCCTTTTGTAGCTATTTGAACTTTTTGACTCGTTGAATTGCACGTCCAACATGAATACGAACAGATGCAATAGTCTGACTTTTAACAACATCTCTCTCAAAAAAATGATCTTTTTTCTAAGGAAAGAAAGTATATTCAAGTGGACACGTAGTGAGTTTAGCTGATCAGCAATTGTAATCTGCCATCAAACTATCTTCTTTATCCCAGAGTTATTCGGTAAGAATACCTGACCTAGCTACAATTTCTTTGTCAGAAATTGAACCTTCATGTAACTGACAGCTAAAGGTGATTGCACCTGATGGTTTTATTCTAAGTAGATCCTTGCATGTTATATGGTTCTTATAGCGTAAATACAAAGCACGGTCATTCAGTTCCGCCTGCATGCGGGAAACTCATTCTGCGCATGCACTAACTCTTGAGATCTCAGGACGCAAAATTACCGTGATTATGATGACGCCATAATCTCGACATACCTGACTTAACTTGCAAAATTACAAGGCATGGTGCTAATATATTGTTTACTTTGTATTTTATTATATTAAATGTGGCCAAGGCTATAAACAACAAAAACCACGGGTTTGCTTTTGTTGTGGTAACGTAAAAAAAAGGGTTCCTTTATCCGACAAATTTGCAGAATTCCCATATTTTACCAAAATTTGAGAGAGAACTACAGTGTTTTACCCAGTATATATAATTTGAAAAGCTACAGGATTTATCTTTCCGCTGTAAACAACGTTATTCTGCTTACATTTTTTTACTAAAAGTGTTTTAAGCATTTTTTACAGTAAGAGGATTTGGCTGGTTGCTAGTTTACTTAAATATTAACAAACATGTCCGACAGGACGACATGTAAAAGATCCTAGATTATCAAAAAGGTTATATTAATCCAATTATTACATTAAACAGATTATTTGATTACTCTGGTGAAGTGTGCACAAATATAAGTATGAAATTGTGGGAGATCAAGACCACCTAAATCAATGTATGTTAAGTAGACATAAATGCTACGCTAAGTTGTTAAGTAGACATAAATGCTACGAAAGGAAAAAAAAGGCAGCAATCCCAAGAAAGATATAGCAGATTGATATAGGTGTCATCTTTATTTCAATAGCACATGGGTTAATTTTTGGCGGAAAAATATGTAACCCTTAAAGTTAAATGGAATAAGAACATGTTTTATAAACAATCCAAGGCTATCTTACTGGCAATTTTGGAATTATATTTAGCTAGCTGGCTGTTAATTGGACTGTGAAAAACTAAACCAAATAAGCCTTATGAATTCTTTGAACAATGTCATATTAAATGTCATATTTCGAACTCATGCCGAAAAGTCTCACATAAAGATAAAAATAATCTAAGTTACAATATAATTTGTGTATCTCATTTAGTAAACATAAAAATAAAAACTGTACATTAACATAATTCTTTAAATAAGTCTTCCAATAAGAACCATATAATGTGCATAGTAGTTGTGTTTGCAACAAAAAGTATCCCAAACAATTGAAACCATACAAGGAGTAATCCATAAAAACTTTAACAGGTTGTTACGCCACATAGAAACTAAAATAATATGACAGTGGATTTTTAATATTAACATTTAGATACACAACACATTACTTTAACAGGACAAATTTTAACTAAAAATAAAAATATTTTGCCTTGGATTTTCTTTTCTTTTTTTTCATAGACATAATATCATGAATGTTAAACTTGTGCAGGTAAAAAAGATGTGCATATAAATTGTATAGGAGAAAAAATAGAAGTAAAATCAATTTATTTAACGCAAAATAGATTTACTTTAAGGAAAGAAATTTTCGCGGGGACAAATTTTCGTGAGGATAAAATATCGCGAAAATTCGCTAAGTTAATTTTCGCAAATTCTACTTCTGGAAGAATTTATAGAGAAAAACTTTCGCGAATTTTCCAAAATCTTTATTTTTGGGAACAAAAACTTTTGCGAAGAACAATGAATTTCAATGAAAAAAAAATCGATTTCAAATCGGATATCTTTCCAATGAAATAACAAAACTACTGTACTCTTCTCTTCGTTTTTTTGTTATTATTATTATTATTATTATTATTATTAAACATATATTTGGCATCCATAATTTACAAATGGTTCTTCTGCCTACAAAAAAAATAAAAACTATAAAAATCTATAAAATCTATAAGATCAGTAAAAAAATATATTGAATCTAAGTGCATAATGAAATAAATGGGCTCACAGAGTACGAAATGGTGCCGGTAGAGTAAGTAGACACATTGAACAAGAAAAAAAAAAAGAAGAGACTAATTAAAAATAAATAAATTGATGGCACCGATGTAAGGACACACAAAAAAGGTAGAACTATAATGAAAAGATGGGGGGAAATAGGTAGCCTACATGCATAGAGTTATCTTATATATTAATTCCCTTGCGTGAGTAAAACTGTGAGTCCACGACACGGAAATCACGGGTCACTTTCTTATGACGTGGCTGTACGCTAAAATTTAACTAAAAAGATTAGGGATGTACTTCATAGAAATCGCACATAAGGTGTAAATATATAACCCGCTGCTAATAACGATATGAATATATATACCCTTATGCCAAAAAACTCTATGTTAGCATATATATATAGGTATCGCTACATATGAAACGGTATTAGATATTCACAAAGCATACGGACTGTTAAATGAAGTTCCTAGCATAAAACGGAAATTGTGTTTACGAAAAAGATGGCTGTTCTTTTTGAGTATTCTCTACTCTTTCATTCAAAATAAATCTTTAAAAAAACATTTGAAGAAGAGCATGGTTTTATAAATTAATCATAGCAAGGTTCTGTAAGGTTTTTTCATGTTTTATTTTCAGTTTTGATTATATTATTGTTGCCACACATGTTTTATAGCTAGCATCATAAAAAGCCAACCACCACCAACAACTAGCTAGCTAGCTAGCTAGGAATATATATATATATATGTAGCCATGTTCTTTATACCTAGCTAAGTCTCCAGTTTATATTTAAGTGACTAGCTATTAGCTGCTGTAGCTAGCTAATGCTAGCTTTAAACTAAAGATTCCCAGTATATATATTCCCACAAAACACATCTAACGTTATTAACCCTGAAAATTTTAAACATTTTCCTGGGTTTTTTTTGGTTTGCGAAGTTCTTTTCCTCCAAATATTCTGAAAATAAAGTTCAGAAATTACTTATTTTTAAAATGTAAATTTAATTTGTTTCAAATTGTGGGCAAAAACCTTAATCAGCATGCTAAAAGAACTGACTTTTCTTAATTTAAAATTACTAAACACAACCATTTTCTTACATTTAGTGTAAACTTTTGTGCGTATGGCTTATATTTAATACACCAAAAGAGCTACTTTGTTGATTTCAATTTTATACTCTTTGTAAGCTATTTTTTTCTTCTTTTTGACATTTCTGTTTTACCACTCAATTTTTACATGTTATAAGTTATTTGGAACAGAATGGTATGAAATAGACCAAAATACCTGATCTTAGTTGTTTTTAATTTACAGGCTGTGTCTGTGAAACCTTAAGGGGAACATTTGGTGGAAGACAATGGCATGACATATACTGATAACTGATTTTTGTTGTGTTAGATGTTATATCTGAACCTTTTTGACATTTTATGTTAATTTTGCGAGGAAGGACCATATATATATACACAGAAGAAGAATTCAATTTTACACCTTGCAAGCTTTGTTTTTCTATATTTTGTATAAATTCTTACTGGGGAGGACTCCGTGCAATATATCGAAATGACTGATCCTTCTCGATTTAAATTTGATGTGTTCTAAATCGTATATGGTTTTGGAAATTTTGTGTAAGATTTAATGGGTAAGGGCTAGATGCAATATGTCAAAAAAAATTTTTTTGTTGAATCAGAAGCACTCCCTACAACCATTCTTTTTTTTACAGTTTGTGAAGCTTTTGTGAGGAAAGAGTGTATGCAATATTATCGAAATAACTGATTTTTGTTGCAAACTGTTTTTCTTTGGCATTTTGGATTAAAATATTGTTTTAGAGGGCATATGCAGTAGATATATGTACTGAAATAGTTAAATTTTGCAAACTTTGATTTTGTCGTTACCTCTCATTTTTTACATTTTGATTAAACTTTTGTGGGAGACCTTCGGTATGCGAAGGACCAAAATAAGAGATTTTAGTATTATTTAGAATTTGTATTTTGTGTTGCAAAATTGGTGCAAAAATTGACATAAAATGAACTTATATACAGCTGTTGTTTAACATGACTCATTATGACTTATATATATATTTTATGAAAATTTGTGACAGAATACTATGTGAGATTTGAAATTTTGTTTACTTTATTGATGGTAAAACAGCATGCAAATTGCTAAAAGGACTTTATTAATTTTAGATTTAAACACCGTTATTTTGTTGGCATTTTGTCTAAAGTTTGGTGAGGAAGGACTGTATGCAATATATCAAATAATGTTTTATTGCATTGTAATTTGTCCTTGCAAATCCCTTTTTTTCACCTTAGATAAAAAAATTCTGTCAGAGGCACAATTTATTGTTTATTTTTCACATTGTGTGTCAACCTTTGGCAGGGTTTGCAATAAACTAACTGATTTTAACATATACAATGAGAGAGATTTGTGTTTGACATTGATCAGCTTTTTTGTATATATGTGGCGTTTTGAGTGATTTAAATTTTATGGGTGAGATGTATGTTGAAAACTTCTTTCCGAATAATTTTCGCATTTGTCAGATGGTCAGAGCAAGTAATTTTAGTAGATTTAGATTTTAAATGTCACATAAATACTGCAGTTGTTGAAAACCTTTAATTTTTTTGGTCATTTATATAATAATGCAGATGTAAGATGCGCACTGCTGTATTGTTTGATTTTTGATGGACATATATCTGCTACATAAATTAAATGGAATACAGTGGATTCTTCCACGGGAAACAGCTAGTTCACATTATTTGGATAAATGTTTGCACAAAGCACTATCGTGTAAAAATAATTTGACTTTTTTGATAAATTCTTTATGGTTGACAACGGAACGAATATTGCCAGGAAGATCATTAAACAACGCTGATGAGCAATCCATAAACGTTTTTCGGAATGTGTCGCTTTGTAGTTTATTTTTGTTTTCTGCATCAGATCGCAGGCTTCGACCATTTTTGTACCATTTCAGTGTAAGGTATTCAGGTGAGCATTCGTCATACAACACCTTGTGTGCCAGTTTTAGTATCGATAAATTTACACGCTCTTGCACTGGCAGCCATTTCAGTATTACTAACACATCGTTAGTGGAAGCATATCTCTGAAGAACAAAGCTGGCAGCGACATTTAGAACTCTTTGTAACCTTTTCATTTGATATTGTGGAATATTATTATAGACAAGATTTCCGTAGTCTATCTTTGATAATATCAGTGCTTCAGCGAGATTCTTTCTCACGTGAAAAGGTGCCAAACGTTTCAATCGCTTTAATGTCGAAATCGTAGCGTATGATGATCTAATGATGTTATTCACATGTGTAGACCACGTCATATGTTCATCGAATGTTATGCCCAGTATTTTGAGAGAGGATACCCGCTCAATCTCAGCACCATTACTATGGAATTTGAATAAGTTACTGAAGTTTAAATTGTTTATACAGCTTAACTGGCTTGTCGAGTACATAATTGATTTTGTCTTTATGGAATTAAACATCAGATTGTTTATCTTTGACCATGTTGTTATTTGGTTAATGTCACTTTGAAGCTTTGCTGTTGCGATATCCATTTCTTTTAGTTTGAAGTGTATGTAAAGATTTGTGTCATCTGCGTACTGGATAGAATTACACGACGAATTCAACGATAGGTCAGAGACATAGATGTTGAACAAGATCGGACCAAGAATAGATCCCTGGGGAACACCGTATTTGATCAGCAAGGTGTCCGATTTTTTGTCATCAATTTGCACAAACTGCTGGCGATTTGACAAATAGTTAGAGATCAAATTGATGAATGCAGGAGACATTTGGAGTTTCTTCAACTTATTAATCAGAACGTCATATTTCACAGTATCAAATGCTTTGGAGTAATCTGCTGACACTGATAAAGTTACTTCACCTCTTTGCATAGCCTTCAAAATGTCGTCCTTTAATTTTAAGAGTATCGTGATGCACGAGTGACCTTTGCGAAAACCAGATTGAGTTGAAGCATAAATGTTATATCTATCAATGAAGTCACAAAGCTGTGATAAAATGACTTTCTCATATACTTTCGACAGTACAGGAAGTATTGATATTGGACAAAAATCTTCTAGTTGTGAAGCACCTGGAACTTTAGGTACCGGACAGATACGTGATTTCTTCCAGCATGTTGGAAATACGTTTGCATCGATGCAGTTATTCAAAATCTTTGTTAGGACTGGCGACAATTGGGCTGCGACTGGTTTTATGAATTTCGCTGGTATGTTATCACCACCAGTAGAGCAATCACTTCTCAATGAATTCAAATGTTTGAGAACATCCTCTTGGGTAGCGTGACGAAGGTCAAATAAATCCATTGCCGGTACAGCCTCATCATTCATGGTGGGAGAAATGTTTAACTCATTTGTATTGCTTAACTTTATTGCAATGGAATTGAAATAATCATTGATGGTATCGGGATTCTGCCTGATTTGTTTGAACTGTGGTTTAATAATAGTTCTTATGGTTTTCCATACTTCCTTTGAACGGTTACTTGATAAAGCCTTTTGATAGAAGGTTCTTCTAGAGTGTTTGATAGCCTTCTTCAATTTATTTCTCGTTTCAACATACTCATGTTTAGCCTCTCTGTCATCACAAGATTTTAATTCACTACGAAGTTCATCAAGTTTCAGTTTCGACGATACAATGGATGGGTCCTTCATCCAGGGAGCTGGTGGTCGTGTAAATTTACACCTTTTCAAAGGAGCATGGCTATTAATGCAGGACAGTATGAGTTCATTCATAACATACAGTTGATCTTCTTTTTTTGTCTTGAAATTTGAAATTTCTGATATGAAGAAATTCAAACTCTTCCGTTATTCGATTTTTTTTAGCTGATTTCCCCACATTAAGTCGAGCTTTGAAGCCATTATAGAGTTAGAGCTTTAGAGTCATTTTTTGGGCTGATTATTTTTTCGTTGTGATTCTCTACCCTTGTCCTCGGAGCCCCCGTTATTTAGGAGTTTTCGGCCTTTAAAAGTTGGAGAAAAACTATCGCGATTTTAAGAAAAAGTTGATTTCAGGTTAAGTGTGAATGGAATGTAAATGCCTAAAACATCGCTCTTTTTTCTTCGCGAAACTTTCTCCCCATGAAACTTTCTCCCTATAAAGAGGATACATTTTTTCTATAAGAAAAAGTTTTATAAGAAACTGAGCAATAAAAACCTCAAAATCTTAAGAAAATCCCAACTGTGTTAAGATCTAATTTTTGGAGACCTTGATATTTAGATTTACACAATAATTTTTTTTATTCCAATAAAAATAAAAGATGTTTCAAATGGAATACATAAAATTGTAAAACTAAGAAAAGGATTATGAAAATTTCAGCCCATATTCAGCACTTTGCTAAGAACATTTAGTCAAAAAAATGTTTTCTTATACAAAAACGTGTATGCATATATATACTTTTTTGTAAAATTCACTGTTAGAATCCTAACAGATTCGTAGTATGTTTTAGTACTGCATTAAGAAGTAAAATTTTTGGCGGAATATGTTTCGGCGGAATAACTTTTGGACACAATATTTTATTTCCACAGAAAAAAAAAATTTTCTTTTAAAGGAATTTTAAACAAATTTCAAACTAATGATTACGGAAAATGATGCACAAAGAAGAATAGAAGCATTTATAGTGTACATATATTCAATTAAGATCTAAAAAAGGGTCTTCAGGATCCAACTTTATAGCTAGAACCTCAGCTAAATGTAAAAATAACGAAAATAATAAGTTCAAAACCTGCATTTTTTAATCGTTTTCTGATTACCTTATATATAATTTCTATGCACTGGTCCTTTTTTTAAAAAAATTAGACAAACAAAATTTTTAGACAAAAATCTTTCCACAGACAAATAAAAAAATCTAAAATTTTTTTCGTCCGAAACTCTTTTTAAAATCTTTATTCATATTTTCCACAAAATGGTCTGAAAAAGTATTTTTAATGCATATTATTAAGTAGGTATTTTAGCAAGAAACAAATTAATTTTTCAATGATACTTTGAGAAATATTTTCCCTAATAATGATAACCTTTTGTAAAAAATATACTTATTAACAATTACTCAAATTTTTTTCCAAAAAAGCCCACAGATCAAAAGGTTCCACAAAACCATTTTTTCCACAATTAGCGCGAAAGAAAGGGGGGGGGGGAGCAATTCCTAGGACTCGTGAATATGAAATTTAGGTGAGAATAGAATAACACGTCATACTTGGTGATAAACAATTGTAAATGCAATAAAATAGTTCTCTTCACACAATATTTGTCATACAACACAGTGTACAACTACACTCTTATTGTCTACTTTACTTTCAGGCTACCATGGTTATGCACACAGTTGTATATCTATACACAGTAACTTAGTCCTAATAATAATGGGTTGCTAGGAGAGCAGAGGGCTAGCTTTGAAAAGATGCAAAGCATGGAAAGAATTAATTTGTTCTTTTAGCTAACTCTACCTCCAGCTAAAAAACGAACAAAAAAAATACAGTTTTCTAAGAAAAAGCATTCATATCAGTAACTTTCGTTAGTCAGTAATAACAAAATTACAAAATTGACTTTGAAGGCAAAAAATGTAAGCACCACGACGTTGATTTCGTCTGGTAATACAATGTTTAAAATTAATAAACATCTATATAATAATACGCTAAGTGTGTCTGTGAAAGACAGGCAAAGTGGATGTGCTGTTTTTTCTAAAGAAGCAGCCGCGGTAACATGTCACTTTTGCTAAACTTTTATTTTTATTCTGTGTTTTGTGTGCTTTTTCAAATTGATTTAAAATTTTTGTTTTTAAAAAGTCACGGTTAATTTATTTTATTGTTCTCATAATATATTTAATTTATTCCCGCTTGAATGAATTAACAACAAGATGTTTTGACGAAAAAAGCAATGAATTTCGCTGTTTTTTTTATTCGGTATATGTATTTGATTTTTCAACGCGAGACTCAATACTAGTAACTATGAATAGTCTTGGAAAACTTTAGAATGTTAGTTTTAGGCATTTTTATATGCTCGTTTTGCCCTTATCAGAAAAACATACGTTCTTAAAAATAAAATGTTCGTTTTCTTGCTTTTCGCCATACAAACCAACAATTTTTTTTGTCTTCGCTGACATGTTATCAAACATAAAATTAAAACAAACGCTTTGTAGTCATGAAAGTCCGCTTTTGTTCAAAATCAGTAGAGCATACAATTTCTAAAACAATATTTATTGAGCATGCGACGACGTCTACCATCTTGTAAAAGTTACAAAATATCTTGCGAATTTTGCGCACGCACACTCTGAATGAACGTGAGAGAAGATGGTTTCTTGCAGAACATTTTTGTGCAGTCAATAATATATTTGGTGCTAGGAAATGTTTTTAAAGCTCTCTAGCATAGTGTCCATTATCATACTATTGTTGGCCATATCGGTACAGAGCCCAGTGAGAATATAGCATGACACTGTGGATTTTGGAAGTTGCAAAAGCCAAGCTGTATGTCTCAAACTAAATCCACCTCTGAGCCAACTCAAATATAAAAAAAGCTCATCTTTTAGGTTCAATTTTATTGGAGGTCCCTTTTTTCCAGCCGCTTTATTAGATGTTGTTGATGTAGGGGACTGTAACACTTCTTTGAGATCAGCTTTCTTTAATTTTAAATCACACATTCTCATGTTAACGCAATTCTCTCCAGGGTTTAAAAATTTGCCAAAACTCTCAGTTGATAAACCAGTTTCTGAACGAAAGAGTGTTTCATTTTTCACTATGTTGTTGTATGTGTATGACTTTTCGAGTAATTCATTCTTGAGGTCTTGTATTTCCCTTTTTAGTGAAATATTCTCATCAGTTAACTCTAAAAGTTGTTGTTTTAAATTATTTATCTCATTCACTTTCTCGTCTTCGTTATCACTACTCGCATTGCAATCATTACTACCCACACGGGTAACTCTGTTGATGCTGAATTTCTGGGAGATCGTCGAAGGGAAGTTACAGGAGTCCTTGTTTTTAACGAAGGAACAGCATTTTTTGCAACGTCTTTTGAGTAACACCAAGTGATAATTTGGTATTGTAGGGTTTAAAATGGAATTCACATATCCTCGTGTAGGATGTAATTTTGAAATTATCACAAACTCCTTTTCTCCTACATTGAGTCACGATACGTTTTCACGTCTGTTTTTCTGTGGAAAATTTAAAAAAAGCGATTCCTGTCTTTTCATTATCTTGCAAATTGCATTACCACAGTTTGAAATACAAGAAGAAACTTTCTCCTTTTTTTGTCACTTTTACTGGTCTTGAAATTGATGAACTTGTATAATTTTCTTTACTCAATTATTTTACATACTATTTTCAAGATCGCACCACAAACTAAAAAAAAATCTTAAAGCTCAAAAAACCTGTTTTTAAAAAAGATGAACTGTTTTTGAGCATAAAATAAATATACAGCAAAGATAAAATTTCACATTTTTGTATGTTTTCATGTTGGAAAAGTGTAAACAACTCTTCGTGAGTATTCACTTCCACTTTCGCTTTCTCGCACGCATTTGTTTACATTTTTGTGCAGCTCTGCCTCGTTTTAATGTTTAAAAAAACAAGACGTATGATATACGCAAACAACCTCGCGAATAATGTTTACAAAAAGCTGTCTATCAAATTAGGATTTTTGTTACGAAGTTAGACACGACATATTTTACTATTCAGATACGCAATAATATTTGTTACACACTTATTTTTCAAAATTGATTTGTGAGACCTTCCTGAACGGAGAATTCCTCGAACTTTTAATTTTCGATGGGTCCGTCTTGGGTGAACCGACTGACAGGAAGAAGAAAGACCACAAACCCCAAAATTTGCGAAATTCATTAATTCAGTTAATTCTGCCTACATTCACTTTTAAAACGTTTGGTGGAAACACCTTTATTTACTAGTTAGTTAAACAAGTGTTTTGAACACTTGTCTTATCTTTTTAAAAAAGAAAAAAGAAAAATAGTTACCAAGATGAGATTCGAACACACGACGACTCCCGTGTCGGTGCTCAGAGAGGCAAAAATTTCCATTCTTGTAGGACACATTTGCGTTTTAATACAAGCTCACGAGCTTGTAACAAGCTCACGAGCTTGTAATAATCGGAATTCCTGTATAAGTTGTTATCATTCTGAATTTTGATACAATCGTTCGTCTTCTGTTTTGATTTCTATAAATGGAATGTAAGTTCCATCAGCTTCGCGGTATTTATCGCGGATTGCCCATAAAGCAGACCGAGCGGGCACACGATGGTTATATAACGTTGATTCGACTTTAAGTTCTGGCCGCGACGTCGCAACCCTAAATTCCACGTCTTTTCAACGTTAGGTTCGCAATGTCGATGCGACCAACGTAAATCTAACGTCTTTTCAACGATGGTATGACTTTTCAAACACTTTTTTCAAATCAGTTATGTACCCGTCAATAAAGAAATCTGTAATACATGTTTTTCCTAAAATGAGAAATTTAAAATCACACGCAAAATCATTAAAAGCACGTCTCATTATTCCGTTTCTTCATTAGAACACATCTTCGGTATTCTATTCTTATGATCCCTCATTCATTGTTTCTTTACGGGCAATCTTCATTGAATTTTTAAATTGACGTGGTTTTTCTTTTCATGTTAGCAGTAATCGTTTCATTACTCCTAAACAAACAAGGTGCATATAATCTGATGCATTTGATTCCAACTTCTAATAGGATCGTTTTTTCGTGTTGGTGAGTGCCCATGCCCAAACCATTTTTAAAAGATTCATCATCCCGCAAATCCCAGTACAAGTCATGGAATACCATCCTTGAAGATACAATTTCCTTGTTTACCATGCAACGGTCACGGTCACGTGCGGGAGTATTACAAACAAACGCCAGTACTTTGACAATTAAAATGCGACCTTCATATTCATAGTCATTTTCTGTAAGAAACTTATACTCTGCAAGAAAGTCACACATGAACTCCTGTATTTTACTATTACCAACATGTTCTTCAACAATGAATGATGGTATTTTACACAATAAAGGCCAAGTTTGTAAACTCGATCACTTGTACAGTAGAATTCCATACACATTCACAACCAAGGAAATCGTGTGATTGTCAAAACTATTCTGTGGATTTGTCAAAACCGCCAAATCTGCCAAATTTTCTTTCTGCCAAATTTGTTCCCTTAACCCTATTCGGTCTAGAGGGCGGATTCCGCCCTCTGACTGTTTTTTTAATAACTCCTTAACGCTATACTGCATGGCTATGATACTTACTGAGTTTCAATATTTATCTATTAAACACCTGCATGCTAAATTTTTGGGTCCAATGCGCTTCAGAGGCTTTGATATTGGCTATTACTCGAAACTACCCCTAAAAATCTCTATGAAACCCTTATAATGGAGAAAATAAAATAACTCTTGTTAGGATTATCCTTAGAACTTGAAATGCACAACACAACTTTGCCTCATCAGGGAGAATCATTTCCCATGTTTTGGACACGTGATTAATCCGATTTCCCGATTTTTTTGGATTTTACCCGAAAATAAGAAAACCGGTTTTTCGGGTAATTTTTGGCAACTTTTCATGCGATCTCTGCAAAAATTGGAAAGTATGGTAAATACCTTTTATGTAGCAATCAGAAAATTTAAACAGAATGTAAAAATCCGTTCTAGAACTAAAGTAATTGAATTTTGCGCAGCTGGTGGGATTTTGAACAAATTTCAAGCTTTTGATGCCGTCGGAGAAAATGTGCTGACACAAGCAAAAATTTATTGCCGTCATTTTGTTCCTTTTGTGACGTACTATAAGTGTGCCAAGTTTGATTCAATTTGAACAAGGCTATCGAAAGTTATTGAGGGAAGCGGGTCTTGATATGTTCGAAGAACCCCGAACCGAATAGGGTTAAAAGGTATAAGTATGAATTATATAAAAATAAAGTTATATATATTGTTAAATTCGAACAAATATTAAGTCGATTTAGAGAAACGTTTTTGCACGGGAAGTAGAGCAAAACTTTTGTAAGTTCAAGTTAAATTCAAGTTAAATGTCACCAAAAGTTTGCTGACGTGAATCAAAAACTGGTGTTAACATGTCAGCAATAGCTAAATTTTTGCTGACATGGTTTTTCTTAGAAATGATGTAAAAACGAAACTTTGATCTTGTTTTTATAGCTAGCTAGTACTCTCTTAGTCAGTAAAAAAATATTTTCTTAAATACTAATGTTATGAGAGTTTTAGATTAAGTTCTGGAAGACACCTAAGAATAATTTACAAGGTATACACCTTAAAATTAGTGAGAAAATTATCTGAACTATATTCTTCTCAAGTCGTTAGTATAAAAAGCAAAAACATTGTGAAAAATGTAGCTAAAGCACATGCAAAATAACAAGAAAGCACATAAACACACAGCAAGCCATAACTAGTATAAAAAATACAATTTTGCCCTTTACCTACCGTCTGATATTTCATTTTGACGTGGAAAGCAAGCGCGAATGTTTTAAGAAAAAAAAGTTAGATAATCAAACATGTTTCCAGGGACCCCGGAAATGACGTTGGTGACTATTTACCATTTTAAAAATGGTAGAAAAAGGTCTTCATCATAGAGTTACTTCTTATCACACTTTTGTGATATAAATAATAGGCTGTACCAAGAAGAGTTTAAAAGACTAAGAAGAGTCTGGAAGATAACGTAGTTCATAAACCAAGTGTCTATCGTACCTTTCATATCTTTCATGCTTTGTAGTTCCAGGTTGAATAGAGTATGTGAGACAGCTTGCAACCATATTAGCTTTGCCAAAATTAATAACCTTGGGAATGCTTTTATGAATAACTGTATTGCCAGCCTTAATTACATAATGCAGGATTATTTTGAGTAAAGCCAAATAAATGATTTCAAAATTGCCCTGGATATGCCTCGGAACATTATGGGATTAAAGGAACAAATAGCTTTTTGCAAGAATTGGAGAAGCTACCCATGCGCCTATATGAAACTTTCAAAATAACTGCATTACAAGGTTTGTTTCGTTTAACAATCCATACGGGAAATTAGGATGACTACCAATTTTCAACATCTATTGCTTTCTTAAAGTTATGTGAGTTGCAGACTTTATCTGCTGCCACTATACCACTGAGAAGCTTCAACTCCGAAAACTTACCAGATTCAAAGTAGCTGCTAGATGTACTGGTCCATTGAATATGTTTTCCTCAAAGTGATGCTAATACCGTTTGTCTTGCATAGCAACAATAGTAGTTTCTTTTTCTCTGATTGTTGAAGTTTTATAATAGCACATTTGAGGTTTGCACAAGGTAATGTTCTTTTATCTCTATGTTTGAGCTTATTTTTATAAATCAACACATCGGCTTTCAAGTTCTCCATTATATTTTCCTTTTAAGCTAGCAATACTGCTGAAGCAAATGTTTTAACTTTCTTTCGTCGTATTTTTTTTCGCACTACGTCTTGTCTTTAAAGTACCTAGCTAGATAACAGTAGTAGATCCTTCCATCTTCCTTCATCCAACGGACTTACCTTATTTGTGTGTATAAACATCTTTCTACCAAAACATCACTTCCAAGTGAGCGCATTTTAATATCGGCAAAGATGATCAAACATCACGATATTAAACTTCGTATATCACTGAAAAATGCATAAGATAAACTTAAATATGTTAAAGTATAATCATATTATATACCTTAATGGTACTAATTTTTGCAGGTATTAATTTTCGTGTTTTTCCTAAAATATTCTTTAATTAATAACGGCTAAAAAATCAAGAATATCAATAATTCGTGAAATATTTTTCTCAGAGAGAGAAAGAGGGCAATTTTATTCACACAAGTGAAAAATGGAACACTATTGCCAAAATAAAAGATTATCAAATTCGAAATAAAAGATTATTAATTCTGTGAATGTTTTAATGAGAAAATGCTTTTTTTATAATATTTGATAAACATTTAGCCATTCAGTTTGATATTTTGAATATATTTATATGAATGGTAAAATATTTAGTTATCATGATGGTTTATCAATTATTTTGGCAATTGTTTTAACCAACCTAAAATAGATTAAATATTCCACCAACGCGCTTTAATGTACACTTACAGGACATCAACTCAACTTCGCGAATTTTAGAAAAATTTGCAGAAATGGATTATTTTTATCCCATGAATATTTAACATTGCCCTAACGTTGCTGTAACGTTGTAAAGTTAGCGCTGTTTCTGACGTTCTCAGATAAGTCGTGAACCAAGTTTCTTTTCGGATTCTACACTACAATGTAACCCAACTTTTCGGGTATGCACATGTGCATAAGAATAGTATAAGTGCACCTGTTGTATCCTCGGCCAAGCCTCGGTCTTTAGTTGCGTGGAAAGCATCGCAAACTTTAAACAGTATGTTGAATCCTGAAGAACTCGATACACGTATCCAACAGCTGGCGGAAGATACACTTTAACATCACCAAGAGCAAACATTGGAAGCTGCTACCTCTGTTGCTGAAACAATTGCTTCAAGTTTCTTAGACAGCCAAAAGTCAAAGATTGATAAAGCGTTGTAATCTCAAAAGAAATTGGCCAGCGTCAATCTAAAAGGCAAAGGAAATCAACACCAATTTAACTTTTGCCAAAACGTTATGGACAAATTGATAAGGCAGCGGACAGTTTGCCGGATAAGGACATCGAAAAAGCGCAAAAATTCATTAAGTTAGCAGACAAAAGATTGGGCAACGGTTAATGAATATTTAAGTGACAACTTAGCGTCTGATTCAGAAGACGAAAAACTTATAAATCGAGCAATCCGTTCTGCCAATGCTTAAAGCAAAAAGCGTAAAAAATTACAGCTACGCATTTTCCCCAACGAATGAACTTTGATTGTAGTAGACCAGCATCCCAATATCAAACGTATTTTGGTCCAAGGTATTCTGGAACAAGAGAAAGTCCTCGCCTAAGCGAAAAAATTGTATGCTGGGGCTGTGGTAGACTGGGTCATTATTCCGCACATTGTCCTTTTTTATGAAGCAACAATACGATGGTAGCACAAGTCACTCATAACGAATTGAAGAGAGATGATCATTGGAACTTATCAAAGAGGTACAAAGGAGATGATCATATGTTTTTGTTAATAACAGGTTTGTGTCAATGTATTATTCAACTCGTTTTTAGTTCTATTAAGAAATTAGTACGTGCAGACGTAATAACCGTAAAATTATTTAGTGAAGGAAATGCTCCATGAAGGAGTAAATGATCTTTAACTTCTGTAGACTGAACAGACTTAACAGGTTTACCCGTTAAGGAAGATATGCCCATATGTTCCGAAGCTTTAACTTTTAATTTTCTTTCTTGTTTCTTATTATGAAAAACCTGTCGACATTTGAGCTTCAGAACATATGGGCACATCCTTCTTAAACAAAAACTGGTCATGCCACACAGTGCACGAAATCTTTAAATACAGTATGTAACGGACGACGAACCCGTGGTTTTATGCACGCACCACTATGGTTCCCCATTGCTCCTATCTAAAATAAGTAAATAAATACCAAAACAATTCAATTTTAAATCGAACTCATTTAAATTTCAAATCAAAATGGAAATCAAATCAAAATAAATTAACTTCGTTTAAATTCGATTTAAAAGTAAAAGTTACATTAATTTTAATCGCCTTTGTTTTTAACATTGGCCCATCGCTGCCACGCGAAAATGAAATTAAATTTTACTTGGTTTTGGTACACGTTATATATGATAAATAAAAAGGGCGGCTTCTTGTGCATGCTCGGGTGAGTTAAGGCATGTCCTGTAGCCTGAATATTTAACTGCGTCCATTTCCCAGCAATAATAAAAAAAGTGTTTTTTTTAACGATTTATCTTACAGAGTTCAGCTCAAATATAAAAATACAAATGTACCAAATTTATAACAAGACATACTGAGGCCAAAAATTCCGTCGAAAAATTTGACAGAAAGTGTCTGTGTGTCTACGGAACCGATGAAACGAAAACAATGCTCGGTACAGATATTCTTGAAAACTCGATATAGTCACGAGTCTGGCAAATATAAATGTCGGTTAAAATATGTACGTTGAATGTCCGCAAATAAAATTTTCTGGGTTTCTCCGAATTTTTCCAACATTATGAAACTGCTTAACCGAAAATCTTTAAAAGAAGCCGAGAATGTACTGCAAATTTAAAATGGTGACAAAGAAATACTAATTTCGCGGGAATTTAGTGCGGATGCAAAAGCTCTGCTTTTTAGTGCGGCTGGCGATTAATTTTAAACGGCTGAGGTTTTTCAATGTGGATTTAATAGATCGTGTATATTAAATTTAAACACAAAACACACAATCAAGCGATCGAAGTGGAACATTTGTACATTTTGAAACTGTGCTTAAACACATTGATATCGAAAAAAAACTTTTTAAGAAGACTAGCTATACGCGACTTTGCAAACCATATTGATTAATCGAATTCGATAATGCAAATTGGATGAAAATATTGCCAAGTCTAATTACATATTTTTAAGACATTTATTCGGAGATATGCTTGGAATTGTCGGAATTATCGAAATATTTGTGCGCCCGATCTGTGATCAACTTTGCCTAAACGAAAACCAGTTTGAATCTGAAGAAGAAAACAGTGTTCAATGTGATCTGTGTAGTGCTCGACTTTATTAGGGATGTAGTGGTTTTAATAAAAACACTGACTTGACAAAAGATTTTGTGTGTTTATTTTGTCAGTAGTATATACAAAGTTCATATAAACCTTTTACAGCGTATAATCCTTTTGACAGTCTGTATATAAACGTTTTTACAGTATATATTAACTCTGATTTTTTACGACTTGAGCAAACTTATTCTGTTTTACTTTAAACAAAACCTCAATTCGCAAAACTAAAATCTGCAAATTTTTTTAAAAAGTTTTGCATTTTTCTTCTAACACAAACAATTTATTTGACTGAGCAAGTATACATGGGTAAATATTATAAATTTACTTTTCATCATATCATGCAAGTTCATAAAATTAATCATAACAGAACAAGCAGTGTCTATATCATCTATTGTCAGCTCATGTTTAAGAATGCGGAAACTTTTCATCCTACCAATAGCTTGCTCAACGTAAATTCTAACATTAGCAATTTTTGAGGTTTCTTTTACGTCTTTTGATGTCATATACATTGATAAAATGCCAATACGTCTTTTATTGCAAAATCCCTGTCTGCCATAACCTGATTTCTAGGCTGTAATTCCTTCAAAAACCCACTGTCATTTACAATAAAAATATCAATTGCTCTACCACCATAACAATTTGAGAGATAGGATATTGATCATTTGGTGTTATACCAACTAAATATTTTACTGTTGAGTGGTGTTTATAATTAGACCAACAGGTAGCAGCTATGTCAAAACCAGATGGAGTTTCAATGAAAAGCTCTGAACAGTCAACAATGATAAAATAATAGGGGTTGTATTATCTGAAGGCAGATTTTGCTTAATTAAGTTACGATCAGGCCAATGTATAAGCCATTTCATTTCAAGCAATATTAATCTGATCCATGTTGTAAGTACTGAACTGACACCCGATGTTGAAACCATAAAGCGGTGTGCAAAATCATCAGTTAGTAGGGCTTGTCAAAAGCGCATCATAACTAAAAGAAATTCTTGCTGCAATGTCAAGGATCTTACTGAAACGTTTTGTAGATCCCTTGGCGATGACAAATCTTTTGCAGTATTTTTTATTCATTTGCAGTAGTGCATTACAGAGGCCTTTTTTGAGAGATTATATAATATCATTTCAAATGTATTTGCATCTTGAAATCCAGTGAAAAAATTAACATCCGAGTTTCTTGTTTAATCGGCGAAAATCATAGCTTATCGTATGTGGTTAGAGCACTGGGTTGATTTATCATTGTCCCGATAATTTTGTGAAATTTCACCAATATCATTCTCCTATCCAACTTCTTTTGGTACGACAATTTTCTTCTTTTTTGAGGGGAAGGTTTTTCAGCACTTCGACTGTCCATAAACATTGTTGGAATGGGTGATGCAAACGTTAGCTTCCCATATGTAAAATGAATCGAACAAAAAACTTTAATAATTGAAACAATAAAATTCAACAACCTTCTCTCCACTTCTTTAACCCAAAATTATCTTTTTTATCTTTTGGAAAGTAGTGGAATTTAAGCTCTTTAACATGGTTTCTTTTCACTTGTTTATCAGAATACCTCGAATCGTTTTTACAGCCACAAACGCAACAACGGTAGATGGATATATCATCTATATTGTATATTTTTTATCTAAATTAAAAAAAATGATTATTACCTAATAAAAAAGTCGCCCAGAACACTTAAATAACAACTACAGTAAACAAAAGCACAGCTAATCGCCACTGTTTTGATCGCTATGTTTGTTTTGTTTCTCCTGATTACCCAAGATGCTTTGCACAACCGCAAACGGGCTTATTCTTATATTCTTATATTCTAATTTCTAATCTTAAAATCATCATTTGTTAGCTATTCCTATACTATTGTGTAGAAAGAGTGTATTATAGCTTAGTATATGAGTGCCATATTTTGTATAGCTAGTTAGTTATAACGGATGAAAGAGGAATACAATCAAAGCTCAACAAAGATAATTTGTATAATGTTGAGCAGTAAACATACTTCTTCTGTCGGTCTTTAGCTAGCTATCTACTACTTCTAGCCAGCATGTTGCTCAAACCTTTTTAAACTATTCAGCCCGGACCTCCTAAAGTATCCTAAGTTAAAGCCGAACATCTTCTAATCAGTCTTGCGTTCTTTGACTTTGCAATTTCAAGAATATTTTAGGAAAATAAGATATATATACGCTTCTTGCCCTTTATTCTTGTCCAAAAGATGTTAAGGGGACATATTACTCTTCACCGACAAAGAAAACGCGGGCAAAACCGAACTTCTATCGAAATTTCCCAACTATTTTTGGACGCGCCTTAACTCACCCGATTGGGAAAATGATATCAATCTTGAAGAAGCATTAAAGAAACTTGTTAGGCAAAATTTACCTCGGTGTGATATATTGAACTACATGCGGAGAGAATTCGGTCATTATAATTGGAGCGCCACTTCAACACATACTATTCGGATACAACGGTAACTGTTGAAAAGGTGCAATAAGTTGTCAAAGATAGATAAGTTGGAAGGACCTGGAAGACTTCTAGGATATCGAGCCATGCAACAAAAGGTTCGAAAAAAACACCTCTTAAATGTAACAAGAGCACTGGTGTACAATTTTCCACCGGAGGAACTTGTAAATAGGCGACCAGGTCAAAAGAGAAAAAGGAGAAGGGTAAATTTGTTACAAAAGGCATAAAGTGGGTATGGTCATTAGATGGTCATGATAAACTGATGGGGTATCACAATTGGACATTCCTATTGGCAGTGTATGGGTGCAGTGATACAGCTAGCTGTAAATTCTTTGGTTTTGTGTATGAGATTCGAATTCTAAACTAGAATTGATCGGTAAATGGTATTTAAAGCACTTATGTAAATCAAACATCATCCCTGCATATATTTGCATCGACGAGGAAACAGAAACTGGCGTTATGGCAACAATGCAATCATGCTTGAGAAGAAAATGCGAGGACCTTGACGATCCCACTGAATCAGTGTGCTAGGGACCATCAACTTCAAATTAATTAAGTCATTTTTGATGGTGCAGTACTGCTAAATTTCTTTTTCAAACACCTAATTGGTATCCTTGTTTTTAGATTGACCGGTGGTGGAAAGAGCTCCACGAGAGACTCGAATAGTATTTCAAAGATGGATTATGATCTAAATAATGAAGCAGGTAGGTATGTAGAAAAATGTATTCAGAAGAAAATATAACAGCATGATAAAAAATGTTCTAGAAATAGAAATAAAAAACAATCACTATTATATACTCTTTCTGGAGTATTATGAAGTACGTCATGATACCAGTTATCCAAAGGGAATTGGACGAATTTCGAGAAACCGTGTGGAATACTCATCGCATAAGGAAACAAGAAATACCATTTTGCCTGATGGTATACCAATCCACACATACGATTTTCCTCAATAATATGACTTATTGGAATGTGCTTTTATTTTTTGATGATTGATTTTAAAATACCTTAACAGTACTTCTTCCTGCTTTTCTTCAAATAGGGTATATAATATTTTAGCCTAGGCTGTCCTTAATTAATTGTTGGTTTGCCGCTGTCCGACTCGTAGTTTTGTTGCAGGGTCGGTCGGTCAGTAGATTATTTTGGTTACGTTTTTTACGGGTTTTTTGATGTTAGGCAAAATTTGCAGCCAAAGCATGCATTTAAACAGCTTTCCATGACATTTAGGCCTTTCCGTTATTTATTTCAAATCGTCAAGGCTACTTTCTAAATATCGTTTGATGACAAACTTTTTTTCACCTTTTGATCCACTCATCTTACCAAAATATGCTGCTTTAAACCCACCAGTAGCAAATGGATTTTATTCAACAGTTACGCAATGCTTTTCTGACATTGTTTTTATAAAAAAATCACACATTTTCACTTGTTCACTACTGCTGTTATATTTGGTTATCACTTTACCCAGTTTCATCATCGTAGAAACATTTAAACTTTTGGCTACAGAAATCGACTTTGCTGGAAGTTAAGACTTGAGGCAAAGACTGATGAACTTGTTGTGAAAGAATTGATACTTAGTTTTTACGTTCCTGTTCCAGTTGTTGCACTTGGGGTGGTCTGTGATTCATTGTGGTCTTTGATGAATCTGATGTCAATGACTTGTTAATGACTGACATTTGGAAGATGACTCATTTTAGTACAGGATGGTTACTTGCTAATATGTCACAAGTCATACCAGCTGGTAATCTGTCTTTAAAATGTTAGTTAAAGGCTTGTTTGATGCTTGGCATGGTTACTTCTTCAAATGCGAATTCCACGAATTCTTGAGGGCAGTTCGTTCGTATTTACTTCGCCTAATCGCTAGTGTTACTTTCTAGGCGCTGTTCGTTAGTTGTTAATATGTGACTTCCAGCTGACTCATAGGACTAAGTTCTCTTACTTTTACAATCTTTATTAAACTTCTGCCATTGCTAGTGTTTTTCTTTTCGTTTTCTGTCAGCCATATTGTAAAAGATTTGTTTCCTGATTTCGTCTTCGAATTCTAGAAAACATAATCAAATAAGTGCAGCCGTTGTTTTTTAGTCTTATTTACAAGCAAGACTACGTTATCTCTAGTGTGCATTCTAAGATGGCAGTGTAAACACGACCGTACGAACGTAATGTTCCTGTTCTCTTTTATTTTTGCTTATATCATTTAAGTTGTTTCTAATATTGTTGTTAACTTTTATATTTTTTATATCATCCTTACATTATGCCCTTTAGTACTGTTTTGTGTTGCTATTCCCTTGACTCCGTCCCTTATAAGCCTAAAACTTCACACTTAACTGGGTTAGTTATTTGTTTTCTTGAGTTTTATTGTTTGTTTGATCTCCCTTATGCCCTTAGGCTCTAACAAATTTTTCTGCTCCATCTGCAATAAGTTAGTTAGGAATAATTCTAAAGCTATATTCTGTAATTTTTGTGACTCATGGGTCCACCCGAGCTGTAATGAATTAAGCTCTAAAGATTTTAAATACCTCGCTAATTTGAATGACAGTGACATTTGGTCTTCTTTCAAATGCAACTCTAAAATCTTACCTTTTTGTTCTGAAAATTCTCAAGGTTATTCTAAAACTCCTCTGAATCCTATTTTGTCTGATTTTAAATCTTTCCTTACCAATTGAATTCTTTCTCCCCTGACACCAGCACTGACAACGATGAGTTACCGGATTGGACAATTTTCTGTAAGTACTATGATCATGATGAATTTATAGCACTCCCAAAAAGCTTTAATTCTTCCTTAAAACCTTTTTTTATTTTTATATTAATGTTGTTTCTCTTTCTCAACATATTGATGAACTAGATGACCTAACCCATTCTTTAGATTACCCATTCAGTGTTGTCGGTCTTTCTGAAACAAGAGTCTAGAATCATTCTCCTATTCCATCGTTTGATGGATACTCAACTTTTTTAACACCAGCAGAGGGTTTAACAGGTGGGAAAACCTTTTTTGTTTCAAAAAAATTTAATTGTATTTCTCGAGATGAATATCTAGTCTCTGCTATTCTCCAAAACTACTTGAGCCAACTTTTGTTGAAATTTCCAAGAAAAAATCTGACATCATAATTGGTTGTATTTACAAGCACCCTTCCTTATCCCTAAAAGAATTTAATTCCTTTTTAACGCCAATCTTTAGTAAAACTAACCTTGAAAACAAAACTTTAATTCTTATGGGAGATTTCAACATTGATCTTTTGAAAGTAGAAGAGGACCCCCAAATTGCCTTATTTCTTGACCTTGTAAAATCAAATTTAATTCAACCTCATATTACTCTCCCAAGTCGCATAACTCCAGCTTGAAAAACACTAATCGACAACATATACATGTATGTCCAATCATAAAACTATTTCGGGAAACCTAATATCAAGCTTCTCTGATCACCAACCACGACTTCTACTATTATATTCTGATTATCAGACCAGTAAAATTAACACCAAACAACACTATGGAGACTGGAAAATTTTTGATGAAGCCGGCTTCAAGGAAAAGTCATCCAGTAAAAATTGGGATCAGGTTTTTGATTTTAACGATGTAATTTTAATTCTTTTAACACATTTTTTGATAATAATTTAAATACTTTTGCTCCCCTTAAATTGATGACTAAAAAACAAATCAAAACTAAATCTAAGCCGTGGATTACTGCAGGAATAAGGGAGGCTATATCAAAGCGAAATAATCTATTAAAAACTTTTATTAAAAAACAAACCTAATCCAGAAAGCTAACATCCATAATCAATACAAGCAGTACAGAAACCGTATAGTCGATTTAATTCGTAACAGTAAAAAAGAAACATTTCACAAGATACTTTGAAATAAATTTAAACAACACTAAAGTTATCTGAAAAGGAATAAATAATATTTTAAACAAAGTAAACATCAAAAATAATAACAACAACTCTCTCTTAACCCTATTATACCGGGGGGGGGGGGGGGGGCACAAAGTGCCCGCGGCCTTTTTGACTAGGCATAACTTTAGATACACATGTGATTAAGTGCTAAAATTTTGTGACTATTCCTAACTTTTATTATTGCTTCTGATGAAAAAAAAATTTTTCGAATAATTTTGTACTTTGGTGGGGGTATTGCTTTTTTGGGCAATGGTAATTTTTTTGGAATAAGATGTTGTATTGGGTATATAATTATTTATTACATGTATGTTGGTTACTAAGTGGTAACCAAGGTGTTGCTAATGTGATATATGGTTACTAGGGACAAAAAGCAAACCAGATTTGAAGGAAATATTGATCCAGGAAATTGACGTCATTTCGGATCCCAATGACGTCATTATATTGTTTTCCTTACCTCGATTATCTTTAAATGTCCTGTTCTACATGTATGCCAAGTTTAATGACATGAGCATCAATATTTCTGGTAAAACGGGTCTTTTTATCTTTAACGTTAAAATAAGAATTATTTTTGCCGAAATGACGTCATTTTTTATCCCAAGGATGCATTAAAAGTACTTTTTTATGTGAAACACATATTTGGGTATTCATTCCACAAATCTACCAAGAATCAAGGCTATATCATTAGTAACAGGCGAGAAATTAAAACGTACTGAAAAATTGGGAAAAAAACCGATTTTCACATTTCTAATCTCTATGACGTCATCAAATTACTTTTTTTACATAGATTGAGTTTGTACTAAGACATTCTCCAATTGAGCCAAGTTTCATCACTTAAGCACAAGTGGTTCAGGATTTATGGCCCGCGGGCACTTTTTGCCCCCCCAGGGTTACAAGGGCCAAAAAAGCTCAGGTATAACAGGGTTAAGATTATCGATTAACAAATTAACGATCCCCTTCTCATTTCTAATAGTTTTAATAAACATTCTACAAATATTGCTCATAAAGTAAGAAATAAAATGAATACCCACTACAAATAAGCACTTTTCTAGCTACCTCAAAAATAGCAACCCTAATTCGTTTTTCTTTTCGCCAGTAGACACTGAAGAAATCGTAAAAGTAATAAAAACCCTAAACATCAGTAAATCAAATGACCCAAATAGTATCCCATCTAAACTATTGGTCAATGTAGTCAACGAAATCTCACCTGCATTAACTAAAATAATCAACATTTCTTTTTAAACAGGCACATATCCTGACATTCTTAAAGCAGTTAAAGTCATTCCTATTTATAAAAAAGGCTCGCCACTAGAGGTTAATAATTATAGACCAATATCTTTGCTCTCTGATGTTGATAAAATTTACGAAAAAATTGTTCACTCCCGTTTCATCTCATTTCTTTATAAACATATAATAAACAATAATAAACAATTTGGCTTCAGAAATAAACACTGAACGAACCATGCCTTAGTCATTCTAATTGAAAACATTTTTCTTGTGGAATCTTTATAGACCTTCGAAAAGCCTTTGATACCGTTGACAACAACATACTATTGGGTAAAATGCAACACTATGGCATTCGTGGACTAGCAAACTCCTGGATAAATCTTATCATACTAACCGAAGACGAATTTGTTTTTATTTCTGGGAATAACTCTTCCGGACTAAAAATTTTTCATGGGGTGCCCCAGGGATCGGTCCTTGGACCACTACTCTTCTTGATTTATATTAATGACCTCCTAAACGGAATTTACTATAGTGATGTTTTTCTCTTTGCAGATGAAACCAGTCTATTATGCTCTAGTCCCAATTTGAAAACCACTAAGAGAAGAGTAAATATTGATCTAAAACTTCTATGCCACTGGTTAAATGCAAATAAAATTGCACTTAACGTTGCCAAAACCGAGGTTATTCTTTTCAGGCATCCCAATAAGTCAATAGACTAAAACTAAGTGGCAAAAAACTATCCTTTTCCACTTGTGTTAAGTATCTTGGGGTTATTATCGAATCTTACTTAAATTGGTCATTTCATACAAAAAACCTAGCTACCAAACTATCCAGAAGTAATGGAGCAATTTCCAAACTCCGTCACTATGTTCCCTTAAAGATACTCCTCTCTGTATACTACTCTTTATTTTTTTCTCACGCTTCTTATTCCTCCCAAGTTTGGTGTCTAACCCATAACATCCATACTGATCGAATCTTTAAACTTCAAAAAATAGCGGTAAGACTCATCACCTTCGCTGACTTTAATCAACCCTCCAAACCTCTACTGAAGCAACTTAACCTTCTTGATATTTTTGATACCACCCAAAATCTGTAATCCTGAACAAAACTTCTCCACTTCACATAAATAGTCTACTTACAATACAATACTTACAATACCTCTTCTATTAAACTTTTAGAAAAACCTCTTGTTAGAACTTTTTCTTTTGGTACCAATTCTACTTTATATCAATGTATACTAGCCTGGAACCTTTTTCAATCTCTTTTCACTAGACAAGACCTTTCTTCACTATCATTATCTAGAATCAAATCACTCTGCAAAAATTCCCTCCTCAATAAATATTCCTAACTAACTTAGACCCTTTTCTACTTTTTGCAAACGGATAAAAAACCAGTTACAGTGTATAGTTAATTTTCTTAAATAAAATAAACAAAAAGTTATATTTGTTTATTTATAATGGAAAATTCTAAATATATAATGGTGGCCATCTTCTTACATTAGTTATTTAACTAGTGTGA
Source organism: Hydractinia symbiolongicarpus (assembly GCF_029227915.1). Classification (NCBI taxonomy): domain Eukaryota; kingdom Metazoa; phylum Cnidaria; class Hydrozoa; order Anthoathecata; family Hydractiniidae; genus Hydractinia; species Hydractinia symbiolongicarpus. The sequence continues at coordinate 22,209,661 of NC_079881.1, forward strand.
TGGTCTCCAGCTTGTTTAAAGTTTTAGTAATTTGTCTAGTTAAAGTTCCTTTTTCAATAGAACATTTTGTTTTTGTAATTAGTTATGTTCTCAGCAAACAAATTCTCAATTACTTACTAAAGTATAGCGTGGTTTACTATTAGTCATTTCTCAAAACATCAAAACATCGGCATTACAGGTCATATCTCAAAATATCAAAACATTGGCAGCGATGGGCCAAACAATGAAATGAATTCAATTAAATTAAAAAGCAAAGTTGATTTAAAATGAAATTGATAATGCGTGTGGCAGCGATTGGCCAATATCAAAATTAAATTTATTTCCATTTTGTTTACAAAGCGATTTGATTCATTTTGATTATCATTTGAAAGTAAACGAGTGTCAATATGAAAATGAAGTAATAGCAAAAACACGATGGCAGCCATGGGCCACCATAGACAACTGACTATTTCTTATAATTTAAGCACTTTGCGATACATATTTCCACTTGAAAGTCGCCGTTACCGCTTCGAGCTAAAAAAAATTTAATCTCGTAAAGTTATTACTACTACATAATTTCTGCATTGTTTGTTTGTCAGTTGTTTTTTTTGTTTATTTGTTTGTTTTAATATTTAGTATTGTTAGTTAATGCTCCAAGGTTATAACTTCTAAATAACAGCAATTCTTATAACAAAATGGTAAACATACTGTGAAGTTTTGAGTAAATACAGAATAAATTACCTTAACTGTACCAATTTCATTTCAACCCATTTATACGGTCATAAGCAAATGTTTCGTAACTTACCATGATGCTACACGAAGAATCAACAGTGTTTTGCATCAATGTGATTAGGTATGGATATAGTGTTTGTGCTGCACTGCAACACCTGATTAAGTCGGTATCATTTACGCCTTCTGACGTAAACTGGACTAAAAGGAATGTCAAATGAGAACGATGACGTAGAGTAATTAACAAAAGTACTGTTTCATAGACACAAGGATTCCTCTTTAATTTGTGGTTAATTACATGTAAAAAAAGCAATTAGATAGAAGAAGTTAGTTAAAATAAAGTTGGATTAACATTTAAAATGTTTATTCTAAATATAGCCTGTAATTACTATTTTGCATTTTTTGAAACTGATTAGAGCATGTATGTGACCACCTTACGTAAAGGATAAAATAACATTAGTTAGGTGGGTGTACCGTTCGAAAACTTGAGTTCAAACAATTGGGAGGGGCAATGTGAAACACATTATTTCATTGGTCGACGTTGTTAAAACTGCTTAAAAATTTACGACTTAAAATCAATTTATTATCAGACCGCTTTTATAAATTTTAAACATCCTCAAAATAAGATATGGTTCAAGCCATCCGGTTGCATATTATAATAAGTTAATAGCGTTTGCTTTATTTTGCAAAATATTGGCCATTACAGCCTAAATGCACTATTATCTAGCAACATTTTAATTTTAACATTTTTGAGAGATTTTGAATGATAAACGGTAATGAGCAAATTGAGTCTTCTCCCCCTAGGTGAAAATTTTTTCATGATATGAGACCTAATAAAACTATCAATTTTTACGCTTAAAGCTTATTATAAAAATAATATATTTGTTCCTTAACTTAATCCATGTGATGAGCATAAAAAAATTCTAAGGCGTTTTTCAAGGTACTGTTATTTTTGATCGCTAACATCTTGAACAAAGAAATAACATTTGAATAAGATGGCGATTTATATAACAAAGCAAAAATGTTTTGTAACCACATTTCATGCCCGTCTCTGTCTGTTTTTTTAAAAGTGGTGCGTAAGCACACCGCAGGAATAATAATGCTCTTATGTTACTGCGTCATACAAGTTTTTTGTAGAGTATTTCAGATGTAATGTTATTGTGTTTCTTTTCTATATCACCATGACTATTAGTTTAATTGATCATTAGCAGCAGTGTTCTTTTGTTATATTAATTATGTTTAATAACATCATGGTTCATTAAATGTGATAAAGTTTAAATTTCTCGCGGTTTTAAACTGTGTCACAACATACCATAGAACACGTAAATTTGCTTAAATAAGAAAACGACCTAGTCGCAATGACGTCATATGATCTGAATCAAAGTTTCTGAATAACATGTGCAACATAAGAAGATTGTCAAAGCTATAAAACGCGTTTTGTCTGACCTGTCTCGTCTATAAAACGCGTTTTGTCTGACCTGTCTCGTCTATAAAACGCGTTTTGTCTGACCTGTCATGTCTATAAAACGCGTTTTGTCTGACCTGTCTCATCTATAAAACGCGTTTTGTCTGACCTGTCTCGTATATAAAACGCGTTTTGTCTGACCTGTCTCATCTATAAAACTCGTTTTGTTTGACCTGTCTCTCATCTATAAAACGCGTTCTTTCTGACCTGTCTCGTCTATAAAATGCGTTTTGTCTGTCCTGTCTCAGCCACAACCGCCTTTTGTCGGTCCTGTCTCAACTACAACCCGCCTTTCGTTAGTCCTGTCTCAACTATAAAAAGCGTTTTGTTGGTCTATTATTATCTACTAGCCAAATTCCCGAGGATTGATCGTCCTGATATTTTTAAGCATATGGTTGTTTATTTTATTTTCATTGTGAAATGTTCAATGATTAAATTGATATCTTTCCTGGAAAAATGCTTGCTTGATGTTTTTAATGCAATGTAAAAATATTTCCGATATTTGATGTAATTTTTTGTGACAATCAAGAAGGATGCTTGATAGAAAAAAAGAAAATTTTGGTGTATAGTTAAAAAAGAAAAAAGCAAGCTTGTGTATTTCAACCATATTGTAGAAAATACGTTTTTAAGAACCGTGAGCCTGAAACTATGACTTCTTTTAACCGCTAACTGGTCAAATATTAAGAAAAATATTTAAATAACAATATGACACCCCTATAATGTTTCTTAAAAAACATTATAGGGGTGTCATAATCGGATCAGGCTCTGTAAATCTTTAGAAAATCATCCTTAGAGTTAAAAACGATTAAGGTTCAACCAAGAGGAATATTTTTTATATGAAAATTTAATGTTGTCTAAAATTCTGCGTGAAAAACAATTTTTGACTGGAAAAATTCAATGTGAAAGATACTCATACCAAACGCACTTTAATAGCAGGCTTCCAAAGTATCAACTAAATCCGTCCTAGTGGAACTCTTACAAATCTGAAGCAAAGTCATCAAACAAAAAATTGATATCTTCTAATTTTATTCTATATTCTGGATTATAATTCCACGGAGAGCCTAAAAGGCTTCAATTTTCAAGCAAGACACCAACTAAAGCGTATTTCAAACAATTGATAAGACAGTCCTTAATCTACACAGATGTCCCCACAATGGTCAGACTATATTTAGATCATGGAATTTAGTACATCAAAGCACAAGATCAGATAATACATGAGCTCCGTTAATAACTTAATTTCTTCTAATACGCTATGAAAAGTTGCTAAGGTTACGCTTCATAACATTATTATGCGCCTCTTATTCAAAATTTAATATACAGTACATTGATAGCATTTCATGACGTCATTATCGACATGCTGACGCACAGTCTTTTCTGTTAATTATTTGAGTGCAAAAATAGCCAGAGTTAAATATGCATATACGTGAATTAATTTTTTTAATATTACTTAATGTCAGGCTTAATCAGGCATAATGTAAAGGTAATTAGGCGAGATAATTTCAGGACTCGACAGACTTACAAAGTGAAACTATTCACGGCTTTTTTATCCTGCATAAATAAAAAAAGAAAATGAATTATTGAAGATTTTTTCTAACATAATGTTATTACGAACTTTCCCTCCGTGTCCAGGCTTTTGTGTTGTTCAAAAAAACAAAATCAACTGCGTCTTATGGACCCTTATAAACGATTTTATGTATTCCAATAACGTCTTGTGAAATAAGCTGGTGTCGATATAGACCGAATTCATGTAATTAAATTGAGAAACTCCACACCCTGAACAAAAAAATCTCAACTGTCGTTTGTAAATGAAAAGTCATTGCATCTGAATTCTTTCACAACGTTTTTTGTAAAATGTTTTGATCTGGTCATGAAAATTTTAATTGCGCACTTAATTATCTTTAAAAATCCATGACAACAGGAATAATTAGCTGGGTTTTTATACTTGTCATTAGTTTATTTTTATTATGGTTGCTTGCAGCGGGTTTGTGCATTATTGTGATAAACGTAGCAAAGATAAGAGGTGCAGCACATATGCAGTAACATGCAACAACAACCAGAGCGTATAAGGTAAGCTTATTCTCGGCTGTTGTTATTCAAGTGCAACATAACTGATGAATCTTTAGTAGTTAATTGCAAATTCAGAACTATGGCAGCCTGTTTCAAACAAATTTTTTAAAGTGGATTTCTCTAAAATTGCATTTTCTGTAAGGTTTGACAACTTGTTTAATCCTGTTACAGAAGTTCTGTCCACGATATTGTCATGATTTCATTATACAAGTTAAGCCATCTTTGGAAGCAATTTTTTACTAAACTTTTGGAACAGGGCACCTTAAAAATATTTTTTCATTTTTGAGACAATTTTGCTTTTGTTGCACAAGCAGTACTGGACCTACAATGCTGCTATTAAAGTTCCAGTACTTGGCCAAAAACGTTTTAAAAAGCAGAATATAGAAGATCAATCCTTCTATACTCTGATTTTTAAAAAGTTTTTGAAGTTTCTAAAACTTTACTTATTCTGCAGGTCGTAAATGATCAATGTAGAAAGTAAAAGGCATGATCAATTCTGTAATGTCATTTTTACAAAATGTATAAATATGTAAATATAAAACAATGTACATAATATACAGTGTGTTATCGAACTTGTTGTTTTGTTTGTTGTTCATATTTCGATATTATTTATCAAAAACAATATAAATTTAAAATGGTAGAGTAACTGTGCCACGTTGTTATAAAATATAATTGACATTTCAGTTGAAACAACTTAAACAATTTATCAACGAGATAACAGTTCTAAAGATAAGAAGTTCGTTCCTATACCTTAGGTTACGTAACTTGTTCATTTGCCATTTTTTGCACTTTTGCTTTATCTTTCGATTACAGAAAATAAATACTTGCAAGTTAAAGTCACGCAAAAACAGCAAAAACGGGACAAAGCATTTACAAGTATAAAAGTAAATTCACTCAAAAGCATGTTTTTTAAACATAACTTTTCCTTGAAGTTTACTAAACAAAATAATACTAAATGTAATACAGCTTATGAGTATCATACAACCTATAGCCAGCAAGAGGAATGTTGTAAAGTTAAAATATGTCCCATATTTGCAAACTTTCAAACAACAGTTTTTAAAAATGGATCACTGTGCTGTGGAGATTAAAGGGGTTAATAATTGACGTTTCCTCTGGTAAGGCAAGTAGTAAGTTGAACCAATGCACATATGGTTAACTGTTTCATATGACATAAAGTGGACATGTATGGCAAAGGAGACGAGCATACATATTTTCGCATTAAATATTTGCTTTCAAGTCCGAATTTTTAAACTGAAATTGCATTAATTCTATAAAATTTTAAGGATTAAAAGTGAGGTAATATTTGAATTTTAAATCGTTATATAATTATTATTATTATTCCTGAATATTTACCAAGATATATACACCTCAGTTAATAACTTGCCTTTGGTTTACATAGAAATACAATTGATATAAAATAAAATATTAGTAAAAAGGTTAAAGCAGAAAGAAAGATGAGAAGAAATAAAAAAAGTTGAAAAAATAGTAAATAAAGATGCTTGTTAGTACTAAAATGACTAGGATGATTTCGAAAAAAATTGGAGTTGTTCGAACTCATCCTAGTATTTCTAATTTCTTTTGGGAAAAAGTTGTATAACTTTACTTCCATAACAAAAAACCATTAAAATTGAAAATATTGATTGTGTGATCATGCTCGCAGAGAGCAAGCATAAACTTGTCACAAAATGTAGTGTAAGGTGTTGGTATGGTAATAGTTTGGACTGCCTTCGCAGCATCTAATATTAGTTGCTTTTTAAGTCTTTTTAGCGGAGAGGAAGAAATAGTACACTAAGTTTAAAAGAAGCTTTTTTGGCCTTTGCATCAAATCTTCTACCAAGATTTAAGTTTTTATCAATGGTGGCCCTAAGGTATTTATAACAATTAGTACTATCTATATCTTTTTACCTTAGAAAAAGTGAAATTCTGGAAAAAACACTAATAATCTTTTAGCTGTTCCATGGAGCATACATACTGTCTTGTTTTCTCAAGGTTGATAACAAGGTTTTTTCTTTGAAAAAGTAAGCTCTATTTTGCAAATCTTCATTTAACCTTTCTCAAATTCATAGTGATGAGTAAGTTCGAAAATCTTAGGAGCTTTAATTGTAAAAGGAGTTATTAAACTTTAGGAGTGTGAATTACTGTGTAAGTTAAAACAAAAACATATAGCTTAAATGGTGGCTAAAAATATATTTTTTAGCCACTATTAGCCAACAAATACTTTTTTTTAGCTAGTAAAACTCAAGAAACTTTAATTTCACAAATTGTTTTCAACATTAACGTAAAGTGCAAGTCAATAAAATTTGACGTCTCACCTTGCTGTAGAATTAAAAAAACAAGTAATGCTCAAATCAAGGTTAAAATTACCAATTATTTGGTGTGAAAGTGAAAACCTTTCGACCTCTTGTGCATTCGTAGTTAGAAACCTTATGGAAGATATGTTGGGAGTTCAAGTTGTGATAAAATTCAAGAAAACTTTTGGTTTGGAAATAAATTCGCAACAGGGATTAAGATATCTGTGTAACTAAATGGTTAAACTTGTTTAAAAATTAGAGCACACATTAGGATATATTTTATGAAACCTATCAAGCTTTGAATATGTATTACCTGTTAGAAAACTTTTGGAAGATATGTTTGGATATGTGAAAGTAAAAAAGACTAGTTTGAAGATAAAAAAAATTGTAGCTTAAGGTTGTTGTGGAAATCAAGAAAGTGTTTGGAATTTAGATTTAGTAAAAATAAAAAAGCTCAAACTGTGTTCGAAAGCAAGACAATCTTCCTGTTCTTAGGAGCTCAAGTTATGTATAGAGTGAAGAAATGTAGAAGCTCAAATTGCAGTGGCAGTTAAAAATAAAAACTCTAAGCCATGATGCTTATAGTAGAATTATGTAACGTTTGGTGTTCCATTTGAGGTGGGGATTAAAAGACATCTATAGACTAAATTATAGTTAAAGTTAAGACACATTTAAGGCTTCTATACACCTTTACTGAATTTCATAAAGTATAATAATTATGGCGTCATCTAAAATTTTATAATGTTTTTATGAACTTCAAATAAGGATATTCAGAGAGAATACCAAATTATCATGATAAAACTGAAGTTTTTAGAGCAATATAATATTTTGGTTAAATTTTATTTAGATTTAAAGAAAATAATTACTTTGTAAACGAGGTTATTCTTAGAAAAGCTCGGCTATATGAAGGGTTCGACCGTAACTTTAAGCTCGCAATTGAGGCACTTAACGAACAGAAATATTTACGAAATTAGGTAATATGTTCTACCTTTTGCTAACGAACTTAGGGAAAAGAATCATTTTTATTGTCGACCTCTTTAATTGAGTTTGGCATAATTAGGAAATTCGGGAAAGGTCTGTTATAGTCGAGAGTACAAATAATTCGTGCTCAAATTACCACAGCTTTTTTTGTTAAAAAATGGATGTGCTGTTCAATATCCACATTTGAACCAAACTTGATAAATCAAAACAACTTTTTTTAACCTTCAGCAGAATCTTAGGCTGAATTTTTTCATAAATTAGGTTACTATAAAAAATGAATGTTTGTGTAATATCGTTTCATATTGGGTCTTCTTCAAGGGAGTGCATGTCTTAACAAAATGGTATTACACATAATTAAGTTAATTACGTATCGCGTACATGTTTTGATTAGTGGTTGTGTCAATCATTCTGAGCTGAACGTTTTAATTCTTAAACACAACTCGTTTGCAAGACGGCGGGGAAAATATGGATATATGATTGAGTCGTAAGGTTTGTAGTAACATTATATTAATCTTCTTTTTCATTTGTTTCTTATTATTATTATTTCTTTTTGTTTTCCTCACAAGAGCGTCTCTCCACAACTTTTTTCCGCTGCATGGTAAAAGAAGTATATGCAAGGTTAAATATATGACATGTATAACCTTTTACCGCCGATACTAAAAATATACTATGCGGTGTTAAGGCCCTTTTAGACAACATCAAGTTTACTAAAAATAGAATACTGAACAGAATAGTTATAGTGTATTGAACCGAGAATTATTGTTAATTATTACCAGAAGCAAAAACATTTAGTTCAGCTACGAATAAAATCTAAAATCAAAGATCAAAAAATAACAACATCCGATAGTACATATGGCACCAAATTGTGCAGCTTGTACAGAATTATCATGTTGTAAAATTTCACTTTTGAATAGAAAGAGTGAGAATGAATGAATGAAGTTTTAACGTAAATAACTCAACAGATGAGGAATAATTTATTGAATAACTCCTAGTGTATAAACTAAATTAAACTAAATTATTACAAATTGTTTCTGTTACCATATTTATAACTTTATAGCTAAGTTTATCGTCAAAAAGGGCTTTTAGAAAGTCATCAAAAAGGAAATAATAATGATCAACAAAAAGAATAAAAACAAATGAATTGCTAGATACATATCAAAATATTTTTGAAGTTTGCAGGTGCATAGATCTCCAAAATCTTGGAAAGTTTTTAAAACAAGATTTTAAAGATCTACGCATGCATTACTTTTTGCTGATTATTTAGTTAGTGGCTATTGGGATGAGTTTGTACGATACCATTCTTTTGAAATCTAATATATAATCTAATCTTTAGGCTCTTGTACTCAATGTACTCTTTGTGTGGAGAGTAATTCTACCAGATAAATGAATAAACAAGTTGTAACCTGTATAACAGCAAAAATCACCATCAATATCATTCTGCATATGCCATCCCTAGAAATAATGCTTTCCATTTATCACGCTCCATTTTCATTAAATTGATTAAGTAAATATTTATCTTTAGAAAGAGCGTGTCAGGTGCCAGGAAGGAGTCGTCAAGTAAATGTGCTGGATGTCTAAAACGAATCAGAAGCCGGTTTCTTGTACAAGCACTTGATAAAATCTGGCATGAACGATGTCTAAAGTGTGATGTCTGTAACGAAATATTGTACAGTTTTGGTGAAAACAAGCTGTACTATAGACAGGAGATAAAACTTTGCAAACTGGATTATATGAGGTAATCATAAAAGCAGGACAATTCGTCCAGGCTTAAAATTCAAATTTCTTATTTTTGTGATTAAATTTGATTTTCACACATATCACGAAATACTCCGCTGACACTTTTTTGCATCAGTCGTTAGTTAAAAACTAATCAAAAACCTAACTATCAAGAAGAAATTTTAAATACATTCTGAAAAGCTAACATTTGACGCCCTGTAACAATGCCACGACTGCAATGTCTGATAAAAAGATAATAGTGAAGATACACTATTTTTATATCAGAATTTTTTTATAGAAACCATCAAGGCCAAATCTCCAAAAGTTCAAGAACCGAATATCAGACATCAAGTTCTTTAGTGAAATTGAAATAATCTGAAATGTTCATTATCTTGCCGTGTCTGTGTATCTCATATCAACCTTTTCCTTATTTGGTCAATTATGTTTTTGCATTCTATAGCAGTGTTGTAACGTATTAGTCCATTTTTTGAGCAAGTACTTAAGAATCACTTTTAAGAAATATTTAATGTCAATTTTCTAAGTTTTTCTTGATACTCCTGTATCAAGAAAAAACATAAACGATTCATATAAAAAAGTGTGCAATACATTTGTCTATTTTCCCTTTAGTTTCTTAGTTCCTGGTTCACAATTTATATGCAAACACTAAGGGAATTTGATGCAATAGCTGAATAGTCTTTGATATTGGTATTCTGTTTACTGCCAGAATAAAGCAAAAAAACCGCGAAATTCCTGGTTTTAAATTACATTTTTGTCTGACAATTATTTACACGTGTTCTTTTCATTGTTTTGTAAAGCTACTGACAAGAAGGAAAAGCATGTGCAAAAAAGAGGGGATTGGGACAGACTAAAAAAGCAATGCACGGCGAAATAATAGGTTGCAGAGCTCAAAAGGTTGTTTAACAAGTCTCTTAAAGTTCTCTTTTTTGTTCTCAAGATAGTCACGTTCCCTGCGAGTTTTATCTTCTCACAAAAACATATTATCACAAAAACAAAATATCGCTGTACGCCTGCCATTATTTGCTAGCTACATTTCATGACAATTAACAATTTAACCGAGGATAAGTTTATCTGAATTCTTTTCATATATCTATATTTACTTTTGTTATATATATTTAGGCTCTTTGTGCCTGGTGGGCAATGTTCTATTTGTGAAGATCCAATCCCATCGACTGAGAAGGTAATCAAGTATAAGAACAATATAAACTATCACGTGTCTTGTTTCAATTGTGTGATCTGCAAATACAAATTTGCTGCAGGAGATATTGCCCACATACCCAAGCCGAACATTATACTATGTAGTGAGCACCAGGTTGAAGACGTACAAAAATTAGAAAGTGTTTTAAAAGAAAAACAAATAAATAAAATAAAGGCAATAACAACCACACTTACAGAGGCAAGCGTCTTGACAACACAAAATACGACAACAGCGGCGATGGCGGCAATATCTGACGAACTTTATTGACCTCGATGATAGATGGTTTAATTTTCCCCTGATATTAGTTAAAGAAGATGACTTAAACCGATTTTAATGCTGAATGCCTGAAGAAGAAACATCGCTTAAAAAAATCTATTTTAAAAGGTGCATTGCAGCAAGTTGTGAGGAAAGCTACAAATTTTGGTCATGGCTTTGTAATTACATTGCTTTTAATGTACTCTTCACCGTGATACCACCACATGGAAAAGTATGCTAAAAATGTCCACTCGGAAAACCATGTCGTTTCTTTATTTTACAATAAGTTTAAAAGTCAATGCACAATTTTTTTCATTAAACACATTTTGCATATTTTATTGATGTTGAACTGTATCATCTGATTTCTTTGCTACCAGCTAACACACACTGAAAGCAAAATGCAATGGAATTATTCAGAAACGGATACAGAATAATTTAAGGTCAAACTTTCAAAAGAGAATTTCGTAAAAAACTTTATATTTCAGCATGCTAAAAATACAATATAGAGATCTACTCCCTGACTCTGTTCCTGCTAGTCTAAGCCTTAAATTCTGCATTCTTATACTTTCCAGCATTGCACTAAATTGTTTTTTAAACCTACAAGTAAATATTATTTTCTTCTAGGTCTTTGTTATGACGCTATTTATTGACTTGTAGCACCATAAAATTTCGGTCACAACATATTTAGTATTATATACGCTGTTCTTATTTTAGTTGGGATATTGTTCTCAAATGGGAACTTTATTAAATTATGCTGACATTAAAAATATATGTAAGTAAGTTTAGTAATCTATTTATAATTATACAGGCTATATGTTTTTTTATAATCATGACATTTATAAGCATCCGTAGGCCTAAACTTGTTAATTTTGTAAGCATAAGCTAAAGGTTATGTGAAGCCTAAGAAAAGGTTGTAAATATTTTTTGTTTTTTGTTTCGTGAGCAGTTTTTTTTTCTTTATGTCTGAATTAACTACTATGTAGTGAGTATTTAAGTTATAATAATTACTGATCTTAAATATTTATTTATCGGCATAATTTGAGTCTGATCATAAGCATATTCCAAAAACTTTGTTTGCCATTAAGCATAACCTAAGCATATTTTCAGCCTAAAAAAGTATTTTTATAAGTATCCTTAAGCCTCGTTTTGGAAGTTTAATTGCTCATAAAAAAACATATTCCCCGTTTTCTTAGTTAAAAAATTACATGTAATGTTTGGCCGATCCAAATCTTACAAAGTTATTTCCTCAATAATGTATGATGTAACCTGCATCAAACTGTAATTCAAATGATAACAGACATGCGCGTTTCTACTTCGAAAATAAACAAAAAAAGCTGACGTATTACGACATTTTTAGTACAAAAATCGCTAAAATTTTCTTCCATTGTCATAATGTTTTAAACAGATCGTAGTTCGCTAAATATACGAAAAAAAATGTTCTTTTTAGTTTAGTATTAGTGTTACGAGCGTCGCGTTTCTTGAGTGGTTGTTCGTATTTATGTAAGCAAAGTATGTGTTGTTGTACACATTACGGCTGCAAAAAAACACGCATACATGTTTTGTGGGAAGTTTGTTTAACTTGTTTTGTTTTCATTTGCTTTTGTTTACAATAAAGCATGCATAATTTATATCTAATAAAATTTCCTTACAACGAGGGATGCATAATTTATTCCTTGCTAATTAGAGCAGTGACGAAGGTAATTAGACAAAATGCGACCATTGACGTAACATAATGAGGCACTTAATGTGATCAATGTATAAAGAGATTACCGTTACTGTGAAACCAGACGCAAATAAACCAAACGAACGTCAAATGAAGCACTGATAATGTACAATCGTTTTAAAAGATGCATTATATGTTAGACGAGCAGTTATTAAATGTAGTTAGTAAAATGTCACCACGTCACCACTACATCTGTTAAATGAAATGGCACCAAAATGAATGTATTTTGAAAAGTAGGAAAATAAATATGTATACATAGTCATATAAAAATATTTCTATAACAACCTGAGTTCTAAAAATTGGTAGGAATATAAAAAATAGTATTGCAAATAATATATAAAATACAAAACTGAGCTAGGTAAAAACAAAATGGTGGCGTCCTTATGTACTTTTTCCCCCGAGAACTATTCCTGACCATAAGTTGGAAAGATACACAAAACAGAAATTAAGTATCCACAAGAAAATAATAAGATATGTTTCAAAATTTATTCAAAGAAATATTCTGCATAACCTAAAGTTTGGAAATGACTGACTACACGGACGCCATTTCACAACAGATGTAAGTTTGAAAGCATTTTTTTGCCATGACCGACCCGTACTAAATATTATCATCCGCATTATATGAATTTCATCATTGAACCAAAGATATCTTCCAAATGAAGGTATATTTCTTTTGTTTAGCATTTTATTTTTATGTAGGAATAAGGACGGATCCCCGTGTTAGCTGGACAAGTTTTCTTCATAATTCCTGAAAACGGATGTCAAGATGTTTTGGTCACGTGAATAAAGGGCCTAGCATAAGATCGTGCTGTGTCCGCTGCGGAAAGGGTCAAAAGCTGGGACTCACCGCATAATTGTACTTTAGGGTCGACAAACTTGTCTCAGATTTTATGTATTTTAGCTGTAGGATTGATAATCGAGGCATTTGAGAACAATGACTCTGTCGCATATTTGCGATTTTTATTTTGTCATACATTTCCGATTTTTTGTATTGAAACAGGATAATTTTAATTTAGTGTCAACAACGTCGTCTCAGATTCTATATATTTTAGCCAAAGAATTAATTAGTATATAAAGGGTTGCGGAGCGCTAATACGTCCCTATGTTCCCAGCGAAAAATTTACATTATACTCCATGACAAATTTGGAGAGAACTTTTATCTGCTACAATAAACAATTTAAAGAAGATCTTAAAAGAAGTTCCTCGAGTAAAATGCGATCTCGACCCCAGAGCTTCTTTTTTACTTGTTGTCGCGGCACTAGCCACATATTAGATTGCGAAAATTAAGCCTTTGGAAAAGCTATATAACTTTTCTGGGAAAAGATAATTACAATATGAATGCGTTCTCAGAGCGAAAAAACAGCAAATATTTTGCTGTCTTTTCTTATAAGTTTCTATAATTTCTTCAACTTTTCCGTTTCCGAGGTTTTTTCTGCTTGTTTAACAAAAAATCTACCAAAATCGGAGAACGAAAATCCGAATACGCACTTAGTAAAAAACGTTGAAAACATGTTCATACAATACAAAAATAAAGGTTAACTGAGCAATTTTACTTGTACTCTCATAGAGCATTCTGACTTTTGGCCTGCATTGCAGCGTCTTTAAATGTGAAAAAAACTTGAATGAATCAAACCAAAGCATTTTCAGCAGCTTTTTTCTTGTTGTTTTAATTTACGTCACAAGAACCGTGCCTGCATTTTATTCACATTCACAAAACATTAAGAACAAAATCATCCTTTTTAGGCTTGAATATTCTCCGAGTTAAATAAATAAAACTGAATAAACAGGAGGTGTTTAACTTTTACAATAACAAATTTAGAGTTTCTCTCCCCCTAACAACTGATGTTGCTGTTTAAAAAAACAACGGTCACCGTTTTGTTTAGGTTACGCAATCTGTAAAATTGATAACGAAGAAAGAAAAAGTAGATTCGGACAATGCGTTTACAGAAAACGTTCAAGTTAATGCGCTTTATGTGTAAAAAGGATTTTTTTATCTTCACTGTTTTATTTGCATCACAAAAGTTGAAAGAAAATCGTTAAAAATCTCAATTCAGTTATTTAGCTAATCCATACTTATCAGAAATTACAAAAAGCTGTAGACCAAATTATAAAGGATAATTGTCCTTCAGGGTCGATAGCCTCGTCTCAGATTCTATATCTTTTAGCCGAAGAATTAATGCACGAGTCATTTGAAAGTGACGAGTGTTTCATATATTTGCGATTGTCCGTATTGATACAGGATAAATGTACTTTAGTGTCGACAACCTCGTCTCAGATTTCATATATGTTAGCCGAAGAATTAATAAGTGAGGTATTTGAAATTGACGAGACTGTTATATATTTGCAATTTTTTGTATTGGGACAGAATAATTGTACCAGTACTAGTCAACAAATGATTTAAACCTGCGTTGCATTTGTTGACATGATTCATGTTTGATAATACTACTTTTAGGTAATTTTTCTGCCTTAACGAAAAATGTTGTTTCTGAGACCACATTAGTAGTTTTTCACAATAATGCAGAGACTAAACAATGAAGAATTCCCAATTGCGATGTAAACGATCTTTTTTGTCCGTTGTTCGTTTTCTTAAACTATCTTCTGTGTAGCCCAATTTATCCTCTTTCTTAACACGTGTAGAAATTTCCATAACAACCTACCGTAATTAGTTATGGCGGCCAGCTGTTTTTGCAGGGTTCGACCTGTAGCAGTTAATAAAAACAGAAATGTAAAACAAGGAAGAAATATCAAACCTTTTTTTTAATTTCAATGTTTACGATTTCTAAGTACGTATTAAAATATAAGGCGGAATTTTCAATTCATGCTAACAATCAAGATTACTAGAGAGGCGGGATAATAGAGTAAATACAGTATTTGCAAAATAATATTTTTGTTTTGTGTTAGCACGAGTTATCAAGCGTGACAACAAAAGTAAAAATGTACAATTGTGTAAGTCTTCAGCCATAAATACTTGATAATGTAACTGAGATTACAAAAAGCTTCGTGAAAATAAATTGTTTTTTAAACAAGTGTTTTATTGATTTTTGATAATGTACAATTAAAATTTTTATTAAAACAATTAAAATTCGTGTCTTTCCCTTAAAACTGGAGCATGCTGCACAGTGCGTAATTACTTCATCGCTATAATATTTCAGCAGGGAACTGTAAACAACAAAAATTATTTTCGGTCCTAACAAAGAGTGGAGACAATATAAATATGGTGTTTGACTCCAAAACTGAAACGTACAATAGTTTTTTGTCGCATTATTGTGTTGAATATCATAGCTATGCATACGAGTAGAAGGAAAAAATACAAGAATATTTCTCTGCGTATACTCTATATCTTCTATATTTTATAGAAGCATTTTTTCAAGATAAAAGGGTTATCATCAAGCGTCTTTCAGCCAGTATTACAATAATAACTTCGCATGCCTTCCTCAATTACCAAATTTATATTTCTTTATGGCATAAAAACATATTTACCGAAGCGTAACTTATTAGTTTAACTTAACTTTTCGCTTTTATTATAACTACCCAGTAAGGAAATAATAATGACATTGTATCTTGTTCAGGTAGGGAATTAATACCACGGTTACTGATATCCCTCGACATTTTGAAAAAAATAAATAATTAACCAGAACAATTTTCCACGTTTTGTCGAGATAAGCCACGTTGAGCGAGAGAGAAGAGTTTCTAAAGTGAAAAAAAAACAACAACAACAAAAAAAACATTGGCTAGGTAGGAGTTTGTGGTAGCTGATAGTAAGTTGTGTTTTTACTGCTTCATTTACCTGATTCAAAGAACGCTGCATTTGTATAAAACTTATTTATAAAATGACAAAAGAAACTTAAGAAGCAAGAAAAGAAAATATGTCAAATCGAACGTTATTTTACAATCTTTGTAAGTTATAACTTGCTGTATAACTTTTTTAGTTTGTTTTACCACCATTTTATGGAGATGTGGAACGAGCAATTGCGGAAACCCAGTAGATGGAATCAGGGATTCTGGATTTCTGTATGTGATTTTTTTATACTTTCTAATATATTACGTATCGTCTGCAGTGAATTCGAACGCGCACGCAAAACTGCAAACTACAAGGCTAACATATACTTAAGAATATAAAGTATACACTTATTGTGTGAAATTTTTTTCAGCGCATTTATTTTCTCGCACCCATCCATTGGGGCAGTAACATTTGATATTAAAAGGAGATCGCCACAAAGCAAACATCTTATATAAGAATAGGACTGGGGCAAACGCTTAAGTAGGAGATCTTGTAAATAAATTTAGTCATAAGGAAATCGTTAAGAGAAATGGGTCAGAAATTAAAGCATAAGTCAAGATACAAACATGGTATTGACGGTATTTTCTTAAATGAAATGCTTAAGAAGGAATGCTAAATAGACCACTTGCTTTTTTACTATTAATAAGAGAACGGCAATCAAGAACGTTGATCAGTAGCTATAATTAAGGGGTAAGAGAAAAGGTTGTTGACGGGCTTGGTGATTTGGAGGTATGTATGACAATGGGTGAAAAAATTCTTGTAAAAATTATATTTTTTGCTTGATCTACGAAAAGTGACAATATTTGCTTCTATATTTTACTATGTAACATGTAGAACAGACTTGGATTTTTACTTTTAAAAATTGTGCATGTAGTTAATCAGGTTTTCTGAAGGAAGTGAGAATACCATTTGCCATTCACTTTTTATAATTGAATTATTTTTTAAATTTACTGGGTGTTTTTCAAAAGAGCAGTCTTTAAAAGCAGTCTTTGTAGCTATAAAATTATAAAAAATGTCAAAATATTTAGATGGGTTATATCATCAAGACCTAATAAGTTATCCCAGTCAACATAAAAAAAAAATTGTTTAGGTCAAACTTTTTTCCGATCAGAGGCTTGCTAACAATGGACATCAGAAAATTGTTATCAAAATTCTGTAAATCCATACGAGGAAGTCCACTTTTTTTTATAATTGAATTATTCTTTAAATTTACTGGGTGTTTTTCAAAAAGAGCAGTCTTTAAGAGCAGTATCTATCAAATTATAAACAATATCAAAATATTTAAAAGGGTTATTATCAAGACCTAATCAGTTTGGCCTAAACAATTTTTTTTTATGTTGACTGGGATAACTTATTAGGTCTTGATAATAAACCTTCTAAATATTTTGATATTGTTTATAATTTGATAGATACTGCTCTTAAAGACTGAAAAGGCTTGTTAAGAATGTAAATCAGAAAATTATTTGTGTAAATCCATATGAGGAAGTCTGTGAGGTCAACAAAATAAGATTCTAATTCGGATTTATATCCGAGGTCTTGGTCAGGACGGACAAACTAATTATGCTTTTTTGAAATATATAACAGATTTTAGTAGGTGTGTGATTAAAGGTTATCCTTCAAAGTCACAGTTTATAATGGGTGATGGATTTGAAACCAGTTTCTGTGATTCCTATTACACTGAAATATCCAAGCTCAAGAGACTATTTAGTTCATTAAAATGCTTAGAAAAAGAAGTTATATTCAGATTAATATGGAAAAACACATCAAATTGAATTTTAAAAAGCATATTATAAGCATTTCAATAATCCAAGGCAGTCCAACCATTACATTTTATGTGTGCCCACAGATCACATATATCACGCAAAACGAACCGGTGAGTTCAGATGACAGATCCGTGTCAAATCCCGAAAGGATAAATTATCATAACTGAAATGCTAGACAGCTACTTAAAAAAAGTACAAAACTTCCCAAAACTATTTTGAGAAAAACAGAAACACAAACAAAAAATAAAGTGCAATGAAATTGTTTCAAAATTAAAGCCAAAATAATAAGAAAACGTAAAGTAGGAGTAGTCATGTACAGATAGTCATGTACAGGTAGTCATGTAAAGGTAGTCATGTACAGGTAGTCATGTACAGGTAGTCATGTACAGGTAGTCATGTACAGGCAGTCATGTACAGGTAGTCATGTACAGATAGTCATGTACAGGTAGTCATGTACGGGTAGTCATGTACAGGTGGTCATGTACAGGTGGTCATGTACAGGTGGTCATGTACAGGTGGTCATGTACAGGTGGTCATGTACAGGTGGTCATGTACAGGTGGTCATGTACAGGTGGTCATGTACAGGTAGTCATGTACAGGTAGTCATGTACAGGTAGTCATGTACAGGTAGTCATGTACAGGTAGTCATGTACAGGTAGTCATGTACAGGTAGTCATGTACAGATAGTCATGTACATTTAAAATACATACTTAAGAAACAGGATTAACGATACAAGTGGAGACAAGCTTTGGTCGCCATTTTGATTTTAATGAAGATTGAGAAAAACAAATAAATAGCATTATATTTAAGTTGGCAAATCAGTAAACTTTAAAATATTTACTTAGGTCCGATAATTGTTTCTCTTTGAATTTACTGGACCGTCAATAGATAACGGATGAAATCATTATATACCCAAAATCGTGTTTTTGATATAAATTTTATCGCTATAAATACCCATCTTTTTAAGATCAACTTGTCTGAAATCTTTTTACTTATGCCAGAAGCTTACCAGCAAACTTTCTGTTTACGAAGCGAACGATTTTTTTTGGATTTTTTATCGCTCTATTGCTAGAATTTACAATTCCGCAGTTTAAATATTTATAATTTATATGTAAATATTTTTATATTTATATCTTTATATTCGAGGTCTTTGTTGCTGACAACATCGGATTCCATGAATCTCGTCTAAGAGTATTAATTCTTTCGTGATGTTGATTTAAAGATCTTTAAGGATTTTACTCTTAATATTATCAACTTCTACTTTTAGGGAGTCATAGTTCTTTCTCATTCGGCTAAGCAGAATAGCCTGATTTAAAGTAATATCGTTGTGCAAAAATAGCTTTAAAACCTTTCAAGCACGTAGCTAACTATAAAGCTAGGACAAACGTCTGTCTTTTAGTGCTGTCCTATGAAAATCTATTTGTGAGCAGGTACAATAAAAACATTGCGTCCTTTATATCTTGTAATTTTCGGGTAATTTGTACTAAATCTGTCTTTTTGAATTTATTTAATTTATTGCTGCGTAAGAAAATACGCTAAGAAGATAAAAAATGCCAGAACTCAAATGGAACAGCACTTATTTCAAAACTGGCAGTTGAATGTTCAACGAATTTTCTGTTTTAGCATCTGATACACTTCTGTTTAACAATACTCGGAAGCCGTTTTCTCCCCAAGTGCACTATGGAGCTTGCACAAACCAAGTAATGCCGGATCTTTATCTCCTGTGCATGTTTCATAAGGTTTCGTAAAACGCAGAATGATACGCAACTTAACATCTACGTGAACTCAATTAGTACATAATGTGCACAGAAATAAAAGAAGCGGTGAAATTTATGTTTGTTTACCCTATCAGAAAATGTGCTCTTTATTTTCGTTAACGTAACTGGTGACGTATGACAGCAACATATTTCCGTCATTGCATAATTGTACATCCGTTTGTTTGACCTGCATGAAAATACATCCTTGCATCATTTCTAATCATTGAACCAAGACGATTTTTCCCTACCAACTTTGTGACTGGACTTTATACTGATACGCTGTCTACGAAAAGGATTTCTATTACTATAACATTATATAGAACATCAGCTACTTGAACTTGTTTCACTTATAGTTTTTATTTTCCATTTTGCTGAAAAAATGGTCCGAAGTGGGGTACATCCAAATAGCAATTTCGACACTTAATGTGAAATGATATTTAGATTAAACAAAGTTGTAGGCTTCTAGACCTAAAAATGTAACATTCAGCTATGAGTTAGTGTCATAACCATAAGCATGTACAAAAAAGCTTTTTAGAAAACGGCAGGAGTTGGCCATTAAATACCATGTAACCTTGTTCTGAAGATTTAGACAAGCACATAATTTTTTTTTACATAAACTATATTTTAAATGGTAAATTACATATTAGCTTCTTTGATGCTGAGTCGTAACGTAATTCTTTTATCTTAATCCGAAAAGTAATCTGTGTGAAAAATTACGAGCTGGCCTAAAATTCGGCTTTCTAAAAGAGATGTATTTTTATCTCTGAAAGAGTGCGAAAATTTCGCAAACAAGTGGAAGTACTAACGTCATTTCTTGCATTAGTAACTAGGGAAAACCTGTCACTAACATAGCACTAATCCATTCCAAGCTCTACTTTTAGAGGCAATGGTAAACAAATTTCGCCAAACTATTTATATATGCACTAATGACAACAGCAAAACACATAAAGACAACCTATTTTTCCCAATAAATACTTTTTTAAAGCAAAGAAAGAATTGATAATGCATAAATTGAAATAATTTTTTCCCGCTCTGCCTTGCTCTGAAACAAAAAGTAAATTACTATGCACAGATTTGACACGGACGTTAGCAAGGATAATAAAGCCTTGTATCTCCTTAACTATTCGCCAAAAAGAAATTGTTCTATGCATTCTCTGCATCAGTGTTTCAAGCAACACATATGACATTAGGCAAAGATAATCAAACAATAACAGACATGTGACAAGTTAATTTTTTTATCCCCAAACATTTACGTGTACACTTTTTCGGGTTACTAGGGCAAAGAGTGGTTATTGTCTTTGAGTCGATGATTCAATTGTTGTGGCAAAGGTTTTCATGTTTTACATTCCCATCGGGTGAAAGCTGCTACAGATATTTATTTACATGTGCAAATGGTAAAAAACCTTTACGCCCTAAAACGCCCACAATCAGGAAAAATACACATTTGCCTTTTCGTATTGTGCCTTCATTGCTTCTTTTTGTTTTTTTTTAACATTGCTATAAACCAAGCATTTCTCATGAGAAATTTTTTAATCATCTTCGGTAATAAGATCTTTTAAAAAAGTGTCATTAAAAGAAATCTGGTATACAACATAGACAAAGCTTTTTAAATGCAGTCTGCGCGTCTTCTTTTTGTTTGATTGCTTTACCGTTCATGGATGTTTCACTTTTTAAAGAAGGTTAAAGGTGAGAAGAGATCACTGTTTGAAGAATGTGCTGTTTCTTATGCTGATTAACGAATAAAACAATTTTTCGAATTATGAACAGTTTAAGAACGTATCAATCAACTACCAATTTCTGTGAAAGCTTTTGTTGTCGGACAATAAACTGGCTTGATGTGAGTGTTCTGTGTTGTTGGATGCACACACTTTTATCAAAAGCAAATCGGTTTTAAGTCCTGTCTGCCGAATGATAAATTTGCGAAATAATTAAGACTCCCTCAAGTCACTATTTTTCCGCTTACACAACATTTGATGACGATATTTGAATAGTGTATTGGTGTTAGATAATCAATTCTCAGTTACTCTGATGACGTTTTAACGTTTTACCGTTGACAAATGGTTTTGGCACGCTCTGTGATAAACATCAGCAAGTAACGGAGTGGTTCTACACAAGATGAAAAATTTTTGTCTGTCTGGAAGAAAAAGTTTATGTGTTTATTTTTGGAAAAAAGATGTATATACTATTTTAAAGGCAAAGTGATTAATCTAAATCTAAAGTTATTTATTAGTTGAGAGTACTTCGTGTTGTTCTATCATGCTCCTCAAACGTACTCTACAAAATTAATGAGCTATCTACGTTTATTTGTTCTTTCGACTGTAGTAAACAAACTGTTTTTTACAAAAAAGTGAATAGCATCCATGAACTAGAATAATGGCAATCTGATAAGAGTTAGATCGTGTATGTTGCATTGAAGAGTGCAGCGAACATTAAATAAAAAATTGATTGATGCGCGGACTGCAATTCACAAACATGTGAAGTAAAAAGCGAGAAAACGAGTTACAAATCTACAGTGTATTTTTCTATTTTGTTAGTTATTTAGAAATTTGCAAAGCCGTTGCCTCCATTGTGTAGAGCTTAAAATACTGATGAAAAATAATTATATAGGAGCATTAGCTAGCTTTTCACAACCGGTTGAAGAGATATTGGATTCAACCCGTCTGCTCCGACGAAACGAGTGGATTGACACAACCTTGAAGTGAAAAGTGCATAATTAAGCTATCGACGTTAGATAATGCTATTGACGTCGTGACGCTTAATTTGTCTATTCTTTGAGACGTACATTTTTCGGCTACATTGAAGGGGAATAAACACATCCACAAGTGTATCTTATTATATAAAATATTCACTTTTACGTTTCATTCATATTTCAAGTTTATGCAGTAAAATGTACATGACATTTTCGGTAATGATAAATATACTTTAAAATCTCGCCCCTAACGGACTGTCAAGACAGTTTAAAACAATAGCTTTATAGCAGCTGCAAATTTTAAGTTACTTGTCGCATTCAGTGACATTTCACAAAGGAAACATAACAAATGATCAAAGAACTTAGTTTCTGGGTGGCTTCGTTTTCGAGCTATGTATGCAGAAAGTTAACGGTCAAATCCTCATGAATTTTTGACTGAGCTAAAATTTTGTAGCGCAGCATTAGAAATTTTAATTTATTTGAAGTGCACTTTGCTAGTGTTTTAAAAGTGAAAAAAAGTTAATATAAAGTGAGGTGTGTGCATGACATCATTAAGAATAAGTCTTGCTGCGGAACGGAACGGCCATGTGTGAAGACCTAGTTTTGACGTTAAGAAAGGTGAAAAAAAGTTGAATTTCTTTTAAATAGAAATCATATACAAGATGCGTATTAGAGTGAGAATTATCATATGGTTAGAGTTTTTCGCGCACTTAGGCATAATGGGAGATTTTGAGATTTTAGTGACAATCAATGAGCAAATCGAGTTGCTGAAACAACAGGGGTCCAAAACCCCTGGAAGCCGACGCATTTGAAGAGTCCTAAAACACGTAAATAGACACTTATTGGCAGAAAATAAAATTATTATTATTAAGCAAAAAAGTTGGGGGCTGAAGCTCCCAGCCCTCCTAGTGGCGCCGCCCCTGGAATTGATATTTAAGTGCCGATATCTAAATAATATTATAAATTGAATAATCAAAAATCAGACTATATTAATTTATTTTATATATATATATTAATTCGCTTTCATCCTATGGCATTTTAGTATATTATAATGTGAGCCAATTAAATTGACGTTTCAGTGCAGAACCTTCTTCAGACCATCTTTTCTTATGTGCACTGTCTTTATGTATATATATGTACAATTTTTTTAAAAGTGTTTCATTATCATAAATTAAACACCCTCCTCCATGTTAAGTCCATCCGGGTGGAGAGTCTTAATTTATACATCCAAAACTGCTCTTTCCTCAGCGCTGAAGCTCCATCCGTTTTACCGATTGCCGTAATTTCACCGCTTTTCAACGCTTCGTGGTTTGTGCTACATATTTAATTTTACAAATTCTACAAGTGATGACATTAAAAATACTTTTCGAATTACAATTAAGTAAGTGGTTGATATAAAATATATCACCTGTTTTACTGCTAGAAAAGAATTCGTAACCATTATGTTGTTGCACATTTTACACGGTGAATCTCCGCAACGTTTACATCCCTTCTCTCTCTCCAAGGGATACACTTTAGCTCTAGATGGCTACGAATATTCCTTACACTGCGAGATGATACAAACAGCGTAGAGGTGAACACTTTTTTAACCACAGGATCAGTATAAAGAAGAGGTAAAAGTTTATTGATGATGGAACTGAGACGACTTAACAATTGATTGAAAGTCACCACTAGTGGATCTCCAATCTAGCTTAGCTCTATTCTTAAACTACAGAGATTTGTTACGGCCTACTGCAGCATACCTACTGATCTGCGTTTCGACAACTCCTCTCGGATAACCTAATTTAAAAAACCAGACAATTCGCTCATTCTTTCCCCACATATCTTATCATCCTCACATAATAAGGATGACAGGAATCAAAATGTAAATACTGATGCCCGACAATATCTTTACATTACAAGTCTGTTTCAAAATCCATTTTAAAGTTTTACATTAACATTTAAAAAAGTTAATACTGTCCGAAGACATTTCGTGTGTATACTTAAGATTAGGGTGAAACCGATCGAGCCTATGCAAAAATCCGTCAAGTTCTTCACTAATGCCGGTCCAAATAAATAAATAAATTTGGCGGATTCTCGCGAATCCTTTTGCCTCAGCGGCCCAGAGATTCGAACCCGGGATTATTACCGCTCTACCTTGTTGGAATAAAAGAGTAAAACTACATATTATTTGCAACTTGAAGTTTCTTGCAACGCATTCGTCAGACAAATGGTTTACATACTGACTCTACTTTATCACAAATGCTATTTAAATAAAAAAGAAGTGCGCTCTCCACCGTACAAATTATAAGTTTAATTATAACTGTTAGGTGGGTGAGGTTATGTATCACGCGTTGAAGGAGTTTTGTGTTTAATTGTGTTCTAATTATATCAAATTACAGTTATTTATGCTCGGTTTATCTGATAAACCAGTTATCACACTTGTTCTCGAAATATATATTCATATTGTTTTTCGTTTCTTAATTCTCTTACATTTTCATCTCGTACAAATATGTAAACGGGAACATAAAATACTCAAAAAATATTTCCGATGTTTTTCTCGGCATTGTGCGATAACTACTACGTATAGATCAATTTTATTTAGAACGTTTAAGACTGACCATTAAAAATTTTTAACCCAATAACCAAGGAGATAAAATTAACTCGTAAAAGCAGAGAAGATGGATTGTGCTTTGAACAATAACAACAACAATAGAGGGAATGTAACAACAAAGGTGATAAAATTCACTCGTTTAAACAACAGAGTAAAGGGAAGTGTAGTTTACACAATCGAAAGAAGGTCAATAATCACAGCAACAGATCACATTGGGTAGGATGAAACAGTAAGCAGAAAATACCATAATGCAGCCCTTGGTTATGAATAAGTTGGCGCTCTTAGAAAACACAAATATGTAAAGGAGGAAAAACGAAGGACCAAACAAAATAAGATAGGACCTTTCTAGAGAAAACTTTTGGTTAAAGTTCTTTAATAATAAGTACAGTATTATATATTAAAGTGGAAAACGAGCAAGGGGCATTTTAAAGAAAACATACATTTATTTGTAGATTCATCATTTTTGGATATGTTCCCGAAATTGAAATTAAGAGAACATCCTTTATCATTGCTTAGACTAAGATAGGAGTGTTTTTAACTTGTGAATTTGAGTTAGGGGAGCTGTAGAGACTTGTTTCGAAACAAAAAGGCATATTTACTTTCATCACATTGCATATAAATTTGTTAGCACCCCTTAACTACTTGGTTTCAATTTCGGGAACAACGATGTGCAGACACTTAGAGAAAAGGCATCAGAAACTGGTTTTAATTGGGCAATAACATTTTAAATTGTTGATAAAAATTTACTATTGTCCACCTGGTTCCACCCACATTTCGACTTATCTATCTAGAAATTAGCATAATTTTCATTTCTCAAGTATTCTACAGTATACTTATGTTACTGCACAACATATGCCGTAGTTTTATGAGATTTCAAAATTTTTGCTTTTAAGCCGTCTCCCTTTTCTTCTGTTTTCGACAAAAGTATTGACTTCTAGACGGGTTATTAGTTACTAAGCGTTAATATGAAACACTGAGAGGGTTTTACGTAAAAAATTAAATTTTTTTCCTGCTTCTCATTATACCCCTGAAAGACAAAAATTAACTACTGCGTATAGATCAATTTTATTTAGAACGTTGAAAAATTTTAACCGTATAACCGAGGTGATAAAATTAACTCGTAAAAAGCAGAGAAGATGGATTTTGCTTTGAACAATAACAACAACAATAGAGAGAATGTAACAACAAAGGTGACAAAAATTCGAGAATTTCAATTTCGGGAACAATGTCATATCTAAAAATCCGCAAAATTTGCGCCTTTTTCTACTATATCTCTCAAACTTTGATGTTGGATTCGTTGTGGTTTGTTTAGAAAGCACTAAGTGATGTTACTTTCTACAAAAGCTTTTACGAAGACTTAGAAATAGATATAGAAAAGTTATTTATTTTAATTTCGGGAACATTTATACTGTTACAGTTGTATCACGCCGACATTGACTACTCTACCACTCATGCAAGTCTGTTACCTTAATATTTTTATGTGTACCTCTACCACTGAAGTGAGTGGCACCTATACTTATGACTAAAGCTACATGACTAAGTCTAATCCCTGAAAAGCGTAGATTTGATATTCCTAAATAAACATGTCCTAAATCAATCTCGGCAAATTCTACACAAGGCACAACTTTTGGACCTTTTTATAATATGATTTCGATAAATCCTTATTTAGTGACAGCTACATTGAATGCCATCTTCCGCTTAAACATACACCAGTGCATTGCATGCACGAAGCGATTCTCCAATTTGTCTTAGCTTAGCAAGCCAGCTCTTTTATCCTCCAAACAAGTTAAGCTATATACAGTGCACTTTAAGAAACATTTGTGTTTCACACGACCCAAACGGTCAGAGTAGACTTCAAAGTGCTTGTACTTTGGTAGTAGTAGATAGTAAGGAAGCAGCAAAACAGCCCGATGCTCAAAAGGTTCCTTCATTGTGACATGCATGGCGGCTACGTCATGATTGTTTTTGAAAGAAATCAACCGGGACAAATTAAAGCGTCCGATTTGTGTGAGTTTTACTGCAAAATCATTTAGTTGTAATAACATTGTGAAGCTAAACATTTACGATTATAAGCTACTCGTCGGTTGTTCATAAAGACGGGCGCAAATGCGTCAAACAGTCATCAAACAGAAGTTTGATCGCGATCAAACTCAATTTTTTTCTTCTTTTTTCATTTTCTCGAAAAAATCGTGTTTGTTGGCTCAACTCAAATGCATCAAAATATTCATCAAACTCGCTAGTTTGAAGGAGTTTCACGCATTTGCGCACACCTTAAGAACCCATATTTGAACATACCCCATATGTGACCTCACGCAATACAGTCTACAGTTTTGTTGAATTAGTTATTTAAAAAAAATTAGTTAAGAAACTTTCGAAAATGAAATTGCGGTTTAGGATAAAAAGGTTTTTTATCCTAAACCGCAAAAAAAGTGTATTGGATTTTTCATAGAATCCATTTGTGCTTCTGTATATTTCCAAATGTCATAATCCACAAAAGCAGTTTGAATTGACCTACGAAAATATACATGCTCTGTTGTAAAAGGCTCGAGTTGATTTTTTTTTATTTCTTATAATCCCAGGTTGATATGGTGAAAAAGTTTGTTTGTCAATACTTCCATGCACGCAACCATTTTGGGAAATTTTTCTCCATATTTCTAACCAGTGAATGTAATATTTATTTACTTTTTTAGACGTTTATACGTCGAGCGCACCTTATTCTTATTATTACAATGCTTGTCCTGTGAATGTCATTTTCTGTTCTCAACAGTATAATAACTTATTACTAAGAAAAGGAAAGCCTTTTGCCACCTCCTAGAGTTACGAGGTCAACTGGCCAACATGATGCTAACGTCTAGTCTCTTTTTTGTCGTAGGAAATCTAACAAGCATTTTTATAGATTTTTTAATTTTTTTTGTGATAGTGCAAAAATGTTTACTTACCTAATACTGAATTAAGTCAACTTATTTGGACACAACCTTCTTTTTTATTACAATGGTTAAAACTAGTACATTAAATATGACGTAAATAAAAACTACATATTATTGTGGGTTGACAAACGAGTTAGTATCTTGTTGGACTGTACACGTTTTTATAAGAAACAAGAAAAGAACTAGGTTCAAAATGTCCAAATTCTATGCATTTATTACCATATGTTATTTACTACAACAAAGGATAATTTTTAAATGTGTAGGGGGAATTATGATGTTTTTTTAAAAAACTTTTAGTTTCAGTTGTTAAAGGCAAAATTCTGATTTCAAATCCCACACTGCTAATAAGTTACTAATCACGTAATATTAAATTTTTAAAAGATGCCAACATAAAATTTCTAACCTTAGAACACTCACTATTTTATGGGGAAAAGACGTCCCAATATAGCATTTTCATCGCCAGACCACAATTAAAACAGACCATGCAGTTACATTTTGCCTTAGTTTTTTTCCAAGTGCGAATAATTCAAGTACTATTCAAGATTTTCTCGTACTTTCTTAATTTTGAAAGTTTTTTTGAGGTAATTCTACGGAAATTCTAAATCTTGGTAAGTATTTTTCATGAAATCAGTACACTTAATTTGCAGTTCAAACCAAAATCTTATTTATTTTTTGCATTTTCCTAAAAAAAGCTTTTCGTTCACAGCACACTTTGAACAAAAGCGTATTCTCTCCATCTTTTTCCAGCAATGCCTTTGCTTGTTCGTTTTCTTGAAGCAACCTCCTAAAATCTCTCGTGCGAATCCAACTATCCTTGTCTGCCGTAATCATTATTCTAAAGATAGAGCGTATCAGACTTATATCAGTATCACTATCGCTCCAGCTTGGTATTGACAATGCATTTGATGCAGTAGCACTTTCTTCATTCGAAGTTGATTCTTACTTTTTTTCTAAAGATATTTTAAGTTGCTTAACAGATACTTGTTACAAATGGCTTGTTTGATTGTTCTTGGAATTATAGTATAGCATAATATATCACTTGAGTGTTGAAGGTTTTAACAGTAGCATAAAAAATTTAAAATCTGTGACGTATTTTATCCCGCAAAACTATTTTAGAAAATTCTCTAAACAATGTCGTCGACACGGTCGTCCACATGATCATCTTGAGTAAAGACTGTGTGAAGTGACGCACTAGTTTCAACTGCATATTTTGATTATTCCTGCAAGTAACAAATTCTTTTTGCGGTTTCTTTAGAGTGTTTCTGCTTAGGGTGAATGTTAAAACGACAAGGGCTTTTTTGTCATAATCTTTTTTTTGTCACAAAGGAATTTGAATAACATACAAGGCTTACAATAAGTATTTTGGCCACGTGATAAATTTCTGACCTCAGCAAAATTTTAAAAATTGCTGTTTTCTAATTTTTTTAGTATATAATATGCAGATAAAATCTATATCGCAGATGATTGTCTATTCTGAAGATGCTTAATAAGGATATCATAGTATGTGACGGTACGACAAATTTAAGTCAGCAATTTCATTGATTGGTTGCCACGGTTACCTTTTGCTAGAAAAAGTATAGGCGGAATATGACATTTTGCTGCTCGACGCTTAACCAAATAACTGAATAACATGCGTTATTTGAAGCGCCTTCTTGGTCGCTTTTGTTCCTCAAGTGTCACGTGTATAGATTGAGCGCAGCGCATTTTCGCAAGGCTGACTCGTCTTCCAGAGAACTGATGTGGTATTTTTTGGACGACAGAAAAGCTAAAACAGGGCAAAACAGGGCAAAATATTTCGACAAAATAACTGAAAGATAAAACTTTGACTTGCAAGTCGGTCTTATTTAAACACTGTGTGGCACTAATGCCTGCATCCACAGAAGAAATTGTAAACTGGGGGTGCTTCGGTCTTGAGAATTCTTGTTTCACGTGGATTCCAAATTTAAAAGGCAAAAAACTTATTTAAAGATTATTTCATGGACATTCTTGACTTTTGGATCGACAAAAGGTGTACGCCAGCACTATTTCGACCTGAAAAGCACCAAATACCTAAGACCTATCATGGCGGGTTCACTTTGGAGGGTGCGTCGTTAAGACAGCTTCTGAATGCTTGTGGAACATCACATTTAATATTCAAAATTGTCGAATATTGTCTTAGGAGGCCCTAAAGTATTGTCTAGCTATTGCAAGGAATTAAATATCGACAGAGGGTCAAGAAATCTATCTAAAAAGGCAAAATTGGTTGCTATAGGAGTTGCTATGCACTGATATTTGCAGCTGGTTGAAAAAAGTGGCAGAATGTGCAATAAAAACCTAACTTTGTCTTAAGTACTACTTGCCACGGTATTCTAAGATGAGTTTGCTGTCAGAAAACAGCTAAATAATATTTCTTGAAATTTAGAAATTTTTTTTATGAGAACCACCTTAAAAGTCGAATTAGAAAAATTATTTTCTCCTGAACATAGAATGTTGGGTTTTTAGCCTGCAACGTCGCCTGACAAAAGAGCTTAAATTTTTGCAACAACAACTTATTTTATTTTAGCAGGAATGATACCGTATTGAGATATTCTACAATTTTTTAAACTATGCCAAACTGCACCCTCTCTACTCTTAGAGTTACACAGATTAAAAAAACCCAGGTATACAACTACCTAGGTTAAAAAATATATAAAGTACTGACGGAAATCGAGAAAAAAAGAAAAGAAGTTGCTCTTTTCATGCTAACTGCTTGCATGTAATTTGATTTGATGGAATAAATTGCAGAACAGTGTTGGAATTATACCACATAAGAACTTTTTGAGGTCGAAAGTTAAACAATTTAAAATAATAATAAAACGAAAAATGCAGATTAAGCTAAGTCCAGTTATTACAATCTAAAAGATGAAATTAGATCAATATAGAATGTTATTTTCTGTTATAATGTTTTTTCATTACAGGTTTACACCTTTTGTTTTATTTCGGCATTAAAGTATATTTATTATATTATTATTTTAGGTTATCTATGCAGATTTTCAAAACAGTTTCTATATATTACTTAGCACATTTAATAAGAATATTGGGTTTAAGTAAAATAAGCCAGGCAATCAAAGGGTACAAGTAAAAAAAATTAACAAATAAATAAATAAATCCACTTACAAATCTTTCCAACGTGTTGAGCGGGTGGGGAGGAACCAGCCACTAATAAGCTCTATCTGGCCCTAAAATAAACAAATACCTCATGTTGCTGTACGTGCATACCGTACTCCACTGCTACAATGTTGCAGTATTATACTTACCGTTAGCTGCTCGGGAATATTTCAGCCGGATTCATTATGGTAAGAAATTGTTTCAGCAGTATTGTGTTGATTCCTATGTTAAAGTTGAAGGTAATAACTTAAGTTACATTCGAACAAATCAAACCAACCTTCGTGTTGATAGTTATGAAGGTTTAGCTGACCATTTGAATGCACGAGCCGAAGAGCGAGGCCTTCAGGCAGATCGTATTGTTGCTCTTCCTTCAAGTTTTTAAGGAAGTCCACGTGCCATGGCTCAAAACTATCAAGATGCTATGGCCGTCATTGGTAAGTTTGAAAAAGCTGATTTTTTTCTGACTTTTACCTCCAATCCAAAATGGCGTAAAATTACAGAAAATTTGTTTGCAGGCACACGATCGGCCTGATTTTGTTTCTCGAGTTTTTAAATTGAAGCTAAATGAACTCCTTAAAGATGTTACTGAAATGGAAGTTCTAGGTAAGTTATAGCACATATATTACAGATTGTATATTACAGATTTTTAAAAGAGGGGTTTGCCTCATTTTCATTTGTTAATTCATTTAGATCCCAATGGGAAACTAAGGGATGTAGATAACATGGACAGCAGAAATTCCTAATCAACAGAAACACCCTGAGCTGTTTGAAATTGTAAGATCGTGTATGATTCATGGACCATGTGGTCAATTGAATCCGAATTCCAGATGTATGGAAGATGGGGTTTGCACGAAAAGTTTTCCTAAGAACTTTTTAGCATCTACGGTAGTTGAAGTCAATGGATACCCATTTTATAGACGTCGTGATAATGGTATACAAAATAATGTCCATAATGTTGACGTAGATAATCGCTGGATTGTTCCATATAATCTATGGCTTTCCAAGAAATACAATGCACATATAAACTTGGTGGCTTGCACGTCTGTTAAATCTGTTTAATACCTCTATAAATATATTTATAAAGGTTATGATTGTGCCAACATTGAGATCAATGAACGTATTGATCATGATGAGGTGCAGACATTTTCAGATGCGCAGCATGTCAGTGCACCGAAAACTGTATTGCGTTTTTTTAAATTTAACATGCACCAACAATCTTATGTTGTCCATAGATTGCCAGTGCACTTGTCAAATAACTATATTGTTTATTTTCAGCAAGGACAGGCTTAAGAGGCTCTGGATAGAGCTGCAGATCAGGCTGAAAAATTAACAGCTTGGTTTGTGTTAAATGCAGAGAATAAGAATGAAAATTACAAAGTGCACGCACAATGATAAACTCGACCAATTAAGTCTTAAAATTAAAATTCTAGAGGTTTTGCTCCTTTAAAGAATATGCTCATATAAAGGAACACAACTCTTTCTTTTTCCAAGGAGGTAATTGGCACAAAAATTGAACAAGAGAGGATGGTCGCCAAAATATGTATTCAGATATTCCTCTTCATTGTGTTTTTAATAAGAACAACGTTTGGAAACCAAGACAACGTAGTCATAGTAAAATTGTGTCCAGAACATATAATGAAGTCCTATACATAATGAAGCGCAGTTGAGATTTTTTATTTGCGTATGTTGCTATTGCATACACCTGGTGAAACTTCTTTTAAAGATTTACGAACTGTCAATGGCAATGTTGCTGAAACATTTCCTGACGCCTGTTTATTGCGTGGACTTCTGCAAGATGATACTGAATGGAACAACACTTTGCAGGAAGCTGTTAACTTTCAGATGCCTCGACAATTGAGGCAACTGTTTGAAGTGATACTTACTCATTGTGAACCTTCAGATCCTTTTACATTTTGGACAAGGTTCAAGGATGCAATGTGTGAAGATTATTTTTGCCGAGTGAATGAGGATCAAGCTGAGTACAGGGTGCTTTAAGATATTCATTCTGTACTTAGGCAACTTGGTAAATCTCTTACTGATTATAATCTTTCTCATTTAGATAATTTACCCCCAGCTAAACACATTGGTGTTGCTATGGAGCCTGAAGGAGTTTTTCAACTAAGAGCTCAACTTACAGACAAACAGACTGGACTGGCTAATGCAGTCATGCAGCTGTTGTAAATGTTGCTAACAATGCAGCTTAAAACAACCGCCTGTTTTATTTAGAAGGTCCTGATGGTAGTGGCAAAACCTTTAGTTATAACTACCTTATTTCTGAGCTTACATGTAGAGTTTTCCAAGTTGCAACTGCAGCATTTACTGGCATAGCCAACATGTTCGCGCCAAAGATTTAATGATATTCATAAAACGTAAAATTGCCGTTTCTTTTATGATTATCATTAAATAAACGGCAACCCGCGGCGTCGCATACCATTATGCTTTGAGCTGCTTCTATATTCAAAATGGAGGATTGTAGTACCAACAACAGTTTATCCAGACGAAAAAGAATTTAATTTTTTGTTAAAAATAAGTTAGAATTTGGTTTATGGTACAAATAAGTGTTGGCTAACTTCGTATTATTAGCTAATATATATATATACATATAGAGTAACAATGTGTTCCAGCAGGATGTGTAAATGTAGCTATAGTTTACGTTATAATTAACGTAAACTATATATATATATATATATATATATATATATATATATATATATATATATATATATATATATATATATATATATATATATATATATATATATATATATATATATATATATATATATATATATATATATATATATATATATATATATATATATATATATATATATATATATATATATATATATATATATATATATATATATATATATATATATATATATATATATATATATATATATATATATATATATATATATATATATATATATATATATATAGCTTATAATACACATAGCTAGCTAGCTAGAGCTAGCCAGCCTGCCAGTTCACCTTACCCTTTACCCTAGCTACATAGTTTTCTTTAGTGCATAGAGGGTTAACAATAAAAGGCTATAAATAGCTAACAGAACCAACATTTTTAGCCAAAAGTGAATAGTTATATACTTAGCTGGCTAGTGTAGAAACAGTAGACTACCCTTGCTAAGTCCATAGCGTAGCATTTACATGTATATATTCCTCCCACGCAACATATATAGCTGTATTTTATGTATATATCATAAAACATTGACTGTTTTTACACTTGTGATTTGATGCTTTGACTTTGTAGATTAGGGCAGAATTTATTTAGAAACAATAATAAGAAGTGCAAGGTTTTTGGTGCAATTTTGTGTTTTCGTGTGATACTTTTAGCAGTAAGCATAAGTCATTATAGCTATATATTTGTAAAGTGTTATTTGTTAGGTCTGCAGGGGCACACATTGTGTATATATTATAAAACTTTTTTAATTTGAATAGCCATTTTTTGGTTGTGGTGTGAAAATCATGTGGGACTTAAAATTGGACTGATAAATTCAGACTAATTCTATATATATTTCACATGCTTTTATATTGTGCTTTTTTATACCCATGCATAGATGGACACTGTGAATTGTGAGTTACAAGGTGTGTTATTTTTTAGATACACTTGCTCTTTTGCAAAAATTGTTACCTCCCAAAGTCAATAAACACAAAACTCCAAGAACGTTTGAATATAAACGATCTTCGAATACAGGCAAAAGGATATACAAACCGAAAGTTCAACCAAGAAAGAAATATAAAAAAACGACTGGAAACTTGCAAATTTCATCAACAAAAGGTATATATATATATTTTTTATGTATATAATTTAAAGCTAATGCATAAAATGAAAATTCATTTCATGAAAAGTTGTGAAAATGACTGTACTAAGGTTATCTTTGTCTTTTTCTAGACATTCCGTTTGATGATGAAGATGCTTTAATATATGAAGCAGAAAATGATGGAAATATAGATTATTTTGTTTCAATGGATAATAATAAAAATTTGATGAAAGATAATGGTATGTATCAGAATTGAACTATACACCAACTTCTTTCCATTATAATATATGCATGTATCTATGTATATTTTCTTCCTTTAGCTGAACTTAATTCTGTGCATGAATGTTTACAGACGTTAAAAAGACTTCTTCCTGCCCCAAAAAAGCGTCATAGAAAGTCATGGTTTCATCGTGTAATCACAACACAAAATCAATGGGCAAGGATTCGTCCAGTGATTAAGGATGTAATGCTATCAAGGGAAGTCCCAAAAGGTGTTTGCAACATATGTCAGGAGCGAGAAGTAGTTATCAAATGCAACATGTGCTTAGAAAGTTTCCTTTGTTACGTATGTGATGATATTATTCACACATCAAATCCTGTGCATGACAGATCATTCATAAGCAACTACTTTATCACAATTAAAAATTGTAGATGACAACTTCGAAATCGTGCAAACAGGTTAATTAATATTTTTAAAATTTTTCTATGCACATAATTGGTTGTGTGGTGGAATTCACATTTTTATTTATTGCAAAGAATGAAATGAAATAAGTTATTAGATATACACTATTTAAGAATACACCAAAATGTCTATAATTCCTGAATTTTGGCATATTAAAATTATTCATATTTCTGCTCTACCTTTTTTATAACATGTTTATAATTCTAGAAAGATTCCCAAAAATAAAGTGTTTCAGTTGTTCCAGTTGTGGCAGTAAAAACCTGGTAAAAAGATGCCGTAAAGATATGTGTGCAGTGATCACTATGCATGGTACATATCAGTCTTTCTAATTCAATATATATATTTCTCGCTTAACATGACAGATTACACACTCTAAGATATTTGATTCATAAGAAAATTTTTAGAGCAAAACTTCCAGTTATTACCTGCAATTTAAGAAAAATTGCGTGAATAAAAAGTTGCAACTGGAATCAGGAATTTTTATGAATAATTAAAGAGATTCCTTATTCAATTTCAGGAAGGTTTGATTTATTCAAGTTTTCACAATTCTGTGAAGATTGCCGAAATATCATGGATCCATTTGATATTGAGTACCTTCTCAAATGTGGTTACTGGCCTGGAACACCTCTGTCATCACCAAACTATATCATTGATGAGAATGTATTCATTGTCTGGGATGCTTTTCGAAAACGCATGCCAGGCAGTTCTGAAAAATCTTTCCTCATGTGCTTATCTGATCTATCAGAAGAAAATGGTCGGGTGAGAAAATTATAGCAGTATTGATTACAACATTTATTTACGTATTTCAACTCCTTCATTTTGTTTTAGTTAAGAGTGTGTTAAATTTCCTTAGTATATATATATATATATATAGAGTGGTGTCATTAGCTAAATCACTTTTTCAATGTGTTTCAAAGAGTGGAACTTTTGGGTTTATGAGAGAGATATACAAGGCAAAAACTGGCTTGAGTGTCCATCTTGTGAAGTGAATCAACATAGCTGCCATGTTGATGGCAATGCAAAATTATATAGATACAAGTCTTCTGGCAGGTAATATGTGGAAAATATTGTATGTAAATAGGTCTTAAGTTTGTGACGTAACTAACTATTCTTAATTGATTTGCAACATTCTGTATTTACAGAAGAAAAAGGCCAACGTTCTATGTGAATGGATTGTTCTCATCTAATGACAAAGTTGAGAAGTACATAAGAAAAATATATGGCGAAAAAAGAGGCACAAATAAGGTAATTTTGGTTCACATTTTCAGTATTAAGATTATTTCATGGGCATAAAAATTGATTTCAGCATATTTTTTTTTTTTAATCTTCTTGGTTCTTATATTGTGATAGATTGAAACTGATTATCATTGTGGTGGTGTTTGGAATGCAGCAAAAAATGCAAAAAAGAAAACAAACTCTCTTGACGAAACAGGTATTGAACTGGCTTCGTGTCGTCACAGAATTGCGCAAAAAGCTTTGAACATGTTTCAAGGAGAACTTTTTGGTTACCCGCTGTATTTAATGAAAACATTTATGGCTGAAAAAAATGTAAAGTTCTGTTTTGCTGATGTAATGTGCAAGTTATGGAAATTTGTGAAACAACATGAGCCATCTCTTCCGTCTTTGTTAAGACCAGCTTTATCAGTTATGCATGCGAAGGGTCATGCCCTAAACTGCCAGGTAATTTTAAATAAAAATTATCCTTTCAATTTACTACTGTTATGTTAAAATATTGTTGGCAGTAACATGCTATAATGATTAGTTGTGAAGTTAAATTAAACATAATCTGTAAATAGATATTGTGGAGTGGTGAATGGTTAGAAGGCACCGGAAAGTCGACTGGAGAAGAAACTGAACAAGTGTTTGGTTATCTGTCAAGATGTGGAAATACGACTAAGCACCAGACTCCTGAGAGTAAGAGTACATACTTATAAGTATAACTATGTGTTTGAATAACTTATGTTGCTTATACATTCATTTTTATGTATTTTTAAGATCGTGAAGAAACAATAACTGAAATGGCAATGTTCTGGAATAAACGAAAGATATTAAATATTATCAAAGAACTTAGTAGGAGGTTTTTAAAGGTAAAAGACAAAAAATAGCAATTGTAAACCTAAAATCTTCTCGGCCAGACTAAATCCGAATTTTTTCCTCAGCAACTTAGCCAAGATAAAAAAAAATGTTACTTTTAAAAATATTATATTTTTTACAGCTGTTTTCACTATTAATCATATTGTACAAGTAATATTTTATAAGTATTTATTATATTTAGTGCAAACATGACATAGTCAAGGCCGACGATGCTCTTACAAAAGTAAAACAAGACACTGGATTACATGAAATGGAAAAAGAAGTGGATAAATGGATCAATGACATGAAAGTATCAGCTTCTGGTAACGTACTTTTATATCGCGTGAATCAAACTGGTCGGTTTCCTTCAGAGAGTTAAACTGCTTTATCTCGTTTAGGGTTCTTATCAAATGCAGTTAACAGAAAACTAACCTCCAACGAAAAGTTTGTTTTGTTGCTAGATGATATGCAACATTTGCCCTGTGCTGCTCCATTTCTTGTACTTCTTGATGGTTTGCATTTTCCGAAGACCATAAAAAAAGGATATTATTATCGATTCCTTGAGTTTGGGCTGGAAGAAAAGCAACATGAACTTCAAAGGCTTCTGAATATACCAGCTTGTATAGAATCCATTCTGGAATCGTATTCACTGCTTAAAAATGATATATGGAAACCGATATATCAAACAGAAATTGATAAAGCTTTCATGGTAAAAGTGTCTTGGGAATGCAGATCAAAAAAATTGCAGGTTAATTGAACAAATTTATTGTTAGTATTATGTACACAAAAGTTAGTGGATTTTTCTATGAAATGGGGAAGCTCTTGTTTATAATAAGAACCCAGGGGGCTCTCTATTTGAAGTCACATACTAATTAATATTTAGACACAAGTAAAAGACGTCATGTTGTTAGAGCGAAGTTTGGCGTTGCTGATAAGACATTGAAGGAATTAATCGTTGATTACTGCCGTGTTTATTCAATAGAGAACGTTGAAGAGGTATTTAGATGTTGTGAGACTGGAGAATTTCCTTGGATTGGTATCTCATCCAGAGGCGAACCTTCAGGTATTATCTATTAAACTCAAAAGTTTAAGTCAATTGACTTTTGGCTAACAATGCCATTATAGCTGGCCTAATCGTACATTTTCACTTTATTTATTCAGCTGTTGATCGCCAACTGTGTACTGAACTGACACAAAAAAAACGTCGTCTTGTGGAAGAACGTGAATTACTTACACACGGAGTATGTCGTACAGAATACAAACAAAAGGCTCGTACTACTGTTGATTTGAGCGAAATTATGCAAGTATTAGTTAAGTTTGTATCACGCCGTCACGGTTTTAATTTAATCCATACACACGGAGATTGTCTAACAGGATACAAACAAAAGGCTCGTACTACTGTTGATTTGAGCGAAATTATGCAAGTATTAGTTAAGTTTGTACCACGCCGTCACGGTTTCAATTAACCAATCCATATACACGGAAAATGTCGTGCGGTACATATAGAAAAGGCTCTTACTATGTTTGACGCCAGCGTGTACATCAATGTTCGCAACGAAATTGGGTCTTAGGTAATTTTGTTCGTTTCACAACCTCAATCTTAATTCTTGCTGACGTCAGCATGGCTTATGTTCCCGACGTCGCCGGTCATGGCGTTATTTATTCCACTATGCGGATTTTTAAGACATCGTCACCCGCCCTACACATCTCCTAATAAATAAACCTCGCACCCTGTGCTAAGGAAATTTCTTTGGGCGGTGCTGTTTTGCCACTTGGGAAAATGTGCAAAAAACCGCCATTTTCCGAGAAGATAGAACATGATAGTAGGCATATTAGGATAAAGATATGTTAGACATATACGACTATTTTGATTATCTTAAACTTTTTTTACAATATTTGTTAAAATTTCTTGAAATCTTTTGCGCAACTCTCAAACCTTCTTTTATTTGCGCATCAGTAACACCATGCATTCGACGGAAGTGTGTATCAACCCTGTCGTAATACCTAAGGCGAAGAAAGAAAAATATATCAAGAAGATTCGATATAAAATTTGATATACGATATACAAACACTACAAAACTAAGTAAGTGTGCAAAAACTTACTTTGCACATAACTTGCATGGTAGCGGCTTTGACGTGGTTCGATATATTGTAGTCAGGTGGGTATACCTTCGGACTTGTCGTGATTTGAAAAAGAAACCAAGTCTCCGTTTCACACGGTGGACAGCTTCCAAATGTCTGTCAATTCTGTCACCCATGTAGTTGCAGACAAGGAAAGGGCATCGCACTTTGTATACCTTTCGTCCATTTGCAACATATAATAAAACAGGGTTTTCGTGACCAAGATGTGACAATAGGTCTCTTGGAATCTCGTTTTTTCTAGTGTTGATAAATTGCAGTGCCTTCAGATAATCTGCGTACCTTTAAAGAGCAAAAATTTGAATTAATTTAATGTGATAATTTGTAAGTTGCCTTTTCCACTTTCGCACATCCTTGTCTTCATTAGTATAAACTAACCTTGTCGTGTCACAACCAACAGGTATTTCAATTCTGTGTTGAAAAGGTTGCCCTAAAAAAATTAAATATTTAATTAGTTCAGTGTTGTTGTTAAACACAAAGAAATTAACGAGGTTAATATAACACTGTGACCTATGCCTTCACTAGTGATTTTGTCCATATGAAATCCACAAGCAAAGCATCAATTAACACACTGAAATATAGTACAAAAGAAACAGTTAAGAATTTTACCTGGGTAAAAATTTTTATCCCCTTGTGTATTCAAATTTTAAGCACTCAACTTTTTGGTCACGTGCACTGCCACTCATTACTGAATTGCTTGTTTTATTTTCACTAAACGATAATGAAAAAGCATTAATATGTTTTGATCAGTACCTCAAAATTTCAGAATAGGCTTGCGTATAATGAATAAATGCTGAACAACAACAGACAAAGCTACACTTTCATATTGCAGTCTAAACTCATGCTTAGTTTCACCTTAGTTTAAAAATACTATTTTTCAGAAACACGAGACCTAAATGGGAAAAAACTTAAAGAAACATTGCCAGCTTAATAGTTGGGAAATATAACAAGACCTTCTAAATCGTACGTACATGCAGCTTATACATGAATTTGAGAAACACGAGGCTCAAAATGATTAAAAAACTTTGAAAATATTTCAGTCGCAAATAAATGATTTTTTAAGAAACATCGAGCACGCCTTACAAAACTAGTTTTTTATAAAAAAATAAAAAAATACATGCACGCTTAAAAAGGTCTATCACATTGTTTTGGGTAGATTTAACATACCATAGGGAATATAAGCATAATCAATAAATAAAAAGTTGGTTTAAAATTGGAAAAAATGTCATGACACCGCTATAGATCAGAGCTTTATATACTTGCAAATGAGATTCATGCATTGAAAATGATATTTTAAGAACAAGAAAACTTAAAAAGCAGCTTTTTATCCTTCATATCATTTTCAATACACAAATACTTTAAAAAATACTTTATCTACAAAGTGCTTTTAATGCATCATTGCATTGTTCAGATATTGTGAACATTCCATTTGCTGAAATAACTTCAAGCTTGTAAAGTATGGTAATGGATGATCCTGGTCGAACTAAATTTTTCCATAATATTTTGGCATTATAGCTGTTCGCATATTCTCTTTCATTCACTTTATTTAACCAAGCACCTTCCACTTTTCTTGCTGACCATTTTGCAACTCGAAAAAGCCAAAATTCTTCTGGATCATCCGGTTGGGAATACACTGGAAAAACATCCCCTACCTGGATTTCTTCTTTGGAAATATGAGATCAGTTGAACAAGATCGTTATATGAATCGCAGTCACACTTCAGTGAACTTGCATTAGTGTATTTCAGATTTAAAACAAGGGACAGACTACAATTATAACATTTTAATTAATTAGTTTTTTTTTGCATAGCAATCAAC
This sequence comes from Hydractinia symbiolongicarpus, assembly GCF_029227915.1. Lineage (NCBI taxonomy): Eukaryota > Metazoa > Cnidaria > Hydrozoa > Anthoathecata > Hydractiniidae > Hydractinia > Hydractinia symbiolongicarpus. Next base: position 22,251,214 of record NC_079881.1, read on the forward strand.
TTCTTAAGTAAAATACATAAAATATAAACATACCAGATAGTCCTTGCACAAAAGATGAAGCTATAAAAAATTAAAATAAATCATTGCACAAATGCAATTTTTAAGTTCACAATAAAGAATTAACTAATTATCAATGATTAATAACGAGTTACAAAAATTTCTAGTAAAAGTATTTATCATTTCTTCTTCAAATGTATATTTATTAAAATAATAGAAGATGGGATTAATTCTAGCTATACCTTGAGGAGCATTATTTGCTTGTTGTTCTGTACTCTCTGATTGTTGTGGTACTTCATCCACTTGCTGTTCGTGGTTACTGGATTGCTGTCCACTTTCAAGTTCTAAATTACCATCACCTTCCACATCCAAAAGGTGTTCAGGTGACTGACTACCAATTTCAACATTGCTGTTACCATTATTGTTGGAAGAATTGTAATCTGTATCCCAAACATATATATATTTAATAAGTAACAATAAAAGTGAGACACTAATAATAGCAAAAAGACTTACTTTTAAAATGGCCACGCACAGCTCTCATTAAAAAATCTCCGTACTCCGTCTGGTTGTCTGTAGTTCCAAGAAAACTCTCTGAAAATCCAGGTGTGGCATAAGAATCAACTACTGTGTTCCTCTTACTCTTGCGAATGTACACAACAAAAGAGTTATAGTTGTGTTGCTGATTGAGTCCGAGAAGCTAAATGATATTAAATATGTTTTATAATCAATAATAATAATCACGATTCAAATATGTTTAAATGAATGAATCACTTTTCATAACTGTGCAGACACAAAAAATGTGGTGCATAACTGGCATATTTACTGGTAATCCAAACAAAGCCATATACGAAAACAAAGTTACAATGTCAGAAAGCCAGAACATATGCATATTTCATCGCATTCAAAACATTTCTATATAAATAGGATTAGAAAAGACAGACTTGCTACAACAACAGTTTCTCAAATTCTATATCAAGCATTCTTATTCAACATTTTTTGCTGAACTCGGTATTTACTGAATTAGGCAGTATGTATCAAATCATCACAGAGCTCGTCCATAAAAATATGAACAAAGGAAAGATAAAAATACTGACCTAAATCTAATGGCATAGTGCACAGAAACTTTTTTTCGATGATTTTGTGTTGTTTCTCAATCTAAAAGACGAAAAGGATAAAAAATGGTTAAAAATGGTTAAAAATTGTTTATGTTATCAACAAACCATTTTGGTGTTTGTCTTGAGAAATATTGCCAGACCCCTCTCTACTAAACTTAAACATAATCCTTTTACTTTTTTACTAAAAAAACTCCACCCGTGGCACAACAACTTCGTTTACTTGTTTTTTATAATTTACATAACATATTAGCTACATTGTTAGACATGACATTATTAAACTGTGAAACCAAGAACATACAAAATTTTTTAAAGGAACACTGTATTAGCTTTCAACATCCTCATACCACAGTTTACTATAATATATCGAGGACATTGTACCAAATGAAGCCTTTTTTGAGAACTGTATATACGCCAACAAACTAGGTTCATTATATACACCATCGCTATGGATCTACCATTATGTTTTTTATCAAGATTAGATGAAGGACTCTTAAGATACAAGGCTCAGTGTCCTGCTCTTAATAAAGTGTTATGTAAGTAACATTCCTGTAACTAGGAAAGTCTAGCACACACAATTCCACATCACACAATGTTTTTTTTTAACTTTTCAAATGGATGCAGGCTTTTTTAAGTGAAATTTGGAGGTTTTTTAAAAACACCAAACTTACCCAAAAGATTCCCAAGTTTTTATGCCTTTTTATGGTGAATCGGCAACCTCAATAGCAAAGTAGGTACGCAAAAACATAGATTAATTTCATTGTGACGTTATTTGTTTACTTTGTAGCGGTAAGCTCTTTGGCTCTGGAATTTGCGTGGTAGGAAAAAAGATGCTAGAATTTGGAGAAGAGAGGTCTTTTCCTGTGGGAACATCGTTTGAGGTTTTAAACTATTATCGAGTGCGGATTTCTAATTTATTCGAATTCAAGTCCCAACAAAACAATGCCTCTGTGTAACGAAATGGACTGAAAATAACATTGCTTCACCTAGTGCCGCAAAAAATTTTCCTGCCACACCAATGCCAGAGCCAAAAGAGGCTGCTGCTGGAAATGTAAGCAACGGAATTCATCTATAAAGTCGCAATACACCTTTACGATAATTCAATTGTACATGAATTCCTACGGCTCTCCATCGTTTTACAATATCGGAAATGGAGGTAAAAAACGTTTTTTTATAAGAGTTTGTTAGAGACGAAAGCGTGTTTTCTCAAGTTTTTTAACTTCCTTTGTATCAATTTCTTTCAAATTTTCAGGAAACGTTAATAATAATAAGATACAACTTATGTGTACTTTTCATTAAAAACAAAAGGCGGCAAGAAAAGTTATCACGAAAGAACGTGTTTTCTCCTTAATAAACTCTTATAAAAGTGTGATGTTTACCTCCTCAGATGGCAAAATAAACTGTGATGGAGTGTTAGTTTTCCCGAATTATCGTAAAAGGTGTATTTTCAAAAAGGCTGCTACGAGAGAGAATTAAAAAGAATGAAACAAGCAAAATAAGGCCTGCATTGCACTACCATCAACAACAGTTTCATACTGAAAATTTATTAGAAGTTATTGGAAGTCTAGCTAGCTAACTATCCCCAGTAAAACAGAGCTTTCTGTAAAGGATATTTAAAGGGCTTCTCTCTACTAGCTAGCTAGCTAGTTAGCTACAGCAGCTAACTTCAACAAAAAATATCTAATTGTTTTGCTAGAGTGGGTTTAATACGGTAACTTAATTAGGTAGTAAAATAATAGCAAGTAGGTATGAGCATTTGGTGAATCAGACAGTAAAAAATAAAGGTGAAAAGCTGAAGAATGAGAAAGCCCCTCACTTCACTTCACAATAAAGCTCAGCCTTCACTTGTTGCTTCAATCAGGAAAATTTTTTTACCTTTAGTTTTATTAGCAGTCGATGAAGACGTTGACGTTGTCATTGTGGATGAGGATTCATTTTCAGATGCGGTAGACACACGTGAAGCCATTTTGAAAGTTCCTGTTCCTTTGGACATGCTTTAACTTGTACGGCAATATTCAACACGGTTAGTGATGGATGTAATAGCGTACACGGTTGTTGATGAACGTTATTATAACTTTTTAATGATAATCATAAAAGAAACGGCAAATTTGCGTTTTATGAATATCATTAAATCTTTTGGCGCGGATGGGTTGGCATAGCAGCAGCACTTTCAAATCAGGTATTTGGCATAGCCTTATTTACCCAAACTTAATATTGTTATCGCCCTTATTTTTATACACATCATTATTATTTAAAGCATATAAACAGCCAGCACAAACATTTCATATATTTACAAACCCATGATCACACAACACAAAGGAAGTATCCATATTTTATTGTGATTAGTAATTCTTTTTAGTAATAGTTTGTCCTTTTTTTAAAGGTGGACAAGTTGAAAACAGACAGGGAGGGTATTTTTACTTTTTTACATCTTAATATTTTCTTCGTACAGCATGAGGAAAACATTGTGATTAATAGTTCTTCTTGTCATAAATTTTTGTTTTTTAGGGAGTAGTGGACAAGTCGCAGAAATGCAGGGTAATCATGGAATTAGTATTTTTTATTGTTCTTAAAATTTTAGAAGGTGAACACGGTATATTTTGCTGTCCTATTTTGTCACCTCCGCCTTTATTATTTTTAATATTTTTTCCCTTCCACATTATTATAACAGAAATATTATTGCTTTTAGATAATATATATATATAAAAAACAAGTAAACAAAAAGAAAGAAGGTACGGATATGTTCATAATAAATAGTGTCTATTTTCATTATTTTATAATATATCCCATTTTGTTTTATCTTTTTTTAGTTTTGACGTATACAGCTTACGTCGCTAATAGAAAGCAAATCCTGCCCCCTGTCCAATAAATCTTTTAAGTGGTGGAAAGCACATTGGGGTCAGGATTTACCCAATTTTTTCGTAAAAAAACAAACACCAAAGTCGAAAGCACAAACATCAACACACATACACTGTTCAAACTCAGTACAACAACTGCACCATTACAAACAACAAATGAGTGTATTAAATTTTTCAATTATTAGATTTTATGTTCGTGTATGTGTTTAGTTTTTTTACTCTGAGGTATCTAATAATACCGCAACAGCAATTAGTTATTCTATTTGGAATTATTATTTATATCTAAGCAATGTTTACAAACACTGGCTTTGTAAAAAAAGATTATTCAAGTTTATTCATTTTTTTTGTTTGTCAGTTGAGTGGTTTATTTTAATGATAATTTATTTTTAATATAGTTATTTATAAGTTATTTTAATAACAAAAAAAAAATTAATTCAACCAATGTCTTATGGTACATCTTTTTTATAGGAACTCTCAAGGAAGGCCTTTTAACTTTTCAAATTGTTCTTGAATAGATCGTAATTTTCCTGTGATTTCGTCATTTTTTGTGTAAGTGTAAAGGAGCATTCCCGTACTTCGTGACATTGTCAAAGACTTAAATGTTCTTAAAATGTTATAAGCTTTCGGGCCTCTGAAGCAATATGTTCAAAAATTTTGTTCTTATGAAAAACTGTTAATGTTTTCTATATTATGTATTCAAACATTAAAATACATTTAGTTCACTTCAACATTCACTGGTATTATTTATTACTTTTTAGGTTTATGGAGGTTTATGGAAAACAAAATCCCAAGTTTTCTTTTTCGTAACATTATCGTTTTCGTAAGTTAGTCACGTAAATCACGGGCCTAGTCGACTCTGTAACAGGCAAAAGTGGATGTGTTGTTAGTTTCCTTTGATGTTTCCGAAAAATGCATGCCTAATATGTTAAATGTTCTGACGTTACGACGTCAAGAACACTACTTTAACGTGAATAACCTATATTAAATTAATGAAGTCATTACAGTGCACCTAAAATTTTGAGGCCAAATAACTTGGAAACGAGGTGGTGACGTCAATCATTTTTCACCGCGTGGGTAACCAGGGACCACCTGGGACTAATTTGGGTAAGTTTTCAAAACCCGGGCTCCCGAATCCATTTCGAAAATAAATTCGGGTTTATGGCGTCATCAAAAAACCATTAAACCACAATATTTCTGTAACCGTTTGTCAAATATACATGATCCTATACATTTTCTTGAACAGCGTTTCAAGATCTATACGATAAAGGGAACGCGGAAACAAAGTTCCTAAATAATTTCTTTTCTTTATATTTTGGCAGGTCCTTATGGACGTCAGCAAAAATTTAAAACCTTTACATGTCCTGATACGTTCGTCGAAAGGATATGATTCTATACATTATTTTAATCAGCGTTTTAATCTCTACCCATTACAGGCAAGTAAATTTCGCTAATTTTAATTGTATATGTACTGCTCAGAGCAAAGCAAGTAAAACAAGCTATTTATCCATTGTCCTTCTATCTAAATGAAATTCTATAATTTAACAATCTTTTGTTAAAATAATGTTAACGTCAAAAATAACAGTATATTAACATAAGTGAAGCCATTACCGTACACCTTAAACTTTGAGCCCAAATAACTTGGAAACGAGGCGGTGACGTCAATGATTTTTCACCGCGTGGGTAGAGAGCACCTTGGACCAATTTGGGTAATTTTCCTAAACCTGGATTTCCGAGTCCGTTTCGGAATAGGCGGGTTGATGACGTCATCAAAACCCTTCAAATCCCAATATACAATTTCGTAATCAGCGTTTCAAGATCTATACGATGAAGAAGGCAACACATATACAAATTTGTAAAAAAATTTTTTTGGCTTTTGAAGGACTATGCTAACGTTAGCAAAATTTTTAAACTCCTTGGGCGTTCCTCCAAAACATATGATCCTATAAATTATTTTAATCAGCGCTTTAAGCTCTACACATTTGAGGCAACGTGAAAACAAGGTTCTAAATTATTATTAATTTTATGGATGGGTTTCTGACGTCATCAAAATTCAAATTACGCTTCTTTCTCATTTTTCTCCTGCCTCAGTGGATTTCTCCATGATTTAATTTGTCTATTTTTTCAATTTTTTATTAATTTTTAAGTTTTATTTTCTTCCTAAATTGACATGAATGATTAATGCGAATAATTGAATTGGAATTTGTGTGGCTTTTTAAAATAACTAGTCGTTAGCCCGCGGAAAAATCCACGGGTGCGCCCGTCCTTTTTATACTGCATTGCGTGCTTCTCGCTACTTGCGCAACAAGCTTCCATTTTGCGTGACAGACAGACAGACAGACAGACGTATACGGGTAATATAATATCGATATTGTTTAAATGACAAGCAGAAAACACAGGTACTTCGATGTTCCATATTCCGTATTAGAAATTGTGAAGTGAAGTTGCTAACAACATTTGCTTTCGACAAACTCATGCAGCATGGAGGGTAATAAGGGAGTAACGAAAGATCTTATGACATTTTTACGTTGGGGCCACGATAAGGTGATATGGTATAGAACAAGAGAAGTATCTGGTAGAATGTGTAATTGAGATTTGCTGTAAACTGTGCGCGAAAAATTTCAAAGGGTTAGTTTAATAAAATTCCAAACGTTCCTAACGCTTTCATTCGGTGATCTGTTGTTACTCAAGCTACACCTAATTATTGACGTAAAAATATAAATATAAAGATATATAATATAATAATATGAAGACAATGAAACTAATTACAGCTCGTTCAAAATTTAACAACTTAATCAATGTTGCAACCCAGACCCCAGGGTCCCGTAACATGAAACGCAAAATCTTTTTTCGTTTTGCTATCTCATAAAAGAGTAATGGATGGCCGTGGGATCGAGGTTGTGATTTTTTCAACTTTTCCATCGTCCAATCTACGAAAAGCCGCACAAAACGCAGCAAACAGTATTACTACCAAATATTACTAGTATTATTACTATATATCATTTTGTGAATTTTCAGCACCCAAATTCATCCATACTATTGTTGACGTGATCCGTTAAAAGGTGGCGGCTGTTATTGCTGGAAAACACTTTATGGCTTTCCTATCTGATGGTTCCCAAGCCCATAAGACCGGAAATGAGAAAGAGCTGATACTGGTACGTATTGAAAAAGAGGGGCTTCCTGTGTCTTACGTAGTCCTTCTTCTCGACATGGTGGCTGTCATGCTGAAAGTCTGAAAGCGGGTTTGAACAGTGTATTTGAAGTCGGAAACGCACCATTTAAGCAGCCGGTTTTGAGAAAGACTTTAAGGTGTTTAACGAATGGAAAGCTGTACAAACACTAGTAAAAACGCAATGCAAAACTTGGAAGAAAACCACAGCTGTTTGTGCCAACTTGATTCGGAGTCTATTTGCATGTTTTAATTTAATAGTTGGTGTAAATTAGTACCTTGTAAGTATACTGGATCTAACTTTGAATAAGAAATAAATAAAATAAACAAAAAGTGAACAAACTGTGCTTTCGGATCGACGTTTGAGTATGAAGCTCGCCACCACGGAAGACGCCATGATAATCGCCGGAAACAACACTATTTGGACGGAGACAGAAAAAAAGAAAATACTCGAAGCTGCAGTGGAAAAGTACATGTCGAAGCATAGAACAACAAAACGTGCAGTTAACTCCCCCAGAGAAAGCACCCCGAGATACAGTAGCAAACTCTAATGAAAGCGATGAGAGTGAAACCAACGATGATAATTCCAGTGTAATAGTTCAAGTGATTGTTCGCACGATGACAACACTTTTTTCTGACGAAAAATAAGTTGTAGATTATTTTTAAGGCCACTTGCTTGTTTTTAAGAGAAGTAAGAATTTTTCTTGCGTTGCTTTGAAAATTATACAGAATGTCCTAATGTTGTTTTGGCGGTTATACATCAAACCGAAAAAGTATTCTTATAAAATATTCAGTGTTCTTTTAACGTTTTTTTCAAGTCTTATAAGTAAATCTAAAAGTACAAAATCTTTATACAGACTAGAGTTTAATTGATAATATTCAAAATCTTTCGGAGCATTAAAATTATATTTTTAAAAACATAAAGAAGGAGGATGTTACGATAAGCGCATCCTACCCTGTTTTTATTATTTTTCCTGAATGGTATTGACGGAAAGCCTGACTGGCTTAAAGATTTATAATATTTATAACGGTGGAGGTTGTTACGACAAAAACATTTCTTTCTCGTCTATATTAGCAAAAGCAACTAATTTTGTTATAAATCGTCACAAAAATTTTAGGCTTTTGTTTACCTACGTAACTACTTTTATGATTAAAAAGTTGCCGTCTTATACTTTTCACTTGCAGCACTTTCCTTGTTTAAGGTAAAAAATACCATCTATGCATATTTTTTTTCAAAAATAATGAATAATGAACGCATTAGACATTTCTGTTTCGTCGCAACAAATTACCTGCTTTTTAAAACATGGCAAAATTAGTGTTGCTGCATGCAAGTTCATGATTACTCTTCTTCCTGACGGGGGCTAAAATTGTGTTATTTATTTTCTTCGTATAGCCCAGTCAAGCTTCTTAGTCACTTTCTCACAAATAATTATTTGTGTCATACGGAGAAAGGCCTTTGAAATGTGTAACCTTTGTTGTTTCTTTCCTAATTCTTTGCTTTCTACACTAACGTTTAACTTTTAAATAACGTGTTAAAATGGTGCCGCTAGTCCTCTCTGTGGTATATTAATTTTTTTAAAACGACAACAACGGACAGTTAATAACTTTTACAGATGGTGAAAGGGTATTTTTTAGCTCTGTGCCTGCAGAGGCAATGAGCATAGATTGAAGTATCTATAAGAAAATACATGACGCACTGCTAGATATTACACATCTTTTCCTAATAATCAAACTTCATGGTATGAATTAAACATAGCCAGATGGCCGAAAACCACCATATGTACAATACTGTATGTTTGGTTATGGCTACAACAAGGACAACCAAAAAGAAATAGAGCTAGCTAGCTTATTGTTGCAAAAGTAGAAAAAATTGATAATCGGTTTAATACGTTGGACACTTGACTTTCAGCTAGGATAACCTTGAGACGGAATCAGCAGTCTTTAGTCATTTAATAACCTTAAATTTTGTGTCTTTAGAATAGAATACAGTCCATAACACTTTATTAAAAATGTAATTTCTGTTTTGTGCTTATATTTTTCATTCATATTTTCACTACTCTCTCTGCACACAATCTGTCTGTTACACCAATAAAATTTTTTGTATTCTAGATTAGATAAAAAAAAACGAATAAAGTAAACAAAATATAAAAGTATAAAGAATCTGTTTATGCTTGTCTATTCAATGCATTACTTGAAATCAACACAGTGCGATCAAATAGTATTTTGAGCCCAACTTTCGACAGCATATCATACACAATTTGATACTGGTCACCTGAAATCGGCATTGCAACTTTGGTGTAAAAATCTTCAACACTATTCTAAAACAATGTGATTGTTTCAGACTTGTTTTCAACCAAGAACATTCCTGATAAAGTAAAATGTCCATCACTGTTGGTTGCATCAACTTATTATATAACTACCAGTATCTGGACACTTTAATGTAGATTCATCTCGAAAGGGGAAAAACATGAACAACATGTGATGGGTATATTCTTCTGTTTTTTTTTGTGCCTGTTCCTGTTGGAAAATACTAAGCATATTTTATATTGTGCCCTCTCTATTTTTTCCTCATGAAATGAAATAATGTCAAGGTAGCACTCTACCTCTAGTAGATATTATGTGGGTATAATAATAAACTATAAGAAAGGACAATGTCTTGGAAAAATGGTATATGCTTGAAGGATGATCTAGAAAAGTATGCGAGGCAAAACTATAGAAGAGCTTAAATATTAGACTTTGTAAACAGAGACTATGGCTTTTATTTTGATGATTCACCCTGTAGTATGAGTACATTGGCCCGTATGCTAATTTTACTTATTATTATTTGACGGATGTTTCACAAAGATAGCAATTTCAGACATTATAAAATGTGTTATCAATATGAGTCCTTGAATAAAGCATTTTGAAATTACATATATTGTTATCTGTGCCTTCTGATAAAATAAAAAATGGCGTTCAAGGAGAAATTGATAATGCTGGAAAAAGACTTGGATATAGAGCGATGACTGAAAAATAAGGCAAAAGCATGGGTTGTGTGTTCCAAGAGATATTCTTTACGCTACAATGGCAACAGTCGACCAAAAAGGATTAGAAAATCGGAGACTTGGTGCAAAGAATCAGAAAAAAGAGAAAGATTTTGTAACTGGTGAATTGGTTTTTAACAGTAGACGGCCATGACAAAATGATGGGTTTTCAGAATTCTACATTTTCGGTTGCAATTTATGGAATGAATTCATGGACCATGTGGCTATCCGAATCCTAATTGCAGGTGTATGGAGGATGGTGTTTGCAAAAAAACTTTCCAAACATTTTTTTAGCGTGCACCATTGCTGACGTTGATGGATATCCATTGTATAGACGCCGTAATAATGGAATACATCTCCATGTCAATAACGTTGATGTAAATAATCAATGGGTTGTTTACGGAAGCCGAGAAGGGTCAACCCACAAATATATTTTACATCCACAAATATACTTCAAATCTGAATTTCAAATCCACAAATATATCTCGAATCCTCAAATATATTTCAAATCCGTAAATATATTTTAAATCCGCATAAATATTTCAAATCCACAAAAAATTTTCAAATACGCAAAATCATTTCAAATCAACAAAAATATTTTAAAAATACAATTATCCCAGGGTCCTGCATCTGATCTAAGGCCCTGCAAAAAGTCATATGTACGCGACATGATTTACAAATAAACATGGCAGACCGTTTCCGTACGTCATGTGGGAAGAAAATCGAATTTTGTAGCGATTATTTGTGGAAAGGAAATAAAAAAGAAAGCAGAAAATCCTGTCCACAGTGAGGCATTGTCGTTGATAGACTATCAACAAATTAAGTCAAATGAAAGAACATCACAATTCTGAAAGAAAGAGACAAATACAGTCAACGAAGAAGAAAGTACTGGTGATAATCGAGGAAGTAATAGTAGTAATGTGGTTTTTTAAAAGCAAGTAAGCAAAGGTTGTATCCTTACATAGTAAAACATCTACGGAAAGTGTTGTTATTAATGTTGGAATTATGAGAGAGAATGAACAAGGATTGCTTCATTGTGTTAGAGGATCTAAGCTACCTGTGCGTATTGCTAGGGATGCCTCAGTAGCTACTGTTTTGAATGCTGCAAACAAAACGCATGCAGACCAGACCAATTTTTCTGTGGTCTAGAATAATATGTCTTGCTATACTCTGACCAGAAGGTGGTCGAAATGATACCTGGGACAAAAACAGTTTTTACTATTGACAAATACAAACTATTTTCAAATGCAGACCTTTATTTATGCAAAGGATACGATTTACAATCTGCAACAACTCGAAAACTGCTTGATGCCTTAAAAATTTCAATTGATATTACCTCGGATGTTACTTTGAGCGAAAATAAGGACAATAAAAATTTCAACCCCAATATATTCTTAAATGAATATAGTGCTGACCCATCCGCTGAAAGGTTATTGCAATTCCTAACTGGCTCCTCAATAGTACCTGTACTTGGTTTGACTAATAAATTCCTAATACAATTCATCCATGATTGCAAGCCATCTCAAAACGGAAACGAATGCAAGTGTTTGCTGACTGTAGGCGCGTGTGTGCCACAATTGTGTTACCTACACACATTCAAACAGAAGACGAAATGAGAACGTGGAATAGTCCACCGAGAAACTAAGCAAAGCAAGCTGAGCGCAGCGGCGCCCATTTGGCATTGAAGCGTAAGTTAAGTTTGTGTTAGGTAACAACAACAGCTCATGCAATACATCACAAAAAGCAACAAATGATTGGAATTATATAGCATCATCTCAAAATGTATGTCAAATAGGGTTGGTGGTTTGAATAAAGTTTAATTAATTTTTGCACAGAGGCAACGTTAGCTAAAATTTTCTACTTAAGACAGCCAGGAAAGATAGCTAGCTTTATAATTTGGTCTATAGCTTTTTGAAATTTCTGATAAGTACAGATTAGCTAGATAAATGAATTGAGATTTTTAACGATTTTCTTTCGACTTTTGTGATGCGAATAAAACAGTGAAGATAAAAATAATCATCTTTACACATGACTTGAACTTTTTCTGTAAAGAAATCGTCCGAACCTACTTTTTCTTTCTTTGTATCTGTTTTACAGATTGCACAACCTGAACAAAACGATGGCCGTTGTTTTGGGAAAGAATATATAGTCCTCGTAAAATTTTTAAACTGCAACATCAGCTGTTGGGGGAAAAACTTCAAATTTGTTAATGAAAATGTTAAATGCATTCTTTTTGTATGTTTATTCAGTTTCTTCATAATTTAATTTGGAGAATTAAAATATTCAAACTGTAAAAAATAATGATGTTATTTTTACTGTTTGTACAACAAGAAAAAAGCTCCTGAAAAACAATGTTGTCCGTTACATTATGCTTTGGTTCGTTTCATCGATGTTTTGTTCGATCCAGCAAATTTGAAGACACTGCATCGCAGTCCAATAGCCAGAATAGTCCTGCTTTGTATGAGAATGTTTTCAAGGTTTTCACTAAGCGCGTATTCGGATTTTAACAGAAAAACCTTGGAAACGGAAAAGTGGGGGGAAACCTATAAGATAATCTATGCTGCCAAGTGTGTGCTGTTATACGCTCTGAAAACAAATGTACTTTCAATAAAAGCCCAATCTCATACCTGATATATACGTAACTTCCAAACACTTCATTAAGACCTTGTTAATTTCATCTTTTATGATCTGTTACAGTTGTGGGAACATTTTATATTTCGTGATGCAGTTTATAAGACAAACAAGAAGGGAGGTATTTTTGAGAAAGCCAGCTCGGCTTCCAAAGGAAAGTGACATAAAAACTATCAGAACACATATCCTTGATAGAATAGAAACTCACCAAAGATAGGTTAGCGATTTTTGCGACTAAAGATTTTGTGGAAATTAGGGTTGTCACATTATCAGGGTTAATAAATAGTGAATGGGCGTAGAAATGTTGAAACTTCCCGTATTGAAATTTCTGATTGGAGTATGGCAAGAAACGATGAACTAATAGACAAACAAAATATGTTACATTTGGATGAAATTAACAAGGTCTTAATGAAGTGTTTGGAAGTTACGTATATATCAGGTATGAGATTGGGCTTTTATTGAAAGTACCATGGTGTAATCCCTGTGTGTTTGTGTTAATAGTCCTTCTTATCCTAAAAACTATTAAGTTATTCCTGCCGTTCCGAAATAATATATTTGCCCACTTTTATAATAATACAATAATAATACAACAAACGCAACTTGTAATACATGAAGGAAAAACAATCTCGATGAAACTGTGGTGGCTATTCATTGACACCTTTAATTGAACTTTCTTTCACATCACAAAATGTAATTTTCAATCCCCTTTTTCTTAAATAGGTAAAAGCCGGGGCAAACGATTCAAACATTCCATCCAAAATCAAAAATGAATTGTTCCACAAATGTTGGATGAATGTTGGAAGCCCTTAAAAGTGTTTAATCGTAACATCCAACATTAGCATTATCCAACAATGTCGTTCATTCATTCATTAGCACATGCTCTACTTATTCATTTTAAACTAAACATGGCGGCGGCAGAAGACATGCTCCTCCCGATTATTTTATCAGAATTCGCTGATTCTGATGACGAAAAGCCTCGAGGGGGTAAAACAAGAGAGTGGGTCACAAGGAGAGGCCAGTTTGGAATATATGAGACTTTGGTCAAGGAGTTGATAGTGGAGGGTCGGATGTCGTTCAAGCAGATGTTTAGAATGAGCGTGGAAAATTTTAAGATTGTTTTGAGTCACATTGATCATCTTATTTTCCCCCAAGAAAGAGCACGTGGAGGAAATCGTCCTATACTATCAAATGAACGACTTGCATTAACGCTACGATTTCTTGCAACAGGCAAATCTTTTCACTCGTTGTCCTTCCAATTTCGCATATCACCAGGGGCTGTGTCTTACATTATCAAATGCTGTTGTGATGCAATTGTTGGATGTAGGTTCAAACGGCAGAACAAAGACGGGGGAGTTTGGAACAAATCGCAGCTACAGTCATCTATTGAGAATGGAGTTATTGAACTTCCAAAAAATAAGTCAATTTCAGATGCATATCCTAATATACCATTCGCTTTTTGGGGAGATGAGGCCCTTGCGCTTAAAACATATATGATGAAACCATATCCCCAACACAATCTGACTGTCGATAGAAGAATTTACAACTACAGACATAGCCGTGCAGGACGAATTTCTGCGAATCTTTTCGGAATATTGGCAAACAAATGGCGCATATATCACACCACAATTCCACTTTCTCCAAAACGAGTCGAAAATATCAAAATATCTAAAATATCATCCTTCACAATACGCCATGTAAGAGCCAAACATCGCAGAATACCTATCACCCGAACTTGTTAGTGGATTCATTTGACGACGAGGGAAATTTAATAGAAGGAGAATGGCGAGAAGAAAATGACTTGGGACACTTTCATCCTTTGCAAGTTCCTGAAACTGTCCACAATTCTACAGTTTCGGCCAAAACAACAAGAGAAAATTTTAAGGACTTTTTCTTGGTAGAAGGTGCGGTTTAATGGCAGTGGAAGTAAGTATACATAACTTTTTTGATGGAAAACTTTTTTTAAACAACAAAAGTAATATGTACTAGTATATATTCCTAATCATAAACAAAGTAAAATGTATATTCTTCATGGTTTCATAACGTTTTGGTTTGAGTGAAATAAAGCTAAATATAAACAAATAAAGTAGGTGTTTTTCCTTCCTTTTCCCTTACTTAATTCCTCAGCATAGCACTATAAGCTCCGTGACTACTTGGACTACTATAGAATTTTCAGGTGTTCCATGTTGCAAATTCAGAACATTGCCACTTCCGGAATAAATATTGTTGTTGTTTACTTCATCCATAAACTCAAGCTCAAAAATAACGTTAGTAATTCTTTTTTCAGCGAACGCTCTCTTTCGGTCATCCAAACCTCGTAACTTTTCATCGATACACAACGCAAATGTCGACATTTTGATCTCTTTGCTTTCTTTTTCCTTTTTTGGCTTCTCTTTCTTCTTCATAATAGCTGCAGTGCATTTTGCCAGCAATTGTAATTTCCGTTCAGCTACTGATCTTTTCTTCAACTTTGGTGATATTGACGCCTCGCCATCATCATGATCATCAGCTTCAATATTGACTACTTCAAGGTTTCTTTGAAGCACCGGGAAGCAAGAAGGCTAATCGATTATAACGAATCCACGAACTTTCATATAGTTTATCACCCGCTTGACCACTTTTGGTTGTAGCTTCTTTGGTCTTTTCTCGCCCCAGCTGAGCTCGTAAACCGTTGATTTCCGCTTTTATAGATTTGATGTTTCTGTCGAATGTTTCTGCCATAACAGAGTAGACAATCTCTTTCAGGTCAAGTTTGCTGTAATCTTTGTGAAAAATGTCCCAGAGACAAACTCGCTCTTTCAACATGTCTATGAAATCAAAAAATTCATTGTCTGTCCAATCTTTCTTCTCCTTCTCATCTGCCTTTGATGTTTTTTTACGCTGACCTTTCTCTGGTTGCTTTAGATTCTTCTCTTCTATATTCTTCTTCCCTTCCACTCCGATGTTTTCAGCTTTAATTTCAGAAAATGTTTGCTCGTCTTCACTGTCCATGTTTGTTTTTTGTTTACACACCGTTTATACACAGCTTTTTTACCATCTTTATTTATACACAATTTCTTTGAGAACTTTTCGAATAAAAACGTTCGATTTTCTTTCGATTAACGTCATCATCATTCGAATGTTGGACGAAAAGTTTTCAAACGATTCCAACAGATAAATCGAGCGAGAAAAAGAGGCAAAAGTTGGATGATTATTTTAAGGCTTTATGTTATCAAAATATACGCACCTAAACAAATTTTTAAAATTTCCTGATTATGAATGGATTTTTACTGGGAGATATCCCAGTTTTGAAATGAGCGGCGCTAACGCTATAACTCGGGAATATCCTACTCGTTTGCGATCGTACCATGCGTTCGCTTCAATCACGCAGCTTTGAAATCATTTTTAACTACTTTCACACATACCCAGATACCACTTCGAACAAGCGTACTCAATTTTAACATTGGAGGTTCGGCCAAGTAATTTTTAAAGATGCTATCATTTTTTTTGCACATTCGGCAAAATTTGCAGATTTCTTTCGTCGGATATTAGCTTGTCTGTTGGCCATGGGTTGGAATGATATGGTAACTACTTTAAAACCGCATGCTCCATCGTCCAGACCTCCCGGCTGGAAATCAGTTCAAGAAGGCGACAAGTAAACAACCAGGAAACGTATGTTCATATTTATAATTCTGTTGTTCGTACATATTTTCTATTTTGTTTATTTTGCGGAGATTAGAAGAACGGGTGCTGATGCATACCGATCTATCTCTGCCCTCTCAGCAATATCAAACATTACTTAAAATATACTCAACTCGAACTTTTAAAACCTTGAACTTTCGTGAACTTTCAAAATCCAAACACAGGGTAGCTCTCCGGTGAACAGCTATCACGCTTTCATTCACTCCGTACGTGCTTCTTTTCACCAAGGTCATACTAAATTTGGAATCACTCGAGGAATTCAGTGTTCATGTATATCCCTATTTGCAATTTGTTTTTCCAAGTTCAAGCGAATCAACATCTGGAATTCAAATGACTTGGAATACGTCATTGAACAGGGTGATGCACTTTACAAGTCCATGAATACTTCATCATTTTCATCAACCCCGGACCTTCCCAGGACTGTCTGCGTCCACAATGCTGTAGTAGAACTTAATTTCAACTATGACAGGTTTGGAACACTGACCAGGACTAATGATACATTGAATGACTTGATAACACTTTTATGTTCAGACCAAGATCACGATGGTAAAATATTTATTTGTGAAGGTTACTGTATATCATTATTTAATGCACGTTGTAATCCATTCAGGGCTATTTTAGTTGATTCTCATAGCCGTGATAGTAAAGGAGAACCAACTCCTAATGGAACGTCAATCATCTTACATTTTTCTAGTTTGCAAGATCTGGCATCCTACTTAAAGCATGTTTACTTAATATTACCCAACAAGGTTCTAGTTCCATATGAAATTCAGTTTGTCAAAGTTTCATCAGAACTCACTGAGCCTGTCCGTCTTTTTGTACTGAATCGTCGTAAATCACAGAATCAGCAGCAAAAACGAAAAACACAACAACGGCAGCGGTTTTCTCATTTCAGTGCCGAAAAATTGAAAGTACAAACTACTGTAAATAACAAATCATATAACAATCATTCGTCAAGTGATCTTGAGAAAGCTGTTCTCAAATTCAGATCAAAAATATGTGAAGGACCTATTCATATTTGTTGCATATGTAACAGGTGTTTATACAGAAAATCTGTAATAATTTACGATATTCAAAAGTATGAAGCTACTTTTGCTAATTTAATAGATACAAATATTCCCAGTTCTGATGGTAAGAAATATATATGCTACACATGTTCAGCTAAGTTGAAGAGAAGTGAACTGCCATGTCAAGCTGTACACAACTCTCTCCATTTAAATGATATTCCGGCTGATCTGAAATGCCTAAACAGGCTTGAAACAGCGCTTATTTCAAAACGTCTTCTGTTTAAAAAAGTTGTCATCATGTCTAAAGGTCACTTTCCCAAGATGAAAGGAGCAATCTGCAACATTCCAATAGATACTGTTGATATATCCAATGTTTTACCACGTCATTCAAGTGCAAATGGTCTCATTCTTGTCAAATTAAAAAAGAAACTGCAATTTAAGGGTCATGTATATTTTTAAACAGTCTCCCCCGAAAAAGTCCAGTCAGCTCTATTATATCTGAAATTGAATAACGCTTTGTACAACGACATTGATATTGATGTCAGCCAAATTCAACAGGACTTGATTAACTTTGATGAAGATGAAGAAATTTCAATTGAAGTTGAGACTGATCAGGACAATCTAGAGGAAACTGCAGAATGCCTTTATTCAGAGCACAGCCAATCAGCTACTGAAAGTTTCACCCTTCCTTTGCATACCCAAGAAGATGTATTTGAACTTGCACCTGGTGAAGGTAAATCACCGACTAGCATACTCAATGATCAAACTTGCGAAGAGCTTGCATTTCCTCAGCTTTTCAGCGATGGAAAATTTGGGTATACGTATAAAAGAGAAGTCAAATTAAGTCCATCGAAATATTTCAACCAAAGATTGTTGATTTCAAGCAAATGTTCTCTTTTGTTACAGATTATATATTCTTTGCCCAGTTTTTATTACAGCAGTTGAGCTTGACATCTCAAATCAACATTGCTATGAAAAAAGAAAATGGCAACACAATCACTGCTGGAATGCTTGGCAATTATAAGGAAGCCTTGAAATCTTTCGTATCAACTGACCAAGGGTACACATTCATGAATTATATCAAAGGTACTCCAGCTTATTGGAAGTGATTCCAACTTGAAGTGTTAGCTATGATCCGGCAGCTTGGTTGTCCAACTTTCTTTTTGACTTTGTCTTGTGCGGATTTGCATTGGAAAGAATTGATCTCAATAATTTCTGAACTCAATGATTTGAATCTCACGGAAGAATTTATATCTAATTTAAGTTAAAAATTCTAAACAGCAACCCTGTGCTTTTATCTCGACACTTTCAGTACAGAATTGAAGTATTGTTTGCAGAAATCATAATGATTCCAACTGGTCCACGTGACAAAGTCCTATACTATGCGCTGAGAGTCGAATTCCAGTTCAGGGGTTCTCCGCACATACACTCTTTTTTATGGATTTTAAATCCACCAAAATTAGATCCAAATAATATTACTGAATATATTGAATTTTTGGATGCTGTGATCCAAGCTTATATCCCTGACGAAGAACATTTTCCAGAATTGAATTGTCTAGTAAGGAAATACCAGATTCATCAGCATTCAAAATCCTGCCGAAAATATAAAAACATTTCGTGTCGTTATTCTTTTGGAAAGTATTTTTCAGAAAAAACTATTGTTGCGAAACCGTTGCCAGAGGATATGGAAATGATTCAAAAAACTGAAATACTAGAAAGAAGAAATTCTATCCTTTAGAAAGTGAAAAATTTTATAGATGAGTACTTGAATCCGAACACGTCTGAATTTATAAATAATGCAACTATTTCTGATATACTTGAAAGGATTGGTGTAAATGAGGAGCAATATTATGAAGCTTTAAACATTTCATCAACAGATGACTATGAAATTCACATGAAAAAGGCCACCACATTCCTGTTTCGTTAAAACTATAATCCCACCATTCTTAAAGCGTGGCAAGCAAATATGGACTTACAACCTGTGCACAATTACTATAAAGCAGTATCGTATATGTGTGCGTATTTCTCTAAAAGTGAATCTGAATCTTCCAGTGCATTGAAACAAGCTTCTCACGAAATTAAAGATCAGAAGCTTGGTGTCAAGCAAGCAATGTACAGAATTGCATCTGCTTTTTTATGTTCTCGACAAGTATCTGTTCAAGAAGCAGTTTACCTCTGTTTACCTGAGTTATGGCTTCGGAAATGTTTCCCTAAAACAACTTATGTTAATTCAGGTTTGCCTTCAGACCGTATCAGAATATATAAATCAGAGGAAGAAATAAAAGAGCTTAGTTCCGATAGTACTGATGTATTTAAGCGAAGTTTGTGTGATAGATACATTGACAGGCCAAATACCACTTTTTGCAAAGGGAGATATGCACAAGTTGATTCCATGTGTCTTGCATTGTTTGCAGCATACTACTATGTTGATTACAAAATTGATGAAAATGATTCACAACCAGACATCCTTACTGAGGATGCTAGTCAACTTAACCATGACTGTCATGCACAACTTCCACCTAAAATCACACTCATGTCATCGAAAGACACAATGAAATGTCGTAAAATTAGACAAGTTTTGAGATACCATATTCCAAATGAAAAGTTATTCCCTGAAAAGTATGCCCATCACCTGCTATATATGTTTTACCCTTTTAGAAGTGAAAATGAATTAATGCTGGATAATAGCTATTGTAGCAAGTTAGCCTCTCCGGGTATTCTCGCTATTGTTAAACAAAGTAGATTGACTTTTGAACCAGATAAAGAAAAAATCGACTCTGCAATGTACAAGGTTATATCAGAAATGAATGACTTGCAAAGTACCCAGAATGACATTCCTGACAATTCTACCTGTCAAAATGATGAGGAAGACATGCCGCTGTCTGTGAATCAACTTTTTGATATTAGTTTAATAACCTCTCAAGCTGCCAATGTCAGTGATGAACACTTGTATTTCATGATTCATTCCCTGAACTCATTGCAACACAAGGTTTTCCTGGAAAGTTATTCGTGGGCTAAACAATTTGTGAAAAATAAATTAGCCATGAAAAATGTTAAAATTGAACCAGTTCGATTGTTCATCACAGGTGGAGCTGGTACAGGAAAGTTACATTTGGTCCGCACAATTCATCAAGCATGGGAAAAACTCTTTAACATAGTCTCTAATGATATTGAGAAGATCAAAGTTTTACTCATAGCTCCAACAGGTGTTGCAGCAATTAATATCAATGGCACAACAATAAATTCTGCCTTACGCATTCCACCATGCCAGTCAAATACATTACCGAAACTATCTGCTCTTAAAAAATCCACCCTACGTAACAAATATTTACAATTATTTGCTGTAATAATTGATGAAATTTCAATGGTGTCCAATATACGACTGCTACAAATTCATCAACGTCTTTGTGAGATATTTGCATGCCCTGTTCATATCCCATTTGCGAACCTTAGTGTAATTGTTGTCGGTGACCTGCTCCAACTGCCACCAATTCGTCAACCTTTTGTTTTTATGCCATTTAAAAATGAGTTCTTGAATTTGTGTCATCCATGGAAACAATTTTCTTGTTGCGAGTTGAATGAATGCATGAGACAGCAAGGTGATACAAAACTTATTGATTTGCTCAACAGTATACGCATTGGTTCAACCGATGATGATCACATTGAGTTACTTAAATCACGGTCAGTAGAAAACCTAGCAATACCGGACGATGCAGTGTATTTATTTGCTGAAAATGCACCGAAAGATGAAGTCAATCAACAAAAGTTAGATCTTCTCCCATCTTTAGAAATAACAATAATAGCACATGACAAACTTCCTAACCATGTTTCTGAAGATAGGATTGACAGAGCACTCAATTGTTCCACAAGCGAAGCTGGTGGGTTGTCAAGGTATTTGAGGGTGAAAAGTCATGCCAGAGTAATGTTAACAACTAACATTGATATAGAAGATCGTCTTATCAACGGTCAAATTGGAATGATTGTTGATTTCAAATACTCTACCGCCAATAACGTTGACATAATATTTGTTAAATTTGATGATCCTTTAGCAGGACTGAAAAAAAGACGCAAAAATGTTTTTGCTCTACAGAATGGTTTAGTACCCATTATTAGAACTGAAGCAAAAATTCCAATTAATAAAAACTTTTCAAGTTATATACTCCGCTCACAATTTCCATTAACTTTGGCTTATAGCTGTACCATTCACAAAGTCCAGGGTTTGACTTTACCAAATATTGTATTCTCCTTCCAGTTGCATAAGCAAAGATCGTTCAATAAAGGCCAAGTATATGTTGCTCTCAGTCGCGTCCGCAAGCTGGACAATATTTTCCTAACCGGAACAATTTCACAAAATGCAATCAAGACTGATCTCACCACATTAGCAGAATATGAACGTCTTCGCACGGACGCCAACTTTTTTACAAAATGTGTCTTCACCAATAAATTATATAATATACAAATCTCCGTTCTTAATGTTAGATCATTGCGAAAACATTCTAAAGATTTTGCCCAGGATCCCTGTCTTTCATCATCTGATGTCATTTGCTTGACAGAGACACAACTTACTTCTGATGACTCTCTTTGTCCAATCCAACAAACGTTTCCTCAATACTCTCTCACAGTTTGCAATTCTGAACACAAATATTCCAGTCTAGCGATGCTTTTCAAGTCAGATACGATCAAAATGACCTCTGAATTTAAGTTAGATGGTTTTCATTTTACAGAAATTAACAAACCCGCCTTGAATTTGTCACTGACAATACTTTTAGTGTATAAAAAAGTCTCCCAGTCTATCAATGGTTTTCTGAGAGCTATTACTTATTTGATTCAGTCTCATAAACCAGACATAATCAGTGGAGACTTCAATATTAATATTCTTGAAGATGGAAACAGTTATTTCCTTGAACAGTTGGCCAATCTTGGATATACTCAGCAAATAACAAATCCAACACACATTTGTGGGTTATTGCTTGACCATCTCTATATCAAAAAACAATTTCTTGATGAAAGAATGATTGATTCACATATTTATAGTCTGTACTTTTCTGATCATGATGCTATTGTTTTACAATTTTGATGAAAACTTTTTTTATAGCACACTGAGCAATGGATAATCCAGGACCATCAACGCCAAGTAAGTAAATTTATGCTCAACTTATCCTTATAAATAAGTATGTTCAATTGATGCAAAAGAAAACGTTATCTTTGTCCTTTCGTTATTTTTATACTCAAAATAAATATTGTATTTCACAATGATAGTTGCTTCAAGTCTGTTTCAATGTACACGTGTGCACATAAAAAAGAACATTTTGGATTCTGGAGAACAAATTCTCCACAAACAAAAACATTTTCACCAGCGTATCGCTGGACTAACACTTCTAGGGTGTCCACGTGTCCTTCGAATCAGTACTTGGAAAGAAATTATTTTTGAAAAATATAAAATTTGTTGTATAATATGTATTTAATTTATATTTCATGTTTTGGTTATTGTAGAGAAGTTTAAACAACATCAACCTAATGAAGGTTAGTTTGTTTGTTTTGTTTGTTTTTTGTGAAAGTAGCAAAATGAACAAAAACAATTATGGACATGTAATAGCAAACTTCGTCATCAATTTGTACGCTTCATGTAATTTGTCTAAAAAGCTGCAAAATCCATTACATTATATCTGTTGGAATAATTATTTTTTAGACACATCCTTGAATGCATTTGTGGTGTCATTATCGCCGTTAAAAGAATCAAAAAAACATGTCCCATACTTTGACATGGAGCTGCAGTCTGATGCTGGTTCTGAGCGTGCTATGTGTTTTACAAAAGCAAGATATGATTTATTCAAACGTTTAAACAAATCAGATAATGAAGGTGTTTCCCTGAAACGATTCAAAAAGTCGAATAACGATATTCTGATAACAGACTACAGTCAAGTGAAAAAGATCGCAATGAACAGACAAAGACCTGAAGAATCAATACAGATATCTGAAATTGCAACATCATTAGCAGAATGTGCATTATTTCAACGTATTAACATAAAAGGAATAATTACAGCAATTTCTGAAGTTAAAACTAGTAAAAAAGATGATGGCAATGCTATACAATTCAAAACAGCTATCGTATCCGATAGCTCTGGACATGCTAATATTACAATATTCGGAGATTTAGTGAACCAGGTCAAAAATGATGAAGCTGTCTTGCTAACGCATATACAAATTGCCCGGTTCAAGCAGGACAGACTGCTTAAGACGACAGATTTAACGAAACTGAAAAAAGTGACAATTGAAGAAAATATCGACACTACAATAACTAATCCATGCCAGTCGTTCCAATGTAAATTTGTTACAATGAATATGTCATCCTTGGATACAAAAACAATCTGTCCGTCCTGTTCCACAGAAATACAATCATATGAAGAAATTGTGTTATGCAACAATTGTTCTAACATGTCCTCTATTGACGAATGTCAAACAAAGAATTCTAATGTTTTAACAGTGTTGAAAAATACATCTACTGGCGCAAAATATAATGTTTCGATCCCATTGGATATGCTCAAGATAATAGATGTTCCTGTAAGTAACAAAGTTATGTTTGTTAAGAAGCTTCTGTCTGAAACCTTCACAATAACGTTGAATATGGACAACATGACACCATAGGACTTGGAACTGTTCACCGAAAACTTGGAAGCCAGTGATACAAAAGATGAATAGGTTGACTTCCCATGACAATCTTCATGAATATTTTTGAATAGTTTATGAACTGTCTGAAGCTATCACTACTTTTGTTTATTTTGATCATTTAGTTCACAATTTTGTTATTTTTCACGATTAGATAGATATATTTTATCATACGTCCAACATCGTTATACTACTGAAAGTTTCACAAACTTCAAAATCCACGTTGCTTCGGTATTTTCACACAAGCTGGTCCAGAGTTGAAAAGTTATTTCTTATCCTTTCTAACACGTAGCTAATTTTTGGCAGCAATTGTATATATAATTCCTGTGTTCGTTCAGCTTTTGTAAATAAGACAGCTGGCCTGTCACTCTTCTATTACATTATATGTTTGCATCACAACTGACTTTCTTTCCTCTGAGTCAATTCTTCATTCAAACGATAGCTATTACCCTATTTTCGTTTAAATTTGTTACACAAAAGATCACGTGACAAATCAATTTTGACCGCTAAGCAGCCATTTTTGTTTGAGTGGAAGAATACCAGCTCGTATAACAGTCTTGTGCACGTGTAGTGTTTATTTGCTGACGAAAAACGTCAGCGACTCTGCCGTGTAGCAGTATCGCACCAAGAAATGACGTAATGTGGCTAAATCTACGGCAACGAATCAGCTAAATACACATTCCTTAACCAACTCTCCTTGCAAATTTGAACGTAGCCTATTTCATCGACCCCGAACCTGGTTGTATTCTCTTTCGTCGAATTTTCTGAGATCTCGCAAAGCTTACAGCTGCTTAGCATGCGCTTTAGTAAGCCTTGGTCTGAATGACCCAGCGTTGGTTGTTGTTCCCTGTGTCAGCCCCGGTCCGCGCTACCCTTTACTACCAAAGTTGATAGACCATGAGACCGCAAAGAAATTGTCTATGGAAAGACTAGGTTAACTACGCTTGAGACTGGTGAAAATTGAGGGCTTTGACAAGCGTTTTCCGCTTCGCGTCAGGTTTGAGGCTTCTTCCACTACTCCGCCCCGACCGTTTTGAAAAGTAACTTCGTAATATCTCCCAGTCTGATGCCGAGAGGCTTCTTGTTTTAATTACAGACACCCTCGTCACTTAACGGCACCAACAAAAATGTTGAAGGCCCTTTAAGTTGTGCTTGAAATTTTGCCAAAAATTAACCTTATTGGGTCGAGGGTTTTTCGAACATACTATGACCAAGGGGGTGCCCCCCCCCCTCAATAACTTTTCATAGGGTTGCTTAAATTGAATCAAACTTGGCACACTTATAGTACGTCATAAAAGGAACAAAATGACAGCAATAAATTTTTGCTTGCGTCAGCGCATTTTCTGTGACGTCATCAGAAGCTTGAAAATTGTTAAAAATGCCACTATCTGCTTAAAATTTGTTCCAGAGCGAATTTTCGCATTCTGTTTGGAGTTTCTGAAAGCTAAATAAATGTTACTTAACATGTTTTCCGGTTTTTACCTGGATCGCATAAAAAAGTGCCAAAAATTGTCCGAAAATCCGGTTTTTTCCGATTTTCGGGTAAAATCCGGCAAAATTGGGAAATCGGATTAATCACGTGTCTAAATTATGCAAAATGATTCTTCTTAATAAAACAAAGTTGTGTTGCAAGTTTAAAGTTTTAAATATAATCCTAACAGGAGTTAATAAATCTTCCCCATTATAAGGATTTCATAGATATTTTTAGGGGTGGTTTCAAAGAATAGCCAACATCGGGGCCTCTGAAAGGTATGGGACCTAAAGATTTCACATGCAGGTGTCTAATAGATAAATATCAATAAGGAGTTATTAAAAAAAACCCGTCAGGGGGGGGGGTGGGGGCGCAGAATCGCCCCCCACCCAGATCGAATAGGGTTAATAACATAATTCAAAACGTACTCAGCCAGAATTTCTTCATAGATTGTGAGATAACAAAACAGCAAGCTGTAATGATGGAACTAGCCTACTGACTTTTGTTTTTGAATTGTAGAGTTTACACCCTCTAGAGATCTATAATCAGTGCAAGATCTCCCTTTTTACAAGGATAGTCTGCAAATTGCTATACAACACAGAAAGAAACAAGTAAATATAAATACAAAACTATAAAACTATAAATAAGAGTTATATAAAAACAAAATATATAAAAATATAATATAAAAAAACGATGTACTGTATACATTGAAAAAAAACAAGAAAGAAAATATATACAAAAAATACACTAACAATGTTTTTGTTTTTATTCCCCTGGATTAAGGGCTTTTATGAAATATGATCTTCCTTTAAGTGGTATAGCCTTCCAGCACGTGTTTTAAAACTTTTATTGCACTTCTGACACGGATAGTAGTTATTTATTTTTCTCACATTTTTTACCGGTAACGTAGTTTGATGAAAAGACTTTACATGCTCTTTCAGGTATTTAACTTGTTTAAGAGGAGAATAGGAGTAACTACATCGCAATGCAGATATAACTAGCCTTTTAAGACAGAGATGTTAATGAAAAAAGGAGGTTTCTCTCCAAAGAATTAGAAGCAACTGGAAAACTTCTGTATTCTCCCCTTTATAGGGATAATCGAAAAGCTAATGAATTTCGACTGTACTGAAACAAACACCTATGAATGTGGAAACATGAGGATTGGTGAAAATCACTTATGTTTGGGATCTGGTGCGGGCCCTTGAGTAAGCATCCCCTGCCTCTTGCAAGACACCAGCCACATTCATTGACACCGTCCGCCAAAACCAAGAACTTTTGTTAAACGTTGGAAAAAGAAGAGTCGACAACTACAAATCGTATCGTTGTTGCTCTTACCTACTGACACTGAGCCCAGGGCTAAGAAAGGTAGACTTGGAACCCAGCCCTTAGAAAGGTTCTGACAAAGACTGAAAAGCAGCACCCCTGGAAACAAAAAAGCTTTCCTTTAACGGAACACAAAATTTACATAAAAATAATTTATAAGCATTATTTTTATTTCTGCAGCACTTCCCATTATCCGTATTTTTGTGCCGTATCAAATTACGCTTCCATTAAATGTTCTCTCGCATATATTGCAAGTATACAGGGACATTCCAGTTTGCAATAAGTTATCTTGAAGAAGTTCAACTGAGTTAGTTACAGAATTTATAATATTACCAGGAAAACATTCCACTTAATGAATACCTAAACCGCTGTTACTGCCATATTTCTTGTCACACTGTATCTGAAATTCTTATGAGATGTCAAGACGTGTTGTTTTAGTTCATAATTTCCACGAAAGGTTTGTTGACATTAGTCACAACTTTTAGAAACAGCATCTTTGTGTTCCTGTATATGATCCTTCATACAGCAATTCTTGATCATTTGCTTATAAACACGGCAAAATCCCATGATTATATTAAATATAAGATTAAAAACACGTGGAAACTTGAATAACCCGTAGCTGAGGTTATCCTTTTAGTTTGCGATTTTGCACAAAACCCCAGCTCCAGAATAGACCTTATTTATTAGAAATTCAAACAGTTTTAGGATAATATTATTTATACGTTAAAAAAGTATTGAAGTTGAGAAAAGACCAAAACAATAGTAAGGTATTATGTATATACCAACCAAGGTGGAGGGATTCAATCTCTAATTAAAAAAAAAGCCAATTAAAATAAAGGGCGCGGAATAAACAAAAGAAACTAAAGTTCTTGGTAGCTGCTAGCCACGCTAAACTTTTTCAAGAACGAAG
Organism: Hydractinia symbiolongicarpus; assembly: GCF_029227915.1. NCBI lineage: Eukaryota > Metazoa > Cnidaria > Hydrozoa > Anthoathecata > Hydractiniidae > Hydractinia > Hydractinia symbiolongicarpus. Next base: position 22,279,056 of record NC_079881.1, read on the forward strand.
GTTTTTGGATATAGATTTTCATTAACGAAGTTTTATTGTTAATTGCAGTAACCAACATTTGGGTGTCAGTAATCTATATAATAATACGCCAGTTCCGTGTCTGTGACAGGCGAAGTTGACATTGTCATTTTCCTTTGATGTCGCCAAAAAAAAATCTTTGAGGTTACCGAAAAAAGTATGTCTTCTTTGTCGAGAAAAGCCGCGAGTTTTGTTTGTTTACGTTTTAAAATCACGTGAATTCATTGGATGAACAAAATCACGTGATCAAAATAAAGTAATTTTATATATGTTTGTTCAAAATTCCAAGATCAAAACAAACGTACAAAGTTTTTTCAAGTTCAGGAGACGAACGAACGAAGTAGGTTGCTTGCTATATACAAATATTGGAAAAATCATTTATTTTGTGTGTTGTAACATGTCCTTTACTTTTGTTTAAGTAACTTTAAGTAGAGAAGAAAGAAAAGGAAATCTTAGAAGTTGGAAAAGCGAAGTTGAGGTGGATTTCCTGAGATCGTGGTGGTAGACTGCACTATTATTAGCTAGAAAAAGAAGTTTTAAAAAATCAGTTGATAGTAAGTAACCTATTTACCTAGGTTTACAGTTAGCTTAGCAAGTTATCTTTAACTTTTATTTACCTAGAGCTACTTAAATAGGACAGTACTACAAAGTAAGAAATTTCAAATTTATCTTTGTAAAACCTAAGGATTATATATCATACTTTGTGCACTAAAAACCGTTCTTTTCACTAAACAAAACTATTTTTTCCGTTTACGTTAGCTACATCCCTTGGCTTAGGTTGCAGTGTTTGTTACATTCTTCATTAGGTGGCCTGTCAAACGTTTTTATAACAAACTTCTTGCATTCAATCCTTCATGTTTCTCATAAATCTTAAAGAAATTATTCCAAAATTATGTTGACCCTAGGCCCAATTTTATACCTTAAAATGGTTCTTATATAGGAAAAGCATGTAGCCATATTAAGATCTGAGAAAAAGAAAAAGGAGACCAATTTTGACTTGCATTTATTTAATAAGCAAGGCAAAACCCTGATAAACAAAATAAAATATTCTTGCCTAATGTTTGGTTTAGTTGCTTGCAGAGTTAACTATATCTTTCTTTCTATTTTGCTTTAATTTACTAAAGTTTATTCCAGAGTAAAATTTTCCCAATTTGCACTACTGTATTATCTAATAAATAAATAACTAGCTAGCTATGTTTAGTTTAGTAATGAAATTTTAGCTCACTTATTTCTTATTTATTTTTTAGAACATGTGGTTCCTATACTAGCTATAGCTAGCTAGGCTGTGTATTTTTCTCTATAATGTCTAACCCATTAGAGAGCAGTAACACTAACAACTCTGTACGTGGTTTTAGGCTTTTTAATAATGCTGGCAGGTTTGTGTTGCAACGCCCTGAAAATAGTCAAAGGTTAGTAGGTCTTATTATGGGACAGCAGATGCCAGATACTCCTCAACACGTTGAACTGCCACATGAAGTTCATGTAAATGTCATACCACGTGCATCAATTTTTGATGATGTGTCTTTAGCTAGGCATAGACATGCACAATGTGTCGCATCTGTGCGTATTGCTGAAATTAATGAGCAGTCTGCCAATAGACGTGCTCAGGATGCTGAACATGTTGTTGCACGTCAAGTGGAAAATGGTGAGCAGGCTGCCAATAGACGACGTCGAAATGGTGAGAGACAAGCTGTTGTTTGACAAAGGCAAAATGTTGAACAGGTAGTAAATAGACACCATGCAGATATCCAAAGGCATGCTGCTGTTCGTGCTCGCCGAAATGCGCCGTATTATAATATTGCACGTCAAAATGTATTGCCTAATTTATATTTTTTAGGTGCTATGGACAAAAAATGTGAGTATTGTCAAGCTTTAAAGTTTGAAAATGAAAATTGTTTTAAATGTTGTCACACAGGTAAAGTTGCATTAGATAATTTGTCTCCTTACCCTCAGGAGCTTGGGGAATTATTAACAAATACAGATACTGTTCAGGCAAAAAACTTTCAGTCAAATATACGTAAGTATAATGGTGCCGTTGCCTTTGCTTCTTTTGGAGCAAACCTTCGCCCCCCACCTGGCCGTGGACCACCATGCTTTCGTATCTGTGGTCAAATATGGCATCGTGTTGGGGGCCTTCACCCTCCTGAAGGACAAACCCCTGTTTTTAACCAACTTTATATTTATGAAGAAGGTGGGGCTCTCAACGAAAGAATGGCACGCCAAGAAAATAATGGCTATCGTGAAAACGTGATGCAAACTGTTCAAGATGTTATGGACAGAGTAAGCCCGTTTGCTGCTGCCTATAGGTACATGGCTGAAGTTGAAGCTGAAGAATTAAATCAGGCAGCAGCACAAAACCGTGCTCCATCTGAAGTGCGTATGTACATGAGAGTTGGCAATGACCGAAAGCGCTACAACTTGCCACATCATGATGAAGTTGCGGCAGTATTTGTTGGCCAAGATGGAGCACCACCTGGAAACAGGGATGTTGTTATCTATCCGCGTGGAGGTAATTTACAGAATATTTCCACAATGTCTGCAAACTTGGAGCCAATGGTGTATCCTATTTTTTTTCCAAGGGGTTAACCAGGTTGGCATAATAGGATACCTCATGTTGCTGTACGTGCAACCCGTACTCGCAACACTACTACAATGTTGCAGTATTATACTTACCGTTTAGCTGCTCGGGAATATTTCAGCCCGATTCATTATGGTAAGAAATTGTTTCAGCAGTATTGTGTTGATTCTTATGTTAAAGTTGAAGGTAATAATTCAAATTACATTCGAGCAAATCAAACCAACCTTCGTGTTGATAGCTATGAAGGTTTAGCTGACCATTTGAATGCACGAGCTGAAGAGCGAGGCCTTCAACCAGGTCGTATTGTTGTTCTTCCTTCGAGTTTTCAAGGAAGTCCACGTGCCATGGCTCAAAACTATCAAGATGCTATGGCAGTTATTGGTAAGTTTGGAAAACCTGATTTTTTTCTGACTTTTACGTGCAATCCAAAATGGCGTGAAATTACAGAAAATTTGTTTGCAGGCCAACGTGCACACGATCGGCCTGATTTAGTTTCTCGAGTTTTTAAATTGAAACTAAACGAACTCCTTAAAGATGTTACTGAAATGGGAGTTCTAGGTAAGACTATAGCACATGTGTATGTTATAGAATTTCAAAAGAGGGGTTTGCCTCATTGTCATTTGTTAATTCATTTAGATCCCAATGACAAACTTAGGGATGCAGATGACATAGACAGTGTTATTTCAGCAGAGATTCCTAATCAACAGGAACACCCTGAGCTGTTTGAAATTGTACGATCGTGTATGATTCATGGACCATGTGGACATCTGAATCATAATTCCAGATGTATGGAAGATGATGTTTGCACAAAAAGTTTTCCAAAGAACTTTTTAGCATCTACGGTAGCTGAAGTCAACGGATATCCATTATATAGACGTCGTGATAATGGTATACATATCAATGTCAATAATGTTGACGTAGATAATCGCTGGATTGTTCCATATAATCCATGGCTTTCCAAGAAATACAATGCACATATAAACTTGGAGGCGTGCATGTCTGTTAAATCTGTTAAATGCCTCTATAAATATATTTATAAAGGTCATGATTGTGCCAATATTGAGATCAATGAACGTATTGATCATGATGAGGTGCAGACATTTTTAGATGCACGTTATGTCAGTGCACCGGAAGCCATATGGCGTCTTTTTGAATTTACCATGCACCAACAATCTCATGTTGTCCATAGATTGCCAGTGCACTTGCCAAATAACCATATTGTTTATTTTCAGCAAGGACAGGCGGAAGAGGCTCTGGACAGAGCTGCAGATCAGGCTACAAAATTAACAGCTTGGTTTGTGTTAAATGCAGAGAATCATGATGCTCGCCAATATATGTATCCAGACATTCCTCTTCATTTTGTTTTTAATAAGAACAAAGTTTGGAAACCAAGACAACGCGGTCATGGTAAAATTGTGTCCAGAATGTATAATGTGAGTCCTCGCGCAGGTGAGCTTTTTTATTTACGTATATTGCTATTGCATACACCTGGTGCAACTTCTTTTGGAGATTTATGAACTGTCAATGGCAATGTTGCTGAAACATTTCGTGACGCCTGCTTACTGCGTGGTCTCCTGCAAGATGATACTGAATGGAACAATACTTTGCAGGAAGCTGTTAACTCTCAGATGCCTCGACAATTAAGGCAACTGTTTGCTGTGATACTTACTCACTGCGAACCTTCTAATCCTTTTACTTTGTGGACAAGGTACAAGGATGCAATGTATGAAGATTATATTCGCCAAATGAATGAGGAACATGCTGAGTACAGGCTGCTTCAAGATATTAATTCTGTACTTAGGCAATTTGGTAAATCTCTTACTGATTATAATCTTCCTCATTTAGATGAATTACCCCCCAGCTGAAAACATTGATGTAGCTATGGAGGCTGAAAGAGCTTCCCAACTAAGGGCTCAACTTACTGACGAACAGACTGCACTGGCTAATGCAGTCATAGAAGCTGTTGTAAATGTTGCTAACAATGCAGCCCAAAACAACCGTCTGTTTTATTTAGAAGGTGCTGGTGGTAGTGGTAAAACCTTTACTTATAATTACTTTATTTCTGAACTTACAGGTAGAGGTTTTCAAGTTGGAACTGCTGCGTTTACTGGCATAGCAGCAACACTTTTGAAAAAGGGTACCACCATTCATAGACTATTCCGGTTACCTGTTCCTATTGTAGAGAACAGTACATGCAACATAACCCCGGTTTCTGCTTATGCTGCAGAATTGCGACAAAAGAGTCTATTTTTACTTGATGAAGCTTCCATGATTCCTAAGCATGCTTTTCATGCAATAGATCGTCTTCTACAAGATATTTGTAATAATGAGCTTCCATTTGGAGGTAAAGTTGTTCTTTTAGGTGGTGATTTTTCACAGTTACTGCCTGTTGTCAGAAAAGGAAAAGCAACTGAAATTGTGGACATATGTTTAAAAAGTTCTCCATTATGGCACTTGGTTACAGAGTTTAGATTAACTCGCAACATGAGAACAAGGCCAGGAGAACAACAATTTGCTGCATGGCTTCTGCAACTTGGGAAAAGTGTTTTACCTGTTCGGGAGCAATAACCTTTCCAAGGTGCAATTGAAGTGCCATCCAATTGTGTGTTGCAACAAAATCAATGTATTGTTGACACTTTGTTTAGGGATTTTCACCCAGAAAATATGGCATCATCTGTGGTACTAACACCCAAAAATGATGACTCACTTATGATTAATGATCAGGTGTTGGCGCTGTTGCCTGTGAAGAAAAATTTTATTTTGGCGCAGATGATGTTGTGTGTGATGATGAGGAGGAACGGAATCAATATCCAGTAGAATTTTTAAATAGTATCACACCTTCAGGTATGCCTCCTCATTGCCTTAAATTAAAAACTGGTGCCATTGTTATGTTATTAAGAAACATAGACATAAATAATGGTTTATGTAATGGCACTCGCCTAATTATAAGACGTCTTCATGACAACTGTGTCGATGTTGAAGTACTCACTGGTAATGCCATTGGAGATAAGGTACTTATTCCAAGGGTGCAACTTGAACCTTCGGATACAGGTATGCCTTTTGTCTTACGTCGCAGACAGCTTTCACTAAGGCTGTCTTATGCTATGACAATAAACAAGGCACAAGGTCAAACCTTTGAAAAGGTTGGAATATTGTTGCGCAGGCCATGTTTTTCTCATGGTCAGCTGTATGTTGCTTTTTCTAGAGCAAGAGCGTTTGGTGATGTTCGAGTAAATGTTGTTCCCTCATCCAGGCAAGGATTTTTTAATAGGGAATGTTATACTCAAAATGTGGTTTACCGTCAAATTCTTACATAACTCATACAATAATGTAATAGACAATGATGCAAATATTTTATGCTTAGCAGAAATTCAATACTTTGCACTTTATATCTATCTGCCATGTTGTACAAAGTGCAAAAGGTTGACGTGTTAGAGTAATTGTACTAACATGCCCTTTTGTGTAACATGAGAGTAGCGTGCACTGTCGATAGGGGACACGTTGCTATCTGGTGCACCCATGTCTTACGAATTTGTAAGGCACATCAGAAAAAAATAATCAGGGTTTGGTAGAGTCTTAGAGTCGAATAGGGAGGTTTTTATCTGACAAAAAAAAGTCTAGAGAAAGAAATGGACACATAAACAGGGAGTATACAAGCACAAATATTTCACACACTTACACACTCATGGACTCATGGACACATAAACAAGTTCTGCCATTTTATGGTGTATATTCTTATGTTTAAAGCTTCTAAATGCGTGTTATTATGGAAATGGCTGTTATTTCATCCTAATTTTATTTTAGACATATGTAATGAATTTAGGACAATTTTTTTTTAATTTTGGCTTTTTAAACTTAAGAAAATCGTGAAAAATTAAAATAAACTTTAAAGTCTTATTAATCTGTGTCTCTGAATAAAAATTTGACCCAATCAGGGCTTTTAATACATTCTTGAACACGACAAAACATTAAAGGAAGTCTATCATCTTACTTATTGTGTGATAGTTGTGAAGTGCTCTAAATTACTTTGAAAATAATAATCGCATATAGGTTAGATGTTTCTGTAAATAATCAGACCCTAACTTGAATAAGGCCAAGACAAGTATTAATTATACGTCTGAATTTTAAATTAAACTTAAATTCGTTATGCTCATAAAGAAAAAAAAACATTTGCTCTTTTCAACAATGTTTTTCTTCCTTATGTAAAAATAAAATATTTTTTTACCAGATATACTGAATTCAAATACTTTTGGCAACGATTCAGCCGATACTAAAACTCACACAAATATTTTTAAAGAGGTAGTTGCGTTACATATGCTAATCATGAACTAAAAGCCAAGGCACATTTTACAATGAAATTTCAATTTTACTTTACTATTCACAATGTTATTTTTAGACTATTCTTTCTAAAATATCTGTTATTGTTATTCCTGGTTGTGGACACAACAGTTGCTACTGAACCATTACTGCAGTAAAATTAAATTAGTTTTTAATATTTTCTTTTAGCTGTTACTAATAAATTTATTATAATAAAAGAATGGATATTGAAGAACAAAGCCTGCTTCAAACGCCGGAAAAGAAAATGTCAGGTATTTGACATAGCTTTATTTATTTGAAATTTATTTTGATATTGCCCTTATATTATTTTTGTCATTACTATTTAGACATAATAACAACAAGCACAAAAATTTCACACACTTACACACTCATGGACACATAAACAAACAGGGAGTATACAAGCACAAATATTTCACACACTTACACACACACATACCTACATGAACCGAGTTGTGGGCACCCATCAGTTGTACACATATGTTGTGGGGAAAAAGTGGCTAAAAAATTGTGTCAAATTTTTGCAGTGTAAAAAAGAATTAAAAACTGTCTTCACTGTCTTCGGTATGATGATAAAATAATCACAGTGCACCTATTGCGCCCATCAAAACCATACTTTACCAAGATATTGTTAATTTGTCCCCACAACATTGATCTTGCGAAGTGACACAAAATTGACCCCATAACGTCTTTTTTAAAACAAATATCCTTTATTTTTGCGCTAATTTGTTAATTTTTGTTGAGCATGTCCAAATAACTTCGATGTTGTGAAATCATTGAACTTTGACAAAAAATTGTGATCATATGAGAGTGACCTAGGTCATCTAACTATCGGGCAGAAAATAGTTGAAATCAACGTTTGTCCAGTGGAGATCGTAATTTGAATTGAAAACAACCTAGTTTCTTATGAAATTTAAACCTTATAGATATTTTATCGAATCATTATGATTTTTCTACGACATTTGGATGGTAAAGTTCATTCACGGAACTTCACCGAAGGTGTTTGTCACCACAAAATAGGCATCACTTAAAATAAAATTGACCCCATAAGGCGAGTATCATTCAAATCAAGTCTGTCCCCATAAAGTGGGTGTCATTCAAATCAATTTTGTCCCCACAAAGTGGGTGTCATTCAAATCAAGTTTGTCCCCACAAAGTGGGTGTCATTCAAATCAAGTTTGTCCCCATAAAGTGGGTGCCATTCAAATCAAGTTTGTCCCCAAAAAGTGGGTGTCATTCAAATCAAGTTTGTCCCCATAAAGTGGGTGCCATTCAAATCACGTTTGTCCCCACAAAGTGGGTGTCATTCAAATCAAGTTTGTCCCCACAAAGTGGGTGTCATTCAAATCAAGTTTGTCCCCATAAAGTGGGTGCCATTCAAACCAAGTTTGTCCCCATAAAGTGGGTGTCATTCAAATCAAGTTTGTCCCCATAAAGTGGGTGCCATTCAAACCAAGTTTGTCCCCATAAAGTGGGTGTCATTCAAATCAAGTTTGTCCCCATAAAGTGGGTGTCATTCAAATCAAGTTTGTCCCCATAAAGTGGGTGCCATTCAAATCACATTTGTCCCCATAAAGTGGGTGTCATTCAAATCAAGTTTGTCCCCATAAAGTGGGTATCATTCAAATCAAATTTGTCCGAACAGACGGGTATCAATAAAAATGAACTTGTCCCTATATGTTGGATATCAATTATTTCTCAAAATGCATCATAACCAAACCCGATCCCTGCACTTCATGCCTAGTTTGTTGGAGCGCCCTTAATAAAAAAGGTTCAATCTTTATCAAAAAAGGGGCTGGGATCGAGTTTGCTTTAGTACAAAACATAGGGACTGAGTGTTTGACATTTTTTACATAAATAATTGTTTTACGATGTAAATACCGCACTGAGCAATAAAGAATGTAGAGCCCTTTTTCCTCCTGTAAATTTCTTCGAAATTCGTTAATCTCGAAAGTTTATTCCCGCGAAACTTCCAAAAATATGTCAACCGCGAAAGTTTGTTTGCGCAAAATGTAAAAAAATTCGCGGTTGGTTCGAACCGCGAAAGTTTCTTCCCGCGACAGTCTGTTCTTTTAAAGTAATCACTAAACGTTGTTTAACTGCTTGGATAAACCCGTGTGTTTTTCGTGAAAGTTGCTAAACTCGATCAACGGTACTCCGGAAAAACTAAGCAAAAGTTGCTGAGATCGAGATAAGGTTGTTGAATAACACTCTGTCGACTGTTATGAAATGTTGATTAATCCAACCTTATTCCTGGGGCTACTTCATTGCTTTCTGATATCGCAGCAGCACTCTGAAATTTCTCCACCCTCATATGAAAAAAAAAGTCTGGGGACGAGCTTGTTAACGTATTTCCACGAATAAATGGCCGTGAGGCGCTTATTATTAAATCCAGCATTGTAGGTGATATTGACTGAATGCAGAATTTTGTAATGAGTCCTGCTGAAAAAAGCTGGGAAATGAGGTTGGTGTACTGGTGTCTTCTTTATCTCAAATGTTGCCACACCACATAATCCACCCTACTCTCATAAATCGTGGCTGTCGAAGAGATATCGGCAAATTGTTTGGTTCTACTGCTTCTTTCAGGATTTAGAAAACATCGCATGCGAAAGGCAAGTTAAGTGTTGCAGAGGTAAAGGAACGAGATTATTCGTCACATGAATTTGTGTGAGAACGTGCAAACCTTCACTAGGATACTCATAGAACCCCCGCTCTCGCTATGTTCTATATTAACAAACCTTGATTTTCCCCTATGAGCTATCCAAAAATCTGAGCTAGTTACCATACCTTTCTTTCTTTGTTTAATTTCGTGTGTCTCGTACATGGACCAACGGTCCTCGAACAATATATTTTTAAAAAACAGTTCTAAAACGTTACAAATGTAATCATATGTTTCAAAAGGTTTGCTTGTTACTAGTGCTACTGGTATTCTTCTTTCTTCAGAAAAGGTGCTGGGATCGAAATAGAAAGAAAACAATGTAACTGTTGTTAAAGACCGAGATTTTACGTGAAAGAGAGTTAGTTTCCAAGCTGACCTAGAGAAGTGGCGATTCGTGCCAAACTCGCGGTAAGAGGTGTTGAGACCAGAGCTTGAATTCGTGCTGGATGACCACTAAGTGATCAATCGACGGTTATGTGAATGGCGAATCACGACTTATGAGTGCTAAGTGGCGGATAAGTGTCATCATCGACAGTTACCAAGTGGCGATTCGCGATTTATGACCGCTAAGTGACGCTTCGACAGTAAAAAAAGACCCTAAATAAATGTTGACATTGGATGTCCCTCATGGGCTACCATACTCAGTAGTCAACGACTGTGTCAAATAATTCATTCAGTTCCCCTAGTTACTTTCAGGGGCGAACACATTACAGGGCCGATGACACTTGGGGGGCCGGGGGGGGCACCCGGGCACCCCCCCCCCCCCCGCCCCCCACTTTTTGACTGAACAGAATAAAAAGGAAGAGAAATTCTTCTTGTCACTTTTGTTTAATAGATTTTCAATGGAAAACTAACCAAAATGAAACAATTAGAGGCCATTTCAGAGGTCTAAAACGAAAAATTTTCTCCTGGCGCCCAACCATGGTGGGCACCTTTTTTGTGCCCCCTCACTTTAAAAACCGTGTCGTCCGCCCTGCATTACATCCACAATTTAACAACTGTCGCAACATTTCAAAATTGTCGTTTTTCCACGGAACGAATAAATACATATTTAGTGGCATAATATATCTTTCATAAAATGTGCATCTCAATAAAATATATTTACAATAAATACATAAAACTTCGTTCAGTTTTTGTGAAACTCCGTTCACTTTTTGCCATGTACGAAAGATACCGAGATAAATACCGAGAGGACACATTGTAATGGTCAAACGACGTACTTTCAACTTCAGGACGTTGTTACAACATTGAACACACCTCGTGTGACCACCATGTGTCCGCTGGGCATTTTCAACTCGAAAATCATAACGTGAAAAAAAAAAAAACACAAGAAGTTGATTTATTTATTGTTCCAAGAGGACGCCTAACTTGTTAAGTTGAGAAGACTTTTTTTTGGACATATACCCTAGTTAATAATAAATCTATCTTACGATATCAATCTAAAAATAACAAAACAATGTTAAACCCTACGATTTAATCTAGATGTCCATGTGTGATACCGTAAGGAAACAAAACAATGACGTAACAAAAATAAAAATAAGAGTGTATAAATAAACGTTACTGTAGGAGATGGCAGTATTAAGGTCGTTTTCCACCTAGGCGAATTCGTTCCTGCGAATAAAAAAATGCGCCATTACGTCATTGGTTTTATCAGGATCTGATTGGTTTTCGCTTCGGTGAAAAAAAAAAGTAAAAAGTGTTTCAACTTTTTTTTTTTTTGTTCGCTAAAGCAAAAAACAATGAGAAACCAATAAAAACACTGGCGTAATGGCGAATTTTGTTCGCGCGAACGAATTCGGCGAAGTGGAAAACGGCCTTTACGAGATGGAGCTCGCGTCATCTCGGAATACCACATTCGAATTTTTCCCCCTCGTTACAGTTTAGATGGTACCGGGGGGAAAATAACATTGCCAATGTTCATCACGAGCGGTGTCATGTCTACATTATGGCGAAGCACATTGTGTGGAATCTGGTGTCTACATTAGACCGCTTTTGGAAATCGTAGTGGTGCATGGGTTTTTTCCTGTTTTTTTGGCAAATGATATACAACATTTGATCTTAACATCGCCCAGTATTTGTTTGATGGTGTTACATCAAATGTTGGATTCGTTCGCTCTATGCTCGAGTTGGTCCCTTACTAGCAGGACCTGGTTCACACCTAGGCTACGAAGCGCAAACAGGAACAAAAACAGAAATATAAAAATAACGAACACCATGATCAACTTCTGTTGCAGCAACGTTATAATAATTATAAGGTGATGCTGTAACGTCGCTTGACCATGATATTTAAGCTGTATTACGTTTGGTTACATCGAGGTTTCAAACATTTGCTCGTGGGAACAGTTGTTCTTAAGCAAATTCAATATCAGTTCATTTTATCGTAAGAAGTAAGTTTGTTTTTCGTAGGGAACATAGACAATAATCATGGCAAAGAAGCAAGTCGCTTCGCCATAGACTTTTAGCGTGATTTCACTACTCAGAAAACTTTTTTTTTGATTTTACCAAGTTCACGCCTGCAAAAACATTGCATATGAAAAATAGTGGATACTTGTTCTTAACGCACGCCCCAGTTATGGCTGCACAAGCTACTTAATGATAGAGATGGGCCAGGTCAATAAAAGAAGCACAATTACACAGTGGTGAAAGTTTCACCATGTGAAAGAGAATCCTGACTATGATTTCAGAATAAATAGACTAGAATCAGGTCTCATCTAAAACGACATATGACATATAACAACATAGGAGAATATACGGATCACATACGACTACCTTTCTAACTTACCTAGTAAGTGTAGTTGGCATCCCTGTCTATGGGGTTTAAAAATACTGAAGGCAAAAAAAATTGAATTTCGTATCTCAAATCAAAGTACACTGAAAAGTACACTGAAATTTGAAAGTCAGTTTCTTTGTTTGTTTTCACTAGATCAAATTTGTCACACATAAATGTTTCACACTTTTTTCATTGCAAAATCCGCCTCCAAAAACTCTATACTCGTATATGACTCGTATATGTTCGTGTGTGACTTGTATGTAGTCGTGTGTAGTTTTAGACGACACCCTAGAATCATGCTCGAAATTCTTTTCCCCACAGGGAATTTTTCAGCTACACAACACTAACTTCTGTAACAACAGAATGACCGGACCCCCTACGTAATTTCAGTGACTCGACTTCTTTTTGATTTTCAATGTAATATTCAGTATACATATCGCATGATTGATCACCCATAATCTTCCTCGTGATGTAAGTCTTGAATCTTCGTATGTTGTCTTTCGATAAATGGTTAAGGACGTTGATAATTGGTCGAAACGAAATAACAATTTGCGATATCAAAGCGAACCAACTGAAATAGTTTTCAGTGAAAGCGCGATCGTGTTTCACGATGAAAAGCACGCTTATCACGAAGTACGGAATGATCGATAATAGGTGTATACCTAAAAATACTATGGGTGTTCTTTTCACAGCCATACCTTGATTCGTTTGCAGGCTGAAACGTCTCTGAAACTGTTGTGTTATACTGTGTTTCCTAGGTGGTACGTTACCTAACTGTTGTTCCTTGACTTTGATGGCATGTGCGATAGAACGGTGTCTGTTTTGATGACCTTTCGCTGTCCTCCATAACGAATACTCGAATACATACACAACAAACAATAACACACCGTGTACGGCGAGTATACTAATAATCACACCAGTTGGCACACGCGGTAAAAACAAATCGAAAAACGTGAGAAAATCGTCTTTGTTTGTATGTGGTATAGTGAATAAACAAGATAGGATGACAAATGTACAAATGGCAAGCCAGATTGTTACAACCAATGCCAGTAAACGTGCTCGGCTCAGCATGATTTTACAATCAAATGGGAAACTAATAACAACATATCTATTTATTGTAATAAGTGCTTGATTTGACCATGGCAAGAAGAACAAAAAAGCGTATAGAACAGCAAAAATGTGTTGTTCCTTTGTTTGAATCATGAGGAAAATACCGCAGCATGAAAACAAGAAATCTATTAGGAACGTGTTAACAATACATCTCCTTTCTTCCAGTGTTGTTGTGTGACACACACAATAGTAGCGAATATAGTGAATATCAATGATGCGATGTTTGGAACGATAGTTACAGCAATTCGAATATTCATCATTCAATGTTGTAGGTGATTAAAACACTGAAAGAGAAATTGAATTACAAAAATGACTATTTCCTTATATATGGGTTAGGATATTGCTCTGTACAATCACAAAATACGGATACATGTATTCAATACAAAACACTGATTTGGAATTTCATTTGGTTTGTTGTGGTTTGCAGGGATCGCGTCGACGGGGGGGGGGGGGGGGGGGGGGGGCTTGGCCCCCCCCAATATTTTGCAGAGAAATGTTTTTTTTAGATACCAGCAAAACTCTTTCGTTTGTGCGCGACTGGTTTCGAATTCAGCCCCCCCCCCCCCCATTAAAAAATTCTCGCCGCGATCCCTGGTTTGTCAACCGCGTGCTCGAGACGACCTACGTAGGAGCGATCAGGTACAACTCAATCGAGTGCAGTTTGACCTTCAGAACCTCTTTTGTGAAAGTAAACTTTGTTACTGAGGGAAAAATACTCATAAAAACCTCTCAGAACAAAAATCTACTCAAAGAAAAGTATGTGTCCATGTTTGAAAGATGCTCGGGGCAGTGACTTCAATTTTTTCATTTGTTGCTGGAGAAATGTTAGGCACAGACGTAATATTGGAATATAGCAACTCAAGACGAGTGACAACAACGTTGATCAATCAAATTCTTGACAGAAACGAAGGACTTAGCAAGACTGTTGCTGAAATTCATTCTGAGAATAGACGCATCAAACTATCTGAGCTCGACTTTGTTTACTCAGAAATGAACGAAGAAGCAAGAAGAGTTAACGACGCTAACAGAAGAACGGCAGTTCCAAACTGGTTAACAACACTTCCAATTAAAAGAATGGGGGTATAACCTCAACAAGTAGCAATTGTGGGACGCAATCAAGATTCGATATAATTGGAACTTGGAACGAATACCCTCCAAATGCATATGTGGAGCTACTTTTGACGTGGGTCACGCACTCTTATGTAAAAAGGGTGGATTCGTGACGTCACTGCTACTCTACTTGCAGAAGTTTGCAAAAATGTTAGGAAAGAGCCGATGCTACTTGAAATTACTGGCAAACAATTCGACACGAAGTCAACGAATACTTCAAATGAAGCGAGACTGGACGTCAGCGCTCGAAGTTTCTGGATCGCTGGCCAACGAGTATTTTTGGATATAAGGGTTTTCGACCAATATGCTCAGCGGTATAGAAGTCTGGACCTTCAAAGATGTTCCCAGTTAAACGAAAATGAGAAGAAAATAAAATACAATGAACGTGTGCTACAAATAGAGAATGGTTCTTTCACGCCACTTGTTTTCTCGACGAATGGTGCAATGAGTGAGGAATGCAAAGCATTTTATCGACGGTTAACCGAAATGATTACTGAATAAAGGTCAATCCCGTTCACGATTGCATCTAATGTTATTCGCACGAAGATTTGCTTCTCACTGCTAAGATCCACTTTAATGTGCATCCGTGGCTCAAGGTCATCAACATTCAATAACAACGAACAAAACTTCGATGATTTGGTGCTTGCAAATCAATCAACCATCAATGTAGTTGATTCCTGAGTGAAGTTGAACTGTTAAATCTATTCCAAATCGCGACTTATAAATATCAAGTAGCTAATTTCATCATATACTCTCGTCACTAAAAGGACTACAATAACACGAACTTCTTCATGGATCTTACAAAACAACTCATACATTCAAATGAAAAAAGGGGGTTTTGGTTTATACAGTGCCATTATGAAATCCGTTGGGTAAGGGACCTGTCTCTGCCAAACTAGGATATCTTTATAATATGTCAAACTCGTCCCCAGCGCTTCTTAGGTTCTTTTTCATTGGGACGGAAACCTGAAGAAAGTATCGGCAAAGAGCTTTCGAAGCGAGAAGTCATACAGCCCTGGGTTCGAGGTTGTATAATATGTGTATTTATACTTTATTAAAACATTTGTACATTTGTAAACTTGTTCAAAAAGAAGTCTGACGACTAATAATGACATAAAACTTTATGACCCTTCAAATTTTTTTTCTTTTCGCCTACATATCAAAGTCATAAGCCTTTTGTAGCTTCGTGGCCCGTGTTTTTGTCGACAAAACAGCTAACAATAGAAACGAGGTTGGTCTTGTAGCTATGACCCGCGTGGTAACAAATCTGATCAGAGAAAAAAGCCGAGAATGAGTGTAGGTAACTGCTGGTGGTTGAGTTACAAAGACGAGAAGTTGGTAAGTTTCAAAAGGAGAGTCAGTGACTTGCATCAACCATTTTCATTTTTTGAAAAGTGTCCGGTAGCGAAATCACCAGAAAAATAATACAAAAACCGGGAAACCTCTATGGCTTTGAAATTTCATATTTGACAAGGTGAAAAGTAAAATAATATGACAAAGAAAATTTTCTTCAGGCATCAATCATTGTACAACGTTACAGAATTACTGCATTAATTCTCTAAACAGTTATCTTCCCTACAAAAAAATTTTTTTATTGTTTTGTTTTTGTTGTTCTCATTTTTCCACAGTTTTTTATCTCAGCAATCAGCGTGCATCATCAAATGAATTCATGTATCAAGGAGGTTGTAATTCCAGGCGTCCTGTTATTTAATTACTTTTCCACATAGGGCAATAATTGTGACTTTTTTCTTCTCTTTCTGAACTTTTCACTCCCTCAAATAAGGGTGTTGGGAACAAGGCTGCAAAATATGTTAGATACGTTGACTATGATTGCAGCTTATAAGCTTATAATATTATTACCTTTTATAAAAAAAAGTCAGGCATAAATAGCCAGACAAAATATGATTATTCACAGTTTCGAAAGTGTTTTCTTTACTTTTTTGTTTGAACATTTTTAGCTAGTTACCTTACGCTAAAAACATATGATCTTCGCGCCGCTCGCGTGAGAAATTAAAAATAACAACGGCGCGGTCAGTATCTTATATCGAAAAAAATTATGCATCCCGCATCCCGCATCCCGAATCCTGCCCGCATCCCGCGTCCCGTGTCCCGGTCAACATCCCGCATCCCGCGTCCCACTTTTCCAATATGCCCGTCGATGAGAACCAGATGAAGATAATGAATCAACATATATGCACACTATTTTTATCAAGGTGAAATTGATTAGGGGGATCGGCAACACAATTCGTGCTGAGTAGACAATTTTCCCGTCGAACCACTATGTATGTTGATTCATTGTATTTAAATAAAATTTGACAGTAAAAATAAATAATCAAATAAAAGTCTAGTCTGTATGATCGTCAAGGGTATCCAAATAGGTACCTCCAATTGGGGTACCAAATTGAGTACCCAACCTTTTGTCGTAGCCAGGTTTTTTCAGTGGTAGAGAGAAAAGAAACGAAAGTTAAAAATCAGGTACCATGTTGGGTGGTTCCGCTATGTATGACCTTTTCACCAGTTATAACCTGTTTGGAGTTGAAAAGTTACAGCTTGCCTTGTGCATCTTCGTGTTTTTTTATTCCATTGTCTTTATAACAAAGCAGTTGAAACTATTCAAAAGCCGTTATAAAAGACTGGTTGTTCAACAAAAAATCAGTACACGTGTAATCATCAACTGGGGAAGATGAATTCTGTTTCGTTGTGTTTTTTTCTGGTTATGTTCGCTCTTTTTCATCATCATAGTGGGATGACATCCACTGTTCCTGATGGAGAGGAACCGTCTTGTTGCTCTACTACTTGCAATGAGGAAGTGATGTATAACAAGGAGAGGGATGAATATTACCGATGTGTCCCAAAAGAAAATTGGAGAAAAGGAGAGATTTAATCTAGGAGGTAGGATTTTTTAACTTTTACAATTTTCAGAAAATTAAATTTTATCTTTAATTTTAAACGGCATAGTATGTAAACCATCGATGAAAAAGGAGATTGAGTGAAGCTTTGATCCAGTGCTTTTTGACACGTAGTTACGGTTTATAAGGAGTACATCGCAAAGGCTAATATCATCCCCCAGCATATGTCAATTATTTGCTAATTCAAAATATATTTTTTTCTGTAGGCACCGCTGGGATTGTTTTGTTTGTATTTTTTTCATTGGATGACTGCTGTTGCATCCGACATCTTTCAGAATCGTTGTGGTTTGGATCGGTGATGTTCTGTTTATTTTATTCATGGCGCGTTGGTGGCACTTCGGGCGATGATTGTACCTGATAAATATATAGAAATTATCTTTGTCTTGTTGATATAACTATTCACCTATATAGCAGTTTTACTTTTTTCTTTATTTTTTTCTTTCTTTTTTGCTTTCTCACTTGTGAAATAGTGTGTTTGACAGAAGTTAAAGCTCGGCAGTAACAGAATCACAATCAATATCAATATTTTCCTGTTCATCAAGTACGCGTCTACTTTTACAAATACTCTTATTCACTTTATCAGTTTTATGGAACAGTGCTCGATAAAAATTGAAGCTCCCACTCTGTTATTCATTTATCAAATAGCTTTATATACCTACTATTTATTGACCTTGCTTTTATTACCTTTTATAAATATAGTTCTTTAAAATATAAATATACTACACTTGAAATGCTTCTCTTTCTGTCAGGTCAATTTTTTCTTCCGTGCGTTAAATTTGTTTTATCACTAGGCACGTTTTTTGTTTTATTTTTCTGTGGGTACATATGATGTAAATTTGGTAGCTATATGAATAAACGTTTCTCAAGACACTCCATGCTCTCTCCATATCTTGTGTTTTTGCGATATGCTGCATTCTCGAAAATTTCTGGCGCAAGCAAAATTGTTATCATTTTATGTTTCCGTGATATAAGTTGAAGCTGCAAATATAAGGAGCGCTTCAAACCACTCGCTCTGTATTTCTGCTTTAGCAATTACACAAATTCATCGCTAGCGCTTCTTTCTTAAGTTTTTCATCGGGCCGGCAAAAGCCTAAGAAGCGCTGGGGACGAGTTTGGCTACTATAAGTAGAGAGAAATAACGCGCTTCGCTTTCTAAGGGTCTAACTTTTATAATCGAACGTGCGATTCTATGTTGTTCCACCTATAAAACCAAATGCGATATTATCATGATTATTATCAATATATTTTATTATTATCAAGGTTGGCCGTAATCATTTCCGCGTTTAGCAACTTTCTCCTTGTGCTGGGTAGGCAGGCAGTCCGTGGGAGTAGTAGATACTGGGAGATTACATCGATTTTCAAACTTCCATATAAACAAGGTATAAACTTTCATTCATTATCAATAACACTGAACGCTTGATCATACTAGCCTACCCGTAAACCATTTCTCTGCGTTCTCATGTTCTACCAAGTCTGATCCGCGCTTCTAATAAAGACTGGGAATGACAACAAAATGATACAGCACAGGGCGTCTAAGCCATGCGTCTTCTAATGCGCATGCCCAAAATACCATCATCTGGTATTCTTGTACGGAAAATTTATAAAGACGAAATAGACACAGAGAAACGCAGTAAGTCCGGGTCTATGAGTAGGCTAGATCATACCGGGTATATTTATAAGTGAAATAAAAACAACGGAGAACAACACACGATATAAGATAAGCGCCACAAGCGAAAAAAATTAGAATTTTTTTGAAAATTAAATGAAGAAAAATACCAACTTTTACGCATTTTATTCCCTAGAAATCGTTTCTAACGTTTCACATCTTTTTCGAACTCTACGCAGTAGATTACGAGAAACACCCAAGGAAATGGAGAGAAGATTGGATCAAGTAAAAAATGAGGGTCAACATATACAGTCCATTGAACCTGCAGAATCATCACATATTCGGCTTTTAGATCTCAAATTTTGAAAGAACTTCACTTGGAATTCGTATATTAAATCCATCGCTAAATATGCGGCTATGAAGGTTGGGTCTCTCTTTCGATTTCGTCACTTTCTTTCGTCTCCATCTACTTGATCGAATTGAGAAACGTTTGATTAACTCAGTTGTTCCCGGTCTCTGTGTTAATCTTCATCCTCTCCCACATCGTAGGAATTTTGCTTCCTTGTCTATAAGTACTTCTATGGACAATGCTTTGCTGACTTACATCACTCAAGTCTTTCTTTCGTAACACTCGACTTTCCTCCAATTTGCATCATTTGACTATTCAGCTTTCTACTTGTCATAAGAATTTTCACTCATCTAGCTTTTTACCTCGTACTGCTTGGCACTGGAACTCTCTTCCACGTAGTTGCTTTCCCTGTGAGTATGATCTTTGGACTTTTAAGTGTAATGTTAACTGTCATCTTTCTCTTTCTTTGTAACTCTATATTCTTCCTTGTAGCTTTCTGCCTAGTGGTGGCTTCAGCCTTGCAGGAAGCGAGTCATTCAAAAAAGGGACGGTAGCGAGAGCGGAGGTTCTATAAGTAGGCTATATATCACGAATTTATACGTAAAAGTTTTCAATTTATTTGTAACTATGACTTGAAAATGGCCGTTTAACGGCCGTTGGCACGAATGGAAATTTTGTAGAAGAAAAAATCGATAATGTTTTTATTTTGGAAATTTATTTTTCACACAACATCCGTTGGCAAAACTTTTGGAAAAATAAATTTCTTTGGAACACAGAATTGCCACATGAAATTGCAAAGAAATGACATGGAGTATTCAAACAGCGCGTACTGTTACCAAAGATCATGATAAACAGATGGATTGAATACACTGAGACTAAAGAACTATCATTGATCTGCTTTCGTGACGCCTCAAAGCACGCATATGCCACTGCAATATACTTTACATGTGGTGGATTGAACACAACAAATCTTATTTTCACCAAGGACAGACTTGCTCCAGACAAAGATATCACGATACCACGGATGGAACTACTCGCGGTTTTATTGGCCGTAAGAAACTCAAGGTTGAAAAATCGCTACCAATGAAAATTAGTCCACACGAAAAATGCCACAGAAATATCATACGCAAAATCAAATCCAAGCGAAATTACAACAAATGTGGAATCCGCGAAAATTGATCGACATAAGGTATTTTGTAAGAATACTATAACTTGATAGCAATACAAACACCGCTAGCTTGAAGATACTTCTAGGATTTTTGCAAAACATGTTATATCGAGGGATAACTTTCGAGTCTATTTAGAATGTCACGGAATAAAATCATCATAATACAGCGAGAGTATTTATTTATCCAATCCCATATAGTAGTGAAGTCAGTATCTCGATCATTGATGCATAACAAGTCTGTTGCTTGCGACATTATGTGAATAACTGTTTACATTCACGCGTGTCATGAATCGCCAAGATGATCAAGACCCTGCCTGGATATGTCTAGTTCGGACTTATATTCAACCTACATAATGAATAAATAAACTTTTGTATTCTCAGAATTTGTGCTACTGAATTTTAATTCTAAGTATATTACATACCTGGTTCGGAAGAATTGTTAACATTTTCCAAAGGAATGATAAGTTTTATCCTCAGAACATGTGTATCACAGTGTTTACAGCCCCATATATGATGTTTCATCTATAAACAGAGGGAATTGACATGCCCCATAATGTGTGTGCAAGTGATAGGTTTTGTCCTCAGAACTTGTGTGTCACAGTGTTTACAGTCTCATATATTATATAACATATGCAAACAGAGAGAATTGACATGTCCCACAATGTGTTTGCAAGTGATAAGTTTTGTCCTCGGAACTTGTGTGTCACAGTGTTTACAGTCTCATATATGATATAACATCTGCAAACAGAGAGAATTGACATGCCCCATAATGTGTGTGCAAGTGATAGGTTTTGTCCTCAGAACTTGTGTCACAGTGTTTACAGTCTCATATATTATATAACATATGCAAACAGAGAGAATTGACATGTCCCACAATGTGTGTGCAAGTGATAAGTTTTGTCCTCGGAACTTGTGTGTCACAGTGTTTACAGCCCCATATATGATATAAACATCTATAAATAGAGAGAATTGACATGTCCCACAATGTGTGTGTGCAAGTGATAGGTTTTGTCCTCAGAACTTGTGTGTCACAGTGTTTACAGTCCCATATATGATATAACATCTGCAAACTGAGAGAATTGACATGTCCCACAATGTGTGTGCAAGTGATAGGTTTTGTCCTCAGAACTTGTGTGTCACAGTGTTTACAGTCCCATATATGATATAACATCTGCAAACAGAGAGAATTGACATGTCCCACAATATGTGTGTAAATGATAGGTTTTGTCCTCAGAACATGTGAGGAATAATACGGAGCTAAGCTTGACGTATAGAGGAGCATGTATGTCTACTTTTGATTTTTAGACATTGTATACGAAGATTCCTCATGATAAGTTGATTTCTGTGCTAAATGAACTGATTGATTTTTGCTTTCAAGGATGATTGAAAAGGTATACAGTTTTCAGTAAGTATGCTGATGCGAAATGGGTGTCTAACCCAAGTAGATATGATGTACGATTTGATAAAGATGAAATAAAGAATGGTCTGAGGTACTTGATGAACAACTGTTTCTTCACATTAGGTAACACTTTATTTCAACTAGTGATAGGTACACCCCCGTTTTATTGATGATTTAAATGCTATCGATGGAAATCTCTTTGAAAAAAACTTTAAAGCATGGAGGAATATATGCATCGTTTTCAGATCTTTATACAAAGCTAAATGATAGACAGTTTTCTCTGAGTCTCCTTGGTAAGAGAGATGGATTCCCATTTTCAATAGTCCGAATGCAACACATAAGCAGTAATATGCCATCAAATATATTTTATTCTTCTATTGGTGCCGAAATCCTTCGAATTGGTGCTGATTTCGTTAATTCATCTACTGATCTGTTGGAAAGAATGTATAAACAAGGAGCTAAGATTGACAGAGTTCACAGAACACTCAACAAGATTTATTGTCGACACGATATACTTCATAAATTTGGCTATAATTCCAAGAACAATCAATACTATCACAAATGCATGTTAATTATTGATACATGTTTTACAGCAAGGTGGGAAGTATGCACACTCCATCCTCGGGGTTATCAGTCCCTGCACCTAAGTTTTTGTAAGAAGCTACCAGGGGGGTTTGATTTATACCTTATCTTTTGGAATTGACGTTCCCATTTTTTTTGCTTAGTCTATATTTTTTATTTCTTTTCATTTCTAGAACGAACGTTGTTTTTGAAGGAGTAATTAAGTCGCTGCTGATGACACTTTATGGGGCCTTGGTTAAGGTGAACCCGCTAAGTTTCCAGTAAATTAGTCAGTTCAGTGATAGGGTTCGAAACAACTGATGTACTAAGTGGATAAGCATTTGTTGTGCGATTTGTTGCAATAAGGATTTATTGTGTGAAGGACAAATTATAATATATTGCCCATAAATTTTTTCTCTTTCATTTTGTCGCTTGTATAGAATGTTGTAGTATTGATGAGACTTGATTGTAACGGTTGGTAGCGCTCCGTTGGTTGCTTGAAATGTAGTTGGTAGTGCTCTCCACAAGTGCATGGAGAGTTGCAGGCTTAATGTATGGATATAAGCTCCTCAATGCGTTTAGTGTCACTTTTTGCTATTGTCAATTGTGTACATTGCATTCTTGGATTGGTCGTGTTATTGCAGAATTGAGTAAAGCGGTTAGTGGCGTTCCCGCTTGTTTTTATGAAGTGCAGAATTTGTATAGTGTTACAGTCTGCATTAACGTTTATGTAATACAATGCTTCCATTTTGTCATCTTTCATTTCTTTTGGTACTTGTTCAAATGATTTACAATTATTCTGATAGATGATGATTCATTTTCTTAGCAAATAACTATAACTATCTTGACTATTATCTATAAACAGAGAGAATTGACATGTCCCACAATGTATGCGAAAGTGATAGGTTTTGTCCTCAGAACTTGTGTGTCGCAGTGTTCATAGCCCCTTATATGATATAATATCTATAAACACAACAGAGAGAATTGACATGTCCCACAATGTGTGTGTAAATGATAAGTTTTGTCCTCAGAACTTGTGTGTCGCAGTGTTCACAGCGCCATAAGTATATGATATAAACATCTATAAACAGAGAGAATTGACATGTCCCACAATGTATGCGAAAGTGATAAGTTTTGTCCTCAGAACTTGTGTGTCGCAGTGTTCATAGCCCCTTATATGATATAATATCTATAAACACAACAGAGAGAATTGACATGTCCCACAATGTGTGTGTAAATGATAAGTTTTGTCCTCAGAACTTGTGTGTCGCAGTGTTCACAGCGCCATAAGTATATGATATAAACATCTATAAACAGAGAGAATTGACATGTCCCACAATGTATGCGAAAGTGATAAGTTTTGTCCTCAGAACTTGTGTGTCGCAGTGTTCATAGCCCCTTATATGATATAATATCTATAAACAGAGCAGAGAATTGACATGCCCCACAATGTGTGTGTAAATGATCAGTTCTGTCCTCGGAACTTGTGTGTCGCAGTGTTTACAGCCCCATATATGATATAATATCTATAAACAGAGAGAATTGGCATATGTCCCACAATGTGTGTGTAGATGATAATTTCTGTCCCATCAGAACTTGTGGATCACCACAGAAGAGTTATAATTTCTCTATATTATAATTCGCGCGCTAAACTTTTTCCCGCGCACTTTCATCCATTACAAACATGGATGTTATCACTATACAAACCACTCTCTATTCCAGGACCTTTTTTGTTTCTCTTTGTCGACAAGCTTTGCCACGTGATCAAATGACAATTGGAGTGCACAAAGAAGTAGTCCCCACAATCCAACTCGAAAAAGGCTCAAAAGATGCTCACAGCACACGTCAACTTCTTTCCTTTTCTCACTTCAGGCGTGACGGATGCAGTATCGTATCGAGAATGCCCCGCCGCACCACGAGGAGAAGAAATGAAACCCCACATGAAGCTGCTTCACGGTTTTGTAACGCCGATGTTGATCCAACTTGGCTGAAGAAGCAGAGGATCAGCGATGTTATAGGTAACTATAACTATCAATGCTTTTATTTTTCTCCGCGCCAGGCATTATATTGGGTCGCGTGAAGTCGCTATGTAAAGGCTGGTTTACTACCAGACTTGCGAAGGGCCCTCCCGAAGTTCTTTTTGTAACGTCCTGCACATAGCTATTAAACGATAACACTACACTACTGACTATGTACTACGGTGAGGCAGAAGGTCAAAGCAAATGACAATGAAAAGGCGAAACCAACCAAGCAAGCGGGATGCAGAGTGATGCAGACACAACTGACATACACAGACTGATGACCGATTATAGTCATCGTTGAATTCAGCAGGGAGCTGAAATCCCTAAATTGGTCATTTTGGTGGAGTTTGCATACAGGAGGGGTAAGGGACTGAAATAATGCACAGTTTGTCTCCTATAAATTAAGCTATCAGCATTATTTTGTCAAATACAGTTTCGTGAAACCTTATCGCAAGGATAAAGTGCAGCAGAAGGGTGAGAGACGTCCATATACTCAAGTTGTCTTGTGCTATCTCTATAGGTAGACGTATTTCAATGTTTATTTTTTGGGGGATTTTCGAGCATTGGACTAAAGGACAAGGGTGGACAGCCTCTTGCTCCCTCGGTTTTTCTTCCAGGTTGTCCGGTGTTTCCGGGGTGATTTCGGATAAAAAGTGCTAGAGGTAGAATTCGTAGAAAAATCGACAGTCAATAAAATGCAGACTTCTCAGCTGTAGAGAGTGAAATAATGATTAAAAACTCATAATCTAGGTATGGTAGCGCTGTTTTACTGATATACTGTATTTCCCAAATCTTCTATAGACCTAAACTTCGTAAAAGTTTTGAGTCTTCTGTCCTGAAATGAATTTAAAAATGAGCCAGTCTGCACCTTATCGCCTACCTTTCTCTGCCTTTCGATTTGCGTTTGTGGGTCTGGAGATATAAATGGCCGCGTCACAATGAAATACGTCTAAAGCTGGCTATATTAAAATGTTTTTCTAGCTATATTAAAATTTTTCTCTAGCTATAGACCTCAAACGTCAAGGTTCTTGCTTCTGAGAGCTACCCCTGATAACATATCTTACTGAGATTCTTAGTAAGATCCTACTAAGAATCTTAACAAGATCGATTGGATTTATTCTTGTCAAGATCTTCCAAGATCTTGACAAGATAGTACAAGATCATGTAAGATCTTGCAATTATCTTTTCAAGAATCCAATGAAGATCTTCTATAATCGTGTAATATCTTACCACAATATATAACTTGCTAGTTCTTGAAAATTCTTATAAGATCTTCCAAGACCAGATAATATTATGGAAGTGAAAACAATATTTATTTATTTTATTTTTACTTCCATACATTATGGCGAAGATTTTTCCACAGATAATATTAAATTTTCGATTTTTGTAAATTCGAAATTTATATTATTAGTACATAGCACTACCCATTTTTACTACATTATTTATCTTAAAGAGGCGTAACCACCTTGTAAGCAACTTTTTTTGAGGTACCCAATTTTATTGTAAAAACTGAAAGATATAGATGAGAAAATGATATCCTGAAAATTGAATTGAAAACTGATCACTAATATATACATGTTAAAATGTTCAATTTAAATAGCAAACAAACCACAAGCTTCCTCTTGTTTTATAAACCTATTTTTATAGAGATCGCATAATCCGTCATTCAGATTTGGGTTACGCAACAATAGTTCAACTTTCAGGAATTTCCCTCTTTACATTCTCAAATCAATTATCTCTATTCTTCTGTGACTGTTACGATGCCACGCTCTCCCCTGTCTAAACCTTTTGTTGAATTTGATGACTTTTTTATACAATTAAGTAAAAAATTGACAGAGGGCAGACAGCCTGCATGCAGAAGTAGAGGTTAAAAGATTGAAATGAGCAAAAGGTACTCATTCTGTGTATGCTTCCTTTTAGTGAAATTTTTATGAATAAGTTGTGACACATAAGTTGTTTTGATTTGGTTTTTACGATCGAATATAATTGAAAACATTGCATTGCATAAGTATTTACATTTTCTCAAACTTCACTGCAGTTTTTATTTGTTGGTAAAAGGACATCCTTTCTCCTCCAACTCACTCGAAAATATATTCAACGGCCCGCATTCCAATAATGACGGGAGTGAGTGGTTATGGCACAATAAAAAATAACAATAAGTCCAAGATATTTAAGTACCATTATTTCCTTCCAGTTCCATTGGGTTTCAGAATCTCAAATTTTCAGGAAAGTCATAAATCAGTCTGATCTTTGAAATAAATAAAAAAAAAATACACATATTTTTTTTCAGGAAGGTGGTTACGTGCCTTTAAAACACAACAACTTTCATTAAAATGTGGCCATTAGTCCATTCTTCAACGTGGATATTCAACTGGAACTGGTCGAATATGTAAATACGTCTCTTGCTCGACCGGTACTGGTCAACTAAGGGGAGACGTCTATACACAAGTTACTACGAGAAAAGTTAATATATGACTTTTCTATTTTATACCCACCCACAGCAGAAACGTCAATGTGTGGCAACCAAAATCAGGCATCATTTCTCTAACTTTCACTTTCAGCTACAAACACGTTTATTTGGCAGCCATTTTGTTTTCTGATGGGGATAAGCTGTAAATTCACTGGTTGTTCAGCACTGGTAAATAATTTTTGATACAACACAACATGTGATTGGTTGAATATTGAACGAGTGTAAATAATAATAAGTGGAGATTATTCAGGCTTTGCGCGAAAAAAAAAAAACGGTGCGGAATCGACACGACGGACATATGTTTTCCAAAATTTATCTCAAACTTTCACTTTCCACATTTATATGGCAGTCATTTTGTACTTTCAATACATGATGAGAATACCTTAAGCGTATAAATTAATACGGGATAAATTTTTGAGATATTAGTTTTTGCGATTGAACGTTCTATAAAAAAAATGAGTTTTAAGGGATTTATTTTTGCGAATTGGGCTCTCAGCAAAAAATTGCGGAATATAATTTTGAGAATGTTTATAACATATAAAAAAAATATATATTTTTTCGGCGAATTGGAGGTTTCGAGTGTGTGCTGAACAAAGGTCAAAGGGTAAAATTTTTTTTTGAACTGTATTTCATTACCTCCATCTCAACCTTGTCTTCGGCGTTGTATGTTTTTCAGATATCGGCGATGCTGCCATGAAGCTGGTCATATTCATGCATCCAATGGTTTAACAATGTTGTTTTGATAATGATAGTGATAAAAAAAATGTTATGAATACAATTATGGATTCAATTATCAAGTGCTTTTCGGAAGTACACGGATTGCACTTATTTGCTTGATCGTAAACTTTATTCGCAATACTTCAGTGTATGGAATGTTTTTGACTTTTTAACGACAGCACATATTTAGCAAGTTCAGTACTGTTTTTATACTTTTTTGTATTTAATTTTTTATGGTTACTATATGTTCCTTGAAAGTTGTTTCTGCTAAACCAATGTATAATTTACTTTCGTTGCTATTCAAATTAACAATATCTGCACGATATACAACTTGCGGTTTTAGACAGGCACCATTTAATGGACAATCATTTTTCACTCTGCAATTTTATCCAAATAACTTTTGTTTCAGGTGTAAGATACAGGCATGACTTCATCCAGCACCATGGAAGGGCAGGTCGACAACTTTTCAACCCGACCCGAATGTACATTTATCAATTATGATGTCATAGTTATGTTGTCATTTACACTTCTGTCTCCTAAGCAATTAACCAAATATCTAAGCACAAAATTGAAACTTTTACAGGCTTGAATGCTGATCAAATTACAACATATCAAAGTAAAAAACAGCAATGATTATTTTTAAAATATATTTTGGGTGTAGGTGGCATTTTCAGTTCAATAACAGTGTTGAAATCTTGAAAGCATTAAATAAATAATGATAAAAAATTATTACAGTTACTAATGAGAATTCCCATGATATTATTCACATACATGTATAGCTGATGCAAGTACAGAAGTTAAACTGTTTCATTGAGAAATAAAATTTATTTTACTACTTCTCAATGGCTTCCTCACACCATAATCACATTACAAGTTTTATCGTTGTAAAAGTTCAAAAATTCACTAGAATTCCTAAGTGCTCACAGATTCAGATTCTGACCTTGAAGTGACATGTGGTTTAACTGTAATAGGTTGCAGCTACCACACTTAAATTGGTGAATGAGGCCAGAGTGTAGCAACTTGGGAATACGATCTTTAAACTTGAAGATCGAAAAACAAAGCGAACTGAGCAATGTAGCAACTTAGTTCGAGAAATATAAATATAACTTGAAAAATAAAACTTAATTGAATTACAACAGGCTCTCTGTTATATACCACCAACTTGAGAGAAGTTATTAAGCTATAAGAAGTCATAATTGAGTAAAAAAAAATACTGCTGTTGATGGCAATTTATCCAATTTCTTAACCCTGACCTCTCAAATCAATCATGTTGCTATGAAACTGAAAAGAGCCAATAGAATCCAAGGACCAACATTTCCTAAAAATATCACAATAAAAAAGCAGGAATGTCAAAATTTGGATATACAGTCAGATTAAAATGTAAAACGAAAAATTTCCTATTCCTTCTCTGCGAAAATTTAAAATACAGTTTTCCAGGAAACAACATAAGATGCATAAAAACGTATGAATACAATTATGCTTTTAAATAAATATCTACTTTAAGCATATAAATTGATGCGGAATAAATTTTTGCGATAAAAATTTTTGTGATTGAACATTGAGAGAATTAGGCTATCAACACATGAGAATTGGGCTCTCAACAGGAAATTCCAGGATTTTATTTTGCAAATGGTTATAACATTACAACATAACATCAAAGGGTAACATTTGTTTTTTGAACAGTATAATGTTAATAATTCTAAATCTCACAAATCATCTATAATTATATTAATGTTGAGTGGCGAAAAAAACCTCTATTCAGCGTGTTTAAAAAAATACCACTTTGCGATACTTTATTTTGCGAATGCCAGTTTACAGATATTTTGCGGGATTTATTTTTGCGGTACTCAAGTTTACGGAGAGGGGCCAAATTTGCAAATATTGATCCTGCAAAAATTTATTCCGCATTAAATAATACACATAAGGTATGGTCCCATTTAATTTTTTTGTTGTCTCAGGGCTGTTTATTCAAGTGTTTAAAAGAGGAGGACATTCATTCATCTCCACTACTAGCTATAGTTTCAAACTAATTCTGCCGCCAACATGAAGTTTCAGCATATCATAGTCCAGACATATGTGAACTGAACACGAAAAAAAGACCAAGGGGAAATGACTTTTCCAGATCCGCAAATCAACTCCCATCTTATCCATCCCAACTGCAATAATCACATCTACTTTTAAGCATGAGAAAACCTTGGCGGAGGAATGACATAAAAAGCTTTTCATCAATGCTACTTATTGCCTTTTCAACGCTTCTACCGGTTGAAACTAGTCAAGAAGGAAAAAAGGCCTGGGGACAAGGTTGTGATACTTATGTTTGATCTTAATTTGCGCATTAAAAAACTAAGGTCCTGCACTCATTTGCTGTTCATAGTTATTCTCAAACAGAAACCAGTTTGAGAAAAAATATACTCAATGCAAGTGTTTTTGGCACCAGTTTCTACGTTTACTACATGTGAAAGGTTAAAGGGGAAGTAAACACAAAAATGATTTTTCAATATATGTTGATATCAACTTCAGAACTTCATATCAAAAAACCTCACACCGCAAGAATAAGTCCTTCCATTGAAAATTCGATGTTTACGTTACGAAAATTCACGACGGTATTCTGACCCCTTTGAATTTTTCAGAAGTCTGGGTCGAGTTCAATTTATGACGCGTCCTAGTTCAAAAAAACTTGTAGCGAGAGTAATCGCAGGAAGAATCGCACAACACACGGTAGAAAAAGAGCAATTACGCATTTGTTTGGTTATCAATTGGCTTTACTATGCATAGCTATGCAGCTTTTGCTTGTATTAGTTGATCAAGGAAAGATTAGCCCACCCGTAAAACATTTCTCTGAGTCTTTGAGTAGGCTAGGAAAGATAAACAATCCTTGTGAAATACTTTCAGCAAATATAGGTGGCACAATACAGTTTTTGCAGATACGAGGAAGGTTGCATGAGTATGGTAACATAGACAGTGATTATGTCAAAGATCTATGATTGGTGAAAATGAAAATCGAGACTTATAGTACTGCCGGATAGCTAGCTATTTTGTTTCAAAATGTCTTCGTTCGATAAAGAACTTCAAGCAATTTATTATTTTCTTTATCGCCAGCAGGCTTCGCATCTTATTCCTTGCAACTGCTCGAGGCTACCAAAATTTGTTTTTCGTAATATTTCATTAATTTCTCCATAATCTGTTGAAAAATTACTTTCAAACCGCGAAAATAAAATCTTTTAAAAATATGTCTTCCTTCTTGCTCAAAGTTTTTCACATCAACAAAAATTTTCAGTTCTTGAATGTATGTGCAGTGGTGCGTAAATTAAAGACGGGGGTATAGAAAGTACTCCACTGGTATACTTTTTCGGAAGAGAGTAATCAGTTTTGTTCAAAAAAAGTTAAGAGAGTGTTTTGTTAGAGTGGCTTTTTCATCATCTTTGAAAATCTTTTACCTACCAATGGTTTTTACAATAACTTCAATTTCCAAATAATACTACCCCCTGAAAACTATTTATGGAACTTTATTGTTCTGAAAAATAATTCCAACACGTGCCCTTCATCGCTTGTACTTTAATGGAACAATTATATATGATCTATAGCAATATAAAATAACCGTGAAGGAGATCACTACTTTGTTTACGCTTTTTGCACACAGTTTTTTTTTCGAAACTAAATGATAAAAGAACAACACATCAACAACAAAATAAGACAGGTTTGTTTATCAAAAACTTTGTAAAAAAACTCGAGAAGTTAAATGGAAAGATTATCAAGAAATCACCACAAGACTTGCGTCTACAAATGAATTTGCACCATGGTTCTGGTCACAAAGAAAATTTTTGATTAGGTTCGCAGTGATCCACATAAACGATCCATCGTTATTTCCAATAACACAAGACTTTTGTAATTTGTTTAGCGTTACTTTCACCCAATATCGTTCTTGATCTTCGTTCAAAATATCCAGCTCAAAAAAGAATGATTGTGTGTGTACATAGTCGTATTTACATTCATTATTCGCTCCACTGTTTTTTCAATGTCGTGTAGAACTTGATTTGTAGTCATTATTTCTACCTGTATTGATCCTATCCTGAAAGAGCGACGCTCCCAAGATAAACAGATATATTCTTATGGAAATTTTGAATTCAAATTGCATCTGATGAACTCAAAAAAAGCTCTTTGAATGAGCTTTCATTTCATAAATTCACTTCTCGCCACCTTGCGCGAATTCTTTTTGAACTAGGACGCGTCATCATTGTTGTTCTGACCCAGTCTTTTTACAAAATATGCGACATTTTAAAAACGGCATATTTTTGAAATTAAACACTGCGATTTCAGTGGCATGGAAAGATAATTGAGCTGTAACTTTTTATTTTTCCATCATTTCGAGGCTTATGCTGTTCATATATGGAAAAATCTCATAAATGAAAATTTTGTGTTTACTTCCCCTTTAAATAAAACGCTATGAAGTAGCTTGAATTAGTTAATTCAGCCATTTAAAAGCTTTTATTTTATGCAACATGTTCGTAACGTAACTCAAAATTCCAATCATTCCGCACGTGAAACGATGTCCTTTATTGATATGGTGAAGTGTTACTATTTTTATTTTGGCATATCAAGACTAAGAATAACAATATTGAAAAAGTCGAAATTTTTCTTCGCTCATAATATATCATCGCCATAATACGCAGGGTGAACTATGCTGCCGCCCTTTATGGGGTGGCAACAAACTGGTTAAAAAAATATGTTTTTGTTTCTCAGGGAAACTTTTTCAAAATAACTTTTTTTTGAGGAAACTACAGAAAATGCATGAATGTATGAAACACCACATGCCGTAATGCTTTTGGATAAACACCTATGGTGTCTATTTATTTATTTTTTTAACAGAGGTTTTTATCTAAGAAGGGGTAGGCATGTTTAAAAAAGGCGGATGTTTATTTAGATCTCCTACGTATGGTACAGTTTTAAAAAGAAAATATTTCTGTGAAGAAAATACTAAAAAAATAATTTTTTGCGGAAACATTTGAGAATAAAAAAGAAAGATGGATATCCAACGGTATACCATGTTTTTGAGGAAACACCACATGCTGTAATGCTTTGAATAGACACATGTGGTGTCTGTTTATTATTGATGCTCCAAATAGATGGGACAATGTTATAGATAGAAAAATATTACTTATGGGAATATTGTTGAAAAAATGCACGGAAATATTTAAGGTCTCAAATTGATTTAATATTTTTGCAAACCTTCACAGGACAATATAAAAAACAAGAAAACCATCTGGTTTGATCACACATTTGTAATTCGAAGATAAGAACAACAACACAAGAAAACTATATGAGGATCCAGGCCACGAAATTTCGTTATTCAAGGGTAATGGAACTTCCTTCATCTTATTATAAGGGTAACGGTGAACGATTTTTCGTTACCCTTATTTCTTCGGTAGGGTAACGACGGGGTAACAATTGTAATTAAGGGTAACGATGACTGATATTTTTATAAAGAAGGATATAAACTCAACAAAAGGATGACAGCCCTCTGAATTCATTGAAAAGTGGGTCAGCAATAATTGCCGTCCTCGTATTAGACTAGGTCTGCACTGGGACGGCAAAAAATTGCCGATCTCACATTGAAGTAGGTCGGCAACTTAAGTTACATTTGAAAATGAAAAACAAACTATTGGATGAAGCTTCTTTTCATTTAAATCACTCAAATATCCATTATCAAACTTGAAAAGATCAAATAAAAACAAAGTTACAAACGTGAAGTTTAAAAAATACATCTTCACCCAAGACTCCTTTCTCGTATGATGTTCGTATACAAAAAAAAATACTATTTGAGTATATTATTTGTTTCTGTCTGTACTAATGTGAGAAAACCTTTCTTTGAGTATACTTTTTTGACTCATCTTTACAAAAAAAGCACATGTTAATGATGCTACTACAAGTTAATTTTGTAAACAAATTGAATATTAACAATTTGCTGCGTTAGAATTATCTCATTTTTTTAATAAATAATACTATCGAATATCATGTCTTGCAACATTATAACCTCTCATTCCAATCGAAAAAAATTGAGATAATTTAATTGAATTCAACATTATGGAAGGGAATTAATGTAAACGCAACATCTTTTTCCGTTACAATTACGAATTCAAAACAGGCAAAAATCTCCTGCTGTGGTAAAAATGAAAAATATGTATCAACAATTTTTCAGCAAAGAATGTATTTTTTTTTCAATCTCGTAAAAAGTACGCATGATTGTTGTGTTTATTAGTTTCACTTTCTATATAAAAATTTTAAAGAAAAGTTGTAAATTTATCTTCATGAGTCTGACCATCTTCAGCAGTCTGTCACAATGAATAAGGTATTCTTTTGTGAGATGTGAACACTAAAGATTTAAAATTAAAGTCACGCAGCTGTTGCATTGAATTAGAATTCTCTGTTGTTGTTTCACCATATTGATGACGAATATTTACGGGTGCGGGTTTTTCCATTCTTGTGTAACGAAAAATTGTTCACCTTATTTGAATGCTAGGGAAACGACGGGGTAACGGACCGATCGTTACCCCCAAATTTCGTGGTCTGGGATCCACCACAGTGGATCTCATTAAATTTTAAATAGAAATATTGGTTCATATTAGCTAGGGGAGGCATATACTGCTTCGATTTCAACAATAGGGTGGTCATTGTTTTTATGACCATATTCCAAAGTTTGTTAACAAACAGTGTAACAAGGGCTCAGCTTCAATGAATAAGCTACATCTCTAGCTTATTCATAGAACCTTCGCTCGACATTATGTTAGCAAGTGTAAAAACACTACATCCACATTCATGTTTCATGAACCTTTCGTCATATGCAGATTCCAAGATTTTTCACACTTGACCGTGTAGCAAGAGCGCAGATTATTATTATATGAGTCAAAACTCTTCCCCAGTGGTGTTTCTTAGGATTTTTTATTGGGTCAATTTGATGATTTATAGCAAATGGAATATAAAAAATGTGCATTTCTTACATATATTTTAGGTTAAATCAAGAATTGAAATAAGATGTGAAGTATGTAAGAATATCCAAATTTTGACATTCCTGCTTTACACTCCAAAACATTTCTCGTAAATGTGAACCAGGCTCTTTTCATTACATGACCACTAACACCACCATGTAGGCCTCCGGAATTGATTATACATTCTTATCGAATATGTGAATATGAATTTGTATTATCAAAACATGTAAGCATGATGATGGATCTTGGGATGAGATTGAATCTGAGAGTTGTTCATGTGTTTCTTCTTTGTATAAAAACCTCCACCGGGTAGACAAATCAGGTCTGATAATGACCGACAACAAGGAAGTATTTCTTGATATTTCCAAGTAGTTTTATTTTCAAATTTTCATTGCAAATAAGTGGAGATGTAATGAAACTTGTAAAAGCATTTTTACACTGAAAATTTGGAGACAACAACAAGGTAGTACAAATAAACAACAGATACCATAATCTCATTTACCTTGATACGTTAAAAAAAACAAAAACTGTGCGGCTCACAGAATTTTGATTTGCCAGAAAAAAACTTTTGCGGATGATAGCTTTCAAAACATTTTGTTGGAACTTTTTTTGCAATTGACAGTTATTTGAACTTTTTGCGGGTATAAACTTTCACGTTTTTACGTATTGTTCTAATATTCTTCTATGAAATAAATGTTTGTTAAATATTAAGTAAGAACAATTGATCTAGAGAGATTTTTCGTTTATTCAGGCTTGTAAAAATAAACTTATAATACCATTAGAAAATAAAAAAATTACTATTTTTGAGGAAAGAAATGCATATTGTATGAAACACCACACACAACAATGCTTTTTAAGAAACACCTGTGGTGTCTATATAATTTCTGTTGTTCTCTATGGTGTTTTATTCAAGAGGGGTGTGGGGTGGTTAAAACAGAGGCATTTGTTTAAAAGAGGGGGCCTTTATTCAGATCAACGACGGGAACTTTTAAAAAAGTCTGGTGGTCTGGTGAACAGTTTTATTAAACTTGCATATAAGGTCCACAATTTTTTTTTAATGTTATGGAGGATGTTACAGTTTGGCCATGTTTTAAGAGATGTTTCTCTCGTCATCGACTTTGTTACTGCCTTTTGAGTATCATTATTACAAGATTGCATGTTGTTCAAATATATATCTATTCTGTGAGATCATTAGCCTCACCAAATTACGAAATTTGATAGGGCTACCATTGGGGTACTATAAGAGACACAAGTTTAATTTATTTCTGGATCTTAATAATAACTTTGTGTCATGATTGGCTTAAATTGCACCGTTGAAAGTATTAGATAAACACTAGTCTGTAAGAAGGATTTGAGAGAGAAATTTTCAACCAACAGCTTTATCGACTTTGTGTTTTAGGCTATGGAGTATTTACAAAGAGAGATATTAACCACGGAGAATTTATATTGGAGTACGCTGGAGAATATCTTCGACGAAAGGAAGGTGATCAACGCGAGGAGGAGTACTCACAATGGGTGCTCCGGTAGTTTCTTGTTTTTTTATGGTGATCACTGGTAAGTTGGAAACAAATGTTTTTTATTGTGAAATTTGGTATGAATCTGATTCTACTTTATTTGTGTTCGTCCTGTAAAAAGAAACATGTATTAAAAGGTTCCTTTCTTTGGCACAATCTGAGTGCCTCAATGACCCATTTTTTATTTGGTGCTTGGGTGTACAGGACATACGAGGTACTATTATTGGTGCAAATTTTCCACCTTAATATTTTTGAGTCTTCTCACTCTGATGTGCCATTGCTTTGGTAACATTTCATTACAAAAAATATGTCCACAGAATAGTACCATAATGAAGTGCAACAATAATATATATTTACAAAAAACCACATCTGGCAAATAAACAAGCAAAATAAAAAGTTTCTTAGTTTAATCATTACACTAAAGTTAGTTGCCAACTCCAACTTATTTTAAAATTAACTTTATTTTTTATGTGAAAAATCTTGAACAAAGTAGAGTCAAGGATATTTCACAGAAAGAAATTAAAACAGTGCTGTAAATCGAAACAGACACAACTAGTAAATAATAATAGTTTATTCAATTATACAAGAATTTGCAGAAACTTTGAGTTGTATTTTCAAACCAATCAGCGTATCTTGGAGGACTTCGATATTCAGTTTTTTGAGGTTACCTAGTTTACAAGATATCCTTGATAATCCTATCTGGTAAATCTAAGGTTACCAAATTATCAAAGTTATAAAAGCTTTGTATATGGATCCTTTGGTACTGTGTCCATTACATTTTATACAGTGGTGACTGAATCTTTACTCAAATGTCTCTTTGAATATCCATATAAAGTGAATTTTGGTCAACTTGTATAGAATCAGGGCATTGAGTAAATGGAGAAAAAAGTTGTGAAATGCATTTGTTACATGCAAGAAATCTTTCTATATAGTTGACATTTTAATTTTATTCAAAGTCTAAGGTGTTTCTAGTGAGGTTACACAATTTACTGAATTTACTTTTTTTTCTTCCGAATACCTAACTAGAATATTCTCGAACTTATTTTACATGAACATCTGATCTGTTTATCATTAATAAAATGAAATAACATTCTTAGCTGTTTTTCATAAATCTCAAAAATAACAGAATAATAAATGGCACTATTTTTAATACTCACAGACCAAGCTCTCAAATTCCCATAAAATGATTTTTAATCCGGTTAAAAATCTCACTACCTCTCAAGTATTAGCTATAAGAACAAAGCCTATATTATTCAAGGTAACCTCAAACATACCAATTTTCTGGAAATCAAGATGTCAGATCATGTTTGAACTGATCACCTATGCTGATTTTGGTTATTTTTTAGCTTTGATGCAACTCAAAGTAGTAGAATTGGTAGATTTGTTAATGACAGTCCGAAGCCAAATGCAGTCCATTTCCTCCGGAGATGAAATCGTATATGATTATGGTGCGCCAGGGTTATGGTGGAGAAAGGATGTACGTATTACTTGCAATTTCATTTTGATACTCAGAAATATCGATAGGCAGGTAAATCTGGTACATTGAATTAATTACAAACTTTTTAAAACGTTATACAGAATGAAGGATGCCCTTGTGTAATAACATGTGATATTGAAAAATTTACTATTGTCCTTATTATCAAAATGGATTTGGAATGAATTATTTCCACTGTCCAAGATTCAAACTATGTCATGTTATATAGTTTGTCTGCATTTTGCATTTTAGCCTGATCTGATCAAGCCTCGCTCCTTGTTATCTGAAGTAAGAACTTTACTTTTTTCTAATTGCCATGTATGTTGCGCAAACTTGTAATAAGAAATGTATATACGTATATGTATACCTAGGAAAGGAATAATAACGGGATACTGACTGTTTGTCCATCGGTACAGGGCAATACCAAGCCTGAATGCTAATAGTGCATTTGATGGAGGGTTTGGTATTTACTCTGTACGGATGCACAGTCAGTATCCAGTTTATTACTTGGTCAAATGCTTCTGCACTTAGGGTGTTCATGAAGAAAAAAGAACATGGAATAAAGATATAACTTTTCGTGTCGAATCCATAACTTTGCTTTCGTTGTTGTTGTTGTTGTTTCTAATAGCAATGAAACTTCTTCTTTGTGTGTTTCAATGTTTACGGTGCTCCAGAATTGAAATTCACATAGTTCAGGCAATGTTCAGAGAGAACTTTTCTCTACATATCAGGAGAAAACCATAAAAACTGACAGTTGTTGTTATTTTATTTACCATACCATTGTTGACTTTTTAAACTACCATTACGAATTGAACAGTGCGAGTTTGTACTGTAGTCCACACTGTCGGGAAATGATCACATGAAGCCATAGAAACTCACATTTGGTTGTACTGTCGTATTCATAATGACCATCAGAGTAAGAGTGGTCTGTAAAATCTTAGCCTGTTTT
The DNA here is from genome assembly GCF_029227915.1 of Hydractinia symbiolongicarpus. NCBI lineage: Eukaryota > Metazoa > Cnidaria > Hydrozoa > Anthoathecata > Hydractiniidae > Hydractinia > Hydractinia symbiolongicarpus. The sequence continues at coordinate 22,317,756 of NC_079881.1, forward strand.
TACATCCCTTTTATCTACTATGACAAGAATTTAGCTACTCCAGTTTTTTAATGGTTTGACCTAAAGTAAAGAGCACGATAAAATAATAAAATTGCTTCCGACAAGTCTGTGCACACAGGACCTGTTTTTTGTGCCTCAGTGGTCTGTGGGTCATTCCATGATCAAAATCAACCAAATTTTTTTGGAAATGTAACCCACCCTCTCAGAATTCCATGATTTTTGGTACACAAGCTTATTTTCATGCAAGGAGTCCCTTTACTAAATTTTAGCCCAAAACACTAAGTGGTTCCTGAGATATTGATACTAGGTCTCAGTCCCTGTTTTGACTATTTTTTCAGAAATATAAATTGTTCTCAAATGTGTATTATGTCAAATTCATTGGAAGTAATATAGGGTTGTAACTCTTCTCTGGCCCTTTTTGTTTTGTTCTTAGTCATAAATTACTCCAGTTGGTGCATAATTAAGTTACTTCGCACCACACCAAACGAGCTAGTAATTACACTCGTTCAACAAATTATCCTATTTTTATAGGTTGATAATGGAGATGTTGATGTTGATTTTGCATGTGAATATCAAATAAATCATAACCAAGGGATCACTATTGCCGATGTGAGTTCGTCTCCACAAATCATTTTACTTTATTGTTTAGGGAAGCAAACTTGTTTCACAGAATGTTTGTATCTAAATTGAAGCTAACTAAAAGATGATGAAGGCCAGCTTTGATTTCCCGTACACAGCTAAAGTTTTTGAAAAATATAAGTGGATGTGACATGTGAGATATGTTTTCTCCAGCGCCATGTTTTTTTAATAAGGAATTCAAATGTGATGAAGGAACATGCAATCAAAAGTATTTTATCACCCTTATTATGACATTTTTGGCTATGAAATGCATGCTATGTCAGAATTAGATCCCCTGTTGCATTCTAGAAAATTTTCTAATGTCAATACATACAGTTTTACAGTTTATTACAGCTGACATCTTAAGTTGTAAAATATAAGTCTTGAAAATAGTCTGCCAAAAAATTTGCAACTTTTTACAAAAAAGTCAGTGCGAATAAGACTTTTTTTACCTGAGAATAATTAATTCACTTAACCAACCTTTTTTCATACTTCTGATTATGACTTGCTACTTTAGTACTTTTATTTGCAAAACAATTGTTGTCTGACACTTGTCAGATAATGGTATATTGGACATTGGATGAAACTATCCAGAAATGTTCATAGGAAACATTGAAATTGTTATAACTTTTTTTGAAATAAGGTTATACTGAGGTATATACCACCTGTACAAGCTGAGATTTAGCCTCTTTCGTAACTTCTGCAACTTACACACAATCACTGTTAGAACTAATCAGTGACAAAATTTTGTCATATTTAAATAATTGCAATTTATTTATTCCAGACAGACATCTGGTCTAATAACTCAGTTAAAATTGAAGTTGATATATTTTTTTGGGATTTGTAAAAAAAATTGAATATTGATTTATACAATTCTTAGGTGGCTGAAGATGAATTTGAAGGAGGAGATAAAGCTAAAGGAGAAGAAGAGTTTGTTGAATTATCGACAGGCATTTGTGAAAAATCTCAACTACCAATACCTAATGTTGAAACGAATAAGGTAAATTGTTTTTGGATTAAACTATTATATGATAAACCTTGTACAGTACCGCCATCAGGAAGCCTAACATCGTGGATCGTGTATTGTCCGTCACACTCACGATCAACGATGCTAACGTGATTGTTTTGATTGATGTTCATCGTGGGAATCCACGATCATTTATTTTAGAAACCTCGTTCAATTTGTGGGAGCGCCGATCGTCTAATCATCACGATCACGATGGAAGTTAATTACTTATATTATATAAAGCACTTATAAAAGATCTCCATCAACTTTTATTTATACTGTAATTGGTATCAGGCGAATCATGTCAAGCTACCATTTTACTGCTCTTTGCTCAGTCCTTTTCGTTAATCAACCCTGCCCCTGAGCTATCTCAGGACTTGAAGGACGAAATTTGTTTTACGCGCAACAATATACAAAAAAATAAGAAGATAGAATTTGCCCAATTTTTCGGGAAATCTGTTTTATTTTATTCTCCATAACTCCATAATACATTTTATCCTTAGGTCAAAATTCCATGAATATTTTCATCCTTTTAGTATCTTAGTTTTAGTTACCAAGCAATGGCAAAATTGCGGTGAATTGGTAATATCTCTAAAAGTATTCGCTGAGAATTTGAGCAATGTAATAGTACACCTCCAAAGGAATAATCGCCGATGCTCAAGACGACACCCTTATGAAGTATAATTTTATTTCTCAAGCAAGAGTTTATTTTACACCCCTCAAAAACTTTTTGAAATTTCCGAAATTTTAGTAAATTTCACTCCGGTGGTTGCAAGGTTAACAATCCTTTATTTTATAAAAGCATTGAGACAAGGCGCCATTAGGAATATTTTGAGTATCGTATTATAAGAATCGGTTTCACTGCTTGAGTAACTTTGAAATCTTCACAAATATATTTTCAAACTATCGCTAACTCAAAAGAAAAAATAAATAATAATAATAATTATCTCGCTTGTTCCCAGGACTATTTCATAGCCTTTTGTCATTGATATGGCCTTATCGAGAAAGAGAGCTCTTGAGACATAATTAATTACAAATAACAAACTCAAAACATGAAAGAAATAATCTTTTCAAAATAGCCGATAAAAATTGCTGGGGAGAATAAAACAATTCACAGTATGGTAGACTGATACCACAATAAATATTTTAGCAAAAAAAAAACAATCCTATGATTCCATCTTCGAGAGTCCAAAAAAATTGAACTGACTGATAAAAACCATGGCACCTTAAACTCGTTCCCAGCGCTTCTTAGGTTTTTCCGTGTGCACAACAAAAAAAAACCCTAAGAAGCTCTGGGAACAAGTTTGTATGACGTCTGTTTCATATTTAATCAGCCATGGGAATTGACGACGTATCGTGGGGATTTTCTCTATCACAACAACCACGATTGTATCGTGGATCGTGAGTGTGACGGACGATACACAATCAAGATGTTTAGGCTTCCTGATGGCGGTACTGTACGTGATCATGGTGTGAGGAAGCCACCGAAAATTAGTTTTTTCAAATGAATTGGATTTGTCAACTGATTATATACAATTTTTAGGTGGCTGAAGATGAAGATGAATGTGAAGGAGGAGATGAAGCTAAAGGAGAAGAAGAATTCGTTGAATTATCGACAGGCATTTGTGAAAAATCTCAACTACCAATACCTAATGTTGAAACGAATAAGGTAAATTGTTTTTGGATTAAACTATTATATGATAAACCTGGTACGTGATCATGGTGTGCGGAAGCCACCGAAAATTAGTTTTTTTCAGATAAATTGGATTTGGCAACTGATTATATACAATTTTTAGGTGGCTGAAGATGAAGATGAATGTGAAGGAGGTGATAAAGCTAAAGGAGAAGAAGAATTTGTTGAATTATCGACAGGCATTTGTGAAAAATCTCAACTACCAATACCTAATGTTGAAACGAATAAGGTAAATTGTTTTTGGATTAAACTATTATGTGATAAACCTGGTACGTGATCATGGTGTGCAGAAGCCACCGAAAATTAGTTTTTTTTCAGATAAATTGGATTTGGCAACTGATTATGTACAATTTTTAGGTGGCTGAAGATGAAGATGAATGTGAAGGAGGAGATAAAGCTAAAGGAGAAGAAGAGTTCGTTGAACCATCGACAGGCATTTGTGAAAAATCTCAACTACCAATACCTAATGTTGAAACGAATAAGGTAAATTGTTTTTGGATTAAACTATTATATGATAAACCTGGTACGTGGTCATGGTGTGCGGAAGCCACCGAAAATTAGTTTTTTTCAGATAAATTGGATTTGGCAACTGATTATGTACAATTTTTAGGTAGCTGAAGATGAAGATGAATGTGAAGGAGGAGATAAAGCTAAAGGAGAAGAAGAGTTCGTTGAATCATCGACAGGCATTTGTGAAAAATCTCAACTACCAATACCTAATGTTGAAACGAATAAGGTAAATTGTTTTTGGATTAAACTATTATATGATAAACCTTGTACGTGATCATGGTGTGCGGAAGCCACTGAAAATTAGTTTTTTTTAGATAAATTGGATTTGTCAACTGATTATATACAATTTTTAGGTGGTTGAAGATGGAGATGAATGTGAAGGAGGAGATAAAGCTAAAGGAGAAGAAGAGTTCGTTGAATTATCGACAGGCATTTGTGAAAAATCTCAACTACCAATACCTAATGTTGAAACGAATAAGGTAAATTGTTCTTGGATTAAACTATTATATGATGAAACTTATACGTGATCATGGTGTGCGGAAGCCATCGAAAATTATTATTTTTTAGATAAATTGGATTTGTCAACTGATTATATACAATTTTTAGGTGGTTGAAGATGGAGATGAATGTGAAGGAGGAGATAAAGCTAAAGGAGAAGAAGAGTTCGTTGAATTATCGACAGGCATTTGTGAAAAATCTCAATTACCAATACCTGATGTTGAAATGAATAAGGTAAATTATTGTGGATTAAACTATTATATGATAAATCTTGTACGTGATCATGGTGTGCAGAAGCCACCGAAAGTTAGTTTTTTTTAGATAAATTGGATTTGTCAACTGATTTATATACAATGTTTAGGTGGCTGAAGATGAATGTGAAGGAGGAGATAAAGCTAAAGGAGAAGAAGAGTTCGTTGAATTATCGACAGGCATTTGTGAAAAATCTCAACTACCAATACCTAATGTTGAAACGAATAAGGTAATTTTTTTGTGAATTAAACTATTATATGATAGACCTTGTACATGATCATGGTGTGCGAAAGCCACCAAAAATTAGTTTTTTTAACTGAATTGGATTTGTCAACCAATGAAGATATGTTAGCAATTTTTAATTGCAACATTTTTTTCGATTTTTAAAAAAAATTGAACATTCATTATAATATACAATTTTTAGGTGGCTGAAGATGAAGAAAAAACTAAAGGAGAAGATAAGTTCGTTGAATTATTGACAGGCGTTTGTGAAGCATCTCAACTATCAATATCTAATGATGAAATAGATAAGGTAAATCATTTTGGGGCCTAAATTTTCGTTTTGTTGTCACTAACAAAGATATCGGATAATTCAATGGTGGTAGAAACTTTCCTAACAGAGGAATTATTATTCATGAAACTTTTGAGGGAATTGTTTCTTGAATTATTATTCTGAAATGAAAACGTAAGGAATGAAGGTTCAGCTTAACAGGAGAAAAATACAAGACAAGAATGAATGTCTTTTTGAGAGCAAATTTTCGCCAAACTATCAAAAACCAACTATCATTTCTTTTCATTCAAGACTGTTCGCAATGACTCCGGTGTTGCTGGTGATTTTCCGGAATTTTCTGACACTGACGAAGAAATTCCAGAACAATCCCCAAATGTGAGTTAACATTATTTATTTACTTTGCATTTATATAAATTGTTGGGAACTGGATAGTAATGTAATGTTTCACTCCAGAATAAAAATAGCTGATCATCCATCACAACTTGGTTGAGCGTTTTTTTTTCTTCATCTTAATGCTTTTGCAAACTGAGTGTTTTTTTCAGTGCCATGTGGATTCCAGTGGTGAAGACTGTGATGATGACAATGATACTGATTATAAATCGGAATCTGGATCTTCTGATGTTTCTGACGTCTCTACTGATGAATTCTTTGAAGAAGTGAAGAATACAAAAGTACTTAAGACTCCTAAAGCTTTAAAAAAGAAGTTCCAACTGCAAAGCACTCCGAAACGCAAAGTTTCAAAAATAGATCATTTAAAAACCCAAGAAGCAGCTCCATTTGATTATGAAGAAGATAATGTCACTGAAGAAACAGGTGAGAAACGAAAATATAATATAGAAAATGTTTTTTTTTATATATATTTGTGAAGGGATATTCAAAATACTGTTTTAGTACATTCTACGGTCAATTGATCTGATCACACAATTCCGATTATATTTGTTTGTCCATGCACGTTTGTCATTCCTTCATTGTTCTTTTAGAAAACTACAACCAGAATGAGACCAAAAAAAATTTCGGGAACCGAGTGGATAAGTGTGGACATCTGTCTGTGGTTGGGGGGCATGGAGGGTATCTTCCATTCATATATTTCGTTATGTACCTTAAGTGGATTATTTTCGTGAGGTCAAAAAAGTTCTCCAAAACTTATTTTCACGAATTGACTGTTCCGTAATATTTCGTGATGAAACAAATTTGAAGCATTTTTTGAATGGTATTTTTGCGAATTATCAGCTATTTGAAAAATGAAACAATAAAATAATAAGTAAACATAGCCTGGATACAAGAGTGGTGCCTATCACTTAAATATTTTTAAAAATATTATGACTTTCACAATATGCACTGTTGTTCCAATGTTTTTATTAAAGATTTTGTGAGGACTTTTTTTTTGCAAAACAGGGTGAAATTCGCAAAAATTAATCTTCGCAAAAATTAAACCTCTTATGGTATGTGCCTGAATTCCTGTGATCCTATCAATTTTTTTATAATTTTTTGCTCATCTCAGAACTTTGTTTGTGCATTTTATGCCATTCACCCAAATAAATAAATTGATATTAATTGAATGAGGGAATTATGTTGGTTTTTTCTGTCTATGGTGAAAAAAAGCACTTGCAATGTATCATATTACAAATAATGTAAAACAAATGCAATGTTGTTTTGTTTTATTTTGGGTGAGCAGAATTCACTTCGAAATGGAAATAAAACCAAACATTTTAAGCAAACTAGAAGGGAAATGTTTGGGGATAACCCTAAAAAGGTATTGGATTGAGCTTTTTTATGATTTATGTTATTTCTTGATTCACTATTTGCATGAATACGAAAAATGCATAGATTCAATGGATCGGTCAAAAGTATGGTGAACTAAATTGTCAGTTATACCATTCTGTTCAATATACTTTGAAGTAACATTCGGTGATGTACTCTCATGTATTTGCTGTATATAAAAAATATAAAAAAGGATAATTTTTACTGCTTTCATGTTATTAAAAATTACATTCTTGTTACCTAATCATATTATTTCAAAAATCTTTATGTTCTGTAACTTAAATCAGGCTTCAAATACAAACTCATTATCAAATTTTTGGACTTTTGAATAAAGTTGCTTTATTTAATACTCCCCATGAATTTTATTACTAATATTTTAGTATTACATCGAAGGGATTTAGGTATATGCTTCCATTGCCAGTTTCTCAAAAAGTATTTCTATCTTCAACATTTTGTTTGTACTATGATGCCGAACGATAGTTGACAAAAAGGTAGAACCTGAAAAAAAATTTCCCAGAGAATTCTTGGAAATAGCAAAATATTAGCGTTGATCTATTTCTACGGGTACAAACCTATCACAAATTTTGCGGGGATTTATTTTTGCATCAAAATCTGCGAAATAAAAATAAACATTTGAAGATATTGGCACATTTCAATTCTCTGGATGATCATTTCGTAAAAACATATATTTTATGTGATCATGCGAATTTCTTCGGATGATGTAAATGCGAGCAAATTCAATCAGCTTGACTTTTTGAGTGATAATGCGAATACTTTTAGTTGTTACATTCATTTTTATGGTAAAAATGTATGAAGAATTCGAATCGAAGTGAGTTAATAAATGATCCACATGAGCGGTCGCACCAGTGTTTTTGACACCGCCCTAGTAAAGAAGAGTTTCAGATATATGATAGCATAATCTTTTCACTCACAACAGTGTCAGTTCGTTCAGTGCTGAAATACGTCTGTAAATAATTGCAGAGAAACAAAACGTAAGGGAAGAAAAAAATAACAGTACCAGCTAATCATCGTCGTGATTATTTGTAGTATTCCCACTGTATGTATGCATCTTGTCGTAGATCAGATAGATGCGGCAAGCAAGCGCAACAATATTAACATTTTTATTAACTTTTGCAACATGAGATACTTATAGTTACAAAGGAAAATTCTTCTCAAACATACTCCTCTGTCTATCTCAGGATTGTGTAGCAGTTCAATCAGTACAGCTAACTTTGAAAATAATTGTGGTGATAATTTGCAGAAGTACTGCATATAAACTTGCCTCTAGATTTACACTCGGAGTTCACTTTGTCATATTCATATGATTTTAAATTCAGGGGATTGTAGAATCATAATAAATCAAAGCGATACAAAATTGTGGCACTAAATAACAACTGCCTTACATCCCTGGACTAAGTTGTCTGAACCCTTAAGTAGACTTACATATTTCAATTTTTCATAGACATTGTGATCCCAAGAACATTGAAAACTATTGATGGCAAACGAATATATGACAAGAAGCACTACTGTTATTTCTGTGGGGCTGCAGACACAAAGATGGCCAGACATATTCAAACTAAGCATAAAAATGAAGCCAGAGTCAAAGATGTGTTACGGTGTGGTGATGGAAAACAACGCAAAAAAATGCTTGACTTGCTAAGGACTCAAGGGAATTTTTACCATAATGTTGCAGTTTTGAGGACTGGTGGAACCCTTGTAGTTGCAAGAAGGCCATCTGAAAAAGAATCAGTAAATATATCAGATTATGTCCCATGTGAGTTCTGCTTAGCATTTGTAACCAAAGGTGAACTTTGGCGACATGTGAAGACCTGTTCCCATAGTAAAAATGTTAGATCTTCGGTGAAGAAATCAGAACTATTGTTGCATCCCAACAAATGTTCTGACAATTCGGATCAGGAACTGAAAGTATTGGTTTTAGATGATATGGTGTATGATGACATCAATGTGGTTGTCAGACAAGATGAAGTCATTTTGGCCTATGCTTCGTTCCAGTTATCAACATCTGGAATGAGGAAAGTGAACAGTATAAGGCAACGCTTGCGTCTACTTGCTCGATTAATCATCAAACTGAGAGAAAAAACTGGAAAAGAGGAGTATCAACTCAAAAATTTTATCACCCCGGAGTTTTTTGATGAAGTAGTTGCAACAACTAAGGAACTGGGAGGTTTCAAAATGATTACTGCTGAAGGTGAACCTGTTGCGTCTTTCAGTACGCCATCTGTCCCATTAAAGATTGGTTATACAATTGAAAAATGTGCCAGTTTATTAAGGGGAATCGGTATCAAACAAAAAGACAACCTTCTAGAAGAAAATGCCATCAAATTTGCAAAGTTGTACAAGCTAGAGTGGAGCTCAAAGATATCATCAATAAGTGTGAAGACACTGGGCGATAACAAATTCAATAAAGTGCAACTGCTTCTGGTTACAGATGATCTCATGAAGATCCTGAAATTCATGAAAGATCAGATAAAAGTACGTACTTTGTGTCTACTTGAAAACCAGTCTTTACATAATTGGAGATCACTGGCTGAAGTACTGGGTGCCAGATTAACAATATTTAATCGAAGAAGAGGGAACGAAGTCTACCAACTCCTCCTTTCAAGATTCAAAACTAGAGACAAATGGAAGTCGGCAGAAATGGAAGACATTAAAAGCACGTTGACAACATTGGAGAAACAGCTCAGGAACAGGTATTATTTTTCACGTTGAATTCTATTTCAAATCCAACTTTTTGCCAGCGTCATTTTTTGGATTTGTTTTCAATTTGGATCGATTAAATAGAACTATCTCCACAACAAATCGTTAGTGGTCACGTCCATATTCATGTTGCGATGGATAACATCAAATCGAGTGCTATTTTGCAGGTTTAACATATCACGATTCAGGAAAAAATGAACTTTTGAAGGTGATAAATTAAATGATGATAAAAAGGCCAATCGAAAAACGAGTCAGCTGTTTTGTAATGGGAATCCTCTCAAGAAGAAATGGTGGTCATAAACTATATAGAGGGCCAGAAATTCTGAGTAAAATGAAAAGTAATTGAGAACGTTGTGAGCAAAAAGTTTCTTTGAAACTTCAGCTTGAGTTTTTAGCGTTATTTCATTTCGCAATTTTCTTTGTTTACAAAATGTTTGTTTCATCAAACAGCATGGTCATCATCATGACATTTTTCACCGATCTCTTGGCCTGGGCGCCTTATCTACTGTTTTAAGCTGCTGAAATCATCAAAAAGGGTAGGCTGTACCTGCTACACACAAAAGCTATGTGGACTGTGAAAAATGTTTAGGAGATTGCATATGCTTAACTTCAACCAGAGCTAGTCTACTCATAGAACCTCCGCTCTAGCTATGATCTATTAACAAGCCTTGAAAGCTGCATTGAATGCGTTCATGAAATTCGGATCTGGGGACTATTGTTTACTCGATAATACGACAACCACCCATTTGCTTGAGTCGGAGGTTCATGTTTCCTGCTAACTGAAATCAATGTTTTTCTTTTCTTTGCTTTAACAATATTCACTTTATACATTTTTTTATCATACACTAAATGAGTCATGTAATGTTTCATAACTCTTTTTTCAAAAATACTTCGTTCGAGGACTGTCGATTTGTGTATCAGGCACACAAAATTACACAAAGAAAGATGTCTGGAAACTATTCCAGAATTCCGGGATAGTGCAAATCGAGGTTTGTTAATAGGTCGTAGCAAGAGTGGAGGTTCTGTGAGTAGGCTAACCAGAGCCTGCTCCAAATAATAGAGAACATTATGCGCTTGAGGTGATAGCGTCTGACTTAATAATTATGGATATTCTACCTATTCCTAGCTGGGATTCGATAGTAGATCCATTGTTCAACTATTTTTTTTTTAGTTGTTGTGTGTCATACGTTGCATGTAAAAAAAAACAAAAAAAAAAACAATCAGTAGCAGTGCCCAGAAAAACTTGCTTATTACAATGAAGTTTTCGAACGTTATGGGCAAAGAAAAATTTAAAACAATGCAATGTACATAACATGAGAAAATAGAACTAGTCGCTGAAAGTTTTTGAAAATGAAGTTCGCTTTAAAAAATAATAAGTTTTCAGATTTATGTTTCTATCTTATTTCAAGTTTTTCTCCATTTGCACGATAAAACATATTCAACGAGGTATCCTTATTATTCAGTCTCTTCGTTGCTTTGCGGATATTTGACTTCACTATGCATATTGTATCTTCCAGGGGTCCCCGATTGCCAAAACACGTTGCTTACATATGAACTAGCTGGAAAAAAATAATATGAAAAAGGCTTGCTATTTGATCTCAAGCTCTTGAACAGTTCTCCAGGTTGACACATCAAAAATTGAATCTGAAAATGAACTAAAATAAACTAAACTATGGAGCTTGATTAGTTGATCGAAAGTTGATAGTATTATTTGTTAAGGGGAATGCAGCACGTCAAACTATTTTTTGTTATGTTTTTAAAGGCTATACAATTGTTTACGAAAACCATAAGAATTTTGAAAATCTTTTTTCATTCTCGATATATTTGGATTCTAAGATTTCAATATTATCATATAAAAAAAAATTTGATGATGTCACAAAAGTATGTCAGCAGAAGTTTGCATCATCAATATCCATTTTGTTTTTCATGATTCTAATTCTTTTTCTTAGTTTACCTTTTCCCTCTTCATGGCATTTTTTGTGCGCGCAGATTGGCAATGTTTCAATGAGTCAATAAATAATTTCAGACAAATGTAATGATGTCATCAATTTTTCATGTTTTTAACTTGAATGACGTCATATAGAAAAAAGCTAGATTTTGGAGTATTGCAATGTCGAATATTTTGTGAACGAAAAAAGATTGATACAAAATTTCCAACGGATTCACAGATAACTTTATATTCTCTACAACATATCAAATTTGAATACATAGAAATGGAGATACGGTCCCCAGAATGCAGGAAAACGGCAAATTTTGTGCTGTCGTCATCACTTTTGTGTTTATATTTGACAAAACAAGTTATTACGATTGATAGATATTTATAGAACTTTCAAAAAATGTTATGGTTTAACATTGCTTCGATATATATCGCACTTTTAAATGTTTCCTAATGTGTAAGAAAGTGCTGTCTCAGCAGTATTCTAGTGACTCAACTCAACTTTGAACTGTTTTGCGAAAAGGAGCCAAATACGGACCCACAAAAATTAATTCCGCATGGATTTATCTAGCATTAACTACAAATAATGTAATAGATGATAATGAATGATAACCATATTGACTTTTGCTTAACTTATATAAAGTGTTATTTTCGAAATTTTCCCTCCTACTATTTATCACAACGAAAATCTCATTTTTCATCATTTTGCATGTTTCAACGACAGTAAAGGAAATTTTTTGACCCAGACCTTTGCGGTCTGTTTTTGTGTATGAGGTTTGGGGAATCTTTGGCAAATGTGCTTGTGTCATTCCTGTTCTCAATTTACATTTTAGTCTGAATGTTGTTCATGTACGAGGAAAACGAGGGAGGCAGGTACCTGTACTTTTCGATGCAGATGAAGAGAAAGCATTGACCGCACTTACTGACCTCAGACAGAAGATTGGTGTCATCGATGAAAACATTTACATATTCGCTGCCCCGACACGAGGTTCAAAAGGACACTTGCGTGGTAATGATTGCATGCGTAAAGTGATCAATGATGTCGATGGATTAGAATTCCCTGAACGTATACAGTCTACACCATTACGAAAATATTGTGCTACAGTATCGCAGATTGCAGATCTCGATGAGACAAACTTGCGTTGGTTGGCCGATCATCTGGGTCATGATCTGTCTGTACATAGGGAGTATTACAGGTTGAGGGACTCAACAATCGAACTTACAAAAGTTTCACGACTTCTGTTGGCCATGGACGAAGGAAATAAAGGGTTGGTTGGGAAAAAATTGTCAGATATTGAATTGCAAGGTAATACATCTAAATTAATCAATGATCAAAAACTATAGGTACTAATTTTTGCGAATTTTGATCAACTTCGTTCATAAAACCACCCCCACTTAGCAACCAATTTCTGTGAAGAATAAAATCCGTATAAAAATCAAATTTACTACAAAACCTATTTTGTGTGTTAAAATATATGAAAATGCCTAAATTGGATCTTGGTAAAGTAAAAATATTTCTTTTAATAATACTGTTATTAGTGTTACTGTTATTATTACTGTTAATAGTGTTATTTTAGCTAGAGGAAAACATGTCCCTTCTTATTATTAATGAGTGGTGGACTTGTTACCGAGTGAACACTAGTCTCCAGATCCGTAATTTATAACCGGCCATACGCAGATTCGAAGATTTGTTAATAGACCGTAGCGAAAGCGGAGGTTCTATGAGTAGGCTCGGAAATTACGATAGGCTAAATTTGTGATGAAAACGTGTTTCTCCGACCTGTATTTATCATCCATAACCTAAAATCGTCTAAAGTTTCAAGGTAATGTTGATTGGAAGTTCTCCATTTACCATGTCTAAAAAATACCATTTTGCGGTACTAATTTTTGACGAAGACCAGTTTATCAAACGTTTTGCGGGATATAGGTTTTTGATTAGGTTCCAAAAACGTTTTTTGTAAGTAGATTTGGGAGAATGGGCCAAATTCGCAAAAATAAAAATTATTCTCATATATTTATACTCTCCTTATTATCACCATATCCCCTATCCCATAATTTGTTCGCCAATGGTTATTTACAAAAATTATACAAAACACAAAAAAATAGTAAAATAAAATGAAAAATCAAATAAAATGTTTTCCAGGTCATCTTCTTATCATTACATCTATTCACGTTTTCTTCTATTATTCCCTGGTTTTTCCTCACATCCTGTTTCTTTTCTTGTTTGTTTTTGTTTTGCAATATACAGCATTAATTAGTACACATCAAGTAATGAAAACTTCAATTTCCTCTTTTTCAATTTCTATCACATTTTACATCTGCGCTTTTTTCAAACTACCTTGTAACTTGAGTTGATGAATTTTCGTCAATGAGTATTCGCGAAAAATAGTACAAGTCACATGTTTCTGAAGGAGACCCGGTGTTGCCCTTCTTGCCTTACTTAAGTCATAGTTGTATATATGTGACATCTCCTGGGTGACCTATATTCTAATATTGTAGATTTGCCGCCACTTTGTGAGGATGAGGACGACGATGACCCTATTGATAAAAGTGACCCGAATGGTGGTGGTCTTGATGACAATGACAGCGATATTGATGACGATAATGACGATTATCCAGCCAAAAAGAAAAGGAAAATATGTGAAGGTGTAAAAAAGTCTGTTGAAGCAACAGGTAATCTTTTTTTCCATCAAGGATCTCTAAAAAATGAGCTTCGTTGGTGCGTCTAATTAATTGCTACTTCATCTGACTAAAAATGATTACCTCTATATTTGATGAGTGAAAATTATGATAGAAAAGTCATTCTCAACGCATTTCCGTTGCAATGCTATCAGATGCGTGATTTAACACGTGGAATTTTGGTCTTAATTTTTCAAAACGACGCTCCGTGAAAGCTATTTCCCCAAAATACTGAGATTCTTATTTTGAAGTTCTCAATGCCTTACAAACTTTATTAAACTAGGAATTCTGTGCATAATGCATTCTTTCTTCTTAGAAATTGAACATATGGACGCAGGAGGGAAGAAAAAGTGGTCGAAAGAGGAAATGGATATTGTCCTACGAAAGTTGGATAAGTTTGTTAAAAGTGAGAAACAGTTGCCCGGGAAATCAGAGTGCACCAAGCTGCAAAAAGATTACCCGGTTTTGAGCCACCGAAAATGGCAGAATATAAAAGACTTCGTACGTAATCACAAGAGAAATATCCACAAAATTAAATAGACACTACTTTTCTATTTATTTTATGTTTATTTGTAGGATTTCTTCTATGAAATACTCTCATTCCTCGAAAAATCAGTGTATTTGCTAGTTCTGGATCCCATTTTGAAGTTTAATTACCTGAAGGGAAGAAATTTTCGCGGAAAATATTTTCGCGAATTTGTCCATACCCTATTCCCCTGCATATAAGCCTATGGGCTTATAAGAGAATTTTTTAGGATTTTGAATTTCGCTGCCTGAAAAACGCTCTCGTATATAAGCCCATGGGCTTATAAATTTTTGACCCAAAATCAGCAAGTGTGGATAAAAAAATGGTATGTTTTAATAATTGTTTTTCTTTAATGCGCTACTGGTGCATTAAACTCAGGAGGAAAAATGACGGCTTCAGTATGTGGTCGAAGAGAAAATAAGATTATAAGTTTGGATTTCCCATGCAATTAATTACTGAAAGGACCAGATGAATATCTTGGAAAAGCAGATTGTATTATAAAAGATATTGTTAGAAGAGAAAAGATCGTTTAATGAAAAGTATCCTTCTTATTGAAAAATGTCATTCTTGAAAATGTCTCTCGCTTATAAGCCCAGTGGGCCTGTACCCGGGTATAAGCCCATGGGCTTTTATGCAGGGTGGGCTTATATGCAGGGGAATAGGGTATTCGCGAAATTAAGTTCTCGTAAGTCTTCTTCGCGAATTTGTTAAAATAACATCAGAATTTCGAGTTAACTGACAACCCAAACTCCTCATTACAGCGAAAATTGCCATTACAAAGTTTGTCCTCACAAAAAATTTGGTCGTGTTTAATTTGCCCCCACTAAGTTTTGCGTATATAATACACCATTTCACACAATCACAGTTAACACAAGTTATGGGAACAAAAAACAAGCACTTCGCATTCTATTTTTCTCGTCATGATAAGTGAAAATTATGATTTTCACTAAGTTTGAGTAGTGGGCCACAAAATTCTGTCCCCACAACTTGACTTGTCCCCACTTTGTTCGTCATGGATAACACATTTGTCCCCGTAATCCGGTTGACGTAGGAACACATAAACAAACAGGGAGTATACAAGCACAAATATTTCATACACTTACACACTCATGGACACATAAACAAACAGGGAGTATACAAGCACAAATATTTCATACACTTACACACTCATGGACACACATGTAAACAAACAGGGAGTATACTTCTATTTTGTAATTAGTTCTTATTGATAATTTTTTTCACTTCCTTTAGAAGGTGAACAAGTTCAGGAAACGCAGGGTACTTCTTTTTTTTACATTTTAAAATTTTCTCAAACACCGAGCTACAGCATCAGTATTAACATTGCCATTAATACTAACTTCTTATTGTTTTTAATATTTTAATCTAGAAGGTGAAAAAGTCGAGGTCGCGCATGGTATATCCTGTTTTAGTACTTCTCCATCCAATCTTTTAAATATCTTTTTCCCTCCATATTTTCATAACAAAAATATTTTTACTTCTAGATAGTAAAGAAAAAAAGGAGGGTGAGTATTTTGTAGATAATAAATAGAGTTTAGATGGAGCAACATTTTTTATTATTGGACACAGTTTTGGTATTATTATAAAGTTATTTTATTTTATTTTTTTCTTATCTGTTTTGTTTTTGTTTGTTATTTAGTTTTGACGTATTCAGCTTATGAGGAGTATAGAAAGACGCATCCTGGCCCCCTGTCCACAAAATCATTCAAATGGTGGAAAGCGCATGGGGGTCAGGATTTAGCCAATTTTAATTGGAGCCAGTCAAAGAAACGTCGACAAAAGCATAAACATCGACGCACACATACTATTCATAACCAATATAACAATTGTACATTTAATAAATAAACCAATAATTCTAATAAACCAAAAAAATCTTTCTATTTATTTATTTAAATTATTAATCAAGATTATATTTCTTACAGTTTTTGACCAAGTATATTTTGATGTTAGTTATTACTCTGGGGTATCCAATATTTCTACACATTTACGCAATTACTTATTTTATCATGCAAGCTTTTTTTTGTCTATTTAATGTTTAAATGTTCACAAACAGTGGATTTGCAAAACATGCTTATAACACTGTACACTTATCAATTCCATCCCTGTGTTATTATTTCAGTGTTGCTGATCGTCGATACCTCAGAGTAGTTTCTTTTTAAGTTATTTTTTTGTTATGATGTTACAATAAAATACATCAAAATACATTCAGTTCAGTTATTTTCCCTTTTACCAGTGTTGAGGACCCGCCAGCTACTAGAATTTATCATGTTGCCTAAAACTTTACTTTAACAACTGTCCTTTTAATATACCATTTTATAACAAACACCCTTTTTGTGTTTGAGCTATATACTTTTTTTTTTTAAATCGCATGGATTATTTTGTTAATACATTTGATTCATGTCTTACATGCTTTTTACTTCTTTTTAGGTTGAAGCGCAAAGCCCCATGACTTGCCTTCCCGTGGCGCGCTTTGTTAAGTGGACTATTTCCTTTTAATCGAGATAATTCATGAACTAAAAGTCAGGGCATAGCATGTTACACAAATCCATCAAAGATTTATTGATACTGGTCAAACTCAAAAGAACAGCAGAGGTACAATGCCATTATGTCACATTACTGCACAAAAAACAAAAAAGTAAAGTATTTTATTATCTGAAAAAATTTTTAAACATGCATTGGTGACGTCAATAATTTTTGTCAAAAGTACACAATGTTATACGTGACTTTAAATAGTACTTCAGTTTTCATACAATAAAAGCAACAAGTATCTTTTTCATTGTTCTCTCGCCTAAGTTCTTTATTGTTTTTCTGCCTAAGTGGATTTTTCCACGGGCCTAATCGATCTCTATAATAATACGCTAGGTGTGTCTGTCTGTGTGTCTGTGACAGGCAAAGTGAATGTCTTTATTTTCCTTTGATGTTGCCGAAAAATGCATGTCTAATATGTTAAATAACACTACTTTAACGTCAATATCCTATATTAAATTAATGAAGCCATTACAGTGCACCTAAAACTTTGAGGCCAAATAACTTGGAAACGAGGTGGTGACGTCAAGGATTTTTTACCGCGTGGGTAACTAGGGACCAACTAGGACCAATTTGGGTAATTTTCCCAAACCTGGGTCTCCGAATCCCTTTCGGAATGGACGGGTTGATGACGTCATCGAAAAACCTTTAAATCCTAATATCTCTGCAACCGTTTGTCAAAAATACGCGATCCTATACATTTTCTTGATAAGCGTTTCAAGACCTATACAATGAAGGCAGCAGGTATACAAATTTCTAAAAAAAAATTTGGGGGGTTTGACTGGCCATTGCTGACGTCAGCAAAATGTTAAAACCCTTTGTCTCATTAACTGCTTATCAAAAAGATATGATCATATACATTCTTGGTCAGCGTTTTAACATCTGCATAGTACAGGCAACGAATAAACTAAATTTCGCCAAATATTTTTGTAATTGCACTGCTGACGTCAGCAAAAAATCTAAAACAACCTACTTTTCCATTGTCCTTCTGCCTAAGTGGATTTTTCCACGAGCCTTAACGACTAGTTTTAACCCTACTAACCCAGATGAAAAAGATAAGCAAACACTTACTATATACAAAGAAAGATTAATGTAACAAGCAAAGTTCATCCATAGAACAGAAAACAAACAGTCATAAAAGCAGCTTTGGACAGAACTTTTCCATTGCGTCGAACTGAAGACTCAATATAACAAAAAAGGTTGCTAATATTTCATAAATATCCAATTCTGGCTGATCATGTACAGGTAAACTTCTTTATGATTTTGCTATTTGTTTGAAATTAATCAAAACTGTAGATCTTAGCTGGCACTACACATGATCCATAGTATTTTACTTGTAGAAATAATGCTTTTATATAAGAATATCAAAATTCATTCTTCTTCTATACTTTAGTTAATGGATGAATCCAAGCGTCTTACTCACTTTGATTTACCAGTTATATATGTGGTCTGAATATTTATCTGAAATAAGGGTTGAACCAACTTTAAAGTTATCACCACCAAAGACATTCCGCGATAATTCGGTAATGTCAGCAATTGATACAATCACTGAAAGGTCATTTTTTGTCAGCAAATATTTTAACTTGTTGTGTCGCGAATGTTTATCGAAAAGAATTTGTGGGTTTTTGGACCTGGAAAAGTTTCTCTCCCAAAGTTTTTCTGAATAAAGTACTTCTGAATTTTTTTTATTTATTTATGTTACTCATCTGTTTTTAGCTTTTTCAGCATCGTTGGCAATCATCCTTGTACCGGCACTACTGGGGGAGGATGCTAAGCCATTGTTCTCCAATTTTGACGCTAAGAGAGAGCCTCAAATGTTGCCAGTGAGGTGATTAAAATTATTGAAGCCGCTTTGGATTTACAGTTCAAGGTTGTCGTAGATAGATGCATTGTAGTAGAGTGTTAGGAATTCATTTCTGCCTTTCAAGTTTATCTGGCATAGTCTTATCTTTTTGACTTATGTTATCCTAAGAGCCTAAAGAATGGCTCTGCTTCCAAAATAGAGGCAGATCCTGCTAAGCTTCGTACCCTTGCTAAGGACTCCCTATGTCTCTTAAACCAATTGATTCTTAACTGTTTGGGGATAACCTCGACGGCAGAATTGCCACTGTATGGGCAGTGCAGAAAACATCACAGGCATTCGACTAAAAGAAGGAGTCAGGGTTCAGACCATCTTGGAAGAAGCCATCAACTTCATTTTCCAAGTATCGCTCTGGCGCATCTCAAACCCAACGACGGCAAGACAATTCACAAAATGCTAGGACATTTTTCAGCCTGAGAATGGTGTTAGATGGTATTCAAATCGATAATTATGAGATAACAAATCAGCAAGCAGTAATGATTCGACTAGTCTAATGACTCTTATTTTAAGTAGTAGAGGTTAAACCCTCTAAAGATCTCTATGCAAAGCAAGATCTCCCTTTTACAAGGATAATCTATACAACCAAGTTAATTGAAAAAGCAACAACAAAACAAAAAAAACAACATATATTGAATTATGAGATAACAAATCAGCAAGCAGTAATGATTCGACTAGTCTAATGACTCTTATTTTAAGTAGTAGAGGTTAAACCCTCTAAAGATCTCTATGCAAAGCAAGATCTCCCTTTTACAAGGATAATCTATACAACCAAGTTAATTGAAAAAGCAACAACAAAACAAAAAAAACAACATATATTGACATAAAACGTATATATATATACAAATAAATAAAAACTATAAAAAAGGGGACAAACAACTACCTATGCGCCAGGACTTGTGAACCTGGCTGTAGCTTTACACGTGTTACGGGATCCCAATTTGTTAATGATCCAGTGTCTAATTACCACCCGTAAAGGTTTTTACCAGTTGACCATAAGATTATTGCTAAAGAGATTCAAAACTTATTAAATAAAAGAGCTATTGTTGAAACAGGAAATCAGCAGTGTAAATTTCTATCTCCAATTTTTGTTGTACCTAAAAAGGACGGAACAACTAGGATGATACTGAATTTAAAACAATTGAACTTGGCAGTTAAATATCAGCAATTTAAAAATGGAAACGTAAATGTTTTGCATTTAATAAAACTGAATACCGGTTCATCCAAATTACAAAGAGTTTTTTGTGTTTAAGGTCGGCCATTAATGATATAAATGTACTGCTATGCCTTTTGGTTTTTGATCCAGCTGTGAGAAATTTTACAAAGATACTCAAAGTACCATTTCATCTCCTGAGATTTATTGGATACCTATCTGTGGTATATAAAGACGATTCCTTTCTGTTGGGGGAATCACATGCAGTGTGCCAGGAAAATATAAATGCTCTTGCTTAACTAGGGATTACAGTTTACAGTCTATTCAACAAAATCAGTCTTGAGAACAACTGAAAATCTGACCTTCCTTGGTTTAAAGTTTCAATTGGCCAAATGAAAAATTACAGGCTGTCCGTATTCAAGAAAGAAAAGATATTGATTGGTGGGATTCGTTTGATGCGTCATCAATTGGGTGCTCATAATATTGAGTGTGAAAGTGGAAATTTGCGAGATGAGCATATCAGCATTGCAAAATGTGTAAAAAGTAAATATGTAGACTGCAAGGAGAAGGAAGACTTACTTGTCTTCGTTTTGATGCCTACTGTGGTGCTGTGGATAGTGATAAGTTTTTGCAACTTAAAGCCTTCTGCAGCCCTGCATTATTGCAGATCGCAATAAAGAAGCGTATAGAGCACTTAAAAAACGGTGTTTGTATATTCCTGATTTAGTTAATCTGTGTGATGTTATTATGTTCTTATAATACTAACAATTGATGATGAGGTGACAAAACAGCTAGCTGTGATGATATTTCTTGTAATGGTTTTAATTGGCATGTTTATATGAACAAGTATTAAATTGTTCATCCCACTGTTCTTTTTAGTTAGCAAAAATCAAAGATTATAGCATGCCAGAGAGTGATTCCGAACATCAATGTTCATCATCTGAAAAAGAAGTCGAGCAGATACCTACACCGGATGAAAACAGTATCTTGTTGTAGCATTTTCTTCTTAGAATCTAAATGTCTTCACATCTGTAACGTTTTTACAAAGCAATAAAATTTTTATAACTCGTTATATTAAATTTGTTAGGATTACGTTTGGCATGTATTTTTTCTTTCTTTCTGTCTACGCATATTCATTGTATTTTGTTTTAGAATCCCCAAAAACAAATGTTTTAACAAAGAGAAAAGCCAAGGTAAAAAATCACATAAATGTATTCCTTAATTTTCCCAAATAACATTGTTTGCCTATTTTGTTGTGACGATTTGATTTTGACATAGGTATATCACGTTTTATTATTATTTTAGGGGACTGGAATTTAGAAAAAGCTTTGCATTAACCACAACTGCTGGAAATTAAATGATTTCCAAAATTGTAATAGACTTATCTCCACAGAACTAGAAAATTGTAACAGCTTCTCCACATCGTAGAAATGTGTTTTTAAGTGTAAAAAACGACTTCAAAACAAGTATGGTGTAAAAGGTTATGAACAAATTCTGTTACCAATAGCAACAAAATTAAACGGAATAAGACAAGATTACCCTATCACAAATATATATACGGGTTTAAAATATTGTGGATTTGCATATAAACTTTTTTGACACGGCCATTGAAAATTCTTTCCGTGAAAATGAGATAATTATAAGAGCTAAATGATATGCTTAACTTCATGCATCAAACAATTCTTGTATGAAGGAAGATATTTACGAAGAACTAAAATCCCGAAGTCTTGAAGAAGAGTAGTATTTTCCACCACTGCTTTTGGTATTGGTATTAATGTACCTCAGTTCACTAACATTATTCATATTTCTCCCCCATCAAAACTGGAAAGTTACATACAAGAAATTGGACGGGCAGGGAGAAATGGTGCACAATCAAATGTCATACTGTATAACTTTGACATCAGTAAACAAAATTTAAAAATGGAAGATTCATTAAAAAACATTGTCAAGAGACTGTCTCAAAAGGTCATTCCTCAAATACTTCAGTTTCAAATTCGAAACACAGACAATTGTTGTAACAAATGAAGATTTTTTTCCTGTTCATCATTAATCAATTCGCTTAAAGTTAGAAACGATTAATGTTAAAGAGGAAGAGACTCTTATTTATTAACATTCGAGTTTAATAAGACACAATATGTAATCGAAAATATTTCCAACAATTTTCATTTAATAACTTATGAACGTGATTTATTGCATTAAAATATTTGAAGTATACATAAATAATATAGTTTTTATTTGTTATTTTATATTGTTGAAATCATTTTTTTATTGGTAAGGTTGGACCATTAGTATTTTAGTTAAGCAGATTGTGTATATACTCTAGATAGCTATATTTATTTTACGATTACCATCTGCTTCATTCTTCATTTGCAACACCAAAACTGTTAAGGATATGCTACACAAACTATAATTGTGAACATAATCTGTTAGAAATTGCACCCTACCTCTCTGCATAAAAAAACTATCAACTACTGTTTCTAGCACAATATCTAAATACCGTTATTTTTCTCCGAGAGGTTTGTGAATAAGTTAGCTGTATTTCCGCAAAAAATCGGTGTTTTTTAACTACTTCCAACAACATGTTTTGATTAGAGAATTTAGCCAATCCAGAATAAGTATTATCTAGCAGTACAGATGTATGCCTTTCCTTTTCCACAAGTTGTTTGAGGAGGTCTACAACATTGTCTTTATGATTTTTTTAATTTTTGTCATGACAGGAGTTTTTGAAATTACTTAACTTTTATTCTCGATTAGTAACAGCTTCTATAATTGAAGAATATCAAGAACAAGACTATAAGTATGATAAATGGGGCGTTGAAGCCATCTTTTAAGTAAGCACAACATTTTTTTAATCCCAAATGGTCTTTTCATGGGCACAAGTATAATACATAGTACAAGTATACGTACATATTATAATTTAGAATTGCTTAGTCATACGCGTCATCAAAACAAACACTACAAGTATGAAAAACGAATAAATTCAAGATCTACATATATGTTTTTATTACACTTGCTGGTCAGTAAGATGGAATCAGGTCAATACGCTATTGCTTCGGATGGCCCCAATGATGAAAGACTCTAAAAATGCACCCGTTATTAGTACAAGTTTTTGAGACAAGGGAAAAGTTCATTCTCAATTTCTGGATATGGAAACATGTAAAAGAAGGTTAAAAGCATTGTTAGAAACTCTTGTCAATAAGATTTTCTTAGTTCAATTAATTTTTAATATGAAATTTAATTTAGTAACAGCGGAAGCAAATTTCGTCAATATCGACACCATTTTTACATCATCTGACATAAGTTGGGATAATTACATTAGTATCGGATTAGATAATACTGCAGTAAATCTAAGGAAAAATTCCGATTTATTCACAAAAGAGCGCGGATTCGACGTTGAGGATTTTCTGGTTGATCTGTTTCACTGGTTCGATAAAAGTTCAAAGGGGAAGGTATAGTATGATAAGGTTGTGAAGTCTTTGTGTATTTTTAACTAAACAAAATAAACAAATTCTCAATTAGGAAGTGCTTTCAGATGAAGGAAAGAGAAGCAACAGTATTACGAACGGGTGTTGCAAATCAAGAATGGTACGATCGCACCACTGGTGTTCGCTGCGAAAGGTGCAATGGCAAAAGAATGCAAAGCCTTCTACAAGCGGTTAGCTGATATGATTGCAGAAATACGAAGCATTTCACTCATAAGATCAACATGGAGATGCATTCGAAGATCAAGATCACAGCGAAATGCGGACAATAACATAAAAGAATTTGATTTGATGGACTAAAAAAAAAAAGAAAACATCTAGTATTTTAAATATGTGAGATAACAACTTAATTTATGTATAACGCAGTTAATGTTAATAACTAGTTGATAAGGCCTGTGGAAAAATCCACTTAGGCAAAAGGCCAATGAAAAATAGGTTGCTTTAGATGTTTTTCTGGCGTCAGCAGTGCATATACAAAAAAAAACTGATTTAAGGGAAGAAATAAGGGTGACATAGAGCGGATATTCGAGAGATTACGACTGTTTGTTGCCCAGTTCTTCAATACGACATCCTGTACAAAAACGTCTACTGTGGACGCGAAACGCCATTTCAAAAAAAGATTTTCCATCGCGTGGTGATTCGAAATACTTGGAACGCGGAGATCGAGTTTGGGACACCTCGAGAAAACACAAATTTATAGTGGAAATCAATGATTTGTTTGAAGCACAGGTTAGTTTTTAACACAAAACTTAAAAACTTAACCGGAAAGTTTTAGTGCCCTTTAACATTCTACTGGAGAACTAGTTCTTAACGAATATTGAAAAGAAATATCAGAGAAACAAGAATCGCTCGAAAACGTTAGTTTGTCAGCAGCAACTATCGAAAACGTCCAATCTTTAACGTTAGCTGCTATTGATGAACCAATAGTTGAAACGTCGGCCGGTATTGATGTTGACTTCTCAAGCTCTGATGCCGGAATGGGGAATGTTTCTCTGGCAGCAACTAACGCGCTAAATTCTGTATCAGTTGCCTTTGATAGTCCTCCAGTAAAATAATTGCCATTGATTACAAGTAATTCCGATTAAGATGTAGGAAGCTTATTGATGGAACTATTAGCTGAAATGAAAAACATAAAGACCGAGTTCATAGTAGTGAAAAATGATGTGCAAAAGGGCGTCCTATCAAACATCGACGAAAAAGTGGAGACATTGTTAGAGAATACTGGAAATATTGAAAAAAACTTGAAAACAAAAATTCAAAAACGCCATAACAATTACAACTTGCAACCAATTAGCAGGGACAAAGAGCCAGTTATCAGGGAAACGGTGCAGAAAAATCGAGAACCCTCATTCAACGAGTTCGTAGCATCGCCAATTAATTCTGATGAAAGTGAAACGTATTTGTGAAAATCGATACTAAGTCAAACGCCAGTGGAAGACAACCATGCGTCGGATATTAATTTCACTTCACCGACTCAAAATGTATTAATTAATAATACATATGAATATCCGCCTATCCCTATTGAAAGGCAAGAAAAAAAGAGCTCCGGTTAATCGCTGCTCTTGATTTATCAAAGCCAAATTAGAGCGAAAGTATTCCGAAAGCGAATTGGCGCATGGCAGCATGGGAGGTAAAAAACCTATGATGGAGAAGTCATAAAGAAAACAGCCCTCTCTCCAAATCGACTAAAAACAATACTTTCACTGGCTAGAAAAAATTTTTAAGACGGTTTTGAAACCATTAAAAATATGAACGAACTTGTTAATTCAAAGTGTAGACAAACAAAAAGTAGGGTTGTTGTTAAAAAAATGTTGGAAGAAAAAGAAAACAACGTAATTAACGAATAAAATCATTATAAAATCGTTTTTTCATAGCATAACAAAGTGACGAATATTTGTTAAGCTTTCGTTTGTGCCAATATTCCGTGTTCTCTTCACATGGACAAGTCAGTGCTACCATAATTACAGTTTTGGAAGAACTGGATATTAATAACACGTCTGGGCGTAGTTGTGTTATTGCAATGTATGGTGGAACAACTAAAACGGAATCTAAATCTGACAGTATTTTCCAATCGGAAACAAGGTGAAGAAGGCATGGACACTTTGTATGCGTCTTCTTAGATGGTGATTGACCGTCCGGAATGAAATTAATTTTTTTGCACTTGGAAACCTTAAGAGGTTCATATGATACCAAAAACTCTTTTAATGCCCTAACCAAAACTATTAAAACCGAGTCATGACGGTATGTGTATCTACCCTACGTAAGGGAGGTCCTACAGGCACCCAACATGTGAGTTTGAGGATGGTTTCTTGCACAGAATGCAACTTTTGTCTTTCTCAAATCCCTATCTCACAAGATTGGTTGGAGAGGGAAGAGCTGTTGTACACCTGTTTAATAAATTTTGAGTACTTGGAATTGACGGGGACATTAAGAATATATCACCCATAAAAGCTTTTATTAAGGGGTTGGTCTGGGATTTTGTTTTTATTACCTTCAGTATCAATAAGGCTCAGGGGTAAGAAACAAATATTCAATAATAACGTTTATAGCTGCAAGAAATAGTATAATGGAAAGTGTACACCCGATAAAAATTCCCCTACAGTTTTGATGCTAACTGGATGGAGCAGAAGCCGAAAAAGACTTACTCCACAGGCTGTCGTAGTATAGCTGTATGAGCCCTATCCAGGATTCGGTACACCATAGCGTCTGAGAGCCATAAAAATCAGCTTGTGCGGAACTGAAGGGTACGCATTAGCAATATCAAGCCATATGGCTGAAAGTGAAGAATGTTGTGCCTTCACATTCTTAAGTGTGAACCAAACAAGAGACATGTTTTCCCAGCAACCCGGAAAATTTTCCATACAATCTTTTTGAATGGAAGTATTAATGAAGTTGTTTTTCTTTATAATATGCGATTCTAACCGCTTGGAAATCAAACTAAAAAAGAGCTTTCCTTCAACATTCAGAAGAGCTATGGGGCGAAAATCATTTATGTTGGATCTACCAGGGTGTTACGCCACATACTACTATCAACAAAAATTCGAACTAGGTGCCTCAAATTCTGCTGACTAACTATCCAGACACACAAGCCACACCAACACTGAAACTACCACAAACATCATTGAATTATTTACGGAAACAGTAATAAGCATTATCTACCAACAGCTGCAACAAAAAAGACATAGCCTAGGAAACAGCACAGGATGAAATTATGATAGGTCTGAAAACCGCAATATCAAATGGATACATGAACGTGCAGGACAAAACCCCTAAACCTTACCGCAAGCTCCTCTTAGAACTTCAAAGAAAGATACGTCTTCTACCTGGAACACTTATTGTAGTCCAAGAGGTGCTTTCTAAATGAGACCACACAAGAACAACATATGAAAACTAAAGCTGACCAATAGAGAGAGATTAAGAGTAACAAAGCACGTAGTGCAATAACAAAACTTGTCTTAGACGATGTCGGTGGTTTGACAATAATATTTCAAAATGACCTGAATAGTCATTCCCCTTATTTCAAGGTGTATCTGATAAGAATGAAAATTACAAAGTGCACGCACAATGATAAACTCGACCAGTTAAGTCTTAAAATTTAAGTTCTAGAGGTTTTGCTCCTCTAAAGAATATGCTCATATAAAGGAACAAAATTCTTTATTTTTCCAAGGAGATAATTGGCACAAAAATTGAACAAACAAACAGACAAAGAGAGTAGGACAGGACTTCTGCAAAGGGTACAAGGGTTTCGACTCATATTCCTGAACCAAAGTACCCAAAATGTCTAGCTCAGTCACCTCAAAAGAGGTCTGCGAACCGTCTTCAGCAGAAACTAGACATTTCTTTCATCCACAACTTTTCATTTGTCCTACTCTGTACAATCTTGTGTGACTGGCGTAAGAAGTGGAGTCGTCACTCTCCAAAGATAAGACCAGTGCAGTCAAACCCCTTGCTGACATAATTTTTATTTAGATTTTTTCTTTTTGTCTGGGGTAACAAGTGGAGTCGTCACTCTGCAAAGATAGGACCTGGTACAGTCAACCCCCCCCCCCCCCCCCCCACTTACTGGCGTAATTTTTATTTGTTTTTCGCTTTTATTTTGACTGGGGTAATAAGTGGAGTCGTCATTCTCCAAACAACAAAACTACAAAAAAAAAAGAATAGTCAAACCCCCTTACTGACATAAGCCGGAAGTTGTGGTGCTGACTGCAATTTACTTAAGCTCTTCAAGGAAAAGGATGTAAGGTTGTGCACCATTAAGCAAGCTTTGTTTGCAAGGGACCACTGCTCTGTCGTTGCAATGAAACCACTTAGCATGCGCTTGGTTATAAGCAACAATAGTATAATGGCCATTATTCAAATTTCAAGAGTGGTTAATTACAGCCCTTAAGTTTTAGTGCTTGCGACAAAAGACTTCACTGTCTACAGTGATAGGTATAGGAACGGGGCCCGGGTAAGATATGACAGAAGAAGAAACCTTAGATACAAGACCTTTGTTATAGGCAAAGCGCTTTAATTGCAGAACCAAAATTGAACTGCCTTCTGAGACCTCTTTTTTAACTGTTGCAGTTTGGTAACTATTAGAGAGGAAAATAATTTACAAAGAGGTCGCTTGCCACCACAATGACGAACTAGAAGTATGAGCTGACACCTGACAATTCTCGCACTCCAAAAAGTTATCTGTTGAAGATTGTACAGTCGGTGTCAAGGGCAGTTGAAGAAATGGACTTGCTTGCTCAGAGGTGCTGATATTATTGCAAGCGTTGCAAGTAGAGCAGATTTTCACACGAGTGTTGAATAATCTACCAAAGAAAGGAAAGGCTAAGGACAACTCTGGTATGAGATACTCAAGAATCTCTAGGGCATCTTGCTGAAAGAACGGATTAAAAGCAGGCCCCTTGCATTAGAAACATGGCCTTGTAATGGATTTAAGAAATGAAGTGTTCACTGGAACCTTGGAGGAGGATAATTTGCGTAGAATACTTACAAAACTTTTACCTATCGCCATATTGGAATCATTTGCAGAGATGGCTTTGGCGACTGCGGGAAACATATAAAAACATTGCAAGATGGAATTGATGTAACATGTGTTGCCCATATTTAGCAAGCCGCTGTTGCTGCGTAGTGATTCTTGTGCAGGCAAGGTAGTGGAGCTCTTTGTTACGCCCTGGGGAATCGTGTCCTTAAAGCTAGTTGTCGAAGTTGCTTTTGACTTGGATGATTTCTTTGAAACAGTTGGTATCAATTGAGCGGTATGCTGTGGATCCCTACCAGGATGAATCCAAGACAAAGAGTCTCGAGATAGCCAGATGTAAAACGATGATCGCATAGATGATTAAGTAAGAGATTTCAGAGTGGAACGCACCGACATGTTAGAAAAGCCGAGGCAATACATGTTACGAATTTTTCTTCCTTGGACTACACAAATAAAGCTTATGACGAGAAAGCGAAAAAAACAACAACAAAAAACTTATCATAAAATTGACTATCCTGATGAAACGGATAAATTATTAAAAAATCCTAAACGAATGAAAGGGTAAATCATGCAGCCAACAATCTGTGTGCCAGTACTTGTGACCCTGGCAGTAGCCTTACACGTGTTACAGGACCCCAACACTCAACGTTACACAGATCATTGCTGTGTTTTCCAAAGGACGGGCCTGGAAGGTGACTGGGGTAATATGGGTGGGTGTCAAACCACCAAGACAACACAAGTTAGTGTTTCCCCCCTTGCAATGCTTCTTATGACAGACTGAGGTCAGCAGGATCGTCAAACTTGAAAGTTCAGTTAGCAAACTTGAACCTCCCTACTGGACTGGGGTACTAAGTGGGGTCGTCACACTCGAAGACAAGACAAAATATCTAACCCCCTTGCTGTTTGGTTACAATTTGTTACCTACGGATGTAAAAAAGGACGTAGACCTGGCAACTATTCAGAGATGATGGGTAATTATTTGGACCAATCTATCGTCGCATTGTAACCAGTCCTTAGATTTTATGGTACCTGAATGGTTTATGGTCGCGATTAGAGATTTGCTGTTGAAAGAGATGTCAAGAAGAATCGAACCCCGGTCTCCCGCACAAAATACGAGAGCTATAACCACAAATCTACGGCGCCACAAATACCCTCTAAAGGTTCCGATGTAATATATAATTTGAACCTGTTTATTTTCACTATAAATAGGGAGAGATGTAATGTCTGTATCAACAAGACAAAGCCCTCTTTCATTGGGACTTCGCTATTGTCCAAACGTGTTATACCTGTTTCTACAAATCCTCTCTATACTGCCCTTGGGACAGGACATTCACCACTATATTCACCCTCCTCTCCAATACACTCAATCATAGTGCCGTGTTTTTCCTGCACACACAGAAATAGAGGTAACTTTTTCGCTTAGTTTGTTAACATTTTTACCTCTATTTTTGCGCACGCATCGGGGATTACGTAACCACTTAGATGGGTGTGCAAGTAAAAAGATAATAATTTACAAAGAGGTGGCTAGCCACCGCAATGATGAGCTCAACCTGTTAGTTCTTTGGAAATGCCTCTAAAAGCACAATTCTCTGGACTGTGATTACATGCATTAGCTACCTCCTGCAACTGCTAACAAGAAAACACCCTGGCATTTGTGACGAGCTACAACAGTATAACTTTTCAAATGACCTCTTAATAAGATAATACCTCAACATGAATCATGATCACTGTAAAATATTTTCGCGCTCAATATATACATTTACTGACATATTTAGTGAAATAAGATGTAATAATGAGTCCAGTCTGATGATTCTCTTGAATGAATTTGTAGAGGATAAACTCTTCGCAGATGGTAAAGCAATGCAAGATGTGTTGAGTTAGAGTCAGATTGAAGCTATTTAATTATCACTATCCCTTTAAAGGTTACCTCCCGAGCAAAAACAAGCTGTGGTTAATAGGTAAGTATAATATAGTTAATAAAGAAAACAACATTCCTTTTTACTAAAAATGTCGTTTTTGAAAGATATAAGGAATTAAAAAATACCACACTTCCACATAACCATAGGCTTCGCGTCCGCCATTTCTGAGTGTTTTAAAACGAAAAAGCAAATGCGATATATCTTGTGTCGTCATCACGGGATTTAACACAGACCAGATTGTCACACGGAAAGTGAAGAAATTTTAATTAAAAAACTGCCAAACTAAACTAATTAAAAAAATTATTTCTCCCCCGCTGCAAACGAGCAGACACGTCGGTTAATCTAGGAAAAAAGCACCGCTCTTCCTTTTACAACATCAACTTGTTTTAAGAAAAAGTCGAAAACTTAAAATAAATTGCTCGGTCTGGGGTTGTGAGTGACAACTCCATCCAAGAAGAAGACACCCCACCTAATCTTTTTTAATATCCCACAAAAGAAACCACAATAGCAAACGCGTAGATTGTACGACTGCGAAGGGTAATCCTTGTATTTGCATAATATATCAGACTTTAGGTGTAAAAAAAAGATTCCCTAAAAATTAGTTGAAAGCTAAATGCCCATGAAATACAAAGATAAAAAAATTGAAGAAACGCTGACTACGCGTGTTAAACTGGAAAGAAAGAAGGTATGTAATAGTTTTATACAAACCACATAGCTTTTTTGTCATGAGTCGCGAAACCACTGTTTCAGGTTGTTCGCGAACTTTTATTGAGTAGCTCACATACTGTCAACGGTTGTGAATTAGAAAATGTGGAAATATATCTGGAGTTATTGAGAATGATATCTCGATGCAAGCTGATGCGACAGATAAAAGTATGCAAACGTTGAAATCCGTTATTACAAATACCCAACTTGCTGGCAGTTAGTAACACTTGATCACAACAACAACATAAATCGCGATCAAGTGTGTACTTTCATTTCTATTTTTATTTTTCTGCTCAGTTCTATAAAAAGTTATTAATACCTCCTTTTAATTTTAGGCCAAGAAGAAAACTAAGGAAGGTCAATACCTTCCTTGTTATAAAACTTCTTTTTCGCACTACTCGAAAAGATTTGTTGCAGAAAAAGTGAAAAAGTACAAATGTTATGAATTTTTACGGAACATCGCTGTTGCATCATATTAATGAGCTTTGACAAAAATGTAGTAGAGGACAAAATGGCTACGGAAAGTAGAAAATGAAAGGAATTCTTAGCACCAACAGAACGACCTGAGAGAAGTGAAACTATAGAATGTTCCTTAAAGTATTCGCAAATGTAAATATAGTTATGCACGTACACATTTGTTGTAGTTATATGTTTTATAAAGATATTAGAGTTGGATTTCAGGTTAAAAATAGATCTATTGTGTCTATTAAAAAAGAATGATGACCAGCCTAGAAATTAGTATTCTTGTAAAAAAGCTTGTAAGTTGTATGTTGTAGTTCATTTGTAAAAATATTCCTATTCGCCGTCGGTATTAATTTCGTGCAGCCATGTGAGATTCATTTTATTTACGTAATCTCCGTCTTTGTATCCGTGGTAACTACCGTCTAGAAAAGGAAATTCTTCTCTAATTCGCTTGACAACACAAGCTGGAATCACACGTCGCACAGATCTGCCACGACGGTTATGTACCAAAAGAAAAAGCAAATGTCAAAGTATAACTACTATTAATCGTCTCCCGAAGAAGGAAGACCGATTTTCCCTGTCGTACATTCCCACTAATGCCGTTCATTTCGTTAGGACGATAGAAAGAAAACGATCGTGCTCCGTTATGCACCGTTTATTTAAGATAGTAAAAATAAAAATTATTTCACAAAATAAGCCACAACAAGACCCTAATCACTAACTGAATTTACTTACCGCCTAATTCCCATAACACGTTGCAGAAAAAGTGAAAAAGTACAAATGTTATGAATTTTTACGGAACATCGCTGTTGCATCATATTAATGAGCTTTGACAAAAATGTAGTAGAGGACAAATTGGCTACGGAAAGTAGAAAATGAAAGGAATTCTTAGCACCAACAGAACGACCTGAGAGAAGTGAAACTATAGAACGTTCCTTAAAGTATTCGCAAATGTAAATATAGTTATGCACGTACACATTTGTTATAGTAATATGTTTTATAAAGATATTAGAGTTGGATTTCAGGTTAAAAATAGATCTATTGTGTCTATTAAAAAAGAATGATGACCAGCCTAGAAATTAGTATTCTTGTAAAAAAGCTTGTAAGTTGTATGTTGTAGTTCATTTGTAAAAATATTCCTATTCGCCGTCGGTATTAATTTCGTGCACCCATGTGAGATTCATTTTATTTACGTAATCTCCGTCTTTGTATCCGTGGTAACTACCGTCTAGAAAAAGAAATTCTTCTCTAATTCGCTTGACAACACAAGCTGGAATCACACGTCGCACAGATCTGCCACGACGGTTATGTACCAAAAGAAAAAGCAAATGTCAAAGTATAACTACTATTAATCGTCTCCCGAAGAAGGAAGACCGATTTTCCCTGTCGTACATTCCCACTAATGCCGTTTATTTCGTTAGGACGATAGAAAGAAAACGATCGTGCTCCGTTATGCACCGTTTATTTAAGATAGTAAAAATAAAAATTATTTCACAAAATAAGCCACAATAAGACCCTAATCACTAACTGAATTTACTTACCGCCTAATTCCCATAACACGGTTGTATCCATTCCTCTACAGCATTTACACTCCTTATAAGTACCCATTTTGATACAAACACCACATTTGTACCAGATAAAATTAATTTTGTTCTGTCAGTGACTCACCCGATTCCGTTTCCGGAAAGGTGGGAAGCCACCGCAATGATGAACTCAACGTGTTAGGTCTTTGGAAACAAGCTAGAGGTTGTACTCCTCTAGAGAACATGCCTATAAAAGCACAATTGTCCCTTTTTACAAGGAATTAATTAAAAAAATATAAAAAATAAAATAAAAAGGACACAACACATTTGAAAAGATAAACAGAACTTTAACCAAAGGCAGGTAGGTTTCGACCAATATTTCTGAACCTAAGTACCCTGGATGTCTAGCTGGGTCACCTCGAAGAGGTCCGCGGACGGTCATCAGCAGAAACTAGACATCCCTATCTTCCTAAAATTAACTTTGACCACTTTCTGTTCAACTGCGCTATTCTTTGTTTTTAACTCAGGTAATAAGTGGAGTCGTTACTCTCCAAAGACAAGATCATGTGTGTGTGATCAACCCCCCCTGCTAATATTTTTTTATTTTTTATTTATTTTATTTTTTTTTTTAATTGGGGTAATAAGTGGAGTCGCCACTCTCCGAAGACAAGACCTAGTATGTTCAAACCCCCTTGCTAACTTAATTTTTATTTGATTTTGTTTTATTTTTGACTGGGGTAATAAGTGGAGTCGTCACTCTCCAAAGACAAGACTGAGTGTAGTCAAGCCCCCTTGCTGACTCATTCCGGTTAAAATATTCTTATCTCACCTCTTCTAAAAAGAAAACATGACTCGTGACTGTTAATAAGGCGGTCATCACAGAAAATTACTGCTCTATCGTTGCATGGTATCCACCTGTGTACCATTTGGTCGAAGGCTATGGTTGTGTAGTGACCATTATTTAAGTTGCCGCAATGTATGGAAAGGGTATCAGGGTAAGCAGTAATGCGAGAGGCAATTTTTGACACAAGGCCGCTGACACTGGCAAAACGTTTTAGCTGTAAAATGAGATGGGAACCGCACGACACTACTTCTTTTTCAACTAGAGCAGTTTGATGAGCGTTGCAAACATGGCAGAAGTAGGCATTGGTGTCTGACAACTCCTCGCTTTCGAAGAAATTATCTAAGGACGATTGTAACGTAGGGTGCAGAGAAAGTTGGATGCATGGTGCTATAACTTCTGAGGAGCTGGTAATATGACATGAATTGCAAGTGGTTGATGTCTTGATGCCAATACTAAAAAGACTTCCAAGAAAATGACAGACCAGGTAGGAGATATTCAAGAACCTCGGGTACGTCGTGCTGAGCAAAGATATTAAATTCAATTCCCTTCGCATCTGAGATATGATGTTTCATAGCACGCAAAAAATGGGAGGGATCAACTGGACTTCTAGAAATAGCCAAACTTTGAAGAACACCTACAAATGCTTCGCCTAACTTTGAGGTTGTTTTGCTGACAGAAATGGCTTCTTTAACTTTTGGAAGGTTATAAAAACATTGTAAGATTAAGTTTGCATAACATGTGTTTCCCAAGTTTTTTAGACCGCTATTCCTTAACTCAGGGTTAGATGGCAATGCGACTGTTGTTTTGGAAGACCTTGTAGCAAGTTTTTCGGGTTTTTTGATTTTACAAGATTTTGTGTGACTTGCGGAAGATTTCTCAGGGTTTTTTTGACTTCTTACATTTCATATTTGTTACAGAAGAAACTTCAGGAATGATTGGGGTCTTTTCAGGCTCAACCCAAGTGGTAGAATTTCGAGACATCCAGATGTAAAAAGAAGCACTCATGGAGGTAAAAGTTAGGGATTTTAATAGGGAACGTAAAGGCTTGTTAGGGAAACCAAGGCAACGAAAACAGGTCCTTACTGATTCTGATCAGAAACCCCTTGCACCCACCTCAATGGCAAAGAAATGCACGATCCGTCCATTGTTTTTCATAGCATAACAAAGTGAAGAATATTTGTTAAGCTTTCGTTTGTGCCAATATTTCGTGTTCTCTTCACATGGACAAGTCAGTTCTACCATAATGACAGTTTTGGAAGAACTGGATATTAATAACACGTCTGGGCGTAGTTGTGTTATTGCAATGTATGGTGGAACAACTAAAACGGAATCTAAATCTGACAGTATTTTCCAATCGGAAGGTGAAGAAGGCCTGGATTGACAGGCCGGAATGAAATTAATTTTTTTGCACTTGGAAACCTTAAGAGGTTCATATGATACCACAAACTCTTTTAATGCCTTAACCAAAACTATTAAAACCGAGTCATGATGGTATGTGTATCTACCCTGCGTAAGGGAGGTCCTACAGGCACCCCATATGTGAGAGACACTTCAGGATGGTTTCTTGCACAGAATGCAACTTTTGTCTTTCTTAATTCCCCATCTCACAAGATTGGTTGGAAAGGGAAGGGTGTCGTAGGTTGCCCCTATACAAAAGGAAGTTAGACATTGTGGCAGTGAAAGAATTGTTCTCCAAGATAAATCATTTTTCACATAAGAGAACCATTTTGTTCAATTGCCTTGCAAATGCAACTGTACAGCTCTGGCATGGTATATATCTTCTTCATGTTCTTCAATGATATTGGAAACAAGCTTTCGGTAAGCATAAGTGCCTTTTGGTGGTATATTTTTGTGGTCTAAGAGCCCTAAGCCAGCTCGACCAGTCTGATGCAAACCTAAAATCCTTTTGAAATTGAGCTGACTATCCGCCGAAAGAACTGCCTCACTAACTTTCCAATTTCCAGCATTTAAATCTGGTACGCACTTAGACACACAAGGGTCGACAGAATCTCTTAGTAACAGATGTCCACTGATTTTGGCAGATTTAAGAACAGATGCAAGACTTTTCAGGGGAAGAGGACAAGGCGATGTCGAGCAATATAAGGAAATGTTAGAAATTGAATGATGTAGTTTTAACCATTTCCTAATGAAAACAGAAAATCTTTGCTCTAGTTTTGTGATAGTAGATAGAGAAACTTCATAAATTAATAATGGCCAGCGGATTCTGGGAATTAACAGATGGTGTAAAAACCAAACCTTATGGACCCCTTTATGAAGGGACCTGTCTATAGCTATAAGTTTATCTTCGGCATCATTTAGAAATACTTGTATTGCAGCAGAATCAGACAAGGATGAGTTTATTGTTCTGCCTAAAAACCTAATTGGATTAGAATGAATGGATGGAATATCTTCGCTGCCAACTGTAAACAGTGAACTTTGGACGACTTTTCCCTTATCAATAACAATGCTGCGTGATTTAGAAGGCCTAAACAACATGCCTACCCAATCAAGAGCTGTTGTACACCTGTTTAATAAATTTTGAGTACTTGGAATTGACGTGGACATTAAGAACATATCATCCATAAAAGCTTTTATTGGGGGTTGGTCTGGGATTTTGTTTTTATTACCTTCAGTATCAATAAGGCTGGGGGTAACACACACATACTCAAGAATAACGTTTATAACTGCAAGAAATAGTATAATGGAAAGTGTACAGCCGATAAAACTCCCCTACAGTGTTGATGCCAACTGGAAGGAGCAGAAGCCGAAAAAGACTTACTCCACAGGCTGTCGTAGTATAGCTGTATGAGCCTTATCCATGATTCTGGTACACCATAGCGTTTGAGAGACATAAAAATCAGCTTGTGCGGAACTGAAGGGTACGCATTAGCAATATCAAGCCATGTGGCTGAAGGTGAAGAATGTTGTGCCTTCGCATTCTTACGTGTGGACCAAACAATAGACATGTGTTCCCAGCAAACCGGAACTTCTTCCATACAAACTTTTTGAATGGAAGTATTAATGAAGTTGTTTTTCTTTATAATATGCGATTCTAACCGCTTGGAAATCAAACTAAAAAAGAGCTTTCCTTTAACATTCAGAAGAGCTATGGGGCGAAAATCCTTTATGTTGGATGGACAAGGTGTGTTGTTTTTAGGTTTATAAACTTCTGATGCAATTCTCCATTGCACAGGAATAAAAGACTTCTTTAGACAAGCTTGAAAAATGGTACACAGAAACGATGCTGTTATGATATATGTACATAGGTGGGCGAGACCCAGAGACACTTGGAGACGGACTACCGAGGTGTATGGTCGAGCTCTGATACATACGTAAATATAGGCTCTTGTGTTTAACTACAACGCGTAGTCCTTGTCTGATTCTCTGTCTCCTGACTTCCAAGCACTGGTCACATCATTTGGCGACGAATTTGACTAGCAATTCCAGTTCTTGCAGCAGTAAAACTCTGAAAAGGAGCAGCCAAGTCTCGACGAAGACATCCAGCCACGACATCGTTTTCCGAACATTTGCCTCGATTGCCCAACAAATCGACAACCCGCGCGCCAGAAGAGTAATTTGCAGAATGGCGGGCGCAAAGGGCGTGTACGCTGCGATGCCGCCCTTTAAGAAAACCAACGACGCGGGCGCCACCCTTGACTCTTTCAACAAATACGTGAAAAGAGCACGTATGGTTTTCGACACAGAAGACATCAATGAAGACAAAAAAAAGAAAGCTCTTCTACAGTTATGGGGAGGAGATGAAATGATAAATTTTTTCGAACATGAAGGCAAAGTGTTGGAAACAGACACTTTTGACCAAGCAATTGGGAAAATACAAGCAGCCATTAAGTGTCAGATAAATGAGGTATACCCAGTCTTTAAACTTTTCTGTGAAATGCCACAGGGTCAAGCCAGATTTGCTGATTGGTATACAAAGGTCCTGGACCAGGCAAAATTGTGCAACTTCGAAAATTATGATGCAAACCGAGCGGCACGGGACGCCATGACAATTCAGACATCAAACCACAAGCTTCGCAAACAAGCATTAGCAGAAGGAACGAATTACAATGACTTCGTGAAATACGGACTAGCACTAGAAGCCTCTACCTCTCAAGCCAAAACCATGGAGAAAACAGAAAGCGTCAACTACATCAGTCGCGGACAGGCAAACAAGCAAGAGCACAGGGCAGAAAATGAGGAGACAACACGGAAAGCCCCAGTACAAGGAAAAATTTGTGACTTTTGCGGATATGAACGAAGGCGAGCACACAAACAAGAAAAGTGCCCAGCAAAAGGGAAAAAGTGCAACGCGTGCAAGAAAAAGCACCACTTCGCCCACGCCCCAGTATGTCCAGGGAAAGTACGATCGGTTGACACAGATTCAGATTCAGACGACAGCCTGACTGACAGAGTGGAAGTGGTATCAAACATCCCAGAACCCAGCTCCAACCTACCCGACAAATAGGACGACCAGACCGAAGTGAAGGTAAACGGCCAACCAATGACCATGCGAATTGATTCGGGATGTCGAAAGGTACTGATACCAGAAAAGGACTTTAAGCAGAAACTCCAAAATACAACAAGATTGGTTCGGACAAAAGTAAAGCTGAGACCATATGGCACAGACAAACTCTTAGACGTTAAAGGACGAGCAAGAGTCCAAATCGCAGCTAAGAACGGTTCCACCTGTGAAGTTTTCGCTTACATAATCGCAGGTCGGCACACTGAATCGCTCCTGGGGTGGGAAGCTGCGACACCTTTAGGAATTCTCAAGTTAAATCCTGAAGGAGAGGTAGTAGCCAACCTCAAGGATAACGGGAAGGACGATGATCGCCAAGACGAAACCTCCACCTCAAAGGAAATACAAGAGACGTTGGAGAAACACGATCAACTATTTCAAGGCATCGGTAAGTTTGAGAACACGAAAGTTAACTTTGACATCAGCGACAGTATAACACCAATCGCTTAAAGGGAAAGACCAATTCCGCTAGCATACCAACCAGAAATATCTCAGCACCTTAAGGAGTTGAAAGAAAACGACATCATCGAGGGACCACTGACGTCGGACGAGGACCTGTCGTGGATATCAAACGTAGTTGTGACACGTAAACCGACCGGAAAAATTCGAATGAACTTAGATATGCGACATGCAAACATAGCCATTAAAGACAGCAAGTTTCCGATACCTTCAATACATGTTTTACGACACAAACTTAATGGTGCAACAGTATTCAGCAAATTAGACATGCGCCATTCGTTTCACCAGATGCTGCTAGGGAAAAAGTCGAGGAAACTAACTAACTTTTACACGCATGAAGGCATACACCGTTTTAGACGTCTCGTAATGGGAGCTACTCCAGCCAGCCAGGAGTTCCATGAACGCCTACGACAAGGAATTGTGGGATTAAACGGTGTACTGCAGATTGAGGACGATATACTCGTTTTTGGCAAGGACGATGCGGAACACTTAGCGAATCTAATCGCCCTACTGAACCGCCTGGCAAAACTAGGAATAACTTTGCGAAAAGAAAAGTGCCAGTGGGGAGTACCAGAAGTAATTTTTTTCGGGTACAAATTCAACAAAAACGGCATGTCAGCAGATCCTGCAAAGATAAAGGCAATAACAGAACTGACAGCCCCCTCAAACGTAAATGAGGTGAAAAGTTTTTTACAGATGTGCCAGTATAATGCCTTGTTTATGTTTGGCGATTCGCAGACTTACAGCGACATCACAGAACCGCTCCGGAATCTTTTGCGGAAAGGTGCCAAATTTGAATGGACGACCGGTTGTGAGGAGGCATTCAGGAAACTCAAAAAGGTACTCTGCAGCGAGCAGGTAATTTCACCATGGGCTCCAAACAGGAAGACCAAACTGGTAGTGGACCGGGGGCCAAAAGGAATCGCAGCCACACTGTATCAGCAAGACCCTCAGAGCAGTAACTGGAACACCGTAAACTATTCAAGCCGAGCATTGACCAGGACCGAGCAGAAGTATGCGGCTATTGAAGGGGAGAGTTTGGTCATATTATACGGCATCACAACCAATCACATGTACCTGTATGGCATGAACTTCGACGTGATCACGGACCACAAACCCTTGGTCACATTGTACAACAACCCGAAGCGACAGGTCCAGCACGAGTAGAGCGCCACCGGCTGAAACTTCAGGCGTACCGTTTTACAGTAAAGTACGAGAAAGGCACATCCAACCCCGCGGACTTCAACAGTCGACACCCCCTGCAGATGACGCACGCAGACGAAGAAGAAGGAATCGAGGAGACACAATGTTCCGGATGCGCTAACGGAACACATTATACAGAAAGCCACTAATGAAGACACAACGCTCTTGAGACTCAAGTATTGCATCCTGAAGACCGGATACATCCCAGAGACTGCCAAGGACCTAGCGGCTTATCGAGCTGTCTTTGGAGAATTGAGTGCAGCAAATCAAGTCGTCCTACGTGGAACTAGGATAGTGCTGGCACAAAGCCTTCAACCAACAGTGATCGAACTAGCCCACGAAGGGCACCAAGGATCGACCAAAATGAAGCAATATTTACGCTCCAGGGTTTGGTTTCCCCGTATGGACACCCTAGTGGAGAATTATGCCCAATCTTGCCACTCCTGCCTAGCAGCCACCCCGCAGACCAAACACCAACCCTTGCTACCGACCGAACTTCCACAAGGACCGTGGAGACATGTGGCATCAGACTTCAAAGGACCGATTGCAGCGGACTTCTACTTCTTGTTGGTCATCGACGAGTATTCGCGTTTTCCTGAGGTGGCGATTCTTGACTCAACCGGAGCAGACACAGTAGTTCCACAACTTGACCGAATTTTGTCAACTCATGGCATTCCAGAAAAATTAAAATCGGATAATAGTCCCCCTTTTAATTCTAATGCGTTCCGAAATTACGCTAAAAAAGGGGATTCAAGCATCAACCCGTCACACCAGAATAGCCAAGCTCGAATGGTCTAGCAGAAAATTTTATGCGTA
Source organism: Hydractinia symbiolongicarpus (assembly GCF_029227915.1). NCBI lineage: Eukaryota > Metazoa > Cnidaria > Hydrozoa > Anthoathecata > Hydractiniidae > Hydractinia > Hydractinia symbiolongicarpus. The sequence goes on from NC_079881.1 coordinate 22,358,923, forward strand.
TGCTGCAGAAAGTAGCCCACACCGCATATATGGAACAGGAAGACCCAAAGGAAGCTGTCCACAAGTACCTCTTATCCTATCCGGCGACACCGCACAGTGCCACAGGGAAGTCACCTGCAGAACTGTTGTTCCAAAGGAAGATATCGACTACCATTCCTCACTTCAAACTCGACGAGAGAGACCCCGATGTCACTGAACGGGAACGAAGATACAAGGAAGCCACCACCACGTACCACGATGCACGCAGAAACGCCAAAGTTGTGGACCTGCAAGTTGGGGACAATTACGTGACTTCATAAACGGTATGGAAAAACTTCGCCGTTTGAGACAGTATAGAACAATTCGAACTATGCTACAACGAAGAGGCCATGGGGCTGATACTAGTTATTTTTTATTTACGGTTTAGTTTTTTATTTTACTTTTCTTTTATTATAAGGATAGGTGGGGACAGATGTTATGATATATGTACATAGGTGGGCGAGACCCAGAGACACTTGGAGACGGACTACCGAGGTGTATGGTCGAGCTCTGATACATACGTAAATATAGGCTCGTGTTTAACTACAACGCGTAGTCCTTGTCTGATTCTCTGTCTCCTGACTTCCAAGCACTGGTCACATCAGATGCAATATGAGGACAACTCTTATATACTGTGTAAGGAATTTGGTTCAGCCCAGGAGAAGAAGCATTTCTACGGGAATGTAGGACAGCTTGGAAATCCTTGAACTTTAGCTTGGAAGAATCGAAATCTGAGACTAGATTTGGTGGTGAAGGCAATCCAGGGAGATCTGAAAGAGGTATATGGCGTGAAGGATCGTTTAAGGTTGAATGTTTGTGTGAATCCACTTGGTCCTGGGCAACTTCAGGTTTTATTGAACATTTGGGATCTAAAATATTTTTTCCAGCCTGATAAGGGTTCTTAGAGAAAGCCCGCCGTGCATTCGAGATTTTCCAACGTCTTTTCCTATTCCGCTCACCTCTCCGAAGTAACCTTAACTTGGCCATTATATCATCTAAAAGGTTTTGCATGTTGCTTTTCTCAACTGGGTCAGATGTGTTCTTAAGAGTTCGGAGTAGATTTTTCTTTTCATTCACCAAACTGATGCTGCGTAAAGCTCTCCTGTTCAAACCTGATAGGTTGTGCTGGGGAAGTGACCTTACAACAAACATGGGAAACACAAGGTAGTAAATTGTTGATTCCAACAGCTCCAGTTTTTTTTGACAATGGGTAAGAGCCTAGAAGATTGTGGAAAACTGCATCATCAAGGGAATTCCACAATTTTGTGTCAATTGACTTCTGCCAAGCAATAGGTTGTTTCCATTTCATAGTGCTAAGATGGTCAGGTTCTGTTGATTGCTGAGAAAGAACACTGTGGGAGTTATCCGGGTTAGCTTTCAGCAGCCGAGACATTTCAGTGGAATCAACAGCTAGCACATCTTGCAAAACAACTTTACACGGTTTTAATGTCCAATGCTTAGTGGAAGGGAGTAACGAAGAATCACAGGTAGCAGGAAGGACAGAGGAGTTAGTAATAACGAAATCAATATCTGGAGGGGTAGTCCTAATACGGTCAGGGTCTATATCGTTGGGGATATCATTGTTTAAAAAATTTAACTTTGTTGTAGACCATAAAAAATCCCACACGCCGGCCTAAGCTTGGTGGGAGCGACAGATAACAATTGGGTTGGGGCTGCCAACTTTTACGCGGGCTCAGCAGACATGTTGTTCATGCCATCCCAATGACTCTACCTATTGACCCCTTGCGTGACAGTACTATCTGCCTATTGCTGAATACTTCACTTATAACTGGTGACTGACAATAGGGAGTGTGATGTTACATGCAACAGAAAAATAACAGAAGAGGTGGCAAGCCACTTAAACAGAGTTGTCTCCAGTTGGTTCATATTGAAAACCCAAAAATGTATTTTCTTCCATACTCATACTCGTGTTGATACACTTATTAATTTCCTTAAAAATTGGTTTTGCTTCTGCATGCTTTTAGAATTCACTTTATAATACAGGGAAAGGGGGTGGGGTAAGTGCAAAGTCTGCATAATCTTTACTACAATTTTCGTTCTGGTCAGTAGCTTGTCTCGTGATGACGTAACATTTTTGATGTGAGCATTTTTTACCGTTTTCATAATGCCCGCGTGACTAGGGTTTGGAGAGGGAGCTAAACAGCAGTAAGTCAATTTCTTTTCCAATGGTACTCCTTTAATCTGTAAATATAGTAAAAAACATTGTTATTTTGTCCAATAACATGTTGTTGTGGATTATTTTAGGGCAACTTATTTTTGCTCGGGAGGTAACCTTTAAATGGAATTAAATTTAAGGTGATACTTGACAATTCGCGATGGAACATTTAGCGGTCTTGAAATATCCCCGTTTTTAACGCACAGTTTTGCTACACGATTATACGTATTTTTTTAATTTTGGCTATGGCATAAACCGGCCAAAACTTTTACAATGAAACATTTAAGGCTAAACTATAGAATACCCCAAGTGCGGATCCAGGGTTAGTCAGATAAGTCGCGTGACTAAGTGTAAATTTGATGAAAAATGTTAGCCAAGCAAAGATGTCGACGATCCAGGTGTTGCAAACGGAGTGCGTTAAATCAATATAGAAAGTGTTGCGGAGAGGTTGCCAAGGCAAAGGCATTAAGCACGGCAAGGAAAGGGCAAAGGCAGGCAAGGAAATAGGAAGAGGAATCAGGAAGGCAGGGGTAGGCAAGGCGTGGGAGCCACAGGCAAGGACATAGTAGGCAGGCACCAGAAAAGGCATAGGAAGGGTAGGCAAAGAAAGGCACGGTCAGTGCTGGCAAGGCAATGGAACGGCAAGGCAGGGGTGCATGACTTTAGTAGAAAATCTCCACCTTACAACTCAAAGATTGCGTATATTCAATATGTCTAAGTTAAGTATCATATTAGTCCAGGAGTATAGAAAATATTGAGGTGCAAATGTTTCAAATTCAATATCTCAAAAAAAAGTCTCAAATTTATCTCAGGTCAATACACAGTGAATCATAGCAGAATTATGTGCCATTACAAGTATTTAAACAATCGGTCATATAACGACATATCATTTTTTCATAAATCTGAGATTAACTTGGTTCCAATGACAACAACATTAAAAAGTCAAGATATAGAAATAATCAGAGAAGTCCTACTCAAAGGTTACCTATTATATGAAAACCTGGTTGTTGTAGGTGCAAGATAATTATGTTTTTCCTAGCCCTGTCCAGGATTTGAACCTGGATCTCTCATTAGCATGAGTGTCATAGCCATTAGACCAGCAGGGCATAAACATAAATATATATACAAAACTTTACAGGTGAGTATTATATACACTTAGGAATTTACGCTGGTTAAGCCACAAGTAACTGTGTTACCTGGCGTTAAACGCTTGATGGAACAATTAATACAAATTTTAAACTGTACCACACATTCAGGTGGCTGGCTTTAGTACAGGTGTGCAGTATATCATAAATCGAGTGAAACACACAACATTAAAGGTGTGTCGGGTGTGTAATTATATTTTTCAGATTCACAAAATATATATTTCCTTCAACTTTAGCTTGAATAGAAACACAATTTACATATTGTGCCATGTCATAGCGAAAACTGTTTCACAAAATGTTCCCGGTAAAACTTAAAATATATATGTACTTTAATCTGTGGCGCGCCATTAGTATAGGTAAACAAACCCTTTCAAAAAAACTTTAGCACAACTTCTGTTAAATAGAAACACAGGTAATAGCTTGTCGTTAACACTAGGCTGAGTGATTAGTACAAATATACTGTGGCGCACATCCGAAAAACTTTGGTTCAAATAAACAGACAGTAAACACCCTGTTGTTATCCTACACAGCTAAAACAATCATGCAGCACTTTCATTTTGCGGAAAAGTTTTTGTAACATTTAAAAATAAAAACACTGCTCAAAACCTGTTTTTATGCTCCTAAAGAATCCTGCAATATTTTATGGGAAAAGTTTGTGCTAGATCAAAAATTAATCATAAAATCAGACAGCCGTAATACATTTTTAAAAAAACCTTTACTGCAACTTAGGTTTAAAAAAACACAGCGAAAAAAAGCCTGTTGTTAGCCTGTGCAGCTAAAAATCAAATAGCAGTATGTGTTTTGTTTGCAAACAAGTTTTCATGACAGTAGGATAAAAATCTCTTATTCCAGACTGAACAAAATCATCATTAGAGCCACATGTGTAAGGATCGGGTCAAGTTACAAAAACAGAAATTATTGGGACATTATTTGTATACATATCGTGAAATTAGGTAAGAAATAATAAATACACTTGGAGATTTTCAATACATGTTGACGATTGAACGAGATATCTATCTATATCTATATCTATCTATCTATCTATCGAAATAATTTTTCCTTCTGTAACTTCAGCCGCACTGGTGTATGCTCAGCGGCAGGGTTAAAAAAGTTTATTTCCTGACGTGTGTACAATATATATAGTTAGCTACAACCGTCCACGAAAATATAGCTCTCTATTCCCCCTTAATGTTAAGAACTGCTCATTTGTGGCTAAGCAACGTAAACAATTACACATGACATACCTGTATATAAACATTTACTATCTGCAAAATACCTAGCTGGCTATGTATGGCCATTTTGTGGACGATTGTAGCTAGAACAAGCTGTATGATGGGACATTCCTACAGAGTAGAATTATCTCACTCACTCTGTAGTATATAGCTATGTATAATAGCTAGCTAGATAGAGGATAGGTAGAAAATCAGTCTCAAACAATTTTTCTATGCTAGCTATGTTGCTGATTTTATGCCAGCAAAAATAGCAATTTATTGCTAGCTACATGGGTAGTTCTATCCCAGCTAAGTAGTTAATTTTATGCTAGCCTTGTAGCTAGTTTGATGCTAGCTATATTGCATTGTTTGTTTGTTTTTATGCTAGCTAACTCTTACAGTAGCTAGGTAGCTAAATGCTATCTAAGTTCTATTATTATTCTAAATCTGCAGTTTTAAGCTAGCTAGCTTTAGGTGTGAGTGAGAATAAGAATAGGTTCATTACATGTAAAAAATAGTGATATACAAGCGAGCTAAACATACCCTTTCTTCATTTTCTTGAACAAGCCCTTCCTCCTTCAGCTGCGATATAGCTAGCTTAGATTAACGGAAGTTTGAGTTTGAGGCGCTATGTTATTCGAGAAAAAGTCACGTGATATTAGTCAAAGTAACTATATATCACGTGGCTAAGGGTAGCTTAATCTCAACTGGAAATCCCCGCTAGGCCATCTTTAAAAGTAACAAAAGCACTCCATCACCGTGCCTTTGATGTTGTCTCGTTGAATCATAAATTTACGGGGAAAATGACCAGAGTAAGCTACTGGGCAACCCAGTCAAAAAGTTGACGAAAATTGAAAATTTTAATGTATAGGTGCGGAAACCCTATAACCCTCCACCGTCCCTTATATTTGGCTTATTTAATGAGGAAATGGGCTCCGCTACGCTCCGGGCGCTGACGCGCCCTCCGCTTCTCTCCGCAAAAATCAGATTGTAATTTATTTACGGCAAAAAGGCTTGGTTCACAGCCCTCTCTAATTCGCCTATAGCGATGTTGACGTCAAAGTTGTGACGTTGCTACCATATAGACTGAGAGGGTTGCAAATTATAACTTGCAGATTTTGACTGATTCATTTTGACTAATCAGTCACTCAGTCAGTCAACTAGAAATTAAAAATTTAATTATTTAATTATTAAAAGGTTGCGAAGCATTTCGCAAGTTGCAAGCACTAGAAATAAAAAAAAAGTTTGCGAAGCATTACGCAAGTTGCAAGCAAAATTTTTGGAGTATAACACATTTCAAATAAACAGTTAAAGTAAGTAAGTAAGTTATATTTGCCATCATTATAAAATCGTTAAAAATATTTACAGAGAAAAAGAAATTGAAAACAAATAAATAATATAATAAACTATATATAATATTAAAATGTATCATAAAAAATATAAAATAAAATTAAATGCAATTTTCCTGAGTGTTGATATGTTTAATGGCTGGATAACACAAAACAAGCCAAGGCGAGATTTCCATTGTGGTCCATTTCTACCCTTATAGAGAAAAAGATAAGCAAAACGAAAACGAAAGGATTATCAAAAGATCATATGAATTTAATTCACAAAATCATCTGAGTCCCTTCTCGTTATAACATCAAAATAGTGCTTTTTTAGGTTGTGTTTAAAACTGTTTGTAGTACTAGATCTTTTAAGACCCTCAGGAAGAGTATTCCATAAGGAGGGTCCAAGGTAGGAAAGACACTGTTGACCTTGGGATGTTTTTACACAAGATTGTTCAAGCCTCTGGAATAATAAACGAGTCGAAGCTCTTCTATGACTTGATGGAATAAATACATCAGACATGTAGACATTTTTTCTGAAAAAGTTTATATGCATGATTGTTTACGCATACTTTAAACCTTTCGCCAACTGGTAGCCAATTTATTTCCTTAAAATCCGTAGCACCTACATGTGATCTGCTACTTTTTTGTAAACAGAAGCGAACACATTTGTTTTGAGCAACCTGGAGCTTCTTTTTTAAAACTTTTGTCAGGTTTGGATACCACACAGTACTGGCATAGTCGAAATGTGGTTGAATTAAAGAGTTACAAAGAAGTCGTCGCAGATCCTTGTTCAAAAATGAGCTTTGACGATAAAGAAATTTAATTTTGCCATTAATTTTGTTAATTACATGTAAGGCCATTGACTCACCAGACAGTGATTGGTCAAAGATGCAACCAAGATATTCAACTTTCGTATGCTGCTTGATTTCTACTCCATTGTAGGAAATATTAAGTTTTTCTGCTTTTTTAATTTTTCCCCTGGAGGCAAAAAGAATAGACTTAGTTTTATCTTCACCAAAGTGTATGCTGAGTTTGTTGTCCACAAACCAATCACATAAATTACTGAAGTCTGTATTAAGAGCATTTTCCATCTCAGTTATGTCTTTGTGTTGAAATAAGAGACATGAATCATCTGCGTAGAGAAAAAGATCACATTGTACTAAAGCTTGTGGCATATCGTTTACATAAAGTAAGAACAGAAGTGGACCCAAGATAGAACCTTGGGGAACACCACATTCCAGTTTACCTGGATTAGATGATAAGTTATCTATTGACACACAAAATGTTCTGTTTGCAAGGTAAGACCTGAACCAAAGAATTACTTCATTTGAAAATCCAAGAGTTCCTAATTTTTCCAAAAGTATGGAGTGGTTGATGGTATCGAAAGCTTTTTGTAGGTCAATGAGGATCATACCAGACAGCAAGCCTGCATCAAAACCTTTTGAAATTTTGTCATGTATATATGATAGACAAAAATCTGTTGAATGACAGCTTCTAAAGCCAGACTGAAATTTAAATAATTTATTGTTTTTGTCTAAGAAAGCTTGTGTTTGGTTATGGAACACTCTTTCAACAATTTTAGAAAAAAGAGGAAGCAAAGATATAGGGCGGTAATTCTTTACCGCTGTCTTCTATTACTTGAAGCTGTCTTCCATTACTTGAAGACACCTCTGAGAGGGCGTCTATTATTCCTAGAGTGAGGTTAAAAAGGGGTATAAAATAGAAACAAGAAGCTCTGTGGCTTAAAGATTCCCGCCATTATCAATAATCTGAAAAAAGATATAAAATCGTGACATACATGTCACGATTTTATAGCTATAATAAATTATCTTTCACCAAAAATATCCAGCCTCAACAATTCCTCTTTAAATTAAAATTCATTGATAATTAATTAGTTCTGCTGAATATAGCTTTAGTCTACGTGCTTACAAAATTGTAGTACAAAAGGAAATGATGTAATTATATAATATCAAAGATGGCGCATTGTAAGACGATCTTCATTATGCTACACTGCACGAGCTTTAACTTTCGATTATAAACTTTAAAAATAAAGTAATGTTCATTGGATATTAAAACAATTTGTTGAACTGTTAGGATTCTTATTGGCTTAAAACTCATTTTAGCCTCGTTCTCAGAAAAACAACTGTCAAAATTTAAGCTTTAGCCTGCTCTCTCCCTCTCTCTTCCCAGGCGATATTAAAGTTCCGCCTTCCCGGCGAAAATCAAAAAAAAAATTATAAACTTTTTTACCTGTAACTTTTATTTAATATCAATGTCTACGCCAATTTTCAGGACTTGTTGTCCCGTGTGTTTGTACATTCTTACTGCCAGAATTAGCCAGAAAGAGCGGTAAGTTATCAGAATTATGCAGAGAATGAAATAAAGAAACTTGGAGAGAAAAGAATTCACAATTAAAAATAGCTTTTTTATTGGCCCAATTACTTTGTAATTTATTTGTAATGTATTGTAAGCACACTGTATTCTCCTAGCCCTACTTCTACATCAATGACGCTACAACTTAACTGCCTAAATTATACTTTTCTAATGTAAGATGGCTCTACTAAAAAATTGATTCAATCTTTATTTTTACAACACACCCCTATGAGACGGGGGCTACAATTTAAAGGTCTCATATTAAAAATAATACAATACTAAAGAATTCGATCTTACTAGTCTCAGACTCGGGATATATTTTACTGTCAGAAAATTAGAAAAACCAATCGTCCACAGCAATTTAACCGTACAAAAATCTACTGTTGTCACGAGGGGCGGCGGTAAATCAAAAAGGACGCTTATAAGAAAATCTTATTTTGTGTTAAGTATAAAAGCTTTCTTGTTCTCAATAGTGAGCTGCTTTAGCGAAAAGATGAAAACATTTTGACATCAAATTTTATGATGTAGATGTTTTTACTAATTTCCGAAATATTTAAAGAAGCGCCCTTCAGCTGCAGTAAATATTCAAATAACAACCACTGGGCGCTCATCGAGAAGGACATGTATAAGAAACCCTAACGCTCATACAAAATCTCAACACTTGTTTTAACTCCAAGTTTTAACTTATTTACAGCATTTTTGTTCGTTCATAAATTATTTATTATACCGATATTCGTTGTGGGTAGGAGTTATTTAATTTTAAAACGAAAAATAAAACCGCAAGGCACACATAAATATTTTTTACACAACAGAAAATACAATATAGTATTCAGGGTTTATCAGTTATGATAAATTCCAGAGGACATTTTATCATTTCTTCCATGATTTATAGACACTAATTTTCAGGATAATTACACATTAAGAATTCCAGGACTTTTCGTCGGTTGAACATTTTGAGCAAATGTTAAGGATGCTTTGAATTTTTGGTTGAATTGTCAAGAAACTGGTTATATCCGTGTCTAACGCAGCTGGACTTTTGGTTTGTGGTTATTTTTCTTAACTTTCGCCTCTGATTAGAGTTAGTTATACTCTGCCCAATGTGCTTCTTCTTTTTAATAAAATGCGAGATCACCCATATTTGAAATGTTTTTGACAATATCGAAATTTAGCAGTTTTCTTATTTTCTTTTTAATCAACTTGGAAAATCTCTGATCACCTAACCACTTATCCTGAAAGGTACACTTGTTCTTTGTCATCTGTCTATTTAAAACTATTTTACTAAAAATAAAGCAAAACGTAATATTGTGGTTATTGTTTCCGACGTGTCTTATAGAACAGTGAAACAAGCATGCACTTCAAAAATCAAATATGACATAAATATACAGTTAAAAGCGAGACAAAACAAGAAGAATTTACAACATTCATATCATTCATTTTACTGTTGCATGGTTTTGTACACAGGTTATATATATATAAACAGAAAAACAAATTAAAAAAAACCGTATTTGTAGCAAAGGAGCTTTAATCCATTTACTACATAAAATGGTCAAGAGGATGTTAGTACCACTGAATGACTAACAAAGCCTGTCAGTAATTATCAAAACATTTATTAAGAAGGGCTTTTCATTTGCAATTTTTGAATTTATAGAAATAAAGTTCTATCAGTCTAAGTCAAGTTAAAATACAAAAAATTCCCTGAATTTTCCCTGACTCTCCCCTAAAATGGGTCTTTTTTTCCTGACTTTCCCTGACCACAGATAAAATTCCGACTTTCCCCGATTTCCCCTGACTCGGTGGAAGCCCTGATAAAACAACAAGTAAAAACACCACCAACACTTTCTGTACTGAAAAAATAGAAAGATCTGGGTAGAATTCGAGGAGTTTTGACAAATATTTTTTTGAAATTCCACGATTTCCAGGATTGTGGCATACTTGGCATGCTTAAATTAACTCGACTCACCGATAAAAAGGTAGTAAAATAGCCGGCGTAATTAACAATTAGGGGTGATTAGAGGTTTTCTGTAACACTACTTAACTAGTATAAGAATTATAAAAAGATTTCCATTATTATATTACTTATATTTTATTTGCAACTTCTATTAACTATCTTTTGTCAGTAGACTACTACATCTTAAACTGAATCCCTAACTACCGTATTCGAACGAAAATCTAGTTCTAAAAAAAATAATCGCAAAACTAGGAATATTTAATAAAAAAAAAGCTTTAAAAAGTTGTACAATTAGGGCTAATTTGTAATAGTTTTTACTAAGTTTTGAAGAACTTCTTAAAACTCAAAGTTAATCAACTTGATAACAAAAATAACTATGTAACCTGTTTATAAAACTATTAAATAAACAAAAGAAAAAACGGAACTATGGAACTAACGAACTACAAGAACTAACTACAAAAAAACTAAAAATAAAAATTGTTGCCACCACGCCCTCGCCTCAGCCCCCAGCCCCAGCCCCTTCTTACGGCATACGGCCCACGTCTTCTTCCTAAAAAGTAAATAAAAAAGTTGCAAAAGGCAGTACAAGACAATGCATACATTGAAGATTTTACTTCGATCTGTATGCGTGACTTTTGATAAATATAGCTAAATATATAAAACAGGTTCGGGTTTTACAGGATTAACGAAACTTTTGAGTCAGCAAAACACAGGAATGAAAAGCATTCAAAACTAGATCACTAAAAGTAAAAAAGTAAAAACTATTTCGTAACTTTAAGGGCGAAACTTTTGGCAGAAAGAAAATTTGGCAGATTTGTCACATTAAATTCCACCCCATATTTTTCTTTTTTATTAAGCCGGATTGGTAGAATAAAAAGTTTTTTCATTTTAATATTTGATGACGAGTGACTTTACTTGATCTAATTTTATAGTTGTATGGTATTTTAAAATGCATTTAAAAATTATTGCTTTTATATCCATGAAACTAAATTCTGCTAATTTCAATATGATTTCCTCCATAAAGTCTGTATTTTATTTTGCGAGAACTGCAACCTCATCTTCCTCAAACCGCAACAACTGTTTATGCACATTTTGAAAATAACATACCCTGCCGCCTTTCACGCCGCTCTCGCTGCTGCTCCTCCAGCACACGTGCTACAATTTCTTCCACTACAAAATATATATAGAATTATTAGAATTATGATAAATTTAATGCAACAACTAAAAGGCTGTAATGAAACTTGGTATATACGCTATCAAAACGGAACAAAACTCGGTAGAATGTAGACCGGAAAAAGATATTTATTTTCTTATTACACAAATTAAAATACCTTCTTCAGCACCGAGCCGACGTCCCTCCTCCTCTACACCATCCTGCTCTGGTGCTGCTGGTACTGGTGGTACTGCTGCTGGTACTTGTGGTACTGCTGGTACTGGTACTCCTGGTGGTGCTGGCAGCTGTTGTAATTGCTGCTCATGCAGCTGCTTTTGTTGTTGCTGCTGCATGAGCTGATTTAACATATTTCGTTGTTGCAGCTTCAAACGCTGCAACAAATCAATTTGGTTGCGCTGGAGCTGCAACTGGTCACAACTTTCACTATTACCCATCTAATAACACAGAAAGAATATTAGCAATGTGCATTTCAGGGTGGGGACATAGACCTAGAAATTAAATAACTAAATTGATGATTAAAATTACTTATGCAAAAACTTGGTTAAAATTGTCCTGTTATTATCAATTCTTAATTTCTAGTAAAAAATATGTAAAGAAATTCTGTTAGCAACCACAATATAGACAACTAAAAAATGATGTTTTACTTGTTTTGGGTAACAAAAATGGAAAATAAAGAAAATAAAACATTTATATCCCAATAGTACTTAGTCCAATCTATGCAAAAAAATAAATAAAAGTATTATAAGCAATTTAGAAAACAGAAAAAATAGATAAAACATTTAATAAAACAGTTTTAGACCCTCCACCACCCGGCATTTTTAAAGCCGTCAATACAGTTTTGGACCCACCACCACCCGGCATTTTTATAGCCGTCGATACAGTTTTGGACCCACCACCACCCGGCATTTTTATAGCCGTCAATACAGTTTTGGACCCTTCACCACCCGGCATTTTTATAGCCGACAATACAGTTTTGGACCCACCACCACCCGGCATTTTTATAGCCGTCGATACAGTTTTGCCCCACCACCACCCGGCCTTTTTTTGCCAACGTTTATGAGTTTATTTCTCATAATTAATATTTATATTCATTTGCCAGTAAAATATTTTAAACTTTTGGTGAATATTTTTGTTGAACCGGCATTATTCAGAAAACTACCTTTTTACCCTTTTGGGAAATGGGAATTACTTGGTAGTAAAGATTTGGCTCATAAATATGGATCTTGCACAATCTAGCAGTTTATTGTTAATAAAATCAACTTTGATCCATTTGCCGGTGAAATATTTTTTTTTTTACAGAACTGGCATTATTTACCAGAAAACTACCTTTTTACCCTTTTTAAAAATGGAAATTAATTAGGTAGTAAAAAATGAAATCATTTATGGATCTTGCACAATCTGGCTGTTATTGATAATGAAACAAGCCTTAGATCCATCTGTCAATAAAAACTTTTAAATTTTGGTCAACTGGCATAATTTACCACGAAACTACCTTTTTACCCTTTTGGAAAATGGGAATTTAAAAGTAGTTAAAAAATTAGATGATTACAACCTGGAGAATATTATTGAAATCAAATATGAGATATTAAATTTGTTAAACTGGCATAATTTACCAGAAAACTACCTTTTTACCCTTTTGGAGAATGGGAATATAAGGTAGTAAAAAAAATTAGATCTTACAATCTGGCAATCATTGTTATTGAAATCAAATTTAGATCCATCAGCCAGTGGAATATTTTTTTACAAATTTGATGAACTGGCATTATTAGGAACACTACCTTTTTACCCTTTTGGAAAATGGGATTTTTTAGGTAGTAAAAAAACGTTCATGGATCTCATAATAAAAGAAGCTTTTTAATTTGCCAGTGATTTTTTTTAAAATTTTAAATCCTCCAGGCATTTGTAAGAAAACTTTTTAGTCACAAATAGAGTGAAAACAGCAACAACATCCATGGGTAATGTTGCATATGGCATCATGGATATCATCATCACAGAACCTATCCAATTCCTCTAACAACCTCATATATTCTATTTGTGAACATGAATTATTGCATGTTTGATTGGATAAACCTATCAATCTTTTTTCTTCCTCTAACCTTGCTTTTATATGTGGATGTTTATTTATATATTCAAGCCGACTAAATGGAATGGGAGAGGCTAAACACCAATCAACATCTTCCGAACAACGAGAGAAAGCAGTGTATGTCATTCCTAAATTTAAAGCTTCCATCTTCACATCATCACTCAGTTTAATAACAGCTTTGGTGCATGTTTGTCCTTTACCAATGGTCATACCTTGTGATTTAGCAATTGTGATGGCATATCCTGGTATCAGTGGAAAGCCACTCCTGGAGCAACAATTGTCATCACATCTGCCTTCATTAATAGGTACTGGTACCCAAGTTGGATGCGAGTGTAGCCAGACAGGCCCCTTGTATCTTGGAAACTCAACAACTATAATTTCTGGAAATTGAGGAGGTCTTGAGCCTTCACTATAAACAATCGCAACTACAGTACCCATTGCTTCATTATTTAATCCCAAACCAGTCAAACATATCTGATTCTTTGTAAGTATAACTCTACACCCAACAGCAATTATACATTTAGCTGGTATTTGACCAATTTGCTTGTCCTGACTATGATGTCTTCCTCGACCAGTGGAAGGTTTAACTGCAACAGGGACACCTAGTTTTGAAAGAACACTGTTATTATGTTTGTGAGCTTCTTTCCATGTCTCTGTCAGCCAAATTGCATTTTCACTTGAGAAAAAAGACTTCTCACTACTTGGTAGAGAATCAAAAGTTCTTCTGTTAATATCTTGCCAGTCTAATTGTGTTATTTTTCCCGTTCTGATGCGATTTAATCTGTCTAGCAACTTAATTTGATCTGGTTTTTGTCTCATCACTTGATCTAAAACCACCACTTGGGTAAAAGATCTATATATGGCAAAACCTGCATGTACTGCTGGAAAGAAACTTGGCAAAGGAGATTTATGAAGATCAGTTTCCCCTATTGCTCACAGTTGAAATAAATCACCAAATAAGGTTAAGGATGGAATACACCCAAAGCTATTTTGTACTTGCTTGGCATGGTCTACTTTCGCGGTAACTTCACAAAATCTTTGACCACATCATGCAGTAAGATTTTGACCAATCATACCTCGTTCATCAACATTGACACACATCAAAGAAAGATTATTATCGCATACATTTTTAATTAATTTTCTAAATTGCAAATCAGACAATGGATAATCATGCAATGCTGCTGAAGCAAGTGATTTTTTTTAGAAGGTGGAGGTGTTACAGAGTGAATAGTATGACCATCTGGGAGCAGTACAGCTGCAGCACCTGTGGGAGCCAAGTTTAAAACTGACCTATTTGATTTGAATACTCTGCGCACTAACCTTGTTAAAATTTTTATTATTTGACTTTTTCCTGTACCAGCACTTCCCTGGACAATGACTCGCAGAGGAACAGTTTTTAAATTTGTATTACCAGCAACAGATAGTAATGATGTTTAATGTTTGTTTAATGATGAAAATAAACCACTTGCATTTGTTTATCATTCACCAACCTTACATTTACATCAGGAAGATTGCATTGAGAATTGTGTTCCATTTCTCTTTTTTCAGAAGTCTTTAACATGTTCTTCACCCAGTTTTTAGCCTCCTCAATATCTACTGAATGGGGTAATTTTTGTATGCCTTGCTCATGCCAGTTATACAAAGTACCTCCATCTGGCAGAACTACATCATCAACTTCTGGGTTAATTGCATGGGCTCTCTTTTCTCTTAAAATGTCACGAAGTAATGCATAACCCAAATATTCAGTTTGTGACTGCTGTGACGACATTGACTGCGATTGACTTTGGGATAATTCTGAATCTTCCAATACCTGTAACTTTCGAATATTTTTATACTTTTCTTTTTTCAATGTCTTTTCGTCATAATGTGCCTTAGCCAATTTCATAACTTCTAATAAAGCTTCAGGGCATTCTTCAGAATCTAAGAACTCTGCAAAAGCATCTGTAAAGTTGTCATGGCCATTAAGTAAGTCGTTTGTGTTTCTCCATGTACCTTTTGAAAATATCATTAACTGGGCTTTTGCATAATCCTCCTCAACTGGCCAATTGGGATATATAGGTAATCCAGTAAAAACAGGAACATGGTCTTGTCCACAGCTTGTACTTTTAGGACAATCACAAATCTTCGCCCAATCAAAAAGTGTAATCGCAGGGAGATTTTGACGCCTGTCATCTCCACAAAATTTGTCCAAAGGTGTGGAATTTGTGACAGTACCACTAAAATCATTCTGCATTTTTAAAGTTCTATAACCACTCAATCCAATTCTTTTGAATTTTCTAGAGCAATGGTATAATTTTGATCTAGTGTTAATGAAATCAGCAGCAGATCCTGGTGTATCAACCATGCCAACAGTTTTTAACAATAGTCTTGGAGCTATACTTCGAACAGATGCACTACTGTCAGATGTATTTAGTAAATTACTGTAAATAGTTATTAAATCAGTGGTTGTTGCAGCTCCTTTACAGGCATACCCTGCTACATATTTAAGAAGAGAAATAAAATCTTGCTCTATAATTGGCTAGGTGTCACAGTTTGCTAACCAACTCATGGGTCTACACTTTACATGTTGTATAAGTCTAGGATGATCAGATGGTCCTTCATAACGTGAATGTGCTCCATCAGTAATTACGGGTTATAAGGATGAATGTTTTTTCCTGAAGTTATATAGGTTTCGTCATCAAATTCTCCAAAGTTAAATCTACAATACTTGACAACCTTCTTACTTTTCGTTCTATCTGGATTAACAATAGTAATGGTTTTTCTACGCAAACAGAACAAACTGCACCTGTGTAACAAAATTTTGTTTACAAGATTAATGTGGAATTCTTTCAATCCTTGAGTTGTATTTATGTCAGCCAACGTGCTGTGAAGAATGGTGCCATCAACAGGTAATGCACAACCTTCTGGTTTTGCCCATAATGATTTGTTTGGTAACCATTTTTTTTCTCCATTGACAGTTTCTTCAATTCCACCAGCTGGATGCAATGAAATAAATTTTGGAGAAAATACATCATCTGTCTTTTTAAAGTCTGTTTGTAACCATTCATAAAGCTGGGTTTCTTTACTTATTCCGTCCTCATGATTACTCATTATAGATTTGACCACATTATGATGCTTTGGAGAAAAAAAAATATCATGGCTGTGAATTTGACCACGCGATTTTGCAAATTTTATTCTACCCCAGAAATCGGAATGTTGAAAAAGTTCTTTGAGCACTGTGTTAGAGAAATTAGCATGTCTCACACTGAAATATTTTGTAACAATGTGAAGGTTATTATGAATCAATTTATGTTTAAAATGTGAATCAGAATAAAACTTATTTGTAACTTCATCAATATCGGTCCGAGTCACTGTTACATAGTATTCTATTAATAATTTATGAAGTGGTTTCCAATGATGCTCGGCACAGCTACTAGTGTCAAAATAAGTAGGTAAAACCTGAAACTTCTTTAACATAAAAAAACATAGTGCATCTAACTCCTTTTTACGCTCTCTCCAATATGTATCAGTGTTTAATAGGTTTGCGGACATACTGATGATCTTTCTTGGAACACTTTCATCCTGTTCTTCCAAATTTTTTTGTAATTCCTCAACTGTTAAATGTGCATCATTGAGTTGCTGAGCAACAACAAAACTACCTTGAGTAAGTGCTTTTTTACGCAATCCAAGATTTAACAAATGAAATTTTGAAAATGGGTGTTTTGTAACTCTGTTATCACCTGTAAAATATATATGTTCAACCCAATCAAAATAGTCAAATGGGTGTAATTGCTTAATTGTTATATCACAAGTTCCATTCACAAATATCTGAGGGTAGGCCATTGTGAAAAAACCAGGTGTACTTAACTCTCTAATAGGAGTATCATTATTGTTTTGGTTAAAGCAAGTGGAAGCAATATTTCCTTGTTTGATAACTTGCTCTAGCATATCTTGATCATCACCTAAAAACTTTTTTAACATATGTTTAATTTTGTCATCAAAATCTTGTGGTGCCAAAGGGGTAACTATGCCAGACCATGATGCTATCTCTTCATTTGGATCTAATTGATCAAACTGGTTTTCTGCAGGGCCTTTATCTTGTTCATCAGTGTTTGTTTCAGAAAGATGTACTACTGGAATACCCTCTATCTCACTCCTTTCCATTGGCAAAATATCTAATCTGTTTTGCTCAATCATGACATCACTATAATATGGATTGGGTGTCACTAAAAAGTACTTTCCATTTAATTTAATTCCTGAACAATGGTTAGGACCTTTATACTTATTATAACCTGAGACCAGTGAATCTACACCATATGTGGGATAACCAAACACAAGTCCTTTTAATGCTGTCTCAGTTTTCGTACGTGACACAAAGTATTGTTTACTAGAAGTGTTCTTTTTCTTTAACAATAATATGCTGATTTCTGATGGTAATAAAGGAAGTGACGTTGCAATCTTCATATTGTGTGGTATAGCAACAGCATGACCTTTTGATGCTAACATACCATATTTTAATGAGTGAACATACATTGCTACCTGAATCTTTCGAATCATCAAAGTTTCCATGAACGTTAACGACTTTAAAAAAAATGGAACCTCTGAGAAATGCATGTTATTATGGTATATAGAATCTAAACAATCAAGGTGTGGTATGTCAGAAAGTATACCAGAAAATTTGGCAGCAGAACTTGACTCTCCTTTTCTCTTTCGTGAAAGAAATTCACTATGACAACGGGAACATTTATTATCTGCAAAGATTTTCCAATTTGAAATTATACGCCCAGTTCTGTGTTGAAACAAATCAGATGGCTCATAATTCATAAAAAAATGGTCTAGTCTCTTTACAAGTTGTGCAGGTTCTTATAATGTGCATATTTTCACCCTCCTGGAATCTGTTGATCATGTGATAAACATTTGGGTTGCCACTAATACCTTGACCTACCACATCATTAGTTTTTTGATCATGGGCTTGAATATTATTTTTTAATTTTCTTCTCCCAGCCTTTCTTTTTGTTTTGTTCTCATTAGACGATGGTTGCTGGTAGCCTACACCACTTACTTTACAATCCTGTTTTAACATTTCTTCTGCCTTATTTAGGGTTAAAATATTTTTTTTTCTAAATTGTTCTCTAGTTTAACAGAGCTATCACCTGTCAGTACAGAGGCTTTTTTAATATCTGTCTTTAACTTTCGTCTTCTAGCTTTCCTTTTTTCCTTACTTTCTGTAGAAGACGGCTGGCAATAGTTTACACCATTTATTTGACATTCATGCTTTAGCTTTTCTTCAACTTTGTTCATTTCCAAAATATTACTTTGTCCAATTGTTTTTAAAACTTTCTTTCCTTGTTTACCAGAATCAACATTAGACTCTACAAAAGCACTTGTAATATTGTTTCTTTTGTCAGATTTAGCATTGCTGTTTGCTTTATTATTCTGTACTTCACTTTCAGGTTGGTTTTTACTTTTTATTGGAGATGAAGAAGTAATTTTAAAATGAATTTCCTGTTGATTTTCTTTTAATTGTTTTGACGATGCATGGACTTTTACCCGATTTAAATACTCATTTGTATTTGTGAAATTTATAGGGTTATAGCTTTTTTCGTCAAACCTTGGCAAGATGCTGTTTAGTCTTACAATTTTTGATTGACGTTGCCCAGAATTATTTAAAATAAGCCTGCCACTAGACTTAGCCATAGGCGGCAAATTTGAAGAGATTACATCTGCATATGTTCGTTTTATATTATTAGGTTTGCCAATTCTGTCATTTTTGTTTCGCCAAGGTACTTTACCAGAAAAGAATAAAGATTGGAAATGTTCGTTTTCATGGCCCAACAAAATATATCGACCAGTGTATTCGTTTAAATCAGGCGTTATAACCATAGAAGATAATGATGGCCAAAATATGCTATAAGGATACTCAGGTGTACTGTCTGCTTTAGTAACAATAATCACTGTATTAAGCATGATTGCAGTTGCATGGATAAATAGTTCAGTTGCATGAACACCTAAATTAAACTGATCCAAAATTGATTCATCAGCACTTTCACTTATGTGTGTTTCTTCCCAGGTTAAAACAAAATCGTCATAACGGTGTTGACGCACAAAACTTGATACTGCAACTCGTAAGTCTTTATGGGTTCCAGCAAAATTTGGTTCAAAATTTTTATAAATTGTTTCCAAAACTGCATGATAAAAACAGTTTCCATCTCCAGCAGTTAGCCTTTCATAGTACACATTCAGTCCAATAGATCGTGCCTTTAACACATTTCTATGTGCAGCATTCTGACGATGCAAACTTGCAAACGCATTCACAATCGACATCACCATGATGCACCTAATTATTACTGTTAAAAAAATATATGAAAGAAAACTTGCATTTTTGACAATAAATATATATATAATATAAATATTTTGGAGTTTTAAAAACAATGTTAGTAAGTTTGAGGAAAGATAATTTTTTAGAGCGAAATCTAGATAGCTAAGCATCATTTCCAGACAGATTTTTATGTGGTTACCTTTCGTCAACTAATTATTCTACCATTTCTACAATTTTTTTGCATTCTTCCCCCTACAAACTGGGTTTGTTTTCACCCTGTGAAATTTTAAAAATGGCAGATGTAGCACAAATGTGATTTGTCAATTAAGCTAAATGTCAATCGTCACTATGGCAACAAAGCTGAACCGAATAGAAAAATACCACTCTCTGGTGCCTAATCTATACACTTTCCCAGACCCTGGACATATAGCTAGCTAGACATATTACAACTTTCTGCTATTAATTATTTGACTGGAAGACATTAAAAAACATATTTTTCATGGTGGTCTCAAGCACCAAAGAGTAGTTTAGCTAGCTAGGTAAATAAAGATATAATAATAAAGTAATATAATAAAGATAAAAATTAGACCATCCAGACCGTCACAACTCACTCTTCTTCTGCTGCATGAAAAGGATACCACGTAAATATACCAATGTAAGCTGATAATTCAATATTTTAAAATCTTCTTATTAATGAAGCGATAAATACAACACGTTTTTGCGCGTTATAAACGTTCAAATTAATAAAGTGCACCTTCAAAGAAAAGGTACAAGCTTTCCAACTCAAAACTTTAAGCGAAAAGCATACCAACAAAAAAGCGGGAAGATTTAAACATTTATTGATTATTATCAGGACTTGGTGAAAACTATATAAATAATTAAGGAAAAAATATTATTGCAATCATTCTGTATGCAAATACTATCCCACATAATCGTACAAACATAAATACACAAAAAATAATAAGATATATGTGTTTTTAATTACCTAAAATATGTATTTGTGCTAGGTCTGTAAAATACACGATAATTCAAATTAGCCGATAGCCGTTTTCTGATTGCTTGAGTGTACTTTTCAGTCTTTCGCTTCCGGCAAACGAAAAATCAGGAAATAACGGGGGGGGGGGGGGGTACGAAAGACGGGGGGTAGGGGGGTACAAAGCCTATTTATTGGCATATATGGCTAACTTTTATTACAGCTGCTCGGTCCAAACTTATTTGTTCTATTAGACAAAAAAATAACCTACCTTTTCGTGCAAAAATATCAGTCCTATTTCTTTACCCTGATTTTATATGATTTTTTTTCTATCGAAATTTTGAGAATCTTAATAATTCTCTTGGTATACTTCGCGTAGCAAACGTGCTCCACAATTTCGCTTCGCTCGCGAAGCTCAATTGCTTCGCAAAAATTAAACTATCCAATACTTTGTCCCTAGCGCTTCTTGTTTCTTTGGCGCTAACATCTTCCCAAATACATCAAAATTAAATATCATAAAGAAGAACCCTGGGGTCGAGGTAGGAAAATGAACGCTCTGCAGATCAATTCGTTGCGCAAAAACAGTTTTTTTTGCGAATAGACTGCGCGAGTATTTGATGTGCGTGGGATATTCTTTTCAAAATGTGCGAGAAAATTAGATTACGCGAAACTAACAAAAACGAATAACTCGTGTTAAAATTTTGTACCCCCTTTTCCCACAGAATGATAAAAGTAAAGAGCGCAATACAAAATTACACTTTTAGCAGTATTCCGAAAGATATGTAATACATCGAGTTGTACAACCCGCAGAAGTTGGTCCTAACGTTAATGATTTCGTAAATGACCTTACAACAAAACAGTATTTTTTTTCACGTAAAAATACCGGCACTAAAAGCCGCAGAATCTGCTGGAACGAATTTCGAAAACTCACGGGAAACAATTAAAACAAAAAACAATCAAATCAAAACAGTTTTTTTAACTTTATCAAGATTTATTAAATAGCTTCAATTTTGGGCAGAAAAACAATAACGGTTTCTCCTTCTTTTCACCACACGCATTGGAAGATTACATCACTCACTACCATTGTACACAATCTAAAAGAAAAGGAAAACATTTTCATATAGTGAAGCTTCCAGTGCCTTAAAGGAATGGCCAAGTCAATGGAATTGAAAGCGCTGTTTTTCATCTCATAAATAATTAAGGCTAATTCGGAAAAGTATAAAAGAAAAAACTAAACAATTTGGCAACTTTACTAATTTTATATGCAAAGTTCCAACCAAACCAACAGTCTCCAAATCTGACAAAATCATTTGAGAAGTGTTTATTTTTTCAGAATTTGATTGATGCAAGGCCAAGGGAAATTAAATAAGTTTATTGTCCTAGACCCATTCAAAAACACATGGTTCTTATCATTCAGGTTCTTTTTCAACCAACATTAATGTAATCACCCAGAGGAAATTATAATGTCTCTTGTCTGTGTTTTAGAAGCTGAGTACACAAATACACAAATATTACAAGTGCTGAACTTTGGCAATCATATTTTGCAATCAGACCCTTTTAAAAAGTATGCTGAATCATGTCAATTATTAAATTCAGCACTAATAGAAGAGGACCTAGGATAGGATTCTTTGTTGGATGAATAAAATGACTGACAAATGGTTTATCGTGAATGAAATAGTAATTTTTACACAAATAATTTAAAAAATAATGAACTTTTTTATGTGGGTTGTTATCAAACACACGTGGGTGGTGGACAAGAAACTGTGATTTAATTTCTCTTGGTCTGTTATTCCTGAGAATATTCTAAAATAAAAGGGTGTCAATAAGCTGCAAACGGCCACATATATAAGGGCGAGTTCGGGCAACTTTGAAATAAATTAGTGGTTGTCTTCCAAAACCGCCCGCATTTTCCCGAACTTACCTAGAGCATTTCCAAAATTCAATTCCTGGAAAAATACCTAGTGGACGACAGTTGGAAAAAGATGCTTTAAGAGAAAGGAGTTAATAAAGTTTAAAAGTTATTTATCAAGTAAATTTTATCAAAAACCATCAAAAACAATTCTTTTAAGAACTTTGCTACCACATACTTTATTTTATGGTCTATGCAGGTTTTTTCGGGTGAATACTTCAATTTTTTTCTAAACGCTAAACTTGCCCAAAAACGCCTGCACGTTTTACGGCGTATGCAGCTTATCATCACCCTTGCTCTAAAATTACAAGCACTTTCGAAGATGCCCACGCCGTTTAGAGGACGTGTGCGGCTTGGGCATCCTTGGAGTTCTCTGTTTAATGACAATTTTAATGTTTTAATGTCATTTTAAACCTTGTTCTCATGGAGGGTGTACGGACAACTAATTTCTATTGACAATTACATTGCTGTTGGTTTGATAGCAAAAGTGGATATTTTTTTAATTACTGTAACAGGTTACTTATATTATAAATAAAAAACTGTGATAAAAAAATGTTTGGTCGGCTCACTCTAGCACCCAGAGCTATTTGTTTTGTCTGCGCCCTAGCTACAGGTTTTCCTATATCTGGCTATCAGTTAGGTAGTAATACAGCTTCTCCATATGTATTCTACATAATACTTTCAATTCTTTTATACAAAACAGAGCTCTAGCTACCTAGCTAGCTACCTTTCGTGTGATTAAGCCTTACCTTGGTTTGGATAAAACCAATTAAAATTGATAATATACTTCTTTTTAGAAACAATAAAATAAAACACAGCTCGGCGCGTTATAATTGTACAAATTTCTTCTATATTTCTTTAGAAAAGGGTACCTTACACAGGAGCTTTCCAATCCAACTCAAATCTCCAGAATAAGCACAGCAACAAAAAGCTTAAAATACACAAGTAAAGTCGATTAGAAACAGGACTAGCAATAAATTATTTCAAAAGAAGAAAACCGTTTTAATACTATTATTTTTCATTAAAATACTACAATAATAGTATTAGAAGCAAAATTGCAAAATAATTAATTAATTATTTATACAATAATTAGCTATAATACAAAGAAATAAGGCATATTTTGGGTCTGTAAAATATACGTGTCTAAAATGCCGACTACCGTTTCTTGTTCACGGCATATTCCTCTTTGTGTGTCAAGTTCGGCGGACGTATAATCTGGACCAAAAGACGGGGGGGGGTCAAAATCCGGGGTTGAGGGGTACGAGCCGTACTTATTGCATTTTTTACTAGACTTATACTTTAACCCCTCGGTCCAAACTTATTTGTTTTATTACAAAAAAAATACCCTAGCTTTATGTGCAAAAATATCAGTTCTATTTCCCGACCCATTACCTGTATATTTCAAAACCATGCAGAATACTTATTAGTGGAAATAAATCTGCGGAAACAAAAGTGGCTCCTCTGTTGCGTATACAACCCTCATAAACAAAATTTGAAAAAACATTTGCAATTTATTGAAGAGGAACTTGCTAAACATTCTGCTACTTATGACAATCTTCTTGTGATCGGTGATTTCAATGCTGAACCAAGCGAAATTCCACTTTCTGATTTTGCAAAAATGTATGGTTTGCATAACCTTGTAAAAGAGCCTACTTGTTTTAAAAGCCAATGCAACCCAACTTGCATCGACTTGATCCTTACTAACAAATTATCAAGCTTTCAACACCTTAATGTTGTGGAAACAGGCTTATCTGACTTCCACAAGATGACTGTGACTTTTATGAAAACTAAATTTAAAAAGGGTAAACCGAACATACAACAATATAGGGACTACAAAAAATTTGACCATGAAACTTTCCGGGGGGACCTTTTTAAATCGTTAAATGAAACCGATTTCTTAGGTATTGATCTTGAAGCATCTTTGAACAAAGTCATGAACACTCTTAATATACATGCTCCAAAGAAAACGAAATATTTGAGAACCAACCAAGCACCTTTTATGAATAAAGAGTTAAATAAGGCAATAGTGACTAGATCTAGACTAAGAAATAAATACTTAAAAAACAAAAGCGATGAAAATGAAACTGCTTTTAAAAAGCAAAGAAATAAATGTGTCAAACTAGTACAGAAAAGTAAAGAAACCTACTATAACAATTTAGAGATTAAAAGTGTTACAGATAATAAAATATTCTGGAACACAGTTAAACCTTGCTTTACTGAGAAAGTCAAAAACAAAGAGCTGATAACATTAGTTGAAAATGGAATCACTGATGACCTTGAAATAGCATCGATTTTCAATGATTATTTTTGCAACCTTGTTCCCAATCTTAGAATCAAGCTAAATAAAAATCCACAAAATGATAATATTTTTAATGATAAATCTATTGAGACCTCGTTATCGAAATTTGCTAATCATCCAAGTGTTGTCAAAATCAAACAGTTTTATGGCGAGTCTGGTAAAAAGCTTTCTTTTAGACGAGTCAGCCTATCTAATGTTACAAAAAAAAATAAAGATTTGAATAAAAATAAAACTACACAGCAGTCTGAAATTCCAACGAAAATAATACAGGAAAATTCTGACATTTTTGGAAGTGTTTTGTGCAATAGCATAAATATCAATTTTCCAAAAAGCCTTAAGAACGCAGACGTCATTCCAGTTTTCAAAAAGGAGGACCGTACGGACAAGTGTAACTACCGCCCGGTCAGTATACTGCCTAATATCTCTAAGATATTCGAAAAATGCTTATACGAACAAATTGAAGCTTTTTTTCAACCTATTTTTAACAAGCAGCAGTGTGGTTTTTGGAGAGGTTTTAGTACGCAGCAATGCCTTATAGCAATGATCGAAAAATGTAAAAAAAGCCTAGGTAATAAAGGATGTTACGCAGCGTTATTGACAGACTTGTCTAAAGCTTTTGAATGTATAAATCACGATTTACTTATTGCTAAATTGCACGCTTATGGGTTTGACAAGGATGCTTTGAGATTAATACATAGCTATTTAACTGGCCAGAAACAAAGAGTTAAAATAAACAACTCATTTAGTACGTTACTGGACATCTTATTTGGTGTGCCACAAGGGTCTATTTTAGGCCCACTACTCTTCAACGTTTTCCTGATAGATTTATTTCTGATAACGATTGAAACTGATATAGCTAGCTACGCAGATGACAACACCCCATATACGTATGGGTCTGATAAAAATCAAGTTGTAGAAGACCTTAAAAAAACAGCAAAAAGAATGTTTATATGGTTTGCTGAAAACGGTATGAAAGCCAATGAAGCAAAGAGCCATCTTCTTTCTAGCTTACCACTTGATACAAAAGCTGTCGTTGGAGACACGTACATTGAAAACTACATGCGTTCGCGCGTGTTGCACCTTACATGGATACTCAAAAAAGAAGAGTTATTATGAAGGCTTTTGTTACCTCTCAATTCAGTTACTGTCCTTTGATATGGATGTTCCACACTAGAACACTGAATAACAGAATTAATAATCTGCATGTAAGAGCACTTCGAATAATCTATTGTGACCATACATCAACATTTAAGGAACTGTTACATAGAGATAAATCAAAAACGATACACGAAAAAAATCTTGAAACACTAGCTATAGAAATATATAAAGCTAAAAACAAACTCTCACCTGATATAATAAGTGATATTTTTCTGTTCCGTAGTAGCACTTATAATTTGAGAAATGAAAGAGAACTTTGCTATCGCACAGCAAAAACGTCTACTTATGGCACTGAAACTATCTCAAATTTCGCGCCAAAATTGTGGCAGATGATACCATCAAATATAAAAACATCTGAAACGTTACAAGAGTTTAAGTCAAAAATTAAGAAATGGAATCCAGAAAGTTGCCCTTGTAGGTTGTGAAAATCGTATATTAATGAATTAGGTTTTATTTGACAGGCAGATTTTTATTTAGTATTTATAGCATTTTGCGGTTTGTTTTTGTTGTTTTTCTTCCCGAATTTTCTGGCATACCACTTCCTTGCAATATATAGGATCTCAAAAATAAAAGCTATAGTCTAACCATCCTTTATTTTAGGATGATGGTATGCAAAGCAAAGAAGTCAAATTAACTAAATTAATTGCCTTCTTCATTGACTTTAATTAGCTACTTTTCCCGAGAAGCTAGAATTTTTTATTTTTTTTTTTACACGTCAATGTAAAAGAAATTGTTAATAATAAATATGCATAATACTGGAATTTCTCCCCATAACATATATTATAATTTTAACCCAGATATAGTAAATAATTTTTTCTTTATTTCAATTTTAGATGTTTTGAACAAATGGAATCAGACTTTAATTCTGATTTTAACGCATTAAGAGAAGGAAGGCCCACTCCTAAGTCAAAGAAGAGTGATCTCGTCCCACGCATCGCAGCATCTATTCACACGTTGCATCAAGTTTTTTATTCCATTGTGAATAAAAGACCATTTTAGCTAATATTTTTAATAATGTTTATAACATTAGTTTTAGTGCAAATGTTTTTTCAACTTCTCTTTCATAGTGTATACATTCGTAATGACAAATTTTTCGTTCTTTAAATAGTTTCATTATTCATTTAAAATGTTTACTTATTAGAAAACATTTTTATAATGTTACATAATGTTTTTTTAAACTGGTTTAATTCTAAAAATGAAACTTTTGCTCAAACCCCTCTTCTATCTCAAATCATTTTCAAATATTTTTCGTCATTCTTTAAATAAACAAAGACCAAGAAATAAAGGCAACCAGTGACAAGGAACTTTTTGCAGTAAACTCCTAAAGAAATGAAGAAACTTTTGAAATTAAGTCCATCATCATATTTCTTATAAAATCCTGTAAAACCTGTATTTAGTTCACACAATCGGCACATTTACTGCATTAGAAATACACAAATCGCTTTTTCTCATACAATGAAGTATTGTTATTGCATTAAAAGTAAATATTTCTAATCATTTTAGAACATTATATTAATATGGAATCTGCAAGCAAAAGACAAAGACAAAGGTGTACAAGCTACAGCTATAACTGCAGACAAATGTGTTCAAGTCGGATCGACAACTTCAACAGGATCTTACCAGAGACAGAATACATTACGCAATAATAATTTCACAACGTTTCGGTATTTAATAACTAACGTTTTATCTTCGAAGGAAACAACATTCCGATGGTGGTTAGAAAATAATATTATAAGTGGAGTGCAATATTGTCCTAAATGTTACAGCCTAATGAAAATATGTAAATCTTGTAGAACTTCAGATGGGCAGCATTGGCGATGCAGAAAAGACCGTCATGACGTCGAAGTATCTTTGAGGAAGATTCATGGTTATCCCAATCAAACTTAACAATGGAGGTAATAGAACTGACATATTGATGGTCAACAGGTATGTTATGAATTCCTCACATCATCACAAATTTTTTACATAATTTTTACAAAACCACGATAGTACAATAGTTTGAAAAAGAACTACTTTAAGGTTAGGCATTTCAAGTTCCATGTGAAATCAAGCTTAATTATTCCACCATAGATATTGAACATGAACAGATATCTAATCAAATGGGACTTTCATCTAATACTGTTGTAGATTGGTCAATGTTTTGTCGTGAGATATGCGAAATAGTTATGATGAGGGAAAGTGAGCCAATTGGTGGACCAGGTAACATATAAATCTATTTCTTGGAAACAATATATAGCAGTTGGAATAAACATATATTTAAACAATTTACTATTAATTTAGGTATGTGCGTGCAAATAGACGAAAGCAAATTCGGCAAACGAAAATACCATCGTGGCCATCACGTCGAGGGACAATGGGTTTTTTGTGGCATTGAGGAAGAATGCAGAAAACATTTTCTGGTAGCATCGACAAACGTGATCGCGATACACTTATTCCTTTAATACAAAAGTATATAAAACCAGGAATCAAAATTATATCCGATTGTTGGAAACCTTATGACATTCTTGAAGAGTTAGATTATACACGTTTTAAAGTAAATCACTCGATAGAATTTGTCAATGAAAATGGTTTTCACACTAACAAGATTGAAGGTCATTGGAGACAGGCAAAGAAGATGCTTCCTGCTTTTGGTGTACGGAAGACCTTGTTCAGCTCCTACCTTGCTAAATTTATGTGGCGTTATTCTAACAAAGTGACAGATCTATTCAAAAAGATTATTAAGGATATTGTCAAAGTTTATAACGTATCATCTGAAATCCCATAGTCTTAGTACCTTTTATTACCAATGCAATATCTTTTTGTCAATTATCAAGCATAGCGAACATCCCTTATATCTCCACTTAAAAACAATTGTCTATCACATATTATGTCAATTTTTTTTATAGTTCGATCTGTACTTTTTCTGTTAGATGAAATTATCCATTGGCATGTCAAATTTGGAGAACACCCATTTCCTAAATAGTAATAATTCATATTATTGTTTTATTTACTTTGTTTAGAAAATCTCGTAGATTTTGTAGATGAGTAGAAATGGGTAATTCGTACCTTGTCTCGATTACTACGAAAATAAGTTACAATATCTAAAATAATTTTTCATTTTAATTTTTTTAACCCCCTTTAACTCTAGCTAAACTCTGGCTACAAGTAACAAAAAAACGTTAGCTCGTTAAAGTCTTATTAAACCGTTTTATATTGTAATTATTTTTCACGAAATTTATATTTCTGAATGGTTATAGAATATAGAGAACGTCTTTAACTAAAAGAAATAACATCAGTTTCATTGTTTCTTCATCAGTAATTGGTTTTCTAAAGAAAGGTTGCTTCAGATCTCTAGGCCAACAAGAAAGACTAAAAAATGCATCTCCGTTTATCATTGTGAATAACTTTTCTCTTTCCAGCATATACTCGGTATCATTCGCACTTCTCACCAAGTTAACGTAATTGGTTATTTTATCTACCATTAACTGTGAAAGAAAATCCATTATTATAACTGAACTATTGAAAACAAACAATAAGTATTTTCTTTTTGACTGCAATGACTTCTAAATGACACTGGCATAACTTCTAACCACTAGTTCCTTATTAACTTTGAATCTCCTCCTTGCTTCGGAACCATATATTACGCAGACCAGATATTTAATATCATTTTATAAAAATAATTACTATAAAATTTTACAATGAAAAAAAAACACACAGGACAAATTACTTTACTTTGTTGCTGCGTTGCTGAGTAGCTGCGTTGCTGCTTAGCCGAGTAGCTGCGTAGCTGAGTAGCTGCGTAGCTGAATTACGTAGTTTTAATTTTTTTACGGGGGGTATTCTATAGTTCCTCCCATTTAAGGACGTGGCTAGTGCACCGGTACCTGTTCTTTAAGATCACAATCACTTAAAGAACCGACAAATTTCTAAAGGGCATGTGCGAAACGATATTTAAGAAATTGACATGATATTTGTTAACTGAATGAATTCAGGGGCGGATCTAGGATTTTTTTCTGATCAGGCAAAATTTGACAGATTTTTTGGCCAAGTAATATCAAGGGTTGTGGTTTTGTGTATTTGTTATAAAAGGAGCTAAAATCTTCCCAAAAGTGAGGTTTTTAATTATTAAAAATCCTTCCTAGATTAGAAACGAAAGTGTCTTTATAACCCAATAAATAAAAGTAACCTTCGTAGTTTAACACTGGTATCCTCGCTATAATATGCGGATGGAAATCTCTGTTTGGTAAATTTAAACTCAAAACAGGTTTAGCGTTGCCATAGTTTCTTTGAATGACATACCAAACTGGAATCATCTTAGCATCTTTTTTACGTTTTACGCATTTAATACGAAATTACAAATTTGGGGAGTTACTTTATTTCAAAATATACAATGACTCTAATAGCATATCACACAACAAAAAATTAAATTACAAGACAAATTTAGGAATAGATAGTCAACAGCAGTGCGACGTAGAATTATTGTTTAGAAAATTACAGCCTGTGTTAACAACCTGCAAATGCAAAAACAAAAGCAGCATGTGTAAGATAGCAATGCAATGAGTCAGCAAGGGGGCTTGACTACACTCAGTCTTGTCTTTGGAGAGTGACGACTCCACTTATTGGCCCAGTCAAAAATTAAACAAAATCAAATAAAAATTAAGTTAGCAAGGGGGTTTGATCATACTAGGACTTGTCTTTGGAGAGTGACGACTCCACTTATTACCCCAGTTAAAAAAAAATTGGAAGGGGGGGGGTTGATCACACATGATCTTGTCTTTGGAGAGTAACGGCTCCACTTATTACCTGAGTTAAAAACAAAGAATAGCACAGTTGAACAGAAGTGGTCAAAGTTTACTTTAGGAAGATAGGGATGTCTAGTTTCTGCTGATGACCGTCCGCGGACCTCTTCGAGGTGACCCAGCTAGACATCCAGGGTACTTAGGTTCAGAAATATGGGTCGAAACCTACCTGCCCTTGGTTAAAGTTCTGTTCATCTTTTCGAATGTGTTGTGTCCTTTTTATTTTTTTATATATATATTTTTTAATTAATTCCTTGTAAAAAGGGAGAATTGTGTTTTTAGAGGCATTTTCTCTAGAGGAGTACAACCTCTAGCTTGTTTCCAAAGACCTAACAGGTTGAGTTCATCATTGCGGTGGCTTGCCACCTCTTTGAAAATTATTTTCTTCTACAAAAAGTATATAGTAATTACCCATTTATGAAGTTAATGTAGTTTAATATTAAGGTTACTGATGTAGTTTTGCACAAGTTTCTATTAAGGAATTAATTTTATTCTTAAAAAAATTCCACAAAAGTTAAGCAGTTTATTAAGCCAGAAAATAGAAATCAGAAAAATAACATCAAAACATTTAACATTTTATTTACCCTCACATGCCCCTGTCAACTGTGTTTAAAAGTATTTTACTACTTTGAAATCTTTAAAAAAAGTTTTAGTAACCAGGTCAATTGAAGATTCTCATATAAAAAGCAACATATATACAAATTCCACTTATATGAATAACTTAACATGACATTTTCATTGGTTTGCAGTCTGTAGCAGAACGTTCTTTAACATGCAATTCTTGTTTCGATCTGTATCGTTTTACGTGAAAATCATTTCTATCAGTACAAGTTATTTTGATATCATATTCATCCATTTGTTTTATAGATATATATCAATTGTTTACAGTTTTTCAATATTATAAGGTTTCTTAAAGAATCTCCTGTGTTCTGTAATTTATGGCGATTTTTATTGTCAGAAGAATATTCATCATGGCTGACATCAATACATCTATTCCTAAAACTAAATTATATATGTTGTATTGCTCAACAAAAAGGAAGAATATTATACAACAAACTTGGACTATTCTTAGATTAGGTATTGTTTCATTCTTTTGTTTATAGAAATTTTATCACAATAAAAAGCAGCATGGGAAAGTTAAGGATCTCCTCGTGTTCTTAAAAGTTTTTAAGATGAGCAGTAGGATGTTGTATATAAATCTGCTGTTTAAAAGTTCCAACAAAGTTCTTAGGGTCACTCACAATCCAAAAGTATATGCTAAACATAAGTTTAATGTTGGGACAAGGTAGAATCCTTTGACTTTTAAGTATAGGAGAACAGAAAGTATTTTGAACTTCTTGTCGTCACCTACTTAACAGGATCACATATCTGAGTGCGTATGTTTTCAGGGATTGACAACATTCGAATATTACCTATCTGTAAATCCCCAGAGAAAGGCGATCTACAGACCTATTTACATTTAGCTTACACTTTTGCGTTTATGAAAGAGCTGTCCCTTAGTTAACTTACAAGAATTATTCCTTTTCCACACGGACACAAAGATACACAGTTGCATAAACAGCTACACGAAGCCTGTGACCTTAAGACAATAAACACATGCAGCTTACCAATTCTCCGTTCCGTGCAGCAAATCGGACTTTTCGTTGTTGCTTAGCAACAGCTGCTGCAGTGAAAATAACGTAATGGCGCGTGCTTAAAATTGCGGGGAAGTTAGTTAAAAAAAGTTAGATAACAAACAAGATGCCTCTTAGTTGTGCTGCATATGTTTGTTCTAATCATAATATAAAGGAAAACAAACCCGGATTTTTTCGTTTTCCTAATAATAATCCTGACTGCCGTAAAAGATGGGTTATCGCTTGCAAAAGAGTTAAGGATGGTAGCATGTAAAACCCCCAAGGGAAAAATATTTATCTTTGTGGTGAGCTTTTTATTTCTAAAAGGCTTTCTACAAACCCTGATTATACACCATCAGTGTTTGTTTATGCACAACAGCCAGAGGGAATAAATTCCAGTAGGATTAGGAGATTTGAATCATCACGAAGAAGAACAAGATTTGCTTCACCACTTCGTGAGCAAAACATAAAAAAAATAATGTTACACCACTTTTACAACCTATGCTTGAATCTACCATGCTTTCTCCTCAAAGTTCATTTTCAACAGATGTGGATTTTGATATTGCTGATACAGATATTCAGAGTACTAGTACTAAGGAATCCAAAGGGACACAAACTGGTTTTGACATGTGTAAACTGAAATTGGTAACTGAACAATAACAGCTTGAAATAAATTTTCTAAAGACTCAAAATGATTTGTTTCTATCATAAAAACAAATTACAGAAAACAAGTTACAACACATTAAGTCAAAAATGCTAAGCTACAGTTCTCTAAAAGATCAAGCAGATAAATTTAAAGTTTATACTGGTATAACAATCGAAGGTTTTAATGTTATATCTGAACATCTTGAAAGTTTTCTGCCAACCACAAATAGATCTCCACTATCTTACAAGGACCAACTTTAAATGACATTGGTCAAACTAAGGCTCAATACACCATGGCTAAGTTAGCAGATCAATTTTGCAGCAACAAAACATCCTTAAATGATATCTTCTGGAAATGGATTGATCTTATTAACATCAAGATGTCTGGTTTAATTAAATGGCCTGACCATGATGCAAATATAAGAACATTACCAAATACATTTTGTCAATATTTCCCAAGATTGACCGGTATAATTGACTGCACTAAAATATTTATAGTTTGCGTATCACGTGAAACAAAATTACTACCATTGTCTGAGATGATATGATCTGGACAACCACGTCTCGAAATGAATCTTCAAAAGCTACTAATAAATGATGACGAATCGGGCCTAGGAACTAGATCTAACACCAAAGCTCTGCTCGAAGCGCAGGTGTACAAGGTTACCCACGCTTTATTCATAACTGGTCTTTCATTGGCATTGTTGTAAATGTTTTTAACGTACAGAGGTCCAAAATTGTCTATTCCTACTGCAGCGAAAGCTCTAGCGTCACTGAGTCTGCACCCTGGTAATGGTGGGGGAATCTCAGGGTAACGAAAAGGTTGTGATTTCAAACGCTTACATAAAAGGTTACCCACGCTTTATTCATAACTGGTCTTTCATTGGCATTGTTGTAAATGTTTTTAACGTACAGAGGTCCAAAATTGTCTATTCCTACTGCAGCGAAAGCTCTAGCGTCACTGAGTCTGTACCCTGGTAATGGTGGGGGAATCTCAGGGTAACGCAAAGGTTGTGATTTCCAGCGCTTACATAAAAAACACTGGTGTAACAAAATTCGCACTAAACTACGAGCACTTTTGGTCCAACAACTCTGTCGGAATTCGGTAAGTGTTTGTTTTTGAGAGATGTGTTTTAGCTTACAGTGAATATCCATGATGATTAGCTTAGTTAACGAGTGATCTCGGTCGAGCAGTATAGGCGATATCGTTTCAACGGGTAACGGTGCGTTTACAAGTCGACCCCTGCAACGCAATAAACCTTTTTCGTCGATAAAAAACATAACATCTTTTTCTGTGTTATCATTTGCCAACTTGAACTTCTCCCGGTTGGCTTTTAATAAGAGCTTCTCCGCAGAGACTATTTCACAAGATCGTGGAATTTGCTCCAAATTTCGGTCTTCTTTTTTTCTTTTAATGCTTTTAATGAACCTTAACATCCATGCGGTAATTCTGACCAATCGTGTGAATTTGGAATACTTATCACAATTGATTACATTGTTGATACTAATTATGTCGGTATAATTATGCAACACTACTTGTTTACTTCTTTTCAGCTCATTTGAATGCTCAAGTGATAAATCATGATCTTTTATCTGTGGCAGCTGGTATTCTTTTTTTTAGATTGTTTTCGGACAAATTTAAAGTGGTGATTCCCCATCGAGTGGTGAGATCTGCTGGATATTTTCCGGATTAACATAATTCCAGTTCCCAGCGTCACTGTTATTTCTAATCTCTTTTAAACGATTTTTAACAAACGCTACGAACTCCTTTGATGTCGCCTATATCCATGAGAGAGTGATAGTTGAATCAGTCCAAAAAAAAAAATTTATCGAAAGAAAGTTCTTTTTCAAACGCGACAACAAACAGATTTTACAAGACGAGACAACAACAATTTTCCCAGCAATTCCAAACGCGGCATAATAATTGATTTTAATGGTGCTACCCTCGATTTAGAAGTTAGTAACTAACAGTAGTTTTCCCAGATGTCCATTCGGACCTAACGTAAACACAAGCTCCATATCCCTGCTGACTGGCATCACTAAATCCATGCATTTCCCTGTTCACAACTTCATCATCCTCGTCACTATGCCCAATCCTACGACCAACCTCAACAACTCCCACAATCTCAATCTCCTTGAAGATGCTCTCCCAACTCGCCTTCAATTCAACGTCAACATCATCATCCCAACCTAGCTTCCTTTCACATATTTTCTGCATCAAAATTTTCATGCTAATCAAAATTGGTTGATTGAGTCCCACAGGATCGTAGAACGAAGACATAATCTTTAATATATTTCTCTTAGTAGGTTTTAACGCTTTTGCCGACTTCAATAATTCTGAAAAGTCAAAACTTATTTTATCGGTCTGTTCATTCCAAACAAGTCAAAGAATTTTACCATTAGTTTGGGGAGGCGCGGTTGAGTCGGTGATATGATTTATATAGTTCCGAACATTTTCATTATTCCTTTAAATTATTCAAGTGCTTTTGAACCT
Organism: Hydractinia symbiolongicarpus; assembly: GCF_029227915.1. Lineage (NCBI taxonomy): Eukaryota > Metazoa > Cnidaria > Hydrozoa > Anthoathecata > Hydractiniidae > Hydractinia > Hydractinia symbiolongicarpus. Next base: position 22,394,549 of record NC_079881.1, read on the forward strand.
TTAATTCAAATACATAACAATCATTTAAACTGTCAGTCGCATCATCATCGTTCATAGCTATTTCAAGTATTTCGTCGTAAATATTCTTCACTTGTGTTAATCTCTGGCTGAGTATCGTTTCAGATGCGAGTAATTTTTCTCAAAGTTCTTTCCAATTTTCTAACTTACTCTCGTTGTTGTTAATAATTCCACAGACACTACTCACAAGTGCGTTCTTCTTTCATAACAATCTTTCGATCGACCATGAAAAATAATAGGAAATTTTGGTTCTTCTTAGTGTAGTATATAGTCGACTCCCAATTCAAAAAAAAACTTAAAAACGAAAACACGAAATACAAACCGGCAGCATAAATTAACATAATTAGTAGAATTTATACTAAATATTGAACACTAATAATCTTCCGTAAGTGTATGCATATTTTTATTTCTTGTTAAAATTAAAAACGATGTGACATCACAGCTGATATGACGCCAAATTTGCCACCGTTAAAACGCTGCCCATTCGGTTTGAATTTGCTTGTGGTTGGCCTTACTTCTTGTACTATTAAATGTCAAAGAGAAGTAAAAAAGAAACTTAAAGAACATTAATGAATCTGTGACCAAAAATGCGATGTTAAGTTTTAAAAGGATCAAACTGCGACCCCGTCTTTTTGTTGCGATAATTTTTTTTCTATAGAAGACATAAAATATGCGCAATAGAAGTTTGTAAGTTTCTAAGTGGGAATTACTTTTATTACATCTTGGCATTTTTATAGCGTAATCTACTTCTTTTCTCTTAAACAAAATAGATACATTACATGGTAGTTATTTATGAGAAACTTTTACATTGAACAAAGTTTGTTACACGCGTCTGCATGTAAAAACCAGGTGCATCATTTCGCGCGCAGTGATGCAATTCCCTTGACGCGGTATTACGCTATAAAAACATCAGAGTGCAAAGAAACCTGTTCCTCAGTCTGCTTATTATTGTCGTCTACGCTTTATCGCAATTTATCACAATGGTAAGTTTTACTATATAAAAGCTTTTTCTTAAGTTTTATGAAAAATAAGTTACTTCTAAACGTATTGAGTTTCCTGTCGCTTTGTTTTTAAAATAACAAAGTTATGTTTTTAAAAGATTTTTTAATGATTACTTGCATCAGTTTGTTAGGTCCAAAACACAAAAAAAGAAACAACAATAAACGAAATACTGCCTGTTTGTATACTATGACTGCTTTAATAGCATGGTACTATCAAGTTTCTTATGATCATTTCATTCTAATCCAACAAAACAGCTTTCTTATTTTGGAAGAGGCAGGTATTAAAGTTGCTTGATATCTGAGAAAGAAAGAAAAAATTATATCGTATGAAATAAAAATCACAGATTAAGCGCTGTGAACATTAAGGAAATTAAAAGTTCGTAAACCCCAGCGATGAAGATTGCAAGTTCAAAGTTTAACTTTTTTAAAGAAGCAGTTGCTGAAAAATGGCGCCAAAAATTCAATAAAAAAATTAAATTTTTGATGCACAAACCATTTGTCTTTAATATAACTTCCAAAAAATAAAATGTTGTGTGTTAGATTTGTTGAATCAGAGTTATGACACTGTAATTTACTTCATTCTTTTGAGACCTATATCTGAATGAACAAGGAGCGTTTAACTATGCAAGGTTTTTGTATCAAATAAAATAAGTAACATTAGATTTATGTAGATCAAGACCAACATAAAATTTGAAATGCTGTACAATATTTTCTACCCTGGTTATTGCTTATTTTACATTTTTACAAAATCTTTACAAAGCCTTGTTCTTTTTTCATATAAAAACCTGCCTGATGTATCCTTTTTATAGTACAATTAATTTCGTTTTACGTTAATTCGATATGTTTTAAAACAAAGTAAAACAAACTGGAGCACAAAAACTCTGATTTGCTACAGACAAAAACGAATTAGTGAAGAACTGGAAATGTGGTAATCCAAATTCTTTAATTTTACGTCAAATATAGGAGCTTACCTGACAACTAAAACATGTTTTTGGAAAGTGTTTTTTTACAGAAATATCATAATGCCCAACAGAAACAAATCACACAAATAAAGTATCAAGGAACTTTTTAATAACCTTGTTAATTTTAGTGACGTAGTGAACGATTCATATTCTATTGGCAGAATTTATTTGTTTTGAGCTATTTTTTGTAAATATAGACCTTGTTACTATTCATTTACTTAAAATATTTAGAACCTATCATTTTCCTACGAAAATTATTGTATTTTGTTTAACTAAAAGAATTCACAAAAAAACAACAAATAAGCGTAAACCTACGGTTAAATTTATGTAAGTTTTTTTCTCAGAAAATATATTTGGTGTACATAAAGATAAGTTTTAATCCATCATTTCTGCTAAAAATTATTCTAACTGATAATCTCCTCAAAAAATTATTTTTTCTCCAACATCGAAAAAGCAACATCTACACAAGCTCTTTAGAAGCGTCATATTTTATTGCGAATGAAAGTTTGTATTACTTTTCATAGAAATATATTCTTATGTAAATAAAACTTTCATTAACTTTCATTCAAAGTAACATGACCTCTGTGATCTAAGACATTACTACCCTAGAGAAATGTCGTTGTAAACAAAACAACTATGTTTAATGATACAAAATTTACTTGCAGTCATAATTGCATGGAGCAGCATAATTTGGGATTGATTTTGGATGAGTATGTAGGTTACAATTTTATGAGTCATAAATAAAAGTAATAATTAAAATCTATGTCATGAAAACAACTGATATCATAATGCAAAGATGTTTTATTAAAAGAGAAATTTTAGACATATGTTGCTTTTTGGAAGAAAAAATAAAAAATATATTTGTGACGAACATGCAAACTCAACAAAGTTGAATTCTTTTAAATTTATAATACGAAGTTGCTACTTCTTCTTATGGGAGCTACAAATTTTTATGCAAACAGACATAACGAATATATATTTGCAACTTTACCATTGCCAAACAACAAGAACATTGTGCTATTTCTTTGGTAACTTTCAATTTAGAGAAAAGCAGAAAAGAATTAATTTTGACGAAAACTTAAATTGACAGGTGTTAAGAATTATCTATTGGTGGTATTTTGATTTAAAACTGATCGATAGGCAGGAGACAACGAAAAACATTAGGTTTTGATAGCTGTATTGACGCCACCAGTGCAGAAAGAAGCATTCATTATAAAGATTTTGTTTTTTCTTGTCTGTTAACATGTATAATTTAAAACGCTTGTTTATATGATTTTGATCAACAGTTAGGAAGGGTTAAATTATTAAAAGTCAGCAAAAACTCGCAAAAGTAATATTTGAAAGTGTCTCCCGTGTGTAGAGTTTAAAACAATTGTAGATGATGAAGTTTCACAACATTATCAATTTTTCTTTTATTTAAAAAGTTTGGTTAACTCAGCTTTAGGAAATTGGTCCTTTTTAGTTTCTGGTAGCCTCTAGTTACCCACTCAGCAGATGACGTCACTTGATTCCACATTTTTTCAATTTAATTGTCCTTAAACTGCAAAATACTCTGCAAAAGCTTCACCAACTGTAAAAAATCATTGGAGTCAATCTTTGTAATTACTTAATGTTAAAAACCCGATGAACAAGTTGATCTACTCTCCTAAATTTTCTCCCCAACATTCTTTATAAGGGAAAAACATCTTGTTTGCAAGCCAGAATTTTAGCTTAGTTCTGTATTCTCAGTCAGGGACCAATTTTTCGTATTAACGTAGAAGATCTTAAATCGAGCAAATCTGCCAACTTAGCTTCGATTTAAATTGAATAACCACCTTTTGCTTTTGAAAGAACCAACACACAAAGAAAACATCAATAATTGAAAAATCTCAGCAATGTTACTAAGTAAAATTATAATTGTTAAACGATTTTTATTTATTTATTTATTTATTTATTTATTTATTTTTTGTTTTATATTTTGTTTTATCGCCTTTTTAGAACACTACCAAGAAAAACAAAGAAAAAGAAAAAGAAAAATTTAATTATGGAAAAGAAAACCCTCAAAAAAATCAAAAAAAGAAAAAAACTCAAAAACAACAACAACAACAACAACATCAAATGCAGCAACAACAACAACATCAAATGCAGCAACAACAACAACATCAAATGCAGCAACAACAACAACATCAAATGCAGCAACAACAACAACATCAAATGCAGCAACAGCAACAACAACAAATGCAGCAGCAACAACATCAAATGCAGCAACAACAACAACATCAAATGCAGCAACAGCAACAACAACAAATGCAGCAGCAACAACATCAAATGCAGCAACAGCAACAACAACAAATGCAGCAACAGCAACAACAACAAATGCAGCAACAACAACAGCAACAACAAATGCAGCAGCAACAACAACAACAACAACGGCAGCAGCAACAAGCCCCAAGAGAAGTGTGGAGGAATGGAGAAAAATTTATTCTACATTCAGTTGTCCGAAGGGTAAGAAACCTTTTAAAAACCCTCTTTTGTTCTAATGATTATTTAATCCCAATGGTTTACTTATTTTTTAATTATTTTAGAATCCGAGGAGAGCAGTGAAGAGAGTGGCGTAAGTTTTTGCTACTTTCTCTTGTTAATATGTTATCACACTGTGCTATATATTTATAGAGATATTCTTTGTCTGTTGAAGGGAAAATGATGGTGCACCAGTGTTGGTTAGAGTTAGGCGGAGGAGGTTAAACCTAGGGGAAAATCGCGAAGAAGAAAATGAAATTATCCATAATGAGTAGGTTTACCGTTCTACAATGAAATGGTTTTCCCGTTTATAGTATTTATTTTGTACCGCACAATGTAAGAGTATTTACAAAAATCTTCGTATTTTATTGTGCATTTTGAATGTTTTTAATAGAAAGAATAATCATGGAGAAGAAAACAATTTCTATATTGAGTTCCTTATAACGGAGAACTGTATACGTTGTAATATTGTGCAATGATTTTATTAAGGGCCTTTGAGCAACCACCACCAATTGAACCAGTAGCACCCATGCCAGTGGAGGAGGAAGATCGACCATACATAGTCCCGTAAGTAAATCATTATTTAGTTAAAAGAATACTTGATCATTGCACAATCAAAGTGATTAAAAGCAATATTACTTCAAGAAGGCATACTGCTACCTCATTTATAATTCCTACTAGCTGTTTTCCGTGGAAGAATCCACTGTATTCCATTTAATTTATGTAGCAGATATATGTCCATCAAAAAACAAACAATACAGCAGTGCGCATCTTACATCTGCATTATTATATAAATGACCAAAAAAATGAAAAAGGTGTCCAACAACTGCAGTATATATGTGACATTTAAAATCTAAATCTACTAAAATTACTTGCTCTGACCATCTGACAAATGCGAAAATTATTCGGAAAAAAGTTTTTAAAAGCATTTCAACATACATCTCACCCATAAAATTTAAATCACTCAAAACGCCACATATATACAAAAAAGCTGATCAATGTCAAACAGAAATCTCTCTCATTGTATATGTTAAAATCAGTTAGTTTATTGCAAACCCTGCCAAAGGTTGACACAAAATGTGAAAAATAAACAATAAATTTTGCCTAAGTAGAAACATTATTTGAAATATTACATACGGTCCTTCCTCGCCAAACTTTAGACAAAATGCCAACAAAATAACGGTGTTTAAATCTAAAATTAATAAAGTCCTTTTAGCAATTTGTATGCTGTTTTACCATCAATAAAGTAAACAAAATTTCAAATCTCACATAGCATTCTGTCACAAATTTTCATAAAATATATATATAAGTCATAATGAGTCATGTTAAACAACAGCAATCAATCTGTATATAAGTTCATTTTATGTCAATTTTTGCACCAATTTTGCAACACAAAATACAAATTCTAAATAATACTAAAATCTCTTATTTTGGTCCTTCGCATACCGACGGTCTCCCACAAAAGTTTAATCAAAATGTAAAAAATGAGAGGTAACGACAAAATCAAAGTTTGCAAAATTCAATTATTTCGGTATATACATATATCTACTGCATATGCCCTCTAAAACAATCTTTAATCCAAAATGCCTAAGAAAGACAGTTTGCAACAAAAATCAGTTATTTCGATAATATTGCATACACTCTTTCCTCAGAAAAGCTTCACAAACTGCAAAAAAAAGAATGGTTGTAGGGAGTGCTTCTGATTCATCAAAAAAGTTTTTTTGACATATTGCATCTAGCCCTTACCCATTAAATCTTACACAAAATTTCCAAAACTATATACGATTTAGAACACATCAAATTTAAATCGAGAATGATCAGTCATTTCGATATATTGCACGGAGTCCTCCCCAGTAAGAATTTATACAAAATATAGAAAAACAAAGCTTGCAAGGTGTAAAATTGAATTCTTCTTCTGTGTATATATATATGGTCCTTCCTCGCAAAATTAACATAAAATGTCAAAAAGGTTCAGATATAACATCTAACACAACAAAAATCAGTTCTATCAGTATATGTCATGCCATTGTCTTCCACCAAATGTTCCCCTTAAAGTTTCACAGACACAGCCTGTAAATTAAAAACAACTAAGATCAGGTATTTTGGTCTATTTCATACCATTCTGTTCCAAATAACTTATAAAATGTAAAAATTGAGTGGTAAAACAGAAATTTGCAAAATTCCATTTTTTTATATGCATGTATATTATATGCCTTCTACAACAATAAGTTAATTCAAAATGTCAAAAAGAAGAAAAAAATAGCTTACAAAGAGTATAAAATTGAAATCAACAAAGTAGCTCTTTGTATTTAATATAAGCCATACGCACAAAAGTTTACACTAAATGTAAGAAAATGGTTGTGTTTAGTAAATCTAAATTATGAAAAGTCAGTTCTTTTAGCATGCTGATTAAGGTTTTTGCCCACAAATTCTTACATGAAAATGTCAAAACCACAATTTGAAACAAATTAAATTTACATTTTAAGAATACGTAATTTCTGAACTTTATTTTCAGAATATTTGGAGGAAAAGAACTTCGGAAACCAAAAAAAAAAATCTTCAGGGTTAATAACGTTTGATGGGTTTTGTGGGAATATATATACTGGGAATCTTTAGTTTAAAGCTAGCATTAGCTAGCTACATCAGCTAATAGCTAGTCACTTAAATATAAACTGGAGACTTAGCTAGGTATAAAGAACATGGCTACATATATAGCTATATATATATATATTCCTAGCTAGCTAGCTAGTTGTTGTTGGTGGTTGGCTTTTTATGATGCTAGCTATAAAACATGTCTGGCAACAATAATATAATCAAAACTGGAAATAAAACATGAAAAAACCTTACAGAACCTTGCTATGATTAATTTATAAAACCATGCTCTTCTTCAAATGTTTTTTTAAAGATTTCTTTTGAATGAAAGAGTAGAGAATACTAAAAAAGAACAGCCATCTTTTTCGTAAACACAATTTCCGTTTTATGCTAGGAACTTCATTTAACAGTCCGTATGCTTTGTGAATATCGAATACCGTTTCATATGTAGCGATTCCTATATATATATGCTAACAAAGAGTTTTTTGGCATAAGGGTATATATATTTATATCGTTATTAGCAGCGGGTTATATATTTACACCTTATGTGCGATTTCTATGAAGTACATCCCTAATCTTTTTAGTTAAATTTTAGCGTACAGCCACGTCATAAGAAAGTGACCCGTGATTTCCGTGTCGTGGACTCACAGTTTTACTCACGCAAGGGAATTAATATATAAGATGAAAGAACTCACGAAGTAAAAAATACTTACTATAAATAGATGCTCACTTCTGTGTGTAGGGCATGTTGTTCAGTATCAATTGTCAGTTTCGTAATTCATTGTGGGAATAATATATTTATAAAATCTAAAAACATATATGTATTAACTCGTCGCTTTCGTCCAATTCTACAAATAATTTTTTTGCGCCTTTTTTCACAATTTTCTTTCGTCCTTAAAATGTTCATGTAACAACGATTTACCCGAAACGAACTCATTGCACACAAGTATACTTGTGTGCAATGAGTAATAATATATGTATATAATATAATATAATATATAATATTTGTATATATTATAATATATATAATATATACATAAGTATAGGTATACGATACAACTCAGTTGATTTGAAGTTTCTAATCAGTTTTTTTTTGTTTTGTCCGATCTCTTGATTTCTTTTTTTATAAACAATGCAAATATAAGATTCTGTCAAATTGTAACTAACATTTAAAACAATCTTTGCTGAAATCCTAAGGTGAATGAAAATTGGCTACCATATGGGGATAAAAAGATATATACGTTTAAGACATCGTGAAATTGGATAAATGATGTTCTTTTGATGAAGCTATCTCATAAGTTCTGAGAATAATCAAGATAAAGTTGTTAAATTTTGCCGATTATTATGATTATAATAAAATTTATATGGTTGTTTTGATAAAGAGACAATATTAAAGGTTTCAGGAGTTGACCTAACAATTTGGCACGCATGTCTCTAATATATACCATAGTTGTGCAGCAAAGCAAAAAAGGGTTAACAAGGGAGGGGGGATAGGGTTAAATAAACAAACAAATAAACAATTCTTTTTATTTATGACAATAAACAGATCATCCGACAGTTAAGACATCACAAGACACACCGAATTGTTGTAATAGTCGGTGGCGAGTACAAAAATCCACGGGCTCACCCATCTTTTTTATACCGCATTGTGTGCGCGTCGCTACTGCGCAGCTAAGCTACCATCTTGAGCAGAGATAGACAGACAACGGCTATTATTATAGAGATTTTTACTTTTGTGAAGGAAAAAAATTCCCTTGGCAAGTGTGTACCTTAAGTTAATGTTACATTTTCCTAAAAAAACTTTTTTCCTAAATGTCTGCATAAAATAAATATAAAGCTAGCAAAAACACGTTTCGTAATAGTTAGGATGGAAATCGTTGGACAAACGAAATCACGTAAAAACATGAAAAACTTCCTTCGTGGTATGAATTCAAATTCGAATTACTTTTGTACATAGAACGATTAAACGACTTTTGATGAAGAAAGTTGAGGCTGTGATGACTTTGTTTTAAATAATCACACGTTAGAACTGCCTTATTTTAGGCGAGATAATAAGAAATACGTCAACTTTTGTTCATCCTACAAATTAACGTTACAAACATGGTAATTCTCACTTCAGAAGAAAAGTTTCTTTATTAGAGCGCACACGACTTTTATTATTTTGATGTAACGCGTAAGTTCTATTTGAAATGTTTTTAGCAAAAACTGAGAAAATAAAAAATCAGTTTTGTTTTTTCAAATGAGTCAAAACCCTTCACATAATAATGTCTTGAGCTATTTTTATGCGACGCAAAACAGATAAAACAGTAGATGACAATGTCGTGTGATGTTAGATACCCCATTAAACTTTGCCAGTGGACTGATTATCGTATAAAAAGCATGGTCTTTTCGGAATATGCTCGTAGAATGAAATACTCAATGAACTACTAACTATTGTTTCAAACGTGTTGACTCTTTTAAGATATCGCATTATTCTATTCAATTATTTATAACATCTTTTTTTATTTAACCAACTTCTCTAATGCAGTGGAAATCCGTAACTAGCTCTATGCAATTTCTCAGTATTATTTTTATTTTTTTATAATCGGCATGCTCTAATTCCTGAAGCTTTTTATTCTTTCACTATATCTCCTAAGTCGTTGTTCCACCATTGTCCGTAATTTATAATGACTCCGTATACTTTTTATCTAGACTTGATCCTCCTCCAAACTTACAAAATTGGCTTGAAGTAAGTAATTTATTTTTACATTTAGTCGGAATTACATAAATAAGGTACGATGCATTAAAATGTTCAGTTAACTTTTGCTACAGACACGTTGATTACGAGTTTGTTTTAAAAAGACACACTTGTGTCAAATTAAGACCTAATTGCAATCCTTGAGAGTGGAGTTAACGGATTAGAGAAATTAAGAAACGTTACAGCAGGAATAACGAAGTTTATGTTTAACGTATATCGTGTCTTGTTAATTGGGTACTGCTTAGTGTGTGTGATCTTTAAAAATAGTCCAATATTCTTAATAAAATAGCAAGTATTACTTCGGCGATGAGAAAAATGTTAATCATTTCGACAGTTTTTACAACCTAAACCTAGCAGAATTCCTTTCGTAAGTTACTCGTCCAAAATTAATCCCAAATTACATTGTGCCCTATATGCTACCACTAATTAAAAATCATTTTACTTAAAGTCAATAAATTAACCATTTGCGTCATAAATGTATTTCTTAGTAATATTGATACCAATTATCTTATTTTCAGAACGCACCAGAATGGCTGAGATTATACATGCGCACACAAGAGGAGAGAGTTTCTGCTTTGGAGGCTCGCGTGGAGGTAATTTTTATAAAATAATAATTTGAAGCTCTGTACAGAACTGCACCAGCTCTTTTAGAGATACCTTAAAGAAACTTTAAGTTCAATGACTAACCAAGATAAGTGTGATAGCCTTTCTAAAATGTCATGTTTACTTGTTTTGCTGCTTGTGTTAGCGACAATGTAGAATATTTTTTTCATCATCCGTCCATAATATACTTCACTAATCGTTATAAGTACCCAGTATAAAAGAATTCTATAAGTTCATTGAAATTGCAAACACGCGTACAAATAAGAAGCCAGTAAGATAACATTTACATTTGGTTCATTTTCGAAACTCCTGTTTTTATAAATTAGGCTTCGGACGAACAGTTGTGATTTTTTGATCATTTTGGCGCTACTGTTTTAACATTTATCTAATTTTTTCTTATGCTTACGAATTATAATCAAGAAGAGAAAAATAACTAATATTTCGAAGCAATGTAAATAAAAACAAGAAAGACATTCGTCTTGAACCATCTGCAAAAGTGACCAAGTTTTAGCTCTGGGACTAATACTTTGTACTGATGTTTTTTGCCAACAAACCATTTTAACTGACTATATTTTCGACCGAGTAAATCTTTTACCGATTATTGCTTAACGTTTATTAACACACTAAGATTTTAAATGTTCCAAAAATAAGATTGGTTGGTTATTTTCTGTTCACAATCTATGTTGAAATTCTTGCCGGCTTAATTTACTCTGCTTAAAATTCATGGATTTTCTTGTGTAAGACTTAAGTGGTTTAAATTTTATTTTAGCTATATACAAAAACGTTAATTTTGGGTAAAATGACAAAAATAACATTGGATAAAATGATGAAAATGAATATATAAATAAGTATGGTTTTCTGTAATAGTCTTTGCGTTCCTTGTTCTGTAGTGCAAAATTTACATTAAACTTTCTACAAGGAAAAATCAAAAGTGAGATAATTGACTTGCCTTTTATGTGGAACATTATTCAGAATATTTGTGCATTCTTTACATTCAATGCTAGAGTTTTTACTCATGTTATAAGGCAAAACTTGGACATTTATCCAACCTTTGTTTTAGGCACTAGAGAATAACGTACAACAGAGGGGGGCAGCCAGGGATCGGTCTCCACCACTTTCCAATCCACCATCACCCCGTTCCCTTATTCCTAATCGTTGTTTACCTGTTCCAAAACTTCCACCAATACCCCTTTCTTTATCATCGTCATCTGTAACTGTATGTGCGCCTCGTTGTTTGTCTGTGCCGTGTGTTTCGTTGTCTTCGTCTACGTTATGTCCATGTTCGTCCTCCCCGCAGAATCCACCATTCCCTTGTGAACACCCTAACTCTCCAGCATATTCCCCCGTTCCACCACCAATCCAGCCAACAAACCAATCAACACCCATTTCTTCCAAACGACGTTATCCCCGCTTCTCATTCCACACTCCATCAACACCTCCAGGCCCACCTACACCACCACGCCCACCTACGCCACCAACTCCACCTCATTTGCCTACTTTCTTTCTTCCGATAACGTCTAATCCAACACCATCTACCCCCCGCCCATTGTCATTCCGTGTTAATCGTCGTCCCGCCCTTTATAGCCGTCCCACCCCTCCATAGCCACCTTCTATTTAAGTTTCTTGTAAGTTTGGTATGTAAGTAAAATGTTTGGCTGTGGAGGGACAATTACTTTTTCTTAATTTCTAAGAAGTAGTGGTTTATACTTTGTTCCGTTTTAACCTTAGTGATACCGAACGTTTTACTAATGCCTTCATCTTTTTTCTCGTAAAAAGGAGTATACATCGTTACATGCAGCTGTGTATTGCAGCATAAATGTTTTGCTTTTCTCAACAGTTTTGTAGGAAGACTAAAATGCAAGTACCCTCAGAGGTTTATGCAAATAGATTTCATACTTGTGTTCATTACGTAACAGTGTGAGTTGCTCGTCATATCAGTTTTGTCTTCCTGTTTAAGCCAAATGCTAACATCCAGAACTATGAGAATGTTTCAGAATGGAGAGATAATTCGGGCATAGATTGTCTGTTAAACAGATAGCTTCATTGAAAAATATATGCATAATTACACGTATGAGGGGAAAATTTTATCCATTGTCAAATGTTGATAACGTTTATATGTATCATTTTGGCTTTTAAAATTGTAATATTTTTGTTTTATCATCAATAGAGATAAAACACGATTAATTAAACATTTAAATGTTGGATATCTACATTTATTTAGCAGCAGTTCTCATTATCTTGCTTACGTTTTCTTTTCGGTTATGATAACGGTGATTGCACTGTGCAATAATAAAAAAAGATATAAAATGTTTCGCTAGTTTCAACTTGAATGACATAAGATGTCAAGTAGAAATTGATAATATCGCAGCTCAGCTAAATAATTCTAGATTTCCCTTCACACGCTTTTATTACATAACAATCAGCTGCTATTACCTTTAGAAGAGAAATTTATCTCGAATTCTGTCAAATTAAAGGTTTAAGCCCTGTGGATTTCTAAAAGTGCTAATACAATGCTGAAACTAAATTATTTAACAATTCGTTGTATTTAATTCACGCCAAAATGCTTTTTAAACCGTTTGTCAAATTGACTCTAATCAAATTTTCTTGCCACTCGTGACCAAGGAGTTTCAACGAGTCAATTAGATTTTGCAAAAAAAGAAAAGTTCCTCTTTGCTTTTATTTAGAAAATGATTTTACTTTTTTTTAACTTTAACTTTAGATTTAAAATTCAACATTAACAGTACTTTTTGAAATTTACTTTTGCAAGAATAATTTCACACGTTGAAACTCAGTACTCAACATTCATACTTTTCTAAAGGTAATAAAATATTAAGCCAAAACTAGTGTTTACCATTTTGGCTCATCACAAAAATCTAAATAATCATCTAATAATCTTACAACAAGGTCAGAAAGCATTCCAAATATAACTTATTAATAAAATATTCATTTTTTAAAAGGGGCGTATTTGAGTGTATCCATCCTGGTTGTTGCCTTAATTATTTTTTTAACGACGAAAAATGGGTTATTAAACATGATCTCCACCTTACAATATTTTATATTTTTTGCATTGCTATTTCTGCGTTTTAATCAAAATTAAATTTCTTTCTCACAAAGACACATTTGAGAATTTCTTTCATCTAAATTTCACATTTTTATCAATTTTCCAAACTATTCTATATAAGTGAGATTTTCTTTTCCAAGAGTGTTTATGATACAATTTAGATCGTTGGGGAAAAAAAGGAAGTCTTAATTGCAGTTATGTGAAAATCTTTAAGAAGAAATCTTGAATAACTAAAAATGTTTTTCTCTTCTCACAAAGTTTCCAGATACACAATTCCCGAATTTCATGTTATTTGAAACTTTTGATTCAGTATAGTTTAATTAGCATGCGTTCAAATTTTTTATTGTTTCAGGAAGTGATGCTTTTATGAAAATATTGGACAAACGCTTCTAAATGTTCAATCGAATCGGGAAGTGACTCTTTTTAAAATTTGTGCAACATGACAACACAAAACCTATATTATATTTGTGCGATAAAAAAGGTCTAAAAATAGACATCGCATTTGATTAGGCGCCATTGTAATAAGAAATTAAATCTCTCAACCTTTAACCTTATTTATTAGCTGCATAAGTTAAGAAGAGTTCTCAAAATTCTGTGATGGAGAATAAGATAATCACAGTATTTGTTGCGTCTTAATGCAGATTTTTTGTGTTAGTGGAAAAATTGTGATTCATGGATGTATATACCTTCTACAAGAGCTACAAGAACATGATATCTAAATTCACCACTATGGCTTTTAATCTAAATAAAAGTAAATCTCGTTTCAGGCAAGAACATCCCTTAAAAACCTTATTAGAGAATTGTTGTTTCTAAATGCGAAAAAAATCAGGATGATTTATTGCTTTTTGGCTGTTTAACTCTCTTTTGCATTTAAACCTTCACGACATGACGACAGCTTTTTCAGGACAAAAGGTGAATGATTTCTGGCCCTGACTGGTCACAAGACAACAAAATGTCCACGTATATCGGAAAGATATTTTTATCTTGTCGAGTTACAATTTTCGCGCCAAATGCAATTTTTTAGAATCAGGACTAAAACCTTTTTTCTTTTTCTGCATATTTCTGTTGGCCGGTAAAAATTAAAATGAAATTTAAATCCTCACACCTGATTTGTAAACCTTTATGTTGGTAAAATCTTTTTGAATAATTTATTTATTTCTCGGTTTACGTTTTGTATGAAAAATTATGCTTGCTTTTAATTTCAATTTCTATATAACAGACCAACACCAAGCCAAATGCTACACTTTTAACAACAAAGCAGCAACCACCATTTTTAAAGTTCTCAAAGTTTGATTTTTCTCGCTACAAAATTATGGCTGTTAATACAACTTGTTGCACACATTTTAATTATGCGAGTTTTCATGTAAAACAAGACAGCTTTTTCAAAATCTTAGCTCTAATAATTTTTTCCTATTTCTAAATTTACGCGATATTTTTTAAGCAAAATTAAAACAAACGGTATTATGCATGCAAATTGACCGTCTAATTCAACTCGTTAAAGTCCTTCCTAATGTAGATTTATTTTAAGAAAGGCAGATCATGTTTTTTAACTCCTTAATTTTTTTTTTTATGCTTGTATAGTTTATGTCATGCAAATTGCTTTTGAAGGCAAATATACACAAATAATGAAATGTAAATTTTTGAAACTTTGTTCAAAATTTTAAACATTTGCCATGCACAAGAGCATTAGCTACTTTTCCATTTACATCTACTATCTTTAATATTTCTGATGAACTATCTACTTTACTCAGACATTCTGCAACCTTTTTGTATTGCCTGCCATTCCCTAAACGTGTGATCCCGGTTACCATGTTGGACAGGCTATATCCATAAATCTTGTGACTTTTCGACCTTTTCTAACAGTAAACGTAATTTTCTATAAAATCAAGTGGTTTTAGAAGCTTTTTACACTGCCTGGCAAGGTGGCGAAGAAGAACTATTAAAGTACTTACTTTTATAAATAAAAGGGAAATGAAAGTTAAACCTTCTTTTGATTAATGTCTTTAATTCACATTTCAATATTTTTCATAAATTTTTCATTGTTCAAACTCAACGTTTGACCACTGAAAATACAATCTAATTCTTTTTCTTACTAGCCTTTATTTTGACATGCTGGAACCACGGAATGAAACCAATGTGTGCCGTTATTGTCTTTGCATTTACATTGTTCAAACTCATTAAGCGTTTGACCACTTATAATACAATCTAATTCTTTTTCTTACAAGCCTTTATTTTGTGACACTTCGAATCAAGGAGTGAAACCGACATGCAACATTATTGTCCATGTATTTGTTACTGCTCAGAAAAAATGTTTAATGTACTCGATCACCATTCTTCAGGATTAGGACTTTCTTTTATAACTTGGTTAAAATTTTTGATATGATATTTAAAACCAACAGAGCTTTGCTACAATTTATTTTTCGTTCATTATCATTTTTATGACCTGTACTGCAGACTAATTACTTCTACTTAATTATATTCTATTCTCTTCGTATTAGCAAGATTTTACGTTATGGATAAAGGTTAGCTACTCTTGATAAACCAACACGTTGACTGAGAAACATTTGACTGAATGTAACTTTCAGTGAAAATTACTTACCTAATTTTTTGGTTGTGTGAATTCTTGATCAATCTAATGTTGGTTACAATGTAGGAATTTTCGTTAATACAAATTTCAATCGCTGGAAATGTGTTGGCATATTTAAATGCATCGTAAGAAAGAAAACGAAAAATTTAACAGGTTTTAGATGTTTGCAGTCCATTCAAGAGAAAGAAAACAGTCAATGAAATTGTGATTGGCGTTGTGATCAATTTGTTCGAAAATTGCATTACTTAACTCTACTTAACGCAAATTACTTAGCTTTGGTTTATTTCTTTATACTTCTATTGTTATCTGAAAACACTCCATCCTCAATTTTCTGCCTGTACAAGATTCTGCTTTTAAAGTAATAATGATTAATATTTCATCAATTCAGTCTCTGATGATGAATGGTAAATGTTTAATTGTGAAATAGTTATTTTACAAAGACCTTATTATTGTATATTTGCCTTTGGTATTTTTACTTTTCTACACATAAGGTAAAACTTTTCCTGCCTGATCATCTTATTTTCAGGACTTCTTGTTTTTGAATTACGTTGTCCTTTAGAAGTTTGTTATTCTTTTTCTCTTTTCCTTTTTCTTTTTAGTAATTTTTGTTTTTAATTCTTAGAGAAAACCATAAAACAATGGTGCGTTTGGAATAAAAAAAGGGCTATTTACCGATACTTCAGAAATCTAATTTCGCATGTCAATGTAGGATTTTCGTAGTATATAAATTGCTAGAAGCCTTTGCTCTTTCGCATATCAAAATGATGTTTTAAACATTCAGAAGTGTGAAATCTTACTGATTAAAACAATAATTAAGTTAGTCGTAATCTGTCTTAAGAAGAGGCAGCGTATTATTTTTTAATGACATCTTCAAATATAATTTAGATTTCCATGCAGACAGTTTGGGAATTGTAATCCTGGCGGAAATAAAATTTTCACGAAATAGAACGATCTGATTGGTTTACTAATTTTATTTTAATTTTATTTTTAATTTTTAATTGATCTCGATTCTACTTTCCCCGGATCAGACCAGGAAGGATAATTAGCGTTTTAAACATGAAAAACTTTACCGTTCCTGTCTTTAGTGGAAAAATACCTTTCTGACTAAAGCTATACTTGTTTGGAAATTTAAAATTTTTTTTATTAAGATTTGTCATTCTGATCAAAAAAGCATTATAGACACGATTTTTTTTGTTATCACCTACCGGTTTTTACGACAAAGACCAAACAAAAATAATAATCCTACGCTAATTAGAAAACAAGATTAACTTTTAAAAATATACCCACAACAGAACACAAAATATTGATATCCGTTTTTGAGCATTAGATAAATCTTGAAAATAACATCCATAATTTCGTAGTTGTAAAATGAAGCTAAAATGTAAAATTGGGTAAAAATTCAAGTAAATTAAATGCGTTGCTTATGTTTTTTTCCCAATGTAAAATTTATCAAAAAAAATAATCTTGTTTTCGGTTTGATTCAATATTTTTTTTACCTTTTGTTAAATCTTACAAAACCAATACTTCACTCATATTTTATTGAGCAAATATCATATTATGATTGCAAAAAATTACTAAAACATTCATGTCAATAAAAGAACCAATAGTTTTTTAAGTAGGCATGATTTGACTTTTAAAGTGATATATGGTTCAAACAAAGTATTGACATTATTATTTAAAATATTCCCTAATTTTGGGATAATGAGAGTGATGATTCTTAAAAAACAAAATGTACCTATACACTTTTTTCTACAAACAAAATATCGTGAATCACTCTATAGCTCCAAAATTTTTAACCCACGTGTTAAGCATGCTCAGAATTTTTTTTGTTCCTGTCTTGAGATGGAAAATAATTCTAACTGACTGAGGCCACATTTGCGTCAAAAATTGACATAATATTTTTGAAAAATATGCTGAAAATGATTACTTGTTCGAAAAGAAGAAACGTTTTGTTTTTTACAACATGTGTTATTCTGATCAAAAAAGGATAATTGACAAGATCGTAATTTTTTTATAACTTATTGGTTTTTAGGACAAAGCCAAACAAAAAGTTTAATCCTTCGCTAATTAGAAAACAGGATTAACGTTTTAAAAAATCTACGTACAACAAACGACAAAATATTGATATCCCTTCTCATTTTTTAAATATTTCTATATGAATCTGTAACCGAAAGTAAAATTAAAAATTTCGTAGTTACTTGTAAAATAAAGCTAAAAGCTGGTAAGATCTTGGGTACGATTGGGT
This sequence comes from Hydractinia symbiolongicarpus, assembly GCF_029227915.1. Taxonomy (NCBI): domain Eukaryota; kingdom Metazoa; phylum Cnidaria; class Hydrozoa; order Anthoathecata; family Hydractiniidae; genus Hydractinia; species Hydractinia symbiolongicarpus. The sequence continues at coordinate 22,412,854 of NC_079881.1, forward strand.
AAAAAAATGATGTAAGTAATATCTGCAGGGTTTCTTTTTGTTCTGATATTGTTTTCAGTTTGATGAAATAAACATATTTCTTTACTATTGTCGAGACTCGTGAATCAAAACCAATATTTCACTCCTCATTTACTGAGCAATTCTCCATTATTATTGCAAAAATTACCAAAACATTCATTCCAATAAAAGAACCAATAATTATTAAAATATGCATAATATGACTAATATATATGCATAACACTATCTTTAAAATATTTCTAAATTTTTGGTTATTAAGACTGTATTTTTTCTCTTAAAACCAGATATCGTGCATCATTCTATAGCTTTGTAATTATTTGTGTTCTAATAAAGGCAAAATTGAATTAAAATTAGGGAGATTAGTTAAAACAAATCGCCGTTTGTATAAGTTTTTATTTAAAACTAAATAAATTTATCGCATATCATAACTTTCTTTCTGCCTTTAAAACCATATATTTATATGCCATAAAAAAGCCCACAATGTACTATTCTTTAAAACTTATAATTGAGCAAAGTATCGGTAACTAGATTGCTTAAAAAACCTTTTAGCTGGAGACTTTGACCATCAATGTAAAAAAACAAGAAGTTCTGTGAAAAATATGCAAGGGTAGCATACTAACTATGTGTATAAAATGACAGAGCTATTCATTTTACAGCAATATATGTGCGTTCTCTGTTTTCAGCAAATAATTTTCGTAGAAAGAAATGTTAGCATGACGCTTAACAGGAACGTAAAAGTTTTGACATGTTGAGTAAAAGCATTGCTGCAGTAACTGTACACAAGTGATATCTGTCTGCATTCATCTCTTCGGTGCATTGCATTATTTTCTTCCTACAAGACTAATTGGGTTAAGCTGGGCATTCGTGCTTCCAATACAGAACTGTGTGTAAGGATGTGCTGCTCCCAATGCTAAATAATAATAAAAAAGGCATTTTTAAAACGTTCGGTCAAAAAGGAAAACAGTTTTAAAGTATAAGCCACTACTGTCTATTGTGGGACGGCTTTGTTTTAATATCCCCATGTTTTATGTTTGTGTTTTACGTTAAGTTCAATGCAGTGACGGATTCAGGAATTGTAGAAAAATTCAGAAAGTAGTTAGTTATTATAAAATCACAATTTAGCAATATCAACAACCTGCAGCCTTTTTAAAATCAAGTTAATACTTTAATTCAAATGTGTTTCACATGCAGTCTCATATACATCTCACAAAGACATTAGGGACATTTTTTTTAATCCTTTGATTTATACTATCTCCACGAAAACTATGATCATTAAATTAAAATACCCAAAAAGAGAAAAAAGGAACAATGCGGCCTAAGGTTAAACTTTTTTTTATCATTATTACATTTAATTTTAACTTTTATATATAATATTGTAATCTATCTGATCGTATTACCCATACTTTTAAATTTTATTATTTTACTATTTATGTCTTTTTATCATTATTACATTTAATTTTAACTTTTATCCATATTATCTGATCTTATTACCCTTAATTTTAAGTTTTATTAGTTCACTATTTATATCTTTTTTTATCATTATTATTTTAAATAATACTTTTATATAAATATTTTAATTTAATTTTATATTTTATTATTTTATTTTATATAATAATTTTTACTTTATGTTATATTTTATAATTTTATATTGTCTTTTCATCATTATGATTTTATATTTTAACTCTAAATCTAATATGTGAATAAATTGAACCAAACAATACTAAATTACCGCAAGAGTTTTTAGAAGATTCTGAATCCGTCACTGTGTCCCTCATTTTTTTTGCCAATACCTCTTCCCTTTGTACCCTGGCTTCCCCAATGATGAAGATGATAGCTACAGATACACGTCTCCACATGCTCTCTGAAATCCTCTAATCACTGTGTCTTCAGCAAATATGGTGAGAAATGTTTATTTTATTTATAATCTGTATTTGATGTTCAAAAATATTTTTAAAAATAATTTCTTGCATTATAGTGATTCTGGTGATTGTTCAAGCTACGTCCTACTGTTCACGCATGGGTGCTGCTGTTCATATCATATTATAATTAAATTCCTTTTTTTTTCATAATTATTTTAATGTCTAATATTTTAAGATTTTGTCTTTTAAATATTTTTTTATGCTATTTTAACATTTTATCTTTTAAATATTTTTAAATGCTATTTTAACATTTTATCTTTTAAATATTTTTTATGCAATTTTAATATTTTATCTTTTTTAAATATATTTAAATGCAATTTTAACATTATAACTTTTAAATAAACTAAAGGTATTCAGTCTAAGAAATAAGTTTTGCAGTGATAATAGTAAATACATTAACATTTATTAACAATACGCAACAATGAAGCATCCGCAACAAACAAATTTGCTCATTATCGGCCACTTACCTCCTCCCGGTTTGCTGTACTCCTCTGCTAGATTGCTCGCACAATAACACTGCACCACCTCCACCTCTGCATCACATCCACCTCTTCTCTGTTCCAAGGGTAAGTTAATCGTTGACATGTTTTTGGTGTCATTTTTCTTTTGTTTGCCTCTCGTTAATTACTTTGCGTAACTCTTAAATAGTGCTAACAAAACATATTTATAAAACTAAAGACATAAGAACCTGAAATTGTGTGAATTGAACACCAACATTTAATGAATTAAAAGACTTAAATTAAAATATAATGGTGTTAAAAGTCACAAAATTGCAGCACTAAACAATAACAAAAATAAACGTAAAGATTTGCGTGCACATTTCTATGCTAAACGCGGTAGTGTAATAATCTCACGTTTTGTTTAGTAAAATATTTATGTAAAATATTTTGTACTTATATTTACGATTTCTGATAGTACACATTACTGTTATAGCATTGATGACTCCATTCCTCCTAATTGCTTCTACAATATATTATCCGGTAAAAATCATCTTTAAAACAGGTATTTCATTTCAAAATTAGTGCTGCTGCTAGTTTTCCTTTGTTTTCGATTTTCCTATTTCATTAAATATTCTGTTGTTAAAAATGTTAAGATTATTTTTTTGTTGTTACGAATAATTTTTTTTTGAGAAAATGCTGCGAATGTAGAGTGAATTCCATCTCCTCCATTCTGTTTTAACAAAAGTGTTTTTGCCACTTAAAATTTGTTGCTATGGGTAAATGCCATCACCCCAATTTTTTTGCTGATTCTTAAAATTTGTTATGATAGGTGAATTCCATCTCCCTAATTTTCTTGTTGCTACTTAAAATTTGTTGCTATGGGTGAACTTCATCTCCCCAATTTTGTTGTTGTCACTTTAAATTTGTTGCTATAGGTGAATTCCATCTCCCTAATTTTCTTGTTGCTACTCAAAATTTGTTGCTATGGGTGAACTTCATCTCCCCAATTTTGTTGTTGTCACTTAAAATTTGTTGCTATAGGTGAATTCCATCTCCCTAATTTTCTTATTGTTATATAAAATTTGTTGCTATAGGTGAATTCCATCTCCCTAATTTTGTTGTCATGGGTTAATTCCATCTGCCCAATGTTGTTGTTACTTTTATAACTAGTTGTTCCGGGTGAATTCCATCCCACCTTTGTTTTTGTTGTTGTCTATTTTTCAATGGGTGAAGTCGACCTCCCCATCAATTTTAATTATACTGTTGCTTCTATTCGGTGAACTCCAACTTCCATCCCAAAAAAATTTTTGTATATAATTACTTACAGTTTTTTCTACGATTTTAGAATAATTTATAACAAAAAAATATTTTTTCATATTTAATCAATTTAAAACAAAAAAAATATTTTTATATATAAATTTTTCATTACGATTTTGTAATATGAGTTTCTAATATTAAAAAAACCCCAGAAAGTGCCCCATTTTTCATATAACTTTTACATGTATTTATTCAATTTTTTTATTAAAAAATATGCCAAATAAGTTGTTCCCTTAAAAAAAATTGCCACATATCAACAATTTCACACAGTTGATTAAACCTCTAAAGATTTGTACCTTAAAAAGAGTGAACTCTTTCTACAAAGACAGTTTTTTAAGTTGTTCAGTTATTAAATAGTTAGTTTACTTCTTCAAATAGTTACGTTTGAAATAGACTTTTCATAGCAAAGTATAACCAAATTTAACAATTTGCCGTCCATGTTGTCAAAGCTGATTTTTACCAAAAGACATATTTCCAGCAAGCTCATGGTATCGGATAATGTTCTCTATACAAAGGTAAAATTCTAAATAACTTAAATTACTCTGTTTTTCAAACATTCGATTTTTTAACATTTGCGTCTGATACTTACTAACATTCTTAAAAGTCCTAATTTCTACTTCTAAATACACAATGTGGTACGTATTTCTGAAACTGAACCCTTTTTTTGTTATAATATTTATGTGTTAACATTTTATTGTAAAATTTTTAGAAACAAAACAAAACAAAAAAGGACCAGGAGAAATATTCTACATCGGATGTGCTGCCATGAACATATATTTAAAAGATGTACAAGTTTGCGGTTGGCTTATGGACTCAAAAAATTTAATATAAGGTATCACTTTATTTCTTTTTACATTTTGTTCTTTCTTGTACACAATATATACACAGTCAGTTCGAAAATCTATGATACGCAAGTTTGCGATACAGCAATGCAACTGCTCATCTTCACAGTATATTTGCATAATTGTGTTCCCATTTTTGTGTTTCCAATAGATTATGTTGAAATTACCTGCTTTGAATTGTTGCTACACGTTATATCATGCACATAAAAGATTGCCCACTAATAAATTCGTTTTGGGACATAGCAGTTAACATATATGACATCGTAGAATTCGTCATACACCTTGCAGACCGAAGAAATACGTTGATTCTTTTTGAGAACATTACATTAACAGTACCTGAAATCTGACGGTTCAGTGATAGTTGGTAAACTTGTGCCGAACCTTCGCCATCATGATGGAAGACTGTTGTATAAACTGCTGAAAGGTCATATGCAACTAAAGTTGCAACTGAAGAAGCTATGTTGCGTAGAAAGAAAATAGAAGTAACTACATCGCAATGCAGATTGTACTAGTCTTTGACAAAAGGTGGAAGTTTCTTTCAAAGAATAACAAGCCGCAAAAGAACTTCTGCATTCTTTCCTTTCAGGGATGAGAAGTGATAGAAAAGTAATGAATTTTAGCTGTACTGAAACAAACAGTTGTGAATTGCAAAGCATGCGGATTGGTGAAATATACCATGCTTGGGATCTGGTGTGTTACCTTGAGTTAGCATCCCTTGCCTGTTGCAAGGCACCAGTTCTATGTATTGGCACTATCCGCAATAACCAATAATTTTTGTTCAACGTATACAATAATTCAAATGTTATATTTAATGAATTTCTTTCTGGAGCTTTTCCGTTATTACCATCCTCGATTGTGGACACAAATCTCACCATAAATGATGTTATTGCACTTCATCATGTGTTGTACATTACGTAAAAGGCTCTTGCTTTAATTTTATCTCATAAAATAACATTCTATGAGTTGCTATTGTTGTGGTTAAACATTCACATTCAAAATGCACAGATTAAATCGATGCCTTACTGCACCATTCCACATGAAATTTAATTGACAATTTATTGGGTTCTATAGTGAAGCTGTGGCTATGCTTTCATGTTTTTGTAGTTTGTGTGAGAGCATTGATGTACTTGCAGTACTCCTACTTATAACAGTATCAATTACCAATTAATTGTGGTACCAGAATATAAATAGACGTCTTGGGCCACATTTAATGCAGTGATCAGTACGGCACAGCTATGTCGAAAATGTCTCATGTTTTATTCATTGTCTCTCAAAGAGGTAAGCTCGTGTCATTAAAAAAATCTGTACGCTAAAGAATACTGCATGTTTTGTTATTGTGTTAAAATAGATATTTCTTTCGAACACTGCTTCTTATTTTATGGCTTAACTAAGACGAACTATATGACTGAATAATTTTCTCACTTTTGCATTGAATACAACCTCAAAATGTTGCCATACTTAATTTTCTTGAAATTTATTTTACCTGCTAGTCTTCCCACTAAGCGGACAATCGTTATTAAAGTATATGAAGTTCCAGCAACATTTCCATCAAAAAGACAAAATACTTCCCGGCAGTAATAAATGTTTATCACACAGCTTAATCATTGTAGGTTCTGATGGACATCACAGAAGTGAGAAAACAACTGCACTTTCGCAATCTGACAGCACTGGTTAAATGCTGTTGGTGGAAAAACATGCCGCGTGAATGAAATCTCCTGCGGAGTTTGATCAATTACTTAGCAGTTATACTTAGTGCTAAGGAAATGTAATTATGATGAAAGTTGTTTGTTATGACAACTTATTGTAATATTGTTTTATAATAACATATTAATGAAGTTGCTTTTACTGACACTGTTGCAATAAATTGAAAAATAATTAAAAGTTGTTTATTGCCAGGAAAATTTTTCTGGGGATTTAAAAAATATGTTGTGTACCATGTCTTTGTTAACTGTGACACCTTATCAATATTGTTCTACTTTTTCCTGTTTTGTTAAAAATATGCGATATCATGTGCTCTGGAAAAGGTGGTAATGCTGGAAGCGCCACAGACAACATGCACGGCAATACGAGAAAAAACTTTATAATTGTTCACATTTTTTTCGTTGCTGTATGTTGTTAACAACAGTCAACTTTTGATAAGCAATAATACGACTTTACGCCTAGCAAACTATAACGAGCAGGTAAAAACAGTCAGACAGTAATTTAAAGTTTAGACCAGACTGCATTAAAGTAAATCTGAAACTTGTTTTCCTGTTCTAGTTTCGTCCCTTGTAATAATTTAAGGTAGGTGTTATTGACGCCAAGTATAGAGTGGCCATACATTCAGCAATTGCGATACCCAAATGCTTTTTGTATAACCAAATGTTCTCCGAAATATCCAGATGATATCTTACATTAAAAACGTGTTTTTTTATTATTTTTTTCTAATATTTTTTAGAAACAGTATTCATATATTTTTTTCTTTCCTTTTTCTTTTCCGTATTTTTTCATGATTATTCAGCCTTTACGAGAGCACCTTATGTAATTATGTTATCATTATCTAATATTTTTGAAAACTGTGATATCGAACACATAGCTATAATTACGATTTTTAGTTATATATATTTTTAATTGGCTCGTTTTCGTATATTTTAGAATTTTTACAATCATAGAACCCTGATCTTTTTGTTATATTTTCCAATTTTGTTATTTCATGAAATTGATATGTTATATCACGGGCTATTTAACTGACATTTTTATATGTTTACATGTTATTACGTATACACGTGTGTTTTTTATTTTAAATTTCAAGAGTTACTTTCCATTTTATGAATATTATGAACTTAGTGTTGTGACAATTGTTTTAGTTATTTTATTCCCGTATTACGTATACAAGTATTTTTTACATTTTATTCCCCTATTTCGTATACACGTGTGTTTTTTATTTCAAATTTCAAGACTTACTTTCCATTTTATGAATATTATGAACTTAGTGTTTTGACAATTATTTTAGTAAGATTTTATTTCCGAAAGGCGTGTAAGGTAATGGTCTGTGTATCGCCTTGATATACACGCGACGTGAAAAAGCTGTTGCTGATTATTGGTGATCATACGATAAAACGTCCACGTCTTGAGATTGAACAATGCGATTGTAACTGAACGATGGCTGGTATGTAATGCTGCTCGTACTATGCTAAAGTGCACCTGTCGTAATGTCGAACAAAACTGCATAACGAATGTTTCCGAATAAATTCTGAGTGAACGTGGGCTTGCAAGTAATGCGGAATATGATTTTGCATGCTCGTGTAACGATTCTAATACGAAAACAGGTATACAGATCGAATGTGAGTAACATAATGGGATTGGCATAGTAAACATGTTTTGAACGAAATTTACGGATTAAGTTATTCACTTCACAGTAATCCGTAAGACGACTTAGTCAGACTGAACATTATAACGGTGAGTTTCACTTAAATGCGTATCGCGTATGTATACAATGATTAAAAGCATCCACTCACTTAGAACTTTCTTTCTTATTTTGAAGATGATCACCATGATATATTTTCCCCCTATGATTTGTCAAAAATATTTCAACATCTTTACGTCGCATTTTCATCAAAATATATTACAATCATTTCAAAAGTTTAGAAAAACATAAAAACGTAAGATTTCTCCAAAAATCCAATGCATCAGTAATATAATAATTCTAAGCCTTTCAACCCTATTATACCAGAGTTTTTTTGCCCATTGTAGCCCTGGGAAAGGGGGTAGAGGGTGCGTAGGGGATTGTGGTATGTATTCTTGAAGACTGAACCATTCATTAGCATATATATAAAATTATTATAACATCAAAACAGCGCAAAAAATGTTTTAAGTTGACCTGCCGAACAAATAATTCTAAAAAACAGGAACGTTCAGTTTCGCCATCCAAATACTCTTTTCTTGATGGATAAATAAAACTTAGAAAAGTCACCAAGTTTTAGCCCTATCATCAGCGCTCCTTTTGCGACTTATTCCTGAACAAGCATGCAATCATAAAAACGGGATTGCGTGTGATACTGGATCATACATTATGTCAGTTGTTAAAAGATGAAACTTAGAATATGAATTGTTTACTTTTAATTTCTTAACCCTTAAAATACTCTCGCGTTTAAATGGTTTAAATACCAAAAAACAATTCATATTTAAAAATTGCAGTTGTCATCGGTTGCCAAGGAAGTTATATAGATAGTTTGTTTTCGAAAATATTTTAAACTACGATATTAGTATCAATGAAACTCTCAAAATTTGCACACCACATCAAATAAAATGATGTAAATTTAAGTTAGAGTCAAAGATATTGTTCAGTTGTTTTGTTATTCTTTAGAAAGAAGTTTCTTCGAAGATGGTTAAATTCATAATTTTCATCTAAAGAAAGAAGTCTTCCCAAAAACGTATGTAAATGCCATTTTAGCATTTGTGTTATCTAGCTTACTTGTAACGCATTTTTGTTTTCAATTTTCTTGCCTTAAACAAACAATAGTATTATATTACCACATTGCTAAGAAAATGTGTGAATTTTTTTAGGTAAAATTTGCCAGCAGATGTAGAAGTGGTTTAAAGATGACAAAATTACATGTTGTTATAATTGCTTCTAAACACATTCTTCAAAACAATTCAATTTTTTGACTACTATGGACAACCTCAAACAAACTGTATAAAGACGTCGTTGGGTAATTACGAAAAAAACTCGTCACATGGATGTTAGAATTATAGCTTGTGTTAAATTGATTGAGATGAAACGGAGTGACATCTAATACTAGTGAGTTCGATCTGTCAAGTGCTTGCACAGAATATACAGTATCAAAGAGTTTAAAAGAATCATTTTAACCTTTTTGGAATATGAATTATATAAGCGTCAGCTACGTAATATAAACAAAAAATTGCATGAAGAGTTGTCTAATTCGATTTAATGTTGCTGGTGGCAGTAGTGATGGACACATTGAAGAGTACATTCTCCTTTCTCGCGATTACTTTGGTCGACTGAATAATTCTATTCAGGTAACTGGCTGATCAAATGGTTTTGTTTTAGAAATTGTTGAAAACAATGCATGAAACCAACATAAAATATTTTTTGCCAAAACTTACGAAGATCATAGGTGTTAGCAGTAAGTATCGGTTTATTGAGGTGTTTGTGCCAGAAATGTATTCCCATCATATGAAACCCACGATAAAAATAAAATTCAACCTAATTTTTGAGAAATTGAAATGTGTACCCGCCAGAATGAAAGGTTCAACTTAATTGTTTTGAATGTCTCAATACTGATTTTGCACCAATCATTCGTTCATTATCACTTAAAGCCAGCACTACAAATAATATTAGGTAAATTTAGTTGATTGTGGTGCTGCTAAGTATTTGGCGTTTGGAATTAACCCTATTCTTGCTGGGGCGGGGGTGGGGGGTGATTCATATTAAAGGTTATTTAGCATTGCTGGAAAATCAGGTAGTTATAAAATAAGAATGTCTCATGGAACTCATTCAGTTTGGCGATAAAAGTGATGGTAACGACAGATTTTCTTTTATTTGTGACACCTTCTACTGTGTTAACTCGTTATTTTCACGCAAAATTACAAAAATAATTTATTTCATTAAAAACACCTTTTTATTAAATAATATTAAATAATCTTTTACATTATCGTTTTTATTTTAGGGACATTACGTCCAATTGCAATATGTTGTTTCATAATTCAACCATAAAATATATACACTGTTGTATCGCTGCTCATGGTTATTGCTGCTGCGTGATTATACTAGATTGTCGTGTGATAAAGGTATGTGCCTACGAAGATTTTATTGAATGGATCCATCCAATCCAATATTGATACATTGCGACTCCGTCATACTGATGTCCTTTAAATTCAGAGATTGTATTCATACCTGGAGAACTGGAAAATTTCACCAACTTAAGGTTTTGTTGGTGTTATAAGAAATTACAAGCAACTACAATATCATGAAGACGATTGTTCAAGAAATTAAGTTGCTGATGGTGATAATTATTATAAAAGTATACTTTTACACCTCATTCTATGAATAATCTATGAAAGGATACACCTGTTTTGTCAGGTCTTTTGTTGGCTAGCCAATAGTGCTAAGGAGAGAAATTAAATTATTAAATACCTACTACAGCGCATTTTTAGTTTCCATTGACGGGGTGGTGTCTTTCATTTTGTGGTTGTTTAGTGTTTCTGCACCTACTGTAGACCGGTAGGGGAAGTTGATTGATTAAATACTTTAGCTAATTAATTATACACATTTTAATAGTGGTGCTATTAAAATATTTAGTGTGGAAGTTTCATCCACACTAATTTTGTGAAATGTATCTATAGTTAAGAAATAACTACCGCTGCTGATAAATGTGTAAGGATAAATCCTACAAAGTTGAACTTGTGCTTCTTAAGTGAAAATATCGTACGTTTTATTTCTTTAAAAAAATTCTGCTAAAGTAAAGTGGCGTACGCACATTCGATAATATTTATTTTTTGAAAGACATTCCCATATTTCCGTACTTTTATTAATAATAATGATTTTACTAGGGCTAGTTCAATTTGTTCAATTTCTAGTAACCAACGTAAGTTGATGATTTATATACCACAATAACGACCACAATGTTGCCACAGTGCGGTCCCGTAGAGTACTAAAGCCATATTGTAACAAACAGAACTTTCCAAATTATGTATTAATCAACTAATTCTAAGGGAGAAGTTTTAATACTATCTGATACACCAAGGTAAAAATTAAATAAAGGATAATTCTATCGAAAGTTATAGTATTTTCCGATTGTAAGTAAGTATTTTAGAAATTTGAGTAGTTGCTTCAAGAAGTGGTCAATTTAACATTCCAGTGTCTAATAAATAAGCATAATAACATAGTAAGTATCATTACTATGCAGCATAGCAAAATTAAACCGAAATTTAGCACAATCGTGCAATGTTTCATTGATTTGAGGAAGTAGGTTTTGTCGATAGCATTATCTATGAAGTGTTTTGGTGATCATGAAACTGCATTGTTGAAGTTATAACTCGAGTTATAACTTAAAATCGAGTTTACAGTTAACATAAGCTGAGGTGGAACAAATATGCGACTGTAATTGCACAATCTGTGAAACATATTACTTAATAAAAATGCGCAACTAGTTCATATTTTAAATTCAAAACAATCCTGGCAAGGCATAGCATAATTTTATTGTAATGACGTATAGGCGCGCTATCCGGTCATGACCAAATGAAACTGTAACAAGTGATGTCATCAACCTTTTTCTGTCGTTATTCTTGGTAGCGGTGGTTGTAGTGTTGATGCAGAAACGATGTATGGTATCTTTGCTCAAATGAAAATGGACAACTGTTAAAGTAAAGTCTGCCATTAAATTGTTTGGTGTTGGCAGCTTAGTCATAGCTTGATAAACTTGCATTACAAACCAAAAAAATACTTTTGCCTTAGATTTTTGGAAAATAGACCCTGAAGTATATATTACGTTCACATTCCTAATGTTTGAGAGAATTCAAAACTATTTTGCTTTTTTTTCTTCCACCATGCATTTTTATCCTAAATGTTTATAACCTGCAACTGAAAGAAAGTTTTTTATATTCTTTTGTATCTTGACCGTAAATCAGAACGTACGAAAGGAATTATTAAACATCGAGGATAAAAAATGCATTTAAATCAGTTTGAATCCTTTTGAACCGTCTGAAGTAAGAAAGTTTTTATTTGACTCTTTCAGTAATCAGTCCTCCAGATCCAGTTTCTGTATTTCATTTGATGTTGCATGTACAGGATCTGCTTTTGTATGTGTGCCATAGTCCAAGTTTTTAACGCATTTCTCTGGAAATGAAAAGAAGTGTTTCAACAAGGGATGACTTTACATTTAATACGTATAGTTTCATATTGTTTTTGAAAATAGTGTGCAAATATTTACTTAGTTTTAGCTTGTGATAAAATTTAAAATTAAGATCCTATTATGTTAGTAAACACATAATTTAAAGTAGGTGGATATTTGCAATAAAGATTATTACTTCTTTTAGGTCTGAAATATGAAAGAAATACTTGCTTTTGACAGTAACTCTAATGTGAAAAAGTGAAAAAAGAACTTGACAGCATTTCTGTAATTTCATCAATGGGTTCAACGTTACACATCTGGGTTAATATCGACCTATACGAAAACTGCGGGAAAAATTTGAACCTCTCACGAACTTAAACTTGAATCAAGGTGAAGAAGATGAATATTATATTTTGCATGAAACTTCTATAACAAGGCATCTGTACCAACTGCGCCATGCTACCTGAAAATTTGATTTCAAGTTTAAATAAATCAAACGTAGGTATTGGAGTTTTGGTTAAAAGTGTTGGAGAAAAACTTTTCTCCTATTAATCGATGTATTTTAATTTATTTTCTCTACTTAGTGTGTGAATATTGCAATATACAAACAATTTTCAGTCGTTGCAATTTTTGAAGAAAACGAGAGTTGACAGATACTGCTTTCTCCGTCACAATGCAAGATCAAATTCTATGCAAGGTGATAATATATTTTGTTATCAATTTTGTTCTAAAAATTTTAACCCGAAATATCTGATATTCTGACAAAAAATGTTCTTATAACAAATATGTGTAAAGTCTCAGAAATGTGTAACTACTTAATTTATAAATAACAGTTTTAGTTCGATGAGTATCCAGATCAGTTAAACCGTCCTAACCATGATATCAGTTCTTTGCACAAAAGTCGTTTTCTTCAAGGTCTGTATGCTTTTGTATACTGAAAATTTAACTTTCTATTTCACTATTTTATGTGCGTACAAATCGGGCGCACAAACAAAAGATTTAGTACAAAAATTACACGCCAAGCATGATACTATTGCACTAGAATTTTTTACGCGCGCAATAAGTGTAATACCAAAAAGACGTTTATAGGCAATTCAGACCGCGGAAAGACATGGCGAATAAAAAGCTCGTTTGATATGGCCCTTTTTAACAAAATAATGTTTTTGCGCTGATGTATACAATTTCTTACAGTTTCTTATCTGATTGGAATGGAGGCCTATGGTTGTTGCGTACAGCTTACTAACATGTTTAATCTCAGTTTGCCGCTTCTGAACGCCACTATAATTTGACGAATAATCATAGCAGCAGTAATTTTCGCCAAACTTAACCATCCGTGACAATAAACTTACCTTGCCACTAAAGTCACTTATACAGAACACCACCAACACATCCCACAAACTTATCAAAATCAAACAACCGATTTAATCTCAACAATATCATAACCGTTGCATTCAATTAAAGCGATAAAACATCACTAATTCATGCCCAATATCATAACGAACAGCAGCAGCAGTTTGTTTGTTTATTTGCCTGTTTATTTGTTTTTTTTCTACTGTATCTAAACAAATTGTTTGTTGTTTGCCTGTTGATTTTTGGTTTTCTACTGTATCTAAAAAGACTGTTTGCGGCACAAATGCGTCCAGGGAAGCGCTAGTTTAAAATCAACATTAAAACTCGACTTTTTTTCTTAATTCAGTAAGTATCAATAATCCTGCCCTTAGAACTTTAAGTCATAGGTTGAATTTTATTATCAAACGTTTTACATATGTACGCATAAGTACGTTTGTATTTTTTACTTCCCAATCTATATTTAGTGCGCACAAGGTAAGTTTATTATTTTATTGCATGCGGCAACTTTTTCCCTTTTTTTGGTCTAGTCTTTCACTAAAAACGTGTTACACCTGAAGTATCATCCAGCAAAAGGATTAAACTTTCCAGACTATTTATGCACTTAAGTACAGCGCCAATTCGCAATTGAATTTATCAATACTCACCCTTACAGTGAAAAACTGGTGTAACGCGTCAACAAATGCACGTCCTTCCAACTATATCCAACCATTTCAGTCTATATATTTACCATGGTAATCAGAACCATGTACCGTTCCACCGACTGTGCATAGTACAAACTAAAGGAAGGAATTCAACCATTTCAATCTAAAAAAGGTTCTTATAACTAACATGTGTAAACTTTTGGACATGATGTTTTAGTCCCAAGAGAATCAAGACGGTTTGTATGCGTTTGTCAACTTCAATATTTTATGAACGTGCAAATCTTTGCGCTCCTGCGCACAAACAAAAGAATTAGTACAGGAATTACACGCCAAGCGTTTCACTCCACACTCCTCTTTTTTACTCCACAATCTATATTCAGTGCGCACAAAGTTGCTTATTACTTCATTGTATGCAGCGACTATCGTTAGCATCCTTTTTTTTACTGCAGTGTTGTAATGATGTACTCATAATTTTTGACTAGGCTTGTGCTACATAGATAAAAAGAGTATTGTTTTCTGAGCCAGTTCATGTTTAAAAATAGGAGGAGCGATTTTTTCTTCGACGTCATGCAAAGCGGACTTGCAATTTAATTGTAATTGTATTACTGCATTTTATTAGTTTAATTGGCCTATTCTCTGACTAGAAACATGTTAGACCTGAAATATCATCTAGGAAAAGGACACTTACATACAGCGCGAATTCGCGATTGAATTTTCTTAATACTGAACCTCACAGTCATTAACTGATGTAACACGCCACCAAATGCACGTCCTTCCAACGATATCCAACAATTCAATCGATATATTTATCATAGCAAGCATAACCATGTACCATTCCTCTCATTGCTATCACGCCACCAACTGTGCATAATAATTAACGGATGGAATTCAATCGTTTCAATCTAAACATTTACCATGACAGAAAAAACGCGTATGTAATGTGCGCCTACTACTGGTGCTAGTCATGGTCCTCAGTGGTTTCTTAAATAGTTTTGAAGCTGCATCTAGATTTCATTTAAATATTTTTCATTAGGCCGTGTTATATTAAGCAAATATCACACATCAATCTAAAGGTTGATTATTAACATGTCCAACAAAATCAAATGTGTTTAACAACTGTTAATTTAAAAGCCAAACCTAAATACTTACTTTTAAATACCTAAATCATTGCCGTATATTACATATCTACCGCAATATTTAAATTCAAAATATTAAAAGGAGTTCATAATAAAAAAAATTAATCATTTTGATATTATGTATAAAAAAAACCAGCGCAAACGTGCCGAGCATGATAATAATGCAGCGTTTTATAATTTTTTGGACGGTTTATAAACCGTGTATTTTATAAAAAATAGTGCTTTTTGGTTTCAGCCTTGCATGGTATGGCCTAAAGATATATAAGGCTTTAGTATATGACTAACCAAATTGCTGTGGATAATCACATGATACCAAACAAAACCATATACAACATGAATTATCAGAACTCACAATCCAACCTCGGCTCTTTGTCTTATTTTTTTTAACTGGACGGCAGAAAAAAATAGAAGAAGCCCAGGAATCGAGATTCCTCACAGTCTCTATTGCTCCATATTTATACCAGTTGAAAATATAAAATGTTGTCTCCGGGGTGTTAAAAACAATAGCAACAGAAAATTACTTTTTACAGTTTATATAAATTCTTCTTTAGGATGTAGTCGCTGTTTTTATAAGAATAGTGTGTTTTCGTTTTAGTCTCCATGTTCTTATATAATGTTTTATAAAAATAAAGTCCGCTATAACTTGCTATAGTAAATAGAAAATTCTGTTCCATAACGGCCCATTGCTTTTGATAGAAAAATGTTCAGTTTGTTTGATATGCAATAAAAAGGTAAATCTCTGATCAGTTTTGTGTAACAAACAAATGTTTATACTTAGAACAAATAATCAAACTTTGACATATTCTTACGATGTTCTGAAAATCTGACAAATGCAGTTTATTCTTACAAAAAAGTGCTTCAAAGAAATATTTTCTTTGTGATGTTATATCATCGTAAGTTCTTCTCTTTTAAAAAAATAAATGTAACTAACAACATGAACTTCGTTCGACATCAACGAATTGCATTCATATTCGAATCCGATAGACTTTCTATAAAACTAAGCAACCTCGGCCACATAATAAAAAAATGGCAAACATAGACCTCATGATGAGTCATAAGAACGTGACTCGTGATTTGCATGTCGTGGAATTACTTCCTCGCGCAGTTATTTTCCTCAACGCATTTCTGTGCAAAATGTCTATAAACAGTAAGTAAGAGAGGTTTTAAGTTTTGATCACTTAAACACGGCACATAGACCAACTGCGCTTTAAAGTTTGATTTCAAGAAAATAAACATATTAATCGTATGTGTTGGAATTTCAAATTCATATGTTGTTCTATGGAAGGTAATAATATTCTTTGTTATTAATTTAGTTCGAAAGGTTATAAGCCTAAATTTCTGATATTCTGATGGAAACCATTCTTATAACAAATGCGAGTAAAATTTCAGTGTTTAAACAAAACATGTTTTAGTCCGATAAGAATTAAGATCAGTTGAAATGTCTTGCACATCGTACATGAAGTCAGAATTTCAACCAAGCCTGCAGTAAGTGTTTAATTCCTTGCTACTTATCAGCCATAGCTTCATAAATAAGTCATTTTCTCCAAGGTTTGCATGGTTTTGTAAAATTTCCACCAATATAATATCATTGCGAGCCTATCGTCGCGCCCTTGCGTACAAACAACAATTTTAGTACAGAAATTATACGTTAAGCCATTAAATAAAACGTGTTAAAATGTATTTTTTTTCTAAGAAAAAGAACTGATTGCGGAAAGGTGTTTTAGGCGTGATTTTCCTTGCTATTTATTGGTAATCTAAGCGTGGACGAAATAAGTTCATGCTATTGCACAAGAATTTCTAACGCAGGAAACAGATTTTCTTCAATGTAATTCCACTTAAGGTATGGCAAATAAAAAGCTTGTCTAATACGACGCTTCTCAACAGAATAATGTTTTGCGCTTATGTATACAATTTCTTATCAATAACTACCGCATCTATCAAGCTATCATCTAGGAATATGTAGGAAAAGGTAGCATGGTTAAAATCAATTAAAATCGTGTACATTAAAATGGTCTGTTCTACTGCGCACAGAGCACAATTATTAATTAAAGCAGTACTAATTGTCGCTAAAGAACAACCATACATGACGATATACACTTCAGAACACCACCAACACATCCTGCAAACTGATCAAACACAAACAACCGTTTCCATATAAAAAATATAACCGTGACATACAATTAAAGCGGAATAATTTATATTCGATATCACAACAAATAGCAGCACTACCGAACCCGTTTACTCAATTTATACGACTTGCCGTAAACTGAGTTTAATAATCGGTCATTAAATATCAGAAAATTTTGTCCTCCCTATGTTGTTAATACACGTTGTTTAAAAAACTTCCTCGTTGCTTTGACTGCGTAGATTTTTTGCATTCTAGGAACTATAAAATTAAAATAGTATTTATATAAATCACCGCTCGTATAATTGGTTGCACAGAACTACTTATGTTTTTTTCTCCCCAATCTATTTTTAGTCCTTTTATTCTTTTATTGCATGTTGCAACTGGTGTTAGCGTTAAATAAAAATTGTTAACTAGGCTTATGCAACATAGTGGACAAAAAATATCTTCCCACGAGTTCTATGTTGATCCCTCCCAGGTGATCCCTCACTAAAAACATGTTCCCCTCATGCGCTATCTTTCTCTTAGTCATGTTAAAAAAGCGTGCGCCGTTCTCAAACGATATGTCATAGATGATAAGACTTTATCACAACAACCACTTATGTACACCGTCAATTTCGCAATCGAATTTTATCAATACTAACCGTCACAGTCTTGGTCCAGCGCTAACAAAATTCACGTTCTTCCAACTAACGGAAGAAAGTCAACCGTTTCAGTCTATATGCCAACACGCCACCGTAATGAGAGTTTATTTTGATCCATAATTTGATCATCTTTATATATGTTGAAATATGTTCATATGCATCTACAACTAGTAATCAGACGCAAGGCCCACGGGACAGCATCTGAACAAAGAACAAAATATATTAGACTTTTATATTGTTCTCCAGTGTTCAATTGTGAACGTAATTGGTTTCTTTATATTGAGATGTTTTATTGATTTTGACTTCAATTTTAAAACACAGAAAGGAATTATTAATATGAAGCGATTTAAATATCACTCCTTGTTTTCTAATTTTAGTGATGACACCCGGCTGACATAGCACAAATTGCATCGCAGCCATGTATTAACCAAACAACACCACTTTTTAGAGAATATAGCGACAGCAAACAACTTTTATTTTCTTTAAAGTAAAAATAACTTGACATATAACGTTAGTTGTCGTAACAGGTTTTTTAAATTAGTCTGATAACTTTCCCTTCTACTCAATATAACATTTTCTAAATTTCTTATTCCTCTTTTTCTCCAATATCCACTTATTAAGCACCTTTTCATGAGAACCAATAAAAGATTTCAAAAAGTGATTTCTCTCAAGAATCTTTTTGCTTGTTGTAGCCGTGAAGGACTTTGTAAGAACTGCAAGTTCAAAAGGTTCAAAGGTTTATAACATTAATCTTATATTTCACCGTATCCAAAAGCGTTGTTGGAACTAACTGGTTACCTGTGTTAATTTTTTGAATGTGAGGAAAAGCAATCGAGTTTGCTTTTTATCTTATAACCAGTGTTGATCAATCAAATTTCTTTTTATTTCTCGTAACATATCGTCAATGTATCGACTGCATAATGTTACATTCATTCATTTCGTGTTATTTAACCAGCCATTGACTAACATGGGAAGCGGATCCCATTGTATAACTATCTATTTGGTGGTACTACTACAAACAAATAATTAAGATCTTTATTATTGGAACAATCAATTTCCATGCAAAGACTAATGTGTTTGCATTATTTATCTATTTTTAGTTCTTCCATCATTTTTTTTCTATATAACGCAATTGGATTTGCCATTTTTGTCATTCAAATTTGCAAATCTAACCAAAAAGTTGTTACGAATACGAATATATATTTAAAGTTTTTGTCACACAACAACAACAACACAAATGTTGTGCAATACATCTCATAACCTGACTGCAATGCCAACCAATTTCCATGTCAAGACTAATTTGTTTCCATTATTTATTTATTTTTTTTTGTTTTATCATTTTCTTATCATGTAATTGGATTTGCCATTTTCATTATTAAAATTTGCAAATCTAATCAAAAGTTGTTACGAAGATATATTTAAAGATTTTGTCGCACAACAACAACAAAAAAATTAGTAAAATAAATTTCTAAGCCTGACTGCTATCTTGATTCTTATCGGAGCAACCAATTCCAATGCAAAAGCTGTTTTCAATAATTTTTAATTTTTATTTTATTATTCCATTGTTTTTTTTTATTTCAATTTTGTTCATAACACAATTGGATTTGCCATTTTTATTGATGCAACTTGCAATTCTAACCGTAGAGCTTTTTCAACTTTTGTCATTATATTTATATTTTAGTTGGTAGAGCAGTTTTTTAAGATATTAAAAAATAAGAACGACAAAATCTACGACATATCCAAATACATCTTTCAGCAAGCTTTCGCCAACGCCCAGGTTGGCATGTCGTAGATTTTGTCGTTCTTATTTTTTAATATTTATATTTTATTATTTTATTGTTTATTTCAATTTTTTTCTTTCATAACGCAAGTGACTTAGTCATATCCATCGGTGTAACCTCCAAATTTAGCCAGTTTTTACAATATTTTTACCGCCTTTGTCGTAAAACAACAAAAACAAAAATGTCGTATAATACATCTCACAACCTGATTGCAGTTTCGATTCCTATTTTAGAAACTAGTTTCAATGCAAGCACTGAAATTTCAATAAATTTTTATATTTATTTTTTTCAATTGGATTTGTCTTTTTCATCAATGCAATTTGCAAATCTAACCACAAAGTTGTTACGAGGTTAATTTTACTGTTTTTGCGATACCATAACCGCAACAAAAATATGATGTAATACGACTCTCAACCTGATTGCAATCTTAATTTTTATTAGAATGCTTTTAGTGTTTTTTTGAAAGGCAATTAATTGCAATTTTGTCAATGCAATTTGCTAATCTAACCACAAAGCTGTTACCACAATGATTTTTAAGTTTAAAGTTTTTGTCGCACAACAGCAACTACAAAAATTTTGTGTAAAACAACTCCCAACCTGATTGATATCTTAATTCTTATGAAAGAAACTAATTTCTATGCAAACACTGAAATATTTTCTATGTATTTTTTAAATTTTATTATTTTAGTGTTTTTTATTTTTATTTTCTTTATAAGTAAATTGGATTTGCCATTTTTGTCAATGCAACTTGCATATCTAACAAGAAATTAGTTACAACAATATTTTCACAGTTCTTCTCACACAATAACAACAACAACAACAACAAGAATATGGCATAATGAATCTCTCAACCTGACTCCTGCTACGATTCTCATTGCAGCAAACAATTTTAATGCAAATACTGACTTAATTTCTATATGTTTTTAAATATTATCAATTCATTTTTTTTTTATCTTTTTTTTTGGTTACGCATATATATTAGTCATTCTGTGTAATACGCTAATATAACCTTACCACCTTTGTATCACAACAACAACAACAAAAATGTGGTATAATACATCTCTCAACCTGATTGCAATCTTGATTTGTATTGGAGAAACTAATTTCAATGCAAACACTGAAATTTTTATATCCTTTTTTAATTTTTTTCATAGCGCAATTCGATTTGCCATTTTTATTCGTCGAATTTTCAAATCTTACCATAAAGTTTTTACGACGATGTTTTTGGAGAATTTTATTCCATTTTTCTATGGCTTTTTTTATAACGCAATTGGATGTGCCATTTATTGATGCAACTTACATTTCAATGGAAAAACTAACTCGTTTCCTACATGTTGTTTCTAATTTTATTATTTCATTGTTTTTTTTACTCGTATTATTATTCTTCTTTTTTTCACGCAATTAAATACCAATATGAAAACTGAATTGCTTCTTATATATTTTTGTAATTTTATTATTTTATCATTTTCTTGTTTTCTTGTTTTATTTTGTTTTTTTATAACACTTAGAAACTAATTTCCATTCAAACAACAAACCTAAATACTATCATGTTCGAATGAACCAACACTTCCAACAATTATTTTTCCAATCTTTAAAATTATAGTTTTGAAAAGGTTTTACACGTTAATGCCTATAACCTTCCCGTGGATTTCCAATTTGCCAATGGAGTTCCAATTTCCATCCTTATTAACAACGTCATTTCAAGTTGGAAAAACTGCATCTGACCCGCAAGAATAGTTCAAAAGATTTGCCTAAAAGGAACAGAATTGATTTTTATCCAGTTCTATCAGAAAGAAATGCAATTATTACCTGCAAACAACTCTAGGAAATTAAACACTCCAATAGTTTTGTAGGAAAAACGCTAATAAAATATGTGTGCTGATTTAACAGAATTTACATTTTTGTAAAATGTTAGACTTATTTGTTAGAAGAACTTTATAAACGTGGAGAACTTCAATTTTAGGAAAACTTTCAATGATTACAGTGCCAGCTTAAACAGTTGGAC
This sequence comes from Hydractinia symbiolongicarpus, assembly GCF_029227915.1. Lineage (NCBI taxonomy): Eukaryota > Metazoa > Cnidaria > Hydrozoa > Anthoathecata > Hydractiniidae > Hydractinia > Hydractinia symbiolongicarpus. Next base: position 22,434,904 of record NC_079881.1, read on the forward strand.
GAGATGATACATTAGAATTATACTTTTTTGAATTGGAGTGACATAAATTATGAAGTCCAAGAAGTAAGTTTAAAAAGGATCAAAACGGAAATGTAATGAAGTATGAAATATGGTATGGAACGTAAAAGAATAACAAATAACATGGACAGATAATTTAGCAGGGAAACACATAAAAAACGTACGTCTAATATACAATGAAAAAACAGAAAATCAAGTAATAGACATAGAAAAAATTTAATTAGAGTCAAGATATGGAAAGATATGGGGTATGGAAAAAATACAAAGCAGAAACATGTAGCTAATCAACATAAAAGAAGACAGAATTATTCATCTCGATATAATAAAGTAAAATTTTTAAATAGGCGCTCAGTTTTTCATCTTTTATTAGGTGGGTTCCTTTTTGAGGGGGGTGCTTAATAAGTGCTGTGCGCTTAATAAACTTTGAGGAAATTACCTGGTCGCTTATATCCTTAATATTAAAACATTTAATGCAAATTTGTATATAAAAGACTTCCAAACATTACCATTTAATGTGGTCTATGCTTTAGACGATCCAGAAGAAAAATTCTCCATTTTTAACGATTTAACGAAAGAATGTATTGACAGACATGCTCCACTTATTCGAAACAAAATCACTCCAGCGCCAGCACCTTGGATGCGTGATCCTGCTATACTAGAGTTAAAACAACAGAGGAACTCTAGTCGAAAAACCGCAAAACGACCGGCTGATTTTTGGAAAGTTTTAAAGAAAATTTTGAAACCATTCTTTTCTATGAATGACATCAAGGACATCAATGCTTTAAATAATCACTTTACCACTGCCGAACGACAATAAATCACCGAAGCATAAGTATGGAAACAGTTAAAGCTTTCAACTTCAGTGAGGAAGGTTTTCATTTTCACGAAGTTAAATACAGTCAAGTTGTTGACGTATTGAGCTTATTGAGAAACTACTGTTCTACTGGTGATGATGAAATACCGATATGGCTCATAAAACCTGTAATAGAGCATCTTGCATCGCCTTTAACGCATATAATCAACTGTTGTATCGAAAAATAACATTTTTCTAAGCAATGGAAGATTGGATGAGTGGTTCCTATACCGAAGGTTAATCAACCAATGTCTTATAACGATTTGAGACCAATTACAATTCTTCCAGCTCTTTTAAAGGTTTTTGAAAAATTATTATGCAAGCTGTTATTAGAGTACATTGACAATAAATCTATATACAGTAACACTCCATCCGATTTTCGGAAAAATCATTCAACGGTTACCCTCTTATTAAAACTAAAGGATGACATTATTAAAGCAATGAACAAAAGTGAAATAACATTGGCTGTCATGGCAGAATTTTCAAAATACGAAAACTTTATCAAATAGGATTATCGAAACCTGCCATAATAATGCTGTTAAACATCTTTCTGCTCGAGAAAAATACATACAAGTAAATGATAAAAAATCTAGCATATCTCAAGTAGTTTTCGGAGTGCCCCAAGGCTCCATAATGGGTCCAATCTATATCCCAGCCGGCAAAAAAACGTCTTTAAGACGTCTTTAAGACGCATTTCCGTGCGTCTTTTTGGCGTCTTATTTTGGTCTTAAATGTCCGCTTTCCTGACGTCTTTTTTCGTGCGTCTTTACGACGTCTTTTCCGTGCGTGGTAAAGACGTCTTTTTTTAAGTTTTTAAGACGTCTTTCAAATGCGTTTTAAAGACATCTTTCAAATGCGTCTTAAATGCGTCTTTTCTAGGTCTTAAATGTCCGCTTTTCCGACGTCTTTTTGTGCGTCTTTATGGCGTCTTTTTGTGCATCTTAAAGACGTCTTTTTCGCAGTCTTAAAGACGTCTTTGTAATGCTTTTTAAATGCGTCTTAAGTGCGTCTTTTTTAGGTCTTAAATGTTTGCGTCTTTTTTGTGCGTCTTTTTTAGTGGCAAATACGACGTAAACTCGTAAATAAAGTCATTCTAGGAAGCTGTTCAAACAACCTTTGTCCTTAGAGGGGTTAGAAATGCAGTAAAACTGTATAACTTAATCTTTTTGTAATATTTTCCTTAAAATCATAAATATCATAAATAATTCTATATTATCAACAAATTTACAATAATTTTATTCACAGCAGTTAAACATTAGTATTTGCTCAAATTAGTTAGTTACTACACGTTTTTCTTTTTATGAGAACCTTGTTTAAAAGAACGTTGAGGTTTAGTACTCAGTCTGAATTCCCCCATAGATTAAGGACCAAATAATGTGAGTCTAGAATTGCTAATTATATTCGAATACTTACAAGTTAAGGTAGTTATTATAAAAACCGTAGTTATTATAAAAATAATTATTTCACGCGTTAATAATTAAAGGCAAATAAAATAGAATCTAGAACGAAACTAAACACGCGTTATTAAAAGGCAAAAAAATTATAAGCCCGGAAAATAAGAATTTTTTTCAAATTATATTATCTGCCTTATGTTATAGAAATACTGTGACCAAACATAATTTGCTTTTTTATTTTTTTTATAAATCTTGTTAGAAGAACCATGGTACTTCCACTAAGTCGGATAGATTTTTTTCGGGCTCTTTCAATGTTTTCCGCCACAGGTAGGTTCCACTTTCCCAGAGCGTACTGTCTAACAGTGGAGCGAAATAAACAAACAGAAAAACAATAACAAAAATATTAAATATTTCATTCTGGCTGGTTTGCTTTTTGGCGACCGGCACCGCCCTTTTGATCAGGGGCGTTTTTTAGCTTTATTGCAATTTGATTGCGCACATCCTTCTCCGTGGCTGCAGGGTACTTTTGTGCAATAGCGTCTGAAAAAAAAAGACGATTGTAAGATTTTTTTTTCTTATTTTAATTCTAAAATTTGAAATAGGCAAAGCCAAAAGCACTCACCGACGATTATTTGGAAAAAAATTTTCTCTGCTATAGCTATCTTTCCATTCTTTCCTCGCAAGTTGCATTGGCAAAGAAAGTTTATAGTGCAAAGTCTACAAAAGGAAAATGAATTGCCATTAAATTCTAATTTTTTATTTGATATGCAAGATTTCCGGACAATTGACGATCGGTGTAAAAGAACAAAAATCATAATTGTACAGTGAATAGTAGCTATCCGTACCGGCTAAGTGTTTGTTTGACGGCATCCTTATAGTCAGTCCCACCAATATTCCGAATATGCTGAATCTAAGTAAAGAAGAAATCAACTAACCTCTTGCGCCTTAAAAATGTTTGGCTAACGAGTACTAGGGCACCAAAAAAGACCAGAAAAAAAGGAGATTATGAAAAAAACTGTAGAAGAGCTTCCGAAATTCTTTAATGTTGTGTATCAGTTTTTCGCAAACATAGCAAGTAAATGTAATGCAGCATACCATGTCCTTCACAGATTCTTCCACATTAAGTGAACTTTCCAGTTGGTTTGCTAGCTAGCTGATATAACAAACTTTTGTGACTAGCTATTTTCTCTTTAGATAGCACGTAAAACTTAGCTCTATGAGACTAATGGTTGCTTTAGCTGGCTGAAAACGCCTAGCTACAACCCTGGAAAAAAATATTTTTCACTATTTTTCCAGCAGGGTTGCAGCTAGCATAGCTACTTGCTTTAACAGTAAAAAAAGTAAACAATAAAATAAATATATATACAGGACCTTAACTGCATACGATCCATAGCTCTTAGTCCCCAAACTCGCTTCACAAAATAAAAAGATAACTTTTTTGGTGCTCATGAAAAAACACGATCAATTTTAAGAAGAAACAAGCCCCAGCTCTATATCGGGCTACCATATTGCCGGAACTCATTTGATGAATAGTGCAAATAAAAACAAAAACAATTTTAACTTACTTTTTGCAACAAACCGGTTTCCTTTCTCGACTTGGTTTTGTTTAAAAGTTACCGCCACTTCAGACATTTAAAATTGTACAGACGGGGGTAATAATTAAGTTTTTTTACTCTTTAATCACTCTTTTGAATTATAAATACAGATTTACCCTGCTATTTTAATACAATACAAGTTTTTAAAATCAAGTTATTGTGAGATATATTTTTTTTATTGGCATTATCGTTTTTACATGAAAGAAGTAGTTAAACATGTTACCCGCGGAGAAATAGTAGACCAATTATATCACGAATAAAAACCGGTCTTTTTTCGATCTTTTTTGCGTCTTTCAAATGCACGTCTTGAAAAAGACGTCTTAAAGACGTCTTTTATCACAAACGAAAAAGACCGTGCCTGAAAAAGACGCCTTTAAAATGCGCGTCTGACACATGCGTTTTAAAGACGTTTAAAAGACGTATTTCGGGTGCGCGCATATTTCATGCGCAAAAAAGCTCCAGAAAAGGCGTCTTTAAAACGTCTTGTGCCGGCTGGGATGTTAATGACCTGAGTGATTGTGTAAAAAAAATTTATGTTCGCGAAAGATTTTTTTATCCTTTTCAGTTACTTATACACTGCCTATGCTGTTAAGTCACGGAAAGAAACTTTATTACGATACGCTAAGCATAATCGATAATTGCCGTAAATTGGCATATCTAAACAGTGCTCTGTATACTTGTGACGTCTTAATGACTGTAATGAACAAAATCGGGGACGAGTAAATTTTCCTGACTATTGCTTACACTTTCAGATTTTTGCATAAAAAATTTTAGTTACACCATGGATATTTCTTTTCGTACATCAATGGATACACTTAAGTAATTTGTTTGCTTTTCCGAATTAAAAAGTGTTTCGCGATAAATCGATAAATACAGAAATCGGGAAAAGAAGAAGAAGCACACTTAACACAAGGCCCTTTATAAATTTTGTAAATATATGCTCGAACTCGCCGTAAATAACAGGTTTGATAATTGCGATAGAAAATCTATAAAGGTCTTTTAGCTGCAATATTGTGAAAAAGTAGAATTTATTAGTTATGTAATAATAAATTTTGCTTTTTTTTTTGTGGTAAACATAAGCGATCATCTACAAAATAAATTATTTAATCTAACTTAAAAAGTCCGAAATATTCCACCAAAAAGCTAATAATTGAAATACATATGCATAATGTCAGAATTATTCCACCAGTCCAACATATTTCACCTTGTCCGACATATTCAACCATATGTCCGATATATTCCACCACGTCCGACATATTCCACCAAAATAATAATAATAATAATAATAATAATAATAATAATAATAATAATAATAATAATAATAATAATAATAATCATAATCATAATCATAATCATAATCATAATCATAATCATAATCATAATCATAATCATAATCATAATCATAATCATAATCATAATCATAATCATAATCATAAAAATAATCATAAAAATAATCATAAAAATAAAAATAATAAAAATAATAAAAATAATAAAAATAATAAAAATAATAAAAATAATAAAAATAATAATAATAAAAATAATAATAAAAATAATAATAAAAATAATAATAAAAATAATAATAAAAATAATAATAAAAATAATAATAAAAATAATAATAAAAATAATAATAAAAATAATAATAAAAATAATAATAAAAATAATAATAAAAATAATAAAAATAATAATAATAATAGTAAATAATAATTTAACTGATGAGACAATGTACATTGAGAAATCGTAATTCTTATAGAAACATCCATTTTGGCTTCAATTTGGATAATTTTTTAATTTTAAGGTTGATTTGTGAAAGTGTACAGAATTTTTGTGTCAATTTAATATTTCAATATTTGAGTTTCCTTTAAAATTTCGTTAATAAACAGTCGGGAAGCACCAATATTCGCAGCTTCATTGAGGTAGTATCTGGTGACGAGCTTGGAGCATTAATTCTACTGACAATTGCGGGTGATTTTGAAAAGGAATTGAAATCACGGATATCTTTCAATTTATTTTAGCATTGCATTTGTAAATCGCGAGAATTATTTATCTATTTGGAAATTTAAAAATTTTAATAATGTTAGGTTTAATAATAACATCATTACATACTTAAGGTATCGTCAGCTCTTATGCCATGGTGTTAATACTACCGTTAGCACGCTAAGAGGCTACGATAGTAATTTAAAATTTTGGTACGTGATACGATCCCAAAGTTCAATATAAACACATTAGTAGATGTTGTAAAAGCTTTAAGTTTCAAAATCTTCGTCAATGGTTTAAAAGTCGGTCAATCTGATGGAAGGTTTAATTATAAAAAGAGGTTTATTAAACTTATCTACGAGTATCTGTTAAAAAGTTTTTTCACTAGGTAAATCATTGCATGCCGAGCGGTTTAAAATCTGTGTATACTGCCCAAAATCTCTAAAAGTCGCTTAGAAGTGTCTATTTCTGCTGAAGTTAACATTTTATCTGTTTATATTTTCACTAATATTAGTTATCTTGTATATTTAAATTTATAAAAATTTTTTTAACTAATAATATTTTTACTAAAAAATTGATATGCTTTTTTGTATACCTCCGTCACAAGGAGTGTAAAGAAGCTAATGAGAACATACGAGAAATATGATTTCAGAGATGGATAACCTAAAAAGGAAATACGCAAGGGAGTCTAAATAACGCTTTTGGAAACAGCATTATGTAAGAATAATACCCTAGTGAGGCTAAATATGACAAGGATGTCAATAAAAAAAATGCGTAACGGAGTCATTCTTTGTTTCTTCCATAAGAACTAAAACGCAGCCGTTTCCAAAATTGTTAACTATAAGGGACAGTCAGAATGAGATCGTTGAGGAGTTGCCATAGGAACACTTAAAATAACTTCATGCTAAAACTAAATTTTAATTTGAAGACCAAAAGATGCCCTCACCCAAAAATAAAGTTTGTAATAGGCTAATCTACGGCTTACTACATGCGTTGCTTTGTCTGGCGATTTGCGTAGAAAATCTGGTGAATATTTGCAACATCACATCACAATAAAACCTGAAATTTTCTGCAGACCATGTCCGAAAGGTCGTTCTATTGGATGTTAAACAACCCGCTTAAACAAGCGGCTAGAGCAATAACACTAGTCTTCAGACTATGAAAAAATAAGGGCTTTCCATATCGTCAGATTTTTGTCCTTCCGGCGTACTCGGCACAAAATAGCAATTTGGCGTCCAGTTTAAACAAAGTACGCATATATTATAGAGCTTGCTGCTCAGTAACTAAACCAGAGGGTTCTACAATTTTGCCGGCAGCCTGTTTAATTTTTTTTTCGGCAAAACAAGCGCCGAAAGCTGATTAGTTATATATGCTATAAATCTAAAGAAACGTGCGCTGACGTTTTAGCAATTATTTTTACTGATTTTGTGTCCTCTGAGATAATGTCTCCGTTGATTGATACAGTAAAATCTAAATATGCTAACTAAAAGAAATTATGATCCTTTTAGCTAAATCATTTATATTATGTAAATATATTTTTCTCTTTTTTAGGAAAATAAATTCTTTACATCTCTGTCAAAGTTTTGAATGTCCAAAAAACGTTGTAAAAAGTCATTTCACGAGGTTATTCAATCGCGAAATGGTTTGTTTTTAGCTCAGGCTTATACTTTCTTCGACGTTATTTACAGTAGTCTCATGCAATTATTTTTATTTCACCCTATTCGGTAAACTGTATATGATAGATATCCCGCTCCCCTGTAAAAAGGAGAACGATATACCCCGCGTTCCGTTGCTGCGCTGTTGCTCTAGCGATAGCGGAGAGCGATACTTGCCGTTTGCATGGAACGCTGGTTGTTGGTGCATTACTTTTTGTGATGAATAGTGGTGCATTTATTTTTCTGGCTAGCTGCGTTGCTTCGCCAAACATCACTATGGCCAAACCAACAGTGTTGTGGCTATGTTGAATGGTTGTCAGCCAAATTTTAGACTACCTCTGTACTGTTTGTTTTAGCAGCTATAGCCCCCCACCCCTGTTCAATGTTTAGTCAGTTCAGTGTGGAAGGCAAGTGTTGCAGCTAGCTATCTAGCTCGTGAGCTCATCTCCATGTTTTGCTTGAATTATTATAGCAGTAAGATATTATGCCTTTTGCAAAGTCTAACAGGAAAGGGTCACGGATCGTTCGCAAAACTCTCAGAAACGGTTATACAAGAAGTGTTTTCAAGTCATTTCAGCCGGTGATAAGCAATTCTTCTGCAAGCATAACTACCATCGAAGAAACAAATAATACAAGTGCTATTGAGGAACCTTTAGTGCAAACTGAACAATTTGATATTGAAGAACATGATAACGTACAGTTTTTGCTGAGTGGGGATATAGTTAAAAAAAAAAGATGTGGCGGTTATGAAAGAAAAAGAATTACATTCCTGGAGTTCTGTCACTTCTAACATTTGTGAAAATTATGCTGAAAAATTCAACCTTTTGCTTCTTCAAAAGTGTACGGTATGTGATTCGTCCTTTGAGGAAGGGCTTGTTTGGTGCGAAGACTGTGGTCCACTTGCGACATATTGCCAGGGTTGTACAGACGTTTCCCATAAGAACATTGCATTTCATAATGCAATTACTTTAAAGGTGTGTATATATATATAAGCTATACAGAGCTTGCAAGTGAAGCAAGTTGCGCCATTTAACTAGTAGCTAGTCCTTACCAAACTTGCCATGCTTACCAGCTATGCGCTTGATGTATGTGTGTAATGTTAACCTCCAGATGATTAGATGTGACAGTTTTACATATAAATAGAATAAACATTGTAAAAAGTGCAGGCACTTTCAGGAGGGTTTGGCATTGTGAAAAAAATCTGCATTCACTCTAAAAAACTTATATATATATATTATAAATATTATTTTTATGTTTTGTTTTAAAGAATCAATTGCATTCATTTTTGCTACTTAAAGTTTTAACTTAAAGTTCGTGTTTATATGTATATATATATTTGATTTATATACATTATATACTTGTGATGTTTTATTTTTTCATAGCCAAACTTTGACATGATGACATGTACATTTCACAACACATTACACGATGCTCACTGTTATTCCTGTTCAAACAAATATTTTCGAGTAATAACAATTGTTTCTGAAAAAGGTAATATATAGATGTGACTATGATGTGAGTGCTCTATTTGTACAGTTAGCAGTTGGATAAGCCCTTATATTTCATCTCCATCCGCGTGAAGTCTGGTTCTGCACATGTGAATCTGAATTTTCGAAGTTGTTAAAGTATGATTTATGGGCATCAACACCTACTTAACCTTCTACTGCAATCTCAATAAAATTGCTGGACCTATTTGTTGCATTGCAAATGGAGGGTAAAATTTCTTTCACTTCATTAATTGATGGAATGTCATGGAAAACTGGTATGCATAACCAAACTCTGGTAAGTTTAAGGTTTGAATTTATAGGTTAGGACTAACAACAAAACCTTTTTTAATAAGAAAGCCTATTTATTGTCAGAAGAGAGCCAAATTGTTTAATTTAGCAGCAATGGGCTTGTTATAATTGTATTATATAGTTCATAATTTTTTTCCAGAAACGCGTATTAACACGTTTTATGCAAACAGACTCCATTGACCAATACCTTCAGTTCCAGAGACAGTTGAGGGATCTATGGTTTTCAGACTTGATAGCAAAAATACCCAACCAATGTCCAGCATGTCCAATAGTATGGCAGCTTGTAATTTATGGATATTTTTGTATTTCTTTTTTATATTTTTGTTGTAATGCTTTTAGGATTCTGGGAGTGTTTTCTATTGCATGGATGCTACTTTTGGACTTGTTTTAAAAAGCTCTGCATCAAAATCAAAGAATACCTCAAACAATGACAAAAATCATTTTATTGAAGATGACGAAGTTGACACATTCATGTCTAGCTATGATGACAAAGCTGTGGAAAATAAGGTGAGATACACTTCATCACCCTAATTTAATTCAAAACTTACTCGTTGTAATAAAGTCTGAAATCACCTTTGAAGCAGGGAACCGTGTCCGTTCAAAAAGAAAAAGTTCAAAGTTTAGTGTGACAGGTGTTTTTGGTGTATCTTGTCGGCATGAAATTCCAAAGCTCTTTCTTAAAATGTGACATATTGCATAAACTTTCTATTAATGTAAACTATGCACAATAATATTTCTTGGACAAAGTAATTTTCAGTCTGCGATGTTGTTTATTATAGAATATTCAATGATATTTTCTTTTCATATGATTAGAATTGGTTATGCGGTATTAATGATGAATAAAATCCTAGCTGAAGCGTTGGGTAAAGATATTGACGTCCATATTATGTATGATATTGCCAGTCTGTTGAAGAAACATTTAACTGTAGGTTATTCGTTTTCTATATGCATTCTGGGTTAGCTTGAAACATATATGTTGAACAGTATATATTGATCTATATTTTAGAAAAGAGGAACGTTAAGTAAATACCCCAAATTCAAATTAGGGATACCAGTATTTCACGCACATGTGAACATTAGTTCTTGTCAGGTTTGTTTCTTTTTTATTATTGTTGTGTTTGTTGTTGTTGATATTGTTGTTGTTGTTCTTAATATTTTGGCAGAATTTTTGTAATAGTAACCGTTTTCCACATTTTCATTGTTAGGTACAAAATTCAATCCGTAGAATGGAAGGTTTTGGTTTAATGGATGGGGAACTGATGGAAAGACTCTGGTCCTATTGGAGATCGTTTTCAAAAATCACGAAAGAAATGACTTCAGCTTACCGTGTTGACTTTTTGAGTCATGCTTTAAATCATTTTACAATGACAAAGTTAGAAATATTATGTACGCATGTATCTATATATTGTTTAATTTTAATATTTTATATTCAAAACCTGTGAAACTTTAAGTAAGTGAGCAAGAAGTTTTAGCATTTAATTGATTGTATTTTTGAATTACTTGTGTTCATTAGGGAAAACACTTGTGGGCTGGTATAAAAAAGCCAATGCTGTCTATCAGACTAGTTCTGCAGAAATCCAAATTTTGTGTTCAAACCTAGGTGACATGTTTTCTTAAAATCGTGTTTCGTGAGAATAGAGTTGTTAATGGGATACATTTGGTTTTATTTGTTGGCAAATCTGAAAGAATGTGAGAGTTTCTAGATAATATCACAGGCGAGGTTATACACTCATGAAAGTTGGAGGAAGAGTCTAAAATTAAATAGAAAAGTGTTGTAGAGCAAGGTACTTATTTATTACAATAACGCTTATTTGTTGTTAAAGGAAAAACTTGATTAACTGATTTGTTATACAGTGTAAAAGTGTTATCTTTAGAGGTTGGTTGGGAATTCAAATCTTATATATTAATTCCCTTGCGTGAGTAAAACTGTGAGTCCACGACACGGAAATCACGGGTCACTTTCTTATGACGTGGCTGTACGCTAAAATTTAACTAAAAAGATTAGGGATGTACTTCATAGAAATCGCACATAAGGTGTAAATATATAACCCGCTGCTAATAACGATATAACTATATATACCCTTATGCTAAAAAACTCTATGTTAGCATATATATATAGGTATCGCTACATATAAAACAGTATTAGATATTCACAAAGCATACGGACTGTTAAATGAAGTTCCTAGCATAAAACGGAAATTGTGTTTACGAAAAAGATGGCTGTTCTTTTTGAGTATTCTCTACTCTTTCATTCAAAATAAATCTTTAAAAAAACATTTGAAGAAGAGCATGGTTTTTATAAATTAATCATAGCAAGGTTCTGTAAGGTTTTTTCATGTTTTATTTTCAGCTTTGATTATATTATTGTTGCCAGACATGTTTTATAGCTAGCATCATAAAAAGCCAACCACCACCAACAACTAGCTAGCTAGCTAGGAATATATATATATATGTAACCATGTTCTTTATACCTAGCTAAGTCTCCAGTTTATATTTAAGTGACTAGCTATTAGCTGCTGTAGCTAGCTAATGCTAGCTTTAAACTAAAGATTCCCAGTATATATATTCCCACACAAAACACATCAAACGTTATTAACCCTGAAATTTTTTAAACATTTTCCTGTTTTTTTTTGGTCTGCGAAGTTCTTTTCCTCCAAATATTCTGAAAATAAAGTTCAGAAATTACTTATTTTTAAAATGTAAATTTAATTTGTTTCAAATTGTGGTTTTGACATTTTCATGTAAGAATTTGTGGGCAAAAACCTTAATCAGCATGCTAAAAGAACTGACTTTTCTTAATTTAGAATTACTAAACACAACCATTTTCTTACATTTAGTGTAAACTTTTGTGCGTATGGCTTATATTTAATACACCAAAAGAGCTACTTTGTTGATTTCAATTTTATACTCTTTGTAAGCTATTTTTTTCTTCTTTTTGACATTTTGAATTAACTTATTGTTGTAGAAGGCATATAATATACATGCATATAAAAAAATGGAATTTTGCAAATTTCTGTTTTACCACTCAATTTTTACATTTTATGAGTTATTTGGAACAGAATGGTATGAAATAGACCAAAATACCTGATCTTAGTTGTTTTTAATTTACAGGCTGTGTCTGTGAAACTTTAAGGGGAACATTTGGTGGAAGACAATGGCATGACATATACTGATAGAACTGATTTTTGTTGTGTTAGATGTTATATCTGAACCTTTTTGACATTTTATGTTAATTTTGCGAGGAAGGACCATATATATATACACAGAAGAAGAATTCAATTTTACACCTTGCAAGCTTTGTTTTTCTATATTTTGTATAAATTCTTACTGGGGAGGACTCCGTGCAATATATCGAAATGACTGATCCTTCTCGATTTAAATTTGATTTGTTCTAAATCGTATATAGTTTTGGAAATTTTGTGTAAGATTTAATGGGTAAGGGCTAGATGCAATATGTCAAAAAAACGTTTTTTGTTGAATCAGAAGCACTCCCTACAACCATTCTTTTTTTTACAGTTTGTGAAGCTTTTGTGAGGAAAGAGTGTATGCAATATTATCGAAATAACTGATTTTTGTTGCAAACTGTTTTTCTTTGGCATTTTGGATTAAAATATTGTTTTAGAGGGCATATGCAGTAGATATATGTACCGAAATAATTAAATTTTGCAAACTTTGATTTTGTCGTTACCTCTCATTTTTTACATTTTGATTAAACTTTTGTGGGAGACCGTCGGTATGCGAAGGACCAAAATAAGAGATTTTAGTATTATTTAGAATTTGTATTTTGTGTTGCAAAATTGGTGCAAAAATTGACATAAAATGAACTTATATACAGATTGATTGCTGTTGTTTAACATGACTCATTATGACTTATATATATATATATTTTATGAAAACATTTGTTTACTTTATTGATGGTAAAGCAGCATGCAAATTGCTAAAAGGACTTTATTAATTTTTCGATTTAAACACCGTTATTTTGTTGGCATTTTGTCTAAAGTTTGGCGAGGAAGGACCGTATGTAATATTTCAAATAATGTTTTATTGCATTATAACTTATCCTTGCAATCCCTTTTTAACACCTTATATAAAAATTTCTACTTAGGCAAAATTTATTGTTTATTTTTCACATTTTGTGTCAACCTTTGACAGGGTTTGCAATAAACTAACTGATTTTAACATATACAATGAGAGAGATTTGTGTTTGACATTGATCAGCTTTTTTGTATATATGTGGCGTTTTGAGTGATTTAAATTTTATGGGTGAGATGTATGTTGAAATGCTTTTAAAAACTTTTTTCCGAATAATTTTTGCATTTGTCAGATGGTCAGAGCAGTAATTTTAGTAGATTTAGATTTTAAATGTCACATATATACTGCAGTTGTTGGACACCTTTAATTTTTTTGGTCATTTATATAATAATGCAGATGTAAGATGCGCACTGCTGTATTGTTTGTTTTTTGATGGACATATATCTGCTACATAAATTAAATGGAATACAGTGGATTCTTCCACGGGAAACAGCTAGTATTATACTAAAATTAAAGAGCTGAATAACGAAAAGACATTACTCCTGTTAAGTAGTAGTGTTTCTGATACTGCGAGACATAGGATAAAACTTAGCAGGTGTGTGAACATTTAGTTTATGCTACAACACACTAACCATCCGGTAGTTTTGTGTTTCGTTCTTAGATGGCTTTTTGTTATTGTTATTTAGGTTGGAATCTGATCTTTCGAGTTTCGAAAAAAAGCACGGTGTAAACGATCGTTGAAGTATAACCTTAAATCAGTACACGTATTATCATCGCAAATTCGTTCAGAATGCTGTAAAAACCGCTTTGGATACTTTACATACTCGTGCAACTGAAAGGTTAATGTTACTGACTTTAAAGAAACGATATGCAGGTAAACTATAAATTTATATCAGCCCGATGAAATATGTGTACAATCACTTTGTTTTTTTTATTCTTTGTTGATTTATTTTACTTAACTTTGATAGATGGTTCTTCGATATGTAATCGTTTATCAGTGCAAATCAATAAAATCTGCAATGACCTAAAGAATTTAGTTGAGTCGTTAAATCAGACGAACAGAGAATGTGGTGTGTACGAAGATGTGTTGTATAAAGATGCATTGGACGTCAATTCCAGGATATATTTAAACACTACTACGGTTGATCTGGTAATTCTTTAAAAATTATGCATGATAAAAAAACTGACGAGTTCTTTAATTTGTTACGGACACTTTATTTTAGGTTAATAACACTTCACATAACATTCCTGCATCAGTAAAAAGTACGTGCGTACAATTTTATCTGCACAAGTGTCGTGCTACCGAGGAGCTTCAAATTGTTCGTACGGAAATGCAGCACGTATTAAACTACTATAGAGAAATGGAATCCTCATTGGCTACTGCTATTTATAATAACGATTCTCCAAAAAACATTTTTGTTATAGAAGAACTAAATTATGTACGAAATACAGTAGAAAATATGCAGAAACTATTTATGGATGTCAAAAGCAACAATCTCGAAGATGATTTTGATGTGACTGTTTATTGCGATGGACAATCTTCAGAATGAATCTGATGAAGAAAACCCATGACCTGTAACTGCATATTTCGATATATATATATTTGTTAGTGTTTTTACGGAATTGATTTATTATATTTTTCTTTGCTATTATTACTTGGTGACACATGGATAGCAATATAATTCCCTGTAACCATCTGACTATCACAGCTTGAAATTGTGTTTCGAAAGCTTTGGCTCTTCTAAGTAATCACCTCATTTAGGATATATATAGAATATAAATTTTGCGCCTCTGTTCAATTTTGTTACAGATTTATAGAATGTGTAAAACAAATATTTATCTGTTACAGATTTTTTAATGATATTAATAAGTAGGTTAGATATGTCCACTTCTACTTTGTACGGACGCGGTATTAATGTGATGTCATAAAATAAAGTTACTAATGCTTCCTTTGTCTTATATATTGCAAGTTTACTTTGTAATTTGTGTCGCTGGAATACATTATAATGTTCGTCCCGTTTTCTCTCGTTCCCATGGCATCCACGTGTACTAATTTAGCGTAGCCTAAATTTATCGAAAAAATAGTTAAAAACATTGCAGGATCTACATGGACTTGTTTCCAGGGACCTTAAACAAAAAACCAAGATAATGTTTGTAAAAAGGTAAGAAACTTTCTCCAAGTTCATTGTTCTTAAAAAAATGCGTAAATTTGTCTTGCTAAATTAACACACGCTAAAATTAGTAAGTAGGTCTTATCTTGTTTTTTTTTTTGTTTTTAAGAAAACTGTGTAATAGAAATTCGGGTCACTTTGTACTGTGTTCTGACATGTCTCACTAAGATCGGGTCGAGCTACAGTGTCAATTTCGACATGATTTCTTTTAACAGCAGTTATTTGTCTATTTCGATGTCAAGTCCAGTGAAAGGAATAGTGCTGTGAATATAAATTTCGGATCAATTTGAGCTGTGTGTTCTGACATTTTTCTGAAAAATTTTATTTTACGGCAGGTGCTAGTCTTGATTGCATAAGATAAAAATTAGCGCTTGTATAAGGGTTTGTGATGTAACCAGAAGTTTTTGTCAATCTGGTAATGTAAAAAAAATTGAATTTTCAAAAAAGAGAATCGCGATTCGCGGTTGAATAAATTTTCGCGAAATTATATTTCACAGTTCATAATAAATCATCATATTTTGTCGAATTTTATGAAAATAAAGTTTTTTTTCCGGGTTTATGCAATTATGTAAACTTGTGCGGACAAAATGTCACAGGCTGAAAATTTTGTCGAGGGAAAAGCAAAAAAAAAAAAATAAAAAATTCTGGTAAGTTATTCTAGACGCTCATTTGCGAAATTTGGAGAGATAGAGAAATGTTCCTTCTGGCACAGTCGACGTCGACTAACAGGAAATTCCCAATAATGTTAGTAACCAACACAAAATAATGTTAAATAATATTAAATGCCAATCACCAACACAAAATAATATTAAATGTAAGATACATGACGTCATCTACCAATAACCAACACAAACTAATATTAAATGATAGATATATTAAATACTAACACATAATCATATAAAATAATATAAATGACGTCATGCGCAATAGTATATACACTATTATAAAGAATATAAGTAAAGGGAAATTCCCATTCAAAATCATGACCGTGCCAAAAATTTTTGAAATCAAAAAATTATATATAAATAAAAGAGATGGATTTGAATTCTAAAACCGTAAAACAATTACATGCCATTGCAAAAACCAGTGGGATTAAGGGTTATTCAAAATTACGTAAAGCAGATCTTATTGCTTTATTAAAACCCACAGATGATGTACCAACTCGACCCTCCAGGAGAGTCGAGCGACGAAACCCAATTAGATCAGTGAATATTCTACCAACACCAGAGGCCATGGACATCTTCGAGCTCCAAGAGATGTTGAGGACTCATCCAGTGGTAAAAAGTAAACTGCGAGAGTGGTCTGATTGGCTAGTGGATTATGTTCCAGAGTATATAAAGAAAGGTGTCAATAGCGCATATAACACGTTCAAAAACAATGTGATTAAACTCAACAACAGGGTCATGGGTGCAACGCTTCATGACGAGGTTGAGCAAGGGAAGATCATAATTTAGAGCAACCTAACCAAGATTTCACACCACAAGAGCATAAACATGCGATTCATAAGACTTTTAGAAGTTATCGTATAGCTGGCATAGATAGAACAGATATTAATGGGTTCGATCAAATGTAAAAACACTTATTGAAAACTAAGTGGAAGAAATGAGGTCTGCAAAAATCCAGTGCTCCCTATGGATCCTATGGAGGAAACCCATCGATGGTACTAACGAGTTTATCGAGGTGGACAAGGTATTCCACAGCAATATGACATCTATATTCCAAGGTAGCATAGTGGATGAATCGATGGACACAATGTTTGCTCAAATCAGAACGCATGTGGAGAATCCCGCGCTACCCAAGAGCGGTTTTAGTATCGGTCGTATTCAACACCTCGATGTAGACTTTCAGAAACAGAAGTTAACACGGGGCTCATCATATATTGAAACACCCAAGTGGTCATAATTAATCCGGATAACAACGATCAAGAATGCTTTAAATGGTCAATTATCGCCGCCATACATCACGAAGAGATAGGCACAAACCATCAAAGAATAAGCAAGCTTCGACCATATCAGGAGCGGTATAATTGGGATGGTATAGAATTTCCAACATCCATCAAAGATATCACAAAATTTGAGCGGAACAATCCAGACATTGCCGTGAACGTCTTGTATGCAACAGGTAAAAAATTTAATATCTTACGGCGATCGGCATTTAACGAAAGTGATACTCAGGTTAATCTGCTACTGCTTACCGATGAGAAGAGGAACTATTACGTATCCATCAAAAATCTATCAAAACTACTAGGACGTGAGATATCGAAGAATCATGGGAAAATGCATTTCTGTCTGAATGGCCTGCAGGGTTTCCAAACGATAGAATCCCGCGATAACCATTATACCTACTGCAAAGACAACGCAGTGGTAAAGATCACGATGCCCAGCGAGAAGGAAAAATGGTTATATTACCAGGACGGACGATGCCCAGCGAGAAGGAAAAATGGTTATATTACCAGGACGGACATTGCCAATTCAAAAAACCATTTGTAATATATGCGGAATTTGAAAGCCTACTGATCCCGGTGAAAAATGCTCGGGATACCAAAACATTGAATAAACATGTACCATGCGGGTGGGCCACATACTCCACTTTCGCATATGGAGAAGTGCCGGATCCACTAACAGTCTTCAGGGGTAAAGAATGTGTAACACGCTTTGTCGATCATCTAGAGGATGAGGTAAAGCGACTATACAGCATCTACCCTCAAAAGGACATGTTGCTATTAACGGAAATACTAAAAAAAGATCATGACTCCGCCACGAGTTGTCACATCAGCATGAAACCCTTTGACGATGACCCGAAGAACCGTAAGGTGAAGGACCACTGTCACTCTCCTGGGTTACACAGGGGTGCCGCGCACAATACCTGTAACTTAAAATATAAAATACCCAAACCATGTACCAGTGATTTTTCACAACCTATCAGGGTACGATGCTAACTTATTTATCCGTGAGCTAGGTGAAAAATATGACACTCAGGATATAGGATGCATCGCCTAGAATACCGAGAAGTACATATCGTTTAATGTTAAAATCAAGGTACCCATTGCAGGCATGGGTCAAGGTCATGGTGAAAAGTACAAGAAGATCGAGATCAGACTCATAGACACCTGTTGCTCTATGGCATCCTTGAAATATGAAAAATTAGCTAATAATCTCAATGATGAGCAGTGCAAATATCTTCGTTGGTTTTTCGCTGAGGATGACACCTTTAAGTTTATGCGAGGGAAGGGAGTGTATCCTTATGAGTATATGGATGGCTGGCGACGATTCGAGGAAACTGAGCTACCTCCAAAGGAGGCTTTCCATAGCAAGTTAAACATGAAGGGGATTAATAATGAAGAATACGAGCACGCTCAAAAAGTGTGGAATGCTATCAATCCCAAGGGGGATGAAACTACCATGGGGGACTATCATGATGCGTACTTGGTTACTGACGTTTTACTACTAACTGATATATTCCAAAACTTTCATGGAGTGTGCCATGCTAACTATGGCCTTGATCCCGCCCATTTTTATTCCGCACCTGGCTTAGCTTGGAAAGCAGCACTCAAATACACGGTGTAAATTTGGGACTACTGATGGATCCTGACATGCTTCTCATGTTTGAGCGCGGAATACGGGGTGGTATTACGCAGTCTGTACACCGGTACGCGAGGGCGAACAACAAATATATGGGGGATCAATATGACCCGGAGGTTGAGTCAAGTTACCTTCAGTATCTGGATGCCAACAATCTATATGGATGGGCGATGCAACATCCTCTACCCACCCATGGGTTCAAATGGGTATCAAATGTAGAGATAATAGATGAAAAGAAGATCGAAAAGCTGGTATCTGATAAAAAACATGTGTACCTCCTGGATGTAGATATTGATTACCCGAAGGAGCTCCATGAAAAACACAACGAATTACCCTTCCTGCCGGAGCGCAAGTTTGAACATAGTGTGGAGAAGTTGATCCCTAATCTAGAACATAAGCGGAAATACGTAGTGTACATCGGAGCTTTACATCAATCACTAAAGCATGGGCTCGAGCTTAAAAAAGTTCACCGCGCTATCCAATTTCAACATAGTTCCTGGCTCCGGGACTATATAAATCACAACACGAAGCTGAGAACTAGCGCCAAAAACGAGTTCGAGAAGGGGTTTTACAAATTAATGAATTTGAGCGTGTTCGGTAAAACCATGGAAAACATACGCAATCATCGCAACATAAAGCTCGTTACGAATGAATCCGCCTATACAAAGCTTATAATGCAACCAAACTTTAAGAGCAGCACATTATTTTGTAAGATTCTCATGGGTATTGAAATGGGCAGAGCGGGAATCAAAATGAACAAGCCAGTCTATATAGGTCAGGCTATTCTAGAACAGTCAAAAACCGTCATGTATGAGTTCCACTATGACTACATGCAGCCAAAGTATGGTAGTAAAATACAACTGTGTTACATGGATACGGACTCGTTCGTATACCACATTCGAACCAATGATTTTTACGAGAACATTAACGATGATTTTAAAGACAGATTTGATGCTAGTGCCTATAGCAAAGATGACAATAGGCCTCTTCCGATCGTGAAAAATAAGGAAGATCGTGGGTCCTATGAAAGACGAATTAGGCAGTATAATCATGACAAACTTTATTACATTGACCGAAGGCCTACGCCTATAAAGCATTAACGAAAGACGGGGGTGATCGCAAAGCCAAGGGTGTGAAAAAGGCCGTGACCAAGAAATGTATAACCTTCGAAGATTACCAACGATGTTTGGAGGAAGGTATTAATATCAACAAAACTTGGAGGTGTATTCAGAACAAAGGTCATAATATTTATACGCAAGAAGTCATAAAAATTGCGTTAAATAGAGCTGATGACAAAAGGATCGTTCAAGCGGATCAGATCACGACGCTTGCACAAAGCCATTATCAGCTGAAGAAATAAAAATGGAGTTACTACTGATCGTGATCATACTCCCATATATATCGATACTCGCTTTCCTTTATCGATACAAACATAAAATAAATAGGATGTATTCATTAGCAGAAATATTCGACGATGTTGCCAATGCTACGGAAGTGCCAGAGCGACCTATAGACAAACGTCAAACATTGAAAGATATGCGAAAGACCAAACCATAATTACTGCCTAAAAATGTACTGAGACATTCCTGGATAAAGCATAACCCGAGGCTATTGAGAAAATACACGCCGAGGTAGTCGAAAAGGAACTCCATGAGAAAGGAGAGAAGACTGCAAAGGTATTGTCAACTCACGCCCTTGGGCTATATAGTAAAGCTATCGGTAACCTTATACCACTCGATAGTCCCGAGGCTCTTCATCATGATTTAGAAAACGATCCTATTATCGGGAGAGCGTGACTGATATAGGAACCCTCATACATACAGGCTTTGGTCGATTCCTCGCGCCTCTGTTGGTGGCAGCCCATACCATCAATCACACTCAGCTCTCAACGTCCAAGGTAGTTAAAGAGAAGGTTGATGAAGAGCAACAAAAAGATGAGGAGCGCGGGTAGTATTGTTATCAACCAACAAAAACAACAAACAGAGACCGTCGAAAAAATTGAAGTGCACAAAAAGCACCCGGGAAGGATTGCACAAGGTCATAGACTAGCTGCACTGATGAGGGAGAGGAAGCTCGGAATGGCTCCACCCAAGAAAGAACGCATGAGGTTTAGAGAGAGATTTATATACTCCTGAGGCTATAATAACAGGGATTAGAGAGACTATGGAGATACTTGAGGAACAGGGGATATCCCTCGTTCTTAATGTAAAAAAGAAGTGATTTCATAACTCCGTGAGTTATAAGAAATGACTGAGGAAACTAATCAAGTAATTACCAAGAAGAACGAGGGCCGTGTTGCTGCTGGGAAGAGACTTGCGGAATGGAACCGTAAGAACAAGGCTGACTTGAAGAAGAACATGGACAAAGGTACTTCACAAGAGAGTCAGGAACCTGCCACAGGTACCTTTAAGTCCATGGGAAGTGGATATATATATGGCGCTGGGGCCTTATTATCCTTGCATGTATCGGAGGTGCCTACTATTTTATCCGTAAGAGACACGCGGTTACCCAGCAGCCTGCTGCAATGGCTCAGCAACCAAGCGTGAGGCAGGAGCCTAAGGCAGAGATTGATATTTTTAAGATGCGATGAGCATTATAATAAATAGAATGTCTACAAACGAACCTCCCCAACAGAAAGAGATTATTGATATGATATACGAGACAATCGTGGACCTCGGGTTCACATTTGGATATGCCATGATTGATAAGAGATTCCTTGGGATCTCGAGTCCTTCAACCAAGTTGGATACCAGTGATGTTATGAAGATGATCGCGTCTTTCACCACAGGGCGAGGAAGCCGCAAGATGGCAGTGAGCAAGGCGTGGTTTCCCGCAAGTATAGTCTTGAAGAAGTAAGCACTGGAAATGTTTGTGTATACCCTCGGGTATACATGAAAAATAAATTACTCTAGATATCGTTAAAGACCCCTGCACTATAATATATAATAGGCCTACGTCGTGTGGTAAAACTCAAAGAGTTCTGGACCTGCTTGAGCATGAGTACAAAGGTCATTTTCACAATATCGTAATTTTGTGTCCTACTCTCCGATGGAATGCCACTTACCTCGATAGAGCATCGCTTTGGAAAGACCCCTATGTGTTCTTGATCGAGCCAGGCGATCAGCTTTTTGAATGGATTGAGCGATTATCAAAATTCCTAGCGGGGGAAGAAACATTATTCATCGTAGATGACATGATCGCTGATGAAAATCTCGATAAACGAAAGCAACCATTGCTTGAGCTTGCGGTATCTGGTAGACATAGAAAGCACAGTCTCTGGCTCCTTACTCAGAGTTATACGGCCCTACCGAAGAATTTAAGACGACAAAAAAAGCAGCTGTTTATGTGGTACCCTAATGAACGATCTTATATGAAGCTGATCGATGAAGAAACCAACATAATTAACGACTTGGGTCTATAAAGAATCAACTAAAAAAGTCTAAGCACGCGTGCTTATATATTAGGTTGGAACATCGTCGGACTTGGTGTATATTAAAGTAAATGTCATATATCAGAACATTAGAAAGGCAATTGGAAAAATGTCACGAAGAAATGGATAGGATACCATATCTAGAGCGTATTCTAGAAGCTCTTGACAAAGATCTAAAGGACGCATTGGAGAGGATAAGGTATCAGAGGAACACCGTATATTTTTTCGGATTTATGTCTGTCCTAATGATCACCCTGGTTGGGCTATTTCATATTAAATAAAAATATCTCGTCTTGTTGAATTTAATGATACCATACATACCGTAACTATCAACGGCAGACCTTGGATTAGAGCCAAGGAAGTAGTCCAGGCATTAGAATATAGAAAGGACACCTCCGATACCATCCGCAACCATTGTAGCCTGGAAAATTACGCTCTCATGTGCCAACTGTGTGGTTCCCCCGCTACGGGGGAACCAGTGAAGTAGCCCTTGGATTCACAAAAATATGATCTCTGCATCAATATGTACGAGTTGGTGTTTGAAAACCAACAGCCTAAAGCGAAAAGCTTCAGAAAATATTGTTGCAATACAATGTTCCCCAAAATACGTGAGCAACTACACCATCAAGCCATCGAAGAGAGAGATATTGCCCTGGCAATATTTAATGATGACCTTCAAGAGCGAGCGAAACAGCTAGATCTACGAGGCTTGGAAATTGTGGAGTTTGTGATCGGTATGTTCATAATGGTTATCCGTATGATAATGTGATATGTGTTATTGACAAGAACTATCCTAATGAATGTCGAAAAAAGGGCCAACACCCTCATTACATTATTCGTTGTCAACGTCGATCTCTAAACGATCAGCTTCGTAGTCTACGGGAGATGTATCCTAATATGATCGAGAGAAATCCAATATGCGATGACCCAATTGCCGTACATTCATGGAATAGGTTAAGAGATGATAATCTCGGTATAGCGAATTCATGGTGCAATCATTTTAGTTTACCAGATGACTTGGATGATGATGACGCGTGAGTTATTCGAATTGTTGTATGATATAGATATGTCATAAGCTTGGTACGCATGCTAAAAAGATAGATGTTGTATCACAACATCTATTCATGTAATGAATAGGTCTGGTTACTCCCTAGTGCTGGAAGTGGGAAATATAACGATAAATTTTGTTAATGTTGTGAAAAATGGAGAAGTCGTGGGAATCGGGATTTTATCGTATGAATGTGCATCCCAGGACTTGCTTAATATGTTTTTGTCTTTTTACTTCATACCCTATATCTCTCTCAACATGTCCAAATTCATCACATTCGATAGCTAATTTGTATCTTGGGAAGTACAAGTCGATCCTATACCCATCAGTATAATATTGGGTCACCATATATTCACTCTCAAAAGCGGTGCTGATAGCCCCAATAGTTCCTTTCTCTTTTGACAAAAGCTTTAAGTTTAGAATTTCTATGCCACAGCGCTGTGCAATTTTAGTAGCATCCAAGCTTTTGCATCGCACTAAATTCTCCTAACATCCTCAGCAGAAATGAATATATCGTGCCTATTTTTTCCACAACCCAGCATACCGGATCTGGATGATCGGCAAAGCTCATATATGGTTATGTATTCAATTTTTCCGCTTCTTCCTGATGTTCTTATATCACAAATCCCAAAATATTTACCAACATGGCTTCTTTTAAACCATGGAGCCTCACAATCATCTTATATAATTTCTACATGTGGGTCAAGCACCTTAACAAGCTTTTGAATAAACATATTTTTCAATCATATTTTAAAAATATGATTGAAGTGGTCAAGCCACAAAAATTTACCATTCTTTCACATGCTCAGGAGGTATTTCTACACCCTCGGGTATTAGCATTAATTCCTGTGATACGAAAGATCGATCAGGTCCATCCGCCAAATAGTATAATAACCTCGTATCAGTTACGATACGATCCAACCTTTATGTTTTCTTACTCCAGAACGCATCCGTTGCACGTCTTTTGGCATCACCATGTTCTTCACCAAGTTGCAAGAGGTAGAGGTAAAGGCCATCATCAGGCAAAGGCTTTTCCTCGGGATAGTTTTGGCTTTTCGCAAGTGGTACTTCATCGAGTTTTATCGCCTTGTTTGGTTTCATTCCGATCATAGCTGTCTTGGTGTTGTTCATGGTTTTCACAATAGTGTATAGATGTTTCACCCATGTGGTAATCTGTTCATCAGTGACCAGCTCCTGCGCGTCCTGAGGTTTGAAGAGCCTTTGTGCTAGTATTTTGTTGTAGGACTCCACGAACGCTGTGAACGTCTGCTGATATTTAGTAGTTGCTGGCTTGATCTTGACACCCTTAGCCTCTAACAGCTTTGTCACATCAGACTTGAATTCACTGGCATTATCGCATTGGAATATACTCGAGTATTGTAGAGGCCCTGCTTTTTATATGTCCTTCAACATGTCAGCGACTTTACTAGCTTTCTTGGTTCTCAGGGTCTCGCGACTTTGTATCGTGAGGCTACGTCAATACCTGTTAGAATATATTAATATGTGTTTGAATATACTTTATCATGTGGCATATAGAACAAATCGAATTGATGCATTTCATTGGGCTTTGTGATGGTGAAATGTGGGTAGTTGATGCGCTTTGGCTCTCAAATATGTCTGAGCCTGAGCAACTGGCGACTCAGCCAGTGAGTAACACGCTTTTTTGAGAGGCCAGAGTTTTCAGCGAGCAGTTTGGTCGCTTTCCGTCCAGTCCAGAGATTCTCTGGAGAATAGTAGATTTGACTTAACTTTTCAGCATCCTCCCCGGTAATGATATGTGCTTTTGTTTTCGACATCTTTTATTAGATGTCGAAAAACATATATCTATGCCCATTTGTAAGCCGCAAGGCCGAGCAAAGCCAACGAGCCCACTATAAAGCGAATTCACCGTCCTTTTTGGCGTTTTGTAGATGTGTAAAAATCTGAGAGCTTTGGGGCCTTCTCTATGGTTGCAATGAAATGCTCCCGCCTTCCCTCGTCGAGTTCTTTAAGAGATTGTCCTGCCTCTCTTTATTCCTCCCGCCGTTGGTTGTACCAGTCAATTTTTGCTTGTCTTTGCCTTACCCAGGCAGCTTGGGCTGCTTGTAATTTTTCAAGAGCCTGGTCATGACGCTTCCTTTCCGCTTCCCCGTGGTTACTTAATTTTGTGAATAGATAGTTACTACCATTAAAAGCCAGAGCATTGATCAATGCTGCTTCAGCCATAATCTCGAGACTTGCCATGTTTATTTTGTAGGCCTTTGGTCTACAAAAACAATTTTCAATGCTCTTAATATTCTACTGAATGAAAACGACCCCCTAGGATATTCAATTGTGCATCCATCAGCAAGTATACGTAGCATCTAATATCGCTTGTACCGTCGGCCTTCTTATTCATATGGAGGGTTATGCCGTCACTGAGTCTTTGTAGGGGGAGCCAACTCCCGTGGATTGTATCATCCGGACTTGCTCTGAAGTCGACAAACAGAGCATATCTTTCAGTGAAAAACTGGACTATCATCACTATAGAATCATGAGATCCCAGCAACGCAGCCACCTGTTCCATGTGATATTTCAGTAACATCGCATGGGAATAGAGCTGATTGGGCTCTCCTTCGATAGTGACACATATGCCTTGACCACTGCAGGGTCTTGGAATAATAGAAGGACTCCCTTTAAGCTCTTGGCAGGGGTATCTAATTATAGGTTGTATGATGTGTCAGCCTTTTTAAGGATCACCACTTTACTTCTGAGAATCCTCTCATATGGTAGGGCCAATCTCGAGTATCTCCACAACATGGCACTTGCGAGACCTTCATTGGTCACTTTGTCAAACTCTAAGCAGATATTGCTGATCTTGTAGGAGAAATCCGCGGCCTTTGCCGCTGTGCTTCAAGATGCTGGAGTCCCGGCATCCTTGATAACCTGATTATATGGTGCAAAATGCTGGATCAACTGTAGTCTATCATGGAGGCCATGTTAGTAGAAGGGCAAGTCCCGTGTCAACGAGAACATCTTGCCTATCGGAATACAAAAAGTGTTGCCGTAGACCTTGGCTATGGCCTTGTCTTCGTTATTCCCAACGTGATCACTGGCTTTTACCTGGAGGGCTCTGATAGTACCATCATTAGGATTTATCCACTCCAGAATCAAAGTGTTGTTGCGCTCAAATTTTGGCAGCCACAAATCCCTATACACTCTGTGGATATTAAAGTCTTGTATGTTTTGTATTTCGTTAGCATTCAGCGTAATCCGTAAGCTCTGTACCAATGCTTTGCCGATATTGCTGACGATGTTCGTTTGCCATTAGTTCCATTCAGCTCCAGGTCGAACATCAAATTGATTGAGCCGGGGAAAAATAAGCAGCTCTCCCCCATGTTTGTTATGTCCACATATAGATCCTCATTCTGATTAATTGTAGATGGCACGTGCGATACCTTCACTCTTTGTTTTTTCCCTTTCATGCTGAGCATAGTCTTGACTTCCTTGTATGGATTTAAGATAGTTCCGTACATTTATTAATAGGTTGTAGAGGGTTGAAATAAATGGCTGATAATCTGGGATATGAAGGAGACTTTGAAGGTATTCAGATGGATGATCTTGCGCCTGAGAATGTCCCTAGTGAACTACTTGTGCCGCTGAAGTTCCGTGGGCTCGAAGACGTGCAGGGATCCAGCACGGCGGGAGATATGACGACGGAGCAGCAGGGAGATACACTTGATAGAATAACGAAATCTATACTAGAGGAAGAGGTAAGTGCTTTCTACGCGCATCTAAATAATCAAGACCTGGGACCTCTGGATAAAACCTGGATAGATATCAATATCACCACGGGTAACTTTACACGTGAAGGGGAACAGCTGTTTTTCAAAGGTATAAGGGTTACAAAGGAGAATGGGACAGGGTTCTTAACATTAAGTACATTACACAAATATGGCCTTACGGCTCAAGATATTCGCGATATGGGCTTCACCAAGTATGTCTCTACTTCCAATAATGGTGGTCGGGCACAGGCTCAGAACCTTGCGTTGGAGATTGACGTTCTTGTTAAGAAGGGTGAGGAGACTTCGGGTAAAGAGGATGATGAGACGATTGAAATACAAACAATTGATAGCATTCAAAATTTTGCTCGTGACATAGAGGGTTATGTAGATACTTCGTTCGGGGGCATCGACGATGAGATCAAGACCCCTGATATG
This sequence comes from Hydractinia symbiolongicarpus, assembly GCF_029227915.1. Classification (NCBI taxonomy): domain Eukaryota; kingdom Metazoa; phylum Cnidaria; class Hydrozoa; order Anthoathecata; family Hydractiniidae; genus Hydractinia; species Hydractinia symbiolongicarpus. Next base: position 22,462,629 of record NC_079881.1, read on the forward strand.
AGAAAGTTAAAGCTCGAAATTGAAAACCTGCGGAAGACTATTAAGAAGGTGAAGGATATACTTGTACGATATGATAGGGAAATAAATGTTAAAGAGGGTAAGTTAAAAGAACTTAAAAAGCAGAAGCCTGGGGTGGGAAGGCTTCAGAATATTAATGATCTTGAGAAGGAATTGAAGAAATTGAAGGAAGATAAGAAGGATAAACTGGGTAGGCATGGTCTTCCCTCCAAGGTTTTTAAGCAACTGAGATCCATTAAATCCAAGCTGATGAAAATCGTTTGGGACGATATATCCCTACGAGAAAAGCTCAGCATTCTATCCAAAGAGCAAGGGCTAACTATAGCAAGCATCGTGAGTTCCATTAACTTATTAATATCCACCTTGGTCTTAACACTCACAGGAGGAAGTGGTGCCAAAGGTTTCGTTCAAAAGCAGCTGGAGAGACTAGGACAGTTCCTCAAATATTTGGCAGGCAAAGCGGGAGCTGTATTACCTGGCATTATTGGTAGTATTGTATCGTTATTCTTCCGGGTAGCTGCTAAAGTCGTGGAACTCGTAGCGAGGCATCTGTACATGGCCATCGCGGGAGCTGTGGGTATAGTTGTGGCTTACGTGGGGAACAGAAGGAGTGGGAAAAATAGATGATAAGTAGCCTTAGTTTCCTCACGATCTAGTGCTTCCGATGGAGCTGGTGGGGGATGTGGTACCTTGGAGGGTTGATTATGCTTCCTTGGTATGGCAACATCATGCGGAGCGTTAATATTGGGATTGTGACCAATCTTAAAATGGTCCTGACTAATAAGAATTTTGTTGTTGAAATTGGCGACATTTCCTATCCTCAGGTTTAAATCTGAGAGATCATGTAAACCCCATGGGCAACACTATAGTCGACCTTGCTTCGTGCATATCTGAGTACGTTCTCGAATTCACTAATCTCTCTAAACCTGTATTTGTAGGTCTAATTACCAGCTGCTCAAAGGTAGTCAAGTAGAGTCGTTGAGCATCAATAGATGAGCTGTCATTTCCAATAATTCCTGATTGCGCATTAGCTTGGCTCTCCATAATCTAATACGCGTAGAATCTTACGCTTTGGGATAACTTTTCAATCCCCATGCGGGTAAGACGCTGTGATTTCTCGATTATTCATCTACTCCATGACCCTTCATTAAAGTACGAAAGCCCACTGCCAGGGAAGTCCTCGTGAGTAGCCTGCCATGAACTGAAAATACTCTCATTTTTCCATTCTTGCTCATTTGGAGATACTCCAAATTCACATGCTAATTGCTGGAGCTTTTGATTATTGAAGGGGTTATTCAAAGCGGGAAGAGCCTGGTAAAAGAATCTCTAGCTCCTCTAATTTTTTTCGAATTTGGAAATAGACATGGAATCGACAGCGCGAGCAAGGGGCAAGGGGGAGTTTAGATGTTGTATGCTGATACCACAGGCCGATGTTGCGCAAAATGCCGCAAAATTTAACTGCGTTGACCAGAGGCCAAAAGGGTGTATTTTCCATTTACCAACCAGTGGGTTAGCATTGAAAACATATTCCACAAAGATATTGGGAAGCCTTACTTTAAATGACGAACCTTTCGCGTAAGCAACGAGAGATTGCACAATAAGATCAGAGCTCTTTAACTGCTCCAGGTACCTGCCATGATTCGACATATATTTTGCACTTGGGTTGTACGAATATATGTTCATTCTTTCTTAAAGAAAGATGCGACAGCTTTATGTAACAAATATAGATAAGCCTACGATTTTTGAAGATTACCTAAGCAGGACACTAGGATCGCTTTAAAATCCATCAGTATCAGGCTTACGTGGCTGAACCTCTACAGTAACAACGATTTTACTATCCGTAAGATAGGACCCGATCAGACGGTTACTTGAATTGAAATAATGAACGGTCTGTACAAGATCGAGGATATCGCGGCCATCGTCAATACCCAGGCAGGGGATAAGATTAAGCTGTTTTTTTTATGTATACCAGCGACTGAGGCTTGTTTGCTCTCAGTTAGATGAGGATGATTGCCTACTTAACGGAAAAAAATCGAAAACCCTAGCGGTATTGCCAACAAAAGAAAACAAGTGGGGAAATATGCTTACCTGGACTTGTGATACACCGATATATCTTACTTTAAAAGATTCAACAGACAGACTGGAGTCTATGCTGACGGACGAGCATCATGAGGATAAGAAAGTCTCGTTTTATGGAATTACCATGCACTTGCTCATAGAATAAATGAATAATGATGATATTATGAAGCTATATCCTTCATTACAACCGAGTGCTCCAGATCATGAGAATGACGATGGGCATGTGTATCGATTGAAGAAAATAGAGGAAATAGAACTTTTTCTACGAAATGAAGTAAAGCAGCAAGAAAAACTCAGTAAGAAATTTGGGATGCATGGGTTACTCGCAATTAGCATGATCACCTCGAGCGTTGGGATCGCTTCTATGCTTAGTGGCATCGGAGTCCTATTAGCGGTAGCGATGGCTGGGATCGGAATCGGCGTTGGATTGGGACAGATTGCATTAAAGCAAGGTGGGAAGAAATTGAACTATAAGCGTAAAAAACACGACTCGACGAATAAGACTCCTTGCAGAGACTTAGTTAAATTCAATAGTTGATCTTATATCAAGGGCTATTGAGAATGGAGTGATAAGTGATTATGATTTTCACTAATAAACCAAGAGAAGCAAAAATATCTCATATTGAAAGAGCAGATTCGTCAACGCACGAAAAAAATAGTGGAGACGATCAATGAACAAGAGAGACAGTCACTTGTCGACAAAGGTCGCGATGAGGCAAGAGTAGAAATCTTAAAAAACTTGCAGTCTGCAAGGCACCACTTAAATATTTATAATGTATTGCTAACAATACGGTATACAATACCGATAACTTCACCAGTATCTTTATCGATCATAAATCACCGTCGTATATGACAGTTCCTTTTTTGATTTGCCTCGAGACCCTTTATATACTCGTCCAATAATTTCATAGCTGTGATTTCTAGACATGGCTTGCAATGAGGCCCAATGGTTTGTGTTCCAGTGTTCTTATACTTTAATTTATGAATAGCAGCGAGAAGATCAGCTCTTTTGAGGATTGAATAACCCTTAATACCCAACGACTTTGCCTCTCTTTTCAGATCGTTCATGTTTATTTTGTATACAACATTAATATACAAAAATTATAATACAACGAATGGTTCCTCGTCATAATCAAGGTGTCGTGTCCTAGATTGTTGAACTGGTTTATACTTACACTCTTCTAGCATAACCTGTAAATAGTTTTTATTCCCTTGCCTATAGATACTTGATAGCTTTAAAATGCAGATGCAGTCGCAGGGCCGTTTAAGTGGTAATAGTTGATCATGAAAATCAGTACATAGGTGAATATTTATCATAGCACATCCGTATTTTATTCTCAACAGAGAATGCTTCACCCCGATCAGACCTCTGATCATGACGGGCGAGTATAATGCGTGTAAGTCGTACTGAAAGAGAACTACTTTGTTCATCACTAACATACTGCCTGGCAGTAAGCGGGATTCGATCCGCGGTCCCCATAACTGTGTAGTGTAGTGGGTTCGTCTGCGGCTCCCAGTTATGGGGACCGCAAGCCATGTCAATATACTTTGGTATTTCTGAATCCATTCTGGATGATTGTGTAAGTTAAATGACATCGTAAGTGGGAACTCTCATCATATCGAGATGCTCCATTGCTATATAGGCTCCCTGGTGTTCTGAATAGTAGGGCGGTAATTCTATTATCATTTTTGTAACCTATAACGATTCGCCCATCTTTACCGTTATTAGATTGTATTAGATCGCTAAATACAATGTTTTCAATCTTTATATCGAGGATGTTGAATGCAGTTAGATTATTATAAAAGTCGACTGTTTCAATATTATTTTCATAAAATTTAAACATCCTGTTTATTTATGAAAGTTGGACCTAACTAGGGTTTTTTACAAGGACATATTCCACCGTTGTAGGTGAGCCACATGATATAGTGTTGCCAAGATAGCATTTTTCCACATATAATTACCTCCGTTCACACTTGTGGCATCTGTCATATTTATCAACATTAAACCCACATTCATCACATTGTTCATTCATCGTTTATTTGCTCCACAAAAACTCAAAGTCTGCCTTTTCATCCTCTGAAAAACACGAATCAACGACTCCTTTTGGATGCCATGCAACAGGAAGTATCTCTTCCTTAATTCTGGCCTTCTCCACTTTTCGCTGACGATAAGCATCGAGCATTCGAGGATCAGTGCTACTACACATATCCTGGGTCACGAACCAGTCTGAAACAAACTCGAGTAGATGAGGTTCATCTCGAACCGCCATATTACACATGTCTCGCGTCTTGAACCTATCAGGAACAAGTCTGAGCTTCCCTGGATACTCCTCAACTGCCCTTGTGCATATGTCCCAAGTCTTGAACCTGTCGGGGGTATATTTGAATAGCCAGGGGTTCTTTTGGACATTTCCCTTGTTTTGAATTGGTCCGGTACATACCTTACCACTGGGGGATCCTCTTCAACCAATTTTTTCCATCTTTCTTGTCTCCAATTCATTATATATATTTTTTTTCAATCAGCAAAATTTCTGGCACGGTCATGATAATTTTTACTTATATTTGCTATTGCGCATGACGTCATTTATATTATTTTATAGGATTATGTGTTAGTATTTAATATATCTATCATTTAATATTAGTTTGTGTTGGTTATTGGTAGATGACGTCATGTATCTTACATTTAATATTATTTTGTGTTGGTGATTGGCATTTAATATTATTTCATATTATTTTGTGTTGGTTACTAACAATATTGAGATTTTCCCGTTAGTCGACGTCGACTGTGCCAGAAGGAACATTTCTATATCTCTTTTGGTAACAAAATGTTTTTGGTAGTTTGGATAACAATACCCACAAATTGTGCTTTACATACTTCACATATTTTTGCAGTAACGAGGTGAGTTAACTGGCTGCTATGTCAAAACTGTTTTTGTTCCGATTCATCCAAACTGATCTTATATTTTTTGGAACAAGCCGACTGTTTATGTTTGATAATTATCATTGTAATTCAAAAAAACGGAGAACATGGCTGAAAATAAGAGAAAACTGGTAAAAAAGACCCCAGAACAAGTCACTGTCGTCGAAGAACTTTATGAAGCTGGAATGAAGAGCTATAAAAGTGACAATACGTTGGCGCAATCTTTGTTAGAGCAAGCGGTATTGAAAACAGGCCTAAGTGAATCAAAAATCAAGGTTTGTTTTGTCGAAACTTTTTGGTACATTTAAAAAACAGAATTACGGCAATACCATTATTATGATTACAAAGTTGACCTTTTTTTTCTCTTTGGTGTAGGATTGGATTAATAGCAAAAGAAGACCTCCACAAGTAAAGTCGACAAAACTACCCGAAAGAAAACCTTCTGGCTTTGACATGTTTCGTAAACAATATATGAAAGGTTTAGCTTGTTGTCAATACTTATTTTATATCGTTGTTTCATCTCATTAACATATTATTGCCAGCCATTATTATAGTACGCCTCCAACTTTAAAAAGGAGAGAAAATGAGATTAGTAAGTCTATAAACTGAAAATATTATAAGTACATAATACTCGCTAGTTTTTTGTTGGTTAGATAATCCAGTCAACTAAATGGCGGATATGAATAAAGCCTGGACGGCGTTACCGGAAGAAGATAAGAGAACCTATCACGCCCAAGCTTCTACAGTTGAGAAGCCAAATTTCTCAAGTTTATCTCAACAGAGTTAATCGTCGGCTGTTCGCAGACTGCGGGAAAAAATTGAAAAAATTGTTAGTACAAAAACGTTCTTTTTTAAGGAGCTGATGCGTCAACTGTCTACATGGAACGTGCCAAAAATGTTATTGAATTAAAATATTCCGGAACTTGAAGTATTTTACCACCTAAGAATTCGTAATTTTTACTATATTTTCAACAATATGAGATTAGGGATAACAGAATATTGAATCGTAAAACTTTACTATGTAGTGTAAAGAGATGGAATCCATCGGAATGGATATCGTTATTATGGATATGGACACAGAAAGAACGGGAAATAAAGTCACTGTATACGGGAGTCAAAAAGGAATTTATTTTGTGGACTCACACAATGATTTGCAATGGAAGTTGGGCAGTCACATAATGAGTAAGCGCAGCCTTCTGTTTACAATTCACCAGTGTGATTTTTTAAACGCGTTACAATCCATGTTTCGATTAGCTTCATTATGTTCATTCTTCCAATTTATTATACTAGGTGTACCGGTTGAAGCAACCATAGAAACAACGTCTTTAAGAAAAGAAGTAACCTTGGAACTGAATCAAAAAATATGTGCGCCGCTTTGCTTCACTTATTTAAAAAGAGGTTTGTAATCTGCTTCTAGTGTTCAATTACATTAGTTTTCTCTTCCTATTATAGATTTGGCATCACGTGGGAAGCGTACAACAGTTCCCTACAAACAAGTAGATAATGGTCACATAACAGTAAATGGGTTACCGGCCGGTTTTATGTTTAAAAAGCCTAGCAATTGTTCCCAAGTCGAGCTAAAAATATTAAAAGAGAATATGCAACACATATCTTTCACTGGTAAAACATCTGTTATCATGGTTAAGTTTTTTCTCGCTATTTTTACGCTGGTCTTTTTTTATTATTTCTGTGATATATACTGCTGATTAGAAAATAATTAAAATGCACCATACTTCTTGTATAGTTCCAATTACAACAAACCATACAACTAATTCAAGTTGCATTGCGAGTCATCCGAAGCGGTCAATTTAAACCAACAGGAGCAGGAGCAAGAGCGAATTGAACAACCGCATAGCTCAAAAGATAATGTAGGATCTGAAAAAACAGTTGTGCGTGAATTTAAGGAGAGAAAGCGAAAATCTAAAGAGGTCATTCAACGCGAAGGGCTTGATATAAATACCCAGCCACTTAATTTAGTGGACAATGTTCCAAACAAATCTGGAATGGTTGTGACTCTTCGAGAAGTGTTGGGTAAGTCTGCCCAAAACGAAGGTTTCATTGACTTTATAATGACTCACAGAAAGGTCAATGATCGTAGTGAATATCAGGTTAAATGGATTGGCTATCGTTCTCCAACAAGGGAAGTGGCAGAAAATTTACTAAAGCCTGATTTAGAAGAATATTTTCTTAGTAACGTTTAGTTGTCAAAAAAGGAGAGAAAAAGCTATTATTGTTGTTCATTACTAAGAAACTTTCGCGAATTTTTCGATCAGTATTCCGACTGCAGAAAATTCGTTTGAGACCCTGCGTAATTTTTCCACCCCTTGTCCTTTTGATTTCCCCGCCCTAAGAAAAAATCCCTGACTAAGGTCAAGCTTGAACAAGTACCTTAACAGGATACTTAACGCTGTATAAATTATTGCTAGATTTAATTTTTTTGATTCGTTGAGAAAATATGGTTTTGCGATATTTATTTTTGCGAGTTTGATATCGAACGACAATTGCGAATGTAGCTTTTTTAAGTATCATAACTAATCCATACATACAAAAAATAATGACTCCGAGAATGCCTCCATAGGATAAATATACTGTTTCTAATATCCTTGTCTTAACCGCCTTAATGTTAAAGTTAAAATAACTCTGGTGCTAAATGCGTTTATCTGGAAACATTTTGATCACATCTACACAACTGTTCCTAACACATGCTGCACGGCAAGCAAAACTGAGTCCTATCAGAATAGGAACAAATCCTGTCCGTGAAGAATTACATTGTCTGCAACGATATGGTTGTGTAGCACACCCTTACTATACAAGAAGCTAATTCCGCTTGCAACGCCTGTCAGAACTCGCTTAAAAACTGAAGTTGAAGAAATGTCTGGAAAACCCAATTTCCAATGGCGATCAAGAGTATAACCAGCAACGTAATGAAGCACGGAATAATACGATTGATCGAAATGCACGACTCCAATGCTGCTCACTAGGTTTTCCTGCCGACCAATAAACTTCAAAATCCGGTGCTCGTGACTTACATGGGCAACATTTTTAATGTTATTTTGACGACAATCTTTTGAAAACGTTTTAAATGTCACAATATCTCCGTCATCGAACATCGGCCTTTTAGTAGATGCAAAAACACCTTCACAAAAATCTGTTATTTTCAACGTAGAATTGAACGCTGCAAAACAGACTGCTTCAAAAATCACTTCCACAACTCTCAGCATAGCTATAGCTAGCTAGCTATAGCTACTACCTATTGATACCTGCGCTTTAGCAAAGGTGCCTTCTACAAATATTTTGGGCCCTGATAACAGGATATTTTCCATTAGGAACCATTTTTTATTGTTCTATAACTTGACTGAAAATGCCAGAGCATTATAATCAACCCCGAAATGTTTTAGAATGCATCAAGATGGCAGCACAGTCTCAACATCACGAGCTAGTAGGAAGAGCATACTGTCGTAAACCAGCGAATCATTTCAGTTTTTTTGGGGAGGATCCGTTAAGAGGTGAAGACCTTAACGGGCAAAATCTTGTTAATGGGGCCCAAGATAAATTTTTGAAGGCCCCATTTTGATGATTAAAAATAGTAAAAATATCAACGTTGAATTCTTTTTCTCGCATCTTTTATTTCATAGGCAAATAGCAAAACCTTCAATAAGCATCGCTCTCCGCTATCGCTGGAGCAACAGCGCAACAACGGAGTGCGCCGTTTATCGTTCTCCGTTTTACAGCGGAGCGGGATATCTATCATATACAGTTTTCCGAATAGGGTGTTTATTTAACTCTTTATCCTTGTATACGGTTTTTTAGTCTTTCCCTTTTTTTTGCAGCAATCTGATCATGAAGTCCCTATACTTCCTGTTGTACGCTATTAAAGCTAAAATATAGGCTTCCTTTTGTCCTTGTGTTTCTAACTGAGACTTTCAATACGAAACAGAAAGAACAAATACTAATAGTTATTCTTTGCTAATTTAAACACGGTTATTTTGTCGTTGGTGAGTTTCAACTAACCAAAATTCATTAGAACAGAACTAAATATAAACTACTGCACATCACTTTTACGTGGGCAGCCTATTTACAAACAGGGACTTATTTCAAAACTTTCGCTTTTTCTCATCTTATTCTTCAGGTGAGTGTATTTTCCGTGGCAATGTCTTTTGTGTTTTGACATACAGGAAATTACACAATGAGTCAACCTCCAAATTTCGGCAGAACCTTGTAGTACATTTATAACAATCAAGGCATCACCATTTTTAATGTAACTTGTATTTGGATTGGAGTCGTACTATTTTTCACTCAGTTTTAAATTCGCGCGACTTAAATTCGCGCATCCTAAAGTGGAGATATTCGCTCAGTTTTAAATTCGCGCACCCCAAAATGTCTACTCTCGTTAAAAACTCTGCATATTGTTCTAAAACGATGGTCGAAATGTCTTTCAATTGAAATTTATTTGTCAAACTAAAGCAAACGTTGCAAATCAAAGGAGATTTTAAAAGCTATTAATTACAGTACAGTTTGGTAGATCTTTTCTTTTTCTTCAAACAGTTCTTTTCAACAGCATAAAAAATAATACAAAAATTTGCTCTCTAAGTGCATCGATGATTCCCGATCTGCGCCAACCGTTTATTATGATTTCTTTTCTTGTACGAATATGATCATAGTATTTGGTGACCCATTTAGCATGTAGAGGCTTGAGAATGCTGATTTTCAAGTCGACAGAAACATTTTCTGGTGCAATTCCATTAGCGATCTGGGCTTGCACTTGTTCAGCATACCACGTCTGTGCTTGGTCACGTAAAAATGATTTACATGATCGATTGACAGTAAGGTCAAGTGGTTGGAAGTAATTTGTCATATTATGAGGAACTGGAACCATCTTTCCATGATGTTTTTTGACTAGATCTTTGACCTTGTCAGTCCATTGTGCTTTGAATACATCTGCAATCAATAGCCATTTCTTTGATGAACGAAAACCAAGCTCTTTTAGCACCACGATGCTTTCTTGGCAGTTCTCTCAATTCCCCTTGATCTGTTTTGGCTTCTTTGTAGCTTTTGACGATACCTCGAACCGTAGATTCAGGGACTCCAAACTTTCTTGCAGCAGGTCGTATGCCATAAACTATAGCCCATTTCCCAATCTCTGCACGCTGCAGCTTGTCATAATCGCCATATTTTTGCCTTTTCTTTTTTGGTTGGGGCTCGCTGATCATCTGCAACTGTTTTTGAACCTCATTTTGTTCAGAATCTCCTAGACCACTAGCTTGTGCACTCTCTGAGACAGTATCTTCAATTTTCTTAAAATACTTAAAAAGTGCCATGATTACGTTTTCAACGGAGATCTGTTTTAGAAAGACAAAACCATAACACAAACATATCAATGCAATGACATCTTACGTTCGAAAAGAAATTTTCGTTCGATTTTGCAATGCAATTGCATCCTCGGATGAAAACAATCACGTTGCATTTTGACAAGTGATTTTAAAAATGGCTGAGGGAAACTGCGTCGGTTGTCAAGCTATGACAAAATATCTCTGCTTAAAGTGTGGTGACTTTGCCTGTAACAGAAGTTTAAATTGTTCTGTGCCAACATCTGAAAGTTACCCTGGGTGGACAGAATGCAAAGTCGCACTGTGCATGAAATGCGAGAAAGAAGAACATGCCTCTTTTTATCAGGATCACCATCTTGAAGATGGAAAAGATTACAATAAAAGCGAGGCTCAAGACCAAAGTGAAGTTGAAGGAGCACAGGAACTCGAAGACTTACATTTGACTTCAAATGATCATGATCTGGTTATTGATTGTGCTTGCAGAGGATTTCACGAGTACCGAAAGATTTGGTTACCAAAGTTAGGACAAAGGCTTACCGTGAAACGGGATAAAGCTAACCTTTTTGACCCATATTCCATAGGACTATACTGTCATATCAAAGGAAAGATCGAGAAACTTTCAATTGTAGGGCATCTTCTACGAGAAATTTCCCGCTTTTGCAAATTCTACCTTGAATACAACGGTGTGATCAATGCAACAGTACAAATGACAAAGTTCCGCAGAAGTCCTTTACCTCAAGGAGGCTTGGAAATACCAATTAAATTGTGTGTTGGAAAAGGAGATTCAAGTAACGAAGTCTTCCGAAAAATGAAAGGGTTCATGCTCGAAAATTACCTTGAGCCAGAGAAAATCCCGCTGGAGATAAAGGTCGAGGAGGAAGACGAAGACGAAGAAGAAGAGGTTTCATTGTAATTTTAATTTTATTTAAAACAGAAAAGAAGTCACTATACCAGCTGAAAACTATCTCAAATTTTTACTTACAAAAACTGTTACTAAATTACATATCAATTTAGGGTTTCTTAAGCGACTTCCAAGTTTGTGATAGGAAAGCTATTCGCGCGGATTATTTTTCGCTCAGTCTTAATTTCGCGCACCTTGGGTCTGCGCGAATTCTAGTACAGCGCGAATTTTAATACAAGTAAGGTAGTGGAAAGTGAGCATAACTCTGGAGGGTGTTTATTATGGTTGTAATTTTTATGGAAACGTTTTCAAATAAAAATTGTTGAGTGATTGTATTAGCTGCGCAGTTTATCAGCAGGCTGTTTCCTGTGTTCTTATTTAAGCTGAAGTTAGGATATAGTTTTTTGTACAGATGTTTGACACAGGCCCAGTCTTAACAACGGGATAAAGTTATTTTTAGAAATAGGTATTATCACTTTGCGTTTATGCGAAACGATTTACATGTACTAAGCGCTTACCCAGGTGATTGCATTAATTTTTTAACTTTTGCGGAAACTTTTTCCATAAAGTAAAATAATATTGACCGATTGTGTTTGTTGTGACAGCGTAACAACGGGTTGCACTGTGCGCTTCATTCGATTAACGACATACTGCATATCTGTACTTACAGCGCTCCACCTGCGTGTGACACATTTTGCGGCACTTATTAAGCGCTCCACTAGGCGTTTGTCCAAGGATCAAACAGTTACTTGTAGCTAAACCTGGTGTTTCGACGCCGTAATCTGTCAGTTTGTTGTGATAGTATTTCTAATTTGTTATTACCAAACCATCGTGATTGTTGTAGAATGACATACTTAGTTTACAAGTCCATTATAAATTTTCCCTTTGTGAAAGAATGTATTTTATTTATAAATTTACAGTGTGTAGTGTCAGTGATTATTATGTTTTGTCATTACGTGCTAGTGTTTCTCTCTAGAGATTTTTTAATTCATATGTTAAATTTACATGTCTTTACAATAGACATGCAAGTATCTTTATTTCGGTGCATTATTCAATCAAAAATTATTGTAGGAATATTGCATGGCAGCGTACCCGTTTTCGGTGCTTCCTGGAACTGGCGGACCAATTGGAGGGCGTTGCGACATTGATGTGACAGGTGTTAAGATAAATTGCTCACCAGACGAGCTTGTAACCAGCTTTTGGTTTTGCTGCGGTTGTGGAGCCATTGTGTTTTGGAAAACTGTATCTCGTGATGCTGCTTGAAACATTTGAGTATTTGATTCTTGTCCTAAAACAAAAAACAACATGAAATAATTTCGTTCATGCTTTTATTGTGAGCTTCAAGTTGAGCAATCACATGCAGTCGTGAGACCTAACACCTTGATAAATTCTTATGTTTACTCCAAGTAACTTTGCATTTGTTTCCAATCGCATCTGATACAAAAAAAATCCCATAACTCCCATAACATAATTTTTCTGTCTGCCACATGTTTAGCAGCCTTCCCTACCCATTTTCATGTTCAAGTCAAGAGAGTTCAACTTGAACAATAAAAAAGGGAAAGAGGGGCAGTTACCTTAATGATAAAGTTTGGTTTGTGTAGCCATTATTAAGTTTATAAAATTTACGTTTAATTAAACTATATAATTAGATTCACAATTCAATTGAGGACCTGTAAGACCCTGCGAATAGAGCGAATGACATATACCGTGATGCCGAATTCACTGTCTTAATAAGTTTCCTTTGCATTTTTTTTTCAGACATAAAGATGTTAGTGAACTAGTAAACTAACCTGCATTTTGGCTACAGCAGTTATAAATTTTAAAACCATACACTGTGGCTGCAATTGAATTTGCCATCTGCAACAGGTGTAGTGCTAGAAGCATTGCATATACAATTTCTCCATAATCATGATTCTTGCTGCAAATCTTGTCTTCGTAGTACTCGTAAAAACCAATCCTGCCACTCCAATTTGATATTTTTTTGCACTCAGCATAGGTTCTAAAAACACAAAGAATAAAAAATAATATAAAAGAAAAAAAGGTATCGCCACCTTATGTGTAATACTTATTACTCACACAACTCCAGCTACTGATGTTGCAACAGCCACAAAAGTAAACACGATAGCTGTAATTACAAAAGCATTGAGCGTCCCGACTAAGCCTTTACTGTGTGTTCTACAATTAATACACACAGCCAATATTCCAGTAGCAATAATCCACAACGATGCAAGAACTGAAGTGTGATGTTGATTTAATGGAGCATCTTTTGTACGTAGTGCTCCATACACACTGACGCTAAAACCAAGCGTGAGAACACCAGTGGTAATAAGAACGATTCCTATTGCAAAAATATCAAAGCATTAGAATATAAACAAAAAGCCCTGCAACTTGAAGATTTCCGTTATTAGCCCTGAAGGTTCTGAAATTTGAAGTAGACCTTAACAAAATAAGAATTATAGTGTAAACAAATAATCGACTATTCTAAATTTTAAATAGGATATTAATAACATGATTTCGAGGGCTATTTGGAATTATTAAGCCCTGGCAACATTTGTAATGTTGACAAAACGTAGTGAGAGCAATTTGTCAACATTACAAATGTTATGAAAGATTATTGTACACAAAATAGCCCGAGAAAGCATGTTAAGAAAATACTCATGATGAAATGCCTTATTCTCAAGAACTCAACTTCGGATTAATCAAAAAACACAACTTGTATCAAATCTCAAATTATTTTATGTAATTATTTATTAAGCCAATCAAAGTAAAACATATTGTTCTAAATAATTCGACAATTAGTTATGTTGTAAAAAATAGCTAATCGTAAACATTTAAAAATCGCGGGTCTTTCTTGTGATAAAAACAAAGAAAATTATGAAGGAAAATAAAACCGTTTAATTACAGGCCGGTCTATTTTAAATTTAAAATGAACTTAATTAAGAGGTTGCTTAATTATTGTCTGTTTGGTTTGAAATCAAGATATCGTGATGCATGTTTAACTTTTAACAAGCTGGCTTTTGATATCTTTGTTAAACAAGTTACGGTGATACATGATCCATTATAACAAAATTTCAATTTGTCAATTTCGAAACCTGTGGACAATACACGGATCATTTGGTCAAAATTGATTTATTGAAGTCGAAAAATTTAATTGTTTATCATCCTTTTTTTTCGATTTTCAAATTTAAATTTTTTTTGGAGAGCCTAATTAGTTGGTGAATATTTTGTTTGACAAATCAAAAAATTTGAACATATCTAAGTTTTGAAATCTCAAATGTGAGAAATAGAATTTATAAGTTGAAACAAAAATAGATAAGCACACAATTAATTCTTTCGGTTTAATAAATTGATGGTCATTTTTCACGAGACATCTTGAAAGGAGGCAATAAACGTTTTGAAATTGTGATTTCATGCCTAACCAATCCAGCGTTCTCAGCAGCCCTTAAACGGCTATTTCCCAATTGAAATTTAACCTAAATTTTCCAATTTATTACAGGAGCTAATTATATTCACTACAAAATATGGGACTAATAGTCCATTTTATGCAAGTGGTGAAGGGATAAGATTTCAATAACATATACCTAAGACCAGCTTGATATAATTCCCCTTTGGGATTTAGCGACTCTAATTTTAAATTTCTAAAGAAATCAGAAATTTTCTAACAATCTTCTTTGTTTTGTAAATACTTTGGGTGATTTTAAAAATGTTTTTCAAAAAATTTAGGCACTCAAGGGGAACTGATTAGAAGCCTGCAACATGACAGTTAGCAGATACAGAATAGTATAATTATACCGTACGTACAGTATATGGTAGAGTTTTTTTACTGAAATTTTCTACAATTTTCCTCGTTATCGATATCCCATGGCCATCTATGTAGCACCACATAATGTACTACTTCGATGGAAACCAAAAGAAGAACAAGAAACGATTGAGCAAAAAAGAAACTAGTTTCGCCAACATTAGCCGTCTGAGCGGCTAATTAGTTGTATGAGGGACTTATTAGCCGCATGTCCTATTATTATACAACACACTATTTCAAATTCCAGAGACACATGGAAAAGACGTAGTGAGTTGTGAAAAACATGAAAAAAGCTTTTAAGAGCTAATTATACTGTACATACCGTATAATTATCCTGCATCGGCTAACTCTTTCAGGTTAATTATCAGTTCAGTCTGACCTTTAGGTGCCAGCAACAATTGACTTTTGTCAAGTTTCGACAAGTTTTTTTCAAATAATAAAAAAAAAATCTGTGATGGATTTGCTTTTAACCGATAGAGGTAGCCGCGCAACGTGTTGGATGGAAGTTTTTTTAGTCCTTTATTTTCCCCAAAGGTGAGTGGTTGGATGACCATCACAAAATATAATCACTTTTGGCCATGGCTGTTATTTGGCCACGGAATGATCTGGCCACACAAAAAATACATCATGATCCATGAGAAACAGATTATGTACAGCCCGTTTTCAGATTGGTCATTAATCTGTCACAGATTAAAATGAAGCATCTTTATGGAATTTTGAGAAAATATATATTCCTGGAGTTTAAACTTTTTGACTTCTATCAGGCGATTTTAAAGATTCTGCCTGGCATAGGCGCGACGGAAGTCAAAAATTAATTACTAAGACAGAATTGTTTTGTTTCTAGAACATCAATTTTGATGTTCAACCTGGTATACTTACCAAGTATGGAAATAATTCGCAGACGTTTCGTACGAACAGCGGCGTTAACAATTGTAGGTTGTTGATTTGTCATTATCAATTAAACTAAAAACAAATCAAATATTTATGTTAACGCAAGGAAGGTAATATAGTTGGTTTATACGGGAAACTTACAGGAGTAAAGAATATGCAATAATAAACGGATTTACCTTATCAAAGTTTCTAACTTAAAACACATCAGTTTTCCTCTTACAGCTCGATTGGTATGAAAGTAGATTTATTGATTTCAATGGATTAACTGTCTTCTTAATTAGTTAGAGGTATAATTACAACGTACTATTATGAAAACAACTGCTGCAAACGAAACTACATATTATTTATAATATGTAGTTTCGCAAGTAAATAAATTGGTTTTATATCTAATTTACTTTGCTCGGGGTAACAAAATTAAAAATTATTTTATTGTTTATTTTAGTATAAAGGTCAATCTTTCAGACTAATTGACAAACCTAATTAAGTAGTTTCGTCGCAGTATAATGCCTTTTCTTATTTTTTTGACCTTTTGACACAGTAAGACCCAATTTACACTAAATAAAAAAATATTTGTATAAAATAGGTTAATCTTTGTTGCGCACCTTTTATAATAGTTAACGGCAAAAACCTTAATACAAAAGTCTCAAAAAATTTTAGCATGTGAAAACGCTCTGGTGAAAATCTGTTTAGTAATCAACTATTTTAACACTGTGCAATGCCAGTGAAAAAGGAAGGGACAACCTCGTTCCCAATGGCTTTTGCCTTTTTGACACCAAGGCCTGCGGCATTAAAAACCCTGGTACAGGCTGGTGTACTCTGTAATGCGATTGACTGACATCCGGCATAAATAATTTATTCGTTCGTTATAATATATGTCATGATTTACTTATAAAGATGGTGAATCTTGTTACTAGAACATTGAGATGTAAGAGGATTCCTGGCTACAAAAAATGTTCAAAAAAATTAACTAAAACAAACGGTGAACCAAGCAGTAAATATTCTTATGAAAGATGTTAATTTGGAAAATTTCCATTGTTGACATTTTGAATGAAATTAAAGGTCTTTTTTAAAGCTTTATAAAAAACCATGACTGGCAATTTAGCTGGATTAAAAAAGACATGTATTTCTAACTATGTCAGTGTATGATTTATATCTTGAATTCGTTTCTTACGTCTGGACTTACACAAAAGTACCAAAAATGTCAACTTATGTGCTAAATATATGGCGCTGTGATATCTTTCTTTTATTAGAGCCTGATTATCTGTTATATGAAAGGTTTTTGGTACTTTGAAATGGAGAATATGATACTTTAATAATGAATAGACAAGGTCCTAAAATTCGAAATATTATGCAACAAGGGGAGGGGAGGGGAAGGATTACATTTGTTATAATTGGCTACAAGACGTGGTGGGTGGTAAAAACGGTTAATTTGGGTGTTACATAGTTATTGAATGGCTCTCTTGCTATACAATATATTACACATAAGTGATAAATCTCTCTCATGGGTTAGGCATTAATTTGACAATGCCTTCATTGATCACAAGTTTCTTATCTGATTGCTTGACCTTGACCCTTCGGATCATGTTAATCAGTTGTGAAGTTATCATGGTAAAGCACATTACATTGCTGATTAAACATAGTATATATTGCGTCTAGGAAAACTTTCACCATAGTTCAACTAGGAAAGTTTCTAGCTGAAGGGATCATAGCATAGCGTAGATATACGGACTGAAGGTTGCAAAGAAATATGCCAATTTTGACCCAATTTTAAACCTAATATTATTATTAACTGAGTTGCTTATAAAAAATTAATCAGCCAACATTTACAAGTTATTCAAAACCTATTTTTTATACTTAGCTAACCAGCTATCTAAGTTGGATTTGGTTGTATTTCCTTATTGAATATATAACTAACTAGATGCAACAGTCTAAGATTGTTGATGAATAATGCTTCTTAAAAGATTTAATCACTATAAAATATAGTTTCAGGGTGAACAAATAATAACAAGCATTAAAAAATATAAAAGAACAAGATCAATCGCCCTTGCCATGTGCAATTTAAGAACGAGGACTCGATGAATTTGCGTTTCTTAGCCGCAGAATCTGTAACAACTCATTAGTTATTTATAGTAACTAATATACTGGTTATGAAAAGCAACCTGTACCAAAGACTTGTTTAAGCGTGAAGTAAGCGCTAGTGACTTTGGCATAGGCAACAAACCCTGGGGACGAGGATGAGGAAGAGACAACTTGCACTACCTGGGATTTAATACTAAGTTCACTATTTTAATCAAGAACATTAGGACTGTTAATCTAATGCGACTGAAAGTTTTATAATTTAGGAATAACATAAGCAACAACAAAAGTTACTGGAAAATTTTAAGCAGGTAGTGTGCCGCGTCCATATTCAAAACCGCTGTGTTATATTTTTTTGCGAACTTGTTAATATGTTATATATTATATCCGTTGCGTGAGTGACGAAGTGGTCCCATGGCGCAAAAATCACGGGTTTCTTATTTTTTAAGCATTGTCTTTCCAAAGGATGGCGTAACGCTAAAATTTACGAAGTTAAAAAACCCTGCAAAATAGGTGTTTATTTTCTATTCAGGTTAAAGCCGCATGAGGTTGTAACTGTTAATAAGAGTACCCGTTTACCAACGGTTTAGCGTGCCGTATTTCACGGAAACAAGTTGTTTACCAACTGAAACGAGTAAGCCGAGGCGAAGAAGGTTGTCTCTTTTTTATATCTTTTTTACTCATTTCTTTAAAATTAATTTTGAAAAAATTATTTTAAGCAAAGCATATCAATGTTTACCGGCAAAGTTAAGGTTTGTTTGTTCTTATGGATTTCTCCACGGGCTAACGACTAGTAAGCGATTATTACTAACAGGCAATATCTACCAGATAACACTCATTTCACGGGTATAAAAAAAAGTTGCTGGGCCAAAATATAATTTTCTGCCCGCTTGCAATATGTAATTATATACCATCTTGCGTTTTACCGTCCGTTTGTAGGTCATACTGTTATTTGCAGCCCATTAACCAATGCATTGAATTCTTATAAAATATAAACTGTTTTGACTAGACCGAGCTTGCAAGGTCTATACGTTGACCAAGCGTAACATTTCTTGAAAGAGATAGATAAAACAGTTTATAATATAATACGGCATGTTTAAATAAAGTGTACAAAGTCTACATTTTGTATTAATATCTATTTCCTATTGCGAACAAGAAACTACTCAGTTTATATTATATTTATTAACTGATAGTTATTTTATATGGGTTTGTAGAAACCGAGATTATTTTCTTGTAACAAGGTTGTAAAAAACAGGTTTTGATTAAGAAAGAAAACGTTAAATTTGAATTTTAGTGGATCAATTTTTTAAAACATGTGCAAAGAGAAAATAAAACATTCGAACATATACACATAATTTTTTTTAACAAAAGTTTCCCTTTCGTACAAAGTTAAGTCTATCACAAAAATTCGTCGTCATTTTGCTTGGTGCTCATTGTGCTGGTAAATGTTTATATTAAAAACGCAGTTTTCAGGTAACTTGTACTGTCCGCACTGCGAAGGGCCAATCACATATTGTTGCCTGTGTTAAGTCGAAGTGAAATAATATTGCTCCATAAGAAGAAGGTGTTGCAAAAAACAATCTCAGTAAAATCTTCAATATGCTTCGATAACTCCTTATAGCGCGGAAAGCAAAAGTACTTCATTATATCGTGATGAGCATACTGATGCGTATTTCGCCGCAAGATCGGATGTTTTTGGTGCGACGTGTATGTCGGATTTTTTTAATGTCGGAGAAACAATGCGTGTCGCTTGATAACAAGCGGAAAAAGCATAATGGCAGATTTAGGCGGAACTCCAACTTTTAATATGGCAAGCTTGTTTTCGTGCGAATTTATGCGCTCTGCGATTTTAAACGGCTTTAAAAAACGCCACTTTTCCAAAAAAATGAACGATGCAAAGAAATTGTGGACCAATTCGTCGATGTAAAACTTGATCAATGGTACTTCAAAAAAAAAAAAAAAAAAAAAGGAACTAAACGTCTTCCTACGCAAATGTAAAAGGTCAGCAAAAGATAAAGCTGAATAAATGTCTTTTTTCAGTGCCACCAGATGGTTAGAGCTACCTGACAGTGAAAGAATTCAACACACATTGAATAAGTGCATAAAATGCAATGAGTTATATTTCGACAAAGATGTTAAATTTCCCAATGATACAGGTCACAGACGACAAAAAGATGTATTAGTTAATATAACAAAAAAAAATTCAATGTACTCCTACAAACAAAGACTATGAAAAATCTTCATCAGATAGTAGTGTGATAGATACTAGTACTTCCTTAGTAAATAAAAGTGTTATATCAAACTTAAACATTTCCTTAATAAAAAAATCATACATCTCCTGATTTATCGATTTCAACTATCACATCTTCTACACCTGTTCCTTTGAAACGTAAAAGAAGTTCTTGCAGCTTGTCATTCTCAATACCATGTAAAAAACAAAATTAATTATTCATAAAAAAATGTCTGCACTATTAGCTGTAGATAATTTGAACAAAACATTTACTGAAATATATGATACAAAATTTACAGATATTTACCAAAGGTTGTAAACTTGACGCCAAGGAAAAGTAAAGTGCAAAAAAAAGAGAATTTTAAGAGCAGAATATCAAAAAATTAAAATATGTCATGAAAACATGCTTCAAAAAGATTGTAAAGATGTTGTAACTCTAGTCAGGACAAGGATATCCGGATTCTGTCATGACAAGGAGAGGTCATACTTGTACATGCAACACAAAACTAACCAGCAAGGTATCTCTAAAAATAATACAGAAAGTATGTGTGCCGAAAAAATGCATATCTATTTTGCTTCTAAAAGCTGCGACAATTTGTCTGCTTAAATTTTAAAACAGACAGTTTCTATTTCTAAAACTACATTGCATTGACTTTCTAACGGTATCAGTCCGTTTGAGTAACAATGATTGCGTCACATATTCGTACAAACATGTATTTAGCGATATTCTTCCGACATTGGTAGGCTGCATCGCTTTTAAAAGTGAAACGATTGACTGTTGGACCTAATTGAACTGATTTTGGACTTTGACCTGATAAATCTGTTAAATGACACAATTGGACTCCAAAAATTAACATTCTCCTTATTCTGGCATGAATGCCTGAACGCCGCAGTTACACTGGACGCTCTGTTATCTCGTTATATAAATGGATAAATCAATAAGTTTTTTCATACAGTGGGACCAATCCAAGCCGTTTGCGCGATGAGAACAGTTTCTAAAACTACATTTCATTGACTTTCTATATTACTAGGTTGCATTGTTTTTAAAAGTGAAATGATTGACCGTGGGACCTAAATGAACTGATTTTTGGATAACTAAAATTTTAAAGTGGGACTATTGACGGTGGTACCTAACTAAACTGATTTTGGACTTTGACCTTATATTGTGATAAATGATACAAATGGACTCCAAGAATTAACATTCCTCTACCTTTGGTATGACTGCAGGAACTCCGCAGTTACACTGGACGCTTTGTTAGCTCTTTATTTAAATATTTAGTTCGATAAATAATTTTGACACTGGGATCAATCCAAGCCGTTAGCGCGCGCTGAAGAAATAGAGACAGTTTCAAAAACTACAATTCATTGACTTTCTAACGGTATCAGTCCCTTTGAGTTACAACGGTTTCGTCACGTACTCGTACCAACAAGTATTTACCGATATTTTCCGATATTACTAGGTTGCATTGCTTTTAAAAGTGAAAGGATTGACCGTTGGACCTAATTGAAATGATCTTGGACTTTGACCTTATAAATGTGATAAATGAGACAGTTGGACTCCAAGAACTAACATTCTTCTCACTTTGGTATGACTGCTGGAACTCGGCAGTTACATTGGACGCTCTGTTAGCTCTTTATTTTAATATTTAGATCAATAAGTCACTTTATCCAGTAGAGACAGTTTCAAAAACTACATTTCATTGACTTTTTAACGGTATCAGTCCGTTTGAATTACAATGATTGCGTCACATATTCGTACACACATGTATTTAGCGATATTCTTCCGATATTGCTAGGCTGCATCGCTTTTAAAAGTGAAACTATTGACCGCGGAATCTAATTGATCTGATATTGGACTTTGATCTGATAAATGTGATCAAAAAAACAATTGGACTCCAAGTACTAACATTCTTCTTACTTTGGCATGAATGCTGGAACTCCGCAATTACACTGGACGCTCTCTTAGCTCCTTCTGTTAATACTCAGTTCGATAAGTAATTTCTGACACTGGGATCAATCCAAGCCGTTAGCGCACGCTGAAGTAATAGAGACAGTTTCAAAAACTACATATCATTAACTTTCTAACGGTATCAATCCGTTTGAGTTACAATGATTGCGTCACATATTCGTACAAACATGTATTTAGCGATATTCTTCCGATATTGCTACGCTGCATTGCTTTTAAAAGTGAAACTATTGACCGTGGAACCTAATTGAACTGATTTTGGACTTTGATCTGATAAATGAGACACTTGGACTCCAAGAATTAACATTCTTCTTACTTTGGTATGACTGCTGGAACTCGGCAGTTACACTGGACGCTCTGTTAGCTCTTTATTTTAATATTTAGATCAATAAGTCACTTCATCCAGTAGAGACAGTTTCAAAAACTACCTTTCATTGACTTTATAACGGTATCAGTCCGTTTGAGTTACAACGATTGCGTCACATATTCGTACAAACATATATTTAGCGAAATTTTCCGATATTAGTAGGTTCCATCGCTTTTAAAGTTGGAACTATTGACGGTGGTACCTAATTGAACTGATTTTGGACTTTGACCAGATAAATGTGATAAATGAGACAATTGGACTCCAAGAAGTAACATTCTTCATACTTTGACAAAAATGCTAGAACTCCGCAGTTACACTGGACGCTCTGTTAGCTCTTTTTTTAAATGATTAAATCAATAAGTCACTTTTTACAGTGGGACCAAACCAAGCCGTTAGCGCGCGCTGAGGGAAAAGAGACAGTTTCTAAAGCCACATTTCATTGACTTTTTAACGGTATCAGTCCGCTTGAGTTACAACGGTTGCTTCACATATTCATACCAACATGTGTTTAGCGATATTTGTCCGATATTACTAGCTTGCATTGTCTTTAAAAGTGAAATGATTGATAGTGAGACCTAATTGAACTGATTATGGACTTTGACCATATAAATGTGATAAATGACATAAATGGACTCCAAGAATTAACATTCTTCTCACTTTGGTATGACTGCTGGAACGCCGTAATTACAATGGAGGCTTTGTTATCTCTTTATTTAAGTATTTAGATCAATAAGTCATTTCTTACAGTGGGACAAATCTAGGCCGTTAGCGCGCACTGAAGAAATGGAGACAGTTTCAAAAACGACATTTCATTGACTTTCTAACGGTATCAGTCCGTTTGAGTTACAATGATTGCGTCACATATTCGTACAAACATATATTTAGCGATATTCTTTCGATATTGCTAGGCTGCATCGCTTTTAAAAGTGAAACTATTGACCGTGGAACCTAATAGATCTGATATTGGACTTTGATTTGATAAATGTGATCAATAAGACAATTGGACTTCAAGTACTAACATTTTTCTTACTTTGGCATGAATGCTGGAACTCCGAAATTACACTGGACGCTCTCTTAGCTCTTTGTTTAAATATTTAAATCAATAAGTCATTTCTTACAGTAGGACAAATCTAAGCCGTTAGCGCGCACTGAAGAAATAGAGACAGTTTGAAAAACGAAATTTCATTGACTTTATAACGGTATCAGTCCGTTTGAGTTACAACAGTTTCGTCACGTATTCGTACCAACAAGGATTGACGGATATATTTCCGATATTACTAGGTTGCATTGCTTTTAAAATTGAAACTATTGACCGTGGAACCTAATTGATCTGATAGTGGACTTTGATCTGATAAATGTGATCAATAAGACAATTGGACTCCAAGTGTTAACATTCTTCTTACTTTGGCATTAAATGTGATAAATGACATAAATGGACTCCAAGAATTAACATTCTTTTAACTTTGGTATGACTGCTGGAACTCCGCAGTTGCACTGGACACTTTGTTACATATTTTTTGAAATAATTAATTCGATAAGTAATTTCTTACACTGAGACCAATCCAAGCCGTTAGCGCGCGCTGAAGAAATAGAGACAGTTTCAAAAACTACCTTTCATTGACTTTCTAACGCTATCAGTCCGTTTGAGTTACAACAATTGCGTCACATATTCGTACCAACATGTGTTTAGCGATGTTTTTCCGATTTTGCTAGGCTGCATCGCTTTTAAAAGTGAAACTATTGACCGTGGAACCTAATTGATCTGATATTAGACTTTGATCTGATAAATGTGATCAATAAGATAAATGGACTCCAAGAATTAACATTCTTCTTACTTTGGCATGAATGCTGGAACTCCGCCATTACACTCCGCCATTGAACTTCTAACGGTATCAGTCCGTTTGAGTTACAACGATTGCGTCACATATTCGTACCAACATGTGTTTAGCGATATTTTCCAATATTACTAGGCTGCATCGCTTTTAAAAGTTAAACTATTGACTGTGGAACCTAATTGATCTGATATTGGACTTTATCTGATAAATGTGATCAATAAGACAACTGGACTCCAAGTATTATCATTCTTCTTACTTTGGCATGAATGCTGAAACTCCCAAATTACACTGGACGCTCTGTTAGCTCTTTGTTTAAATACTTAAATCAATAAGTCATTTCTTACAGTGGGACAAATCCAAGCCGTTATCGCGCGCTGAAGAAAGAGAGAAAGTTTGATAAACTACATTTCATTGAACTTCTAACGGTATCTTTCCGTGTGAGTTACAACAGTTGCGTCAACATTCCTACCAACATGTATTTAGCGAAATTTTCCGATATTAGTAGGTTCCATTGCTTTTAAAGGTGGAAATATATTGACGGTGGGACCTAACTCAACTGATTTTGGACTTTGACCAGATAAATGTGATAAATGAGACAATTGGACTCCAAGAACTAACATTCTTCTTACTTTGGCATGAATGCTGGAACTCCGCAATTACATTGGACGCTCTGTTATCTATTTGTTTAATTACTTAAATCAATAAGTCATTTCCGGCAGTGGGACAAATCAAAGCCGTTAGCTCGCGCTGAAGAAATAGAGAAAGTTTGAAAAGCTACATTTCATTGAACTTTTAACGGTATCTTTTCGTGTGAGTTACAACAGTTGCGTCACACATTCCTACCAACATATATTTAGGGATATTCTTCCGATATTACTAGGTTGCATTGTTTTTAAAAGTGAAACGATTGAGCGTGGAGCCTCTATGAACTGATTTTGGATTTTGACGTTATAAATGTGATAAATGAGGCAAATGGACTTCACGAATTAACATTCTTCTCACTTTGGTATGACTGCTGGAACTCTGCCGTTACACTGGACGCTTTGTTATCTCTTTATTTAAGTATTTAGATCAATAAGTCACTTTATCCAGTAGACGCAGTTTCAAAAACTACATTTCATTGACTTTCTAACGGTATCAGTCCGTTTGAGTTACCACAATTGCGTCACATATTCGTACCAACATGTATTTAGCGATACTTTTCCAATATTACTTGGCTGCATCGCTTTTAAAAGTGAAACTATTGACCGTGGAACCTAATTGATCTGATAGTGGACTTTGATCTGATAAATGTGATCAATAAGACAATTGGACTCCAAGTGTTAACATTCTTCTTACTTTGGCATGAATGCTAGAACTCCGTAATTACACTGGACGCTCTGTTAGCTCTTTGTTTAAATACTTAAATCAATAAGTCATTTCTTACAGTGGGACAAATCCAAGCCGTTATCGCGCGCTGAAGAAAGAGAGAAAGTTTGATAAACTACATTTCATTGAACTTCTAACGGTATCTTTCCGTGTGAGTTACAACAGTTGCGTCAACATTCCTACCAACATGTATTTAGCGAAATTTTCCGATATTAGTAGGTTCCATTGCTTTTAAAGGTGAAAATATATTGACGGTGGGACCTAATTCAACTGATTTTGGACTTTGACCAGATAAATGTGATAAATGAGACAATTGGACTCCAAGAACTAACATTCTTCTTACTTTGGTATGACTGCTGGAACTCCGCAGTTACACTGGACGCTTTGTTATCTCTTTATTTAAGTATTTAGATCAATAAGTCATTTCTTACAGTGGGACAAGTCTAAGCCGTTAGCTCGCGCTGAAGAAATAGAGAAAGTTTGAAAAACTGCATTTCATTGGACTTCTAAAGGTATCTTTCCGTGTGAGTTACAACAGTTGCGTCACACATTCCTACCAACATGTATTTAGGGATATTCTTCCGATATTACTAGGTTGCAACTTTTTTAAAAGTGAAAAAATTGAGCCTCTTTGAACTGATTTTGGATTTTGACGTTATAAATGTGATAAATGAGGCAAATGGACTTCAAGAATTAACATTTTTCTCACTTTGGTATGACTGCTGGAACTCCACAGTTACCCTGGACGCTTTGTTAGCTCTTTATTGTGATATAGTTCGATAAGTAATTTTTTACACTGACACCAATCCAAGCTGTTAGCGCGCGCTGGAGAAATAGAGACAATTGCACTCCAAGAAATAACATTCTTCTTACTTTGGCATGAATGCTTGAACTCCGCACTTACACTGGACGCCCTGTTAGCTCTTTAATAAAATTTTTAAATCAATAAGTCATTCTTACAGTGGGACCAATCCAAGCCGTTAGCGCGCGCTGAGGGAATAGAGAGAGTGTCTAAAACTAAATTTCATTGACTTTCTAACGGTATCAGTCCGCTTGAGTTACAACGGTTGCTTCACATATTCATACCAACATGTATTTAGGCATATTCTTCCGATATCACTAGGTTGCATTGTTTTTGAAAGTGAAACATTGCCCGTGGGTCCTCTTTGAATTGATTTTAGACTTTGAGGCTATAAATGTGATAAATGAGGCAATTGGACTTTTTTACACAAATTTTCTTTTAGAGAAAGTACCTTCTGGGGATTCGAACCCACGACCTATTAGCCAACTGAGCCATTACGTCTTCATTAATAAACTTTAATACGACGACTTTACATTTATCGTTTGCAAAACCGGTTCGACTATGCCGATAAATGCAATGTTTTTTGGATTTTTTTGGGCAAAATGATTTCTCTTAACGAAAAAAATTGGGGTGTGTGTCAAAAGTTCTAAGAATAATTCTAATGAATTTCCTTATTTTGATATTTTGTAAGACCATTCATTTCATGAGAATATTCATAAGAATGGCCAAAGGCTCTCAGAGGTATGGGGCCTAAAAATTTCACATGCAGGTGCCTAACAGATAAATATAAAAAGTCAGTAAGTATCCTTTGTTTAATGAACAAGAATTTATTTTTGTACTTTTTTATAATATATTTGCTCTACCATGCTTTACACTAATAATTCAGCAAAGGGAATCGAAGAAAACGTTTTCGCTCACCATAATCCATTACCGTAAGAATGACGACCCATATGATTTTTATCTTACTGGGATAGGTTAGGGTAGCGGTAAAAAAGATTATCTTCCATTTACCTTTTCCATGTTGGCTGAATGTGTTATTACTGAAAAAGCGTTTTTTGGTTATGGCTAAGAGCAATGCAAGTAAACTATATAGCCTTTAATAATTGTGTAATCAAAAACATACCTTAAAAATTGACGTCACCATCATGTATAGTACTTTCTTGATTTTCTTTTTTGTCCTAAAAGTGTGAAATGTGAGCATATGATTATTAAAACTAATTAACTCATCTAATAAAAGTATGAAAAGAAAACACTTCTGTTACGGCGAGTCAAACTCCTCCTCTTGTCCTCAACCATTCCCTGACTATCCTTAATTAATGACGACAACTTGCTTGATGGTGCTAAATAGTTTCTAAAATTACATTGTATACTCCTGATCTTCGCGGGTTACTTCTGTAAAGAAACATAGAACTAACCACACAGATTTTCTTGATTTGATTTTGCCCCTATCTTCGGCCATGGGTACTTTCGCGACTTTGCTTTGCTCAATTGTTAATTCTTTGCACGTCCACTGAGTGGCCTAAATGATCGCTAACCCAGTTCAATTCTCACTTTGTCCTATCAAGTAATTGGAGTAATGTCCCATACACTTTCTAATTTTAGTTGAGGTAATCAATTCATGTTTTTTCAGGTTAGCCTTTAATGCTACTTTATGTACAGCATCCTATCCACGAATTGGGTACATTGACCCTCGACTTGGTCTTGGAAACAAGTGAGGGCTTTTAGAATTGACTCCCATGTTGTCCTTCGTTTCCAACAAAATGCGATTAACTTTCTGCAATTTCCTTGTAAAAATTACTGGGACACGCCTCTTTCTCTTGCCCTTGACATAACTTTAAAGTGTTCGCCAAAACCTTTTCTACAGGATCTTGAATTACTTCAATATCCTCCTGTCTTTTCCACTGCTCACACCTGTTCCAGTCATTCTCCGCCACGCTTTGCATTAAATATGATAATTCTAACTATAATAATCTTTTGAAACCAACTACTCCATTCATGCAGTTTCATTCCACAATCTTGCAAATCAGCAGATGTTAGAACCTCAAATTGATCGAGTAGATAATCTCCAAGTTGATGAAGATTTGCAGTCAAGGACAAAAGTTTAGGCGTTTTATCTTTCTTTGATTTTATTGCAGACAAAGCGTACTTAGAATAAATGTGCCAGTACCCTTTGAAATTCCAAAAACAAGCAAACATCCTCTTTCACTTCTTTATTTTTTTTACAAATACCTCAACCTCGCTTAGCACATGCAATTGCTTCAAGGGATTGTTAACTCGCAATAAGAGGCTTTGATCACCTACTGCATCGTTACCGCTCAGTCAAGTTCTTTAATGGTGCTTTTTTTAAGCATAACGCTTTTAAGCATACTTAAGCACAAACTTCTCTGAAACTAAGCATACCTTGAAGGTCAGAACATACCTTAACAACCAAAATTTTTTTGAGTCACATATCTAGGTTTTTCTTTAACTTAAAGGGAACGAAAAGAAAAAAATAATCTATCTCAAAGAGTTTTAGAAAAATTTTGAGAAAACTGCAGTGTAGCTTTACGCAAATCCAATATGAAATATTTACTCGTGATAAAACAATTGAGAGTTTAGAAATCAGTATACTTTTAGGCTCAAATCGGAAAATCTTAAGCATACTGAGCCTCAGGCCAAAACCAACTGTGCACTTATATATAAAAAAAAGTATGCTGTCCCAATTGACAGGATCAAATATTGAAAATGCTGTTGCGTCTTGAATTCCAGTTAATTTTCTGAAATATAGCATCAATCTTTCAATCCTCTTAATTTACCCGATATTTCATTAAAACCTTGAACTTTGAAGATGTTTTTTTAGCTTGACAGATATCCAAGTGTCTGT
The DNA here is from genome assembly GCF_029227915.1 of Hydractinia symbiolongicarpus. Classification (NCBI taxonomy): domain Eukaryota; kingdom Metazoa; phylum Cnidaria; class Hydrozoa; order Anthoathecata; family Hydractiniidae; genus Hydractinia; species Hydractinia symbiolongicarpus. Next base: position 22,492,071 of record NC_079881.1, read on the forward strand.
GAAGCGTTTTGTTATTGCAAACTCCAAAACAATCATGTAGAAGGTGTAGGTAGCAACGGACATTAGTTTACTTTTTCTTACAACGCTAATGACTGTGTGTTTTCTCTCGCATGGTTCATGTTTGCCGCAAAACCTCCTTTTCTTCGTAGGATGGCAAATTTCTTTACTTGTTGTTTCTTTGGCAATTAAGTTTTTTTTTTATTTTTTCGTGCTTTTTGTGCCTATTTTAAAGTGTTTTGGTATTCGATAAACCCATTATTGACACAAAAAACAGCTGTGCATCTTCCTTTCATCTTTATGTTGTGCGTGGGTGAAATTACCAGCTGAAACACAGCTGAATTTATTTATTTCAGTTAATTTCGACCTATAAAAAACTTATCATACTGTTAATTTAAAAGAAATATTAATTATTAAATACATTATCATGTGCTTTTACAACCTTTTTCAGAGGAAATTTGAACATCCTAGAACTTTTTTCTTAATATTTAACGATTCAGGTTTATTTTACTTTGACAATCAGTAAAATTCTAAATTTATTTTTCTTCTTTAACATTTTCTAACACATGCGATGCCGTAAAATTCTTGGTGCGTACTGGAAATAAATTAATTCGATAGCAGTTTCTACAATTTTAAACTTCCAATTTAATTCAATCAACGTAGCGGGATTAGTAATACGCTGCCGCCATCATCACAGAAATAATAGGCTTGAATAAAATGCACAGAGTAGAAAATACATTTCGCAAAATTGCACTAGTTTATGAAGTTGCATTCAATAATGTCAATATTTCAATACCTTTTCAAAATAAACGAACATCTAGTCTACAAAAATATTTTGAAAATGCATTATAATAACAAATTACCAACTGAAAATTAAAATTACCTGAATAATTGTTATTTTCTTACTTTTTTTCTCATCTTCTTGTGCAACTACGATCGTCATCATCTAAAATTACTTCTGAAATTTTTGCTTTAATTAAGATTACCAGCAGTTACTTTATTAATCCGTTAAATACAATAGCTTGTCGTGATGGATAGAATTTAACTTACCTGGTATAATATTATCTTTTTCGTTCTTATCCATATGGATCATATCAAAGGTATCACTTTGTTCCTTAAATACAGAGAGAAAGAAGTTAAACAACAATGATACCATGACAAAAGCGGTAAAATTTTTTGTTCGGCGGTTCGAGCAGATAACCGGTAAATTTTAAAGAGCTATGGAAACGAATTAGCCTTTACCTTAAGAGATTGCATATAGTGCTATAAAAATATGATTCTTAGTATGCATTGATATATTCGTATCATTTTGCATATTCTAACCTTTACTAACGTTTTGACTTGGTAGTATGCATATGGCAATTAATAACAGTGTTCAAAATTTTTTTATAAATAAATTTATCTATTCTTGTTAAACAAGCTTCCTTCCTTTGGATTGTCTACTTCTTATTCCGCCTTCTGACAGCAAAAAAACAGCAACGCGTAAAAATGGAAATAGACTATAATTAACCAGAAATGGACTAAGAAATAATTATGTATTGCATTGTTTTATAAATATTTCTTTGTCCCGCTAAATGACCGTTTTGATATACTTAACAACAACTGACATATACCGAATGTTGAAGTTTCTTGTCATTGCTATATTACTATTTTTCTCCCCTGCATTCCCTTTAGGCAAATTTGCGTTCTTTTCCAAGTCCTTCTAACATAGGACGATAGATTATCATTAAGCAGAATAATGTATCACATTGTTTTATAAAATTTCCTGTGTCCCGCTAAGTGATCGTTTTGACATACTTTACAACAACTGAAGTTTACCCAATGATAAAGTTTCTTGTCATTGATATATTACAATCCTTCTTTCCCTTCACTCGCTTTAGGTAAATTTGCATTCTTTTCCGAGTTCTTATAGAATATTACCATACATTATGATTAAGCAGAACATTATATCGGATTATTTTATAAAACTTCCTGTGTCCCGCTAAGTGATCATTTTAACACACTTTACAACAACTGAAGTATACCGAATGTTAAAGTTTCTTGTCACTGCTACATTACAATCTTTCTTTCCCTTTATTCGATTTAGGTTAATTTGCGTCCTTTTCCAAGTCCTTCTAACATAGGACGATAGATTATCATTAAGCAGAATAATGTCTCCCATTGTTTTCCAAAATTTCCTGTGTCCCGCTAAGTGATCATTTTAACACACTTTACAACAACTGAAGTATACCCAATGTTAAAGTTTCTTGTCACTGCTACATTACAATCTTTCTTTCCCTTCTCTCGCTCTAGGTAAATTTGCATTCTTTGCCGAGTCCTTCTAACATAGGACGATCGATTATCATTAAGCAGAATATTATATCGCATTGTTTTATAAAATTTCCTGTGTCCCGCTAAATGACCATTTTGACATACTTCACAACAACTGAAGTATACCCAATGGTAAAGTTTCTTGACACTGCTATATTACTATTTTTCTCCCTTGCATTCCCTTTAGGCAAACTTGCGTTCTTTCCCGAGTCCTTCTAATATAGCACGATAGATTATCATTAAGCAGAATAATATATCACATTGTTTTATAAAATTTCCTGTGTCCCGCTAAATGACCATTTTGACATACTTTACAACAACTGGAGTATACCAAATGTTAAAGTTTCTTGACACTGCTATATTACAATCCTTCATTCCCTTCAGCCGCTTTAAGTAAATTTGCATTCTTTTCCGAGTTCTTATAGAATATCACGATACATTATGATTCAGCATAATATTTTATCGCATTGTTTTATAAAATTTCCTGTGTCCCGCTAAATGACCATTTTGACATACTTTACTACAACTGAAGTATACCCAATGTTAGAGTTTCTTGACACTGCTATATTACAATCCTTCATTCCCTTCACTCGCTTTAGATAAATTTGCATTCTTTTCCGAGTTCTTATAGAATATCACAATACATTATGATTCAGCATAATAATATATTGCATTGTTTTATAAAATTTGCTGTGTCTCGCTAAATGACCATTTTGATATACTTTACAACAACTGAAGTATACCCAATGTTAAAGTTTCTTGACACTGCTATATTACTATTTTTCTCCCCTGCATTCCCTTTAGGCAAATTTGCGTTCTTTTCCGAGTCCTTCTAATATAGCACGATAGATTATCATTAAGCAGAATAATATATCACATTGTTTTATAAAATTTCCTGTGTCCCGCTAAATGACCATTTTGACATACTTCACAACAACTGAAGTATACCCAATGTTAAAATTTCTTGACACTGCTATATTACTATTTTTCTCCCTTGCATTCCCTTTAGGCAAATTTGCGTTCTTTTCCAAGTCCTTCTAACATAGGACGATAGATTATCATTAAGCAGAATAATATATCACATTATTTTATAAAATTTCCTGTGTCCCGCTAATTGATCGTTTTGACATACTTTACAACAAATGGAGTATACCAAATGTTAGAGTTTCTTGACACTGCTATATTACAATCCTTCTTTCCCTTCACCCGCTTTAGGTAAATTTGCATTCTTTTCCGAGTTCTTATAGAATATCACGATACATTATGATTCAGCATAATATTTTATCGCATTGTTTTATAAAATTTCCTGTGTCCCGCTAAATGACCATTTTGACATACTTTACAACAACTGAAGTATACCGAATGTTAAAGTTTCTTGACACTGCTATATTGCAATCCTTCATTCCCTTCACTCGCTTTAGATAAATTTGCATTCTTTTCCGAGTTCTTATAGAATATCACAATACATTATGATTCAGCATAATAATATATTGCATTGTTTTATAAAATTTGCTGTGTCTCGCTAAATGACCATTGTGATATACTTTACAACAACTGAAGTATACCCAATGTTAAAGTTTCTTGACACTGCTATATTACTATTTTTCTCCCCTGCATTCCCTTTAGGCAAATTTGCGTTCTTTTCCGAGTCCTTCTAATATAGCACGATAGATTATCATTAAGCAGAATAATATATCACATTGTTTTATAAAATTTCCTGTGTCCCGCTAAATGACCATTTTGACATACTTCACAACAACTGAAGTATACCCAATGTTAAAGTTTCTTGACACTGCTATATTACTATTTTTCTCCCTTGCATTCCCTTTAGGCAAATTTGCGTTCTTTTCCAAGTCCTTCTAACATAGGACGATAGATTATCATTAAGCAGAATAATATATCACATTATTTTATAAAATTTCCTGTGTCCCGCTAATTGATCGTTTTGACATACTTTACAACAACTGGAGTATACCAAATGTTAGAGTTTCTTGACACTGCTATATTACAATCCTTCTTTCCCTTCACCCGCTTTAGGTAAATTTGCATTCTTTTCCGAGTTCTTATAGAATATCACGATACATTATGATTCAGCATAATATTTTATCGCATTGTTTTGTAAAATTTCCTGTGACCCGCTAAATGACCATTTTGACATACTTTACAACAACTGAAGTATACCGAATGTTAAAGTTTCTTGACACTGCTATATTGCAATCCTTCATTCCCTTCACTCGCTTTAGATAAATTTGCATTCTTTTCCGAGTTCTTATAGAATATCACAATACATTATGATTCAGCATAATAATATATTGCATTGTTTTATAAAATTTGCTGTGTCCCGCTAAATGACCATTTTGATATACTTTACAACAACTGAAGTATACCCAATGTTAAAGTTTCTTGACACTGCTATATTACTATTTTTCTCCCCTGCATTCCCTTTAGGCAAATTTGCGTTCTTTTCCGAGTCTTTCTGACATAGGACGATAGATTATCATTAAGCAGAATAATATATCACGTTATTTCATAAAATTTCCTGTGTCCCGCTAAGTGATCATTTTAACATACTTTACAACAACTGAAGTATACCCAATGTTAAAGTTTCTTGACACTGCTATATTACTATTTTTCTCCCTTGCATTCCCTTTAGGCAAATTTGCGTTCTTTTCCAAGTCCTTCTAACATAGGACGATAGATTATCATTAAGCAGAATAATATATCACATTATTTTATAAAATTTCCTGTGTCCCGCTAATTGATCGTTTTGACATACTTTACAACAAATGGAGTATACCAAATGTTAGAGTTTCTTGACACTGCTATATTACAATCCTTCTTTCCCTTCACCCGCTTTAGGTAAATTTGCATTCTTTTCCGAGTTCTTATAGAATATCACGATACATTATGATTCAGCATAATATTTTATCGCATTGTTTTATAAAATTTCCTGTGTCCCGCTAAATGACCATTTTGACATACTTTACAACAACTGAAGTATACCGAATGTTAAAGTTTCTTGACACTGCTATATTGCAATCCTTCATTCCCTTCACTCGCTTTAGATAAATTTGCATTCTTTTCCGAGTTCTTATAGAATATCACAATACATTATGATTCAGCATAATAATATATTGCATTGTTTTATAAAATTTGCTGTGTCCCGCTAAATGACCATTTTGATATACTTTACAACAACTGAAGTATACCCAATGTTAAAGTTTCTTGACACTGCTATATTACTATTTTTCTCCCCTGCATTCCCTTTAGGCAAATTTGCGTTCTTTTCCGAGACTTTCTGACATAGGACGATAGATTATCATTAAGCAGAATAATATATCACGTTATTTCATAAAATTTCCTGTGTCCCGCTAAGTGATCATTTTAACATACTTTACAACAACTGAAGTATACCCAATGTTAAAGTTTCTTGACACTGCTACATTACAATCTTTCTTCCCTTCAATCTCTTAGGTAAATTTGCGTCCTATTTTGCGTCCTCGTAAAATAGAATGATAGATTTTAATATTGTTAACAACTGAAATATTCTGAATGTCAAATTTTTTTAACACTGCTTAATTGGAATCTATCTTTCAAAGGCTTAGCTGTTTGTGCATTAATTCCGTTTACGTGCGCCGTTAACTTTGAAACACAATGAAACGGACATCCTTCTACAACCAAGAATAGGGTAAAATAACAGTATAAACGTCGTACAAAACAGCTGTTAACGGAATGAATGCAGTCTATTAAAAAAACAGTCGACGAAATAGGCCAATTAATATGGTTTTAGGTATAGCACATTTATGGTAAACCACAAATTTTACCTTATGTTTGCCGCAGAATATTACCTCTTTTAGTAAACCACATTTTCTCATTTTTTTCTTAAATTAATCAGGAATGGTATAACTTACTACTTGCAAAGTTTCATGAAGTAAATCACGTTTTTGCCATTTTTATGAAGAAAACGGTAAACAAATTTCAAAACCTAACAAAATGGCATGTATTTTTGTAATTGATCGCTATTTTGAAAGAAATATTGACTTTGTTTATTTGGATAATCAGGTTTAAGACCTTGTTTATCTCAATTAATCACTATTATGAAAATGATATATCTTGAAGATTTCAGCTATCAGCAGAGATAATAAATATAAGAGTAAAATATAACGTGCAATGTGAGGCTATCCTCAGAAACCAAAAACGCGATGTCTGTTATCTGGAACAAAATCTAATAAGTTTAAAAAAACAACAACAATAAAGTAAGCCCAATAAATATATTTCGTTCTAAGGACAAAATCCATTTGAAGTAACCCTTTTAGAAGGTTTTATAAACATCTATGTTACAGAAGTTTTAGCTTGACTGCGTTATGATCACTGAAATAGACATTAACGATAAGGTCTCGACGTCAAAGGTGTTTAGAACACGGATATAGATATTCTGAAATAACGTGATTTTTTCTATTGTATACAAAAATAAAAATCCAATGTAGCAAAAAAACGCAAAAATCATGCAGCAATGTGCCGCGCCGCAGGGAACTGCGTTTTTAGTGTGAATTTTTCTTAATCACCTGACAATGGTGGGCGACATTTTTTACGTTCGAAATTATTTTTTAGGATTCCCAAGACAAAGTATATAAGAACATAAATGCCCAAATTAAGATTATTATAAGGTTTTATGAAGCTCGACTACAATTATTTTTTAATAAAAATATAACCAAAATGTAAATCCAAGTACTACACCTATGTAGCAATTATCACCGAATTACGGTAATACCCTGAATTACAGAAACCTCGCTTCCTGCTAAATAAGCGCTCCTGTGTAATTACGCGCCCCTTTAATGGCCGAAATTAAATAAGCTCTCTGCCCGCTTATTCATCATTTACGGTAAATTAAGAACGTCTCAACAACATTTATAGGCTGCATTTTGAAAACGTTAAGAACATTACAAACCTTTCTTCCATTTCAATGTTCGTATAACAAGAATGTCTAAAGTAAAAAATAAAAACATTTTAAATTAGTTTTCTTAAAAGAAAGAAGCTTTAAGTCGATGTCTTCGAGATTGATCTACAAAATTTGGAAATTCTATGATATATACAAATCTTTTTATTTAAAATTGAACTTCTGAAAAAGTTTATTGAATGTTTCAGTATTTAGGCGTTATTCATACTTTTTCGCTCAATTTTTTGAAAATGCCGACAGTGGATGTTTCGATAAAGGCTGATCTAAAAAAGAAAAAACATTCAAAAAATGAGTAACAATAATACAAATGTAGCACAAACTGAGTTAACACCATTTTATTTTATCATTGTCTCTTTAATGATTTAAAGAGAGCATTCATGAAAAAGAGACAAAACAATACTTTATGTGATGTAGAACGTATATAATTCTTTATTTAACAAGATAATTATAAGATAAAGTAATTATGTACGAGACATAATTATTTTATCATTTTGAGTAAAACATTGATAGGAATAGTAAAATTTGGTTTTAATAGGATATTTTACAGTATTTAAGCATGTATAATTCAATTTGCGTTAGTGTCAATCTTTTGCGTAGCGTGAAACTTATTAATACAAATTGCCATTTTGGGATGTTTGTGCGAAATAATTAATGCGATTCACACATAATTTCCACCCTTTTTTATTCCACACTCTTTTGTTCTCATACTTTTTTTATATCTGTAAAAGATGATAATGGACATATTTTCAAGAGTCTTTGCCAGGGACGGTGGTTGAAGAAGTCCCCTGTTCACATGAATCAATATTTATTGAAACTCTAAAGGGCAATAAGTGTATTTTTTACCTGGGAAGTTTGTCCATACACAGCATATTTATCCCTCATTCATCCCTCCATCCAATTTAAAACCATCAAGACAGAAAAGTATATAGTGTTTACAACATATTTCACAAGCAGGAAAGACTAATACAAAAATTATGATTACTTTAGAAAATATTTGATTTTTTACTTATACTCCTTTAAATATATTTTCGTCCAAGTTTAAATCTGCTTTTATTTTAATAGGGTCACGTTTTTTTATAAGAACGTCTAAATTTCAGCAGATGCTTATGTTCTTATTTTTACACTTTTTCGGCGTCAAGTGTTCCTTAATTGTAATATATTTAGCAATTGTAGACTCATTATTTTGTTTTTATAGTCTATGAAGGTATTCAGGTTGAGTACGTAATATGCTCTTAATTTTTGGCAAAATCTCAGCCTAAACGTTCTTATAAACTGGGTTCTTATAAAAAAACGTGTACCAAAACAAACCCTAAATATATAAAGTCAAACGTCAATCTTTCTAATCTAATTTATTTTCTGTCGGCGAAAAAATGGCAACGTGAACTACCATTTGCCTGCTCTAAGTTGGCAAACTTGTGTTTCACGTCGGCAATTTATATCATGTCTGTGATAATATGCTACTCTATACACGAATACCAGATAAAATCAAAGATAAATTTATTAGAAATTAAAAATAAAATTTTCGTAGATTTAAGTCACATCCAACTGCAATAAATAATAAATGGCGAATAAATATCGACGTGAATCAAGTATTTTTGTTAACACCTCGGCATTAGCCGCGGCCAATTGCAGAGTGTCGACGTGAATTAGAAAGGCTAACCCTATATATATATGTGGTCTGGATTTTATCAGCTTACAGAAAAACATATATGTACGTGTTCCAGAGTCAACGTGTTAAGGTAATATATATGCCATTATAACATTACAACATAGTATATAAGTGGCCAATCACAAATCTTGGAAATAAAGTTTAAAACGGACTAGTGTACTATGGTTTACCGCCTGAATTTTTTAACCTGCCAATTTGCGTTTAAGGTCTGAAAATATAAACAGCACCGTGTCATGATGAAATATGTCTAGTAGCTACTATATGATGAGGTTAAGTGTAGCTAGGGACAAGTGATTTAGGAATTTGCCAAGCAGGTTTGACAAAGTGCCCAAATGGATAATTAAAACACTTGTAAAACAAAATAAAAAGGGGGTAGCTACCTACGTCCAGTTAACCAACTATTAACCCAACTAACCTAACTTTGCTGGTAACTCTAACTATTCTATAGCTTGGTAACTAGACAAAGACATGTGCAGATCAGCTAAAAAACGCCAGCTAGCTAATCAAAATACAATAATTCTTGCCTGATAATTTTCATTCAAAGTACACCATTTTTAACAGCTAACATCATATCAAGTATACTATAATATAAACACCAGCAAGCTAACCCCAAAAGAAATTTCCGACAGGCACAGCAAAAGGACTATTCAATTCAGTCATAATTCAAAATGCTTTTCGTCATAGTCCAAAGGGACTATGATTTGGTCAAGGAACGGAGAATACTAGAAGGTCGTGAAGATCAGATTATTTAAAACCTGTATCTATATTGGCTAGTCAGGTAATAACGAAAAAATCAAAAAAAAGTAATAAAAATAGCCAGGGTCCTTACAACTGCTTTAGCCTATATGTCACAGCCCCGTATGTCCAGCCTTACTGCGCTGTCTCTGTCTATCTCCCTCTAGGCGATTTTAATAATTCCGCCTTCCGTAGCAGTCTTTGAAAGTCAATTAGTGTTATAATCGAAAATTTAGTATTATTATCGAGGATTTAACATGCAACTCTTTACTTTTTAAAGACGAAACCTGGAATAAAACGAGGGTTATTCCCTCTAGGTTTACAATTTGGAAGGTTATAAAATTTAAATTAGCCAGTAAAGACAGTTCAATAAAAATAGTCGTATCTAAAATAGCAACAAAATTTTGGGTAAAAAAATAGCGGGACATGTGATAACAACAATTACCTGTAGGAAACATAGCGCGACACGCTATAGCTACATGTTTTATCATTCTTTATGCCGAAAACTGGTTTTGTTCGTAATTGCGAACAGCCCACTGTATAGTTATTTAAGATATCTCCAATAGAAAATGTGTCCCGCTATGTGTTTGAAAAACACATCACACATTATGTCCCGGTAAGTGCCTTCGCGCTTGTGTTGTTGTTGTTGTTGTTGTTGTTGTTCTTCTTCTTCTTCTTCTTGGTTATAATCCTAAAAGAGAAGGAAGATAGGAATCAAAACTAAATTTTTCACAGCTTTTTTAAAAAAGAAATTATCTCTTATATTGACCACAAAAGGATTTTCATATCAACTATGAATTAAAATTATCTTACATTAAAGTCCACTTCTTCGAACTTGCGTTTTTGATTTTGGTCTTGATTAGCCTAAATAAAATAAGTTTGTGTAATAAAGAAACAGTAACTAACGATATTTTGCTTTTAATTTACTATATCCCTATAATATATAAATATATAATGTGCAAGTGAATATAGTAATTGACTGCTAAAATTTTTGTTCTCTAATAAGCAACAAAACGTCCCTCTTGTGCTACATTTCTAAATACGTGGTAAGTGATGCGAAAGAAGAAATTCAAGAAATATAGCAGCCAATATTGTATATTAAGTTTTTTGCTGTGCTGTTACTGGCCAGCAGTGATGGAGAAATTTATCGTAGCATCTTAATTCGCTGGCAAGTAATATTATGCCGCGATATTTTTCGCCTTGCGGAGATTAGGTTTTAAACTAAACAGCCGTTATCAATGAAAAAAGCATAAATCATTCTATGTGTACTTAGAGGAAGGCAAGGTCAATTAGATTATATTTGACTTTTTGATCAAGAAAGCAATAATCTTTTGTTCCTTTTTCTAGCAATATTTTTCTGTAGAACGTAAGAGCAATGACAGAGCCCACTCTCTTTTCTATCTGAAAAGAAACAAGAAACATTTGAACACCGAAAAATTCTTTCACAAAAATGTGTAATATATTAAAAAACAAATTAAATATACTTTAAATTTAAGAACAATCGTTTGTTAAACATGCGTCGTTTTTCAAAAACTTCAAATATACAAAATCAGCTCAAGCTGAAGCTTAATTTGTTTGTTTATTTGTTTAGTGCAGTTGTTGACTTTGATTCATGAAGAAATGACAACGATTAATGACATTGAAGTTATGGCAATGCAAATTTTGGAGCCGTCCTATGGGCTTCATCAAAAATTGTTTTGTTACTTTACTCAAATTGTGTTCGGAGATTTTTCTTTTTTCCTCCACAATTTTTACGCATTATGTTTTTACAAGAATGAAAATGGTTAAGACCTGTCCTTGTGGGAAAAAAATTCTAGTGAGTACAAGCGAGTATATACTGAAAATAGTTAAACACCTGTTAGTGCCTTCTTAAAATAACAGCGTAGTTACATATTCACAAAATGTAACGTTTACAAGGTACACTACTGAAGCGCAAGTTAGCGTTTTCTCTTTAGAACTAGTGTGAATATCTACTTTTTCGCTTTTGTATGATTAAGCAAAGTTGTTGGAGAATCGTGCTATATATGACCCTTTTCTCTACAACGTTTAGTTTTGACACATTCTTAAACTTTAAAACAATCATACAAGCTAAAAGAATGAGAATTTTAAAAAAAATTGAATGCATTTTTTACCAATGTACTACAAAAATTAATAACTATCATTTTCTTTCTTTTGTTTATGTTTCCGCCTGCAAAAATGTGAGAACTGGAAAAGATTTTTAGATGTCATCAGCTTTTATACTGCGCGCCTTTCAGAGAATTCCCTTGATGAAATAGAAATAAGTACCTAATGGTGGACCTGGTTTTCACTATCTCTACGAAACAGGTGTATTATTATTCTTGTGGATTTTCGCCCTTTTTTCTTAAAAGTCTATGAAAAAATATTAGGCAAAATGGGAGACTCTAAAGGTGTGCTTTTTGTTTAAAGTAGAAAATATGTCGATCAACAAGGCAAAAAATTTAAAATAACTTTTTTTGAATGATTTACGGACAAAGTAAAATTATTAAATAAATTCACATACAAATGTAATGCGATTTTTATTCATCTGTTCACCCTTCTCGTATTGTACAAGTCAGTGTGATAACCGGCGTTAAACAACCGTAGGAGTGCTAGATCAGTGCCGAAACTGTGCCACGCATCCATTTAGTACAGATATATGAACTTATTTACGATTATGCAATTTATGCAGTTGATGATTTGCGTAACAAATTATTACGTGGTTAGTAAATTAAAGACGTCCAATCAAGTTTTCAAGTCACACGTCGATAAAAATCTAGTGAGAAGGATCATATCTGATTATTCTGTAATTTTACAAAGAGTACATCGTCCAGAAATTATGAATACTTTTGATCCAGGAGTTGAAATGGATATCGAGCGAGTAAGTTGCAGTAGCTGTGCTGACAATGAAGCTGATGACAACCGGATGATGTCTGTGAACGACACGTTTTCTTTGTGTAAGACGCATTTCGATAAAAGGTTTGAACACTTGAAGCGTCAAATCACCGTTCCTTCGCCGCCACCTTCAAAAACAAGAAAATTAAACACTGATTTAAAATTCAAGGCAAACCAGAAACAGCTGGCATTGAACAACGAAATTGACTAAAAAATTGATGAAGCCATATCTCTATTCAAAAATGGATATAATTCTAAACCAAGCCTTAAGGAATGTAGAGGTTTGGAGGATGGAACACTGTTGCAGAATACGAATCTGATGAGTTAACTAGCGACAGCGAGGATAAACGAAAAATATGTGCTGCTGAAAAAGGGCGTTGGCGAAGAAAAGGATAAACAAACCTGTTTGTCGTTTTTCAGTCCTATACAAATCCTCGTCCACCAAATCAATTGAATTTAAGGAGGCCTCCCTACAGAAGCACCAACAGTCGAATCGCTAAATCAACCGACATTTCTTTAGTGTACGGGAAAGCAGGACATTGGAGAAGAGTTTAATTTTGTTAATATATTTACTCCTAGTATTAATCGTGTTAAAGAGAATTTAAGAGCTAACTTAATATATTGGGAAGACATCGGCGCTAGCTCTACCATTTTAGAAATTTTAAAAACCGGATACAAACTTCCATTTATCTCTACTCCTGGAAATTCTTACTTTGAAAATAATAAATCTGCTCTTGTAGAAAATAATTTTGTTTCCGAAAGTATTGAGGAACTGTTAGAAAGTGTGTTTGTTGACTCTCTAGTGGTTCCCAAAATCATTTAACCTTTGTCTATTATTACAAAACTAGTCGTTGCCCGTGGAAAAATCCACGGGTTCGCCCGTCCTTTATATTTACCCGACGCAACAAAGTGGATAAAAATATATCGCATTTGATATTCGTGTTACCGTAACATCATTTTCTAACTCAGCGGGGGGTCCGCGCAGAGACAGACAGACGGAATACGGCTATTATTATAGAGATAGTCGTTGCCCGTGGAAAAATCCACGGGTTTGCCCGTCCTGTATATACCGCATATCGTATGTCTCGCTACTTGAGGTGCCATATTGCACAGAGACAGACAGACGACGGCTATTATTATAGAGACTCATCAAGAAAGAAAAGGCTGATTCTAGATCTACGATACGTTAATAAACATCTAACTAAAGACTACATTAAGTTTGTCGATTGGACATCTTTGAGATCTGTTGTGTCAAAAAACAGTCACGCATATAAGTTTGATTTGAAACAAGGTTACCATCATATTAAAATTTTTGAAGAACACCAAACTTATTTAGGTTTTTCGTGGGTTGTAGACGGAATAAAGAAGTATTTTGTGTTCGTAGTATTGCCTTTTGGATTAAGTACTGCCCCATTCATTTTCACAAAAGTGATTCGCCCTCTGGTAGCTTTTTGGCACGAAAATGAAATTATTATTAGTGTTTAATTAGATCACGGCGCAGGTGTTGAAAATAGTTTTAACATAGCAAAAAATCATGCGATTTCTGTTAGGAATTCATTAGAAAAAGCGGGATTCGTATCAAATTGCGAGAAATGGACCCCTTCGCAAAATCTTACTTAGTTAGGACTTACCTTATATTGAAAAACAAACATCAAAGTGTCTGAAAACCGCATGAGCTTTACAAAAAATTATTTACGGTCTCTTCTTTCGCATCCTTATACCACAGCTAGAAAGTTTGCAAAATTAACTGGGAAATTAGTTTCTAAAAAAATTTGTCATGAGAGATGTTGTAAATCTGAAAACGCGAGAACTTTGTAAGTTAATTGAAAACAGATCGTCATGGGACACGACAATTAATATTTTGAACTTCCCAGGCGTTCATCAAGAATTACTCTTTTGGGAGAGGAACCTTGATCGACTTAATTGCTTTAGGAGCATGGGTTTTAGATAATAACATGGAGAACGTTTCACATAGAACTTTTACGGTAAATGAAATGGAAAACAGTTCCACTTGGAGAGAATTAAAAGCCGTTCATTTTTCAATACAATGTTTTAGTCAAATATTAAAAGATAAAAGTGTTGTTTGGCATAACAGATAATTATGCTGTGTCAAAAATTCTTAAAGCAGGAAGTAATAAGGAAGATTTACAACAGATCGCTATTAACCCTATTCGTGCTGGGGGTGTTTATAGTTACACCTACCAATTTTGTGACTTTTCCTAACTTTTATTTAGCTTTATTTTTCGAAAAAAAATTTCGGGGAGTTTTGCCGAAGTGTTGCCATGACAACACTTTTTTATGTTGAGTAAAATTTTGAAAAAAAATTTTTTACTAAAAAATTTGTTTTGCATGCTTTTTAAAGCCCTATGTCACTTCTTAGTTTATATTGTTATATTATTTTGTTTCTATTATTATTGTTACTAAATTCATCGCAATTATACAACAATTAGCAAAATTCAAAGTTAGAGATTTTTTTCTCATGTCACCGAATTTGATGACGTGACTACCGGAAATGCTGACGTCATCAATTTTTTTTCGTCAAATTGTTTATTAATGCCTGGACAACACTTGTGGTAAGTTTCAGGTCTAACAGACAACAATTATAGAAATTACACAGGGGGGGGGGTCGAATCACCCCCCCCCCCAGCATTGAGGAGCCCCTAAAAGCCCCAGCAGGTTAAAATTTATAATATTTGTTGCGAAAATAAAATTGTGTTAAAACCTGCTTGGTTATCCAGAAATTTAAATACTAAGGCTGATGGATGATTGAGAAACAAGCTATTGATTGTTTTGATTATTTAAATTCCTTGTGGGGTCCTTTGAAAGTTGATAGGTTCGCTGACTTGCGTAACCATAAAGTGAATAGATTTAACTCAAAGTTTTATTATTTAGGAAGTAAATGTGTTAACGCTTTTTTGCAACCTTATACTAACGAGAACATTTATTTAGTTCCCCTTGCGGTTGATATAGTTTTGGTCTTAAAGAGTATTTGTAAAAGTGAAGTTGTAGGTGTGCTGGTAGTTCTTTTATGGCGTTCTGCCACTTATTGGCCCCTTTTAAAAGCAGGGAAACATTTTAAAAAATTTATAAAGATTTCAGAATTTTTAATAATGTGTCTCAGACGTATTTAAATGTAGGTCCTAGTGGCTTTCATATTCTCGGAAAAGAAACATATAAAGGCGAAATTATAGCTTTTAAAACTGACTCTAGAATTACTCAAATGTAAAGTAATTGTGAGAGGCTATTAGAGTTGCGTTTTTTAAAGTACTAGGTGCTATTATAGAGGAAGATTCAGTACTAGGTACCAAGTTTAAAGTAGCACTGGGGCTACTACGGAGGATGATTTAGTACGGTATACCAAGTTCAACATAGTACTGGGTACTATTGTAAAAAAAAACTTGTACGGGGTACAAGTTTTAAAAAGTACCGTGTACTATGTTAGGAAGAGATATTGTAATCGATACTGAGTTCAATATAGTATTGGATGCTATTTTAAAGAAAGATATTGTACTAGGTTACAATTTTTAAAGATATTGTCCTAGGTTACAATTTTTAAAGATTTAAAGATTACTGCGTACTATCTTAGAAAGAGATAGGGTACCGGGTAACTAGTTTGGATACTAATTGCTAAACTTGTGTTAATTTCAAATATCACAGAGATAAAGTCTTTCGAGAATAAAACAAAAAAGTGAAATTAAGAGTAATTGACTTTTCTTACAAAGAAAATGAATTTTATATCTTTATTTACTTTTAGATAATGTCCGTGATGAATTGTGTTTTCAAGTGAAAGACAATCGTTTAAAATTGTTAGCTCGTAGAGTTCCCGATTTGTTAACAAACGCTAGGAGTAAAAACACGAATAAAAAATATGCTTGTTATTTTCAGAAATTTGAAACTTGGTGTAGTCGATTTCCCGAAGCCGAATCTTATCACACTGAAGATAAGTTCGTTGCTCTTTATCCAGTCAACCTGATACAGTCGTTTTATCAAGTTAAGTCACACGTCGATAGAAATCATGTGACCCTCCCACCCACCCTATAACTATGTAAACGTTATTTGATAGTATATTATCATTGTTATCACGTTACTTGTACAACACTTTCTATACTGACTACACTTTTTATATCTATACTTACTATTACTGAATACGTGAATTAGAAAATAAGCATTTTGTCATAAATCGAGTGAAGCGCAAACAACATTATAGTTTTTAGAATTTAATAATTTGTTTAAAAATAACTTTATGGCAAGTTTAGGTTAAATAAAAACCCGTGGTAGCAAAAACAGGTGGCCAAGGTTATTTTCATTTGGATATATAAAGTTTTAAAATTAATCGTGACACCAAGCTGACCGCTTAGTAAGGTAAATCGTGTCGCAAAGTTTAATTAGAATCAGCTGATCGTTAACACAAGGCTGATCCCTTAGTACAGGTAAACACTGTCACGCATGCGTGCAGGCGTAAAACATTGTTCTAAAAAGCTTTATGACAACTTCGGTTTAAATAAGTACACAGGAAACGGCTAAACTATTTTATTTTGTAGAAAAAGTTCCCGCGAAGATTAAAAAAATTAAAATTGTGCAAAGCACACGCAAACCATTTCGTACATCCATATACTTTATATTTATTATCACAACTTCGGTTTGCGTAAGAACAAAGGAAGCGTCCCGTGGGCAACACCCGGCTAAGAGTTTAAAACAGGTAAGTCGTGTCGCGTAGCCAAACTACATTTAGCTACTTTATTTTTTAACCACATAAAATAGCAAGCTTGTGCAAGCAGAATACATGGTAATCTACGTTTGTAGCCAAAATCTAAAAAGTGGTTTGTTTAAGATTTATGCATGACTGTAGAACGTGTTATTTATTTCAACATGGGAGAACATACAGAAAGTTATTATTTTTTATACAGTATTCTCTCCTATTAATGGAAGCTCTAAAAGGCGGACAGTCTAATTAGCGGACATTTTTCGCAAATATGGTTCTTTTTCTCTCCATTTATTTATTATTTTTCCTTTGTGATACAAAAATCCGCTTTATTTTCTAATTTGCCGCTCAAAATGTAAAACCTTCCAATAGGCATAATACTTCCAATTAGCAGGTACTTTAGTTCCACACCGATGGTGTCCGCTAATTAGAGAGTAAACTACACGATGTTAGAAGAGCAAAAGAATAAAAAAAAGAAGATCTAAAAACCTGACTCAATCACTTCCAAACTAAAATGGCTCATCTGTAAAAATGGAAATATGGCAGCCTATCGAATACATTTTATTAGAACTAATTATTAGAACGATAAAAGTATATGACATAGGTCGTGCAGTTGTGTAGAACGGTTGATGGGGTAACGCTTTGGCACAACAAATATTACTTGATTTCAAAAAAATTATTTCCTTATGTTAGAAAGGATACATTTAAAAATTACAATTCGAACATTAAAAAGGATTACGGCAAAACAACTTTATGAATCTATCGTGTTTAGAGAAATACTTACGAAAGCAAAACCAACATTGCTCATTTGGTCAAATGAAGTTTTTAACAATAAATCATTCTAGGCCTATTTTCCGTAATTTTGAAATATACTCGCTTTTTTACAATTGGGGTAGGAGAGATAGAATTTGTAGAGTGCGTTAACAGTGAGCTAACAATCAGGCAAAGTGAGCTGATAAACTTTCACACTACGCGCCCAAAAGATAGCTCATCATTAGCTTTCAGTAAGAACCTGACTTACTAAAGCATCAAAATTTAGAAAAACCTGTAGTTTTGGTTTCTTTACATAAAGAATAATAATATTCAGAGAGATTTTCCATAGAAAATAAAACAACTTATTATTAAACAGTTTTTTCATTTTTCCAAGTCTGCACTGAGATTTTTAGCAGTGTCAAGGTGACACTCTCAAAGTCATCATTAATGCATGAATCCCTGGAAGAGTCAAAGTGACTCCCGTATATTCATCATAATATAATAAATTCCCGTTTTTTCATAATGACTCTGTCTAATAGAGTCAAATTGACTCCCTAAAAGAATCCTTAAAATACGAGCTTTAGCGTGACTCCTTTTAGAGAGTCAATCTTTTAATGAACAAACTTTTGTAAGCAAATGAGTGTCATGCAATTGGCAGGCACACAGTTGTGCGGGTTCAATGATTGTTGTGCGTTCAATGATTGTTGCACGTTCAATGATTGTTGTACGTTCAATGATTGTTGTACGTTCAATGATTGTTGTACGTTCAATGATTGTTGTACGTTCAATGATTGTTGTACGTTCAATGATTGTCGTGCGTTCAATGATTGTTGTACGTTCAATGATTGTTGTACGTTCAATGATTGTCGTGCGTTCAATGATTGTTGTGCGTTCAATCATTGTTGTGCGTTAAATAATCGTTGCATGTTTATTAAGAATCTGTACATGGTGCTGCCTTTTTTAGTTGTCGGACATGTTTCCAGACTTTCAGCTAAATTACGAGGAGACAATGAGTATATTATTCGTACTAATTTTTGCGCGTACTAATTTTTATGTTTATGCGCGAAATATACCACTTATATGCACAGGAAGTACGTTCATATTGCTATTGCGTGGAAGTTAGCTACGCGCGATTTTTTACACCTACGAAGTAGTGCGAATAAAGTAATTTGGCTTCTGTTGAGGTAAGTCAAAACATTATTGCAACCCACATTTTTAGAGAGAAATATAGGCCAATTCAATTTTCTTAGGTGAAAGTGTTGCATGAGTACATTTTTATCGTGTTAAGTTGCAGGGTTAACCCTATTCGGTCCGGGGTTTTTCGAACATAGTATGACCGGGGGGGGCGGATTCCGCCCCCCCTCAATAACTTTTCATAGGATTGTTCAAATTGAATCAAACTTGGCACACTTATAGTACGTCATAAAAGGAACAAAATGGTGGCAAAAATTTTTTGCCTGCGTCAGCACATTTTCTGTGACGTCATCAGAGGCTTGAAAATTGTTAAAAATGCCACTATCTGCTTAAAATATAATTACTTTTGTTCTAGAGCGAATTTTTACATTCTGTTTGAAGTTTCTGAAAGCTAAATAAAATTTTTTTAACATATCTTCCGGTTTTTACATGGATCGAATAAAAAATTGCCAAAAATTGCCCGAAAATCCGTTTTTTTCCGATTTTCGGGTAAAATCCGACAAAATCGGGAAATCGGAATAGTCACGTGTCAAAATTATTCAAAATGATTTTTCTTGATGAAACAAAGTTGTGTTGCAAGTTTCAAGTTCTAAGGATAATCCTAACAGGAGTTATTATATTTTCCCCATTATAAGGATTTCATAGAGATTTTAGGGGTAGTTTCGAGTAATGGCCAATATCAAAGCCTCTGAAAGATATGGGACCTAAAAATTTAGCATGCAGGTGTCTAATAGATAAATGTTAAAACTCAGTAAGTATCATAGCCATATAAGAAAGCAATCAGGAGTTATTTAGAAAAAACCGTCAGGGGGGCGCGGAATCCGCCCCCCCCCCGGACCGAATAGGGTTAAATCATAGAGGCTTTGTTCCTTTAAAATTTTTGTCAAGACCGAAAGTTCCTTTTTGCAGGATGCTTTCCAGACCAGTATGAAAAACATTACCATGGATGATTATAAAATTATATTATCACAGAAAATTATACAAAAAAGCACATATATGCATCAAATTGCTGTTGAAATGTAAAAAGTGACAGATAAACTAGGGCAAGCAATCAACTTTAATTTTCCCTTCTGTTAACAAAAATATATAAAAATGTTGATCTTTAGCTAACAATAGCTTTTTTGTGTTTTTTAGGAGAAACAAGTTATTGGGCTTGTAAAAAAAAATCCAAATTATATTCCTATCAAAATAAAGCTTTTTTCGACAGCCACCAAAATTTCCTTTCTGCAAAATTCCTTTCTCTCCTAAATTTCCTTTACCAAAAGTTATATATGAACCTAGTTTAGGGACTTTTAAATTTTTTTTTTCACGTGTCATCAACGGTATATCGCCATTAAGGGTCAGATCCCTCACATTCTTAATAGATCCCTAGAAAAAGAATTTGCACAATCACTCATTTTTTAAGGCTATTTTGTCAATGAAATATACGCACGTAAAGTAATTTTTGAAAATTCCTGATCCTTAATGGATATTTTTTAATTACATACCCACCCCCTAACGGCACCAACAAAATGTTTGAAGGTCCTTTGCGTTGTGTTTGAAATTTAAATGCCAAAATTTAAGAACATAATTCCAAACGTACCCAGCCTGAATTTCTTCATGGTCTATATAAGAACAAAATATATAAAAATATAATATAAGAAATAACAATTTTATATAAGAAAGAAAATATATACAAGAAATATACTAACAATGTTTTTTTGTTCTTATTCTCCTGGATTAAGGGCTTTTATGAAATATGATTTTCTTTAAATGGTATAGCCTTCCAGCACGTGTTTCAAAAATTTTATTGCACTTCTGACATGGATAGCAGTTATTCGTTTTTCTCACATCTTTTACTGGTGACATAGTTTGATGAAAAGACTTTACATGATCTTTCAGGTATTTAAATTGTTTAAACCTCTTTAATGGAACACACAATTTACATAAATATAATTTATTGGCATTATTTTCATTTCTGCAACTTTTTCCATTATCCGTATTTTTGTGTCGTAACAAATTATGCTTCCATTTAAATGTTCTCTCGCATATATCGCAAGTATACAGGGACATTCCAGTTTGCAATGAGCTATCTTGAAGAAGTTCAACTGAGTTAGTTACAGGGTATACAATATTAACAGGATAATGTTCCACTTTTAAGTGGATACCCAAGTCGCTTTTACTGCGATACTTTTTGTCACACTGTTTACAACTGTTTCTAAAATCCTCATGAGATGTCAAGACGTTTTGTTTTAGTTCATAATTTCCACGAAAGGTTTGTTGACATTAGTCACAACTTTTAGAAACAGCATCTTTGTGTTCCTGTATATGATCCTTCATACAGCAATTCTTGATCATTTGCTTACAAACACGGCAAAATCCCATGATTATATTAAATATAAGATTAAAAACACGTGAAAACTTAAATATCCCGTAGCTGTGGCTGTCCTTTTAGTTTGAGATTTTGCCGTCACATGGCCGAAAAATTCTCCTGTATAGAGACTTTAAAGAGAATGCTTGGATACAAAAAATACCAGCTCCAGAAAAGACCTATTATATTAAAACATTCAAACAGTTTTAGGATAATATTACTTAGACATTAAAAAAGTATTAAAGTTGAGAGAAGAAGAGAAAAATAACAAAGTATTATTCATATATCCACCAAGGTGGAGAGATTCAATCTCTAATTAAAAAATAAATCAATAAATAAATAAGTAAACCAAGAGAACTCGTTTAAGCCAATTAAAAGAAAGCGCGCGGAATAAACAAAAGAAACTAAAGTTCTTTGTGCTCTACTGCTAGCATCGCAAAACTTTTTCAAAAACAAGGTTTTTGGATAGATTTTTAGAAATGAAGTTTTTTGTCAATTTGAATGTGGATATAATACTGTTACTTATAGCTGGCTTATAAAGCATTTATGGAACTTTCACTCAATAGATTCAAACTTTTCTGTAAAATGTGGGATTTTAGGTTGCGTTAGCTAGTTCAAAAATGAAAAAAGTTTTAGAAGACATATAAGAAAAAATCACATGGAATTTAATAAATAAAATAATATTGCACAAAATATATTAAATGGTGACAGCTCAAATAAAGAAGTTTGTGACGAGCAAGAGACTGTAGCTACTGTTGATTTAGATGCTGATGGTAATGATGATTCTATTATTAGTAGTGCTGAAGATTATGCATTTATCGAGAATCCACACCAATCCCTAAATTTTGATGACATTGTTGCCAACAGTTTACTTGAAATGAGAGAAAAGTATAATGTACCGCAGACTGCAATATCATTTATAGCTCATAGAATGGCTCATATTGTACAAGTAGACAGATATTCTCAAAAAATAAAAATTATTAAATCGACACTTTTAAAATTTACAAATGGAGCATCCTTAAATAGATATATTGAACAAAATGATCATTATGTTTCACCGGTTGAAAAAGTAATTGGATTTGACACAGTAAAGGGAATGTCTGATTGTGTGTATTATGTACCTATTTTACAAACATTAAAACAGATTATAAACCATGACGATGTTATTAATGACATTTTTTCTGAATCTGCATACAAAGAAAATGGGGTTTCACGCAGTTTTTCGGATGGATCATTATTTCAAAGCAATCCAATATTTTCTGCTTTCGAAAACAGTTTCCAAATAATTTTTTATCATGATGATTTTCAGGTTGTCAATCCTTTGGGAAATAAAACAAACAACATTCGGAAATTTGGGCCGCTCATAAAGACTCTTCGTTTTAAATCCAAACACAGCTAGTTTAAAAATTCAATCACTTATTCACGGAATTATATGAATGCATGTAAGTCTATGGCTATTCATCATCATAGGCTTTTGTATTTGTACAACAAGGAAGACTCATACTATTCATCTCATGACATTATGCCAGTTGGTTGTAAAAAAAAATCAATAAATGAAATTCCAGAACTGTATAAAGATCTCTTAAATCCAATTATACCACATGCTGCACATAGTCTTCTCGAAGCACAGGGTGTAACATACAATGGAAATAAGTTTTATTCAGGTGGTGTTGTGGTTGTTTCTGTTGATGATAAAAATCTTGAAATGGGTGAAATAATTACAGTGTTTATCATCAATGATTCACCGTTTCTGTTATGTCAAAAACTTGATAAGGAAACATTTGACACACATTTTCATGCTTACCTGGTTCGTAGAAGTGAAAACGGTATACTAATTAGAATTGATCACCTGCCGGACTTTCATCCATTAGGAATGTATTATATTGACAGAAAATTTTATGTACCCTTGCATCATCACGTATTGCTTTAGTCTGTTTTGTTATAAATTGTGTATTATGTGCTAAATAAGTTTTAATACCTGCTTAAGCTCTTCTATTTTTTACCTTTTTTAATTTTTGTTTTGTATATATTTGTTTGATAAAGACACAATAAAGCTGTCGAATTATTTCAATTTGTAGACTCTTGTTTTTCTTGATGGTATTTATTTAAAATTTGAAGAGTGTATTAAATATGGTTACTTTCAGGTTACATTTTCTTTTCTTTTATTGACCATCCATGTTTTGACAATGTTATATTTCATTAAGATAAAACATTTTAGCCGTCAAATTTCTTTTCAAAAAGGGGTTATAAATGTAAAATGTTTTTGTTAACTCAGTAAACGCGTTTAATCCAATAGTTTTATTAAATAAAAAAATTATTTTATACAACAATAATAATGGATATTGCATTCCTGAAGAAAAGAAATTTGTTGTTGTTTAGAAAATATGCGTAAAATTATTATGAATTCTGCAGAACTACTTGAGACCATATGTTTATCATTTGCAAATTCACCTGTGAAGTTACCTGAATGTTTTAATTTGAAGTACTATGATGACGAATTTCAGGAATTTTTATAGTTGGATGATCTTAACTGTTTGCATCAAGTGCGGAAGTTGGCACTAATGCATCAGCTATTTAATCTATTGCATACAGCATTCCTGTCAATCCACAATCGTGCCGTGCATGATAACAATGCAGCATTTTCAAATTAAAGAATCGAAGAATATTTCAAACGATCAACAACAGATGTAAACATTGATTTAACTTTGTTTACATTAAGGTTTATTATAGCGACATCGCCCACTTCGTCGCGTTAAAAACAGTAACAACGGAAAATTACTTTTTACATTTTATATAAATTATTCTCTTGGTTATACATGCTGTATTTTATAAGATTAGTGTTTTCGTTTCAGCCTTCATGTTCTTAACTTTCTTGACAAATCCTATCCCCATTATTTTTAATATTTTCTTAGCATGACTATGGCCTAAAAATACATAATGCCTTAAAAAAAAAGTCTCTTATAAGTTACTATTCTTAATGGCAATTTCTACTGCATGTAACGGCCCATTGCGTTGAATAGAAAAAGTTGATTTTGTGAGATACGCAATTAAAATGTAAACTTCTAATTAAGTTTGTCATCATACAAATTTTTTAACAATCAAGCTTAGACATATTCTACGGATATTCTGACCCATTGCTTAGAGTATATTCTTACAAAATGATTTCTCAACTTTCTTGACAAATACTATCCTCGTAGCCTAAAAATATACAATGACTCAATAAAATGAAGCTTGCTATATATTGCTATAGCTATTGGCAATTTTTTTTTTAATTTAAAACAAACAATCAAGGTTAAACATATTCTTAGAATAATCTAAACAATGGGTCTTGTTGAAAATATATACATTCTTAAAAAAAATTCCTAACTTTCTTGACAAATACTATCATCGTTTTTCTTAATTATATTCTTAGCATGTCTATGTCCTGAAAATATATGATGTCTTGATAAAATAAGGTTTGCTAAATGTTGCTGTAGCTATCGGCAATTTTTTTATACATTTAGAACAAACAATCAAGGTTGGACATATCCTTAAAATAATTTTAACTGACGCTGAGTATATTCTTACAAAAAAAAAATATGTTCAGGCTGAAGACAAAACATATTTAACTTCATATCTAAGGGATCAGTACTTTTCTTTGATTACTAAACTTTGCCTCATCCCAAAGAAAACAAATTAAAAATGTATGAAAATGTCTGATATATTTCCAATCAGTTCTCTTTTTCACATTATATCATTGTACGTTTTTCTTCTTTATAACAAATATTTCTGACCACAACATAATTTTTTTTTATTCTCGCTCGACAACAACAGTAGCTCTGCAACAACAGTTTTGTTTTGTACATATGAGATTCGAATGACATTCATATTCGAATGCGATACAACCTCGGTCCCAGAACAAAAAAATGGAAAATATAGAAGAAACAAATCAGCTTTAGTCTTACCTCATGATGAGTAAACATTGTTTAAAATAACTTTTTTCAGGATTACTTTGAAAAAAAAACAACTTTCTTCGCTTCGATTTTCTTTTTTTTAGTTGATAAACAACTTGTATCCAGGAGATACGGCGCGCATATGGTAAACTGGGGGTAAAATAAATTATTCTATCTATGGCGACCAACGGGGTTTTTAAAACAAAAAAAAACAAATAGGAACATTTAAAAATTAAATAAAATTCAGTTTTATTAAAATAAAAAAAAATAGTTTTTTTTAAAGTAGTAAGAAAAGAGAATATTTAAATAGTAACCCCCTGACTCGCGTTTTTTAACTTGGTAAATTGTAGCGTAACGCCACGTCATAAAAAAGTGACCCGTACATTGCGTGTCGTGAACTCACATGGTTACTCACACAAGCGTATTATTATATAGATAATGACATAAGGATAAAAGAAATGACAATAATTATTTATTATAAAGCAGAAACAAACCACCCCAACAGCTAATGCTCATGGAAACCCAACAGCTGCCAACATATGTAAATTAACCGGCACCGGTTAAACAATTTATTACTTAAATCTCGGCAACTTAAACAAATAAAGTTAACAAACATTGGGGTCTAGGTTGATTAAAAAGCTTTTGTTTCTTATTTCTATGTAGTTTCTCTGTGACCATAGTTAATACTATTAACTATGCTGTGACAATGTGTTTCATGTGTTTATTTCACGCGAATCAAAATATTAGCTTATCGCTTGTGCGGCAAGATGTATCCGGTAAGTAAGAACATTCGCAATCTTCGATTTATTCAAAAAGCGTGAAACAGAAAAAAAATATTCAAGAGAGATTATTGAAAGGCGTAGGCATAACAATTCAAAAGAACGAGTCTGAAACCATTTGTTTGAAATGCAAAAGAAGCATTAAAATTTTGGAAGATGCACATGTAATAGAAAATAAGTGGATGTGTACGAGAAAAAGACAGTGGGTATGTGAAGAGGAAAAAGCAGAGCATGAATCATCTAAATGACAGAAACGACATCCACAGATTGGCTTAATAATAGCAACCTTAGTCCTAGGGTATTTATCGGGTGTTACAACTGAAATATTTCTCGCGGTTGAAATACCCTTAATTTTTTGTAGGTATATTGGATGAAGCTATGATTGATGAAATTAAGAACATTTGCGCATACGAAATGATAGAATTGCTAAAGAAATCAACAATTACAGAAGTGTTCACGCACTCTGCAAATTCAACGGCGGCAATTTTTGCAACGAAGTTGATGCATTATGCCTGCTTGTGAAACCTCTGAATCTTCAATGCATTCATCGTTTCATTTCCAATGTTATGGGGTGATGTTCAAGCGTAAGTTTGGAACTTCAACAATATGACTAACCATGTAACCAAATGTACTTCATCAACTACAAGACATGCAACATTTTTGTTAAATAAACTGGACGACAACATGTCCCTCCACCTTTTCGACAACTAGGGTGTTCCAAAAATTATAATAAACTCTCCTCGATCTTTGTCTGAATATAATTTATCACTCAAAGCAGTTGGTAACAGACCAAATTTTCAAGTAGACCAGTAGACCAACTTGATATTCAATCAAGCTGAGAAGAAACAATAACAAAAGTGGGACTATCCAAGTTAGAAAACTTCTCGAGCTTTTTACACACGGCAGGCAGTTTTTAACTGATTGTTTTTGTTTACTTTTGATCTTCGTTTCTTGAGATGATAATATTTTTACCACAGCTTCTTTTAACTTTCGGCTTTCGTCCATATTTACAATATTAAACTTAGAGCGTATTCGAGAAGGTCTTTTCATAAAAATAGAAGACATCATTCGCGTGTTTATCAGAGAAAATGTGGTCATTTACTTCGTTGAACGTGTCTCACCGACAACTTATTAATATTTTTTGTTCACCTTGACAATCAAAATCTCAGCCAATCAGCGATTCAGATTGTGAATTCAAATTCAAGGATGGTCCACCTGACGCTCTCCTGTTTAATTTGTACTTTGGATTTTTTTCTACTTTTCGTGGCCCCGGTACCGTGTAGTCCCCATAATGCCGAGAGCGTCAGGAACCCGGACTACTTTAAACCACTCGGCCATACAAGCTGATACGACTTTAGCAAAATTTAAATTTATAATTTTTGTGTGTACTTACTCAAAAGTAGACAAAAGTTGATAAATCGATTGAATCGAAACGATTTTGTCATTTTATGCTATAAGAAAGCAGCACTCAATATGCATTCTCGTCTCAGAGCTCTTTGACATAAACCTTCAAAATAGACTAGTTTTAGGCGTTTCGTCTTTGTGGCGGCTGGGAATACTTCTGGCATATAATGCAATAACTTTATCAATACTGCAAAACACGCAACTTATCAATTTATCTTCTGCACTTAACTGTCCTGTGGTAGCCATGTTTCTGTATATCATGTGCTTTTCAACTGGAATTTCAATGTACGTAAGTACAGACCACTCAAATAATGTAGGTCTGTAAAATATGCTTGACCTGCAAGTTTTTGCCTAGCAGTTTCGGCTTGCACCTTTGCGTCGCACTTTTGCCTTGCACCTTTGCCTTATCAATTTGACAGTTAGAAATATCGACTTAAACAATTGACTTATCATCTTGAAACATTAACTTGAATGTTTGACTCAATGAATGTGTCCGCTATCTAACTTCATAACATTCACCATAATCTCCATCAGTTAACAAGGCAAGTTAATACTATTTATTAAAAATTAAAAAAGTCATTTCACCATAGTTAAAATCAAGTATTTTTATTGTATATACAATAGATGAGAAACAAATTGAAAAAAAAATACTTTATTTAGTTTTCTTATTTAAAATTGCTGTATTAGCCTGTAACGCCTTTTCTTCTCCAGAAAGATACATACAAGTGTTATTTGATTAGGGACTGGATCCTAATGTAAAACACTAGGTTACATTTTGGAAAATGTTTGTGTGTTGTAGTTAGAAAAATATTTGCTTAGACTACATTAGTTTACCTCCTTGATCAGAAGTTTATAAATACAGCGAGAAAGAACTTATATAGACAACATACCTAAACGAATTTTATAAATTTATGTATATATTGGACTTAACTAAATAAGATCTCCTAGGGTTAGTTCAAAGATTTTATTGTGGTTGAAGTATCTTGTTTTTTTACTTCATTTCTTTTTAACCTTCTTATTAGCACACAAACTTTGAACTGGGGCAAACTGGTAAATCCATTTTCATCTTTTAGTTACTGTTAATGCATCGAAGTTCTTCATTGCAAATGTTCTCCTTAGGGAACGCAAGACACGTTGGCAGAAGAACCATCCTCAACTCCTGCACAAGTTACATTATTTCCCCACGTCTCATCACCTGTGCAAGTATCAACACAATCACAGACACCAACTCCACAACTGGCAACGTTGTCAAATTCTTCTTCTTCTGCATTGCAGCATCAAAGCAACGGAAATTATGACTACTTAATACCGAAAATAGGGACGTACCCGTTCGCTGCGCTGTCTGGGTTTACTTG
Organism: Hydractinia symbiolongicarpus; assembly: GCF_029227915.1. Lineage (NCBI taxonomy): Eukaryota > Metazoa > Cnidaria > Hydrozoa > Anthoathecata > Hydractiniidae > Hydractinia > Hydractinia symbiolongicarpus. The sequence continues at coordinate 22,521,100 of NC_079881.1, forward strand.
AAAGCCAAAATGAGAAATTACCTTCTGCTTAAGTAATGTCAACCACACCAAAAATTAAAATTGCTGCGTGTCTTTTATACCTGGGGACATCGAGCTGTTTCCTATGTTTTTATTTAAACTGAAGTTGCGATAAACGTTTCCTTAAAACAGGTGTTACACGTATACACATGTGCAAAACGGTTTACCTGTACTCAGTGCTCAGTTTGACGTTAATCACAGGCTGCTTCCTGCATTTCTAGTTTTTTTGGAGAAGGCTATCACACCTATGTACATGTGCGACTTACCTGTGCTAATTGCTCAACCAGGTGTCACAATTAATTTTATAACTTTCACGGAAGCTTATTCCGTAAAATAATATTGACCGATTGTTTTAGCTGTGATGGGATAACAACGGTTTGTAAACTGCAATTTCATTTCAGATGAAGTTGCGGGAAAGTTATACTTTTTACACATAAAACACTATATATACATTGTTGTGTGCGCTTAACTCGATTCCCGATATACAGTATACTTGTACTAAAGGCCTCCACACGGAACGCTACAGTTCTCAGTTTGATTAAGCAATCAACGCGACTTTCAACACTGGCTCACACAGTTACTTGTGAATTAACCGAGCGTCAAAACGCCGGGTCCCTCGGCTAATAAAATGAAATAAGTACCATGAAGAACGTACTATTCTTTGCATGAAAAAGTATTAATTTAACAATAACGGTTAGTGGTTTTTATCCTCCTTAGCAACCAAGTAACTTGAGCGTGAAAAATCTGAAATGAAGAACTATGTTACGTGAATATACTCCAACAATAATGTGCTATTTCAACAATGTCTTCTCATTTTGGACCGACCCTTTATGTCCCTAAACAATCAAGCAACGCACAAGTACAAAGTTTAAAATTATTATTCGCGTCGCCTATAATCTATTTTATATGTATTGTGTTGTTAAGGGGGACAACAAAATGAAACGTAATATGGAAAACTTTGTTATGTGAAAATATTCCAACAAAAATGTTATGTTTCGGCGTTGTTTTTTTCATTTTATACCGAACCAATGTGTCCCCTTAAACAACCAAGCAACAAAGGTGAATAAAATTTGAAATTATTATTTGTGTCCCTTTCAATCTAGTTCATATATATCATGTTGTTAAGGGGACAACGAAAACGGAGAATTCTGCAATATTAAGATAATCCAACAAAAATGTGCTATTTTAACGCTGTCTTTTTTATTTTATACCGAACATTTATGTCCCCCTAAACAACCAAGCAACGTGGAATTGCAAAGTTTGAAATAATTATTCACGTCGCTTTTAATCTATCTTATTTGTATCATGTTGTTAAGGGGGACAAGAATATAAGACCTGAAATAGAGAATTATGTTATGTTAAAATAGTCCTACCATATTATGCTATTTTAACGCGTTTTTTTTAATTTTTGACCGATCCGTTTAATCCCCCTAAACAACCAAGCGACATAGAAGTGTAAGGTTTAAAATTATTAATTGGGCTGCTTCTTTTTATTCCAGAAACATTTTAAATGGTTGAAGTTGTGAATGAGGACAACGAAATATATGTTGAAATAAGGTGTTATACTGTGCAAAGACATCTCAGAATCTATATAATATTACGCTTGTGTCAGTAACTATGTGAGTCCACGACACGAAAAGTACGGGTGAATTTCTTACGACGTGGCGTTATGCTAAAATTTACCAAGTTAAAAAAACGCAAATCAGGGGGTTACTATTTTTAAACATTTAATTTTCTTTTCCTATTAATTTTAAAAATAAAACTCTTTTTTTGTTTAAAAAAACTAATTTTTATTTTAATCCTAAATGTTTTATATTTTTTTTGTTTTAAAAACCCCGTTGGTGGTTATGGATAGAATAATGTAATTTAACCCCCCCGGTTTACTGTGTGCGCGCCGTATCTCACGGAAACAAAGCCTATCAACTGAAAAAAGAAAACCGAAGCGAAGAAGGCTGTCTCTTTTTCAAATTAATCCTGAAAAAAGCTATTTCAAACAATGTTTACTCATCATGAGGTTAGATTAAAGCTTATTTGTTTCTCCTATCATTTTTGAGTTCTGGGACCGACGTTGCTTTCTTTTTAAAAAAACTATCTAATTCGAATGATAATTCGATTCTAAAATGTAAAAAGCAAAACTGTTGTTGTAGAGCGGCTTTTGTTGTCGAGCGAGAATAAATAAAAATAAAAGTTTACGTTGTTGTCAGAAATATTTGTTACAAAGAAGAAAAACGTACGATGACATAACGTGAAAAAGAGAACTGATTGGAAATGTATCAGACAATTGTATAGCTAGCTATACATTTTCAATTTGCTTTCTTTGGCATGAAGCAAAGTTTAGTAGAAATGAATGTAGTTGAATAACGATATTTAAGCTGTTTACACTTTCAAAGCTAAACACTCCTTTAAATATGAAGTGAAATAGGTCTTGTGCCTGAACATATTCTTTTTTGTAGGAGTATACCCAGGGTCAGTTTAGAATATCTTAAGAATATGTCCTACCTCGATTGTTTGTTATAAATATAAAAACAATTTTCCAATGGCTATAGCAAGCTTTATTTTATTAAGGCATTATATTTTCAGGACATGGGCATGCTAAGAATATATTCAGAATAATGAGGATAGTATTTTTCAAAAAGTTAAGAACATTAAGGCTGAAACGGAATAATTCTTATACAATACATGGTGCATGTCATAGAGAAGAATTTACATAAACTGTAAAGGTATTTTTTCTGTTGTTACTACACTACAAACTGTGTAATTTAGTGTTGATGTCGTTATAAAATACCTAAACCTAAATCCTAAACCTAAATCAATGTTTACATCTGTTACGTTACAATCGTTTGAAATATATTCGATTCTTAAATTCGAAAACGCTGCATTGTTATCTTCTTTGATTTTATGCGTGATTTTCTTGATTATAAGTTTGGGTCTGTTCTTTTAATATTTCGGTAGATATACAGTATGCCAAATGATTCAAGTTTTTGTATTTCTCTTTTATGTGTTTTAACTATTAATTTCTTATATTTTGAGTTCTGGAATGGCAAAGCATGAACGCTTGTTAGACATCTTTGATTTTGTTGGACATTTTCCATTTTTATTTTACAATTTTATTTATTTATTTATTTATTTGTTGCACATGCGTATATTTTTAGACGTTTTGTTTCAGCGGTTATACACATAGAATAATGCAGATTGTCTGCAACCTCGATCCCAAAGCATTTTTTTATCTTTCTGCCATCCCGTTATAAAAGAGACAAAGAACCCTGGGTCGAGGTTGAAATGTGAGTTTTAAAAAATTCAAATAACTGTGTTGTATGTTTTTGTTTGGTATCCCTTACATCGGTTGAATGAGAGATTCAATGGATTCTTCCACGGGAATTCAGATAACTGTTTAATTTTTTTATATTTTGTGTATGCAATAGACTGATTATCTGATTTTGGTATGACGTGTTACAAACTTTTTGTAATAACTTTGTTTGTATAACTGGGCAAGGTATATTGGGTTTTTTTAAATGTCTGATATACTTTTTTCCCTGTTGTACTTCTGGCATGGCAAAGTAAGTATAAATTTTAGCAGATTTCGTTTTTTACGTAACGGTTGTTAGACGCCTTTTGATTTTGTTGGCCATATTGCATTTTGCTTTTTGTTGTTGTTGCACCTGCTTATATTTCAACGTTTTGGTTTCAACGGGTACAAATATAAAGTAATGCAGACTGTGAGCCACTTCGATCCCAGGGCTTTTTCTCTTTTTTTCCGTCCCGTTATAAAAAGAGACAAAGAGCCGAGGTTGTGTTGTAAGTTTTAAAAATTTAAATTACCATGCTGTATGTTTTTGTTTGGTATCCCTTACATGCATTCAATGAGAGATTCAGTGGATTCTTCCACGGAAATTCGGCTAGTATTACATAATTTCGAATTATTAACTTAACAGTAAGGCTCATGGATTGTTCTTATCATATTTTAAAATAGACGATGTTGTTAAGGGGGAAAATAACAAAAAAACCTAAAATGATATTTTATCATATGCCATTTAAACAATGCTTATTATTACCTAGCAACCAAGTAACTTGAGCGTGTGACTCTGGATTATATTTTTTCGGATCCTCCGATAAAATATTTTTATTATACATTGTTGTCAAGTGAGACAGAGGAGTAAAATATGAAATGGAGTATTATGTTATGTGAATATACTTCCACAATAATGTGCTATTTTGACATTGTCTATTTCGGTTTGAAGCGACTTATTATGTCGCCCTAAACAACCAAGCAACGCAAAAGTGCAAAGTTTAAAGTTATTACTTGCGTCGTTTGAATCTGCTTTATATTACCATGTTGTTAAGGGTGACAACAAAGTGAAGCCTGAAATTGATTGTCAAGGACAGTGTTTTGTTCGAGGCACATTTTAAATGATTGACGTTGTTAAGGGGGAGAACGAAATATGTGTTGAAATAAAGTAAAAAATGGTGTAAACCTTCTTAGAATTTTACATGCGCGATTTTATCACTCTTTATATTTTTATATATTAACTATTTCTCTCTCTACACAAATCCGAATAATAGTTTAATTTCGAATAAATGTTAGCTTACCAATAACGCTTAGAGATCGTTCTTAACATATTTTAAATACCCGATGTTTTTAATGGGACAACAAAATAAAACCTAAAATGTAAAAATGTGCGATGTGAAAATATTTTTCATAATGTAAAATTGTAATTTAACACGGCTTTTTATAACCTTGAAACGAGCTTTCCCCTAAGCAACCAGGTATCTAGGAATTATTATTCCAGCAATATATCTTACCGTACCGTTTAAAACATATTTTACATATTCGATGTAAAAACATTCTTTGACTAATGCGTTATATAAACGCTGTCTCTTTTACTTCAAACAATACATCATGTACTGCTTCAGTACATGATGTATTTGATCTTGTGTTGCCTTAAAACTCGACGAAGGATCTCGCAGGTACCTGGTACGAAGGGTAGGAATGCTGATGCGATAAATTCCTCTGATGTTTCCTTGTTGTCTCCGTTGCATCTTCTCTTCATTTTAGTTTCTACTTGCGTGATGACGTTATGACTGTATCCATTTGCGATTAATGCATTTGTTACACGTCGAATATCTATTTTCCTCTCCTGTTTGTCACTGACTAAGATATGACACTTTCTTTGCAAGATTTCTGATGGTTTGGTTCGAAGTTAAGGTACTGCCATGGGAGGCCCTGCATCATCAGTGGTCGCAGAAATATACATGCAAGCACACGAGACAGCAGCATTAGTCACGTCAGACAGACGTCAAAAGGCTGGAAGAACAAAGCAATGTTGTTTACGAAATTCCGTGCAAAGATTGTGATGCAGTGTATATAGGCGAAACAAAAAGAAAGTTCAAGCAACGAGTACAAGAACATATGCGCGCAGCGAGAAACGGAGATGTGAAGAAAAACGGAATTGCGGACCACAGCTGGAGCAGATGTCATCAGTTTAATTGGGATGAGAAGAAAATCATTGACAGAGAATCCAAAACAACGACCAGGAAGATTAAAGAAACCATCAACAGTGTAGAACGTAACAAACACATAAACAGCATCTCGTATCAACTTCCTTACATTTGGTTGCCAGCCCTACAGAAGAAGTAGTTACCTACATCTAGGTCCGAAAATGTTAACTCGTTTCTGACTGGTTAATTTTTATGAATTTCGATCCTCTGCAATTATATAAATACATGCGCAACATCATTTTACTTTGCCCGATGATGGGAGAAGGATCTCCAGAAACGTCGCCTACTAAACTATCATGTTCAAGAAATGATAAACTTTCCACAGTAATATGAATACTGAACAGAAAAACCAAAATAATATCATCAATAAGCACATACACTGAAATAGAGAAATGCGCAATGTTTCCGATAGTAATCATGCTATAAGCATGTGCTATTTAATCCATTCTATCAATTAGAACCGACCTTTTCTGTCACCCTAAAATAACCAATATCTTCGCAAGTCGTAACTAAACAACAAACATTATCATTTCAATTTTATCATATATAAGACGTTGATAAAGAAATAAGCAATATAAAGACATTCCTCAGAGAACAACATGTGACGATGTCTATCATTGTTTTATGTAACTGTTGCATTTCCCTTATACATAATGATCATACCTATGAACCTTCAATTTGACAAAACGTAGAAGTTGATAAACAAAAGATTTCATTGCTTTACTTTCGTGGTTTTCCCTAAAAAATAAAAAAAATGGAAACGTATTGCCATCAACGAGTTTAAAATTTGATCAACTTTCAGTTGACACGTAGCACGATGAAACCAATTACCGTTCCCGGAAAAACTTACATTGGCTAAAAAATCACGTCATAAATAGCAAATTATTTTCTTTGTGATTGCTGTGAATCTTAAAGGCGCGTAATCAGCCGAATTTTGAAATGTCGCTAAAAAACTACCATTTTCCAAATTTTATAAACAGAACTACAGACGTAAATGGATTTTTTTTATGTTCAATATATGTACAGAAAAGGAAAAAAATTACTTCCGTGCCTCCTTATCTCCAGGACGAATGTCCTCCCATCCTTCAGTTTTTATGCAAATATTGCTAAAAAATGCATGTTAGGTGGACAACAGTAGATTTATAGAGAAAATTATTGCCCTTCTTCTTCTGGATTTATACCATGTAAAATTACTTTGAGAAAAAAAAATTCAACTGGAGACCTGAATGGGACATTAACACACTTCCGTGCCTGCTGTAGCTCCAAGAACGAATGTTTTCCTATACTTCAATTTTTCCACCAATCCTATAAAAATGCACATTAGGAGGACAGCAGTATATATTTAGAGAAAAATTAACGCGTTTATTCTTCTAGATTTATACATTGTAAAAATAATAAAAACTGAAATGGAGAAGTGAAATGGACATTTAAACATCAAAATCGATGTAAAATTAACGTACCTATAAAAACCAAAAGAAGTACAAATTTGCCAGTAATGGTTCATATGCGAGGAAGAAGGACTAAGGCAAGGCTACGCACAGGTGTAATAAAAAGTAAAATACACACATGCGCTTTCAAGTTTTCATAAAAGTTTAAATGTTCCCCTAAGTTGACAACAACATATACGGAGAATATACACGTCAAATGTTCAATCCATGATAATTGAGAAACTACTTTGAATTACTTTGAACTGTTTTTCTAGACTTTAGTGTCTAACAGATTAGAAAAAATTAACCGGCTTAAGCTAAAAATGTCCCCTTTTGCAAGAATTTTACTTTAAAAACTAAGGGGGACATGAAAATGTCCCCTTTAATCAAATGTCCCCGTAATATGTAATGTTTTAGCACGCTGGGCCCACCTAAGCAACATTTAGGATAATATATATATATATTTAATTGCCAGTCAGAATATAGTCACTGAATAAAAAAACATTTCAATCTTGAAAACACAAGAGAGCTGTCTCGTGAAATAGAATATTGGTCGCATTTACTAACACAAAACGCAATGTTGTGAATTCAGTTTTTGAATATATATCCGTAAAGTTTGGCTAACCATGACAAAATTGTCCCTAATTTGAATATATCTCCGTAAAGTTTGGGTAACTCAGAGGAGTCGTCGTCGTACCACGGCAAAACTAATACGTTATCCGCTTTGCTGCTACCGAAATAAACAAAATGTGAATCATATGTTCAGTGGATATTAACTTGTAGGGAGAAAATAAACATAAAGAAAGTCGCCATAAGTGAAATGATTTTAAGGTGAAAAAACAATGCTACTTCTTCTGTAGTTTCTAAAACCCAATTTTTATGTCATATGCCGGGTGTATTTAAAGAAATGCATTCATATCACACGTTCTTACAAAACTACAAAAACAGACATAGCTGTTCTTGTGTTTTTTTAATACTAAGAAGAGAACACTGGAATTCTGACTCACTTTATTCTTTTTATGAATTTTTCTACAATTTTTTTCGAAATTGACTTGCTTACAAAAAATTAATCAATTAAGTCAATATGAGTATTTACGCAGTCGTAGGTGAAATAAAGAAGCAATCGCAAATAAAAAAATTATCCATAACTTGAAGTAGAGTTGCAAGGCAATTGAAATTATGGATTTGATTATATGGCAAAATTAGCTTCGGTTACTTGTAATTTAAAAAAGTTATTTGAGCCTAAAGCTGTTCTAGGCAATAAATTTTTTAGAATTTTTTTCCAAAATTGTCCATAACTGCTTGCGATCGCTTTTTCTTACCCATAATAGCTGCAATTTAAAAATCACTTTAAAATTTATTTAAGACTCAAACAGTTGAGGGATAAAAACCAAACATTTTAACTATAGAATGTATCAACGCAACCTCGTTCTTAGCGCTTGTTGCCTCGTTTTCATATTTTTACGTTGTACTTTATAACACGTAGCTAAATCTCCAGATTTACAACAAACAAAATTTACATGCAACATTTAAAATGACGGGAATTCATTTATCCGTTTAATAAATTTCTTTGAACGAAAGACGCTGCATGTGAATGAAATTTTGTTTCAAACATTCACGTTAGTCGTAAAACACTGCATGTACGTCTGCACATGACTTTCCTTCTTTATTTTCCTCAAAATAATTTCCTAAATCCATCATGTACCAGATCCTGAGCTCATATCCACATTTTGAAGGTATAGTTAGATTATCAAATTGAAGAAATGTCGAGTTTCCATGATATCCAGGCAGAAAGTAACGAAAAGGCCTTTGTTTTACATTGGGAATTAGGACTGTGTTGTTTTTGTCAGTGATTGCGATGTAAATCCACTGTTCGTTAAGATGACATCCCCATCGAGAGCCAACGTTACCACGGTGGTTTGCGCAATTCAATGAAGCTTCTTCACCCGCATGTTCAAGTTTCAACTTTGTGATAGTGCCATTATCCTTTAACGTAAAGTTACCATAACTATCATTCTTTGCACCAAAACAAACATTTGTGGCTTGTAACTTCCAATCGTTGGCTAGAATAAAATTATAATCATTATTAAAGCATATTGAAAACTATATTGGAAATTTTATACATAATGTTATTTTTTAATCAAAGAGTATCAAACTGTTCATTCGGGAAAAAAATACTGCGTCAATATTAAATTGTAACAATTTCTTGTAAAACGTAAAATTCGATCACATGGGAAACAAACCAATCGGATTGCTGAGATCACGATTTGTTGAAACTCTGTCCGTTTGGTCATGATATGTTAACTGAAATATATTATACTAGTTAGCACAATACCGAAAAAAAGATCGGAAATATAATTTTGAGCTCTTTATGTTTTCGTTTACATATTTCTCGAGGTTGTGGGCTAGTGAAATATACAAGAACTAAAAAACGAAAATAATATGTCGATAAATTTCGAGAACAAATGCAATAATTCGTTTATCACATGAACTGAGCATAAATTACTGTAATTTGATATACTCAGAAGATGATTGTTTAATTTCAGTCACGGTTTATGAAGTTTAACAGCCAAAAATTCCGAGCTTAAAGTCAAACCCTTCATATTTCCACCTTTCCAAGAATATCCTCGTTTTCAAAATATTTATTTTCTTTAAATCTAAATAAAACCCAACCAGAATATTTTATTGGTCTAAAACTTCAGTTTTGTCATGGTAATTTGATATTCTATCTCAATATTCTTTTTTGAAGAGCACAGAACCATTATTTAATTTTGGATGACGTCAGAACTTTTTCAAGAAATAAAATAACTTTACTCAGGGAGTTTTAACCAATCAGAGAAAAAATATCAGTAAAGTAAATATTGAACTTGTTCTTCCGTAGAAAGTAAAAATATAGCATATATTTCGTGTAGAATAGCCAATCACAGTGCGAGAAAAACTCTAACCACATGATAATAACCAATAAATAACTGTATTTCACAATTAAGTATTTATGTATTTTTCTAGTAAAATTTGTATAGAATTTTCATGTCAATATGGGGTGAAATAGGTAGATTTTAGATGAACTTACCAGTAAACATCAGAAATGAGACCTTTGACACAAGATAACCAAGAAAATTTTCCGTACTATAGTAGTAACAGCATTTTATAACCTTCGTTAAAACATTTTGTAACTTAAGAAATATTTTAGGTCAGGAAAAGACGGATAAAGATTAAGGAGAGAAAACAGGGGAGTAAAAAGGAAAAAATGGCACAGTGAAAGAGAAAAAGAAAGTGCGAAGTAAGCAATTTAAGAATTGAGATCAGACTTTTTCCATTGGATAAGGGCTTTTTCACTTTTTAATTTACTTTATTTTTAGGGTTAGTAAAGTTTATCTTTATAAGAGAAGTACTGTTGAATTTTAAAAGAGTTAAGTTTGATTCTAAAGTTTACTTTAAGTTTACAATACTTGTTAACTAAGGCCTGTAGTTTAAGTTTTGACTGTTGTGAGAATTTACCAACATATAGGAGTTTAAAACAATGCGTGTTTCAAGGCAATCTGGATGAAACAGTATTAACCACAGTTTTCCTCAAACACCTTATTTTAGAAATCAGATACATCATTAGAATTTATTTACAGCCGCTTCGATCGAATTCCTCTACGAGTAAGCACCTACGACTGTTTTCACTTCAGATTATTTTTTCATCCACCCATTTTAAAATGCGCCTAAGAGTTTGTTTAAAAAAGATATACAGCAGTTATCTTCTTCTCGTGACTAAAATATACATAAGATGGGAGGGTATGATAACTAGCTTATGTTCTCGTGTTTGGTGTATTATATGTTTGTGTCTGTTTCATCACACATCTTTCAATAAATTCATAGAAAAATATGTTCATCACGATATAAAGAAATTCAGAAGAAAAAATCATAATTTGGGGAAATAAAATAATTACAAGAACTTTTATCCTTTAAGACTATTTACTGAAAATGAGGTTATAACATCATAAAAAAGTAAAATTGATGCAATTGAAGCTTTAAACTTTTCATTGGAAACTGTGAATTGACAATCCAAGTCCGAACCTGAATAAGTTAAATGTACATATTGACTAACATGAATACAAAATAAGTTCTGTATAATTGAAATAAATTAAAACAAACATGAATAAATCATTAGTATAAATTATTTAAAGAAAATCATACCATTGGAGCTCGTGTTAGTCTTCTTAGTCTCATAATAGTCAACACTCTAGAAACGAAAATGTTACTATTCTGTTATAATAATTTAAAAATGTTAGCTTTTATAACATAATGTCAACCTCGTTTCCTGGAGGTTTTGCCTTGTTAATAAAATTAATAACGGCTCAGTGGCCACAAAACCCTGGGGACAAAATGGACATAATGTCACTTTCTAAGAACACTGAGTTTAGAGAAGCATCAAAATGTTCTTATTTTTAACAAGAGGAGTACAATCACAAACATATCTTGTTGTTGGTAATCTTAACTGTGGGTTATCTGGAATATTTTTTAAACTTTTTTTAGATATTAAATTGTCGTTATGCTATTTTATACAACTTCTTTTTTTACACAACGTATATTCCAATAATTCGAACCTCGTACCAAGTCCTTCTATTTAAGTATTAATTGCTTTTCGTTTGTTTAAAAGAGAAAAAATGGGAACAGGTTTAAACAAGATACAATAGAAAGTTAAAAAGTCAGAGTATACTTATACTTAAACATATTCAGTAGTTTCTCATTTTTTATTATTTAGGCCGAGCATTTTAGGGGCTTTGAAAAGGCTGGGTACTTAAAAATCCAAACCTAAAAAATGACTAAAAGTGTGGAACAATAACTTTAGAATAAGAAAAATTCGTAGATATAACTTTTAGATTGGTAACTTAATAAACGCATAAAAATACGACTTTGAAAATCCTCAAACATCTTCCGCCAAAATTTTTCTCTAACCATCAATTAAGTAATAAGTAGCCATCTAGCAGACGTGACGTCATATCCAGAACAAAAGTTTGCTTAAAATGACGAAAAGTGACCAAATTTCAACTGGGGTACGGTTTAGAACTTATTAAAATATTGGGAGCAACAGGAGGCAACTTTTTAGCTCCTCCCACCAGGCCACCTCCCTGGGCACGAATGGGTTTAATTATTATATTAATTTTTTATAATTTGTTCCTACCTCAAAGGACTCCACTTTTCCACCATCGGATTTATTTGGTAACTGCAACTCATCTTCACCACCTTCTTGGACAAACCAACACTCTCCAATTGCGTTATTACCCTGATCTGATTTGAAATATGCCGTGTCACAATCTTGGTTGTTGCGGCATTTCAATAAACAAGTTGTTCTTGTGAATCCTTTCGAATGTTTTATAATCTTCCCATTTTTGATGTCATTAACGCTGTGTATGAGGTAAAGTTTACCTTCTGTGAGAATGTATTTGATAGCAAAAAGCAATAAGATTAAAGTCAAAACTTTGAAAGCCATACTGTCTGTGTGTATCACCTCCAATGAACAGTTGAACAAAAATGATTACTGATCCTTGTGTGAAAAATCATATATGAGATAAAATTTTTTGAAAACAATACCCATTGCTACCCAAAAATATAATCAATAAGCAGTGTTGTTTCTAATCACGTGTGAGAAACTAACCAATCATATTGATACCCGAGTAGATGCAGTAAAGGCATGTCGTGAGTTTTGTTGCATGTTTTTCTGTTCCTTGTTTCGAATCAATTATTCACTTTCATTCAACACGACATATATGGACTCCTGCTTTATTAAAATTTTAGTGAAATATTGACAGTTGGTTCAAGGCGTAAAAACATGACCGTGCTTCCTTCAAAAGTAAAACCCTCCTGAAGTGGGACTGTTCGATTAAAAGCATTTTAAAAGTAGAACAGAATTTTATAAGTACAATTTTTTGAGAACAATTTTACAAGAACAATTTTTAATAACCAAATACATCAGGTTCTACGCAAATTGCAATAAATTAAGTTTTTGTACATCCAAAGCGGGTAAAAAACTAATTTTTATTATTTTTAATTAACTTGCTTGCCAATTTTCGGCTACTCAGAATTATTTTAAACTAGTCAATAAAGCCCGTGGAAAAATCCACTGAGGCAGGATAAATATGAAAAATAAGCGTCATTCGAATTTTGATGACGTCAGCAACCCATTCACAAAATAAAAGAACCTTGTTTTCACGTTGCCTTTATTGTGTAGAGCTTAAACTGCTGCTGAAGAAAATGTATAGTATCATGTGCTATTGACGAACGGTTAAGAAGATATAAAGGTTTAAAAATTTTGCTGACGTCAACAATGGCCCGTCAAGCCCTTAGCATCGTATATATCTTGCAGATATATAAGGGTTTAAAGGTTTTTTGATGACGTCATCAACCCGTCCATTCCGAAACGGATTCGGGGACCCAGGTTTGGGAGAATAGCCCAAATTGATCCTAGGTGGTCCCTAGTTACCCACGCGGTGAAATGTAATTGAAGTCACCACCTCGTTTTCAAGTTATTTAGCCTCAAAGTTTTAGGTGCACTGTAACGGCTTCATTAATTTAATATAGGATATTGACGTTAAAGTAGTGTTATTTTCGTCGCGCCGTAACGTCAGAAAATTTGACATATTATCATCAAAGGAAAATGAAGACATCCACTTTGCCTGTCACAGACACACAGACAGACACACTTAGCGTATTATTATATAGACTAGTCGATAAAGCCCGTGGAAAAATCCACTGAGGCAGGATAACAGAGAAAAACAACCGTCATTTAAATTTTGATGACGTCAGCAGAGACCTGTCAGAACACAAATTTTTTTTTTCCGAAATGTGTAATCTTGTTGCCTTCATCGTATAGATCTTGAAACGCTGATTAAGAAAATGTGTAGGATCGTGTACTTTTGACAAAACGGATGCAGAGATATTAGGGTTTAAAAGTTTTTTGATGACGTCATTAACCCGTCCTTTCCGAAACGGATTCGGTGACTTAGGTTTTGAAAACCTACCCAAATTGGTCCCAGGTAGTCCCTAGTTACCCACGTAGGAGATCACGTCAGTTATTTCCACCCGTTTCCAAGTTATTTAGCCTTAAATTTAAAAGTGCAATGCAATGGCTTCACTAATCTTAGTATACTTTCTTTGGACGTCAATATTGCTCTAACGTCAAAGTTTGCTAATTTACAGAACAAATTTATAGGCGATGTTTTATAGACTTTATCAAAGAAATTTTATCCACTTTGCAAAAGTCACAGACAGACAGACAGAACTGGTGTATTATTATATAGTTGTTACTAAAAGAAGCATTTATAGATCGAAAGGTAAATATGGATAGTGAATATTCTAGTGAATATTGAATTTGAAGTTAATGTCAAATACGAAATAGATTATTATAAATTTGAAAAAAATGAAAAAATGTTCATTTCTATCCAGGATTTCTTTTTCAACAGGATCCCATTTATTAAACAAATTCATACTCCATTGTAGGGGTCTCTGGTCCCTGATCGGGTCTTGCTTTTGGATCATACCGTTATATTGAACATTCAATAAATTTTCCCTTAAAATCTACGTCAATAAGTGTAAATTGAATATTTGGTTGAGTTTTTTGTGGTTGAATTCATAGGGTAAATAAGTCAAAAATAAAATCGTTTTCGCATGTTAACCGTGTGGCTGAATTTTAACACTATAAATAATTCACCTTTATGTTTGTAATGAAAAGATAATTTTATTTTAATGATTAAATTGATAAAACCTTGAAAGTAATTTAATTTACTACGTTGAATCTGTTGAATAAAAGAAGATTTTCTACACCAAATCACCTTCTTATACTGCTGACGCAGTCGTGAATATTTGAAGTGCAATTCTTTATTTAGAAACAACGCAAATCACGTTATGTTGACACGAACAATTTTATAAGAATACCAGGCTTAAATTTTGAAAAGGTGTACCAACATTTTCAAGCGTAAATAATTGCTTTTATTTTGAAAGCAATGATGTGCGCCTTCGGAGCTTTTATAGCATAATTTGTATCTGAATTTTGACAAAAATTAAGATCAATCCAGGAAAAAAAATGTTCTTCAAAATTTGAAGAACATTTGTTTCCCGGATCAAGTACTTTCTTAAATAATGATTTCTTGTAATCGTTTATTTTCTCTAGTTTTTGCATCTGAAAAAAATTAGTAAAATGCTTCTTAAAGTTGGACGAAATTATATATAAAATATCTAATAAATCCTGGGAACGAGGTTGCAAACAGTTTGGAGTAAACGTGTCTCAGTAATTCTAGGCCGACAACATTTTCTAGATCTACGTATGACTTTAATTTTAACAAATTAATGTTTTTTACTTTGGACAAATTTAAAGACTCATGCGCCTTTTTTGAATTATTGCAGCCATATGTTTTTCCTCTAAAGTAGATCAAGTTAGACTTTGACCTCCGGCTATCCGTAGAGAAGGCGCTTTTATGAGATTTACAGATTACCTTGATGTTTTTGCTTATTTTTATGTATCAGCATTGTATTTTAGGCTTCTTAAGCCTTGTTTTAAAGAAAGATTACACGGGTTTTTTATAAGAAACCTGACGAAAGGCCTAGTTCTAAAAGTTTCTTAGTTGTAGGCTGAAATTCCATGTTTTTAGTTCCAAACGTTTCTTATTTCAAAAATAGTCATAGAATGTATTAGCAGATGTTTCTTAATTTTTGAAGATTCTACATGATAAATCTATCAAGATAGCCTTTCTTTTTTAGTACTTCTTGTATGATTCGTTACCGAGAACAGAGGGTTCAAAGTCCAACTTGCACCACTTGCGTGAAAAATGAAATATGGTTGCACAACTCCGAAAAGGCATATTGCCTCAACGCATATCTTTTTGATATGCGTTGACTGAGAAGTAATCGAAATGTCACACTAACAAAATGCGAGGATGTTCCTCCGAACGCGTGATGTCCATTTCTCAACCTCGTTTCCAGTACTTTTAGGTAAACCGTTAAGGTTAGACAGCTGTCACGAACTAATTCAACTTTTTATAGAATACAATGATGGCTTTTTTTACCATAATTGAAACCTTCGTTTCTTTCAGAATTGTGTTGTTTTCTTTTTAATTCTTTGCCATCTAATTTTTTCAGGACAAAAATAGCCGAAATGTACGTGCTCGATATAACGTCTAAGATACGTTAAATAAAGCGTTTATTTCAAATTTTGATTTCTAGAGTGAGCACTTAGAGAGGGACGGCAAATCGGGAGTGGTTATCATATTTGTGTTTATGTAACCATAATAGTAACAAAATACCAAAATAAAAACAGATATCAGCTAGTAAAACATGTCTCTGAGCGTAAATGTTTAAATTTTCTTTACAATGAAATAATAGCGACCTGCTTCAACGAAAGCAGAAAGCTGTTTAAGAGGGTTTTATCAATTTGCACAAACACAAAAATAACAAAGAACCACGCCTAGGAAATCATTTGAGAGAGATGCTTATAAAAAAATATACAAAGAAACGTGGCTGCAAATACGAGATGGGCGTTATGGGAGGGGCGTTTAAACGAGTGAGGCGTTTATGTGAAAGGGGCGCAAATAAATACAATATTGTACATTTTAAAATTGCTGAGTCACACATCGAAACCACTGCTCTAAACATTTTTCAAAGGATTGGTTAAGCAAGTCAAAAAAATAATTTATTTCACCAATCGTTACGGTAAACATGTCGTACAAACTAAAACAATTAGCTTAAAAACCTTTTTTTTTCTCCGCTAGCACTCATAAAGATCAATCCAGGAAACAAAATTTTCTTAAGAATTTGAAGAACATTTATTTCCTGGATCAAATATTTTCTTAAATAAATGATTTCTTGTAATCATTTATTTTCTCCTAGTTTTTGCATCTGAAAAAAAATTAGTAAAAGGCTTCTTAAAGTTGGACAAAATTATATATAAAATATCTAATAAATCCCGGGAACGAGGTATGTATGTAACTAATAGTATTTAAAGCTAAAAGAAGCAGTACCAGTACTAGCAGTACTAAGATGTTCCAAACATGTAGATTAAATATTTTCCTGCTTGAGTAGATATTTCAATTATATTGCGGATTTTAAATTATAAGAACACATCTACATATACACCACAACAAACCGATACTTACTACTGCCCCCATTGTCTTTGTATTGTTTTACCGGAAAGATGTTTTAACCAGTTATCTGAATAAAATCGTGTTGAAATTTTGCTTCAGTCTTTAAATTTGATTTAGTTTGTTGACTAAAATATTCAGGAGCAGTGAGAATATATCCTTCAATATAAGAACCATTACCGCCAGCGCCAACATTAAGTCAAATTAGATAATGCTTTATGTGACGATTTTGATTGGTAGCCGAAACTATTTATTTATTTCTGCTTTCAAAAATATTAAAATGATTCTTCTGACCTCTCTGGCATCATAAGATCTGTGAAAGTGCCTGACAGATTAAACTCTCCAGCATTAGAAATGACTCTAATATTCCATATGCCAACTTTGTTTCGTAATTACAGAAATGTGCAATAGCAATCATCAACATCTTAATACAAAGACATTGAATTGTTTCGCAGACGTTTCATTTAGGTGACGAATTGAAAAAATATGTTTATCAGCGGTTTCATTATAGCAACTTTTGAAGTTTTCATCTTTAAACCTCTAAATCTCTATATGTGCAGGCAAAGTTTGATCTAAAAAAATTACACATTTACTCAGCAATATTTATAAATAGCAATCACTTTTTGTATTTCTCCATTTTGCAAAATGTTTTTGATCTATTAATTTTTTTTCACTACTCCACTGTTTCTTGAAATAGAGGATACAAAGAAACCCCTTGATTTATCATCACCAATTAAAAACTTACCCATATTCTTACATGCCTTAAAGAAACTATGCTCTCTTACACGGAATAAAATGAATATATGAATAATTTAAAGCCAAACAAGTGGTCAGCTGTTTACTTACGGAAATCGCGGACTCTAAACAAAAAAAACAAGTTCATTTATGATATTTCTATAACGGACTAAGACAGTGGTACTTTGCAATTTCCAAACTTTTTAGAAGTGGTATTTATTGTGGTATACGCCAAAGTTTTTCACCGAAAACAACTCTCAGTCCTACAATTGTCTAATGTCTAATCGAACTTAATTATTGATCTAACAAATATAGTTACGTATAGAATTCTGTTTATCCCATCCAATCAATGTTTATCTGATTTCTTTGTTGCATTTATGTCAACTTTAATTCTGTATTCGGGGAAAGATCTTGTTACATTGATGTGGAGGAAAATACGGATATATAAAAAACACATTTATGACAACGCAATAAGAATAGGAAGAAAAACACCACTAGTTTCAAGTTGATGCCTAAGTAAGTCCATGATACAACAATTATTGAGCGTAATAATGGTTCTTTTTAAAAAGATGTTTTTCATTTTCTTTTGGAAAACTGAGGTCATAAATTCCAGCACAATCATATTGCGTCTTCTCTTTTTCACACATATGCCGCCCGTGGACTTGCAAGAGTTTTGGTGCATAACATTTTTGTGGTATCTGTAATAATTATTATGTAATAATTATTGTATTGAAAGTGATACTTACATTTTTTCTGTTCATTTTTACTAAAATTAAAGTAAACTAAACAATATAAACCTTTAAATCAAATACAAAATTAACACTTTAAATCTTGCTTATTTTTTATGAAATCTTCTTGCCAAACGCTGTCGGCTATTTCAACTGAGTCTTCCATTCTCGTCAAGTTATATATGCACATTTTCTTACTTGTGAACCAAAGCAAGGGGAGGACGGAAAATAGGCGCCACCCTCGATTTAGCGCAGCCGTCGATTAAACGCCGCACTTTTTAGGCTTCTTTTTGAATAAGCGCCGCCCTCGAATATGTTCATGATGTAGAATGTTATCATCACGAAATTGTCTGGTAAAGCAGATGACCTTCTATTTTTTTAGTTAAAGAAAAAAGAGGGGTCTGTCTGAAATCTTTAGTTTTGGAATAAGCACCGCCCTTAATTAAGCGCTGCTCTCGATTACGCGCCGCAACAAAAAAGCGAGTTTTGATTAAGCTGCGCGGCGCTTAATAGAGGATTTACGGTATTCAGACTATATCACATACATGGCAAGATAATTTATATTTTGGATGTTTTTCTTGCAAAATTGTACTCTAAGTTCCAGTATTAAGCCGGGATCATTCTTACTGTGTCCGTATTTTTTTGACAAAATTAGAGGCTTTAGTTCTGATAAAAGTGTTCTTATAAAAAAGCATGAATATCCTCCAATAAATGTATTGTGGTGTGAGCTATAAACATTATCCAATCACGAATCTGATATTTCAGAATTTTATTTATCAAAAAGATCATTGGCAAATATGTATCTAGACGTTTTTATGATTTATGATCGAAAGAAAAAGAAAGGATGTGATTTTGTTATCTAAACAAAATAATATCTAACATTAATGTCCTGAAATTGCCAAGTTGCAGAAAAAAAAAAGAATTTTCTCAGCTTAAGTTACATAGATGATTTTGTGTAGTTTTAGCAAAATGTTAAATTGTAAAACTTTCAGTAATCTAAGCGAAAGCATGCCAATTCTTGAAAGTACATGGCAGAAAAACTTATATTCACGCTTTAATAATAATTGAATTCGGTAGAAGTCCGTAAATAAGAGATGGTAAAGGACGACAATCACATTGCAAAAATTGCCCCTAATTGATATCTGAAAAGCAGTAGGATTAATTTTTATGTTTTTTATTCTTCCAGAAAAAAGTTTATTCAAGTTTATGATGTTATCACAATTTTTTGAATATCGTTTTCTGTTATCTGGACTTTCGCCCCTCTTTGCCAGTCGCAACATAAATCCTTTAAAAATTTTTAGGAGCTTTAATATTTGATCTCATTAAATTTTACTAAAAAGTAGAAACAAAGGCTCAAGGCCGTGGGTGATTTTGTTGTAATAAACGTTGACACAAATCTATTATACAAGATACAAGATTTTCTTATTACTTGTGGTGACGAGGTTTAAATATAACTGTGTTATCTCAATAAATTTTGATCAGATTTGTGGATATGTTTTTTCTTTTCTTGACTATACACAAAATATAGGAATAAAGACTCCAATTTGCAGATGACACTAAAAGCGCATAGAAGAGTGATATAACACGCACAACCATTATTATGCGCATAATTAACCACATTATAAAAACTTATTTCCTTTTTTTAAAAAATATTTATTTAATAGCTTGTCATTGTTCGTAAAATGGAAGTTCAGCAATTCTAGTAGCTTTGGATAACAGAAGCTAAAACAAAACCTGTTTTTTTTTATTTTTGTACATTGTTTATTTACAACAGAGAATGTTTCACCCCGATCGGACCTTCGATTATGACCATCATAATCTCTGTATAATATAGTGAAGGTAAGGTACTTTGTGCACTAACATAATTGTCGAAGTAGTGTAGCGTATTTGTCTGCAGCTCCCGGTTCCCGGTCCGCGGAACGATTCCCCCGCACTTCCAGGCGGTACGTTAGTTATGCGCAAAGTAGCTTCTTTTAATGTAAAACTATTTATCTTTGTTTATAATTTTGCAATGTAGCTACTTGCAATGGCATTGGAGCCAGCAAATACAATTTCCTGTTGCGTTTGCAAAACGCAACAGGAAATTTTCATTGAAATTGGGTCAATACAGTGGAATCCCGTTAAAGCAGACACCATTGGGATCAAAAAAAACTGTCCGCTTTAACAGGATGTCCGCTTTATAGAGAGTTTGTGTCAAATTTTATTTTAGATGGAATTTTGACCGAAAAAGGTGATTTATGCTTTACTGGGCTTAAAGTAAGAAGTTAAGAGGCTAGGATTTGAGGGTATATAAGCTATATTCAGAAACATTAATTAAACTTTACAAGAAAAAGTCTTTGATAGAGGCTTGCTTCTTGCATTTAATTTGTAGATCCTCAATCTTTTTTGTAACTGCCGTCAGCAATTTTTGACTTTCTTCATCGAAGACGGTACAACGGCGCATTTTGTCCAACGTTGTGATGCCACATTTCTGAAAACAATTTTTGATTGTCAAGCTGGATACTTCCTTCCACGCATCTTGTATCCAGCGAATAGCAACAAACACGTTGATAGCCTTCACAATTTCAGTTGCTGATGTGTTCTCCTGGATTCTTGCCAATACGTATTTAACAAGTCTTTTTCTATACTTGACCTTGAAATTTTGAATGATGCCTGCATCTAGTGGTTGCAACCTCGAAGTTGTATTTTTCGGTAAAAAGACGATCTTGATCTGCGAGAATTGACCAATAATGTATTCTGGATGACAGGGAGCATTGTCGAGAAAAAGGATCACTTTTCTATCTTCGAGTACCAGCTTTCTGTTAAAACGTGTCAATACGGTTTCCATGACATCCGATGTCATCCGAGACTTAGGATCTTTGTTTCAATTTTTTGTTTTGTACTGTCCGCTATACAGGGAGTTTTTATAGGGAAAATATTAATTTGGTGCAAAATAAATCGTCCGCTTTAACGAGTGTCCGCTTTATGACTGTCCGCTTTATAGAGAGTTTTTTATAAGAGTTTTGACTTAAAATCAGTCCGTTCCAGGTGCTAGTCTTTGCTTTAACGGGCTGTCCGCTTTAGAGGGTTTCCGCTTTAACGGGATCCCACTGTATTTTACAAAACTTAAAGGAGAACGCTATTGGGCAGTCGCTAGAATTTTTGATTTAAAACGTAACGGGTAACTTTGGCTTATGCTCGAGCCTACTAGTACTGCACGAAAAAAAAAAAAAGATTGTTGCACAAATACACGAAATGCAATTATAAAAGACTGGCTAAGCAGAGAATTTATTGTTTAAATAGTGTGCAAGGTGCAGTATTATTCAATTTGTCTGATAAAATCTCACGAAATCTGGTTGTAAATCTAAAAGGGGAATTCCTTTTTAGATGTACAAGCAAATTGTGTCCTACAATTAAATGGCATGCCAAACAAGAAAATTTGCTTTAATAAACTTTTAATTATAATTTGGCAATAATGTTTTGTTAGTTACTCCTATCAGAAAATTTGAAACTGAATGTTGGAAGGTAAATTCACCTTAATTTGTTTTGATTTAAAACTTTAACATTTAAAGAGTAAATTAGTCAATCAATATTGATCGGCAAGAGCATCATTACAAGATCTTTGTCAGACACAAGGAATAAAGAAGAAAGGAACAGGCTTTATTAAGGAAGTAAGCAGTGATTTTTTAGGGGTTAATAAACGCTGTATAGCTTTATATACTATTTTGTACATTTTTGATCGATAAAAGCTAGCTAGCTTTATCTTATATTCTGACTAAAGGAAAAAAGAAAAGGCGTAGATAGTTAGCTCTAGCTATGGTACTATGTTTTTTTTTAACTTTTTAGTCTGTAATACGACTTAACATAAGTTCAACAGTACTGATTAGGCTTCACTCAAAAATATGTTTAGTTAGTGTCACCCAACTACGTTTTATCACGCGAACAATAAGGTGGCCTAAGTATGAAATTAGTTGTGCAGCTTTTTATATGAAATTGAAGCATTTGGTTGAGCCTGGAGTTTTTTAAAATTTGGATAATTAGTTTAATACAGTACACATCCGCTAATTTGAATGCCGTTAATTTAAACATTCGTCATTTCAAACAAACTGTCCCTTAGTTCCTTCACACATGCTATCACAAAGAGGAACCTTTTATACACGTTAATGATTTTTGTCAACCAAGTATAGATTAAATTTGTTTATAGGCTTATGGCTTATGGCCAACAGTTTACAGTCGAAATACAGTATGGGCTGAAATGCAGGGAAACTTTTCTTTGAAAAGTTAAACATTATCAAAGCTATCAATGGAGAGAAATGTATTTATTTTAGTCACTTTAAAAAAAACTTTTACGAGTCAGAAAATTGTGAAATGTTTCTTAGTTTATCTCAAATTCATTGAGTTTAAACACCCTTTTAGATGCAGTGTTGAGAAATCATCAAACTGGACAAGAATGCAACAGAAGGGGAAGTTCGTGCGTGTATGGCATCAATCTTTAAATATGCGCTTGATAGATGTGGAGGAGCAGGAAGAACTAATGCCAAAGAATATTAAGTCGATTAATTTTTAAATAATTTATCACCTTGGTGTTTAGTAATAGTTTTCTAGTAATAAATAATTGCCAACTTGTCAAAAACAACTTTTATATCAGAGAGGATTATAAATTTTTCAAGCGCCGTAATAAATTCTTCTAGCTTATATTAATTTTGATTGGGTGACAGAAAATTAGAATGGCAAAATGTTAAAGTGATTTTAGCTCAACAATTTTTAGTGTTTCTACTAGAAATCGCACTTGTGACTAGAAAAAGTATGGAACATACATGAGTGGGTGCTTTTCTAAGGAAATGCAGTGCTATATATAATATTCATTATATTTTTATTGTAATTTTCAACCTCGATTCCTGGACACCTGGTGAGGATGGTGGCTCTTCACACTTTTTATATAGTATAGCATCATGATCGTATTTATTCGCAACTGGTATTCTTAACAAACACCACTTCATAAAGAAAACATACTTTTTCTCAAACCAATGCTTGATTAAAGACTTCGGTGCAACAGTTTTGCTTGACACTTTAGGTGATTTGAGCAAACTAACAGGCTGCCTTATCAGGAGGCGTGCTGGGCACATGAAGTCGCAGCTATAAATTTGCAAATACTGCACTGTTTAACAACCTCGTCATTGCTGAGTTATATTTTTTGCATTGGGTTAGAACACTGGAGATTCTCACATAGTACAAGTTGTGAATACTTGAAATATCGTTTTTATATTTTGTATTATAAAACTCCGTTAAGTTTCATTTACAAAGTTTTAAGCGGAGAAGTTGCATATACTGCGGATGTTTATAATAAAAAAATAAGATATCGTAGAAATGAGTTTATTTCTTTTTCGCAATAACCATGTACAAATAACGTAACACAAATATAAGCGTCGGAATCATGCTAGGGAATAGATACATGGACATGTAAACTATGGACATATGAAACTGAAGCCACGATGGCGATTATGATTTGATTTAGTCAAGTTTGTCTGTTTCTTAAGCGTTGAAAAGACGCTGAATAATGGTTGCGAGAGTATTTCCAAACAACGCAGAAACAATGTTGATTAGATGTTGTTAGACGTTTTTTCAACCTTGAAAAGACGTTGCGAAAAGTTATTTTAATGTTTAAAAGACGTAGCGAGACGTTATTTCAACGTTGAAGACAGGACGTTGTTTCAACGTAGCTTGTGACGTTGACAAGACGTTGATTTTACGTTGCAAATGAAAGATTTTTGACGTCTTTTTCCGGTGTCTATTCAACGTCGAACATCAACATCTTTTCAACGTTGAAAGAACGTCTTGCAACGTTGTTTCAACGTTGAGAAGACGTTGCGAGAAAGACATTCTTCCTTTTAATTGAAATATTTATTCCTGGCACAAGTATTTAAAGAAATAATTTGCTTTTATACCATATTAATAATTGCGGAGAGTAGCGGAGCCTATTTCCTCATTATATAAGCCAAATATAAGGGAAAAGAAGTACGATGGAGAGTATATAGCATTTCTATGAGCTTTCGTCCCTATACATCCGAATTATAAAAATTCAAACAAAAAATCACAGTAATCCAGCAATTTAATGTGGTCATTCTTTAGTACAGTTTATAGTAAGCGAGACAACGTGTTTATCAGGAGCAAAGCGATGGAGTGTTTGTTGTTTTTTAAAGATGGTGCCAAGCGGAAAATGGGGACGAACTGATATTTTCAAGAAAACGAAAGAGGGAAGTATGAATAGCTAGCTAGTATATCACTATTTTTTACATGTAATGAACCTCTTCTCACCCACACCTAACTAGCAAATAACTACCAACATATGTGGCAAAATAAGCTGGTATAACCAAATTGGCTAGCTAGGAACATAAACTAGGTAGTTAACCAGCACAAAACTGTTTTTCTCACTAGCTACTTATCTGACATAAAACTGGCTACTTGGCCGGCATAAAATTAGCTATGTAGCTAGATTTAAATGATCCTTAAGACATATTTTCTAGTCATACACATACTGCACAATGAGTTAATTATGCTCTGATTAGGAAAGTACCATCAAATATCTACAATTATCCACAAAATATGTTGGTTCTAACAATTTTAGACAAAAAACTAAGAACCAAAAGTTTAGCCAAATCAGCAAAAGAACATTGGTATAGACATATATTCTTTTTAGCAGAAGAGCCTGGATTTTTTTATAAATAAAAGAATAAATGCAACCTCCATAATGTGTTTTTTGCAACCTTGTCCATAGTATTTATTTTGAAAAATATAGTGAAAATGGAAGGTTATGTAGAGCTATCACTATTTTTCACTTTTAGGTCATTCACACCCCTAAAAAGCTCCCTAACTAAAGCATAAAACATAATTTAGTGGCTCAGATTTTCTAGCTAAATAAAGAGGGTGCCGATAAGCCGCAAACGCCCGCATATATACGGGCGAGTTCGGGCGACTTTTCGAATTAAAATGACAGATCCAGGTTCAAATCCTGGACAGGGCTAGGAAAAACATAATTATCTTGCACTTACAACAACCAGGTAAATGTTTCGCCTTTTTCGTGGACTTCTCTAATTATTTCTATATCTTGACTTTTTAATGTTGTTGTCATTGGAACCAAGTTAACTTTTAATCTCAGATTTATTAAAAATTGATAGTTTTTTTGGCGTTATGACCGATTGTTTAAATATTTGTATTGGCACATAATTCTGCTAACATGATTCACTGTATATATATTGACCGGATATAAATTTGAGAGCTTTGTTTGAGCTACTGAATTTGAAATATTTGCATCTCAATATTTTCTATACTCCTGGATTAATATGATACATATCTTAGATATATCGAGTATACGAATCTTTGAGTTGTAGGGGGATTCTCTATTAAGGTGCCTGCCCCTGCCTTGCCTAACCCTGCCTTGCTGATTCCTCTTCCTGTTTCCTTGCCTGCCTTTGCCGTGCCCTTTCCTTGCCGTGCTTTGCCTTGGCAACCTCTCCGCAACACTTTCTATATTGATTTCGATCACAATCCTATCCTTAAATCCAGCGTTATATAGCGTGCACTGTGCGACTGTCACATGAAACTAACATTGAATGGTCTCTTGTCGATTTTACTCCCGCCTTCTAAATGAAATTGATAATCACTAATCTCTAAGCCCATATAAAGTTAGTGAAGTTACCATAAATTGACACAATGGAAATTTTCTGTTTTCAAAAATTAATGAACCAAGAAAATTTGCTTACTTAAAGCTGTAAGACAAACCATGATTCTTAACAAACATTTTTACACAAGGTGCAAGAGGAAGGAATTAAAGTGTTTTATATGGTGAGTTAATTTTTATTTTTTCATTCAGAAGCAAAGTTTATATTAAAAACTATTTTTCGTCCATAAGTTTTCTGAATACAGAAACATTACAAAAAATGTTCGTTTATAGTGTAAAAGAAAATCGCAGAATTTTACCAAAGTTAAAGGCAACAAAGTCAACGTGTTTCAAAAAAGTAAGTAATATTTTTAAAGCGATCAATTCTTAGTATTTAAAGTGCGTAGATTTTTGTGTAAACATCGTTATTCGTTTTGTAGGCAATAACCGAATATACAAAATGGTGCGAAATATCAGAAAACTACGGTGTATGAAGTGGCAATGGTGTAAAATAACAATGGTGAGTGCAGATTTTTGTTAGTAAATTCAATTTATCCGCGCTTGTTAATATTTAGGTTAAACCTAAATTGTTCTTATATTCTAAATAACAAATCATTTTTTAAAAGCAATACGGAAATATGCGAAATGACGGAAGCAAGACAAATAAATTGTCGGGTTCCGAAAATTATCTAAACGTTGTGCACAATAATATGTTTTCAATGGAAAAATAAATTGCATCCAGTAAATTGAAGAAGGCCTAAACTACCTTTGTCTTTCAATCTTCAAAATGTTTAAAAGTAAAAAGAAATATTCGGTTTTATAGTCGCTCATTTTTTACGTCTGTGCTTATCACACTTTTCTAACCCGATTTGTTGTTTTTATTTATTTATTTTCTGTGGGGGTTTGTATAACAATTTGTACGAAAACAAAAACAAAGTATGAACATACTAATAGGACTTGGATTTTATAAAACACACGAGGTAAAAACTTTTTTCAAAGGTCTTGATGACAGAATGACTTGCTAAACATAACTGAAACAATCAAAGTTAATTGCAGGTTGGAAAATGGAATAAATGCGAATTTCATGATTACGGATATCAAAATGGAAATATTTATGTTTCTAATTAACTTTTCGCCACTGCTTTTGTTAATCAGGATTTAACAATTAATGTAAAATGCAAACAATACTTGGGGTTAACTAATAAGGTCTCAGTTACTCAAGCTAAATCTGCTCTACAATATACGACAGTTATCAGTTCTTTAACGAATTTGTATTTACTTATTTAGATGATTTTAACAAGATAATGATGACAACAAAAAGTTGCTATGAAAAAAAGTTGACTGACGCAGAGAGGTTGTTCCAAAGTGGTATGAAATGTTTTTAAGTTTGTGTATTCATTTTTATACTGTGAAGCAATAAGCAAATAGCAGCGTGCAGTAGGTGTGCCATTTATAGTAAACTTAGTTCTGTGTATTTTTTTCTGCTAAGATATGTAGCTAGGATCATCACTTTTTTATATATCATCTTCAAATCGCTGTTAAGAACGGCGACAAAGCAGATCATTCTATCAGTTTTTAGCTAGAATTATAATGGAAGAAAATTTGTAATCACAAACCTATCGCATGCTTGGGTTTTATTAAAACATTAGGACGGCAGTATTAACTCTGGCAGCAATACGAGACTTCATTTCTGCAGTAATTCTCCGACGCTTTTAGGTACGCGCTGTGGAGTTTCACTGTGGTACCAATTCCGCGCTAAAAAAGTGAAAAGTATGAACAAAACTGAAATTATTTTATGCGAAGTATTAGTTGTTGCGAAAATGTTGCGTAATTTGTCTTTTGTGGCTAGACATCATAGGACAATTTCTACCGTTCAACGGTTGCGACATATTCGTACCAACAGGAATGTAGCGACAAACTCTCGATATTACTAAGTTACGCCGCAGAGTGACACTAGTCTTCGGAATCTAAATAAAGAAATAGGTACATGAGAATGAAGATATCGGCAGAAAATATGTTAATTGAAAATTTACAATACAAATGTAGTATAGTGCTCTTCAGGTAAAGGAAATATATCGACGACAAGAATAAAGTGAAAACACTTTTGTATTTTGTTGTTATACACAATACGACACTAAAGTAACCCAATCTCTCCGACATTTTAACTTCGTCTCATGTCCTACTAAACTCTGCCTCCTGGCTTACCACTGGACATTGCTTCCGGTTTGTAAATTTATTAACTTCTCATTTCATAGATAGTACATTTAATTTTCTATTATTTCTAATTTCAAATGAATAAGTCTGTTTTCAAAAATTTGATTAACATTTCTTTGTTCAGTGGAAATCTAGATCGAACACATCGCTCTCGAGTTTCCGGAAAATAAAGCTAGAATATACTTACTGATCATATGAAAAAGAACATCACACTAATAAAGTGGACTACATTAAAACAAAACATGGACCTGGAAACTGGTCTTTGACTGAGAACATAATTTATTTGCGCTAAATACAAGGTAATAAATGTACAAAAAATGAATGTACTTTCTGCGTTGTGATATATTTTTTGTTTCAAAGATACAATAAGTAGAAAAATAAAAGCTCAGCTTTTCAATTTCCTTTTCCATCAATATACGGCCGTTCTATTAAATAAACAGAAAGTGTATATAAATTCTACTCGTCAATTATCAATATTCGGGATTTTAAAGAAATTCGCGATTTAAAAGAAATCAGTTAATTTTACGCTGGATGTAGTTTCGATGATTTAAAAACAAGGCTCTCCTACTGTTACGAAGTAGTCGTAAAACTTTAGCTTGCTTCTGCTGTTTAATATAGTGCTAAACCCAGTCTATTACCCACTAAGCCCGCGAAAAGCACAATGTAAGTACATTTTAAGGTTATACCTCATTTACAATGCAATTATAACGTTGGAGGTATTCATTTAAAGCTAGAAATTACCAAATAATTAATTCTATATTTTACGCTCGATACAATTTCGACGATGTTAAATTAATGTTTTCTTAGTGTAATATCCATTTACAGATTTTATATAAGCCCTAAAGTGTATTACAGTATATTGTACACAGTATTTTAATAATCAGTTGGAGGGACTGTTATACAAGAATGATATAAATAGTTTGCCTGTTGGGTCGGTTTTCTATATGACGTAAAGTTGATACGGCTCGTATATTGTTTCGTGTATCCTTTTCTTTAGTTTGGTAACATAATGTGTTAAGAACTTATTTTCATAGATTAATGCTTACTCTTGCAAGTCTTTCTTATTGACATTTTGGTCGGTTGTATGTTGGATTTATTGCGATTTGACATTTGACATCTTGTGTACGATTTTTAGAACATTTTTGGTAAATTCCATCTGCCTAAGTGGAGTTTTCCAAGGGCCTAATTGACTAGTTATTATAATATCTTTTAAAACATTTATTTGCATTAAGAAATTAATTTGAATTTAATGAATGTCACCATTCTCTTGATGTTGAGTATACATACACCTACGTAAAAATGAAGATATAGGTAAAAGATTTTGCGTATGGAAAACCAAACAAAACAAATATATTTTGCGGATTGTTTTAATAATACTTTAATATATTTTTGCAAAACATAGGACTTGCCAATTTTGCGGGAAATAATTGACGCTAAAATTAAATACCGTTTTTCGTTTTCACAGATGCGGATTAAGAGTTGTAAAATAATTCTCTCAGCTAAAATTACTGACACGTTGATGGCAGTTCTATACTACATACTTTCTTTGTGCCAAGAATGGCAAGATTCAGTCCTGAAAATTCACTATGAAATGTTTCTGATTTCAAAAAGCTTTATTTAGTCTTGCGGTATAGCGTTTGCTTACAGTGCGGATTTTCTTAGTGTGAACCCTGCCCAAGTCATGCGATAAACTATGAAAGTGTAAATTTGTCTTTTCTGCTTAGCGCTCAGCATAGAAATAGCATTGATATCTTATACAGTTGTCTAGTTCAGCGATTGCTTTGCTTGCACGACTTTTGTAGATCAAATAGGAGCTTTAAACGCAATAGACGCCCTTCCCAGAACTCTTGTTGATAGTACTACCAATAGGAACTGGGAAGGATATTACAGGTGAATAATTTAAAAATAAAGTAAAAACAATAACTAAGAAGACAATAATTGTCAGTGAAATAGCGTATATTGGATCTTTATGCAATTCTTATTACCAATTGAAAGTTCCTGTCGAATAATTGTCAATTGGACTAAAATTACTATCAATGGCCTTTTGACGTGGATTTGAAGTACCAATTGTAATGATTTTTAATAATTTTAACTAGGATATTATTATACTACAAACTATGTTTTGGTTGCATCGCTTCTCCTAGTTTTACTCGCTCAAAATTCTAGCTGGGTACACTGTATATAAACAGAGCTAAGAATAAACATAGCATCCGCGTTTTCAATCGCTAAAATTATTTCTATCAAAGTATAACTTTACGACTGGTGGTAACGTTTGTGAAACGCAGTTGGTGTGCACTTGTGTCGTAGTATTTTAAATTTCAGATAATTTTCAGTTCATGGATGTCAATTTTTCACAAGGTGAGAGAAATATAATTTTATCATATTACTTGTAATTTATACTTTTGTCTTTCAGTTTTTTTAACTTTACTACGCATGTGCTTTGGTAACTGAACTGTCGAAAAGTATCTTCTTCTTGCTTTAAAGGTCTTGTTTACGTATATTTAAATATTAAAATACCTGTATTTTTTTAGAAAAGAACAATTGTTACTTTGATGGAATCAAAGAACTCTTTGAGCAATTCCTGTAGATGGACATAATCCAATTGTTTGCATAGGATCTTTATTATCAACTTAAAAAAACGCAATTTGAACCATGCTGCCGTTTCATATTAATAAAAAATAATCACGCAGTGACTTAAACCAATTTGGCTATTGATGTATTACATTTACCAGAAATGTGGCATATCGCATTGCAGTGTTAATGTAAATACAGTTATCTTTCACTTGGTGCTGTCTAATACAAGGAATGGTTCATACAAACATGGACAAATGTTTTTCCTGTTAAAGAATTTAAGATAACAAGGCGATACATATCTTATGAAGTTCACGACTCGTTAAAAGCAACAGTTGGTATAGATGCAGCATTTTGACTTGATGTATCCTACGGGAAATGCTACAAGAAATTCCTTTCGACTGATGATTTTATGCACAACAATCCGCTGGTAGTAGTTGATTGCTTTTCCGATACTCAAGAATACATTATGTGGAAATATCCAATTAAATCTGAAACTTTAAAAATATTTAAAAGAATACTTCATAACTAAGAACTTTTCAAATATTTTTAATATAGATATATACGTAGCGATTTCGAATATTTGAAATCCTGACTGTCCTTTTAAATGCTATACTTTCATAAAAACATTCACGGCATACATGAACTGAAATTTTCAAAATGATTTCTGCGGTTAATTTAGAGTAACAATCACATAAACTCCGTTTCACAAACACAACCACCTAATTCTGTTCCAATATTGTAAATTCTTCAAGCCAATTCAAAGCTAAATGCGACAAAAACGGGTCAATAATTTTTTTGCACATAAAATAGGGATATTACCACCTACATCCGAATAAAGTCATTCCTTGTATGTAATGTTTATCTTCTTCTGAAAATTTAGGCCATCACAAAATCGTTACTCAAACATCATGTTGGAGAGTTATTTGATAGAAAATCATTTTATATTTTTAATTAAAAAATATCCATATATTAATACTCACATTAAACCATATACTCATAATAACATTTTGGCGAATCCAATTTTCGCAAAAACCACCACCTCGCTAAATTCGCAAGAATTAATTTCCACGAAAATTCTCTATCACGAGAAGTTCATAGCTACGTTCCAAGCATCTTATTCTTGAGCTTACGCGCTTTAGTTTTGATGAGAATGACGGGTGTTTCCGAACCAAATGACATATCATTTTCTTTGTGTCCAACATTCAAAACTGTCTTAAGAAACGCAAAAAAAATCTTAATACCATTAAATACCTGTTTGTTTAGTCTCTTGTTGCATGCACATGCCTAAACGTTTTCGTAACTTTTAGCAGGACCTAAATTGAGAATATCGTGTAAACTATACTCATGGTAAAAGCTTTGCTACAAATTGAAATTCTTATTGAATGTCAACACAAAGTAATACAAAATTACACGCTCTTTGACGGGTAAAGATGTTTAGTTTACTAAATTATTGAAAAACATTTTTCTTTTGCCCTTGTAGATTGTTCCTTTGATCTTATCAACTAGTTCATTTTTATGCAAAACATTTTTGATGCTTTTTGTGTTGATTACAATAATCTATTTTTTGCTGGAGACGATTCTCCATTAGCAAGAACAGCAACTGCAGAATTTTTTGAATAGAATTAAGTTTAATAGTGTGATTACATTTCAAGCAATTATATAATTATCTCTCGTCACCCTTATAATGTTCATACTGAATAAGTCGTACGTATTCGCTAGGCGGTGACTGTTTAGCGAATAACTTCATTTTCGTTGAAGTCATGTGTATCACGCCCACTCATTTCGGTAGCCATATTTGATCTGCATCTGTTTTTGTATTAATATCGCTACACGAGCAACAAAAATCAATTTCCACATTACTTGCAAACCAACGTTCACACATAATTTAATCGGAACCATTCGTTATACAGTCGTTTTGTTTTTCACATTACGTGTCACCTAGGCAGACAACTTCCACACACGAATTTAATTCACATTCAAAAAGTAGTCGTATTTTCGTCGAGTCACAATCGCATCGTTCAATTTCAATATCAATTTTGATATCTTAATTACAGTCTGTGTGGCCACTCTATACCTAGCTGCAATAACACCCGAAAGTCTTAAGCTTAGTTATTACAGAGGAAGAAACTAGAAAAGGGAAAAATGTCGATATACTTCAATGCACTCTATTCTAAAGTTGAAATAACTGTCTGGTTGTCTTTTCCTGCTTGTTTATACTTTGCTAATCGTAAACTCGTCTAATTTCTTAACACAAGTCAGAAGTTGACTGTTGTTAACAACATACAGCAACGAAAAAAATGTGAAAAATTATAAAGTGTTTTTCGTACTGCCGTGCATGTTATCTGTGGCGCTTCCAACATTACCATCCAGTGCAAATGATATCGTATATTTTTAACAAACAGAAAAAGTAGAACAAAAAGGTGTCACACAGTTAATGAACATGTAGTAAACAATACATTTTGTATTCCCCTGAAATACATTTATCTGGCAATACTGACAACAGTGTCAGTAAAATAGGTCGATATAAAACAGTATTACAATAAGTTGTCATAATAGATACGACTTGCATAATAATTACATTTCCTTAGCACTAAATATAACCTTTCAATTATTGATCATATTCTGCAGGAGATTTCATTTGTACGGCATGTTCTTCCACGAGAAGAAATTAACTAGTCTTGTCAGATTGCAAGGGTGCAGTCGTTTTCTCACTTCTGTGATGCCCATCAGAACCTGGAACTACATATAACTTTAATACAGTTAAAGTTCTTTTTCGCTTACAAGTAAAGACTGGCGGGTTAAATACATTTCAACAACAATAAATATAGCAACATTTCGCATTCATACTTTCAGACTTGATTAAGCCATAAAATAATGCAGTATTCTTTAGCGTAACAGGTTATTTAAATGGCAGAGAAGACAATGGGTTGAATAAAACATGTGACATAATCTACATAGCTGTCCCGTACTGATCAAAATTTCTTCAGCGGCTTCTTACTCTTTAAGGGAAACCTTCCCTTTTTGTCACTAAACTTCCCGAAGACTAGTTTAATCTGCATTGCCATGTAAATATTCTATACTCTCTTTACCCAACTCTTGTTTTTATGCAAGACACAAACCATGAAAGCACAGACAGTGCTTGATTGGAAAGCTGAGTAAGATATCAATGATATTCTCATCGTAATCCGTACCCAGAAAGTTTCTATGTACACTTATATAATCGGTCTCTCATATGACTCGTCAGCAGGTTATACCACGCTTTTCCGTCCTGATAGCGACGTTTATTAACTCTCAAATAATGGTCGGATTTCAGAAGTTAATTGTTGAAAAAATCAACCAAAATAATCTTTTATGTGTATGACATACTGTACGGCAAGAATTCATCAAATCGGTTTATTTCAATATGACCTATCGGAAACAGAAACATGTATTTTAATGGAAACACAATTATGCAAACGAGTTAGATTGAATTGCTGTATCGCAAGTTCGCGTGAACAATACCTTTGTAAATTTGATACCTTGTATTCCATTCTTGGCTTAATTAACCAAGTGCAAACTTAATCTTTTAAATAAATGTTCATAGCTGCAAATCAGGTGTAGGATTTTTCTTCTGCTCGATTTTATTTTTATTTGTCTAAAAAATTTATTTGTCTAAAAATGTTTTCAAGGAACAAATTAATTAATTGGCATATTTTTTAATAAAAAATTAAGTAAATACGTGTAAAGGTTTTTTGCTGATATTATTAACTGTACTTGTATTGTATGTTGTGGAAATAAAAGCACGTTTTGATAATAAGTCGACTTTATGAAAAATGTGGCATTTTCTGGTTCTTTTTTCTAATATTTAAAACTTTTTTATATATCTAAAAGTATTTTTTTGGTTTTAAATTGATTATATATGAAAAAAATATTTCTTTGTTAAAAAATATTCTAAAAACGTAGAAAAATTATAGTAATTATATACAAAAATTTTTATATATAAAAATTTTGTGATGGGAGATGGAGTTTACCAAATAGAAATAACAGTATAATTAGTTGAGGAGATCGAATTCACTCTTTTAAAAAAACAACAACAACAAAAACCAAGGTAGGATGGAATTCACCCGGAACAACTAATTATAAAAGTAACAACAAGATTGGGCAGATGGAATTAACCCATAACAACAAATTTTAAGTGGCAACAAGAAAATTAGGGAGATGGAATTCACCTACAGCAACAAATTTTATATAGCAGCAAGAAAATTAGGGAGATGGAATTCACCTATAGCAACAAATTTTATATAGCAGCAAGAAAGTTAGGGAGATGGAATTCACCTATAGCAACAAATTTTAAGTGGCAACAACAAAATTAGGGAGATGGAATTCACCTATACCAACAAATTTTATATAGCAGCAAGAAAATTAGGGAGATGGAATTCACCTATAGCAACAAATTTTAAGTGGCAACAACAAAATAGGGAGATGGAATTCACCTATTGCAACAAATTTTAAGTGGCAACAACAAAATTAGGGAGATGGAATTCACCTATACCAACAAATTTTATATAGCAGCAAGAAAATTAGGGAGATGGAATTCACCTATAGCAACAAATTTTAAGTGGCAACAACAAAATAGGGAGATGGAATTCACCTATTGCAACAAATTTTAAGTGGCAACAACAAAATAGGGAGATGGAATTCACCTATTGCAACAAATTTTAAGTGGCAACAACAAGATTAGGGAGATGGAATTCACCTATAGCAAAAATTTTAAGTGGCAACAACAAAATTAAATCAAATTTTAAGTAGCAACAACACTTTTGTTAAAAAAGAATGGAGGAGATGGAATTCACTCTATTTTAACATTTGTAACAACAGAATATTTAATAAAATAGGAAAGCCGAAAACAAAGGAAAACTTTTAAAATTACAATGATAAAACTGATAAAATATATTAATGAAATATAAAATTAAAAAATACTGATAAAAGGTAAAATTATAAACAGTAAGCATAAAAGTACAAATAATTAATAAAATTTAGCTAAAATTGTAAAATAATGATAAAAATGAAGTAAAAGAATACATATAAAAAGGTAAAATTTAAAATAATAATGAAAAAAGTATACAATAAAACAATAAAATATAAAATAATGATAAAAATAATAAAAAAAGAAGTAAAAGAACGTAAATTATTATGTTTTAATTTAAGTCTCATTTCACTAAATGTTGGCGTTTAATTCACACAATTTCAGGTTCTTATGTCTTTAGTTTTGTAAAAATAATTTGTTAGCACTATTTAAGAGTTACGCGAAGTAATTAACAAGAAGCAAAGAAAAGAAAAATGACACCAAAAACATGTCAACAACCCTTGGAACCGAGAAGAGGTGGATGTGGTGCAGAGGTGGAGGTGGTGCAGTGTTATTGTGCGAGCAATTTGGCAGAGGAGTTCAGCAAACCGAGAGGAGTTAAGTGGCTGATAATGAGGAAATTTGTTTGTTGCGGATGCTTGCGTAGTGTTAATAAATGTTAATGTATTTACATATAATAGAATACCTTTAGTTTATTTAAATGTTAGAATGTTAAAGTTGCATTTAAATATATTTAAAAGATAAAATGTTAAAATTTTATTTAAAAATATTTAAAAAACAAAATTAGGAGAAAAAAAAAGGTTTAAAATTTAAATATGTTCTGATATTAACAGCAGCACCCATGCGAGAACAGTAGGACGTAGCTTGAACAATCACCAGAGTCACTATAATGCAAGAAAGACATTTTTGAACATCAAATACAGATTAGAAATAAAATAAACATTTCTCACCATATTTGCTGAAGACACATATTGATTAGAGGATTACAGAGAGCATGTGGAGACGTGCATCTGTAGCTATCATCTTCATCATTGGAAAACCCAGGGTACAGAGGGAGAGGCATTGGTGAAAGAAGAAAATGATGAGATAGACAGTGACGGATTTAGAATATTCTAAGAAGTCTTGTGATATCTTTAGTGTTGTTTGGTTTAATTTATTTAGATGTGAGATTTGTTTTTCTAAGACACTTAACGAAATAACAAGATAAAAATATAAAGTAAAATAATGCATATAAAATTAAAATTTAAAATGACAATGATAAAAAGACAATGTAAAATAGTAAAATATAAGATGGAGTAAAAATAAAAAAAGATAAAATAAAATAATATGCGTAATAAAATTAAAATAATGAAATAAAAATAATTATGATAAAGATAATAAAATAATAAAATATAAATAAAAATATAAATATAAAATTATGGGTAATAAGATCAGATAGAATAAAATAATATATATGAAAGTTAATTAAACATAATAAGGATAAAAAATAGTTTCATTCATTTTTTTGGGTTATTTTAATAATTATAGATTTGGATTATTTTATTTTGCCTTCGGAGCAATACACCTTTATACACAGTTCTGTATTGGGAGCGCAAATGCCCAGCTTAACTCAATCAATCTTATAGCAAGACAATAATGCAATACACCGAAGAGATGAATGCAGACAGATATCACTTGTGTACAGTTACTGCAGCAATGCTTTTACTCAACATGTCAAAACTGTTACATTCCTGTTAAGCGTCATGCTAACATTTCTTTCTACGAAAATATTTTGCTAAAAATAGAGAACGCACATATATTGCTGTAAAACGATCAGCCTGTCATTTTATACACATAGTTAGTATGCTACCTTTGCATCTTTTTTACAGAACGTCTTGTTTTTTACATTGAGGGCTAAGACTCGAGCTAAAAAGATTTCCAGCAATCTATTTTAGATTTCTAAGAAAAGTGCATTGTAGGATTTTTCGTGGTATATAAATATATGGTTATAAAGGCAGAAAGAAAGTTATAATAGCATTTTTGCAATATTTATGCGATAAATTTATTTAGTCTAATGTAACAATACGAAGTGTATGTGACGATCATAGTGGATATTGACATCTTCCTTTGAAGTTGCGTAAATTTTCTTTAAAGTCGCCGAATACGGTGCGACGTCAATAACACTACTTTAACGTCAATATCCTATGTTAAATTAATGAAGCCATTACAGCGCACTTAAAATTTTGAGGCCAAATAACTTGGAAACGAGGTGGTGACGTCAATAACCACCGCGTGGGTAACTAGGGACCACCTAGGATTCATTTGGGTAATTTTTATAAACTTGGGTCCCCGAATCCGTTTCGGAATGGACGGGTTGATTACGTCATCAAGAAAACTTCAAAACCCAATATCTCTCCAACCGTTTATCCACAGTACATGATCCTATACATTTTCTTAATCTTTACGATGAAAGCAACAGGTATACAAATTTTTAAAACAAAAATTTTGTGTTTTGACGGGCCATGCCGACGTCAGCAAAATTTTTAAACCCTTATATTTCCTTAATCACTCATCAAAACCACTCGATTATATACATTTTCTTGATCAGAAGTGTAAGCTCTACACAATGGAGGAAACATGAAAACAAGTTTCTTAATTCATTTATTGTGTACTTGTACTGCTGGCGTCAGCAAAATGTCTAAAACAACCTATATTTCTATTGTCCTTTTCCTAAGTGGATTACTCCACAGGCCTTATCGACTTGTTTTAAATACAAACGGCGGTTTGTTTTAGCTAATCTCTTAAATTTTAATTGAAATTTGCAATTTACCACACCATCAGAATACATCCAATTACGAAGTTATAAAATAATGCACGATAGCTGATTTTAAGAGAAAAAACACATAGGTAGATTCATCACTCTTAATATCTATAAAATTAGGAAAATTTTAAGAGTAGTCTTAACACTTGATCAAAATGACACCTTAAAAGTCATATTTCCATATAAATTATTGGTTTTTTTATTGTTTTGATAATTTTTTCAATAATAATATGAGAATTGCATAAAAATAAGGAATGGATTCACGAGTCTCAACAAAAGGTAAAAAAATGTTTATTGCATTACATCAATTGTATACATATCTACCCAATTTTTGATTTAACTTTCAGGACAAGATTTAGCTGGAAATGTTTAGAAAAGAGGACAGATATCAATATTGTGTTTTGCTGTGCGTAGGTTTTAAAAGTTAATCCTGTTTTCTAATTTGCGTACCGATAGGTTATAAAAAAAATTCATGTCCATTATGCTTTTTGATCAGAATGACAAATCTTGTAAAAAACAAAACATTTCTTATTTCCGAACAAGTAATCATTTTCAGAACATCTTTCAAATTTATTGTCAATTTTTGACGTAAATATGGCCTCAGTCAGTAAAAGCTATTTTCCACTTCTAGACAGAAACAGAAAAGCTTCTAAGCATGCATAAAATGTTCACACCACGTGAGTTAAAAATTTTCCTTCCTGTTCTGATCCGGGGAAAGTAGAATCGAGATCAACTTCCTTGGTGCGAAAACAACCGGTATAAAATTAGTAAACCAATCACATCATTCTATTTACTGAGAATTGTTTTATTTTCTGTATGGAAGAAGTGCACCAGTATATGGAAATCTCAAGCAGTAGTGTTCTTCTCGGTTCTGTTTGGTGGAAGTTTTCTTAAGTGAAGAACAGGCGTAAGTTAAATGAACACCATAAAGGGCACATTCTTGAAAAGAATGACGCGAAGCTACCAAAACCCTAAGCAGACAATCTATAGGCCGCTTGCCTTCATTGTTTTATGGGATTCGTTTGATCACAAAATAAATAAAGCAATGCAAACAATTAAAAGCTTTTTTTTAGATTTGCTAATGCAACGTTTCGTAAATTTTGTAATGCGTAAGCTCCGCTCTCAAGAATTGCGTAAAGCCAGTTCTGGAGGTTCACAGGAGGATCAATTCTAAATTAAAAATATACGGAGTCATTGGAATCACCGGCGATATGGTGGAACAGCAAATTAGGAGATGTAGTATACAGCTTAATTTACTGATGTTCAACATTATTTGTTATTTATGAATTTTAACTTCTCAACATACTGTCTGTAACTTTTGTTTTTGTTTTATTATGCAGGGCGCTTTTGTAGATGCTGTGATATGATATTAATATGAAGTCATAATACTGGGAAATCATTTATGAGAGATAATTAAGGAATTTTTACTGTCTTCGAAAAATTGGTAAATCAGTTCACTGGAAAAGTTTAATGAGATATCTAACATAACACGACAATAGCTATCATCCATTGTTTTGCCAGTTTTGCGTTGCGTAGAAATACCTCAAGATATTCTAAGGTGTAGCGTTTTGATCCAGTTGAGAAAACAAAACACCCTGATTTTTTCGTGTCTCAGTATTTGATTGACTTGAAACGTTCAAAATAGAACTTATGCGTTACATCAAAATAATTAAAGTCGCGTGGTTTCTTTTTCTATACACTTGTGCAATAAATTCGATTCAGATAAATCATTGTTACGTTAACATTTTAAGGACGAAATAAGATTGTGAAAAAGGCGCAAAAACTGATTTGTAGAATTACACGAAAGCGACGATGTAATACGTATGTTTTTAGATTTCATAAATGTATTATTTCCGCAATGAATTACGAAACTGACAATTGATACTGAACAAAATGCCTAAAACACGTGAGCATCCATGGCAAGTACGGAATCCTAATGCAAATTGAATTTGTGTAAATCATTTTTCATATTTTTGGGTTTGTAAGTTCTTTCATAGGAATTATGGCTGAGGTAGTAGTATGCCTTCTTTAACTATTAGCTTTTATGCCATACTCCAGGATTCTGTTAACTAAATTATAGTTTACTTACCATCCTCCTCCTGCACTTGCATGGGTGCTACTGCTTCAGGTTCTATTAGTGGTTGCTCAAAGGCCCCTTAATAAAATTATTATACAATGATACAACGTATACAATTTCCGTTATAAGGAACTCAATACAGAAATTATTTTCTTCGCCATGATAATTTCTTTTTATAAAAAACATTCAAAATGCACAATAAAATACAAAGATTTTTGTAAGTACTCTTACATTGTCAGGTAAAAAAATAAACACGAGAAAATGAGAAAACCATATCATTGTACAACGTTTACCCAATATGGACATCCTCGTCTTCTTCTATTTCGCGAATATCCTCTGGGTTTAACCTCCTCCTCCGCTCTCACCAAAACAGTTGCACCATCATTTTCCCTGCAACAGAAATGATTATCTCCATTAAGTAACAAACACAGTGTGATAACACATTAGGATGAATAAATAGCAAAAACTTACGCCAC
This sequence comes from Hydractinia symbiolongicarpus, assembly GCF_029227915.1. Lineage (NCBI taxonomy): Eukaryota > Metazoa > Cnidaria > Hydrozoa > Anthoathecata > Hydractiniidae > Hydractinia > Hydractinia symbiolongicarpus. The sequence continues at coordinate 22,562,245 of NC_079881.1, forward strand.
TCTCTTCACTGCTCTCCTCGGATTCTAAAATAATTAAATAAGTAAACCATTAGTATTAAGTGGTCATTAGAGCGAATGAGGGTTTATACCAGGTATCTTACCCTTCGGACAATTAAATGCAGAATAAATTTTTCTCCATTCCCCCACACTTCTATGGGAGCTTGTTGCTGCTAAATTTGTTGTTGTTGTTGCTGAACTTGTTGTTGTTGTTGTTGTTGCTGAACTTGTTGTTGTTGTTGTTGTTGTTGCTGCTGGTTGTGAGAACCTGTTTCTTTTTCTTTCTTTTTTTTTGTGTTTGTGTTCTGAAAGAGGCAATAAAACATAAAATAAAAAAACATTTATAAATAGGAATTCAAACATTGCGTAACTACAAAGATAATTTCAATGACATTATTAAATTTGAAGCATTTGCAGTGTAATTTTAAGCTTGCCAACTAACTTTGAAAAAGTGGGACTAACTGACGTCATCTTCTAAGTGGGTAACAAGGTACTACCAGAATAGAAATTCACGTAATCAATAGGTGTATGCTAATTTGTTCTTTCTTTGTGGTTTCTTTTAACAAATCTTGAGGACATTGTTAGGTTTTAATTGTTTTAACTAGTTGAAATGTAACAAGGTGTACGTTTACAAAACAAATAGCTTAAAGGATTGTCATTCCCACGTTTCTATTTTTTCACAAATTAATTGTTTTTTTTTGACTTATTGACTTTATTACTATTATTTATTACTTTCTTTTCCACAAAATTTCTAACTAACTTGAAACGAAAAATCAATTGTAGTATTAATACGTAGGCAAGATTTTGTAAAAACTTGAAGTAAAAAATAACAGGATTTTACATTAATCTAAAATTTAACGCTTCTTAATGGTTTTACACCTGAAATACTTTATATACTTTTTTATTTTAAAAAGTAAAAATTCGCTGCTTTAACACATTAATAGGTTCAAACATATTTTTGAAATTAAGCGTTTTTTAGTTAAAAATGTTTTCAGACTGCAGAACAAGTTTTATATAGTAAAACTTACCATTGTAAGAACTTGCGGTATAGGTTGTTCAGGCGATATGGAAAAGTTTTATTGCAGTCTGCTGTTTTCATAAAAATATTCTGCCAAAATCTGTGTAGAAATGTTGCCAGCAGCAGCAATACATAGCTACTTCTCGCACTAAAAATGTTATTGAAAATAAAATTTAAACAATTTATAAGAAATGTGCGCACAAATAAATACAACCACTCAATGATTCATGAAATATTTTGCATTAAAAAACCCCATATCTTGTCAATTTCTAAAGGCCTGCATTAATCCAGGTTGCTTGCGAACCCATACACTTATATTACTTAATGCCTGACGAAAAAAGAATAAGAATCAGTGTCGGCAGAAGACATTGACGTAGACAATGACGAAGACACTATAAGATACGGAATGAAAAGAGAAAGAAGGATTTCAAAGCAATTTTTCTATCGTGCACTTTTTTATTCTCCTTTCTCTTTTCCTTTTGTCTGCAACAAAAGGTGTGCATGTACAAAAAGTAAGTGATGTCCAAAGAAATGATAATAGATTAAGTACTTACATAAAATAGTTTACTCGATTAAAATATCAGCGCATACCACAAAGGGAATACTTAGCAGAAAAACGGGAAATAATACGAATTTGTAGAAAAGATTTGTTGTATCAATTCTATAATACAAAAAATTATTTGCCGACACTGCATTCGATTGCTGTCAAAGTTCTTTCTAAAGAAGAAAACATGCAAATTAATTAGAGATAATATGTTACGTAATTATTCTTTTAACTGGGTGTCCACGTGGTATGACTGGATATTTTTGTACGTCCCAATCCATATGATTTTGTTTTAAAAATTATGCAGCTTTCAATCATGGAAACAGATAAAGGGAAGGAAATTTTTGTCAAACTTCATAGCTTTATTTAATCGTATAGTCATTTCCCTATGACACACAAACTAAATGATTTAAACCATAAACACGGGTAACTTTATTGTCATCTGAGTGAAATTTGCATTTAATTTTTTATCGAAAATTTTTTTATACTTGTCAAAAATTAGGTGTAATCCATTTCGGTTGCTTAAGAGTTCTATGAGTAGGGAATTTTTATAAATTATACATGGCACCTTAAGAGTGAAATTACTTTGAACCTTGTTAAAGAAATTACAACAAGTCTGTTGCAGTGTAAATTGGATCCCCTCCCCAAGGAGAAAGATGATATCTGTCATTTTGATATTGAAAAACTTTGGCAAACAAAGAAGGCTGCAGAGTTTTCGAAATAAGACCTCGAGTTATAGTTTGGGTTTTTAGTAGATATAAAAGTTAGAATATTTGATTATTTGAGTTTATTCCTCATACTTCTCTAATATAAGAAAAATATATATTCCCATCTGATATCCGCTTTCACACAATATCTTAAATTAAAGAAATATATGTCATATTACCATATCAAAGGGAAAAAAGTAAGTTAATGTATATTACTTATATTGTCAATCAACAAATTCTTGAATCCATACCGGTGCATTTTAAAAAAGGAGGAAACAAAAAATATTGAAAAAAAAGAAAACGATGTAATGACACATCAACAAAAAGTAACATAAATATTTTTGTTGTTAAGTAATGTTAGCATGAAAAAAATACGTACGGAACTGCTGAATTACTGGAGTCTAAATTATAACCTGTTAGATGTTAAATCTTGGCAAGAACGAAATTCAGCTTGATAAATAAGGAAATCCATAATTAGTCAGAGATATGATTTGACTCCATGCCGTCTTAACGTAAATACCAGGAGTTATACCCCGAATTAAAAACATTATATATATTTATATATCCGTCTCTTTTTTGTTCTTTTTTCGTCCCAATTTAGTACCAGATATATTTGTGTAAGATGAGGGAAAAATTACGTTTTGCGGCGAAAAAATGTTATTTAATTAATTTCAAAAACTCCGGCGAATGTTAATGTTACTAATTGCTTCGTTTTATATTTACATAAATATAAATCGTTTGGTTGCAAGATAATATTTTGTCTGGGTGTGTTAAATCCACCTTTTTATCTCCCTTTGGTAGTAGCAAAAATAGATACATCAAATAATACGTACGAATCCATAATATCCGCATCGGGTGGATTGACACTTTCGTTGACGCTAAAAAAAGTAAGTTGTTAACACATATGTGAATCTTTCTTAAATTCATGGGTTAGAATAGATATGTTCTATATTACAAGTATATTTCAAATTTTGGATATTTTGTTTAATAAAGTATTAGAAACGAGTGTAAAGAATCTATTGGGTTAAAATATAGATATTCGTTATATTAGAATGAAAATTAGTTAATATTGTCTTGAATCCACCTTTTTATCTCCCTATGGTAGTAGCAAAAATATATATATCAAATAATACGTACGGAGCAGCGATGATTTCTAAAATGGGTGGATTGACACCTTCGTTGACACTAAAAAAGATGTGAGTATTTTTAAAACATTGGTTGGAATAGGTATATTCTATAATACAAGTATATTTGAAATTTGTCTTAGTATTAATATTTTGTCTTAGGACCTTGAAAAAGTATAAGAAACGAATGTAAAAAGTTTATTGTGTTAACATTTAGATATCCGTCATATCAGAATTAAAATTGTGTGCTCATCTATATTATAATGCCCGTATACGTCTGTCCGTCCGTCCGTTCGTCTGCCTGTCTGTCACGCAAAATGGTAGCTTAGCTGCGCAGGTAGCCAGACGCACGCATTGCGGTATAAAAAGGACGGGCGAACCCGTGGATTTTTCCACGGGCAACGACAAGCCCAGTAAAATGTTCATAATAATGTTCTTCCACAGAATTGAGTTACAACTAGCCTTTTATAGCACAAGATCAAATCAATATACACCAAAATTAAGGCTAAAACGACTTATTTCTCGTAACGTGAGAAGTTTACAAGGACGAAAAGCCCAGTAAAATGTTCATAATAATGTTCTTCCACAGAATTGAGTTACAACTAGCCTTTTATAGCACAAGATCAAATCAATATACACCAAAATTAAGGCTAAAACGACTTATTTCTCGTAACGTGAGTAAAGCATGTCGTAAATTCCGAAAGTCCATACTAATACTAATACATATTTCATATTGAGACATTTTTTTATCACTAAAAGCAAGTCTTCTTGTCCTTACCTATTTTCTCTTTTATTTTTATTTCTCCTTTTTCTCCTTTAACACAGGGCTGGTAATCAGACCTATGATTTAGATGATAGTAATAAATTATTATTTTTTTTGACCAAAATGTAATTCTTCTTAAACACTTTTTATTTGCAATAAAATATAAATATATAAATATAAATAAACTTTTTGAGTTCTAGAACGATAACCAAAGTTAAAATTCAAACACGAAAAAAGGAAAGATTTACTTATAGCATTTATTTATAAAGTATTGAATTTTTTTGATTTTCAAATTGTACTTAGAACTGCTTGAATTTTTTGGTACCTTGAATTGTTGCAGTAAAATTAAAATCAGGGGCTTATTCTTCTTATTAAACGGACGAAAATTGGCGTGGAAATTGAACAAAAACAACAACTGAGCCATTATTTTCTTTGCACTGATATAATCGCATAATGTAACGAACATTTTTCAAGGTAAACATTAACACAGTATTTAAATATCTTTGTTTTAAGAATTTTTTTAATGCTTAATTGTGTAAATAGGATCTAAGGTGCTAAAATAAGTTATGAAAAATGTGTTCTGTAAAAATCAGTTCCGTTCTGCAAAAAAATGAGTTTTGCAAAACTTTTATCTGTGAAATAACGTAAATATTTTTGTGTTGTTTTGGCGAGATTTTTGTTACGGTGACATCCTGTTTCATTTCCGACTGTTAAAATTTGTTATGTGGTGCAGATGAATTATAAATACATGAGATTATTGTAGCAGGTTATTTGTTGTTGCTGGATGAAAGCTCCAAAACATCATGCAACACTAATCCAAAAAAGGTGCGTTACACTAAGATATAAAACTATATAAAAACTCTTCTAATATTCAGGTACACCTTTTTTCCAATTCTCCAGTGGACAACTTGCTGTTAGCACCCCTGTAAGTTAAGGTAAAGGAAAAATACCTTTTTTAAAATGCAGCAATTTTTAGCATACAGATATGCAAAATTATGTCATGGAACCTTAGATATATAATTGAGCTTTAGATATAATATTGAATAAACATAACATATGTTTTTCTGATTGGTACATTCTACTCATTGCTTTAATTCTGCTGATTTGCGGCTACGAAAAGGTAACAGAAATTTCTGAAGGAATATTGATCATAGTTGGTGGTTTTAAATATGTATCAATGATAAAACACCCTACCCTGAATAATTATGCAGCCCCTTGGCTAACCACTCGTTATTGAGCTATACAATGCGCACTATGACGGATATCTTGCAATTTTCTTAAACTAATATAGTCATTTTACCATTGGCCCAAAAATAATTTTTTAAAATTAACACTTCAACAGCACAAAATTTGTAAAATTAATTTTTACCGACCCCATCTCCTGGTAAAACACAAAGTGAGTAATTGAACGTCATTTATTGACGTCAGTAATATTAGAGAAGAATTCGGTTCGAATTGTTAGGAACATATGGAAGAGATGCAATAATTGCATCTCTTAAATCGTTGTTTTTGTTGTTGCTGTTGTTGTTTTTGTTGTGCATTAGATAATAATTTTTTAAAACAATATCTTTTTTTCCCGTACGAACTATAGTGGTGACAGGAAAAAAAATGTGTTGTCTTTTTATTAATAAATAATGGAAATAACATCTCACACCTTAGCTAAACCTTTAAGAACTTTGTTATGCAAATATTATGGGCTTTCAACTTTTATTCCCGCATAGCATTTACACTGAAAAAGTTACAGACAATCAAGACAATTCTGTGAGAGGATTTTTTATGGTTTTTTTTAACGAAATTAAGAATAAATGGTTCGTAACTAAACAATATACTATATAATTCTAAATTTAGCTCTTTTAACCCTATTTGGTCCGGGGGGCGGATTCCGCCCTACTGACGGTTTTTTTTCAATAACTCTTTATTGCTATGTTATAAGGCTACGAAACTTACATCTGCATGCCAAATTTTTAGGTCCTACACCTTTCAAAGGCTTTGATATTGGCCATTACTCGAAACTACCCCCAAAAATTCCTATGAAATCCTTATAATGGGGAAAATTTAATAACTTCTGTTGGGATTATCTTTAGAACTTCAAACTTGCAACACAACTTTGTTTTATTATCCGATTTCCGATTTCCCGATTTTGTCGGATGTTACCTTCGCAATAAGAAAAAAACGGATATTTAGGCAATTTTTAGCAATTTTTTATGCGATACACGTAAAAACCAGAAAATATGTTAAATAACTTTTATTAAGCTTTCAGAAACTTGCAATAATTCTCTCAGGAGCAAAAGTAATTAAGTTTTAAGTAAAGTGGCATTTTTACCAAATTTCAAGCTTCTGATGACGTCACAGAAAATGTGCTGATGCAAGCAATAAATTTATTGCTGCCATTTTGTTTTCTTTATAACGTACTATAGGTGTGCCAAGTCTGATTCAACTTAAACAACCCTATAAAAGTAATTGAGGGGGGCTGATTCCGCTCCCCCCGGTCATAATATGTTCGAAAAACCCCGGACCGAATAGGGTTAAATTGTGTTTTAGCTTTTCTTTTCTATCCGGCGGCCAAACTATGCTTAATATTGTTATTGAAACTCAGTATCTTCGTAAGTTTCATCAGTTTTACTCGACTACCAGTCTTTATTTTGTCACAAACGCGGTGTCAGATTATATTGCAGTTATAAGTTAGAGGCTAAAAAAGTTAGAAACAGGTTCAGATAAATTACATCATCTCCTGTATGGGTAAGTAGGGAATACTTGGGATCAAAATTAGAACAATTTCCCTAAGATTGGTCAATCACCTGTTTCGGAGCAGCATATAAGACTACACAAGAACAGTTTTGGAATAACTAGATTTCATGATTTCATTTGAGCATCACTTAATGTTTTAATTTACACATTTCTATTAAGAAAATTGAATTCGAATATTGTTAAATGTCTCGTAGCCACAAATAGCCATAAGTACGTAGAAATTAGCAAGTTTATTTTCTGCCAATTTTTTTTTAATCTTGGATTAAATAGATATAAATTTGTAGTGTAAATATTAAGAGTTGCACTCTCAATCAGAACTATTATGTATCTCTGAAGCCTTTTACCCAACGTTTAAATTCTTTCTTAATTTCCGACTGTTTGACTTTGTTATACATCTGTTACATCCTCCACAGTCTTTTAGCATGCTGGCCACTGTGTTTCAGTGTACTTTTAGTGAGAATTGAATATATATACAACGAAATGGCTCGCAGAATCTATGCTGTATTTTTTCCGTAAGGAAGATTAGGCTCTAAGCTACAAAACCGTTTTCGGAGACAGTATTTTCACGATGCTACAATAAAAAAAGAAAGAACTAAAACGTTCAGGCCACATTTTTTTAGTTCTAATTTTAAATTTCTTCTGCAAGTAAGTTGTATTAACCCAATAAACTCAGTTTTAAAGCAAGAATTTTAGTGTGGCTGTTTGCTGGTTCTGTTAATTGTTTGTGTTTTTATAAGAGCATATTAATAAAATCTGACTTTGCATGTATCCAATTACTTTAAATCGTTTACTCCCAACCTTGTAAGGCTTCTTTTATAGCATAAAAGTTGAAAAAAACTAATGTAGCATTTGCCTTGTGAATGAAGTGAAGTAAATACCTTTACTTTGCTTTGTTGTTGTTGTTCTTTTAGTTGTTTTTAATCCAGAGTGTCGATTAATAAATGAATTTTATTAGTCAATAAGAACATCAAAACTTTCTTCTGAGATAGAATTTTGTATACAGTTTATGCTTTAATGCGCCCACTTCAACGATTTTGAGGCTTTCGCCGTGTTTGCTACTTGCATTTTTTGTCCTTCTGCGTATAACTGTCCATAAATCCCATTTCAAAATTCTGAAAAGTATCATTACTTATCTAAATCACTTGAAATTACATTTGATCAAACATCACATTTCATAACGTTCTAGTTATTTTTCAACATTTTTTTAATTTTCTGGTCTTTTTATTTACAATTTTTCGAAATCAAACAAGTCTGAATGTTTTTATTGTAAAATGCTTAAAAATTCCGATAAATCTGAACTACAAACATCTATTAACGCAAAGTAATATCAATTGTTTTTTTTCTATTTATATCACACGAAAATTTTCTGGCATGTATGCTGATGATCAAACTATTTCGAAGTAAGACACAACCAACGATATAAAGAGTAAGTAACAGACTGTATGTATTATATTCTATACCACATGACGTTTTTTCATATGCATGCAAATAGGTGATAAACAGTAGTACCAGGTTGTAACGTAAGATACGAAGCCAACACAGTTTATATGTTCCTTTACCCAGTGCACCAACAAATGATAATAATGCGGCGAATAATTCCGTTGACCATAAGCATTGCAAATCTGAGTGCAACCCTTTCTAGCATATTCACAGATGTGGAAGAGGAAAATGTGATGTCAGTATCTGGGTGCAGTTACAAAATTTCGTTTTTGTAAGAAATTTAAAAGCCTTGTTATACATTTAGGATGGATGCAAAAACTTCCAGCAGCTGCTCTTAGTACTTCATACTCGGTTGATGCCAGAGAGAAGTCTCTATTAGATCGAACTAGAAGAAAAAAGTGATAACAGCTTTATATTCCTCCAGAAGTTCATGTGCCTTCTCAGCCCCTTTGCTAACAGTTTCTCATGAAAAATAGGAAAGTTTCCGAAGTACGCTTTTGATAATTAGGAATTTTAATTTACAGTTTTTACTTCTAGTTCTGCTCTTATTGTCAATATTTTGCATTTGTCTATACTATAGCTATATGCTAATTAATATACCATAACATATTTTAACAATAGAAAAATCATTTTTACTTTTTTTGCTGTTACTTTGGCTATAGGCCAGCTAATGTAGTTAGTGCAGCTAGCCAATGACGGACAGACAGCTAGCTAGTTTTTTTGTGCTTCTTTCCTAAGTTTTCCATTTAGTTTGTTCGTTAATTCGGTTATTTTAATATATATTTACATTGAAATTCATGATATGAAATTTATTACAGTTTATCAAACCCTAAGCAACATGATGGTAAAAATTGGAATGTTGTATATTGTTTCACATAAAAAATTGTTTAAATTTTTAATTTTGTTTTTAGTTGGAAGAGAAAGCGAGTCAATATTGTTGAGATATAGCAACAAACAGAAAGCAGTAGCTGTCGCTTCAAATATTGGGAGAGTTAAGAAATCCGTAGCCACTGTTAAAAAGGAAAAAACGAAGGAACAATATCTTTGCATGTTGAGAAAATCGAGGAACATATTCTCCCTCATCCTTACACACGGCATATGAGTGTTGTAGCAATCGGTATGAACGGACACGGAAGTTCTTGCGTGTAATATTCAGAGCTTAAAACGCTGATGAAATAATGTATAGGAATATGCACTTTTGATGAATTTATAAGGAGATAGCTCTTGAAATGGTGATTAAGAAAATGACCAGTTTGTTCCGAAGAGACCAAGCTTCATGAAATTGGTCAATACACAAAAATATATATAAAGTATATAAAGTATATTATTATTATTATTATTATTATTAAACATATATTTGGCATCCATAATTTACAAATGGTTCTTCTGCCTACAAAAAAATAAAAACTATAAAAATCTATAAAATCTATAAGATCAGTAAAAAAATATATTGAATCTAAGTGCATAATGAAATAAATGGGCTCACAGAGTACGAAATGGTGCCGGTAGAGTAAGTAGACACATTGAACAAGAAAAAAAAAAAAAAAAAAAGAAGAGACTAATTAAAATAAATAAATTGATGGCACCGATGTAAGGACACACAAAAAAGGTAGAACTATAATGAAAAGATGGGGGGGAAATAGGTAGCCTACATGCATAGAGTTATTCACATTATTTGGATAAAAGTTTGCACAAAGCACTATCGTGTAAAAATAATTTGACTTTTTTGATAAATTCTTTATGGTTGACAACGGAACGAATATTGCCAGGAAGATCATTAAACAACGCTGATGAGCAATCCATAAACGTTTTTCGGAATGTGTCGCTTTGTAGTTTATTTTTGTTTTCTGCATCAGATCGCAGGCTTCGACCATTTTTGTACCATTTCAGTGTAAGGTATTCAGGTGAGCATTCGTCATACAACCCCTTGTGTGCCAGTTTTAGTATCGATAAATTTACACGCTCTTGCACTGGCAGCCATTTCAGTATTACTAACACATCGTTAGTGGAAGCATATCTCTGAAGAACAAAGCTGGCAGCGACATTTAGAACTCTTTGTAACCTTTTCATTTGATATTGTGGAATATTATTATAGACAAGATTTCCGTAGTCTATCTTTGATAATATCAGTGCTTCAGCGAGATTCTTTCTCACGTGAAAAGGTGCCAAACGTTTCAATCGCTTTAATGTCGAAATCGTAGCGTATGATGATCTAATGATGTTATTCACATGTGTAGACCACGTCATATGTTCATCGAATGTTATGCCCAGTATTTTGAGAGAGGATACCCGCTCAATCTCAGCACCATTACTATGGAATTTGAATAAGTTACTGAAGTTTAAATTGTTTATACAGCTTAACTGGCTTGTCGAGTACATAATTGATTTTGTCTTTATGGAATTAAACATCAGATTGTTTATCTTTGACCATGTTGTTATTTGGTTAATGTCACTTTGAAGCTTTGCTGTTGCGATATCCATTTCTTTTAGTTTGAAGTGTATGTAAAGATTTGTGTCATCTGCGTACTGGATAGAATTACACGACGAATTCAACGATAGGTCAGAGACATAGATGTTGAACAAGATCGGACCAAGAATAGATCCCTGGGGAACACCGTATTTGATCAGCAAGGTATCCGATTTTTTGTCATCAATTTGCACAAACTGCTGGCGATTTGACAAATAGTTAGAGATCAAATTGATGAATGCAGGAGACATTTGGAGTTTCTTCAACTTATTAATCAGAACGTCATATTTCACAGTATCAAATGCTTTGGAGTAATCTGCTGACACTGATAAAGTTACTTCACCTCTTTGCATAGCCTTCAAAATGTCGTCCTTTAATTTTAAGAGTATCGTGATGCACGAGTGACCTTTGCGAAAACCAGATTGAGTTGAAGCGTAAATGTTATATCTATCAATGAAGTCACAGAGCTGTGATAAAATGACTTTCTCATATACTTTCGACAGTACAGGAAGTATTGATATTGGACGAAAATCTTCTAGTTGTGAAGCACCTGGAACTTTAGGTACCGGACAGATACGTGATTTCTTCCAGCATGTTGGAAATACGTTTGCATCGATGCAGTTATTCAAGATCTTTGTTAGGACTGGCGACAATTGGGCTGCGACTGGTTTTATGAATTTCGCTGGTATGTTATCACCACCAGTAGAGCAATCACTTCTCAATGAATTCAAATGTTTGAGAACATCCTCTTGGGTAGCGTGACGAAGGTCAAATAAATCCATTGCCGGTACAGTGTAAGGAAAATGTAGCCAGTTTTTATTTGCAAAATCGCGAATATTTTTACTGAACAATGCTAAAATTATCTCACAGAAATGTGCAACTTTAACTTAATTTTTTTTCAATCGGCGTGCAATATTTTACAACATAATTATATATAAGATAAGGCAAGATATTCCATCCCGACCCATTACCTGTAAATTTCAAAACCATGCAGAATACTTATTAGTGGAAATAAATCTGCGGAAACAAAAGTGGTTCCTCTGTTGCGTATACAACCCTCATAAACAAAATTTGAAAAAACATTTGCAATATATTGAAGAGGAACTTGCTAAACATTCTGCTACTTATGACAATCTTCTTGTGATCGGTGATTTCAATGCTGAACCAAGCGAATTCCACTTTCTGATTTTGCAAAAATGTATGGTTTGCATAACCTTGTAAAAGAGCCTACTTGTTTTAAAAGCCAATGCAACCCAACTTGCATCGACTTGATCCTTACTAACAAATCATCAAGCTTTCAACACACTAATGTTGTGGAAACAGGCTTATCTGACTTCCACAAGATGACTGTGACTTTTATGAAAACTAAATTTAAAAAGGGTAAACCGAACATACAACAATATAGGGACTACAAAAAATTTGACCATGAAACTTTCCGGGGGGACCTTTTTAAATCGTTAAATGAAACCGATTTCTTAGGTATTGATCTTGAAGCATCTTTGAACAAAGTCATGAACACTCTTAATATACATGCTCCAAAGAAAACGAAATATTTTAGAACCAACCAAGCACCTTTTATGAATAAAGAGTTAAATAAGGCAATAATAACTAGATCTAGACTAAGAAATAAATACTTAAAAAACAAAAGCGATGAAAATAAAACTGCTTTTAAAAAGCAAAGAAATAAATGTGTCAAACTAGTACAAAAAAGTAAAGAAACCTACTTTAACAATTTAGAGATTAAAAGTGTTACAGATAATAAAAAATTCTGGAACACAGTTAAACCTTGCTTTACTGAGAAAGTCAAAAACAAAGAGCTGATAACATTAGTTGAAAATGGAAAAACTATCACTGATGACCTTGAAATAGCATCGATTTTCAATGATTATTTTTGCAACCTTGTTCCCAATCTTAGAATCAAGCTAAATGAAAATCCACAAAATGATAATATTTTTAATGATAAATCTATTGAGACCTCGTTATCGAAATTTGCTAATCATCCAAGTGTTGTCAAAATCAAACAGTTTTATGGCGAGTCTGGTAAAAAGCTTTCTTTTAGACGAGTCAGCCTATCTGATGTTACAAAAAAAATTAAAGATTTGGATAAAAATAAAACTACACAGCAGTCTGACATTCCAACGAAAATAATACAGGAAAATTCTGACATTTTTGGAAATGTTTTGTGCAATAGCATAAATTATAACATCGACCAATCCAATTTTCCAAAAAGCCTTAAGAACGCAGACGTGATTCCAGTTTTCAAAAAGGAGGACCGTACGGACAAGTGTAACTACCGCCCGGTCAGTATACTGCCTAATATCTCTAAGATATTCGAAAAATGCTTATACGAACAAATTGAAGCTTTTTTTCAACCTATTTTTAACAAGCAGCAGTGTAGTTTTCGGAGAGGTTTTAGTACGCAGCAATGCCTTATAGCAATGGATGTTGGTTCCCCGGAAGCTTTCCATGGCGTTGGCCAAATTTAATTCTTTGTCGATTAGCTAAGATTTTTTTGGTTGAGAGAAGTAACCAAAATGAGGTCCTTGAGTTGCAAGGTTATCCCACCAGGTTTGTACTGATCTGCGCTTCCCTGTTGCAGTTATGTCGTAAGCATAGGCGGCCATCTGGTCCTGTTCCACCATGATTGACATGAGTTCGTCCAGGGGAGGTTTTATTCCCGTAGCGTAGACTGCCATGCCGATCGGATAACTTTGAGTTGTTCCCTCTTTTGAACTTAGCTCTACGCCCCCAATAACAAATCACCTGGCTGGTGCGGTAGCAATTCGAAACATAGTTTGCAAAGACTAGGCATACCACTTTGACGTTGTGTAGGAGGGCTTGTCGATTAATGTTGTTGAACGCATTTGATGCATCTACCAAGAGAACTGCCTCTGCTTCTTCACTTTCAAACACTCTCGTCATAGCGTGGACTGCGGCCTCTTCTCCTGCTTTTTTGCCAAGAACACATCTGCACTCTACAGCTCAAAGCAATGATGTCTTTCTTGATCACCGCCATCACCGTTTTACCACATATTCTCAGCAGTACTTCACCGACTATGATTGGTCAGACACCTAGTTGCTTGTCTAACAGGACAAGTCTGCACGCAATGAAAGCTTCAAGGGATTTGTCACTGAGACTTTCCGTACAAAGACTCTTGGTTGCATTCGCTATCGCGATCCTAAGACTTTACCACATTCACCGTACATTCTTTATGTCAGGATTCTTCTCCATCCCTGTGAATCTAAACCCGATGCTCAAGAGCCTCCTTTGGTTTCGAGTGCTGCTTTCATGACCAGTGATTCGTCAATCGCCTCAAACACTATCGGGTTCACTCTTTCGCAAGGACCTCCCAAATTGTTGTTTTCGTTTGCGTCTTTTGCTTTGGGGTGTTTGTTTCGTAGTAGACTGATGGTTTCGTCGTTTAAAGGCAGTATCCCACCTCGCATGTTGTTCGTCATGATCTTGATAGCGCCATTCACGTCACCTCTCTGCATATTTTTTAAACATTTTCGAGACCGTTTAGATGTCTCTTCTGTCTGTTGTTTTTGGCAGCCTTGATTGAATCGTAGCTGCTTCGTCTATAAGGTCTGCAATGTTCCCCTGGTGCCATATCTTCATCGCCTTTCCAATGATTCTTTATGGTCCTTCGCTTTTCAGGTCCTGCTTTTTTTTTGCAGAAGCAGGGCGAGCATGATATGGATACCTTTCAATGGGACAACTCAGGGGGGACTCTTTTCCGTCCATGCGTTCGTTCGTTAGTCGAGTTACTTCTCTGATGAAATCTTTTCCTGCTCCTCCACTGGGTAGTTTGAACAGGTTTCGGCGCCAGAACACGATCTTCTCGTAGCTATCTTCAACCACACTAACACTGTTAGTTGGAACACTAACAGTACGTCATAAAGAGAAAAAATTGGCAGAAATAAGTTTCTGCTAATGTCAGCACTTTTTGTTTAAAATTATCGAACCTTTAAAATGCCACTATTTGCTTATTTCTAAAGCGAACTTTTACATTCTGTTTAATGTCTCAAAGTTTTCCTGTTTTCATCAAATAATTTTACACCTTTTTCTTTGATAATTCTGTCAACTAGTATTGGGTTAGTAAAGTTCGGTGACAAGTAGACACTTCTCGGGACTATAGTATCACCAGGAGATACATTTAAAGTCCATTCCAATTAGGAGATACATTTACAGTCCATTCAAATGGTAACTTAGTGCCATTTAGTATAGTGACCCCATCAGTTAAAATTAAAAATAAAGGTATGACTAAATGAAAAGGAATAAAATAAGAAATAAATTTATTAGCACTGCCGGTAGAGAGATTGGTATTAAGCGCCTGAATTTTTTTTGAATTGGCATAACTGTTTTTAACTGTTTTTTGTTGTTGTGACTCTTTCTTGTTTCAACTAGGGCTGGAAACAACATTTTGGAAAAAAAATTATATCTTGCATAGGTATTTTCCAGACGGGGTAATTTTTAGCAAACTTTAAATAGTGTTGAAATGCATCCACGAAGTTATGTAATTATTTATTACATGTATGTTTTTCCTTAAATCTGTTTAACACCAAAGTAGTTTTGCCCCCAACAACCGCTGCTATGCTAGAACAAGAGTCCCCAGTTACAATATGGTTAAATTTATGAAGTCTCCTTTGGGTTTAAAAAGCTTTAAGGGACTTAATAATGAAAAACACCACAACGTGAATTCATTAAAATCAAACTTAAAATAAACATTACAAAATTTGAAACTCCTTTTTCGTCTACTGCACGTAGTCTCTCCTTGCAACCAAGCAATAAGAATAT
Source organism: Hydractinia symbiolongicarpus (assembly GCF_029227915.1). Lineage (NCBI taxonomy): Eukaryota > Metazoa > Cnidaria > Hydrozoa > Anthoathecata > Hydractiniidae > Hydractinia > Hydractinia symbiolongicarpus. The sequence continues at coordinate 22,577,851 of NC_079881.1, forward strand.
TTATAAGAGTAAGAATTTTCAACACCAAAGTGTAAGATTCAAAAACCTAAAACATTCAGCGCTATCTCTGTCAAAATAAAGAGATCAGAATTTTTCTTCCATATACAAGAAATGGATGAAAATCATGCGAAAATGAAGGTCAGTTATATAGAGCATTTATAAGTACATATTGAGACGAACTGATCGCCTAAGACAAAGAGTTTATTTGAATTACTAATATTTCGCTATTATACCTAGAAGACACACATTGGTTTCTTCCTTTTTGATATGGGAGATGACGGCAAATAAAAACATGTTATCGCTGAGCGTTTTTGACCAGATATGCAGATTTTTTACATTTTATCAAAACCTGTTGACATCTGGAAGTGGGACAATGGAGGGAGTCACTTATGTATCTCTCTCTCCTCATTTTTGCGACATTAGTTTAGTTTTTTTATATTTAGCGAAGGGGAAGATGATCTTTGACAGGAAAGTTGCAATTTTTGTTTTGAATCTGAAGGATGACAAAAATGTGCATATTTGTTTATGAAATGGTCAATAATTAGTTTTAGTCAGAAAACTATTTTGTCATCAAAATTTTAGCTGTTGAAAAATTTAACTAACTTATATTCTTATAAATTATATTTTTATTAATTTTAAAAATTGTTTTGTCGGTAATTCTTTGTTCTATATTCAGACAGTTGTATCATCTTATTTTTGAAAAACAAGAATGTTGCATATTTCTATAATGGCATTTCTTTGACCTCTCCGTAAATCGTTAGGAGCAAAAGGGTTGTTTAATCAAAAAATCTCATTATCAAATAAAATAAATTAATAAATTTATTTATATATTTAAGTTATTTAATTACCCGTATTAATAAATTAAGTGATTCAGATAAATGCATAATTATATTAATACTTTTTTTTGATTTATATTAATGATTTTCCTAAAAACATTGTATCTGAATCCAAACTGTTTGCTGAGGACACATCTATATTTTCTACTGTTTATGACATTACAAAGTCTAGCATAGACCTAAATAATGATCTTTCTACTGTTAAAAAGTGGGCTTTTCAATGAACGATGGCTTTCAACCCTGATCCTAGCAAACAAGCTACAGAGGTAATTTTTTCCCGCAAAAAGAAGTCCATTAACCATCCTCCTTTATATTTAATGACTCTACCGTAGTATCTTTGCCAACACAGAAACATCCCGGATTAATTCTTGATAATAAACTTAGTTTTGATCATCATTTGAATGAGAAGATATGTAAGGCTAACAAAGGTATATTGCTTATAAAAAGACTTCATAATTATCTTCCACGGCAGTCATTATTGTGTATTTATAAGTCATTTATTAGACCACATCTTGATTACGCAGATGTAATATATGACCAGCCACATAATGACAGTTTCTGCGATAAGATAGAATCTGTCCAATACAATGCTGCTCTTGCTAATACTAAGGTTATCAAAGGTACTTTTCGCGAGCGTCTCTATCAAGAACTTGGTCTTGAGAGCCTTAGCAACAGGCGTTGGTATCGCAGACTTGTTTTCTTTTTTAATATTGTATCCCCTCACCTGGCTATCTAGGTTCATTTGCTTCCCTTGAAGCAAAGTTCCTATGATCAGGCTAGAAGTAATTTGTTTTGGAATTTCAAAGCCAATATTGAATATTTTAAGAATTCTTTTTTCCCGTACACAGTAAATGAGTGGAATAAACTTGGGCCCGATTTGAAAAACTTACTATCAATCTCGAAATTTAAAACAGGTCTTCTTAATTTTATTAGGCTAAAAATGCGTCCTGTGTAAAAAACCCAAGATCCTCGTGGACTAACACTATTAACCCGATTGCGCGTAAACTTTAGTCACCTTAGAGAGCATAAATTCAGACATAATTTTCGCGATACCCTAAATCCTCTTTGCAGTTGTCGTCTTGAAATCGAGACTTCTAAACACTATCTCTTGCGCTGTTCTTTTTACACGCATATAAGAAAAACACTCATTGACAATATCAAAAATACCATAGGTCCAATATCAGACCTCTCGGATTATAAACTAGTCAATTTACTTCTCTATGGCAATGATATTTATAATACAGAACAAAATTGTTTTGTACTAAAAACCACTACTGTTTTTCTAAAGTCTTCTGAAAGATTTGATGTTCCATTATTATAAATAAACCCCTCAACCTCGTCACCAGTATTTTTTTTAATTTTCTCACAGTTTTATTGTCTAATTTATGTGCAGTACCCTACAGATAGGTTTTTCTATCGTGGGGTATGAAGAGTTTTGTATTCGCCCTCTTTTAGTTTTGTAATTTTGTGTTTGAATATCTATATAATAATACGCCAGTTTCGTGTGTCTGTAACAGGCAAAGTGGATGTGTTGCTTTTTCTAAAAAAAAAAACAGCCGCGGTAACATGTCACTTTTGCTGAACTTTTATTTTTATTCTCTTTTTTGTGTGCTTTTTCAAATTGATTTAAATACGGTTAATTTATTTTATTTTTCTCATAAAAACCATTGTGATGTAAACTTTATTACACGAAAGTCACGGGTAATTAATTTTTATTATTCCCTTTAAGCACGTGTCTATTGTCTATTGTTATATGAAAAACATTAGTTTTATTTATTCCCGCTTGAATGGAATTAACAACAAAACGTTTTGTTTCTGAAACACATACGGCCGAGCTCTTTGGGAAACTATAGAAATATCATAAAGGTAAGTCTACACTTTTATTTTTGTTAATGTACACAAACATAAAAATGGTAGGCAGATGCTCCTCTGATGAATGGATGCTATTCTGAAACAAACGTTCGTTGTCTGGCACTTTGGTTAAATATAAGTAAATAATGATAAAAATTACCAAGGAAATTAAAAAGCACAACGATAAAGCTACCTTAGCTGGCTACCGTTTGTGTGGTGGTGGTGCTGCCACCAACAAGGTTTTTCCAGCCCACTAAAGTCTTTCTCCGAATTTGCTTGTCTTGGTTGTGTGATAAGAATCGTTTGTGTTGTCATTTTCTTTCTACTTTTCTGACCACCTTACAGCAGGTATTAAGAAGTTAAAATCCCATGCAGTGCAGGTAGCCATTAAGCTACTAAATTTAGTAGCTTAATAGAGTGAGGGAAAAACTTGTAATTATATAATAGTAACCAATTGATGTACAGACAAGCTTAAAAAAATTTTTTCACACTTTTCAAGCTTTTTGTGCCTATAAAGGAAATATAGGTGAATTCCAACGTGGCGTTATTTGTTTACATGCTTTTCGTTTGAGGTTTTAAACTATTATCAAGTGCAGATTTATGCCTTCTGATTTATTTGAATTCATTTAAAGTCCTAGAAATGCCTTCATGTGAAGAAATTGACTGATAATTACTTTGCTTCACCTAGAACCGCTATCTTTTTTCCTATCAGGGCCGAAGGAGCTTACCACTGAGAATGTAAACAACAGAATTCATCTATATTATAGCAATACTTACCATACACTACAAAAAAGCAACCGTAATTAGTAATTAAATTAGTATATATATATGATTAGTGTGTTCATACCTTGTGCACACCCTGTAGCTAGCTAGTCTGTATAATTAATTAGTAACCAAAACAAGGTTTTATGTGCTGCTCATTCGGGGATCAATCGATGATTTATTTTAGTATTTCATTTGTATTTTTATCACTTAGTATTTACATGTTTTAATTTGATAGTTGGTGTAAATTAGTACTTTGTAACTATACTGGATCCAACTTTAAATAAAGAAATAAATAAATAAATAAATTTACCCACTGCCAGGCTATATATATTTGGTCAAATTTACTTCGTTTTAACTAGAACCATGGCTGATGATTCGTACTGCCCTTTACCAACAATTCCGAACCTAAAAGTCAAAAAATCAATAAGCAAAGAATAAAATTGAATTAACAAGGATCATTATTTTGGAAACATTGTATACGGTTCGTAAACAAAAGTTTACACAAAATGTGAAACAGATTGGTTTTTGAGAAACACATCTAAATCAATAAAAATAATTTCATTCAGCATGTCGTATATTGCCATCACCCATCAATCTGCCACAAAAAGGTTATGAAACACATCAAAACTTAGAAAAATCAGTCATTTCAGTGCATTCAGTCATCGAGCACTAGATTACAAAATCAGAAACTAAACAATAAAAAATAACTAACACACACACATTAAATTCTATAAAATTCGTTCCACCTTTCATATTACATGTGGTCCCCCCCTTGTAAAGTGCACAGGCAATGTGAAAAAAAATATAAATGAATTCCAGCCTGACGGCATTTGTTTACTTTTTAGCAGTAAGCTCCTTGGCTCTGGCTTTTGCGTGGCAGGAAAAAAGATGCTAGGATTTGGTGACTAAAGATTTTTACTGTGGATTTCTTCTAACGGGGACATCGTTGGGGTTACAAACTTTTATCGAGTGTAGGTTGATGCCTTCTGATTTATTTGAATTCATTAAAAAATTGAAGAAATGAACTGATAATTACTTTGCTTCACCTAGCACCCCAATCTTTTTTCCCTGCCACGCAAATGCCAAAGCCGAAAAAGCCTACCACTGAAAATGTAAACAACGGAATTCATCTGTATACTCTATGGGCATAAAAATACATCCTACTATTCTGAAAAAGTTTAAGTCTTTAAAAGATTTTGTAGGTAGCTAGCTAGCTTGTTACATCATAATAACGTGCTCATAAAAGAAGAGAAATTTGGAAACTATAGTAGTTAGCTATAGATAATTAAAAAAGAGGAATAAGAACAGAAGTCATAGGTTGGAGCTAGCCATGGCATGGGGAGCTGGATTTGGAGGCTAACATTAGCTAGCTAACAGTAGCTAAGATACCCAGTTAAGTATACTTAAACTGGGAATACTTCGCTAAAACTAAAGCTAGCTGTTTATGCTTAGTAAAACACATATGGTTACATACGCAGTAAAATATAAAACTGTGGCTTTTCCTGGGAAATGCGAGTCTGCTTGCTCCACTGACATAAAAACCAAACGTCTAAAAATATCAAAGTTCTTACTATTTGTGATTTAAAATCCGCCTTATTCTCCAGCCTTTGTTTTATACTTCTAACTTTACTTTACATCTAGCTTCACTTCTCACTTCACTTTTCTACTTCTTCGCTTGGTCTCTTTTCTTTTTAAATATATAGCTATGCTTTTGTAAACCACTTTTTCCCCTTTTTTTAAGGTAAAGGGATCGTTCTTCTGTGCCTTTTTTTGGTGGCCTTTATTTTTTACTTCTAAATTTACTTTACTTCTAGCTCCACGTAGCTCCACTTTCACTTCCAACTTTACTTTTCTACTTCTTCACTTGGACTTTTTTCTTTTTAAATATGCTTTTTTGAACCACTTATTTTACTTTTTTCAAGATCGTTCCTTTGGGGGTTACCCGTTAAATTTATTTCAGCAAATCAAATTCAGTCGTTTTCATCACCTGATGTTAACAAAGTAAACCTGCTAACAAAATAGACATATTTTTTTCCATAACATCACAGATTTTTACGGCAACATCAAAGGAAAATAAGCCTATCAACTTTGCCTGTCACAGAGACACGGAACTGGCGTATTATTATATAGTATACACTTCTAATTGCGCTAAGACGTCTTATTTGGAGAAATTAAACCTAAAAGGTTGCTTACCATTTTTTCTTTATTTAGATTTTGTTAATAAGCACTAACTACCATTGCAAAACGTTGGAGATGGAATTGATGACGCAACATCGTCTCATTATGCAGATCTCATTCCTCAATTTATAACACCAAGTGTCTATGCTGAGTTAACAATCATCAAAACATAAACGTAAAATCGAGTGTTGTAAGAAGTTCTGATGTTAATGGCAAAACGAAAGTATAGATGTTATGTAGCAACTTTGTTTCGTTGACATTTTTTTTGCATTTAAAACATTTCTACAAGGCACCTAATAAAGTTCATTGCTCATTGCGGAATATATACGTATTATATGTTTGATAGTTCGTGTATTTTAGAAGGCCATCTCATATCCTTCGAAAAAGTAATAATGGTAATCTACAATGCAGGGTATTAACCCTACATATACTGTTAAGTAGACCACAAAAATATGCAACGATCGACCTTTTTTTCAAAAAGTAATAACAAGCTCATTTTCCTACATTCATGAGCTTTAGGGAAATAATGTTTCAAATCAAATTGTACCAATTTTTTCTTTCTTTTCGCCCTCACTTTAAATTTCTAAACTCAGGACGTACAGCTAAGACAAAACAATTTTAATGTTTTTTTTACATTAGTCTTTAACCACCCACCAATCAATGTTCTTTGTTATGGAGCCATGAACTGGATAAAAGTTACGCTATGGAGTGACGTGCTGCGTAGTAGAAGGGAAAAAGATGGACGCGAGGCCCGATAGATGGACGTGATGCGTTATAGAGAAATGCGTAGGAGGATGCGTGTTAGAGATAATACTACACTTTCACCTTCGCTTAACTTTACACTAGTAAGATATTGGTTACAGTAAAAGAAGAGACTCATATTTTCACATACATATTAAAGTGTGCTTAGTTAAAAAGTTGCAAAGTTTGTTTAACCACGCGAGAAAATAGCCACGGCAGTAGTTATTTAATATATCTCCCCCATCCTTGTTTATAGGAGGTGCTCTTTTCCAATTTAAGGGGATCTTTACCACCAGTCGTCTTTTATGACAGTCTATTAATATTATTCTGCTCTACAACTCCCCTCTAAAAGGACAAGAAGTTATGGTGGAAGTTTTCTTGATAGATGTAACAATGTCGTTCTCAGAGCCCTGGGGATGAGGGATGTCAAGCATGAAATCTTATTCTCCCTTCTTCTTTTAAAGTATTTATGGAAAGAAAAAAGTGAAAATAACGCATAGCTTTCTCTCTGACATGCATCCTCCTATTAAGCGTCCTCCAACTGAGCGTTGCGTCCTTCTATTATGCGTAGCCTCTCTCATTACGCCTTGAGTGTCTCATTACACGCCTATCCATGATGCTGACACTCTACTACGCAACACGACACTCAAGCGTGCCTTTTATCCATTACATCACTTTATACTTTGTTCTCACGTTCTTGCATGTTTTTATATTTGACGTGGGGCCTAGTCCTGTCCACTTCGGTTTAGGTGATAAAATAGTTCGATTGTCTTTTACATATGTTAACCACTTGACGTTATGTACGTTAAATAAAAAAAAAGATAAAACCGAATAATTGAATAGATATTTATTCTGTGGTGTTAAATTTTGCGCGCGGCACGAGATCTTGTCTCGTAAATTAAAACTAGTTGCCACAGTAATCATGTATGTATTAGTTTGGTTTGGGAGTTTATTAAGTTGTGGATTGTTATCGAATGAGGAGAAATGTGTGGTCCGTTTTGAGTTTTATAGTGTGCGTTTTCCTTTATTTCTGTTTATACGACTGATACAAGTCCTTAGAACTCGTTGCCACTTGAAAAATATTATTTTATCGTTGCGCTGGTTTGTAAACAGAATAAAGAAGAAAATACCTGCCATGATTTTAAAATTAAGGACTAAAAATATTTATCATTAATTTGACTTTATCTGTCCACAGTTTTACCCCCGATTTTATAGATTCAATTTTGATCCAAAAACTACGGCTGCTGCTTTGCATTTAACAATTTTACCTTAGTCTTTTTTGTCTGGATTGTTGAAGATAAATCCCTTTAACTTTATTCTAACGAAAGTTATAACCGAGAAATTTGATTGCTTGGTATGACTGGCTACATAAGTTTGTTTACAGCCAACATTCCGTGCGTATATTTTTTGAATTTATAAAGGTTCTTGAAAAACAGTTTCTTTCAGAATTGAATTTGTGCGTTCATGTTTCTATGATATCCTAGGAAAACAAAAAAAATAATCTTGTGTTAGTAGGGAACGTGATTAATTTACCGACATATTTAATTGCTATTTTTGTTTCTCAGCTTAACAGCATAAACAAAGAGTTCTGGTTGATTGTCCAAATTGTTTTCTATCTTTGTATTAAGCACGGTTTAAAGGGAAAATGATAAAACCTTTAAGTTATTAGCATTACTTAGTAGATTTAAAATTATAACTAGAAAACTTGTGAACTTGTTAACTTTCGAAAGGAGAAACTATTAATCCGTAATTTCACTTAAAATATGATACGGGTATCGCACCGTAATTACTTGATTTGTTTTGACACGGTCGATATGTGTCAATACGTTAAAAAGTTGGATTTAATTTATTTAAAGGCGAGTTTCCACTCAAACGAATGTGATCAAATTGATCGACGTCGAGGCATCGATGTTACTAAAAATAAAACATTGCATAATTTTCGTTGGTTGACGTTGCATTCAACTTTTCGTGGATCGATTGAAATATATTCATTAAGATTTATCCACATGATGTAAACAAACTGAGGAAGAAATGAACTTCACTGAGAAGCGGTAAAAGTGAAAGATGGGCGAACACATTTTTAACAAACGATGATTTAATTACCTATGGCGCATCAATACACTATTTAACACGAACAATAAGATGAAAATGAATCACTGATAAGTTATCATTTGCTGATGAATGTTAAAGAATTTGAGATAATATTTGAATAATAAGTTCGCGGATTTTAGAGTCTTTGGACACTTTCTCGGGAAATTTCAAAGTCTCACAAAGCAAAGAGTTTGGAGGCAAATAGCAGAAAAATTTCAGACAAAAAGTACGAAAATATTTTTTGGTTTATTGTATTTATATTCGTATTAATTCAAAGTAAATGCTCAATATTTTTATTTCAATTAATAATGTAAACACTATCATGTCATGCTATTCTTTATATTATTCAATCACTAAACAGATTATCACCATTTTATATCAAATTTTTGTTATTGTTTTTAAATAAAATTAGTGTCATAATCATAACGCGCAAGAATTGAGTTTGGATTAAAATATTAAATAAAGTAGTCAAGTAATTAGTAAATCCAAAAATATTTTTTTGGAAAGGATGGCACCTAAAATTTATGATAGGCCAGTTTAAGTATACGATCTAAAATGTTATAAATGGTTTTTTTTTGCGCGTAATTTTCTTACCCAACTAAAAAAAGTGCTTGCTGATAATTATTGTGCGGTCAGAGTTCTTGAGGAAATTTAAGAAAAAAGAAAGTTTTTTTGTTTATTTATTTTCAGCATTTTTTTCTAAACTTACGTCTTCAAATTTCTGTACCACTCACCTTTCGAATGGTTGAGAACATACCTGTTAAAGACTGCCTGCAGCTCAAAAATATGAGATGTTTAAATTAAGTACAGTATCGTCATCTTATCGTTAGTCCATAGTTAAACCCTAAGTGTCAAAAAGGTTAACTAACAACACGTATTTAACATTAACGTTTTAAAGAGCGATAAGAGAAAAAAAATTGGTTATTTTGATAGAGTCAACTCTCCAGTTTGAAAAATGAATGGAAACTTTAATCGAGAAAAAGTATTTCCTTTCTTCAGTGAAAATTTCCATGTATGTCTAAGATCTTTCTGTTTGTCAAAAGTACGTGATATATTTTTTTGATCAGCGTTTCAAGATAATTACGATGAAGTAACGAGTATGCAAATTGTTAAGAAAAAAAAAGTCAGCACAATTTTAAACCCTTTTAACTGGCTGTCGTAAGCACATGAAATTATACTTAATTTTTTTACTTAATTCGCTTTGCTTAAACGAAATTAACCTTATTTATTTTCCCGTAGCCAGACCTTACAAAATAAAAACAAGTTGTTTGAGAAGAGGAGTCGTCTTAGCTTGTACTTAAAAGTAGGGGTTATTGGTCGTATTACTTATCGTATTAAAACCTTCTAACTTAGAAACTAAAAATTTCATGTCATATTAAAAACCTAATGCTTTTGAGACTGAAAGAAAATTCTTTTTTCTGGTATGTACCACTCCATTTTTTCCAAATCTACCGAGACACCTAACCATTTTAACTGCTTTTTAGGATCCCACACTGATTTTTTTGCATTTTCTACAAAACCTGACAGTTGTAAAGATTTTTGAAAAAATAGGGCATCTTGTTTTGCTTTTTTATAATTCTTATCAGTGCCAATACCATCGTCAATAAATATTGCAATTTTGATCATATTTTCTCTCCAATATTTTATAAGAACTCTCATTGTTTTTGTAAAAATAAACGGGGCCGGAGAAAGCCCAAACGGTAATACTGTAAAAACAAAGTACCTTTCCTTTCCTCCTATGACCCATGAAAACCCCAAGAATTTCTGATGTTTTTCTGAAATATCAATGTGATGGAAACGCCAAGAATTTCTGATGTTCTTCTGAAATATCAATGTGATGGTAGCCCTGCTTTATATCGAACTTAAACATGTAGCCTTGTGCAGTTAGAAATTCTCTTACCACCTTCCAATCCTTAAACTTAACTTTTTCTCTGTAAATGTGCTGGTTTACATACCTTAAATCGAGAATTGTCTACTTTTTCCTCCTTTGGTACTGACTGAAAGGGGATTTACAACATGTGGTGCAGAAGACACTACCTTAATTCGACCTGTATCTAGAAGCTCTTGTACCGCTTCATTAACGAATTCCGAATTTTTTATAGCGGATTGATTATTAGAAAAAGTTTGTTTTTGTGGTGTCGTGAAAAAGGAAATAGTATAGCCTTCCTTGATAATTTTGAGAATAGTCGTATTACAGCCGATGGTTTGCCAATATTTTAAGTTTTTCTTGAGCCTACCCTTAACTCTAGTTCCAGCCGAATTTTTACTTAGACAAAATTCGTACGTTTCCTCATCTATTACATTGTTATTAAAATTTAAACACTTATTTTTTGTCTTTTCTTTAAACTTGCTTATGGCCGATAACGCTTGAGCAGTCTTTCCTCCGAAGCACATTGTGATCTTGCACTTTGGAATCTTTACGCTGATTGGGAAGAATATGATGTGTTATGGTTGCCGTACTTCCAGACGGTTGAGATGGTTCTCTTGGAAATGCGTATCTTTGTGATTTAAAATGGTTTGGCATAGGTGGCGACGAGGACATTAGTTGGGTGTGCATAGAGCTGAAATGTGGAGGGTAGAAGGACTTTGGCTTTACCTTTGCTTTCTTTTTTTTGCCAGTGCTTTTGACTCAGCCGATTTTATCCGTTTTTCGTCATCTGAATCGCTTGCTAATTCATCGGATAGGTACTCTTCTACAGTGGCCCATCCTGCTGGTGATCTATCCGCCATTTTTTTTAGCTTGTTTCGCTTTGTGATTTCGAGTTTTATTCCTGCTAAACGTTTTGTTGATCTTGATACAGAACCTTCTTTGATAAGGTCGATAACATCTTCCAAATCTTCCACTAATTTTTGGTTAAATTTGAATTGGATTTGATTACCTTTAAACTTAAATTGTCTCGGCGATTCTGGTTTAGCTGAAACCTTCATGTTTTTCGGTATACTCTGTTGTTGCAGTTTTGTTTTGAATTCTTGTTTCTGTACGATAAACTTTTTGTCCAGGTAGCTTCTGATTAGGTCAAATTGTTCCATTCCGTTTAGCGTTTGTGGGGCAGATTGGCTGTTGATAACAGGTTCCTCCATGTTATTATTAGAAGTTTCGTCCATTTTTAATGCAATTGCGTGACCTTGAATACTTGAAAGCTAATCGACGTGTGATTGAATTTTCTGAAAATCCGCCTTTTTGCTCAAAATCACGTGACAACGTGATATCGAGGAAATTACTGTAAGGCCAGTTCTACACCGAAAATAAATTCTAATTTTCTACATAAGCATTTCAAGTTCTACTCAAAAAAGGCAATGGTAAATCCATTTCAAAAGAAAAAAATGGTAATCTGACAGATCTTTGTTGAAGTCAGCAATATGTTTTTCTTTATAGCCACACGGTCTCATACATTTTTATTATTAGCGATACAGGCACTATACATCACAGGATATAGGTACACAAATCTTATCAAACGATTTTTTGTCAAAAGTGCGTAATCTGAAACATCATTTTGATCAGAGTGTAATGCTCTACACAATGCAGGTACCGGTTAAAGAAATGTGAGAAATATTGTGCATCGACGTCATCGACTTTCGACGTCATTAAAATTGAAATGACGTATCTTTTCTATTTTTCGTCTGCTTGAGTGGACTTTTTTCGTGCAGTTCAGGATTACCTAAAATCAAGCCCACGTCTAAAATCCATCCCTTCAGCTGTCCGTCCCTCCCTCCCTCCCTGCCTTTCTTCCAGCCAACGAGCTAGATTGCTATGTGAAAAAGAACTTATTTAGGTTCAACTTCGGTAAAACGATTTACAAGGTGGTGCTCATCTTATTCCAAACCAATAATTTTTATGTTTAACACTGCATACTTTTTTTCAATAAGGAGAATTTCCCCTATTTATTTATTTTACGTATACACATTAGAAATTTTTGATTCAAGAAATATATATTGCATTAAATACAATTGTTTTTTACCGCAATAATGACTACCAAATGATTCTGTCATGATAAACCAAGGTAAACAAATATGAAAGACCGAAAAGATTTACGTAGACAATGTCTTTCACTCGGTTACTTTCAGGTCGTGGTATTGGCATAGATGTTTCCTTGCATTGTATTTAACTTAATTTAATAATACTGCTTGAAATGATCAGCTGCCGTTGTCAAATCTGCATATATACTTTGCTTCACAGCTTTGCTGTTGATATCTACATAATTAGTCGTTGCCCGTGGAAAAATCCACGGGTTCGCCCGTCCTTTATATTTACCCGTCGCAACAAAGTGGATAAAAATATATCGCATTTGGTATTCGTGTTTCCGTAACAACATTTTCTAACTCAGCGAGGCTCCGCGCAGAGACAGAGACGTCGAACCGCCGGGTTAAGCTATAAGTCAAGTTGTGATTCGGCATTGGTCACTCTGTGGAGCGTTTAATAATAACCGCAAACTTTGCCACACGATCAGGTGCACCGCTTTAGTACAAGTATACAGTGTGTTGTAAATCAAGTAAAACGCATACACACTGTCGCAACTGTAACATATTTTTTTAAAAATAACTTCCCGCAACGATAGCTGAAATAAAAGCGGAGCTTACTAACCGTTGTTACTCCATAATTGGTCAATGTTATTTTATTTTGCTGGATAAGTTTTTGTAAAAGTTAAAAAATTAATTGTGACATTCGTACAGGCGTAATTCCCAAGAAAGTTTAAAAATTAATTTTCACAGTTGGCTGCCCATTTATTACAGGTAGGTAAACCATGTCGCACATGTGCATAGGCGCTACAGCTTTTTCAAAAAACAGTCCATTGTTAACAGTGGGCAAAGCACTTAGCATAATTAAACAGAGTGGAACAGGCGCATTGGCGTAATACCCTTTTCCAAAAAAACTTGACTGCAACTTTGGTTCAAATAAAAACACAGGGAACAGCCTGTCGGTTACCCGGTTAGCTACAACTATGGCTCAGCCATTTTATTTCATAAAAAGTTTTCAGGAAAATAATAAAAGAGGTAGCTACCTAGCTAACTGCATTTAGCATATGAATTATTGCTTGTGAATCTTGTTGTAACCAAACTGCATTTTATACTTTCACTTTTTAAGGAGCTAGCTAAATAGTCACAGCCTCAACATAAAAATAAATATTGGCTAGGATAAAAAGGTCTAATAACAAACAGAATAGCAATAAGTTAGGTTCTAGCTAAGCTAGCTAACCTTCAAAATCATCGTTCCTAGCCAAAATTCCTAAAACTGGTGCATTTAAGATCTGTATGTGGCTAAAAAACGTGACAATATATTTATCCTAACATTGAAAAGAAAAATATTACAAAAATATAAAGCTTTCAGAAGATGAAAAAGTCAAACGAACCTTATAGCTTGACCATACACGACCATTTTTAAAATAAAAATGGCCTTCGTTCATTCAGCCGCGAAAATCTTGGATTGTTTTTTTAAGAATCAAAATAGCCTTCTTTCATTCAGCTGCGAAAATATATTGAATTGTTTTTTAAGCGAAAATCTTGGATTCTTTCTGGTCGCAAAAATCTTGAATTGTTTTTTTTAAAGAATCAGGCGTCGTGATTAGTATACTACGCTCGAGCGGTGAAAACAAAATGGAAAAAATATATCGCATTTGGTATTGGTGCCCATTTTAAAATTTTAGTGTTTCCATTGCGGGACGCAGCTTTCGCGGAAACACAGACAGACAGACGACGGATATTATTAAAGAGACGAGATATTGTTGCCCCTGTTTCCTCATAATCGTCATAATTATTGCTTTGTAGTGGTCTTGTCCGGCTCATGCTGACAATGAGAAAACATTAATATGAAAAAAATATCAGATTTTAATTTGCACCATTTTTTTCATTTTTCTTTGAACTGGCTGGGAGAAGGAAAAATAATATTAATTGAAATAACTTTAAAAAAATAATAATAACCATATCACTATCGTATATCTTCCTCTGATGACTCAACGAACCTCAGCGCCTCTTTTATATTACACTAGTCGATAATGGGAAAAGGACAATAATAGAATAAAATATAAGTTGTTTTAGAAGTTTTGCTGACGGCAGCAGTGCATATACAAAATATATTTTAAAGAAAATTTTTAACTCGCTGCCTGTAATACGTAGAGCTTAAAATGCCGATGAAAAAATACATAAGATTATGCGCTTTTGATGAACTGATAAGGTGATCAAGAACATGACCAGTTTTCTCCGAAAGAAGTGAGCTGAGCATGCTTCAGGAAATTGGTCCTAATTTGGTCCCTGGTAGTTCCTAGTCACCCACGTAGGATATGACGTCAGTTTTTTTCACTGATTTCCAAGTTATTTCGTGTTTAAATTAAAAGTGCAATGCAACGATTTCATCAATCTTAATATACTTTTCGTAACGTTACTATTGTTTTAGCGTCAAAGCTTAGGAACTTACGAAACAATTTTTTATGGACTTTGTTAAAAAGAATCACAGACTGACAGGCGGAAGCTTTATATTATTATAACAGGCTAGTCAATAAGAGCAGTGGAAAAATCCAATTAGGTAAAAAAAGAAACAATGGAAAAATATATCAGTTGGATTCTGATGGAGTCTGTAGGGAACCGTCCATACACACAAATGCTTTCCAAAAATACTTAAACAGATACAAGAGTTTAAAATCGTGAGATTTAAAATTTTGGGTGAAAAATAGAAATAGTTTGATTTGGTAATTTTATATTTTGTAATCAGCATTTGTTAAGGAAGACAAAATACTAGTATAACTAGATCATAACCCTGTAAGATGTCAATTTTTTTTTTTTTAAAACTGTTATAGGAGAGGTTACTATATGACCAAAATGACTGATTCTAAGTGGATTTGGTATAAATATATTTTTAAAAACAGAAAAATCGATGTAAAATGTGTATTCTCAATATACATGTTGTTTCTACGTTTTGCCCTGCATTGTTCGTTGAGTTAGTATCTGGTGACGAACTTGGAGCATTAATTCTACTGACAATCGCGGATGATTTTAAAGAGGGATTAAAATCACAGATCAACTTTCAATTTATTTTGTCATTACAATTGTAAATCGCGAAAGTTAGTTATTTATTTTGAAATTTTCTGGAATTTAAAAATTCTAGTAATCTTAGGTTTATTAATAACTCTATTGCACATTTAAGGTATCGTCAGCTCTTATGCCATAGTGGTAATACTACCATTACTACGCTAAGACGCTACGATAATATCTTAACATTTTGGAACGTGAAACCATCCCCAAGTTCAATATAAGCATGTTAGTAGACGTTGTAAAAGCTTCAAGTTTCAAAATCTTCGTCAATGGTTTAAAAGTCGGTCAATCTGATGATTACTTGACTGCTGTACTTATGCACTTCAACAAATTTTCTTCAATCTGATGTATCCACAAAGGTTTAATGGGCACGGTAATAATTTTGCATTGGAGTATTGGAAATCACGATGAAGTTGCACCTATTGCAGAATGTTTAGTTATAATAATAGGTAAATTAAATTTTTGTTTATATTTTACCCGAGTATCTGTTAAACAGGTTTTCCACTAGATGGATCATTGCATGCGGAGCGGTTTATAATCTCCGTTTTTGCTCAAAATCTCAAAAATTCGCTTAGAAATGTTTATTTAACATTTTATCTATTTATATTTTCACTAACATTAATTATCTTGTATATATAGATTTATGACATTTTTTCTAACTAATAATATTTTTACTAAAAATTTGATCTGCGTTTTTGTTTACCTCCGTCACAGGGAATGTAAAAAAGCTAATGATCCTTGAGAACATACGAGAAATATGATTTCAGAGATGGATAACCTAAAAATGAAGTACGCAAGGGAGTCAAAATAACGCTTTTGGGAACAGCGTTATGTAAGAATGATACCCTAGTGGGGGTCAATAGGATGTTAATAAATATAATGCGTAAGGGTTTTTTTTTTGTTTCTTCCATAAGAACTAAAACGCAGTTTCTAAAATTGAAAACTATAAGGAAGGGTCAAAATGAGGCTGTTGAGGAGTTGCCATAGGAACTCTTAAATAACTCCATGCTAAAACCAGATTTTAAATTCAAGATCACAAGATGCCCTCAACCGAAACTAAAGTTTGTAATGGGCTGGTCTACGGCTTACTGCATGCGTTGCTTTGACTGTCGATTTGCGTAGAAAATCTGGGGAATATTTGCAACATCACATCACAATAAAACTAGAAATTTTATGCAGACCATGTCCGAAATAATTGGATGTTAAACAACATGTTTTAATGAACGCCTAGCGCAATAACATTATTCTTCCGACCACGAAAAAAAGAGAGTTTTCCATCACATATATTCTCAGATTTTTGTCCTTCAAACGTACTCGGCACAAAATGGCAATTTGGCGTCAAGTTTAAACAAAGTACGCATATACATTGCGCTTGCTGCTCAGTTACTAAATCAGAGGGCTCTACAATTTTGCCAGCAGCCTGTTTAACTTTTTTCTCAGCAAAACAAGCGCCAAAAGCTGATTAGTTATATATGCTATAAGTTTAAAGAAACGTGTGCTCACGTTTTAGCAATTATTTTTACTGATTTTGTGTCCTCTGAGATAATGTTTCCCTTCTTACTAGCTGTTTTTTCCACATTTGTTAATCTTTTTGTTGATTGATACAGTAAAATCTGATTCACACTAACCAATAGAAAGTATCATCCTTTTTAACTAAATCATTTATATTATGTAAATATATTTTTCTCTTTTTTAGGAAAATTAATTCTTTACATCTGTGTCAAAGTTTTGAATGTGAAAATGAAACGTTGGAGAAAGTCATTTCGCGAGGTTATTGATAACCTCGCGAAATGGTTTGTTTTCAGCTCGGGCTTATATTTTGTTTGACGTTATTTACAGTAGTCTCATGCAATTCCTTTTATTTAACTCTTTATCCTTGTATACGATTTTTTGTTTCCTATGAGGAAAGAAATTGTGTCCTTCCTCTTTTTTATAGCAATCTGATCAAGAACTCCCTATACTTCTTGTTGCATGATGTTTAAGCTATAAAATAGGCTGCTTTTTGTCATTGTTTTTCTAACCGAGGCTATCAATACAAAACAGAAAGAACAAATACTAATAGTTATTTTTTGCTAATTTAAACACGTTTATTTTGTCGTTGGTGAGTTTTAACTTACCAGAACTTATTAGAAAAGAACTAAGTATAAAATACTGCTCATCATTTTTACGTGGACAGCCTATCTCGTTTCTTTTCATCTCAATCTTTAGGTGAGTGTATTTTCCGTGACAATATTGTCTGTGTTATTAGGAACTGGAAATTACGAGTCAACATCTGAATGTCGCCAGTACCTTGCAGTACATTTATAACAATCAAATCATCACCATCTTTGATGTAGTGGAAATTGAGCATAATGAAAATTGTTGAGTGATTGTTTCCTGTGTCTTTACATAAATGGGAAGTAGGTTACATTTTTTGGTAGTTTTGTAGTTATATATATAGTTATAGTTTTGAGGCTTATTCGGGAGTGGAGGCTTAATCGATCATTTACGGTATACAGATGTGTGACACGGTATACCTTTACTTAGCGCTTACCGTAGTGTTAACAACGGGATACAGTTTTTTGGGGAAATGGATATTATCACTATGCGGATATGGGATACGGTTTACCTATAATAAGCACTTCCTCAGGTGATGCCATTAATTTTATAACTTTCACGGAAACTTATTTAATAAAGTATGACAGGGTAACAACGGGTTGCACTGTGCGCTTCATTCGACTAACGACATACTGCATATGTATAGTTACAACGCTCTACCTGGATGTGTGCCACAGCTTGCTGCTCTTATTAAGCGCTCCACCAAGTTTACCCCAGGATCACATAATTACTTGTAGCTTAACCCGGTGTTTCGACGCCGTGTACTGTCTATCTTATTAAAAGTGTTACTGATATTTCTTAGCAATTTTTTAGAAACCTCATTACGGATTGAAATAATTAATTCATTTATCTTAATTTGCTAACTCAATTAAATAAATAAATTAAATGATTAATACTATTATTTTATTACGCCATTTGGAATATGACCCCGTGATCGTAATTCTGATTTGTTATTACCAAACCTCCTTGATGGTTGCAGTATGGCGTACTTAGTTTACAAGTCCATCATAAGTTTTCAAACCCCATTGCGAAAGAATGTATTTTATTTCCAGTGAATAATGTAAGTGATTACTATGTTTTATTATTAAAGTGTTAGTTTTTGATCCATATCTTCAAACCAACTTTACAATAGACAATGCCATTATCTTTATTTCCGTGCATTATTCAATCAAAAATTATTGTAGGAATATTGTAATGCAGCGTAGCCGTTTTCGGTGGTTCCTGGAACTGGTGGGCCAATTGGAGGTCTTTGCGACATTGATCTGACAGGTGTCAAAATAAATTGCTCACCCGAGGTGCTTGTAACCAGCGTTTGGTTTTGCTGCGGTTGCGGAGCCATTGTGTTTTGGAAAACTGTATCTCGTGATGTTGCTTGAAACATCTGAGAATTTGATTCTTGTCCTAAAACAAAAAAAAAACATAAAATAATTTCGTTTATGCTTTTATTGCAAGCTTTAAATTGATCATACACATGCGGTAGTATGACCTGTTAACCTGATAAATTACCTATGCCTGCTGCAAGTAATTTTACATTTGTTTCCAATCGCATCTAATATAAAAAAATCCCATAACTCATTTAGTTTTCTGTCTGCCACATCTTTAGCAGCCTTTCCTACCCCTTTTCATGTTCAAATCAAGTGAGTTCAACTTGAGCAATAAAAAAGGGGAACATGAAAGTTACCTGAAGTATACAGCTTTGTTTTGTGTAGCCATTAATAAGTTTATAAAATTTACGTTTAATACGCTAGATACTTATATTCACAAATTAATTCAGGATGTTTTCTTTGGTTCCCTTTTTTAGGCGTAAAGATGTTGGTGAACTATTAAACTAACCTGATCTATGGCTGCA
Source organism: Hydractinia symbiolongicarpus (assembly GCF_029227915.1). Classification (NCBI taxonomy): domain Eukaryota; kingdom Metazoa; phylum Cnidaria; class Hydrozoa; order Anthoathecata; family Hydractiniidae; genus Hydractinia; species Hydractinia symbiolongicarpus. The sequence goes on from NC_079881.1 coordinate 22,597,282, forward strand.
GCAGTTATAAACTTTAAAACCATACACTGTGGCTGCAATTGAAATAGCCATCTCCAACAGGTGTAGTGCTAAAAGCAATGCATATACAACGTTTCCATAATCAGGACTCTTCCGGCAATTTTTTGGACTACGACGGCCACATTTAGCATACATTCTAAAACCAGAAAAATTAGAAAGAATAAGAACAAAGGTTATCCCACTTTATGCGTAATATATATTACTCACACAACTCCAGCTACTGATGTGCCAAAAGCCAAGAAAGCTAAAATAATTGATGTAATTGCGAAAGCATTAAACGTCCCGACTAATCCTTGCCCTTGTGATTTGGGACGAGTACACACAGCCAATATTCCAGTAGCAATGATCCAGAACGACGCAATAAGTGAAGTATGGTGTTGATTTATTGGAACATCCTTTATCCGTAGTGCACCGTACATACTAACGCTGAAACCAAACGTTAGAACACCAGCGATAATTAGAACGTTGCCTATTAATAAAATGTTAAGTCTAAAACTTGTTGTGAAACCAGACTTTGTTATAATGTCAAGATTTGATGTTTCACGTAGTATACTTACCAAGTTTGGAAATAATTCGCAGACGTTTTGTTCGAAGGGCGGAGTTCACTATAGTAGGTTGTTGAGTTGTCATTGTCAAGTAAACTAAAATCACCGTATGTTTGTTAACACAAGGAAGGTAATATAGTTGGTTTTTTTACAACTTATTTTACAGGACACTTAAAGGAGTAAAGAATATACAATAACAAAAGAATTTACCTTTCCAAAATTCCTTGCTCAAATGTTTTCCTCTTACAGCTGTATTGGTATGAAAGTAGAATTATTGATTGCAATAGATTACCCTCCTTTTTAATTAGTTAAAGGTATAAAAACAACGTACTATTATGAATACAACTGCTGCAGACGAAACTAGATTGTTATTATAATTACGCAAGTAAATAAGGTGGTTTTATATCTAATTTACTTTTCTTAGGGTAAGACAATGGACGAAACTAATTACGTAGTATCGTCAGTGTAATTACTTTTCTAATTGCGGAGAGTAGTGGAGCAAGCGCAGCAAGCTGAGCGGAGCGCAGCCCATTTTCTCATTAAAGCGAAAGGTTGTATAGGATTTCCGCGTCTCGCACCTATACATCAAAATTATCAAGCTCTTTTCCCCACGGTTTCAATTTCGTCCATTTTGGTTTTGTCTCCCACCAATTTAATCTGGTTGTGTTTCCGTAAATTTCTAATTAGGCGAGACAACATGAATTTAAAACGGCAATGGGGAGTTTTTGTTGTTATTTAAATACTAGCCAGGAAACCCGGCGTCGAAACGCCGGGGTAGGCTACAAATAACGGCTGTTGAATTAATAAGAACCACAAGCTGTGCGACACGGTGAGGTGGAGCTCTTTAGTACATTGTATGCAGTATGTCATTACTGAAGTGAAGTTCATACACCATTGTAGCGTTGCAACTAACATGTTCTTTCAAAAAATACCTTTCCTGCATCAAAAGCTGAAATAAAAACAGTGTTTACAAACCGTTGTTACTCCGTCATAGCAAAAACAATTGGTCAATATTATTTTATTTTGCGAAATAAGTTTCAGTAAACGTTAACAAATTAATTGTGACACTCGACCGAGCGCTTAGTACAGGTAAACTGTGTCTCAAATGAGTTTAGGCTTAATATGCTCTTAAAAAAACTGTATTGCAGCATTGGTTTACAAAACACAGGATACATCCTGTCGAAAAACGCGGCTTAAGCCACAAGTAACTGTGTTACCCGGCGTTAAAAGCTGGAACCGTAACCTGTGTCACACATTCAGGTAAAGCACTTTAGTACAGGTATATAGTATGTCGTAAATTAAGTGAAAGCTTCGTGCAGCTGAACAGAGTTGAAGAGGCGTAATACCCTTTCTCCAAAATAACTTTGACGCAACTTCGGTTTAAATAACAACACAGGAAGCAGCCCGTCGTTTCCCATTCAGCAATTTTACATTTGGGAATACACATTTATGACAAGAAAAAAGGTGTAGCTACGAAACTGCATTTTCATTGGAGGAAATGCAGTATATGTCGTGAATCGAGTAAAGCGCACACATTACAGTGTTTCGATTGCAATGTATTGTTTTAAATATAACTTTTCTGCAACTTTAGCCGAAATGAAAACACATTTTACAACCTGTTGTTACCCCATCATAGCAAAAAAATTAGTCAATATTATCTTATTTTGCGAATCAGTTTCAGTGGGCGCTAACAAATTAATTGTGATACTGGACTGAGCACTCAGTACAGGTAAACCGTGTCACACATGCATTATAGACGTAATAAACTTTTTCAAAAGAACTTATCGCAACTTCAATTTAAATAAAGAACACACAAAACAGCCTGTTGCTAACAACGTGTTGAACTTTTATTGCAGGAAAACTGTGTCAGACATAAGTAAAAAAAACTTAACGGTTTAAATAAAATCACTGGAAACAGCCCGTCGTTAACACCAGACTGAACACTTAACAGGTAAACTGTGTCATGCTTGAGCGTAGGGGTAAAACTATTTTCCAAAAATCTTTACCGCTTCGGTGTTATAAGAAATCAGAAAACAGCCTGGTGTTACCCTAGTCCAGTTAAAAAAAATTACTAAGCAATTTTATTTTGCAAAATAAATTTTCATAACAATAATAAAAGCTGCGGCCACCTGACTGTATTTAGGATAATTATTATAAGGAATGTTGTTGGTAGCCAAACTAGAGGTAGCTGAAGAGCCAGTAAGTTAGATAGCCACAACACCAAATACACATGAATAACAGTATACCAAACTGAATAAACTTTAAAAAAAATAGAAATAAGTAAAGCTAATTGTAGCAAAATGATTAAAAATCCACATTCCTTGCCAAAATCTTAAGCGTGGTGATTGAAGATTTGTACGTGGGCAAAAAGACGTAAAAATATATTGTGTCTTAACATGTGAAAACACAAAGAAAACAAATACTACAAAATTAAAAAGCTTAGAGAAGATGAAGAGGTCAAACAAATCTGCAAACTTGACACCACCATTTCCAAACTGAAATATCCTCCGTAGCATGTTGTTTATCCGGTTCTGGCGTGATTCCGAAGTTACTCCGAAACTAAGCTGCGCCCAACTGAAAAACGGAGGTCCGTAAAAACCGGGCCCCGCGGTAATTTTCCAAAAAAAGCTGCGCGCAACCATTTTGAAAAGACAGACTACGGCTATTATTATAGAGATGACGACTATGTGAGAAGGACCACGAGAACTTGACTGGAAGAAATACCACGAGAATTTAACTGGAAAGTTTACATTTTATATCTATAAATCTCAGGTAGTAATATCCTTAGTTAATTCTCATAAGATATACTTTATCTTACGTTATTAACTTTTAGTGCTTGCTTTTTTTCGTTATATATGGAAACTTTGTCCAGCGTAGCTAGCTAGCTAGTAGTAAAAAAAGGTAAAGGGAGTTTTTTTATTGATTACCTAGCTAGCAACCTAGCTAGCGAGCTATCAATGTAGTAGCTACTATATCATTATTTTTTACATGCAATGAACCCCTTTTTAGTCTTTACCTAGCTAATGCAAAGCTTCGAAAGATTACTTGCACCTCTTAAGGCCGCCATCAAAAATATGTTATGTTCACTCGCTTGTGGTAATACAAACCCGAGTCGACAAGTCGAAAAAAACCCGGACAAATATGTGTGAGCGCAGTTATACTGTTTTTAGTCCTGTGAACAACTTTATATTCTCCGATCGGAAAATCCTGGGAAAAATCGTACCGCCCGACCGCCTCATTTTTACAGGAACTTCAGGATGCGAACATATAACATATTATTCATGATGGCCTAGAGCTAGCTAACGGACTTATACTGATATTTTCCAGGCTATGTATTACCTGAGATATTTCTTGCCATAGCTAGTTAGCTACCTATTTTTATAAAAGAAACCTAACCATTTGGTTGAGCCTAGATGGAGTTTCTTAAAATTTGAAAACTTGAGCCTCAAGCACTTGGACTATGGTTTTGATACACAGATATACAACTTTTTGGTTTATATACCTATTTTTTCCATTTTTAATGAGTTTGTTCAGGGATCTTTTTCTGCTTGTCGTTTGTTTCTTGAGACATTTCGTTAATTTTAGCGACAGGATTAAAAAAATTACGAATGGTCCTTGGTTTTGACTTCTTTCCTTTTTGTTAATTTTTCTTCATTGTTCGGATTGTTCCTGGGTAACAATTGTAAAATTCTGTCTAATTCTTCAACTGTTGCGGCATGCCAATCACTTATAATTTGTTCCATTATTAGGTTAAGTGTAAGTTTGCTAATTCAATTGCTTGTATCGTTCCATAAAGGCAAATTGACACGTTGCACGCGATTTCCATACCCCTTGTACTAAAGTAGAGTGTCTGTAGTGCTCACTGGTTAGTTGGACGCTGATTGTGGCACCTCCATCGATGAAAAACTTGGTCGCTCGGGAAATTTCTTTTAACAAATGGCCAACTTGAGTCTGGTTTACCTCTTCACAAAAAATTTTCATTGAAAATTTTCGCGAAAAAGCCGAAAAACCACGAAACTTTCTTCCCGCTAAAGTGTCTGACCTTAAAGTAATGTTTTCACCAGTCCTGTTTAATGAGCAGTGTTAATTGTAAAGAAAATCCTTGTAAAGGGGGAAGTTTTCTGCTATTGTGCAGAACTTTTAAAGTGTTAAATACTCTACTTCTTTTAAAGTGTTAAATACTCTACTTAGTAACCATCTGTCTTCAGTCGAGGAAGCACTTATAAGAGCCATAACTTGCGCCACACGATAAGGTGTAGCGCTTTAGTACAGGTATTACGTGTGTAATATATCTTCCAAAAATAACTTCACTGCAGCTTTAGCGAAAATAAAAACACAGTGTACAACCCTTTGTTACCCCGTCAACACGTTCAGATCATTTAAATTCGTAAAAAAGTAAGAAACATCTAAAGAATCATGCGCAGGCTCAGAAAGAGAAGAAACAATTTTTTCCAAAAACATATTCTTCTCCAATAACCAAAAACTAAACAGAAAGCTCCAAAAGTCAAACAAATCAAAAATTTTTTTCATCTGCACTCAAACTCACAAGAAAACATTTCTATAGATTTTTCTCGGGCATGAAGTATGTTTGTTCATCGGGAAAGCATGTTTTTGAAATAATTGAGTATAAGAAGAAAAAAAGAAACATTTGAAGCTGATTTCTTGAAAAAACTAAGAAACATTGAGCTTAAGCTAAATGCATGTTTCTTGTAATAAAATAAATGTGCATATATACACTGTCGCGCATCCTTACAGGAGTCCTTTCCCAAAAAAACTGTACTTTATTGTAGTCTCGGTTTAAATGAAAACACAGAAAACATTACGTCTATAACAGCGGGCTTAGCGCCTATTACAGGTAAATCGCACATGCGTTTATGCGTTATAACTTTTTTCCAAAAAGAACTTATAGCGATGGTTTACATACAAGAACACAGAAAATCGTCTGTCGTTTCCCAGTCCACCTATAATAATCACTCAGCAAATTAATTTGCAAAAATAAGTTTTAATGACAATTATAAGGTGTAGCGTTCAGCATGGGGATTATTAATTAAGAATTTTGTTGTCAACCAAACTCTGCATATGGCCACTTTCACTTTTTACTCAGTGGTTGCCACCCAGATAGCCACAACTCAACATGAAAAATAAATAAAATAAAATTTTTAAAAAATGATGGAAACACGTGCGACTACCTAGCTGCCTTTTACAAGATGCTAAAGTTTACGTTTATATCCATAATCTTAAATTTGGTTTTTTAAGTTTTAAACATTGCTGAAAAAATAATCATATAGATCAAAGTATACAGAAAAAAAAGGTCAAAAGGAGACCAACAAACTAACACAATCACTTCTAAACCAAAATAGCCTTCGTAGCAGGACGGTGAACGGTTTTAAACAAAGTCTGTTAAACTGTGACGGTGGTTGGTAGTTGTCGGTGGTCGAGATTACGGATGATCATATTGTTATTTTTTAATAGACAAAAGGAATATTTTTGACAACAATAGTTCGGATGAAGGATCAAGTAGTGAATATGTTTAATCTGGTGATTCAGATGGTGCGTAACTTTTAAATAATTTTTTAAACGCATTAATGAACCCTAAATCTAAAGTAAAGCTCGATCTCAGCTGATAACCAGTTAAAAATACTTATGGCACACTGATATAGCGTACAAATTAATATAGATTGTTTATATGTTTTAAAACAGCTGATAAAAACTACTTGCAAGTTTGTAACCGTCATGAAATACATTTTAGATTCACCCTTCAAAAAGTTTAAGGCTAGCAGTCCGAAAATGATCAACGGTAAAAATACATTTATTTAACTTTTTCCTTTACATTTTCGTGTACGCGCTTCTTAATTTCGCGCCTTTGACAATTGATGGAGAAATTATTTTCCGCACGCTTTTTATTTGCACATCCACGACAACAGGATGATAAAAACACGGTCACGTAATTTAGTGCCCAATATGTATCTATTCTTAATATAAAAGCTATGTGTCCGAAGGGGAAAGATATCTATAGATTTTCAGCATATAAGTAAGTATCATAATAAATACTAATATGTCTTAAAAATTCGACCATCCCTGAGGAAAGACTATTAGGGTTTTCATTCCGACAAAATAATTTTATCTAATTTTATCTAGTGCCTTTTCTTTTTTTAAGCGACAAATTCACTTCTTTTTGTGCGTTTCATTTTTATAGACAAATTAGGTCTTTGCTTATTTAAAGCTACTAAGCAGGAAACACAAAGAATCTTAGCTTAGGTCAAAGCCCCGTACTCCTTTCATAATTAAAGAGCAAATAAACTTAAGAAAATTACTTGCGTAAGAAACACACCAATGAAAAACTTATTCCGGGTTTTCATACTTGCTGTTTTTAAATTTTGTTTCTTAAAAGTTAAAATTGCCTTAACACATGAAAAACATCCACAGCGTAATTTTTTATTTTTGCATGAAGTATTTTTAGTATAGTGCCATTGCTTTATTTCTAGCTTGTCGTTCGTTTGTATGGAATTCTTCGGTGGAACAGGCTTTTATGGAGCGTTTTAGAGGGTTTGTTCGTCGCACGGAGCCCAATCCGATGCCTAGTAAGTTAGCGCTGCCCACTTAATTTACTTTGTATGATTACCGCTAAGGTTTTTGTAAAAAGTAATATTTTTTAATTTAGTTCGAACGTCAGTGAAAGATTTCATCGATTCACACAGCCTAAAGTGTTCCTTCGAAAATGTAAGGAACAAAATCAACAATAAACAGGCGAAGCATGACAAATGGTAAAAAAGAACTTGAAGGAACCGTCGTTATTGTAAATAACGGAGTTAATTTCGAAGCATTTTTTTTTTGAAATTTCTAGGTTTTCGTATTCTTTTTGTTTTGTTTCTTTTTTCGTGATTGTATGCTAATGAATTTTTTTTTTTTAAACAGACCTCCAGCATTTTCTTGTTTTCGGTATTACTTTTATGACGAACTTATAGTTCCTCTTCGTTCCCAATTGATTGCCACTACAAACATTAAAATCTAACTGAACCTCGCAAAAAGGCTTTTTTGTGCAAAAAACTCCGCACTTTAATCATAAAAAAATAGGGTCACCTCCATACACTATCAAACTATTTTTTTTAATTTCGTAACACAGTCACTTGAATTGTCGTTAATTAATGAGGTCGTTATTACTTACAAATAAAAATAGCTTCACTTGTTTCTATAATACCATTTGTAATTACACTAGTTTTATAAAAGCGAATATTTATCCGTAAACTCTAAAAGTGTAAAAACGTTCTTTATTCTGGCTGACCACTAATAAAAAAAGAACAAAAGTAAGGGAATTAAGGAGACAAATTGACATTTTTTAAGGATATTTTGCTGCGAACGAGAATAAAAAAATAATGATAATTAAGGAGAAAACGAATTTTAGTTCTCTATCTTTAATGTTACATACTATGTTCTATGATAAAAATATTATACATATTATACAAATATACAAATAAATTATGCCCTGAAGGATAGAAAATATAGGATTTTAGGTAACAGAGAAATATGTCTTATTCATTGGTGATGAACAATCCATGAACACAAATTCAAATGAGTTACGATCAGAAAAATTAAGAAATAAGGAGAAAATAAGAAGAATAGCTAAAATTTCAATTATTTCAGGTTATTTAAGGAATTTAAGGAGGATTGGTCACCCAGTTTATTTATGTTGATAAAAATTTTGTTACATTAAATGCGTATACTTTTTTACCATACTACTGCTCTTTAAGATCACGGCGACTGTAATAACATGCCATTAAAATGAATCCTACAGCATTTAAGAAGATAAATCTTGTTTAGTCAGGCAGGCAATTCTAACGACAGTACTTAAAGAAAATACTTACCAATATGGGAGTATTTGGTCGACACAACCATTGTTGGCCTAATGACGTTAATAGAGGTAATGTATATTTGACTGTCGGCCAAACGTAGCCTTAAGGAATCCGCACGATATTTGGTAGACACTACATCCAATCTAAAAATAACCTTTGTGTAGCTCTACTACGGGGTGTTAGACACCCGTGGGTTGTTTTTCCAAAACAACCACCAAGATTTTTAACACCAAAACCTTAAAACTCAGTTATTCATGCACTCCTAACATGCAGAACATCATTACGCAACACAACTCGACACTGCTGAACAGTAAAGTTGAACAAGAACATCGCTTATGCAACTGTCGATCAAAGCCGACGTGCCCGCTTAACGGCAAGTGCCTTACACAATGTATTGTGTATAAGGCCGAAGTAAAAACGAACACGAGCACATCTGTCTATTTTGGTGCCAGTGAGGGCGAGTTTAAAACGCGTTATAGGAACCATGAAAAATCCTTCAAACACAAGAAATACCAGAATGGAACCGAGTTGTCAAGGTTTATATGGCATTTAAAGGACACTTCTACTCCTTTTGACCTGACATGGACCAACGCTACAAATGCATTCCCGTAGAGATGTGGAACGAAAAAATACGACCTTTGTCTCTTTGAAAAAGTGTGCATTATCCGTGCTGAACCCAAAGGACTCCTTAACAAACGCACTGAGTTACTTTCAAGTCGTCGTCATAGGAATAAATTTATTATAGGAAATTTTAAAATAGGCTACATATTTGTATTCCCTATTGTATTATGAGACTGTATATAAAAACATGTGTTTAGTGTAACCAATAGTTGTAACCTGATGATTGTTAAAAACATGAAACTCAGAGTTGATACACAGTTGTAATTTGTTGCTTGTTCTCCCACTTTATAAACGCTCTGTTTACGCATTGAGCACTCTTGAACAACAACAACTTCACTACGTTGGTCACTTCTTTACGACGTGGCGTTACACTAAAATTTACCAAGTTAAGAAAAACGCAAATCAGGGGGTTATTATTTAAATGTTTAATTCTCTTTTCTTATTACTTGAAAAAATAAAACTGTTTTTTTTATAATTTTGATATATTTTTTATTTTTAAACGTTTTTATTTTTTTGTTTTGTTTTTTAAAAGCACTACGGGGTCGTTATAGATGGAATAATTTAATTTTACCCCTTGTTTACTATGTGCGTGCCATGTCTCACGGAAACGAGTAGTTTGTCAACTGAAAAAGGAAAGTCTCTTTCTCAAAGTGAGCCTGAAGAGAGTTATTTCAAACAAGGCATGCCAATATTTACTCAGGTTAGCTTAAAGCTTGTTTTGCTATATTTTTCATTTTTGTGTGCTGGAACCGAGGTTGTATCGAATTCGAATATGAATGTAATTCGAATCTAAAATGTAAAAAACAAACTGTTGTTGTCAAACGAAGTTAATGTTGTTGTCAGAAATATAAAATGAAGAAAAACGTACGATGATATAACATCACAAAAAGAATTTATTGGAAATGTATCAGGCAATTGTATACATCTTCAATTCTTTCTCTTTGTGATAAAGCGAAGTTTAGTATTCGAAGTAAAAAACTGATTGAACTTTCATCCAGAGAACGCTAGCAAGCTACCTACTAAGAAAGTGGAAGAAGAGCAGTTGTGTTGTTTAGACTATTTAGTAGAGAAATGAATTTGGGTGTATAACGATTTTTTTGCTGTTTCTTTCAGAACTAAATTTTTCCATAAATATTAAGTTTGTTGTTGTGTGTTGCGCCGGAAAATTTTTTCTTTAAGCACTTATTTTGCAAGAATATACTCTGAAAAATGGGTCAGAAGTTTAGAATATCCCAAGAATATGTCTAAGCATGATAGTTTGTTTTAAATAAACATTTGCATGACGCACAAAATTGATTAGAAGTTTACTTTTTTTATTGTATATCAAACGAACTGAACTTTTTTGTGCCCAAGCAATGGGCCGTTACATGTAGTAGAATTGCCATTATCTAGCTATAGTAACTTATAGCATGCTTTATTTTATTAAGGCATTATATATTTTCAGGCCATAGTCATGTTAAGAATATACTAAGAATATTGAGGATAGCATTTGTCAAAAAAGTTGAGAACATCGAGGCCGAAACTAAAACACACTATTCTTATAAAAACAGCGTGTATATCCTAGAAAAGAATTTACATAAACTGTAAAAAGTAATTTTTCCGTTGTTACTAATTTTAACACTACAGGCTGTGTGATTCAGTCTTGATGTCCTTATAAAAAATCTAAACCTAAAACCTAAAGTTAAATCATTGTTTATATCTGTTACGTTGCCGTTTGAAATATATATTAGATTTTTAAATTCGAAAACGCTGCATTGTTATCTTCTTTAATTTTATGCGTGATTTTTTTGATTATAAGTTTGAGTCTGTTAAAGCAAACTGTTCTTTTAATATTTTGGATTGAAATGTTTCGGTAGATATACAATATACCAAATGATTCAAGTTTTTATATTTCTCCTTTATGTATTTTCAACTATTAATTTCTTATATTTTGAGTAAAATTTTGAAAGGTTTGCCGTATGCAATAGACTAAATGGCTGATTTTGTATGACTTAACGAAAAATGTTGGATTTTTTTAATGCTTGGTATCCTTTTTTTTTGGGGTGTAATTCTGGAACGGCAAAGCAAGTATATAGTTTCAGCGTATTTCGCTTTTTACATAACGGTTGTTAGACGACTTGGATTTTTTTGGACTTTTCCATTTTTATTTCATAATTTTCTTTTAGGTTTTTTTAATCTACTTTCTATGTATTTTAGTTTCTCTAAACCAAATGCTCGAACAGTTATATGACAAAGGCTGCCCAGTTATTAGCACAATAATGGTTAATGAACGGCAGTTTTTTTTAACGCTGGAAGACTAATTGCCAGTTGTTTATTACAAGATGGTCGTTGACCCAACTCTTATCACAGACTCTACATGTATTATCCATAAATATGTTCAATAAAAGAAAAAAATGTGTTAAAGATCACCGCACTTAAAATTAACCAATAAAATTAGGCAAAAAACATAACATGCTGAAATTCTCCTTAAATAATGGGTTGTGAGTCAGAATGTGAAAGACTATCAATCGAGAAAAACCATCACTAATCACTAACTTCCAATTGATTAATTTGTGATTGCCATCCATATACTGATACACTGCTCTAGTTGAGTACAGACATTTTTTAAGAGCTCTGTATCTTTTAGTTTTAAATTTAAGAATTTTGGGAATTTATTAGAGTAAATCATGGAATTAACTCAAGTTATTGAAGTGCTCCTGCGGGAGTTGTGTCTATTGTCAGCCGATACGACGACAACAAACTGCGCAAACTCCCTGCACCGCCCAGGTCCACTACTTAAATGTCAGCTCAATTTCTAATGGTACAACCTTACTCTGGTATATCGAGAGGCCTAGAAGCGCTAAACACGTCAAGCAGTGGGGGCATAAAAGCATTCACAAAACTCTCGAATTAAAGATTAAATACACGTTCTTGATAGTCAATAATCGAATACAAATGTCCTAATGTTAAATATAAAAATACAACTACGATCACTGACCCTACTGACCGAGATGCTTCGGGTAATCCGTACGTCCTGTCTCCGTGGTGTTGTACAAACATCTCCTGTTTCGTGTAGTACACGCTCCGGTGCACAACGTTGTGCACTGGAGCGTGTAATTACAAATAAATGGTATGCCATTTCTACCATACATGCTTTCGTTTGGTGCTGCGTTTAGGATATTGTTGATCGAGTTTGAATAGGCCTTTGGGTGTTACAGGACCATGCTTTATTTAGATTTGGGGAGCTGACGCCATTTGTGAAATATTCAGGGATGTGGGCATATTTGTATGGATTAGGAGGTATGGGTACGAGGTGTAACAATTCAGTTTGGGCGTTACTTTGTAACAGAAGTAATGACAAAATCAGAATATACAACTATGAAATTTTTAAATTCTCACGTAGAATATCTCATAGTTGAAAACGTAACCTTAAAGGGCGAAGTTTTTATGTAAACAAGGAGAACAATCGTATGAAAAGCGAAATGAAAAGTCTAACTGAAGCTATGACCTTTCATTGTGAAACTTTTGACGAAAAATTGTGGAGATGAAGGAGGCTATGAAGAAAGTGAAAAAAACAGTGAAAATAACTATGCAACAGAAAGATCTCAAAAATTCGAAGAAAAAGTGATTATTTTAGAAGACAGGAGTGAATGGAATAATCTGAGGTTTAATGGTATAATAGAGAGTGGAAGCGAAACATGGATTAAGTCGGAAGAAAAGATTAGAAAAGTCATCAAAGAAAAAATAGGAATCGAAAAAGAGGTTGTCATCGAGAGTGCTCACCGAACTGGCAAGTTTTACAAACCAAAAGGTGAAAGTACTGGCAGAACAATAGTAGCGAAATTCCTGAATTACAAGAACAAAGACATGATTTTAACCACATATATCGAAAAAGAACTTTGGAAAGAGAAAATTTACATAAAAGAAGCCTTCTCTTTTGAAACTCTCAAATTGAGAAAAAAGCATTAGAAGAAATAAAGGAGATAAGAAAAGATGGTAGGTATGCTAAGGTCAAGTATAATCGTTTAGTTAGAGAAAAATTTTAAGTCTTAGTCTCTTAGATTAGTTATTATTTTATTTTCTTAATGGATTTACAATGGATCCAAACGACTCTGAAACGCTTTTCATTAATCCTTTTTCATAAAAATGATGATTTATTTAATGATAAAAATGATCCAGATGAAAACCTATATAAAGAACTGCAAATGTCTTACTTAAACACTCCCTATCTTTATGATCATGAAATTGATAACTATCTCTCAGAAACAATTAAGACGGAGAACCTTTCCCTTTTCATTTAAATATTCGAAGCATCAACTCAAACTTTGAATCATTTAGGGATCACTTGAGTCGTGTAATTTTGTTTTCAATGTTATTTGCTTAAGCGAAACTTGGTCCAACGATAAAAGAGTTTCGAAACAACTCACTTTTTCATTTGAAAGGTTACAAAGCCATACATTATGAAAGACAGGTTTCTAAACGAGGAGATGGTCTATTAATACATTAAATCAGATTTGATGTACAAAATACGTCATGACCTAAATATATCTGATTGTAACAGAGAGTTTTTATCAATAGAAATTATTACATAAGAAACTAAAAGTTTTATTGTCACATGTTGCTATAAACCACCTACTGGAAGCACTTCCGAATTTTATGAACACATTGAAAAAATATTTAACAAGGCGGAAGGTGAAAAGGAAGGTTTATTTATATTGGGCGATTATAATTTGAATGTTCCTAATTATACAGAAAACAATGATGAGAAATTTTTATGATGAAGCCTTTCAACACTCTATTATCCCTTTGATTAACCAGCCGACAATAATTACAAAAAATTCATCCACTCTTATTGATAACATTCTAACAAAAAATTTTTTTGATGACAAGTATTACAAAAAAATTATCCGCCCTTATTGATAACATTCTAACAAATAATTCTCATGACATGTCACTAAATAAAAAGGAAAAATTAAATCTGAGATATCAGACCATTTTGGAATTTTTGTTGCCATCAATATCTCAAATAAAAAGTATCGTAATAAAAAAATTGAAAATAGAAAACGAAATTTTACAACTGAACAAAAAGAAGTTTTTAAACAAGAGCTTGCTTCGAATGACTGGTCTTTTATGAAAGATATAGAAGATGTAAACTTACTGTATAAATGTTTCTACATGATGATGATGAAGTGGCAAAACAGCTGGCTGTTGTGATATAGCTTGTCTAATGACGGCTGGTTAGATATTATAGAGGTTTTAACCCTTCGAAGATTCTGCATAATAGCAAAACCCTCCCTTTGAACAAGGACTCTTTCAGAAAAAATACATTGACCATTAAACAGGACGCATAAAACAGTGGCAAAGCACAAAACACTATTAAAAAAACCCATAAAAAGACAACAAAACAGTTCGGAAATTCAAACTAAATTAATAGGCACACGTAAAATAAATAATATTTATTATGACGAAAGTAACTTAAAACGGATCAATCTTAGAATAATTCCTAACGGAACAAATGTAAACTTTAAAAATTCTATGACAACAACTTTCCGATTCAAACAAAATCAGTTAAAATAAAAACAATACAGACACCTTGGATAAAAAAAAGGAATAAGAAAATCATCTAAAAAGAAACGTAACAGAACAGGAATATAAAGATTATAAGAATCTGTTTGAAAAAATTAAAAAAAGGCAAAAAGGAATTTTATTTAACGCAAATAAAAACACATAACAACAATTCTAAGAAAACTTGGGAAGTAATGAAAGATATAATTGGAAAAACAAAATTTAAAGGAAACACGTTTCCTAAATTATTACATACAGAATACGGACCAGAAGACAGTCAACCTAAGATGGCTATAAATTCAATACATTCTTTACTAATATTGGACTTAAATTAGTTAGTAAGATTTCAGATGTTTCTAATTCTATTGAAGATTATCTAACAAAAACTGAATTTGTGATAGTGACTTGACATTTGAAGAATTTGAAACGGCGTTTAAGTCTACTCAAAAAAACAAGCAACTGGAACATACAGCCTCAATTGTAACTCAATGATAGAGGTCTACAAAGAAATCAATGATCCACTTTTTTATATTTTTAGTAAATGTATAAATAGGAGTATTTTTCCTGACGATCTCAAAATAGCCAAAGTTATACCCATTTTTTAAGCAGGTGATTCAACTGGAGTAGGAAATTACCGACCTATCTGTTCTTCCAATTTTTTTAAAAATTTTAGAGCGCCTTATTTACAATAGAATTTATTTTCATTTCAATAAACATAACCTTCTTTTTTCTAGGCAATTTGGATTTCAAAAAAATACCTCAACTGAGCATGCGATTTTGCAATTACCTGATGATATCATAAAAGATCATAAAAGGTTTTTCTAAAGGAGAAGTAGGAATTTTTATTGATTTCTCTACTGTAAATCACGAGATCTTATTACAAAACCTAGAATATTACGGAATTACAAACAAAACTCGCAAACTGTTAAAAAATTACCTTAAAAATAGAAAGCAGCATGTTTCTTATGATAATGACAAACTTTCAGAAGCTGTGAATATAATTTGTGAAGTACCACAGGGTTCAATTCTTAGACCACTTTTGTTTCCAATACATATCAACGATCTCTATAAAGCCTCATCAAAACTTTTTAACGTCATGTTTGCAAACGATACAAACTTATTTAAATCAGGTAAAACCGTTCAATATCTTTTTGTAAAAATGAATCTTACACTCTAAAAAATTTCATTATGGTTTAAAGCAAAAAGGTTATCATTAAATGTTTCTAAAGTTAAATTTTCTTTCATTCACAATGTCAGAAGAAAAAAATTCCTTCTACCCTTCCAAAACTTCAAATTGATAATACAGAGACAAAGTTACAAATTTTGGGGGGATATATATATTGATGAAAATTTAACATGGAAACATCATATTGAGACAACATGTAGCAAAAAATTCATGTAGAAAAAAATTCCTTCTACCCTTCCAAAACTTCAAATCGATAATACAGAGACAAAGTTACAAATTTTTGGGGGATATATATTGATGAAAATTTAACATGGAAACATCATATTGAGACAACATGTACCAAAATTTCCAGGAACATCGGTATCCTATATAAATGAAGAAACTTGTTGCCAAAGTATCTGCTTAAACAATTATACCTTTTCCTTCGTCCATAGTCACTTATCATATGGTAATATAGCCTGTGCAAGTACCAATAAAACTAAGCTATTAAAACTTTACAAAAAACAAAAACATGCAATCCGAGTTATTACTTTTGAAGATCGTCGAATACCTTTTAAGCCACTGTTTAAAGAATTGAAAATTCAAACCCTAATGGAAATTAATATTTATTAAAACCATTTTTTTCTGTTTAAATGTAAAATAAGCCTGTCTCCTCGTATATTTCATAACTTGCATACAGAAAAGTTATCAGGAAAACACAATACAAGATCAAAACAACTCAAAGAACCAATAATAAAAACAAAGTATGAAGAATTTTGCATCAGCTATCGTGCACCACAACAAAATTACACCTCTGATTTTAGAAAGTATAGACATATATTCTTTATACCTTTTTAAGAGTAAAGTTAAAGCAAATATTAAAACCTTACACGAAATTGATTCATATTTGTAAAACATCTTGAAAAACATAATAAGAAAAAATATATTATTATTCTACTATATCGAAAGCTTTAATTTAGAGAACTACACTTACAAGAAACTATAGAAAACGACACGCATTTTACATAGTTGATTTAGATTAATCAGCGTTTTATTTAGTATATTGATGTTATTCACGATTATTTTTTTATTTTGTTTTAAACTAATTCTTGTAAATGTAGTTAAAGTAGAAAATAAACTATCTATCTATCATATGCCTAAAACATAATGATGATAAATTGGAAATATAAAAGCATTTTAATACGTTTTTATATTTTTGCAGAAACTTCCAAATGTCCTTAAGTAGAAGAGCGAAATATAAACCACAGTGATATGTATAAATACTTACCAAAGAGCATTTGAACATGGCACATTGTATTTTCTCATAAATATTCGTCTTTTATCCATGTTCAAAGGCTTTGGGTTTACTCTTTTGATAGCTTGTCGCAATCTATCTCTTTGAATACACCTCTACATACTAGGGAGTCATTAATCATTTCGCCAGAATTAGGACTTTCATTGATAATTCTTTTAACAATATCATTAATTTGATTAATAGTTATATATTTGAAAGAGATGTGGAAATACCAGAAAACCAATCCTTGTTTAAAAAGGCCCCCACTTCAACGAATTTTAAGGGTAAAGATTTTAGCAAGCCATTCACTCTCAAAACAACTGAAGATTCCTTCATTTACAATTGGTATGATTATAGAGATGTATCGGTTAGTAATTCAAATCCGAATAACATAACGCATACATATTTCATCTATCGATACAACTGTGAAAAACTGTTTATATCTGAAACAAACAAAAGCATTTCAGCAATATCTACAGCCACCATTAATAATACAGATGATGGAATTATATTATCAGACCAAAAAAATATCGATCTTGTTAAGAGTGCCCCGATATTTGGTGAGATAGATTCAGCCGAGGTGGAAGACGTCATAGATTTTGAACTATTTGACGGAAACTCCGCACCTTCAAAAAACACACAATTTAAAACTGAAAGAATTTAGAGATATTTTATTTTATATTGGGCCAGCAATGGAGATGGTTATGCCTGGTAGAAGGGTAGCAACCTATAGAGTGTTTCATCATCGCAAAGAATTAAATACGTCTGAAATTACAATCGATAGTTCTACATACCCTTCATTTGTTACAAAATACACAAGTCCAAGATAAACGTATGAATTAAACTTAGTTTCAGTCATTTGACCAACGAGAGTAAAATATTCAGAAGGAAATATACCTACTATAATTTTTGTTACATGTACTGGGATTTTTGGATGTCAAACAATAATGTCTTATTTTAAACTTTGTACGTCGTATTGTTGTGCTGAAATTGATAAAATATTGATATAACATATTTACATATATGTAAATAATTTATTTGTATGGAGATATATTTTTGGTGGAAAAAAACTTGTATATACCAAACATGTTTTATACTCTTACACAATCAAATTTTATACACTTTTCCATATACCTGTATTTGCACAAGTTTACTCCATTCTTTTAGTACGCCCGTTCAAGGCGCAAGCATCAAAGTGATCAATATTTAAGAGCCCTCAGGCCACAAATTTTAGTGGTAAAGTTCCTTCCGTTAACTTTTAATTAGCGTCAAATTAATTTCTGATTAAAATTTCTATTCATGTTAGCTCACAGTGGAAACATGTGTTATTTCGAAATCACCTTCTTAATTCATAAAATAACGTAAAGTTGACATTAAAATTTGTTGATACAAATTTCATGTTTATTTCATGATATAAGGAAACATCAAAGGAATACCGATATTTTTATGCAAATATGAGTTGCAGAACATACAGTGTGAAAACTTGAGAGGTACATACGCTTCAAAAAAAAAAAGTCCATGTTACTTTCCTTTGATTTTATGCTTTTGGCGCTATTCCACACTCTTCTCTCTAGGCCCTGAGATTTCGAATTTTTACAAGTCCGCAAGACTAAAGAATGCTTTGGTCCTTTTATAACGCTCATTATTAATTCGGAATAACCTTCAAAATCAAATTACAAACTCTTTCTATCGTGGTCCTACACGAGTTATTGTGTTATCTGTTCTCGTAGATCACGGAGTTATAAGCACATGCGCAATAGACACTCTTCATAAGCGAAGTAATAATAATAATAACAATAATAATAAATCGGAAATGTACTTTCGTTTTGGCTTTGCAAGGGAGGAAGTATAGGGAGCAAGCGTAGTAGGGTAATGGCGGGAGGTAAAGGAAGACTGCAGATTGTGGTCTTTCTGGATTTAACTCGCAAGTACATCAGTACGGTAAATTTTAGTTTGGTGTAAAAATGACTGACTCTTTACCAATAATCTTTTTAATTTTTATTTCCTTTATGTAATTGTCGGGAATGGTACACAAGACACGGTAAACAAAAAAAGACCACGACAAAACGAAGGCGCAAGACAACAGATTAATCTTATAAAGATCCTTAGTATATATAACAAAGAGGTGGCAAGCCACCACAATGATGAACTCAATCTGTTAGGTCTTTGGAAATAAGCTAGAGGTTGTACTCCTCTAGAGAAAATGCCTCTAAAAGCACAATTCTCCCTTTTTACAAGGATTTAATTAAAAAATATAAAAAAAAATAAGAAGGACACAACACATTTGAAAAGATGAACAGAACTTTAACCAAGGGCAGGTAGGTTTCGACCCATATTTCTGAACCTAAGTACCCTGGATGTCTAGCTGGGTCATCTCGAAGAGGTCCGCGGACGGTCATCAGCAGAAACTAGACATCCCTATCTTCCTAAAATTAACTTTGACCACTTTCTGTTCAACTGTGCTATTCTTTGTTTTTACCTCAGGTAATACGTGGAGTCGTTATTCTCCAAAGACAAGATCATGTGTGATCAAACCCCTCTGCTAATATTTTTTTTTATCTTTTATTTATTTATTTATTTATTTTTTTTAACTGGGGTAATAAGTGGAGTCGTCACTCTCCAAATACAAGACCTAGTATGATCAAACCCCCTTGCTAACTTAATTTTTATTTGATTTTGTTTTATTTTTGACTGGGGTAATAAGTGGAGTCGTCACTCTCCAAAGACAAGACTGAGTGTAGTCAAGCCCCCTTGCTGACTCATTCCGGTTAAAATATTCTTACCTCAGCTCTTCTAAAAAGAAAACATATGACTCGTGACTGTTAATAAGGCGGTCATCACAGAAAATTACTGCTCTATGGTTGCAATGTATCCACCTGTGTACCATTTGGTCGAAGGCTATGGTTGTGTAGTGACCATTATTTAAGTTGCCGCAACGGTTGATAATAGCCCTTAATTGAAAATTTTTACGAAATTTCACTTCTCCGTCTACGGTTAAAGGTATGGAAAGGGTACCAGGGTAAGCAGTAATACGAGAGGCAATGGTAATATGACATGAATTGCAAGTGGTTGATGTCTTGATGCCAATACTAAAAAGACTTCCAAGAAATGGAAAGTCTAATGACAGACCAGGTAGGAGATATTCAAGAACCTCGGGGACGTCGCACTTCCCTTCGCAGCTGAGATATGATGTTTCATAGCACGCAAAAAATGGGAGGGATCAACTGGACTTCTAGAAACAGCCAAACTTTGAAGAACACCTACAAATGCTTCGCCTAACTTTGAGGTTGTTTTGCTGACAGAAATGGCTTCTTTAACTTTTGGAAGGTTATAAAAACATTGTAAGATGGAGTTTGCATAACATGTTTTTCCCAAGTTTTTTAGACCGCTATTCCTAAAATCAGGGTTAGATGGCAATGCGACTGTTGTTTTGGAAGACCTTGTAGCAAGTTTTTCGGGTTTTTTGATTTAAGATTTTGTGTGATTTGCGGAAGATTTCTCAGGGTTTTTTGATTTCTTACATTCCATGTTTGTAACAGAAGAAACTTCAGGATTGATTGGGGCCTTTTCAGGCTCAACCCAAATGGTAGAATTTCGAGACATCCAGATGTAAAAAGAAGCACTCATGGAGGTAAAAGTTAGGGATTTTAATAGGGAACGTATGAGTCATTTTTACTTAGGGACTAATCCTAGCCAATAGCGCGCGCTGAAGAAATGGAGACAATTTCAAAAACTACATTTCATTGACATTTTAACGGTATCTGTCCGTTCGTGTAACAACAGTTGCGTCACCAATGGGTACCACCATGTATTTAGCGATATTTTTCCGATATTACTAGGTTGTTTTGCTTTTAACAGTGAAACGATTGACCGTGGGACCTAATTGAACTGATTTTCGGCTTTGACCTTTTAATTGTGGTAAATGAGACAATTGAACTCTAAGAATTAAGATTCTTGTTACGTTAGCTTGATTGCCGGAACTCAGTATTTACACTGCGCGCTGTGTTAACTCTTTATTTACAATTTTAGATAAATGAGTCATTTTTACTCTGGGACTAATCCCAGCCTTTAGCGCGCTGAAGAAATGAAGACAGTTTCAAAAACAACATTTCATTAACTTTCTAACAGTATCATTCCGTTTGAGTTACAAGGGTTGCGTCACAAATTTGTACCAACATGTATTTAGCGATAATTTTGCGATATTACTAGGTTGCATTGCTTTTAATAGTGAAACGATTGATCGTGTACCAAATTGAACTGATTTTGGACTTTGACCTTTTAAATGTGGTAAATGACACAAATGGATTCTAAGAATTAAGATCCTTGTTACGTTAGCTTGATTGCCGGAACTCAGTATTTACACTGCGCGCTGTGTTGGCTCTTTATTTACAAATTTAGATCAATGAGCCATTTTTACTCTGGGACTAATCCTAGCCCTTAGCGCGCTGAAGAAATGGAGACAGTTTCAAAAACAAAATTTCATTGACTTTCTGACGGTATCTGTCCGTTTGAGTTACAACGGTTGCGTCACCAATTCGTACCACCATGTACTTAGCGATATTTTTCCGATGTTCCTAGGTTGCATTGCTTTTGGAAGTGAAACGATTGACCGTGGGTCCTAATTGAACTGACTTTGGACTTTAACCTTGTAAATGTGGTAATTGAAACAATTGGACTCCAAGAATTAACATTCTTCTTTTTTTGACATGAATACTGGAACTCCACAATTACATTGGAAACTGTGTTAGCTCTTTATTTACAAATGTAGATCATTGAGTCATTTTTACTTTGGGACTAATCCTAGCCATTAGCGCGCGCTGAAGAAATGGAGACAGTTTCAAAAACAACATTTCATTAACTTTCTAACGGTATCAGTCCGTTTGAGTTACAAGGGTTGCGTCACATATTCGTACCAACATTTACTTAGCGATAATTTTGCGATATTACTAGGTTGCATTGCTTTTAACAGTGAAACGATTGATCGTGTACCTAATTGAACTGATTGTGGACTTTGACCTTATAAATGTGGTAAATTAGACAATTGAACGCCAAGAATTAACATTCTTGTTATGTTAGCTTGATTGCCGGAACTCAGTATTTACAATGAGCGCTGTGTTAGCTTTTTATTTGCAAATTAAGATTAATGAGTCATTCTTACTGTGGGACTAATCGTAGCAGTTAGCGCGCCTTGAAAAAATGGAGACAGTTTCAAAAAGTACATTTCATTAACTTTCTGTTGGCATCAGTGCATTTGAGTTACAACGGTTGCGCTACCTATTGGAACCAACATGTATTTAGCAATTTTTTTTCCGATATTACTAGGTTGCG
This sequence comes from Hydractinia symbiolongicarpus, assembly GCF_029227915.1. Taxonomy (NCBI): domain Eukaryota; kingdom Metazoa; phylum Cnidaria; class Hydrozoa; order Anthoathecata; family Hydractiniidae; genus Hydractinia; species Hydractinia symbiolongicarpus. The sequence goes on from NC_079881.1 coordinate 22,619,647, forward strand.
TTGCTTTCAATAGTGAAACGATTCACCGTGGAAACTTTTTAAAGTGATTTTAGACTTTGACCTTTTAAAAGCGGTAAATGAGACAATTGATCTTCAGCATGATTGCCGGAACTCAGTAGTTACATTGCGCGCTGTGTTAGCTCTTTATTTACAAATTTAGATCAATGAGTTGTTTTTACTCTGGGAATAATTCCAGCCATTAGCACGCTGAAGAAATAGAGAGTGTTTCAAAAACTACATTTCATTGACTTTCTAACGGTATCCGTCCGTTCGTTTAACAACAGTTGCGTCACCAATGGGTACCACCATGTATTTAGCGATATTTTTCCGATATTACTAGGTTGTATTGCTTTTAACAGTGAAACGATTGACCGTGGGACCTAATTGAACTGATTTTCGGCTTTGAACTTTTAAATGTGGTAAATGAGACAATTTAACTCTAAGAATTAAGATTCTTGTTACGTTAGCTTGATTGCCGGAACTCAGTATTTACACTGCGCGCTGTGTAAGCTCCTTATTTACAATTTTAGATAAATGAGTCATTCTTACTGTGGCACTAATCGTAGCAGTTAGCGCGCCTTGAAAAAATGGAGACAGTTTCAAAAAGTACATTTCTTTAACTTTCTGATGGCATCAGTGCATTTGAGTTACAACGGTTGCGCCACCTATTGGAACCAACATGTATTTAGCAATTTTTTTTCCGATATTACTAGGTTGCATTGCTTTCAACAGTGAAACGATTCACCGTGGAAACTTTTTAAAGTGATTTTAGACTTTGACCTTTTAAAAGCGGTAAATGAGACAATTGATCTTCAGCATGATTGCCGGAACTCAGTAGTTACATTGCGCGCTGTGTTAGCTCTTTATTTACAAATTTAGACCAATGAGTTGTTTTTACTCTGGGACTAATCCCAGCCATTAGCGCGCTGAAGAAATAGAGAGTGTTTCAAAAACTACATTTCATTGACTTTCTAACGGTATCCGTCCGTTCGTTTAACAACAGTTGCGTCACCAATGGGTACCACCATGTATTTAGCGATATTTTTCCGATATTACTAGGTTGTATTGCTTTTAACAGTGAAACGATTGACCGTGGGACCTAATTGAACTGATTTTCGGCTTTGAACTTTTAAATGTGGTAAATGAGACAATTGGACTCTAAGAATTAAGATTCTTGTTACGTTAGCTTGATTGCCGGAACTCAGTATTTACACTGCGCGCTGTGTAAGCTCCTTATTTGCAATTTTAGATAAATGAGTCATTTTAAATCTGGGACTAATCCCAGCCTTTAGCGCGCTGAAAAAATGGAGACAGTCTCAAAAACAACATTTCATTAACTTTCTGACGGTATCTGTCCGTTTGAGTTACAACGGTTGCGTCACCAATTGGTACCACCATGTACTTAGCGATATTTTTCCGATGTTCCTAGGTTGCATTGCTTTTGGAAGTGAAACGATTGACCGTGGGACCTAATTGAACTGATTTTGGACTTTGACCTTGTAAATGTGGTAACTGAGACAATTGAACTGCAAGAATTAACATTCTTCTTACTTTGGAATGAATACTGGAACTCCACAGTTACATTGGAAACTGTGTTAGCTCTTTTTTTACAAATGTAGATCATTGAGTCATTTTTACTTAGGGACTAATCCTAGCCTTAACGCGCTGAAGAAATGGAGACAGTTTCAAAAACAACATTTCATTAACTTTCTAACGGTATCAGTCCGTTTGAGTTACAACGGTTGCGTCACATATTCGTACCAACATTTACTTAGCGATAATTTTGCGATATTACTAGGTTGCATTGCTTTTAACAGTGAAACGATTGATCGTGTACCTAATTGAACTGATTGTGGACTTTGACCTTATAAATGTGGTAAATTAGACAATTGAACGCCAAGAATTAACATTCTTGTTATGTTAGCTTGATTGCCGGAACTCAGTATTTACACTGAGCGCTGTGTTAGCTCTTTATTTGCAAATTAAGATTAATGAGTCATTCTTACTGTGGCACTAATCGTAGCAGTTAGCGCGCCTTGAAAAAATGGAGACAGTTTCAAAAAGTACATTTCATTAACTTTCTGATGGCATCAGTGCATTTGAGTTACAACGGTTGCGCCACCTATTGGAACCAACATGTATTTAGCAATTTTTTTTCCGATATTACTAGGTTGCATTGCTTTCAACAGTGAAACGATTCACCGTGGAAACTTTTTAAAGTGATTTTAGACTTTGACCTTTTAAAAGCGGTAAATGAGACAATTGATCTTCAGCATGATTGCCGGAACTCAGTAGTTACATTGCGCGCTGTGTTAGCTCTTTATTTACAAATTTAGATCAATGAGTTGTTTTTATTCTGGGACTAATCCCAGCCTTTAGCGCGCTGAAGAAATAGAGAGTGTTTCAAAAACTACATTTCATTGACTTTCTAACGGTATCCGTCCGTTCGTTTAACAACAGTTGCGTCACCAATGGGTACCACCATGTATTTAGCGATATTTTTCCGATATTACTAGGTTGTATTGCTTTTAACAGTGAAACGATTGACCGTGGGACCTAATTGAACTGATTTTCGGCTTTGACCTTTTAAATGTGGTAAATGAGACAATTGGACTCTAAGAATTAAGATTCTTGTTACGTTAGCTTGATTGCCGGAACTCAGTATTTACACTGCGCGCTGTGTAAGTTCCTTATTTACAATTTTAGATAAATGAGTCATTTTCACTCTGGGACTAATCCCAGCCTTTAGCGCGCTGAAGAAATGGAGACAGTTTCAAAAACAACATTTCATTAACTTTCTAACAGTATCAATCCGTTTGAGTTACAAGGGTTGCGTCACATATTCGTACCAACATGTATTTAGCGATATTTTTGCGATATTACTAGGTTGCATTGCTTTTAGAAGTAAAACGATTGACCGTGGGACCTAATTGAACTGATTTTAGACCTTGACCTTATAAATGTGGTAATTGAGACAATTGGACTCCAAGAATTAACATTCTTCTTACTTTGGCATGAATGCTGGAACTCGCTAGTTACACTGGAAACTGTTTTAGCTCTTTATCTACAAATGTAGATCAATGAGTCATTTATATTGTGAGACTAATCATATCTGTTATCGCGTCCTAAAGAAATAGAGACAGATTCAAAAACAACATTTCATTGACTTTCTAACGGTGTCAGTCCGTTTGAGTTATAACGGTTGTGTCACATATTCCTACCAACATGTATTTTGCGATATTTTTCCGATATTACTAGGCTGCATTGCCATTAAAAGTGAAGCAATTTATCGTGGGACCTAATTGAACTGATTTTCGGCTTTGACCTTTTAAATATGATAAATGAGACAATTGGACTCTAAGAATTAAGAGTTTTGTTACGTTAGCTTGATTGCCGGAACTCAGTATTTACACTGCGCACTGTGTTAGCTCTTTATTTACAGATTTAGATCAACAAGTCAGTTTTACTCTGGGATTAATCCTAGCCCTTTGCGCGCTGAAGAAATAGAGACAGTTTCAAAAACAACATTTCATTAACTTTCTAACAGTATCAATCCGTTTGAGTTACAAGGGTTGCGTCACATATTCGTACCAACATTTACTTAGCGATAATTTTGCGATATTACTAGGTTGCATTGCTTTTAACAGTGAAACGATTGATCGTGTACCTAATTGAACTGATTGTGGACTTTGACCTTATAAATGTGGTAAATTAGACAATTGAACGCCAAGAATTAACATTCTTGTTATGTTAGCTTGATTGCCGGAACTCAGTATTTACACTGAGCGCTGTGTTAGCTCTTTATTTGCAAATTAAGATTAATGAGTCATTCTTACTGTGGCACTAATCGTAGCAGTTAGCGCGCCTTGAAAAAATGGAGACATTTTCAAAAAGTGCATTTCATTAACTTTCTGATAGCATCAGTGCATTTGAGTTACAACGGTTGCGCCACCTATTGGAACCAACATGTATTTAGCAATTTTTTTTCCGATATTACTAGGTTGCATTGCTTTCAACAGTGAAACGATTCACCGTGGAAACTTTTTAAAGTGATTTTAGACTTTGACCTTTTAAAAGCGGTAAATGAGACAATTGATCTTCAGCATGATTGCCAGAACTCAGTAGTTACATTGCGCGCTGTGTTAGCTCTTTATTTACAAATTTAGATCAATGAGTTGTTTTTACTCTGGGACTAATCCCAGCCATTAGCGCGCTGAAGAAATAGAGAGTGTTTCAAAAACTACATTTCATTGACTTTCTAACGGTATCCGTCCGTTCGTTTAACAACAGTTGCGTCACCAATGGGTACCACCATGTATTTAGCGATATTTTTCCGATATTACTAGGTTGTATTGCTTTTAACAGTGAAACGATTGACCGTGGGACCTAATTGAACTGATTTTCGGCTTTGACCTTTTAAATGTGGTAAATGAGAGAATTGGACTCTAAGAATTAAGATTCTTGTTACGTTAGCTTGATTGCCGGAACTCAGTATTTACACTGCGCGCTGTGTAAGTTCCTTATTTACAATTTTAGATAAATGAGTCATTTTCACTCTGGGACTAATCCCAGCCTTTAGCGCGCTGAAGAAATGGAGACAGTTTCAAAAACAACATTTCATTAACTTTCTAACAGTATCAATCCGTTTGAGTTACAAGGGTTGCGTCACATATTCGTACCAACATGTATTTAGCGATATTTTTGCGATATTACTAGGTTGCATTGCTTTTAGAAGTGAAACGATTGACCGTGGGACCTAATTGAACTGATTTTAGACCTTGACCTTATAAATGTGGTAATTGAGACAATTGGACTCCAAGAATTAACATTCTTCTTACTTTGGCATGAATGCTGGAACTCGCTAGTTACACTGGAAACTGTTTTAGCTCTTTATCTACAAATGTAGATCAATGAGTCATTTATATTGTGAGACTAATCATATCTGTTATCGCGTCCTAAAGAAATAGAGACAGATTCAAAAACAACATTTCATTGACTTTCTAACGGTGTCAGTCCGTTTGAGTTATAACGGTTGTGTCACATATTCCTACCAACATGTATTTTGCGATATTTTTCCGATATTACTAGGCTGCATTGCCATTAAAAGTGAAGCAATTTATCGTGGGACCTAATTGAACTGATTTTCGGCTTTGACCTTTTAAATGTGATAAATGAGACAATTGGACTCTAAGAATTAAGAGTTTTGTTACGTTAGCTTGATTGCCGGAACTCAGTATTTACACTGCGCGCTGTGTTAGCTCTTTATTTACAGATTTAGATCAACAAGTCAGTTTTACTCTGGGATTAATCCTAGCCCTTTGCGCGCTGAAGAAATGGAGACAGTTTCAAAAACAACATTTCATTAACTTTCTAACAGTATCAATCCGTTTGAGTTACAAGGGTTGCGTCACATATTCGTACCAACATTTACTTAGCGATAATTTTGCGATATTACTAGGTTGTATTGCTTTTGGAAGTGAAACGATTGACCGTGGGACCTAATTGAACTGATTTTGGACTTTGACCTTGTAAATGTGGTAACTGAGACAACTGGACTCCAAGAATTAACATTCTTCTTACTTTGGAATGAATACTGGAACTCCACAGTTACATTGGAAACTGTGTTAGCTCTTTATTTACAAATGTAGATCATTGAGTCATTTTTACTTAGGGACTAATCCTAGCCTTTAACGCGCTGAAGAAATGGAGACAGTTTCAAAAACAACATTTCATTAACTTTCTAACGATATCAGTCCGTTTGAGTTACAACGGTTGCGTCACATATTCGTACCAACATTTACTTAGCGATAATTTTGCGATATTACTAGGTTGCATTGCTTTTAACAGTGAAACGATTGATCGTGTAACTAATTGAACTGATTGTGGACTTTGACCTTATAAATGTGGTAAATTAGACAATTGAACGCCAAGAATTAACATTCTTGTTATGTTAGCTTGATTGCCGGAACTCAGTATTTACACTGAGCGCTGTGTTAGCTCTTTATTTGCAAATTAAGATTAATGAGTCATTCTTACTGTGGCACTAATCGTAGCAGTTAGCGCGCCTTGAAAAAATGGAGACAGTTTCAAAAAGTACATTTCATTAACTTTCTGATGGCATCAGTGCATTTGAGTTACAACGGTTGCGCCACCTATTGGAACCAACATGTATTTAGCAATTTTTTTTCCGATATTACTAGGTTGCATTGCTTTCAACAGTGAAACGATTCACCGTGGAAACTTTTTAAAGTGATTTTAGACTTTGACCTTTTAAAAGCGGTAAATGAGACAATTGATCTTCAGCATGATTGCCGGAACTCAGTAGTTACATTGCGCGCTGTGTTAGCTCTTTATTTACAAATTTAGATCAATGAGTTGTTTTTACTCTGGGACTAATCCCAGCCATTAGCGCGCTGAAGAAATAGAGAGTGTTTCAAAAACTACCTTTCATTGACTTTCTAACGGTATCCGTCCGTTCGTTTAACAACAGTTGCGTCACCAATGGGTACCACCATGTATTTAGCGATATTTTTCCGATATTACTAGGTTGTATTGCTTTTAACAGTGAAACGATTGACCGTGGGACCTAATTGAACTGATTTTCGGCTTTGACCTTTTAAATGTGGTAAATGAGACAATTGGACTCTAAGAATTAAGATTCTTGTTACGTTAGCTTGATTGCCGGAACTCAGTATTTACACTGCGCGCTGTGTAAGCACCTTATTTACAATTTTAGATAAATGAGTCATTTTTAATTTGGGACTAATCCCAGCCTTTAGCGCGCTGAAAAAATGGAGACAGTCTCAAAAACAACATTTCATTAACTTTCTGACGGTATCTGTCCGTTTGAGTTACAACGGTTGCGTCACCAATTGGTACCACCATGTACTTAGCGATATTTTTCCGATGTTCCTAGGTTGCATTGCTTTTGGAAATGAAACGATTGACCGTGGGACCTAATTGAACTGATTTTGGACTTTGACCTTGTAAATGTGGTAACTGAGACAATTGGACTGCAAGAATTAACATTCTTCTTACTTTGGAATGAATACTGAAACTCCACAGTTACATTGGAAACTGTGTTAGCTCTTTATTTACAAATGTAGATCATTGAGTCATTTTTACTTAGGAACTAATCCTAGTCTTTAACGCGCTGAAGAAATGGAGACAGTTTCAAAAACAACATTTCATTAACTTTCTAACGGTATCAGTCCGTTTGAGTTACAACGGTTGCGTCACATATTCGTACCAACATTTACTTAGCGATAATTTTGCGATATTACTAGGTTGCATTGCTTTTAACAGTGAAACGATTGAACGTGGGACCTAATTGGACTAATTTTGAACTTTGACCTTGCAAATGTGGTAAATGAGATAATTGGACTCTAAGAATTAAGATTCTTGTTACGTTAGCTTGATTGCCGGAACTCAGGATTTATACTGCGCGCTGTGTTAGCTCTTTATTTACAAATTTAGATCAATGAGTAGTTTTTACTCTGGGACTAATCCTAGACACTAGTGGTCGCTGAAGAAATGGATACAGTTTCAAAATCTACATTTCATTGACTTTTTGACGGTATCTGTCCGTTTGAGTTACAACAGTTGCGTCACAAATTGGTACCACCATGTATTTAGCGATATTTTTCCGATATTACTAGGTTGCATTGCTTTTAGAAGTGAAACGATTGACCGTGGGACCTAATTGAACTGATTTTGGACTTTGACCTTATAAATGTGGTAAATGAGACAATTGGACTCCAAGAATTAACATTCTTCTTACTTTGGCATGAATGCTGGAACTCGGCAGTTACACTGGAGACTGTGTTAGCTCTTCATCTACAAATGTAGATCAATGAGTTATTCATACTGTGAGACTAATCCTATCAGTTATCGCGTCCTGACGAAATAGAGACAGTTTCAAAAACAACATTTCATTGACTTTCTAACGGTATCCGTCCGTTCGTGTAACAACAGTTGCGTCACCAATTGGTACCACCATGTATTTAGCAATATTTTTCCGATATTACTAGGTTGCATTGCTTTTAACAGTGAAACGATTAACCGTGGGACCTAATTGAACTAATTTTAGACCTTGACCTTATAAATGTGGTAATTGAGACAATTGGACTCCAAGAATTAACATTCTTCTTACTTTGGCATGAATGCTGGAACTCCGCAGCTACACTGGAAACTGTGTTAGCTTTTTATTTACAAATGTAGATCAATGAGTCATTTTTACTCTGGGACTAATTCTAGCCATTAGCGCGCTGAAGAAATGGAGACAGTTTCACAAACTACATTTCAATGACTTTCTAACGGCGCCCGTCTGTTTTAGTTACAACAGTTGCGTCATCAATTGGTACCACCATGTATTTAGCGATATTTTTCTGATATTACTAGGTTACACTGCTTTTAACAGTGAAACGATTGACCGTGGGACCTAATTGGAATGATTTTGGACTTTGACCTTATAAATGCGGTAAATGAGACAATTGGACTCCGAGAATTAACATTCTTCTTACCATGGCATGCATGCTGGAACTCCGCAGTTACACTGGAAACTGTGTTAGCTCTTTATTTACAAATGTGGATCAATGAGTCATTTTTACTCTGGGACTATTTCTAGCCATTAGCGCGCGCTGAAGAAATGTAGACAGTTTCACAAACAACATTTCATTGACTTTCTAATGGTATCAGTCCGTTTGAGTTATAACGGTTGCGTCACATATTCGTACCAACATGTATTTAGCGATATTATTCCGATATTACTAGGCTGCATTGTCTTTTAAAGTGAAGCGATTTATCGTGGGACCTAATTGAACTGATTTTGGGCTTTGACCTTTTAAATGTGGTAAATGAGACAATTGGACTCTAAGAATTAAGATTCTTGTTACGTTAGCTTGATTGCCGGAACTCAGGATTTACACTGCGCGCTGTGTTAGCTCTTTAGTTACAAATTTAGATCAATGAGTAGTCTTTACTCTGGGACTAATCCTAGACACTAGTGGGCGCTGAAGAAAGGATACAGTTTCAAAAACTACATTCCATTGATTTTCTGACGGTATCTGTCCGTTTGAGTTACAACAGTTGCGTCACCATTTGGTACCACCATGTATTTAGCGATATTTTTCCGATATTACTAGGTTGCATTGCTTTTAGAAGTGAAACGATTGACCGTGGGACCTAATTGAACTGATTTTGGACTTTGACCTTATAAATGTGGTAAATCAGACAATTGGACTCCAAGAATTAACATTCTTCTTACTTTGGCATGAATGCTGGAACTCGGCAGTTACACTGGAAATTGTGTTAGCTCTTTATCTACAAATGTAGATCAATGAGTGATTCATACTGTGAGACTAATCCTATCCGTTATCGCGTCCTGAAGAAATAGAGACAATTTCACAAACAACACTTCATTGACTTTATAACGGTAATTGTCTGTTTCAGTTACAACTGCTGCGTAACCAATTGGTACCACCATGTGTTTAGCGAGATTTTTCCGATATTACTAGGTTGCATTGCTTTTAACAGTGAAACAATTGACCGTGGGACCTAATTGAACTGATTTTAGACCTTGACCTTATAAATGTTGTAATTGAGACAATTGGACTCCAAGAATTAACATTCTTCTTATTTTGGCATGAATGCTGGAACTCCGCAGTTACACTAGAAACTGTGTTAGCTCTTTATTTACAAATGTAGATCAATGAGTCATTTTTACTCTGGGACTAATCCTAGCCATTAGCGCGCGCTGAAGAAATGGAGACAATTTTAATAACTACATTTCATTGACTTTCTAACGGTAATCGTCCGTTTCAGTTACAACAGTTGCGTCACCAATTGGTACCACCATGTATTTAGTAATATTTTTCCGATGTTACTAGGTTGCATTGCTTTTAGAAGTGAAACGATTGACGTGGCACCTAATTTAACTGATTTTTGACTTTGACCTTATAAATGTGGTGAATAAGACAATTGGACACCAAGAATTAACATTCTTCTTACTTTGGCATGTGTGCTAGAACTCGGCAGTTACACTGGAAACTGTGTTAGCTCTTTATCTACAAATGTAGATCAATGAGTCATTTATATTGTGAGACTAATCCTATCTGTTATCGCGTCCTGAAGAAATAGAGACAGATTCAAAAACAACATTTCATTGACTTTCTAACGGTGTCAGTCCGTTTGAGTTATAACGGTTGCGTCACATATTCCTACCAACATGTATTTTGCGATATTTTTCCGATATTACTAGGCTGCATTGCCTATAAAAGTAAAGCAATTTATCGTGGGACCTAATTGAACTGATTTTCGGCTTTGACCTTTCAAATGTGGTAAATGAGACAATTGTACTTTAAGGATTAAGATTTTTGTTACATTAGCTTGATTGCCGGAACTCAGTATTTACACTGCGCGCGGTGTTAGCTCTTGATTTACAAATTTAGATCAATAAGTCATTTTTACTCTGGGATTAATCCTAGCCCTTTGCGCGCTGAAGAAATGGAGACAGTTTCAAAAACTACATTTCATTGACTTTCTAACGGTATCCGTCCGTTCTTGTAACAACAGTTGCGTCACCAATGGGTACCACCATGTATTTAGCGATATTTTTCCGATATTACTATGTTGTATTGCTTTTAACAGTGTAACGATTGACCGTGGGACCTAATTGAACTGATTTTTGGCTTTGACCTTTTATATGTGGTAAATGAGACAATTGGACTCCAAGAATTAACATTCTTCTTACTTTGGCATGAATGCTGGAACTCTGCAGTTACACTGGAAACTGTGTTAGCTCTTTATCTACAAATGTAGATCAATGAGTCATTTATACTGTGAGACTAATCCTATCCGTTATCGCGTCCTGAAAAAATAGAGACAGTTTCACAAACAACACTTCATTGACTTTGTAACGGTAATTGTCCGTTTCAGTTACAACAGCTGCGTAACCAATTGGTACCACCATGTGTTTAGCGAGATTTTTCCGATATTACTAGGTTGCATTGCTTTTAACAGTGAAACGATTGACGTGGCACCTAATTTAACTGATTTTTGACTTTGACCTTTTAAATGTGGTGAATAAGACAATTGGACACCAAGAATTAACATTCTTCTTACTTTAGCATGTATGCTAGAACTCGGCAGTTACACTGAAATCTGTGTTAGCTCTTTATCTACAAATGTAGATCAATGAGTCATTTATATTGTGAGACTAATCCTATCTGTTATCGCGTCCTGAAGAAATAGAGACAGATTCAAAAACAACATTTCATTGACTTTCTAACGGTGTCAGTCCGTTTGAGTTATAACGGTTGCGTCACATATTCCTACCAACATGTATTTTGCGATATTTTTCCGATATTACTAGGCTGCATTGCCTATAAAAGTAAAGCAATTTATCGTGGGACCTAATTGAACTGATTTTCGGCTTTGACCTTTTAAATGTGGCAAATGAGACAATTGTACTTTAAGGATTAAGATTTTTGTTACATTAGCTTGATTGCCGGAACTCAGTATTTACACTGCGCGCGGTGTTAGCTCTTGATTTACAAATTTAGATCAATAAGTCATTTTTACTCTGGGATTAATCCTAGCCCTTTGCGCGCTGAAGAAATGGAGACAGTTTCAAAAACTACATTTCATTGACTTTCTAACGGTATCCGTCCGTTCTTGTAACAACAGTTGCGTCACCAATGGGTACCACCATGTATTTAGCGATATTTTTCCGATATTACTATGTTGTATTGCTTTTAACAGTGTAACGATTGACCGTGGGACCTAATTGAACTGATTTTTGGCTTTGACCTTTTATATGTGGTAAATGAGACAATTGGACTCCAAGAATTAACATTCTTCTTACTTTGGCATGAATGCTGGAACTCTGCAGTTACACTGGAAACTGTGTTAGCTCTTTATCTACAAATGTAGATCAATGAGTCATTTATACTGTGAGACTAATCCTATCCGTTATCGCGTCCTGAAAAAATAGAGACAGTTTCACAAACAACACTTCATTGACTTTGTAACGGTAATTGTCCGTTTCAGTTACAACAGCTGCGTAACCAATTGGTACCACCATGTGTTTAGCGAGATTTTTCCGATATTACTAGGTTGCATTGCTTTTAACAGTGAAACGATTGACGTGGCACCTAATTTAACTGATTTTTGACTTTGACCTTTTAAATGTGGTGAATAAGACAATTGGACACCAAGAATTAACATTCTTCTTACTTTGGCATGTATGCTAGAACTCGGCAGTTACACTGAAATCTGTGTTAGCTCTTTATCTACAAATGTAGATCAATGAGTCATTTATATTGTGAGACTAATCCTATCTGTTATCGCGTCCTGAAGAAATAGAGACAGATTCAAAAACAATATTTCATTGACTTTCTAACGGTGTCAGTCCGTTTGAGTTATAACGGTTGCGTCACATATTCCTACCAACATGTATTTTGCGATATTTTTCCGATATTACTAGGCTGCATTGCCTATAAAAGTAAAGCAATTTATCGTGGGACCTAATTGAACTGATTTTCGGCTTTGACCTTTTAAATGTGGTAAATGAGACAATTGTACTTTAAGGATTAAGATTTTTGTTACATTAGCTTGATTGCCGGAACTCAGTATTTACACTGCGCGCGGTGTTAGCTCTTGATTTACAAATTTAGATCCATAAGTCATTTTTACTCTGGGATTAATCCTAGCCCTTTGCGCGCTGAAGAAATGGAGACAGTTTCAAAAACTACATTTCATTGACTTTCTAACGGTATCCGTCCGTTCTTGTAACAACAGTTGCGTCACCAATGGGTACCACCATGTATTTAGCGATATTTTTCCGATATTACTATGTTGTATTGCTTTTAACAGTGTAACGATTGACCGTGGGACCTAATTGAACTGATTTTTGGCTTTGACCTTTTATATGTGGTAAATGAGACAATTGGACTCCAAGAATTAACATTCTTCTTACTTTGGCATTAATGCTGGAACTCTGCAGTTACACTGGAAACTGTGTTAGCTCTTTATCTACAAATGTAGATCAATGAGTCATTTATACTGTGAGACTAATCCTATCCGTTATCGCGTCCTGAAAAAATAGAGACAGTTTCACAAACAACACTTCATTGACTTTGTAACGGTAATTGTCCGTTTCAGTTACAACAGCTGCGTAACCAATTGGTACCACCATGTGTTTAGCGAGATTTTTCCGATATTACTAGGTTGCATTGCTTTTAACAGTGAAACGATTGACGTGGCACCTAATTTAACTGATTTTTGACTTTGACCTTTTAAATGTGGTGAATAAGACAATTGGACACCAAGAATTAACATTCTTCTTACTTTGGCATGTATGCTAGAACTCGGCAGTTACACTGGAAACTGTGTTAGCTCTTTATTTTCAAATGTAGATCAATGAGTCATTCTTATTGTGAGGCTAATCCTATCCGTTAACGCGCCCTGAAGAAATAGAGACAGTTTCAGAAACAACATTTCATTGACTTTCTAACGGTATCCGTCCGTTCTTGTAACAACAGTTGCGTCACCAATAGGTACCACCATGTATGTAGCGATATTTTTCCGATATTACTATGTTGTATTGCTTTTAACAGTGTAACGATTGACCGTGGGACCTAATTGAACTGATTTTCGGCTTTGACCTTTTATATGTGGTAAATGAGACAATTGGACTCTAAGAATTAACATTCTTGTTACGTTAGCTTGATTGCCGGAACTCAGTATTTACACTGCGCGCTGTGTTAGCTCTTTATTTACAAATGTAGATCAATGAGTCATTTATATTGTGACACTAATCCTATCCGTTATCGCGTCCTGAAAAAATAGAGACAGTTTCACAAACAACACTTCATTGACTTTGTAACGGTAATTGTCCGTTTCAGTTACAACAGCTGCGTAACCAATTGGTACCACCATGTGTTTAGCGAGATTTTTCCGATATTACTAGGTTGCATTGCTTTTAACAGTGAAACGATTGACGTGGCACCTAATTTAACTGATTTTTGACTTTGACCTTTTAAATGTGGTGAATAAGACAATTGGACACCAAGAATTAACATTCTTCTTACTTTAGCATGTATGCTAGAACTCGGCAGTTACACTGAAATCTGTGTTAGCTCTTTATCTACAAATGTAGATCAATGAGTCATTTATATTGTGAGACTAATCCTATCTGTTATCGCGTCCTGAAGAAATAGAGACAGATTCAAAAACAACATTTCATTGACTTTCTAACGGTGTCAGTCCGTTTGAGTTATAACGGTTGCGTCACATATTCCTACCAACATGTATTTTGCGATATTTTTCCGATATTACTAGGCTGCATTGCCTATAAAAGTAAAGCAATTTATCGTGGGACCTAATTGAACTGATTTTCGGCTTTGACCTTTTAAATGTGGCAAATGAGACAATTGTACTTTAAGGATTAAGATTTTTGTTACATTAGCTTGATTGCCGGAACTCAGTATTTACACTGCGCGCGGCGTTAGCTCTTGATTTACAAATTTAGATCAATAAGTCATTTTTACTCTGGGATTAATCCTAGCCCTTTGCGCGCTGAAGAAATGGAGACAGTTTCAAAAACTACATTTCATTGACTTTCTAACGGTATCCGTACGTTCTTGTAACAACAGTTGCGTCACCAATGGGTACCACCATGTATTTAGCGATATTTTTCCGATATTACTATGTTGTATTGCTTTTAACAGTGTAACGATTGACCGTGGGACCTAATTGAACTGATTTTTGGCTTTGACCTTTTATATGTGGTAAATGAGACAATTGGACTCCAAGAATTAACATTCTTCTTACTTTGGCATGAATGCTGGAACTCTGCAGTTACACTGGAAACTGTGTTAGCTCTTTATCTACAAATGTAGATCAATGAGTCATTTATACTGTGAGACTAATCCTATCCGTTATCGCGTCCTGAAAAAATAGAGACAGTTTCACAAACAACACTTCATTGACTTTGTAACGGTAATTGTCCGTTTCAGTTACAACAGCTGCGTAACCAATTGGTACCACCATGTGTTTAGCGAGATTTTTCCGATATTACTAGGTTGCATTGCTTTTAACAGTGAAACGATTGACGTGGCACCTAATTTAACTGATTTTTGACTTTGACCTTTTAAATGTGGTGAATAAGACAATTGGACACCAAGAATTAACATTCTTCTTACTTTGGCATGTATGCTAGAACTCGGCAGTTACACTGAAATCTGTGTTAGCTCTTTATCTACAAATGTAGATCAATGAGTCATTTATATTGTGAGACTAATCCTATCTGTTATCGCGTCCTGAAGAAATAGAGACAGATTCAAAAACAATATTTCATTGACTTTCTAACGGTGTCAGTCCGTTTGAGTTATAACGGTTGCGTCACATATTCCTACCAACATGTATTTTGCGATATTTTTCCGATATTACTAGGCTGCATTGCCTATAAAAGTAAAGCAATTTATCGTGGGACCTAATTGAACTGATTTTCGGCTTTGACCTTTTAAATGTGGTAAATGAGACAATTGTACTTTAAGGATTAAGATTTTTGTTACATTAGCTTGATTGCCGGAACTCAGTATTTACACTGCGCGCGGTGTTAGCTCTTGATTTACAAATTTAGATCCATAAGTCATTTTTACTCTGGGATTAATCCTAGCCCTTTGCGCGCTGAAGAAATGGAGACAGTTTCAAAAACTACATTTCATTGACTTTCTAACGGTATCCGTCCGTTCTTGTAACAACAGTTGCGTCACCAATGGGTACCACCATGTATTTAGCGATATTTTTCCGATATTACTATGTTGTATTGCTTTTAACAGTGTAACGATTGACCGTGGGACCTAATTGAACTGATTTTTGGCTTTGACCTTTTATATGTGGTAAATGAGACAATTGGACTCCAAGAATTAACATTCTTCTTACTTTGGCATTAATGCTGGAACTCTGCAGTTACACTGGAAACTGTGTTAGCTCTTTATCTACAAATGTAGATCAATGAGTCATTTATACTGTGAGACTAATCCTATCCGTTATCGCGTCCTGAAAAAATAGAGACAGTTTCACAAACAACACTTCATTGACTTTGTAACGGTAATTGTCCGTTTCAGTTACAACAGCTGCGTAACCAATTGGTACCACCATGTGTTTAGCGAGATTTTTCCGATATTACTAGGTTGCATTGCTTTTAACAGTGAAACGATTGACGTGGCACCTAATTTAACTGATTTTTGACTTTGACCTTTTAAATGTGGTGAATAAGACAATTGGACACCAAGAATTAACATTCTTCTTACTTTGGCATGTATGCTAGAACTCGGCAGTTACACTGGAAACTGTGTTAGCTCTTTATTTTCAAATGTAGATCAATGAGTCATTCTTATTGTGAGGCTAATCCTATCCGTTAACGCGCCCTGAAGAAATAGAGACAGTTTCAGAAACAACATTTCATTGACTTTCTAACGGTATCCGTCCGTTCTTGTAACAACAGTTGCGTCACCAATAGGTACCACCATGTATGTAGCGATATTTTTCCGATATTACTATGTTGTATTGCTTTTAACAGTGTAACGATTGACCGTGGGACCTAATTGAACTGATTTTCGGCTTTGACCTTTTATATGTGGTAAATGAGACAATTGGACTCTAAGAATTAACATTCTTGTTACGTTAGCTTGATTGCCGGAACTCAGTATTTACACTGCGCGCTGTGTTAGCTCTTTATTTACAAATGTAGATCAATGAGTCATTTATATTGTGACACTAATCCTATCCGTTATCGCGTCCTGAAAAAATAGAGACAGTTTCACAAACAACACTTCATTGACTTTGTAACGGTAATTGTCCGTTTCAGTTACAACAGCTGCGTAACCAATTGGTACCACCATGTGTTTAGCGAGATTTTTCCGATATTACTAGGTTGCATTGCTTTTAACAGTGAAACGATTGACGTGGCACCTAATTTAACTGATTTTTGACTTTGACCTTATAAATGTGGTGAATAAGACAATTGGACACCAAGAATTAACATTCTTCTTACTTTGGCATGTATGCCTGAACTCGGCAGTTACACTGGAATCTGTGTTAGCTCTTTATCTAGAAATGTAGATCAATGAGTCATTTATATTGTGAGACTAATCCTATCTGTTATCGCGTCCTGAAGAAATAGAGACAGATTCAAAAACAACATTTCATTGATTTTCTAACGGTATCAGTCCGTTTGAGTTACAACGGTTGCGTCACATATTCGTACCAACATTTACTTAGCGATAATTTTGCGATATTACTAGGTTGCATCGCTTTTAAAAGTGAAACGATTGAACGTGGGACCTAATTGGACTAATTTTGAACTTTGACCTTGCAAATGTGGTAAATGAGATAATTGGACTCTAAGAATTAAGATTCTTGTTACGTTAGCTTGATTGCCGGAACTCAGGATTTATACTGCGCGCTGTGTTAGCTCTTTATTTACAAATTTAGATCAATGAGTAGTTTTTACTCTGGGACTAATCCTAGACACTAGTGGTGGCTGAAGAAATGGATACAGTTTCAAAATCTACATTTCATTGACTTTCTGACGGTATCTGTCCGTTTGAGTTACAACAGTTGCGTCACAAATTGGTACCACCATGTATTTAGCGATATTTTTCCGATATTACTAGGTTGCATTGCTTTTAGAAGTGAAACGATTGACCGTGGGACCTAATTGAACTGATTTTGGACTTTGGCCTTATAAATGTGGTAAATGAGACAATTGGACTCCAAGAATTAACATTCTTCTTACTTTGGCATGAATGCTGGAACTCGGCAGTTACACTGGAGACTGTGTTAGCTCTTCATCTACAAATGTAGATCAATGAGTTATTCATACTGTGAGACTAATCCTATCAGTTATCGCGTCCTGACGAAATAGAGACAGTTTCAAAAACAACATTTCATTGACTTTCTAACGGTATCCGTCCGTTCGTGTAACAACAGTTGCGTCACCAATTGGTACCACCATGTATTTAGCAATATTTTTCCGATATTACTAGGTTGCATTGCTTTTAACAGTAAAACGATTGACCGTGGGACCTAATTGAACTGATTTTAGACCTTGACCTTATAAATGTGGTAATTGAGACAATTGGACTCCGAGAGTTAACCTTCTTCTTATTTTGGCATGAATGCTGGAACTCCGCAGTTACACTGGAAACTGTGTTAGCTCTTTATTTACAAATGTAGATCAATGAGTCATTTTTACTCTAGGACTAATCCTAGCCATTAGCGGGCGCTGAAGAAATGGAGACAGTTTTAATAACTACATTTCATTGACTTTCTAACGGTATCCGTCCGTTCTTGTAACAACAGTTGCGTCACCAATGGGTACCACCATGTATTTAGCGATATTTTTCCGATATTACTAGGTTGTATTGCTTTTAACAGTGAAACGATTGACCGTGGGAGTTAATAGAACTGATTTTAGACTTTGACCTTATAAATGTGCTAAATGAGACGATTGGACTCAAAGAATTAACATTCTTCTTACTTTCGCATGTATGCTAGAATTCGGCAGTTACACTGGAAACTGTGTTAGCTCTTTATCTACAAATGTAGATCAATGAGTCATTTATAATGTGAGACTAATCCTATCCGTTATCGCGTCCTGAAAAAATAGAGACAGTTTCACAAACAACACTTCATTGACTTTGTAACGGTAATTGTCCGTTTCAGTTACAACAGCTGCGTAACCAATTTGTACCACCATGTGTTTAGCGCGATTTTTCCGATATTACTAGGTTGCATTGCTTTTAACAGTGAAACGATTGACGTGGCACCTAATTTAACTGATTTTTGACTTTGACCTTATAAATGTGGTGAATAAGACAATTGGACACCAAGAATTAACATTCTTCTTACTTTGGCATGTATGCTAGAACTCGGCAGTTACACTGGAAACTGTGTTAGCTCTTTATTTTCAAATGTAGATGAATGAGTCATTCTTATTGTGAGGCTAATCCTATCCGTTAACGCGCCCTGAAGAAATAGAGACAGTTTCAAAAACAACATTTCATTGACTTTTTAACGGTATCCGTCCGTTCTTGTAACAACAGTTGCGTCACCAATGGGTACCACCATGTATTTAGCGATATTTTTCCGATATTACTATGTTGTATTGCTTTTAACAGTGTAACGATTGACCGTGGGACCTAATTGAACTGATTTTCGGCTTTGACCTTTTATATGTGGTAAATGAGACAATTGGACTCTCAGAATTAACATTCTTGTTTTGTTAGCTTGATTGTCGGAACTCAGTATTTACACTGCGCGCTGTGTTAGCTCTTTATTTACAAATTTAGATAAATGAGTCATTTTTACTCTGGGACTAATTCTAGCTATTAGCGCGCTGAAGAAATGTAGACAGTTTCACAAACAACATTTCATTGACTTTCTAATGGTATCAGTCCGTTTGAGTTATAACGGTTGCGTCACATATTCGTACCAACATGTATTTAGCGATATTTTTCCGATATTACTAGGTTGCATTGCTTTTAGAAGTTAAACAATTGACCGTGGGACCTAATTGAACTGATTTTGGACTTTGACCTTATAAATGTGGTAAATGAGACAATTGGACTCCAAGAATTAACATTCTTCTTACTTTGGCATGAATGCTGGATCTCTGCAGTTACACTGGAAACTGTGTCAGTTCTTTATCTACAAATGTAGATCAATGAGTCATTTATACTGTGAGACTAATCCTATCCGTTATCGCGTCCTGAAAAAATAGAGACAGTTTCACAAACAACACTTCATTGACTTTGTAACGGTCATTGTCCGTTTCAGTTACAACAGCTGCGTAACCAATTGGTACCACCATGTGTTTAGCGCGAATTTTCCGATATTACTAGGTTGCATTGCTTTTAACAGTGAAACGATTGACGTGGCACCTAATTTAACTGATTTTTGACTTTGACCTTATAAATGTGATGAATAAGACAATTGGACACAAAGAATTAACATTCTTCCTACTTTGGCATGTATGCTAGAACTCGGCAGTTACACTGGAAACTGTGTTAGCTCTTTATCTACAAATGTAGATCAATGAGTCATTTATATTGTGAGACTAATCCTATCTGTTATCGCGTCCTGAAGAAATAGAGACAGATTCAAAAACAACATTTCATTGACTTTCTAACGGTGTCAGTCCGTTTGAGTTATAACGGTTGCGTCACATATTCCTACCAACATGTATTTTGCGATATTTTTCCGATATTACTAGGCTGCATTGCCTTTAAAAGTAAAGCAATTTATCGTGGGACCTAATTGAACTGATTTTCGGCTTTGACCTTTTAAATGTGGTAAATGAGACAATTGGACTTTAAGGATTAAGATTTTTGTTACATTAGCTTGATTGCCGGAACTCAGTATTTACACTGCGCGCTGTGTTAGCTCTTGATTTACAAATTTAGATCAATAAGTCATTTTTACTCTGGGATTAATCGTAGCCCTTTGCGCGCTGAAGAAATGGAGACAGTTTCACAAACAACATTTCATTGACTTTCTAATGGTATCAGTTCGTTTGAGTTATAACGGTTGCGTCACATATTCGTACCAACATGTATTTAGCGATATTTTTCCGATATTACTAGGTTGCATGGCTTTTAGAAGTTAAACGATTGACCGTGGGACCTAATTGAACTGATTTTGGACTTTGACCTTATAAATGTTGTAAATGAGACAATTGGACTCCAAGAATTAACTTCTTTCTTACTTTGGCATGAAAGCTGGAACTCTGCAGTTACACTGGAAACTGTGTTAGCTCTTTATTTTCAAATGTAGATCAATGAGTCATTCTTATTGTGAGGCTAATCCTATCCGTTAACGCGCCCTGAAGAAATAGAGACAGTTTCAAAAACAACATTTCATTGACTTTCTAACGGTATCCGTCCGTTCTTGTAACAACAGTTGCGTCACCAATGGGTACCACCATGTATTTAGCGATATTTTTCCGATATTACTATGTTGTATTGCTTTTAACAGTGTAACGATTGACCGTGGGACCTAATTGAACTGATTTTTGGCTTTGACCTTTTATATGTGGTAAATGAGACAATTGGACTCCAAGAATTAACATTCTTCTTACTTTGGCATGAATGCTGGAACTCAGTATTTACACTGCGCGCTGTGTTAGCTCTTTATTTACAAATTTAGATAAATGAGTCATTTTTACTCTGGGACTAATTCTAGCTATTAGCGCGCGCTGAAGAAATGTAGACAGTTTCACAAACAACATTTCATTGACTTTCTAATGGTATCAGTCCGTTTGAGTTATAACGGTTGCGTCACATATTCGTACCAACATGTATTTAGCGATATTTTTCCGATATTACTAGGTTGCATTGCTTTTAGAAGTTAAACAATTGACCGTGGGACCTAATTGAACTGATTTTGGACTTTGACCTTATAAATGTGGTAAATGAGACAATTGGACTCCAAGAATTAACATTCTTCTTACTTTGGCATGAATGCTGGAACTCTGCAGTTACACTGGAAACTGTGTTAGCTCTTTATCTACAAATGTAGATCAATGAGTCATTTATATTGTGAGACTAATCCTATCTGTTATCGCGTCCTGAAGAATAGAGACAGATTCAAAAACAATATTTTATAGACTTTCTAACGGTGTCAGTCCGTTTGAGTTATAACGGTTGCGTCACATATTCCTACCAACATGTATTTTGCGATTTTTTTTCGATATTACTAGGCTGCATTGCCTTTAAAAGTAAAGCAATTTATCGTGGGACCTAATTGAACTGATTTTCGGCTTTGACCTTTTAAATGTGGTAAATGAGACAATTGGACTTTAAGGATTAAGATTTTTGTTACATTAGCTTGATTGCCGAAACTCAGTATTTACACTGCGCGCTGTGTTAGCTCTTGATTTACAAATTTAGATCAATAAGTCATTTTTACTCTGGGATTAATCCTAGCACTTTGCGCGCTGAAGAAATGGAGACAGTTTCAAAAACTACATTTCATTGACTTTCTAACGGTATCCGTCCGTTCTTGTAACAACAGTTGCGTCACCAATGGGTACCACCATGTATTTAGCGATATTTTTCCGATATTACTAGGTTGTATTGCTTTTAACAGTGAAATGATTGACCGTGGGAGCTAATAGAACTGATTTTAGACTTTGACCTTATAAATGTGCTAAATGAGACGATTGGACTCAAAGAATTAACATTCTTCTTACTTTGGCATGAATGCTGGAACTCAGCAGTTACACTGGACACTGTGTTAGCTCTTTATTTTCTAATGTAGATCAATGAGTCATTCTTACTGTGAGGCTAATCCTATCCGTTAACGCGCCCTGAAGAAATAGAGACAGTTTCAAAAACAACATTCATTGACTTTCTAACGGTATCCGTCCGTTCGTGTAACAACAGTTGCGTCACCAAATGGTACCACCATGTATTTAGCGATATTTTTCCGATATTACTAGGTTGCATTGCTTTTAGAAGTTAAACGATTGACCGTGGGACCTAATTGAACTGATTTTAGACTTTGACCTTATAAATGTGGTAAATGAGACAATTGGACTCCAAGAATTAACATTCTTCTTACTTTGGCATGAATGCTGGAACTCAGCAGTTTCACTGGAAACTGTGTTAGCTCTTTATCTACAAATGTAGATCAATGAGTCATTTATACTGTGAGACTAATCCTATCCGTTATCGCGTCCTGAAAAAATAGAGACAGTTTCACAAACAACACTTCATTGACTTTGTAACGGTAATTGTCCGTTTCAGTTACAACAGCTGCGTAACCAATTAGTACCACCATGTGTTTAGCGAGATTTTTCCGATATTAATAGGTTGCATTGCTTTTAACAGTGAAACGATTGACGTGGCACCTAATTTAACTGATTTTTGACTTTGATCTTATAAATGTGGTGAATAAGACAATTGGACTCTAAGAATTAACATTCTTGTTACGTTAGCTTGATTGCCGGAACTCAGTATTTACACTGCGCGCTGTGTTAGCTCTTTATTTACAAATTTAGATAAATGAGTCATTTTTACTCTGGGACTAATTCTAGCCATTAGCGCGCGCTGAAGAAATTTAGACAGTTTCACAAACAACATTTCATTGACTTTCTAATGGTATCAGTCCGTTTGAGTTATAACGGTTGCGTCACATATTCGTACCAACATGTATTTAGCGATATTTTTCCGATATTACTAGGTTGCATTGCTTTTAGAAGTTAAACGATTGACCGTGGGACCTAATTGAACTGATTTTGGACTTTGACCTTATAAATGTGGTAAATGAGACAATTGGACTCCAAGAATTAACATTCTTCTTACTTTGGCATGAATGCTGGAACTCTACAGTTACACTGGAAACTGTGTTAGCTCTTTATCTACAAATGTAGATCAATGAGTCATTTATACTGTGAGACTAATCCTATCTGTTATCGCGTCCTGAAAAAATAGAGACAGTTTCACAAACAACACTTCATTGACTTTGTAACGGTAATTGTCCGTTTCAGTTACAACAGCTGCGTAACCAATTGGTACCACCATGTGTTTAGCGAGATTTTTCCGATATTACTAGGTTGCATTGCTTTTAACAGTGAAACGATTGACGTGGCACCTAATTTAACTGATTTTCGACTTTGACCTTATAAATGTGGTGAATAAGACAATTGGACACCAAGAATTAACATTCTTCTTACTTTGGCATGAATGCTAGAACTCGGCAGTTACACTGGAAACTGTGTTAGCTCTTTATCTACAAATGTAGATCAATGAGTCATTTATATTGTGAGACTAATCCTATCTGTTATCGCGTCCTGAAGAAATAGAGACAGATTCAAAAACAACTTTTCATTGACTTTCTAACGGTGTCAGTCCGTTTGAGTTATAACGGCTGCGTCACATATTTCTACCAACATGTATTTTGCGATATTTTTCCGATATTACTAGGCTGCATTGCCTTTAAAAGTAAAGCAATTTATCGTGGGACCTAATTGAACTGATTTTCGGCTTTGACCTTTTAAATGTGGTAAATGAGACAATTGGACTTTAAGGATTAAGATTTTTGTTACATTAGCTTGATTGCCGGAACTCAGTATTTACACTGCGCGCTGTGTTAGCTCTTGATTTACAAATTTAGATCAATAAGTCATTTTTACTCTGGGATTAATCCTAGCCCTTTGCGCGCTGAAGAAATGGAGACAGTTTCAAAAACTACATTTCATTGACTTTCTAACGGTATCCGTCCGTTCTTGTAACAACAGTTGCGTCTCCAATGGGTACCACCATGTATTTAGCCATATTTTCCGATATTACTAGGTTGTATTGCTTTTAACAGTGAAACGATTGACCGTGGGAGCTAATAGAACTGATTTTAGACTTTGACCTTATAAATGTGCTAAATGAGACGATTGGACTCAAAGAATTAACATTCTTCTTACTTTGGCATGAATGCTGGAACTCAGCAGTTACACTGGACACTGTGTTAGCTCTTTATTTTCAAATGTAGATCAATGAGTCATTCTTACTGTGAGGCTAATCCTATCCGTTAACGCGCTCTGAAGAAATAGAGACAGTTTTAAAAACTACATTTCATTGACTTTCTGACGGTATCTGTCCGTTTGAGTTACAACAGTTGCGTCACCAATTGGTACCACCATGTATTTAGCGATATTTTTCCGATATTACTAGGTTGCATTGCTTTTAGAAGTTAAACGATTGACCGTGGGACCTAATTGAACTGATTTTGGACTTTGACCTTATAAATGTGGTAAATGAGACAATTGGACTCCAAGAATTAACATTCTTCTTACTTTGGCATGAATGCTGGAACTCAGCAGTTACACTGGAAACTGTGTTAGCTCTTTATCTACAAATGTAGATCAATGAGTTATTTATACTGTGACACTAATCCTATCCGTTATCGCGTCCTGAAAAAATAGAGACAGTTTCACAAACAACTCTTCATTGACTTTCTAATGGTATCAGTTCGTTTGAGTTATAACGGTTGCGTCACATATTCGTACCAACATGTATTTAGCGATATTTTTCCGATATTACTAGGTTGCATGGCTTTTAGAAGTTAAACGATTGACCGTGGGACCTAATTGAACTGATTTTGGACTTTGACCTTATAAATGTTGTAAATGAGACAATTGGACTCCAAGAATTAACTTCTTTCTTACTTTGGCATGAAAGCTGGAACTCTGCAGTTACACTGGAAACTGTGTTAGCTCTTTATTTTCAAATGTAGATCAATGAGTCATTAATACTGTGAGACTAATCCTATCCGTTATCGCGTCCTGAAAAAATAGAGACAGTTTCACAAACAACACTTCATTGACTTTGTAACGGTAATTGTCCGTTTCAGTTACAACAGCTGCGTAACCAATTAGTACCACCATGTGTTTAGCGAGATTTTTCCGATATTAATAGGTTGCATTGCTTTTAACAGTGAAACGATTGACGTGGCACCTAATTTAACTGATTTTTGACTTTGATCTTACAAATGTGGTGAATAAGACAATTGGACTCTAAGAATTAACATTCTTGTTACGTTAGCTTGATTGCCGGAACTCAGTATTTACACTGCGCGCTGTGTTAGCTCTTTATTTACAAATTTAGATAAATGAGTCATTTTTACTCTGGGACTAATTCTAGCCATTAGCGCGCGCTGAAGAAATTTAGACAGTTTCACAAACAAAATTTCATTGACTTTCTAATGGTATCAGTCCGTTTGAGTTATAACGGTTGCGTCACATATTCGTACCAACATGTATTTAGCGATATTTTTCCGATATTACTAGGTTGCATTGCTTTTAGAAGTTAAACGATTGACCGTGGGACCTAATTGAACTGATTTTGGACTTTGACCTTATAAATGTGGTAAATGAGACAATTGGACTCCAAGAATTAACATTCTTCTTACTTTGGCATGAATGCTGGAACTCTACAGTTACACTGGAAACTGTGTTAGCTCTTTATCTACAAATGTAGATCAATGAGTCATTTATACTGTGAGACTAATCCTATCTGTTATCGCGTCCTGAAAAAATAGAGACAGTTTCACAAACAACACTTCATTGACTTTGTAACGGTAATTGTCCGTTTCAGTTACAACAGCTGCGTAACCAATTGGTACCACCAATGGTATGTGTTTAGCGAGATTTTTCCGATATTACTAGGTTGCATTGCTTTTAACAGTGAAACGATTGACGTGGCACCTAATTTAACTGATTTTCGACTTTGACCTTATAAATGTGGTGAATAAGACAATTGGACAACAAGAATTAACATTCTTCTTACTTTGGCATGAATGCTAGAACTCGGCAGTTACACTGGAAACTGTGTTAGCTCTTTATCTACAAATGTAGATCAATGAGTCATTTATATTGTGAGACTAATCCTATCTGTTATCGCGTCCTGAAGAAATAGAGACAGATTCAAAAACAACTTTTCATTGACTTTCTAACGGTGTCAGTCCGTTTGAGTTATAACGGCTGCGTCACATATTCCTACCAACATGTATTTTGCGATATTTTTCCAATATTACTAGGCTGCATTGCCTTTAAAAGTAAAGCAATTTATCGTGGGACCTAATTGAACTGATTTTCGGCTTTGACCTTTTAAATGTGGTAAATGAGACAATTGGACTTTAAGGATTAAGATTTTTGTTACATTAGCTTGATTGCCGGAACTCAGTATTTACACTGCGCGCTGTGTTAGCTCTTGATTTACAAATTTAGATCAATAAGTCATTTTTACTCTGGGATTAATCCTAGCCCTTTGCGCGCTGAAGAAATGGAGACAGTTTCAAAAACTACATTTCATTGACTTTCTAACGGTATCCGTCCGTTCTTGTAACAACAGTTGCGTCTCCAATGGGTACCACCATGTATTTAGCCATATTTTCCGATATTACTAGGTTGTATTGCTTTTAACAGTGAAACGATTGACCGTGGGAGCTAATAGAACTGATTTTAGACTTTGACCTTATAAATGTGCTAAATGAGACGATTGGACTCAAAGAATTAACATTCTTCTTACTTTGGCATGAATGCTGGAACTCAGCAGTTACACTGGACACTGTGTTAGCTCTTTATTTTCAAATGTAGATCAATGAGTCATTCTTACTGTGAGGCTAATCCTATCCGTTAACGCGCCCTGAAGAAATAGAGACAGTTTTAAAAACTACATTTCATTGACTTTCTGACGGTATCTGTCCGTTTGAGTTACAACAGTTGCGTCACCAATTGGTACCACCATGTATTTAGCGATATTTTTCCGATATTACTAGGTTGCATTGCTTTTAGAAGTTAAACGATTGACCGTGGGACCTAATTGAACTGATTTTGGACTTTGACCTTATAAATGTGGTAAATGAGACAATTGGACTCCAAGAATTAACATTCTTCTTACTTTGGCATGAATGCTGGAACTCAGCAGTTACACTGGAAACTGTGTTAGCTCTTTATCTACAAATGTAGATCAATGAGTTATTTATACTGTGACACTAATCCTATCCGTTATCGCGTCCTGAAAAAATAGAGACAGTTTCACAAACAACTCTTCATTGACTTTGTAACGGTAATTGTCCGTTTCAGTTACAACAGCGGGGTAACCAATTGGTACCGCCATGTATTTAGCGAGATTTTTCCGATATTACTAGGTTGCATTGCTTTTAACAGTGAAACGATTGACGTGGCACCTAATTGAACTGATTTTGGACTTTGACCTTATAAATGTGCTGAATAAGACAATTGCACACCAAGAATTAACATTCTTTTTACATTGGCATGAATGCTGGAACTCGGCAGTTACACTGGAAACTGTGTTAGCTCTTTATCTACAAATGTAGATCAATGAGTCATTTATATTGTGAGACTAATCCTATCTGTTATCGCGTCCTGAAGAAATAGAGACAGATTCAAAAACAACTTTTCATTGACTTTCTAACGGTGTTAGTCCGTTTGAGTTATAACAGTTGCGTCACATATTCCTACCAACATGTATTTTGCGATATTTTTCCGATATTACTAGGCTGCATTGCCTTTAAAAGTGAAGCAATTTATCGTGGGACCTAATTGAACTGATTTTCGGCTTTGACCTTTTAAATGTGGTAAATGAGACAATTGGACTTTAAGGATTAAGATTTTTGTTACATTAGCTTGATTACCGGAACTCAGTATTTACACTGCGCGCTGTGTTAGCTCTTTATTTACAAATTTAGATCAATAAGTCATTTTTACTCTGGGATTAATCCTAGCCCTTTGCTTGCTGAAGAAATAGAGACAGTTTCGAAAACTAAATTTCATTGACTTTCTGACGGTATCTGTCCGTTTGAGTTACAACGGTTGCGTCACCAATTGGTACCACCATGTACTTAGCGATATTTTTCCGATGTTCCTAGGTTGCATTGCTTTTGGAAGTGAAACAATTGACTGTGGGACCCAATTGAACTGATTTTGGACTTTGACATTGTAAATGTGGTAACTGAGACAATTGCACTCCAAGAATTAACATTCTTCTTACTTTGGCATGAATGCTAGAACTCGGCAGTTACACTGGAAACTGTGTTAGCTCTTTATCTACAAATGTAGATCAATGAGTCATTTATATTGTGAGACTAATCCTATCTGTTATCGCGTCCTGAAGAAATAGAGACAGATTCAAAAACAACTTTTCATTGACTTTCTAACGGTGTCAGTCCGTTTGAGTTATAACGGCTGCGTCACATATTCCTACCAACATGTATTTTGCGATATTTTTCCAATATTACTAGGCTGCATTGCCTTTAAAAGTAAAGCAATTTATCGTGGGACCTAATTGAACTGATTTTCGGCTTTGACCTTTTAAATGTGGTAAATGAGACAATTGGACTTTAAGGATTAAGATTTTTGTTACATTAGCTTGATTGCCGGAACTCAGTATTTACACTGCGCGCTGTGTTAGCTCTTGATTTACAAATTTAGATCAATAAGTCATTTTTACTCTGGGATTAATCCTAGCCCTTTGCGCGCTGAAGAAATGGAGACAGTTTCAAAAACTACATTTCATTGACTTTCTAACGGTATCCGTCCGTTCTTGTAACAACAGTTGCGTCTCCAATGGGTACCACCATGTATTTAGCCATATTTTCCGATATTACTAGGTTGTATTGCTTTTAACAGTGAAACGATTGACCGTGGGAGCTAATAGAACTGATTTTAGACTTTGACCTTATAAATGTGCTAAATGAGACGATTGGACTCAAAGAATTAACATTCTTCTTACTTTGGCATGAATGCTGGAACTCAGCAGTTACACTGGACACTGTGTTAGCTCTTTATTTTCAAATGTAGATCAATGAGTCATTCTTACTGTGAGGCTAATCCTATCCGTTAACGCGCCCTGAAGAAATAGAGACAGTTTTAAAAACTACATTTCATTGACTTTCTGACGGTATCTGTCCGTTTGAGTTACAACAGTTGCGTCACCAATTGGTACCACCATGTATTTAGCGATATTTTTCCGATATTACTAGGTTGCATTGCTTTTAGAAGTTAAACGATTGACCGTGGGACCTAATTGAACTGATTTTGGACTTTGACCTTATAAATGTGGTAAATGAGACAATTGGACTCCAAGAATTAACATTCTTCTTACTTTGGCATGAATGCTCGAACTCAGCAGTTACACTGGAAACTGTGTTAGCTCTTTATCTACAAATGTAGATCAATGAGTTATTTATACTGTGACACTAATCCTATCCGTTATCGCGTCCTGAAAAAATAGAGACAGTTTCACAAACAACTCTTCATTGACTTTGTAACGGTAATTGTCCGTTTCAGTTACAACAGCGGGGTAACCAATTGGTACCGCCATGTATTTAGCGAGATTTTTCCGATATTACTAGGTTGCATTGCTTTTAACAGTGAAACGATTGACGTGGCACCTAATTGAACTGATTTTGGACTTTGACCTTATAAATGTGCTGAATAAGACAATTGCACACCAAGAATTAACATTCTTTTTACATTGGCATGAATGCTGGAACTCGGCAGTTACACTGGAAACTGTTTTAGCTCTTTATCTACAAATGTAGATCAATGAGTCATTTATATTGTGAGACTAATCCTATCTGTTATCGCGTCCTGAAGAAATAGAGACAGATTCAAAAACAACTTTTCATTGACTTTCTAACGGTGTTAGTCCGTTTGAGTTATAACAGTTGCGTCACATATTCCTACAAACATGTATTTTGCGATATTTTTCCGATATTACTAGGCTGCATTGCCTTTAAAAGTGAAGCAATTTATCGTGGGACCTAATTGAACTGATTTTCGGCTTTGACCTTTTAAATGTGGTAAATGAGACAATTGGACTTTAAGGATTAAGATTTTTGTTACATTAGCTTGATTACCGGAACTCAGTATTTACACTGCGCGCTGTGTTAGCTCTTTATTTACAAATTTAGATCAATAAGTCATTTTTACTCTGGGATTAATCCTAGCCCTTTGCTTGCTGAAGAAATAGAGACAGTTTCGAAAACTAAATTTCATTGACTTTCTGACGGTATCTGTCCGTTTGAGTTACAACGGTTGCGTCACCAATTGGTACCACCATGTACTTAGCGATATTTTTCCGATGTTCCTAGGTTGTATTGCTTTTAACAGTGAAACGATTGACCGTGGGAGCTAATAGAACTGATTTTAGACTTTGACCTTATAAATGTGGTAACTGAGACAATTGCACTCCAAGAATTAACATTCTTCTTACTTTGGCATGAATGCTGGAACTCAGCAGTTACACTGGACACTGTGTTAGCTCTTTATTTACAAATGTAGATCAATGAGTCATTTTTACTCTGGGACTAATCCTAGCCATTAGCGCGCGCTGAAGAAATGGAGACAGTTTCAAAAACAACATTTCATTAACTTGCTAACGGTATCAGTCCGTTTGAGTTACAACGGTTGCGTCACATATTCGTGCCAATATTTAATTAGCGATAATTTTGCCATATTACTAGGTTGCATTGCTTTTAACAGTGAAACGATTGATCGTGTACCTAATTGAACTGATTGTGGACTTTGACCTTATAAATGTCGTAAATTAGGCAATTGAACGCCAAGAATTAACATTCTTGTTATGTTAGCTTGATTGCCGGAACTCAGTATTTACACTGAGCGCTGTGTTAGCTCTTTATTTACAAATTAAGATCAATGAGTCATTCTTACTGTGGGTTTAAACGTAGCAGTTAGCGCGCCTTGAAAAAATGGAGACAGTTTCAAAAAGTACATTTCATTGACCTTCTGATGGCATCAGTGCATTTGAGTTACAACGGTTGCGCCACCAATTGGAACCAACATGTATTTAGCAATTTTTTTTCCGATATTACTAGGTTGCATTGCTTTCAACAGAGAAACGATTCAACGTGGAAACTTTTTAAACTGATTTTAGACTTTGACCTTTTAAAAGCGGTAAATGAGGCAATTGATCTTCAGCATGGTTGCCGGAACTCAGTAGTTACATTGCGCGCTGTGTTAGCTCTTTATTTACAAATTTAGATCAATGAGTAGTTTTTACTCTGGGACTAATCCTTGCCCTTAGCGCGCTGAAGAAATGGAGACAGTTTCAAGAACTACATTTCATTGACTTTCTAACAGTATCCGTCCGTTCGTGTAACAACAGTTGCGTCACCAATTGGTACCACCATGTATTTAGCGATATTTTTCCGATATTACTAGGTTGCATTGCTTTTAGAAGTGAAACGATTGACCGTGGGACCTAATTGAACTGATTTTGGACATTGACCTTATAAATGTGGTAAATGAGACAATTGGAATCAAGAATTAACATTCTTCTTATTTTGGCATGAATGCTGGAACTCGGCAGTTACACTGGAAACTGTGTTAGCTCTTTATCTACAAATTTAGATAAATGAGTCATTTTTACTCTGGGACTAATTCTAGCCATTAGCGCGCGCTGAAGAAATTTAGGCAGTTTCACAAACAACATTTCATTGACTTTCTAATGGTATCAGTCCGTTGGAGTTATAACGGTTGCGTCACATATTCGTACCAACATGTATTTAGCGATATTTTTCCGATATTACTAGGTTGCATTGCTTTTAGAAGTTAAACGATTGACCGTGGGACCTAATTGAACTGATTTTGGACTTTGACCTTATAAATGTGGTAAATGAGACAATTGTACTCCAAGAATTAACATTCTTCTTACTTTGGCATGAATGCTGGAACTCTACAGTTACACTGGAAACTGTGTTAGCTCTTTATCTACAAATGTAGATCAATGAGTCATTTATACTGTGAGACTAATCCTATCCGTTATCGCGTCCTGAAAAAATAGAGACAGTTTCACAAACAACACTTCATTGACTTTGTAACGGTAATTGTCCGTTTCAGTTACAACAGCTGCGTAACCAATTGGTACCACCATGTGTTTAGCGAGATTTTTCCGATATTACTAGGTTGCATTGCTTTTAGAAGTGAAACGATTGACCGTGGGACCTAATTGAACTGATTTTGGACATTGACCTTATAAATGTGGTAAATGAGACAATTGGAATCAAGAATTAACATTCTTCTTATTTTGGCATGAATGCTGGAACTCGGCAGTTACACTGGAAACTGTGTTAGCTCTTTATCTACAAATTTAGAAAAATGAGTCATTTTTACTCTGGGACTAATTCTAGCCATTAGCGCGCGCTGAAGAAATTTAGGCAGTTTCACAAACAACATTTCATTGACTTTCTAATGGTATCAGTCCGTTGGAGTTATAACGGTTGCGTCACATATTCGTACCAACATGTATTTAGCGATATTTTTCCGATATTACTAGGTTGCATTGCTTTTAGAAGTTAAACGATTGACCGTGGGACCTAATTGAACTGATTTTGAACTTTGACCTTATAAATGTGGTAAATGAGACAATTGGACTCCAAGAATTAACATTCTTCTTACTTTGGCATGAATGCTGGAACTCTACAGTTACACTGGAAACTGTGTTAGCTTTTTATCTACAAATGTAGATCAATGAGTCATTTATACTGTGAGACTAATCCTATCTGTTATCGCGTCCTGAAGAAATAGAGACAGATTCAAAAACAACTTTTCATTGACTTTCTAACGGTGTCAGTCCGTTTGAGCTATAACGGCTGCGTCACATATTCCTACCAACATGTATTTTGCGATATTTTTCCGATATTACTAGGCTGCATTGCCTTTAAAAGTAAAGCAATTTATCGTGGGACCTAATTGAACTGATTTTCGGCTTTGACCTTTTAAATGTGGTAAATGAGACAATTGGACTTTAAGGATTAAAATTTTTGTTACATTAGCTTGATTGCCGGAACTCAGTATTTACACTGCGCGCTGTGTTAGCTCTTGATTTACAAATTTAGATCAATAAGTCATTTTTACTCTGGGATTAATCCTAGCCCTTTGCGCGCTGAAGAAATGGAGACAGTTTCAAAAACTACATTTCATTGACTTTCTAACAGTATCCGTCCGTTCTTGTAACAACAGTTGCGTCTCCAATGGGTACCACCATGTATTTAGCCATATTTTCCGATATTACTAGGTTGTATTGCTTTTAACAGTGAAACGATTGACCGTGGGAGCTAATAGAACTGATTTTAGACTTTGACCTTATAAATGTGCTAAATGAGACGATTGGACTCAAAGAATTAACATTCTTCTTACTTTGGCATGAATGCTGGAACTCAGCAGTTACACTGGACACTGTGTTAGCTCTTTATTTTCAAATGTAGATCAATGAGTCATTCTTACTGTGAGGCTAATCCTATCCGTTAACGCGCCCTGAAGAAATAGAGACAGTTTTAAAAACTACATTTCATTGACTTTCTGACGGTATCTGTCCGTTTGAGTTACAACAGTTGCGTCACCAATTGGTACCACCATGTATTTAGCGATATTTTTCCGATATTACTAGGTTGCATTGCTTTTAGAAGTTAAACGATTGACCGTGGGACCTAATTGAACTGATTTTGGACTTTGACCTTATAAATGTGGTAAATGAGACAATTGGACTCCAAGAATTAACATTCTTCTTACTTTGGCATGAATGCTGGAACTCAGCAGTTACACTGGAAACTGTGTTAGCTCTTTATCTACAAATGTAGATCAATGAGTTATTTATACTGTGACACTAATCCTATCCGTTATCGGGTCCTGAAAAAATAGAGACAGTTTCACAAACAACTCTTCATTGACTTTGTAACGGTAATTGTCCGTTTCAGTTACAACAGCGGCGTAACCAATTGGTACCACCATGTATTTAGCGAGATTTTTCCGATATTACTAGGTTGCATTGCTTTTAACAGTGAAACGATTGACGTGGCACCTAATTGAACTGATTTTGGACTTTGACCTTATAAATGTGGTGAATAAGACAATTGCACACCAAGAATTAACATTCTTTTTACATTGGCATGAATGCTGGAACTCGGCAGTTACACTGGAAACTGTGTTAGCTCTTTATCTACAAATGTAGATCAATGAGTCATTTATATTGTGAGACTAATCCTATCTGTTATCGCGTCCTGAAGAAATAGAGACAGATTCAAAAACAACTTTTCATTGACTTTCTAACGGTGTTAGTCCGTTTGAGTTATAACAGTTGCGTCACATATTCCTACCAACATGTATTTTGCGATATTTTTCCGATATTACTAGGCTGCATTGCTTTTAAAAGTGAAGCAATTTATCGTGGGACCTAATTGAACTGATTTTCGGCTTTGACCTTTTAAATGTGGTAAATGAGGCAATTGCACTTTAAGGATTAAGATTTTTGTTACATTAGCTTGATTACCGGAACTCAGTATTTACACTGCGCGCTGTGTTAGCTCTTTATTTACAAATTTAGATCAATAAGTCATTTTTACTCTGGGATTAATCCTAGCCCTTTGCTTGCTGAAGAAATAGAGACAGTTTCGAAAACTAAATTTCATTGACTTTCTGACGGTATCTGTCCGTTTGAGTTACAACGGTTGCGTTACCAATTGGTACCACCATGTACTTAGCGATATTTTTCCGATGTTCCTAGGTTGCATTGCTTTTGGAAGTGAAACAATTGACTGTGGGACCCAATTGAACTGATTTTGGACTTTGACATTGTAAATGTGGTAACTGAGACAATTGCACTCCAAGAATTAACATTCTTCTTACTTTGGAATGCATACTGGAACTCCACAATTACATTGGAAATTGTGTTAGCTCTTTATTTACAAATGCAAATCAATGAGTCATTTTTACTTAGGGACTAATCCTAGCCAATAGCGCGCGCTGAAGAAATGGACACAGTTTCAAAAACTACATTTCATTGACTTTCTAACGGTATCCGTCCGTTCGTGTAACAACAGTTGCGTCACCAATTGGTACCACCATGTATTTAGCAATATTTTTCCGATATTACTAGGTTGCATTGCTTTTAACAGTGAAACGATTGACCGTGGGAGCTAATAGAACTGATTTTAGACTTTGACCTTATAAATGTGCTAAATGAGACGATTGGACTCAAAGAATTAACATTCTTCTTACTTTGGCATGAATGCTGGAACTCAGCAGTTACACTGGACACTGTGTTAGCTCTTTATTTTCAAATGTAGATCAATGAGTCATTCTTACTGTGAGGCTAATCCTATCCGTTAACGCGCCCTGAAGAAATAGAGACAGTTTTAAAAACTACATTTCATTGACTTTCTGACGGTATCTGTCCGTTTGAGTTACAACAGTTGCGTCACCAATTGGTACCACCATGTATTTAGCGATATTTTTCCGATATTACTAGGTTGCATTGCTTTTAGAAGTTAAACGATTGACCGTGGGACCTAATTGAACTGATTTTGGACTTTGACCTTATAAATGTGGTAAATGAGACAATTGGACTCCAAGAATTAACATTCTTCTTACTTTGGCATGAATGCTGGAACTCAGCAGTTACACTGGAAACTGTGTTAGCTCTTTATCTACAAATGTAGATCAATGAGTTATTTATACTGTGACACTAATCCTATCCGTTATCGCGTCCTGAAAAAATAGAGACAGTTTCACAAACAACTCTTCATTGACTTTGTAACGGTAATTGTCCGTTTCAGTTACAACAGCGGGGTAACCAATTGGTACCGCCATGTATTTAGCGAGATTTTTCCGATATTACTAGGTTGCATTGCTTTTAACAGTGAAACGATTGACGTGGCACCTAATTGAACTGATTTTGGACTTTGACCTTATAAATGTGCTGAATAAGACAATTGCACACCAAGAATTAACATTCTTTTTACATTGGCATGAATGCTGGAACTCGGCAGTTACACTGGAAACTGTGTTAGCTCTTTATCTACAAATGTAGATCAATGAGTCATTTATATTGTGAGACTAATCCTATCTGTTATCGCGTCCTGAAGAAATAGAGACAGATTCAAAAACAACTTTTCATTGACTTTCTAACGGTGTTAGTCCGTTTGAGTTATAACAGTTGCGTCACATATTCCTACAAACATGTATTTTGCGATATTTTTCCGATATTACTAGGCTGCATTGCCTTTAAAAGTGAAGCAATTTATCGTGGGACCTAATTGAACTGATTTTCGGCTTTGACCTTTTAAATGTGGTAAATGAGACAATTGGACTTTAAGGATTAAGATTTTTGTTACATTAGCTTGATTACCGGAACTCAGTATTTACACTGCGCGCTGTGTTAGCTCTTTATTTACAAATTTAGATCAATAAGTCATTTTTACTCTGGGATTAATCCTAGCCCTTTGCTTGCTGAAGAAATAGAGACAGTTTCGAAAACTAAATTTCATTGACTTTCTGACGGTATCTGTCCGTTTGAGTTACAACGGTTGCGTCACCAATTGGTACCACCATGTACTTAGCGATATTTTTCCGATGTTCCTAGGTTGCATTGCTTTTGGAAGTGAAACAATTGACTGTGGGACCCAATTGAACTGATTTTGGACTTTGACATTGTAAATGTGGTAACTGAGACAATTGCACTCCAAGAATTAACATTCTTCTTACTTTGGCATGAATGCTGGAACTCAGCAGTTACACTGGACACTGTGTTAGCTCTTTATTTACAAATTTAGATCAATGAGTAGTTTTTACTCTGGGACTAATCCTTGCCCTTAGCGCGCTGAAGAAATGGAGACAGTTTCAAGAACTACATTTCATTGACTTTCTAACAGTATCCGTCCGTTCGTGTAACAACAGTTGCGTCACCAATTGGTACCACCATGTATTTAGCGATATTTTTCCGATATTACTAGGTTGCATTGCTTTTAGAAGTGAAACGATTGACCGTGGGACCTAATTGAACTGATTTTGGACATTGACCTTATAAATGTGGTAAATGAGACAATTGGAATCAAGAATTAACATTCTTCTTATTTTGGCATGAATGCTGGAACTCGGCAGTTACACTGGAAACTGTGTTAGCTCTTTATCTACAAATTTAGATAAATGAGTCATTTTTACTCTGGGGCTAATTCTAGCCATTAGCGCGCGCTGAAGAAATTTAGGCAGTTTCACAAACAACATTTCATTGACTTTCTAATGGTATCAGTCCGTTGGAGTTATAACGGTTGCGTCACATATTCGTACCAACATGTATTTAGCGATATTTTTCCGATATTACTAGGTTGCATTGCTTTTAGAAGTTAAACGATTGACCGTGGGACCTAATTGAAATGATTTTGGACTTTGACCTTATAAATGTGGTAAATGAGACAATTGGACTCCAAGAATTAACATTCTTCTTACTTTGGCATGAATGCTGGAACTCTACAGTTACACTGGAAACTGTGTTAGCTCTTTATCTACAAATGTAGATCAATGAGTCATTTATACTGTGAGACTAATCCTATCCGTTATCGCGTCCTGAAAAAATAGAGACAGTTTCACAAACAACACTTCATTGACTTTGTAACGGTAATTGTCCGTTTCAGTTACAACAGCTGCGTAACCAATTGGTACCACCATGTGTTTAGCGAGATTTTTCCGATATTACTAGGTTGCATTGCTTTTAGAAGTGATACGATTGACCGTGGGACCTAATTGAACTGATTTTGGACATTGACCTTATAAATGTGGTAAATGAGACAATTGGAATCAAGAATTAACATTCTTCTTATTTTGGCATGAATGCTGGAACTCGGCAGTTACACTGGAAACTGTGTTAGCTCTTTATCTACAAATTTAGATAAATGAGTCATTTTTACTCTGGGACTAATTCTAGCCATTAGCGCGCGCTGAAGAAATTTAGGCAGTTTCACAAACAACATTTCATTGACTTTCTAATGGTATCAGTCCGTTGGAGTTATAACGGTTGCGTCACATATTCGTACCAACATGTATTTAGCGATATTTTTCCGATATTACTAGGTTGCATTGCTTTTAGAAGTTAAACGATTGACCGTGGGACCTAATTGAACTGATTTTGAACTTTGACCTTATAAATGTGGTAAATGAGACAATTGGACTCCAAGAATTAACATTCTTCTTACTTTGGCATGAATGCTGGAACTCTACAGTTACACTGGAAACTGTGTTAGCTTTTTATCTACAAATGTAGATCAATGAGTCATTTATACTGTGAGACTAATCCTATCTGTTATCGCGTCCTGAAGAAATAGAGACAGATTCAAAAACAACTTTTCATTGACTTTCTAACGGTGTCAGTCCGTTTGAGCTATAACGGCTGCGTCACATATTCCTACCAACATGTATTTTGCGATATTTTTCCGATATTACTAGGCTGCATTGCCTTTAAAAGTAAAGCAATTTATCGTGGGACCTAATTGAACTGATTTTCGGCTTTGACCTTTTAAATGTGGTAAATGAGACAATTGGACTTTAAGGATTAAAATTTTTGTTACATTAGCTTGATTGCCGGAACTCAGTATTTACACTGCGCGCTGTGTTAGCTCTTGATTTACAAATTTAGATCAATAAGTCATTTTTACTCTGGGATTAATCCTAGCCCTTTGCGCGCTGAAGAAATGGAGACAGTTTCAAAAACTACATTTCATTGACTTTCTAACAGTATCCGTCCGTTCTTGTAACAACAGTTGCGTCTCCAATGGGTACCACCATGTATTTAGCCATATTTTCCGATATTACTAGGTTGTATTGCTTTTAACAGTGAAACGATTGACCGTGGGAGCTAATAGAACTGATTTTAGACTTTGACCTTATAAATGTGCTAAATGAGACGATTGGACTCAAAGAATTAACATTCTTCTTACTTTGGCATGAATGCTGGAACTCAGCAGTTACACTGGAAACTGTGTTAGCTTTTTATCTACAAATGTAGATCAATGAGTCATTCTTACTGTGAGGCTAATCCTATCCGTTAACGCGCCCTGAAGAAATAGAGACAGTTTTAAAAACTACATTTCATTGACTTTCTGACGGTATCTGTCCGTTTGAGTTACAACAGTTGCGTCACCAATTGGTACCACCATGTATTTAGCGATATTTTTCCGATATTACTAGGTTGCATTGCTTTTAGAAGTTAAACGATTGACCGTGGGACCTAATTGAACTGATTTTGGACTTTGACCTTATAAATGTGGTAAATGAGACAATTGGACTCCAAGAATTAACATTCTTCTTACTTTGGCATGAATGCTGGAACTCAGCAGTTACACTGGAAACTGTGTTAGCTCTTTATCTACAAATGTAGATCAATGAGTTATTTATACTGTGACACTAATCCTATCCGTTATCGGGTCCTGAAAAAATAGAGACAGTTTCACAAACAACTCTTCATTGACTTTGTAACGGTAATTGTCCGTTTCAGTTACAACAGCGGCGTAACCAATTGGTACCACCATGTATTTAGCGAGATTTTTCCGATATTACTAGGTTGCATTGCTTTTAACAGTGAAACGATTGACGTGGCACCTAATTGAACTGATTTTGGACTTTGACCTTATAAATGTGGTGAATAAGACAATTGCACACCAAGAATTAACATTCTTTTTACATTGGCATGAATGCTGGAACTCGGCAGTTACACTGGAAACTGTGTTAGCTCTTTATCTACAAATGTAGATCAATGAGTCATTTATATTGTGAGACTAATCCTATCTGTTATCGCGTCCTGAAGAAATAGAGACAGATTCAAAAACAACTTTTCATTGACTTTCTAACGGTGTTAGTCCGTTTGAGTTATAACAGTTGCGTCACATATTCCTACCAACATGTATTTTGCGATATTTTTCCGATATTACTAGGCTGCATTGCTTTTAAAAGTGAAGCAATTTATCGTGGGACCTAATTGAACTGATTTTCGGCTTTGACCTTTTAAATGTGGTAAATGAGGCAATTGGACTTTAAGGATTAAGATTTTTGTTACATTAGCTTGATTACCGGA
Organism: Hydractinia symbiolongicarpus; assembly: GCF_029227915.1. Lineage (NCBI taxonomy): Eukaryota > Metazoa > Cnidaria > Hydrozoa > Anthoathecata > Hydractiniidae > Hydractinia > Hydractinia symbiolongicarpus. The sequence continues at coordinate 22,660,092 of NC_079881.1, forward strand.
ACTCAGTATTTACACTGCGCGCTGTGTTAGCTCTTTATTTACAAATTTAGATCAATAAGTCATTTTTACTCTGGGATTAATCCTAGCCCTTTGCTTGCTGAAGAAATAGAGACAGTTTCGAAAACTAAATTTCATTGACTTTCTGACGGTATCTGTCCGTTTGAGTTACAACGGTTGCGTTACCAATTGGTACCACCATGTACTTAGCGATATTTTTCCGATGTTCCTAGGTTGCATTGCTTTTGGAAGTGAAACAATTGACTGTGGGACCCAATTGAACTGATTTTGGACTTTGACATTGTAAATGTGGTAACTGAGACAATTGCACTCCAAGAATTAACATTCTTCTTACTTTGTAATGCATACTGGAACTCCACAATTACATTGGAAATTGTGTTAGCTCTTTATTTACAAATGCAAATCAATGAGTCATTTTTACTTAGGGACTAATCCTAGCCAATAGCGCGCGCTGAAGAAATGGAGACAGTTTCAAAAACTACATTTCATTGACTTTCTAACGGTATCCGTCCGTTCGTGTAACAACAGTTGCGTCACCAATTGGTACCACCATGTATTTAGCAATATTTTTCCGATATTACTATGTTGTATTGCTTTTAACAGTGAAGCGATTTATCGTGGGACCTAATTGAACTGATTTTAGACTTTGACCTTATAAATGTGCTAAATGAGACGATTGGACTCAAAGAATTAACATTCTTCTTACTTTGGCATGAATGCTGGAACTCAGCAGTTACACTGGACACTGTGTTAGCTCTTTATTTACAAATGTAGATCAATGAGTCATTTTTACTCTGGGACTAATCCTAGCCATTAGCGCGCGCTGAAGAAATGGAGACAGTTTCAAAAACAACATTTCATTAACTTGCTAACGGTATCAGTCCGTTTGAGTTACAACGGTTGCGTCACATATTCGTACCAATATTTAATTAGCGATAATTTTGCCATATTACTAGGTTGCATTGCTTTTAACAGTGAAACGATTGATCGTGTACCTAATTGAACTGATTGTGGACTTTGACCTTATAAATGTCGTATATTTGGCAATTGAACGCCAAGAATTAACATTCTTGTTATGTTAGCTTGATTGCCGGAACTCAGTATTTACACTGAGCGCTGTGTTAGCTCTTTATTTACAAATTAAGATCAATGAGTCATTCTTACTGTGGGTTTAAACGTAGCAGTTAGCGCGCCTTGAAAAAATGGAGACAGTTTCAAAAAGTACATTTCATTGACCTTCTGATGGCATCAGTGCATTTGAGTTACAACGGTTGCGCCACCAATTGGAACCAACATGTATTTAGCAATTTTTTTTCCGATATTACTAGGTTGCATTGCTTTCAACAGAGAAACGATTCAACGTGGAAACTTTTTAAACTGATTTTAGACTTTGACCTTTTAAAAGCGGTAAATGAGGCAATTGATCTTCAGCATGGTTGCCGGAACTCAGTAGTTACATTGCGCGCTGTGTTAGCTCTTTATTTACAAATTTAGATCAATGAGTAGTTTTTACTCTGGGACTAATCCTTGCCCTTAGCGCGCTGAAGAAATGGAGACAGTTTCAAGAACTACATTTCATTGACTTTCTAACAGTATCCGTCCGTTCGTGTAACAACAGTTGCGTCACCAATTGGTACCACCATGTATTTAGCGATATTTTTCCGATATTACTAGGTTGCATTGCTTTTAGAAGTGAAACGATTGACCGTGGGACCTAATTGAACTGATTTTGGACATTGACCTTATAAATGTGGTAAATGAGACAATTGGAATCAAGAATTAACATTCTTCTTATTTTGGCATGAATGCTGGAACTCGGCAGTTACACTGGAAACTGTGTTAGCTCTTTATCTACAAATGTAGATCAATGAGTCATTCATACACTGAGACTAATCCTATCCGTTATCGCGTCCTGAGGAAATAGAGACAGTTTCAAAAACAACAATTCATTGACTTTCCAACGGTATCAGTCAGTTTGAGTTATAACGGTTGCGACACATATTCGTACCAATATGTATTTAGCGATAATTTTGCCATATTACTAGGTTGCATTGCTTTTAACAGTGAAACGATTGATCGTGTACCTAATTGAACTGATTGTGGACTTTGACCTTATAAATGTCGTATATTTGGCAATTGAACGCCAAGAATTAACATTCTTGTTATGTTAGCTTGATTGCCGGAACTCAGTATTTACACTGAGCGCTGTGTTAGCTCTTTATTTACAAATTAAGATCAATGAGTCATTCTTACTGTGGGTTTAAACGTAGCAGTTAGCGCGCCTTGAAAAAATGGAGACAGTTTCAAAAAGTACATTTCATTGACCTTCTGATGGCATCAGTGCATTTGAGTTACAACGGTTGCGCCACCAATTGGAACCAACATGTATTTAGCAATTTTTTTTCCGATATTACTAGGTTGCATTGCTTTCAACAGAGAAACGATTCAACGTGGAAACTTTTTAAACTGATTTTAGACTTTGACCTTTTAAAAGCGGTAAATGAGGCAATTGATCTTCAGCATGGTTGCCGGAACTCAGTAGTTACATTGCGCGCTGTGTTAGCTCTTTATTTACAAATTTAGATCAATGAGTAGTTTTTACTCTGGGACTAATCCTTGCCCTTAGCGCGCTGAAGAAATGGAGACAGTTTCAAGAACTACATTTCATTGACTTTCTAACAGTATCCGTCCGTTCGTGTAACAACAGTTGCGTCACCAATTGGTACCACCATGTATTTAGCGATATTTTTCCGATATTACTAGGTTGCATTGCTTTTAGAAGTGAAACGATTGACCGTGGGACCTAATTGAACTGATTTTGGACATTGACCTTATAAATGTGGTAAATGAGACAATTGGAATCAAGAATTAACATTCTTCTTATTTTGGCATGAATGCTGGAACTCGGCAGTTACACTGGAAACTGTGTTAGCTCTTTATCTACAAATGTAGATCAATGAGTCATTCATACACTGAGACTAATCCTATCCGTTATCGCGTCCTGAGGAAATAGAGACAGTTTCAAAAACAACAATTCATTGACTTTCCAACGGTATCAGTCAGTTTGAGTTATAACGGTTGCGACACATATTCGTACCAATATGTATTTAGCGATATTATTCCGATATTACTAGGCTGCATTGCCTTTAAAAGTGAAGCGATTTATCGTGGGACCTAATTGAACTGATTTTCGGCTTTGACCTTTTAAATGTGGTGAATAAGACAATTGCACACCAAGAATTAACATTCTTTTTACATTGGCATGAATGCTGGAACTCGGCAGTTACACTGGAAACTGTGTTAGCCCTTTATCTACAAATGTAGATCAATGAGTCATTTATATTGTGAGACTAATCCTATCTGTTATCGCGTCCTGAAGAAATAGAGACAGATTCAAAAACAACTTTTCATTGACTTTCTAACGGTGTTAGTCCGTTTGAGTTATAACAGTTGCGTCACATATTCCTACCAACATGTATTTTGCGATATTTTTCCGATATTACTAGGCTGCATTGCCTTTAAAAGTGAAGCAATTTATCGTGGGACCTAATTGAACTGATTTTCGGCTTTGACCTTTTAAATGTGGTAAATGAGACAATTGGACTTTAAGGATTAAGATTTTTGTTACATTAGCTTGATTACCGGAACTCAGTATTTACACTGCGCGCTGTGTTAGCTCTTTATTTACAAATTTAGATCAATAAGTCATTTTTACTCTGGGATTAATCCTAGCCCTTTGCTTGCTGAAGAAATAGAGACAGTTTCGAAAACTAAATTTCATTGACTTTCTGACGGTATCTGTCCGTTTGAGTTACAACGGTTGCGTCACCAATTGGTACCACCATGTACTTAGCGATATTTTTCCGATGTTCCTAGGTTGCATTGCTTTTGGAAGTGAAACAATTGACTGTGGGACCCAATTGAACTGATTTTGGACTTTGACATTGTAAATGTGGTAACTGAGACAATTGCACTCCAAGAATTAACATTCTTCTTACTTTGGAATGCATACTGGAACTCCACAATTACATTGGAAATTGTGTTAGCTCTTTATTTACAAATGCAGATCAATGAGTCATTTTTACTTAGGGACTAATCCTAGCCAATAGCGCGCGCTGAAGAAATGGAGACAGTTTCAAAAACTACATTTCATTGACTTTCTAACGGTATCCGTCCGTTCGTGTAACAACAGTTGCGTCACCAATTGGTACCACCATGTATTTAGCAATATTTTTCCGATATTACTATGTTGTATTGCTTTTAACAGTGAAGCGATTTATCGTGGGACCTAATTGAACTGATTTTAGACTTTGACCTTATAAATGTGCTAAATGAGACGATTGGACTCAAAGAATTAACATTCTTCTTACTTTGGCATGAATGCTGGAACTCAGCAGTTACACTGGACACTGTGTTAGCTCTTTATTTACAAATGTAGATCAATGAGTCATTTTTACTCTGGGACTAATCCTAGCCATTAGCGCGCGCTGAAGAAATGGAGACAGTTTCAAAAACAACATTTCATTAACTTGCTAACGGTATCAGTCCGTTTGAGTTACAACGGTTGCGTCACATATTCGTACCAATATTTAATTAGCGATAATTTTGCCATATTACTAGGTTGCATTGCTTTTAACAGTGAAACGATTGATTGTGTACCTAATTGAACTGATTGTGGACTTTGACCTTATAAATGTCGTAAATTAGGCAATTGAACGCCAAGAATTAACATTCTTGTTATGTTAGCTTGATTGCCGGAACTCAGTATTTACACTGAGCGCTGTGTTAGCTCTTTATTTACAAATTAAGATCAATGAGTCATTCTTACTGTGGGTTTAAACGTAGCAGTTAGCGCGCCTTGAAAAAATGGAGACAGTTTCAAAAAGTACATTTCATTGACCTTCTGATGGCATCAGTGCATTTGAGTTACAACGGTTGCGCCACCAATTAGAACCAACATGTATTTAGCAATTTTTTTTCCGATATTACTAGGTTGCATTGCTTTCAACAGAGAAACGATTCAACGTGGAAACTTTTTAAACTGATTTTAGACTTTGACCTTTTAAAAGCGGTAAATGAGGCAATTGATCTTCAGCATGGTTGCCGGAACTCAGTAGTTACATTGCGCGCTGTGTTAGCTCTTTATTTACAAATTTAGATCAATGAGTCATTTTCACTCTGGGACTAATCTCAGCCTTTAGCGCGCTGAAGAAATGGAGACAGTTTCAAAAACAACATTTCATTAACTTTCTAACAGTATCAATCCGTTTGAGTTACAAGGGTTGCGTCACATATTTATACCAACATTTAATTAGCGATAATTTTGCCATATTACTAGGTTGCATTGCTTTTAACAGTGAAACGATTGACCATGGGAGGTAATAGAAATGATTTTAGACTTTGACCTTATAAATGTGCTAAATGAGACGATTGGACTCAAAGAAATAACATTCTTCTTACTTTGGCATGAATGCTGGAATTTAGCAATTACACTGGACACTGTGTTAGCTCTTTATTTTCAAATGTAGATCAATGAGTTATTTATACTGTGACACTAATCCTATCCGTTATCGCGTCCTGAAAAAATAGAGACAGTTTCACAAACAACTCTTCATTGACTTTGTAACGGTAATTGTCCGTTTCAGTTACAACAGCGGCGTAACCAATTGGTACCACCATGTATTTAGCGAGATTTTTCCGATATTACTAGGTTGCATTGCTTTTAACAGTGAAACGATTGACGTGGCACCTAATTGAACTGGTTTTGGACTTTGACCTTATAAATGTGGTGAATAAGACAATTGCACACCAAGAATTAACATTCTTTTTACATTGGCATGAATGCTGGAACTCGGCAGTTACACTGGAAACTGTGTTAGCTCTTTATCTACAAATGTAGATCAATGAGTCATTTATATTGTGAGACTAATCCTATCTGTTATCGCGTCCTGAAGAAATAGAGACAGATTCAAAAACAACTTTTCATTGACTTTCTAACGGTGTTAGTCCGTTTGAGTTATAACAGTTGCGTCACATATTCCTACCAACATGTATTTTGCGATATTTTTCCGATATTACTAGGCTGCATTGCCTTTAAAAGTGAAGCAATTTATCGTGGGACCTAATTGAACTGATTTTCGGCTTTGACCTTTTAAATGTGGTAAATGAGACAATTGGACTTTAAGGATTAAGATTTTTGTTACATTAGCTTGATTACCGGAACTCAGTATTTACACTGCGCGCTGTGTTAGCTCTTTATTTACAAATTTAGATCAATAAGTCATTTTTACTCTGGGATTAATCCTAGCCCTTTGCTTGCTGAAGAAATAGAGACAGTTTCGAAAACTAAATTTCATTGACTTTCTGACGGTATCTGTCCGTTTGAGTTACAACGGTTGCGTCACCAATTGGTACCACCATGTACTTAGCGATATTTTTCCGATGTTCCTAGGTTGCATTGCTTTTGGAAGTGAAACAATTGACTGTGGGACCCAATTGAACTGATTTTGGACTTTGACATTGTAAATGTGGTAACTGAGACAATTGCACTCCAAGAATTAACATTCTTCTTACTTTGGAATGCATACTGGAACTCCACAATTACATTGGAAATTGTGTTAGCTCTTTATTTACAAATGCAGATCAATGAGTCATTTTTACTCTGGGACTAATCCTAGCCATTAGCGCGCGCTGAAGAAATGGAGACAGTTTCAAAAACAACATTTCATTAACTTGCTAACGGTATCAGTCCGTTTGAGTTACAACGGTTGCGTCACATATTCGTACCAATATTTAATTAGCGATAATTTTGCCATATTACTAGGTTGCATTGCTTTTAACAGTGAAACAATTGATCGTGTACCTAATTGAACTGATTGTGGACTTTGACCTTATAAATGTCGTAAATTAGGCAATTGAACGCCAAGAATTAACATTCTTGTTATGTTAGCTTGATTGCCGGAACTCAGTATTTACACTGAGCGCTGTGTTAGCTCTTTATTTACAAATTAAGATCAATGAGTCATTCTTACTGTGGGTTTAAACGTAGCAGTTAGCGCGCCTTGAAAAAATGGAGACAGTTTCAAAAAGTACATTTCATTGACCTTCTGATGGCATCAGTGCATTTGAGTTACAACGGTTGCGCCACCAATTGGAACCAACATGTATTTAGCAATTTTTTTTCTGATATTACTAGGTTGCATTGCTTTCAACAGAGAAACGATTCAACGTGGAAACTTTTTAAACTGATTTTAGACTTTGACCTTTTAAAAGCGGTAAATGAGGCAATTGATCTTCAGCATGGTTGCCGGAACTCAGTAGTTACATTGCGCGCTGTGTTAGCTCTTTATTTACAAATTTAGATCAATGAGTAGTTTTTACTCTGGGACTAATCCTTGCCCTTAGCGCGCTGAAGAAATGGAGACAGTTTCAAGAACTACATTTCATTGACTTTCTAACAGTATCCGTCCGTTCGTGTAACAACAGTTGCGTCACCAATTGGTACCACCATGTATTTAGCGATATTTTTCCGATATTACTAGGTTGCATTGCTTTTAGAAGTGAAACGATTGACCGTGGGACCTTATTGAACTGATTTTGGACATTGACCTTATAAATGTGGTAAATGAGACAATTGGAATCAAGAATTAACATTCTTCTTATTTTGGCATGAATGCTGGAACTCGGCAGTTACACTGGAAACTGTGTTAGCTCTTTATCTACAAATGTAGATCAATGAGTCATTCATACACTGAGACTAATCCTATCCGTTATCGCGTCCTGAGGAAATAGAGACAGTTTCAAAAACAACAATTCATTGACTTTCCAACGGTATCAGTCAGTTTGAGTTATAACGGTTGCGACACATATTCGTACCAATATGTATTTAGCGATATTATTCCGATATTACTAGGCTGCATTGCCTTTAAAAGTGAAGCGATTTGTCGTGGGACCAAATTGAACTGATTTTGGGCTTTGAACTTTTAAATGTGGTATATGAGACAATTGGACTCTAAGAATTAAGATTCTTGTTACGTTAGCTTGATTGCCGGAACTCAGTATTTACACTGCGCGCTGTGTTAACTCTTTATTTACAATTTTAGATAAATGAGTCATTTTTACTCTGGGACTAATCCCAGCCTTTAGCGCGCTGAAGAAATGAAGACAGTTTCAAAAACAACATTTCATTAACTTTCTAACAGTATCATTCCGTTTGAGTTACAAGGGTTGCGTCACAAATTTGTACCAACATGTATTTAGCGATAATTTTGCGATATTACTAGGTTGCATTGCTTTTAATAGTGAAACGATTGATCGTGTACCAAATTGAACTGATTTTGGACTTTGACCTTTTAAATGTGGTAAATGACACAAATGGATTCTAAGAATTAAGATCCTTGTTACGTTAGCTTGATTGCCGGAACTCAGTATTTACACTGCGCGCTGTGTTGGCTCTTTATTTACAAATTTAGATCAATGAGTTGTATTTACTCAGGGACTAATCCCAGCCATTAGCGCGCTGAAGAAATAGAGACAGTTTCAAAAACTACATTTTACTGACTTTCTAACAGTATCCGTCCGTTCGTGTAACAACAGTTGCGTCACCAATTGGTACCACCATGTATTTAGCGATATTTTTCCGATATTACTAGGTTGCATTGCTTTTAGAAGTGAAACGATTGACCGTGGGACCTTATTGAACTGATTTTGGACATTGACCTTATAAATGTGGTAAATGAGACAATTGGAATCAAGAATTAACATTCTTCTTATTTTGGCATGAATGCTGGAACTCGGCAGTTACACTGGAAACTGTGTTAGCTCTTTATCTACAAATGTAGATCAATGAGTCATTCATACACTGAGACTAATCCTATCCGTTATCGCGTCCTGAGGAAATAGAGACAGTTTCAAAAACAACAATTCATTGACTTTCCAACGGTATCAGTCAGTTTGAGTTATAACGGTTGCGACACATATTCGTACCAATATGTATTTAGCGATATTATTCCGATATTACTAGGCTGCATTGCCTTTAAAAGTGAAGCGATTTGTCGTGGGACCAAATTGAACTGATTTTGGGCTTTGAACTTTTAAATGTGGTATATGACACAAATGGATTCTAAGAATTAAGATCCTTGTTACGTTAGCTTGATTGCCGGAACTCAGTATTTACACTGCGCGCTGTGTTGGCTCTTTATTTACAAATTTAGATCAATGAGTTGTATTTACTCAGGGACTAATCCCAGCCATTAGCGCGCTGAAGAAATAGAGACAGTTTCAAAAACTACATTTTACTGACTTTCTAACAGTATTCCTCCGATTGAGTTACAACGGTTGGGTCACATATTCGTACCAACATGTATTTAGCGATATTTTTCTGATATTACTAGGCTTCATCGCTTTTAACAATGAAACGATTGACTGTGGGATTTAATTGAACTAACTTTGGACTGCGACCTTATAAGTGTTATAAGTGAGACAAGTTGACTCCAAGAAATAACATTCTTCTTAATTTGATATGATTGCCGGAATTCAGCAATTACACTGGGCGCTGTGGTAGCGCTTCATTTAAGAATTTAGATAACTAAGTCATTCTTTACTGTGGGACCAATCGTAGCCGTTAGCGCGCGCTGAAAAAATAGCGACAGTTTCAAAAACTACATTTCACTGATTTTCTAACGGTGTCAGTTCGTTTGAGTTTCAATGGTTGGGTCACCTATTCGTACTAACATGTATTTAGCCATATTTTTCTGATATTACTAGGTTGCATCGCTTTTAACAATGAAACGATTGACTGTGGGAATTAATTGAACTAACTTTAGACTGTGACCTTATAAATGGTATAAGTGAGACAAGTGGACTCCAAGAAATAACATTCTTCCTAATTTGACATGATTGCCGAAACTCAGCAATTACACTGGGCGCTGTGGTAGCGCTTCAATTAAAAATTAAGATAAAAAAGTCATTTTTTACTGTGGGACCAATCCTAGCCGTTATCGCGCGCTGAAGAAGTAGCGACAGTTTCAAAACCTACATTTCATTGACTTTCTAACGGTGTCAGTCCGTTTGAGTAACAACGATTGGGTCACCTATTCGTACTAACATGTATTTAGCGATATTTTTCTGATATTACTAGGTTGCATCGCTTTTAACAGTGAAACGATTGACTGTGGGACTTAATTGAACTAATTTTGGACTGTGACCTGATCAATGTGATAAATGAAAAAAATTGGACTCCAAGAAATAACATTCTTCTTAATTTGACATGAATGCCGGAACTCAGCGATTTCACTGGGCGCTGTGGTAGCGCTTCTTTTAAAAATTTAGATTAATAAGTCATTTCTTACTGTGGGACCAATCCTAGCTGTTAGCGCGCGCTGAATTAATAGAGACAGTTTCAAATACTACATTTCACTGATTTTCTAACGGTGTCAGTTCGTTTGAGTTTCAACGGTTGGGTCACATATTCGTACCAACATGTATTTAGCGATATTTTTCTGATATTACTAGGTTGCATCGCTTTTAACAATGAAACGATTGACTGTGGGACTTAATTGAACCAACTTTGGACTGCGACCTGATAAATGTTATAAGTGAGACAATTGGACTCCAAGAAATAACATTCTTCTTAATTTGACATGATTGCCGAAACTCAGCGATTACACTAGGCGCTGTGGTAGCCCTTCATTTAAAAATTTAGATAAATAAGTCAATTTTTACTGTGGGACCAATCCTAGCCGTGAGCGCGCTGAAGTAATAGAGACAGTTTCAAATACCACATTTCAATGAATTTCTAACGGTGTCAGTCCGTTTGAGTTACAACGGTTGGGTCACATATTCGTACCAACAAGTATTTAACGATATTTTTCTCATATTACTAGGTTGCATCGCCTTTAACAGTTAAACGATTGACTGTGGCACATAATTGAACTATCAATAGCAGTTATATATATACAATTAGAATTAAAAGAAAATAAATATAAAGAAAAAGAAAATAAATATCATAATTAGTCAGGGTAACAAAATTAAAATATATAATGCTATTGAAGGGAGACCATACCTAATAGCATAAAGCTAAGGCAAAGGGTATGGCCACCCTTGGACAATTACAGTAAACGATACGAGACGCACAAAACAACACACACATAAAAGTGGGTCAAATGATAAACAACCATGCGGGAAACAAATGGCCAAGTCTGACAATTCAGGAAGGATTAGTAAGAGGAAACAAAGTACTTTTTCAGATCACTTCTAAGATTAAAATAATCAAGGGAGACAAATTTTCTAGTCATTAAAGACTGCAATTTATTCCAGGAATTAATGGCATTAAATCTAATTGAGTTTTTACCAAAAGAAATAGTATTAAAGGTAGGGAGATTGATCAAACCAATTTTCTCTGCCCGAGTGCCTTGAGCATGGGTGAAGTCAACCGCAAATGTATTAAGGATAGAAGCAGGCAATTTTTCATGAAATAGTTTATGTAAAAATAGAATATTGTGACATTTGACAATATCAGAGAATTTGAGGAGCTCAAGATTACCATACAGGTGACTGGATGATGCTCTTCGAGATTCAAAAGACATGAGTCTAATAGCAAAATTTTGCAAAACAGTAATACGATTAACATCAAGACTGTTTGGCTGACCCCAAATTTGATTACAATATTGCAAGTGTGAATGAAAAATGGCATAGTAAACTAGAATAAGAACATTTAAAGGCACAAAGTGACGAAGTTTAGCTAAAGCTCCATTGGCCCTCTTGAGCTTGGCAACAGTATCATTGATCTGAGACTTCCAGCTTAAATCAGAATCTAATAGAACACCAAGATATTTAATACAATTACTAGGTATAAGCCTTTTACCATTGATAAAAAGCCTAAAATCGTAATTAAGAGGTTTCCGTGTATGTTTAAAAACAATGTACTCAGTCTTACTAGCATTAAGAGAAATTTTATTGGCATTGAGCCAATGGCAAAGAAGCTTGAGGTCAAAATTCATTTGTTTGGCCAGTTGTTTCAAAGATTTACTGAAGTTTAAGAGATTGGTGTCATCAGCAAAGTGATGCACCAAAGAAAAATTAATTGAACAATGCAGGTCGTTAATATAAATTAAAAATAAAAGAGGTCCTAAAACAGAGCCCTGAGGGACACCATGCCTGATAAGATTACTAGTTGATATATTTCCATTGATGGATACAAACTGTTGACGTCCTGTTAAGTAAGACTTAAATAGTGAGAGTGGGGTACCACGAATTCCATAGTGAAAAAGCTTTTTAAGCAAAATTTCATGATCAACCGTATCAAAAGCCTTTTGAAGATCAATGAACACTCCACATGCATAATTTCCTTTATCAAGAGCATCCATAATTTTTTGAGAGATGTTCAGAAGTGTTTGAGAAGTCGAGTAATTTTTCCTAAAGCCAAATTGATGCTTGTAGAGGGCGTTGTTTGCTTCGAGAAAACCATACACTCGTTTGTATATGATTTTTTCATATATTTTATCAATATTTGAGAGTAAGGATATAGGTCGGTAATTTGTTAATTCTAATTTGGACCCTTTTTTATAAATAGGGATGGTCTTGGCAGTTTTTAGGTTTGTAGGAAAAATACCAGTTGTGAAAGACAAATTAATAAGTTTTGAAAGTGGTATAGATAATTCAGATTTAACAAGAGTTAAAATATGGGCAGGAATACTGAATGGCCCAGAAGATTTACCAGGGTCAAGGGAAGAAATGCAATGCAGAACTTCTAAATCATCAGTTGGTGAAAGAAACATCGAATTAGAAGTAGATTTTTTTAGAAAAGAGGAGAAATGTTTTCGAGTGAACGGGATATTCATTCTGATGTTATCTGCAATTGAAGCAAAGTAATCATTAAAAGAATTAGCAATTGTCACTGGATCAGTTACAACAGAGTTATTAATGTTCATACAGGTGGGAGAAGCAGAAACAGAAGAACGAACAGAAATAATATTTTTAACCCCTTTCCAAATATTGCCAATATTTTTTTGGTTATTGCTAAAATATTTATTGAGGAAATTACTCTTACTCATTCTACATAGAGATACAATTTTGTTGCGGTACTTTTTAAAACTCTCTAGCAAGGAAGACTTTAAAAGTGGATCTTTCTCTCTTAAAAAGCATTTATGCAGATGGTCTCTTTTGATTATTGAGGTAAGGATACCATTAGTAATCCAAGGATTGGATTTTTTTTTTCTTTTTTTGTTGCATGTTTTTTTTAGAGGAGCATGATTGACCAATAGACTGTTGATACAATTGTAAAAATTGTTAAACGCTAAGTTGGGATCATCTACATTCAATTGTAGGATATCATCCCAATTTTTATTGTGAAGTTCGGTGAGAAAGTCATTGTGATGAAATTTCTTCCAATCATGAACAAATATATCATCAGAGGTGTGCAAAGGATTGATTGCAGACAAGTTTTTTAAGACTAAGAACTGAGGGAAATGGTCAGATATTGAACTTATAATATTACCAGACACAGTGTCCCACTTGGCTGAACTAAAATAAATATTATCAATAATCGTGCTAGAAACTTCAGTAACTCTTGTGGGAAGAATTATATGCGGGAGTAAGTTAAATTGCGAAGTAATATCGATGTAATCGGACACTTCTTTGACTGTTTCAGACTTTAGAAGGTCAATATTAAAGTCTCCAAGGAGGAAGATAGACTTGTTATCTGAAGACGCTTTCTCAAGAAGAGGCAATAAAAAATGATTGTTGAACTCATCAACAGACATCGAGGGATGTCTGTAGATGCATCCAACAATCATGTTTCTATCTTTGGCCCGTATAATTTCAATGAATTTAGATTCAAGCTCCTTGCTTTTATATGCAAGAGTATCCAGGTCGGGACGTTCAATAAATTGCAAGTGATTAGGGATGTACAAAAGAGCACCACCCTTTTCACCTTCAGTAGGTGTGTGCGTGAAGGAATAACCCGATAGATCGCAGTTAATAGGTGGGATTTTAGTCTGGAATTTGGTCTCAGTGATACCAATAACACTGAAGTCATGCCCAAGTTGACCTAACAGAATCTTTAGTTCATCAATATGTTTAGACAGAGAGGCGATATTCATATGAAAAAGGGAGAATTTATCAGAATTAACTTGAAGGGCAGAGAATTCAATTGGATCGTAATATTTGCAGTTGACACCACCCATGGTTTCAGGATGGGGGACCTCGTTGATTTCAATAGAGTTGAGCTGGGAGAGAAACCTTTTCATTTCCATAGAGGAAAGACTCTTGTCATAAACTAAGGGGGGAGTTGTTGAGCCAAAGGGGAGAATTTTGTTGATACATTTACAACAGAACCAAAGTTCATCAGAGTTTTGGAGAGATATATAATCATCAGCATTGAGACCATTGCATTTAATATGAATCCAGAATTTACAAATATCACACTGAATAGCCTTATGATTTGAATTAACAGACTTTCCACAGACACCACACGGAAAATTTATCATTTTTAAGTGAACACACAGAACATAAAAATATCACACAAAAATTATCAACAAGCCTATAGAAACAGGATAATCACGTATGAGAGCAGACGAAAACAAGCAGGAAATGACACAACACACAAAATGACAATGGGATGTGTCAAAAGATGTGTTTAGCGTTTCAAAAGCTAGACAAGATGATAAACTACAGGGGAGTGAAAATTGATATTTATGACCGATTCAGCAAGCAAGCGCGCAAAAATAAATAAATAAATAAATTATTAAATCGAGTGAACGAAAAAAAAAAAAAAAAAAAAAAAAAAAAAAAAAAAACGCCTTTTTTTGGCGCGAAAAAGACACGTTTAAAAATTTACCTTATTCCAAGGAAACATCGTCATAATAATAATCTAAGTCGCTTACGTGAAAAATTTTAAAAGGTTCATCTGTTATATTTGGTTTAATAAAAACATTACCCTTCCAAGACCAAGATGATGCAATTCTACCTTCGTGATATAATTGACTGCTCATTCCCAACAGGGCTTTATAAGCTGGGCAAAGATTATCTGAAATAACAACTTTACGATGATTTACACTGTCTTTCAACTTTTTACGGTTTTCGAGCGCTTTTTCAGCCTTTTTCCTGTTGACGAACCTAACTATAGTGCGCTTTGGAAATTTCGAGTCTCTTTCCCTCTTTGACTTTGGTAGGCGATGACAAGCCTCAATTTCGTTACAATCACAGTTAACACCGATTTCCTGAAGAATGCTTATTACCTTTGCTTCGAGATTTCGATCAGCGATATCATCTGATATGCCAATGATTTCCAGATTATTTCTTCTGGAGTATTGGTCCTGGGCGTTAATCTTCATTTCAAGGTTAATTTGAGATTCGTAAATTTCGTCGTTTTCCTTTTCAAGTAATCTAATTCTTTTTTTCATATTTTTGTTGTCGTCGAGAATTCGTTTAAGAACATTATTTTTGATTTCATCTACGCTGTCTTTTATTTCTTTCAGCCCAACCTTTTCTTTCACTTCATCCTGAACTTTTATCAAAAATTGAACCAAATCTGGCTTTGTGAATTTATCAATTTGTGATTTAGATTTTCCCACAATGTCACTTAAGTTGGCAAGTGTAAAAGACGAAGCCATTATATCTTTATTTGAAATTAACTATTTATTTATTTAAGTTTATTATTCTAATCACTCCCCGTTGTAGATAGAGAAGTTTTACATCCGCTTATAGCTTATGAACACGTCCGTTCGCTACGATGTCTTGCTCTGGACTCCAAGAAATAACATTCTTCTTAATTTGACATGATTCTTGAAACTCAGCGATTACACTAGGCGCTGTGGTAGCGCTTCTTTCAGAAATTTAGATTAATGAGTCATTTCTTACTGTGGGACCAATCCAGCCGTTAGCGCGCGCTGCAGTAATAGAGACAGTTTCAAATACCACATTTCAATGAATTTCTAATGGTGTCAGTCCGTTTGAGTTACAACGGTTGGATCACCTATTCGTACCAACATGTATTTAACGATATTTTTCTCATATTACTAGGTTGCATCGCCTTTAACAGTTAAACGATTGACTGTGGCACATAATTGAACTAACTTTGGACTGCAACCTGATAAATATGATAAATGAGACAATTGGACTCCAAGAAATAACATTCTTCTTAATTTGACATGATTCTCGAAACTCAGCGATTACACTAGGCGCTGTGGTAGCGTTTCATTTAAAAATTTAGATAAATAAGTCAATTTTTATTGTGGGACCAATCCTAGGCGTTATTGCGCGCTGAAGAAATAGCGACAGTTTCAAAAACTGCATTTCATGGACTTTCTAACGGTGTCAGTCCGTTTGAGTTATAACGGTTAGGTCACATATTCGTACCAACATCTATTTAGCAAAATTTGTCTGATATTACTAAGTTGCTTCGCTTTTAACAATGAAACGATTGACTGTGGGACTTAATTGAACTGATTATGGACTGTGACCTTAAAAATGTGATAGTGAGACAATTGGACTCAAAGAAATAACATTCTTCTTAATTTGATATGACTGCCGAAACTCAGCGATTACACTAGGCTCCGTGGTATTGCTTCAATTAAAAATTAAGATAAAAAAGTCATTTTTTACTGTGGGACCAATCCTAGCCGTTAACGCGCTGAAATGATAGAGACAGTTTCAAATACCACATTTCACTGACTTTCTAACGGCGTCAGTTCGTTTGAGTTTCAACGGTTGGGTCACATATTCGTACCAACATGTATTTAGCGATATTTATCTGATATTACTAGGTTGCATCGCTTTTAGCAGTGAAACAGTTGACTGTGGGACTTAATTGAACTAATTTTGGACTGTGATCTGATAAATGTGATAAATGAACAAAATTGGACTCCAAGAAATAACATTCTTCTTAATTTGACATGATTGCCGGAACTCAGCGATTTCACTAGGCGCTGTGGTAGCGTTTCTTTTAAAAATTTAGATTAATGAGTCATTTCTTACTGTAGGACCAATACTAGCCGTTAGCGCGCGCTGAAGTAATAGAGACAGTTTCAAATACTACATTTCACTGATTTTCTAACGGTGTCAGTCCGTTTGAGTTTCAACGGTTGGGTCACGTATTCGTACCAACATGTATTTAGCGATATTTATCGCATATTACTAGGTTGCATCGCTTTTAACAATGAAACGATTGACTGTGGGAATTAATTGAACTAACTTTAGACTGTGACCTTATAAATGGTATAAGTGAGACAATTGGACTCCAAGAAATAACATTCTTCTTAATTTGTTATGATTGCCAAATCTCAGCGATTACACTAGGCGCTGTTGTTGCGCTTCAATTAAAAATTAAGATAAAAAAGTCATTTTTTACTGTGGGACCAATCCTAGCCGTTATCGCGCTGAAGTAATAGACGCAGTTTCAAATACTACATTTCACTGACTTTCAAACGGCGTCAGTCCGTTTGAATTTCAACGGTTGGGTCACATATTCGTACCAACATGTATTTAGCGATATATAACTGATATTACTAGGTTGCATCGCTTTTAGCAGTGAAACGATTGACTGTGGGACTTAATTGAACTAATTTTGGACTGTGACCTGATCAATGTGATAAATGAAAAAAATTGGACTCCAAGAAATAACATTCTTCTTAATTTGACATGAATGCCGGAACTCAGCGATTTCACTGGGCGCTGTGGTAGCGCTTCTTTTAAAAATTTAGATTAATATGTCATTTCTTACTGTGGGACCAATCCTAGCTGTTAGCGCGCGCTGAATTAATAGAGACAGTTTCAAATACTACATTTCACTGATATTCTAACGGTGTCAGTCCGTTTGAGTTTCAACGGTTGGGTCACATATTCGTACCAACATGTATTTAGCGATATTTTTCTGATATTACTAGGTTGCATCGCTTTTAACAATGAAACGATTGACTGTGGGACTTAATTGAACTAATTTTGGACTGTGACCTGATCAATGTGATAAATGAAAAAAATTGGACTCCAAGAAATAACATTCTTCTTAATTTGACATGAATGCCGGAACTCAGCGATTTCACTGGGCGCTGTGGTAGCGCTTCTTTTAAAAATTTAGATTAATATGTCATTTCTTACTGTGGGACCAATCCTAGCTGTTAGCGCGCGCTGAATTAATAGAGACAGTTTCAAATACTACATTTCACTGATATTCTAACGGTGTCAGTCCGTTTGAGTTTCAACGGTTGGGTCACATATTCGTACCAACATGTATTTAGCGATATTTTTCTGATATTACTAGGTTGCATCGCTTTTAACAATGAAACGATTGACTGTGGGACTTAATTGAACTAACTTTGGACTGCGACCTGATAAATATGATAAATGAGACAATTGGACTCAAAGAAATTACATTCTTCTAAATTTGACATGATTGCCGGAACTCAGCGATTACACTGGGCGGTGTGGTAGCGCTTCTTTCAGAAATTTAGATTAATGAGTCATTTCTTACTGTGGGACAAATCCAGCCGTTAGCGCGCGCTGAAGTAATAGAGACAGTTTCAAATACTACATTTCACTGACTTTCAAACGGCGTCAGTCCGTTTGAATTTCAACGGTTGGGTCACATATTCGTACCAACATGTATTTAGCGATATATAACTGATATTACTAGGTTGCATCGCTTTTAGCAGTGAAACGATTGACTGTGGGACTTAATTGAACTAATTTTGGACTGTGACCTGATCAATGTGATAAATGAAAAAAATTGGACTCCAAGAAATAACATTCTTCTTAATTTGACATGAATGCCGGAACTCAGCGATTTCACTGGGCGCTGTGGTAGCGCTTCTTTTAAAAATTTAGATTAATATGTCATTTCTTACTGTGGGACCAATCCTAGCTGTTAGCGCGCGCTGAATTAATAGAGACAGTTTCAAATACTACATTTCACTGATATTCTAACGGTGTCAGTCCGTTTGAGTTTCAACGGTTGGGTCACATATTCGTACCAACATGTATTTAGCGATATTTTTCTGATATTACTAGGTTGCATCGCTTTTAACAATGAAACGATTGACTGTGGGACTTAATTGAACTAACTTTGGACTGCGACCTGATAAATATGATAAATGAGACAATTGGACTCAAAGAAATTACATTCTTCTAAATTTGACATGATTGCCGGAACTCAGCGATTACACTGGGCGGTGTGGTAGCGCTTCTTTCAGAAATTTAGATTAATGAGTCATTTCTTACTGTGGGACAAATCCAGCCGTTAGCGCGCGCTGAAGTAATAGAGACAGTTTCAAATACCACATTTCAATGAATTTCTAACGGTGTCAGTCCGTTTGAGTTACAACGGTTGGGTCACTTATTCGTACCAACATGTATTTAACGATATTTTTCTCATATTACTAGGTTGCATCGCTTTTAACAGTGAAACGATTGACTGTGGCACATAATTGAACTGATTTTGGACTGTGACCTTATAAATGTTATAAGTGAGACAATTGGACTCCAAGAAATAACATTCTTCTTAATTTGACATGATTGCCGAAACTCAGCGATTACACTGGGCGCTGTGGTAGCCCTTCATTTAAAAATTTAGATAAATAAGTCAATTTTTACTGTGGGACCAATCCTAGCCGTGAGCGCGCTGAAGTAATAGAGACAGTTTCAAATACCACATTTCAATGAATTTCTAACGGTGTCAGTCCGTTTGAGTTACAACGGTTGGGTCACATATTCGTACCAACATGTATTTAGCGATATTTAACTGATATTACTAGGTTGCATCGCTTTTAGCAGTGAAACGATTGACTGTGGGACTTAATTGAACTAATTTTGGACTGTGACCTGATAAATGTGATAAATGAAAAAAATTGGACTCCAAGAAATAACATTCTTCTTAATTTGACATGAATGCCGGAACTCAGCGATTTCACTGGGCACTGTGGTAGCGCTTCTTTTAAAAATTTAGATTAATGAGTCATTTCTTACTGTGGGACCAACCCTAGCTGTTAGCGCGCGCTGAAGTAATAGAGACAGTTTCAAATACTACATTTCACTGATTTTCTAACGGTGTCAGTCCGTTTGAGTTTCAACGGTTGGGTCACATATTCGTACCAACATGTATTTAGCGATATTTTTCTGATATTACTAGGTTGCATCGCTTTTAACAATAAAACGATTGACTGTGGGAGTTAATTGAACTAAATTTGGACTGCGACCTGATAAATATGATAAATGAGACAATTGGACTCCAAGAAATAACATTCTTCTTAATTTGACATGATTGCCGCAACTCAGCGATTACACTGGGCGGTGTGGTAGCGCTTCTTTCAGAAATTTTGATTAATGAGTCATTTCTTACTGTGGGACCAATCCAGCCGTTAGCGCGCGCTGCAGTAATAGAGACAGTTTCAAATACCACATTTCAATGAATTTCTAATGGTGTCAGTCCGTTTGAGTTACAACGGTTGGGTCACCTATTCGTACCAACATGTATTTAACGATATTTTTCTCATATTACTAGGTTGCATCGCCTTTAACAGTTAAACGATTGACTGTGGCACATAATTGAACTAACTTTGAACTGCAACCTGATAAATATGATAAATGAGACAATTGGACTCCAAGAAATAACATTCTTTTTAATTTGACATGATTCTCGAAACTCAGCGATTACACTAGGCGCTGTGGTAGCGCTTCTTTTAGAAATTTAGATTAATGAGTCATTTCTTACTGTGGGACCAATCCAGCCGTTAGCGCGCGCTGCAGTAATAGAGACAGTTTCAAACACCACATTTCAATGAATTTCTAATGGTGTCAGTCCGTTTGAGTTACAACGGTTGGGTCACCTATTCGTACCAACATGTATTTAACGATATTTTTCTCATATTACTAGGTTGCATCGCCTTTAACAGTTAAACGATTGACTGTGGCACATAATTGAACTAACTTTGGACTGCAACCTGATAAATATGATAAATGAGACAATTGGACTCCAAGAAATAACATTCTTCTTAATTTGACATGATTCTCGAAACTCAGCGATTACACTAGGCGCTGTGGTAGCGTTTCATTTAAAAATTTAGATAAATAAGTCAATTTTTACTGTGGGACCAATCCTAGGCGTTATCGCGCGCTGAAGAAACAGCGACAGTTTCAAAAACTGCATTTCATGGACTTTCTAACGGTGTCAGTCCGTTTGAGTTATAAAGGTTAGGTCACATATTCGTACCAACATCTATTTAGCGATATTTATCTGATATTACTAGGTTGCATCGCTTTTAGCAGTGAAACGGTTGACTGTGGGACTTAATTGAACTAATTTTGGACTGTGACCTGATAAATGTGATAAATGAACAAAATTGGACTCCAAGAAATAACATTCTTCTTAATTTGACATGATTGCCGGAACTCAGCGATTTCACTAGGCGCTGTGGTAGCGTTTCTTTTAAAAATTTAGATTAATGAGTCATTTCTTACTGTAGGACCAATGCTAGCCGTTAGCGCGCGCTGAAGTAATAGAGACAGTTTCAAATACTACATTTCACTGATTTTCTAACGGTGTCAGTCCGTTTGAGTTTCAACGGTTGGGCCACGTATTCGTACCAACATGTATTTAGCGATATTTATCTGATATTACTAGGTTGCATCGCTTTTAGCAGTGAAACGGTTGACTGTGGGACTTAATTGAACTAATTTTGGACTGTGACCTGATAAATGTGATAAATGAACAAAATTGGACTCCAAGAAATAACATTCTTCTTAATTTGACATGATTGCCGGAACTCAGCGATTTCACTAGGCGCTGTGGTAGCGTTTCATTTAAAAACTTAGATAAATAAGTCAATTTTTACTGTGGGACCAATCCTAGGCGTTATCGCGCGCTGAAGAAATAGCGACAGTTTCAAAAACTGCATTTCATGGACTTTCTAACGGTGTCAGTCCGTTTGAGGTATAACGGTTAGGTCACATATTCGTACCAACATCTATTTAGCAAAATTTGTCTGATATTACTAAGTTGCTTCGCTTTTAACAATGAAACGATTGACTGTGGGACTTAATTGAACTGATTATGGACTGTGACCTTAAAAATGTGAAAGTGTGACAATTGGACTCAAAGAAATAACATTCTTCTTAATTTGATATGACTGCCGAAACTCAGCGATTACACTAGGCGCTGTGGTATTGCTTCAATTAAAAATTAAGATAAAAAAGTCATTTTTTACTGTGGGACCAATCTTAGCCGTTAACGCGCTGAAGTAATAGAGACAGTTTCAAATACCACATTTCACTGACTTTCTAACGGCGTCAGTCCGTTTGAGTTTCAACGGTTGGGTCACATATTCGTACCAACATGTATTTAGCGATATTTATCTGATATTACTAGGTTGCATCGCTTTTAGCAGTGAAACGGTTGACTGTGGGACTTAATTGAACTAATTTTGGACTGCGACCTGATAAATGTGATAAATGAACAAAATTGGACTCCAAGAAATAACATTCTTCTTAATTTGACATGATTGCCGGAACTCAGCGATTACACTAGGCGCTGTGGTATTGCTTCAATTAAAAATTAAGATAAAAAAGTCATTTTTTACTGTGGGACCAATCTTAGCCGTTAACGCGCTGAAGTAATAGAGACAGTTTCAAATACCACATTTCACTGACTTTCTAACGGCGTCAGTCCGTTTGAGTTTTAACGGTTGGGTCACATATTCGTACCAACATGTATTTAGCGATATTTATCTGATATTACTAGGTTGAATCGCTTTTAGCAGTGAAACGGTTGACTGTGGGACTTAATTGAACTAATTTTGGACTGTGACCTGATAAATGTGATAAATGAACAAAATTGGACTCCAAGAAATAACATTCTTCTTAATTTGACATGATTGCCGGAACTCAGCGATTTCACTAGGCGCTGGGGTAGCGCTTCTTTTAAAAATTTAGATTAATGAGTCATTTCTTACTGTAGGACCAATGCTAGCCGTTAGCGCGCGCTGAAGTAATAGAGACAGTTTCAAATACTACATTTCACTGATTTTCTAACGGTGTCAGTCCGTTTGAGTTTCAACGGTTGGGTCACATATTCGTACCAACATGTATTTAACGATATTTTTCTCATATTACTAGGTTGCATCGCCTTTAACAGTTAAACGATTGACTGTGGCACATAATTGAACTAACTTTGGACTGCAACCTGATAAATATGATAAATGAGAAAATTGGACTCCAAGAAATAACATTCTTCTTAATTTGATATGATTCTTGAAACTCAGCGATTACACTAGGCGCTGTGGTAGCGTTTCATTTAAAAACTTAGATAAATAAGTCAATTTTTACTGTGGGACTAATCCTAGGCGTTATCGCGCGCTGAAGAAATAGCGAAAGTTTCAAAAACTGCATTTCATGGACTTTCTAACGGTGTCAGTCCGTTTAAGTTATAACGGTTAGGTCACATATTCGTACCAACATCTATTTAGCAAAATTTGTCTTATATTACTAAGTTGCTTCGCTTTTAACAATGAAACGATTGACTGTGGGACTTAATTGAACTGATTATGGACTGTGACCTTAAAAATGTGAAAGTGAGACAATTGGACTCAAAGAAATAACATTCTTCTTAATTTGATATGACTGCCGAAACTCAGCAATTACACTAGGCGCTGTGGTATTGCTTCAATTAAAAATTAAGATAAAAAAGTCATTTTTTACTGTGGGACCAATCTTAGCCGTTAACGCGCTGAAGTAATAGAGACAGTTTCAAATACCACATTTCACTGACTTTCTAACGGCGTCAGTCCGTTTGAGTTTCAACGGTTGGGTCACATATTCGTACCAACATGTATTTAGCGATATTTATCTGATATTACTAGGTTGCATCGCTTTTAGCAGTGAAACGGTTGACTGTGGGACTTAATTGAACTAATTTTGGACTGTGACCTGATAAATGTGATAAATGAACAAAATTGGACTCCAAGAAATAACATTCTTTTTAATTTGACATGATTGCCGGAACTCAGCGATTTCACTAGGCGCTGTGGTAGCGCTTCTTTTAAAAATTTAGATTAATGAGTCATTTCTTACTGTAGGACCAATGCTAGCCGTTAGCGCGCGCTGAAGTTATAGAGACAGTTTCAAATACTACATTTCACTGATTTTCTAACGGTGTCAGTCCGTTTGAGTTTCAACGGTTGGGTCACATATTCGTACCAACATGTATTTAGCGATATTTTTCTGATATTACTAGGTTGCATCGCTTTTAACAATGAAACGATTGACTGTGGGACTTAATTGAACTAACTTTGGACTTCGACTTGATAAATATGATAAATGAGACAATTGGACTCCAAGAAATAACATTCTTCTTAATTTGACATGATTCTCGAAACTCAGCGATTACACTAGGCGCTGTGGTAGCGTTTCATTTAAAAATTTAGATAAATCAGTCAATTTTTTCTGTGGGACCAATCCTAGGCGTTATCGCGCGCTGAAGAAATAGCGACAGTTTCAAAAACTGCATTTCATGGACTTTCTAACGGTGTCAGTCCGTTTGAGTTATAACGGTTAGGTCACATATTCGTACCAACATCTATTTAGCAAAATTTGTCTGATATTACTAAGTTGCTTCGCTTTTAACAATGAAGCGATTGACTGTGGGACTTAATTGAACTGATTATGGACTGTGACCTTAAAAATGTGAAAGTGAGACAATTGGACTCGAAGAAATAACATTCTTCTTAATTTGACATGATTGCCGGAACTCCGCGATTACACTGGGCGCTGTGGTAGCGCTTCTTTTAGAAATTTAGATTAATGAGTCATATCTTACTGTGGGACCAATCCTAGCCGTTAGCGCGCGCTGAAGTAATAGAGACAGATTCAAATACTACATTTCACTGACTTTCTAACGGCGTCAGTCCGTTTGAGTTTCAACGGTTGGGTCACATATTCGTACCAACATGTATTTAGCGATATTTAACTGATATTACTAGGTTGCATCGCTTTTAGCAGTGAAATGATTGACTGTGGGACTTAATAGAACTAATTTTGGACTGTGACCTGATAAATGTGACAAATGAAAAAAATTGGACTCCAAGATATAACATTCTTCTTAATTTGACATGAATGCCGGAACTCAGCGATTTCACTGGGCGCTGTGGTAGCTCTTCTTTTAAAAATTTAGATTAATGAGTCATTTCTTACTGTGGGACCAATCCTAGCTGTTAGCGCGCGCTGAAGTAATAGAGACTGTTTCAAATACTACATTTCACTGATTTTCTAACGGTGTCAGTCCATTTGAGTTTCAACGGCTGGGTCACATATTCGTACCAACATGTATTTAGCGATATTTTTCTGATATTACTAGGTTGCATTGCTTTTAACAATGAAACGATTGACTGTGGGACTTAATTGAACTAACTTTGGACTTCGACCTGATAAATATGATAAATGAGACAATTGGACTCCAAGAAATAACATTCTTTTTAATTTGACATGATTGCCGGAGCTCAGCGATTACACTTGGCGGTGTGGTAGCGCTTCTTTCAGAAATTTAGATTAATGAGTCATTTCTTACTGTGGGACCAATCCAGCCGTTAGCGCGCGCTGAAGTAATAGAGACAGTTTCAAATACCACATTTCAATGAATTTCTAACGGTGTCAGTCCGTTTGAGTTACAACGGTTGGGTCACATATTCGTACCAACATGTATTTAGCGATATTTTTCTGATATTACTAGGTTGCACCGCTTTTAACAATGAAACGATTGACTGTGGGACTTAATTGAACAAACTTTGGACTGCGACCTGATAAATATGATAAATGAGACAATTGGACTCCAAGAAATAACATTCTTCTTAATTTGACATGATTGCCGGAACTCAGCGATTACACTGGGCGCTGTGGTAGCGCTTCTTTTAGAAATTTAGATTAATGAGTCATTTCTTACTGTGGGACCAATCCTAGCCGTTAGCGCGCGCTGAAGTAATAGAAACAGTTTCAAATACTACATTTCACTGACTTTCTAACGGTGTCAGTCCGTTTGAGTTTCAACGGTTGGGTCACATATTCGTACCAACATGTATTTAGCGATATTTATCTGATATTACTAGGTTGCATCGCTTTTAACAGTGAAACAATTGACTGTGGGACCTAATTGAACTAACTTTGGACTGTGAAATGATAAATGTGATAAATGAAAAAATTTGGACTCCAAGAAATAACATTCTTCCTAATTTGACATAATTGCCGGAACTCAGCGATTACACTGGGCGCTGTTGTAGCGCTTCATTTAAAAATTTAGATTAATAAGTCATTTTTTACTTTGGGACCAATCCTAGCCGTTATCGCGCGCTGAAGAAATACCGACAGTTTCAAAAACTACATTTCAATGAATTTCTAACGGTGTCAGTCCGTTTGAGTTACAACGGTTGGGTCACCTATTCGTACCAACATGAATTTAACGATATTTTTCTCATATTACTAGGTTGCATCGCTTTTAACAGTGAAACGATTGACTGTGGCACATAATTGAACTGATTTTGGACTGTGACCTTATAAATGTTATAAGTGAGACAATTGGACTCCAAGAAATAACATTCTTCTTAACTTGACATGATTGCCGAAACTCAGCGATTACACTAGGCGCTGTGGTAGCGTTTCATTTAAAAACTTAGATAAATAAGTCAATTTTTACTGTGGGACCAATCCTAGGCGTTATCACGAGCTGATGAAATAGCGACAGTTTCAAAAACTGCATTTCATGGACTTTCTAACGGTGTCAGTCCGTTTAAGTTATAACGGTTAGGTCACATATTCGTACCAACATCTATTTAGCAAAATTTGTCTGATATTACTAAGTTGCTTCGCTTTTAACAATGAAACGATTGACTGTGGGACTTAATTGAACTGATTATGGACTGTGACCTTAAAAATGTGAAAGTGAGACAATTGGACTCAAAGAAATAACATTCTTCTTAAATTGATATGACTGCCGAAACTCAGCGATTACACTAGGCGCTGTGGTATTGCTTCAATTAAAAATTAAGATAAAAAAGTCATTTTTTACTGTGGGACCAATCTTAGCCGTTAACGCGCTGATGTAATAGAGACAGTTTCAAATACCACATTTCACTGACTTTCTAAGGGCGTCAGTCCGTTTGAGTTTCAACGGTTGGGTCACATATTCGTACCAACATGTATTTAGCGATATTTATCTGATATTACTAGGTTGCATCGCTTTTAGCAGTGAAACGGTTGACTGTGGGACTTAATTGAACTAACTTTGGACTGCAACCTGATAAATATGATAAATGAGACAATTGGACTCCAAGAAATAACATTCTTCTTAATTTGACATGATTCTCGAAACTCAGCGATTACACTAGGCGCTGTGGTAGCGTTTCATTTAAACATTTAGATAAATAAGTCAATTTTTACTGTGGGACCAATCCTAGGCGTTATCGCGCGCTGAAGAAATAGCGACAGTTTCAAAAACTGCATTTCATGGACTTTCTAACGGTGTCAGTCCGTTTGAGTTTCAACGGTTAGGTCACATATTCGTACCAACATGTATTTAGCGATATTTTTCTGATATTACTAAGTTGCTTCGCTTTTAACAATGAAACGATTGACTGTGGGACTTAATTGAACTGATTATGGACTGTGACCTTAAAAATGTAAAAGTGAGACAATTGGACTCAAAGAAATAACATTCTTCTTAATTTGATATGACTGCCGAAACTCAGCGATTACACTAGGCGCTGTGGTAGCGCTTCAATTAAAAATTAAGATAAAAAAATCATTTTTTACTGTGGGACCAATCCTAGCCGTTAGCGCGCTGAAGTAATAGAGACAGTTTCAAATACTACATTTCACTGACTTTCTAACGGCGTCAGTCCGTTTGAGTTTCAACGGTTGGGTCACATATTCGTACCAACATGTATTTAGCGAGATTTTTCTGATATTACTAGGTTGCATCGCTTTTAACAATGAAACGATTGACTGTGGGACTTAATTGAACTAACTTTGGACTGCGACCTGATAAATATGATAAATGAACAAAATTGGACTCCAAGAAATAACATTCTTCTTAATTTGACATGATTGCCGGAACTCCGCGATTACACTGGGCGCTGTGGTAGCGCTTCTTTTAGAAATTTAGATTAATGAGTCATTTCTTACTGTGGGACCAATCCTAGGCGTTATCGCGCGCTGAAGAAATAGCGACAATTTCAAAAACTGCATTTCATGGACTTTCTAACGGTGTCAGTCCGTTTGAGTTTCAACGGTTAGGTCACATATTCGTACCAACATGTATTTAGCGATATTTTTCTGATATTACTAAGTTGCTTCGCTTTTAACAATGAAACGATTGACTGTGGGACTTAATTGAACTGATTATGGACTGTGACCTTAAAAATGTAAAAGTGAGACAATTGGACTCAAAGAAATAACATTCTTCTTAATTTGATATGACTGCCGAAACTCAGCGATTACACTAGGCGCTGTGGTAGCGCTTCAATTAAAAATTAAGATAAAAAAACCATTTTTTACTGTGGGACCAATCCTAGCCGTTAGCGCGCTGAAGTAATAGAGACAGTTTCAAATACTACATTTCACTGACTTTCTAACGGCGTCAGTCCGTTTGAGTTTCAACGGTTGGGTCACATATTCGTACCAACATGTATTTAGCGAGATTTTTCTGATATTACTAGGTTGCATCGCTTTTAACAATGAAACGATTGACTGTGGGACTTAATTGAACTAACTTTGGACTGCGACCTGATAAATATGATAAATGAACAAAATTGGACTCCAAGAAATAACATTCTTCTTAATTTGACATGATTGCCGGAACTCCGCGATTACACTGGGCGCTGTGGTAGCGCTTCTTTTAGAAATTTAGATTAATGAGTCATTTCTTACTGTGGGACCAATCCTAGCCGTTAGCGCGCGCTGAAATAATAGAGACAGTTTCAAATACTACATTTCACTGATTTTCTAACGGTGTCAGTCCGTTTGAGTTTCAACGGTTGGGTCACATATTCGTACCAACATGTATTTAGCGATATTTTTCTGATATTACTAGGTTGCATCGCTTTTAACAATGAAACGATTGACTGTGGGACTTAATTGAACTAACTTCGGACTGTGAACTGATAAATGTGATAAATGAAAAAAATTGGACTCCAAGAAATAACATTCTTCCTAATTTGACATAATTGCCGGAACTCAGCGATTACACTGGGCGCTGTTGTAGCGCTTCATTTAAAAATTTAGATTAATAAGTCATTTTTTACTTTGGGACCAATCCTAGCCGTTATCGCGCGCTGAAGAAATACCGACAGTTTCAAAAACTACATTTCAATGAATTTCTAACGGTGTCAGTCCGTTTAAGTTACAACGGTTGGGTCACATATTCGTACCAACATCTATTTAGCAAAATTTGTCTGATATTACTAAGTTGCTTCGCTTTTAACAATGAAACGATTGACTGTGGCACATAATTGAACTGATTTTGGACTGTGACCTTAAAAATGTGAAAGTGAGACAATTGGACTCAAAGAAATAACATTCTTCTTAATTTGATATGACTGCCGAAACTCAGCGATTACACTAGGCGCTGTGGTAGCGCTTCAATTAAAAATTAAGATAAAAAAGTCATTTTTTACTGTGGGACCAATCCTAGCCGTTAGCGCGCTGAAGTAATAGAGACAGTTTCAAATACTACATTTCACTGACTTTCTAACGGCGTCAGTCCGTTTGAGTTTCAACGGTTGGGTCACATATTTGTACCAAAATGTATTTAGCGATATTTATCTGATATTACTAGGTTGCATCGCTTTTAGCAGTGAAACGTTTGACTGTGGGACTTAATTGAACTAATTTTGGACTGGGACCTGATAAATGTGATAAATGAACAAAATTGGACTCCAAGAAATAACATTCTTCTTAATTTGACATGATTGCCGGAACTCAGCGATTTCACTAGGCGCTGTGGTAGCGCTTCTTTTAAAAATTTAGATTAATGAGTCATTTCTTACTGTAGGACCAATGCTAGACGTTAGCGCGCGCTGAAGTAATAGAGACAGTTTCAAATACTACATTTCACTGATTTTCTAACGGTGTCAGTCCGTTTGAGTTTCAACGGTTGGGTCACATATTCGTACCAACATGTATTTAGCGATATTTTTCTGATATTACTAGGTTGCATCGCTTTTAACAATGAAACGATTGACTGTGGGACTTAATTGAACTAACTTTGGACTGCAACCTGATAAATATGATAAATGAGACAATTGGACTCCAAGAAATAACATTCTTCTTAATTTGACATGATTCTCGAAACTCAGCGATTACACTAGACGCTGTGGTAGCGTTTCATTTAAACATTTAGATAAATAAGTCAATTTTTACTGTGGGACCAATCCTAGGCGTTATCGCGCGCTGAAGAAATAGCGACAGTTTCAAAAACTGCATTTCATGGACTTTCTAACGGTGTCAGTCCGTTTGAGTTATAACGGTTAGGTCACATATTCGTACCAACATCTATTTAGCAAAATTTGTCTGATATTACTAAGTTGCTTCGCTTTTAACAATGAAACGATTGACTGTGGGACTTAATTGAACTGATTATGGACTGTGACCTTAAAAATGTGAAAGTGAGACAATTGGACTCAAAGAAATAACATTCTTCTTAATTTGATATGACTGCCGAAACTCAGCGATTACACTAGGCGCTGTGGTAGCGCTTCAATTAAAAATTAAGATAAAAAAGTCATTTTTTACTGTGGGACCAATCCTAGCCGTTAGCGCGCTGAAGTAATAGAGACAGTTTCAAATACCACATTTCACTGACTTTCTAACGGCGTCAGTCCGTTTGAGTTTCAACGGTTGGGTCACATATTCGTACCAACATGTATTTAGCGATATTTTTCTGATATTACTAGGTTGCATCGCTTTTAACAATGAAACGATTGACTGTGGGACTTAATTGAACTAACTTTGGACTGCGACCTGATAAATATGATAAATGAACAAAATTGGACTCCAAGAAATAACATTCTTCTTAATTTGACATGATTGGCGGAACTCCGCGATTACACTGGGCGCTGTGGTAGCGCTTCTTTTAGAAATTTAGATTAATGAGTCATTTCTTACTGTGGGACCAATCCTAGCCGTTAGTGCGCGCTGAGGTAATAGAGACAGTTTCAAATACTACATTTCACTGATTTTCTAACGGTGTCAGTCCGTTTGACTTTCAACGGTTGGGTCACATATTCGTACCAACATGTATTTAGCGATATTTTTCTGATATTACTAGGTTTCATCGCTTTTAACAATGAAACGATTGACTGTGGGACTTAATTGAACTAACTTTGGACTGTGAACTGATAAATGTGATAAATGAAAAAAATTGGACTCCAAGAAATAACATTCTTCCTAATTTGACATAATTGCCGGAACTCAGCGATTACACTGGGCGCTGTTGTAGCGCTTCATTTAAAAATTTAGATTAATAAGTCATTTTTTACTTTGGGACCAATCCTAGCCGTTATCGCGCGCTGAAGAAATACCGACAGTTTCAAAAACTACATTTCAATGAATTTCTAACGGTGTCAGTCCGTTTGAGTTACAACGGTTGGGTCACATATTCGTACCAACATCTATTTAGCAAAATTTGTCTGATATTACTAAGTTGCTTCGCTTTTAACAATGAAACGATTGACTGTGCCACATAATTGAACTGATTTTGGACTGTGACCTTAAAAATGTGAAAGTGAGACAATTGGACTCAAAGAAATAACATTCTTCTTAATTTGATATGACTGCCGAAACTCAGCGATTACACTAAGCGCTGTTGTAGCGCTTCAATTAAAAATTAAGATAAAAAAGTCATTTTTTACTGTGGGACCAATCCTAGCCGTTAGCGCGCTGAAGTAATAGAGACAGTTTCAAATACTACATTTCACTGACTTTCTAACGGCGTCAGTCCGTTTGAGTTTCAACGGTTGGGTCACATATTCGTACCAACATGTATTTAGCGATATTTTTCTGATATTACTAGGTTGCATCGCTTTTAACAATGAAACGATTGACTGTGGGACTTAATTGAACTAACTTTGGACTGCGACCTGATAAATATGATAAATGAACAAAATTGGACTCCAAGAAATAACATTCTTCTTAATTTGACATGATTGCCGGAACTCCGCGATTACACTGGGCGCTGTGGTAGCGCTTCTTTTAGAAATTTAGATTAATGAGTCATTTCTTACTGTGGGACCAATCCTAGCCGTTAGCGCGCGCTGAAGTAATAGAGACAGTTTCAAATACTACATTTCACTGATTTTCTAACGGTGTCAGTCCGTTTGAGTTTCAACGGTTGGGTCACATATTCGTACCAACATGTATTTAGCGATATTTTTCTGATATTACTAGGTTGCATCGCTTTTAACAATGAAACGATTGACTGTGGGACTTAATTGAACTAACTTTGGACTGTGAACTGATAAATGTGATAAATGAAAAAAATTGGACTCCAAGAAATAACATTCTTCCTAATTTGACATAATTGCCGGAACTCAGCGATTACACTGGGCGCTGTTGTAGCGCTTCATTTAAAAATTTAGATTAATAAGTCATTTTTTACTTTGGGACCAATCCTAGCCGTTATCGCGCGCTGAAGAAATACCGACAGTTTCAAAAACTACATTTCAATGAATTTCTAACGGTGTCAGTCCGTTTGAGTTACAACGGTTGGGTCACATATTCGTACCAACATCTATTTAGCAAAATTTGTCTGATATTACTAAGTTGCTTCGCTTTTAACAATGAAACGATTGACTGTGCCACATAATTGAACTGATTTTGGACTGTGACCTTAAAAATGTGAAAGTGAGACAATTGGACTCAAAGAAATAACATTCTTCTTAATTTGATATGACTGCCGAAACTCAGCGATTACACTAGGCGCTGTGGTAGCGCTTCAATTAAAAATTAAGATAAAAAAGTCATTTTTTACTGTGGGACCAATCCTAGCCGTTAGCGCGCTGAAGTAATAGAGACAGTTTCAAATACTACATTTCACTGACTTTCTAACGGCGTCAGTCCGTTTGAGTTTCAACGGTTGGGTCACATATTCGTACCAACATGTATTTAGCGATATTTTTCTGATATTACTAGGTTGCATCGCTTTTAACAGTGAAACAATTGACTGTGGGACCTAATTGAACTAACTTTGGACTGTGAACTGATAAATGTGATAAATGAAAAAAATTGGACTCCAAGAAATAACATTCTTCCTAATTTGACATAATTGCCGGAACTCAGCGATTACACTGGGCGCTGTTGTAGCGCTTCATTTAAAAATTTAGATTAATAAGTCATTTTTTACTTTGGGACCAATCCTAGCCGTTATCGCGCGCTGAAGAAATACCGACAGTTTCAAAAACTACATTTCAATGAATTTCTAACGGTGTCAGTCCGTTTGAGTTACAACGGTTGGGTCACCTATCTGTACCAACATGAATTTAACGATATTTTTCTCATATTACTAGGTTGCATCGCTTTTAACAGTGAAACGATTGACTGTGGCACATAATTGAACTGATTTTGGACTGTGACCTTATAAATGTTATAAGTGAGACAATTGGACTCCAAGAAATAACATTCTTCTTAACTTGACATGATTGCCGAAACTCAGCGATTACACTGGCAGCTGTGGTAGCGCTTCATTTAAAAATTTAGATAAATAAGTAAATTTTTACTGTGGGACCAATCCTAGCCATTATCGCGCGCTGAAGAAACAGCGACAGTTTCAAAAACTGCATTTCATTGACTTTCTAACGGTGTCAGCCCGTTTGAGTTATAACGGTTGGGTCACATATTCGTACCAACATCTATTTAGCGATATTTGTCTGATATTACTAAGTTGCATCGCTTTTAACAATGAAACGATTGACTGTGGGACTTAATTGAACTAACTTTGGACTGCGACCTGATAAATATGATAAATGCAACAATTGGACTCCAAGAAATAACATTCTTCTTGATTTGACATGATTGCCGGAACTCAGCAAATACACAAGGCGCTGTGGTAGCGCTTCAATTAAAAATTAAGATAAAAAAGTCATTTTTTACTGTGGGACCAATCCTAGCCGTTAGCGCGCTGAAGTAATAGAGACAGTTTCAAATACTACATTTCACTGACTTTCTAACGGCGTCAGTCCGTTTGAGTTTCAACGGTTGGGTCACATATTTGTACCAAAAGGTATTTAGCGATATTTATCTGATATTACTAGGTTGCATCGCTTTTAGCAGTGAAACGTTTGACTGTGGGACTTAATTGAACTAATTTTGGACTGTGACCTGATAAATGTGATAAATGAACAAAATTGGACTCCAAGAAATAACATTCTTCTTAATTTGACATGATTGCCGGAACTCAGCGATTTCACTAGGCGCTGTGGTAGCGCTTCTTTTAAAAATTTAGATTAATGTGTCATTTCTTACTGTAGGACCAATGCTAGCCGTTAGCGCGCGCTGAAGTAATAGAGACAGTTTCAAATACTACGTTTCACTGATTTTCTAACGGTGTCAGTCCGTTTGAGTTTCAACGGTTGGGTCACATATTCGTACCAACATGTATTTAGCGATATTTTTCTGATATTACTAGGTTGCATCGCTTTTAACAATGAAACGATTGACTGTGGGACTTAATTGAACAAACTTTGGACTGCGACCTGATAAATATGATAAATGAGACAATTGGACTCCATGAAATAACATTCTTCTTAATTTGACAAGATTGCCGGAACTCACCGATTACACTGGGCGGTGTGGTAGCGCTTCTTTCAGAAATTTAGATTAATGAGTCATTTCTTACTGTGGGACCAATCCTAGCCGTTAGCGCGCGCTGAAGTAATAGAGACAGTTTCAAATACTACATTTCACTGATTTTGTAACGGTGTCAGTCCGTTTGAGTTTCAACGGTTGGGTCACATATTCGTACCAACATGTATTTAGCGATATTTTTCTGATATTACTAGGTTGCATCGCTTTTAACAATGAAACGATTGACTGTGGGACTTAATTGAACAAACTTTGGACTGCGACCTGATAAATATGATAAATGAGATAATTGGACTCCAAGATATAACATTCTTCTTAATTTGACATGATTGCGGAACTCAGCGATTACACTGGGCGCTGCGATAGCGTTTCTTTTAGAAATTTAGATCAAAAAGTCATTTTTTTACTGTGGGACCAATCCTAGCCGTT
Source organism: Hydractinia symbiolongicarpus (assembly GCF_029227915.1). NCBI lineage: Eukaryota > Metazoa > Cnidaria > Hydrozoa > Anthoathecata > Hydractiniidae > Hydractinia > Hydractinia symbiolongicarpus. Next base: position 22,695,363 of record NC_079881.1, read on the forward strand.
AGCGCGCTGAAGTAATAGAGACAGTTTCAAATACTAAATTTCACTGACTTTTAAACGGCGTAAGTCCGTTTGAATTTCAACGGTTGGGTCACATATTCGTACCAACATGTATTTAGCGATATTTAACTGATATTACTAGGTTGCATCGCTGTTAGCAGTGAAACGATTGACTGTGGGACTTAATTGAACTAATTTTGGACAGTGACCTGATAAATGTGATAAATGAAAAAAATTGGACTCCAAGAAATAACATTCTTCTTAATTTGACATGAATGCCGGAACTCAGCGATTTCACTGGGCGCTGTGGTAGCGCTTCTTTTAAAAATTTACATTAATGAGTCATTTCTTACTGTGGGACCAATCCTAGCTGTTAGCGCGCGCTGAAGTAATAGAGGCAGTTTCAAATACTACATTTCACTGATTTTCTAACGGTGTCAGTCCGTTTCAGTTTCAATGGTTGGGTCACATATTCGTACCAACATGTATTTAGCGATATTTTTCTGATATTACTAGGTTGCATCGCTTTTAACAATGAAACGATTGACTGTGGGACTTAATTGAACTAACTTTGGACTGCGACCTGATAAATATGATAAATGAGACAATTGGACTCAAAGAAATAACATTCTTCTTAATTTGACATGATTGCCGGAACTCAGCGATTACAGTAGGGGGGGGGTGTGGTAGCGCTTCTTTCAGAAATTTAGATTAATGAGTCATTTCTTACTGTGGGACCAATCCAGCCGTTAGCACGCGCTGAAGTAATAGAGACAGTTTCAAATACCACATTTCAATGAATTTCTAACGGTGTCAGTCCGTTTGAGTTACAACGGTTGGATCACTTATTCGTACCAACATGTATTTAACGATATTTTTCTCATATTACTAGGTTGCATCGCTTTTAACAGTGAAACGATTGACTGTGGCACATAATTGAACTGATTTTGGACTGTGACCTTATAAATGTTATAAGTGAGACAATTGGACTCCAAGAAATAACATTCTTCTTAATTTGACATGATTGCCGAAACTCAGCGATTACACTGGGCGCTGTGGTAGCGCTTCATTTAAAATTTAGATAAATAAGTCAATTTTTACTGTGGGACCAATCCTAGCCGTTAGCGCGCTGAAGTAATAGAGACAGTTTCAAATACTACATTTCACTGACTTTCTAACGGCGTCAGTCCGCTTGAGTTTCAACGGTTGGGTCACATATTCGTACCAACATGTATTTAGCGATATTTAACTGATATTACTAGGTTGCATCGCTTTTAGCAGTGAAACGATTGACTGTAGGACTTAATTGAACTAATTTTGGACTGTGACCTGATAAATGTGAAAAATGAACAAAATTGGACTCCAAGAAATAACATTCTTCTTAATTTGACATGATTGCCGGAACTCAGCGATTACACTGGGCGCTGTGGTTGCGCTTCTTTTAGAAATTTAGATTAATGAGTCATTTCATACTGTGGGACCAATCCTAGCCGTTATCGCCGCTGAAGAAATACCGACAGTTTCAAAAACTACATTTCAATGAATTTCTAACGGTGTCAGTTCGTTTGAGTTTCAACGGTTGGGTCACATATTCGTACTAACATGTATGTAGCGATATTTATCTGATATTACTAGGTTGCATCGCTTTTAACAGTGAAACAATTGACTGTGGGACTTAATTGAACTAACTTTGGACTGTGAACTGATAAATGTGATAAATGAAAAAAATTGGACTCCAAGAATAAACATTCTTCCTAATTTGACATAATTGCCGAAACTCAGCGATTACACTGGGCGCTGTGGTAGCGCTTCATTTAAAAATTTAGATATTTACGTCAATTTTTACTGTGGGACCAATCCTAGCCATTATCGCGCGCTGAAGAAACAGCGACAGTTTCCAAAACTGCATTTCATTGACTTTCTAACGGTGTCAGCCCGTTTGAGTTATAACGGTTGGGTCACATATTCGTACCAACATCTATTTAGCAATGTTTGTCTGATATTACTAAGTTGCATCGCTTTTAACAATGAAACGATTGACTGTGGGACTTAATTGAACTAACTTTGGACTGCGACCTGATAAATATGATAAATGAGACAATTGGACTCCAAGAAATACCATTCTTCTTATTTTGACATGATTGCCAGAACTCAGCGATTACACTGCTCGCTGTGGTAGCGCTTCTTTTAGAAATTTAGATTAATAAGTCATTTCTTACTGTGGGACCAATCCTAGCCGTTAGCGCGCGCTGAAATAATAGAGACAGTTTCAGATACTACATTTCACTGACTTTCTAACGGTGTCAGTCCGCTTGAGTTTCAACAGTTGGGACACATATTCGTACCAACATGTATTTAGCGATATTTATCTGATATTACTAGGTTGCATCGCTTTTAACAGTGACACGATGGACTGTGGGACTTAATTGAACTAACTTAGGACTGTGAACTGATAAATGTGATAAATGAAAAAAATTGGACTCCAAGAAATAACATTCTTCTTAATTTGACATAATTGCCGGAACTCAGCGATTACACTAGACGCTGTGGTAGCGCTTCATTTAAAAATTTAGATTAATAAGTCATTTTTTACTGTGGCACCAATCCTAGCCGTTATCGCGCGCTGAAGAAATACCGACAGTTTCAAAAACTACATTTTAATGAATTTCTAATAGTGTCATCCCGTTTGAGTTATAACGGTTGGGTCACATATTCGTACCAACATCTATTTAGCGATATTTGTCTGATATTACTAAGTTGCATCGCTTTTAACAATGAAACGATTGACTGTGGGACTTAATTGAACTAATTTTGGACTGCGACCTGATAAATATGATAAATGAGACAATTGGACTCCAAGAAATAACATTCTTCTTAATTTGACATGATTGCCGGAACTCAGCGATTACACTGCTCGCTGTGGTAGCGCTTCTTTTAGAAATTTAGATTAATAAGTCATTTCTTATAGTGGGACCAATCCTAGCCGTTATCGCGCGCTGAAGAAATACCGACAGTTTCAAAAACTACATTTTAATGAATTTCTAATAGTGTCAGCCCGTTTGAGTTATAACGGTTGGGTCACATATTCGTACCGACATCTATTTAGCGATATTTGTCTGATATTACTAAGTTGCATCGCTTTTAACAATGAAACGATTGACTGTGGGACTTAATTGAACTAATTTTGGACTGCGACCTGATAAATATGATAAATGAGACAATTGGACTCCAAGAAATAACATTCTTCTTAATTTGACATGATTGCCGGAACTCAGCGATTACACTGCTCGCTGTGGTAGCGCTTCTTTTAGAAATTTAGATTAATAAGTCATTTCTTAATGTGGGACCAATCCTAGCCGTTAGCGCGCGCTGAAATAATAGAGACAGTTTCAAATACTACATTTCACTGACTTTCTAACGGTGTCAGTCCGTTTGAGTTTAAACGGTTGGGTCACATAATCGTACCAACATGTATTTAACGATATTTTTCTGATATTACTAGGTTGCATCGCTTTTAACAATGAAACGATTGACTGTGGGACTTAATTGAACTAACTTTGGACTGCGACCAGATAAATATGATAAATGAGACAATTGGACTCCAAGAAATAACATTCTTCTTAATTTGACATGATTGCGGAACTCAGCGATTACACTGGGCGCTGCGATAGCGTTTCTTTTAGAAATTTAGATCAAAAAGTCATTTTTTACTGTGGGACCAATCCTAGCCGTTAGCGCGCTGAAGTATTAGAGACAGTTTCAAATACTAAATTTCACTGACTTTTAAACGGCGTAAGTCCGTTTGAATTTCAACGGTTGGGTCACATATTCGTACCAACATGTATTTAGCGATATTTAACTGATATTACTAGGTTGCATCGCTGTTAGCAGTGAAACGATTGACTGTGGGACTTAATTGAACTAATTTTGGACAGTGACCTGATAAATGTGATAAATGAAAAAAATTGGACTCCAAGAAATAACATTCTTCTTAATTTGACATGAATGCCGGAACTCAGCGATTTCACTGGGCGCTTTGGTAGCGCTTCTTTTAAAAATTTACATTAATGAGTCATTTCTTACTGTGGGACCTATCCTAGCTGTTAGCGCGCGCTGAAGTAATAGAGACAGTTTCAAATACTACATTTCACTGATTTTCTAACGGTGTCAGTCCGTTTGAGTTTCAACGGTTGGGTCACCTATTCGTACCAACATTTATTTAGCGATATTTAACTGATATTACTAGGTTGCATCGCTTTTAGCAGTGAAACGATTGACTGTGGGACTTAATTGAACTAATTTTGGACTGTGACCTGATAAATGTGATAAATGAAAAAAATTGGACTCCAAGAAATAACATTCTTCTTAATTTGACATGAATGCCGGAACTCAGCGATTTCACTGGGCGCTGTGGTAGCGCTTCTTTTAAAAATTTACATTAATGAGTCATTTCTTACTGTGGGACCAATCCTAGCTGTTAGCGCGCGCTGAAGTAATAGAGGCAGTTTCAAATACTACATTTCACTGATTTTCTAACGGTGTCAGTCCGTTTCAGTTTCAACGGTTGGGTCACATATTCGTACCAACATGTATTTAGCGATATTTTTCTGATATTACTAGGTTGCATCGCTTTTAACAATGAAACGATTGACTGTGGGACTTAATTGAACTAACTTTGGACTGCGACCTGATAAATATGATAAATGAGACAATTGGACTCAAAGAAATAACATTCTTCTTAATTTGACATGATTGCCGGAACTCAGCGATTACAGTAGGGGGGGGGTGTGGTAGCGCTTCTTTCAGAAATTTAGATTAATGAGTCATTTCTTACTGTGGGACCAATCCAGCCGTTAGCACGCGCTGAAGTAATAGAGACAGTTTCAAATACCACATTTCAATGAATTTCTAACGGTGTCAGTCCGTTTGAGTTACAACGGTTGGATCACTTATTCGTACCAACATGTATTTAACGATATTTTTCTCATATTACTAGGTTGCATCGCTTTTAACAGTGAAACGATTGACTGTGGCACATAATTGAACTGATTTTGGACTGTGACCTTATAAATGTTATAAGTGAGACAATTGGACTCCAAGAAATAACATTCTTCTTAATTTGACATGATTGCCGAAACTCAGCGATTACACTGGGCGCTGTGGTAGCGCTTCATTTAAAATTTAGATAAATAAGTCAATTTTTACTGTGGGACCAATCCTAGCCGTTAGCGCGCTGAAGTAATAGAGACAGTTTCAAATACTACATTTCACTGACTTTCTAACGGCGTCAGTCCGCTTGAGTTTCAACGGTTGGGTCACATATTCGTACCAACATGTATTTAGCGATATTTAACTGATATTACTAGGTTGCATCGCTTTTAGCAGTGAAACGATTGACTGTAGGACTTAATTGAACTAATTTTGGACTGTGACCTGATAAATGTGAAAAATGAACAAAATTGGACTCCAAGAAATAACATTCTTCTTAATTTGACATGATTGCCGGAACTCAGCGATTACACTGGGCGCTGTGGTTGCGCTTCTTTTAGAAATTTAGATTAATGAGTCATTTCATACTGTGGGACCAATCCTAGCCGTTATCGCCGCTGAAGAAATACCGACAGTTTCAAAAACTACATTTCAATGAATTTCTAACGGTGTCAGTTCGTTTGAGTTTCAACGGTTGGGTCACATATTCGTACTAACATGTATGTAGCGATATTTATCTGATATTACTAGGTTGCATTGCTTTTAACAGTGAAACAATTGACTGTGGGACTTAATTGAACTAACTTTGGACTGTGAACTGATAAATGTGATAAATGAAAAAAATTGGACTCCAAGAATAAACATTCTTCCTAATTTGACATAATTGCCGGAACTCAGCGATTACACTGGGCGCTGTGGTAGCGCTTCATTTAAAAATTTAGATTAATAAGTCATTTTTTACTTTGGGACCAATCCTAGCCGTTATCGCCCGCTGAAGAAATACCGACAGTTTCAAAAACTACATTTCAATGAATTTCTAACGGTGTCAGTCCGTTTGAGTTTCAACGGTTGGGTCACCTATTTGTACCAACATGAATTTAACAATATTTTTCTCATATTACTAGGTTGCATCGCTTTTAACAGTGAAACGATTGACTGTGGCACATAATTGAACTGATTTTGGACTGTGACCTTATAAATGTTATAAGTGAGACATTTGGACTCCAAGAAATAACATTCTTCTTAACTTGACATGATTGCCGAAACTCAGCGATTACACTGGGCGCTGTGGTAGCGCTTCATTTAAAAATTTAGATATTTACGTCAATTTTTACTGTGGGACCAATCCTAGCCATTATCGCGCGCTGAAGAAACAGCGACAGTTTCCAAAACTGCATTTCATTGACTTTCTAACGGTGTCAGCCCGTTTGAGTTATAACGGTTGGGTCACATATTCGTACCAACATCTATTTAGCAATGTTTGTCTGATATTACTAAGTTGCATCGCTTTTAACAATGAAACGATTGACTGTGGGACTTAATTGAACTAACTTAGGACTGTGAACTGATAAATGTGATAAATGAAAAAAATTGGACTCCAAGAAATAACATTCTTCTTAATTTGACATAATTGCCGGAACTCAGCGATTACACTAGACGCTGTGGTAGCGCTTCATTTAAAAATTTAGATTAATAAGTCATTTTTTACTGTGGCACCAATCCTAGCCGTTATCGCGCGCTGAAGAAATACCGACAGTTTCAAAAACTACATTTTAATGAATTTCTAATAGTGTCATCCCGTTTGAGTTATAACGGTTGGGTCACATATTCGTACCAACATCTATTTAGCGATATTTGTCTGATATTACTAAGTTGCATCGCTTTTAACAATGAAACGATTGACTGTGGGACTTAATTGAACTAATTTTGGACTGCGACCTGATAAATATGATAAATGAGACAATTGGACTCCAAGAAATAACATTCTTCTTAATTTGACATGATTGCCGGAACTCAGCGATTACACTGCTCGCTGTGGTAGCGCTTCTTTTAGAAATTTAGATTAATAAGTCATTTCTTATAGTGAGACCAATCCTAGCCGTTATCGCGCGCTGAAGAAATACCGACAGTTTCAAAAACTACATTTTAATGAATTTCTAATAGTGTCAGCCCGTTTGAGTTATAACGGTTGGGTCACATATTCGTACCGACATCTATTTAGCGATATTTGTCTGATATTACTAAGTTGCATCGCTTTTAACAATGAAACGATTGACTGTGGGACTTAATTGAACTAATTTTGGACTGCGACCTGATAAATATGATAAATGAGACAATTGGACTCCAAGAAATAACATTCTTCTTAATTTGACATGATTGCCGGAACTCAGCGATTACACTGCTCGCTGTGGTAGCGCTTCTTTTAGAAATTTAGATTAATAAGTCATTTCTTAATGTGGGACCAATCCTAGCCGTTAGCGCGCGCTGAAATAATAGAGACAGTTTCAAATACTACATTTCACTGACTTTCTAACGGTGTCAGTCCGTTTGAGTTTAAACGGTTGGGTCACATAATCGTACCAACATGTATTTAACGATATTTTTCTGATATTACTAGGTTGCATCGCTTTTAACAATGAAACGATTGACTGTGGGACTTAATTGAACTAACTTTGGACTGCGACCAGATAAATATGATAAATGAGACAATTGGACTCCAAGAAATAACATTCTTCTTAATTTGACATGATTGCGGAACTCAGCGATTACACTGGGCGCTGCGATAGCGTTTCTTTTAGAAATTTAGATCAAAAAGTCATTTTTTACTGTGGGACCAATCCTAGCCGTTAGCGCGCTGAAGTATTAGAGACAGTTTCAAATACTAAATTTCACTGACTTTTAAACGGCGTAAGTCCGTTTGAATTTCAACGGTTTGGTCACATATTCGTACCAACATGTATTTAGCGATATTTAACTGATATTACTAGGTTGCATCGCTGTTAGCAGTGAAACGATTGACTGTGGGACTTAATTGAACTAATTTTGGACAGTGACCTGATAAATGTGATAAATGAAAAAAATTGGACTCCAAGAAATAACATTCTTCTTAATTTGACATGAATGCCGGAACTCAGCGATTTCACTGGGCGCTTTGGTAGCGCTTCTTTTAAAAATTTACATTAATGAGTCATTTCTTACTGTGGGACCTATCCTAGCTGTTAGCGCGCGCTGAAGTAATAGAGACAGTTTCAAATACTACATTTCACTGATTTTCTAACGGTGTCAGTCCGTTTGAGTTTCAACGGTTGGGTCACCTATTCGTACCAACATTTATTTAGCGATATTTAACTGATATTACTAGGTTGCATCGCTTTTAGCAGTGAAACGATTGACTGTGGGACTTAATTGAACTAATTTTGGACTGTGACCTGATAAATGTGATAAATGAAAAAAATTGGACTCCAAGAAATAACATTCTTCTTAATTTGACATGAATGCCGGAACTCAGCGATTTCACTGGGCGCTGTGGTAGCGCTTCTTTTAAAAATTTACATTAATGAGTCATTTCTTACTGTGGGACCAATCCTAGCTGTTAGCGCGCGCTGTAGTAATAGAGGCAGTTTCAAATACTACATTTCACTGATTTTCTAACGGTGTCAGTCCGTTTCAGTTTCAACGGTTGGGTCACATATTCGTACCAACATGTATTTAGCGATATTTTTCTGATATTACTAGGTTGCATCGCTTTTAACAATGAAACGATTGACTGTGGGACTTAATTGAACTAACTTTGGACTGCGACCTGATAAATATGATAAATGAGACAATTGGACTCAAAGAAATAACATTCTTCTTAATTTGACATGATTGCCGGAACTCAGCGATTACAGTAGGGGGGGTGTGGTAGCGCTTCTTTCAGAAATTTAGATTAATGAGTCATTTCTTACTGTTGGACCAATCCAGCCGTTAGCGCGCGCTGAAGTAATAGAGACAGTTTCAAATACCACATTTCAATGAATTTCTAACGGTGTCAGTCCGTTTGAGTTACAACGGTTGGATCACTTATTCGTACCAACATGTATTTAACGATATTTTTCTCATATTACTAGGTTGCATCGCTTTTAACAGTGAAACGATTGACTGTGGCACATAATTGAACTGATTTTGGACTGTGACCTTATAAATGTTATAAGTGAGACAATTGGACTCCAAGAAATAACATTCTTCTTAATTTGACATGATTGCCGAAACTCAGCGATTACACTGGGCGCTGTGGTAGCGCTTCATTTAAAATTTAGATAAATAAGTCAATTTTTACTGTGGGACCAATCCTAGCCGTTAGCGCGCTGAAGTAATAGAGACAGTTTTAAATACTACATTTCACTGACTTTCTAACGGCGTCAGTCCGTTTGAGTTTCAACGGTTGGGTCACATATTCGTACCAACATGTATTTAGCGATATTTAACTGATATTACTAGGTTGCATCGCTTTTAGCAGTGAAACGATTGACTGTAGGACTTAATTGAACTAATTTCGGACTGTGACCTGATAAATGTGATAAATGAACAAAATTGGACTCCAAGAAATAACATTCTTCTTAATTTGACATGATTGCCGGAACTCAGCGATTACACTGGGCGCTGTGGTTGCGCTTCTTTTAGAAATTTAGATTAATGAGTCATTTCATACTGTGGGACCAATCCTAGCCGTTAGCGCGCGCTGAAGTAATAGAGACAGTTTCAAATACTACATTTCAATGACTTTCTGACGGTGTCAGTTCGTTTGAGTTTCAACGGTTGGGTCACATATTCGTACTAACATGTATTTAGCGATATTTATCTGATATTACTAGGTTGCATCGCTTTTAACAGTGAAACAATTGACTGTGGGACTTAATTGAACTAACTTTGGACTGTGAACTGATAAATGTGATAAATGAAAAAAATTGGACTCCAAGAATAAACATTCTTCCTAATTTGACATAATTGCCGGAACTCAGCGATTACACTGGGCGCTGTGGTAGCGCTTCATTTAAAAATTTAGATTAATAAGTCATTTTTTACTTTGGGACCAATCCTAGCCGTTATCGCCCGCTGAAGAAATACCGACAGTTTCAAAAACTACATTTCAATGAATTTCTAACGGTGTCAGTCCGTTTGAGTTTCAACGGTTGGGTCACCTATTTGTACCAACATGAATTTAACAATATTTTTCTCATAATACTAGGTTGCATCGCTTTTAACAGTGAAACGATTGACTGTGGCACATAATTGAACTGATTTTGGACTGTGACCTTATAAATGTTATAAGTGAGACATTTGGACTCCAAGAAATAACATTCTTCTTAACTTGACATGATTGCCGAAACTCAGCGATTACACTGGGCGCTGTGGTAGCGCTTCATTTAAAAATTTAGATATTTACGTCAATTTTTACTGTGGGACCAATCCTAGCCATTATCGCGCGCTGAAGAAACAGCGACAGTTTCCAAAACTGCATTTCATTGACTTTCTAACGGTGTCAGGCCGTTTGAGTTATAACGGTTGGGTCACATATTCGTACCAACATCTATTTAGCAATGTTTGTCTGATATTACTAAGTTGCATCGCTTTTAACAATGAAACGATTGACTGTGGGACTTAATTGAACTAACTTTGGACTGCGACCTGATAAATATGATAAATGAGACAATTGGACTCCAAGAAATACCATTCTTCTTAATTTGACATGATTGCCAGAACTCAGCGATTACACTGCTCGCTGTGGTAGCGCTTCTTTTAGAAATTTAGATTAATAAGTCATTTCTTACTGTGGGAGCAATCCTAGCCGTTAGCGCGCGCTGAAATAATAGAGACAGTTTCAAATACTACATTTCACTGACTTTCTAACGGTGTCAGTCCGTTTGAGTTTCAACGGTTGGGACACATATTCGTACCAACATGTATTTAGCGATATTTATCTGATATTACTAGGTTGCATCGCTTTTAACAGTGACACGATGGACTGTGGGACTTAATTGAACTAACTTAGGACTGTGAACTGATAAATGTGATAAATGAAAAAAAATGGACTCCAAGAAATAACATTCTTCTTAATTTGACATAATTGCCGGAACTCAGCGATTACACTAGACGCTGTGGTAGCGCTTCATTTAAAAATTTAGATTAATAAGTCATTTTTTACTGTGGCACCAATCCTAGCCGTTATCGCGCGCTGAAGAAATACCGACAGTTTCAAAAACTACATTTTAATGAATTTCTAATAGTGTCAGCCCGTTTGAGTTATAACGGTTGGGTCACATATTCGTACCAACATCTATTTAGCGATATTTGTCTGATATTACTAAGTTGCATCGCTTTTAACAATGAAACGATTGACTGTGGGACTTAATTGAACTAATTTTGGACTGCGACCTGATAAATATGATAAATGAGACAATTGGACTCCAAGAAATAACATTCTTCTTAATTTGACATGATTGCCGGAACTCAGCGATTACACTGCTCGCTGTGGTAGCGCTTCTTTTAGAAATTTAGATTAATAAGTCATTTCTTAATGTGGGACCAATCCTAGCCGTTATCGCGCGCTGAAGAAATACCGACAGTTTCAAAAACTACATTTTAATGAATTTCTAATAGTGTCAGCCCGTTTGAGTTATAACGGTTGGGTCACATATTCGTACCAACATCTATTTAGCGATATTTGTCTGATATTACTAAGTTGCATCGCTTTTAACAATGAAACGATTGACTGTGGGACTTAATTGAACTAATTTTGGACTGCGACCTGATAAATATGATAAATGAGACAATTGGACTCCAAGAAATAACATTCTTCTTAATTTGACATGATTGCCGGAACTCAGCGATTACACTGCTCGCTGTGGTAGCGCTTCTTTTAGAAATATAGATTAATAAGTCATTTCTTAATGTGGGACCAATCCTAGCCGTTAGCGCGCGCTGAAATAATAGCGACATTTTCAAATACTACATTTCACTGACTTTCTAACGGTGTCAGTCCGTTTGAGTTTAAACGGTTGGGTCACATATTCGTACCAACATGTATTTAGCGATATTTATCTGATATTACTAGGTTGCATCGCTTTTAACAGTGACACGATGGGCTGTGGGACTTAATTGAACTAACTTTGGACAGTGAACTGATAAATGTGATAAATGAAAAAAATTGGACTCCAAGAAATAACATTCTTCTTAACTTGACATAATTGCCGGAACTCAGCGATTACACTGGGCGCTGTGGTAGCGCTTCATTTAAAAATTTAGATTAATAAGTCATTTTTTACTGTGGCACCAATCCTAGCCGTTATCGCGCGCTGAAGAAATACCGACAGTTTCAAAAACTAGATTTCAATGAATTTCTAATGGTGTCAGTCCGTTAGAGTTACAACGGTTGGGTCACCTATTCGTACCAACATGTATTTTACGATATTTTTCTCATATTACTAGGTTGCATCGCTTTTAACAGTGAAACAATTGACTGTGGCACATAATTGAACTGATTTTGGACTGTGACCATATAAATCTTATAAGTGAGACAATTGGACTCCAAGAAATAACATTCTTCTTAACTTGACATGACTGCCGCATCTCAGCGATTACACTACGCGCTGTGGTACAAATACTACATTTCACTGACTTTCTAACGGTGTCAATCCGTTTGAGTTTCAACGGTTGGGTCACTTATTCGTACCAACATGTATTTAACGATATTTTTCTCATATTACTAGGTTGCATCGCTTTTAACAGTGAAACGATTGACTGTGGCACATAATTGAACTGATTTTGGACTGTGACCTTATAAATGTTATAAGTGAGACAATTGGACTCCAAGAAATAACATTCTTCTTAATTTGACATGATTGCCGAAACTCAGCGATTACACTGGGCGCTGTGGTAGCGCTTCATTTAAAATTTAGATAAATAAGTCAATTTTTACTGTGGGACCAATCCTAGCCGTTAGCGCGCGCTGATGTAATAGAGACAGTTTCAAATACTACATTTCACTGACTTTCTGACGGTGTCAGTTCGTTTGAGTTTCAACGGTTGGGTCACATATTCGTACTAACATGTATTTAGCGATATTTATCTGATATTACTAAGTTGCATCGCTTTTAACAATGAAACGATTGACTGTGGGACTTAATTGAACTAACTTTGGACTGCGACCTGATAAATATGATAAATGAGACAATTGGACTCCAAGAAATACCATTCTTCTTAATTTGACATGATTGCCAGAACTCAGCGATTACACTGCTCGCTGTGGTAGCGCTTCTTTTAGAAATTTAGATTAATAAGTCATTTCTTACTGTGGGACCAATCCTAGCCGTTAGCGCGCGCTGAAATAATAGAGACAGTTTCAAATACTACATTTCACTGACTTTCTAACGGTGTCAGTCCGTTTGAGTTTCAACGGTTGGGACACATATTCGTACCAACATCTATTTAGCGATATTTGTCTGATATTACTAAGTTGCATCGCTTTTAACAATGAAACGATTGACTGTGGGACTTAATTGAACTAATTTTGGACTGCGACCTGATAAATATGATAAATGAGACAATTGGACTCCAAGAAATAACATTCTTCTTAATTTGACATGATTGCCGGAACTCAGCGATTACACTGCTCGCTGTGGTAGCGCTTCGTTTAGAAATTTAGATTAATAAGTCATTTCTTAATGTGGGACCAATCCTAGCCGTTATCGCGCGCTGAAGAAATACCGACAGTTTCAAAAACTACATTTTAATGAATATCTAATAGTGTCAGCCCGTTTGAGTTATAACGGTTGGGTCACATATTCGTACCAACATCTATTTAGCGATATTTGTCTGATATTACTAAGTTGCATCGCTTTTAACAATGAAACGATTGACTGTGGGACTTAATTGAACTAATTTTGGACTGCGACCTGATAAATATGATAAATGAGACAATTGGACTCCAAGAAATAACATTCTTCTTAATTTGACATGATTGCCGGAACTCAGCGATTACACTGCTCGCTGTGGTAGCGCTTCTTTTAGAAATATAGATTAGTAAGTCATTTCTTAATGTGGGACCAATCCTAGCCGTTAGCGCGCGCTGAAATAATAGCGACAGTTTCAAATACTACATTTCACTGACTTTCTAACGGTGTCAGTCCGTTTGAGTTTAAACGGTTGGGTCACATATTCGTACCAACATGTATTTAGCGATATTTATCTGATATTACTAGGTTGCATCGCTTTTAACAGTGACACGATGGGCTGTGGGACTTAATTGAACTAACTTTGGACAGTGAACTGATAAATGTGATAAATGAAAAAAATTGGACTCCAAGAAATAACATTCTTCTTAACTTGACATAATTGCCGGAACTCAGCGATTACACTGGGCGCTGTGGTAGCGCTTCATTTAAAAATTTAGATTAATAAGTCATTTTTTACTGTGGCATCAATCCTAGCCGTTATCGCGCGCTGAAGAAATACCGACAGTTTCAAAAACTAGATTTCAATGAATTTCTAATGGTGTCAGTCCGTTAGAGTTACAACGGTTGGGTCACCTATTCGTACCAACATGTATTTTACGATATTTTTCTCATATTACTCGGTTGCATCGCTTTTAACAGTGAAACAATTGACTGTGGCACATAATTGAACTGATTTTGGACTGTGACCATATAAATGTTATAAGTGAGACAATTGGACTCCAAGAAATAACATTCTTCTTAACTTGACATGACTGCCGCATCTCAGCGATTACACTACGCGCTGTGGTACAAATACTACATTTCACTGACTTTCTAACGGTGTCAGTCCGTTTGAGTTATAACGGTTGGGTCACATATTCGTACCAACATCTATTTATCGATATTTGTCTGATGTTACTAAGTTGCATCGCTTTTAACAATGAAACGATTGACTGTGGGACTTAGTTGAACTGATTATGGACTGTGACCTTAAAAATGTGAAAGTGAGACAATTGGACTTCAAGAAATAACATTCTTCTTAATTTGATATGACAGCCGAAACTCAGCAATTACACTAGGCGCTGTGGTAGCGCTTCAATTAAAAATTAAGATAAAAAAGTCATTTTTTACTGTGGGACCAATCCAAGCCGTTAGCGCGCTGAAATAATAGAGACAGTTTCAAATACTACATTTCACTGACTTTCTAACGGCGTCAGTCCGTTTGAGTTTCAACGGTTGGGTCACATATTCGTACCAACATGTATTTAGCGAAATTTATCTGATATTACTAGGTTGCATCGCTTTTAGCAGTGAAACGATTGAATGTGGGACTTAATTGAACTAATTTTGGACTGTGACCTGATAAATGTGATAAATGAAAAAAATTGGACTCCAAGAAATAGCATTCTTCTTAATTTGACATGATTGCCATAACTCAGCGAGTTCACTGGGCGCTGTGGTAGCGCTTCATTTAAAAATTCAGATTAATAAGTCATTTTTTACTGTGGGAACAATCCTAGCCGTTATCGCGTGCTGAAGAAATAGCGACATTTTCAAAAACTACATTTCATTGAGTTTCTAACGGTGTCAGTCCGTTTGAGTTACAACGATTGGGCACCTATTCGTACCAACATGTATTTAGCGATATTTTTTCGATATTACTAGGTTGCATCGCTTTTAACAATGAAACGATTGACTGTAGGACTTAATTGAACTAACTTTGGACTGCCACCTGATAAATATGATAAATGAGACAATTGGACTCCAAGAAATAACATTCTTCTTAATTTGACGTGATTGCCGGAAGTCAGCGATTATACTGGGCGCTGTGGTAGCGCTTCATTTAAAAATTTAGATAAATAAGTCAATTTTTACTGTGGGACCAATCCTAGGCGTTATCGCGTGCTGAAGAAATAGCGACAGTTTTAAAAACTGCATTTCATTGACTTTTTAACGGTGTCATTCCGTTTGAGTTGTAACGGTTGGGTCACATATTCGTACCAACATGCATTTAGCGATATTTTTCTGATATTACTATGTTGCATCGCTTTTAACAATGAAACGATTGACTGTGGGACTTAATTGAACTGATTATGGACTGTGACCTTTAAAATGTGAAAGTGAGACAATTGGACTCCAAGAAATAACATTCTTCTTAATTTGATATGGCTGCCGAATCTCAGCGATTACACTAGGCGCTGTGTTAGCGCTTCAATTAAAAATTAAGATAAAAAAGTCATTTTTTACTGTGGGACCAATCCTAGCTGTTAGGGCGCTGACGTAATAGAGACAATTTCAAATACTACATTTCACTGACTTTCTAACGGTATCAGTCCGTTTGAGTTAAAACGGTTGGGTCACATATTCGTACCAACATGTATTTAGCGATTTTTTTCTGATATTACTAGGTTGCACCGCTTTTAGCAGTGAAACGATTGACTGTGGGACTTAATTGAACTAATTTTGGACTGTGACCTGATAAATGTGATAAATGAAGAAAATTGGACTCCAAGAAATAACATTCTTCTTAATTTGACATGATTGCTGGAACTCAGCCATTACACTGGGCGCTGTGGTAGCGCTTCATTAAATAATTTAGATTAATAAGTCATTTTTTACTGGGGACCAATCCTAACCGTTATCGCGCGCTAAAGAAATAGCGACATTTTCAAAAACTACATTTCATTGAGTTTTTAACAGTGTCAGTCTGTTTGAGTTACAACGATTGGGCACCTATTCGTACCAACATGTATTTAGCGATATTTTTTCGATATTACTAGGTTGCATCGCTTTTAACAATGAAACGAATGACTGTAGGACTTAATTGAACTAACTTTGGACTGCGACCTGATAAATATGATAAATGAGACAATTGGACTCCAGGAAATAACATTCTTCTTAATTTGACGTGATTGCCGGAACTCAGCGATTATACTGGGCGCTGTGGTAGCGCTTCATTTAAAAATTTAGATAAATAAGTCAATTTTTACTGTGGGACCAATCCAAGGCGTTATCGCGTGCTGAAGAAATAGCGATAGTTTCAAAAACTGCATTTCATTGACTTTCTAACGGTATCAGTCCGTTTGAGTTAAAACGGTTGGGTCACATATTCGTACCAACATGTATTTAGCGATTTTTTTCTGATATTACTAGGTTGCACCGCTTTTAGCAGTGAAACGATTGACTGTGGGACTTAATTGAACTAATTTTGGACTGTGACCTGATAAATGTGATAAATGAAGAAAATTGGACACCAAGAAATAACATTCTTCTTAATTTGACATGATTGCTGGAACTCAGCCATTACACTGGGCGCTGTGGTAGCGCTTCATTAAAAAATTTAGATTAATAAGTCATTTTTTACTGGGGGACCAATCCTAACCGTTATCGCGCGCGGATGAAATAGCGACAGTTTCAAAAACTTCACTTCATAGACTTTTTAACGTTGTCAGTTCGATTGAGTTACAACGATTGGGCACCTAATCGTGCCAACATGTATTTAGCGATGTTTTTCTGATATTACTAGTTTGCATCGCTTTAAACAATGAAACGATTGGCTGTAGGACTTAACTGAACTAACTTTGGACTGCGACCTGATAAATATGATAAATGAGACAATTGGACTCCAAGAAATAACATTCTTCTTAATTTGACGTGATTGCCGGAACTCAGCGATTATACTGGGCGCTGTGGTAGCGCTTCATTTAAAAATTTAGATAAATAAGTCAATTTTTACTGTGGGACCAATCCTAGGCGTTATCGCGTGCTGAAGAAATAGCGATAGTTTCAAAAACTGAATTTCATTGACTTTCTAACGGTGTCAGTCCATTTGAGTTATAACGGTTGGGTCGCATATTCGTACCAACATGTATTTAGCGATATTTTTCTGATATTACTAGGTTGCATCGCTTTTAACAATGAAACGATTGACTGTGGGACTTAATTGAACTGATTATGGACTGTGATCTTTAAAATGTGAAAGTGAGACAATTGGACTCCAAGGAATAACATTCTTCTTAATTTGATAGGACTACCGAATCTCAGCAATTACACTAGGCGCTGTTGTAGCGCTTCAATTAAAAATTAGGATAAAAAAGTCATTTTTTACTGTGGGACCAATCCTAGCCGTTAGGGCGCTGAAGTAATAGAGACAGTTTCAAATACTACATTTCACTGACTTTCTAGCGGTATCAGTCCGTTTGAGTTATAACAGTTGGGTCACATATTCGTACCAACATGTATTTAGCGATTTTTTTCTGATATTACTAGGTTGCACCGCTTTTAGCAGTGAAACGATTAACTGTAGGACTTAATTGAACTAACTTTGGACTGCGACCTGATAAATATGATAAATGAGACAATTGGACTCCAAGAAATAACATTCTTCTTAATTTGACGTGATTGCCGGAACTCAGCGATGATACTGGTCACTGTGGTAGCGCTTCATTTAAACATTTAGATAAATAAGTCATTCTTTACTGTGGGACCAATCCTATCCGTTATCGCGCTCTGAAGAAATAGCGATAGTTTTAAAAACTACATTTCATTGACTTTGTAGCGGTGTCAGTCCGTTTGAGTTACAACGGTTGGGTCACATATTAGTACCAACATGTATTTAGCGATATTTATCTGATATTACTAGGTTGCATCGCTTTTAACAGTGAAACAATTGACTGTGGGACTTAATTGAACTAACTTTGAACTGTGACCTTATCAATGTTATAAGTGAGACAATTGGACTCCAAGAAATAACATTCTTCTTAATTTGACATGATTCCCGAAACTTAGCGATTACATTGGGCGCTGTGGTAGCGTTTCATATAAAAATTTAGATAAACAAGTCAATTTTTACTGTGGGACCAATCCTAGGCGTTATCGCGTGCTGAAGAAATAGCGATAGTTTCAAAAACTGCATTTCATGGACTTTCTAACGGTGTCAGTCCATTTGATTTATAACGGTTGGGTCACATATTCGTACCAACATGTATTTAGCGATATTTTTCTGATATTACTAGGTTGCATCGCTTTTAACAATGAAACGATTGACTGTGGGACTTAATTGAACTGATTATGGACTGTGACCTTTAAAATGTGAAAGTGAGACAATTGGACTCCAAGAAATAACGTTCTTCTTAATTTGATATGACTGCCGAATCTCAGCAATTACACTAGGCGCTGTTGTAGCGCTTCAATTAAAAATTAGGATAAAAAATTCATTTTTTACTGTGGGACCAATCCTAGCCGTTAGGGCGCTGAAGTAATAGAGACAGTTTCAAATACTACATTTCACTGACTTTCTAACGGTATCAGTCCGTTTGAGTTATAACGGTTGGGTCATATATTCGTACCAACATGTATTTAGCGATTTTTTTCTGATATTACTAGGTTGCACCGCTTTTAGCAGTGAAACGATTGACTGTGGGACTTAATTGAACTAATTTTGGACTGTGACCTGATAAATGTGATAAATGAAGAAAATTGGACTCCAAGAAATAACATTTTTCCTAATTTGACATGATTGCCGGAACTCAGCCATTACACTGGGCGCTGTGGTAGCGCTTCATTAAAAAATTTAGATTAATCAGTCATTTTTTACTGGGGGACCAATCCTAGCCGTTATCGCGCGCGGAAGAAATAGCGACAGTTTCAAAAACTACATTTCATTGACTTTCTAACGGTGTCAGTCCGTTTGAGTTACAACGATTGGATCACCTATTCGTACCAACATGTATTTAGCGATATTTTTCTGATATTACTAGGTTGCATCACTTTTAACAATGAAACGATTGACTGTAGGACTTAATTGAACTAACTTTGGACTGCGACCTGATAAATATGATAAATGAGACAATTGGACTCCAAGAAATAACATTCTTCTTAATTTGACGTGATTGCCGGAACTCAGCGATGATACTGGTCTCTGTGGTAGCGCTTCATTTAAACATTTAGATAAATAAGTCATTCTTTACCGTGGGACCAATCCTATCCGTTATCGCGCTATGAAGAAATAGCGATAGTTTTAAAAACTACATTTCATTTACTTTGTAGCGTTGTCAGTCCGTTTGAGTTACAACGGTTGGGTCACATATTCGTACCAACATGTATTTAGCGATATTTATCTGATATTACTAGGTTGCATCGGTTTTAACAGTGAAACAATTGACTGTGGGACTTAATTGAACTAACTTTGAACTGTGACCTTATCAATGTTATAAGTGAGACAATTGGACTCCAAGAAATAACATTCTTCTTAAATTGACATGATTCCCGAAACTCAGCGATTACATAGGGCGCTGTGGCAGGGTTTCATATAAAAATTTAGATAAATAAGTTAATTTTTACTGTGGGACCAATCCTAGGCGTTATCGCGCACTGAAGAAATAGCGACAGTTTCAAAAACCGCATTTCATTGACTTTCTAACGGTGTCAGTCCGTTTGAGTTATAACGGTTAGGTCACATATTCGTACCAACATCTATTTAGCGATATTTGTCTGATATTACTAAGTTGCATCGCTTTTAACAATGAATCGATTGACTGTGGGACTTAATTGAACTGATTATGGACTGTGACCTTAAAAATGTGAAAGTGACACAATTGGACTCAAAGAAACAACATTCTTCTTTATTTGATATGACTGCCGAAACTCATCGATTACTCTAGGCGCTGTGGTAGCGCTTCAACTAAAAATTAAGATAAAAAGTCATGTTTTACCGTGGGACCAATCCTAGCCGTTAGCGCGCTGAAGTAATAGAGACAGTTTCAAAAACTACATTTCAATGACTTTCTAACGGTGTCACTCCGTTTGAGTTACAACGGTTGGGTCACCTATTCGTACCAACATGTATTTAACGATATTTTCTCATATTACTACGTTGCATCGCTTTTAACAGTGAAACGATTGACTGTGGCACATAATTGAACTGATTTTGGACTGTGACCTAATAAATGTTATAAGTGAGACAATTGGACTCCAAGAAATAACATTCTTCTTAATTTGACATGATTCCCGAAACTCAGCGATTACATAGGGCGCTGTGGTAGGGTTTCATATAAAAATTTAGATAAATAAGTCGATTTTTACTGTGGGACCAATCCTAGGCGTTATCGCGCACTGAAGAAATAGCGACAGTTTCAAAAACCGCATTTCATTGACTTTCTAACGGTGTCAGTCCGTTTGAGTTATAACGGTTAGGTCACATATTCGTACCAACATCTATTTAGCGATATTTGTCTGATATTACTAAGTTGCATCGCTTTTAAAAATGAATCGATTGACTGTGGGACTTAATTGAACTGATTATGGACTGTGACTTTAAAAATGTGAAAGTGACACAATTGGAATCAAAGAAACAACATTCTTCTTAATTTGATATGACTGCCGAAACTCATCGATTACTCTAGGCGCTGTGGTAGCGCTTCAACTAAAAATTAAGATAAAAAGTCATTTTTTACTGTGGGACCAATCCTAGCCGTTAGCGCGCTGAAGTAATAGAGACAGTTTCAAAAACTACATTTCAATGACTTTCTAACGGTGTCACTCCGTTTGAGTTACAACGGTTGGGTCACCTATTCGTACCAACATGTATTTAACGATATTTTCTCATATTACTACGTTGCATCGCTTTTAACAGTGAAACGATTGACTGTGGCACATAATTGAACTGATTTTGGACTGTGACCTAATAAATGTTATAAGTGAGACAATTGGACTCCAAGAAATAACATTCTTCTTAATTTGACATGATTGCCGAAACTCAGCGATTACACTGGGCGCTGTGGTAGCGCTTCATTTAAAAATTTAGATAAATAAGTCAATTTTTACTGTGGGACCAATCCTAGCCGTTATCGCGCTCTGAAGAAATAGCGATAGTTTTAAAAACTACATTTCATTTACTTTGTAGCGGTGTCAGTCCGTTTGAGTTACAACGGTTGGGTCACATATTCGTACCAACATGTATTTAGCGATATTTATCTGATATTACTAGGTTGCATCGCTTTTAACAGTGAAACAATTGACTGTGGGACTTAATTGAACTAACTTCGAACTGTGACCTTATCCATGTTATAAGTGAGACAATTGGACTCCAAGAAATAACATTCTTCTTAATTTGACATGATTCCCGAAACTCAGCGATTACATTGGGCGCTGTGGTAGCGTTTCATATAAAAATTTAGATAAATAAGTCAATTTTTACTGTGGGACCAATCCTAGGCGTTATCGCGCACTGAAGAAATAGCGATAGTTTCAAAAACCGCATTTCATTGACTTTCTAACGGTGTCAGTCCGTTTGAGTTATAACGGTTAGGTCACATATTCGTACCAACATCTATTTAGCGATATTTGTCTGATATTACTAAGTTGCATCGCTTTTAACAATGAATCGATTGACTGTGGGACTTAATTGAACTGATTATGGACTGTGACCTTAAAAATGTGAAAGTGACACAATTGGACTCAAAGGAACAACATTCTTCTTAATTTGATATGACTGCCGAAACTCATCGATTACTCTAGGCGCTGTGGTAGCGCTTCAACTAAACATTAAGATAAAAAAGTCATTTTTTACTGTGGGACCAATCCTAGCCGTTAGCGCGCTGAAGTAATAGAGACAGTTTCAAGTACTACATTTCACTGACATTCTAACGGCGTCAGTGCGTTTGAGTTTCAACGGTTGGGTCACATATTCGTACCAACATGTATTTAGCGATATTTATCTGATATTACTAGGTTGCATCGGTTTTAACAGTGAAACAATTGACTGTGGGACTTAATTGAACTAACTTTGAACTGTGACCTTATCAATGTTATAAGTGAGACAATTGGACTCCAAGAAATAACATTCTTCTTAAATTGACATGAATCCCGAAACTCAGCGATTACATAGGGCGCTGTGGCAGGGTTTCATATAAAAATTTAGATAAATAAGTTAATTTTTACTGTGGGACCAATCCTAGGCGTTATCGCGCACTGAAGAAATAGCGACAGTTTCAAAAACCGCATTTCATTGACTTTCTAACGGTGTCAGTCCGTTTGAGTTATAACGGTTAGGTCACATATTCGTACCAACATCTATTTAGCGATATTTGTCTGATATTACTAAGTTGCATCGCTTTTAACAATGAATCGATTGACTGTGGGACTTAATTGAACTGATTATGGACTGTGACCTTAAAATGTGAAAGTGACACAATTGGACTCAAAGAAACAACATTCTTCTTAATTTGATATGACTGCCGAAACTCATCGATTACTCTAGGCGCTGTGGTAGCGCTTCAACTAAAAATTAAGATAAAAAGTCATGTTTTACTGTGGGACCAATCCTAGCCGTTAGCGCGCTGAAGTAATAGAGACAGTTTCAAAAACTACATTTCAATGACTTTCTAACGGTGTCACTCCGTTTGAGTTACAACGGTTGGGTCACCTATTCGTACCAACATGTATTTAACGATATTTTCTCATATTACTACGTTGCATCGCTTTTAACAGTGAAACGATTGACTGTGGCACATAATTGAACTGATTTTGGACTGTGACCTAATAAATGTTATAAGTGAGACAATTAGACTCCAAGAAATAACATTCTTCTTAATTTGACATGATTCCCGAAACTCAGCGATTACATTGGGCGCTGTGGTAGCGTTTCATATAAAAATTTAGATAAATAAGTCAATTTTTACTGTGGGACCAATCCTAGGCGTTATCGCGCACTGAAGAAATAGCGATAGTTTCAAAAACAGCATTTCATTGACTTTCTAACGGTGTCAGTCCGTTTGAGTTATAACGGTTAGGTCACATATTCGTACCAACATCTATTTAGCGATATTTGTCTGATATTACTAAGTTGCATCGCTTTTAACAATGAATCGATTGACTGTGGGACTTAATTGAACTGATTATGGACTGTGACCTTAAAAATGTGAAAGTGACACAATTGGACTCAAAGGAACAACATTCTTCTTAATTTGATATGACTGCCGAAACTCATCGATTACTCTAGGCGCTGTGGTAGCGCTTCAACTAAACATTAAGATAAAAAAGTCATTTTTTACTGTGGGACCAATCCTAGCCGTTAGCGCGCTGAAGTAATAGAGACAGTTTCAAGTACTACATTTCACTGACATTCTAACGGCGTCAGTGCGTTTGAGTTTCGACGGTTGGGTCACATATTCGTACCAACATGTATTTAGCGATATTTATCTGATATTACTAGGTTGCATCGGTTTTAACAGTGAAACAATTGACTGTGGGACTTAATTGAACTAACTTTGAACTGTGACCTTATCAATGTTATAAGTGAGACAATTGGACTCCAAGAAATAACATTCTTCTTAAATTGACATGATTCCCGAAACTCAGCGATTACATAGGGCGCTGTGGCAGGGTTTCATATAAAAATTTAGATAAATAAGTTAATTTTTACTGTGGGACCAATCCTAGGCGTTATCGCGCACTGAAGAAATAGCGACAGTTTCAAAAACCGCATTTCATTGACTTTCTAACGGTGTCAGTCCGTTTGAGTTATAACGGTTAGGTCACATATTCGTACCAACATCTATTTAGCGATATTTGTCTGATATTACTAAGTTGCATCGCTTTTAACAATGAATCGATTGACTGTGGGAATTAATTGAACTGATTATGGACTGTGACCTTAAAAATGTGAAAGTGACACAATTGGACTCAAAGAAACAACATTCTTCTTAATTTGATATGACTGCCGAAACTCATCGATTACTCTAGGCGCTGTGGTAGCGCTTCAACTAAAAATTAAGATAAAAAGTCATGTTTTACTGTGGGACCAATCCTAGCCGTTAGCGCGCTGAAGTAATAGAGACAGTTTCAAAAACTACATTTCAATGACTTTCTAACGGTGTCACTCCGTTTGAGTTACAACGGTTGGGTCACCTATTCGTACCAACATGTATTTAACGATATTTTCTCATATTACTACGTTGCATCGCTTTTAACAGTGAAACGATTGACTGTGGCACATAATTGAACTGATTTTGGACTGTGACCTAATAAATGTTATAAGTGAGACAATTGGACTCCAAGAAATAACATTCTTCTTAATTTGACATGATTCCCGAAACTCAGCGATTACATTGGGCGCTGTGGTTGCGTTTCATATAAAAATTTAGATAAATAAGTCAATTTTTACTGTGGGACCAATCCTAGGCGTTATCGCGCACTGAAGAAATAGCGATAGTTTCAAAAACCGCATTTCATTGACTTTCTAACGGTGTCAGTCCGTTTGAGTTATAACGGTTAGGTCACATATTCGTACCAACATCTATTTAGCGATATTTGTCTGATATTACTAAGTTGCATCGCTTTTAACAATGAATCGATTGACTGTGGGACTTAATTGAACTGATTATGGACTGTGACCTTAAAAATGTGAAAGTGACACAATTGGACTCAAAGGAACAACATTCTTCTTAATTTGATATGACTGCCGAAACTCATCGATTACTCTAGGCGCTGTGGTAGCGCTTCAACTAAACATTAAGATAAAAAAGTCATTTTTTACTGTGGGACCAATCCTAGCCGTTAGCGCGCTGAAGTAGTAGAGACAGTTTCAAGTACTACATTTCACTGACATTCTAACGGCGTCAGTGCGTTTGAGTTTCAACGGTTGGGTCACATATTCGTACCAACATGTATTTAGCGATATTTATCCGATATTAGGTTGCATCGCTTTTAGCAGTGAAACGATTGAATGTGGGACTTAATTGAACTAATTTTGGACTGCGACCTGATAAATATGATAAATGAAAAAAATTGGACTCCAAGAAATAACATTCTTCTTAATTTGACATGATTGCGGGAACTCAGCGAGTTCACTGGGCGCTGTGGTAGCGCTTCATTTAAAAATTCAGATTAATAAGTCATTTTTTACTGTGGGACCAATCCTAGCCGTTATCGCGCGCTGAAGAAATTCCGACCGTTTCAAAAACTACATTTCAATGAATTTCTAAGGGCGTCAGTCCGTTTGAGTTTCAACGGTTGGGTCACATATTCGTACCAACATGTATTTAGCGATATTTATCTGATATTACTAGGTTGCATCGCTTTTAGCAGTGAAACGATTGAATGTGGGACTTAATTGAACTAATTTTGGACTGTGACCTGATAAATGTGATAAATGAAAAAAATTGGACTCCAAGAAATAACATTCTTCTTAATTTGACATGATTGCCGGAACTCAGCGAGTTCACTGGGCGCTGTGGTAGCGCTTCATTTAAAAATTCAGATTAATAAGTCATTTTTTACAGTGGGACCAATCCTAGCGGTTATCCCGCGCTGAAGAAATTCCGACAGTTTCAAAAACTACATTTCAATGAATTTCTAACGGTGTCAGTCCGTTTGAGTTACAACGGTTGGGTCACCTATTCGTACCAACATGTATTTAACGAATTTTTCTCATATTACTAGATTGCATCGCTTTTAACAATGAAACGATTGACTGTGGCACATAATTGAACTGATTTTGGACTGTGACCTTATAAATGTGAAAGTGAGACAATTGGACTCCAAGAAATAACATTCTTCTTAATTTGATATGACTGCCGAAACTCAGCGATTACACTAGGCGCTGTAGTAGCGCTTCAATTAAAAATTAAGATAAAAAAGTCATTTTTTACTGTGGGACCAATCCTAGCCGTTAGGTCGCCGAAGTAATAGAGACAGTTTCAAATACTACATTTCACTGACTTTTTAACGGTATCAGTCCGTTTGAGTTACAACGGTTGGGTCACCTATTCGTACCAACATGTATTTAACGATATTTTTCTCATATTACTAGGTTGCATCGCCTTTAACAGTGAAACGATTGACTGTGGCACATAATTGAACTGATTTTGGACTGTGACCTTATCAATGTTATAAGTGAGACATTCTTCTTAATTTGACATGATTCCCGAAACTCAGCGATTACACTGGGCGCTGTGGTAGCGCTTCATTAAAAAATTTAGATTAATAAGTCATTTTTTACTGGGGGACCAATCCTAGCCGTTATCGCGCGCGGAAGAAATAGCGACAGTTTGAAAAACTACATTTCATTGACTTTCTAACGGTGTCAGTCCGTTTGAATTACAACGATTGGATCACCTATTCGTACCAACATGTATTTAGCGATATTTGTCTGATATTACTAAGTTGCATCGCTTTTAACAATGAATCGATTGACTGTGGGACTTAATTGAACTGATTATGGACTGTGACCTTAAAAATGTGAAAGTGACACAATTGGACTCAAAGAAACAACATTCTTCTTAATTTGATATGACTGCCGAAACTCATCGATTACTCTAGGCGCTGTGGTAGCGCTTCAACTAAAAATTAAGATAAAAAAGTCATTTTTTACTGTGGGACCAATCCTAGCCGTTAGCGCGCTGAAGTAATAGAGACAGTTTCAAATACTACATTTCACTGACATTCTAACGGCGTCAGTGCGTTTGAGTTTCAACGGTTGGGTCACATATTCGTACCAACATGTATTTAGCGATATTTATCTGATATTACTAGGTTGCATCGCTTTTAGCAGTGAAACGGTGACTGTGGGACTTAATTGAACTAATTTTGGACTGTGACCTGATAAATGTGATAAATGAACAAAATTGTACTCCAAGAAATAACATTCTTCTTAATTTAACATAATTGCCGGAACTCAGCGATTACACTGGGCGCTGTGGTAGCGCTTCATTTAAAAATTTAGATTAATTAGTCATTTTTTACTGTGGGACCAATCCTAGCCGTTATCGCGCGCTGAAGAAATACCGACAGTTTCAAAAACTACATTTCAATGACTTTCTAACGGTGTCACTCCGTTTGAGTTACAACGGTTGGGTCACCTATTCGTACCAACATGTATTTAACGATATTTTTCTCATATTACTACGTTGCATCGCTTTTAACAGTGAAACGATTGACTGTGGCACATAATTGAACTGATTTTGGACTGTGACCTAATAAATTTTATATGTGAGACAATTGGACTCCAAGAAATAACATTCTTCTTAATTTGACATGATTGCCGAAACTCAGCGATTACACTGGGCGCTGTGGTAGCGCTTCATTTAAAAATTTAGATAAATAAGTCAATTTTTACTGTGGGACCAATCCTAGCCGTTATCGCGCTCTGAAGAAATAGCGATAGTTTTAAAAACTACATTTCATTTACTTTGTAGCGGTGTCAGTCCGTTTGAGTTACAACGGTTGGGTCACATATTCGTACCAACATGTATTTAGCGATATTTGTCTGATATTACTAAGTTGCATCGCTTTTAACAATGAATCCATTGACTGTGGGACTTAATTGAACTGATTATGGACTGTGACCTTAAAAATGTGAAAGTGACACAATTGGACTCAAAGAAACAACATTCTTCTTAATTTGATATGACTGCCGAAACTCATCGATTACTCTAGGCGCTGTGGTAGCGCTTCAACTAAAAATTAAGATAAAAAAGTCATTTTTTACTGTGGGACCAATCCTAGCCGTTAGCGCGCTGAAGTAATAGAGACACTTTCAAATACCACATTTCACTGACATTCTAACGGCGTCAGTGCGTTTGAGTTTCAACGGTTGGATCACATATTCGTACCAACATGTATTTAGCGATATTTATCTGATATTACTAGGTTGCATCGCTTTTAGCAGTGAAACGGTTGACTGTGGGACTTAATTGAACTAATTTTGGACTGTGACCTGATAAATGTGATAAATGAACAATATTGTACTCCAAGAAATAACATTCTTCTTAATTTAACATAATTGCCGGATTTCAGCGATTACACTGGGCGCTGTGGTAGCGCTTCATTTAAAAATTTAGCTTAATTAGTCATTTTTTACTGTGGGACCAATCCTAGCCGTTATCGCGCGCTGACGAAATACCGACAGTTTCAAAAACTACATTTCAATGACTTTCTAACGGTGTCACTCCGTTTGAGTTACAACGGTTGGGTCACCTATTCGTACCAACATGTATTTAACGATATTTTTCTCATATTACTAGGTTGCATCGCCTTTAACAGTGAAACGATTGACTGAGGCACATAATTGAACTGATTTTGGACAGTGACCTTATCAATGTTATAAGTGAGACATTCTTCTTAATTTGACATGCTTCCCGAAACTCAGCGATTACACTGGGCGCTGTGGTAGCGTTTCATTTAAAAATTTTGATAAATAAGTCAAATTTTACGGTTGGACCAATCCTAGGCGTTATAGCGGGCTGAAGAAATAGCCACAGTTTCAAAAACTGCATTTTATGACTTTCTAACGGTGTCAGTCCGTTTGAGTTATAACGGTTGTGTCACATATTCGTACAAACATGTATTTAGCGATATTTTTCTGATATTACTAGGTTGCATCGCTTTTAACAATGAAACGATTGACTGTGGGACTTAATTGAACTAACATTGGACTGCGACCTGATAAATATGATAAATGAGACAATTGGACTCCAAGAAATAACATTCTTCTTAATTTGACATGATTGCCGGAACTCAGCGATTACACTGGGCGCTGTGGTAGCGTTTCTTTTAGAAATTTAGATTAATGAGTCATTTCTTACTGTGGGACCAATCCTAGCCGTTAGCGCGCGCTGAAGTAATAGAGAAAGTTTCAAATAATACATTTTACTGACTTTCTAACAGCGTCAGTCCGTTTGAGTTTCAACGGTTGGGTCACATATTCGTACCAACATGTATTTAGCGATATTTATCCGATATTACTAGGTTGCATCGCTTTTAGCAGTGAAACGATTGAATGTGGGACTTAATTGAACTAATTTTGGACTGTGACCTGATAAATGTGATAAATGAAAAAAATTGGACTCCAAGAAATAACATTATTCTTAATTTGACATGATTGCGGGAACTCAGCGAGTTCACTTGGCGCTGTGGTAGCGCTTCATTTAAAAATTCAGATTAATAAGTCACTTTTTACTGTGGGACCAATCCTAGCCGTTATCGCGCGCTGAAGAAATTCCGACCGTTTCAAAAACTACATTTCAATGAATTTCTAACGGCGTCAGTCCGTTTGAGTTTCAACGGTTGGGTCACATATTCGTACCAACATGTATTTAGCGATATTTATCTGATATTACTAGGTTGCATCGCTTTTAGCAGTGAAACGATTAAATGTGGGACTTAATTGAGCTAATTTTGGACTGTGACCTGATAAATGTGATAAATGAAAAAAATTGGACTCCAAGAAATAACATTCTTCTTAATTTGACATGATTGCCGGAACTCAGCGAGTTCACTGGGCGCTGTGGTAGCGCTTCATTTAAAAATTCAGATTAATAAGTCATTTTTTACTGTGGGACCAATCCTAGCGGTTATCCCGCGCTGAAGAAATTCCGACAGTTTCAAAAACTACATTTCAATGAATTTCTAACGGTTTCAGTCTGTTTGAGTTACAACGGTTGGGTCACCTATTCGTACCAACATGTATTTAACGAATTTTTCTCATATTACTAGGTTGCATCGCTTTTAACAATGAAACGATTGACTGTGGCACATAATTGAACTGATTTTGGACTGTGACCTTATAAATGTGAAAGGGAGACAATTGGACTCCAAGAAATAACATTCTTCTTAATTTGATATGACTGCCGAAACTCAGCGATTACACTAGGCGCTGTAGTAGCGCTTCAATTAAAAATTTAGATAAAAAAGTCATTTTTTACTGTGGGACCAATCCTAGCCGTTAGGTCGCCGAAGTAATAGAGACAGTTTCAAATACTACATTTCACTGACTTTCTAACGGTGTCAGTCCGTTTGAATTACAACGATTGGATCACCTATTCGTACCAACATGTATTTAGCGATATTTTTCTGATATTACTAGGTTGCATCGCTTTTAACAATGAAACGAGTGACTGTAAGACTTAATTGAACTAACATTGGACTGCGACCTGATAAATGTGATAAATGAAAAAAATTAGACTCCAAGAAATAACATTCTTCTTAATTTAACATAATTGCCGGAACTCAGCGATTACACTGGGCGCTGTGGTAGCGCTTCACTTAAAAATTTAGATTAATTAGTCATTTTTTACTGTGGGACCAATCCTAGCCGTTATCGCGCGCTGAAGAAATACCGACAGTTTCAAAAACTACATTTCAATGACTTTCTAACGGTGTCAGTCCGTTTGAGTTACAACGGTTGGGTCACCTATTCGTACCAACATGTATTTAACGATATTTTTCTCATATTACTACGTTGCATCGCTTTTAACAGTGAAACAATTGATTGTGGGACTTAATTGAACTAACTTTGAACTGTGACCTTATCAATGTTATAAGTGAGACAATTGGACTCCAAGAAATAACATTCTTCTTAATTTGACATGATTCCCGAAACTCAGCGATTACATTGGGCGCTGTGGTAGCGTTTCATATAAAAATTTAGATAAATAAGTCAATTTTTACTGTGGGACCAATCCTAGCCGTTATCGCGTGCTGAAGAAACAGCGACAGTTTCAAAAACTACATTTCATTGACTTTCTAACGGTGTCAGTCCGTTTGAGTTACAACGGTTGGGTCACCTATTCGTACCAACATGTATTTAACGATATTTTTCTCATATTACTAGGTCGCATCGCTTTTAACAATGAAACGATTGACTGTGGGACTTAATTGAACTAACTTTGGACTGCGACCTGATAAATATGATAAATGAGACAATTGGACTCCAAGAAATAACATTCTTCTTAATTTGACATGATTGCCGGAACTCAGCGATTACACTGGGCGCTGTGGTAGCGTTTCTTTTAGAAATTTAGATTAATGAGTCATTTCTTACTGTGGGACCAATCCTAGCCGTTAGCGCGCGCTGAAGTAATAGAGAAAGTTTCAAATAATACATTTCACTGACTTTCTAACAGCGTCAGTCCGTTTGAGTTTCAACGGTTGGGTCACATATTCGTACCAACATGTATTTAGCGATATTTATCCGATATTACTAGGTTGCATCGCCTTTAGCAGTGAAACGATTGAATGTGGGACTTAATTGAACTAATTTTGGACTGTGACCTGATAAATGTGATAAATGAAAAAAAGTGGACTCCAAGAAATAACATTCTTCTTAATTTGACATGATTGCGGGAACTCAGCGAGTTCACTGGGCGCTGTGGTAGCGCTTCATTTAAAAATTCAGATTAATAAGTCATTTTTTACTGTGGGACCAATCCTAGCCGTTATCGCGCGCTGAAGAAATTCCGACCGTTTCAAAAACTATATTTCAATGAATTTCTAACGGCGTCAGTCCGTTTGAGTTTCAACGGTTGGGTCACATATTCGTACCAACATGTATTTAGCGATATTTATCTGATATTACTAGGTTGCATCGCTTTTAGCAGTGAAACGATTGAATGTGGGACTTAATTGAACTAATTTTGGACTGTGACCTGATAAATGTGATAAATGAAAAAAATTGGACTCCAAGAAATAACATTCTTCTTAATTTGACATGATTGCCGGAACTCAGCGAGTTCACTGGGCGCTGTGGTAGCGCTTCATTTAAAAATTCAGATTAATAAGTCATTTTTTACTGTGGGACCAATCCTAGCGGTTATCCCGCGCTGAAGAAATTCCGACAGTTTCAAAAACTACATTTCAATGAATTTCTAACGGTGTCAGTCTGTTTGAGTTACAACGGTTGGGTCACCTATTCGTACCAACATGTATTTAACGAATTTTTCTCATATTACTAGGTTGCATCGCTTTTAACAATGAAACGATTGACTGTGGCACATAATTGAACTGATTTTGGACTGTGACCTTATAAATGTGAAAGTGAGACAATTGGACTCCAAGAAATAACATTCTTCTTAATTTGATATGACTGCCGAAACTCAGCGATTACACTAGGCGCTGTAGTAGCGCTTCAATTAAAAATTAAGATAAAAAAGTCATTTTTTACTGTGGGACCAATCCTAGCCGTTAGGTCGCCGAAGTAATAGAGACAGTTTCAAATACTACATTTCACTGACTTTCTAACGGTATCAGTCCGTTTGAGTTACAACGGTTGGGTCACCTATTCGTACCAACATGTATTTAACGATATTTTTCTCATATTACTAGGTTGCATCGCCTTTAACAGTGAAACGATTGACTTTGGCACATAATTGAACTGATTTTGGACTGTGACCTTATCAATGTTATAAGTGAGACATTCTTCTTAATTTGACATGATTCCCGAAACTCAGCGATTACACTGGGCGCTGTGGTAGCGCTTCATTAAAAAATTTAGATTAATAAGTCATTTTTTACTGGGGGACCAATCCTAGCCGTTATCGCGCGCGGAAGAAATAGCGACAGTTTGAAAAACTACATTTCATTGACTTTCTAACGGTGTCAGTCCGTTTGAATTACAACGATTGGATCACCTATTCGTACCAACATGTATTTAGCGATATTTTTCTGATATTACTAGGTTGCATCGCTTTTAACAATGAAACGAGTGACTGTAAGACTTAATTGAACTAACATTGGACTGCGACCTGATAAATGTGATAAATGAAAAAAATTAGACTCCAAGAAATAACATTCTTCTTAATTTAACATAATTGCCGGAACTCAGCGATTACACTGGGCGCTGTGGCAGCGCTTCACTTAAAAATTTAGATTAATTAGTCATTTTTTACTGTGGGACCAATCCTAGCCGTTATGGCGCGCTGAAGAAATACCGACAGGTTCAAAAACTACATTTCAATGACTTTCTAACGGTGTCAGTCCGTTTGAGTTACAACGGTTGGGTCACCTATTCGTACCAACATGTATTTAACGATATTTTTCTCATATTACTACGTTGCATCGCTTTTAACAGTGAAACGATTGACTGTGGCACATAATTGAACTGATTTTGGATTGTGACCTAATAAATGTTATAAGTGAGACAATTGGACTCCAAGAAATAACATTCTTCTTAATTTGACATGATTGCCGAAACTCCGCGATTACACTGGGCGCTGTGGTAGCGCTTCATTTAAAAATTTAGATAAATAATTCAATTTTTACTGTGGGACCAATCCTAGCCGTTATCGCGTGCTGAAGAAACAGCGACAGTTTTAAAAACTACATTTCATTGACTTTCTAACGGTGTCAGTCCGTTTGAGTTACAACGGTTGGGTCACCTATTCGTACCAACATGTATTTAACGATATTTTTCTCATATTACTAGGTTGCATCGCCTTTAACAGTGAAACGATTGACTGTGGCACATAATTGAGCTGATTTTGGACTGTGACCTTATCAATGTTATAAGTGAGACATTCTTCTTAATTTGACATGATTCCCGAAACTCAGCGATTACACTGGGCGCTGTGGTAGCGTTTCATTTAAAAATTTTGATAAATAAGTCAAATTTTACTGTGGGACCAATCCTAGGCGTTATAGCGCGCTGAAGAAATAGCGACAGTTTCAAAAACTGCATTTTCTGACTTTCTAACGGTGTCAGTCCGTTTGAGTTATAACAGTGGGGTCACATATTCGTACCAACATGTATTTAACGATATTTTTCTCATATTACTACGTTGCATCGCTTTCAACAGTGAAACGATTGACTGTGGCACATAATTGAACTGATTTTGGACTGTGACCTTATAAATGTGAAAGTGAGACAATTGGACTCCAAGAAATAACATTCTTCCTAATTTGATATGATTGCCGAAACTCAGTGATTACACTTGGCGCTGTGGTAGCGTTTCAATTAAAAATTAAGATAAAAAAAGTCATTTTTTACTGGGGGACCAATCCTAGCCGTTATCGCGCGCGGACGAAATAGCGACAGTTTCAAATACTACATTTCACTGACTTTCTAACGGTATCAGTCCGTTTGAGTTATAACGGTTGGGTCACATATTCGTACCAACATGTATTTAGCGATATTTTTCTGATATTACTAGGTTGCATCGCTTTTAACAATGAAACGAGTGACTGTAAGACTTAATTGAACTAACATTGGACTGCGACCTGATAAATGTGATAAATGAAAAAAATTAGACTCCAAGAAATAACATTCTTCTTAATTTAACATAATTGCCGGAACTCAGCGATTACACTGGGCGCTGTGGCAGCGCTTCACTTAAAAATTTAGATTAATTAGTCATTTTTTACTGTGGGACCAATCCTAGCCGTTATGGCGCGCTGAAGAAATACCGACAGTTTCAAAAACTACATTTCAATGACTTTCTAACGGTGTCAGTCCGTTTGAGTTACAACGGTTGGGTCACCTATTCGTACCAACATGTATTTAACGATATTTTTCTCATATTACTACGTTGCATCGCTTTTAACAGTGAAACGATTGACTGTGGCACATAATTGAACTGATTTTGGATTGTGACCTAATAAATGTTATAAGTGAGACAATTGGACTCCAAGAAATAACATTCTTCTTAATTTGACATGATTGCCGAAACTCCGCGATTACACTGGGCGCTGTGGTAGCGCTTCATTTAAAAATTTAGATAAATAATTCAATTTTTACTGTGGGACCAATCCTAGCCGTTATCGCGTGCTGAAGAAACAGCGACAGTTTTAAAAACTACATTTCATTGACTTTCTAACGGTGTCAGTCCGTTTGAGTTACAACGGTTGGGTCACCTATTCGTACCAACATGTATTTAACGATATTTTTCTCATATTACTAGGTTGCATCGCCTTTAACAGTGAAACGATTGACTGTGGCACATAATTGAGCTGATTTTGGACTGTGACCTTATCAATGTTATAAGTGAGACATTCTTCTTAATTTGACATGATTCCCGAAACTCAGCGATTACACTGGGCGCTGTGGTAGCGTTTCATTTAAAATTTTTGATAAATAAGTCAAATTTTACTGTGGGACCAATCCTAGGCGTTATAGCGCGCTGAAGAAATAGCGACAGTTTCAAAAACTGCATTTTCTGACTTTCTAACGGTGTCAGTCCGTTTGAGTTATAACAGTGGGGTCACATATTCGTACCAACATGTATTTAACGATATTTTTCTCATATTACTACGTTGCATCGCTTTCAACAGTGAAACGATTGACTGTGGCACATAATTGAACTGATTTTGGACTGTGACCTTATAAATGTGAAAGTGAGACAATTGGACTCCAAGAAATAACATTCTTCCTAATTTGATATGATTGCCGAAACTCAGTGATTACACTTGGCGCTGTGGTAGCGTTTCAATTAAAAATTAAGATAAAAAAAGTCATTTTTTACTGGGGGACCAATCCTAGCCGTTATCGCGCGCGGACGAAATAGCGACAGTTTCAAATACTACATTTCACTGACTTTCTAACGGTATCAGTCCGTTTGAGTTATAACGGTTGGGTCACATATTCGTACCAACATGTATTTAGCAATTTTTTCCTGATATTACTAGGTTGCACCGCTTTTAGCAGTGAAACGATTGACTGTGGGACTTAATTGAACTAATTTTGGACTGTGACCTGATAAATGTGATAAATGAAGAAAATTGGACTCCAAGAAATAACATTCTTCTTAATTTGACATGATTGCCGGAACTCAGCCATTACATTGGGCGCTGTGGTAGCGCTTCATTTAAAAATTTAGATAAATAATTCAATTTTTACTGTGGGACCAATCCTAGCCGTTATCGCGTGCTGAAGAAACAGCGACAGTTTTAAAAACTACATTTCATTGACTTTCTAACGGTGTCAGTCCGTTTGAGTTACAACGGTTGGGTCACCTATTCGTACCAACATGTATTTAACGATATTTTTCTCATATTACTAGGTTGCATCGCCTTTAACAGTGAAACGATTGACTGTGGCACATAATTGAGCTGATTTTGGACTGTGACCTTATCAATGTTATAAGTGAGACATTCTTCTTAATTTGACATGATTCCCGAAACTCAGCGATTACACTGGGCGCTGTGGTAGCGCTTCATTTAAAAATTTTGATAAATAAGTCAAATTTTACTGTGGGACCAATCCTAGGCGTTATAGCGCGCTGAAGAAATAGCGACAGTTTCAAAAACTGCATTTTCTGACTTTCTAACGGTGTCAGTCCGTTTGAGTTATAACAGTGGGGTCACATATTCGTACCAACATGTATTTAACGATATTTTTCTCATATTACTACGTTGCATCGCTTTCAACAGTGAAACGATTGACTGTGGCACATAATTGAACTGATTTTGGACTGTGACCTTATAAATGTGAAAGTGAGACAATTGGACTCCAAGAAATAACATTCTTCCTAATTTGATATGATTGCCGAAACTCAGTGATTACACTTGGCGCTGTGGTAGCGTTTCAATTAAAAATTAAGATAAAAAAAGTCATTTTTTACTGGGGGACCAATCCTAGCCGTTATCGCGCGCGGACGAAATAGCGACAGTTTCAAATACTACATTTCACTGACTTTCTAACGGTATCAGTCCCTTTGAGTTATAACGGTTGGGTCACATATTCGTACCAACATGTATTTAGCAATTTTTTCCTGATATTACTAGGTTGCACCGCTTTTAGCAGTGAAACGATTGACTGTGGGACTTAATTGAACTAATTTTGGACTGTGACCTGATAAATGTGATAAATGAAGAAAATTGGACTCCAAGAAATAACATTCTTCTTAATTTGACATGATTGCCGGAACTCAGCCATTACATTGGGCGCTGTGGTAGCGCTTCATTAAAAAATTTAGATACATAAGTCAATTTTTACTGTGGGACCAATCCTAGCCGTTATTGCGTGCTGAAGAAACAGCGACAGTTTCAAAAACTACATTTCATTGACTTTCTAACGGTTTCAGTCCGTTTGAGTTACAACGGTTGGGTCACCTATTCGTACCAACGTGTATTTAACGATATTTTTCTCATATTACTACGTTGCATCGCTTTTAACAGTGAAACGATTGACTGTGGCACATAATTGAACTGATTTTGGACTGTGACCTAATAAATGTTATAAGTGAGACAATTGGACTCCAAGAAATAACATTCTTCTTAATTTGACATGATTGCCGAAACTTAGCGATTACACTGGGCGCTGTGGTAGCGCTTCATTTAAAAATTTAGATACATAAGTCAATTTTTACTGTGGGACCAATCCTAGCCGTTATTGCGTGCTGAAGAAACAGCGACAGTTTCAAAAACTACATTTCATTGACTTTCTAACGGTTTCAGTCCGTTTGAGTTACAACGGTTGGGTCACCTATTCGTACCAACATGTGTTTAACGATATTTTTCTCATAATACTAGGTTGCATCGCCTTTAACAGTGAAACGATTGACTGTGGCACATAATTGAACTGATTTTGGACTGTGACCTTATCAATGTTATAAGTGAGACATTCTTCTTAATTTGACATGATTGCCGAAACTCAGCGATTACACTGGGCGCTGTGGTAGCGCTTCATTTAAAAATTTAGATTAATTAGTCATTTTTTACTGTGGGACCAATCCTAACCGTTATCGCGCGCTGAAGAAATACCGACAGGTTCAAAAACTGCATTTCAATGACTTTCTAACGGTGTCAGTCCGTTTGAGTTACAACGGTTGGGTCACCTATTTGTACCAACATGTATTTAACGATATTTTTCTCATATTACTACGTTGCATCGCTTTCAACAGTGAAACGATTGACTGTGGCACATAATTGAACTGATTTTGGACTGTGACCTTATAAATGTGAATGTGAGACAATTGGACTCCAAGAAATAACATTCTTCCTAATTTGATATGATTGCCGAAACTCAGTGATTACACTGGGCGCTGTGGTAGCGTTTCAATTAAAAATTAAGATAAAAAAAGTCATTTTTTACTGGGGGACCAATCCTAGCCGTTATCGCGCGCGGAAGAAATAGCGACAGTTTCAAATACTACATTTCACTGACTTTCTAACGGTATCAGTCCGTTTGAGTTATAACGGTTGGGTCACATATTCGTACCAACATGTATTTAGCAATTTTTTCCTGATATTACTAGGTTGCACCGCTTTTAGCAGTGAAACGATTGACTGTGGGACTTAATTGAACTAATTTTGGACTGTGACCTGATAAATGTGATAAATGAAGAAAATTGGACTCCAAGAAATAACATTCTTCTTAATTTGACATGATTGCCGGAACTCAGCCATTACATTGGGCGCTGTGGTAGCGCTTCATTAAAAAATTTAGATACATAAGTCAATTTTTACTGTGGGACCAATCCTAGCCGTTATTGCGTGCTGAAGAAACAGCGACAGTTTCAAAAACTACATTTCATTGACTTTCTAACGGTTTCAGTCTGTTTGAGTTACAACGGTTGGGTCACCTATTCGTACCAACATGTATTTAACGATATTTTTCTCATATTACTACGTTGCATCGCTTTTAACAGTGAAAAGATTGACTGTGGCACATAATTGAACTGATTTTGGACTGTGACCTAATAAATGTTATAAGTGAGACAATTGGACTCCAAGAAATAACATTCTTCTTAATTTGACATTATTGCCGAAACTTAGCGATTACACTGGGCGCTGTGGTAGCGCTTCATTTAAAAATTTAGAT
This sequence comes from Hydractinia symbiolongicarpus, assembly GCF_029227915.1. NCBI lineage: Eukaryota > Metazoa > Cnidaria > Hydrozoa > Anthoathecata > Hydractiniidae > Hydractinia > Hydractinia symbiolongicarpus. The sequence goes on from NC_079881.1 coordinate 22,734,852, forward strand.
ACATAAGTCAATTTTTACTGTGGGACCAATCCTAGCCGTTATTGCGTGCTGAAGAAACAGCGACAGTTTCAAAAACTACATTTCATTGACTTTCTAACGGTTTCAGTCCGTTTGAGTTACAACGGTTGGGTCACCTATTCGTACCAACATGTATTTAACGATATTTTTCTCATAATACTAGGTTGCATCGCCTTTAACAGTGAAACGATTGACTGTGGCACATAATTGAACTGATTTTGGACTGTGACCTTATCAATGTTATAAGTGAGACATTCTTCTTAATTTGACATGATTGCCGAAACTCAGCGATTACACTGGGCGCTGTGGTAGCGCTTCAATTAAAAATTAAGATAAAAAAAGTCATTTTTTACTGTGGGACCAATCCTAGCCGTTAGGGCGCTGAAGTAATAGAGACAGTTTCAAATACTACATTTCACTGACTTTCTAACGGTATCAGTCCGTTTGAGTTATAACGGTTGGGTCACATATTCGTACCAACATGTATTTAGCGATTTTTTCCTGATATTACTAGGTTGCACCGCTTTTAGCAGTGAAACGATTGACTGTGGGACTTAATTGAACTAATTTTGGACTGTGACCTGATAAATGTGATAAATGAAGAAAATTGGACTTCAAGAAATAACATTCTTCTTAATTTGACATGATTGCCGGAACTCAGCCATTACTTTGGGCGCCGTGGTAGCGCTTCATTAAAAAATTTAGATTAATAAGTCATTTTTTACTGGGGGACCAATCCTAGCCGTTAGGGCGCTGAAGTAATAGAGACAGTTTCAAATACTACATTTCACTGACTTTCTAACGGTATCAGTCCGTTTGAGTTATAACGGTTGGGTCACATATTCGTACCAATATGTATTTAACGATATTTTTCTCATATTACTACGTTGCATCGCTTTTAACAGTGAAACGATTGACTGTGGCACATAATTGAACTGATTTTGGACTGTGACCTAATAAATGTTATAAGTGAGACAATTGGACTCCAAGAAATAACATTCTTCTTAATTCGACATGATTGCCGAAACTTAGCGATTACACTGGGCGCTGTTGTAGCGCTTCATTTAAAAATTTAGATAAATAAGTCAATTTTTACTGTGGGACCATTCCTAGCCGTTATTGCGTGCTGAAGAAACAGCGACAGTTTCAAAAACTACATTTCATTGACTTTCTAACGGTTTCAGTCCGTTTGAGTTACAACGGTTGGGTCACCTATTCGTACCAACATGTATTTAACGATATTTTTCTCATAATACTAGGTTGCATCGCCTTTAACAGTGAAACGATTGACTGTGGCACATAATTGAACTGATTTTGGACTGTGACCTTATCAATGTTATAAGTGAGACATTCTCCTTAATTTGACATGATTGCCGAAACTCAGCGATTACACTGGGCAATGTGGTAGCGCTTCAATTAAAAATTAAGATAAAAAAAGTCATTTTTTACTGTGGGACCAATCCTAGCCGTTAGGGCGCTGAAGTAATAGAGACAGTTTCAAATACTACATTTCACTGACTTTCTAACGGTATCAGTCCGTTTGAGTTATAACGGTTGGGTCACATATTCGTACCAACATGTATTTAGCGATTTTTTCCTGATATTACTAGGTTGCACCGCTTTTAGCAGTGAAACGATTGACTGTGGGACTTAATTGAACTAATTTTGGACTGTGACCTGATAAATGTGGTAAATGAAGAAAATTGGACTTCAAGAAATAACATTCTTCTTAATTTGACATGATTGCCGGAACTCAGCCATTACACTGGGCGCTGTGGTAGCGCTTCATTAAAAAATTTAGATTAATAAGTCATTTTTTACTGGGGGACCAATCCTAGCCGTTATCGCGCGCGGAAGAAATAGCGACAGTTTGAAAAACTACATTTCATTGACTTTCTAACGGTGTCAGTCCGTTTGAGTTACAACGATTGGATCACCTATTCGTACCAATATGTATTTAACGATATTTATCTCATATTACTACGTTGCATCGCTTTTAACAGTGAAACGATTGACTGTGGCACATAATTGAACTGATTTTGGACTGTGACCTAATAAATGTTATAAGTGAGACAATTGGACTCCAAGAAATAACATTCTTCTTAATTCGACATGATTGCCGAAACTTAGCGATTACACTGGGCGCTGTTGTAGCGCTTCATTTAAAAATTTGGATAAATAAGTCAATTTTTACTGTGGGACCAATCCTAGCCGTTATTGCGTGCTGAAGAAACAGCGACAGTTTCAAAAACTACATTTCATTGACTTTCTAACGGTTTCAGTCCGTTTGAGTTACAACGGTTGGGTCACCTATTCGTACCAACATGTAATTAACGATATTTTTCTCATATTACTAGGTTGCATCGCTTTTAACAATGAAATGATTGACTGTGGGACTTAATTGAACTGATTATGGACTGTGACCTTAAAAATGTGAATGTGAGACAATTGGACTCCAAGAAATAACATTCTTCTTAATTTGACATGACTGCCGAAACTCAGCGATTACACTAGGCGCTGTGGTAGCGCTTTAATTAAAAATTAAGATAAAAAAGTCATTTTTTGCTGTGGGACCAATCCTAGCCGTTAGCGCGCGCTAAAGTAATAGAGACAGTTTCAAATACTACATTTCACTGATTTTCTGACGGTGTCAATCCGTTTGAGTTTCAACGGTTGGGTAACATATTCGTACCAACATGTATTTAGCGATATTTTTCTGACATTACTAGGTTGCATCGCTTTTAGCAGTGAAACGATTGACTGTGGGACTTAATTGAACTAATTTTGGACTGTGACCAGATAAATATGATAAATGAGACAATTGGACTCCAAGAAATAACATTCTTCTTAATTTGACATGAATGCCGGAACTCAGCGATTTCACAGGGCGCTGTGGTAGCGCTTCTTTTAAAAATTTAGATTAATGAGTCATTTCTTATTGTGGGACCAATCCTAGCTGTTAGCGCGCGCTGAAGTAATAGAGACAGTTTCAAATACTACATTTCACTGATTTTCTAACGGTGTCATTCCGTTTGAGTTATAACGGTTAAGTCACATATTCGTACCAACATGTATTTTGCGAAATTTTTCTGATATTACTAGGTTGCATCGCTTTTAACAATGAAACGACTGATTGTGGGACTTAATTGAACTAACTTTGGACTGCGACCTGATAAATATGATAAATGTGATAATTGGACTCCAAGAAATAACATTCTTCTTAATTTGACATGATTGCCGGAACTCAGCGATTACACTGGGCGGTGTGGTAGCGCATCTTTCAGAAATTTAGATTAATGAGTCATTTCTTACTGTGGGAGCAATCCAGCCGTTAGCGCGCGCTGAAGTAATAGAGACAGTTTCAAATACCACATTTCAATGAATTTCTAACGGTGTCAGTCCGTTTGAGTTACAACGGTTGGGTCACTTATTCGTACCAACATGTATTTAACGATATTTTTCTCATATTACTAGGTTGCATCGCTTTTAACAGTGAAACGATTGACTGTGGCACATAATTGAACTGATTTTGGACTGTGACCTTATACATGTTATAAGTGAGACAATTGGACTCCAAGAAATAACATTTTTCTTAATTTGACATGATTGACGAAACTCAGCGATTACACTGGGCGCTGTGGTAGCGCTTCATTTAAAAATTTAGATAAATAAGTCAATTTTTACTGTGGGACCAATCCTAGCCGTTAGTGCGCTGAAGTAATAGAGACAGTTTCAAATACTACATTTCACTGACCTTCTAACGGCGTCAGTCCGTTTGAGTTTCAACGGTTGTGTCACATGATCGTACCAACATGTATTTAGCGATATTTAACTGATATTACTAGGTTGCATCGCTTTTAGCAGTGAAACGATTGACTGTGGGACTTAATTGAACTAACTTTGGACTGCGATCTGATAAATATGATAAATGAGACAATTGGACTCCAAGAAATAACATTCTTCTTAATTTGACAAGTTTGCCGGAACTCAGCGATTACACTGGGCGGTGTGGTAGCGCTTCTTTCAGAAATTTAGATTAATGAGTCATTTCTTACTGTGGGACCAATCCAGCCATTAGCGCTCGTTGAAGTAATAGAGACAGTTTCAGATACCACATTTCAATGAATTTCTAAGGGTGTCAGTCCGTTTGAGTTACAACGGTTGGGTCTCTTATTTGTACCAACATGTATTTAACGATATTTTTCTCATATTACTAGGTTGCATCGCTTTTAACAGTGAAACGATTTACTGTGGCACATAATTGAACTGATTTTGGACTGTCACCATATAAATGTTATAAGTGAGACAATTGGACTCCAAGAAATAACATTCTTCTTAATTTGACATGATTGCCGAAACTCAGCGATTACACTGGGCGCTGTGGTATCGCTTCATTTAAAAATTTAGATAAATAAGTCAATTTTTACTGTGGGACCAATCCTAGCCGTTATCGCGCGCTGAAGAAACAGCGACAGTTTCAAAAACTACATTTCATTGACTTTCTAACAGTGTCAGTCCGTTTGAGTTATAACGGTTAAGTCACATATTCGTACCAACATGTATTTTGCGAAATTTTTCTGATATTACTAGGTTGCATCGCTTTTAACAATGAAACGACTGATTGTGGGACTTAATTGAACTAACTTTGGACTGCGACCTGATAAATATGATAAATGTGATAATTGGACTCCAAGAAATAACATTCTTCTTAATTTGACATGATTGCCGGAACTCAGCGATTACACTGGGCGGTGTGGTAGCGCATCTTTCAGAAATTTAGATTAATGAGTCATTTCTTACTGTGGGACCAATCCAGCCGTTAGCGCGCGCTGAAGTAATAGAGACAGTTTCAAATACCACATTTCAATGAATTTCTAACGGTGTCAGTCCGTTTGAGTTACAACGGTTGGGTCACTTATTCGTACCAACATGTATTTAACGATATTTTTCTCATATTACTAGGTTGCATCGCTTTTAACAGTGAAACGATTGACTGTGGCACATAATTGAACTGATTTTGGACTGTGACCTTATACATGTTATAAGTGAGACAATTGGACTCCAAGAAATAACATTTTTCTTAATTTGACATGATTGACGAAACTCAGCGATTACACTGGGCGCTGTGGTAGCGCTTCATTTAAAAATTTAGATAAATAAGTCAATTTTTACTGTGGGACCAATCCTAGCCGTTAGTGCGCTGAAGTAATAGAGACAGTTTCAAATACTACATTTCACTGACCTTCTAACGGCGTCAGTCCGTTTGAGTTTCAACGGTTGTGTCACATGATCGTACCAACATGTATTTAGCGATATTTAACTGATATTACTAGGTTGCATCGCTTTTAGCAGTGAAACGATTGACTGTGGGACTTAATTGAACTAACTTTGGACTGCGATCTGATAAATATGATAAATGAGACAATTGGACTCCAAGAAATAACATTCTTCTTAATTTGACAAGTTTGCCGGAACTCAGCGATTACACTGGGCGGTGTGGTAGCGCTTCTTTCAGAAATTTAGATTAATGAGTCATTTCTTACTGTGGGACCAATCCAGCCATTAGCGCTCGTTGAAGTAATAGAGACAGTTTCAGATACCACATTTCAATGAATTTCTAAGGGTGTCAGTCCGTTTGAGTTACAACGGTTGGGTCTCTTATTTGTACCAACATGTATTTAACGATATTTTTCTCATATTACTAGGTTGCATCGCTTTTAACAGTGAAACGATTTACTGTGGCACATAATTGAACTGATTTTGGACTGTCACCATATAAATGTTATAAGTGAGACAATTGGACTCCAAGAAATAACATTCTTCTTAATTTGACATGATTGCCGAAACTCAGCGATTACACTGGGCGCTGTGGTATCGCTTCATTTAAAAATTTAGATAAATAAGTCAATTTTTACTGTGGGACCAATCCTAGCCGTTATCGCGCGCTGAAGAAACAGCGACAGTTTCAAAAACTACATTTCATTGACTTTCTAACAGTGTCAGTCCGTTTGAGTTACAACGGTTGTGTCACCTATTCGTACCAACATGCATTTAACGATATTTTTCTCATATTACTAGGTTGCATCGCCTTTAACAGTGAAACGATTGACTGTGGCACATAACTGAACTGATTTTAGACTGTGACCTTATCAATGTTTTAAGTAAGACAATTGGACTCCAAGAAATAACATTCTTCTTAATTTGACATGATTCCCGAAACTCAGCGATTACACTAGTCGCTGTGGTAGCGTTTCATTTAAAAATTTAGATAAATAAGTCAATTTTTACTGTGGGACCAATCCTAGGCGTTATCGCGCGCTGAAGAAATAGCGACAGTTTCAAAAACTGCATTTCATGGACTTTCTAACGGTGTCAGTCCGTTTGAGTTATAACGGTTAAGTGACATATTCGTACCAACATCTATTTAGCAAATTTTGTCTGATATTACTGAGTTGCTTCGCTTTTAACAATGAAACGATTGACTGTGGGACTTAATTGAACTGATTATGGACTGTGACCTTTAAAATGTGAAAGTGAGACAATTGGACTCAAAGAAATAACATTCTTCTTAATTTGATATGACTGCCGAAACTCAGCGATTACACTAGGCGCTGTGGTAGCGCTTCAATTAAAAATTAAGATAAAAAAGTCATTTTTTACTGTGGGACCAATCCTAGCCGTTAGCGCGCTGAAGTAATAGAGACAGTTTCAAATACTACATTTCACTGACTTTCTAACGGCGTCAGTCCGTTTAAGTTTCAACGGTTGGGTCACATATTCGTACCAACATGTATTTAGCGATATTTATCTGATATTACTAGGTTGCATCTCTTTAGCAGTGAAACGATTGACTGTGGGACTTAATTGAACTAATTTTGGACTGTGACCTGATAAATGTGATAAATGAAAGAAATTGGACTCCAGGAAATAACATTCTTCTTAATTTGACATGATTGCCGAAACTCAGGGATTGCACTGAGCGCTGTGGTAGCGCTTCATTAAAAAATTTAGATAAATAAGTCATTCTTCACTGTCGGACCAATCCTAGCCGTTATCGCGCGCTGAAGAAATAGCGACAGTTTCAAAAACTACATTTCATTGACTTTCTAACGGTGTCAGTCCGGTTGAGTTACAACGATTGGGCACCTATTCGTACCAACATGTATTTAGCAATATTTTTCTGATATTACTAGGTTGCATCGCTTTTAACAATGACACGATTGACTGTAGGACTTAATTGAACTAACTTTGGACTGCGACCTGATAAATATGATAAATGAGACAATTGGACTCCAAGAAATAACATTCTTCTTAATTTGACGTGATTGCCGGAACTCAGCGATTATACTGGGCGCTGTGGTAGCGCTTCATTTAAAAATTTAGATTAATGAGTCATTCCTTACTTTGGGACCAATCCTAGCCGTTATCGCGTGCTGAAGAAATAGCGACAGTTTAAAAAACTACATTTCATTGACTTTCTAACGGTGTCAGTCCGTTTCAGTTACAACGATTGGACACCTATTCGTACCAACATGTATATAGCGATATTTTTCTGATATTACTAGGTGGCATCGCTTTTAACAATGAAACGATTGACTGTAGGACTTAATTGAACTAACTTTGGACTGCGACCTGATAAATATGATAAATGAGACAATTGGACTCCAAGAAATAACATTCTTCTTAATTTGACGTGAATGCTGGAACTCAGCGATTATACTAGGCGCTGTGGTATCGCTTCATTTAAAAATTTAGATAAATAAGTCAATTTTTACTGTGGGACCAATCCTAGGCGTTATCGCGCGCTGAAGAAATAGCAACAGTTTCAAAAACTGCATTTCATCAACTTTCTAACAGTGTCAGTCCGCTTGAGTTATAGCGGTTGGGTCACATATTCGTACCAACATGTATTTAGCGATATTTATCTGATATTACTAGGTTGCATCGTTTTTAACAGTGAAACGATTGACTGTGGGACTTAACTAAACTAACTTTGGACTGTGTCCTGATAAATGTGATAAATGAGAAAATTGGACTCCAAGAAATAACATTCTTCCTAATTTGACATGATTGCCGGAACTCAGCGATTACACTGGGCGCTGTGGTAGCGCTTCTTTTAAAAATTTAGATTAATGAGTCATTTCTTACTGTGGGACCAATCCTAGCCGTTAGCGCGCGCTGAAGTAATAAAGACAGTTTCAAATGCTACATTTCACTGAGTTTCTAACGGTGTCAGTCCGTTTGAGTTTCAACAGTTGTGTCACATATTCGTACCAACATGTATTTAGCGATATTTTTCTGATATTACTAGGTTGCATCGCTTTTAACAATGAAACGATTGACTGTAGGACTTAATTGAACTAACTTTGGACTGCGACCTGATAAATATGATAAATGAGACAATTGGACTCCAAGAAATAACATTCTTCTTAATTCGACGTGAATGCTGGAACTCAGCGATTATACTAGGCGCTGTGGTATCGCTTCATTTAAAAATTTAGATAAATAAGTCAATTTTTACTGTGGGACCAATCCTAGGCGTTATCGCGCGCTGAAGAAATAGCAACAGTTTCAAAAACTGCATTTCATTAACTTTCTAACAGTGTCAGTCCGCTTGAGTTATAGCGGTTGGGTCACATATTCGTACCAACATGTATTTAGCGATATTTATCTGATATTACTAGGTTGCATCGTTTTTAACAGTGAAACGATTGACTGTGGGACTTAACTAAACTAACTTTGGACTGTGTCCTGATAAATGTGATAAATGAGAAAATTGGACTCCAAGAAATAACATTCTTCCTAATTTGACATGATTGCCGGAACTCAGCGATTACACTGGGCGCTGTGGTAGCGCTTCTTTTAAAAATTTAGATTAATGAGTCATTTCTTACTGTGGGACCAATCCTAGCCGTTAGCGCGCGCTGAAGTAATAAAGACAGTTTCAAATGCTACATTTCACTGAGTTTCTAACGGTGTCAGTCCGTTTGAGTTTCAACAGTTGTGTCACATATTCGTACCAACATGTATTTAGCGATATTTTTCTGATATTACTAGGTTGCATCGCTTTTAACAATGAAATGATTGACTGTGGGACTTAATTGAACTGATTATGGACTGTGACCTTAAAAATGTGAATGTGAGACAATTGGACTCCAAGAAATAACATTCTTCTAAATTTGACATGACTGCCGAAACTCAGCGATTACACTAGGCGCTGTGGTAGCGCTTTAATTAAAAATTAAGATAAAAAGTCATTTTTTGCTGTGGGACCAATCCTAGCCGTTAGTGCGCGTTGAAGTAATAGAGACAGATTTCAAATACTACATTCCATTAACTTTCTAACGGTGTCAGTCCGTTTGAGTTATAACGGTTGGGTCACATATTCGTACCAACATGTATTTAGCGAATTTTTTCTGATATTACTAGGTTGCATCGCTTTTAACAGTGAAACGATTGACTGTGGGACTTAATTGAACTAACTTTGGACTGTGAATTGATAAATGTGATAAATGAAAAAAATTGGACTCCAAGAAATAACATTCTTCTTAATTTGACATGATTGCCGAACTCAGCGATTACAATGGGCGCTGTGGTGGCGCTTCTTTTAAAAATTTAGATTAATGAGTCATTTCTTACTGTGGGACCAATCCTAGCCGTTAGCGCGCGCTAAAGTAATAGAGACAGTTTCAAATACTACATTTCACTGATTTTCTGACGGTGTCAATCCGTTTGAGTTTCAACGGTTGGGTAACATATTCGTACCAACATGTATTTAGCGATATTTTTCTGATATTACTAGGTTGCATCGCTTTTAACAATGAAACGATTGACTGGGGGACTTAATTGAACTAACTTTGGACTGCGACCAGATAAATATGATAAATGAGACAATTGGACTCCAAGAAATAACATTCTTCTTAATTTGACATGATTGCCGGAACTCAGCGATTACACTGGGCGCTGTGGTAGCGCTTCTTTTAAAAATTTAGATTAATGAGTCATTTCTTACTGTGGGACCAATCCTAGCCGTTAGCGCGCGCTGAAGTAATAAAGACAGTTTCAAATGCTACATTTCACTGAGTTTCTAACGGTGTCAGTCCGTTTGAGTTTCAACAGTTGTGTCACATATTCGTACCAACATGTATTTAGCGATATTTTTCTGATATTACTAGGTTGCATCGCTTTCAACAGTGAAACGATTGACTGTGGCACATAATTGAACTGATTTTGGACTGTGACCTTATACATGTTATAAGTGAGACATTTGGACTCCAAGAAATAACATTCTTCTTAATTTGACATGATTGCCGAAACTCAGCGATTACACTGGGCGCTGTGGTAGCGCTTCATTAAAAAATTTAGAAAAATAAGTCAATTTTTAATGTGGGACCAATCCTAGCCGTTAGCGCGCTGAAATAATAGAGAAAGTTTCAAGTACTACATTTCACTGACTTTCTAACGGCGTCAGTCCGTTTGAGTTTCAACGGTTGGGTCACATATTCGTACCAACATGTATTTAGCGATATTTAACTGATATTACTAGGTTGCATCGCTTTTAGCAGTGAAACGATTGACTGTGGGACTTAATTAAACTAACTTTGGACTGCGACCTGATAAATATGATAAATGAGACAATTGGACTCCAAGAAATAACATTCTTCTTAATTTGACATGATTGCCGGAACTCAGCGATTACACTGGGCGGTGTGGTAGCGCTTCTTTCAGAAATTTAGATTAATGAGTCATTTCTTACTGTGGGACCAATCCAGCCGTTAGCGCGCGCTGAAGTAATAGAGACAGTTTTAAATACCACATTTCAGTGTATTTCTAACGGTGTCAGTCCGTTTGAGTTACAACGGTTGGGTCACATATTTGTACCAACATGTATTTAACGATATTTTTCTCATATTACTAGGTTGCATCGCTTTTAACAGTGAAACGATTTACTGTGGCACATAATTGAACTGATTTTGGACTGTGACCTTATAAATGTTATAAGTGAGACAATTGGACTCCAAGAAATAACATTGTTCTTAATTTGACATGCTTGCCGAAACTCAGCGATTACACTGGGCGCTGTGGTAGCGCTTCATTTAAAAATTTAGATAAATAAGTCAATTTTTACTGTGGGACCAATCCTAGCCGTTATCGCGCGCTGAAGAAACAGCGACAGTTTCAAAAACTACATTTCATTGACTTTCTAACGGTGTCAGTCCGTTTGAGTTACAACGGTTGCGTCACCTATTCGTACCAACATGTATTTAGCGATATTTAACTGATATTACTAGGTTGCATCGCTTTTAGCAGTGAAACGATTGACTGTGGGACTTAATTGAACTAATTTTGGACTGTGACCTGATAAATGTGATAAATGAAAAAAATTGGACTCCAAGAAATAACATTCTTCTTAATTTGACATGAATGCCGGAACTCAGCGATTTCACAGGGCGCTGTGGTAGCGCTTCTTTTAAAAATTTAGATTAATGAGTCATTTCTTATTGTGGGACCAATCCTAGCTGTTAGCGCGCGCTGAAGTAATAGAGACAGTTTCAAATACTACATTTCACTGATTTTCTAACGGTGTCAGTCCGTTTGAGTTATAACGGTTAAGTCACATATTCGTACCAACATGTATTTTGCGATATTTTTCTGATATTACTAGGTTGCATCGCTTTTAACAATGAAACGACTGACTGTGGGACTTAATTGAACTAACTTTGGACTGCGACCAGATAAATATGATAAATGAGACAATTGGACTCCAAGAAATAACATTCTTCTTAATTTGACATGATTGCCGGAACTCAGCGATTACACTGGGCGCTGTGGTAGCGCTTCTTTTAAAAATTTAGATTAATGAGTCATTTCTTACTGTGGGACCAATCCTAGCCGTTAGCGCGCGCTGAAGTAATAAAGACAGTTTCAAATGCTACATTTCACTGAGTTTCTAACGGTGTCAGTCCGTTTGAGTTTCAACAGTTGTGTCACATATTCGTACCAACATGTATTTAGCGATATTTTTCTGATATTACTAGGTTGCATCGCTTTCAACAGTGAAACGATTGACTGTGGCACATAATTGAACTGATTTTGGACTGTGACCTTATACATGTTATAAGTGAGACATTTGGACTCCAAGAAATAACATTCTTCTTAATTTGACATGATTGCCGAAACTCAGCGATTACACTGGGCGCTGTGGTAGCGCTTCATTAAAAAATTTAGAAAAATAAGTCAATTTTTAATGTGGGACCAATCCTAGCCGTTAGCGCGCTGAAATAATAGAGAAAGTTTCAAGTACTACATTTCACTGACTTTCTAACGGCGTCAGTCCGTTTGAGTTTCAACGGTTGGGTCACATATTCGTACCAACATGTATTTAGCGATATTTAACTGATATTACTAGGTTGCATCGCTTTTAGCAGTGAAACGATTGACTGTGGGACTTAATTAAACTAACTTTGGACTGCGACCTGATAAATATGATAAATGAGACAATTGGACTCCAAGAAATAACATTCTTCTTAATTTGACATGATTGCCGGAACTCAGCGATTACACTGGGCGGTGTGGTAGCGCTTCTTTCAGAAATTTAGATTAATGAGTCATTTCTTACTGTGGGACCAATCCAGCCGTTAGCGCGCGCTGAAGTAATAGAGACAGTTTTAAATACCACATTTCAGTGTATTTCTAACGGTGTCAGTCCGTTTGAGTTACAACGGTTGGGTCACATATTTGTACCAACATGTATTTAACGATATTTTTCTCATATTACTAGGTTGCATCGCTTTTAACAGTGAAACGATTTACTGTGGCACATAATTGAACTGATTTTGGACTGTGACCTTATAAATGTTATAAGTGAGACAATTGGACTCCAAGAAATAACATTGTTCTTAATTTGACATGCTTGCCGAAACTCAGCGATTACACTGGGCGCTGTGGTAGCGCTTCATTTAAAAATTTAGATAAATAAGTCAATTTTTACTGTGGGACCAATCCTAGCCGTTATCGCGCGCTGAAGAAACAGCGACAGTTTCAAAAACTACATTTCATTGACTTTCTAACGGTGTCAGTCCGTTTGAGTTACAACGGTTGCGTCACCTATTCGTACCAACATGTATTTAGCGATATTTAACTGATATTACTAGGTTGCATCGCTTTTAGCAGTGAAACGATTGACTGTGGGACTTAATTGAACTAATTTTGGACTGTGACCTGATAAATGTGATAAATGAAAAAAATTGGACTCCAAGAAATAACATTCTTCTTAATTTGACATGAATGCCGGAACTCAGCGATTTCACAGGGCGCTGTGGTAGCGCTTCTTTTAAAAATTTACATTAATGAGTCATTTCTTATTGTGGGACCAATCCTAGCTGTTAGCGCGCGCTGAAGTAATAGAGACAGTTTCAAATACTACATTTCACTGATTTTCTAACGGTGTCAGTCCGTTTGAGTTATAACGGTTAAGTCACATATTCGTACCAACATGTATTTTGCGATATTTTTCTGATATTACTAGGTTGCATCGCTTTTAACAATGAAACGACTGACTGTGGGACTTAATTGAACTAACTTTGGACTGCGACCTGATAAATATGATAAATGAGACAATTGGACTCCAAGAAATAAGATTCTTCTTAATTTGACATGATTGCCGGAACTCAGCGATTACACTGGGCGGTGTGGTAGCGCTTCTTTCAGAAATTTAGATTAATGAGTCATTTCTTACTGTGGGACCAATCCAGCCGTTAGCGCGCGCTGAAGTAATAGAGACAGTTTCAAATACAACATTTCAATGAATTTCTAACGGTGTCAGTCCGTTTGAGTTACAACGGTTGGGTCACTTATTCGTACCAACATGTATTTAACGATATTTTTCTCATATTACTAGGTTGCATCGCTTTTAACAGTGAAACGATTGACTGTGGCACATAATTGAACTGATTTTGGACTGTGACCTTATACATGTTATAAGTGAGACAATTGGACTCCAAGAAATAACATTCTTCTTAATTTGACATGATTGACGAAACTCAGCGATTACACTGGGCGCTGTGGTAGCGCTTCATTTAAAAATTTAGATAAATAAGTCAATTTTTACTGTGGGATCAATCCTAGCCGTTAGCGCGCTGAAGTAATAGAGACAGTTTCAAATACTACATTTCACTGACCTTCTAACGGCGTCAGTCCGTTTGAGTTTCAACGGTTGTGTCACATATTCGTACCAACATGTATTTAGCGATATTTAACTGATATTACTAGGTTGCATCGCTTTTAGCAGTGAAACGATTGACTGTGGGACTTACTTGAACTAACTTTGGACTGCGACCTGATAAATATGATAAATGAGACAATTGGACTCCAAGAAATAACATTCTTCTTAATTTGACATGATTGCCGGAACTCAGCTATTACACTGGGCGGTGCGGTAGCGCTTCTTTCAGAAATTTAGAGTAATGAGTCATTTCTTACTGTGGGACCAATCCAGCCATTAGCGCGCGTTGAAGTAATAGAGACAGTTTCAGATACCACATTTCAATGAATTTCTAAGGGTGTCAGTCCGTTTGAGTTACAACGGTTGGGTCACTTATTTGTACCAACATGTATTTAACGATATTTTTCTCATATTACTAGGTTGCATCGCTTTTAACAGTGAAACGATTGACTGTGGGACTTAATTGAACTAATTTTGGACTGTGACCTGATAAATGTGATAAATGAAGAAAATTGAACTCCAAGAAATAACATTCTTCTTAATTTGACATGATTGCCGAAACTCAGCGATTACACTAGTGGCTGTGGTAGCGTTTCATTTAAAAATTTAGATAAATAAGTCAATTTTTACTGTGGGACCAATCCTAGGCGTTATCGCGCGCTGGAGAAATAGCGACAGTTTCAAAAACTGCATTTCATGGACTTTCTAACGGTGTCAGTCTGTTTGAGTTATAACGGTTAATTCACATATTTGTACCAACATCTATTTAGCAAATTTTGTCTGATATTACTAAGTTGCTTCGCTTTTAACAATGAAACGATTGACTGTGGGACTTAATTGAACTGATTATGGACTGTGACCTTTAAAATGTGAAAGTGAGACAATTGGACTCAAAGAAATAACATTCTTCTTAATTTGATATGACTGCCGAAACTCAGCGATTACACTAGGCGCTGTGGTAGCGCTTCAATTAAAAATTAAGATAAAAAAGTCATTTTTTACTGTGGGACCAATCCTAGCCGTTAGCGCGTTGAAGTAATAGAGACAGTTTCAAATACTACATTTCACTGACTTTCTAACGGCGTCAGTACGTTTGAGTTTCAACGGTTGGGTCACATATTCGTACCAACATGTATTTAGCGATATTTATCTGATATTACTAGGTTGCATCGCTTTTAGCAGTGAAACGGTTGACTGTGGGACTTAATTGAACTAATTTTGGACTGTGACCTGATAAATGTGATAAATGAACAAAAATGGACTCTAAGAAATAACATTCTTCTTAATTTGACATGATTGCCGGAACTCAGCAATTTCACTAGGCGCTGTGGTAGCGGTTCTTTTAAAAATTTAGATTAATGAGTCATTTCTTACTGTAGGACCAATGCTAGCCGTTAGCGCGCGCTGAAGTAATAGAGACAGTTTCAAATACTACATTTCACTGATTTTCTAACGGTGTGAGTCCGTTTGAGTTTCAACGGTTGGGTCACATATTCGTACCAACATGTATTTAGCGATATTTTTCTGATATTACTAGGTTGCATCGCTTTTAACAATGAATCGATTGACTGTGGGACTTAATTTAACTAACTTTGGACTGCAACCTGATAAATATGATAAATGAGACAATTGGACTCCAAGAAATAACATTCTTCTTAATTTGACATGATTGCCGGAACTCAGCGATTACACTGGGCGCTGTGGTAGCGCTTCTTTTAGAAATTTAGATTAATGAGTCATTTCTTACTGTGGGACCAATCCTAGCCGTTAGCGCGCGCTGAAGTAAAAGAGACAGTTTCAAATACTACATTTCACTGACTTTCTAACAGTGTCAGTCCCTTTGAGTTTCAACGGTTGGGTCACATATTCGTACCAACATGTATTTAGCGATATTTATCTGGTATTACTAGGTTGCATCGCTTTTAACAGTGAAACGATTGACTGTGGGACTTAACTGAACTGATTTTGGACTGTAACCTTATAAATGTTATAAGTGAGACAATTGGACTCCAAGAAATAACATTCTTCTTAACTTGACATGATTGCCGAAACTCAGCGATTACACTGGGCGCTGTGGTAGCGTTTCATTTAAAAATTTAGATAAATAAGTCAATTTTTACTGTGGGACCAATCCTAGCCATTATCGCGCGCTGAAGAAACAGCGAGAGTTTCAAAAACTGTATTTCATTGACTTTCTAAGGGTGTCAGTCCGTTTGAGTTTCAACGGTTGGGTCACATATTCGTACCAACATGTATTTAGCGATATTTATCTGATATTACTAGGTTGCATCGCTTTTAACAGTGACACGATTGACTGTGCGACTTAATTGAACTAACTTTGGACTGTGAACTGATAAATGTGATAAATGAAAAAAATTGGACTCCAAGAAATAACATTCTTCTTAATTTGACATAATTGCCGGAACTCAGCGATTACACTGGGCGCTGTGGTAGCGCTTCATTTAAAAATTTAGATTAATAAGTCATTTTTTACTGTTGCACCAATCCTAGCCGTTATTGCGCGCTGAGAAAAACCGACAGTTTCAAAAACTACATTTCAATGAATTTCTAACGGTGTCAGTCCGTTTGAGTTACAACGGTTGGGTCACTTATTCGTACCAACATGTATTTAACGATATTTTTCTCATATTACTAGGTTGCATCGCTTTTAACAGTGAAACGATTTACTGTGGCACATAATTTAACTGATTTTGGACTGTGACCTTATACATGTTATAAGTGAGACAATTGGACTCCAAGAAATAACATTCTTCTTAATTTGACATAATTGCCGAAACTCAGCGATTACACTTGGCGCTGTGGTAGCGCTTTATTTAAAAATTTAGATAAATAAGTCAATTTTTACTGTGGGACCAATCCTAGCCGTTAGCGCGCTGAAGTAATAGAGAAAGTTTCAAATACTACATTTCACTGACTTTCTAACGGCGTCAGTCCATTTGAGTTTCAACGGTTGGGTCACATATTCGTACCAACATGTATTTAACGATATTTTTATCATATTACTAGGTTGCATCGCTTTTAACAGTGAAACGATTGACTGTGGCACATAATTGAACTGATTTTGGACTGTGACCTTATACATGTTATAAGTGAGACAATTGGACTCCAAGAAATAACATTCTTCTTAATTTGACATGATTGCCGAAATTCAGCGATTACACTGGGCGCTGTGGTAGCGCTTCATTTAAAAATTTAGATAAATAAGTCAATTTTTACTGTGGGACCAATCCTAGCCGTTAGCGCGCTGAAGTAATAGAGACAGTTTCAAATACTACATTTCATTGACTTTCTAACGGTGTCAGTCCGTTTGAGTTATAACGGTTGGGTCACATATTCGTACCAACATGCATTTAGCGATATTTTTCTGATATTACTAGGTTGCATCGCTTTTAACAATGAAACGATTGACTGTGGGACTTAATTGAACTGATTATGGACTGTGACCTTTGAAATGTGAAAGTGAGACAATTGGACTCCAAGAAATAACATTCTTCTTAATTTGATATGACTGCCGAATCTCAGCGATTACACTAGGCGCTGTGGTAGCGCTTCAATTAAAAATTAAGATAAAAAAGTCATTTTTTGCTGTGGAACCAATCCTAGCCGTTAGGGCGCTGAAGTAATAGGGACAGCTCTAAATACTACATTTCACTGACTTTCTAACGGTATCAGTCCGTTTGAGTTATAACGGTTGGGTCACATATTCGTACCAACATGTATTTAGCGATTTTTTTCTGATATTACTAGGTTGCACCGCTTTTAGCAGTGAAACGATTGACTGTGGGACTTAATTGAACTAATTTTGGACTGTGACCTGATAAATGTGATAAATGAAAAAAATTGGACTCCAAGAAATAACATTCTTCTTAATTTGACATAATAGCCGGAACTCAGCGATTACACTGGGCGCTGTGGTAGCGCTTCATTTAAAAATTTAGATTAATAAGTCATTTTTTACTGTGGCACCAATCCTAGCCGTTATCGCGCGCTAAAGAAATACCGACAGTTTCAAAAACTACCTTTCATTGACTTTCTAACGGTGTCAATCCGTTTGAGTTACAACGGTTGGGTCAGCTATTCGTACCAACATGTATTTAACGATATTTTTCACATATTACTAAGTTGCATCGCTTTTAACAGTGAAACGATTGACTGTGGCACATAATTGAACTGATTTGGGACTGTGACCTTATAAATGTTATAAGTGAGACAATTGGACTCCAAGAAATAACATTCTTCTTAACTTGATATGACTGCCGAAACTCAGCGATTACATTAGGCGCTGTGGTAGCGCTTCAATTAAAAATTAAGATAAAAAAGTCATTTTTTACTGTGGGACCAATCCTAGCCGTTAGCACGCTGAAGTAATAGAGACAGTTTCAAATACTACATTTCACTGGATTTCTAACGGCGTCAGTCCGTTTGAGTTTCAACGGTTGGGTCACATATTCGTACCAACATGTATTTAGCGAAATTTATCTGATATTACTAGGTTGCATCGCTTTTAGCAGTGAAACGATTGAATGTGGGACTTAATTGAACTGATTTTGGACTGTGACCTTATACATGTTATAAGTGAGACAATTGGACTCCAAGAAATAACATTCTTCTTAATTTGACATGATTGCCGAAACTCAGCGATTACACTTGGCGCTGTGGTAGCGCTTTATTTAAAAATTTAGATAAATAAGTCAATTTTTACTGTGGGACCAATCCTAGCCGTTAGCGCGCTGAAGTAATAGAGAAAGTTTCAAATACTACATTTCACTGACTTTCTAACGGCGTCAGTCCATTTGAGTTTCAACGGTTGGGTCACATATTCGTACCAACATGTATTTAACGATATTTTTATCATATTACTAGGTTGCATCGCTTTTAACAGTGAAACGATTGACTGTGGCACATAATTGAACTGATTTTGGACTGTGACCTTATACATGTTATAAGTGAGACAATTGGACTCCAAGAAATAACATTCTTCTTAATTTGACATGATTGCCGAAACTCAGCGATTACACTGGGCGCTGTGGTAGCGCTTCATTTAAAAATTTAGATAAATAAGTCAATTTTTACTGTGGGACCAATCCTAGCCGTTAGCGCGCTGAAGTAATAGAGACAGTTTCAAATACTACATTTCACTGACTTTCTAACGGCGTCAGTCCGTTTGAGTTTCAACGGTTGGGTCACATATTCGTACCAACATGTATTTAGCGAAATTTATCTGATATTACTAGGTTGCATCGCTTTTAGCAGTGAAACGATTGAATGTGGGACTTAATTGAACTAATTTTGGACTGTGACCTGATAAATGTGATAAATGAAAAAAATTGGACTCAAAGAAATAACATTCTTCTTAATTTGACATGATTGTCGGAACTGAGCGAGTTCAATGGGCGCTGTGGTAGCGCTTCATTTAAAAATTCAGATTAATAAGTCATTTTTTACTGTGGGACCAATCCTAGCCGTTATCGCGTGCTGAAGAAATAGCGACAGTTTCAAAAACTACATTTCATTGAGTTTCTAACGGTGTCAGTCCGTTTGAGTTACAACAACTGGGCACCTATTCGTACCAACATGTATTTAGCCATATTTTTCCGATATTACTAGGTTGCATCGCTTTTAACAATGAAACGATTGACTGTAGGACTTAATTGAACTAACTTTGGACTGCGACCTGATAAACATGATAAATGAGACAATTGGACTCCAAGAAATAACATTCTTCTTAATTTGACGTGATTGCCGGAACTCAGCGATTATACTGGGCGCTGTGGTAGCGCTTCATTTAAAAATTTAGATAAATAAGTCAATTTTTACTGTGGGACCAATCCTAGGCGATATCGCGTGCTGAAGAAATAGCGACAGTTTTAAAAACTGCATTTCATTGACTTTCTAACGGTGTCAGTCCGTTTGAGTTATAACGGTTGGGTCACATATTCGTACCAACATGCATTTAGCGATATTTTTCTGATATTACTAGGTTGCATCGCTTTTAACAATGAAACGATTGACTGTGGGACTTAATTGAACTGATTATGGACTGTGACCTTTGAAATGTGAAAGTGAGACAATTGGACTCCAAGAAATAACATTCTTCTTAATTTGATATGACTGCCGAATCTCAGCGATTACACTAGGCGCTGTGGTAGCGCTTCAATTAAAAATTAAGATAAAAAAGTCATTTTTTACTATGGAACCAATCCTAGCCGTTAGGGCGCTGAAGTAATAGGGACAGTTTCAAATACTACATTTCACTGACTTTCTAACGGTATCAGTCCGTTTGAGTTATAACGGTTGGGTCACATATTCGTACCAACATGTATTTAGCGATTTTTTTCTGATATTACTAGGTTGCACCGCTTTTAGCAGTGAAACGATTGACTGTGGGACTTAATTGAACTAATTTTGGACTGTGACCTGATAAATGTGATAAATGAAAAAAATTGGACTCCAAGAAATAACATTCTTCTTAATTTGACATAATAGCCGGAACTCAGCGATTACACTGGGCGCTGTGGTAGCGCTTCATTTAAAAATTTAGATTAATAAGTCATTTTTTACTGTGGCACCAATCCTAGCCGTTATCGCGCGCTAAAGAAATACCGACAGTTTCAAAAACTACCTTTCATTGACTTTCTAACGGTGTCAATCCGTTTGAGTTACAACGGTTGGGTCAGCTATTCGTACCAACATGTATTTAACGATATTTTTCACATATTACTAAGTTGCATCGCTTTTAACAGTGAAACGATTGACTGTGGCACATAATTGAACTGATTTGGGACTGTGACCTTATAAATGTTATAAGTGAGACAATTGGACTCCAAGAAATAACATTCTTCTTAATTTGACATGATTGCCGAAACTCAGCGATTACACTGGGCGATGTGGTAGCGCTTCATTTAAAAATTTAGATAAATAAGTCAATTTTTACTGTGGGACCAATCCTAGCCGTTAGCGCGCTGAAGTAATAGAGACAGTTTCAAATACTTCATTTCACTGACTTTCTAACGGCGTCAGTCCGTTTGAGTTTCAACGGTTGGGTCACATATTCGTACCAACATGTATTTAGCGAAATTTATCTGATATTACTAGGTTGCATCGCTTTTAGCAGTGAAACGATTGAATGTGGGACTTAATTGAACTAATTTTGGACTGTGACCTGATAATTGTGATAATTGAAAAAAATTGGACTCAAAGAAATAACATTCTTCTTAATTTGACATGATTGCCGGAACTCAGCGAGTTCACTGGGCGCTGTGGTAGCGCTTCATTTAAAAATTTAGATAAATAAGTCAATTTTTACTGTGGGACCAATCCTAGGCGTTATCGCGTGCTGAAGAAATAGCAACAGTTTTAAAAACTGCATTTCATTGACTTTCTAACGGTGTCAGTCCGTTTGAGTTATAACGGTTGGGTCACATATTCGTACCAACATGCATTTAGCGATATTTTTCTGATATTACTAGGTTGCATCGCTTTTAACAATGAAACGATTGACTGTGGACTTAATTGAACTGATTATGGACTGTGACCTTTGAAATGTGAAAGTGAGACAATTGGACTCCAAGAAATGACATTCTTCTTAATTTGACATGACTGCCGAATCTCAGCGATTACACTAGGCGCTGTGGTAGCGCTTCAATTAAAAATTAAGATAAAAAAGTCATTTTTTACTGTGGGACCAATCCTAGCCGTTAGGGCGCTGAAGTAATAGAGACAGTTTCAAATACAACATTTCACTGACTTTCTAACGGTATCAGTCCGTTTGAGTTTCAACGGTTGGGTCACATATTCGTACCAACATGTATTTAGCGAAATTTATCTGATATTACTAGGTTGCATCGCTTTTAGCAGTGAAACGATTGAATGTGGAACTTAATTGAATTAATTTTGGACTGTGACCTGATAAATGTGATAAATGAAAAAAATTGGACTCAAAGAAATAATATTCTTCTTAATTTGACATGATTGCCGGAACTCAGCGAGTTCACTGGGCGCTGTGGTAGCGCTTCATTTAAAAATTCAGATTAATAAGTCATTTTTTACTGTGGGACCAATCCTAGCCGTTATCGCGTGCTGAAGAAATAGCGACAGTGTCAAAAACTACATTTCATTGAGTTTCTAACGGTGTCAGTCCCTTTGAGTTACAACAATTGGGCACCTATTCGTACCAACATGCATTTAGCGATATTTTTCTGATATTACTAGGTTGCATCGCTTTTAACAATGAAACGATTGACTGTGGGACTTAATTGAACTGATTATGGACTGTGACCTTTGAAATGTGAAAGTGAGACAATTGGACTCCAAGAAATAACATTCTTCTTAATTTGATATGACTGCCTAATCTCAGCGATTACACTAGGCGCTGTGGTAGCGCTTCAATTAAAAATTAAGATAAAAAAGTCATTTTTTACTGTGGGACCAATCCTAGCCGTTAGGGCGCTGAAGTAATAGAGACAGTTTCAAATACTACATTTCACTGACTTTCTAACGGTATCAGTCCGCTGGAGTTATAACGGTTGGGTCACATATTCGTACCAACCTGTATTTAGCGATTTTTTTCTGATATTACTAGGTTCCACCGCTTTTAGCAGTGAAACGATTGACTGTGGGACTTAATTGAACTAATTTTGGACTGTGACCTGATAAATGTGATAAATGAAGAAAATTGGACTCCAAGAAATAACATTCTTCTTAATTTGACATGATTGCCGTAACTCAGCCATTACACTGGGCGCTGTGGTATCGCTTCATTAAAAAATTTAGATTAATAAGTC
The DNA here is from genome assembly GCF_029227915.1 of Hydractinia symbiolongicarpus. NCBI lineage: Eukaryota > Metazoa > Cnidaria > Hydrozoa > Anthoathecata > Hydractiniidae > Hydractinia > Hydractinia symbiolongicarpus. Next base: position 22,757,898 of record NC_079881.1, read on the forward strand.
ATTTTTTACTGGGGGACCAATCCTAACCGTTATCGCGCGCGGAAGAAATAGCAACAGTTTCAAAAACTACACTTCATTGACTTTCTAACGGTGTCAGTCCGTTTGAGTTACAACGATTGGGCACCTATTCGTACCAACATGTATTTAGCGATGTTTTTCTGATATTACTAGGTTGCATCGCTTTTAACAATGAAACGATTGACTGTAGGACTTAATTGAACTAACTTTGGACTGCGACCTGATAAATATGATAAATGAGACAATTGGACTCCAAGAAATAACATTCTTCTTAATTTGACATGATTGCCGGAACTCAGCCATTACACTGGGCGCTGTGGTAGCGCTTCATTAAAAAATTTACATTAATAAGTCATTTTTTACTGGGGGACCAATCCTAGCCGTTATCGCGCGCGGAAGAAATAGCGACAGTTTCAAAAACTACATTTCATTGACTTTCTAACGGTGTCAGTCCGTTTGAGGTGCAACGATTGGATCACCTATTCGTACCAACATGTATTTAGCGATATTTAACTGATATTACTAGGTTGCATCGCTTTTAGCAGTGGAACGATTGACTGTGGGACTTAATTGAACTAATTTTGGACTGTGACCTGATAAATGTGATAAATGAAAAAAATTGGACTCCAAGAAATAACATTCTTCTTAATTTGACATGAATGCCGGAACTCAGCGATTTCACTGGGCGCTGTGGTAGCGCTTCTTTTAAAAATTTAGATTAATGAGTCATTTCTTACTGTGGGACCAATCCTAGCTGTTAGCGCGCGCTGAAGTAATAGAGACAGTTTCAAATACTACATTTCACTCATTTTCTAACGGTGTCAGTCCGTTTGAGTTTCAACGGTTGGGTCACATATTCGTACCAACATGTATTTAGCGAAATTTATCTGATATTACTAGGTTGCATCGCTTTTAGCAGTGAAACGATTGAATGTGGGACTTAATTGAACTGATTTTGGACTGTGACCTTATACATGTTATAAGTCAGACAATTGGACTCCAAGAAATAACATTCTTCTTAATTTGACATGATTGCCGAAACTCAGCGATTACACTTGGCGCTGTGGTAGCGCTTTATTTAAAAATTTAGATAAATAAGTCAATTTTTACTGTGGGACCAATCCTAGCCGTTAGCGCGCTGAAGTAATAGAGAAAGTTTCAAATACTACATTTCACTGACTTTCTAACGGCGTCAGTCCATTTGAGTTTCAACGGTTGGGTCACATATTCGTACCAACATGTATTTAACGATATTTTTATCATATTACTAGGTTGCATCGCTTTTAACAGTGAAACGATTGACTGTGGCACATAATTGAACTGATTTTGGACTGTGACCTTATACATGTTATAAGTGAGACAATTGGACTCCAAGAAATAACATTCTTCTTAATTTGACATGATTGCCGAAACTCAGCGATTACACTGGGCGCTGTGGTAGCGCTTCATTTAAAAATTTAGATAAATAAGTCAATTTTTACTGTGGGACCAATCCTAGCCGTTAGCGCGCTGAAGTAATAGAGACAGTTTCAAATACTACATTTCACTGACTTTCTAACGGCGTCAGTCCGTTTGAGTTTCAACGGTTGGGTCACATATTCGTACCAACATGTATTTAGCGAAATTTATCTGATATTACTAGGTTGCATCGCTTTTAGCAGTGAAACGATTGAATGTGGGACTTAATTGAACTAATTTTGGACTGTGACCTGATAAATGTGATAAATGAAAAAAATTGGACTCAAAGAAATAACATTCTTCTTAATTTGACATGATTGTCGGAACTGAGCGAGTTCAATGGGCGCTGTGGTAGCGCTTCATTTAAAAATTCAGATTAATAAGTCATTTTTTACTGTGGGACCAATCCTAGCCGTTATCGCGTGCTGAAGAAATAGCGACAGTTTCAAAAACTACATTTCATTGAGTTTCTAACGGTGTCAGTCCGTTTGAGTTACAACAACTGGGCACCTATTCGTACCAACATGTATTTAGCCATATTTTTCCGATATTACTAGGTTGCATCGCTTTTAACAATGAAACGATTGACTGTAGGACTTAATTGAACTAACTTTGGACTGCGACCTGATAAACATGATAAATGAGACAATTGGACTCCAAGAAATAACATTCTTCTTAATTTGACGTGATTGCCGGAACTCAGCGATTATACTGGGCGCTGTGGTAGCGCTTCATTTAAAAATTTAGATAAATAAGTCAATTTTTACTGTGGGACCAATCCTAGGCGATATCGCGTGCTGAAGAAATAGCGACAGTTTTAAAAACTGCATTTCATTGACTTTCTAACGGTGTCAGTCCGTTTGAGTTATAACGGTTGGGTCACATATTCGTACCAACATGCATTTAGCGATATTTTTCTGATATTACTAGGTTGCATCGCTTTTAACAATGAAACGATTGACTGTGGGACTTAATTGAACTGATTATGGACTGTGACCTTTGAAATGTGAAAGTGAGACAATTGGACTCCAAGAAATAACATTCTTCTTAATTTGATATGACTGCCGAATCTCAGCGATTACACTAGGCGCTGTGGTAGCGCTTCAATTAAAAATTAAGATAAAAAAGTCATTTTTTACTGTGGAACCAATCCTAGCCGTTAGGGCGCTGAAGTAATAGGGACAGTTTCAAATACTACATTTCACTGACTTTCTAACGGTATCAGTCCGTTTGAGTTATAACGGTTGGGTCACATATTCGTACGAACATGTATTTAGCGATTTTTTTCTGATATTACTAGGTTGCACCGCTTTTAGCAGTGAAACGATTGACTGTGGGACTTAATTGAACTAATTTTGGACTGTGACCTGATAAATGTGATAAATGAAAAAAATTGGACTCCAAGAAATAACATTCTTCTTAATTTGACATAATAGCCGGAACTCAGCGATTACACTGGGCGCTGTGGTAGCGCTTCATTTAAAAATTTAGATTAATAAGTCATTTTTTACTGTGGCACCAATCCTAGCCGTTATCGCGCGCTAAAGAAATACCGACAGTTTCAAAAACTACCTTTCATTGACTTTCTAACGGTGTCAATCCGTTTGAGTTACAACGGTTGGGTCAGCTATTCGTACCAACATGTATTTAACGATATTTTTCACATATTACTAAGTTGCATCGCTTTTAACAGTGAAACGATTGACTGTGGCACATAATTGAACTGATTTGGGACTGTGACCTTATAAATGTTATAAGTGAGACAATTGGACTCCAAGAAATAACATTCTTCTTAATTTGACATGATTGCCGAAACTCAGCGATTACACTGGGCGATGTGGTAGCGCTTCATTTAAAAATTTAGATAAATAAGTCAATTTTTACTGTGGGACCAATCCTAGCCGTTAGCGCGCTGAAGTAATAGAGACAGTTTCAAATACTTCATTTCACTGACTTTCTAACGGCGTCAGTCCGTTTGAGTTTCAACGGTTGGGTCACATATTCGTACCAACATGTATTTAGCGAAATTTATCTGATATTACTAGGTTGCATCGCTTTTAGCAGTGAAACGATTGAATGTGGGACTTAATTGAACTAATTTTGGACTGTGACATGATAATTGTGATAATTGAAAAAAATTGGACTCAAAAAAATAACATTCTTCTTAATTTGACATGATTGCCGGAACTCAGCGAGTTCACTGGGCGCTGTGGTAGCGCTTCATTTAAAAATTTAGATAAATAAGTCAATTTTTACTGTGGGACCAATCCTAGGCGTTATCGCGTGCTGAAGAAATAGCAACAGTTTTAAAAACTGCATTTCATTGACTTTCTAACGGTGTCAGTCCGTTTGAGTTATAACGGTTGGGTCACATATTCGTACCAACATGCATTTAGCGATATTTTTCTGATATTACTAGGTTGCATCGCTTTTAACAATGAAACGATTGACTGTGGACTTAATTGAACTGATTATGGACTGTGACCTTTGAAATGTGAAAGTGAGACAATTGGACTCCAAGAAATGACATTCTTCTTAATTTGACATTACTGCCGAATCTCAGCGATTACACTAGGCGCTGTGGTAGCGCTTCAATTAAAAATTAAGATAAAAAAGTCATTTTTTACTGTGGGACCAATCCTAGCCGTTAGGGCGCTGAAGTAATAGAGACAGTTTCAAATACAACATTTCACTGACTTTCTAACGGTATCAGTCCGTTTGAGTTTCAACGGTTGGGTCACATATTCGTACCAACATGTATTTAGCGAAATTTATCTGATATTACTAGGTTGCATCGCTTTTAGCAGTGAAACGATTGAATGTGGAACTTAATTGAATTAATTTTCGACTGTGACCTGATAAATGTGATAAATGAAAAAAATTGGACTCAAAGAAATAACATTCTTCTTAATTTGACATGATTGCCGGAACTCAGCGAGTTCACTGGGCGCTGTGGTAGCGCTTCATTTAAAAATTCAGATTAATAAGTCATTTTTTACTGTGGGACCAATCCTAGCCGTTATCGCGTGCTGAAGAAATAGCGACAGTGTCAAAAACTACATTTCATTGAGTTTCTAACGGTGTCAGTCCCTTTGAGTTACAACAATTGGGCACCTATTCGTACCAACATGCATTTAGCGATATTTTTCTGATATTACTAGGTTGCATCGCTTTTAACAATGAAACGATTGACTGTGGGACTTAATTGAACTGATTATGGACTGTGACCTTTGAAATGTGAAAGTGAGACAATTGGACTCCAAGAAATAACATTCTTCTTAATTTGATATGACTGCCTAATCTCAGCGATTACACTAGGCGCTGTGGTAGCGCTTCAATTAAAAATTAAGATAAAAAAGTCATTTTTTACTGTGGGACCAATCCTAGCCGTTAGGGCGCTGAAGTAATAGAGACAGTTTCAAATACTACATTTCACTGACTTTCTAACGGTATCAGTCCGCTGGAGTTATAACGGTTGGGTCACATATTCGTACCAACCTGTATTTAGCGATTTTTTTCTGATATTACTAGGTTCCACCGCTTTTAGCAGTGAAACGATTGAATGTGGGACTTAATTGAACTAACTTTGGACTGTGACATGATAATTGTGATAATTGAAAAAAATTGGACTCAAAAAAATAACATTCTTCTTAATTTGACATGATTGCCGGAACTCAGCGAGTTCACTGGGCGCTGTGGTAGCGCTTCATTTAAAAATTTAGATAAATAAGTCAATTTTTACTGTGGGACCAATCCTAGGCGTTATCGCGTGCTGAAGAAATAGCAACAGTTTTAAAAACTGCATTTCATTGACTTTCTAACGGTGTCAGTCCGTTTGAGTTATAACGGTTGGGTCACATATTCGTACCAACATGCATTTAGCGATATTTTTCTGATATTACTAGGTTGCATCGCTTTTAACAATGAAACGATTGACTGTGGACTTAATTGAACTGATTATGGACTGTGACCTTTGAAATGTGAAAGTGAGACAATTGGACTCCAAGAAATGACATTCTTCTTAATTTGACATTACTGCCGAATCTCAGCGATTACACTAGGCGCTGTGGTAGCGCTTCAATTAAAAATTAAGATAAAAAAGTCATTTTTTACTGTGGGACCAATCCTAGCCGTTAGGGCGCTGAAGTAATAGAGACAGTTTCAAATACAACATTTCACTGACTTTCTAACGGTATCAGTCCGTTTGAGTTTCAACGGTTGGGTCACATATTCGTACCAACATGTATTTAGCGAAATTTATCTGATATTACTAGGTTGCATCGCTTTTAGCAGTGAAACGATTGAATGTGGAACTTAATTGAATTAATTTTGGACTGTGACCTGATAAATGTGATAAATGAAAAAAATTGGACTCAAAGAAATAACATTCTTCTTAATTTGACATGATTGCCGGAACTCAGCGAGTTCACTGGGCGCTGTGGTAGCGCTTCATTTAAAAATTCAGATTAATAAGTCATTTTTTACTGTGGGACCAATCCTAGCCGTTATCGCGTGCTGAAGAAATAGCGACAGTGTCAAAAACTACATTTCATTGAGTTTCTAACGGTGTCAGTCCCTTTGAGTTACAACAATTGGGCACCTATTCGTACCAACATGCATTTAGCGATATTTTTCTGATATTACTAGGTTGCATCGCTTTTAACAATGAAACGATTGACTGTGGGACTTAATTGAACTGATTATGGACTGTGACCTTTGAAATGTGAAAGTGAGACAATTGGACTCCAAGAAATAACATTCTTCTTAATTTGATATGACTGCCTAATCTCAGCGATTACACTAGGCGCTGTGGTAGCGCTTCAATTAAAAATTAAGATAAAAAAGTCATTTTTTACTGTGGGACCAATCCTAGCCGTTAGGGCGCTGAAGTAATAGAGACAGTTTCAAATACTACATTTCACTGACTTTCTAACGGTATCAGTCCGCTGGAGTTATAACGGTTGGGTCACATATTCGTACCAACCTGTATTTAGCGATTTTTTTCTGATATTACTAGGTTCCACCGCTTTTAGCAGTGAAACGATTGAATGTGGGACTTAATTGAACTAATTTTGGACTGTGACATGATAATTGTGATAATTGAAAAAAATTGGACTCAAAAAAATAACATTCTTCTTAATTTGACATGATTGCCGGAACTCAGCGAGTTCACTGGGCGCTGTGGTAGCGCTTCATTTAAAAATTTAGATAAATAAGTCAATTTTTACTGTGGGACCAATCCTAGGCGTTATCGCGTGCTGAAGAAATAGCAACAGTTTTAAAAACTGCATTTCATTGACTTTCTAACGGTGTCAGTCCGTTTGAGTTATAACGGTTGGGTCACATATTCGTACCAACATGCATTTAGCGATATTTTTCTGATATTACTAGGTTGCATCGCTTTTAACAATGAAACGATTGACTGTGGACTTAATTGAACTGATTATGGACTGTGACCTTTGAAATGTGAAAGTGAGACAATTGGACTCCAAGAAATGACATTCTTCTTAATTTGACATGACTGCCGAATCTCAGCGATTACACTAGGCGCTGTGGTAGCGCTTCAATTAAAAATTAAGATAAAAAAGTCATTTTTTACTGTGGGACCAATCCTAGCCGTTAGGGCGCTGAAGTAATAGAGACAGTTTCAAATACAACATTTCACTGACTTTCTAACGGTATCAGTCCGTTTGAGTTTCAACGGTTGGGTCACATATTCGTACCAACATGTATTTAGCGAAATTTATCTGATATTACTAGGTTGCATCGCTTTTAGCAGTGAAACGATTGAATGTGGAACTTAATTGAATTAATTTTGGACTGTGACCTGATAAATGTGATAAATGAAAAAAATTGGACTCAAAGAAATAACATTCTTCTTAATTTGACATGATTGCCGGAACTCAGCGAGTTCACTGGGCGCTGTGGTAGCGCTTCATTTAAAAATTCAGATTAATAAGTCATTTTTTACTGTGGGACCAATCCTAGCCGTTATCGCGTGCTGAAGAAATAGCGACAGTGTCAAAAACTACATTTCATTGAGTTTCTAACGGTGTCAGTCCCTTTGAGTTACAACAATTGGGCACCTATTCGTACCAACATGCATTTAGCGATATTTTTCTGATATTACTAGGTTGCATCGCTTTTAACAATGAAACGATTGACTGTGGGACTTAATTGAACTGATTATGGACTGTGACCTTTGAAATGTGAAAGTGAGACAATTGGACTCCAAGAAATAACATTCTTCTTAATTTGATATGACTGCCTAATCTCAGCGATTACACTAGGCGCTGTGGTAGCGCTTCAATTAAAAATTAAGATAAAAAAGTCATTTTTTACTGTGGGACCAATCCTAGCCGTTAGGGCGCTGAAGTAATAGAGACAGTTTCAAATACTACATTTCACTGACTTTCTAACGGTATCAGTCCGCTGGAGTTATAACGGTTGGGTCACATATTCGTACCAACCTGTATTTAGCGATTTTTTTCTGATATTACTAGGTTCCACCGCTTTTAGCAGTGAAACGATTGACTGTGGGACTTAATTGAACTAATTTTGGACTGTGACCTGATAAATGTGATAAATGAAGAAAATTGGACTCCAAGAAATAACATTCTTCTTAATTTGACATGATTGCCGTAACTCAGCCATTACACTGGGCGCTGTGGTATCGCTTCATTAAAAAATTTAGATTAATAAGTCATTTTTTACTGGGGGACCAATCCTAACCGTTATCGCGCGCGGAAGAAATAGCAACAGTTTCAAAAACTACACTTCATTGACTTTCTAACGGTGTCAGTCCGTTTGAGTTACAACGATTGGGCACCTATTCGTACCAACATGTATTTAGCGATGTTTTTCTGATATTACTAGGTTGCATCGCTTTTAACAATGAAACGATTGACTGTAGGACTTAATTGAACTAACTTTGGACTGCGACCTGATAAATATGATAAATGAGACAATTGGACTCCAAGAAATAACATTCTTCTTAATTTGACATGATTGCCGGAACTCAGCCATTACACTGGGCGCTGTGGTAGCGCTTCATTAAAAAATTTACATTAATAAGTCATTTTTTACTGGGGGACCAATCCTAGCCGTTATCGCGCGCGGAAGAAATAGCGACAGTTTCAAAAACTACATTTCATTGACTTTCTAACGGTGTCAGTCCGTTTGAGGTGCAACGATTGGATCACCTATTCGTACCAACATGTATTTAGCGATATTTAACTGATATTACTAGGTTGCATCGCTTTTAGCAGTGGAACGATTGACTGTGGGACTTAATTGAACTAATTTTGGACTGTGACCTGATAAATGTGATAAATGAAAAAAATTGGACTCCAAGAAATAACATTCTTCTTAATTTGACATGAATGCCGGAACTCAGCGATTTCACTGGGCGCTGTGGTAGCGCTTCTTTTAAAAATTTAGATTAATGAGTCATTTCTTACTGTGGGACCAATCCTAGCTGTTAGCGCGCGCTGAAGTAATAGAGACAGTTTCAAATACTACATTTCACTCATTTTCTAACGGTGTCAGTCCGTTTGAGTTTCAACGGTTGGGTCACATATTCGTACCAACATGTATTTAGCGATATTTTTCTGATATTACTAGGTTGCATCGCTTTTAACAATGAAACGATTGACTGTGGGATTTAATTGAACTAACTTTGGACTGTGACCTGATAAATGTAATAAATGAAAAAAATTGGACTCCAAGAATTAACATTCTTCTTAATTTGACATGAATGCTGGAACTCAGCGATTTCACTGGGCGCTGTGGTAGCGCTTCTTTTAAAAATTTAGATTAATGAGTCATTTCTTACTGTGGGACCAATCCTAGCTGTTAGCGCGCGCTGAAGTAATAGAGACAGTTTCAAATACTACATTTCACTGATTTTTAACGGTGTCAGTCCGTTTGAGTTTCAACGGTTGGGTCACATATTCGTACCAACATGTATTTAGCGATATTTTTCTCATATTACTAGGTTGCATCGCTTTAAACAGTGAAACGATTGACTGTGGCACATAATTGAACTAACTTTGGACTGCGACCTGATAAATATGATAAATGAGACAATTGGACTCCAAGAAATAACATTCTTTTTAATTTGACATGATTGCCGAAACTCAGCGATTACACTGGGCGCTGTGGTAGCGCTTCATTTATAAATTTAGATAAATAATCCAATTTTTACTGTGGGACCAATCCTAGCCGTTAGCGCGCTGAAGTAATAGAGACAGTTTCAAATACTACATTTCACTGACTTTCTAACGGCGTTACTCCGTTTGAGTTTCAACGGTTGGGTCACATATTCCAACCAACATGTATATAGCGATATTTAACTGATATTACTAGGTTGCATCGCTTTTAGCAGTGAAACAATTGACTGTGGGACTTAATTGAACTAATTTTGGACTGTGACCTGATAAATGTGATAAATGAAAAAATTGGACTCCAAGAAATAACATTCTTCATAATTTGACATGAATGCCGGAACTCAGCGATTTCACTGGGCGCTGTGGTAGCGCTTCTTTTAAAAATTTAGAATAATGAGTCATTTCTTACTGTGGGACCAATCCTAGCTTTTAGCGCGCGCTGAAGTAATAGAGACAGTTTCAAATACTACATTTCACTGACTTTCTAACGGCGTCAGTCCGTTTGAGTTTCAACGGTTGGGTCACATATTCCAACCAACATGTATTTAGCGATATTTAACTGATATTACTAGGTTGCATCGCTTTTAGCAGTGAAACGATTGACTGTGGGACTTAATTGAACTAATTTTGGAATGTGACCTGATAAATGTGATAAATGAAAAAAAATGGACTCCAAGAAATAACATTCTTCTTAATTTGACATGAATGTCGGAACTAAGCGATTTCACTGGGCGCTGTGGTAGCGCTTCTTTTAAAAATTTAGATTAATGAGTCATTTCTTACTGTGGGACCAATCCTAGCTGTTAGCGCGCGCTGAAGTAATAGAGACAGTTTCAAATACTACATTTCACTGATTTTCTAACGGTGTCAGTCCGTTTGAGTTTCAACGGTTGAGTCACATATTCGTACCAACATGTATTTAGCGATATTTTTCTGATATTACTAGGTTGCATCGCTTTTAACAATGAAACGATTGACTGTGGGACTTAATTGAACTAACTTTGGACTGCGACCTGATAAATATGATAAATGAGACAATTGGACTCCAAGAAATAACATTCTTCTTAAGTTGACATGATTGCCGGAACTCAGCATTTACACTGGGCGGTGTGGTAGCGCTTCTTTCAGAAATTTAGATTAATGAGTCATTTCTTACTGTGGGACCAATCCAGCCGTTAGCGCGCGCTGAAGTAATAGAGCCAGTTTCAAATACCACATTTCAATGAATTTCTAACGGCGTCAGTCCGTTTTAGTTACAACGGTTGGGTCACTTATTCGTACCAACATGTATTTAACGATATTTTTCTCATATTACTAGGTTGCATCGCTTTTAACAGTGAAACGATTGACTGTGGCACATAATTGAACTGATTTTGGACTGTGACCTTATAAATGTTATAAGTGAGAAAATTGGACTCCAAGAAATAACATTCTTCTTAATTTGACATGATTGCCGAAACTCAGCGATTACACTGGACGCTCTGGTAGCGCTTCATTTATAAATTTAGATAAATAATCCAATTTTTACTGTGGGACCAATCCTAGCCGTTAGCGCGCTGAAGTAATAGAGACAGTTTCAAATACTACATTTCACTGACTTTCTAACGGCGTCAGTCCGTTTGAGTTTCAACGGTTGGGTCACATATTCCAACCAACATGTATTTAGCGATATTTAACTGATATTACTAGGTTGCATCGCTTTTAGCAGTGAAACGATTGACTGTGGGACTTAATTGAACTAATTTTGGACTGTGACCTGATAAATGTAATAAATGAAAAAAATTGCACTCCAAGAAATAACATTCTTCTTTATTTGACATAAATGCCGGAACTCAGCGATTTCACTGGGCGCTGTGGTAGCGCTTCTTTTAAAAATTTAGATTAATGAGTCATTTCTTACTGTGGGACCAATCCTAGCTGTTAGCGCGCGCTGAAGTAATAGAGACAGTTTCAAATACTACATTTCACTGATTTTTTAACGGTGTCAGTCCGTTTGAGTTTCAACGGTTGGGTCACATATTCGCACCAACATGTATTTAGCGATATTTTTCTGATATTACTAGGTTGCATCGCTTTTAACAATGAAACGATTGACTGTGGGACTTAATTGAACTAACTTTGGACTGTGACCTGATAAATATGATAAATGAGACAATTGGACTCAAAGAAATAACATTCTTCTTAATTTGACATGATTTCCGGAACTCAGCGATTACACTGGGCGGTGTGGTAGCGCTTCTTTCAGAAATTTAGATTAATGAGTCATTTCTTACTGTGGGACCAATCCAGCCGTTAGCGCGCGCTAAAGTAATAGAGACAGTTTCAAATACCACATTTTAATGAATTTCTAACGGTGTCAGTCTGTTTGAGTTTCAACGGTTGGGTAACATATTCCAACCAACATGTATTTAGCGATATTTAACGGATATTACTAGGTTGCATCGCTTTTAGCAGTGAAACGATTGACTGTGGGACTTAATTGAACTAATTTTGGACTGTGACCTGATAAATGTAATAAATGAAAGAAATTAGACTCCAAGAAGTAACATTCTTCTTAATTTGACATGAATGCCGGAACTCAGCGATTTTACTGGGCGCTGTGGTAGCGCTTCTTTTAAAAATTTAGATTAATGAGTCATTTCTTACTGTGGGACCAATCCTAGCTGTTAGCGCGCGCTGAAGTAATAGAGACAGTTTCAAATACTACATTTCACTGATTTTTTAACGGTGTCAGTCCGTTTGAGTTTCAACGGTTGGGTCACATATTCGTACCAACATGTATTTAGCGATATTTTTCTGATATTACTAGCTTGCATCGCTTTTAACAATGAAACGATTGACTGTAGGACTTAATTGAACTAACTTTGGACTGCGACCTGATAAATATGATAAATGAGACAATAGGACTCCAAGATATAACATTCTTCTTAATTTGAAATGATTGCCGGAACTCAGCCATTACACTGGGCGCTGTGGTAGCGCTTCATTAAAAAATTTACATTAATAAGTCATTTTTTTCTGGGGGACCAATCCTAGCCGTTATCGCGCGCGTAAGAAATAGCGACAGTTTCAAAAACTATATTTCATTGACTTTCTAACGGTGTCAGTCCGTTTGAGCCGCAACGATTGGATCACCTATTCGTACCAACATGTATTTAGCGATATTTAACTGATATTACTAGGTTGCATCGCTTTTAGCAGTGGAACGATTGACTGTGGGACTTAATTGAACTAATTTTGGACTGCGACCTGATAAATATGATAAATGAGACAATTGGACTCCAAGAAATAACATTCTTCTTAATTTGACATGATTGCCGGAACTCAGCGATTACACTGGGCGGTGTGGTAGCGCTTCTTTCAGAAATTTAGATTAATGAGTCATTTCTTACTGTGGGACCAATGCAGCCGTTAGCGCGCGCTGAAGTAATAGAGACAGTTTCAAATACCACTTTTCACTGATTTTTTAACGGTGTCAGTCCGTTTGAGTTTCAACGGTTGGGTCACATATTCGTACCAACATGTATTTAGCGATATTTTTCTGATATTACTAGCTTGCATCGCTTTTAACAATGAAACGATTGACTGTAGGACTTAATTGAACTAACTTTGGACTGCGACCTGATAAATATGATAAATGAGACAATAGGACTCCAAGATATAACATTCTTCTTAATTTGAAATGATTGCCGGAACTCAGCCATTACACTGGGCGCTGTGGTAGCGCTTCATTAAAAAATTTACATTAATAAGTCATTTTTTACTGGGGGACCAATCCTAGCCGTTATCGCGCGCGTAAGAAATAGCGACAGTTTCAAAAACTATATTTCATTGACTTTCTAACGGTGTCAGTCCGTTTGAGCCGCAACGATTGGATCACCTATTCGTACCAACATGTATTTAGCGATATTTAACTGATATTACTAGGTTGCATCGCTTTTAGCAGTGGAACGATTGACTGTGGGACTTAATTGAACTAATTTTGGACTGCGACCTGATAAATATGATAAATGAGACAATTGGACTCCAAGAAATAACATTCTTCTTAATTTGACATGATTGCCGGAACTCAGCGATTACACTGGGCGGTGTGGTAGCGCTTCTTTCAGAAATTTAGATTAATGAGTCATTTCTTACTGTGGGACCAATGCAGCCGTTAGCGCGCGCTGAAGTAATAGAGACAGTTTCAAATACCACTTTTCAATGAATTTCTAACGGTGTCAGTCCGTTTTAGTTACAACGGTTGGGTCACTTATTCGTACCAACATGTATTTAACGATATTTTTCTCATATTACTAGGCTGCATCGCTTTTAACAGTGAAACGATTGACTGTGGCACATAATTGAACTGATTTTGGACTGTGACCTTATAAATAATATAAGTGAGAAAATTGGACTCCAAGAAATAACATTCTTCTTTATTTGACATGAATGCCGGAACTCAGCGATTTCACTGGGCGCTGTGGTAGCGCTTCTTTTAAAAATTTAGATTAATGAGTCATTTCTTACTGTGGGACCAATCCTAGCTGTTAGCGCGCGCTGAAGTAATAGAGACAGTTTCAAATACTACATTTCACTGATTTTTTAACGGTGTCAGTCCGTTTGAGTTTCAACGGTTGGGTCACATATTCGTACCAACATGTATTTAGCGATATTTTTCTGATATTACTAGGTTGCATCGCTTTTAACAATGAAACGATTGACTGTGGGACTTAATTGAACTAACTTTGGACTGTGACCTGATAAATATGATAAATGAGACAATTGGACTCCAAGAAATAACATTCTTCTTAATTTGACATGATTGCCGGAACTCAGCGATTACACTGGGCGGTGTGGTAGCGCTTCTTTCAGAAATTTAGATTAGTGAGTCATTTCTTACTGTGGGACCAATCCAGCCGTTAGCGCGCGCTAAAGTAATAGAGACAGTTTTAAATACCACATTTTAATGAATTTCTAACGGTGTCAGTCCGTTTGAGTTACAACGGTTGGGTCACTTATTCGTACCAACATGTATTTAACGATATTGTTCTCATATTACTAGGTTGCATCGCTTTTACCAGTGAAACGATTAACTGTGGCACATAATTGAACTGATTTGGTACTGTGACCTTATAAATGTTATAAGTGAGACAATTGGACTCCAAGAAATAACATTCTTCTTAATTTGACATGATTGCCGAAATTCAGCGATTACACTGGGCGCTCTGGTAGCGCTTCATTTAAAAATTTAGATAAATAAGTCAATTTTTACTGTGGGACCAATCCTAGCCGTTATCGCGAGCTGAAGAAATAGCGACAGTTTTAAAAACTGCATTTCATTGACTTTCTAACGGTGTCAGTCCGTTTGAGTTATAACGGTTGGGTCACATATTCGTACCAACATGCATTTAGCGATATTTTTTTTATATTACTAGGTTGCATCGCTTTTAACAATGAAACGATTGACTGTGGACTTAATTGAACTGATTATGGACTGTGACCTTTGAAATGTGAAAGTGAGACAATTGGACTCCAAGAAATAACATTCTTCTTAATTTGATATGACTGCCGAATCTCAGCGATTACACTAGGCGCTGTGGTAGCGCTTCAATTAAAAATTAAGATAAAAAAGTCATTTTTTACTGTGGGACCAATCCTAGCCGTTAGGGCGCTGAAGTAATAGAGACAGTTTCAAATACCACATTTCACTGATTTTTTAACGGTGTCAGTCCGTTTGAGTTTCAACGGTTGGGTCACATATTCGTACCAACATGTATTTAGCGATATTTTTCTGATATTACTAGGTTGCATCGCTTTTAACAATGAAACGATTGACTGTGGGACTTAATTGAACTAACTTTGGACTGTGACCTGATAAATGTAATAAATGAAAGAAATTGGACTCCAAGAAGTAACATCCTTCTTAATTTGACATGAATGCCGGAACTCAGCGATTTCACTGGGCGCTGTGGTAGCGCTTCTTTTAAAAATTTAGATTAATGAGTCATTTCTTACTGTGGGACCAATCCTAGCTGTTAGCGCGCGCTGAAGTAATAGAGACAGTTTCAAATACTACATTTCACTGATTTTTTAACGGTGTCAGTCCGTTTGAGTTTCAACGGTTGGGTCACATATTCGTACCAACATGTATTTAACGATATTGTTCTCAAATTACTAGGTTGCATCGCTTTTACCAGTGAAACGATTAACTGTGGCACATAATTGAACTGATTTGGGACTGTGACCTTATAAATGTTATAAGTGGGACAATTGGACTCCAAGAAATAACATTCTTCTTAATTTGACATGATTGCCGAAATTCAGCGATTACACTGGGCGCTGTGGTAGCGCTTCATTTAAAAATTTAGATAAATAAGTCAATTTTTACTGTGGGACCAATCCTAGCCGTTATCGCACGCTGAAGAAACAGCGACAGTTTCAAAAACTACATTTCACTGACTTTCTAACGGTGTCAGTCCGTTTGAGTTACAACGGTTGGGTCACCTATTCGTACGAACATGTATTTAACGATATTTTTCTCATATTACTAGGTTGCATCGCTTTTAGCAGTGAAACGATTGAATGTGGGACTTAATTGAACTAATTTTGGACTGTGACCTGATAAATGTGATAAATGAAAAAAATTGGACTCAAAGAAATAACATTCTTCTTAATTTGACATGATTGCCGGAACTCAGCGAGTTCACTGGGCGCTGTGGTAGCGCTTCATTTAAAAATTTAGATAAATAAGTCAATTTTTACTGTGGGACCAATCCTAGGCGTTATCGCGAGCTGAAGAAATAGCGACAGTTTTAAAAACTGCATTTCATTGACTTTCTAACGGTGTCAGTCCGTTTGAGTTATAACGGTTGGGTCACATATTCGTACCAACATGCATTTAGCAATATTTTTCTGATATTACTAGGTTGCATCGCTTTTAACAATGAAACGATTGACTGTGGACTTAATTGAACTGATTATGGACTGTGACCTTTGAAATGTGAAAGTGAGACAATTGGACTCCAAGAAATAACATTCTTCTTAATTTGATATGACTGCCGAATCTCAGCGATTACACTAGGCGCTGTGGTAGCGCTTCAATTAAAAATTAAGATAAAAAAGTCATTTTTTACTGTGGGACCAATCCTAGCCGTTAGGGCGCTGAAGTAATAGAGACAGTTTCAAATACCACATTTCACTGATTTTTTAACGGTGTCAGTCCGTTTGAGTTTCAACAGTTGGGTCACATATTCGTACCAACATGTATTTAGCGATATTTTTCTGATATTACTAGGTTGCATCGCTTTTAACAATGAAACGATTGACTGTGGGACTTAATTGAACTAACTTTGGACTGTGACCTGATAAATGTAATAAATGAAAGAAATTGGACTCCAAGAAGTAACATTCTTCTTAATTTGAAATGATTGCCGGAACTCAGCCATTACACTGGGCGCTGTGGTAGCGCTTCATTAAAAAATTTACATTAATAAGTCATTTTTTACTGGGGGACCAATCCTAGCCGTTATCGCGCGCGTAAGAAATAGCGACAGTTTCAAAAACTATATTTCATTGACTTTCTAACGGTGTCAGTCCGTTTGAGGTGCAACGATTGGATCACCTATTCGTACCAACATGTATTTAGCGATATTTAACTGATATTACTAGGTTGCATCGCTTTTAGCAGTGGAACGATTGACTGTGGGACTTAATTGAACTAATTTTGGACTGCGCCTTGATAAATATGACAAATGAGACAATTGGACTCCAAGAAATAACATTCTTCTTAATTTGACATGATTGCCGGAACTCAGCGATTACACTGGGCGGTGTGGTAGCGCTTCTTTCAGAAATTTAGATTAATGAGTCATTTCTTACTGTGGGACCAATGCAGCCGTTAGCGCGCGCTGAAGTAATAGAGACAGTTTCAAATACCACATTTCAATGAATTTCTAACGGTGTCAGTCCGTTTTAGTTACAACGGTTGGGTCACTTATTCGTACGAACATGTATTTAACGATATTTTTCTTATATTACTAGGTTGCATCGCTTTTAACAGTGAAACGATTGACTGTGGCACATAATTGAACTGATTTTGGACTGTGACCTTATAAATAATATAAGTGAGAAAATTGGACTCCAAGAAATAACATTCTTCTTAATTTGACATGATTGCCGAAACTCAGCGATTACACTGGGCGCTGTGGTAGCGCTTCATTTATAAATTTAGATAAATAATCCAATTTTTACTGTGGGACCAATCCTAGCCGTTAGCGCGCTGAAGTAATAGAGACAGTTTCCAATACTACATTTCACTGACTTTCTAACGGCGTCAGTCCGTTTGAGTTTCAACGGTTGGGTCACATATTCCAACCAACATGTATTTAGCGATATTTAACTGATATTACTAGGTTGCATCGCTTTTAGCAGTGAAACGATTGACTGTGGGACTTAATTGAACTAATTTTGGACTGTGACCTGATAAATGTAATAAATGAAAAAAATTGGACTCCAAGAAATAACATTCTTCTTTATTTGACATGAATGCCGGAACTCAGCGATTTCACTGGGCGCTGTGGTAGCGCTTCTTTCAGAAATTTAGATTAATGAGTCATTTCTTACTGTGGGACCAATCCAGCCGTTAGCGCGCGCTAAAGTAATAGAGACAGTTTCAAATACCACATTTTAATGAATTTCTAACGGTGTCAGTCCGTTTGAGTTACAACGGTTGGGTCACATATTCGTACCAACATGCATTTAGCGATATTTTTCTGATATTACTAGGTTGCATCGCTTTTAACAATGAAACGATTGACTGTGGACTTAATTGAACTGATTATGGACTGTGACCTTTGAAATGTGAAAGTGAGACAATTGGACTCCAAGAGATAACATTCTTCTTAATTTGATATGACTGCCGAATCTCAGCGATTACACTAGGCGCTGTGGTAGCGCTTCAATTAAAAATTAAGATAAAAAAGTCATTTTTTACTGTGGGACCAATCCTAGCCGTTAGGGCGCTGAAGTAATAGAGACAGTTTCAAATACCACATTTCACTGACTTTCTAACGGTATCAGTCCGTTTGAGTTATAACGGTTGGGTCACATATTCGTACCAACATGTATTTAGCGATTTTTTTCTGATATTACTAGGTTGCACCGCTTTTAGCAGTGAAACGATTGACTGTGGGACTTAATTGAACTAATTTTGGACTGTGACCTGATAAATGTAATAAATGAAAAAAACTGGACTCCAAGAAATAACATTCTTCTTAATTTGACATGAATGCCGGAACTCAGCGATTTCACTGGGCGCTGTGGTAGCGCTTCTTTTAAAAATTTAGATTAATGAGTCATTTCTTACTGTGGGACCAATCCTAGCTGTTAGCGCGCGCTGAAGTAATAGAGACAGTTTCAAATACTACATTTCACTGATTTTCTAACGGTGTCAGTCCGTTTGAGTTTCAACGGTTGGGTCACATATTCGTACCAACATGTATTTAGCGATATTTTTCTGATATTACTGGGTTGCATCGCTTTTAGCAGTGAAACGATTGACTGTGGAACTTAATTGAACTAATTTTGGACTGTGACCTGATAAATGTAATAAATGAAAAAAATTGGACTCCAAGAAATAACATTCTTCTTAATTTGACATGAATGCCGGAACTCAGCGATTTCACTGGGCGCTGTGGTAGCGCTTCTTTTAAAAATTTAGATTAATGAGTCATTTCTTACTGTGGGACCAATCCTAGCTGTTAGCGCGCGCTGAAGTAATAGAGACAGTTTCAAATACTACATTTCACTGATTTTCTAACGGTGTCAGTCCGTTTGAGTTTCAACGGTTGGGTCACATATTCGTACCAACATGTATTTAGCGATATTTTTCTGATATTACTAGGTTGCATCGCTTTTAACAATGAAACGATTGACTGTGGGACTTAATTGAACTAACTTTGCACTGCGACCTGATAAATATGATAAATGAGACAATTGGACTCCAAGAAATAACATTCTTCTTAATTTGACATGATTGCCGGAACTCAGCGATTACACTGGGCGGTGTGGCAGCGCTTCTTTCAGAAATTTAGATTAATGAGTCATTTCTTACTGTGAGACCAATCCAGCCGTTAGCGCGCGCTGAAGTAATAGAGACAGTTTCAAATACCACATTTCAATGAATTTCTAACGGTGTCAGTCCGTTTTAGTTACAACGGTTGGGTCACTTATTCGTACCAACATCTATTTAACGATATTTAACTGATATTACTAGGTTGCATCGCTTTTAACAGTGAAACGATTGACTGTGGCACATAATTGAACTGATTTTGGACTGTGACCTTATAAATGTTATAAGTGAGAAAATTGGACTCCAAGAAATAACATTCTTCTTAATTTGACATGATTGCCGAAACTCAGCGATTACACTGGGCGCTGTGGTAGCGCTTCATTTATAAATTTAGATAAATAATCCAATTTTTACTGTGGGACCAATCCTAGCCGTTAGCGCGCTGAAGTAATGGAGACAGTTTCAAATACTACATTTCACTGACTTTCTAACGGCGTCAGTCCGTTTGAGTTTCAACGGTTGGTTCACATATTCCAACCAACATGTATTTAGCGATATTTAACTGATATTACTAGGTTGCATCGCTTTTAGCAGTGAAACGATTGACTGTGGGACTTAATTGAACTAATTTTGGACTGTGACCTGATAAATGTGATAAATGAAAAAAATTGGACTCCAAGAAATAACATTCTTCTTAATTTGACATGATTGCCGGAACTCAGCCATTACACTGGGCGCTGTGGTAGCGCTTCATTAAAAAATTTACATTAATAAGTCATTTTTTACTGGGGGACCAATCCTAGCCGTTATCGCGCGCGGAAGAAATAGCGACAGTTTCAAAAACTACATTTCATTGACTTTCTAACGGTGTCAGTCCGTTTGAGGTGCAACGATTGGATCACCTATTCGTACCAACATGTATTTAGCGATATTTATCTGATATTACTAGGTTGCATCGCTTTTAGCAGTGGAACGATTGACTGTGGGACTTAATTGAACTAATTTTGGACTGTGACCTGATAAATGTGATAAATGAAAAAAATTGGACTCCAAGAAATAACATTCTTCTTAATTTGACATGAATGCCGGAACTCAGCGATTTCACTGGGCGCTGTGGTAGCGCTTCTTTTAAAAATTTAGATTAATGAGTCATTTCTTACTGTGGGACCAATCCTAGCTGTTAGCGCGCGCTGAAGTAATAGAGACAGTTTCGAATACTACATTTCACTGATTTTCTAACGGTGTCAGTCCGTTTGAGTTTCAACGGTTGGGTCACATATTCGTACCAACATGTATTTAGCGATATTTTTCTGATATTACTAGGTTGCATCGCTTTTAACAATGAAACGATTGACTGTGGCACATAATTGAACTGATTTTGGACTGTGGCCTTATAAATGTTATAAGTGAGAAAATTGGACTCCAAGAAATAACATTCTTCTTAATTTGACATGATTGCCGAAACTCAGCGATTACACTGGGCGCAGTGGTAGCGCTTCATTTATAAATTTAGATAAATAATCCAATTTTTACTGTGGGACCAATCCTAGCCGTTAGCGCGCTGAAGTAATAGAGACAGTTTCAAATACTACATTTCACTGACTTTCTAACGGCGTCAGTCCGTTTGAGTTTCAACGGTTGGGTCACATATTCCAACCAACATGTATTTAGCGATATTTAACTGATATTACTAGGTTGCATCGCTTTTAGCAGTGAAACGATTGACTGTGGGACTTAATTGAACTAATTTTGGACTGTGACCTGATAAATGTAATAAATGAAAAAAATTGGACTCCAAGAAGTAACATTCTTCTTAATTTGACATGAATGCCGGAACTCAGCGATTTCACTGGGCGCTGTGGTAGCGCTTCTTTTAAAAATTTAGATTAATGAGTCATTTCTTACTGTGGGACCAATCCTAGCTGTTAGCGCGCGCTGAAGTAATAGAGACAGTTTCAAATACTACATTTCACTGATTTTTTAACGGTGTCAGTCCGTTTGAGTTTCAACGGTTGGGTCACATATTCGTACCAACATGTATTTAGCGATATTTTTCTGATATTACTAGGTTGCATCGCTTTTAACAATGAAACGATTGACTGTAGGACTTAATTGAACTAACTTTGGACTGCGACCTGATAAATATGATAAATGAGACAATTGGACTCCAAGAAATAACATTCTTCTTAATTTGACATGATTGCCGGAACTCAGCCATTACACTGGGCGCTGTGGTAGCGCTTCATTAAAAAATTTACATTAATAAGTCATTTTTTACTGGGGGACCAATCCTAGCCGTTATCGCGCGCGGAAGAAATAGCGACAGTTTTAAAAACTATATTTCATTGACTTTCTAACGGTGTCAGTCCGTTTGAGGTGCAACGATTGGATCACCTATTCGTACCAACATGTATTTAGCGATATTTAACTGATATTACTAGGTTGCATCGCTTTTAGCAGTGAAACGATTGACTGTGGGACTTAATTGAACTAATTTTGGACTGTGACCTGATAAATGTGATAAATGAAAAAAAAATGGACTCCAAGAAATAACATTCTTCTTAATTTGACATGAATGCCGGAACTCAGCGATTTCACTGGGCGCTGTGGTAGCGCTTCTTTTAAAAATTTAGATTAATGAGTCATTTCTTACTGTAGGACCAATCCTAGCTGTTAGCGCGCTCTGAAGTAATAGAGACAGTTTCAAATACTACATTTCACTGATTTTCTAACGGTGTCAGTCCGTTTGAGTTTCAACGGTTGGGTCACATATTCGTACCAACATGTATTTAGCTATATTTTTCTGATATTACTAGGTTGCATCGCTTTTAACAATGAAACGATTGACTGTGGGACTTAATTGAACTAACTTTGGACTGCGACCTGATAAATATGATAAGTGAGACAATTGGACTCCAAGAAATAACATTCTTCTTAATTTGACATGATTGCCGGAACTCAGCGATTACACTGGGCGGTGTGGTAGCGCTTCTTTCAGAAATTTAGATTAATGAGTCTTTTCTTAATGTGGGACCAATCCAGCCGTTAGCGCGCGCTGAAGTAATAGAGACAGTTTCAAATACCACATTTCAATGAATTTCTAACGGTGTCAGTCCGTTTTAGTTACAACGGTTGGGTCACTTATTCGTACCAACATGTATTTAACGATATTTTTCTCATATTACTAGGTTGCATCGCTTTTAACAGTGAAACGATTGACTGTGGCACATAATTGAACTGATTTTGGACTGTGACCTTATAAATGTTATAAGTGAGAAAATTGGACTCCAAGAAATAACATTCTTCTTAATTTGACATGATTGCCGAAACTCAGCGATTACACTGGGCGCTGTG
Source organism: Hydractinia symbiolongicarpus (assembly GCF_029227915.1). Classification (NCBI taxonomy): domain Eukaryota; kingdom Metazoa; phylum Cnidaria; class Hydrozoa; order Anthoathecata; family Hydractiniidae; genus Hydractinia; species Hydractinia symbiolongicarpus. The sequence goes on from NC_079881.1 coordinate 22,780,947, forward strand.
GTAGCTCTTCATTTATAAATTTAGATAAATAATCCAATTTTTACTGTGGGACCAATCCTAGCCGTTAGCGCGCTGAAGTAATAGAGACAGTTTCAAATACTACATTTCACTGACTTTCTAACGGCGTCAGTCCGTTTGAGTTTCAACGGTTGGGTCACATATTCCAACCAACATGTATTTAGCGATATTTAACTGATATTACTAGGTTGCATCGCTTTTAGCAGTGAAACGATTGACTGTGGGACTTAATTGAACTAATTTTGGACTGTGACCTGATAAATGTGATAAATGAAAAAAATTGGACTCCAAGAAATAACATTTTTCTTAATTTGACATGAATGCCGGAACTCAGCGATTTCACTGGGCGCTGTGGTAGCGCTTCTTTTAAAAATTTAGATTAATGAGTCATTTCTTACTGTGGGACCAATCCTAGCTGTTAGCGCGCGCTGAAGTAATAGAGACAGTTTCAAATACTACATTTCACTGATTTTCTAACGGTGTCAGTCCGTTTGAGTTTCAACGGTTGGGTCACATATTCGTACCAACATGTATTTAACGATATTTTTCTCATATTACTAGGTTGCATCGCTTTTAACAGTGAAACGATTGACTGTGGCACATAATTGAACTGATTTTGGACTGTGACCTTATAAATGTTATAAGTGAGAAAATTGGACTCCAAGAAATAACATTCTTCTTAATTTGACATGATTGCCGAAACTCAGCGATTACACTGGGCGCTGTGGTAGCGCCTCATTTATAAATTTAGATAAATAATCCAATTTTTACTGTGGGACCAATCCTAGCCGTTAGCGCGTTGAAGTAATAGAGACAGTTTCAAATACTACATTTCACTGACTTTCTAACGGCGTCAGTCCGTTTGAGTTTCAACGGTTCGGTCACATATTCCAACCAACATGTATTTAGCGATATTTAACTGATATTACTAGGTTGCATCGCTTTTAGCAGTGAAACGATTGACTGTGGGACTTAATTGAACTAATTTTGGACTGTGACCTGATAAATGTAATAAATGAAAAAAATTGGACTCCAAGAAATTACATTCTTCTTTATTTGACATGAATGCCGGAACTCAGCGATTTCACTGGGCGCTGTGGTAGCGCTTCTTTTAAAAATTTAGATTAATGAGTCATTTCTTACTGTGGGACCAATCCTAGCTGTTAGCGCGCGCTGAAGTAATAGAGACAGTTTCAAATACTACATTTCACTGATTTTTTAACGGTGTCAATCCGTTTGAGTTTCAACGGTTGGGTCACATATTCGTACCAACATGTATTTAGCGATATTTTTCTGATATTACTAGGTTGCATCGCTTTTAACAATGAAACGATTGACTGTGGGACTTAATTGAACTAACTTTGGACTGTGACCTGATAAATATGATAAATGAGACAATTGGACTCCAAGAAATAACATTCTTCTTAATTTGACATGATTGCCGGAACTCAGCGATTACACTGGGCGGTGTGGTAGCGCTTCTTTCAGAAATTTAGATTAATGAGTCATTTCTTACTGTGGGACCAATCCAGCCGTTAGCGCGCGCTAAAGTAATAGAGACAGTTTCAAATACCACATTTTAATGAATTTCTAACGGTGTCAGTCCGTTTGAGTTTCAACGGTTGGGTAACATATTCCAACCAACATGTATTTAGCGAAATTTATCTGATATTACTAGGTTGCATCGCTTTTAGCAGTGAAACGATTGACTGTGGGACTTAATTGAACTAATTTTGGACTGTGACCTGATAAATGTAATAAATGAAAGAAATTGGACTCCAAGAAGTAACATTCTTCTTAATTTGACATGAATGGCGGAACTCAGCGATTTCACTGGGCGCTGTGGTAGCGCTTCTTTTAAAAATTTAGATTAATGAGTCATTTCTTACTGTGGGACCAATCCTAGCTGTTAGCGCGCGCTGAAGTAATAGAGAGAGTTTCAAATACTACATTTCACTGATTTTTTAACGGTGTCAGTCCGTTTGAGTTTCAACGGTTGGGTCACATATTCGTACCAACATGTATTTAGCGATATTTTTCTGATATTACTAGCTTGCATCGCTTTTAACAATGAAACGATTGACTGTAGGACTTAATTGAACTAACTTTGGACTGCGACCTGATAAATATGATAAATGAGACAATTGGACTCCAAGAAATAACATTCTTCTTAATTTGACATGATTGCCGGAACTCAGCGATTACACTGGGCGCTGTTGTAGCGCTTCATTTAAAAATTCAGATAAATAAGTCATTTTTTACTGGGGGACCAATCCTAGCCGTTATCGCGCGCGGAAGAAATAGCGACAGTTTCAAAAACTATATTTCATTGACTTTCTAACGGTGTCAGTCCGTTTGAGGTGCAACGATTGGATCACCTATTCGTACCAACATGTATTTAGCGATATTTAACTGATATTACTAGGTTGCATCGCTTTTAGCAGTGAAACGATTGACTGTGGGACTTAATTGAACTAATTTTGGACTGTGACCTGATAAATATGATAAATGAGACAATTGGACTCCAAGAAATAACATTCTTCTTAATTTGACATGATTGCCGGAACTTAGCGATTACACTGGGCGGTGTGGTAGCGCTTCTTTCAGAAATTTAGATTAATGAGTCATTTCTTACTGTGGGACCAATCCGGCCGTTAGCGCGCGCTAAAGTAATAGAGACAGTTTCAAATACCACATTTTAATGAATTTCTAACGGTGTCAGTCCGTTTGAGTTACAACGGTTGGGTCACTTATTCGTACCAACATGTATTTAACGATATTGTTCTCATATTACTAGGTTGCATCGCTTTTAACAGTGAAACGATTTACTGTGGCACATAATTGAACTGATTATGGACTGTGACCTTATAAATGTTATAAGTGAGACAATTGGACTCCAAGAAATAACATTCTTCTTAATTTGACATGATTGCCGAAATTCAGCGATTACACTAGGCGCTGTGGTAGCGCTTCAATTAAAAATTAAGATAAAAAAAAAAGATAGAAATTTAGATTAATAAGTCATTCCTTACTGTGGCACCAATCCTAGCCGTTATCGCGCGCTGAAGAAATACCGACAGTTTCAAAAACTACATTTCAATGAATTTCTAATGGTGTCAGTCCGTTTGAGTTACAACGGTTGGGTCACCAATTCGTACCAACATGTATTTAACGATATTTTTCTCATATAACTAGGTTGCATCGCTTTTAACAGTGAAACGATTGACTGTGGCACATAATTGAACTGATTTTGGACTGTGACCTTATAAATGTTATAAGTGAGAATATTGGACTCCAAGAAATAACATTCTTCTTAATTTGACATGATTGCCGAAACTCAGCGATTACACTGGGCGCTGTGGTAGCGCTTCATTTATAAATTTAGACAAATAAGTCAATTTTTACTGTGGGACCAATCCTAGCCATTATCGCGCGCTGAAGAAACAGCGACAGTTTCAAAAACTGCATTTCATTGACTTTCTAACGGTGTCAGTCCGTTTAAGTTATAACGGTTGGGTCACATATTCGTACCAAGATCTATTTAGCGATATTTGTCTGATATTACTAAGTTGCATCGCTTTTAACAATAAAACGATTGACTGTGGGACTTAATTGAACTAACTTTGGACTGCGACCTGATAAATATGATAAATGAGACAATTGGACTCCAAGAAATAACATTCTTCTTAATTTGACATGATTGCCGGAACTCAGCGATTACACTGCTCGCTGTGGTAGCGCTTCTTTTAGAAATTTAATTAATAAGTCATTCCTTACTGTGGGACAAATCCTAGCCGTTAGCGCGCGCTGAAGTAATAGAGACAGTTTCAAATACTACATTTCACTGACTTTTTAACGGTGTCAGTCCGTTTGAGTTTCAACGGTTGGGTCACATATTCGTACCAACATGTATTTAGCGATATTTATCTGATATTACTAGGTTGCATCGCTTTTAACAGTGACTCGATTGACTGTGGGACTTAATTGAACTAACTTTGGACTGTGAACTGATAAATGTGATAAATGAAAAAAATTAGACTCCAAGAAATAACATTCTTCTTAATTTGACATAATTGCCGGAACTCAGCGATTACACTGGGCGCTGTGGTAGCGCTTCATTTAAAAATTTAGATTAATAAGTCATTTTTTACTGTGGCACCAATCCTAGCCGTTATCGCGCGCTGAAGAAATACCGACAGTTTCAAAAACTACATTTCAATGAATTTCTAATGGTGTCAGTCCGTTTGAGTTACAACGGTTGGGTCACTTATTCGTACCAACATGTATTTAACGATATTTTTCTCATATTACTAGGTTGCATCGCTTTTAACAGTGAAACGATTGACTGTGGCACATAATTGAACTGATTTTGGATTGTGACCTTATAAATGTTATAAGTGACACAATTGGACTCCAAGAAATAACATTCTTCTTAATTTGACATGATTGCCGAAACTTAGCGATTACACTGGGCGCTGTGGTAGCGCTTCATTTATAAATTTAGATAAATAATTCAATTTTTACTGTGGGACCAATCCTAGCCGTTAGCGCGCTGAAGTAATAGAGACAGTTTCAAATACTACATTTCACTGACTTTCTAACGGCGTCAGTCCGTTTGAGTTTCAACGGTTGGGTCACATATTCGTACCAACATGTATTTAGCGATATTTTTCTGATATTACTAGGTTGCATCGCTTTTAACAATGAAACGATTGACTGTGGGACTTAATTGAACTAACTTTGGACTGCAACCTGATAAATATGATAAATGAGACAATTGGACTCCAAGAAATAACATTCTTCTTAATTTGACATGATTGCCGGAACTCAGCGATTAAACTGGGCACTGTGGTAGCGCTTCTTTTAGAAATTTAGATTAATGAGTCATTTCTTACTGTGTGACCAATCCTAGCCGTTAGCGCGCGCTGCAGTAATAGAGACAGTTTCAAATACTACATTTCACTGACTTTCTAACGGTGTCAGTCCGTTTGAGTTTCAACGGTTGGGTCACATATTCGTACCAACATGTATTTAGCGATATTTATCTGATATTACTAGGTTGCATCGCTTTTAACAGTAAAACGATTGACTGTGGGACTTAATTGAACTAACTTTGGACTGTAAACTGATAAATGTGATAAATGAAAAAAATTGGACTCCAAGAAATAACATTCTTCTTAATTTGACATAATTGCCGGAACTCAGCGATTACACTGGGCGCTGTAGTAGCGCTTCATTTAAAAATTTAGATTAATAAGTCATTTTTTACTTCGGGACCAATCCTAGCCGTTATCGCGCGCTGAAGAAATACCGACAGTTTCAAAAACTGCATTTCATTGACTTTCTAACGGTGTCAGTCCGTTTAAGTTATAACGGTTGGGTCACATATTCGTACCAACATCTATTTAGCGATATTTGTCTGATATTACTAAGTTGCATCGCTTTTAACAATAAAACGATTGACTGTGGGACTTAATTGAACTAACTTTGGACTGCGACCTGATAAATATGATAAATGAGACAATTGGACTCCAAGAAATAACATTCTTCTTAATTTGACATGATTGCCGGAACTCAGCGATTACACTGCTCGCTGTGGTAGCGCTTCTTTAAGAAATTTAGATTAATAAGTCATTTCTTACTGTGGGACAAATCCTAGCCGTTAGCGCGCGCTGAAGTAATAGAGACAGTTTCAAATACTACATTTCACTGACTTTCTAACGGTCTCAGTCCGTTTGAGTTTCAACGGTTGGGTCACATATTCGTACCAACATGTATTTAGCAATATTTATCTGATATTACTAGGTTGCATCGCTTTTAACAGTGACACGATTGACTGTGGGACTTAATTGAACTAACTTTGGACTGTGAACTGATAAATGTGATAAATGAAAAAAATTGGACTCCAAGAAATAATATTCTTCTTAATTTGACATAATTGCCGGAACTCAGCGATTACACTGGGCGCTGTGGTAGCGCTTCATTTAAAAATTTAGATTAATAAGTCATTTTTTACTGGGGCACCAATCCTAGCCGTTATCGCGCGCTGAAGAAATACCGACAGTTTCAAAAACTACATTTCAATGAATTTCTAATGGTGTCAGTCCGTTTGAGTTACAACGGTTGGGTCACCTATTCGTACCAACATGTATCTAACGATATTTTTCTCATATTACTAGGTTGCATCGCTTTTAACAGTGAAACGATTGACTGTGGCACATAATTGAACTGATTTTGGACTGTGACCTTATAAATGTTATAAGTGAGACAATTGGACTCCAAGAAATAACATTCTTCTTAATTTGACATGATTGCCGAAACTCAGCGATTACACTGGGCGCTGTGGTAGCGCTTCATTTATAAATTTAGATAAATAATTCAATTTTTACTGTGGGACCAATCCTAGCCGTTAGCGCGCTGAAGTAATAGAGACAGTTTCAAATACTACATTTCACTGACTTTCTAACGGCGTCAGTCCGTTTGAGTTTCAACGGTTGGGTCACATATTCCAACCGACATGTATTTAGCGATATTTAACTGATATTACTAGGTTGCATCGCTTTTAGCAGTGAAACGATTGACTGTGGGACTTAATTGAACTAATTTTGGACTGTGACCTGATAAATGTGATAAATGAAAAAAATTGGACTCCAAGAAATAACATTCTTCTTAATTGGACATGAATGCCGGAACTCAGCGATTTCACTGGGCGCTGTGGTAGCGCTTCTTTTAAAAATTTAGATTAATGAGTCATTTCTTACTGTAGGACCAATCGTAGCTGTTAGCGCGCGCTAAAGTAATAGAGACAGTTTCAAATACCACATTTTAATGAATTTCTAACGGTGTCAGTCCGTTTGAGTTACAACGGTTGGGTCACTTATTCGTACCAACATGTATTTAACGATATTTTTCTCATATTACTAGGTTGCATCGCTTTTAACAGTGAAACGATTGACTGTGGCACATAATTGAACTGATTTTGGACTGTGACCTTATAAATGTGATAAGTGAGACAATTGGACTCCAAGAAATAACATTCTTCTTAATTTGACATGATTGCCGAAATTCAGCGATTACACTGGGCGCTGTGGTAGCGCTTCATTTAAAAATTTAGATAAATAAGTCAATTTTTACTGTGGGACCAATCCTAGCCGTTATCGCGCGCTGAAGAAACAGCGACAGTTTCAAATACTACATTTCAATGAATTTCTAATGGTGTCAGTCCGTTTGAGTTACAACGGTTGGGTCACCTATTCGTACCAACATGTATTTAACGATATTTTTCTCATATTACTAGGTTGCATCGCTTTTAACAGTGAAACAATTGACTGTGGCACATAATTGAACTGATTTTGGACTGCGACCTGATAAATATGATAAATGAGACAATTGGACTCCAAGAAATAAGATTCTTCTTAATTTGACATGATTGCCGGAACTCAGCGATTACACTGCTCGCTGTGGTAGCGCTTCTTTTAGAAATTTAGGTTAATAAGACATTTCTTACTGTGGGACAAATCCTAGCCGTTAGCGCGCGCTGAAGTAATAGAGACAGTTTCAAATACTACATTTCACTGACTTTCTAACGGTGTCAGTCCGTTTGAGTTTCAACGGTTGGGTCACATATTCGTACCAACATGTATTTAGCGATATTTATCTGATATTACTAGGTTGCATCGCTTTTAACAGTGACACAATTGACTGTGGGACTTAATTAAACTAACTTTGGACTGTGAACTGATAAATGTGATAAATGAAAAAAATTGGACTCCAAGAAATAACATTCTTCTTAATTTGACATAATTGCCAGAACTCAGCGATTACACTGGGCGCTGTGGTAGCGCTTCATTTAAAAATTTAGATTAATAAGTCATTTTTTACTGTGGCACCAATCCTAGCCGTTATCGCGCGCTGAAGAAATACCCACAGTTTCAAAAACTACATTTCAATGAATTTCTAATGGTGTCAGTCCGTTTGAGTTACAACGGTTGGGTCACCTATTCGTACCAACATGTATTTAACGATATTTTTCTCATATTACTAGGTTGCATCGCTTTTAGCAGTGAAACCATTGACTGTGGGACTTAATTGAACTAATTTTGAACTGTGACCTGATAAATGTGATAAATGAAAAAAATTGGACTCCAAGAAATAACATTCTTCTTAATTGGACATGAATGCCGGAACTCAGCGATTTCACTGGGCGCTGTGGTAGCGCTTCTTTTAAAAATTTAGATTAATGAGGCATTTCTTACTGTGGGACCAATCCTAGCTGTTAGCGCGCGCTGAAGTAATAGAGACAGTTTCAAATACTACATTTCACTGATTTTCTAACGGTGTCAGTCCGTTTGAGTTTCAACGGTTGGGTCACATATTCGTACCAACATGTATTTAGCGATATTTTTCTGATATTACTAGGTTGCATCGCTTTTAACAATGAAACGATTGACTGTGGCACATAATTGAACTGATTTTGAACTGTGACCTTATAAATGTGATAAGTGAGACAATTGGACTCCAAGAAATAACATTCTTCTTAATTTGACATGATTGCCGAAATTCAGCGATTACACTGTGCGCTGTGGTAGCGCTTCATTTAAAAATTTAGAGAAATAAGTCAATTTTTACTGTGGGACCAATCCTAGCCGTTATCGCGCGCTGAAGAAACAGCGACAGTTTCAAAAACTACATTTCACTTACTTTCTAACGGTGTCAGTCCGTTTGAGTTACAACGGTTGGGTCACCTATTCGTACCAACATGTATTTAGCAATATTTATCTGATATTACTAGGTTGCATCGCTTTTAGCAGTGAAACGGTTGACTGTGGGACTTAAGTGAACTAATTTTGGACTGTGACCTGATAAATGTGATAAATGAACAAAATTGGACTCTAAGAAATAACATTCTTCTTAATTTGACATGATTGCCGGAACTCAGCGATTTCACTAGGCGCTGTGGTAGCGCTTCTTTTAAAAATTTAGATTAATGAGTCATTTCTTACTGTAGGACCAATGCTAGCCGTTAGCGCGTGCTAAAGTAATAGAGACAGTTTTAAATACTACATTTCACTGATTTTCTAACGGTGTCAGTCCGTTTGAGTTTCAACGGTTGGGTCACATATTCGTACCAACATGTATTTAGCGATATTTTTCTGATATTACTAGGTTGCATCGCTTTTAACAATGAAACGATTGACTGTGGGACTTAATTGAACTAACTTTGGACTGCGACCTGATAAATATGATAAATGAGACAATTGGACTCCAAGAAATAACATTCTTCTTAATTTGACATGATTGCCGGAACTCAGCGATTACACTGGGCACTGTGGTAGCGCTTCTTTTAGAAATTTAAATTAATGAGTCATTTCTTACTGTGGGACCAATCCTAGCCGTTAGCGCGCGCTGAAGTAATAGAGACAGTTTCAAAAACTACATTTCAATGAATTTCTAATGGTGTCAGTCCGTTTGAGTTACAACGGTTGGGTCACCTATTCGTACCAACATGTATTTAGCGAAATTTGTCTGATATTACTAAGTTGCATCGCTTTTAGCAGTGAAACGATTGACTGTGGGACTTAATTGAACTAACTTTGGACTGCGATCTAATAAATATGATAAATGAGACAATTGGACTCCAAGAAATAACATTCTTCTTAATTTGACATGATTGCCAGAACTCTGCGATTACACTGCTCGCTGTGGTAGCGCTTCTTTTAGAAATTTAGATTAATAAGTCATTTCTTACTGTGGGACAAATCCTAGCCGTTAGCGCGCGCTGAAGTAATAGAGACAGTTTCAAATACTACATTTCACTGACTTTATAACGGTGTCAGTCCGTTTGAGTTACAACGGTTGGGTCACATATTCGTACCAACATGTATTTAGCGATATTTATCTGATATTACTAGGTTGCATCGCTTTTAACAGTGACAAGATTGACTGTGGGACTTAATTTAACTAACTTTGGACTGTGAACTGATAAATGTGATAAATGAAAAAAATTGGACTCCAAGAAATAACATTCTTCTTAATTGGACATGAATGCCGGAACTCAGCGATTTCACTGGGCGCTGTGGTAGCGCTTCTTTTAAAAATTTAGATTAATGAGTCATTTCTTACTGTAGGACCAATCGTAGCTGTTAGCGCGCGCTGAAGTAATAGAGACAGTTTCAAATACTACATTTTACTGATTTTCTAACGGTGTCACTCCGTTTGAGTTTCAACGGTTGGGTCACATATTCGTACCAACATGTATTTAGCGATATTTTTCTGGTATTACTAGGTTGCATCGCTTTTAACAATGAAACGATTGACTGTGGGACTTAATTGAACTAACTTTGGACTGCGACCTGATAAATATGATAAATAAGACAATTGGACTCCAAGAAATAACATTCTTCTTAATTTGACATGATTGCCGGAACTCAGTGATTACACTGGGCGGTGTGGTAGCGCTTCTTTCAGAGATTTAGATTAATGAGTCATTTCTTACTGTGGGACCAATCCAGCCGTTAGTGCGCGCTAAAGTAATAGAGACAGTTTCAAATACCACATTTTAATGAATTTCTAACGGTGTCAGTCCGTTTGAGTTACAACGGTTGGGTCACTTATTCGTACCAACATGTATTTAACGATATTTTTCTCATATTACTAGGTTGCATCGCTTTTAACAGTGAAACGATTGACTGTGGCACATAATTGAACTGATTTTGGACTGTGACCTTATAAATGTGATAAGTGAGACAATTGGACTCCAAGAAATAACATTCTTCTTAATTTGACATGATTGCCGAAATTCAGCGATTACACTGGGCGCTGTGGTAGCGCTTCATTTAAAAATTTAGATAAATAAGTCAATTTTTACTGTGGGACCAATCCTAGCCGTTATCGCGCGCTGAAGAAACAGCGACAGTTTCAAATACTACATTTCAATGAATTTCTAATGGTGTCAGTCCGTTTGAGTTACAACGGTTGGGTCACCTATTCGTACCAACATGTATTTAACGATATTTTTCTCATATTACTAGGTTGCATCGCTTTTAACAGTGAAACAATTGACTGTGGCACATAATTGAACTGATTTTGGACTGCGACCTGATAAATATGATAAATGAGACAATTGGACTCCAAGAAATAAGATTCTTCTTAATTTGACATGATTGCCGGAACTCAGCGATTACACTGCTCGCTGTGGTAGCGCTTCTTTTAGAAATTTAGGTTAATAAGTCATTTCTTACTGTGGGACAAATCCTAGCCGTTAGCGCGCGCTGAAGTAATAGAGACAGTTTCAAATACTACATTTCACTGACTTTCTAACGGTGTCAGTCCGTTTGAGTTTCAACGGTTGGGTCACATATTCGTACCAACATGTATTTAGCGATATTTATCTGATATTACTAGCTTGCATCGCTTTTAACAGTGACACAATTGACTGTGGGACTTAATTAAACTAACTTTGGACTGTGAACTGATAAATGTGATAAATGAAAAAAATTGGACTCCAAGAAATAACATTCTTCTTAATTGGACATGAATGCCGGAACTCAGCGATTTCACTGGGCGCTGTGGTAGCGCTTCTTTTAAAAATTTAGATTAATGAGTCATTTCTTACTGTAGGACCAATCGTAGCTGTTAGCGCGCGCTGAAGTAATAGAGACAGTTTCAAATACTACATTTTACTGATTTTCTAACGGTGTCACTCCGTTTGAGTTTCAACGGTTGGGTCACATATTCGTACCAACATGTATTTAGCGATATTTTTCTGATATTACTAGGTTGCATCGCTTTTAACAATGAAACGATTGACTGTGGGACTTAATTGAACTAACTTTGGACTGCGACCTGATAAATATGATAAATAAGACAATTGGACTCCAAGAAATAACATTCTTCTTAATTTGACATGATTGCCGGAACTCAGTGATTACACTGGGCGGTGTGGTAGCGCTTCTTTCAGAGATTTAGATTAATGAGTCATTTCTTACTGTGGGACCAATCCAGCCGTTAGTGCGCGCTAAAGTAATAGAGACAGTTTCAAATACCACATTTTAATGAATTTCTAACGGTGTCAGTCCGTTTGAGTTACAACGGTTGGGTCACTTATTCGTACCAACATGTATTTAACGATATTTTTCTCATATTACTAGGTTGCATCGCTTTTAACAGTGAAACGATTGACTGTGGCACATAATTGAACTGATTTTGGACTGTGACCTTATAAATGTGATAAGTGAGACAATTGGACTCCAAGAAATAACATTCTTCTTAATTTGACATGATTGCCGAAATTCAGCGATTACACTGGGCGCTGTGGTAGCGCTTCATTTAAAAATTTAGATAAATAAGTCAATTTTTACTGTGGGACCAATCCTAGCCGTTATCGCGCGCTGAAGAAACAGCGACAGTTTCAAATACTACATTTCAATGAATTTCTAATGGTGTCAGTCCGTTTGAGTTACAACGGTTGGGTCACCTATTCGTACCAACATGTATTTAACGATATTTTTCTCATATTACTAGGTTGCATCGCTTTTAACAGTGAAACAATTGACTGTGGCACATAATTGAACTGATTTTGGACTGCGACCTGATAAATATGATAAATGAGACAATTGGACTCCAAGAAATAAGATTCTTCTTAATTTGACATGATTGCCGGAACTCAGCGATTACACTGCTCGCTGTGGTAGCGCTTCTTTTAGAAATTTAGGTTAATAAGTCATTTCTTACTGTGGGACAAATCCTAGCCGTTAGCGCGCGCTGAAGTAATAGAGACAGTTTCAAATACTACATTTCACTGACTTTCTAACGGTGTCAGTCCGTTTGAGTTTCAACGGTTGGGTCACATATTCGTACCAACATGTATTTAGCGATATTTATCTGATATTACTAGGTTGCATCGCTTTTAACAGTGACACAATTGACTGTGGGACTTAATTAAACTAACTTTGGACTGTGAACTGATAAATGTGATAAATGAAAAAAATTGGACTCCAAGAAATAACATTCTTCTTAATTTGACATAATTGCCAGAACTCAGCGATTACACTGGGCGCTGTGGTAGCGCTTCATTTAAAAATTTAGATTAATAAGTCATTTTTTACTGTGGCACCAATCCTAGCCGTTATCGCGCGCTGAAGAAATACCCACAGTTTCAAAAACTACATTTCAATGAATTTCTAATGGTGTCAGTCCGTTTGAGTTACAACGGTTGGGTCACCTATTCGTACCAACATGTATTTAACGATATTTTTCTCATATTACTAGGTTGCATCGCTTTTAGCAGTGAAACCATTGACTGTGGGACTTAATTGAACTAATTTTGAACTGTGACCTGATAAATGTGATAAATGAAAAAAATTGGACTCCAAGAAATAACATTCTTCTTAATTGGACATGAATGCCGGAACTCAGCGATTTCACTGGGCGCTGTGGTAGCGCTTCTTTTAAAAATTTAGATTAATGAGGCATTTCTTACTGTGGGACCAATCCTAGCTGTTAGCGCGCGCTGAAGTAATAGAGACAGTTTCAAATACTACATTTCACTGATTTTCTAACGGTGTCAGTCCGTTTGAGTTTCAACGGTTGGGTCACATATTCGTACCAACATGTATTTAGCGATATTTTTCTGATATTACTAGGTTGCATCGCTTTTAACAATGAAACGATTGACTGTGGCACATAATTGAACTGATTTTGAACTGTGACCTTATAAATGTGATAAGTGAGACAATTGGACTCCAAGAAATAACATTCTTCTTAATTTGACATGATTGCCGAAATTCAGCGATTACACTGTGCGCTGTGGTAGCGCTTCATTTAAAAATTTAGAGAAATAAGTCAATTTTTACTGTGGGACCAATCCTAGCCGTTATCGCGCGCTGAAGAAACAGCGACAGTTTCAAAAACTACATTTCACTTACTTTCTAACGGTGTCAGTCCGTTTGAGTTACAACGGTTGGGTCACCTATTCGTACCAACATG